>NW_027181676.1:5010000-7510000 GCF_028537555.1 Battus philenor
TATAAAACAAGAACCTTAGAACAAATAATAACATTTTTCTTTGTCCTGTTTGTGCCTATACATATGTATACAAATATAAATATAATTAAATACACATAAATAATAAATGTTTATAACGAAAATTCAATAATATTATTTAAAAAAAAATTAAAGAATCACATGTATCATTAAAATATTTTTTTAGTTTGATACCAGCGTATGGTGTGCCCAATATTTTTAATCCGGAAAACTCCGATGGCGAACAATTCAAAAGAAAATAAAAAAAAAATTCTGAACATTATATAGTATATAGTAGTTTCATTCGTTATAATATACTTGACAAAAGTGACGAAAACAAATAATTTCCTTTCAAATATAATTGTTATACGCTAAAACTTCAAGCAAAGAAAATAAATTGAAAGTTTTAAAAAAGCGAATTTTCTTTCAGTAAATCCTATTATGGTTTTCATTCCCCAACAATCGTGAGCTTTATTATTTTAATCTCTTACATCTGCTTTGCATTAAACTGAAGTATCGATCACCGAGAATGGAGGAAGCAAAACGAAGGGAGATAAGTATTAAGATTATAAACACAAACCCCTACAATTCAAGGGGCTTGGAGATGCTCGTTAACGCCGCAGGGCTGCCTCTTGACTGTTAATATCTACCGTTTAACATCCTCGCTGTACGTCAAATACGTATAGATAGAGTTCCGCCACGACGAAACACTGCCAGCATACATGGAGTTGTAAGTGATTCTCACTACTAGAGTTAGCAGCTGCTGACGTAAAAGTAAATCTAAATCGCCAACACTCACAAATATAAATCACGTTAAATTTAGGCGTGTTTGTTTCTTTGTCAGACGATAATAAATTTTAACTGACTTATTACCTAAATTATATTCAATGAAGAAGTATAATCGTATTATAAGTATAAGCCATAACAATTAATTCACTAAACACAACTTAACAACGAACGAAGGTGACATTGTGAAATCGGGATTTGTAATTAAAGATATAAACCATGCAAGGAAAATTGTAGCAAATAATATTCATAGTCATTCTTTAAAAATTAAAAATCATTTTTATCTTCCTCCAGTAGCGTGGCATGTAGATCATTAAAAACCTTCTGTGCCTTTACATTTATAACACAAACAAAGTGCCATATACCGCAATACAATAGTAGAGAGTAATATCAAATAAACATTTCGTTTTATTTGTGTGCGTTCTCATTTACAAACAATGCAATCATCCCAACAGCAGAGATCTCATCACCGATTATCTCCGAACGCCGGCCGCTTTTTGTTTTATTATTTTTTTATTCTCATTTTCGGTCGGAACGAGGACGGTTGGCAAAACAAAGCGGGCAATGATTGAATCGGCTCATTAGTTCGCTTGTGCGGAGTGAAAGCGTTAACAATTTGTTGTGTTGCAGTCGCTGGCAATTTCTCTACAGTCGTAAGTATTTATGAGGGCCCGTTATTACAGTGCGGCTCCTTCAGTCACAGTTTTTGACGTTTTCTTATTTCCATTGCCATTCGCGAGAAGTATCACTGATACGACACACTAATAATTTCTTTTATTAGGACAACTGTGTTGGGTTTCTAGTTGACGACACATTAAATGATTTCCAATTCGCTGACGTTAGTGGGGACCTTCATATTGTCCCCCAAATAAATCTGAATAAAACTTAAAATAAAATAATTGACGTGTTGTTGTATAATAACAAAAGAAATTCAAAGTTAGAGATTATATATATCTTTTTTAACGAAGCCACAAGCGCATTCAAGGAATCAAAGACTATTCCTTAACTACGAAATGGTGTCAATACGGCGGATTAAGAAATTGAATTACATTAAGAGAAAATATTTTTATTACAAAAAAAAAGTAATGAGACAATCTGTCACCTAGACATAAACTCAACTTCGCGCGAAAAAAAGTTAGTAATGTTACAAAGAATTTCGCTTCAAAATATCGTGAAACAAATAATGCTTGCCACGATTCACGAGACCTCTAACAAAAGAGACTTACCTCCAATAAATATTGCATATGAACACTAATTACAATTTTATATCAGAGATATGAAATGATATGAGATTATTTGATTTTCCACGTTGTTCATATACCTATATAGGAAATGAAATTGCTTAATTCAAATTGTTGTTATGAATCCCTTTGTTCGCTGTTCACCCATTTAATTACCGTTTTCAAAAGCGACTTAACATATTTTTCCCCAAAATCTGTTGTCACGATTTATTTTAAAATAATAAAACACAAGATTTACGCGTGTTTACCGTTTATCTTTAAATATTTGTTTCGTATTTTGTTTGTTTAGTATTTCGTTTTTATAAAATTTTTGAAGTAAAATATTATAATTACAAAAATATAAATATACTTGTATTTCGTTAATATTAAACGCAAAGTTTAAAATTAAATAAAGCATCGGGGAAATTTCAATTTATTGTAGTATACTTTTATTTTGATAAATATTTATATATTTAAACATATATTAAAAATCAATTGCGACAAAAGGATACATGGATTGTTCTTGTGATCGAACCGCAGACAAATGGTGTAACTTCTGTATGTCGTTTTAGTGAACCGTCAACTTAATGTTGAATTATTAGGCACACGAATGTTTGAAATGAGTAATGTATCCTGAACGTTAAATGGATGATTGTGTATAAAGCTCTTACTGTAAATTATTAAAAGCCATTAAGCCAACGCCGACTTACAAAACCGAGCTCGCAAAGTAACTTCATCAATTATATTTTTGCGCGAATCAACTACGAAAGAACATTGTGCTTGAATATATCGTATTATTGTTGGTAATATCCATGCAAAATGAACACTCGTAAAGAGTCTACTGGTTGACTTAGTTTCGGTTGAAGTTGATGCTGTTAGCCCGAGGGCTTTTACAGCTTCATCAGAACTGTGTTCACAGAGCGGAAGGGTCCGTGAACTTAAGAATAAAACAGAAGATGACGATACGTATTCCAGTTGTACGATGACGTTCGCGCGTAGTAAACCGCTCTACCCGAGTAGAGCTGTATAGTGTTGACATAGCGTATGCAGCTCGGGACAGCAGCGTGGACCACAGGCGAGCCAAGGATGGATACGAATCCAACCTCGCTTCGCACACGCTGTTCGCAGTTAGGGAACGAACGGCCCTGACAACAATTGTTGTGGTATGGTAAGTAGTGTTTTTTTTTCTATTGTAAATGACGCGATGTCCTGTCCGGAGTACCGCAGGTGAAGTGGTCGCTGATGCTGTGTGGAGAGTCTACTGATTAAAGATTGAGACTTATTATTAAAAATGGGTTCAATTCGCGTGTTAGTGATACTCAATAACAGCAAGAGAAAAATATCGTAATGAAATTGGCCTATTCAATAGCTAAAAATACAAAAATATGGGACCTACTCTAACCTGCAATGGAAATAATATAACCCGCGCTCTCTCTGACACCGACTTGTGTTTCTGCATCGAAATATCAACACGGCTAATAAAACAAATATCTACGTATATCGATTTATTTCAAACATTTACACAGCCTATTCAGTAATTTAGGTGAATAGCTAATACATTGCAATTGTTCAATGTATTTCCGATGTTAAACAAAAAATAAAAATGAATAAACCGTGCGTGACGGTGTAGACAATTTATCGAGACCACGTATCTTTGTTTTGCACGCTTTCAGGATTCACGTTCATTTCTAAAACAACGGCGACGGAAAATAAAACAGATGTTCTTCTTTTAAAACAAAATCGACAACTAAATAAATTTAAAAGCTGCCTCTATCTTGCTACTATTTTTACTCAATATTTTATAGTTTAGTGTTTATATATATTAACAAACTTTGGTCTATATAACATTTCATGCACATTTTCAAAAAGCCCTATTGGATGCGGCTTATATCCTTTCTTCGGGTGACCTTAACAGGGCCGTATGTAAGAGGACCTTCTACGCTAATTTTGCGGTTGCGTGGCTTCCTAACCTAAACTTTGAAGCCTTATGGCCAACGTTTCTGCACGCTAAATGGCCTGTCCGCCCATTGCCACTATCTATCTATTCTTACTTTCGTTAGGGTACCATAGGGACCACCTCATTCTTAATTTGATCTCGTAGAGAAATTCCGATAATAACCGTCTTCATGACTTGTAATACACGTATTAATTATAAAATATATTCCATACTTTATAGTTCAATTTAAAGGATAATTAATCGTGCGCGTGTTAGCTATAAATTGGTGAATGTATAGATCATTTGTTGTTAATTAATGTTAATATATAATAAATAACAAAATGCGTTAAAAGCGTTGTAAAAATTTGGATTACTACATGTTAGAATTAAGTATTGTTACTATCTGTCCCTGCAAACTTTGTACTGCTAGTAGTTATAGAATTGTCGCATTCCAATTAAAAAAATTGTAACATACTACAGGATGATCACTTTGGACAGTTTTGGAGATGTGAAATTTCAAAAGATTTTGCTGACATATAAACTACTTATTCATCCCATCATTCAATCAGCCTTGTAACCAACTCATTACCAGCTTTACTTTGATTAAGTAAACATTCATGTAATTGAACAATGACTACTTTCGGATACTTTAAGTTAAAAAGTATAAATTGCTCTCGCTAATTGTTTCGTAATGCCCCTTCTAACACAAAATTCTAATCAATCCTTAGTATTTTATTCTTTAAACTGTTGTATACATCGGCGTTAACACGTGTAAAGTCATTTGATTAATAATGTGATAATTCTGTAGTCGGGTGGAAATATCTGGTTTATTGGATATGAGCTGTTGTAGATATACGAATATTTGTAAATCATGTTGGAAGTATAAATAGTGACGCACCGGTCGTACCACCACCGTTGTTGTTCAAAAGGCGCTCGGGTCATCATATTAGTGATGAGCTACTGCCATTACAATATTAAAAAACCTTCAAAAAGTCCCTTATACTCTCCTATGTATACTTTGTTGTTGTCGACCATTTTAAATGGACCTGATACATATTTTAACCACCTGTAACGTCTAATATTAGCACTTCTAACGCTCTACCACCTAAATTCCAATGAAGCTATAAATTATATCAGAAAAACTGCATTTTTCCATTAAAAAAAGACAATAATTTTATTTATAACATTTATACACTTTTACACAATTAATTTTGCACTATTTTTTCATTTATTTAACATTCTTAAGAGAGTTACTTATTTTGTTTATTTAAAAATAAATATTAATATTCATTTTATTTAAGAATAAATATCACTATAACTCTTGTGAGTCTATTAAATGCTATAATATACGTGCTACCAGTATCAGCACAGAAAAAAGAGCGCTTCCACTCTTTGCATAGCACACATTCACGTTTACTAAGGTCATTTGACAGTATCGAGATAAAAATTCCGACGTACATTCCTCTGCAAGTCCTTTAATATATACGTTGCTCGTATATGGAATGAGTTAGAAGAATATCATTAATCATTTAAATTACTTGTAAAACCTGCATTATTTATCAATATCTTCAGATTACATTGCACCTTTTCTGTTATATGTTTACTGTGTGTACATTATCATACATTTCATTTTATTTGCATATTAATGCAATGTGTATATAATTTTATTATTTAAATTATGACATATTATGCATTAATTTTACATCACTGGCTACATCTTTATTATTTATACATTATACACTTATTTTCCTGTATCAGTCGACACCCGTCTGTTATATTGCAAATCTTCTCTAGTCCCTCGAATAGATGTCTAAGGAATCGCGAAATGTAGAAAGACTTACGTTTGTGGTCCTGCTTTATATTGTTTCTATTTTGATAATAATATGATATTTAGATGTACATAATCAATATTATTATCATAGTAGGTAGTAAAGAATGATAGTAACCATGAGAATAAACGATACGAAAAAATTATTGTTTGTTTTAAGGTCATTTGCCATTAAACAATAACATAATTATGCCTCTTTTATTGACATATATTGACCACTTCAACAAAGGAAGACCCGGCGAGCTTAATTTGCTATTATAATAAAAACTAAATCACACTCTCTATAATGATATCCTTCAACTTATAGAAATAAGGATTCAAGCTAACACAAATTTCAAAATTAACGGCTCAAATTTTGTTTTTGTTATCATATGCCAAAAATAAAATAAAAACAATCAGTTACAGCTACATTTACACTATATACCTTTGTTTTTCTATGAACGTTGTATGACGCCTTACAAAAGAATACGATAAGCCAAAATAAATCAATAGTGCTGTGTAAAACAAAACTGGAACATCGATAGATGCCTACGTTGTGGTTAATCATGTTAACGGAACATCTAGAAGTGTTCAGACATTCAAAGGAATATACTCTTTAAACTCGATAAGCTGTTGACCGTGGGATAATCGATGAGATGTAAATTAAAATATGTTTAGGCATTCTAGCGAGCAAAATCATGATAAACAATGATTAACAAGTAGCTAATCACAAATTAAAACCGATTGGCCTTTCGTAAACTGGGCGTATGAATAACATAATCTCGTTATGCAAACGAATTACATATAAAATATGTATGTTGCTTAATTATTCTGAAACAAATATATCAAGTGGAATATAGCAATGTTTTCAAAAATAACTAGATATTTTAATACAGATTTTTTTTTCGGTCCGTAGTGCTCGTTCATTAAAAATCATTACGAGAAGTCATTTATGTAATATGCATGTTCACAAAATCTCTCCCAAGATTATCTTAAGTTAATAAAAAAATAAAAATAAATTCAAATTATAGCGCTACTCCATGTTCGAAACAATTCGATCGCAAAACATGCCCTTAAACTAAATCTACCTACAACTGATAACTTACACAATGAATTTGTCTAATTTACAATTAAATTTCGTAACGATTTCATATAGTGACTACCGTCATTTACCCCTGCACTGGTTGCAGCTTTTTAAAAAAGCAATTGTTAATAACATAGTTTAACAAAGCTATAGCAAGACCATAAAACCATATGCAAACTTTGTCACTGCACTGGTAACAAAATGGTGAAATACTTTTCGATTTCCTCTACCAATAAATACTAGTTATTGTATTACTTCGGGAAAATGGGGGAAACGGGCAAACCTACTATAAATTTATAAAATATGGAGACCAATGTCAAAAGGTATAAAAGATAATCCGATGGCCTAAAATATCATTAAATAGTTTGCTAACTAACCTGTTTCCACGAATTCATTTTACGGTGAAGTTGTATTAGCCGCCAAGGCCAGCAGTGTAACCTTTAACAGAAAGAGAGAGAGAGAGAGAGTAGCATAGTTATTCTGGAGCGCTTCAGAAAACATTGCAAATGTAGTGATTATATTTAAAAACATTTTAATTAATGGAAATGAAATTGTTAATCAAAGTGTAATAGGTAGTGTATCATTGTTCCTCGCCCATTATTGCGACAAACAGAGCGTGAGGCATTGTTTGTGCACATGGGAACCAATGGAAAGAACAAAAAATTGGCCACAGAGCCTACACATACGTGTAAACCGCGACTTGTATAACTAAATCCGATCTTACTTTTTAAGATTATTCCGATCGCTACATTTACATTTTAATGTTTATTAACACGAATTCATCATTAGTCGTATATTTAAAAAAAAATTAAAGCTTAATTTAAATTTGCTTTTATTTAATTTATTACTCACTTAACATTGCCTTCTTTGGGACAATTTATTATAGTGATAGTTATTCCACATATGCAATTTTATACTATGTTGGTATAAATATCTATCTCACCACTTCATAACAATTTTTATGTACATTATATACAGAAAAAAATCTCAATGACTTCGATGTCATGGTAAACGTATGCCGCTTAAAAAACTATGACAAAATGTATGAAATGTGGAGCCCGAAAAATATGATTAAACTTATCCTATATTGCTAAGGATATTTTGAAGGATATTAATATAAACAATTAATAATGGTCATCGTGATGATGTTTTGAGGCAGGCTAACGCCATGCAGTGGTCGTCAGACATGACAATGATGATAATGATGATAAAATAGGACAGGGATACACAAGTTGAAATAAAAAAAATGTTTAACACTGCCAAATAACTCTTTGGAGAATTTTGCTACTCGACCTGTTACGTTCATGGCTTCTTCACTTCTGGCATCCTCATATCTTACTACACCTAAACAAACATGACTTTTTAAAGTCCTATTGCGTCCTAAAACAACGTAACAGACGAAACTGTCATTAATGATCATTTTTTCTGAAGGATTAGAATTGTGCCAGTTTAAAATAGAGTTGTTTTATCGTATTACGTATTACTCTTATATATAAGTATCATAAAATATAGTAACATAAAATTTATTTTTATTATGTAAAAAAGAGTAAATTAGGTTGAGAGCAGATCCAATATCAATCTATGCTAATAGATTAGAATAATTACAAAATATTCAAAATTATTATTTTTAATTAGTATTTTTTCTTGTGTAACGAGGTAAATTTCCAGAAAATTATATCTGTGAATGATGTATTCAGTGAAATGACGAAACGAGTATAATGTTCATTTGAGTGCCTAGTTACTTTAAACTTTAGCAAGAATGCGATTGCATTTTTCTTGAGACATGGAGTGGTTCACGTTTCTAATAATAACACCAGCCACGGTGCACTTAAAACCGGAACACATCACAACAGAACGACAAGGAGAACAACAGAACGCGGGGTGGATTCTTAAAAGATTTCACAAAAGGAAATTTTTGCTATCAAAAACGAGGTTTTGGCAATGCGCTATCTGTGGTCTACTTTTTTATACCCATGGAATCAGAAATATCAAAAAAGCAACAGTATCCATTTGTCACAAAAAATACTAACTCCTGCGTTTATGTCATGACATCTCATTTGGACTTATTATTGATAAAGGCCAACTACTCATTTGCTCTATTTTATTTAAAAAAAGTAAAACCATATGTATAAAGATTAAGGGTCTTTAGATGTTAATATTAGGGGGACCGGAAATAGTCGCTTTCTAAAGTTAAATTCACACGACTAAATTTTTAACATGTTTTTATTTTTGATCAACAATATATTATCTTCTCCTTCGTTAGCAACAACCTTTTACCATTTAGTATACAGATTTTCAATTCAGGAGAGTTAAAAATCAATCGGTTTTTCTCTAAAATATGTCCGTTGTGTAAAATATGTTACTTGCCGGTCCCCCTAACATTATGTTATTGTCCGATTAAAAAACATTAGCATGCAAATTTATTGTCTAACTCTTGAACACATTTTCGAAAGTGTAACTTGTAAAATATACTGACAAGTGACCATAGTTCTTTTTTAAAATTACCAAGGTTTTGGTGATTGTCGTACTAAATACTTATCCCAGACAAGATCCTCGCGAAAACGAAAAAAAAAATATACAACACTAAGACAGTTCATAAATATCTATTAAAGTCAATATATTTATTACAATACTGACGATGTTTTCGTTGAGCGTAGGTAATAAATATATCAAACACTAATTGTACAGTAAATCATAATACACTGCGTTATTATCGGGCCATTATTGAAACCAAAAATCAAATAGTGTTGAACAATATTTCGATTATTTTCTGATTCAAACAGCGTAGTTACTTGCTTTGACATAATTCTAAGTACAAAAGGACATGTGTAAATAAAACACGTGCAACCGATAGTAATTAAAAGTCAATAAATTTCGTAATAAAATATTATTTATCTCGCATATTCTCGAAATTATTAAGAAACAAATTGCATATTTTAGACGGAATGTGATGGAATGCAATTATTAATTATTTTCCTTATTCTAATGGTGAAAATTTAAATTTAGAATTTTCGAATATCGTTGATTATATGGAAGAAATTAAATAACCTTTTATAATTAAAATAAACGAGTCGCATACATTATGGACTAAGTTGGTTATTAACTAAATATATTGTTAATAAACAAAAACATTTCAAATATCAATTTGTAAGTAATCATTCACATTTTAATTGTATTTTCTTTCTTTCATTTTTACGCCAATCTATATTAAGCATTTTTGTAAAATTAATATTATAAAAAATGCAGCGAGGTTTAAACGTAAATATGATTGGTGTGATAGCGTTACACAAAGAAGTTATGGATTTAAATGCAATTTTTTTAAACCTTCAAAGCGCGAGTGGTTTGTAGAATGTTTCTGTACCAGATTCTCAATAGGCACAGTATAAAAACAAGAAAGCCCTTCTGTTTGTGACAGAAAAATCTATCCTGGAATAAATATAGAACCTATACACTGGTTACCGCACTCATGTTTTAGAAGAAACTTGGGGTTTGCAGCCTCTATTACACGCATTGGTCATTATTTAACTGACAATTTGATAATTTGTACCGAATTTAAAAAGACATTTTTATAAGTAAAATTTTATTTTACAGATGATAATAATTAACTATTGAGCAGAAAGCCAATTTTACTCTCAAAACTTTATGGAAGTTTTCTAATTAGTCCGTCCAGCTGGTTACGAGGTGGACATTATCCTTCCTTAGCGATGTTTTGATTTGACATTAGGTATCAAGAAGCGACTGAGACATTTATTTTTTAACCACAGTATGTAATCTATTTCAAGAAATATATATTTATTATTTACTATATGTATCATATAACACGATCAAATCTCACTTAGATACTCCTGAAATTGCGGATTTACTCTGATTTGCTGTGTATACAAATTTCTTCCTTTTCTCAGGATTATTCATGATAGAAACATCACCTGGATGTAAATACAATACAGGGAAAAGATATTTATTATAGAAAATGTAATTTTTCGATGAGAATTTATTCTACTTGTACCTATTTGAAATGTACTTTTGCGAACAAACATATTATTTGTACTGGTAGTTGTTAAGAGTAAAAAGTACTCGTACCCCTAATACTTGGTTAAATAAAAAAAAATCAGTTGTATTATTAAAGTAGCAAGACGGAAGGTAGATGAACTTAAGCCGTTTTTTTCTCAAATTGTCTTTTCCCATCGTACCTCTTTACGCACACAGATTACGTTTCTGGGAGCTGCCGCCCAGCTACCGCACTATCAACTTCTAGTGTATATTCGGAAAAGTGTTCGAAAGGATAATCCTGTGCCAACTGAAGTACTTCTTGCTTGACTACATTATTTGGCTATATCAAAGGTAGAACCGCACCTTCATGTACCATCTTCAATTCAAACCAAACAATATTTTTTAAATAAATCATTCTCAGGTATTCATTAAAAATACTTGTTACTCTCTGCCAAATAAAATTGTAAAGGAAACTGATCTCAAAAATTCATAACAAAAGGCGATTTAGAAACATTAGCCATTTCATGATTATTATTTTTTTACCTGAAGAAGCACACATAATTCTGTATACATATGTACGTAACTTTACTTGTGGCTTTTTTTAAATGATCGCATATGCATATGTATATATTTTTAATTATATCTATCTAAATTGATAGTGTCAATAATAATTTAATTGCTCGATATTTTTTTAATATTACCAGGCAGGTGCTAGGTAGGCTGACGACATAGCCAAGGTCGCAGGAAGTCGTTAAGTAAGGCAGCGCAAGATTGGTCATCGTAGCGATTTTTAGGGGAGTGTTATATGGGCGTCTATCTGCTGACATGATGTTGATGTACCCAACATTAACTTATTTAAACCAAAAAAACAACAAAATACAAAAAAATTGTGTAATGTGTAATTCGAGACGACCAATAATGGCTATAAATATAATGAAAAGTAATTTGAAGTAATAAACCATTTTTTTTTGGTAAACATCTAAAAACAAAGCATATTTAAAAATTTTCAAAAGTATTTATAGAAAATCTCGTAAGATTTACCAGTCCAACTTTGAGATTGAGAGATTATTCGCATGAATCCAGCTCAGATGGGCAGCGTTCAGGAAGCTCCGAAACCTCTGCTCGTCCAAAATACCGTAATATTAGAAGACGAAGGTCTTTGACCAATGTGTGTTGCCGGCGATAGACATACGGATCCACAACGTGATCACTTACGATGGGCCTAATTAGAAGGCTCGTCGACTTTCTCCATAGTTAGAGAGCAATAGAGAGGGCTATGCTCGGCGTTTTGCTGCGAGATCGAATCAAAAATGAGGAAATTCACAGAAGATCCGCGGCGTTTCTTGAAGAATTTCTCGTTTCAAGTGACAGTAGGCGGAGTCCATGGCTGGTGTAATCGATGACCGTTGGGGCCGACATATTTTCGGGTGTCTACCACGAGCCGGTAGACGTGACGTGGGTACACCCCCCACTAGGTTGACTGGCAACATAGTTAAGGTCGCGAAAAGTCGCTAGACGCGGGTAGCACGGAGCCGGTCATCGTGGCGATGTTTGAAGGAGGCCAGTGTCTTGCAGTGAACGTCAATCGGCTGAAAAAAAAGAGAAAGTCATCAGTCTTTTTTATAAAAAAGAACGATGATGACGCTTCTACCGGTCCCGTCGCGTTAATGTACATTTAATCACTTATACTTACACCAATGGTTTATATTTCTTAAATTGTCTGTTGACAGTTATTAATAACCTGATCAAAAACTTTATTTTATGATACGTTAAAGTAAATTACGAATACATAAATAAATGATATTGGCTTTTTAAAAACCATTTGCAAGGATTAATCGTAGTTTTAAAAGTATATATAAGGTAATGGACAAATGAGGGATTTATAATATTCCTATCACATATAACGATAATACGTCAATAAAATTTATAATAGTTTATCCAATATTGGAAACCGGTAATAAAAAGACATCGACAAAGAAGAATAAATAATTCATGTTTAAGTATATGGAACTTACTTCTATAAATTTGGTCCAATTATTTTAAAATTTTACCTCTTTATGATTTAATTTAATATCCATTCTAACAGAATGCTTGGGATTTTTAACATTGTACACAAAAAAAATGATTACATATTCCATGAAAAAGAAAATCGACATAACTGTTGGATAGTAAAATAAATACTTATTTTACTAATATTGACAAATATTCCATTATAAAATATTTTAAAACGAATATTTTTTCCTACTGACGTTTATATTATAACGTTTGGAAAATGTTGAGTGCTCCAATTAATATTATTAATATTCGCAAAACGCTATTAATTCGACCAATGCTTATTATGTCGTTGTCGCACTGACATTTTTATGTCATTCGTATTACTCATAAATTTATATGACTTATGTGGGGTTGCCCACAAACATATCTCCGTGATAAAATATTAAATAAGAGATTACTGATAACTTAAAACTTAAAATAAATAAAGCGCAAACACCACACTTACGTGGTCATGGGCTCTCTTTTTATGTATGTGTCACCCATATTTAAAGACTCACTCATATATTATACATTAAGTAATAGGTCAGAACACCATACTGCCAATTTAAAAATGTATTTATTTATTAAAAAAAAATCTGAAGGTGACTGTTAATCGCGTTCATTAATAAACAGTAATGTTAATATTTATTTTAGAATCCCATTTCATCACTGTACAAGGATTATAAATTTGCTATTAAGACTTCATATATTAAACGTCCTTATTAATCAAAGTTGATGATGATGGGCGTGATAATAATAATCATTATTTTTTTTTTAGAAACCCATATTTCAAATTAACAATTACATGCAGCTGTTATCGAGTGTAAATAAAAAAGCATCTTGTAGTAGAGTGCCCGTCCCGCGGTCACAGAGACACCACCCGCGTGTGTCCTCTGGAAGACCGAAGGCCACCCCGCCAACTACAGGGGCTGTCTAAAGGAGCCTGAAAAACGCCGCGCAGGCCGCCCCTCGACCTCCCACCCTCCCAAAGTCGCCACCCGACCAACCTCCTCAGCTCCCGCGGAGAATATTTCGAAGCCTACTTCGAAACATCTTTTCCCTCCTCCGCCCCCAGCCACTACAGCCTGGGCGAAGCCACTTTACCCGAGAGGCAAGCCCGCCACCTTCCCTTCCGCCCCATCGGTTGCTCACGAGCAACAGAAACACTCCAAACCCCAAACCGGTTTTCCTTCGCCTGCCGAGGAACTCAAAGCCATCACACAATACGTAGCCAATGTAGACCTCGACGAAGTCTGCATTCTCGCCGCAAAACTCCGCAAAGCCTTCGGTCCCTCGGAGCGCTTTCTCTGTATTGCGGAGCACTCGGCCCTTCTCGCCGCCTCAAAAGCGGAATTTAAATAATATCCGTTCCCCCGTATCAACGCCAGGACACACGCCTTACATCGAGCCCCGGCGGTTTCGATGCACATGTCATGCACTACTCACCTACAAATGACACGGCGGCCGCGTCCGCCTAACCCACGTTCAAGCAAGGGTGGTCCGGAGAGGCCCGTGTCTCTCCTGACCGCCGAATAATCCTCGCTTCGTACTACATACTCTACACTCCACTCACTACATTATACACCTACACGGTTACAGTTCTCCGCATATAGACGTCTTCGTTGTAACTGAAGTATGATCCCCAGTGAAAATTTTTAAGTCCGTGGACCTCTGTTTCCACAGGCTCGACCGGCTAAAAAAAGCCTAGACCGGCTTGCAGCACAACATCTAATACATCAAATGTCAAAATGTAGTAGAGTTATTGATGAAGTGTAAAACATGTTTCGTTTTTTTTTTAATACCGATCACCGGGTGTTTGCGGAACGGCCAGCTATGAATAGGTTCATTTAGACTTCGTTTTTATACCTGTTAATAATTGTATTTCTCATAAAAGTCAGTTCATAATACAGATTCATGAAATTCAAAATTGTCAAACGATTATTCCAGAACCTGAAATTAAATTTTGTAAAACTCGAGATCCTCTGAAGTATATATTTATTATAAGATTTAGAAGCTATCATACATAGTACATAATAGAATAAGCTTAAAAATCTATGTGGAATCGGCCAAGAGGCTTTTAAAAATAAATATTTCAAGTATTATTCCCTGCGAACATCACCGTTGAAAATAATTAAAAATTTTGTTTTTCTATCAATATCAAATTTGCAATGTGATAATGAATTTAAAAATAAAATAATTGATAATTTATGTAAAATATATGTAATTGATTAAGCTGGTTTTAATGAAAATAAAAAGGTTATATTTTCCAGTTTCCAAAATTCAGATAATAATTTTTTGTTCGAACTGTTTTTCATACATTTTTCTGTCTATCAAAATGAGAATCTTATGATGAAATTCGATACATTTTAAAATATTATTTCAAAAAATGAAATAAGTTACATTTATGAACTTAATTAAGTGTCAATAAAAGTAGCAGAAATTGGATGTATCTCGTATCTCTTATTCATGTCAAAGCTGTATCTCGCTTGACTCTGTATTCCGGTTGTTGTTCACGTTGTTAGCCTTGTGGGGCTCTTACAACTTCATCGATCTCAGACGGAGCTAATAAAAAAATTCCTTCCTTCTACTCTACACTCGTCGCCGCCTCCTCAGCGCGCTGCGAGAGACTTGCTGTATTGCTGCTGCTGCTTTTCTCCTTCGATGGGGGTGTTGGAGTCCGCGTCGGCTTCGGTGTCTTGATGTTCTTCTTGCAACTACCTACTGGTAGTTGCTATTCGGTGCGCCCTCTTGCTTGAGCGTGTCTTGTCACCTTGTGTATGACCTTCTTGATGGGGGCCCCCGTTGGTCTTTTTGGGGGGCGTCTTTTAATGCCTTTCGGGGTCGGTGCGTCCTCGTCCAGCACTGCGTGGCGTGGCCTACGCTTTGTTGTCGATGAGTTTTGCTCTAGTTCGTAGTCGGCCGCTTGGGCCACCAGATGGTTCGGGTGGTGTACGGCGTCTTGGAAGTACTTCCTTGACGCCTTTCCGAAGAATTCTTGTATGGTTGGGAGGTTCAAATCGCTGTGGATATCGACGTTTCTCTGATAGGGCTCTGCTCCAGTTGCTTTCCGAGCAAAGCGGTTCTGTATGGTTTGCAGGCTCTTCAATTTTGACTCACTGACGTGAGCGAAGGCTACGCTCACGTAGCACATTATTGGTCTTACGCAAGCCCTGTAGAGATGGATTTTGTGCCTCAGTGCTAGTTTGCTGGAGGCACAGAGTAGAGGGTTAAGTTTACCCAATACAAATGCGGCCTTGTTCCTCACGTTTTTGATGTGAGGTGTGAAATGAAGATGGAAGTCCAGGGTGACTCCTAGATATTTGACCGATTTTTTCCATGAGATTGAACGGTCGAAAAGGGTGATGGTCCCGAGCTTCC
This sequence comes from Battus philenor, assembly GCF_028537555.1. NCBI lineage: Eukaryota > Metazoa > Arthropoda > Insecta > Lepidoptera > Papilionidae > Battus > Battus philenor. The sequence goes on from NW_027181676.1 coordinate 5,026,233, forward strand.
TGCTCTCGGGTATTGGCTTAAGGCGGGGCTTCTGTTTTCTTTCGAAGCCTCGACCGAAGAGAATGGCTTCACTCTTGTCCGGGTTGATGTTGATTCTCCACTTCCGGAACCATTCGCCTAGGCGGTTGGTCGCGGTTTGGAGTCTGATCGTGATTCGGCCCTGATGCTTGTCTGAGTAGTAGCCGTGTCGTATCTCGCTTAAACTGCCAAGCTACCTTTAAAAATGGACGCCATTTTGAAAAGATTAGTTTATTATTAGAGTTTAAGATCGGCTTATCAGTGAGAGAATTTCAATTTTATGTTCGATATCGGACTACTACACGAGCTAATTAAGAGATGCCTAATGAACGTTGTACCAATTTATTATTTTTTAAAGCCTAATTTAGACCTAATTTAATCAAACCGGATTTAAAGAAATCGTTTAGGATAAGTTGTGTTCAAAGGTCGAGATTTTTAGTTCAAAGATTGATCATGGCTGTACGGTGAAATTGTAAAGGCATTGTTTATTATAAGCCTCTGGCACCGAGCAGGACCCGATTCGGATCGTTGCTACCAACAACTGATGACATTAAAACAATAATTTGGTAAAAACGACGGGAATTAATAAATAAAAGAAGTGAGGTCGTTCATACTCACAGTGGTTACGAACAGGCAGTAAATAAATTTCGACCAATACGAACTAATTCTAAATTTAGATAAATGAAAATAAGTAAAACATTTATTGAAGTGTCATTAAAAAGAAATTAATCTGCGCCTATTCTCTATGGAAAATCAGCATTTTTTTAACATTAATTTTAAATCAGGTTTTCAACTGTATATATCAAACATGCAAATTATACAGGTATATAAACTCAAGTTTTTGTTTATTTTCTATCAATTGCTTGTAGATATTGCTATCGAATTCTACTAGTACTAAGTCAGTTAAAATGTTTAAAACATTGTTACTAGCATCCGTCCTCTGCGCTTCTCTAAATGTGTGCTACACAAGTTTAGGTAAAACACACTTGTAGAAATTCCTACAACAATTTAATTTCGCCTTCTCAATCAAACTTTTATTTCTATTATGATTTGAACTTGTTACTAGTAACAAAACCATTTTTCATTTCAGTGCCTTTTGTCCGAAAATGCTACTTAAAGGACAATGCCTGTGTATTGGCCGCTAACCTACAGATTGCTTATCCCTACCTCGCGGACGGAATACCTGAATACGGAGTGTCAGCCTTGGAGCCATTGCAATTGGAAAACATCTCAATGAATCATGACTACTTCAAGTTGACATTGCCCACTGCGAGTGTTTTCGGCGTTAAAAAATGTAGAATCGAACAGTTTAGGTAAGTTTATCCTTTAAAGTATATATTTTATAAAAATATAATGTATGCTACAATACATTTGCGGTGGATCTGATATAAAATCCTACATTGGAAGCGCTTAATCATTTGTGGAGATTTAATAACCCTAATAATAATATTGATGTGTTTTGGCACAGGGTAAACGATGAAGAATCTTCTTTGACTATTGTTCTGGACTGTCCCGTGTTAGTAGAAGGAAAATACAAATTTGTTGGAAAAGTTTGTATTTTCAATGTCGACAAGGAAGGAGACTTCAAAGTACAATCAGGTACCTATGACAAAAATGATTAACGAGCTTTGTAATTTTTTTAATTCAATGTTTTATTTAAGTATTGTGAGTAAATGCAAATTCCATTTTTTATATATGTATCTTGAAAAGAAGAAAACTGAAGCATTTGTAATTATTACAAACCTTACAGATTCCACAAAGACCACGATTAACTCTAAGTTCGAACTTGTCGAGAAAGATGGCAAGAAGTACTTCAAGCTGTTGGACTATGACTATTCTGTTGAGCCTACTAGGTCGTTGCACATCCAACTGGGTGATCTCTTCTCAGGCGATGTTGGAAAAGGTATGCTAGTTTTTAACATATACTAATTCTAGTATAGTTATAGTAGTCTGTGCTCCAAAACTTTCAAGCACTAAATATATCACCATACTGCTTCAGATCGATAATAACACATTATTAATTTTTGTTTACAGCCATACCTTACTTGAACGCCTTCGATAAGAACTTGTCTGAAGCAGTCCTTCCCGTCGGAAAGCCTCTTTATTCAACCATCGTCAAATCGGTCTACGGAGCTCTCCAACAGTTCTTCCTCAACGTGCCATTAGATGAACTCCAGTATGCTTAATTAGTTTAGGTACCATATTTGGATTAATAATACGAAATATATGTTTTTTTTTTCTTAATAAATGAGATATTCCAATAAAATTTCGTTCGTCGTTTTCTTTACCACTGTGCAGAATATGTAGTCGACCCCTTGTAATGGTACGCTAGTGTGACGCCTAATGAGTATATTTAACTAATACTTTAAAAATCACAAGATTTTATTCTTAGCATTTCACATCTTTTTATTCCCATCTATTCGAAATTATTAGCGGTCGTAATTTAAATTGAATAAGCTATGTATCCCCAAACAGTCCCCTACCGAGATTTATAATCAATCTTAAAACAATCGCTCGAAAAGTGTTAAGATCTACTTGAGTGATTCAAGGCGTTGTTTTCTTGACTGTTGAGATAATCATCTGCCTTTAACATATGTTTAACACTTAATGCCAAATATGAAAAACAGTCTTGTCCTGTTACTGGATTACGCGATATATTCCCATGAACATACACTGTAAGGATTTGTGATCATCTAGTCCTAATCTACGTCTCACAACACTTTTCGAATATCGTAACAAATGTCTGGCATTATTTCATTTTGGAGCTGAAGGCGAATATGAAAATCGGTGTAGCCGAATGAACAATCGATTTTTAATAATTAATTATTTGATTAAATAGTAGATTTAGGATTTAATAATAGTCACATATTTATTAGTAATGCGATGTAAGTAATCCAAACAAAACATAGACAGTACACTCTAATCTTATCCTCTCTCAACATGCCTTTTACAGGAAGCAAGGCAGATGATATGTCCAATAATTTCTAAACATTCAAATAAATTCATTATTTAAATACCCGTACGAAAACGAAAGTGTGAATTGATGGCTTCCGCAGTTATTATTCTCGAAAATAAGCTTAATACCGTAAACTAACGCAATGCAATTCTTAATTAAATCTGTAAAAAAAGTACAGATTGTTGTACTACTTAACCCTTAATTAGGCGCATGGGGTCAGGGCCGCTTGAAATGCAAAAAATTTTGGCTTACAGTGTTCAGAGCGTGCTAACGCTCTTTCTAGCTTCCTCACTCCCCACGGGGTACGCGAATTAGTCACATCCAGAACATTAACTCGTGTGCACACATCGCTGTCCTTTAGAGAGCTGACCCCATGCGCCCAGTTACGTTCCATTTTTTGGCGAAGGTAAGTTTTTACTTTTGTGATTTTTTTTTTGTGTTTCTATTAGTATATTGTTTACTATTTATCTTTGTATGTGTGTATTTTGATACGGTATGATTTCTTTATGTATTTTTGAGTTTTTTCCTATGCTTTTTCTTTTTTTTGAATTGAAATGCCTAACGACAAACAAATATTGCAATGGCTGGATGAAGTGCTTGATAAAGAGGAAGATGTTGCTAGTTCGGATTCGCAAGACGAAACTTTAAACGATGCTCTCATTGATAGTGCTCATAAGTCAGAAAGCGAAATTGAGGAGTTTGAACATATCCAAGACATCCCTGTATCAACGGAAGATAATTATTTTTTATCTCGACATACTCAGAGAAATGGCCCGAAAGTGAAATGGTGTAAAGTACCACCATCGAATGCAGTAAGGATCCGAGCACAAAATATTATTTTACATTTACCTGGAGTATAAACATACCTGGCATCAACCCATTTGTCATACACAAAGCGAATACTGAGAAGACTTTGACATATGCAAGACGGATTTTCTTCAAGAAAATAGCTGCGGCACTTGTGGAAGATCACCAAAAACGTCGCACACAACTACGTGCTGTACCAGCGACAACAAAAAAACGACTCTATGAAGTTTATAATGTGAACAAGGCGGTTTATCAATCGACAGCTAAGCGCGGGCGCTGTTCATCATGTCCTAGAAAGGACGACAAAAAAGTGCCAACAAAATGTTTCAAGTGTTGTAAATTTATTTGTCAGCAACACTCAAGGATTCACTGCGTCGGATGCAGAACAGAAGATTCCGCTGATGAGACTGAATAAACTTTATTTATTAAGTTGATCTCGGCTATGCCAAAAAAAATTAGTTTAAAGAGAGGTTTACTGTTTTGTTTGTTTTTTAATATTTTTAATGTCATAGTAAGTATTTGTTTCTTTTAAGTATATTAAAGAACTTTATTAATTACTATAGAAATCCATTAAGTTTTATTCCTTTTTGATACTCTTTTCCCAATGTTTTTTTGGGGTCATTTAAGACCCCATGCGCCTAATTGAGTGATTTTCTTAATGCGCCTAATTAAGGGTTAAATTAATAGACACAAACAGCAACGAGACGCCCGCGCACACCTATTGGTTGATTGACGGTTAATCGTTATATGTGATATGAATATTATAAATCCCTTATTTGTCCATTACTTAATATATACGTTTTGTTTACACAACAACACAAAATGTTTACAAAAATCATCAGTTCTATTGCAGGGATTCCAATTCCTTGTACTCTATTAGATGGCTATAAAGGCTCAATTTGCAGATTTGCGGATAACTGGCAGTCTATCATTTTTCGAATATGGTTTGATTGATTTTGAATTAGGACGATTCTGAAAACCTAAAAAACTATATACCTATATTTTTATCTGTTACAATAATAATGCATACCTATGGTGACAAGTCGTACATATGAAGTTTAAAAAGTTTAAAACTACGATTAATCTTTGCAAATGGTTTTTAGAAAATGCCAATATCCTTTATTTATGTTTTGTAATTGACTTCAATGTATCATAAAATAAAGTTTTTGATCAGGTTATTAATTACTGTCAACAGACAATATAAGAAATAAAAACTAATGATGTAAGTATATGTGATTAGATGTACATTACCGCGATGGGACCAGTAGAAGAGAAAAAAAAGAGAAAGTCATCAGTCTTTTTTTATAAAAAACTGATGACTTTCTCTTTTTTTTCTCAACATCGCCACGATGACCGGCTCTGTGCTACCCGCGTCCAGCGACTTTTCGCGACCTTAACTATGTTGTCAGTCAACCTAGTGGGGGGGGAGGGTGCATCCACGTCACGTCTACCGGCTCGTGGTAGACACCCGAAAATATATCGGCCCCAACGTCCATTGGTTACACCAGCCATGGGCTCCGCCTACAGCCACTTGAAACAAACAATTCTTCAATATACGTCGCGGATCTTGGTTCTTCTGTGAATCTCCTCATTTTTGATTCGATCTCGTAGCAAAACTCCTCTCTAGCAATGGAGAAAGATGACGAGCGTTCTAATTAGGCCCATCGTAAGTGATCACGTTGTGGATCCATATGTAATAAAGACCTTCGTCTTTTAACATTAAGGTATTTTGGACGAGAAGAGGTTTCGGAGATTCCTGAACGCTGCCCATCTGAGTTGGATCATGCGAATGATCTCTCAATCTCAAAGTTGGACTTGCCAAGCGGGACAGTTTGTTCCGTGTATATTTAGACGACTACTTGAGTAGGCACGACATGGATAATAATCATTATTTTAAGGCCTACTTGTCCGGAGGCCCTACTGAGATCATCAAACCTCAAAGCATCAGTTTACGTGAGATTCATTCATCGACTTACTTTGCATAACCAAACTTTTAAAACTGTGTTTCAAATGCGATTCCTGTACTTTTGTGTAATATATTATATTTTGTTACGAATTGAATAAATAATGACAATGATGGTTTAACATTATTGTCATTATTAGTTTAGACTCTGCAGATTTTCAGGGTGACTTTAAATTTTACCAACGCGTTTTGGTCTTTAGAGAATTGTTTTTTGTTATAATTCGCGGACGACTCTGTTTCCGAACTCATTTCGACGAAACTTTAACAGCGCGCAAAGCTATCAACATTGACTTCAACAGAAAAAGAGAAGGTTTTTTTTTCTTTTAAAGTAAGTTAGAATTAATCAAAGCAATAAAAAACTATACATGTCTGTTATTTCGAATTCCTTATCCATAGTAAAAAACGTAAGCAGATTGTCAACGATATTGAAAAAGTATTTATAAAGATAAAAGTAAGGAAGCTGAAACATTTCACTGTTATAATGATGTCACTGCTTTTATTGCAGTAAATCTTGCGAGATTTTCCATAAATACTTTTGACAATTTTTAAACATGCTTTGTTTTTAGATGTTTACCAAAAAAAATGGTTTATTACTTCAAATTACTTTTCATTATAATTATAGCCATTATTGGTCGTCTCGGTTTACACATTATACATTTTTTTGTATTTGGTAGTTTTTTTTTAAATAAGTTAATGTCGGGTATATCAACATCATGTCAGCAGATAGACGCCCATATAACAATCCCCTAAAAATCGCCACGATGACAAATCTTCCGCTACCTTACTTAACGACTTCCTGCGACCTTGGCTATGTCGTCAGCCTGCCTAGCACCTGCCTAGTAATATTAAAAAAATATCGAGCAATTAAATTATTATTGACACAATCAATTTAAATAGATATAATTAAAAATTACATATGCATAAGCGATCATTTAAAATAAGCCATAAGTAAAGTTATGTACATATGTATACAGAATTATGTGTGCTTCTTCAGGCAAAAAAATAATAATCATGAAATGGCTAATGGTTCTAAATCACTATTTGTTATGAATTTTTGAGATCAGTTTCTTTTACAATTTTATTGGACAGAGAGTAACAAGTTTTTTTAATAAATACTTAAGAATGATTTATTGATAAAATATTGTTTGGTTTGAAATGAAGATGGTACATGAAGGTGCTGTTCTACCATTGATATAGCCAAATGATGAAAACATGTTTCGTTTTTTTTAATACTGATCACCGGGTGTTTGCGGAACGGCCAACTACAAACAGGTTCATTTAGACTTCGTTTTTATACCTATTAATAATTGTATTTCTGTAAAAGTCAGTTCATAATACACATTCATGAAATTCAAAATCGTCACTCTTTTGTCAAACGTTTATTCCGGAACCTAAAATAAAATTTTCTGAAACTCCAGTTCCTCCAAAGTATATTTTTATTAGAAGTACATACGTACATTATTACAAGTACAACTAGTACAACAAGTTCAACATTACAAGTATAGTACATTATAGAATTAGCTTCAAAATCGATGTGGAATCGGCCAAGAAGGTTTTAAAAATAAATATTTCAAGTATTATTCCCTGCGAACATCACCGTTGAAAATAATTAAAAATTACGATTTTCTATCAATATCAAATTTGCAATGCGATAATGAATTAAAAAATAACAATTGATAATTACGTAATTTATTAAGCTGGTTTTAATGAAAATAAGAAGGATATATTTTCCAGTTCAAAATCCAGATAGTAATATTTTGTTCGAACTGTTTTTCATACATTTTTCTGTCTATTAAAATGAGAATCTAATGACGAAATTCAATTTATTTTAAAATTTTACTTCAAAAAATGAAGATAGTTACATTTATGAACTTAATTAAGTGTCAATAAAAGTAGCAGAAATTGGCTTTACGTGCTTTCGATTTGCAAATTTTCATGTCAAAGTAGTATCTTGCTTGAACTGCCAAGCTACCTTTAAAAAACGGACGCCATTTTGAAAAGATAGTTTAAGATCGGCTTATCAGTGAGAGAATTTCAATTTTATGTTCGATATCTGACTACTATACGAGCTCATTAAGAGATGCCTAATGAACGTTTCAACGTACCAATTTATTATTATTTAAAGCCTAATTTACACCTAATTCAATCAAACCGGTTTTGAAGAAATCGTTTAGGATAAGTCGTGTTCAAAGATCAACATTTTCAGACTGGAGCAAAAACACGGCTTAATTTACAACAAGGTGACTATGGCTGTACGGTGGAATTGAAAGGGCATTGTCTATTATAAGCCTCAGGCAACGAGCAAGACCCGACTAGGATCGACTGATGACATTAAAACAATAATTTGGTAAAAACGACGGGAATTAATAAATAAAAGAAGTGAGGTCGTTCATACTCACAGTGGTTACGAACAGGCAGTAAATAAATTTCGACCAATACGAACTAATTCTAAATTTAGATAAATGAAAATAAGTAAAACATTTATTGAAGTGTCATTAAAAAGAAATTAATCTGCGCCTATTCTCTATGGAAAATCAGCATTTTTTTAACATTAATTTTAAATCAGGTTTTCAACTGTATATATCAAACATGCAAATTATACAGGTATATAAACTCAAGTTTTTGTTTATTTTCTATCAATTGCTTGTAGATATTGCTATCGAATTCTACTAGTACTAAGTCAGTTAAAATGTTTAAAACATTGTTACTAGCATCCGTCCTCTGCGCTTCTCTAAATGTGTGCTACGCAAGTTTAGGTAAACACACGCTTGTAGAAATTCCTACAACAATTTAATTTCAACTTCTCAATCAAACTTTTATTTCTATTATGATTTGAACTTGTTACTAGTAACAAAAACGTTTTTCATTTCAGTGCCTTTTGTCCGAAAATGCTACTTAAAGGACAATGCCTGTGTATTGGCCGCTAACCTACAGATTGCCTATCCCTACCTCGCGGACGGAATACCTGAATACGGAGTGTCAGCTTTGGAGCCATTGCAATTGGAAAACATCTCAATGAATCATGACTACTTTAAGTTGACATTGCCCACTGCGAGTGTTTTTGGCGCTAAGAAATGTAGAGTCGAACAGTTTAGGTAAGTTTATCCTTTAAAGTATATATTTTATAAAAATATAATGTATGCTAGAATACATTTGCGGTGGATCTAATATATAAAATCCTACATTGGAAGCGCTCAATCATTTGTTGAGATTTAATAACCCTAATAGTAATATAGATGTGTTTTGGCACAGGGTAAACGATGAAGAATCTTCTTTGACTATTGTTCTGGACTGTCCCGTGTTAGTCGAAGGAAAATACAAATTTGTCGGAAAAGTTTGTATTTTCAATGTCGACAAGGAAGGAGACTTCAAAGTTCAATCAGGTACCTATGACACAAATGATTAACGAGCTTTGTAATTTTTTTAATTTAATGTTTTATTTAAGTATTGTGAGTAAATGCAAATTCCATTTTTATATATGTATTTTGATAAGAAGAAAACTGAAGCATTTGTAATTATTACAAACCTTACAGATTCCACAAAGACCACGATTAACTCTAAGTTCGAACTTGTCGAGAAAGATGGCAAGAAGTACTTCAAGCTGTTGGACTATGACTATTCTGTTGAGCCTACTAGGTCGTTGCACATCCAACTGGGTGATCTCTTCTCAGGCGATGTTGGAAAAGGTATGCTAGTTTTTAACATATACTAATTCTAGTATAGTTATAGTAGTCTGCACTCCAAAACTTTCAAAAACTAAATATATTACCATTCTGCTATAGGTCGATAGTAACACATTATTAATTTTTGTTTACAGCCATACCTTACTTGAACGCCTTCGACAAGAACTTGTCTGAAGCAGTCCTTCCCGTCGGAAAGCCTCTTTATTCAACCATCGTCAAATCGGTCTACGGAGCTCTCCAACAGTTCTTCTTCAACGTGTCATTAGATGAACTCCAGTATGCTTAATTAGTTTAGGTACCATATTTGGATTAATAATACGAAATAATTGTTTTTTTTTTCTTAATAAATGAGATATTTCAATAAAATTTCGTTCGTCGTTTTCTTTACCAATGTGCAGAATATGTAGTCGACCCCTTGTAATGGTACGCTAGTGTGACGCCTAATGAGTATATTTAGCTAATACTTTAAAAAGCACAAGATTTTATTCTTAGCATTTCACATCTTTATACTCCCATCTATTCGAAATTATTAGCAGTCGTAATGTAAATTGAATAAGCTATGTATCCCCAAACAGTCCCCTACCGAGTTTTATAATCAATCTTAAATCAATCGCTCGAAAAGTGTTAAGATCTACTTGAGTGATTCAAGGTGTTATTTTCTTGACTGTTGAGAGAATCATCTGCCTTTAACATATGTTTAACACTTAATGCCAAATATGAAAAACAATCTTGTCCACTTACTGGATTACGCGATTTATTCCCATGAACATAGACTGTAAGGATTTGTGATCATCTAGTCCTAATCTACGTCTCACAACACTTTTCGAATATCGTAACAAATGTCTGGCATTATTTCATTTTGGAGCTGAAGGCGAATATGAAAATCGGTGTAGCCGAATGAATAATCGATTTTTAATAAATTATTATTTGATTAAAAAGTAGATTTAGGATTTAATAATCGTCACATATTTATTAGTAATGCGATGTAAGTAATCCAAACAAAACATAGACAGTACACTCTAATCTTATCCTCTCTCAACATGCCTTTTACAGGAAGGAAGGCAGATGATATGTCCAATAATTTCTAAACATTCAAATAAATTCAGTATTTAAATACCCGTACGAAAACGAAAGTGTAATTGATAGCTTCCGCAGTTATTATTCTCGAAAATAAGCTTAATACCGTAAACTAACTCAATGCAATTCTTAATTCAATCTGTAAAAAAACAGTTGTACTACGACACAAACAGCAACGAGGCGCCCGCGCACACCTATTGATTGACATATAGAGAAAATTTTAATAACTTTAGCCTGATATTTTAAGGATCTAAATAGTTAGCCCAGAATCATACTGGTGTTGTTGCATATGTTATATAAGGGACGGAACCAAGATTCACAAAGGAAGCCCCAGATATCGATAAGGCGACAGTGTAGGCCGAAAGAAAATTGTGACCTGAATACAATATTAATTTTAGTATGTTTGTAGGAGGTAAAAACTATCTACCCTAATAACTGTCAATAGAACATCCTTGGAAAATGGACTTTTTGTCGGATGACTTTGCAATCTTTTAAGTAGTGACATAGTGCCGTTGCTGTAGGAATTTTGGGACTTCAGATCAAAAATCGCAACAATTAGTTTAGCCTGTCCTCTCTTTTGATATTACCCAAAAAAATTTAAATTCAGACATTAATACGAAGTTTCTGCGCCGTATTATTAGAATAACTAAGGTATGAATATGCATATGATAAAATTTCAAAGAAATAAAAATTTATCATGCACTTAACTATTACACTAAGTTGGTAACATATTCTCACAGGTGTTTTTAATGTATTTTTAATAACATTATTTGATGTACATTTTTCTTTTATAACAAAGTAACTCATTCTTTCCACTTAGAATGGAGGTTCCATAATCGGTATCGTTTTAACAACTAAGCTGCCAGTCTCACGCCGGCGCGAGATGCCTACCCACTAACTTTTATAAGCCAGTACCGGGCCGGCATCTCGCGAAGTAACATGCTAATGTGTCTGCACTATGCTTGAGCGACATAACTTCGTTACCATAAGTTATTAATCATCTTTTATAATTTTTTATAATTACGCCTGCAATATAAGTACGAGAAAAGGTCCGCCGCGTACTAAAAAACGCAAGACCCGGCACTGATAGAGACAATTCCTTGCGCAATGCCGGTCTCGCGCAATGCCGGTCTCGCGCAATGCCGGTCTCGCGCAATGCCGGTCTCGCGCAATGCCGGTCTCGCGCAATGCCGGTCTCGCGCAATGCCGGTCTCGCGCAATGCCGGTCTCGCGCAATGCCGGTCTCGCGCAATGCCGGTCTCGCGCAATGCCGGTCTCGCGCAATGCCGGTCTCGCGCAATGCCGGTCTCGCGCAATGCCGGTCTCGCGCAATGCCGGTCTCGCGCAATGCAGGTCTCGCGCAATGCCGGTCTCGCGCAATGCCGGTCTCGCACAATGCCGGTCTCGCGCAATGCCGGTCTCGCGCAATGCCGGTCTCGCGCAATGCCGGTCTCGCGTAATGCCGGTCTCGCGCTGGTGCGTGATATTTTTTTTTACTTATTTTTATTTTAATTACCTTATATGTGCAAATGGCACTTAATTAATTACATATAAATCATTTTTAAACAAATAAACATCAAAAAAGAAAGTTGGCTTCTGACCGACTCCCATGTTCAAGACAAAGGCAGTCAAGCTGCCAAAACTTACATAAATGTAAATAGTATTCACGATTGTTAATTTAAGTTTGTGTCATATATTAATTCATTAATAAAAAGTTCTTAGTACTTAGCATCCACTCAATGTGTTATTGTGCTAGTAAATATCACGCCGTAGGTAGTGAAACTGTGAGGCTAATTACAAACATTTATACGTTCAAACATATAGTGTCATGCATTCTAAAAAATTAGCTAATGAACTTCTCATTTTGTTCGAAATTCAGTATCTTTGTTCATTAGACAAACGCTTTTCTTGTTTTACAGTAGTAAAATTATGTGTGTACAATTTTACTACTGTAAAACAAAAATAGCGTTTGTCTAATGAACAAAGATACGGAATTTCGAACAAAATGTGAAGTTCATTATAGATAAAATGTATTATTGGTGAAGATTGTTGAAATTTTTGCTTAATATAAGTTATCGGTGTCAAACGCTTTGCATTTCTTTATATTATTAACTCCGTGGATGTACGCCGCTACCAAACGGTCGTTTTGGAAATCTATGAGGGCGGCCTATAACCAGCAGTAGACGCCCTGTGGCTGCCACGATGCACATGATTAGCATCAAACTAAAACCCGTTTAATTATAATAGATTTTCTTGAACTCAATGCTACAAAATTTAATAATAATTTATATTATTTTGTTGACATCATTTACAATCTGTATCCATAACCTTGAATACCGGACCGAGAAATAAAAACACGTTACAAAACTATCTCGATAAGTCGGGAAAATTTTTTTTGCACATAATGAGATGTAGTCATTAGATATTTTAATTTGACTATAAATTAAGATAGGATTTAAGTATATTAATATAATCTTTATCATGCTCGGCGATTTTAATTAATAATCGTATATTAAAACAATTTGCAAATTATGCACACACCTATATATATAATAGGAAATCCTATACATATTATATCAGTCGCTTACGTGTAGTTGTATAAGATCCATCAGAGCTTTTAAATCTAGTTACAATGTTTAAAAAAATATGTCTTACATTATTAATCTCCGGCTATCTTTTTGAGGCTTCAAATGCCTCGATAGGTAATGTATATTTTTAAAAAATATAAACAACGCTATTAACATATATAATTAAAATAACTTCGATAATGCTTGCAACTTTTAAGGTTAATATATTTTTGTAATGATTATATGCAGTACATTTTGATTTTAGCTTCTTACAACAAAGTATGCAAGGCACACGACCGCGATTGCCGTTTAGCCTCTAATTTACAAATCGCATTTCCCTACATCGCTGATGGCATACCCGAACTGGGAATGCCCCCCGCAGAACCGATGAAATTTGAAAATGTCACTCTGCAACACGAAGACTTCAAATTAGTCTTGTTAAACATGGACGTAATCAGTTTGAAGAAGTGCAAGTTTCTAGATTTCAAGTAAGTCTTTGATCGATTTACTCTTTAGTATAAACAAATATAAAACAGTTAATGTTCACATTCGTTCTATTCAGGTGAGGCATAAAATCATTAGTTTATTACGAACCTATATATTGTATAGCACAATCTTAAACAAGCAAAGTAATAATATCGTTCTGCACCTGTTGGCTAATACACAATTTAAATAAACAGAAATCACTAAAGATACTAATATCTCCATCTCTTACCAATAATGTCCTTAGCTGATAACGGCTTGCATCGTCTAATAGCATAATATAGTGCATTATCCACTTTCCGAAACGCCGCAGCTAGTGCAATTGGTGGCCTGTTACAATACATAATCTCATGCATATGTTGCAAATGATTTTGTTTATCCGAATGTACCAATAATGCGTTTTTTTTTCTATGCAGTCAAAACGAAGTCGAGTCTACATTTAAATTTACATTAGACTGTCCATTAAAAGCCTCTGGAAAATACAGATTTCTCGGAAAAATCTTTATTTTCGACGTCGACAATGAAGGAGACTTCACAATCCAAACAGGTATTTACTAGCTATTAAATAACTATGCACATTTAAGTTTCAGACTAGATATAATCCTTCTTTGCACTAACTATTACAAATATTTACTACTTATTTCGTTCCATTCTAATTCAAATTGTCATCATAGTAACATCTGATAGACGGCCTCTGCAGACCATAGGCCTCCGCCTAAGATCTCCTCAAAGACCGGTCATGTGCCGTCCACATTCAGCGACTTCACGCGTCCTTGACTATGTCGTTGGTCCATCTAGAGGGAGGCCTATCCACGGCCACCGACAGTTTCCCCAAATCTGTCCCTATACTTGTCGTCGAAACTTCCCTGGCATTCGAAATTATTTATTCATATATAACATACTTATAAAATGGCCGCGTTAATAAATTCACTTTAGTAAAACTAATTCAAAATGAATCAGAAGATAAAACTATTTTCAAATATAAAATAAATTAAATAAAATTTGAATTTAAATTTTCATAATATTGTATTCTTGCTGTAAATAAATGATTTAACACTAAAACAAAACTATTTTAATAGACTCAGTCAAGACAACCTTCGATATCAAAGCGGAAGAAACACAAGGAACTGACGGTAAAAAGTACTGGAACTTATTAGGTTACAATTATTCCTTTGATTTGGAAAAAATACACATTGGTTTGGACAACCTCTTTTCGGGTGACATCGAGCCAAGTAAGTCACATATTACTTTATTTTTAATTTTTGCCGAATAAATGAAACTGGTAGAAAGTATCTTTGCAAAATTTCCGTATTGTTTGCTGTTATCAATATGTAAGTCTATATTCGACCGGTAACAAGTACTGCAATGCTCTGATTTGTGGAACCTAATTAGCAAAATTACGAAATTTTTCAATTTAAAGCGCCTAAGTAAAACATATTGAGTGTATTTGAGTGAATAGTAATGTTATGGGCAGACCATTACTTTGAATATTTAAAATAAGTGATGCGCATTTTGTAAACTTTTTATTTAAATATTGTTTCAAGTTTTTGAAAACTATTTAGGTTACAAAAAATTTAAGCTATTTTGTTTTTTTTAGATAATCCTTTCTTCACCTTCTTCAACAAAAACTGGTCGTCATCCTCAATTGAAATAGGCAAGCCAATTGCTGACATTTCCACTCAGTACTTCTTCGAGGTTCTTCAAACCTTCTTCCTTCGTGTACCAATCGACCAACTTGTGTACTAATACAGTCTAACATGAAATCTATTGAATAAAGATATTATTGCTTATAATTGTGTTTTGACTTTTAATGTTAATCTAAACTTAGATTAATGAAGACGCCGAAATCTGTTTTAAAAATTAATAATTAATCTTGTACACGCTTTTGTTTGCACATTGATATTATTTAAAACATATCAAAAATGTACCTATCTATAATAACGAGAATATGATGAGAGAAGGGAATGTCACTTGTGTAACCTGTAGGAAAACCTTAAGTCTTTAAAGTGTAATTTTTTTGTCATGACATTTTCTACGAAGTCATTAATGAAGTTGTGATCCTTTGCGCACAAACGTTCTTCGATAAATTTAACAATAATTATAATATTATAATAACAATATAAGCATTCTGTATATTTTCTGGGGTTCTATTTTCTTCTTCTCTTTTCTAATTAGTCTTAGACTAATCATCATCATTTGATACATGTCGTGTAAGGTGTTATCCTTACAAAGTAGTAAGTAAAATATAGGGGTTAAGAATTTTTTAACAAACCTATAAGAACACATAAAAATCAACCATTCACAGCCAAACCATAAAAGGTATAATAATTATCTATGTATACATAATGTTCACAATCTGGTCTCTCGTTCGTGTATACTACACTAGTACACAGTAAGAATGAACCCAATAGTCGTTTTTGTAAATTGACGATATTAACAGAGTAGCCACGCGAAACACGCTTACTCGCCATAAACGCCGGCGCTATTGATCAACTCAAAATGAACTGGACGCTCGCGCGGATACGAGTGGTAGACACTGTAACCCCACGAAATGAGTTCAATAAATATTCCGTCTGTTGTAATAAAAGAATAAATACTTAATATTCCATTTGATTGGGAGACAACGATTTCAATAAAATTTTTATTAGTATTATTTTGTGCCCATTTAAAAAAATATATTTGTTATTCATATAACAGAAGGTCAAAGTTATTAAAATCACAGTACGTCAAAATTACATTTTCCAAAAAAAGACTTGGATATGAAATATAATTCTAGTGAAATCTGTATAAACATAATTATCTCCCAATCCTTGTCGTAAATGTAGTCGAGGTGTATAGCGGTACATTTCATCAGTTTGAAATAGGATGCATTCGCTCTTAGCATCTCATGCCTAGCCGTCATTCCTTCTAGTATCAGCTTTTCTTCTAGTGATCCGACAGAGCGCGTGGAAACAGTGACGGGCGTAGTTCAAAAAGCAATGGAATATTTTTATACACATCTAACTATCGCCTTATCTCGGTTACAGCTTCACCGGCCTCATTGTTTCCAGGCAACTATAACTTAAGAGTCTTTACGACAATAGTGAATGGGTTTCTTCTAGGCAAGCAAGCACCACCGTAAGCCTCAACGTCATTAAACATCAGGCGAGGAAGAGATCAAATGATTTTCCTATAAACGATAGAAAAAATATAAATTCAAATACTTATATACCTTAAAACCAAGCCTCTTATTCATATTAAGAAACAATTAAGTTAAAAATAACGTTCGGCGACTCTCATTAAGTGGAAAATAAACAATAAGAAGTGTCTTAGGGTATTCCGAAAAATCTAAGATATGGTTGTAGTTTTCCTTCTTATTTCAATAGACGTTAAAAGCCTAGAGCTTTATTATTTTATTCCACTTTTCACATTCTTTTAACTATACCATTTGGAAAAGGGAAAGTGACGGGTTTATAATATAGTAAAAGGCCCAAGGCCATGGACAAATGCGATATAATAATGAGTTGGAGGATTTAATTGCACAAATTTTGCATTGTACCAATTAAACAAAATTTCCACAGAGAAACGCAAAACATATTCTTTTTAAATATTACTTTTCACTTAATTAAACAAAATTTCCATTGAGAAACGCAAAACATATTCTTTTTAAATATTACTTTTCACTGCTAACTGGTGCACCTGATCTCACTAGTTTGAAAACTATTTGGTTCAAATATGCTTATATATGATATGGTATCAATATCTTTCATATCTGAGCCTCTTTTTGGCCTCGTTTTTTGGGTCCATCGTTCAATTCCTGTCGTAGGTGGACAGAATCTTTATTTACGTATAATAATAATTTTCTAACATATTTTTTTTTAATAAATTACTTTAAATAAAGTATAACTAAATATTAATTTATACTCCCGACATTCTTTCGTGCTTCTTGTAAAACCATTGTGAGCAATCGGCCAATCCTCTTAAAAGTGTTTTCCATATCGTTTTTGAAGGCACCCACGGCTTCTTTGGAATCTTGAAACTGTATTACACGTATTTTACCTTTATTTTTAAGAATAGACAAAAGTAGCTAGTTGCATGATCGTGGCAATAAAGAAGATAAAGTCCACTCCTTCCCCAATCAAATTCGATTCGATTTATAACGATATATGCTGCAAAACGTCGTCGAATCACTCTGTTCTAACTCTTTATTGATAGTTAATAAGTAAACCAAATTTTTGACTTTTTACATTTGCAAGTGTAAACTGACCTTTTATTAGTCTACTCAGTGATTGTATCAAATGATTGATTGTATAAATTTGCCTAACTGTAATTGGAATTTCTATTAAGAAAAAGTCTCAAATACATCCAAAACTTCTACATCGGTATTTATTTCTGTAATATTAACTTTCAAGTTAAAAGGTTCGTTAGCAGTCCTTGTTTCACCGATAACACTAAATGAAGCATCAAAAGTTTTATTTTCTGAACTAAGAATTATATTTCTAACATTAATCGACACAGCCCGTACACAACCATTTGTTTTAATAATTATGTAAATAATTTTTACTTTGTGCCACAATTCCATCGCCTCTCACTATACAAGTCTTGTAATTTTTCTCTACTTCTGTATATTCCCACGGTAGCCCACTACTTGAATTAAAGCTCTGAATATTTTAATATCGTTTGCAAACAAAAATTGTCTTATATTTGTATATTTTTTACATTAATTTTATTTTATCAATAAATTAATAAATCTTCTAACAGAAACTGCGTCGGAAAGTAACTAGTTAATAATAATAAATATTTATTACTTTTGCAGTGTTAACAAATCTATCATATTGGTATCTAAACATTTACATATAATAGCTATAAAATTGATTAGTGGTAATCTTGATTCTACTAATGTAAAGTCAAAGTTGAGATTAGAAAAAAGTAACATCCATTGACACGTGCACGGATCTGCTTATATTATTAAGCGTGGCCTTTCATAAAAATTACAAATGAATTGAACAGTGTATTAAATGAAAATTAAGACTTATGTACATACAATCGTTAACAATAATTACAAATAATATTTATATTATCTTTATTATCGGCTAATGGTATTTTTGACTTGAATCATAGACAACAATTTACAAACTCTATGTAAATTTAAAACCATACAGGACCTTAGCATATAGCATTAACATTTCAAGGCTGAAATAGTAATGATGAGATAAGAAAAAAAATATTTATGTTTATTAATTAGTGAAATATAGAACAATTTAAAAGCAAAAACTTGGTGTGATAATTTTTATATTTGAAAAATTTTTGGTTATTACCTAATAATTATTTGACAATTCGAAAGCTTTATTTTTTAATTTTTTAAATGTTTTATTCCTTCTTTAATTTATCTGGAATTCTATACATTTTTAATTTACCTGATTTTTAAAGCAACTGGTTTAAAAAAACAAATTTATGGACAAACTTTTTAAATATATTTTGACAATCTTTAAATTCATAAAGAGAAATGAATCACAAACACGGAAAGGTATCACTCTGCAGTGCTTTGTCATAATACCATGTTGTATACCACTACGTTCTCACGCATTTAATATAAAACGTTAATAATTTTTTTTATCTTAATACTAATACCAAATTACATATAAAATCTCCTGATGAATAAAATAACACTAAACAGAATAACTTGATTAGAAATATTGTTAATACGAGAAACATGCATAATATTAATTAAATGTTATACATATTAATTATTTACGGCTTTTAATAGCGATGGACAGGTTTAATTGTGAAAGTATTTTTCTGTCTTTAAAACGACTGCTTTTTTGTTACAAATTAGTTCAGTAAGCTAAGTGATTTCGGGCATTTTTTTTTTATTTACCAAACTAACAAACGCTATCGTATCAAACTAAGCCTACTCTCATAGGTCGGTTGTGCCTAATCGAGTCATAATTTCTGTCTTCAGTTTTTTAACATATTAATAATAGTTTTTTAACATATAATAATAATTTATATAAACATTTGCATATTCCTATAAATCATGGGGTTAATCTTTAATCATAAGATTATCAAATAACGTGAAATACGAGTACTATCCAACGTTAGTCCCGCAATTTTAACAGCAAGCTTTGCACCGCCAGTTGTCTATAGCTATCGGGATCCGTATCTATATTAACAAGTTGATCAAAGACTGCAAATCAGGATAATGGTTTTAACAGTAAAAGAATAAGAAGGGGAAGGAAGAAAGATAGGTTTCCTGCAGGTTTTAGAATATCTTATATTCTGACTGATTGTTGTCTGAAATTTAGAGGCCAATCTTCGTGCCGAATGAAATCAATTTCATTCACCTCTTACAGTTTCTTTGCTTTCCGTTCTATAGACTGACATAAGATTCTACGCGAAAAACAATGAAAGTTCATCTAATTACACTCAACTGCATACATTTTCATGATTTTATCACAAAATTAACAAACCATGAGCGACCAATATAGTTTTATTACAGATTTGTATTTATCTTGTTTTTCAGTTACATCATCAGTAAACTAACTTAAATACGTACCAATATACGCATACAAGGCAAAATAACACCGAATATTGTGCATTTTGCCACTAAAGAACAGAAACAATGTATCCCTGATTTATACATATACAGAATTAACACGGTCATACTACGAATGAAAAATGGAAATACCGTCGTCTGGTGGCACATAAAACTTTTTATATACGATTATTTCAAAAAGTAATATACGGTGCGGTAGGCGGATGTATAGAATCTCAGTCACGATGTTGCAGTAACTGAGTGAGCATCGCTCATCCTACGACGATCGATCCAGGGCGATTTTCAACGACTCCAAAAAACATTGAACTGGCTGAAATCAGTTTTCGTAAAATTACACGACTTCCAATATGAAATAGAGCAGCTTCACGGGGACTTCCAAGATGATCACGAAATTTCAAAAAAAGGATCTAAATTTTTTTCCTTTTAAAATTCTAATCGTTCAAGAACTCAAAAAAGTAATTGTGCTTCACACAAAAAAAAAACAAAACAACTCTAGAACAATAGTTTATAATCGTCAGATTATAATATAGTTCGTAATGCGTCACCTACTCAGCAGGACTAAAAGGAAACTCGCAACCCTCGATTGAGTCGACTTTTTTATGAGGTCACCTCTAAGAGAGAATATACAATAACAATCCCCGAACTGTTAGAAATATCAAAGAAAATATTCATCAAGTAATCAGCTGACTTAAACCAAATGTTCGTAATACAAGGTTCCAATTGAAACAGTGTGTGCAACTCGGCGATAGACGTTTAGATAACATTTTTTTTTATTAAAGTATACAATCGGCCTTTTTTCAATTGTATAATGCTTTCATTAAAACTCTATCAATATTTACATTTTTCAAAAAAAAAATTTACCATACACTACTACAAAGCAGAAAATTTTTAAAAAATTACCGAAAGTTTGTATCAAAATTCAAGAACAAGCGCATAATTTTCACAATTAACTAACCGTGCCAAATTCTTTTGACGAACTACCGATTACGAGAATGCATCAATATTCCATTTGTTTTGCATACAGAGAAATCGATATACGAATTGGTTCTAAAACATTTTTTCATATTTGTACATCGGATTTGACCTACTAGAAATGGTTCATGTAAATAGGGACCTATTCCAGCAAAAAAATCAATGACAAGTGAATGTTCATACTGTTATGAGTTCTCTGAGATGTTCCCTTGTTACCATAAATAGACCAATAGATAAACTTTGCTTTAAACATTTTTATCATTGTATTTTGGGCAGTAAAAAAAGGGGTGAGAATTTTTATTAAGATTTTTACTTAACTTAAGTTTCTTACTTCTACTTAACATAACTTGCTTACACCTAAAACCTAACATGTTATGTTAGGTTTTTTGGTGTAAGCAATAAGAGGAATAATATTAGACGATATTATTATTAAAAAAATTATTGTCATTATGTATTTTTAGATGATCAAATATCATTGTATGGAAAATAGCTCTGTAGTTTAAGATTTGCAAAGTACAAGGGGTACAAGCTGCTATTCAGAGACATTTTACCTCCGTAATCGTCCTGACCGTGAATATAAGTATGCCTCGATATTTGATCAAGGTCCCTTCGGAGCGTGTGGCCTATCCAGTACCACTTGCGGCGTTTGATCTGCTAATCGCTCGGCATCTAACCGCAGCGTTTCCAGAGATCTACGTTAGAGACTTTCTCAGGCCAGTATACTGAAGGCCTGGTCAATAATCCAAGAATATAGATATATTATATAGATGAGGTAAAACTCAAAATAATATATTTATTGAAAAATCTATAAAATAATTAATTAGATTTTATTATGTAGGTCGCAATTTGAAACGGCACTGCTCTGCTAAGCTCTCGAATCGGTTCCGCGAAGGAATGATAAAACAATTAGCAAGCGAACAATCGCAGTATAATTAGTGCGGGTGTCGAACATGTTATGACCTCGGCCGACGTTAATTGCGCAGACGCTGCATTTAAATATATCAGTAAGTGCATTGACCGAATCCACACCACGTGTTATTCAGTATTTCAATTGTACCGTTAAAGAATTCCGATAGTTTGCTATTTGCAGTTCTGACAAACCTATAAGTTGAGGGATTTTTAACGATATCATTATTTGAGATCCACAGCTGGCTCTAATTACATTTACGCATAGATTACCCACATAAACAGCCTTTTTATCATACAATTTACAACCGATTCTCTATAATAATGATACTTTAATTTTAGATCAACAATTGAAGGATTTTAGCTACAAACAAGGGTTTTAAAATTTATTATTACTTCGTAAGAATTTTGGTAATGAAACTATAAAAAACAAACCTATAACGAGTAGTATATACAATAAATAAATAGTAATAACAATAATTGCAACGAGCGAAATGGTCTCATCTTTTACTTAATCTCTCTCTGTCTTGCAAATTACTGTGGCTGCAATCATTTTTAGATGTATTATGATGATGCGCAGAGTACGTTCCGAGCATAGAGTAATTAGATTAATAAACAATGAGGTGATATGTTCTAGGTTTAAAATGTTTTATTTTTATTGTAAACTAAACAGAAACAATACCAATCATATCAAATATTATTTAATACATCGTCAATTATTTGCTAGTTGTGTTAAAATGTTTTTTTTTGGTTTAATAAATTATTCCATTTCAGCTATTTACCTCCAAAATTAATTAAATCTAAGATCAATTTGAATTACACACAAACCTACATTCTGGTTTATATGTCGAAATATCTGCACTTCTTGTAGATTTCGTCATTTTTACTATTAAGACCAGTTTAATAATCCAATTTTTCTCTGATTACGCCTTTAAACATGTTTCCAACAGAAATTATTTAATATTTTAAAGAGAATGTATTGATTTAATATCTCAAAAACATAACTCTGCACTTTGCACATTTTAATAAAAAATCTCGATATAATAATTATATTAAATCATAGAATAAGCAAAACCAAAAAAATAATACCAATTAATGTTTCCGTTCACCGTAGGCGCCGTAAATGAAAAAATTCAACTTACTATATAGGTATGTGAACTTGTATTTTCTCATTTTTGTTCCGGGCGGCTCTGGAAATAACGAGGCATTATTTTAAGCTTCGTTACGAAGCCCATTCTGCCTTACTCTTTTCGTTAGCATTTATTTAACTCAGCTTTTCCATTCTAGCCGCGGTAAAAAGCCAAGTGCACAGAGTTAACTTAATACCCGCTAACAAATATTACCACAGATAAATAACGACTACAGATTGATTCCATATCCTCTTCAATATTACTTAAAATAAAACCGTTGTGGCCTAAATGTCCTAAAATATATAATTAAAAAATGTAAAGTATTTGTGGACTGCTCGCGCTAAAATTAAAAAAAATTAATGTTATGTATTCTTGAATAAATAACTAAAATTGTACACAAATAAGTATTTTGATTTGCTTTATAAATAAATATTGTATTAACTATGTATATCTGAAAAACTTATTGCGAATAATCGTTCTCAAAAAGATTCGGTACAGGCAATAGATTTACATACCTAATCTTCCAGATTTTTTCTCTAAAGGTATTCCGATTTCATAAAGATTTTCATTAAGTACTTCATAAAGATTCATCGCTCGAAAAATGTTTGTTTAAACTGACAAGGAGAGGGTATAAATATATAGCCGTTGGCGACCACAAGCTGATTGACGCAGCATGGGTTGGCTAATACTAGGTGGGCCGATTATATACTCAAAGTCGCGGAAAGTCTCGGGAAGTCACGGGAAGGCGCGGGAAGTCACGGGAAGTCGATGAAGCGCAAATCTGACCTTCGTTATGATCTTTAGGGGAAACCTGTTAGGCGTTTATCGGCTAAGATGATGAATTTTCTTGTCTGCTTATAAGCACCAAAAGGCTTCGGACGGGTTCAACATTACTAAATCACTTATTTACTAATTACATCGTAGTTATATATACAGGTTTTTTCACGATTTTTTACATCTGATTACACCTGGAAGCAAAAGATTCTAAACTATTAGTATATAATTTTGTACGAAAGCAATTTAATAAAAATAGTTTGTGTTAAATACAGAATTTTAGTTTTTCATTTATGTTCAAGAGATACAGTCTTTTTAAATAACTTAATGAACCTTATGAATACGATGAGAATATATATATAAATAATTACTGTTTCACAATATATTGAGATCACTTTGTCTTAATTTAAAAAGCAAGAAGACCTAGGAATAGATGAAATGTTTGTAAAATGAAACTGCAGTTGCATTGTTGCAACATGCGAACATTGACACACGGGATATATTTTGCATGCGGTTCGTAATGTTTACACGACCAATTAAAGTAGGCTACGCGGAACCGCTAAACAAATTGACTTAGAGCAGCAATTTTCAGCCGTTGTAAACGATTGTACCGTTAGTGTATATACTTTTATTGTAATTTATTGATTACTTTGTTTGTATGACCACGAATTTCTTATTTTTAATTAAAGATGTTTAAGCCGCTAGGGCCGGAAGATTCTGAAGAGACTACCGATTGACCAGTGCAGCGTAGCACATCCACCCACAAGGTAAATAAAAGACCTGGTTAAAGTCGTCAGAAGACGTTGGATGCAAGCATCTTCCTACTGATCTTTTAGGAAGAAACCGGAACGGCACCAGTGCTCTTTTTCAGCCTCAAGAAGGCATTCAATAAAGCCTAGCACGAGGACTTTATTTACAAATTCTACAAGCTCAAAGTGCCTGACTGGATCGGCCATATCACACAAGCCTTTTCGGAGAAAGTAAACTATTAGCTTGCTATTTTTTTAATAAATAAGACATAACGTCTTACTTTGAATCAATAAGAGGGAAGAAAGTATGGGGTGAGCTAACGAATAATATTCTATAAATGATTATACGCAACTAAGATATAACTCTTTACTGTGAATAAACTAGAAAAGAAGAAAGCTCGAAGTAAGTCTATGACAAAAAGAGTTATTTTATTAATTTAATAAAAGTAATAACATGGTATCGACATTATTATTAGGATAAATAAGGCAAATAGTCTTTGGCCAATAAATCATTTTCAGTCATTCATTTAGAATACTAGAAATTCACTGCCGAATAAAATTGTAAAAGTAACCGAACTCAAGAGTTTCTAGCAAAAAACTATATAGTACCATTGGCCACCTCACGATTAAAAAATTAATACTTATTTTGCTTCTTCTGGCCAAAGAAGACATGATACTGTCTGCACAAGTAACTGACTTTACTAATTGCTCATTAAAGGCATATACATATGTAATTTTTAAGTGCAAGTAGATTGTTTTTTGAAAATATCTGAATCGATCATGTCGATATTATTTTTTATGGTCGATGTTTTTAAATCGCACGGAATGTTTTTGTTTAGCCAATCTCATTTTTGTCACAGCATGGTTAGGCGCTCCGCTGGGTAGACTAATAACATAGATATTTAATGGAATCAGGTGTTACCTCGCGGAAGTCCATCCTGAGTAAAAAAAGGACCAATATTTAGCCACTTCCGCACATGCAGTGGTAATCGTGATAACATAGAGACGGTCGCTGGATAACAGCAGTGCAAGGTCATCGTGAAGACCTTTGGGGCAGTATTATTATGATGTCTACGTGGTGACATAATGATGGTGACGTACTTAACATTAATTTACAGAATATTTTTATTTAAAAAAACAATCAAATTCAATACCATTAAATATTATGTGTAATCAGCGAGGACCAATAATGGATATAATATACTAATATAATGAAATATGATTTTAAGTAATAAATAATGCTTTTTGGCAATGAATTCAAAACACGGTACGTTTAAAAAAATGTCAAAAATATTTTAGAAAGTCTCTTAATATTTATTGCAACGAAAACAGTGACATCATTATAACAGTAATATGTACTCCTTTACTTTTGTCTTTATAAATACCTCCTTGGACATCGTTGATAATATTTATCTCCTAAAGTTCATCTCATTTGATAACGACTTCAAAATAAGTGATATGTATAGTTATTTTAAGCTTGAATTAATTTTAATTATATAAAGAAAGAGACATAAACAAACATTTTTAAATAGAAGAAAAATATGTGCAGTTTATTGCCTTATTTCCATAAAAACAAACACGGGTTGGTTGAATTTAAAAACACCTTGAAAATTTGTAGTATAAACAAGGGGTCTAAATTTTGTACCTGATGGTTAATTTAAATTTAAAAGTCCCTAATCTTACATCATGTCCATTATTAATTATTCATCTCGAGTTATTATTGTATTTAATGACAAATACGTGCATCATTGGTTTTTATCACCTAAATTGTCTGTTGACATTTATTAATATCCTGATCACGAACTTTATTATTTGATACGTTGACGTAAATATAAAACATAAATATAGGATGTTGGCATTTTTAAAACCCATTTGCAAGTGCTATATGATTAATCGTAATTTCAAACTTAGTATGTTATAAAACGTATACATTAACTATATCTACAAAATTTTTGTTAAACACTTTTCTCACATCGTACGATTTTTTGTTAATTTTACTTTCGACTTCACAAAATTTCATACATAATTATAAAAGTAACTATTTATACGCAACGAAATAGTCTTACTTTCCAAGGTAGGAACTTGTGTAAAAACACAATCTTAGACCTTTACTATACTGTATACTATATTGTATGTAATAAATTAAAAATTACTTGCGCTAAATCAAGTTTTTGACTTTCAGAATCGTTCAAAATCTGTTTTTTGAATGAAAATTTATGACACCCTATCCTGAAAATGACACACTGTTTGCTATCCACAAATATACAGGTTTAGCATTTATATCCTGCTATGATTTCTGAAAACATTACAATGTTAGCATTTGTATTAAAATCCTATTACATCACTGTACGAGTATTATAAATTTGCCATTAAGACCTCATATTAATAATTCTTATTGATCAGTTATTGATAAACATGACAATATCAATCATTAGTATTTTTTTCTAAAGACTGCACCTATTTCAGATATTTTTAATGTGAAACCAGTTAGATGCGGCTGTTATAATGAATCAATTAAAAAGCATCTTGTTATAGAGTCATTGAAAAGCCTAAAACATGTTGCGTTGTTTTTAATACAGAACGAGCAGATCACCAGGTGATTTATGGAACGGACAGCTATGATAAAAGTGCATTCAGACTTCGTTTTTATACCTGTTGCTAAATGATGCGTCTCTCAGGTACAAAATAAAAGTTTATGAAATTCAAAATATAATAGTCACTTTTTTTGATAAACATTTATACTGCTATCACACGCGTCTAGGATTCCGAAACCTGGATTTAAATATTAGTAAAGTCCATCTTCACAAAACTATATTTTTACTAGAAGATTTTGGAGCTATCTATACATAATAAAATGGGTTTCAAAATCGATGTGGACTGACGACGAATGGGTTTTTTTATAATAAATATTTCCTGTATTATTTCCAGCGGACATCACCATCAAAAAAGAATTCAAAATGGTGAATTTCTATCGAATATAAAATTTTAGATGAGATAATTACTTTCCATATACTTATAATCAAAACTTATCTAGAAATAAAAGAACATATTAGGTCGAGATGAAGTCTTTGTGGTTTTGATACAAATAAAAAGGTTGCATTAACAAATTTCCAAAATTTCATCCATAAATTTTGATGTTAAAAATGCATCGCCCTAGAATTGCCAAACTACCCACAAAATGGATGCCATTTTTGAAGATAGTTTAAGACCGGCTAAGCAGTGGTATGGCGAAGTTGAATATTGAAATTATAAAAAGGAAGGCATATCTTGTATGTTCGATACTTGGCTACCACATGAATCTATCTAATGGACTCATTTGTATTTTTTTTTTATCGCCTAATTAAATTAAACCTGTTTTGAAGAGATCATATAAGATAAGAACATCATGTTCAAAGATCAAGATTTTCAGACTGTTGCATAAACCCGGTTTAATTTGCAATCAGGTGATCATGAGTTTACGGTGGGATTGGAAGGGCATTGTTTATTATAAGCTTCTAGCATCGAGGAGGACCCGATTCAGATCGTTACTGCCAACACCTGATGACATTAAAGCAAGAAGTTTATACGAAACGACCGGAATTAATGAATAAAAGAAGTGTGGTCCTTTATAGTGATTTTTATACACCACTCACATCCGGAGCCACTAATCAAAAATTAAAAGAGTTTGGCCAAGTTTTACTATAAAATCTGAAGATATAGAATAAACATGTGGTCATTATATATACTTACAGTGTTTACTATATTTGTACGGAAACCTAATAAATAAATTTCTACAAATATGCGCTAACACAAAATGTAGGTAAATAAAAATAAATAAAAAATTAATAGAACGTGTAATCAAATATAAAATAGTAATCACTAAAGTATATATATAAAAAATAAGATGCATATGATGCATATATATACATTAAAAATAAGATGCGCCATTCTCTATCGAAAGTTCGCATTTTTTTTATAAATGTTAAATCAGGTTTTCCACTTATTATTTCAAACATGCAAATTATACAGATATATAAACTCAGATTTTCGTTTAATTTCTATCAATTGCTCGCAGACAATTCTATCGAAATCTACTAGTGCTAAGTCAGTTAAAATGTTTAAAACACTATTACTAGCATCCGTCGCCTGCGCTTCTCTCAATGCTTGCTACGCAACTTTAGGTAAACACAATGATAGTATTTTCTACTAGTTTTTAATTTCAACTAATAAATTAAAGAATAATTTGTTTTATCATTGGAAGTTATTACTTGTAACAATAAATATTTTTCATTTCAGTGCCTTTTATCCGAAAATGCGACTTAAAGGACAATGCCTGTGTATTGGCCGCTAACCTACAGATTGCCTATCCCTACCTCGCGGACGGAATACCTGAATACGGAGTGTCAGCCTTGGAGCCATTGCAATTGGAAAACATCTCAATGAATCATGACTACTTCAAGTTGACATTGCCCACTGCAAGTGTTTTCGGCGCTAAGAAATGTAGAGTCGAACAGTTTAGGTAAGTTTGTCCTTCATAGTATATTTTATAAAAATATTATGTGTGTTAGAATCCATTTGCAGTAGATATGATATAAAATCTTACATTGGAAGCACTCAACCATTTTTTGAAATTTAATAACCCTAATAATAACAGAGATGTGTTTTGGCACAGGGTAAACGATGAAGAATCTTCTTTGACTCTTGTTCTGGACTGTCCCGTGTTAGTAGAAGGAAAATACAAATTTGTTGGAAAAGTTTGTATTTTCAATGTCGACAAGGAAGGAGACTTCAAAGTACAATCAGGTACCTATGACACAAATGATTAACGAGCTTAGTAATTTTTTAAATTCAATGTTTTATTTAAGGATTGTGAGTAAATAATACAAATTACATTTTTTATATATGTATCTTGAAAAGAAGAAAACTGAAGCATTTGTAATTATTACAAAACTTACAGATTCCACAAAGACCACGATTAAATCTAAGTTCGAACTTGTCGAGAAAGATGGCAAGAAGTACTTCAAGCTGTTGGACTATGACTATTCTGTTGAGCCTACTAGGTCGATGCACATCCAACTGGGTGATCTCTTCTCAGGCGATTTTGGAAAAGGTATGCTAGTTTATTACAGTTTAGTAGTTACATTTACTAATCCTAGTATAGTTATAGTAGACTATACTCCAAAACTTTCAAGAACTAAATATATCACAATACTGCTTTAGATCGATAATAACACATTATCAATTTTTGTTTACAGCCATACCTTACTTGAATGCTATTGACAAGAACTTGGCTGAACAAGTCCTTCCCGTCGGAAAGCCTCTTTATTCAACCCTCGTGAAATCGGTCTACGGAGCTCTCCAACAGTTCTTCCTCAACGTGTCATTAGATGAACTCCAGTATGTTTAATTAATTTGGGTATTAAATTTATTAATGAATGTTTTTTTCTTAATAAATAAGGTATTCGAATAAAAATATTGAAAACAACTGTTGTGTAAATCTCATACATTTAAATTGCAAACACACTTGGTTAGAAAGTAAAGTCAGAAAAAACTTGATTGGTACATCGTGCAATTTCACATGTTGGAGCACTGGTCTAAACTTATATTTTACCTTTAATGAGGTGAATATTATTACGGCCGAATACGAGAATTTGTATAAGGTTATGACATCATAATTAGCGTAATTAGTAAACATTATCGTTCTCAAATCAATATCTGCGAACTTTCGGAGTATGTTAAGTTCAACTTGAATAATTCAAGACATTACAGGTGGTTATTCTCTTAACTGATCTGAGAGTCATCCACACTAAACATATGTTTACACTATAGTATATATTTACTTAACGCTTAATGCCAAATTAAAAAAAGGATATTGTCCCCTCTATACGAGTATAAGGATATTGATATCTAAGGATATTGTCTATTGTATGTTTAATTCAATGAATAAGTTTTCACGGCATCTAGTTGTACTAAGCATCCGCGCAAAATGTTATTGTTGCGACGGATAGGATGCCTTAGATAGTGTAATAGGCTAATTACAAACATTTATACGTTTTAAGGTTCAAATATATAGTGTCTTGCATTTGCAAACTTCACCTTTTGTTCGAAATTCCGTATCCTTGTTCATTAGACAAACGCTTTTCTTGTTTTACAGTAGTAAAATTGAACACACAACATTATAGATAAACTATATTATTGGTTAATATTGTTGAAATTTATGCCTAATATAAGTTATTGTTGTCAATCGCATTGCATTTCTTTATATTATTAACACCGTGGATGTACGTCGCTACTAAACGGTCCTATTGGAAATCTACGGGGGCGGCCTATATCCAACCGTAGACGCCCAGTGGCTGCCACGCTGCACATGATTAGCATCAAACTAAAAGGCGTTTTATTAATAAAGATTTTATTGAACTCAATGCTACAAAATTATATAATAATTTATAATATTTAGTTGACATCATTTACAATCCGTATCCATAACCTTGAATACCGGTCCGAGAAATAAAAACACGTTACAAAACTATCTCGATAAGTCGGGAAAATTTTTTTTGCACATAATGAGATGTAGTCATTAGATATTTTAATTTGACTATAAATTAGAATAGGATTCAGTATAATCTTTAGCATGCGCATGCAACTTGCAAATTATGCACACACCTACATTATTTATTCTACAAAACGAACTCGAGTTTCATTTAAATTTACATTAGATTGTCCATTTAAATCCTCTGGAAAATACAGATTTCTCGGAAAAATCTTCATTTTCGACGTCGACAATGAAGGAGACTTCATAATCCAAACAGGTATTTACTAGCTATTAAATAACTATACACGTTTAAGTTAGTCCTTCTTTGCACTAACTATTACAAATATTTACTACTTATTTCGTTCCATTCTAATTCAAATTATCATCATAGTAACAGCTGATAGAGGGCCTCTGCAGACCATAGGCCTCCGCCTAAGATCTCCTCAAAGACCGGTCCTGTGCCGTCGACATTCAGTGACTTCTCGCGTCCTTGACGATGTCGCTGGTCCATCTAGAGGTAGGCCTATCCACGGCCAACAACAGTTTCCCCGAATCTGTCACTATACTCGTCGTCGAAACTTCCCTGGCATTCGAAATTATTTATTCGTATATGACATACTTATAAAATGGCCGCGTTAATAAAATCACTTTAGTAAAACTAATTCAAAACGAATCAGAAGATAAAACTTTTACGAATATAAAATAAATTAAAATAAATTAGAATTTTATTGTTCATAATTTTGTATTCTTGCTGTAAATAAATGATTTCACACTAAAACAAAACTATTTCATAGACTCCGTGAAGACAACTTTCGATATCAAAGCGGAAGAAACACAAGGAACTGACTGTAAAAAGTACTGGAAATTAATAGGTTACAATTGTTCCTTTGTAATTGGAAAAATTTGCCTAAGCCTTGCGCCTTAGTGACATATTGAGTGCATAGTAATGTTTTGGGCAGACCATTTCTTTTAAATAATTAAAATAAGTGATGCGCATTTTGTAATCTTGTTATTTAAATATTGTTTTAAGTTTTTGCAAACTCCTTATCTATAATCATATCAATAATCCTTTCTTCACCTTCTTCAACAAAACCTGGTTGTCATCCTAAATTGAAATGGGCAAGCCCATTGCTGTCATTTCCACTCAGTACTTCTTCGAGGTTCTTCAAACCTTCTTCCTTCGTGTACCAATCGACCAACTTGTATACTAATGCAGTCTAACATGAAATCTATTTAATAAAGATATTGTTGCTTATAATTGTTTTTGACTTTTAATATTAGTTTAAACTTAGGATAATGAAGACATATACATACAACCATCTGTATTGATAATTTCAGAAATAATATTTTCTTTGTATCACAATTCCATCGCCTCTCACTATAGAAATCTTGTTATTTTTCTCTACTTCTGTATTCCCATGGTAGTCCACTACCTGAATTAAAGCTTCTAATATTTTAATATCGTTTGCAAGCAAAAATTGCTTTATATTTGTATGTTTATTACATTTAGTTTATTTGATCAATAAATTAACAAATCTTCTAATAAAAACTGCGTGGGAATGTGACTAGTTTATAATAATAAAAAATTTATAACTATCACAGTGTTAATAAATCTAACCTGTTTATTAAATTTATGAGTAGCATATTGGTATATAATTAAACATTGAAAAATATTATTTCAGAATTGATTGGTAATAATCTTGATTCTACAAATGTAATGCCAAAGTTGAGATTAGAAAAAAGTCACATCCATTGACACGTGCACGGATTTGTTAATATTATTAAGCGTAACCTTTACAAATGATTTGAACAGTGTATTAAATGAAAATTAAGACTTATATACATACAATCGTTAACAATAATTACAGATAATATTTATATTATCTTTATTATCGGTTAATTATATTTTTGACTAGAATCATAGACAACAATTTAAAAACTTTATCTAAATTTAAATCCATACAAGATCTCAGTTCGGCATTAACATTCCAAGGCTGAAATGACGAATTGATGAAAAAATTAAATTTCCACTAACAATGGTATTTATCTGCATTCATTTTCTTGATTTTGTCACAAAAATTTACCTTGGCTAAACTTGAACATGAGATTTCTAAACAAACCCCGAGCGACCAGTATAGATTAATTAACAAATTTGTATTTATCTTGTATATGAAATTTATCACCCGTAAACTAACTTGGATGCTTATACATAATGTATACAAGAAAAAATACCTTCGATTTTTATGCATTTTGCAACAAACGGACATAAACAAAATATATCTGGCCACACGGATCAGACTGCTACCTAATCTCGGGGGACCCATGGAGGAAGTATACCGCCTATGTGCATGGGTCGTACGATCCATAGCCTTGTACGGGGAGCTCGTGTGGCAAAACGGCTGGCCATGGAACACTGTAGAACTAATATATACAGCTGGCCTCATTCTGGACAGTCTCTGGAGCATCGCATCCACCGCCGGAGCTGCGGTAGCTAACCAATCAGAGTACTCGAAGTGGTCAATCGACAGGACTTGAAGTGACGTCGAACTGCTTCCACTGCGGTGAGGTGGCCCATTAGGCCTCCATTGGCTGCAACAAAAACCGGACTACGTCAGACTCCGTCGACAGTGCCGTCTGAGCCGCTCGCACCGCTGACAACGAAGCCGCCGCGATCGCGACCATCTAGGCGCTGCAGAAAGAAGCCTGCGCATCCACCTGCAGAGGCGCTGCTTCCGGTGACAGCACAGCCACCATCAGCGTCGGCAACCACAGCCCGGAACACGTGGATTTATGTTGCCAGAAACACCAGGACGTTTGCACTGCCTGCGCCTCGTCTCTCGTAATCGAGGCTCTTCATCAAAGACGTGCAGTCAGCGGAGCTCTCATCTTGGAGATCAGCGCACAGAAGTAGGGCCGATTAGCCGACGACCTCGCAGCGATGATGAGTGGGGTTCTTCGCGATCTGTCGACAAGATCAAAAGTACAAAATAAGTAAAAACAAAATACCTCAGTTGTAGCCGCTGGGATGCCGGTAGGTATATGGTTCGAACATGACCTAAAAGAGAGCCGCAGTGCTCTTGGTACGTCGTGGGTAAGTTGGTTTTTTTAATTTCAAGTTACGGTTTCTTCGCGTCTGTTGTCACATGTCGCTGTGTGGCGGTACATAAAACATAGCTTTCGCTGTGGTGAGGCTGCCAATAAGGCCTCCATTGGCTGCCAGAAGGATCGGACCACGTTCGTCTCCGTCGACTGTACCATCTGTGTTGCTCGCAACGCTGGTGCCTTAAGCGCCACGACCGCGACGGTCTTGGCGCTCGAGAAAGAAGCCTGTACATCCTCGTGCAGAGGCGCTACCTCCGATGACAGCACCTTCGCCATCAGCGTCGGCAACCACAGCCCAGAATACGTAAACTCATGTAGCCGGAAGCACCAGGACGTTGGCACTGCCTGTGCCTCGTCCCTCGTAATCAATGCTCTTCATCAAAAAAGTGTCGTCAGCAGAGTGCACATCTTGAAGAGCAGCGCACAGGAGTGCGGCTGAACCGCCGACGACGTCGCAGTAAGGATGTTTGAGTTTTTCGGGAGTTTAATATTGTGTATAAATTTAATTGATTTTAATTTTGGAAAATTTACTAATTTTGAAATAATTCATTTAAACCAAAATATCTCACTTAAATATCGTAAAAAAATAATTGACGATGTATTAAATAAGATTTAAAATGAAATATTTGAATGTTAATCTAATTATATGGAGTAATTACTCGTTACGTACTCTGTGAATCATCATCATACATCAAAAAAAAATTATTGCAGCAAATTTATTTGCAAGACAGAGAGAGATTAGTAACAAATGAGACCTTTTCGCTCATTACAATTATTGTTATTGCTTATAGGTTTGTCTTTTATGGTTTCGTTATCAAAACTCATAACGAACTTTTATTAGGAAATATAAATTTTTAACTCCTTATTATGTCTTGAAATCTTTTAATTATTGATCCAAAATTTAAGTATTATTATTCCATAGAATCCGTAGTGTAATCGTATAATAAAAATTACAATTATTTAACCCCTGAATAGCAATTTGTGAATAGTATTAAAATACATTATATTTGCTTTATCTAATATATCCAGGCTTGACAGAACTGCAAATAGCAATCTAACTGAATTCCTTTATGGTACTACTGAATAACACGTGGTGCAGATTCGGTCAATGCACTTACTGATATATTTAAATGCAGGGTCTGCGCAATTAACGTCGGCCGAGCTCATTACATGTTCGACAGCCACACTAATTATATTGCGATTGTTCGCTTGCTTATTGTTTTATCATTCCTTCGCGAAACCGATTTGGTAGATTAGCAGAGCAATGTTTCAAATTGCGACCTACAAAATAAAACCTAATTAATTATTTTAAAGATTTGTCGAAGACAATGTCGTATCTAGTGGCTAGTTTAATCTCATCTTTATATTTTTCCATTTGTTGGATTATTGTATATAAGCCATTCATTTTAAAAGAGGCATAAATCACTTTGTTTTTAAATCAAGTATGTTTTGAAAGGGCAGTGATTTACTAAAATTGTTGATTGAATTACATATGTAATAATAATTTATACTATCAACATATTTACTGTAAAGGTTTGTTTTGAGTATTTTTTTATTATAATGTTCATTAAAAATACAAAAATAATTAGTTCATTTTGAAACATAATGTAACTTTAATTAATTTATATGCAAAACATCATTTCAATTTAATTTTCGTCACCAACAGGAGTGACTAAGTCCTCGGAAATCTTGTTTGGTTTCAAATTTTTAATATCACTGTGGTATATTAGGGGTATATAAATAAGGAAGTCCATCATGCCTTTGTATTTTGCTGAAGAAACAGGAAGAAATCCAGGGTATAACGGATCAATCTCTATTTGTGAATAACGCCTAGATCTACTTCTTTTTGATCACAAATTAAAACTTAAAAATTCTAAAATCTTTTTCATCTTAAGTTAATTTATAAAACATTTTATAGGGAATACTATAGTAAAATCGTATCGTATTTCCATCTGTTATGCTGTTTTCCTTTTCGGGCTACATAGAAATCGATTCTTCATCTGATGAAATCACTCTCACATGTCTCTATCTGGGGTTAACGCTTTCTCTCATTTTAGAAATTTTAATGCCCATTTAAAGCCACCTAATAACTAGATAAGTATGTTTTACTTGTACGTTATACCTCCATAACTAAATAAATATGTTTTACTTGATTCGCTGTCTGAAAACATCATATAAAAGTAATTTTAATAAAGTAATGCTAATTATATGTGCTATATTATATGTCACTATAATGTAATTCATAAAGCTGCACTATACTTTCGCACTTTTAAAAAGAAGACAACAACTTTTTTAAGAATACTGATAATTACTCTTAACAATACTTCACACACCTTTATCACGTGTTTCCATTTCTTTCACACTAAGCCCCGCAATTAATTTCCTGAGTACAGCGACTTATGCCTCTTTCAAAATAAACATGTTTGTTATGTCGTTAATTACCAACACTTCTCTCGAACAGGTCTCAAAAGGTCTCAACTTATTTATTGCAAATTTTTTAACAATGAAATGATACCGTTAATTGTATTTTTATTTTAACTCGATTTTTTCTAAAAAGTCACTTAAGCCACTTTCAAAGTAAACAGCTCATATAAGTGTTGATCTCCAAACGCCTGCTGATTTTCAATCACTAAATACCGTTTATGCAAAATGATGCGGGTGGGAAGACGGTTTCACGAACAACACATTTAGTCATGTATTATTCAGACCATGTAATTACTTCAAAGCTATTAGCCAGCCAAAAATTGTGCTGTTGTGAATAAATTAAATTTATTAAATTGAAATTAAAATATCTGAAACACTTGCGAATAACTTAATTGTAGTGCTGTGGTTATGGAAACCCCTGCCAAATAGGTTCTTCCCTTGTCGTAACCGCTAACTAGCCGTGGCCTGATCATCAATAGTGATGCTAAGGGAAACCTACATTCAGAGTCAGTACGAGACATAATAGTGCGAGCTGTCGAGCAAGAACTGTGGGGGGCGAAAGAGGAGCGTTTGTCTGTGCTTCCATAAGAAGCAGGGTCTCGAGAAAGAAGAGAGAGAAGTGTCGGTCGTGTGATGATGTTCTCCTCACTCTTCGCAGCTAAGCGTCATTCCGCCACTGGACAGACGGTGGTAGTATTGTGAGGGATATCAACGACCGAAGGCAAGATCCACTGCTAGTGGCTGAGAACAACCTTACTTGCGAGTCCTAGTTGCTCCCACTCATGATTCTCTTGGACTCCGGGTGTGTCCTCTTAACGACTTTGCTTGTGATAAGGAAGGAAGTTTGTCCATCCGCGGTGCTCTATGATAACGTTCTGAGGATCTGTCATATTGCGATGAAAGCGGAACATCTCAGGGGTTTTGATTGGTGCAAGTTAATCTGTCGGAGTCCATGCAAAGATAGTATTTTCCCTCACATATAACAAAAAAGTGGTTAAGAACTGTTGTTCTGATGATACGTCGCAAATTCGGTACCGTCATTCTTCACAAACAGTTTAAAAAAATATTATAAAGTAGTTGCCATATTCTACGACCCTTCTATCCGAATTGTGTCGGCCTTATGGTTTACGAAGATAACTGCCTCAGAGTATCAGCTTGTACCCTACTTTTCAAATCTCGAAATACAGAGCTATTTACCATACAATTACATTTGATCATCTAAAAATACATAACGACAATTATTTTTTTAATAATAATATCGTTTAATATTTTGCCACTTGTTGCTTACACCTAAAACTTTGCAAACTTAAGTAAAAATCTAAATAAAAGTTCAAAGCTCTATTTTATAGATCAAAATACAATGATACCAAATGGTTAAACAAGGTTTATCTGTTGATCTATTTACGGTAACAATGGAACATGTCTCAGAGAACCCATAGCAATATGAACATTCAATTGTCATTGATTTTTTTGCTGGAATACGTCTCTATTTACGTGAGCCATTTCTAGTAGGTCAACTCCGATGTACAAATACTGATGCTTTCGAACCAATTCGTATTTCGATTCATCTGTGTGCAAAACAAATGGAATATTGATGCATTCACGTAATCGGTACATCGTCGATCAAAAGAATTCGGCACGGTTAGTTATTTTTGAAAATGATGCGCTTTTAATTAAGTTCCTGAATTGTGATACATACACTTTCAGGGAATTTTTTTAATTTTCTATGTGTTATGTGTAATGTATAGTTGCAGATTCATGCTTTTAAATTTTAAAAAAATCTAACACATGATTTTGATAAAAACATCAAGCGATAAAATGGAAAGGCTGTTTTAATTTTTTTAAGTGTGTATGTAATCCAAATGTCTTCCGTCAAGTTGCACACACTGTTTAAACCGAAGCCTTGTGTTCACAAGAGTTTGGGGGTTGATATTGTAAATTCTCAAGAGGTAGCCCCCATAAAAAATCTATCGCAGTTAAGTCGGGTGATCTCGGGAGCCACAGGATATCCTAAAAACGAACGACCAGTTTTTGAGGGAAAGCTTCCGGAAGCAAATTTATCGAAGCTCTGGACGTATGTGACGATGGCCGCGCCATCCTGTTGAAACCACATGTGTGATGAGTACGTTGGATGAGCTCGCTGATTTTGCAAAAAGAAATCCGTTGTCATGTGTTTCTCTTTATTGACATTAGTCGTTTGGCCTAGAGCGTTTTATAAAAAAAAATGTTCCAATAATCCCATTAGTGGATAAGGCAGATGATGAACAATTCTTAGTCAGTTGCTGTATTTGCTTGACTTTATTCAAAACATAGGTTTTTAATCATTGGTAGTTTACTCCAATTCGATGACTTGGCTATGCCATTTTCTTCGCCATCAAAGAGGAACGAATACGTGCTAGGATGGTAACTGGCCTTCGCCGGCTAATTACGATGCACGTAACAATACTGATCTGGAATCCGAAATGTATTAAGATTTTATTTCAGAAACATTGTTTTTGTATTAACTTGCTTAATCAGAATAGTAATAGGTGAGTTTAATACTTTTAACACATGATATCCATCATGTGTTAAAAGTAAAAAAAGTTAAAAAAATACAATGGATATCATTACACATTTTTTGTTATTAAAACACGGCTAGTTTTTTTTAAACTAA
Source organism: Battus philenor (assembly GCF_028537555.1). NCBI lineage: Eukaryota > Metazoa > Arthropoda > Insecta > Lepidoptera > Papilionidae > Battus > Battus philenor. Next base: position 5,065,543 of record NW_027181676.1, read on the forward strand.
TTTCCATACGGGAATTGGTTTTATTATTAAGGATACTTACTATCCAAAAAACTACAGATTGCGTGTTTAATATTTCGATACGATACGATTCCTTTAATCAATTTATTCGTTCTATATTAGTTAGCGAGGTTAACTGGCACAGTAAAATGCGCATAAGGTCGTTTGGACAATTTATTATTAGACCTACTTCTTTCTGCCTGTCATACATTACTGTGATATATTTGTAAAAAAGTAAATAAATTAAAATGACTTTGATTTATTTATAGTTATTATCTTTTAACGAGAAATTGTTACATTTAACGACTCTTTAGTTTTATAATTTCGTAATAAATACTTGTTTATCTATAGATCTTATAGAATGTAAGATTATTTTTTTATTCAATAAAATAATTACAACAATTAATTAAAGTTTGTACACTAAAGGAAAAATCGTTAACAACTACTGAAAACTAATGCTCTAAGTCAATTTGCTTATAAGTTTCGTGTTGTTTACTTAATTTAGTCGTGTGAACATTACGAACCGCATGCAAAATTTATCTCACGTGCCAATATTCGCATGTTTAACTGCGGTTTTATTTTAGAAACATTATTTTAACCTAGTAGGTGTAAGTCACGTTTGATATACCGAGAAATCGTATGTGCACTCCTTGGGGTCTTTAGAAAATATAGTGACAGTACACTGTAACTAGATCAATCGTTTGTTGTAAACGGCGTCTGGCTAGATACCACCGCGACGACTATTTCTGTTCATAAACAGCATCAGTATGAAAGCATTAAATCTTAGCTATACAAATCACTGGAATAATAAGAAAGTATTATATTATATTAAAACTGATGCGCATTTTTGTGTATGCTTAATGTAAAATCCTGAGTGGCAACATTGTAAAATATACGGAGTACAATTAAAAAAGTGGATATTTTGATGCTAATGTGATAAATTCATATTATAAGACCCACCGCACTATCACCAAATGAAATATTAAACAAACATATGAACATATAAAATAGGAAAGCCGATTTGAATTTGAACGGGCAAGAATAGTTTAACACAAAAGTTGTATTGGTGACTGTAATGGTCAGCAATACAGAGCCTAAACGTTATGAAACTATCGGATTATTTTTAAGAGAAAAATAATAAAGAGCTGGCAACGGGTTTTGCCTCAAACATAGACATCTAAATACAGTCTCCGCAGGGATTCACGATGCACATTTAATTAAGACAAATATAGCCCTGTGTCCCGGTTTCACTTATCTATTAGTTATAATTCTAGTTAACTGATATAGAGTTTATTAGATTAAAAGCGAACATGATTACTACCAATGATTTGAAATTACTGTTAAAGTTGTTAAACGCAATTGCGCTGTTGCTAATTTTTGTCATTACCACAGGTAGTATGCAAAATATTCTCATTATAATAGATCAACATTTAAACATTTTGTTTCTCTCACAAAAACACTTGAGAAATACGTACACTAAAGACCCGTTAAGAGAATAAAAATCCAGACGGGTGAAGTTTAGTAAGAAAATTCGTAAACGTAATTATTATTTTGACTAGTTGTGTAGTCGATACACACGAAAATAACAAAAAGCAGCGTTCAACTCTGATGCCTTAATTTTCCAATGAAATTAACTGATTCTGTCGTTGACTTGCTAATAATTTTTGTCTCTTTTTAAACACGTAGAAGTAAATAATATCCCTCAATACTTTTCTTCTACTACGACTACGGTATAAGAGTTTATTTTATTATATTAAAGAAATATATTGTAAGTGTATGCTGATAAGATTCAAGTGTATTGTTATTATTCAGTTACTGCATAACCAACCTGTATGCAATAATTACCTTATAGCAAAACTTTATATACAGCTACACTCTTATAAACAGGCAGTATCATTTACCAGAACCATTTATATTACAAATAAGAAGGAAAACTAAATTATTCACGATCTCGCTTTTAAGAACCGTTTCAGTTAGTTATTTTCATGCCACGCCCGTAACTTGAAACGGACAGGTATTTTGTAAGCAATTAAAAAGCTTTCAGCTAACGATAAACTATGCGGTTTGTAGTTTTGCTTATTAATATTACTTTAAAATGCATAATCGTATTACTTAACAAACTATTTTACTATCTTATTACCCCTAATCAGGTTATATGTAAAGGAATGAAATATAATCATCTATCTAGCATTCTATATTTACTGAATAGCATTTCGTTATAGAAAACTGTATTTAGTTAATACGTAAGTTACTATATTGAGTTTTTACATTAGGAAGTGTAAACTCAATGAATTTACTTTTCTTAACATTTAAAACCAAATTATTAATTACCAACCGATGGAGAACTCGTGACAAGACACTGTCTGCTTAATCGTCATTATTCCTATTATGCTCAACTATAGAAATAAGTGAGGTATTATTATTTTATTATTATTATGGTAAAAGTCATAAATATAAAGAACGAATTAAAACTGGCAATAAAATAATAATTGTAACCAGATTTACTTAAAACTCCAGTTTAACATTGCATTGCATATTAATTGCGTGTATCACTTGTCTTCAGAGTGAATATTCTGCTCATTCTGTCGCATCCTAAAACCTTAAAGTTAAAAATAGATGGGTTATCTGTTATTTCCCTGTGAACATGGCTTGGACGGAGCGTGCCCGAAAGGACTTTCTATGTTTTTTACTAATATTACCTTCAATAATTCATAGACGACAAAATAAGTTTTAAGTCAGGAAATATCACAACAACGGGCGTGGCCCTGATTTCAGTCGGCGCTGTTCCCTCGCTTGTTTGTTATTAATTCAGGTTCTAATTGTGAGGTAACGTGTCGTTCTTTGCACCCTTTCACACGGTCGGGCCGCCGCAACCCAGATTTATTATTGTACCCATACGTATGTAATTGCTTATTACATAACGGATATCTTTCATAACGTATCTAATAGTACATTGTGTTCTTACTGTTGCTTACTTACAAATAATAAACCAGCATCAGATACAATTGGATTTCCACAGAAAATCGAGAGCATTCGAAAAAAAAAACACTGTAGCCAAGTTTTTCGGCCTACTTGATTTCAACAGCCTCGCTTGTTATTTTGTATAATTGTTGTCTCATCATATACACGTTACATTATCGTAGGTGTGTGTAGTTTTATTGCATTACAATCAACGGAGGTAGATCAAAACATCATAATGTGAAATGAAAATTGTAGTCACCCATACCCAAGTTCCCAAACTTAGTTACTGTAAAGAGATATAGTCTAAACATCTACACCACTTTTCCACGCAATGAAGCGTAACGCGAAACGTAATCGGGTAAAAAGCCTTTATCAAATAAAACTGATAATTAATGTCGAAAACCTTAACTAATGGTTCAAACCGATTTCGTAAAGGTTCAAATAATAAAAATATTTGCGGATGCACTTTATGTAAATTACATAACATCACCACTGATGAAAGATCGAAAACAAAAGCATAATAGGTTCAAAGAGTCCTGGGATCAAAAACATGTAAGATTTGTAACTTTCACTATTCCGTACAGGGCCGTCGAGGTGAATTGCAGATATTAGAAAAAGTATAACGCCAATACAATTCAAATTACAATTGTTGTAACAATAACATAATAATAGGTTGTCAAATATCTCCCTTCCGCCTTTTTGTCTTTTGAATTTCGCGGCTATGTACAAAGCGCTACAGAGCTCGTATCTGGCAATACTATACATAATTTGAAAGGCCTTGACATAACCTACAAAACGACGCTATGCATGATTAGTTTGGATATTGCGTTCAACAGTTATAGACGTGTAAACATGGAGTTTACCAACGCCGAAATTCGCGCTATTTTAAAATTTTCCTTCGTTAAAGGCAAATCCGCTAGAGAAACGTTCCGTGAGATTAATGGTGTTTTAGGGGATGGTACTCTATCACTTCGAACCGCGGAGGAATGGTTTCGACGATTCAGAGCCGGCGAAAAAGACACCTTGGATAAGCCAGCCGGCGGAAGACCTATGACGACAAATACCGATCAAATCATGGACTACATCGAGTTAGACCGGCATGTGGCATCTCGTGACATCGCCCAGGAGATGGGAGTTAGTCACCAAACCATTTTAAACCATCTGCAAAAGGCTGGATACAAAAAAAAGCTTGATGTTTGGGTGCCGCATGATTTGACGCAAAAAAACCTTCTGGACCGAATCAACGCCTGCGATATGCTGCTGAAACGGAACAAACTCGACCCATTCTTGAAGCGGATGGTGACTGGCGACGAAAAATGGATCACATACGACAATATCAAGAGAAAACGGTCGTGGTCGAAGGCCGGTGAATCGTCCCAAACAGTGGCCAAGCCGGGATTGACGGCCAGGAAGGTTTTGCTGTGTGTTTGGTGGGATTGGAAGGGAATCATCCACTATGAGCTGCTCCCATATGGCCAGACGCTTAATTCTACCATCTACTGCGAACAACTGGACCGCTTGAAGCAGGCGATCGACCAGAAGCGTCCAGAATTGGCCAACAGGAAGGGTGTAGTGTTCCACCAGGACAACGCCAGACCACACACTTCGTTGATGACTCATCAGATGCTACGGGAGCTCGGATGGGAGGTTTTATCACATCCACCATATAGCCCGGACATAGCGCCAAGTGATTACCACCTGTTCCTGTCCATGGCGAACGCCCTTGGTGGTGTAAAGTTGAACTCAAAAGAGGTTTGTGAAAAGTGGCTGTCCGAGTTCTTCGCAAATAAGGAGGGGGGCTTCTACGAGGGAGGTATTATGAAGTTGCCGTCTAGATGGAAACAGATTATCAAACAAAACGGCGCATATTTGAACTAAATCCGATCACTGTAGCACTTTTTATAAAGCATTGAATGAAGAGCAAAAAAGCGGAAGGGAGATATTTGACAACCTGTTAATAAAAAAATTTGTCAAGGTGTTGGTTGCCTTACAAAAATGTTACGTGACAGGTATTATCGACGAGTGACAGCCCTGGCCGAGGTCCCCAAGGTGGCCCTTAAGCCTAGACTAGTACTATCGACAACCCTGATCCGGTGAAATTGTAGTATGTAGCGGCTACCGAAGCTACGCAATGAGCCCTCGAGCAACTTTAAAAGAGTTTAAAAGCTGAAAACCCTGCCGTCTAGCAGCCCCAGAATCTTCAAATGACATTTGGGCAGCAGTGTAAGTCAAATCCTAAAATAAATCAAATAGACGAACTTAAAAGGCAACAGATAACAGAAAAACTATAAACAAAATGATGTTTAATACAGAACTAATTAACAAGCCGTGCTCTAAATAGCTTGAACAAACATTATTTAAAAGCATCGTAAAGCTTTAATCCTATTCTTGCATCGGCATTGTTACAACGGCGCTTTGTGTGGAAGCTCTTCTTTGTTCCGTTCGCGATTGATTTAGAGAGTTTAGCAGATAGTGTTTATACAATCCCCCATATTGACCGTTCACTCGTTACTGCATATCTTTAAACACGACATTTGAGACAAGCTGCGTGTTAATTGAGGTCTGATTATTTATTCGATAAACCTTAATTAAAGCCAAAAAAACCGCTTGTTTGTAAACAGTTACAACGGATAATTTGTTTTTATTGAAAAATACGGTTTGTTTATAATCTGTTTTAAAATATTCAACTAGATTTATACGAGTCATACGATTTAAAGAGTAAAATGACTTCTTAATGAATATGCTAAGTACTTCGAATTCAGCTGCTTTATATCTTTATTTTCAAGTATCATATCTTTAAACGTATGAGATGAACACTATGGTTTTTCATATTTGCTTGTATATAAATCTTACGCCTTGTTTAATGATTAGATGAAATCCAAGCGAACTTCTCGGAGGCTTATGCGACAGACATAGTTTTAATTATTTCTTACAAGTAAGATATGTTATAGTTAACACTAGATAATTGACATCAGACGCATATCAAAAATATCCCGAAAGTTACCTCTAAGTTGGGTAAATAAAAGTTAATTTCAATCAAATTAAAGAAATTGGACAAACTTGAAAAGTTTTGCTTTAATTTGAAAACCTTTCAGAATTATGTGAAAAGCCTACCAACATAAGCCATAATAACATAAGACACCTAAATTTCTCTTAATTATTAATGCTATTTTCCAAAAACGAAAACGGTATTATGTATTATAGTGGAAGTATTTTACATAGTCTAATATATTTGAATGGTGAAACAGTAGAACGTGCAATTATCAAGACAAACACAAGGTATTTGAAATATTTTTAATTTTTACTTTGACGGAAGTTCGCTCCTGCTATGTTGAATTTACAGAATGCAGAGGGCGCATAAACCAACCTTCCACGGGAGCTTCTCACTTCTTATTATTTTCATTATTTTATTAGGAGGCCGCCGATGTTTCATATGACACTGGAGACACTGACAATGGAGTGATCAGGCGCGTAGACCCCGAGAGGGATCCCCTCGGCTTAGACTGTCACTCTGCACGTGTTTAGTATTCAAGTGCTCCCTTTACTTCAACGTTACTATTTCCACTTTTGAACAGACTGGTTGACGTTTTTCTACCTTCCTCGTCCTGCCATTTAAACACCTCAGGAAGTGACTAACACTCTCTCGTACACAGTTCACAAAAATATTACCTAAATTATATTTTTATAACTGCGCAAATAATTCAATATTTATTTTGTCCCGTAAAGAAATTAGATATGATTACGATAAAAAATATATGATCCAAATGCGAATAAAAGTAGGCAACAGCTAAAATATATTAAAAGAAACTTAACTACAAAATTTATGAAATAAATAACTATAGTGAATAAATGCTGTTGTATATGAAATGTCTTTTGCAGAATTCAACATTTACATTCAATGCAAAATACTACAAGTGATCACAAATGTTTAAACCGCGGCAGTTAATACCGTTTGGGGCATAACAAAGTAGAATACATTAAGAAACTTGATGCGCACAGCTGGCTTCTTGCGAAAGCTTGCGAATTTAGATCTTCTAGATGCAAAACGGTATTTAAAAAGAAATAACTGATGTATTTCTGTCCAATATGTACAGGTTATGTTTTAACTAGTATACTTAGTAAATCTATCTTATAGTCTTTATTGAAATATATTTTTGCACCACTCTTCAGTTGACAGAGCGCTGGAAATGCTTAACGCAGCGCTTGTTGTGTTGTACTAATTATACTCGAGGACTCGGTCTCAAGCCTCGATTCGAGTCAATACATTACTTACTTAATTTTCAATTATTACTTATTTTAGCGGATTAGCAAGGTTTTCTTTGGTAACACAGATTGAAGTTTAATAACTTACAATACAACTACCCTAATTATAGAAATGGTTATTCCTGTATAGAATAGAATAAGTTTATCCACCGTTTATCGTTATCGTTATCGGCTTTACTCATAGATTTCCAGCTGGACCAGTACGAAGCGGCCTGCATATGGTTTCTTCCGATGATATTAACAAGTTCGTCTATCCATATTGTATGTGGATGTTACGCCAAGCTCGCCGATCCAGTTTTCGGGTCCCAGTGGCTAACTGTACTTCGTGCTATTTACGAATCTTCTTATCTCGATATTTTAAAGCAATGTAGCCTTGTTCTGTGAGTTTGCTAAGATTTATCAAGGCTTAAAATACCATATCTCTGTAGTTCGTTAGTTTAAAAAATTTACTATAACGAAAGATTCTTATAAAAAAACACATACATACACTTAGTACTTTTTGCAAAATGCTTGTTTTTTTATAACAAGATAATGTTTAGTCGCCTTTCAAATGCACTTGGTTCTATTTTGAGGGCGCTTTTGCTTTGCTTGGTTATGTATATAGCCTAAGAATTACTATTCTAATAAATACATATACCTTTACACATAGGCTTCTTTTTTATTTTAATTGTTCCTTGATGTGGGTGGTCAAAAAGGTTGCAGCATGTACAAACTGTTATTGACTTAATTTGATTCCAGATCTAGGTTACAGAACCTAGCTCAGCTGTTATATCTAATATTTAAAAGTCATACCATCTTAATTATCCTGGGCATATATAAGTATACATATTACAGCTTATTTTAAATTACTTACTTCCCACATGGGTTATATCATATTACATCAGCGCTTGTCGCTTAAAATGCCTGTTTTTTAAACCTAAATATATAATATAATATATATATATATAAACTAATCGATAACTATTGTCATTAATTATAATCACTACTTTAAATTTGACAAACATTTTAAACGATGTAAAACAAACCCTTGATTGAGATAAAATTCAAACTACATATTAGTTAACCTAATTATAAATGATTTGATTACCTGGTCGTAGCTATTGCCGCTTTTAAAACCCAAACTACATTAGCTGTAATCGTATTTGAAAAATGTTTATATTATTTTAGTATTTTAACAAAAATGAATTATAGGATAGACATCACTACACGTATAGTAACAAAAAATCCTTTAAGCAAAGTGAGGGACAGCTTGAACTTTAAACAGATTATGTTGTCCGTGAGACCTTTGCGCGATGAAAGCACATAGACTCACTTATTCTGTGTGAAATTTCGGCTTGACAGTCATCCGGTTAGTTTGTATGCAAATAGCACATATCCCATGTTACACATGGACTACCCATTTTTGGAATGACAAAGTAAACTGCTTAGGTGTCGTCTTAGGCAATAAACGAAACCACGATCGGCAGTTTTCTCGATAAACAACAAATTGTCCATCGTAGATGTACGTCTAATTTCCTTCAACATACTACTACTACGTACTTGTAGTGGTCAACTTCAAAAAACAACAAAACATACCATATATGGGATTACAGCTAATGGTGTTTAAGTTTTAATAGCTTCGAAATTGTAATAAAATCAGTAATGATTAGGTTAATTAACATTAATGGGTTTGAATTTTGTTTCAAACTACGTTGTTATGACTTATTTCACATTGATAATTATTATTTCAATTTAAAGTAGCAATTATTATTTATGTTAATAATTATCAATTTATTTGTATGCCAAGATTAACGATTAAAATTCATAGTTTATAATAATCAAAAATCAATTAGAAAAGAGAAGATTCGCAGAAGAACCAAAAAATTGCTCCTCTGAAATGGTGGTGGGCGGGGCACATCGCTCGGGTAGCTGACAACCGTGAGGGCCGAAAGGTTCTTGAGTGACACCCACGAGCTAGTAGACTCAGCGTGAGCTGGCCTCCCATTAGGTAGACGAAGGACATAGTCATGGTCGTGGAAGTCACCAAGTACGGGAGGGCAGGACCTGTCATCGAGGTGGTCTAATAGAACTCCTAGGCTATACGCATAGACAGGCTCAAGCAAAAGCGCTCCCAAAAGAAAAAAGTGCATTCGGAAAGTGGTCGTAGATTCTCTCACTACAAAAACCGTAAAACTGTGTGTATCTAATTTTTAATTTAAAATAAATATGCGTTATAGGGTCCGAAGCGCAAACATGATTGTAATTTTTTAAAAACTAATGAGCTACTGATAAGCCGATTTTAAGTCTTGAGATAATCTTGACAAGCTCACAGTGGCTAATCTTGACCGTGGGGAAAACTATACTCGTGATTTCACTACAGGATCGAATCGGGGATAAGGAGATTAGTAGACGAATGCAAGTAACCGAAGAAAATCTAAGTAACATAGCCCAACAAATTGGCAAATTGAAATGTCAGTATGTAGGTATAGCTTTAGAATTCTGGAATGGCGACCTTGAAACGGTAAGCACAGCCTGCCACAAGCCACTTCCCACAAGGTGGACAGACTTGTCAAGAACGTTGGAAGACACCAAATTCAGGCCGCTTCCACCATTCCAGCCGTCGTCTTACGGCTGAAATGTTGGATCATGATATTTCTATGGACAGGGTCACAACGGGTAGTTCTGCATTGGATAAGGTTTAATTTTACTTAATAAAACTTCAATTTATGTTACAAAAGAAGACCTCATCGATGCGGTAAGATAATAAATAGGCTGTTATATCCTGACATGAGGTACCCGAGGGACACCTCGATGTCTGAAAGCTTAAAACCTTAAGCCTTCAGTCACCTTAAACCTAGTGCCAATAATAAGAACCACAACTATATTAGTTTGACAGAAATATATATATATATATATATATATATATATATATATTCAAAAAGAAAGATTAAAGGCATAGCTAATGAATTAATAGTTTAAAGGAACTTTGCATGCTTTCGTATATCTATAAACAATTATTTTTGCTTTACGGTAATTCATTAAAATACTTACTTACGATATTCATTATTTTGTTTTAATATATTTGTTGGTAAAGCGAAATAAATAATAAAGCTCTTGTTTATAATTAGTCGCATTCAGTATTTATTGTTTATTTAATTACAAGATATAATAGAAATATTAATTTCATTATGCAATAATAAACTTAAAACTCAAGAATTGCTATTGTATAGTGTAGAAGCAAGTGCAGGTCGCCTCCTAAAGTATGTGAGCGGCAGACGAAGGAGGTAGACAAAAATCAATCCATTTTTACAAAAGTGGTAGTAGTATCTTTAGCAACGAAATAATAACTGAAAATAGTCGAGGTCGCCTCTCGAGGCCCATATGTCAGGTCACTCCCTGGAGCATCTTCTTAAGTTTATTTATACCTATTATAATCTATATAGAATATTTTAAATTGACGACTTGTATAAGAGTTAGGCAGTCTCCCAATCTAATAATAAAAATAATACGTAGTGGCTCGAGGATCCATGGAATCTTTCGTGCCATTCTACCTAAAATCCTCATTTTCTCATAAAGACTAAGCGTCTTCTGCACTCTGCAGCATCTGTGAATACAGTGAGGCAGCAGCTACCTTCCGTCAATAAAAAACAAAACTGCCTTTTCAGATAATTCGAATGCGTATGCATTGTTCATTTCTGTATAACATTAAAAAATTATAGAGTATTCTAGTATGATTAACACTTAATTCTTAAGATATTTGTCAATAAATTAATTATTTTGTATAATTTTCATTTATATTCAGTATCTATAAATGGATCGAGATCTATTTTTACGTACATTTTTCGGGATATCTCTGATATGTGACTGATTTCAATTATCTAGTGTTAAATAGATTGACTAATTTGGAAAAAATAATTAAACAACACTTGTCACTTGAGGCTGCGCGAAGGTTGCTTAGCTTTTATCAAAAATTCAATGATCGTGAAGTTAGATTTCTTCTACACAAGCATACATGAAAACCATAGTAATCATGTTATAAAGCTGAAATTATACTATTTGACAAAAAATATATTTTACAAATCAATTTAAAGTACCTGCATATATTTATTTATCAAGAAGTAATTCTACACTTAAATCCTTATTATCAACAAACACGAATAATATATTATAACTGTCGACTCGTGTTTCAAAAATGTTTACAAAGTATAGCACATTTCAATATAAAAAAAATAATCTATTTATTATAACCGTCAACAAAACACCGATTTCTCTTTTTATCTATAATTAAGGTTGATTGAATAAAAAATCAGACATCAATTAACACGCAGCTTGTCTTTAAAACATATAAATCAACAAAAATGTCTATGCATGCGATGAAACAGATGTACATGATGTATATAAACATTTGAACATTACAACAATTGAAAATTAATCCGTAATGATGTAATAAGGTAGGTAGTGAATAATCTGGAATAAAACTTTGTCATGTGTTATATAATCAAAATCTAATATATTTATTATATACTGCGATATTCCTGTATATTAAAATCATTAATAATACCACAAGCACAACCTTTCTTGTAATCAGCGGAAGTGGAAATAAAAAACTACAAATCGACCTATGCCGATTTTTATGAACTCATCCTTTTTTAATTTAATTTCAGAAATTTATTTTAAAATAGTTTAGTTATAACGAAAACATTTAATGAATATAATAAAACATTATTACACATTAACTATTTTCTCAGTAAAATCGTAAGTAACTAAACATTATTAATTACCGTAATTATATTTAATGTGTTACTGCGCAACGTTTCTTAAATAAACAAGTCTACTTAAATTGTAATTTCAAGTAAGCTCTGTTGTTTTGAATCTACCAACAAAATTAAGTGTTTTGCCCATGTATATAGGCGGCAAAAATAACTGGCCACTTTGTTTGTTGTTTGTTTATAGTCGGCATTTATTTTGAATAAAACAGATTGTGTTGACCTTCAAATATGCAAAATATTCAAAGTCTAAGCTTGTCGATTATTTTGAGCATCAGTTCAAACTTAATTTATGGGTCGCATTCTGCCTAAAGGAACGTCGGAACTGTCAGACTACTCAATGCGACCGCCATGTATATCAGAAGGCCGCCATAAAGCCACCGTGCATAAAAATAAGTAGCGACCTATTTCTCAACAAATCATCATCTCCACTTCGCAGATAACATAGAAACAAGCCTTTTGAGAAATGCACGCAAGAAATTGCAGAGCTTCTTGCTTCCTGAATAGCGGAAGGCGTTTTGTTTATGAAATGAAAACATTTTCAAAGGTGACATTATAAAAAGTAGACCTGTAATTCAGTGATTAAATGACTAGAACTCGGTTCGCTAGTTCGAATCCCGATAGACCCATGCTTTGAATGTGTTGTGTTACACGGATGCAATGTTTAAACAAAGAATCATGAAGTAACATTAAAATCAAAAAAAATCATGAAGTAATATAATAGTAAATAAGTAACACATAAATAAATGTAGAATGCCTTAGCATCAAACTTACTTTAAAACACGGAAGTTTGTTTAAACTTTTTGTATTATTCCTAACATTCACTTTTTTAGAACTCTCATGACCCCTATGTAATAAACTTGTTTATATAGTCCATTAATTTCAATAATAATAGGCTTTTAGTTTATAATAACCACTTTAAGTGTCCCATATGGATTTTCAACAAGACCAGTTAGATGCGGCCTTTATTAAACATTGTTAAGATTGTCGGCAGTCCGCCGTCGTTAGAAGTTGTGATTGGAAATCCTAAGCTGCACTTGCTTAAATCTATGTTAAAAGTAAACAAAAAAGAAAAGTAAAAATTAAATTATGAAGAAATGTAAATGTAACAATAAAGAAATTAAAAATAAATCAAAACAGAATAAAGTATAATTCTGTAGTATTTGAGTGGGAAGGCGACGAATGTGAGGTGATGAATGAAATAATTAATAAAAAATGATAGAATGAATCAATAACATTGAGAAGGCAAAAATATTAAAACTTGAATTATATCACCTGTAAAAAAATATTGTAAAAACAATCCCTGTACTTGTTGTTACGGTTATGTGTTGGTATTGATTTTTTAATGAAACGACGTGCAATCACCTTAAAAGTATATTGGACATTGATCTGCTATATACTTACACGATTATAGTAATAACGCTGCTGCGGTAATGATGGTTGAACATGTTTACCCAAGACAGGAGAAATACGAGAATCCCCTAAAACGGGGGCCAAATAAAAAAAACTGCGTTCGCCGATCCTTGGTCTCCAATCCAAAACCATGGCCCCGTAGTCATCTGGTCTGCACGCAATGTGGGCTTCCCTCTGCCACTTTACCTTGCCAATCCGCCAGTCTTCATTGGTCACTTCTATTCGTCTATGGATCTCCTCTTTCCTGACTTGATCTCAAAGAGATCCAACGAATATAGCTTTGTCCATGGCTCGTTGAGAGACTGTAAGCTTGCCAACGACGCCTTTGGATTTTTGATCGTTTGTAATTTTCTTCTTACCCAAATGTATTTTTAACGCTCCGAGCTCTATGATAGATTACTCCACCGATTTCGCTATAAATACGAAGTCGCTATATAAATTTTACTATTGCATAATATTTACGTGTTATTTTATTACAATATTTCTGTCTCTAAGACTTGCTCATACTCTACTTTTTATTGACAGTTCTTTAAAATGTATGTCAACTGAATCTTAAACAACTGTCCGTACAAAACCTTCGCCTAACTGTCTTCATAATATTTTAAGTAGAGTTTAGACTTGAGAATATTTAGTTCAATTATCACACTGGTTTTAAATACAGTTAACAGATTTTGAATATAATAATAGAAATGGTTAGACTAACATTAGTAAACAAGATGGAATAAAGCAACCGAGCCGAGTCGGACAAAGAACGAATGAAGGAATAATATATATAAATAAATACAGCAACATTCTCTACTTATTGCCTGGTATTATAGGCATATTCATGGTTTTATGCGTTAGCTCACTCCATTGTAAGACATTGTATTTCCAAATATCTCACTGATTCACTAGCTACTTTGCTCTCTAAAACCGAATACTCACACAATAACTACAAGTTTCTGTGCAGAATTGACGGCCAATATGTACTCTTTTTGGCTCGTGGAGCCTGTGGTGTCTTACATTTACACCGGAACCACTAACTTGTTCATCTGATTACCTTATCACTTCCACTAAGCATCTCCCCGTCGTTCTTATAATTATTTTCTAAACCAATAAAAGCGAAGACATCTCCAATTTTCGAAGTAGTAAATAAAGATCGACATTAATTAAGGGCGCAACTTATACATTAAATTAATTACGTTGACAACTCACGCGGCAGCTTTGAAATTCTAAATTAGCTGAAATTTTGTTAATTAAGGTATAAATTTGTAACTTCCTTTTAGAAAATCATATGTGAAAATTGAACATTTCTAATTTTAAACCTTTGTTTTATTGAACTTTTTTGTGAAATGTGTGTAATAATACTCACATAATTAGGTCTGATACTAAGTACTAAGTGTAGGAAAAGTTGCCCTGAAGGCAGGTTAAGATGGAGCATCACAAAAGTTTCTCTTGCTGAGTGACAAATGCCGTTAGTACAGTGACATTTACAATTTTACCTAATTAGAGATTGTATCGCTCTATTTCTCTGTAGGTAAAGTAGTAGTATCTATAAGCAGTATGTGAGTTTTAGAGCTCTGTTACTATGAAAGGATGCATTGCAAATCAATATTTATACATAATACTAATATATGCATTTAATAAAGGGAGAAGAGAAAAAAGAGAAAAGATTTCAGGCTATTTTAATATTTAACTATTTTCTTTAAAAATATAAATATTTGGCTAACGTATATAAAAAATTATCTCTTAGGCTGTGAACTGCGACGGCAACGTAAGAAGAAATAAAGTAATATCCGACTTCGATGCCGGGAACTCTTAAAACCGCTCTTGTGCTAAAATTTTGCTAACGCAATTTGTGGCAGAGCATTATCAAAGTAATTTATATGTTAAGCAAAGTAACCACAGTAGCGCCGAATATTGCCGAAGAAGCAAAACATAAAAGTAATTACGATCCCGAAACTACGGATATACTAATTATCTCTTACACAAACGAAATTAACGACGCACACAAAACATACTGGTCTGTTATTAGAAGTATAGTGCAGAAACAAGTTCGAAATCACCATCTTGACGCCTCTGTCTATTTTTATTTTTATATAAAAATTTTATTGTTGTATGTATGCATGCATGAATGCATATATGTATGTGTTTTTTCATATACGTGTGTATCTTGTTTAATTGTAATTATTTATGGTATATATCCGTCAAGCGAACTTAGATTTCCAAGATGCGTAATAAAGAGAAATTTGATAAAAAAAAAACTACTTGGTGCTTCTAAAACACAATATTTGTTTCGGTAAAATACAATTCATTGTTTTGGATTGTTCAAAATATACATTACAATATTGGAACTATATGACAATTTTGAACCAAAAATTATATAGTTTATTACATTGGGGTTATTACAGGTAAGTTGCATTAGATATACCGCCAACAAAAAAACGAAAAAATTTTTTACAATTAGCATAAAAGAAAGCTCTATCCTATAAATGTTTAAATCACTAATTTTGATGACATACCAGTCTCTCTTAGTGTTTCAATTGTAACTTTTAAATTGGCTAAAGTTGCAATCTCAAAAAGCGCATCGAGCGGGCCACGTTGAATGTTCAACAAGTATAAACAAGCACAATTGCTTAAGCATACTACTGCTTTGAAATTCCGGTTATTTGCAGAGAAATTAACTTGACGGGCACCTAACCAACATTATACACAGAATAAGTAACTCGGCTGGGACCGCCGAGGCCCCACTGACAGCATAATCTGAAGCAAAGTCTAGCGGCGCTTTCTGCAGGTTTAAACTGTATTTGCTGAAACCTTTACGTAAACGTTATTGCTTTTTGATTTATCTATGAGATCCTACTGTTTGTATACGATTTAAAATTTTATGTAAATATTAACGAAATCTGTTTTGTTTTATTTAGGTAAATTATTCAGATGTATAATTACGATAAATATTTTTATTACACGGCAATCGAACCTATGATAATTTGAGCACCATCAGTGTGTACCCGATATATTTATTTGTTTACTGTACGGTTATTACACTATTTACGCAAAAGTAACTTTTGGCCAAGTAAACAAACACAACATGGCCAAAAAAAACAAAAAACCGTGAAAAAATTATAAGTATTGATTAAAATAAATACGAATCGACTCCAAAAACAGATTAGTTTATATAACCAAAGATATAATATTTCTTAATCTCTTCTTATGTAGTTTATCTACATATAAATAATGCGAATAATATTATGATCGATAAACGGATATTAATAATCTTTTCACCTCGCAATTATCTGAATTTTTTCACCACCTTGTTGACATTTAGCTGAATGCGACGCGTTTTCTTTCCCCTTTTTAATGAGCAAAGATACGCCGAGTTTTAACGGGTCAGCGGTATTTAAGTAAAAGGCCGTATTTATATTGGGGCATGGAACCGAGTAACAAAATACAATTCATAACAAAGTAACACACAACTTTAGTAAAGTCGTCATTCACTTTTATACAACCTATTAGAAAGTATTTTAGTCTAGTTTAGTTCTACGTTAGTATATTCAGAGAAAACTATAAAGTTAACATGGTCAAAATAGAATAAACAGAATTATAACAAACGTCTATCAAATATGTTTACAAAGACTCACGCAGGTCAATAAATTACTTTTACCTCGACTTTATTAGTACGATATTAAGTTAAATATACATTTATTATCACAGTCACAAAAAAATTAGTTTGTGTTGTCTCCACAGACCACACAGTCTTCTTTAAGAATATTTAACATTAGGATACACACTCTATTAAATATAACGTACTTTAAATGAATTTAGAGTAATCGGTTAAATAAATTATCATTTTTTTTTTTTGAACGCATTTATACATGCATACTCATAATTTAATAATGCATCGATAAATAGATGAACAGCACCTTTGACATTAAATTAAATTATATTATTCATTACATGTATTATTACGGTTAAAAAAAAAACACAAAAAGCGTCGGTGCGTGGTGATATACAACAGCGAAGGGCCACAGCACAAGCGTCTCTTGCATATTCCCGAGATACGCTTCGAAACATCGCATCACAAACTTGCTCTACCTTCACGTAGTTCCCAACTCATGCACTCCCCGCAAAGTTTACGTCTAAATTTTAGACGTGATCGTAGTTACAGTGGAAACCACAATCTAGAAATGTACCATTCCTAGACAAATTGGCATAATTATCATCGACATGTTAATGAATCATATAGTACTCCAAAACATTAATAACACCAGAAAACTAATAAAATTAAAATTACTTTATTTGACTTAGAGCACATCTAAAACGTGCTGTAGGCTAAAAATTCGTTCTTCTTTCTAGTTATTGATACACAAGGGCGCAGGTGCAAATACAGACGCACTGGATGTAAATGTTAATTACCGTTAAAAGATGCAACTGAAATATCCGGGAGCGAACAACAATACCCCCTGTTTAAACCAATTTGCCCAACTAAAAAAGAAAGGGATGGAGAGAAATTGCTAACTAACCTAATACTGAAGAGGTAATCGAAAGAAAATGACATTCCATGTGATAAAGCTATCACTAATGTGTATTATTCGATAATCATAAATAACGGCCCATTAAAATTTTTGAATCAACAAATCAATCATGATAATGTAAAATATTTTACTTTAATAAATTCTTAATATATTATAAGATTTATAATTTCAGAATATACAACCTCTACAAACACACTACTTTTGTACCCAAATAAAACTGAAGTACTATAATACATCAGTTTTATTTTCATTATCATTGTACATTTTATACATATATCGCATAAAATTTTCGTCATAAAATTTAGTAATAATAATCAAAAATTTGTATATATAATGGTTATGAATATACTACTAATTATTGTTTATGCATATTTAGTACATGTTAATGCACTACTACTTGGTCCAGCTTATGCTTCACTTAAATGTCATCGACAGTGGCGGTGAGTCTTTGTTATGAGTTGAATTATTATTCATGGTCAGAGGTACAACCGCAGAACAATATCTTACTAACTCTCGTTCTTAAGTATAACATCACATCTTACACATAAATTAAACAATAATTCCATATTTTATTTTCTTGTATTAATATTTTGTTTCACAAGAATATGCCAACGAAGTCGTGTTCGACGTCTAATAGTAGAGACTTTTAATAATAAATAATGTACTTCAAATATTTTAATCATACGTGAAGAACATGAGCAACAAGTGATTTCATTAAACAATACGAGAGTCAGCAGGTGTTCCTTGCCAGAAAGAGATCAAACTCGCACCATAAATAATTTCGAAATGAGAAGGACAGTCTTGTTCATTGATTTCATAGGTTAAAAATCCAACTTAATGCTTTCATTCATCCAGAGTTCTTTTTTTATTAGGTGAGCTCCTCTAAGAAAAAGGGCTGTAAATCAAATATTTTCCCATCTGTTTACTTTAAAACCGTACACCATATGCCACCGCTTCCCAAAAGATGTTATTTAAAACATTCAGTACACGTAAAACTAAAAATAACGATAATAAAGCAGTAACGCCGGTCATTAATGGCTCCGTGCGCACTGCACTAATTAAAAATTATCTCTATCCGTCTATATGGAATTTCCGGAGCAGATTCCTGACTCATGTCATTTCTACATCAATGCAAAAACTTGTTGGCATAGAATGTTAATCTGTTCCGTTACTAGTTTCTCTAAAAACTAAAACTCTTAAATATAAATCATAACAAAATTTCCTACTCTCTCACACCTTACATCGCAAGTAAAAGGAATATGCTTTGAATTAAACATGCATGTACATTTTTATAATTTTATAACCTTTTTTAGCTCAACGTTTAACTTCATTAATGCCAAAATTAACATTAATTATAATTTATTAATTTAAGACATCCAATAAATTGGTAAGTTGAACTTGCACATAGCTCGCAGAAAAAGCCGCTGAGGCTCTAAGTTTTTGGAATGGACACCACAGACTGGCAAGCGCATCGTTGAACGTTCACCCACAATGACTGAATACCTTGTTAAAATTGCCGAAAAACGGTAGATGCTGGCCTCTTCCAACCTGTCCTATGTGAAATATTTAGGGTTAGATTATGTCCAGCCGTGGGCGTCCTAAAAAATAAATGCTCTTACCATTGACCTAGAAAGAATAATTCTGGTTAGGGATAAAGATATAACTTTACTTGCTGTCGTTTATTTAAAAATACTTTACAAACATTTAGTAAAATGTAGTGAAAATGAAAGTACGCATTGTAAAACTTTATAGCGCAATAGATTAATTTAAATTTGTTACATTTTGATTTCCTGACATTCAGAGCGCTCGTAATCAAATAATTTTGCTTTGTTTCTATAACTCGATTTATTTGTATTTGGAATATCCGATCCAATGTACTTATTGGTATTCTGGTATGTTATTTATCTTCATAAAAATATTTGTGTGTTGTGGCTATAATATATGAAGTCATTTCATCTGATTATGGAGTAACCGAGATTTTAGTAAACTCAGATATTCCTAATACGAATAAATTATAAACCGAACGTTCACCGAAAAATTGATGCCGACACAAGGCTTTGCCAAATGCTTTTAATTAACAATTTCAGAAAGGTCAGTAGAGAATACTGATGACTCACTATCAACTCTCGCCATCACGGAGCTAACTGCCTTTTAAATAAATAAACATAAATAAAAATTTACTCATCGTCTAATTTAAAAAAAATCACTAAAATTTCTCCCACAATGCCTCTCTAGTAATTAAAAAGGTTTTGATTGTATTAGTAAACAAACGCGACGAACCAGTCTAAAGTTTTATGCAAAGTACAAATAAAGATAAATCATGTGCTATACATATTTCCAAATAATTCTACGTAATTAGTTATGTACAGAAAAAAATATTTTTGAAAACAATTTGCTGTTCCGCAAAGGCGTTGGTATTATCTGTAATGAAAGCCTTAACCGAATACACAATAGACATCAGAACGACATTATGCGAGACGGAGCGATAGCTTCATCAATTCCCTTTATAGTCACTTTCTTTCGCCATCGTCACTATCTAAGAGCGAGAGTCGGGCACGACGTTAAATTTTACGACGCCGACTCATTTGTGCCTGTTACTCTTAGTCATTTTCGTCGATAACACGCGGCATTTCTGAATTGACATTTCTGCGAATCGGTTTTCTATCGAAATCAAACTGTTGGTAGGCTCTTCGATTTCTCTCTTTGAACAATACACGACTTTTCTTGGTTAAAATATATTTCCAGAATAATCATTACAGGTGACAAGAAGCTAATGTAATTGGATCGATGCTTATTTAATTAAAATTATAAAATCAGGTTTTCTGTTTATTTTAAATATAGATAAAAAATATACTCAAATTACAGTGCCGGGACCAAACATCTCGCCCGCGTAATGAAAAATTCCAAATTACATCCCTCTCTAATAGAAGAGTCCCGACTGAGAGTAGACTGTGATATTAATACACAAATATTCTTTAGCAAAGGTAAGGTAAATGGATATCTTAAGAATATGCTACTCTCTTTAGTTGGGCGATGAGAAATTTTTGTTCACTAAAACTTCTTCGGCGTTCAGCCGCTGCGCTGATCGCTTCGATAACTACGTCCAGACTTCTATTTCTATTTTCCTCATAAATAGCATGTCCCAAATCCATTCATTCGAGACCATGTCCATCTATAATCTGCCTCAGAGTCGCTGAAGCTAGTGGCGTTTTATACTCCCGTCCTGAGCACCCCATCAATTTTTCCATTTCCTAAGAGAACCACAAATGTAACAAATAGTGCCGCTGCGCTATGGCCTTGATATTCGAGCGTTATCTGTCCTGTGTCAATCTTCTTTGGCTTACTCATTTTGCACAATGACGGACTTATAAAAGGAAGTCTTCGACGTCGAAGGGCCGTCCAGCGAAATCAACACGACTGCGGGCAAAAATTGTAAAAAGAAGGTTCGATCTCTCCACCGGAATCCGCTGCTCCCACTAACAGCCGGGCATTCCGCGTGCGTATGCGAGGCGGAATCGTCATTACTTTCCATTCAATCTTACACGGATAATCGCTGAAGGATACATATACACAAATACTTTGTTGACGCGGCATGCAATATATAGTTTATTGCTTAGGAAAAAAAGGTATCATACAACCATGTAGATTTTTGATATCTTTTAACTTCAAAGCTTTGCTTTTATCTTTATTTTTAGGTTAAGTGGTAATTCCTCGATTCATAAATTATATTAAGCGACTCCATTTGTACGTACAGAAGTACTGGAAACATCAATTATTCTCCAACCTGAGATAATGTAACTTAACCCATTTCTTACTTTGAACCCTCGTAAGATAGCTCCCGAAAAGACTTATCATTTATCTCAAAAGGCGCCATAATCAGTAAGTCAAGTCGCGGATAGGATTACGGGAATTTTAAGGGCCGTAATGATTTAAGGGCGCGGTTAGACGTCGCACCCCACAAAGTTTTATCTGACGCAAGCACAGTGAACGCGCCTTAACGGTAATCCTAATTAATTAATAGACGGGATGTGGTCTCAGACATTACACAAACTCGGTACAAATCGAGGTCAGTCCTGCCGGACGAAAATAATCCTTTTCACAATGGTACAGGGTTTCTTAAGCGGTATTTGCAAAAGCCTATGACTTAATCAGTGACTTTGAAAATAGGAAGTCGTATTAAGTGCGACATGCGACTCCTTAAGACTATAAAGGTACAGTACATAAAAGGAAATAATGCTTTTCTATATATTATTTTAATGGAGATAATCACCAAAAATGGTTCAATTAGTCTTAATCTACACTTATCACAGATAAAAAGAAATTTGTCACAATTTTCCTTGGATAAGACAAATTATGTATCAATGATTTCGTCTTTAGATGTTTGTATATAAACTTTATAAATATAATTCAATGCTTCATAAATATAATTGTAATC
This sequence comes from Battus philenor, assembly GCF_028537555.1. Taxonomy (NCBI): domain Eukaryota; kingdom Metazoa; phylum Arthropoda; class Insecta; order Lepidoptera; family Papilionidae; genus Battus; species Battus philenor. The sequence continues at coordinate 5,087,871 of NW_027181676.1, forward strand.
AATATTCAACATAACCATCATTGCCACCATTCATGTCAAATATTTCACCGCCATCTCCATTTGCGAGTGCATGGTGTGCTACTGAATAACGATCTCGGTATCTCTATCTTTGTTTCATATTCACTCAAACATGATTGATTGTTATTTACTGTACTATTTTTGTAAATATATTACCTCGTGTAAGGTTTTCATTAATTTTTACTTTTTTTTATTTTTTTGTAGCGATACATAAATACGTAAAAGAAAAGTTACCTTTCTGTCATAAATTGCTTTATATCAAATTACTATTTCTAATTTTCTTTGTAATGATAAATTAAAATTTATTTTGTGTAGTTATTGTTTTATATTGAGCATTCCGGAAAAGCAAACTACAGACATAAAACAGCTATACTGCAAACTAAACTATAGTTAAAGTCACAATGAAACTCGGAACATTTCCCTTCCATTATGTATTAAAAATTATTTAGCGAAACAAAGGTGTATGCAAAACACACCATAAAGAAAAACACGTCTGTTTTACATATTCAAAGAGTTTTATTTTTTTCCAACCGGCGGACGAGTAATAGTGGAAGCTGTTAATGAGTGCTCGTGAAAGCGTACATTCAAACCATAAAGCACGATAGCGAGTAATGCGATTTATAGTTTGTTGCTCATTATAACATTGTGCCTAGCTATAAAAGATATATTTCCGGGGTCGTTGAACCTCCGCGCCGTGCCCGCCCACGCTCGTTCACCCATGTAACCAAAGTCAATACGTACGGGCTGCATTGTTTATCCAAATTCTCCTGTTATTCGCAATTATTTGTATTTTCAATTTTTAAACGTTTTATTACGCGAGAATAATATAATACATGTACAAAACATTGTTATATGCCTAGAATACACCGTGTAGCCTACAATAATAATTGAGAGACGACATCTGGAGAATCACAATAGATCTACCTCATAAGTCCATAAGGCGTGTCCGAATCGGCTCAATGAAGTGTCCCGTTGCAACAAAATCAAACTCCTATATTAGACCACGACACATTGAACTCCTACTACCCCATAGCGACCACTACAGTACATTCGCTTTGATCAATATTGTTTCTGATAAGGTTATAGTTTTCTTTATTATAATATTTTGTATTCTGTTGTATTACTTCCATGTTATACTTTTGTGACATGTTGTGTAGTATGTAGTGTTTTCCAGGGTAGGCACACGCCCCACAGGGGAACAATTTGATTGTTAAGGGAGGTAATTCGTAATTGGAATCGACACGAGTTTAACCTTTTTCCTTTAATATAAAAAATATACTACATAGGGGACGTAAAAATTTTAGTAAGACTAAGGAGGAGCATGGCCATAAAAGGTTGAAAAATACTAATCTAGTAAGTCTGAATTGTTGGTTAGGAAGATAAGATATTGTTTTAATGAGAGATAACTATTGCACCTAGTGTTTTACGAGATATTTTTAAAATTAACAAAAGACTCATCTATACTTTGTCAATGGTTTACTAACTTACTAACTAATCATTGTGAAAATGATTTTTTAATTTCTGGTTGGACAAGGAGTGTGGCCATACGCAGCTAAGTAACAAGGATGATCCTTATATATCATAAAGCTATAAGCTGCACTTTAATTCAGTAAACAATTCTCAGCCACATACCAAACCAAAACAAGCACAATAATAGAATAAAACGCGGTGGTGATTATGAACTACTTCCATGTAACAAAGTTACTAACTAGAACAAAAAGGATTCATTTAGTTACAATTCAATATGATTAACATAAGTTTGTACATAGACGAGATGAAAGAAACAATAAGTATATAGAGATAGATATGTGAATTCTTAACTTCGGTTTCCTAACATAATAATATTAAAAATTGAAAGCGAAAAGATTAAAAATGATGAATGTTTTTAAGAATTAATTTTTCACTTTTTATGAAACGAAAATTAAAATTTGTTCCATTTACATGAGTAACTATACATTGTATTATTGTAAATGTTTTAATTTTTATACACTAAAGGTTAGTTCAGGAAATCATTTCTTAAATAAGGCTATTTTTTATAATTGAAATTGATTGTAAGAAAACTTATTCGAACGTTACATAATAACAAGAACTATAACTTCTATTATTTCACTTTATGCGCTATTCTCGAAACAAAAGACAAAAGAGTGTATATAAGAATTGTAGTGATAAGCAATACAATAACAAAAGTAAGTGAAATAACAAACCAAGTTTTTTTCTGTAAAATAAAGGACAAGTTTTTCAGTCTATCAAAGCCTTGTGAAGAACAAAGCCGAGTAAAATTCATTAAAACAAAGCAAAGTCGCTCACGATGGAGTTTAGAACGTTATTGCTGAGTGGTAAGCGGAGCTGCCAATAGCTCGGGTCAAAGTGTTCTTTACATTTAACCTCGCAATATTCTCGGTGGAGCCACCTGTGAATATATGCGAATCTTATGTTAAAAGAGGTAATTCTACCTGTCTGAGTGCCCACAAATATCTACACCAAAGTCTGAAACATTTTGAGATTTTAGATGCTCATTTTCAAGATTTCACTTTATTTTAAAAGGGTTTAATTCAAAACCGTCTGTATTAACCGCTACAAAATTGAACCACTACTTTATGTGTTAAATCACAGTACCTTGATAATAATAAATGACAACTGAATTCTGTGCAAGATTTGGGAATACCTACACTAATAAATACCGGAATCGCTTCCAACCGATCTTATTGAAAATCTACTTCCTCCAGCTGAAATGATAATAATCACAACGATGAAGAAGCTGCATCTCGTTTACAGCATGGCGTTGCATGGCGTTTTCACTAATTTTAGCTTGTAACTTACAGTATCTATTGTTACTATTGAACTGAACATTATTCCGTGATGATGATGATGATTTAGTGGATTTTTAACTATTAGGTAGCGGCAGTGTCATATTTTTATGAAAAAGATTTCAAAACTTTAGTTCATGTACACTTGTACGTTGTACGTTTATGTAACGTATGATTCTAGAGAAAGTGATTAAGCCTTTATACAAAATCATGTTCATAATCAAGAATAGTACTTTAAGCAAAACATAGCACAAAGGCATAAAGTTCCATCCACTTGAAGAAAGAAAGAGCGCGTTACTCTATGGTTAAGTAGTTAAAAGATTGTATAAAATTCAATGGAGAAAATTTTGAATGAGTGTAATATCAAAGTATAAACTCTACAGAAAAACATTTTTAAATGATTTTTATTTGAAACAATATTTAAGGCGTCTAGCCTTAAGTACCGACCTGCAATAGTAAGATAACTTATGTATATTAAAAAAAAACATTGTATCACTTTAAAAATTTTAAATGACAAAAATTTAAATTCTGTATAAAAAATTACGTTCGGGTTCTTCGTAACCCGGGCACGAGTGAGCAATAAATCACTCGATTCGTTCACACTCTGACAAAAATCAAAACGATAAAAACCGGTATATATTTCGAATCAATATTGATTTTTACCGTTTTTAGCACATAACTAAAAATTCATGCTCCCGTACTTTTTCCTAGAATGTTTTCGATCGAAAGCATTAATCACCTAGATATTTTTTCCCGTCGGAATGTTGAAAAATGAATTCATCCACGCGACGTACTGAAAATGCCAAAAATACATAAAGATTCTCCGCTATGCGTTAATAATTTATCGCTTTCCTTTAGTATAAGTTTTATAACTATAGAACAAATAAAACTGAGCTGCGGTCGCAAAACATGTCAAACAATAAAATGCAAGAATAAAAAATGCATATAAAAGTTATGGTAGTTTTGATACGGCCATTGTCTTCAATATTTATAACCTAGCTTCTGCTTTAGCGCTGGCTTGAATTTTGTTGCTATCAAACTTTATGAGTCATTTAAATAAAAGCCGCAATTTGAACAATGACGCATTACTTAAATAATGATTTTTCGACAGACATGCAAGTTTACATTTACTTCTGTTGATTACTAAACCGAACCTTATTACGATCGAAGTAGACAAGTAAATAAGCGTACAAACTTCCTTGCTTGATAAGACACGGGGGATATGTGGGGTTCCGTAAAGGGTTGTCACGCAAACTGTCGCAACATGGCGCCTTGTTTTACTTGTATCTAATTATAAACACGTGAACGGTTATGAATTAAGGTTCTGATAGGTGGTCGTTTACGATGGAATAGTTACGCACCGATATTGCATCAGAAAGGAGGACATCCGCAGGAGAACTGAAGTCACTGACGTAGCTCGAAGAATTGCACTCTAAGGGTGCAATGGAGCACTTTGTGCAGCCGACCGCTGTTGAGGTTGAAAAATTCTCGGGTGGCGACCACAAGCCGGTAGACTCGGCATAGTCAGTCATAGGCCAGTAGACCCCTTCTTAGTGAGCTGGTGATCTAGATAAGTTCACGGGATTTCGTTAGATACGGGCAGCCCAAGCGAATTCTTCCTACTGATCATTAGGAGATGCCTATACCTAGCAGTGGGCGTCTATCGGCTCACAGAATGATAAAGATATTTCGTGATATTTCATTAAATCGCCATCTCTTATTTTGTAAAAATAAAAGGATGAAGCATAACAATCGTTAGTTACTCGAAGAAAGGAGTCTGTGGCAAAACTCCCAGCTGAGAGAAAGTACATATTTTATTAGTTTAACTTTAGAACAACGGAAGAAAGTTTCACAAGTGGATTAATTTTTAATCATGCCCCTTTTTAGAGTTCGGGTGACATAATTCATTGATTAGAATTAAAACAATTCTATCTTATTCACTTTTTTGTTGTTATTTACAAAAGTAAATTGTAAACGGATAAACTGTAATAGTTTTTAAAGAATATCCGGAGTTTTTTAAATCGGGATACTATTTCTGTTCATTTCCTATTAAGTCCTCTTTAGTAAATTTCCAAAAGTCTCCCAAACTAGAATATTTGTCTGCTATTTTTTATTTAATTTCCTAAAAGCCGATGGAGAGAGCTTACTCAATATTACTATGTATTACACGTGATACTGTTTTACTATACTGTACTACCGTTCCTATTTTCCTCATTTCCTAGAGAATGTCTTAAACATCATCAAATTAGACCAAAAATATTAATAAATTCTTAACTCTGATTAATGATTATATTGATCACGGTTTTAAAAACCATATATAAAATGTAGTAATTACATTTCCGGTAACAAAGTCACAGATAAATACGTACATAGCGAATAATAAATAATGTTGCTTATTCATATTTTTGAAACATATACACAATGCATAGAGTTTTTATAGCATTTTGAAATGAAACATTATGAACATATTGTTCAGGTCTCTTTATAGCAGGATGGTGCGTCTTGTTATGTCAGTAATTTTACCAATTACGACGCCATTAGGACCGGAACACATTAATACTAACGCGCTATAGCTTTGCATCAGAAAAATAGAAGTCTTTATAAAAAGAAACTACATACAATATGTAGGTAAATTCAACATCCATAAACGAAACATGTGCACTCACCTTTTAATTTTTTTGTTCTTTTAAATACCTTGGCGTTGCATGTGAAGTTGTTTGGCGATATTGTCCACGACCATATAAACAGAATATGGGACATGGTTTATAGAAATGTATTTCTGTATAATGACCAATACTTCATACAACTAATTCTGCCAGATTAATTATTGTACAACGCATATAAATAATATGAAAGTAAATTAATTAATTGTCTAATCTTATTACAAGTACAACTGCATAGGCCACACGCTCCGAAGGGACCCTGATCACATACCGAGGCAAGCCCTAGAATAGAATCCTAAAGGAAAGCGAAGACGTGGCCGCCCAAAGCAAACCTGGCGGCGGACGATCACTGCAGTAAGTGAAGACAGTTGGAATGACGAGGAGTGAAGTAAAGCGCGAAACTCAAGACCGTTCGGGATGGCGACGTACTGTGGACACCCTCTGCCCCATTTTGGGGACATAGGAATAAATGATATATACCACGTCCGAAAATCGACAATTGTAACAGCTTCGCTGCAAGTGTTTTGAATATGGAAGTTAGTGACATGCCAATTTTCTTTTTTGTTATTTATTTCATTTATCATTTACACATATATTCAGTTATTGATTAAGTACCATTTGAATAAATAAGGTATTTAAAATAATAAAATAAGAATAAAAAACGACACGCGCCAGCGTGGGACCGGCTCTGCGAAAGGAATTTTCCTTGTAAGTGTTGGGTCTCGCGCTTTTTTGGCACGTGGCGGACCCTTTCTCGTACTTATATTGCAGACGCAATAAAAAAAATATAAAAGATGACTAAAACCACTGGTTCGCCAACGAAGTTAGAACGTTCAAGCGCAGTGCAGACACGCTGGCATATTATTTCGCATGATACCGTCGCCATACTGGCTCATAAAAGCATCTCATCGCGCGCATTGCGAACTCAGCGCTTGGAGCGTTCGGACATGTCTCCCGACTTTCCCGTCTCCCGTTTTGCTGACTTGAAACCAGGTTCGCTGCTTTGCATCCCGGTGCAAGGAATTCCTGCACACAGCGTTTGGAAGTGCGAAAGTGTCCTCGGACTTTCCCACCGCCCTCTCTGCTGTTGCTGCCCGTTAAATCCCGTGTCCCTGCGCACGGATTCGCTACGTTCAGCGTTTGGAGTATTGAAAGTGCCTTCGAACTTTCCCGCGTCCCGTAGTTGCTGACGTAGTGTCCGCCTTCTTGCTTTTCAGTGCAAGAAAACTCTGTGATCAGTGCTTGGAGTGTCGGAAGTGTCTTCGGACTTCCCCGCCACCCCTAGTAGCTGACGCAGACTATTGTTCGCTCCTCCTGTCGCTTCGGCTCCTTCATTGTGCCAAGTCAAAAAGCAAGCTGCGCCCGAGCTACGCGCTCGGTCAACTTCCGTCGACCGATTCGCTTCCCGCGTATCCGCGTTCCGATACCAGTCGCGCTTCGACGCCGTAACCCCCCGCCCCGGGGCGAGGCCGCCGTCCGCATGTGACTAGGCACTGTTTAAAACGGCACCCCTGCCACACTTTCTCTTCTTCCCCCCGCCGCCGCCCCCAGCCACTTCAGCCTGGGTGAAACCACTCTACTCGAGAGGCAAGCCCGCCACCCTCCTTTCCGCCCCATCGGTGGCTCATGAGCAACCGAAACACACTAAACCCCAAACCGGGTCCCCTTCGCCTACCGAGGAATTTAAAGCCCTCACGCTACCTCACCAATGTAGACCTCGACGAGGTCTGCATTTTCGCCGCGAAACTCCGCAAAGCCTCCGGTCCGTCGGAGCGCTTAGAGAATACAGAGGTATTGCGGAGTACTCGGCCCTTCTCGCCGCCCTTAAAGCGAAATTTAAATAATATCCGCTCCCCTGTCTCAGCGCCAGAATACACGCCTCACATCGAGCCCCTGCGGTCTCGATGCACATGTCATGCACTACTCACCTACACATGACACGGCGGCCGCGTCCGCCTAACCCGCGTTCAAGCGAGGGTGGTCCGGAGAGGCCCGTGTCTCTCCTGACCGCCGAGTACTCCTCGCTTCGTCCTACATACACTACACCTCACTCACTGCACTATACACCTACATAGGTATAGTTCTCCGCGTGTGTACGCCTTCGTCGTAACTGAGGTACGATCGCCAGATCATTTTAGTCCGTGGACCTCTGTTTCCACGGGCTCAATTTCGATGAAGCTGCACAAAGCCTAGATCGGCTATCAGCATAACTCCTAGTACATCAAATAGCAACATTAAATAGTATCTCTAGTCGGCGCGAGACCAACCCCTCATCATACACCCCGCTTCTCACGCCGGCGCGTGACCGGCAGCTAAGTTGTTAAAGAGAAAGGCCGATAACATGTTAATTACATTGCACAATATTCGTTAGTACTTACAATTAGTCATTCATTTCACTAACGTGGCAATTGTTTATTTTTATTATTTATATCGGAACTACTAATGTACATTAAATTCACGTTAACACATCCTAAAATTTCTAAAACTCTTTAAGGTTTCTTTAAAATGTGTCATGTATTACTCAATGTATTACATGTAATAGTATTACATGTAATACATAAAATAACAAAAACTACGTCATCAAGGATGTCAGCAATCACTAGACTTATCTGTAGGAAAAGTCTATCGACATTAAGTCGTTCTTATATAAGTACAACCTGTGTAAGAATTTATATGTACGTACATTGAAATGAATTCTTATTAAAAAGTTTTTGTGCTATCTGATATCCATGTTTCTGTCTCCTGATTTTATTTTTAAAAAAATACAATAATAAATAAAAATAGAAATGCTGGCAGCATTATTCAAATTGACAGAAATGGCACTAATTTTGAAGTACATTTTAAAAATTCGAACGACTAAAATAGATAGGTTACCGACGTATCTCATCAAGCAAGCAGTTATATTCGCAAGTCGTACAAAAACATTTTTTGCATGTAACTAGCACTATACAGTAGTTTTCAACATTCTATACGTTCGCAGTCTTTAAAGTCTACAAAACCGACCACATCAATGTTTCATAAATCGATTAATGTAATATGAAGGCTTGCAAAATAAAGCCAGTATTTGTTTGATTAACAATCTGTTTTTACCGGAGGCCCGTCGAAAACGGTTAGATTTTATCGTTGTACGCGAAGTGTCATAACTCGGCGTTCCGTGCCATCAAGTCCAGATAAATGACATCTCGTGAGCGGCCGCTGGCGGCCGGCCAGCTCATTCCGTCACATCTCGGCGGGAAAAAATTGTTCGCAATAATTATAGGGCTCGCCGGCCTATTAATTGCGGGATACAATCGCCAACCTCACTTAAAACGTGATCATTTTCCCTCGCTTTATTATTCATTAATTAGTTTTGTATAATACAGAAACCAGTTAAGTATTGTAGCTAGCATGCTAGATTTAATAATCATTTTTAGATACTACATAAAGCACTTAGGAGATAATGTAATAATTGAGCAAAAGTTTCAAAACATCAAAAATGTTCAACCCATTACCACTAATTTCTAGGACGATGGCCATCTAGGTAATTACCATAAAGTGGAAGTGGAGCTATCGTATATATCCGATGCCAAAAAATCCTACATAGATTCTTATTGTTGTTGGTGTATTACATTGTTCCCTTTGACTACCGGGCAAACGACAGAGTTATACCGGACTCCCAAAACAAAACCTAACGGATTTCTTTTGATGCCCGTTGTCAACATTAAAGGAACGCTTTTGCATACTGCCTTCTGAGCTGGAGCTTTTCATGCGTAATATTACAAGCACGATCAATTCACACGCCACTGCGGAGCCTTGGAATATGCGGAGCGGATCATGAAGACCATGGTTATGTGAGTTGTAAAAAGCGTGGTCCAACGTTTTTAACGTGCAGCTGGGGAAAAGCGGCTCCAATATTCCCTCTCTCTCTCTCTCTCTCTCTCTCTCTCCTTCTCTCTCTTTCTCTCTCTCTCTCTGTCTTCATACAGCCCTCTTCTGCAAGATTATTTGTCCATTAAACATCATTCAAGGCATACATGTCCAACAATATATTATTGTGCGTAGAACTTGGGTTAAACGTTCGGCATCGTTTTCATTTTTTAAATAATATATTCCTGGTGCTACAGTGGCTTTTTTTTCGTTAATAATAATTAATCCCATGTATTATAATAATTAGTCCCATAATATTGTGAATATAAATAAACCGCACATTTCATACTTCACTTTCAAGACTTTGCAACGACAAAAAAACGATGCGAGATTTATTGGACTAGTTTCGCAAAACCCATCGACCTCATCATTCAGCGGCACATAATTATATAGTAATTTTCGAACTGCTAGTGCCGCGACGCAGTTCCAGATCGCAAAAACGAAGACGCCTGATCTTTAATTAGCACACACGCTAAGTACCGAGCGCGGCACACTCACAGACGCACAAGTACACTCACGCACGCATTACTTGTGACACAGATGCGAGCACGCTGCAGTTCTTGTTTGTCATTTACCCAATCGGATATTTCGTTAATTATTTCTCTGTACTCGTAAAAGGCCTACAATATTTTTTTTTTCTTCTGATCATTTAACATTTCCACACTGAGCCTTGAATTATTTATATTTATTTTTTTAAACGTCCTTTCATTATAAAATATATCAATAAATAAATTTCATCTATCAATGTAATCTTCGAGATAGTTATTGGCGTGGATTTGAATACAGGAATATGTTACGATAATCTGTTGCGGTAATAAGTTCTGAGACATCTTATTATGACTCCAATATCATAGTCTATCACTCGCACAGAGACGTGTTCGTACCAGATCATTATGCGTCGAAACTAACAATAAATGTCACTGCCAATATTCTAATCTCCATAATTTATTCGTGAACAAGTTAACATTGCGTTGAAAACGTTGTGTGACGGTTGTCAATTGCAACACAGTGGGAGTCGAAAGCAGCTGAAATTCGCGCTAACCATCCAAGTAACAATACTCATTGTATTCCACACATCGGAAAGCCAATTAACGCCTTCTTTATATCTGATGTTCCACTTTATTTCGTCTGCACGTACCCTGTCGCCGGAGTTTTAAGTGGGCGAATTAGTATTCTTGATGGCAACACTAATTATTTTGTCATTGGTAATTGTTACAGGGTTCTTTTTAAAGGCACTAATGACACTGGTAGCCTGGAATCACGTACAATGGCGGATGTTTGTCTTTACGGTTTTTATAGAGCTCTTTGTGTTACAGAATATAATGAAAATGTTAAAATCAATTTGTTTATTATACAATACTATCATTACTCTCAATGGAAACATACAAATTACAAAACTTATTACACAAAGTTAAAATTTATGAATGCGTATACGAGTAAAAAACAATTATTTATGATCGAACTATGTATCAACAGTTAGCAGAGATATCGTAGTAATAAAGGTCAGTGACTTCCAGCCGTAGAAGCGGGATCGAATTCCGGCAGAAACAAAACACAAAGAGAATTATATAACATTTCAGCTGACCTAGGACCATAAACTCAAAATATTTATCATCGCTACCAGTCCCCCATCTCTCCCACAGTAAGAACATTACAAGTATGGTACAAAAACCCCAATTTTTGCGATTCGTCAGACCTTGGACAGCTATTTAGTTACAGAAGTACTTAGAGATTGAAAAAACAATAAAGTTATGGCATGCAACATTTCATTCACCACAAGAAAATTCAAATATCTCACAGAATTCAGTACATTGGTCCGCAAACTCCATTCAATCCATTCAGAACTTTCGGTCTCGACACGTAACTACTTACAAACACATCACGTGTCGGGCCAAACAAAGCCCGCTTAGCGGCCAAAGATTTAACTAACTCAGGTCGATCAAACAGTTCTCGGCTCACAATTCATGCTGACAAAGAGCGGTCGGAATTCACTTAAACTAGTGAATCAAGTGACCGACGCGACCACTGCAGTAAGTTCCGATCCCTGACAGGACGTATACAAGAGCTGTGTGCGGATGAAATAAAGACTTGAACTGCTGTAAATATTCGAAACTAGAAACGAATTACACAGGATGATTGGATACATGGACAAAAGTTTTAAAAAGGTGAATACCTCATATGCTGTCAATTACGAAACCTTGTCTTAAAAGTCAGTGGTTTCAGATATAATAAACAACATAAAATTGAACTAAAAAAAGCGTCGTAAAGTTTCCAGTGTCAGATATCTTTATTGTCGAGTTTAACCTGGTAGCATCATCGCGAAAAATTTATAACTTTTTTTTCGTATACATTTGCCTAGGAGACTATGACTAAGCAAATAAATGAGTTTCCTCTTCGTCTGCTGATTCTATCGACAAGTTAGTTATATAAGCTTGGGCGCGTGGAATCGGAGTAGTAAATAAACACTCAATTTAAGTTTACGAACGATATTCATCTCGTGAAGAAAATCAGTTCGCTGGAGATCAAAGTACTTTTATTAACATTTATCAAACTTGACAATTCAACTGATAATAAATTTTACCTTTAAAACAACAAATCGTTAGAAAGAAAACATAACAACTATTTCGCTTTTCATTTATCAACTTTTAGGTAAAATTAATTAGCACTCATCCTAAGATCACAAAGCCTACCTCTCAAGTTATACATATACTTGTGATTAAATACATATATGCGTGGACAAAACATGCGTGGACCGGAGAACGGAGCGGACGTCACGTTTCATTATAATAATTAAATCCTAAGATACTTCAACATTTTATCTCTCCCATACGACTTTAACACAAATGAGCCAGTATCAAGTCCTGAGTACGCAATGAAATGAGGGTTAGTTCGGCCTTCTGCGGAGCAATCACGGTTATTAAAGGACTTCTGGGACCCTGATCCTATCTTATACACTCGAGGATTATTGCAGGCTTGTGGTCAAGAAGGCGTGACGTAATAAAATATAATGAAATTCACTGGAGTAATAAAATTTGAAAGGACCACCTCTAGAGAAATATAGAGTAAATTTATACCTTAACAAAAGCATAAAACATGAAAAGCTACAACAATATTTATACGAAATAAAATTCTGAGACGAAAACCATTTTTATACATGAGAAAGGAGTTCTGATAAAATAATTATCATTTAGCACAAAGCTCGAGAACTCGATCGATTCGGCTACTTATCATGCTATTAAAGGACAAAAGGAAGATAGGACATTGACCGTACTTTAGACCATACTTTTCTCTTCCTGTACTAACCACTGAGTAAATTAAAACATTAGAAAAAAAAACAAAAAAGACTTACTAAGTGTAACTAAACAAAAAAACAGCGTCCTTCATAAAGTTTACGAAATAGGAAACTTTTTTGTATTTAATTGTTCTTTGTTAATTGTGAGTGTAATGAATTACGTATCATTTTTTTTGTTAGGCTGCGATATTGTTATAAAACTTTCTACAGACAAATGGTGCTCCTAGAAGAAAATAATTTTAAGTGATCAATACTAAATTGTACATATATTTAGCGATACCAAAATATTATAAGGGATGTATTAATATGTGAATATAGTGCAAATAAATGAAGACGTTTATTGAGATCTTTCAAAAGTAATATCACACGAGTTAAGAACTAATATTAAAATCTATTGTAACATAATTTTCTGTTTATTAATTTTCTACAGGTCTGTTTGTCAGTCTGCAAAGGTCCACTCTGTCCAAACCACTTCTGCCACTGCTTTGATGTCATCTCTCTTCCTTTTACCTATCCTGGGGTACCTATTTTTATTATATGGTGACTATTTTTCTGCATTTCAATCTCTTTATTTTTAATGTAATATCTTTGGTATTTGTTTTGCCGCCAAAACGTAATTACGTTTATTTTAAAACTGTATCGAAATCTAAAGAAAACTGCATTACTTCTATGAAGATAGACATACTCGTACTTGCAACAGTACACAATTTAGAGCGAGACCTCTTTTTGATATAAGTTCACTCATATTTAAAAAAAACTATCATAAGCGAAATAGATTCGCAGTTTAACCAATTCAATAATAACAATTTAATATTTTTAACACTGCTTAATAAGTTAGTTTTATATTTAATGCGCTATTATGACGAGAAATAATATGTGCAGTTGTTCTCTCATCCGTCTCGCCATTATCACTTTGGGTTTCATAACAAATTGAATTGGACAATTGGCGTTGATCCAAATTTCGGATCCAGTGAGACGCAATAAGAATTTTCCAATGTCTATTATTCCAAACTGATCATCAAAATTCGGTTATTCGGCCATTATCCAAATAAAACTACATGTCCAATAAAGGTATAATTATATATAATTTTTGTATAACATTTTCCATCCCTAAAAACACAAAACTCAACAGTTGGAAGCAATTACAAAAATGTTCAATGTTTGTTTACGATATTTAAAACATAGTAGTGGCGCTACCAAAAGTAATCACTTCCTGTTTTTTTTAAGTCTCTAGCACAACTTGAATGGCACAATTAAAACTTTATGCAAATATCTTTAATAAATAATGACATATTTATTTGCACATAATAAAAACAATTATGTATTTTTCATTTATTGATGTGTCAGTACTTTGTGTTTGGCCTATAAATCTGTTATGAAATATATTATTCATTTTCAAAATATTGGTTTTTTATTTATAATATTATTATATCAGTATTATTTTGGTCCCACAGCACCTGCGTAAGGTAGGGACCATAATCAATTACGGGGTGATTATAGGCGGATGTTTTGTTCCGGATTTGATTGACTGTTAGCATTTACAACACCAGGTGTAAGATCGCTCGTATAGATCGCTAAAAGAGCTTACCCTAATCCTAAGGCTAAGTTTAAACATCAACTTAGTAACTAAGCTAGGAGCACTCTTGGGAAAACTCCCCAAGTCGTTATATTATACAAAGAAGCCCCAAGTGTTGTTCCTGAAAAATACTGTCAATTAGCGTTATAAGTCCAGCTTATTTTTAAAAGACATTTGAAAACAATCACTAATCAATATAATCCTCTATCAATTAAATGATAACATCAAGTCAAATTATTACCGTTTATTACTTCGTTATACAATCAGGTCGATGTCCGTGTGAAGTGGCATGTGGTACATCCACCGCTACTTTTAATGGACCTATTTGATAAATACATCAGTACCATATTTTCAGTCCTTGTGAAAGTTAATAAATCATGTTCAATTTTGGAATTACGTAAATTATATTAAATTACGATAGTTTCTATCAGTTTCAAGGTAACACAGCCTTAATAATTTTACTAATCATTTTATCTGTGTAAAATGGGTAAATTGACCAAAAAAACTAGTCAAATAAATTATTTTTATTAAATCGAAATACTTACTCTAATTGATACTTAACTCAAATTGTTACTATTTTCACTCGTGTTTATCTCAGTTCTCCGTAGCTATTGTACGAATTTAAAATGATTCTGCCTCTCAAAAGCTCTTGAGTGGCAACCAACAGTCGCTAGACGCGGCGTGGATAGGCCATTAGGTCGACTAGACAGTCAAGGTCGCGGGAAGTGCGGGCAGCGCAAGACCATTTATTGATGAAGTGATGATCTTCGGGGGAGATGATGATGACGGTCTCTCTCCACACCCTAAAGAAGAGTTCTTTAACAATAATACTGAATTAAAACAAAATGTTCTGTCCAAAATGGTTGTATCTATCATGTCTTTGGCTCATGCAGTAACTAGAGTAGGATTAAAAAAGGGTTTCGCAGAATTATGTGAAAGGACTTAACACATACCATCAAACGACTGTATCGTTAAACTCGCATTTTTATATAGTATATTTGGTTTGTCGATGGTTTAAATACATTAATAATCCTGTCAAAATCAGAAAATTGACACAAAATATCCTGAAAGTTAATATTATAGTCATTAATACGGCTTAATTAATATTTTAATTTACAAATAGCGGAAACAACCCAATTAAAAAGTAAATTATTCCGGGACGTTTACGGCGTAACGAACAAGCAGCCAAGCGAAAACAATTATAAACCATTATTAATTAATTAGCACGTTGATTTAAACAAATTTCCTATATTCAGTACGAAAAATCAAGCCCAGCTAATTAATTAAAAAGATAATAAAAAATCTGTTTCATAAAAGATAAAAAATCCTTTATTCATGATTGGAACTTCTAGCAGCACTCTTATTGTTCGGCCATTTTTTTGTTCTTTTTTATATTTTTGACTCTACTCTGCTTCGCAAAATGTAATAGTTGTGGAGAAGAAGCAGGAAAAAACTTTTCAAAAGCACATCTTTTAAACGTTTGGTAATAAAGATTAATGTATGTACACTTTGTCAAATAAAGCCTAAATGAAAACAAAATAGTCAAGCAACATCATTGCCCAAATATTCTTATCATTTAAATATTTACTTATTGAATAATATACTTTTTTGCCGGTTTATTTTAATATTTTCTTTTACTATTTTGAATTGTTGTTTTGAATGTTGTTCGCCAATGAACTGGATTAAATCCTGATAACATTTTATTACAATGTTTACTTTAATTGTGTTTACGAACAAAAACAAAAAGTTATATTTATAAATTGTGGTACCCAAAAATGTAATCTCAACTAAACAGCTTAGGACAAAAAGGAAGTGTCGGAAGCAGGAACAAACATTTGGTAGAGAAGATAACGCACGGAACGTGACCGAGTACATACGGATGGGGCACATTCACCGCTTTTTGCGCCATTCGTTAACAAGGAACGAGGTTCAAGAAGCTGATGTTTACTATCACCAAGGTTTAAAACAGCTTCAAAAGTATTCACGTCTAATTTATCGGACTTACATAAAAAAAAATACTTCCGGGGTTTCAGGATGGCGATCATCTTGGTATCCAACTGACCACGAAAACGTGTGTAGCTGTTTGAATAGAGCCGTAATAGTTATAATAATAATTAAGTCTATTTATTGTATATTTCTTAATTACGTTTCAGCTATTGTTGGTAAATATGCTTAAATTACTTTTAGTGTATATTCTAGTCAGTGCAAGAAATATGAACTTCTGTTTGGGTACAGGCCTCTTCCAGCTTCTTTGATAGGGTTTTATATTTACGTAATCTGAACTATTGCTCCCCGTTATATTTATTATATCATTAATAGAACGATAGCAAGGATAATTATAGGGCAAATGAAACTTAGCATCTTACATACCAAGATATATGAGAATTAGTGTTATTTCATATTATTTTCTTTAACTTCGAATTTTTTACAGTGATCAATTTTGTACAACATAAGAAGATTTTTTAAAAACCTCAATTTTATCGAAACTGGAGTTTATTTGGGTCCGCCATATTGACATTCTTCGACTTAAAACTACGAAGGTTCCAATCGCGACTAGTAAGTGCCCACAAAAAACTTAACTGGGTTTTTTGTAACCACTCTCTCAATATATTAATAAAATAATCTTAATACGTTAAAGCAATTAATTTCTAATGGGTATTATCACTTAAAAGTACTTTACATTATCAATCTTTGTTTCGTTTTTTTGATGGACGTTTTTTTAATTTAATACTTTTTAATTGTTAGCACTTTGATGATTTTTTTTACATAAAATATGGGAAGTTTTTTTATATCATCGTTTATGGAGGTACTAAATTTATGTTCACTTCATCTCCTGTTGCGTCATAAAATCATTAAATTCTCAATCATCACACACGTGCTAATGTTACTACATTGCTGTCTGCTGCCGTCGATAAAAACCCTCCATCTCTACATTCCTTGGGCAACAATCATTCTGTCGTTATGTGCCATGTCGAGTCGATGGGAAGCGATGAGTCGCAGGTTTTTGCTCTCTGTACCATTGTGATGCAATTTAACGGGACCGATCCACTTTCAGACGTAATTTGATGTAACATCGGAGATAACTAATTGGTAACGGTAGTACGTAATAGGACAAGGCAAAAACCATTTCGACCCTGGCACTCCCGTCGAAATAATTATTGATTATAAATCATCGTTCACTTTAATAATCAGTAAACCACGACTACATGTACCGTTTTCATCTTATCATATACATTTCTTATTATTTAAAAATTTTAAAATCGAATAAAATAGCTGTATTAACATTTATTAATGTGAACAAAAGGTTCTTTTATATTTGTGAAGGTGATCACAAAGAAACTTGAATAAGTTTGATGCAGGATCAGAGTGCGTTTGGAACCCACGTTGCCTGCATTTAAGTTAAATGGTGATTTTAGAGTGTAGCTCAGAGTGAGTTAATTATAATTTATATCAAATTGGGCTGTTCTGACATTCTACTCTTAACGTATACAAGTGTTCACTATAAATTATTAATATTTTTTGCATCAAATTTACATTTCGTATTCTACAAAATTTACACATTATATGGGCTTTTAAAATGCACAAAGACGCACGGTAACTTACATTTATACATTTATGAAAGAAAGGAAATGAATGATAATCCAACAGGATTGCGTTGTTAGACACGCGATATGAGTCACCGCGGGGGGATATTACTTATTATACTTTGAGTCATATGGCATCGTTGACCTCGTTTTATCTACCTCTGGCAACAAATTAAATATTTTTCTAATGCAGGCCTGCTGACTGATATTTCTTAATTTTAAATTATTACAAAATTATGCATAAAAATCATATAAGTACAGAATGAAAATTGCAATAGCATTTTTTATAACTTATTGTATTACAAACACTATTATTCAGACTGCAAGATTACAAGTGTAAAAGCTCTAAAGAGGTGAATGTATAGCTCAATTGTCAGCAATTTTTTACACCTATTTCTAATCAATACAGTCATCATTCGGAAATAAGCTGCTTTAAATATTTTTTCTATTGAAATGCTACAGGCCAATAACTTCTGACAGTACCAATTACCAACCCTGCAAAGAGAGATAATAAACACTAATTAATTAAAAAATTAGTTATGCTACTTTTTAAAAATGTTTTTTCTTGCTGCATTATCATTACTTTAAAAAACAATAAATAATTATTATTTTTGAAAACATCGGTTTTTAAATAAGATGTACCCTTTTAAAAATTTTCACCCATAATCAATTACCTTCATTGTGAATAACCTTTTCTTCTATTAGTTATTTTATTGGTTCAATTTATGGTAGTTTTTTTTCCCCAAACCGATATGTATAATATAATTATTAGTATATTTTACATTACATAAGTCACTAACTCATTGCCAAACAAATTCATAATAGTATGATTTATCTCGCTCCGCTAATACCGAACTTGTGACATATTCGATTGGCTATTAACTTGAACGGTGCGAGATAAGGTTAGAATGAATACCGGTCATTACTTAAAGCTGAAGTGAACCGTAAAAGTACATATGGAACACAAGATTAGCTTCCCAAAAGCATTTCTCGAAAGAAGTCAAGAAAGCTCCGTTTTATTTAAAAAAAATAAGATCAAAAAACTTATAACAGATTAAATATAAGAGCATCGTTTTTTTTTCAATCTTAGAAATCAATTAAAATTTGAATTTGAAACATTTGAAAATAGTTTTAAAATTCGTTAAATACATATAATGCGTAGAAAAGAATGGAATAATTACCGTGTTATAATTACATAGGGTAAAGAAATATCGAAGCACACCTGGACGATGTTTTGTATAAGAGAATTAACAAAAAAAAATAAACAATTAAAAAAAGCACTTTAAAGTAATCTTCATCTTTAAACATCTTGTGTACGAGTATAAATTATTTCACCAGCCATTTAAACGACGAGTTGTTACGATAAGTTTTCTATTCCGCTATTAGTCTATTATTTAGTGAATAATAAAAAATATTAATCGATATCGTGTCTGTGAGCATTTTATAACTCTGTGATTGGAATGCAAGACAAATCGAAAAGTGGTGTACGGCTATGTCCAACTACAGTTTTTGTGATGGTTTTTATTCTACTATACCCTACGTGTCAAGGGCTTTAAATATTACGTCAGCTTTCGTTTGTGTTTCGATGTCACGCTTACGTCGAGAACAATTTTGTTATAATCTTTCATTTCTATCATCACAAATGGAGACTATTATTTACTTACACGCAATCAGTAAAATTAATTTCCTAATATAACCGGTTGTAATTTTATAACTAAAATCTCTTTCAGAAATTATTGAGCTTTGATATTGATATTGACCAACCGACTGTTATACTGCAACAACAAACATTTCTTTTCGCTTTAGCGTTTTAAAATTTTTATTTATTAATATATAAATAATAAATACCAGATGAAAAAAGAAGAATATCAGTGCAGTTATTTTGTGAAAGTGATTTCGTATTCTGTTTCTAAACTACTAAACATTGAAACGACCTTAGCCATGCAATGTGATATTAAATCCACATAGGGCAACGCTCCTGTACATTCCGCTTAGTCAGCCGTTCAAATAAAACGTATCCAAGTGGATCGGGCCGTCCAATTATTAAGCCCCGCGCCTGTACGTCGTCTAATACATGTTCTAATCACCTGCTCCATTCGATTTGTTTATGAAACTGCACACTCTTCAATATAGATTTAAAACGCAACACTTGCTGCTTATTAAAAATGTAAATTTACTTTTGTATATGTGGTATGATTTAACCATTAACTATTTGTATTTTTTCTATCCTAGACTTTTGTTGTATATATATATATATATATATATATATATATATATATATATATATATATACATATATATGTATATATTACCTCAGTTTTGTTATTTATTTCAATTTAATTTGAGATACGAGAGCCTGCTCGGATTATAATAAAATAATTATTTTCATGTTTTCTAACTTTTATATAAATATACATTTATAAAATAAACTCCTTTGTAATACCTAGGCTTATGACTGTAATATATATATTTTTTTAATTTACACGAGTTCTCTTACTAGTGCAGATCGTACACACTTTAACTATGTTATAAAAAAATGTTACGGTAAACTTTCTACACGTTGATTTCATCATAATCATCATTATATCAGACGATAGATGTAAGCTTCTGCAAGACGAAGGCCACCCTCTAAAGTCGCCACGGTGACCAGTCCTGCGCTGCCCGCATCCAGCGATTACCCACGACTTTAACAATGTCATCAGTTCACAAAGTGAAGAGTATTACGTAAAAATCCCTTTTCAGTAAAAAAATGATTATAATGCTTGGGAATGAATTGCTCAAATAACTGAAACATGCATTTTAACGGGTTCTTCTCATATCAGAGCATCCCTAAAATTAATAAACTTATTCCCGGATTACAAGAGAGCTTAATTAAAACTATTTTATAAATTTCCGACCCTTTTGGCATTATCCCCATGACGAACCAAAAACTTTATTTAATTCATAAAATAAATATTTATACAGTTATCATTATGTAATTAGGTTTTTCATAGTTTTGCTACTTTAATATAAAAGAAACCATTCTTCGGTACAACGTCTACGAAAAATATAACAAAAAAGTTTAAAACAATTTTATCATCATCGAGCAAGCAATCGTTTCTATGAAACATGACGTAACGGTAACTGACCATGCATAAACGTTCTAATATTACAGCAATTATACTTTAAAGTGGAACGAATGTGTGATATACACCTTTGTTAATCTAGATGTACATAACCATGTTCCCGGCTACGTATATGAATAAAAATGTGCTATTTACATCGATTAATATTATTACTTTCAGAAGAACTTATAAAACTTCAAGAACATATCGCGTAGACGACTTTCTTCTATAGAACACAGGCGTATTGCTCAGAAGAAACTTTTCCGTTTCCTTTTCAACTTGACATGACTTTTCCACACATATATATATTTACAAACGCGAATCGATATTTATATAAATAATAAAGAAAATTACTGTCCCTTAAAAGTAAACGACACGCGCTACCCGACGCTATTGATATATGGACCGTTTATTTTGAAAGTGGTGTAAGTCCATTTTCTTTTGTCTCGAGAAAATTAAAGGTTATTATATTTGTTGATTTAAAAATACAACAATACAAATTATATGAGGTCTGGTTGGATTCCGTTGTTTCTATTGTTTTATCAACATTTAATTTGTTTATATAGATTTGTTTTTGGCTAATTAGACTGCGATAACACATATTTATGTGCTGTAAATGGACTTACACCACTTTCAAAATTAGACAATTGTAAAAATCGTTTAATATCAATTTTGAAAAATCAAATATCGCTTAAAATATACTTCATTTTATTACAATTTTGTTTACAAATGCGCACAACAACACATAAAATATTATTTTAGACGCCAATTACATTGTTATAATTGCAAGATACTGATAGATACTGATTACAAGAATTTACTTATTCTTTGCATGTGGTAGTGTTTTAAAATATGCATGATGCACCGGGTGTATATAGGGTAGTAGCTGCTTCTCGTCTTTATATTTTTCGTACTGTTATGGCATTTTGGTACAGAGGCTCCAGGGCGATTTTTTCAAATTTTAACGGTCTCCCAGGACGTAGAGGTAATAAATTGATAATTTTGAATTCTGCGTCCGTCATCGTCGTTTTATAAAAAATGGTACATGGTGCACTTTTAAGGAATCCACCACATCCAACATATTTGCAACCAATTGACCTGTTCCCCGTTAGTATTTTTTAACTGTTTTTAATTGCATTTTGGAGATTTTTTTTTAAATGAAATTCTCCCGTTCTTCTTTAATTTAATTTAATTCTTACCTATATCACTATCTGATGTTAATATGAAGTTAGCCATTTTAACAAAAACATAGAATAACAAACCTAACTAAGCAACTCTTGACACGTAATGTCACACGTTATATAAAATAAATGAAAAATAACAAAACACTGATCGGCATCCATCTGCTATGCCACCTACCTCTGTCAATTGAACTTACACCACTTTTATAATCGATGATTATGCAAATTTCATTTACCGACCGATTTTAAGTTGTACAAAACATGGGATTTTTAAAAAAATTGAACACGGACTAGTTATATATAAAAAATTTACATTAAATTAAGCATGAATTACGTGATAGCTCATTTTTCTCAAACATGGACTTACACCACTTTCAAAATAAACGGTCCATATTATACAGCGCTATACAAATCACAATTCAGAAAAAGATGTCAAGATCTGCAACCACCTATTACCAGTAAATTTAATAATCAACAACATCATATCAGCCGATTAACGTTCATTGTAAGACTTAGGCCTCAAAGATTGCCTCGGTTACCAATCTTGTGCTACCCGTATTCAGCTACCTCTCGCAACTTTAACTATATCATCATTTCACCTAGTAAGAAACCTGATCACACGAAGTCTATTCGTGGTCACAACTTGAGAAAACCCCAGCCCCGAAGACCCATTTTCAATACTCTCTAATGATTACTTGAAATCAATTCAAATATACCACAATCTATATATAACCTTTACACTTGTAATAATAGATAGTTCTAAATATTCACTAAAGCAATCGAAAAAAAAAACATTAATGACCATTAGGCCTTTTTAAAATTCTGTTATGATAAATGGTCTTGTTCTACCAAACTATTGGAGTAGCAAACACAAATGACGTCAGACGACAATAGCCAGCCGCTAAACGATTCCCCCGCCAAATGACTTTTATCGCTTTCAATAAATATAGTTCCCGTAGAGCATGAGTCCCGCGTGCTTCTTATTCAGTTGACATTTCTAAATATTTTCTCTGTTGTAAATTTTATTTCGTGTTTATCATATCTAAACGAAATATCACTAATAAATTAAAACATTTTTATACAATTATCAGTAAACTATTTTAGTTTTTTAATAAAACTAGCAATATTGATTGTAGTAGACGACCATTTATTGAATTATATAGCAATAACAATTTATAAAGCTTCTACAATAACGGCTACAATCGCTTCAACTATTATTCCAACAACAAATAACACTTGACCATTAGCTTTATTGGATCAATGTCCCAGAGCACTTTACAAGATAACACATAATTGTTTGTAATCGTAAACGTACTACTATAAGTAACTGCTTTTATAGAGTTAGAATAACAGCGATGAACTTAGCCCGTAAAAAAATTATATCCAACAAAAGCGTGTTTATCACACTAGAGATCAAGTGAGGTATTGATCCAATACTAAAAATGAAAGTGTTTTCGTGTGAGTTTTCATATTCTACCATGGTAAAAAAATATTACATGCTGTAACCTTAGCGATATAGTGCAACAATGTTGTGTATTAAAGAACTGGATCTCAGATATATAATTTTGTAATGTATGCTAAACATTGAAATTAGAGCTAATCGTCTGATCATAATATAGCGCATAACCCAATTGCAACGCGCCGATGCTGAATAATAAATACAAGTTTGCTCCGTCTAATTGGTGCGCTCTTCTAGCTTGTTCGAGTAGCGACTGCAGGCAAATTGTGGCACTTGCGGGGAATGATGGTACTCCATCCGGGGTTGCCAGGTGTCCGATTTTAGATGGATATTTTTATCTTTTTATTCTAAAGGGTCAACTAATATATTTTCAGACAACTATGCTTTTTTCTAAGATACTTAACCGAATAATTAAAGAAAAAAATTCTGTAAGAAGAGGGCTACCGTTCTTGTGTAATAAAGTCGTACATACAAATAAATACAATACTTGTAAATGGCTTTAAACCAGTATTGTAATACAAAATCCTTATTACTAACACTACGTTTAATGATAATTAACCATTCAAGATTAAATTTTGATATGTTTATTACAATGGATATTATAAAAACGTATTTTCAAGCAATTCCGAAACAATCTTACTGAAGCGTATATTTCTTTTGTTAAATAAAAAAATGTAAATGTTTTGGATTGTCTTAAAATTATGAGTAGTTGATAATCCGCAAAAAATTCGAACGTGTCATCTGAGCTTTTGCGTTTAAACGCACACCCGACCTCAATTTCACAAAATTTCGTTTAAATAAATGATAGAAAAAAATATGTGAAAATCATTGTCCCAATTTTTTAAAATGGCTACCCTATCTCGAATACGCTTGAAATGCTTCAGGCCAAATTGGCCAGGTCCTTTATTATTAAATTGAACAACACGCCGTCTTGTCTAGCTACCAAATTACGACACCCGAGACAGAACCAAGACGATACTTCGGACCTGTATGTAGAGAGTGCGCCATGTCATAAATTTATCTGCTTCTTCAAAGAAATACTTTGATATAGTAAAAGAAATCTTTAAAATAACTTCGATAAGTACTGTTTTTTGAAGAAGTAATTTAGCTTTTTTAAAAGTTACGCGTTAAAAATCTGATGTACAAATACAACTTATTTACAATTTTCTCTATTGAAGTAAGACAAGGTAAATCCATACCATAATGATTTTAAAAATACCTCAACCTGATGGCAGAAGTTCATTTATAACTACAGTTTAATTTAAAACATGTCAAAAATCAAAAATCAACAAAATATATTTGGTTTGTATGTGATGACTAAAGGGCAGTCAAACTCCACAGGCAATAGATAAAACAATGAAAGACAAAACGCGAAATAACTTGATAAGGAGACGCACATAGGAAATAAAGAAAAAACTACTAGAATTAGTTGCCTGATTAGAGAATGTGGTTTTTCATCATAGTAACGCTAGACCACGCTCGTTTTTCTGAAATCTAAATATATTTATGTTATTTAGGTCTTGTAAAACGTCATTTGTGTATTTAAAAATAAATATAAATAAACTGTTTAATTATTTACTAAAAGTATCCTTTTCTCCCACCTGTAAATTATAAAATATATTAAAGAGAAATTTAAACTATATTTTTATTATATATCCTAAGGATATTGATTATCCTATTATTACCGTGTTATTTAGAATGGGCACGCGAATATAAATAGCAAGTGTACGAACGCTCGCCTTAAATTTCCGGTGAACGTGCACCAATAAAAATAAAATTGTTCGTTGCAATTTTGACTACCACCGCATAAAATTCTCGACGGCACAGTAAAACATCGTAAGAAGTTTTCTTATCCGTGCAACCTGCATACGTAATCTTTGGAAAGAAAATGAGAAATTATTCAATCGGCAATAAAACTGCATGGCTGTTTATCCATTAAAACTTTAAAAAAAAACAAAGCTATTACAACATTCACCTTATTCTAGATATTCCATAGGCGCTACGTTTCAACAATTTATACAGATATTAAAGAAATTTTAACGTATTGCTGAATTTTCTCGCACTTTAGATAAGCTTGTTTTCCATGATGGCTTTTCTAAATATTTTAAAATTTCACAAGTACATATAACGTATTTTTTGGTTTAACATGAGGTCAAAAGGAAAAGTCAAGGCAATGTATAATTTTTACCCAAAAAACTTCAAGTTCAACTTAACAACTCTTATAGTAGCCTGAATTCTCCTTCCAAACGCATTGGTACCTCTAAAAATTATTAACATAACTATTTAAAATGTTCAACACGATAAAAGCAGACCAACAGTTATTTTATTCATGGAAACTGAAATTTAACTCGGCGACATTAAATGTGACTACACCGTTATGCTCATAATTTTTGAAAACATTATTAAAGCTTTGTAAGTTAAACAAGTTGTATTTTTTGGAGGAAACTTTTAAAATTGAGATACATTCAATGTCAACCAACGGAACAACCTTTCATCTAACAAGATAACTTCAAACATTTTCGTATAGCGCTCTATATAAAGTTTGAGTACGGAAAGTTACATGTACAATGTATTGCTTGATATAATAATTTATTTCAATATATTTTGATGAATCCGATTATTGATTTATCTACAAAGGTGTAAATTGCCTTAAATTTCGGATGTTATAAAAAAAAGAATTTACTAATGAAATATAAAGCTGAAAAATTAAGTGTCCTATAAGAGTAATATGAAATAAGAGTAACCTTTTAAATTAGAGAATGACATTGACGTAAAACAGATTTTTTATACATAACTTAAAAGATGGAGGTTATGTAGTGTATTATATCGTACAGCATAGATTTATGATTTTGGCTTTTTGTGATTTACTGTGATATTCATAGTGCCAGAAACAGGTTGTTCAACTATTTTAACAAGCTTTGAATTATTTTTTTATTTGCATAAAATAACGAGAGAAGTTAAATATTATATGCAGCCCTAATATATTTACTCATAGACAAACCATGTTTAGTTATTTGGCTAAATATTTCAATAGCCCCGGAGCACCCAAAGCGGAAAATGTTAAACTTACTCAATAATTGTATGAATTTAGAAGTAAATGTTTTGAGTACGATACTCTAAACTATTTCGTGCAATATACATGTCAACCACCCGCTACTTGTCATGCATCTGTTTCCGTACTATGGTTCTCTGTAAAAATTGTCGCGTGAGATTTATCACTTGAAAACTCATTGTACTTTATTGTTATTTTAACTTTATTTTTACTGTTGATGTCATTTGTACAATAAATAGTATAAATGGACAAAAAATACGGCAATAGACATAGATGTCCCAATGACATGTCTTGACACATTGGTAAAAGATACACGAGGAGTTTTGAAATTCGTTAAAAATACTTTTTTTTTACATGATATTGTTCCAATAACTCTTATATCTAGTTCAGCAAACGAAACAGCTCAACACAAATTTATTTCCTAGTACCATATTTACGGTTTTCATATCCGCTTCGTCACGAGCAAAAGGCATCTTTAGAGAATACAGGGCTTTCACAGAGCTCGCTACGCAGACAAAAGGCATGCTTCAAACACATAACACTAATTCTATCTCTGATACCGAGAAATATTTCAAGCAAAAGTCAAAATTACTTTATTCAATTTATGTTTACAAAAAGCTTTTACTAACAGTAAAGATCATCCTTGGTTTACAGATCAAGTCCTTCAGATATAAATATCAAAGATTTCTGTTAATGTTTGTTTTTGAATAATTTTTTTACGCAAATCCTTTTAAGTGACAGCGGGTCAGTCTTGTATCAAATAAGCGACTCTTTAGCAGTACCCTCTGACATAAATGTTCATATTTATAATTTTTTTAAACAACTTATTTATAGAAAGGAAGTCTGTACTGTTCCACGCACATTTCGTTAACACAATACCATTTCTTGCAGTTAAAAGTATTCAAAACGTTTAAATACGAAAAAGATAACAACACTTTTCCCAGTATTTTTTTTAACTTTTTCCAGGTTACAATCATCAGCGTTTCTGTTGGTTATCGATCGATGGCACAAATTTCAAATTTACTTAACAGGATGTTAGCATAAGGTGGCACATCTCTTACGATATTAATATACATATGTGGGTCAGAAAACATACTCGAAGTCCATATCAGAAGATAGATGATTTGAATGGTCAGTGCCAAATTAAAATTCCCGTAAACCGCTCGAATATATTATATAATAACTTCTCAAATATATCCATCATATTGATATCGCTGACCGATGATGACTAAACAAATACATACAAATAACTGGAATCTCTATCGTGTACTGCATAGAAATAAATCCTTTTAAAATAAAACAGTCGTCTCCGTACATTCTGATGGAAGTATTGAGGACCCTCATAAATAACAGATTTTTCCCGCACCTGCACCGGAAAACGTTTCAGTGGAAGGGATATTGCCCACATACTGTTTACATCGACGAATACTCGGGAAGAAACAATGACTACGTACGTGCAGTCGGACGATTTCACGTATTGATTACACAGCATCGAATTCGAAATCGCTAACACCATATTATACTTCACCGAAATTACAAATACAGAATTATTATTTATCGTAGATATAAAAGCATTAAATGTATAGTACATTTGTTAACAAAAATTTAAACGCTTATTTATTTATTTTTTTTCAATTACTCTGTATAAAGTGTCTCTGCAATAAGTTACCTTAGCTTATTTTATTTTTCTATTAGAATGTGACAGCCTAATAGCTTCTGGCAGCATGAAGACTGCAAGATCTTACTAATGAACAATTATTAATTTTAATTTATGTTAATCGTAATTTTGAAAATGGTTTTTACTTGCGTTGTTTGTTATTTTCATAACTTGATTTTTGGATAGGTTGTACCGTGTATTTGTTGACAGCAAATGTCCTATATATTAATCCTACTTTACTACTGTAATTAATCATCCTGTGTATAAATGCAAAGCTCAAGAGATAAAACAATTTATTTTATGTATACCGCCAAAACTAAAAAACAAAATAAAATTGAAAAAAAAAACCTATTTAAAACAGTTTTTGGGAAGTAACAGTTATATTTTTTCCTATGGACTATATATACTCGTATATTTATAGGTATATATATATATATATATATATATATATATATATATATATATATATATATATATATATATAAATATATTCTGAATAGGGAAACTGACTAGCTAATGCCTAACCAACCAAACGCTGAGTTCTCATAAAATTCAGCAGCACTGTATGTGAACTCATATCGGTATGACAATATTTTACATTTTATTCTCACATTAACTTGTGTAAAAGTGTAATTAAAGGCTTCTGCTTATTAATAAATATCATGTACGTAGAAATTACAATAAAATAAATCAAAAATTAGGTAATTAAATATTAAAAAGGTTATTTTAATATTAATTAATTTATTATATATATATTATTAATTAATTAATTATTTTAATATAATAGTAAGGAAGAAATAAGAAGAATAATAAAAAAGGCATCGGAAATATATGATTAAACTAACTGAAACTAAAATGATAATAAATAAACCGATCTAATTACAAGTAATAAATGGAATTATAAGTACTATATGGATATTGTAATGAATGGGATTTTTTTATATCAAATGCGAAAAACCTATTTTATCCTATATAAAATGCCTATGTCATCAGGCGGCAGAGGATTAAAAGTAAATAAAAATAAAAAAAAATACTTCGATTGTTAAAGCATGCATTAACTGCATCTATTACCTTTAAATCTTAGTGTAGAAAAATCAATAACATTGTTTTAAAGAAATATGTCAAAAAAATACATTATTATCCTGTTACACTATTATTTTTAAACTTATTTTTTTGTATATAAATGAATAATCTTTTTATTAACGCCATTCGATTTCATTATATAGAAATGTACAAAATACATAATTTTTATCAGTTCATTGCTATAAGTATCTGTAATTAAAATGTTTTTTTGGGCAGCGATAACAATTATCTGTGTCGATATGAAAATGCGTATGCCATTTTTTTACCTTCAATATTTAATTACAAACGTATTATTTAAGGAATTAAAACCTTTTCAGGTCCTTCATAAGGATAAATTTACAGTCTTGTAAACTTGTCTATTTTCTTTGGCTCGTGAAACAAATTAAAATACAAATAGGTTGGTTACATTGTCCATTTCCGTGTTTTTATAATGAGTTATGTTACGTATATTTTTTTTTATTTAAACTTATTTATTATAACACGTTATCTTAATTATTCGACATAACAGCGTAAATTTAAAAAAGAATAGTCGAATTATAAACTACAATCAAAAACCTTAAGAATATAATAATTTTAGGAATTATTTTATAACTGATTAGATAGTCAATGCGATCGTTTTATTCACTCACAATAGTCAATTCATCGATATGTCTTTCAACATAGTAATTACAATGGTTACACAAACAACACTACTATGCCTATTAAAGTTTAAAGGTAGTTTGCACCGTGACAGTTCTTACTTAGATCGCATATATCAGAAGAGATCTTGAACCACGAAAAGAAAAAACATCAGACCCAACTATATAGCATAAAAAATACAGTTGTTCTATTTCCTTAAATATTAACATAGATATTGTTGTTTCCATTTCACCTTATGATAAGACGATCTAAGATATTCAACTTGTTCGTTAAATAACCTAAAACCATTCAACTACTATGGGCCGTCTTTGATAGGTACCATCGCAAAGCTTTTTACCTTCGATCGCACTGGTACCTTAAAGCATATATGCAGATATATATTGCTAAGCGTGTGAGAAATTATTTAAATGTAGTAGCACTAAAGAGGTAGTGCGATAAATTCAATTTTATATGTTACGGTAACATCACAACATAAACAGTGTTTGTTATGAACGCCTTATCTGTCCTGTTATTTAAAAATATAAAAAAACCTATTGAAAAAGAGAAATTAGCTCTTTGTTTTCACATCAAGTCCCAACACATAGATTTTTTTTTTCACTAACTACCCATGTGACTTACTACATCACGGGCCATGAGTATCTACGATCGTATACTGGTATCAGCAATATGTGTTTCTTTTGTAAATCTCTGAACGCACCAATAATGTTATGATTGATTATTTTCCGACTACTGCCGCGAATAAATATTACACTTGTTTTGCAGAGCAGAATCTATTTTAATTCATACTGTCCTCTATAATATTCATATATATCAATATCATCATAATAACAAAACAATCATAATAACAAAACAATCATAATAACATATAAAAAAATATTTATTACGGATAAGGCTTTTAATAATTTCGAAATGTCCAGGCTGTATTGAAACCGTGTCACAGAGATTGATGTATGAGACTATCCGAAATCGATATGGCAAGTTGGTATACTTTATTTATTTTGTATACGCGGTGTCAAGGGCTTCCAATGTTTGGTTTTATTTTTTGTCAAAGCAAATAACATAGACGTTGTAACAACATTAATAGTGAAAAGTTTATCTTAATGATTATTTTTTCAACTGTAAAGCCTGTGAGGATTGATAAGGCCAAAATAAAAATTGTTTATTTTTTGGCATTAAAATCAACACGTTTGAATAACACAAGTCTTTTCACAATTATTTTCCTAATACATTAAAGTGTAGGCAGCTCAATAAATATATAGTAAGTTATTTAAGTTTCACTAATATCAAACATCTTTCGGAATAGGCAACACAGTTTGGTTTCATGTTGCCGCGTACATATAATTCGGAAAGTCATTGTTCGAACTATTAATGCTTATAACATTTAATCGAATCTGTGGATGAGTTTAACTTAATAAGTAAATATTTGTTATTAGCTTGGATACCACAAAACCGTGGCTTACTTTCTCGAATTAGTATGCATGGGCGTTTTTGTTTTTCGGTTTCGTGAACATTTAAGTTAATGGTATTACTTGGTTAATGAAACCTATTACTTTATGCCTTAAGGCATTGTTACTTCACTTGATGATGAAGATAAACTATTGTAAATTTATGCTCATGGCATTAATTATTCAACATCGAATATATCAAAACGATATACTACAAATTTTGTTATTTGACCTACCCATATCAATACACTTTATTTTATGGCTTCAATATGCAAAAAACAATTATTCATGTACCAAACATCTTAGAACATTTTATTGTAATACGAAATGAACTCAACAATGATTATCTTTGGTTACCATAACAGAAAATAGATTAATTGTACGTTTTATAGTATATAGTTATGTCTGATGTTTTACTTTGCATGTGGTATCTCTTCTCCTTTAGGCTCTCTTGGTAAAAACTGCCCTGGTGCTAGCTACACCTGCCTTCAAACTTTAATGAGCATTATGTTCTATGATACCATAACTAATAACAAAAAATTACTGTCACAAGTACCAAGTGACAAACTATTGTGGGTGAATATGAAGATCGCATTTATTATCTTATCAGTTTTAAAAAAATCAGTCAATCAGAATCAAAATATTTTTAATTACATGACATACGATTAATAAAGAGACAAAAAAATATGTATGACCGAGCTACGCGTGATACGTTAATTTCTTATCGCAAGCCTTAGAAGGTAGGCAATTTATTAATAATAACTGTTGTAATTTATCCTTGTCAAGGCCCCGTGAAAGTTTTGAGTCCTTAAACAATCCGTTTATAATTTAAGGTCAAAGTTAAAAAAAAAACTATCGCGCACGCAATAATCCACTGATAAGGATAATTCTTATCACGGCCAAATAAAAAAGGTACGAGTATGAGTCTATTTTGAATACAGATATTTATAGAATGGTTTTGAACTGACTTAAAAGGATTTTGTATTTTTTATTATGTGTGCTTGTATACAATGGAATCGAAAGGTATTAATCAAAGAGTATTCATTTATATACGACAAAATCAATCCAAAAAATAATGACGTATCGGTAACAGGATAGCCATTCCGTGTCGGTTTTAAACATATTTATTTAAAAAAAAATGGTCTGTTTACAAGGAATTAATCTGTCTTCATAATGATATAGTAGATACATTGCTGTGTTTACAGGAAGGAGCAATCAAGTTACATGAGTATAAACTCGATTTTACTCGGTGTAAATAGCACAAAAAATCATTACATAAATAATATTTACAATTTATGTAATATTGACTTGAGTTCATAAACAGTGCAGGTAAATTTTATTTCGGAAGCTTTTTATTCGGCTCTGGATATGCACTATTGTCTTATGGGACTTTTACAAATTCTATCAGCTTCAGGAGGCAGAGAAAGGAAGGCGCTTTGCTAAACCTTTTACGCAACTTAGCTCGAGGGTTCCCTCCAGAATATGAGCTCGTGTCGCTACATACTACCATATTACTGACTTAGGAGGCCGCTGTGCTCTTAGATTGCTTAGACCGGCAATTAAAAGAGTAAGTCGACTTAGGCCACCAGTCAATATACGTTAAGCAATTTGACTCAGAGCACCCGAAAAAGCCGAACCTCGACTAGGTTAATTGCCTGGCTAACATTACTGCGACTTCGGGAAGCGTTAGTACTTGGTAAAAATTCTCGGAAAAAACTCTTGCAACACTTTCATCCATGAAAACAAAGGATTGTATTCCTCTTTATTTCACACATAAATTTCTTCTGCAAGACCTGGAATATATGAATAATTCACCAGATAATATGCGCAAAGACCTGTCAATCACAAAGTTATATATTGTCACTTCATTTGATAATATTGAATAATATATATTGGCGGCAAAGTACTAAGGTATTTAATGGAATCAGGCGTTACCGTGCAGTCTATCCTAAGTAAGAAAAGGACCAATATTAAGCCCTTTCCGCACATGCAGTAGCAGTTGTGTAATTCGCATTATTTGCCGCACACGCTTTTATCATAAAATTTTGAACCTCCTTGTGCTAGTTAAGAATATAACGGCCAAGTTTTATTTAACTCTCGATATAAAAATACCCATTTAATTAGATACATTATAAAGCCATAAGCCGCAATTTTACAATAATACGCACTTTGATATGACATATAATAGTCGCTGATGAGGAATAACAGGTTTAGAGCAAAGAGCGTACACAACAGTCAGTAAAAACAATTTCAGCTTTACAGTTTATACTGTAGTAATACATATTTCTTTTTTAACATTAATTTGTTTATTTTAAATTTATATTGTAACCACAACACACGATTAACATTATTAATATTTATTAACTCCACAGAGTTCTGTAGATGAAGTATTAATTGTGAAGCAATTTTATATGTTCAAAATATTTTAATGTACTTTTTGAGAATCAAAACATGTTCGAGATTGTTACCTGATATCACATTTTACGTCGAGAAAGAACCAATTATCATCAGGAGAACGCCTTTGCACATCTCCCCACATTTTCGTACATAAAGACAGAGCTATTATTTTGGTGCTTACTTTTCTTACAATATAAAGCAGAGGCGCTGGATCCTATCATATTTGACTAACACCGTAACCACGTCTTGAGAGATCTGAACACACTGGCGGTTCATACAATTTTTTTCTGTTGCCTATTGTAACGTTATTATACATTAATGTGAAATAAATTGCTGAAGAAGGTACATAGGTCATTGATTGTACTCCGTCTACCCTCAACTCTTCCGATTTGTTAAAACGGCTGAGATACGCGCGCGCGGCTATCGTGACATTCCGACAAGAACCGTTCCGCGACACACCCGTGCCGCGCCTTGGACTCAGTCGCCACGTACATTTAACTTAAGGGCTTACTTCTTTAATTTTGATTAATCTTTAATAAGTGTTGCTGTTTTTAATATTTTAGTGATATTGCTAAAGTCACATTAGAGCCTAAAGTACGGGTTCGACGAATCTTCTTCGTGCCGCTCTGCGCCACTCGCTCGTCCATTACCATCATCGAGCTTTACGGCTCCACTTACGGTACCACTTTCCCAGCATTGGACCACGGACTGCGAGAAGTACCAAGCTGGAGCAAAAACAGACAAGCTACCTTTTCTCCACGACCCGTAGTCGTCTTGCACCTCCCATTAAATAATATATTTGATGACTTGGCTCCTTATTTAGACGTACAACATCACAACGTACCTGTGTTATTCATACCCATATTTTAATTAATTATTAAATATATAACAATCACGTCATTTTGTAACATGATCACAAAAATGATAATTTTTTATTATGATTTGACAACGCAAACAATAAAAGAAATTCGAGCATACTACTAAAGTTCTCACTGTTACTTGTGTCCGCTACATTTAACTACACATAATTCAAGCACTCGCATGACTCGCAGCTGGGAGAAGATCCGTATAAAATAAACAAAATACATTGTAAACAAAACACCGTAGCGACAAAAATAATAATGGAAAAAAAGCTTTAAAAAACAAAATATTGTATGGAGTCAACCATAATGCACAGCATTTTGCTTGAAGTTACCTTACGGTTGACTTATTCAAGCGCCACTAGTGTAAAAAAAACACGACGCTTTAATAAACAGATTATGAAAACACGCTAAAAATGTTTTAATTATACCCACTGATATTTGCGTTTGCAGAAAAGAATTAAAAAAAATAATTGTATTTCTGAAAAAATATTTTTTTAATATATTTCATCGGTGTTCTTTACCGCTTACTAAATAAACAGATGTCAATTCTAGCTTATGTTATTAGGTATTCACAAGATCAAGCCACGAAAGACGAAATTTGTTTTACGACATAATTTCGTGTACTTGTATTTTCCTAATAAAATCAACAACTTTTTAAGCGATGCATGCTATTGCATTTTTGTTAACCTTTTTTTTTCCTCGAAGGGAAATCTTCTGGATGTTCAAAATGCCCTGCCTTTGGGGGAAGGACAAGGTTATGTGGGATTCCTACTAACTAAAACCGCCCAATGATCACCACGCGATGCGCTATAAGTGGGACCGCGGTATGTACAGGTCAGGGATTGCCACACAGTCTTCCCTCGCGCTGTGCTATTTTAGATAGCCTGTCCCGGGGTATACGTGTATGGTTCACGCTACCCCCAAAACTCTCGTGGTGCTATCACGATAGTTCGAGACCAAACCGACCCATCGTCCGCCACCGAGTTGCTGAAGCTAGGAGAAGTTTAGGGTCCCCACCCTTAAAACCATCGACTCCGAAGGCCGTTTATGGTAGGGGAACACCATTCTCCGGAGGACTGTTCCTGGGACTCTGCGCTGACGGCTTCGTCTCCTAGCGGGATCTCTCCTCTGCCATTCCCGTTCGGCAGCCTTCTTATGGAGCATGACGGTCTCACAGTAGGATGTCACGGCCCTCCGCGTGCATTTTTATTCACAGATCTAACATGATCTTGCTTTTCATACCATTAAAATTGTAAACATGCCTTTCACAGCTTACTCAATAGTTCATCATTTTATAGGTATTTACAATCTAATTTAACTTCGCTTGTCACATTTGCTTCTTAATGTATTCTTTTCATTCTTTATATCGAAACCTATATTATTGTAATTGCATACAAGAATTCAATACTCATAAGGTTAAAAAATAATTATTAAATATGTAAATCGATTTTATTCATCGACCTTTCTTT
The DNA here is from genome assembly GCF_028537555.1 of Battus philenor. NCBI lineage: Eukaryota > Metazoa > Arthropoda > Insecta > Lepidoptera > Papilionidae > Battus > Battus philenor. The sequence goes on from NW_027181676.1 coordinate 5,124,066, forward strand.
TTTAATTTAATTTAATTCTTTTATATTTAACTTATATATTTATTTACCTCGTAATGAATAAAAATTATTTTGTAATCATTGCAGTAGTGATCTACTTATCTCTCCTTGCTTTACTATAAGTATCATTAAAGATAAAGACGAATGTGTCAACTCAATAGTTTGTAACGTATCCAAGGTTGAACAATATGATATTATTTAAATACAAAAACTGATCTCCTTTAACAGTAATGAAGTGATGTACGCACCGTCGCGTCATCGGACCAGACGGTTCTCGCAGAACAGATCCACCACCCGTGTTTAGGTGTTTTAAATAGTATTATTACAACAGTGGATAAAAAGACGAAATGGCGAATCAAACCATAGATATCATTTCAAAAACAGCATGAAAATAGTTAATCTGAACTTTAAAATTGCTAATTTAAGATAAGAAAATCTAAACTTATAAGTAAAAATAAGTTGAATAGATAGTTATAGAAGAAATAACATCTTAATTTCTGTAGGCGACAAGGAGATTTCTCGCACGATTTTTTTAAGTCGTTTGATTATTTTTTTATGTATTTATCGACTCTAGCAAGTATGTAGGTTTTTAGCAGGCAAGTCGCTGTTGCGCAGCATGGGTAAAAGTACTAATTCTACTCAATATAAAATCAAAATTTTCATTGCAAAGAAATATATAAAACAATGACACCCGTAAGGTTAAACTTACAAAAAAGGGAAAAAACTAGAATAGAAAGAAGTGTCAGACAGGGAGACCAATTTTCACAAAAATTGTTGATTTTAGTATTAAAAAAATATATTTCGAAACATAAATTGGGGAAACAAAGACATACAGATGCTATTGTAATATTAGCGGAATCGTCAAAAGAATTAAAAAAAAAAAACGATTGACACCTTAGATGAAGAAAGTCAAAGAATAAGTCTAGGGATTAATAAAATTAAAACAAAAATCATGACATAAATCTTATATTACTTAACAAAAGAGAAGAGAACGAATTAGAATATGTAGATATGTTCATATGTTTAGGCATACTATTATCATTCATCGAAGTACATAGCACGGAAGAAATTGAAAAAAGGGCGAAGAAAACTTGGAAAAAGTATTGATTACTTAAAGAAATTTTGAGAGGAGATTTTCTTCTAAAGGTACGGATAATATTGTATTTGTTGCTTGTCTTTTACCTTTTTTACTACTTACCCACCAAACATGAGTTTATACACATTATAAAACTAACCAAAAAAATTCAGACAACACAACGAAATATGCAAGGGGCGCACTTAAATAAGAAAAATACCAAAAAATTAAGATATATGCAATAATGATACGTGGCGGGAAGACCGAATAGATAGACGATGAGCTAGTGATATAATAGACAAGGCCATTAAATACTTGTTGACCCTAGCCAGAGAAACAAACTCATGGAAGAAGTTTGAGGAAGCCTTCATCTAAAGAGGGTTCCATATCCCGCAAAAAAAAATTACTAACAATTAGTCATGAGTAAATGTATTAAAATAAGGATAAGAAAATAAAAGGCTTTTATTATTATAATAATATTTGCTATGACTAATATTTATACTTAAAACTACATACTTACTAAACAAAACCTACTTATAAGTATGTATGTATGTACACGACTTGGCTATTTGTTGCACTATGTTAAATATTAATGTTTATTTTAAATCTTTGTATAGTCTTGGGTGGGTTTTTATTAATGTGTGTTCTTTTTTAATTCTTCAGAATTTTCAGAAGGCATCTGTTTTTTTAATGTTTTTTTTATGTTTGTTTTATCCCGCCGATATTTTACAGGAAATGTGCCTGCCCTCTTGCTTAGTTATAAAGGACATTTGGCAAACTTTTACATCTTTTTTGAAACTTACGCTTTTTTATTTTTATAATTACTCAATACATAAATAAATCTGGCTCTATTTTATTATAATACTTTACTGCATTTTCCCATTTAAAGACTACAGGATACTATAGTAACATTTTAACTATTACACTACTTGAAAACAATGCTATTACTCCACATAGTTTTTTGTTTTTCTCGCGTTTACTCCGGGATACGACGTGCTGTCGTTCTTAGCCATCGCATGTCGCACAATTTTCTCTACATACCCCAGAAGTCTCGGTCTGATTCTTTCGTCCGTTATTTACTGCGGTAGAATCCCTATTCAGTCTCTGTCCTATTACTGACTCCAGGTCGCACCTGTGTCCGCGTGCCTCAATCAGTGCGGCAGCAAATGAAAAGCTCCTTCTTCGATAACAAGGTTGTTGAAGCCTGTCAGGTCATCTTAAAGTTGAAACTGGCGCAGATAGAAAGCAAAGGTCTCATATACCGAGAACAGAGACCTTTACACAATGTCTATTTATGTTAGCCACGGTCATTGTGCTTTATTTAGTTTTCACATTTTAATCCGGTTTTATATTTAAAGCATTAACGGTGGAAAGTGACTATATATTGTGATACTCTATGCTAGTGCTTATCAGTCACACGACAACCATACTCTTTGAATAATTTATAATTAAGAGGGAAGATTAAGAACTGAATTATTTTGCATCATGTTTACGAAATTGTGCCTTTATTTGCTGGCCGGTAGCTGCTTGCTGTTTGAAACATATGCTTCGTTAGGTATCGTACCTTCGTTTTACATAATACATTTATATGAACTGGTGTTTCATTTCAAATATAAGGTTTTTTCCCAATGTTGATTTACATGTCGTGAAATAAATACGTATTAATAGTTGTAATATCATCATACTACGTATACTAGTAGTTATACTATTTCCAAAAATAAATTAATATAGCAGCAATACACTAGGGGTTTGTACCGATTCTCGCCACGCTTGGCAGGCGGGTCAGCGAGCGCAGACTTGTACACCATCAATAACATAAGAACCAATGGAATCCTCATCGTATTCATTCCCTCACTACTTCATTCCAGGACCGTTCATCAAGCCGTGCGTCCCCGGCGACACCGAATGCTTTATTCAGGGAAACGTTCGCATCGCACTTTCATATCTTAGCAGGGGAGTACCCGAGTTGGGAATAGAGTCTATTGATCCAATTATATTAAGGAACATTACCATGGACCAAGGATATTATAAACTAATTTTCCCGGACGTGAAAATAGTCGGTGGAAAAAGTTGCAAATTCGAGAATATACAGTAAGTTAGCTATTTACTATTTATTACAGTAACAAACAAGTTAACAAAGAAGTTAATCATTCCTGTATAAAATTTTAAATAGAATTGAAAGGAAAAATTGTTAGAATAAAATAATGATTTTCCGCAGTCTAAACTTGCTCCAGTCAACCATGTCAATTACCATGAGCTGTCCTTTGGAAGCAACTGGCACGTATAAATTCGCCGGAAGCTTTTATTTTATCGGACTCAACCATGAAGGAGGATATCTAATTAAAACAGGTACAATTAAACTCGCAAGCTTATAAATTTTTAACATAAATTCTTCCTTTTCATCTTAAAGAGCAAGGAGTGCTACTAACACACTTTTACCATGCAAATATCGAAAAGAATTGAGTCAATACGTGTAGTTAAAAGTTATGTCGATTACTTTTGAAAATTAATCGGAATCGTGGTCATCTTCAGTCTCTTATAACAGAACAAAAAAGGTTTATTTTCACAGACAGCTTCTTGCAACCTAATTAAGACCAAGGAGACAATTATTTTTTTCAATCTAATAACTTTATCTCTATGTAACGGTGTGTCAAATGGAAGATTGTGTGACTATAAGACAGCATTTTGCCTTTGCAATGTACTCGCACTTGTTTTGGAATATTACACTTTAGAGATATAGTTGGACAGCATTTTTGTGAATTTTTATTATTTGAATAGAGTATGGTGTAAGATACAAACATAAACGCTTGCTTTTGGATTACAACTATAAAAATGCTGTAAAACTATCGTGATTTCTTATGCACTTTCAAATGCTTTTAGATTCTATCAGAGTGACAATTGCTTCTAAAGTTGATACGATATTCGGAAACGACGGCAACAGGTATTTTAAACTAATGGCTTTTGATTACTTCTATGAGCCAATGGAAAATCTCCATGTTGACCTGGGAGGTCTCTTCGTCGGCGACTTGGCGAAAGGTACGTTATTTCATATTTTTAAAAGTAATAGCAATAGCTTACATTTTGGACTTGCAACCTAAATAAAGATTTTAGTGGCATGTTAGAATAATTTCGCGTTAGATTATGGAACAAATATTTATAACACTTTCAATCAATTATATTTTTAATTTATATTTTTAACATAGCATGAAGCATCGAATAACCTACAGTGCCATTACGATACTAGCAGTATTTTTTTTGTTTCAGTACAACCTTTTATAAACACTGTAAACAGCCAGTGGTGGCAGACGATCGCGAAGATTGTGAAGCCGCTAACGGACGCGGCAGTCGGGCGCTTCCACGACGTCCTGAGGTCACTCTTCCTTCGCTTGCCCATTGAGCAGCTCAGTAAATAAACCTCAACACCCATCGCACATTACATTAAACAATGGTAGCCCAGCGGTAGAGGACTGAGAATTTTAATCCTAGATCGCGGGTTATATATACCAGATATAATCTTTTATAATTTTCACTTTGTGCATTATTTATATAGAGTTACCACTGCTCACAAATAAGTTTTCAGAGGCCACACTCGCCAAACCACCTGCCAAGTGTGGCGGTTATGGTATATCTCCCATAGATTACTTCGAAGGAGGCCTACTCCTTGCGGATAGCGTTTATTGACTTAAACAACGAAGTCAACGACCCAACGCTCATAAGGCCCGTTAAGATATATATATTTCTCACATTGCTATTAGTATAAAAATAAAATAGTATAATATATAATATGAGATGTTTTATTTGGTACACTCATTTGTAGATGAGACTTTTTTTTAATAATTCTAATTTATGTCGCTAGGGTGTTTTGTTTACAGTATGCTTTTTTCGCGTTTTCTAAGCAGACAGGAGAGGTATTGCCGCTATTTGATTAGGATCTTTCTTCTCCCATCTGCGAATCACGACAACTTTTTTTATATACATTTTTCATTAAATTTATACATTTATACAATTTAAGACTTTTATTTAGTTATACATTAATTTCTGCATTCATTTATTTGGAGTCGCTGCTCAAGCGCTACATACCGTTAAATGCTTTGAGGTTTGAGACAATTTGCCGAGCCTACTCATCAAAAGATTCTGCGGTATATTTTTTTTCAGGGAAGGTAAATAAGATGGACACCAACACGAAAGTTGTTTCTTAAAATTTTGAACATATTTTTCTTTTCTCCCAAAACACTATTTTTAACGCATCGCCACGAAAGAATCTCAAATCTTCATTCACTAAGGGCCACAGAAAGTACAAGAGCACGAGGTATACTTGTATCAACAACATTTATCGCTGACGCTAATTAGTGAACGCACTTACAATATCTTGATTAATTGCTTTCTGATCACGGCTGCAAATAAACGATACATTTAAGAATATAGAAAATTGTTAAACCATTGGTAAAAATAAACAGAACAGTCATATTTTTAATTATAACATTCGAGAGCAAATTTATTATGAATAAGGCTTTTAACATTTTTGAATGACTACTCTGTTTGCGATTTGTGTAGGTATTGAAACCGTGTCACAGGGATTGATTTATGACATGTTCCGAAATGGATTTCGGTGTGGCGCGTCGGAGTACTTTATATATTCAGTACACTCGGTGCCGGGGCCGCAAAGCTTAAAATTTTGTTTTATGTCGTAGCAATAACAATTAGGTAATATATAAGCAATGTTAGTTACAAGTAATTCGAAACAATGTGCAGCCAAAAGCATGTTTAATACCATAATGTTTACGCCTCTTGTTTTAATGCCTTGTGCAATGCTTGTACTCAACGTTGGTTTCAATTTTGTTAAGTAAAATATCTTCAAAAAGAATTTCTCTTTTTGTAAGGTGGGTAGTTCTATGCGCCTTTTGTGTTGCAGATTCAATAGTAGCTTAATATGGTTCAGGAACGATCAAAATTCAGAGGTAGTACAATTGCGAGTTGCCAAAAATTTAGGTCGATGAACCTGCAAATGTAAAGCTTAATTCCGCCGAATATGAATGAATACGTTGTTTTGAGCAATCCATTGTAGTCACTACTGAGTGGACCTACTGCTCTAAGATAAAAAGATATCGCACACGCACTGGCACACAGACACGGTTATTTTTGTTCATGGTCAAATAAAAGGTATTAAACTATTTTTAAAACAGATATTAATAAAATGTTAATGGACTGACGTAAACGACTTTGTTTTATTTTTAGCACTTGTACTTCCTTTTGTTTATACAGAGAATTCAAAAGCGCCTAATAAAATGTATTTGTGATACAAGGAAAAAATTACCTTTTTAAAATTATAGGCTTTACTTTAATAATTGGATATTCAAATTTCATGATACATATCAATTGTCTAAATTTTATACAGAGAAAAAAAATACCTTATGATACGGAGATATTATCTCTCCGCCACTGCCACTATGGAATACAAGCTCTTGGAATGGTAAGGATTCGGGATGATTTTTTATGCTTTTTAATGTATTTGATGTTGTGCTAGCAGGTACAGTCTTTGTACAGCTTCATCGAAATTGAGCCCGTGGAAACAGAGGTTCACGGACTAAAAATTTTACGCTGGGGATCGTACCTCAGTTACGACGAAGACGTCTACACGCGGACAACTATAACCGTGTAGGTGTATAGTGTAGTGAGGAGAGTGTAGAGTATGTAGCACGAAGCGAGATCTACTCGGCGGTCGGGAGAGACATGGGCCTCTCCGGACCGCCCTCGCGGCGTTTTTTAGGCGCCTTGAGACAGCTCCTGTAGTTGGCGGGGTGGCCTTCGGTCTTACAGAGGACACACGCGTGTGGTGTCTCTGTGACCGCGGGACGGGAACGGTCTGCAGTCCTGTGATCCCCTAGGCACTTGACGCACCGAGGGCGGGAGAAGCAGTTACGGGCTGCGTGGCCATACAGCTGGCATCTGTGGCACTAGCCGACGATGCCTCTGCGGTGAGGGGCCTTGAAAGAGACCCCTGAAAGAGAGCAAACCTCCTTGGGGGCAAAGATTCGCTTCCATAATGAGTGGCATGGAGAGCTTGGTGCGCAGAGATGACATGCGCTTCGCATCGATCACGGGGACGCCCGCTTTCTTGGAGTCGTCGATTACTTCGGCAATCTCTATTTCGAACGGGAGGCCACGGATAACGACTCGAAGTCGCTTATCCTCGGGGAGGGCGTACGTGTGGAAGGAGATGCCTTCCTCATGCAGGTGGCGGGTGAACCGACGAAGTATCGACGGTGAACGTGCTAATCATAAAACCTTGAGTGGTATTTTTACCTTTTGATTTGTCCATCTCGTTGGCAAGAAGCCACGAGTGGACGGATTTACACGCTTGTTTGTCGTGAAGAAAGACGGGCGGGGGAGATTTAGTCCCGTTTTCGGGAGGGCCTTAGGAGTCTACTTGTTGGGGTTGGGCGGACGGTTGCTTGGGAGCAACCGTTGGGGAGGGCTTGCGTACGGCTTTTTTGGCCGAGGTAGCCGATGGGGAGGCAGTTTTAGAAGTACTGCGCGGTGAGTGGGGGAGTGAGCTGCACGAAGTGACCTCTTCCTCTTGCCGGTGATGAGGGTGAAGACGTCGGTTCGGGGGACAGACTACGGTCCATTCATCTCCATCTCCAAGTCCGAGCCAAGATATTCGGACCCGGAGGTGTAGTCCGACGAGCCGACGCTCAGGTGTGGGTCACTTCCGACATTCCAAACGCCAAGCGTAGCGAATCCGTGCACAGGGGCACAGGATTTAAAGGGCAGCAACAGCAGAGAGGGCGGCAGGAGAGTCGGAAGACAATTCCGTACTTCCAAACGCTGTACGCAGGAATTCGTTGCACCGGGGTGCAAGGCAGCGAACCTAATTGCAAGTCAGTTATACGGGAGGCGGGAAAGTCGGGAGACACGTCCGAACGCTCCGAGCTCGCAATCGCATGATTCGGCATCAACGCCAACGGGGAGTACATCACTAAGCTTCGGTTGCCTACGATGTTGTAGTTGTGACAATTTCTATGACGGATCTCAGCACGCTCCTGGAACTTAAGAGAAAATGAAGCGGGGACTTAAAAGATTCATCCGTTGTTCATTTTCATGTCAGAATTCTTCATTTTTTTATATAGTTGCTGTTAATGGTTCGTTTAGTTTGTTAATTTTAATCAACATGGATAAAAGAATTAGATAGAAAAATTACATCAAACCCATATCCCATATCGTGGCCACAGGAATATCGATAGTAAGCACAATTTATGAATTTTACAGGTACGTGTATCTGGGGAAAAATGTATCGATGTATCGATACATTTTCATCCACGTATTGAAAATCAACAGACAACATTTTCAGAAAAAAAAAATCTTCTTTATTGGAGCTGCACTAATTCACAGTAGTATGCTATAAAACACAATAGCTTTAATAAACTATGAGAGTTGTTATAAATATTGTGTACGTTATTAAATATTTATATTACATTAACTACCATTGAGAGAAACTTTAACTTCATAGAGAAACGAATACTATCTCATATTTATTTTGAAATGTGGTAAGGTAAATAATTAATGTAAAAAGCTTCTCTTAATATTTACAAAGCTTTAATCACTTTATAGTCAAGTTTTGTCTCTTTATGAGCATATATTTCGCAAAAGTACAAAATCGCACTATATGAAACACTTTTTTAACCGCTCGTCTATTCATAAGATTTGTTAATTTATTTTTAACCTATGCCCAATTCGATTAAACACGTCAAAAAGAAAACTACAACCCTTCTCTTTCAACTCCATTTAAAAAAAAACTTCTTAGAAATATTCGGCGAAAATAATGAACTCTGAAACCTTTTTATTTCATGACTTTTCCGTCATATTAGTAAATACAACATGATGCTATTGTACTATTATAAAATACAAAAGTCCATCTTACTAGCGAAATAATGCCTTTGCATTAATGTATGCCGCCACCCAACTATACGGTTCTTGCAAGACAAACCTATCACTTGTACACAAGATGTTTCGAAAAATACTCCTCCTCATATCTGACTATGAGCTATATCGAAATTATCCTGATTAAAATAGTACAACCATAGGGGTTTTACTTGAAATTTTGCTTATGATACACGAAAATCTTCGCCAGCTCAATAAACGTTTTGAAACTTTTAATAAAAGAAAAATACATAAAAGTTTATTAAAAACTAATATTATAAATGTATTTTATAATAGAATACATACATGATTGCATAATACAAAATAAATAAAAAAAATCCTTTAAAATTGTTCTTTGGCATAGATAATAGTAGATAATAGTTTTTATAATACATTCATCAATACATTCATTACGTTTCTTGTAAGTTTGTTACTTGATGTTAATTGTTAGTGTTTAACCTCCAGTACTATACTATATTACTTAGCAAAAGTAGTAATTACAATAAATAAAAAAAAATATAGATTATCCTTTCATCTGAGATTTTAAGTTTTGATAAGTTGAAAAAGTTATTTATATCCGAAAATCAAGTTGAAGTACCATATGTGGGGCGCGACCTTAAGATTTTTATAAATTGAATCATAAATTGCCTCATAGCAAAACAATATATTTTTTTAATTTAACTAGAATATTTAGCAACGTATTTAAAATACACAAACAGACTCAGGAGACCTGTTGAGAACTCCCGCGTGCGTACTACAACTTCTTCCTTTCCTATATGTATACTACTACGTGTCTAAACTATTAAGTGTACAATAATAAAAAAATAAATTAAATATACATTACAAAGCCACATAAAAACAATTAACCTAACTAGCATAAAACTATTTGGTCTCTATAGTAAGAATAATTATGGTGTTAGATGTATTTCTTTAAATATATAAAGGTTTTATTTTGTGAAGTCTAGCAATCTAAACACTTTTTAGTATATTTATTTGAATACATATTTTTCATGTTTAAGAATAGCAGAGAGGACTACTTAGCTCTCGTCAGCACGACCTTTACACGAGGTCTAGTTATTTTAGCCACGGTCATTGTGTCTTTTTATAATTATCACAATTAATTCCGGTTTTATATTTAAAGTTATCACGATGATCACGAAAAGTTACTATATATAGTGATCCCCTACATAGTATTTATCAGTCACGACCCAATCACACTACTAGAATCATTAAAAATTGAGAAAAGAGAATTAATAAAACAATTTTTTTCAGTATGTTGATGAAACTGTGCCTCTATTTGCTGGCCGGTAGTTGCTTGCTGTTTGAAACATACGCTTCATCAGGTATTGTACTATCTCTATTGTATATAATTTGGAATACTATTTTCATAAATATGTTTTTTTTTATCCTCGTATATTGTTTCACGATGTTGATTAACATGTTGTGTATTAGTATGTGCTAGTGATGATAGTTTTGTGTTACTTGTCAAAATAGATTAAAGTGATCGCAATAGAAGGAGTTATTTCAATATTTGTGATCACTCTCGAGCTATGTTTATTTTACTTTCTTGTATTATGTCTCTTTCCAATGTTGGTTTATATATTGATTTGACATATACGTAAGGATTAATTGTAAGTAAAAAGAAAATAAATAGATATCATTGGGATAGTATGACTTAATTGATACAACATCATGATCTCTCCCGCGCTTCTTCCTTGCAGCACCGTTTATCAATCCATGCGTCCCAGGCGACACAGAATGCTTCATCCAAGGGAACGCACGCATCGCACTCTCGTATCTGAGCAGGGGAATACCCGAGTTGGGAATAGAGTCTATTGATCCAATTATATTGAGAAACATTACCATGGATCAAGGATATTATAAACTAATCTTTCCGGATGTTAAAATTGTCGGTGGAAAAAGTTGCAATTTTGAGGACGTAAGGTAAGCCACTTATGGTGCCGCGTTGATACTGATTTAGAAGGTATCATCATTTGTAAAAAAAATGTACAACCGAACCTAGCCAATATAAACTTAAATTCTATACCAATAATATTATAACTAATTGTTGTATAATGTGTTCAGTAAAGTACTGACGTTGAGTAACGTCAGCATCGTACAGCTAATATTTTGCCAGCACATCTTTTTATAAAACATTTCCAACTAGTTCCAATTCTAAATCTTCAAGATTAAGATTAAAAATACCAAAAAAAAAGTTTCTTTAACATCTATCTTTTTCTTTTTCTTTTCAACATTTATGTCATATCTTTTAGTTTTCTGAAAATTAATTTAAGGTTTTTTCCTTTTTTCTGATTGGTTATAACAAGTATTGTACAAAATTTAATTTGTACCACTTCTAATTAATTCAACAAAAATAATGATCTTCTACAGTCTAAACTTACTACAATCAACCATGTCAATTACCATGAGCTGTCCTTTGGAAGCAACTGGCACGTATAAATTCGCTGGAAGCTTTTGTTTCATCGGCTACAACCACGAGGGAGGATATTTAATTAAAACAGGTACACACACAAACTTGTTAACTTATTAACATTGATTCTTTTGTTTTAAATTGAAAGAAAAAAGGCCATAGAAATGTTCTGGTGCACAGTACAGATTTCGAAGGCGATACAATCAACTAAGTTTATGTATTTAATAGTTAAAGCGGTCGCGTTGATAAATTTATTGTGTTTGTATACTCTCGGCATCTCAACATAATAAATGGCACACCTCTTTAGCTCAATCTAGAGAGGAAACAATTAATATTAAACTAGTTTTATAACTACAACTTAAACCAATTTGTGCCATCGGCTAGCCCGGTCAAAAAACCGTACGCATGTCCTCCCCAACGGAAACTCCCAAGCAACCGCCAGCCCAACCGCAAAAAGTGGCCTCTCAAGGTCCTCCCGACAACAGGACTAAACCTCCCCCGCCCAGCTTCCTCCACGATAAGCAATCTTGGAAATCTGTCCACACGTGGCTTCTTGCCAACGAGATGGGCAAATAAAAAGCTAAAAATACCACACAAGGTATTATGATTAGCTCCGTTTCCGTCGACGACTACCGTCGTCTCACTCGCCACCTGCGTGAGGAAGGCATCTCCTTCCACGCGTACGCCCTTCCCCGAGGATAAGCGCCTTCGGGTCGTTATCCGCGCCCTCCCACTGGAAATTGACATCGCCGACGTCGTTTAGAACCTCAAGAAAGCGGGCATCTCCATCCTAGATGGAAAGCGCATGACCTCATTAGCCTGGCATGGCCACTCATCATGACAACCCTCGAGCTTTCCTTCGAGGGAAAGAAGATCTTCGGCCTCAAAGAGGTCTGTTCCTTGTTAGGGGTCTTTTTCGAGGCTCCTCACCGCAGAGGCATCGTCGGCCAGTACCACAGATGCCAACTATACGGTTACGCTGCCCGTAACTGCTTCCTCTGTCCCCGGTGCGCCAAGGGCCTGGGGATCACGGAACAGCAGAATGCTCCCGTCCCGCGGTCACAGAGACACCACCATCGTGCTCTGCAAGACCGAAGACCACCCCTCCAACTACAGGGACTGTCTCAAGGCACCTAAAAACGTCCTGCAGGCCGCCCCCCGCCCTCTGGCCCTCCCAAAGTCAATTTCGAAAAAGCTGCACAAAGCATAGATCGGCTAGCAGCATTTCTTCAAATACATCAAATGCAATGCCAATTTGTTATAAAAGTTTATATCGTCTTAGAATTGCGTGTGGGATTAAATTTAAATTGTGATTGCTAATTTAACAATTGTGTTGTTTTTCTGTTACAAATTTTAACATTAATTTGTATAAAACATACTATGTAATAACATTTTATGAACTAATTTTTAATGGGAATTTTGCTATTTTTAGATTCTATCAGAACGACTATAACTTCTAAAATTGATACGATTTTCGGAAATGACGGCAATAGGTATTTCAAGCTGACGGCTTTTGATTATTTCTATGAGCCAATGGAAAATCTGCATGTTGACCTGGGAGGTCTCTTCGTCGGCGACTTAGCGAAAGGTATGTTGTGAAACGTTTTTAAAATTTTAACACAAGCAGTATACGTGCAGTGTAATCTCACTTTAGGAAAAATGATGACTAAAATTTACACAGAACTGTGAATCCTGCACATAAGTTGTTTTATTACAAACCGATTTAAATTTGAACTTAATAATACCAAGCAAAGAATCTAGCACAATGTTCGTTACAATACTAGCGTAATTTAATTGAGTTTTTTTTTTTCAGCGCAACCGTTCATTAACACTGTAAACAGCGAGTGGTTGCAGACCATTGCGAAGATTGTGAAGCCGCTAACGGACGCGGCGGTCGGGCGTTTCCACGACGTCCTGAGTTCGCTCTTCCTTCGCTTGCCCATTGAGCAGCTCAGTAAATAAATTAGCTCCCGTTACATATAAAACCCGTTAAGATGTATATAATTTGTAACATTCTTTTCATTGTGTAAATAAAATAATTTAATTAAAATCAGGTATTTTATTGGATATCGACTCACTCCTCGCTGGATGTATCGACATAGATCAGGGCTATCCTGATGCCTTCTCGCAGTTTGAAGGGCATATAAACTAGTAATATTACTATTGAAAAACACATTGATTTAAGTGATTACTGTATGTTAACAAAATTCAAGTAAGACTTAAGAATTACTTTCAATGGATTGCAAAACAAAAGTGTAATTTTCTTTCACCCACAGGGTAAGAATATATATTTTTTACAAGAGCACGTGCGGTGATCGTCTACGGGCGTTGACTTGTATCGTTACTGTCGTAACTCACTGAACTGTCGGTGCTATTTTTTGGTACAGAATTTTTGTAATACTCTTACCGAGAAATCTAAATTGCACATTGACTAAAAAAAACCTCTGAGTAAATATTAAGTAACAGAGTACTTAAAATGTATTTAGAATTTCCCGATATTGACTCTGCGATTTGTGTATTAAATCCGCGTCACATATATTGACTTATGATACACTCGTCAATGGATTTATTAGCCTAGATGAACAGTACACAAAAATAACTATAAAATTGTACTTGAGAAGTCTTATATTATTATAATATTAAAATATTTTATCAATCCATTTGTTCTTTCAAGTTTATATAAAAAATATTACGCACACACTGGCCACACAAATAAGGTCCATTTTGTTCATTTAACAAGAAAGATATCAAACTATTTTTAAATCAGATATTAATAAAATGATAATGACATGAATAAATTAGTTTATTTTTAGCTTGTGTACTTCCTGTATATCTATATAAAGAATTCGAAAGACGATAATAAAAATACTTTTGATTGAAAGTTTTTTTTTTTAAAGACTTATGATATCATAGTCAATTTAATTTTACAATAAATTCCTTTAAACATGTACTTTACCAGTGCTATATGTACGAAAGAACATGTGGGCAAAACTCCTGTATTTTGTGTTTAAATACCACTGTAAAATGTAAATAGCTGTGATCTATCATCTTATTTCAGTTTTATTACACTATATAATAAACGTTTATTTCCCCATTCAGACGAGGAAATAAATACATCATCATTTAGTAGGAACAAATTTCAACGCTAACTTCCCATAAACAATAGGTTTGTATTTACGTAACTAGTGAGACGCGGTATAAAAAATCTCTACGATACCTCTTAGAAACGCTGTTATAGGAAGGAAGAAAGAATTATCGTCAATTCAACGCCCTGCACGTCATGTTATTTGGTAATATGAAAAATGTAATAAAATCAAAGAAAAACTTAAATCTATATCTAGGCAAATGTGGTACTGCGTTTGATTTTCTATTTTAGCGTTAAATCCAGCCAGGTAATAGCAATCGACCAAGTCGAGGTCCCGCGTTGTCTGGTGCCCTGGAGTTGGACTGCGAAACGGGTATGATCGGCAAGTGACAGCCTAAGCCGAACTCTCCTCGTGCAAGCCCTTGACCCTAGTCTCTTGTTACAAGACGGTAAAATTGTATTACGTTGCGTTCCAGAAAGCCTTTGACCTTCATTGCTTTAAAAGAGGCTTTAAACCCAGCGCCGTGTTCTCTCGCACCAGCGGAATCAAAATGACACTTGGACAGCCGTGCAAGTCACGAAAAAACATAATGATATATATCTTCATCGTCCTGCACCTAGCGTTATCATTATGATCTACTTACCTTCTGATGAACATCTCTTGCGTCTAACCACTCACACCATCATTTAATATAGAATATTTCTTCCTTATATTGACGCAAATATTTCAGATTCTCCAAGTTTTCAACAATGTTTTTAAAAACAGCCAAATACTAAATATTACAATGCATATTTTATTCAAACATACTAAAAATATTTCTTACACGATGTGATATTTCCGCCTGCAAACAAGATTAAAAAGTTGTAACCCTTTTAATATATACGATAAATATTATGACATTTATGTTTAAACTTCAAAAGTTTGGTCACATATTCGTCTAACTTCAGTTTATTTTAAGTATCTAAAATTAGATATTGTTCACAATTCAATATTTTGTCATATACTTTTTCTAATCCAAGTTATCTTAAAAACATTGTTTAATAAATCTTAAACAATTTTTGTTTATATTTTGGCTTTTTATGACCAGATATTTCGCGACCTTGTTGTTGTACAAAATTGTATTATTTACAAAACAGCCAACAGCCCGTCATTTCATTTGTTTTGTTTATTTTTTTATTGACTTCTTAATTTACCTTCTCTTTGTCTACCTTCACATATACTCAGTTTGATTACTAAAAACTAACAAGCACTTTATTATTAAGAATTATATTAACATGTACAATTTCGATATAAAAAAGAACCTTTAAAGAAACTTACGATCAAAAATGAAAACGTAAATAGACGAACTTTTTTATTCATTGAAAACGAATTTCGGAGCTTTTGCTTTCATCTGACGTATGCAGTCATATTGACATAATATCGAATATACATTCAATAGCAACACATCCTGGCTAGTACAATGTGAGGTTATTACATTTAAACATAAAAACCCTTTGCATTAGTTCATTTATACTTATAAATTTAGTACGAATGTGAATGATAGCTAGATGGTCTCTAATAAAGAAATCACGACTTATGTATTAGGTGTAGTAAATTGCATTCTAATAACAATTTATTTAATCTTAACTAAAAAAAATTAGCAAACAGTATTATCTCCTATTAATCAAGTTTTTATACTGTAGAGCTTTGCTGACCTTGGTCTATGATTTTTTTAATATAATGAGCTGCTCGTAGGTCAAAATAGGTTTCTTTCAGTGACTACGCGTGGCTCATAAATATCGTAAATTATTTTTTTGTTAATCTCTAGCTCTTCGGTTAAATCGTAACTATCTTAAAAAACCGACAAACTTCACTTTGTTAAACGGCACCGTCTTTCTGTAAGGTCCCCCAGAACGAAATTTAATTTTTAATATTATTAGTCCGGGAATTATCCGGGGATAATAAAAAAAATATTTAAACCAACTTTAAACTAACGCTACACAGTAGGTCACATTTTTTACGGCTTGATTTGTGTTTTTCTCATTTTAGCAACTATATTTCTTTACACGTCGATTATTAATCAACATATAAAGAAATTTAATATTCATAAGATTCAATAATTGACGCACAGAGAAAAACAAAATTTTTCAAAATCAATTTTTTCGTTTTTCTTTTTTTTTAATAGTCATTTACTTAATGGTTCCAAAACCAGCGTGATACAAGCAGTTACAACAAAAGAAGCTTTTCTTTAAATTTTTATTCTAACGGTACGTGGAAAACTTTTTCTTGTGCCGAATAATATTTCAGGGGAAGTTACAATGACAGAAAAATAGTAATCTATATATAATACTAATATCAAAATTCAAAAAAGTAATATTTTATTAATAAATATGGAAAGCGCTATATGTTGTAATAAATAAATTAAAAATGTTGCCTAAATTATAAATAATGTTTAAACACAGAGAAAAAATATATTTAACTTGTACAATACATTTATTACTTTCCTAATTTTGAAAGATGTTAATCTCTAGAATTCCAATGTTCTTACAAGAAGTCCAGTAATTTTATAACTAGGCAAAGGTAAATAAAGCCAAATAAGGCAAATAGTTAACAAGATCTTATTGTTTATCTTGTACCCCGTTTTAAAATTTCGCGACAAAATGGTTTTCATTGAATGAAAAGTGAACTATTTAGGACACCCACACCGATAAAAATTGTATTGTTTTACCGCCTTTATGATAAAACAAAATTAAAATTAACATTTTAGAAAATGTTTAAAATATACTTTACCTACGTACTACTAGACGGCATGTAGGAAAAGCACCCAACTCCCAGCAAGAGTAAAGTCCCTATCACATAACTATTTCAAGTCTGCATTGACAGAGACCTTTACACGAGGTCTAGATATTTTAGCCACGGCCACAGTGCTTTTGTTAATTTTGACATTTTAATCCGGTTTTTTATTTAAAGCTGTAACGATGAAAAGGGTCCTATATATTGTGATGTTCAGTGCCGTGTTTATGAGTCGCACGACAGTCACACTCCTCGAACCATTGAAATTAAGAGGAAGGATATCGTATAATAACATTTTACAAAATGATGACTAAACTATGCCTCTGTTTGTTGGTCGGTAGCTGTTTTCTGCTTGAAACATATGCTTCATTAGGTATCGTATTATTTTAATTCTATTTAATTTGAAATACAGTTTTAATAAATGAGTTTTTATATTCTCACATTATGTAGTTTACGAATGTTGATTTATATCTTGTTAATAAGTACGTGCTGGTGATAATAGTTGATTAGCTATTTATGGAAAACAAATCAAAATGCTCAAAATATTAAGAGCTATTTGAATCTTTATGATCACTCTACTTTCTTCCAGGACCGTTCCTCAAGCCTTGCGTCCCCGGCGACACCGAGTGCTTTATCCAGGGGAACGCTCGCATCGCCCTCTCGTACCTTGCCAGGGGAATACCCGAGTTGGGAATAGAGTCTATTGATCCAATTAATTTGAGAAACATTACTATGGACCAAGGATATTATAAACTAATCTTTCCGGATGTGAAAATTATCGGTGGAAGGAGTTGCAACTTTGAGGATATACGGTATGTTAGTTTTCTTATTACATTGCGGTGATATTCTAACCTAGGTGGTATTATACAAAAAGAAGATGTAACAGAACATAACTTGGACAGATAATACTTTACAACAGTTGTACAAAATATTCTAACAAAAACACTTAAGTTTTGTGATAATCTTTATATACCCTCAAACGATACCAAAATACGCTAATAATGTTGTACGTCTTATATGATTACATTGTAATATATTATTCTTTGCAAAATTAAAGTCATATCTTTTATTAATACGGAAATTAATAAAAAAATTCCTTTTAAAATACCAAATAACGTAATTACTGTTGTTTAATTGACTGTATGTAATAATTAATATACGTTTAAATGGCGCCACATTTTATTAATTAAAAAAAAAATTTTTTCAGACTAAACTTGCTACAATCAACCATGTCAATTACCATGAGCTGTCCCTTGGAAGCAACTGGCACATATAAATTCGCTGGAAGATTCTATTTTCTCGACTTCACCCACGAGGGAGGATATTTAATTAAAACAGGTATAAATATAAACTGATTTTAAGAAAATATTATTTACTTTAGATTTCGCTATAAAAGTTGTACTACAAAGTTAAATTATGCCACAAAGTATGCAGTTCAAATTAAATTTATTTCTTTTGGTGATTCTTAAACGTATATTTTTCTCACGACATCTTAAAACAAAGAAATAATAACAGTAAAAGTATTTGTTTTTTCCGCAAACGACTTCGACCAAGCTTATTAAATGACTTAATTCAAGAACATAAATTATTTCATGTCTTTATTATAAGAATAAGAATACTATTGCTGAAATCTATAGCTTGCTTGCTTTCTTTAACTTTCAGCTAATTTTACAAAAATGATTTCGGACAAAAAAGTGTACATTATTCCCTCTTATCGTTTTCGTGTGAACATGCTTACATGCACTTTTTTTAATTATATTTATTTATTATATTATATAAAACATAATTATAAAGTTTTGTGGTCTGATTTTGAATGCATGCATATTTTGTTGTTTTTAGATTCTATCAGAACAACTATTACTTCAAAAATTGATGCGATTTTCGGAAACGACGGCAATAGGTATTTTAAACTAACGGCTTTTGATTACTTCTATGAGCCAATGGAAAATCTGCATGTTGACCTGGGAGGTCTCTTCGTAGGCGACTTAGCGAAAGGTAAGTTAAGAAAAATTTTTAAATTTTAAACAGAAACATTACATGTATTTGCAACCTGAATAAAGATTACAAAAAAAAATTTAGACGAATTTTACAGTAATTTCGGATTAAGGGTAATAATTACGAATACTTTGAATACTGGATATTAGCCGTGTGAATATAACCTGGTTAAAATTTAACTTAATAATATAAAGCGTCGGATAGTCTATAACTTTATTGTTATACTAGCGTTATTTAATGAAATTTCTGTTTCAGCTCATCCTTTCATTAACACCCTTAACGGCCAATGGTTGCAGACCATTGCAAAGATTGTAAAGCCGCTTACAGACGCGGCGGTCGGGCGCTTCCACGACGTCCTGAGGTCGCTTTTCCTCCGCATGCCCATTGAGCAGCTCAGTAAATAATAGCTTCTATAGTAGATAAGGCCCGCTAAGACATATATAATTTGTAAAATTCTTTTCGCTGTATAATTGAAATGGTTTAATAAAATAACAGTATAATATAATATTTTTATTGAGCATTGACTCACTCTTATGTAGGTGTATAGACAAAATCTAAATAGGCACCAACTTGACCCCTATTTTTCCCTATTTTAAAGGAGATGATCACAAACATAGAAGCATTATTAATGTTCAACATCATAAACTGAGGTAGCATCAGAAAATTATGGATAGTAAAAGCACTCGCCGCAGCAATAGCGCTTACTAATACGTGAATGCCATACTCGACTCGAGTCTTCATTCACGTACGGGCCGCGGGACTTACGAGAGCACGGGTCAGCGTCTACGAGTGTATGCTTGTATCAACAACATGTATCGCTATCATAAATCACTGAACGCACCCATAGTATATTCATTATCATCATATTTAAGTTTTCATGTAATGTCATGACATGACAAAATGCGTACCGACTACAAATTTACGTATATATGATACGTAACTAACGATTCTTTTATAAGAATATATTAAAAGTCATATTGTTAAATACAGCATCCGATAAGAAATTAATTATCAATAACGCATTTAACATTTCGAATCGGAAAAGTGCATCGTGTGTTGATGGAATGTGCCAAGAATCGAAGTAAGAGAGAATTACTGTCGAGGCAATTGATACTTAGTTCAAAAGATGTTGGCGCCACGCAATCTATTGTGTTCTATTATGTTCTATTGTAGGTACCGACCTAAGTGAGAAGCGGTTAAACGATTTAGTAAAATGGCGTCTTGCCTCCTTAATGATTTTTGAATGTTTCAATGGCGAATACTTGTAATGGTTATAATGAGGGTGACACATCTTAACAAGGATATAAGCAAAACTAAAATAAAAGATTAAAAAAAAAACATTTTTAATGAAAGGGAGTGGTCACTCTATTTGAGAATTGTGTTAAGTATTAAAATCTTGCTATGGGATTACCACTTATGACATTTTCCGAAATTGACTTCGATATAACACAACGGAGTAGTTTATATATTAACCACTTTCCGAAGTATATCAAAATCAAATTTAAACCTTGCCTCCCAAAACACAAATTTAGCAAAGCTTCAATTGGATATTCTATTGATGACTGAGTAAAGTATTAAAAAAATAATAAGTAATTTTTAAATTTAATTCGAAACAACACATCTTCAAAAGCATTTAATCATCATCATCATTTCAGCCTTAGAACGACTACTGCTAGGCCATATTTCCAATAAGACTGATCGCAAGCAACGAACATCCATCACTTTTCGATGACCTTAAAAACACTTTTCCGGTGGACGTTCTACAGTGCGCTTGTCGGTCTAGAAACTGAAGGCCCCAAAGGCAATCTGTTCTGTGCGTTACGTGGCTTGCCCACTGTTATTTCAACATGCCAATCAACTGTGCTATTCAATGTCGCTAACTTTCATTCGTCTATGGATTTTCACATTGCTGATCTCGTATAAATTTCCAAGCATAGCCATCTCCGTGACTCGTTGAGCAACTGTAAACTTACCATTGAACCGAGAATGCTATGTTTCATTATCCTAATTCATCACTGGTAAAACACATTGATTCGCCATTGCCGTGACTGGATGCTGTGAAGTGAACGATTCTGGAGAGATAATTTCTTCCTGTTTCACGCCTATTTTTGAATGGAATGTTCTTTGTGGCTTGCTCCTGTAATTGGACTTATATGTTAGCGTTATTATACAAACACTTCAACCCATCATTTCTGTCGTTTGCTCGCAGGGTGGTAAACAATGCAATAAAAAATAACAAAACCTAATAGGAAAACTTGAACCAAAAATGAATAATATGCACATGTAAAAGAACTTATTAAAAATAATAGAATGTAAGACAAGACTCTAATGTATTAAAAAGTCTAATCTAAACAAACTTGTGATATTAAAACATAAGGATAGAAAATGTAAGAATAAAATAAAGATTAGAAACAAAATTGTACCTAGCCACCTAAGAGTAAAAAAGATGAGGAAAAGAAGGCGATGAAAGCAAGAAGGAATGAAAGAACAAAAAAAATTGCAAGATATTGTGAAGGATAAAAGGAAAGAATAAAAGAAATTGAGAAGAATGAAAGTGAGTGTAGAATAAAGATAAAACCCTGAAAAAAAAATATTTGTAAATAAAGTCCCTGTCCCAAACATAATAGGGGTACGAGAGGCTCCCAATAGCGGGGGCCATAAAAAAAAACACTTCAACACTTCGATTTGCCGGTGGTCAATGCAGCGTCGCTCATGGGACTCAAGCCATTATACCGTTTCTTATAGAACACAAGCGCGGGCTAATTTTGAATTGGACGCACTAGACATAGTTATACTACTCAGTCTTCTGTACAATGTGTTGAAGCCCGTGAATCTCGTCTATGGTACTATAGGCTTAATGGCAACCAGACTTTTCGCCAAGCTAGAAGTCCTCAAACATGCATTCGAAACAATTCGCTAAAATTCGAGAACGGCTTATAAACATATCATCATTCTTTAATAAAGTGTTATAACCCGTCTTCAAGAAGAGCACTACCTCACTTCGGCACCATGCTTCTAGCGTATTACCCTCGAGCAAGACAAAACTGAAGAGCTTCTGAAGGACTTTTGTTACTGGTAGTCTACTCATTTTCAGAAATTCTCATATCATTCCGTCATCACCTGGCACTTTGTTTATTTTTGGGCTATTTCAGGACCAGCCATAATGCGTATAATCTGAAATCCGGTACATTCTTAGTTTAATGTTGGAGAAGTGTGGTTCCTGGGTCTTTGATCGCGCTGTCAACAGGCTTGCAAACGATGTATACAACTGTCAATATAACCTTTCGTTTTCATTTTCCTAAGCACATATGATTTAATCAATACTACGCCTCTATCTTCTTTTTTCAGCGTCCTCCACTGGCTTTGCCTAATAAACTTGGCTTTCACAAATACTTTCGAGCATTTCTTTTGACCAACCGGCTCTTTGATACAATTTGTTATCAACAGGTGTATGTGGTGACGCAAGGACTTTCAGATTTTACAAAACAAAATTGCCTCAGTGTAGAAAACGCGCTAATCACGGTACTGTCTAATCTACCTCTTGGGAAAGCGTTTCCCACATCACAAGTTGCTTGTAATACGTTAGGCGAAAACCTGTGCGAGAGCTATCTTTGCGTAAATAACAATAAACTAAGTTGAACAGGCCCTCAAAAATCAGACAGCAGCTAGGGTGAAATTATAACAGAGGAATATCAGTCTTTATAGGGACCTCAATCTCTGTTTCTGATACTAATATTGAGGGGTAGCCTCTCTTCTTGACAACTATCTAGAGGCAGCATAACCATTGCGATCGATACCCACTTCAACCGGTTCTCACTGGATAAACAGCATACAAACTATTTATAAATCAGATAATTATGAAATGGTAAAACACTGACGTGATGAATTATTTATTTTTAGCACATATACTTCCTTTTAATGCATACTATATAAGGAATTCAAAAGACGCCAACAATTTTTTGTAACTGGTGAATTTTAATTTGAAAAACGATGCATGCATACATTAATGACGCAATTTAAAACCCTGTAACTACGTCAAAAGTATTTATATGCCAAACTTAATCCACTTTAAAAAAAAATGGTATTATTATGATCCGTAACAGGGTAACCATAGCGAGGTACATCTTCATCAAAATTGCCAGAAATTCAATTTTGAAATTTATCAAATTTTATCGTTACATTTGCTAATTTTAAAAGAAAGAAAAATCAATTAGAAATGGCTCGAAACAAAACTTTACTTGGTTTTTTAGACTTATCTTTTACAATGTCATCAAAATAAGACAGGTAAGGTTTTATTATAAATTTATACATACTATTTGACAAAAGACTTTTTCCTGGCCTAAGTTTAATTTATATTTTGCCATAGTAAAATTCCAGTGCCTTATATTTCTCAAATTGACGAGGAGAGACAATCGTGATGCGGTATTAGATTTTATACAATAAATACCTTAGCAGTCAAAGCAGCACCAAGCATTATGGATTGCACTACCTTTCAGTGAAGAAACGGCCTTTACTTTTGTGTACTTAAATTACAACACGTCGGTCTGATATTAACTAAACTAAGTTTCAAAGGTTACTTTAACACTTACTTCACACAGCCGATGCTCAGGATTTTTTTCTAATGGTATTATCGTCAATTGTAATAATGAAGCTTTAAACAATGAATGCCTACGCTTAGCGTTTTTATTAACAAATATTTCGCGACCTCGCTTTTTATAGCATTACATATTGCCTTAAAGTTGTATTTTTTACAAAGCTTACTCGACAGCCCTTCATTTTATTCTTTTCTAGATTTTTTATTTGTTAATTTGACTTCCTTTTACGTCACCTGCTTTAGCTTTTTATCAATTTTTTTGGATACTATTAAAATATGTATATATATGAATATATATGTAAATATATATAACATATATAAATATACATGTATATACATATATATATTATATATGTGTGTATATATATATATATATATATATATATATATATATATATATATATAGGATTACTCTTTCTATATTAATAGACACATCAAAATTAGATAATGGAGTAAAAAATTTATATTATGTTCTTCTTTTTTGGTCTCTTTACTTAGACATGCTTGAGGAACAGAAGCCCGCCAGTACCTTGAACTGTTTCAAAGCTATTTGGCGTATAAATTAGCCTGTGGTACTAACGACAGCACAAAATCTTTGAATTTTGTACATAACATTCTGCTTAATGTCACACTTTTATAAGCAGGCCGCCAAGTATGTCTTTAGATGAATGATATTTTAATCTAGTTATAATTTTTTTTCATTAAAAACAATATAACGCCAAATTTAATTACACATATATTGTACCGCCCTATGTGTATGCGACTCAATGTAAACAACTACAACAATAATAATATTTTAATCGGTAAAATCCTGCGAGTTAACTTTGCGCTTAAATTGTTTTTATAAAGAGCATTCAATACACATCTTTTTTCCTGCAGGATTATTGATATATCCTATAGGGTATAGAATATTAATGGAAGATATATTCCCCATCATAAAATCAGCCCTGGACAGTACGGATACTGCGTACTTTGCGTAAGGTCTAGTTTTTTTTAACCGCAGCCATTGTGTTTTTTTTTCATTTTTATTTTCCTATCTGGTTTTGAATTACAAGTTGTATCGATGAAAAGGGGCTATAAATTGTGATACTTCATACATTGTTTATCAGTCGGAGAACAACCACATTCCTGTAATCGTTTCAAATTAAGAAAAGAGATTTATTAGTGAAATATATCTTATCATGTTGACAAAATTGTGCCTCTATTTGCTAGCTGGCAGCTGCTTGCTGTTTGAAACATATGCTTCATTAGGTGTTGTACAAGGTATATTCTAAATAATTTAGAAATACTTTTTTTAAATGTTTTTAACGTTATCTCTTATTATTTTTTTTTCGCAATGTTAACTTTGAAGTGTCAATTTGTAGTCGTAAAAATTGTACTTTTGAAAACAAAAATAATGTAACAATATCAAAACATAATTGAGTACTCATCAAACTATTTCTTTGCAGCACCTTTCATAAAGCCATGCTTGTCCAGCGACATCGAATGCTTAATCCAAGCAAACACTCGCGTCGCACTCTCTTATCTCAGCAGGGGAATACCTGACTTGGGAGTTGACTCTATTGAACCAATATTTTTAAGAAACATTACTATGGAACATGGATGTTATAAACTTGATTTCCCGGATGTGAAAGTCGTCGGTGGAAGTAGATGTAATTATGAAGAAATACGGTAAGTCAGTACTAACAAACATAGCGGTAGCATCTGATTGTTACAGGTTTACGAAACACAAAATTGTACCCATCAGAGCATCTGCACTCGTCACCTTTAAACGTGATGGTACGACTCGTCACGTCCGGTTCTAGTAATTTTCTATTATGTACGTAATGTCGTAAGGGACAAAAATAGGCATAATGTAGAGAAAACCACTAACAAACAGTATATAGTCAAGTAAATTATACAACTGTCATTTTGGCCTATATATGTCTATTGTAAAACATTGGGCAGGCTAATAACTTCTGACAGTAGTGCAAGGGCTTGTATGATTTTTTATATGTTATAATCCAAATTTTATAAACGTCATTTCTTACTATGTTACTATTACAAATATTATTATTTGAAAAAGCATTGAATTTTGGATTAGTTGTCGTCGTCGTCGTTTTATACCATAGACATCCACTGCGGAGAATAGGCGCGGGGCCAAAAATATCTATGGGATATAGAAGCATCGCCACGCTGGGTAGGCGGGTGACGATTGCTGTGTGGTATAATAGTACGCAGAAAATGCTGCTGTTCATCCTCTGAAAATTTGTTTGTGTGCAGTGGTAGTCCTTTATAATTAATGCACAAAATGCGAATTATTTAATATTGTAACCTGAAAATTGAACCCACAATCTAGGATCGTAAGTCTCAGGCCTTTGTCGCTGGGTTACTACTGCTAAATCATACAGTTGTAAAAGATAATATAATACTATCAGATAAAACTTGCTTTCTGTTTTTTGCTTGAACAATAATCATGACTTTCGAGTACTTTGCAGCACTCCTGTCGCGGGCAGGATTAGGTCCATATCTTATATTTATTCCGTCACTACGAAAGTACTCCAAATTTCGGTAACATAAAAATAATAATAAACGATATAATCCAATAAAAATTATATATTTTTATTGGAATTATATACTATTTCATTAGTAATATTTCCGTAAATGTAAAAAGTAATCAAGTTCTACGTTGTTACGTGATTATCTAAACTGCCAAATTTAAGAGTCTGGTTAATTACAGTGATAAATGTTAATAAAACATATTTCATATACTTGATCGACAACTATTTTATTCTTTTTCTTTATGATATTAATGTAATGACTTTTAGTTTTTCTAATGATTTTGTTTTATATACATTTTATTTATGTAGTTATAATTTCCAACCTTGAAGTATCCCTACATGTGGTAAGCAAAAAGTAATATAATTGTTTTCTGCAGTTTAAACTTACTCCAGTCGACTATGTCAATTACACAGAACTGTCCTATGGAAATAACTGGCACGTATAAATTCACTGGAAAATTTGGTTTCTTCGACTTCAACCACGTTGGACCTTATTTAATTAAAGCAGGTACAATTAAAAAATTAACGTTGATTCGTATGTTTCTAAAATATGTTAGAGGCGGTATACTTAAATGTTTATATACATTACAGCACGGATCGAATGTTAAAAATAAATATTTGAAATATTTTTAAACTGGAACTGTTTCGCTTATCATCTTCAGAAATTATGCGTTTCTTAAATAAAGTGATAGTTTCAATTATTTTTCACCGAATAATAGTAGTTGGTTTTCATAAACTTGGAATAATAGTCTGAATTAAGTGTAGTATAATAATTAACTATATGACATAAATCCGTCTTTTCTTATCAGTTTTGTGAAACTTATCAGAGCTAGGAAAATTTAAAACAAAAACTTTGACTTCGAATTGATGCGTCATTTAATTTTATCTATTAAATTAATAAACAATGAAATTGAACAGTTTACACATCTCTCTTTTAAGATTTATGAAAATCACGTACAATTTTTATAAACTTATATTATTTTTACGTTAAATCTCATTATGTGTAAATATTGTATTTTTTTAGATTCTGTCAGAACTACTGTTACTTCTAAAATGGATACGATCTACGGAAACGATGGCTACAGGTATTTTAAACTAGCGACTTTCGACTACTTCTATGAACCAATAGAAAATCTACATATTGACCTGGGTGGTCTCTTCGTCGGCGACTTGGGGAAAGGTACGTTATATCACATTTGTCATAATTTCCCACAATTTCGTAATAATCAATATATATATATATATATATATATATATATGTATATATCCTTCCGTAAGAATAAAAATGGTCCTGTAACAACATAAATGTAACAAATCGTAAGACAAGAAATTGAAAAAACATTTAAACACCGATAATTTATAAATATCTCCACTATATGAAGGATTTTCATAAAGCTATTATTCTAGTCTATTATTTATCATAATAAAGTAGGGTAACAATTAGAAACATTACACGTCTAGCGACATACTAAACGAATGAAGATAACAAAGATCATCGCGGTTAGATAGCTTGATATAACAATATCGCATTAGGGGAGATGATGAAACATCGATGCGAATGTTTGTGGGAATATAATGGTGTGTACGATGTTTCATTTCAAACATGTTCTGATTGAAAAGTTATAATACTGAGCGAGAAAATCTATGACAGTGGACCTTTGGTGTTTCGCGGATGTACGTTGATTATACATGGTTATTGGTAACAGCGGGTGTCTACGAAACTGTTTATAGTATGATTAATATTATAAAGACGCTCATTGCAAGACATAAACCTCCTTCAAAGATATGGGAGATATACCATAAGTACCAAACTTGACAGTCGGGTTAGCATTTGCAGTGTGGTATTATTGTATGCAGAGGACATTGTTGCTCATCCTCTAAAAACTTCTTTGTGAACTGTGGTAATCCGATATAATTGACTGTGAATTACTTAAGATTGTATCCCGTATACATATCGAACTCACGATCTATGATCGAAAGTCTCAGTCCTCTACCACTGGGCTACCATTGCTCAATATCATAATGATGATAAGTAACTAAAATAATGATTTGACTTCACCTATTATTGTAGGCAGATAATATAGACAAACCCATAATTAAAAGTCGCGGATGTCGCTGTATATGGGCAGCGCACAACCGGTCATCGTGGCGATGTTTGGGGAAGGTCTGTGCTTTGCAGTGAGCGCCTATCGGCTGAAAAAAAAAAGAATATTTTAGTTAGCTCAACGACTGTCACTAGTAATTTTTTTGTAATATGGTAGAAATGTCACAAATCATATTGCAAGAGGTCTACCGGAACCAGCTATATATATGATCTATAGCTTCACTGCGACTCCGGAATAATGAGTTTTTTTTTCCAGTGCAACCTTTCCTGAAGGCTATTAACGGCGAGTGGTGGCAGACGATTGCTAAGTTTATGGAACCGCTGACGAATGCCGTGGTCGGGCGATACTACAACGCGATGAGGTCGCTCTTCCTTCGCATACCCATTGAGCAACTCAGTAAATAAACCCTAGTTGCCGTTCAAAACACTCCTTAAAACAATATCTAATTTCTTCTATATTCTTCAACTTAAAACTTACACCTCTATACTAAAGTATCGAGATGATTTTTTTTTTAATTTTATAGATTTTTATAATAAAAACCTTTCACGTTGTATATAATTCGTTTTTTATTTAACATTGAATGGAAAGTCATTTAACATTTAAATTCGGATATTTACTAGTAAACAATTAATAATAATGATAAATGAGATGTATAGAATTTTTTTATTCAACTTTGGGCAGTGTGTATTTTAATGACGAACTACTTTCGTTTATCACTCTTTTATATAAAAAAGTAATATTATATTCTATTCATTTGTCGATATTTATATTTTTTTCTAATTTAATATCTTTATTAAATTTAATTTAATTTAAGTGTCAAGGAATTGAAACAATAAATTTATTTTTTAAGCTTCTTGTATGACAGCAACTGCGTCAACAAGTTTATTTACAACCGAACCTCAAAAAGTTATTACAAAAAAGAAGTCTTAAAGTTAGCTTATTTTAAAAGTTCCAAATAATTTATAGAATTAATACTAGATGTACGATAATTGTGAAAAATATTAGAGTGACAGTGATCTCATAACTCGAGTCATTGTCAGAAAAAAACTAATTAATTTACCTTTATTCAATTTTAACAACATCTCACGTGATTGATTAGATTTAAAATAATTGATTCATTTGTGAAGTATTAAAAAAAATTATTAAAAAAAACGCTGGGATAACTTGCTGAGATTTCTTATAGATATTAATTTTATAGGTAAACCTTTTTAGTTCATTATGAATGGTAGTTAGTCACTTTAACTCACAGTTATGCATTTTGATACACTCCTATGTTATCTGGTGCTATCTATTAAGATAATTATCAATAATTAATAAGATGCTTCTTAAACTAACTATTTATCTTCTAATATTGACACGTTTAGTGCCTAGCGAGGCGTGTACAACCCACGCTGTACATTCCGTTCAGTACTAGTTGAGAAATAATCTACCATGCGCCTTAAGTACATACTTTCTAAAAATATTTTTTCGTATATTTTTACCATTTTTTTGATAAATTCAACTCCTTTCTAGCTCTTTCTTTGTAAAATGATTCAGCCGCATTTACAGTAATAAAATGCGTTTAAATCATATAAGCAACGTACTCAGGGAGTAGAACGACGTAAATATTGATCCAATGAAGCCAAAGTAATAGTTTATTTAAAGCAATTGTTGTTCAAAAGTTTGATTCGAACAACGCCGCCCAACTTCAACCGAAAACAAAAGTCGACGTCATTTGATCTTTGTTGTTTTTAAAATCTGCAGTTCGTCGTCACGGAAAATAACAAAAGGACGGCCACTTTCATTTTTTTTTATAAAAAAATCTTCTATTTTGGAAACAAACTTGACAGAATAATAAATATGTTTTGTTTTTTTTTTTCATTAAGTACGTTACGATTTTTTATAAGCGCCTATTTATATTTATTAAAAACTCTTTATTGTACACGCTAGAAAATATATACATAATTACATAATAGTAAAGATAAACTACATTAAGCCGTCTTCGGTCTTATAATACGAGGCTATTTCTTCCAGACACCCAACCATGGTATGATATAAATATAATATGTTATTTCGAGCGAAATTCCATATTTTTTTTCTTTATATTTTTTTAAGAATAATATTTTTATATTGCTTTTATACTGCTCATAATAATATAATGAAAACTGTGTTTCTTGTAACACTATGATAGAAATACTGTTAGTAAGTATGGTCACACCTATTCCTATCGAGAAGTAAATATATGAGGTACTATATTTAAAGGTCTCTACTGCAAAATTAATTGACTAATAACATTTTCGCAAGTGCAGTTCAACGAAGGAATTTGTATTTGCAATTTGTGGATTTGCTGCCTTAGGTCACATCAATATTAATATATTAGAAATAATAAATATCTGACATGTTTGGTATTTTGATGAATAAAAACCATTACACATAACCAGCTTTTACTAAAAGATTGATATCGCTGTCCTGGGACACGAGAAATACGTAAATATAAATAAATGGAATCTCCTTATCGTATATCGTAAAGACATAAATCCTATGAAAATGAAACAGTCGTCTCCGTACATTCGGATGGAAGTATTGGGAGACCCTCATAAATAACGGATATTCCCGCACCTGTCCCCGGAAAAACGATCCTGTGGAGGGAATATTACTCACATACTGTTTACATCGACGAATACACAGAAAAAAAAAACAAAAGCTGCATACGTACAAACGACGTTTTGGTATTGATTCAGCTAGTTCGCCCACCGTGAAGTTATCTTCCTTATACGTGCCGTAACTTAGAAGTCGCCAGGTAGATTTATGCATCTGGAAGTAAGAACTTTCTACGTAGGTCAGTTTGTGAGAATTTACGAGAGAAACGTCCTGATATTATAACTTTAAGTATATACATCACGTAGGTACAGAAGCCCTAATGTATTCTAAAAATCACTTATGTAATAATAAAATTACAATTTGTTTTAATTATATGCAATATTCATAAGTTAAATAATAATTTTTTAAAAAACCTTAAGAAGTTACAAAATTCAGTCAAAATAATACACGATTACCTTTTTAATATCTTATATTTATTATAAATCTGATTGTCACGGTAGTGATACACTTACTTGATTTATTATCCTACATCTCATATACGTAACAGATAGCGTCCCCAGGGAATTTTCCAGTTAGACCAGGCTCAAGCTCCACGATTCTCTTCGCTCCATATCTTGTCGATGCCTTCACTGCTGCAAGTATTGCACAGCGCCAAGTTTGTGATGGCCAATAAGTTTTCTCTTGAGAGCGACTGGCTTGCATATATATTTATTGCATATATTCAAATAAAAAGGAATTTAATTCTTTGTAATTTTTTTAAGTACACAATTAATAGTACATAATTGTTTTTGTTAGAAATTACAAATTATTACCTATTTATCAAAGAATAAATAAAATATGATATATGTTTTTAATCAATAAAAGTGATACCTATAAATTGAAACAACGATCAAAATTGACCTCACTACTGAAATTGTATGAAAAAGTGTTCGTTGTACCCAAGTTTATCAGTTTCAAATCTCGTATCGCCACATCGCAAAGCGCAGCAGCAATCAATGAAAATGCCATGCAATTAGTCACCACACAGACCTAACCCATAGTTACACTTGTAATGCTTTCAACCCACTCACCACACACGTCGTGCTTAATGAATTATGATAAATTCCAATCACACAGTACAGCAATTATGATTCCAATACAATGCCAACCGTTATACCAATGTACTACAGATGCCTTACAGCGAATAATCCATGCAATGCTCATTCAACGGCCAAGATAGAACGTGCCATCAAAATTCTAAATTGCACATAGCGCCTAACGGTCTAATAGACGGCTGTTCAGTATTCCATTCGTGTTTCGCAATACGCCGATAGTAGTGCTTGCTTCTTTAACTGGCGGAATTCGTTTCATTCATCGACAATAATCTGGAGTTGAGCATATTTGTTTTTAAAACTAACCTGAAGCATTTTCTACAATTGTCCTGAGCAAAATTTTTTTGCATATCCGGTTGATTAATATTTATATTTGCGTATAACCTTTTGTTCATCATTCATTTGTTTGTTTGATCATCCTGTACCATACAGAGCCATGATACGGATTAAAGAATGTCTATACAGGTATCTTATCGATGTTTCAACATACCATCGTAATTAATGTCCAAATTGACATTTAACAAAGAATGCACGTTTCGCACAAACAAGGTTCATATCCTAACAGAACATTTCAATGTTTATTTACTTTACAAAAATAATTACATTACGAAACCAACTACATGCTACAGAGAAACAAACCTGTGAATTACAATCACATTTAATTACCATTGTAAATTTTTTTTTTCTCTGTGGCAGAGTGCTAAGGGCGATGCTTTCTTATGCGACTTAGACCTATTTACAATTACTAATCTCGGGGGCTATCTCGGCATCATTGACTCTTACAACCATTACGTGTACCATCGAATTGAGAGACGACCAAGCCCTCCGATTGCTGTCGGAGATACATACTCAGCTTTGTCTTTCTCTCATTTGATAAGCGTTTATAATTCCGATTTGAGAAATAATCCCTTATCGGGTTATACTACCATTTCAGATATATTAAGCGCTTCAAAAAGTGACAGACGAAACTCCTACTACACTTGATTATATGATAAAAGGCTTAAAAGCTACTTTTATCAATCGTCGATTAAAGTCCAAGACCAAGTCGTTGAGTTACGAGTAACTTTTAATCAACAATTACACGTCATCAATAATGTAATAAATATAACAATTTGTTAAAGCAATTTTAGTTATGCGCCTACATTTAGTACCGGTTGATTATTCAAAGCAGTCAATGTACCTGCAACGTACAGACCTCCGCCGAAGATTGCCACGCAGACTGGTCCCGTGCCGCCTGCATCCAGAGACTTCCCGCGACCTGTACTATGTTGTCCGTGCACAAAAAAAGTAACGTAATCATTAATAAAAATTTAGTCATTGTTGTATAGTGCTCCTGATTCTTCCTTATGTGCTCTACGTTTTTTTTCTAACGTTTCTAAGTTGTCCGAGTGGGCGCAATGGTATATTCGTGTATAAACGCGTTTCGAGTGAAAGTTTAAGTTAAAGTCAACTTTAGAGTGCCTCCAATCCCTGTGAAGCTGTATTTACAAGTTGTATGTTGTAAGTTTACACTGTGACAAAATATATTAATAAGTATTTTTATTTATTAGCTTTTGTCTTAACCTTCTGTCTAATATCATCACCATGTCACTGTTATCGGTTGCTAAAGTACAATGTACTTGTAAATCGGGACCTTTATTGATTTTGAACATTTTGCTTAATAAAAAAAATTATAAAAACTGTTAATAATTTGTTCAACAACTCCGAGCCTTTTTCAACCTTTATGTGTTCTCATCACGAAAGTAAGTAGATGTATTTATTTTTATTTAGTTTTATGGTGATGTGTCCAAATATGAAGTGAACATATTGACAGATTAGAGCAAATTTAATATAATTGTTCATTAATGGTGACACACGGCATAAGCCGGTTTAATATTTCGACAAAAAACTCTCATTTGTTGACTTTTACCGGCCGTAACACGATAAGTAAAAAATCATTGATGTACAAACAAAGCTTTAAATAAAAGTGACTTTGAGTATCGTTCCGCCACTTTTTTCCAGCCGTAACCTACTTTCCCTTACACTTCCCGAGCCATCGTCGTTTCGACTCTTTGTCTACAGTATTGATCAAAAAATACCAGTTTTTAGTGCACTTTCTCATCTTTTACTTCGGGGGACAAATATGAAGAAGGAGGAGATGATCTTTATTAAATGGGATTAGCGTTATTTTTATAATAGAAAAATATTCAAAATTCCCGCTCGGCATAAATAAGAGACACAAATTTAGATAGAAGCAAAAGAATCCAAAATTAAAGCATTCAAACTAACACTATACCATTAGTACTGTGAAATAAGGTTTAGGTAATTTGAGCAGAGTATGACTTTTAAGTTGGTTCCTTCGTAGTAGAATACTACCAAAAAACTAGGAAAAATATTGGTCCACAAACTCAAAAAATCACAAGACCTTTTTAATAACAAATTCTTTATATTTATTACTCATTAATAAGTAATGCACACCCAACATAAATACGCTCGTTTATCAATACAGTCCATTACAAAAAATCAATACCCAAAAACATTAATAACCCGAAATAAATAGGCGAAGTAAAGGAAACAGTCATAAATTTCGAACTGCAAGCTCCGCCCTCGATAACTACGCAAGAACATTCTTCGTAAATTTAAACCAACATTTTTAAAATGTTACTCGCATGTACGTCAGCGGAAGAAATTTTTATTTCATTTATATTTGCATCACCATTTATTTCTTTGATTTTTTATGGTCGATAAATTATAAGATCATGTTTTACATTTATTAAAAAGACCATATAAATAATAGTCAATACATTCTAAATTTTTTATTTGTATTTTAAATGTCTCATAAACAATAATATATTCACTTATGGTGTCAAAAAGTGATTTTCAAAACATTTTGATTTTCATACATCTGTTTCGGGTTCTACAATGATACTGTTTTGCATTGTATTTAAAATGTCACACGCGCTGAGGTTGCGTAAGCGACAAATATAAATACAGGATTTGTTATTGTTTTATATTCCAAAAGGCGTCAACTCGATCATTCCCCGAACCCGCAGCAGGCAATAATTCACTAGTACGTCATATTATGCAACAGTAGGCGCGTGGCTGAGGCGTGCTTTGTTTGAAATGAGACTGCCGTTGTGCTTAGTGCGTGAAATTACAAAAACCTATGACGTAATGACTGATATGGAGTTATACCATTTTTGCTGAGTATGAACATCAATCAATGGAATGTTTCTTCTTTGGTTAGTGCATAAAACTAAATCTGTTTACAGTAAAATATCTCGTACCGTTAATTGCATACTTGGCTATAAAAACATAAATACAGCCTACAATAATAATTATAACACAGTATTGAACAGAATTCATAATAATCGGGAAGAAACATAAAGTTGTTCAATGCATAGCCATGCAATCACGTTATTGCTAATTTAAAATAAAAGGTAATATTCACTTCAATTTTCAATATTTTTTAATTGCCTTAACTAAATATTTATAATATTCAAGAATTAATTATAATAATACTATTTTTATTTACGAATAAGTTTGATAATAATAAAAATATTTTGTTGTTTTTTTATATCAGATTTTTTATATCATGCATGTAGATGTTTATTCGAATTCGAATTACTCGCTATGCCTGTTGTACTTCTTAAATATTTGGACAGTAGAAGAAAATTAAATTATTCCTTTAAAAATTAAAATATTATACCAACATGGTATACTCTCACAGATTCTCATCGGATACTATACGAGTACATTCCATATAATTTAAATAAAAAGCTTTCTCCGACCATTTATTTTACATGAAGTCTTTAACATTTGTCACACTACAGCTGCTTTGTTTATTTTTTTATTTTTTATTTAGAAAACAACACACGGACACACAATTTGCCGAACAATATGGAACTTTCAATATACACGGTGAGGGTGGCGTAAAAAATACAAAAACCCGCTGTTTTATTACACAAGTATGACTAATAAAGTTGCCTTCGGTACTCAGTGATGGATATATCGCCTATTATTTGATGGGACACATTGATTAGACTTTCGAACGATGCAGTAGGGTCGCTTTTGCTTAGTGGACATTTTGCTATGTGTCTACCCGTGGCGCCATTCACATAAAGTAGTTAAGCTAACACAATAAAATGTAACTCTAAATTAGCTCCTCGTTTTACAAGCAATAAATTTAATAGGCCCTGCACGGGGGGCTCTTTCGCTCGCGTTAGAAATTTTAACTCGGCGACAATTTGGTTAGCGTAGCGCGAGGCGTGTGTCAGAAATCAAGTTGTGTAATCAAGTTTTTAGTGTTATTGACTGAGAAGGCACTCCCTCGGCAAATTTAGGGATTTATATTCGAATAGTGTTTCATTTTTGTTGTTTAACGAACCGTTGTTTACGGAAATTAAAAGCGATTGGCTGTGAGATTAATAATTCTTTTTTTTTACGTGTACATAATTTAAACAGAAAGGGGTTTTGACGAACTCGCTTCTTCCAAAACGAGACGAGTTTAATGCTTTGCAAGTAAATACTGGCGAATACTACTCATATCCATTTGAATATGAGTAGTATTCGCCAGTATATATATATATATAAGAGTAATATTCAGAATGGGTGAAAAAAATTAGATGGTGTTATTGACAGCATCTGTTTTTAGAAAGCCTAAGTCGAAATTTTATTTTTCGCATCTTATACCTTATAATATAATGTATATCTATGGTAATAATTATTCTGTATAATATACATAATATAACTATTTAATAGAATTTATTATAGACTGTTGTGATATTAAGACTCTGTAGTTAATCCGATGAAGGCTCAAGGTCAAAAACTCTAACATTCTCTCTACTATACTTTGATTTTTTCCTGTAACAAATTACACTACACTTTCAAAACAACGACACAGATATATCGTTTTATTGTTTTTTTTTTTAAATCACATTAAAGGTTTAAAAAAAACTCTTCTGACGTATGGACGTACCCGGAACTCGCAATATACATACGATACTTAAAATTGATAAAACAACACTAAAGAATTCAGTACAATATTAAAAGTACAAATTAGTAATGATTATCTTTTTCCTATTTCTTCTGTAAAAACTTATATTCATTTACACATAGCTGAAAGAATTCCAGAACGTTTGTCAAATTTTATGAACGCACGAAAAGCAAACATTGAAAAACAAAGTGAAAATTATCTTTTACACTTTTGATAAATAAAATAAAATATTAAAATAAAAGTAATTAGGAAAATAATTAAGGAAGGAATCGTAAGATATAAATGTCGGAGTAATGAACTTTAGATAATCATAGATAGCGAATTTATTGAATCTGATTTACTGATGATTTAATCTATTACACTAGAAAAACCTTTAGACTTCGTTATAGGCGCTTAACTAAAATAAAATGCTCATAATTTTAATGTCGATTTAAATTTTGAACATATGAACCTTGGGCGTTCATATCATCATCATGTCCACCAAGAGATATATTCTATGCTATAGTAACCTTTTTTACATTGCCCAAATCCAGCGACTCCTCGCAACCTGTGTCGTCGGTCGATCTACTAGAGACAGCTATGATGAGAGTTACAGAGAGATCGAATTAGAAACGAGAAGATTTGCAAAAGAACTAAAGTCTCCGTCGTACTTCCAAGAATTGCACTCTCTTCAGATGAAGAGGCAGAAAGTGGGAACATCGGTCGTGCAAGTGACATTCTTTTGGGCCGAAAGGTTCTCGCGACGATCCGCTAAACGCAGCGTGGTTAGGCCCCAACTAGTTGGATCGACGATATGGTCAAAGTTAATATTATACAATGTTTTAAATAAACTACTTTTAATAACTTTCTGTGGGGCATTTTTTAAAGTTACTAATACATATTGTTTGCGTCTGAACTGGTTGTTAGGTTTTTTTTTGTATGTGCCTATGGAAAAGTTTTCTAACTTTATGAAAGATATTCATTATAATAGGATATTGACTATGATAAAATTCACTAAACAATATAATTTCTCTATTTCAGATTCACCTAATTTTAGACATATCTTTGTACTTAAAACATTCAGAAAATTTTTGAAAAACGTATTTTAACACCAATTACTTAGAGATATTTCAGTAATAATGATTTGTCCATTTGACAGTGTACACCACAAAACATCTGTTAGAAATTTACAACCCTACGGAATAAGGAATAGCGCCTTAGACTTAAAAAGTTTTTTTTTAAACAGTATACATCCTCATTTGTCAAAATGGACATTATTCCTTCTTTATATTATTGACTTACCTTGTTAGGGACAACAATAGGATAGTGTAAACAAATGAGGACGTCCTATGCTGAAATGATATTGATAATGTAATATGAAAAGAAATAATATGTAAAGAACATTGAAGTGTTTAGGGTTTCTTCGTAATAATAAAAATTGAGATCGAATTGCTTAAAAAAAAAGAAAAAAAACGACTGCGTGCCAGAGCGCGTTTGGAACCGTCGTAGTCATGTATTTTGAGTTGAACAATATCATTCCAGTGGAAGTCGATTTGATTATAGCCTCTAGGAGTAGTAAACTTCTAGCATTGTTCTCACAATGTACACAAAGGACCGATATAAATGTCATAATTTTATAAAAATATTAATTAACATATAAAACCCTATTTCACCTTAAGAGGCATGTTCTTCGATAGTAGAAATTAATAAAGTTATATTAATCCTTTCAATTCCAGAGGATTGGCTAGAAGAAGTAGTAGCGGACAGGTCACATAGCGGGGAGAACAGACCGTTGGGGCCTTGAGGTCCTGAAGTGGCGACCACGGACTGCTAAGTGCAGCGTAAGACATCTGTTTTCAAGATAGAAAAACCGAACTTAAAGTCGTCAGAAGACGCTGGATGCTGGATGCCCTTCCAAACGGATTTATTGAAAAAATATAGGGGAGGCCTAGGTCCAGCAGTCGATATCCTATAGCTGAAATGATAGCGGTAAATTCTTTTAGGTCCCGGTATAACTAGGACGAAACTAATTTCTATTGCCTAATTCCCCGAGGTAACCTCTAAAGCTATAGCTAGAATGAGTAACGCGCAAAATGCGAAATAGGTTTTCCAAATTTGCGCTTTATACGTAACGAATGTTTGCATTAAGATTAACTTTAACGACGTGGAATTCAAAGAAATTTTAATAAAGATTTTTTTACATCACTTTTTAGATTCTATCGCCGAGTTTCGGAATTCGCACAACTTTGTTGCCCCGTCCACTTTAGATAATCACAACAAAATTAATCTCGGTAAAACACCTTTAAGATGCTTCGTATTTTTTACTAACAAGAATACAAATATATTTCAAAACAAGTTTGACGTTGAGCTATCTCATTGTTATGAAAATGTATGAAATAATCTACGATACGAAAATATCAATTTCTTTCAGCGAATATTTGTGAAAGATGAATAAATATTTACTTGGTTGAATAATTGGTATTCTGTAATAGTCTTTCGTGTATTATTCATAATTTACTACCCTGCTATTTAAAATAATGTTTATCCGCCAGTGCCACAGATGTATTGACCAAAAATTTGCCCACTAAAACAATATTTTGATCATTAATGAATTGTATAACTTAGTTATGGTATTAAAGATTGCGGTTTCAATATATCAAAATTTTCTCACATTACATCTCTAAAGAACATTCAGTAATCCTAAATAATTTAGGAGTTATAAATAGTTATAAAGTTTGTGTACATACAGAGAATCGAATACGATGAAATGAATTAAAAAGAAATTCCACGCACTAATCATATTATTTATTTAATGCCTGTACCGATATCCGTTACACGAACTTCGAAAACTTGACAGTGAGTTGCGAGATTCACATAATGGTAAAGTAATTTTGGGAAGCCGCCACAACTTCCGGACAATTCTATTTGAATATATGAATAAAACTTCGTAAATGGACGATAATGATACTCAGGCAACCGTGAATACATTAGTTGTATTATTGAGACACGCTCCCGTAGACGGACATCGTCATACTTACTGCATTAGGTATAACGCTTCAATCAATAATATATAGCTGTTTCATCCAAACCAAAAGCTTTATACTACACATTAGTGGTATATTAATTAAACGCGACAAAGTCATGTAAGACGAAGATAAACTTTCTTATATAATTTGGGCATAATAGGCAAAATTCGGAATAATTTTACAGATGTTGAAACATTCATTTTTAAATTTTATTCTTTAGTATAGTAGCTTATAGCTTCATTATTCACACACATTTTTATTTACTTAATGTCTATTTTAGACTTGCAATGATACAAGTATTTGCTTTACTTATAATGCTATAAATTAATTTATAAAAAAGGTTTTGTGATAGTTTTCGTTCCGGTAATATAAAAAGAAAATTGATTAACTAATGTTATTTTGTAGTCAACAAATATTTAAAATCATTAATCTCTAGACTAATCACTATCCAAAGATAATTATTTCGAGAATATTTCTAGACCTGATCTTTATTATCAAATCACTAGCAACTTATGGTTAAACCTAAAATCATTGGACCTCGGTTACGATTTACGCAGTGTTACTATAAAACATTTTAAGCCAATAATTTAAAGTTATAACTGAATTTCCCTGGGTATTCTGTATACAGTATATATTAATGTTATTAATGATATATCTAAAAGCTTTATAGAGGTAAAGGTATACTTCATTAACAGCAAATTAACATATCTAAAAATCAATCGTTACTTTTCGTTATAACTATATCTATAACCAATCTTCCTGTATATCTTCAAAGTATGAGTTACTTTTCCTCCGTTATAAGCTCATGTTATATTTATAATTTATCTTCTGCAATAATAATGATATTCACCAATAACCAGTTTTGGTCTTCATTCTGGCTACTTTCTATTTTTATATTTTCTATATCAATCTGTTTAAAAATGTATATTTATACGGAACCTTTTTGATCTCAATGAATACTGAATACCTCTGACCTAATGAAGATAAACATTTCTTTATGTTACCCTTGAGACCCTAAATCTATTTTCTTCGGATATAGTTCGGACCTTTATCTTAGAACATTTTCATCTATGAGTAGTTCTGTTAAAATAGAGAATACCCTGTATCATTTTTATAAAACTTATTAGTTTATTGAAAGTTACGAAATAATAAAAAAACATGATTTTAACAAAGTTTTAATTTTTTATTTGAAAATAAATTTTTTACCCTTTCGCTGTAGTAACGTCTAAACTATTTTATCTTTTATTTAAAAAAAGGATGTTAAAATTTAAAAATATCACAAGCAATAGGTGTTTTAATGCTAAGTATCAATGGAAAGTCGAACAATTTTAAAAGCAGTGTACTTAAAACCACATATGGCTTAAAAAGGTCTGAGAAAATATGTTGGTACATTATTACGCGCATTAGCGATAATACGTTACCAGGCTAACGCCCACTCGACAAACATTACAAAATCTCTCGAGCCTTATACAACGTATAAAAAGTTGGTGGGTTTACCGGGAGAAAAAAGAAATGAACACATTTTCATACCTTTAATAACAATAAAAATCGTCAGGATTGAATACAGGAATAACAGAAAAT
This sequence comes from Battus philenor, assembly GCF_028537555.1. Classification (NCBI taxonomy): domain Eukaryota; kingdom Metazoa; phylum Arthropoda; class Insecta; order Lepidoptera; family Papilionidae; genus Battus; species Battus philenor. The sequence continues at coordinate 5,165,813 of NW_027181676.1, forward strand.
ATTATATAAGTTGGATTATCTCACAAATTAAAAAAAATACGTCAATAAATATATCATAAGACAAGATATTAAAATGTAACGTAAAGTGTAGAAGGAGAATTTAATATGCTATCCGCTAGTTCTATGATGTCTTAGTTGTAACATTTTTCCACAGCAATATTTTGCTTGAAATTTGTAACCGTAAATAAGGCCGCCTTTCTTTCTCACTAACACAAAATTCTCATCGTAAGTAGCTTTTAGCTTTCGACACGGATCTAATTCCATATCAAAGAAGTTCTGCGTTAAGAAATCAATCGTTATTGCTACTCCTACACATATTGTATGATCACAAGAGATAATATGAAAAATTTTGCTATAACTTTTCACTACAATTTTTCCCAAATCGAAGTTAAATTGAATGTAAAACGTTATATAATAAATACTACTACAAATTTCTTTCATAATTAATTTGTATGTTTGCTCAAAGACCTATTTTGGGAGAAAGGCTGTACATAATTCTCAATATATACCCTGTGCGAATTTACAGATATAACTTACCATTTTTAATAGTTAATACTATGCGATCTTTTCTTTATTATTTATAAGCAGCGACAGAATTACAATTCGTACAAAAGATTGGACTTTTTAAACATTTTCATTAAAATAAACAGACAGCTTTGTGTCTGAGATGTGCCGGAGATGCTGAAGCAAGCTGCTTTCGATCGATCCTACTGAAAATTCAGGCTTTTATCCAGCTTAAGTGATGATGGTGATGGTACGTCTCTTGCACCTCGACCCTGCGATTTGCAAATAAACTTATGTGCATTAGGACTCAAATACAACTCCATCTAAAATAAATAACTTAATTAAAAAAACAACGTTATATCAATACAGTTGTTCCAATTTGTTCATACACATTGATACTTACGTTTGGATTTGATTGCGCCCTTGCCCAGCGTGGTTAGGTTAAAATAAATAACAAAAATTCAGTTTTAAATTATTTTTATTAATGCGTACAATACAGTTTATAATACCAGAGATTAATAACACGCCAATAGCTCTTCTATCCAGTTTAATCTAAACATTTTAAAATATCTCTGTGTCTGTTAGTACAAATTGAAAAAAATGTTTTTTATTGTGGACACTGGATCAAAATGCGTTCGGCAAAAAAGTTTTAGTTTTTATTTAAATTTCGTGGGCGTCATTTCTGGGGAGCTTAATTAGAATCTCTCTCATTGGCTTTCTCTTAACGCACACATTCACTATAAATGATACAAAAGGTAAAATAATGTGCATAAATGAATATGCACTTAACCTTGGCCAATATGATCATGGCCTAGTATAATATAACTGTAGGTCACTTCGCTAAACTTTCAAAGGACGTTAGTGGTCTACCAGTTGATCTAAATCTTGTGAAATAAGAATTCTCTTTTAAACTAACTTCGCTCAAAACTAGCACTAATTTGTACGCAGGCCTAATAAAATTACACTCCAGTACTTATTTAGTACGTAAGCTGTTTAAAAAGGAATTACTCATGTATAAGGTAGTTAAAATACAGTTATGTCCATTACATAATTTTGTCAATCGTTTGTTGCGACGTCAGCGATGTAATTTATTATATTGTACCCGAAGTGGAGGAAGCGAGTTCATGTGGATGACACAGTAAGCACCCAGTGTAATATATATTCACGTTATCAGCCATGCGAGGTTTTTGTTATAAAATTAAAAGTTCACGTATAAAGGGAAATTTAAAAAAAGACAATACAAATTAAAAATAATTATTGTTAAATAGACTTCTAATTGACACTTCGTTACCATATGATACTAGTATTATAAATAATCATTTTGTTCAAATTTGATTGTTGATTGAGCTGTTACTTTTTTTTATACAATACACTAGTGAAGAGATAGTAAAAATTTCATCTGGTCGCCTAACAAAAAAATATATAATATCACACTGGAAAGAACAAAACAAACAAATAAACTAAGTCTTTATACCATGCAGAACAAATTGACTAAGATACTATATCTTAATCATTTCTATCTTTCACATGTCATAAATCTACATAAATATATTCCCGCCCCAAATAATCAGCGCCCAAGACTCTATGACCAATTTGCCCGAGTACTACAAGCACACCAAGTTTTCGTCATAAAGTCACACATTCTAGTCTCCCTCCGACTTTTACGACTCCCAAAGCTAGTCTCAATACGTGTTGTAAGATCGCAATCACTATTCTTAGATTGTAAATTAATAATTTTAAAACATACCATTACAGACCTGAATAAATATACGAATGGATAATCTTTCTAGACCAGAGTTCCCCAAACTTTTTTGTGTCGTAGACCCCTTGCCATGTTTTTCCGTGTTGGGTAGACCCCATACTTACCTAAGCTCTGAGACTGCGACTCTCAGGTTTTTACAAGTTCAAAATATATTGTGACCACAAAGCGAATACCAACATCCTACAACTTACACAATTTTATAAACATATATAATAATTTTTTTACTTCATAGGTACTTTTATAAATAATGTAAATGTTTTGATATTATAAGATAGTATGATGTAAGTAAATGGGTACTATCAGTGTATGTGTTGAGATCCACTATCGTGGACCCCCATTTTCATTTCATGGACCCCCAAATTTTTTTTCGCTGACGTAGACCCCTTGTAGGTTGTCATAGACCCCTAGGGGTCGATATAGACCACTTTGGGAAACACTGTTCGAGACTAACAGCATAATTATGATTGCAATTTAATAACTTATACAATAATTGAGAATAATATTACTTAATTATTATAAATAGTTTTTAGTAGCTTTTTAACGGAGAGACAAAATACAAAACATTAAAGAATTCGTCGTTGTTTAAATGTTTTAATTTTTTTAACTCGGTTATCTCTACTTCATGTTCTACCAGGCGGAACTGCCGATCTGAACGTAAACGTCCTCGTGGCCATACGGGAGAAACGCCTGCCTGTTTGTTGATGGAGGAACATTGTAAGAATTAAAATCGCCAAGCCCATAATCCTTGAATCCCGACAAGAATGAGTAGGTAATAAGCAAACATATTTAATTATGTATTGCTGGTGCCGTGCCAGTTTGAAGTAAATAAATAAAATATTTATACAACTTTAGTTGCACCTAATAAAACTATGCGAATATAAACAGCATGGTTGTTTACAATCGCACAGTTTCTTGTTTTCAATTTACCGATAAGTCCTAAGTAAAGTTCGTTTTCCTGGGTCAGACTAAACGGAAATAGTCAAGTTCGTCAACAATGGTTATTATTATCTTTACGCTTTAGTTGCGTTCTGGTTCGTAACAAACTTTTGAAAATTTATGGCTGGTGAATGCTCCATTTTGGAAAACTTAGTCCAGGTTGGTTGCAACTGGCTTCTGTTTCTGATTTACTGTTTCCATAGTTATATTGCACTTCATAGAGGGTATAAGGCCAACATCTTTTATAAGACAAATGATTAAACACCATGTATGTCTTGTACTGTATAAAAAAGAAGTAGAAAGGTCAATGACTTAAAATTTTTACAAAATTAATGTTTTACATATTTTTATCGCAAGAACGATGAAGCAACGGCTTGTGAATTAATATTGTTTTTTTTTACCTTTATAAAGTTACAACTTATAATTCGTTACCTCTACTATCATGGCATTAAATTTATGCGAACGATTTTGTTAGTTTATTTTTCAAGTACACTATCATCATATTAATCTTAATTGAGGCAGTGACATTGAATAACAGTCACATACACGAATTTTTTCTGTAAAACGTGCACAATCAGAGTTCTTTTCTCACGTCTCTCAGCATTTCTTTGTTCTTACGTTAAGTAATTTTATTACGAAAACACCCAGAGCTCCGTTCTTAGAATATAAATCTTTTATATCATGTTTTTTGTTTACTTAAAATGATAAAAGGTTTTCAGAATATGTGGCTTGTTTCATATTAAACGTACACATAAATATCATTCGTGAATTTCAGAGTTGTAAATAAATTTAATTAAGTAAAAATGTTGATTTTTATATTTACCATGGTGTGGTTTACTGTATCCGATGCTAATCGATGAAATCGTCGTGACGCTAGTACTCTGTCCCTCGAAGCCCATTAAACGTCTGTGAAGGACTCGGAGTCGTTGTTGTATTTTCTTTTCAATGTAATTAATATTAAACATCAGAGCTTACATCACAGATGTTATAGATTACCAAAGCAGAGGAGATCATTAACGGATCATTAATACATGCTACCTAAAGGAATGTTATCAAATAAATTAATAATTAATTACATATAAAGTACAGTTATCCTTTTAAACATAGTGAACATAATTTTTGCAATTTTTTGACGGTGTACATAATTTGAACTTTGCCTCTCGTGCTAGTTAATACTACACATTACAAAGATCTTTTAAATATTAAAATGACCCTAGCGCATGAGGTAAATATTTTTTTAGGTAACAAAACTTCATAAAATATTTCATATTGGACTTCATAAGAAGCATTCACATCTTCACTAACTTAATTTAATTTTAAAAAAATAAAGACGTCGATTTTTATCTCAAGCTCACTAAAGAAATGTCGTCAATAATAAAACGAAATGTGTATATTTTAATTCAACAGTAACACGGAATTATAATATTCTTTTCTTATGTGCACCGTACAGTCATTTCATGAACAGGACGTTAATTTTGGATTAAAGAAAACGCCTTAACCACGACAATTTATAAACAAAATGTGATGTGATAAAAGTAAAGGAAAAGTAAAAATAAATAACTACACACTAATTACATACTCCCGCGTGTATAATACAAAGTTATAAAAGCTTTAGATGTAAAAAAATCTCCGATATTTCGCAATAGATCGAACTGAGATTTAGTATTAATATTTCTAAAGTCTATTCAGTTAAAGAAATAATATCTTTATCCACTCAAAAAATTTCAACGTCATCCAATAATTTTCCTAATTCTTTTCTCCAGAGATCCAAAATAAAGGTAAACAACTACATAGTGTAATTCCAATATCCAATTTTTTTTAAATAAACGTAATAATAATAATATTATTATCGTCGACAACTAACTCAAACATGCCTCTTGACATATTAAGATATAGTCAATAAGATAGATTACATCTGTACTTTTTGAACCATACTACAACTGGTGGTCAATATGAATACAGCTTTCTAATATAACTGGTGAACGTGGCTAGGCTAAGTGACATTGACGAATTACTATAACAAATAGACCATAATTAAACCTCTTTAGACTGTGAGATGGTAATGTCTGTGCTTTGTAATTTGGTTACGGAAATGGCCACCGCAAAGTTGTCTATGTTTATAGCTTCTGGCAAACAATATCTTTTGGTGTATTGTTTCTACTATTGGAAGAAAAGCCTTTATAAGGGAAAAGAGACAAGCAACAACCCACCACGCGAATTCAGATCGGTGGATGCTTCTGGAATAAACCAGTTTCCACATGAGGTTTTCTTTCACCGTATTTAGCGTGATGTGTACGATTGTTAATTGCAATACTTAATAAACCAAACTAACTAAAAGGCTAACACCGCGAAACATGAAAATAACATCTAGATGAACACGTGTCGTTCTCTTTACCGGTCGTCGAACTTTGCTAAAAATATATCTGTAAATGCGATCCTCAATTGTCTATGATAATTATTTTTTAGTTATTTCTTAAGACGCCGAACATGTGGTCGTTAAAACTGGGATAAATTAATTCCATTTTTGCAGACTTCGAACCCGTTAAACTCGCGCGTGAAAGCGTGCGCCCAAACATTTAGCTATATATCTGTAATGTTGCGATTTCTCCTTCACACATTAAATTAATATGAGGTCGAACTGAAATGTAATTAACAGGCATGTGTAATGTTATATATTTTACGTCGACTGGGTAATTATGTAAACTTTAAAACTCTCTAAAAACGCCATTGTAAGCTTCATTTCACAAATGCACAAGTTGCTCAAGTTGCTCATCATAATCAACATTTCAACTGTAAGACATTTACTGCTGAACGTAGGCCTTCCCAATAGATTTCTAAAACGAACAGTTGAGAACGGTCTACGTACAGCATCATCTATTATACCTAACAGTATATGTATATATCGATATATTATACGATATACGATATCTATCTAGTTAATTTATGTTCGATAATGTTAACAGGATCTTCTGTACGTTGTGCTTGCAAAACGAAGTCTCCGCTCCAGGACCTTAAGACCCCAGCGTCCTACGGGCTCTAGCCACCACTACCTTATCTTAACAATACACTCCGGTATGTCGGAGTTGCTCGCGTTGAAAAAATTACTAATTTAAAACGCCTGAGCATTATATGAACCGTATATTTCCTGGAAGCAATGAAACCAAATCCAAATTGAAACGCAAGCGAATATGAAAAAATATCAATATCTCAATATGAAACAGCCACGCACTCGTATATCCAAGTATTGATACTCATCTGCCAATTTTAGCAGAACCGTTCGACTTCAATAATCTCAATATTCTCTAAATATTACTTTTTGCTATATTTGGCTCTGGCCCAAATATACAAAATCCAAAGCTAAAGCGCTTTATATTATTTTAATAAAAGCGCGGCTAACGTAAAGGATCTCATAAAATATATTTGCTATTTAACATATACTCACGAGCGTCAATAGGTTAGTGGTCCAAATTATACCCTAACTACTAGGTCAAAGTTTAGAATTCGCCACGCTTATATTGTCATGAAATATGAGTTATTCAGAGATCTACATAAGTGACACAATATGTGGAATAATTAAATAATAAATAAGTGACATATCACGCTCTAATCAAAAACAAGCCTCGTGTAATTTGCACACACGGATGTTTCGTCACGAACACACCCTGCAATAGTCTTACAAGAAATATAAATGCTTTGTTACACCTGAGCTAACAAGAACGCCTTCAATATTTTTCCATTATCAACACAGCAAAAATATACTGAACGATGACATCATCCTAATCTTATATTCTGCGCTGTGCTCCTAATTTCAACAGTACTACTACTACTAACACAGAAGCAACAACCGAAGTTCTAAGAAGTTTTAGTATACACAAACAGGTTGTTAGTGTAAAACATACAGAGCCGTATATCTATTCTAGTACAACACGGAGAGGAATGGCTGCCGCCATGTTCATTTTGTATCCTGCAGCGGAATATTTCTAGCCCGAGGAACAAGTCTAGAGCCGTACGTTAACGTTAGAAACACAGCGTAACTATTTAGTTATATGTAGAGTAAGCGGTATTCACTTGCTATTTTTCTTAATTTCATTTCGAATAAATAGTCTCGTCGTATATACACTGTACGTAAGTAAGACTTATTTGCTGTAAATATAAGTTGTATGTTTAGCGCTAAAACAAAATGACGGCGAATATTAATATCTTTTAATATACGTGTACGTATTCAAACCCGGTCTTGCAGCAACCATTTCTATGTTTAGTATCAGAGATAATCGTAGAATCGACTTTTGATAAACCTTAATATAAATTGATACTTATCACGTTGCCAGAGAATTCAAAATGTCGCACAGTAAGCATGTTCAAATAAACTAAGTGGCAGTTTAATGCGCGTAAGTAAATGTGACTAATGGGCACCGGAATCGTTCCACATTATTACTCGAGCGCTCTTTACGCCTACCTCAGATCAAGCCACAGATCGTGAACATTCCGGTGGGTGGGACGCATTCACGGCGCCTGATCCGTTATACAAACTGACCATTCCTTTGCAGATAACTTCAGCTAATAAATCGAAAAGCCGTTTCTTATTTTTGGTCATATTTGTTGATTTTAACTAACACTTTACCATTTTTACAACTTCCACAAAAACCGGACTCGCGGAATTGGGAACTGCTATATAATATCCGTTCAACGGTCAATCAATTAAATCCTGTTTATCCCATTTGTTGCAGAAAAAGCGAATGTTATCCTTTATCCGATATTGTCAGGTTTCTGAATGTGACAAGGGTTAGCCTATTTCTATAAATCGAACACGACTGTTGACGAGTGATATAATCCAACACTTTTTATTGTGGTAAATGTAACATAGGCAGCACGAATTACATCTATTTTTTCTCTGTACTGGTATCCACTTTAATATAGAATTCTACTTTCGTCATGAACCTGAAAACGAGTATTTAATTGGAATTAAAGGTCATCTTTTTAAGTATCAGGCGTAATCAATAAATTACCTTTGTTCTTTATATAAATTTAAATATCTATCACAAATAAATCGTTGCCCATTTTTACTTCGCACACTGTATACATAGGTTACTCAATTCCATATAACCCTGAAAATTTATATCTTTTATAGTTTTTAAATTAATATACTGTAAGTTTTTCTTACATTGTATTAATTTTTTTTTCATTTAAAAATTTTAACATTTAATTATGATATTGTAGTTATAATGATAACTCTTATATAATTATAAAATATACGATCATAATCCAACAACCAAGTGTAATTAATAGACATGACATTGTTTGTTACCTTTTCTCCTACAACAAAAATAGATAATATTGAGAAAGTGAAATCTAAATAACAGATGCCTTTCTCAAAAACTACGAGTAATCTATTCTGTTTTGATTGCCTTAAATAACACACACTAGCATTTGATATTTATATTGTGTTATAACATTACAAACCATTACAAAGTTTATTTACTTATATTTATAAATGATAAGCTAAATTAAGAAAAACATTTCCAACAGTAAGAAAATAAGCCTTTCATTATAAATAAAGAATTCCCAAAATGAATAAAACACTCTAAAAAATTTATTTCATCCTCATAAATTATTCAAGTCATAATCGAATTACAGCAATATCGATTCAATCAATACTTACTTCAACTGTACGGTTAAGTGACATATCGTGTTTCATTTGTATTCCACATTGAATATAAATCGGGTTCGAATAAATAAAAGGCGCATGACCCGGCGACTATCGGCGACGAAGAAAAAGTTGTCCGATAGAGCATAGATGTCGAGTGCTCACTCAATAAGTAAAATGACCTCTGAAGTGGATTGAAGACGCCATTTGCGTCCGCAAGCAAAAAATAAAGCTATCGCTATGGGCGTTAACTTTTAAATGAATTAAAAAAAAGGAAAGCAGTAGAGCTATTCATTTGTTTTTCCTATTTCAAAGGAATCGAAGGCAATTCATTTGATTAATAAAGAGATTCCTAGATCTAAGCATAATATCGGATCTGATCCTATAAAAAATATACATATTTGTCAAGGTAACAGCATTCAAAATAATCAGTCATTCTGTTATTCAAGATTTGAAACATTAGTTATAATGAAAAGCCGGAATATTGTCAACGGGAAATATAAAAATTGTTTTAAAAAAATTAAGGCGAACACTTTTCTATTTATCTCGATTTCTGTTTACTAAACCCAGCTGCTCCAAGACATCGTAAAGACGGTCACGAAATAAAACATCTACACGATACGAAAGTATATACATTTAAAAAAATCTTTTCCCCTCAACATAAAATAAAATTACTTTAGTTAGGAATAAAAGACAACGTTTGGTTATAAAGATTTTTAATTAGGTGTCTATACAAACATCAGCCGTAATCGGATAAAAACTACACAATATTTTACAGTCTTTCGAATTAATACTTACATATATTATAGAACAAAGAAATAAATTACAAACAAGCAAATCTCACAGAAATGCAATAATTTGGTATCGTCAATATACAAGATATAACTAACAAATATTATATTATAATACATTGTTTCTATTTACAATACAGGATCATTTTGTTTTGTTGACGTCAAGCAATCTTTTCAGAGCTCCTTTGATATTACAACCTGAGATCATATATTTATGAATTTACTACGAATTACACCAGATACGTTTGCACAGTGTGCTGCAGAACTACAGAGTGCGGTTGATTGTGGCGGCCGTGGAAGTCTGCCGACGAGTAATCGGAATCTATTGTTGAGTATATATGCTCGGATAAAGGTCTATCGCACGGTGATCGCTCTGCGGAGTTCGCAGACTTACCGCACAACGTTTGGCAGGTGCTATTCAATACAGACGCGTCCATTGTGTAAGTATTCGAGTTCCTTCCGTAATTGAGCCTTTTCAACTTTTGCCCGCGACGTTTCGACGAGGGCATGGCGTATCGTAATCGTTCCCAGAACCGTTTCTCTTTCCACGTTACCTCTAAACCTGTTCTCAAATACGACTTCAATTCCGGATCTCGTGGAACGAGCCCTACGGCGACTATTATTAATTTGTGGGGATTCTTACGGAGCGCTTTCTGTAAGGCATGACGGAATTCTATTTGCGACCATTCTGTTAAAATGAAATTTTTAGTCAGTACTACAATTATGCGACGCGACGCTTCTGTTGCTTCCACTACTAGATCGGGGAACTGGGCATACGTAGCCTCGAATTGAGGTACGTCTCTGTAATGTAAGCACAGATGATAAGACGGGTAACCATTTTCAAGCTCTTGTGCCAGAGATTCTATTACAAATTCTTCGTCTTTAGGACTATAACAAATGTAAGCGTCATAAAGCTTATCAGCGTCATTAAAGGCGCCCGCTAAGGGAGAGAGCTTAATGCCGCAATTTGAATACAACCACATTCTGCAAGCGTATCTAAATGTGAATGCTAAAACTAAAATCAATAATATAAGCATGAAGCCGGTGAGGGCCGACGCCAGCAGAGGTATATTGTTGGAAACGAAAAGAGCGCTTATCATTGACGAATCACTTATTTCACTACAAACTGTCACATTTAAATTCAACGACTTTTTCACTGGTCTCGTTTTCTCATTGGAACACCATAAGCTATGAATATCTACAACTTTTTCAACGTTCTGCGATATATACATTAAGAAACCTTGTAAATATTTACAATCACATGACCAACGGTTACCGCTGATAAAAAGAGTTTGTAACTTTATATTATTGTCCAAATGCCACAGACCATAATTAACAAGTCTGTTTCCATCCAAGCGTAAAACTTCGAGAGCGTCTAAAAAGGAAAAAGTTACGTTTGAAATAAACTCAATAGCGTTACTTTGCAGATACAATTCTTTCAAGTTGCTCAACTTTGAAAACTCGAGACCTCGTAAACATTTTAACTTATTGTTGTCTAAATGTAGGATCCGCAGTTCGACAAGTGTATCAAAAGTATTGTTATGAAGGTCCACAATGTTGCTAGAATTTAAATACATTACAACGGCTTTACGCATTGAAAGGAAAACGGTGTCGTTAAGTACGTTGTAAACATTTCCGTCCAAGTAAATATGCGTCGCGCTAACCGGAAATTCTCCTGGAACTATATCAGTCTGCTGCACGGAACAGTCCACAACGTTAGTGGTTTTCGTGGAATCGTGATAGCACGAACAATTTCTAGGGCAAACAGTTTTACAATTACAGAAGTTAAAATCGCAACAGCCGCAATCTTCCGGGCAATGACTGTCATATTTACATAAGAAATCTTTCAAATGAAGCGAGCTGACCGGGATGTATTTGGCACCACGAACATAAGATTCTCTACATATAGCGTTCTCTAAATCCATAACGCGGGGGTACTCCCTTGTGCTCATTGAATTAATTAACAGTAACCACTTCATCGTGCAATCGCAACGAAAAGGATTACCGCTAATGTAGAATTCGGGCAGTGGTCGCTCTTCTGCCATTTTGGAAATCCGCAAACTATTTATATCCAAGCTCTCAATCGCATTAGAATACATATCGACCCGTGTCAAATTGTTCTTGTCGCGGAACGTATCAATATCGATGTTCGAAATAAAATTATTGTTTATAAACAGAAGCTCGATGCTGTTTGGTATCGACATTTCCGACAAAGCAACTATTCGATTGTGACTCGCGTCCAACGTTTTCACGTGTAATTCTTTTTGAATTTTATAGTAATTGCCGAGAATCTCTATGAAGTTGGCGTGAATATCTAACCATTTCAAATTACCCGGAATAAAAGCGTAATCGAACCACACTAAATGATTTTCGGATAGATTCAGCCACAACAATTTCGTCAGCGATACAAACACCCCGTTTATATCAGAAATAAAGTTGCCATCCAATCGAACGGCTTCCAACTGCGTGTTCCTTTGAAAGGTTTCGGTCTCAATCGACTGTATTTTATTTTTCGCCAAATTGAGTACTTGCAGACTCGGCAAACCCCAGAACATGCCGGCTGTGAGGTTTCCTATTTGATTGTCAATTAAACGTAAACCGGTCAGCTGCGACAGATTTTGAAAGGAATTATTTGTTATTTCCGATAATAAATTCTCTCCCAAATCTAATGACTTCAACAATGGTAATTGCAAAATAGCTTCGGGGACTTTCGACAACTTATTAGAACTTAAATCTAAATCCTTCAAGTCCGAACAGTTTCGAAACGAGTTTTCGCTTATATACGACAACAAATTGTTGTTTAAATTCAATTTATTTAAAATGAAAAGCCCATTGAAAACGTGATCGTCGATCGTATTCAATTTGTTCTGGCCTAAGTTAAGACTATGCAAATTGAAAAGAGGTAAAAACGCGTTATCCTCAATATGTCCTATTGTATTATTACTTAAATTTAGTATCTGTAGAAAGAATAAGTCCTTAAACATGTTCTGCGCAATCCGCACAATCGCGTTGTGTGACAGGTCGAGCACAATTAATCTTATTAAACCCCCGAACGTTTCATCTTCTATGTGGTCGCTCTTCAATTTATTCGCTGAAAGATCTAAAACGAGTAATTGTTCCAACCTATTAAATATCCTCTTGGGCAATATTTCCAGTTCATTGTTTTTCAAATAAATCTCTCGAATTTCTCTTGTATTTTGAAATAAATTCTCAGGCAAATAATTTATAGCGTTTTCAGAGAGATTCACAACTTTTAACGCAAGCAAATCGCTGAATACATCGCCAGGCAATTCATTTATCTTGTTATTTTGCAAAAATAGTTGTGTGAGCCTTCGAAGATGTAGTATTTCAGAGTCAGCTGGTAAGGACATAATGTCGTTGTGACTCAAGTCTATACTTTGGAGTGTCGAACCGCATTTGTGACCGAAGCCCAACTCGTCAACAAATTTTATCTTGTTATGAGTTAAATTGAGTGATATTATGTTTTCCAAAGCGCAGAATAAGTCCGACGGAATTTTCCTGATGTTATTGTACGCTAAGTCTAAGGTGTGCAGTTCTCGTAAGCCGTTGAACGCGCCGAGTGACAAATCCATTTCTTTAGTTTGGCTCCATTCGTTGTTCATGGAGCGTATCTTCAAGGTTTTCAAGCCCCTCAAGCCCTCAAAAGCGTTACCAGGGAGACGAAGAAGTTTACAATTATTTATAGTGACCTCGGCCAAACCTTGCATCCTGCCGAAGTGGTGGTCTCTGAGCGTGCTCTCGGTAAGTAGCGGCCCGCAGCGGATCGCGAGCCGCTGCGCGCCTTCCGAGTGCATCGAACCGCCGACGTCTCTGTCCGACAGCGTCCGTACGTTGCACTCGACCGCACCGCCGCCACCGTCGGGAGCGCGGAAGCAGCCGTCGGTGGAGCCGGGCGCTTCCGTCACCACCGCGTCCATCACCAAAAAAAACAATAACGCGTTAATTATCATTTTAATCCGCACTGTGACCAGTTCATTTTCACCCGTCAACTTATTTCGAAATAGGATAATGGAGTTCGTAATTCGCACACAGTCATATTAGCGTCCGGAACCGCTGGTACAATTCACGATACGTATTCGTTTATGAGCGTGGTAAATAGAGCGCGATGCGATCCGCGAAACGACACACGCTCCCCCCGCGGCGGCCGGTCGGCGACTGCCGCTTACGGCTCACAATGAAATGCCATGAATGCGCGCCGGCTTGTAGGGATCGGGCCACACCATCGCGTTTCTATTGCCGCATACTAAGTAACCCCCGTAGTTTTCGACTTTTGTAGAAAACGGAAACCGTTACGTGACTCTGCGTTCATTAATGTTATTAGATCGTGTCCGGATCGACTCCGTGAGCTACAAGTGCGTAATTAGTACAGGATGCTTCATTTACTTAAAATGAGATATGCAAGCCTCCAACATTGTCATAAAAAATAAACAAAAAGGTGCTGGATATTTAAAAAGTTAAGGTGAAAGAAAATTAAAAAGAAAAATACTAATTTTTACTGATAATCTCTCACATTTCTTGATAAATAAGAAAACAATTTTGTCCGTATTCATTCAGCGTTGTTTACTTTAACGGCATTTACAGATTCATCGAACTCAAGGCTCGAGATGAAATGAATCTTAATATTCAAATGGACATCCAAATTCAGAGAAACCCGTTTTTCTTTAATAGTTTTTTCAGTAATATTTCATAAATTCACTGGCCCTCTTTAAAAAATGCTTTATTATTTTATTATGATGTGGTAGTGATGTGGGGGTGATACAATTGATGTGGGCAAGGACATGTGCCAATTTTATATAATTACACGCTACAGTAATCCGCATAGGAATAATTAATCTCACGAAAAATTAGATATAAAAAGGTATTATTAGGTATTATTCTTTAATCGTCACGAATCAACGACTGTTTCTTGTGCTTCAGCGTTTTATACTAAAATTATTCTTGTCGATATCCATTGACTGATTAGTGTTACAGCTGTCATGTCTATTTGGCACAGGGGAATCACAATATCTTTCGATTGTAGCCTCAGAACATATGAAATATGGAATAATGATGTCCACCCACTAGGGTGAAATAATGAGATTAAAAATATAATTACCAGTATCATATTATGATTCCTTTGAAGTAAATATTCACATATTTTATTATAAGGCTTTTTCAGACATAATTAAGTTTGTGAATGTATTGCTCTACTTCTGTATTAAGGATATTGTTAAAATCGATACAAAACTAGCCGCCTGAATTTGTTATGGGCTCTTCTCATGTCAGGGTGCGTTTGGAACTTTCAAAGCATGGATGCCATTATAGGGGAGCACAATCTGATTCCTGAAAATTGGGCTTCTGGCATTTTTTTCGTGATGTACACAAGTGGTCGCTGTATATTAAAATATATAAGAGGAGTAAATGTATATTCATTAACATATTTTTTGAATAATTACAGAATATTTTTTTACAGGCAACGCGTCTTACTATTTACCCTGCAGTGTTAATAACTTATGTTAATTGGCTTTTTGGTGGAGTTCTTTTCAAAATCAAATACATCAAAATAAAATTGATGTGTTTATTTTTTTGTTTTTGCTTTTTTTCTCCAGCGTTAAAATAATTTTTAGCTTTTTTCATTCAAATTAAGACTGATATAATAGCCAGCTTTTGTTTGTAGTCGCCCGTAACTAGGTACTCTACTATCCATATTTTATAGAGAACTGGCAAGTCGATGGAAGCATTTAAAGATCCTAAGCCAATGCTCATGACATAAACTCAATAATTATCAAGAAAAAAAGAAGTTCTAATAAAACTCGTGTTGTGTAGTCATATTAAAAAAATGATGTCAAATCCTTTTTGCTCAACTTAGCCTCCTCACCAATTCAATAATATTATATTAGAAATCCATATTCACATTGACCACTGAGTAAATTAGTAAACAGTAAGCCTCTCAGAAAGGACACATGCTTCCTTTGTCAATTATAAAATGGATTTCGCACGTGTGCAAAACGCAAGTGACTAAATTCCAGACCTATTAAAAAGTCGAATTAATTTACTCTAGTCATGTCTGCCTAGACCACTAGTACAAACGTGGTGCTGAGCTAGCTTTTTATTTTAACTAATATTCAGGAATAGTTTTGTAGTTGAGGACTGGGGACACAGCCTTATCAAATATGGTCCTGCGCTATACTTTCAAACGCTATATTAAACACGTCTATTGCTCGTAAATAGTGATGGAAAACATAATAAACCGAGAATCCCGAGAATAAGTCGGAAAATTACGTAACTCTTAATCGACACTGAGCCTGTGGGATGCATAAAAAAGGAAAATAGAATTTGAGCGCGGCCGCCGCGTTCAGTGACAGCTGGCTGACAAAACGCGACGGCCGATAGTCGGCCTGTCCTGCCTCGCGAAAAACTTAGACGCGGTACAGCGGTCTCGGTAACCCTTATAAGTCATTTTCTCTCAAAAAAAATACCAGCATGTGAAATATTTACCCGCCTAACCACAATACGACATATAATAAATTTAAAAAGTTCATGAAACTTAGTATGTGGCAGTAGAGAGTACGTAAATGATAATGAAGTAATACATTAATTGCACGCATTTCATGACGACACTGTCGACTATTACACTTCAATTCATAATGGTTACTGAACGAGTTAAAGGTTATTTATTATTCATCGATAGTTTACAACAGATAGTGACAGTTGAGAATGTCCGAATTGGTTTTTGTTAAACAATACTCGCTAATACCGTCTTATCTTCTATTTTTTAACTTCATTCACTCTTCATATTATCTAAAAATCGATAATACTTGGGATTATAATATTTTTACCTATCATTAATTAGTATACAATGCTTAATGTCAGAAATTTTTTTTGAAAATTAGTTAAGGTTTAGAATACTTTATTTCTCATAATATTAGAAATAATCCGATACTGAGACAAAATTAAGTAAAACGGTAGTTTTTACTAAATACCCGTTTAGTTATTAACTATTTAGCTATGGATGTTAGTACAAACACCGAAAGTATCAACTACACCGCACCGCGTAACGTAGTTGCACTACTATTTTATTTATTGAGTTTATTTGATTTTATAGTTGCGTTCAGTTTGCTAATTGTAAATGTTAATTTAGTTAGCGTATATGTAATTTTAGTAAACATATTTTAAGTGACAAAAAATATTCTCTTCATAATTATTTTTGTTTTATATTTAACCTACAGGTGTTTAGTTTAATTTTAAAATACTGTTTTGCAAGACTAATAGACGGTCAATTTCCATTACATGTTTAAGTTGTTTATTCAAATTAACTAAAACTATCCACAATAGTCAAACTGTCCAAATCTTCTCAAAGCGCACACAGCAGATATTGGTTTGATGAAAAACAAAAAAAATGGTTGTTTGTGTTCAGAGCGATTGGTTATAGGTGAAAACGCTTTTACACTATGTATAAAGTGAATCCGAAATGGCAGTACAAAGTCAGCAGGCACAAACAATATTTTATTTCAGTATGTAATTGATAATCCGGATTGTTAAAAAGTTTTTTCTTATTATATTATCATTACGTTATTAACATTTATGAAACGATTGTTTTTTTTAAAAAAAAAGGGTGTACAAACATGTTGACAATATGTTATTATGACAATAAACTATACATTGACCCCTATAAAGCTATAACTAACCACCCTGTTTAATAACGTAAATGCGTAACTACTATGTATATATATATATATATATATATATATATATATATATATATATATATATATTTATATGTGTGTGTGTGTGTGTATATATATATATAAAGTATTTTTGCCACACATTAATGCATACATTAGAAGTTGGAGTAAGCCGGAGTCACCACCAACGTTCATTAATTTTTAACTAAAACAAATGAAAAACGTCATTTATTCTATAGATCAAAGAAAACTGTCTTTGTTTCATTTATAAACTGCACGACTCCAGGTTTTACAGAGAATTCAACAGCTGCGTCTCCGAGTGCACTGCTCGTAAAACTAGTGGGGGACTTTTTTATGTCACTAACCGATGTGCTGACAACCTGTTTCAATTGACGCAACACATTTCGAGTTACGTTCGTTCATGCATTGAGATATGGTTATTACGAAATTAAGGACTTCACAATCTATTGGCCGCAACATAATATCAAATTAAATTTATATTATATTAATATTTATCTCACTTCGTTTCTTTTATGGTTTTTAAAAAACTTACAACTATTTAAAAGTTTTGTTCGAACATTTATGTGTAATTCTGTCATCTGAATATGAAAAATACAAGTTAAAGTATAAATATAAGTGAAACGAACAATAAAATTAAAAATGTGTTAGTTAATAGCACCATTTTTATAAATTAGACGATAGTTTTAAGACACAAGTTAATATCGACGTAGAAAATTTTTGTCATATTTTTTTTTTGTTTGTAAAAGATTTGTGTTTTCATTTCATTGCAATTGTCTAAATTGATTAAAATTGATTGATTTCTTTCCTAATTTCTAGTGCTCCACAACATTCATTTATTCCACTTATTTTTAATTTGTGTCCGTCCACTATTCTTTATGTTTTTGCTTATAACTTACGTTACAATAAATTGTAACACATGTAAACTGACCTAATTATTAAAAAAGATGTATATATTGATAAAAAAATCATAAAATGTGTTAACTCTTAACCTCAAAATTTGAAATTTAAGCCAAAACCTATGTGAAATAAAAAAGGCATTACTAAAAAACTAAAGGAGACGGATATATAATCGCGTACTATTTGTTTCCTTTCTTTACGTATTAATTAAGATATTCCCTTAAGTCAATCGTTATTACCTTTGGCTTAGAGTAGTATGGCAACAAAATATTTCTATGGTAGAGACTTAAGGAGAAACTTAAAAAGTTTAAGTAACTTGGTTTTGTAAGCCTAGTCGTAATTGAAGGCAGCACAAGGAACAATCACATGCATTAAGCTTTAAATTACCACAGGAATGGACCGCGACAAGAACATTAAAAATATTCATTCTTAGAAGACAGCTAAGAACACGATTATTTAGTAATTGAAACTTATGGTGTATGTAATTTTATTTATGCCATAAGAATAACTACCGAACTTCATAACTGTGTTTTTTTCTGTTTAAAATTGCATAAAAAACGTTTGTTAGGTATTTAATGCTTACAGCTAATACTATTACGACGATATAAACAGCTTTTCTGTTTAAAAAAAAGTTTTTTAGATATTTAATGCTTACAGCTAACACTTATACGACGACATAAACAGCGAAACTAATGTACATATTTTAATATAATGAAAAAGCCACATCTTTGTTTTACAGTTTTATTGCACTTAACAAATATCATAATGCGAGGCATTATATGCTACGAGCGATTTCCAGCACAACGTCATATTACAACCGGAACTTTTTTTTATTTGACCCCCCTATTGGGTGCCTATCCTTCCACCCCTATCTGGTTGGGGACAGGGATTTAATTTATTAATTTTTTTTTCCAATGTACTTATTTTTTTATATCTATTCTCTTCTTTCATTCGTCACAATATCTACCTTCTACTCTGTCATTCAAAAATTCGATCAACTTTTCTCATTCACTCTAATTACCTTTCATCCAACCTCAATCACTGCTTAGGTCTGTTAGGTCTATTTACAATTACAACCGGAACTTATAATCTCCAACGGATGTATTACCGCGGCGTAAGTATACACGCAAACTCAACAATTACTTTCCCAGTATCCTCGTAACCGGCAAGAAACGTTACAACTGTCATTTATTGTCTCAGGCACACGTTACGCAAGGTTTTCCAGGTGCGAACGTAACATTTTATGTATCCACAAAACGTAACCTGATAAAAAGGTACGTACGTAAAAAAGCCTTAAAATGAACATCGTACACAATACCTACGATTTACATAGTTGTTTACTATTAATAGATTTAATAGATAATTATTCGAAGTCACCTAGAAACTCGTCGGAATCCAATTACAAAAGCCACACAAACAACAAGAAAAATATCGGTTTGAACAGCTATTTTTTTTTACTACTGGCAATAATGGACATACGTTACGTGTGCGACAAATTACATTGGACTAACATCTACGGGAGTAAACATCAAGAACAAACTCGAGAACATGACGACAGACAATATTTCCTGTAGTATGAATTATAAAATACTAAAACAAAACTATTACTCCTTATCACTTCTAGAAAAGTAGGATAAATTCACTAATAAAAAGGTCGTATACATTTCCAAAACCGTTTTGTGTTTAATCCAAAAAAAATATTTCACATAACTAGTTGTATTATTGGTTGTTCGGAAAGTAATTTCGGTTTTCCCCGTCAGAGGATTTAATTCTATTCTTTTGATCCCAACTTCACACTTAAGCCGCACAGCATATACGTGTGTGTATGTGTTTGTGATTTTACGCAGTAGTTTTTGGTTGGTACCCTTTTTAATATGGAGAGCAATATGCAGCATTTTCGTTATATTTTTTTACTTTTTATCTATAGAAAAGATAAAAATTCTGTTCAAGCCAGAAAGAAATTAGCTGATGTGTATGAAGAAGATGTGTTGACAATACGCCAGTGCCAGAACTGGTTTCCAAAATTTCGATCCGACGATTTTGATGTCGCAGATGCGCTGCGTTCTGGAAGGCCGGTTGAAACTGATAAAGACGCGATAAAGGCATTAGACGATGCGAACACGCGAGATCGGTGAGAAGTTAAATCTATCGAATTTAACTGTTTGTAAACCTGAAAGGCCTGGGTTTGACCTCGAATCTCGATATATGAGTTCTCCATGTCCTCACGGATAGTAATTTGTATCTTCAATCATTTTATAGGCGTGGAGTCATGCTACTACCAGAGAGATGGCAAAAGGTGATGAATCAGAAAGGCCAATAAATAATCACCAAAAATATTTATTCATTATACGAAGAATGTCTTACATATTCACAAAAAACAAAATTGCTTTTTAAAGAACCCAGTACATTTCGGTATTTGTATGAATAGGTGCATACTATATACACGTATGATATTAAAACATCGTAACAGATTTGTTATTACTGAAATAGCATAAATAGTGCCCAAAAAGTAAATCTAATACAAAATATATTGAGACATATATATAAAAATAAAAAGGAGAAAAAACCGTCTCGAATTATATAAGCATGTATGCGTCTTATAAACAATTTAGCCGGAATAGATAAAGAGAGATAATAAATATGAGCAATAATAAAGAATTTTGGATGATAAAGAACCTAAAACTTAAAAAAAACAAACACAACGTTCAAGTCTTGTCAAAATTGTAAAAAGATTTAGACTAATATAGTAACGTCATAAGTTTCATTATAATTGACTATGTAATTTATATTCTCAATAAACTTTTGATTGTCAATAATATTACGCTATTGATAAGAAATTAAAAGATTTACTTAAAGTCAATATCGGATTGTCAATGCAACCCAAAAAGATAACTTTACAATGTAAGACATTTTTCGAAATTGTACTGATAAAAACCTCTTTTAATAGTGATTAACAATTAATACTTTTCTGTGAAACAGACGCTCGTTTATTTCACAGAGATGTATAGGGAGAAACAAAATATGCACATGCCTTCACTGCCACGCAGCGCGGCGCGAAACTTTACAACGAGCTTTCGCAAACTAGCGCATACTTTGTACAGCTTCAACAGACCAGCGTGGTAGAATATTTGATGTCATAAAGCTGCATACTTTATTTAAAACTAAACTGTAATGCTAACTAACACCGAAATAATCTCATACGCTGTAATTAGTTTCACTAGTAAGTTTATTTAACAAACAATTAATGATTAAACGTAATATTTTGTGTATCCGGTAGTCGCAGCGTGGGTAGGTCCCCAACTAGGCCGACGACGTAATCAAGATTGCAGAAAGTCTCTAGATGCAGGCAGAGCAAGGCATTGTAGCAATCTTTAGGGGTAACCTATGTCTTTCAGAAAGAGTCTATCGACTGAAAAATGATAATAATTATACCAGTCAATTTTATAAAAAATTTATAATCAATCCCTAAATTAGTATCGGTGCAATTTTTGAGGCCACGTAAAATCAATAATGGGTTAGTTAGTTATATATATGTATATTAAAATGTAACAAAAACCAGTACTTTGTTTTTTTTTAATGACATTTTTTTTCATTCGGTGCATGTTAATTCCTTACATTTAAAAATTAATTATGAGTTAATATTACCACCATGTTTGTCGGAGGAATTTCTTAAAGCGGGTGTATAATTAATTTAATACAAAGGTTGACAGCCTTTCTACAGCAAGAAAGGAACGAGCGACACGCTACGTTTTCTCGCATAATTAGTGGAAGTTTGCCTCTTACAACATGACCTGCAAATGCATCGCGATCTTTCTTTAATATTTACATTACCGTACATATGTATATAAATAATTAAACATATTATCAACAGAAACATTGAGTTTACTTAATTTATTTCATTTTTCTATTAAACATTGTCATAAATTTAAAAGTAAGATAATAAGACAACCCACGAGATCTTAAAATCAAAGACATTTCTAATAAATATTTAGAACCGAAAGTAATCAATTATAATGCAAAGTGAAAAGTGTAAATTACATAATAGACCTCTACGAGTATATTTCCCGCATAAAAATGATATAAAGATGTAAATGCTAAAACGAATTAACAAATTCCAAATTACATTTCAATATGACTTGAACCTTTCAGATAAACATAATGATAATTAATGTTGTCAGATGGTGTAGACAATACCTATAATTTCAGAAAATAATTTACATTTCAGCTGTACGGGGGCTCTTTGACAACTCCGAAAGTTTTTAAATTTCCCCTGCAGTTACTATAAATGCAACAATGCTGTCGTTAATCTACACTATCTATTAATAGGCTCCTGTCAATGAAAAAGTGAATTTCGTGTGTTGATTAAACATTTCGTTTGTACAAAAAACCATCTTTCTTACCAAGGTAAGCTCGATAAATACTATAGGAACTGTACACCATCAATGTTGATGGTTAAGAAATGGCCTATTGAGCTCCAGTGTTGTCGTGTCAGCACCAGAGACGCCATACCTTTAAATAACCCAAAAGAGGTCAAAAAATTCATGAAATAATATTGGACGATCAGAGAATGAAAATAGGTGATGTGGCTGAAGCTTAAGTTAAAAAGAGAAAAGTGGTACAATGTCCGACCAATATTACTCAGAGCTTTTAGACAGATTCGATATTAATTTAAAACATTCGGCGAAAAAAGAGTCCTGTCCTATCAAGACAGTACAAAAACACGCGTACACACGTGTGTAGTCACCATGTAAAATATCTATAACCTTACCTATGAACTGCTGCCCCCTTCAGTTCATTCTCGACTATTCCCTTTTTCAAAATCTGAAAAAATGGCCGGGTAGTATAAGATTCGGATCGAACGAAGGGGTCATAACCGAAACTAACACCTATTTTACAGGCCAAAAAAACTATTATTTGGAAATAATATAGAAAAATTGATCTCATACGTTATTACATTGAAAAAAAAAACGCTCGTTTGCCGCTATTATTTTATTCAAATAGTTCAATCTTCATAAAATTCAAATAAATTTATGCAACATAATATTTTCAGTTTCATTTTGGACATGCAAATAGTTTGTAAATGACAACCGAGCCAGCTCATTTCTGCGGTCAAACTTGACGCTGCTCAATCGTTATTATTTGGAACACTGCACTTTGAAAAGCGGATCGGCTTACTAATTATAAACGAGCGGTTTATTAAGGACCGCAGCATGACTTCCGGGCCTAGTTCACAAAATAAATTATTGTTAAAACAAAATAAAAACAACTTTATTGTTATTTACAATTATGCTACGAGTAAAATCTATTATTCGAGTAGCTTGAGTGAGAACCGGGTATAAAGAACACCTAAAAACGGCAATTTACTGCAGTTGAATAATCTTTAAAGATCATTAATGATGTCGTTATTTTTTTATTTGGATAAGTTAGGAGAGGTCGTCGATGAAGACGACTTCATTGCAAGGAAATTGCATTGACTTTATATATTATTTTAATAACGTCACGCTGGTGCCCAAAGAGTATGCATATTTCGCGGGTTCGAGGCGGCAGGGCACAGAGGGCGTATAACCTACGACTACGGTAGCTAACTCGAGCGCTCTCGAAAGGAGCTTCAGCTCTCGCCTCTACATACTACTGTTTCACTTGATTAAAATATTGAGGACTACTCCTTAAAACGTGTATCCCAAAAATTGTGATGTACATGACTAGAAGCAAAGACAACTTCTTGTATCTCTTTTGTATAACAGAACCTCGGTTTGTAGTGTTACTCAATGCGCGTTTAGCAATCTTATTGGAGGGTACCCCAGAATCTCGATTCGATTGATTATTATTGACAGTTTAAGTGATTAAGTGGTATTATTTTTTTTTTACTACGATCAAAAATATCAATCCACCAAAAATTTTTAAGAGTCCAATTACGAGTGAGCTTATTAAATTAAATCTTAATACTTGAGGGATCGTGTAGCTGTATTAATTTCATATTCTCGATTGAAGACGAAATCTGAAAATATTAAATCTTTCACAACCTACTGTGAGGATTTACATCATCGTAATATTACGTAAATAATAATAAAAAAGGTTAATCAGTCTTACTTCATTAAAAATATCATTACCAGTGATTACAAACTAAATTATTTTCATGTATATTTTACATTTTTAAGGATTAATTTAGTTACTTATGTTTATTTCTACAATAATTTCATTTCGACGATAGTAAACGTAAATAATATTTAAAACTTCGATTCAGATGTTTCTTTATTCATTATCTTTGGTAATTAATATTAACCAGACGAAACTCATACAGTGCTTAGTATTTTGAATGTACTTTTATAAGCAAATTAAAGGTAAACATGGTTGTATTGGGAGCTAACAGATATAAAGATATCTAAATGACTTTAAACACAAATCTGTTACGAAACGCATTTAAAAAAAAAAACAATAATCATTCGTCCTATTTACTGTCAGAGTTGTATTCATAACAAAAAATGAAACTTTGTCCTTGTGCCTGTACATCGCATCCTTACGGCGTTATGACCTGCCATCGAGACAGCTTGTGCATTTTTAACTATTAGCTCTATCCGACAAATAAACGTATAAGTTAACCATTTGCACTCGAGGATGTTTTTGCGCAGACCAACTAGCAACTCAAGAAGTTTCAGAATACTTTTGATGAATTTACATCCTCCAATGTCAAATAACTACACATTTAGTATCATCTTTACGAGCATAATTTCTTAAACATTAGCCTTGGTAATTTTGCTTCGTACGATATTTCATGAAACAGTTGCAGTGATGCATACTTGGGTTTATCGGGACAATACGGTAATATGTTGTTTGATGTCTTTCGGTATGTTGATTTCGTTGAGAGCAGATTTTGTATTCTTTCCTACTCTTATTAGAATGATATGCAGCTTTAAATTTAAGCATAATTTCGAAGATTCAAACTTCGACTTTTCTATTCTTCGCCGCGACTATCATGTTCATACTTGGACCGAAACACATCCGGTTCGTAGTTGTTTAGTAATTTCGACGTCGCATCTGCATTTGAAGGGACATAATTTTAAATATAAAATTATACAAAGTGTAGTAACGTGCGTCGAAAAAACGTAAACAATTACCGGCGCGCATCAAGTTACCGCAGCGAAAATTGAAGTGGTGAGCGAGTCAGCTCTCGAGTGCAAAGCGTTAAATTTAAAAATGCGCCATTTTAAAGAAATTGTTGGTCTTATGTTTTTTTTTACCCCCTTCTTGCCAATATACTCTAATAACTAAACAACCAAGACTTTACAGTTGTACACAAAATAAAACGTCATCTTTATTCATTATTTATTATGTCTTATTAAATTAAAATACAAAATAATATTTACAATCCATAATGAAATGATTTCACATTCCTCATCCTCATTCTTCAACCTAACACAAAAAACAAGAGACATCACAACATCTTGTATACCATGTTAATATAATGGACAAAACTTTAACAATGGCTTACTTATCATTCATGTGAGAAAATAATATCACAACTTGTTACTAGTAACAAACTTCATGAAGAGCCATCAATCCTCCTCCATTCTCCATCTTCCTTCAGAAATCACTCGTCCTTCCATTGCTTATTTAAACTTATTGTTGCGTCATTGTCCAATGTTTTTGATAAGCCATTTGCTTCTTAAATAACTCTACATGACATGATATTGAATATATAAATCAACTTTATCATCAGCCGAACATAAATTCAAATTTATATCAATCTACACATGAAAAACATTTTCATAAGAGATATTTAAAGTATGATTATTAAGAGCTTTGAACACAATATAGACATCGGTTATAGAAAAAAGATTTGAAATTTTGCATATGCAGTATAATCATATATAGCAATCATCATTAATTTATTGTATTAGCTTTTGCTTTAATATTTGACGAAGAATAAATTGTTACATTTAATTACTACTTTTACATTTAATTGGCAAAAGTTTATTGAAATAATAATACCATTATATATATAGTTACGACAGAATTTACACAATAATAGTACTAATTGTTAATCAAAAAATTAAAATCATAGACCATACCAAAATTCTGAAATCGTCAAGTTCACGCCATTTAGTTGCACAAAGTTCAGTCTTATCCCACAATATTCAATATTAAAAGTAATAAATATATTTGGTATGATTTATTTAATAAACATCTGGTGCAACATAAGCCAAATGATTTTTTTTAGATCACTTGAAAACTGGAAATTGCCACTTACAATGTGTTATTAGTAGATTGATTAAAATCGTGTATTACATACTACTCTCAACAATGGCTAGGATAACAATGAACTCGAAAAATTTTATAATCCGTATACTCCTTGTTGCTTACATTGAAATTGTGTTTGAAAAAAAAAAAACAAGCAACTTATTTAGTTAAAACATATCTGTACGAAAATATAATACATTCTGAAATCTATTACATCTACTTAATATTTTGTCAAATCGACAATAAACTTCTCACACAACAAGCTAAAATAAGTTTAGTTGACACAATATAAGTAGTATCTAATTATTGCAAATTCTGCTGATAAAAGGCCACTGAGTACTTTTACATGATATTGCTTCATTAAAATTGGCTTACATTTGAACATATTCAAAAGGCAAACTTCAATATTCCGCAAATTTGACTAGAAGAACTACAGCTGTTTAGTCCATGGTTAACGAACCGCAACACAATACTGAAAGTTGTGTCAAATAGATCTAGAACATGGCACATTGTCCAATGATCAGTTAATCACATATGCGCGTGCAGCTGGAAATAAAACACACTAACAATTTTAATAAGGCATCTATATAGATATAGATGTGTCAACTTGTAATGTTTGAGTACAGCTGGCTATGCCCACACTTCACACTGTTGGTCCGCCCGTAGCATTTAACGGTTGCCTATTTGTCGATAGCCTGCACGTGGTCAGGGCGCTCGCCTCGCGAATACTTTGCCCACATTCTGGTGTATAGCATCTCGAGGCCGGTCGCGTATGCCTTGCAGTCGAAAAGCGGGCTCTCAGTCCTTGCTGTCCAAACTTTCGCGCGAATCGCTTTTAAACTGAAAATAAAGAATTATTATACAATTATGAACATTTTATACTCTTCGTTTGATTTTCACTAAGTAAAAACTTTTGTAATCATCTGATAGTAACTTGTTGCATATATATATATATATATATATATATATATATATATATATATATATATATATATATATACAGATTTTGGTACAGTTTTACCATGAAATCTCTATTCAAATTTAACTTACATCAAAAATGACAAAATATAAACTGTGACAACAAAGGAATCTAAACAGATTTTATAAACACGAAACAGATACGACGAATAATATAACTTAAAAAAAAACAATCAACAGCATGTAAATCCACTTTTTCACATAAACTCATAATCGTAAATTCCTTTTTACACTTACTATTCTTTATCGGTGCCTAATCTTACAGCTATATCTTGATACTCCTGTCGCGTCCTTGCAATCAATTCAGGACATCCAAGGGTATTAAGTTGAGAAGCTGCCACTCTAAAAAATAAAATGAAACATGAAAATAAATATGTTAATGTTGACTATTCAAGTCCCTGACGGTATCACAAACCAATCACAGAACGCGTACACAATGCAACAGCTTTATTTAAATTTATTATTCCATTATTATAGTACTATTCTTCCTGCAGTATAATATACTATTGAAGTTTAAAAGGAGCTGTGTGGTGTACTAGCGTAAAAAATATCCGGGCGCTCGATTTGTACAATTCTTAAATCACGTTTAGTTGCCCTCGGTGAACAACGTGTTGGGTTTGAAATTTTACCAGCACAAGCTGTCTAGGACCCCCAAAATGGTTCACACATTACTCGGCTGAAAGTTTTTAGAATATACACTAGTATATAGATATCTCACCAGCATTACTTGATACGTTGCAATGTAATGGGAAAAACAATTTACCTGGATGCTAGAGTTTCGCCAGGTAAGGTGACCACGGGTGTGCCTGTCCACAAGATGTCCATGCTGGTTGTGTGTCCGTTGCAAAGTGGCGTATCCAGGCACACGTCGGCGAGCTGCCCGCGCCGCACGTGCTCCTCCTTAGCAGCCACATTCGAGAATATTATACGTCCCGGAGGAAGACCTGTGGTAATTTGTAAAAAAATCATGAATATAATTTTTTTCGCAAATTGTTTGTCTTTATTATTAGGCGATATTCACAATCGCTCTGAAAAAGTTAATTCTATCCTTTCCTACGAAATCCAATTTAAAACCACAAACCAGTGGTATTTTAGCACATAGACAAAGTGACTCTCTATAATGGAAACATGAATAAAAAAAATATAATTTTTTTATTACTTAGCATAATTATGCAGAACACCGAACACTTACCTAATTGTTGAGCGGTGGACTGTAAGTTGGGTTCACCCACAGCAGGGAACCTCAGGAGCCACAGTACACTGTTAGGCACGTGTTTTAGAATATACACCCACATGTGTAGTGTCAGTGGATCGATTTTGTAGAGCTGATTAAAGTTGCAGTAGACTACGGCGTCGTCGGGCAGGCCATACTGCTGGCGCGTCGTTATCACGATCGACTGGGGCACCTCTTCTCCCGTCGCTGCCTTGTTGTTGGTTTGCGTCGTCGCCAAACCATTTTGTAATATCACTCCATTTACTGACGTCTACAATCAAATGTACGTGAAAATTACATTGTATTAGTATTTTTAAGGATAAATTCAGTGACAAACTATTTTTTATATCCACTAATTTTCACTCGATCTGCTAAAATTTTCTTTGAAAAAAGTATCAAGTCCTATTCGTGGGAGAATTAAATACATAAGATATAAGACTATACATAAGTAACGAAACCTGTATATAATCCAAATTACTGACCTGCACTTGTCCTGAAGCGATCATAGTCTCGATGGGCGTTGTCGTGGGCAACTCGGCAACTTTCAGAGAAATCTCCACCGGCCTCGCTGCACGCACGACTTCCTTGATTTCCTTGATATCGGTGTTCTCAACAAGTGGGGACAGATCCGTCGCGTTAATAACGGCTACATTATCAGCTAAACCGCCCAGGCTGTTGTGCGACTTCACTTTGTCGCTTACAATCAATCGCTCTTGCAAGTGTGGGAACATTTGCTTGTGGTCTCCAACGAAATATGTGTGGGGCATATACGCTAGTTTCTCGCTATATTGACTGGCTAGTTCTAACGGAGACGTCACTGCGTCCGTTACGAGATAATCCATGTAACTCGCCCCGCTAGTTCCCGGGTACCCAAGCCACATGACTTGAACCGGAGCAGGACGCAAAGCGAATATTTCATTCCGTGCCCCTTTTGTGTAGCCATTCATATTTACCAAAATATGTATACCATCTGCGTAAATTTTGTCAGCGGCTTTCCCGTTGCAGGGCACTTGCGACAAGTCGATAAAATGCTCCGCCTCCTTAGCTACCTTCGATCGGAAGGTAGTACCGTCGTCGGGACTCAGGGCGTAACAGAATATTTCGACTTTAAGGCGGTCGTGCAGCCCGGGCACGGATTGCATCAGATGTGAAGTAGGATGGTTACCGAAGTCACTGCTCACGTAGCCAATGCGCAAGCGCCCCTGCAACTCGCGGCTGAATTTGTATTGAGCTTTATGAAGTACCTGAACCTTTTCTAAGCAAAGATTCGCATGACGGGCGGCGATCGCTTTCCGAAACTCGTGCGACAGTGGATACAGCATAGAGTGATGAGGATGTACCGAGGGCAGCCTGTTCTTTTCGAGCTGCTCCGCAACGATACTTACTAGTTTCTTCATCCTTGCTTCATAATCTGTCCAGTCACAAACGATCTGCAGGCAATGTGCCAAATTACAGTAGGCATCAGGAAAATCAGGTTTTAGTTTTAAAGCAGTTCTATAAGACTGTATTGCTTCTGGAATATTTCCAGAGTCTTTGTGGATGCTGGCAAGGTTGCTGTGTGCATCAGCGAAGGCGGGGTTAATTTGTATAGCCCGCGAATAACATTGCAAGGCTCCAGCTACGTCTTGCATTTCTTTAAGAGTATTGCCCATATTACTGTAGGCATCGGCAAAAGCGGGCTGAATTCGGATAGCTTCCTTGTAATGCATTAGCGCTTCATTGAGCTTGCCTTGTTGTTGTAATACAGACGCCAGGTTGCTATGGGCGGCGGCAAATTCCGGGAATACTTCTAACGCTTTCAAGTACAATCTGGTCGCTTCTTCTATGTAGCCTTGTTCACGTTTGATATTCGCCAGGTTATTCAGAGAATCGGCATGTGACGGGCACAGACGTAAGGCCGTGTTGTAGCATTCCTCCGCATCGATAACTTGTCCCTTTTCTTTCAAAGCGTTCGCCAGATTACAGTAAGCATCTGGGAAATTCGGTTGCAACTCTATCGCTCTTCTGTACGTATCGATTGCCAGATCAATCAGACCTTGCTCATAATAGACGCACGCCAAATTTCCATGAACGACGGCATTATTTGGGGAAAGATTCAAAGCTCTTAAGTACGCAGCGACTGCCCTATTAAAACAACGAAGGAAGCATTAATTAAATGTTGATAATTACAAAAATATTTCAAATTAGGTTTTTTTTATCTTACCTATCGAAAATTCTAGCTTCCTTGAGAACATTGCCAAGGTTGATGTAAGCGTCCAAGAAATTAGGATCTAACGCTACTGCTTTTTCAAAATGGTGAATTGCCAACCAGATTTCACTTTGTGCGTTAAAAACGCATCCTAAGTTACTCCAAGCCACTGCAAAGTCGGGCCTGGTTTCGATGGCCTTCAAGTAACAAGCCTACACACACGAAAAAAATGCATATTACTATTTAATAATATTACAATTTTCACATTGATGGATTATTGAAATGTGAATTTACGCCAGAGTAGAAATTTACACCAAGGCGATGAATGGTGTCCGGAGGTCGATTTGAAACAAAGGCGACCGAGCACCAATCACCATTTGCTCATGAGATTACGCCAAGTGCACCCTACTATACGCTACGCCGAGAGCCACAAACATCAGTAGGAAATGCAAACGACAAGTCCCGGTTAGAAGGCACGGATGTACAGATGATGTTCAGAAACACGACCGACCAACGCTTCCACTTCCTATCCGATGAAAGAGGATGGTCACGAACATGAAAAAGAACAAAGTGTGCACGACATGTGTCCGATATCCTGTCCAAAACAATTTCTTGCAAACCTTTTACACTTTACCTTCGGGGCACAGTACGTTGTCATCGCGGCAGGAAAGCGACTGATGTACCAACCGTTACCCGGCTACTAACAGCACCGCTCACACCTACTGTCTTACCAGACAACACCTTGTGAAAATATAACAGAATTAGTTGATTTTGAGTCAAACTATTTCACCCGATCTCGGCATAGTTCTACTAGTATTGCAAATCAATGTTCATGGTTCGAGAGGATCATTGTCGCCCGCGCTGTCATCGAGCAGAGCGTCACGACAGGCATGCCATGAATGACCAGGTCGTATCGTACAGACAAACATAATATTGTACACTACCACTTCTCGCTAAAGGAATGTGAACATAACATACTATTGACTCCTTTGATCCTCCATTGAAATGTATATCAAGAAATCACTACGAATCACTACAAGCAAAAGGATTAGATTAACTAAGTGATCTGTAGAAGGCAACAGGACATTTTCAAGTACGAAACGTTTGTTAGACCACTACAATCAGCATACTCTCTCTTTAGACATCAACTTTCCACACATCGATTTGTTATCCGTTAAAACGTTTCCGATCTTTATTTAGTTATCGAGGTCTAATAATGATCAGATAACCATATCCGTAGTGTGGAAAATTTATATTTTTACGCATAACGCAGTCACAAAATATTAAAGTAAATTGAAAATGGACGCTTTAGTGTTTTGTGACAGGGGTTAACCTCTACATGGAACAAATCAGTAGACAAATATTCAACGTGATAATTGCATGCGTCAGATACCGATTTGTTCTCACAGAAGTAATAATGGTTTAAACAAACGCGCTTCTGACGTTTAGCTTACGTTATTTGAAAACAGAGTGAAATAATAAAGTTGAAACCATTATCAATGAACGCAACGCTGTAACCACAATACAATGGAGTACGCAATGGCCGTGTACGCTGACGAAACAGAGAGTACGCTGACATGTTTCCGCACAAAGAGAACAAATGTAGCGTCCCGTTGGCTTCAGGGCAAACCAGAAAGCAGAAAACGAGATTTTATTTACCTTCGCCTCGTCGAGACGACCAAGGGCCTTGAGTAAATTGCCAAGGTCACTTCTAACACAGTAAAGTTCCTGCAACAATATGAAAATCTAAGTCAACGTTACATTCCGGTATAATTAAAGTTTAATAAACATTTGTAAATGGATTAAATTCTTATTTAGGGACTTAAATATCAAATTTAATTTGGAATAGTCCCCCATCATATACTAAAACGCATAAAGTATAAGCTACGATAGATACCATTTTCCAACACCTCGGACGTCTTCAGTTTTCCACGTCACATCATTCTATCATAAAATATACTAATTATTATTCAAAAACAATAGCACATAATTCTAAGAACAAGTTTCCGGTTTGTCAAAAGCTAAGAATAACGATTCAATCGTTATTCTTAGCTTTTGACAAACAACTTTAAAAAACTACTTCTTACAATTAAGTTTAAAATGAAGTATAATAATGTTGCTTGTGTGTATTATTACTACTATATACTGTCAACAAAAGTTTTAATACCCGTAAAATAAGATTGTGCTTTTCTAACTACACATAATTAAATTAATTCGCTCTTCATACGTATCGTATCAATACGAGATACAAAGTAACTTATTTCGTTACGTATACATAACGATAATTCTATTTGTAAGCGATTATAAAGACAATTTTAATACAAGACACTACGGCCTTTCCCTTTGATAAAATTTTATACTTCAACAACCTTTATAATCTAGCGCTACAGAAAATTTTGAAACACAAAATTCTGAGCAGCACCGCGTATCCATCTTGAGACAAATTGGACCAGTAACCAAGTATTGGACTAACAGTCTTTGGAACTGGGACAATAACAATCACAAATTATCTGGCTTCGCGTCAGAAATGAACGCCGCAGTGAATTCTACCTGTAGGTTCAAATAAAAGATATCTAATTAACACTAAATGTATCAGATCCGATTTAGCTCCGCCACTAAGTCCTTATCGGTAAAATATATATTTTTATTTCTTTGCATTTGTATTAAGATTGTTAATGTTGTTAGCAATTTTTAATAAATAAAGTAGAATAAATCACGCAAATTTTGTAAAATTTTTAACTCTGTAATATAGGACTGTTATACAAAAATTCTATTCAAATCGTAACGGCAATAAGAAGCCCGAATACAAGACATTAATAAAGCGACATCAATAAAATAATTCAAAAAACTTGTAAACATCATTCTTTTTCTTGTCTAAAATAATAATATTCATCTTGTAGATGCTTTTGATGACAGGTTCACAAAGAGAACAATTTACGAAACGCCTTATTGAAACCATTCAACTGTATCTTAGCTAGGACCGAGGACAATGAATTTGAACTGTACACATCAAAGTCAATGGATAACAATCGAAACAATAGGTAATTGCCGAAGGAGGAAATTATTTACTTGAGCAAACAATTTTCGAGGTTATGCATATTACTATAAAGTAGAAATTTGCAATATCAACATTTTTTACATAACCTCATACAACCGTAATCACTGTATCATAATCATATTAATAGTAATTCTTAGGTAGCAAACAGACATGTCGTCATCTACTTCTGTATTCAAGTCGTAGCTCATTTTTATTTACTACTTTAGACAATGGATATTTTATCCAAAGGAAAGTTTAAAAAAGGTAAATTGTAATTTTCCTGCAAATATATGTTCCTGGACTATAACTATGAAGTTACAACCCGACCGGAACGGATGTACCGCATGTTAGGAAAGCGCATATACCTAACTAGGGTTGCTGGTCAGATTGTACTGCCTAGGATCAATTTAAAGAATATTCGGATTCTAATCTATTATACTGAGAGATGTTCGTTCATATACTCCAAAAATCTGAATACATTTTATTTTAACGACTGAGCGCATAAAACAATAACACATTCACGACAGCGCGGGCCACCGGTAGCCCGCGCGAGATTGTCTCAACACCGGTCGTACGTATTCGATTGTATATACATTAATTTTTCAGCGTCTAAGATTGTTCTATTAGATTTTGAAAAAATAACGTACTTTCATTAAAAACCTTCATTTTTAATTACAAATGCGATTAATTATATATCTTAAACGTAAGTTACGTCTTAATTCTTGTAGTTTTGTTGGAGGCAAAATCTCTGCCCTTTTTAAACAAATTTTGTAGCATTTCTTGCATCGTTTATGGGACTCTATTATAGGCCCTTTTTGTGGTTGAAGAACATGTTTATTAGACGGTATATTACATTATATTGGATTTTTTTACTAAAAGGTGATCAATAATAACTTCCCTAAATTGAAACAGTCATATTTTTTGTGCCCCATCTTTTATAAATATACCAGGAATTCACGAGAGAAGTTCTGCATTTCATTTGTATTTTTACTTTTCGTTACTATTTAATAGTATTTCGTAAACAACTGTAATAAACATATAAAATAAAAACCCACTGCACTACTAAACAAACATAAAACGCGTATACATGTCTCTACAGGCAAAAATCGCGTGCCGACAGATGAAGCACGGCATTAATTTATATTCATTGAGTATTAACCAGGCAGTAAATAATTTATAAGAATGTACTAAAGTTATTTATGTATGGGTATATATATATATAAATAGTATTCTTATAAGTATATGCATTATAGTATAATTGGCAAAACCCTGCATTTTACCAACCTTTAAATTCTAGGAATTTAAATGTTTCATACCCTCATACCATTTAGATTATGTTTACATATTTAAAAAAAAGTAATAGATATAGATAGGGTAAGTGCTATGGTGCGCATGAACATAATTAAATTATACTTAGTCTGGCAATAAATACTGTTACTATTCAAAAAAAGAAAATATTACGTTTGAATTTGGAATCTGTCATTTTTATATGATTGCTTGATGTGTTTTCTTATTTTCGCGCCATTATATTGTTAAATATTTTGTTATATTAAAATGGAGTGGGGTGATAAAGAGAACCGAATCGCTGTGATTGCCTTACATAAAGTAGGTATGGAGAAAAGTGCAATTTTTAAAACCCTCCACCCGCTTGGTATTAGTCAAATGTTTGTTTACCGGGCTATTGATAGGTACAATGATACCTCCTCTGTTTGTGACAGAAAAAGATCTGGCCGTCCACGTACCGTTCGTGTGAAAAAGGTGATTAAAGCAGTTAGGGAAAGAATTCGAAGAAATCCTGTCCGTAAGCAAAAGATTTTATCTCGGGAGATGAAGATAGCTCCTAGAACCATGTCGCGTATATTAAAAGATGACTTAGGACTTGCAGCCTATAAGAGACGTACTGGTCACTTCTTAACTGATAATTTAAAGAAGAATAGGGTGGTAAAATCCAAACAACTACTTAAGCGGTACGCAAAGGGAGGTCACAAAAAAATTTTGTTTACGGATGAGAAAATTTTTACAATTGAGCAGTATTTTAATAAACAAAATGACCGTATTTATGCTGGAAGCTCTAAAGAAGCTTCGCAATTAGTAAACAGAGTACAACGTGGGCATTATCCCACTTCAGTGATGGTTTGGTGGGGTGTTAGCTATGAAGGGGTGACTGAGCCATATTTTTGTGAAAAAGGTATTAAAACGTCGGCACAAGTTTATCAAAATACCATTCTTGAGACGGTAGTTAAGCCTTTAACTAACACCATGTTCAATAACAAAGAATGGTGCTTTCAACAAGACTCGGCACCGGGTCATAGAGCTCGATCCACCCAATCTTGGTTGAAAACTAACGTTCCGGACTTTATCAGCACTGAAAACTGGCCGTCGTCAAGTCCTGACCTAAATCCATTGGATTATGATTTATGGTCAGTTTTAGAGAGTAAGGCTTGCTCTAAACGCCATGATAATTTGGAGTCCCTAAAACGATCCATTCGGTTGGCAGTGAAGAATTTTCCTCTAGAAAGAGTTCGTGCTGCTATTGATAACTGGCCTCAACGTTTAAAAGACTGTATTGCAGCCAATGGAGACCACTTCGAATAAACATTGTATATTTTTAATAGTTATATATTGATGTATTAAACTAACTCACTATGAAAGGAATAAATGTTACGTATAAAAAAAAATCGTGCTTTTCTTTATAACAATATTTATGGCAAGACTAAGTATTTTCAAAGCTTTGCTGACAATACCTTAAAGGAAGGTCATATCATTTATCAACAGATCAGCAGTTTCCTGTTTGACCTGTCACTTTATGGGATAATAAACATAGCTTTTAAGTTGCTGTTGAGATCATTGCTATAGGTATTTATATTATTTCTTACAATAATACAATTGCATAAAGCAATTTACATGTCATTAAAACTCTTTTTCAGAGCACTTCTTGTTAAACTGACACTTCAGAGACAATGTGCTAAATGCATAGGAGGATTAGAAATAGATTTAAGAGCTTTAAATAAATATAGTCCATTTGCTGTTTCAATATGTGATAAGCCTTATTGAAAAATTAATACTTTCAGAAATAATAAATAACAATGACAATATAAGTGAAAGCATTATCAAAATTCACACTACTGCATATTATTGTTAACCATTCTTTACTGTGTCCCTGCAGACTTTTTACTTACTGCCAGAAGTTATAGGCCTGTGACATCCCAATAGAAAAATATAAACTAATATTAATTATTTCAAAGCCATCACTTTACACAAGGCTAACAATGGGTGTGTTACAAAGCTTTTTACTCACATATTAGGTAAATATTCACCCCTTTACAGCTTTTACAACTATATCCAACCTATATATAGTTCAATTATTATAATTTGTAAAATTAATCCAAATGGAAAGATTAAAAGATGTGCATCTTTTAAATTCACTCTGTCATTGTTTTAAAGCATACAATGAAAGTTTTCACTTAATATGTAGACAAAAACTCCAACAATAGAACAGAATGTGCATATAAAGTATTAACAGAAAATAATCAATGATCATTGTTGGCATGTGAAAGCAAACTAATTTTACTTACGGGATTATATTGCAGAGCTGTGACATAAGCTTGCACTGCTTGCTCCATATCTCCTGCAGCCACAAGGGCAGCAGCCAGGTTAATATAGCCATCAATAAAGTCTGGCTTCAACCTCACTGCATGCTTGTAGTTCTCTAGCGCTTCTTGTAACTGTCCACGTTCTTTGTAAACATTTCCTAAATTGCTGCAAGAAAACAGAAATTACTAATTAAAAGAAACTTCATTATTCTCACATAAATATAAATCCAATCCTTTGATATATATTAATATAATAGATAAAAATATCAAATGCATTAATAAACAACTGACCAAGTTGTATATCTTTTGATTTATATGACTATTGTGTATCTTATGTACTATATGCTCAAATCTGTAATACTTAAGCACTATGGTCTTGTCCTCTTTCCTCAGAACCTTTCCTGTTGAGTTTAACAGTAGTTCAACAGTATCGGTAGTCACCAACATTAATTTTTTACAACGATACACCTTTAATTAGTCCCTAAATATGTAAATCACACAATCTTAAATTAGTAAATAATATTTTCTCGTACACTTTTTGTAAATATTACCTGTAAGCTTCAGCCAGTAGAGGGTTTTGCTTGATGGCAAGAGTTGAAAAATGGGCAGACTTATCCAATCGACGGCATTGAAAATGAATTGAAGACAGAAGCAATAACACACCGGTGTTAGTGCCATCTTGTCGCCACAATTGCATACAATGCAACTCTGCACTATCATAATCTCCGG
Source organism: Battus philenor (assembly GCF_028537555.1). NCBI lineage: Eukaryota > Metazoa > Arthropoda > Insecta > Lepidoptera > Papilionidae > Battus > Battus philenor. Next base: position 5,204,029 of record NW_027181676.1, read on the forward strand.
CTTGGTACTCTCGATGTGCCAACTCCAACAATCCTAATACAAAGCAACTAGTTATTTTCGTCTGTTAAACGTATCGTGAAACAAAGTTGAAAAAATATTAGAAAAAGATGTGTACGATGATACACGTGTACAATTAGTAACGTATGAAAATAAAACAAATATCCTACCAACTGTAGATATTTGGGGAATGTCCGACATTTTCAATATCACAGCATTTGCTGGAACACCGACTATTTGTTGAGGTTGCGTTGTCACAGATTGAGGCACTGGTACATTTGCTTGAGGTTGCATTTTGGTTATCATATTTTACACAAATTTTAACTAAGTACAACTAATAACACATAACCGAATAAAACAAGAACAAATAGTTGTTAGTAATTTTCCATGACAAAAATTGCACCAAAACTACCACGACAGTCCCCACAAAGCAATGCGATTAACAACGCGGAAATTATAAGCACGGATGCTTTATTGTCGATGGTTTCATCCGTTTTCGCACTATTTTTTAACCAAGTTTTCGAAAATGTAATAAAAATATGTAAAATAATACAAAAATAAATGAGAAATTTTAATGTTCAGATTTTGGATTTTAGTGTTATAATTACATGTTTAATTTTTAGAATTATTCAGACATAAAAAAATTATTTTTACGCTTCCGCTGCTTGTGGAAATTTTACGTTACAGATTATGTAAAAATTAAACAATAATCACAAAACTGCTACAGCATCATCGGGACCTAAATATAACAATACAGCTAGCATTTAACCAGAGTTGCGTGATTTTTCAGATTTGGTAACGCGTTTGTAAATAATTTAGTCACTGTATATATTATACCATGTATATAGTAACCATGTTTTTACTACACTTTTGCAATTAAAACTGTACAAAGTGATATTGTTAAAATTAAGCATATCTAGTCACTATTTATTTTTCTTTATTCTTTTTGTACTTTAAAATGTATTCTTAACTAAATCCCGAAAGGAATCTTCACTTCCATACGAATTATACATTAAATATTTTTTAAAACGGTAAATGCATTATAGGCTATACTGCAATTTAATATTTTTAAATGAAGCTAAGAGCTCACTTATTTTACTGGTATATTAGCAAAATAGAAACAGATACACATAGGATGAACACTTGAACATTTTATTTTATATATACCTAGTGGTTTACTAGTAAGATTCATTGATTCTGGTAAAAAAATTGTTTAAATAAAATTAGTGATGATGTATAAGTTTTTATTGTATAAAAATGTTTTTTTACAAGGTACCCTTAAATTTTAAAAAATCTTACATTTAGGTATGGACGGAAAAGGTTACTGAAATTTTATTTCAAATACAAAACTAATCACATTTATCATTCTGCTTCCAAATGTTTAAAATGTTTACTTCTTATTGCAATTAAAATATTTTTCTTCCTTATCACTAATTTTTTCTTAAGATATTCCTATTTGTAATGTTAATATGATTTTGATAATAGTATTAAATATTATTCTAAATACGACAACAAATGTGCAATTTCTGTAAGATCTTGAGGTACAGATTCATGATAGCATACATACAACTGTCTTGGCTCTGGTTCGCTGAAAACTCTCCTGTAATAAAATTATGATTTCAGAACATGTCAAAGTCAATATTTTGCTTGCTGTAAACTAAATATTATATGATATTCGATATAGCACAAATACACATCCTTGAAGGTGTTATTTAGCTTAAGGCATTTAGAGGGAAAAAGGGTTATGTTCACTTTTAGTACAATATGTGCCTAACCAATTTTTTGGTGGGTAGTCGGAGGAACTCATGTTTTGAAATATTGTAATCCATGCATAATCACTTATGTAGCTCCTCAAAACTAAAGACAATATTCATAACGACTGCTTGAAAGGCCAAACAGGCTCAGAAAAAATTATGTATATGTTAGTATAATTCTATAGGAATAAGTAAGTAACAGGAAAAGTAAGATTATTATACTATTGATTGACTATTACCATGTTACAAAAATAAAACAAGCGATAAATGTCAAAGAATAAATGTATAAAGGTTAATAATTTCATCATCATTTGTTCAACTGTAGGATATCCATTGAAGGAAATCCACTGTTAGATAGAGATTGGGCCTCTATCTAACAGTGGACTTAGTATTTATATAATAATGTGCGAAAAAAAAGAAGTAAATAATAATAATAATAGGGCATTTCACACATAAATTCTGAATCCCAATTAAATTGTTTTTTTCTATGTATCAATACACCTAATCAAAATGTATTCATCAAAGAACGACGGGAATCTACATCAAATATAAAATGAAAATGTGTTTCAAAATATTTTAAAATATGTCATACCCAACAACCCAAAATAAAAATGGTTCAGAATTCTTTTTGTTAAAACCACATTGATTCAAGATGTCCTGAGGTGCTTCAAACAACATGCCATGCTCTTTGACCGCCACAAGAATTTTATTTAAAGGATTGAAAGAAACATGGTTTCTTTTAAACCTGTAAAATAATGACAGTTTAATTAACATTACACAAAAAAACAGCGGAAAGATATTATATAATTAAAAAAAACTTAGCTATCAATATGATAATTAAATGCATTAAGCCATTTACCTAAGAAATAATGGAGATGGTTTCGATGAGTTATTAAGAGATAAAATAACAAAAGGAACCATTTATATTTTTTCAACAAGCATGATACCTATGTTAAATGTTATCCAGAGATTATTAATTATTGACAAAATTATTTCGGTGATAAGCTAACACATCAAACAACACAACAGCTACCACTGATTCAGAATGCTGATCTGCTGATAAGAGCCAACCAGGAACTCAACAATTGCTCTTTTTGAATAAAGTTTAACCAATGTATACATTATAATATCAACTAGGTAAATGAACAACAAACCAATTTCCACATATTTCTACTCTCTTGAAATGCTATACTAAAATTATATATATAACATACTTTTAATTTTAGAATAAACACTAGGACCAGGAACATCTAGTTTGAATTGGTATATCCATTCTCTGATTATAACCAGTACAAGATTATTTAAAAAAAAGCAAGTATTCAATGAAACTCAATAATTTCAAAATGGTCACCAAGGTGGAAAACAATATATATATATATATATATATATATTATATATATTACATATATATATATACATATATATATATTTATATATATATATATATATATATATATAAAAGTGTGTGTGTGTGTATAAATACATAAATATATATACTAGAAGGTAGAGACAAAACTATGTACTATTAAATATATATTAAATATATATATAGCTTTTGGTGGTAGTTTTATAGTGTAGCATATTCATAAATAAAAAACATTTTAATACAAGTCCCTTATGACTACCATCTGTTGAAGTTTTGAATTTTGGTGAAATTTTCATATTTACAAGTTCAAATGAAAATTTACAAGTAGAGAGGAGAAATGTAGTAAAAAAAAATTTAAATAAAAAAGTATCATACTTTATGCTATATTGGAGTATATCATGTATCTTCTTAGTTGCCATTCTGAAGGTTTGTAGTATAAATGAATATAAAATGTTATTTGCTTGTACTTCAATACTTTTCATAGGTGCTATTAAAATTCCTTTTTCTGTTTCAAGCTGTACAAAATGAAACAGAACGTTTTCTTCGCCTGCCGTTATTCTGTGGTGAAACAAATTATTAAAAATACCTCCTAATTTACGCCATTAAATATACAACACATTTGCTCTCAATCAATAGTTTCACATATAATAAATAATGTGACGATAATACAGTGAGAAAAAAATACCATATATTACCTTTGCACTGTTACATGGTTAAGTTCATTCAATAAACTTTTTCTTATATCTGTCATATCAATGTTACCACTTATTCTACTACCTTCCTGGAAAAATAAATATAAATTTGAATGTGTTCTAATTAAATATAATATTTGGTATTGATAATGTTGATTTATTTCACATGGATGGATGACATGGTCGTCATCATCATTTAGACAAGTTTCTACTAAAAGGTTTTTGTAATACCTGTCTATCCCAATCAGAATCGGATCCTGAAGAATCGCGTCGAGTTCTTTGCTCTCTATCAGCCCGCCTTCCTGTTACTCTCTCTTCACTTATTTCACTTTTAATGAAAAAGAATAATTCTTGACAATCTTTGTTTTGGAATATTATACAGGGGAAATTAATAATAATAATGCTTCTAGGCAAATTTTACATAATTTTCGGAAAGCGAGAAATTTTAGGAAAGAGTTCAGGAGGATCATATTATTCAAACCAGGAATGTCCAGACATTCCCAGGTGGACTTTCTACTTCAAGTGATATTCCCAGGAATATCCCTTGATGTAGCAAGTCTAGAACGATTTTAAAAATTATGGTTATTAACAAATTTATGTTTATAAAGCATGAAATATATTTAGATCACCAGTTCCAATATTTTAAACTTTCAATTTGATATGATAATAGTGTATTGTTAATATCATAAAAATGTTAATGTATGAAACATAAGTACATTAGGTATAAAAATATAATTTAAACCATTAAATAATACATACACACCTATTGCTCTTTAGGCTATTTGAGTCTTCTGAATAACTAACGTCTAAATTACTGGAATGTCTATAATTCTTCTGAGATCCATTATACCGTTGATTGTATAAGGTATGATGGCTCATGCTGTGCTGGTTATTTAAAGGACTGTCTGTTAAGGTAGCAGCGATGTTGATTTGATCAGATGAATTGTGCCGCTTTTTTAAATCAGGTTGAGATCGTGATAGCTTCAGTGTGCTCAACCTTATAGTGTCAGATTTGAGGGCTAAAACGAGTTTTATTTGAAATTAGTACAAAAGTTCTACAAAGAATAAAGATAATGAAAAAATAAAGGTATAGAAATATTATCTTTATGTAAATATAGACTAAAGACAAAGATATTTGCAAAAAAAAATGAATATTTAAATTACGACAACTATTTTAAATAAGAACATTTTAAAAGGGGCTGGGTCTGAGTTCTTCTCGGATCAGGGTGCATTTGGGACTCTTGTAATTTTGAGTTCAAGGATGTCTTATAGGCAAGTTCTATCTCATTCTTGTTTCTATCTAATTTAACTGTACTGGCTTACTTTTAAGGTATATAATAATATGACAAGAACACTATTTGAACATATTAAAGAAAGTTTTAAATTTATTCTTACAATTGTTGTCCCTCATTTTTCGGCCATACTTTGTCAAGAGTTCTGGCGACGTCTCTACTTGAGGAAACGTATTTGATGAAAACCAGGAAGCCATATACTTATGAAGGCCTACTTCATATAATAGTTCCAAGCAACTTTCACACTCTTCCACATAAAATGGTGAAGGTGATGTAACACCAACTGCCTGTAAATAATGAAATAATTAAAAGTTTTTACTTCATTGTTTATATATATCATAATGAATACATTGCAACAGAGAGGAGGTTTACAAGCTAACTTCATTATTATTCAGACACAGCCATAACTTAATTTTAATACATTAGATGGACCAGAAAGTAATATGATTTCTGTCGACATATTTTAAAGAAAAACCAATTGTTTTTCACCGTTCCGGCATTGAAAATTTGTATCCTGGATGAAAAATAGTTGTTGATATAGAAGGTAAATATATTGTTGATTAGAAATTAAAACTTGCTAAAAATGTAGTCATGTGAATTTAACATAGGAAACGGAATTTCCGGTCCCCTTAACACTTATCTTGACAAAAGATCTGTGTGTATGCTTATTTACGTAGTAATAATAAGGAGGGTATTTTAATGACTCAAATATAGATGATTATTTATTATGATGATTTAATAACCTCCTAATGATTGATTTCAGAGTCTATCTGCATACAAGCATGTATATATCTGTACACAAGCATTGGGGGGTTTTTTTATATTACATAGATTAACTTTCCATAATAAAACTACACTTCAACTTTGGTACAATATGCACCTAAATAAGTGATCTATAACTATGATTATTTGGGAATGATTATTTTCTTTATTATAGTAATCTTTTGCAAACACAATGTTCCTCACATGAGCATCACACAAATAATGATTGATTATACATTACATTCTGGACTCCACATATTATAAATCGATTAAAAGACATCCAAACTTAAAATTACTTACATCTTCTGTGCATCCCCCAGCTTCCATAAGTGTTGCTAGTATAAAATGACCCTTACCTACTATTAAAAGAAACCATCTGCCATCAGGAATTCTAAATAAAAAAAATAAAATTGACAACACAACAACATGGAAAAATAAACTAAAGCTCAGAAACACTATTTCACCTATTTTCATTCCTTTCGCTTTGTGTTTGACTTCTATGCTCTTTAATGAAAACTTCTTTCCACATAACAAGTTTTTCCAAATCCTTTTCTGTGCTTAGTCTCAGTATGCCATTAAATTTTAGGAAGGCATTAATCTCCACCAAGTCTTCATCACGTAAATGAGAGCTTAGTAAGTGACCAGAATAAAACAAACATGCTCCAATGACAGTGTAGATCCTTTGAAAGTTTTCAACATCATCTGTCTGAAATTAAAAGTTATTATTCTTAAGATTGTTTTAACAAGTTTTAATAGAACATTCCAGTGACTGAAAAACTGACCCATTCACGATAATCGGCTGCCTCTAATTCTGTTATTGCATCATCAACTTGTATCTTCACTTCTAAAGGCAACATTACTGTATGAGATGCTAAAATGTCTTCAAGTAAAAGTGTCTCAATTTTACCTTCTTGTTTTGATTTATTATTATAATTTTCAAATATTATATGGAAGAAAATTCGAGAAAATAAAGCATCTAATTTATCAACATTGTTAGGTTTGGTAAAACATGATTTCAAGGAACCATAAAGAAATTCTAGAATCTTGACAATGTCCTCAATAACTTGCTTAGCAGAAAATAAATCTAGATTTTTATTAGGTATAGCCAATAATAGTAAGTCGGTGAAATGTGATGCATAAATAACATTAATTAATATATTGTTGTACAAGACACTTGACACTATGGGCTCACTGGTACCCAATGATTTAGATGTCAAATGGTTTAATGTGACATATGCTCCTCTAGTGTTGTAAAGAAAGTTTTGATTATATGGCCGAGGGTAACAGTAAAGAACCCCTTTGTCATCATTACTCTGATATTCTAGATCATTGCAACAAATATACAAAACAGAACACATTGAATCTTTCAATAGTTGTGTCAGAGAATTTTCTGGTGCATTTTTTATTGACAATAATTTGACAAGATCTATGTTAAAGCCTTCATGTACAACTTGAAATGTTAATTTAGGACTTTCAACATCTTCAATAACTCTTTGCAATATATTGTTTAGATTGTATGAATTCACTTCAATTCCATTAATTTTCAGTAGGTGATATCCCACTTTTACTCTAGGAACATATATTGCTTTAGCTTCGGTTAAAAAGTTTGCAACAATTAATGTTTTTCCATCCATATGGGTCTCCAAACTTATTCCGAACAACTTTTCTATTTGACAATTTTTCTCACTATTGAATATCATATTTTTGCTGACCTGAAATAGATAAAATTGATAATCTGAAACCACTATAAAAAATCTATATTCATTGCAAAATTTCTGTTTTATTTTTACTAAACAAAATGATTTTAAAATCACTATTCTGGAATCTAGCTACTGCTTGGCAAAGCAGTAACTATTCTAGCATCAATGTTTATTGATTAATTCTATTTTTTTTTAATAAATGTATCACAAAGAAAACAAATCCCAGAGATCTCTAAAAGTTTTTAAGAAATAAAACACTATACTGCTTTTCAATTTAAATCATAGAAGGAATAATTAAATTTTACCTGAATTATGACTAATTTATTGTTATCTTCTAAATAATTCTTACTTATGTTGGTCATTGCACTGCATTCAAATCCAATAGTGTTTCCACTAGTACTTTCATGTTTTGCTTTGCGATTCTTTAGTACTTTAAATATTCTACCTGTATTGTAAAGAGTGATATGATGGTTCATTTTCTGCATAATATAAAATTTTATAACTCCAGCCACAAAATATTCAGTTTAAATGTTTTCACAAAATATATATTTTTTTGTTTCAATTTGAACATACACAATTTATCTAACACTAGTTCATTAGGATACACAGTTCATGAACCAATTTCCCAGAACTTAACCACTTCAGTAACTACCAAAACTTTATAAATTGTTAAAATACTTTTTTATGTTACAAGCAAGGTACACTTATTAACAAGAAACATTTTTGTTAATTGATTAATGCTCAATAATAAACCCAAAAGTGGTCTTGATGAAGACTTAAGGTTTAAATATTACTCTAAACAACATCTTAAGAACTACAGTACTTTCTCTTAATATCTGTAATATCAATCTAAATAAAAATTTTAAAATATATTAATTGGCTCAACCTTTAGTAGATCTTCTAGTTGAAACTCTCTTAAAATCACGTCTTAACTTAAATGTTTCACAATTTTCTAAAAGAGGGGTGTTAACGTCTTCATTGCCGTTACTGTTTTTTAATTTTATAAAAACCAACTCTCCGTCTTCTCCAATATCAGAATCCCATTCAGGAACTGAACTGTACACAAAAAACAATTTTGAATAATTGCCTATTTGCCGTATTCAATAAATTGTCTCGTAAGTTATTTACCTCTCGGAATCAGAATATTTGGAGTCGTCGGTTGAATCAGTCCAATCATTATCCGAATCACAAGGAGATTCATAATGAACTTTATTTTTGAATTTATTCATAGTGAACATTCGTGTCTCAAAGAAAATATTTATAATAATATTTTCGAGTAAAACTGCGAGATGGATAGTTTGAATAGAAACTGCATTCACTTTAAACGGCAAACTTGTCAAGTTGACAGAATATTATTGGACAGAATATCTTTTTTAGAAAAGTTGGCTAAGTCATATATTTATTAGTTTATTCGATGGTCGCTGACAGACGAAGGCACGACTTGACTCTGAGATGTATAAAATATTGCTTAATTTTGAATACAACCAAACGAAAGTTCACCTAAATATTATATTATTGACCGTCATAGTGTGACCGTTAAGTTTATTTATTTATTTTGTAGAGATCATTAATGAAACTGCAGAATTTTATTATATTAATAATTTTATTTTTGTTAAAATATTAATAAAATTTCAACGCTATTATAAATAATTCTTATAATGCTACCACAGCCAGTCGTTCAATGTACATTGGTTAACGTCAAGTAAAACTTTTCAAATTGATGTCGATATAACTGTCACTTGACTTCCATCATTAGCTTCTGAATTTCTTAAATTTTTAAGAATGCTTTTATTGAGCGTATACATAAAATCAATGTAAAAAATAAAATAAACATTTCCATAATATATGCATAACAATTTTCTAGTTTATCAAGAAATCGCAAATTGTCTTTTTTAAAAATGATAATATGTAAATCCTAAGATAAAATGATAAAAATGGATAGTGACTGCACAGACAATAAAAGCTGTTATGCAAAATCATCTTCTATTCAAAGCTTTTTATTTTACAACTATGAAAATGAGACTTGTGAAGAGAAGTCTGTGCAGGATAATCAAAACAATACCGACGTTGATCTTTTTGAAGAAAATGCAAATATCACTCAATTTGTTTATGATACCAGTACCAATTTAAAAAATCGTAGTAATGAAAACGTTGTAAATAAACAACCAGTAGAACCTACTAGTAAGGTAAAAAAATAGGCAATAGCCGGTTAAAAATTTCAAAAAATATTTAATATCATAATTCCATTTTTCTAGAACAAATTGTACGACTTGAAAGAAAGTACTAGAAAATTGTTATGTTTATTGGATAAAATATTGCAAGAAACTCAAACCACAAAAGTACAAAATGAAACGCCAAAAATTACAATTAAACCGATACAGCCACACGTAAGTGTTAAAATAAAACTATTTTGAAACTTATCATGATTATTTTCAATAGTATTTTCTGTTATTTCTGAGAACATTCAATCTAGAGTTAATTAAAATATTTTTTTTATATTATGCAAACCTTAAAAGGAAGAAGATGGGAAATGCTCGGTATACAACAGGCTCACCAGAAAATGTCAATGTCTTAATAATCCTGATTACAATGATTTCATACTCGTATTCAATGAAAACGTAAAACACGCTACATGCGACCTTGGTCAAATTATAAAAAACTTGCGTGTTCTAAAAAAATTTTTGTACATGGGAAATGGCTACACAACACATGCTCTTATTTTTTTAAACGAAGTAAGTGCTTCTTATTACTAGTGTAAGAAAAAAATACAACAATGTATCGAAGTGATGCTTTTGGTCAGATATTAACATAACTCTTACAGTAAACAGAATCCCTGTCGGAGTCGTACATATCGAGATTCCACTAACTTAAAATTACATATATATACATAAAATTACATTACAGACGACTTTAAGAAAGGTCGTCTGTTCCATCTTGTAAGTGAACATCTTACGCTAAACAAACTACTCTGTGGTCAACCTTAACGCCTTAGCGGCCATCAGTTTGCTTTTATGCTTTAATAAAAAAAAAAAACAGTTTTCTGTACACGATGTAATGTAAACATTTACGATAGTGCATTGAGTTAAAATATATTTCAAAAAAATTACTATTATTACAATCACTAACGGCCGTTTCAACAATAATTTTATCCGCTGTTCTATATTTCAAAATCATTCAGTTTTTTTTTATAAAATAATATTAGTTATTTAAGCCTTTTAGGGGTTATTTTCTCGTATTTATTTAATCTCATTAGATTGGTGCTTCACTACGATTCCACATGATATAAGTGGTGATGCAGTCCTTTTATGTAAACTAAAAATGGCGTACTCACTCTTGCTTGATGGAATCACGTATTTATGTTACTTTATTCATAGGGTTTAACAGAAAGTACGTTGAGTGAAAAAGATGACATAATTCAAGGATGTATCCATGCGGATATCTGTAACGTATTTGAAGACCATTCGATTATTACATCGTTAATAACTTGGTCACGTAAATATAAAAATTATGGAGATCAGATGACGCAGGTACTTGTAAATTTATTTCATTATTGACAGATAAAAAATATGTATTATGACTAACATACACTTTTTTATTTACCACAGGTTATGGCAGCACAAATAGTTCATAAAATAGCAAGGTCAGAAGAGGGAAGGCGATATCTAAATTATAACTCTAAAATAACCTACGACATTAAATACGCTTTAAAGAAATACACTAATACCTTCAACTCTGTGACTCTTGAACCTTTGACTGCTACGCTAGATTTATTACAGCAACATTTTACACAGAATCTGAGCATATCATATTATTGCAAGCCTATCCACAAAGGTAATGAAAAGAAATTTAATGAAAGATTTGAAAGTACAATTTATTTAAAAACAAATGGTTGCAATAATGTGAAAATAAATAAAGAAGTCAATACGTGTTTTATTAAACGAGCAAAAATTATACCAGAGTATACGATTTAAACAAAACAATTATACAGTAACTATATAAATAGAGTTGATATAAAATTAATTATATGATCAGTTATCCGGATTATAGTTATGTACGTACGTTTACGTAAAATTATAACATTGAATATTACTATCGGGTCCCTTTAAATATTTCTATTGTTTTAGGTGTAGGAGTGAAAACTTTACTTGATTTAAGTAAACGTCAAAGTGTAATACCTTTGGAGGAAATGGTTTTGAATCTTGAACTTCTCAGCAATTTGTCTAAGTTGGACCGTGGTAAAATGGAACTCATACCATACGTGCCTGACCTGCTTAATCTTTTGAAAAGAGTACTCAGAGACTATGACAATAGTGAAATTAATATAGTAGCGACTAATCTTCTTAACAACGTCATTTCGAGAAGTATGCTCAAAGATAATTCATTTATTATGGAAAACACGGTATTGGTGAAAAGCATTGGAACTGAGGTAAATAATAATAGAAAATTACACAGACAAACGTCAGCTTGCTCTATGTTCGGGATATGACTAACATTTTACTATTAAGACAAGAAATATAGATTTAGCAAAAAAGATTGAAGATTTTACTGGTGGATTTTCATGGCCCCGTTATTGGGGACCTCTCATACACTCTACGTTATTTTTGGGAATAAGGTTTTTTTATCTTTAATAGTTTTTTCACATTTCTTTGTAGTGTCATTCTCTTCTCTCGATCTTCATATTATCATGCCTTCATTTTTGATCATACATCACAAAATCTTATATTCTCATTTATTCTTAATTTCCTTCTTTGCATCGTCTCTCATCCTCTCCTCAACGATCACAGTACAGAGTTTTATGACAGTTTATCATCAGTTCCTTACCACTGGACTACTTATAACTCATTGAATTACATTACTTTTACTTTGTAAACTTGTTATAAAATATAATTGACTATAGAGCACAAAACACACCTGACGTTACAAAGCTGTCAGACATTCGGATAAGTACGCGTACTTTAAAATAGCCGTGCAAGTTCATCAGTGATCTAAGTTTGTAAAGCTTAACATCGCGACCTTTATAAGATCGAACGTCTGCCACCGTTGTTATACTACTCACTCAAAAAGCAATACATCAACTCTTGCAAAAAAATATTATTTAAAATTACTCGGATTAAAATTACAAAGGTTTTATAACACTACAAACATATCTAAATAGGTTTTTTTTTTAAAAAAACTATACCTGAATACTTACCAGATACTGCCGTATTTTAAAAGGGATAAGTACACATAGAGGGTAGAAGAAAAACTTTTTAATGTATATTAATAAAGTAATGAAATAATGGATTATATTACATCGTAAGTTAAGCAATGAAGAATATACGCGGTTTATATTACAGTATCTATATACATGATATACTAATTTTAGCCCACTGAAATGAAAAATGAAATAGTGCAAGTAAATGAGAAAAAGAAGTCCAAGAAGCATCGATTAAGAAGTGATAAAAAGTTGCCCACAGAACAAGGTATGTTTATATGTGCATGTTCTTCAACGTAATTAATATTCTAGTAATGCGATTTTCTTTCAAATAGAAATAGCTAAGTTTACGGATATCTTGTACAGATTTCTGTGCATTTTTGCTAAATCTCGCTTTACTATGCTAACGGACCGGCGTAAAGAAGCGTATACATATGTTAATTTTTTTAACATGAGTAAATAACATTTTTTAAAGAATAAATTAAATTTCCTACATTAATTTTTTATCGTTCATTAAGAATTGTGCCTATGTTATGGTACATAAAATATAAATATAGAAATCAATTTAAAATCAAAGTAGCATAGTTAACAAGAATAATTCACAAAAGAGCAAGAGAACGTGTTCGCACCGTCCAAGTGGCTGCTGTAGCTGCATAGCATTTTGCGCTCATGTAAACGCATCCTTAGTTAATTATCATTAATAAATTAAATTGTCGATTTTCTAAGGTTAACTCGGCGATTATAGTGAATTCAAATTTTAACATACGTATCATGTATCTTGTGACGAAAACCAACGTTTTTGGCATAAAGCTTTGTATACTAAGGCCATGGCAAAGGAGCGAAATAATGTTATCAGATGACTATAATATTGAAAAAAAAATAAACACATGTTTATCACATTGTATCTCTTTCTAGGTACTTTATATGAATCGCCAATTTTAAACGAAATAAAAGAAATTTACGACAGTAAGTAATTTTTCAATTATTGAAATTGTTTAAAATATTAATAAGAATCTAATTATCGAAAATTTCTATTCCAGAAACAAAAAGGCAAGTAATAGTTGTACCATTGAAATAATAAACAAATTTAATGAAAGTAGTTCTACATATATTTTTTAATAAAAACCAATATCACATTAATATCACTCTCTTATTATTTTAGTTTTAAACAAACCTCGATTAAATACAATAAAACTAAAAATGTGGATACATTTATTTTCTATAACCTGTAACAAATCATACATAAGAAATGTAACTGAAAATCATATAATGTAAATACTTTAAGCATTAGTGCTGTGCAACTAAAATTTTTAATTAATTAATTTTATAACCTGTATTAATTAAAAATCTTCCATATAAATTGCTAATACAAAAAAAACCTTTCCCATGATAAAATTATCTGTTACCAAAGAATTGTTTACAACTCCAACGTAATATATGAGAATAAAGACATGACTAAAACCTTGTAAAATAAAACTAAATGAAAGGTACAAAATGCCATAAACCTTTAGTGCTTTAAAGCTTTTTCTATTTTTAAAACAATACAAACACGATAATATACCTTATTAATTACAAATAACATTAAAATTAAACATAAGCTGCAGTGTAGCTGTAGCAAATCTTATTGGATATTTCAGAAAATAAAATAGTGAGAAATATCCTTTGATTTTAGGGTTAATATTATATTTGGGTACTTTTATTTTAAGAATATGTAATTCAATAAACCTTTTGGAATAAACCTTTTAAATCTTTCCACCCATAACAACATTACATTGCAAAAGGAGCTATATGAAATATAATGTAATGTATTTTATAATATAATTAAAATAAAAAAATCAAGTGCATATGGTATTAAATTCAATCATCACCCATGCCTTTTAAAGTATATTTTAATCAAGTAAACCAGAAAGTGGATCTTAACCAGTTATATTATATTTTAAACAGTTTTTTGTACAAGTATCAAAAATTGACATCAGAATGCAAAAAATGGGAATGTTAACATTGAAATGCTGCAAAAAACATTGTAACTTTGTTAGTAATATTAAATAAAATAATTGACAAGCCATAACTTAAAAACTATGCAGATTTTTCTTCATATAACAATATTTTTGATCTTTACAATGAATAGCAAGTTAGTCAAAGTCTTTGCTACTGTATGGAACAAAATGATTCTTTGGTGTATACGTAAGAGTTCTTTCATTCCTCACAGGAGTATTTGGCTTAAAGAACATAGCTAAGAGTATATAAAAACCTCCAATAATTTTACCAAAAAAATCCAAAATACCTAAAAACATTGGTGTTGAATTTTTAATAAGAATAGAAAACTCTCTTACTAATGCCAATATAAAATTACCTAGAAAAACAACAAAGGTTGTTCCTCCTGTAAAAAATGCTATTACAAATGCAAACAAGAATGTTATAAATTCTGACAAGTTTTTTATTGATAATACACTTTTAAGGTTACTTAATACCTGATTACATGATTCATTAAAAGATACTATAGTATCATCAAGTTTGGTTTCTTTTGATTCTAAACTATTTTTCGTAGATTTAGCGAATAGCGGTTCTAATTCCATGTAAGCATCAGAAATATGTCTAATACATTTTACTAATATTATAACTTCGTTATCTCTGAACCGGACACTTTTAATCTGGAACCAAAATGCTCCAAAGGGTTGGTTTTCAATTTCGGTCCAAATGCAGACATCGCTGGGTTTATCAAATATTTCAGCGTTTGTAATACCTATCCAGTACTCATCGGGTAAAACCCTACGCAGTTTCATTTCCGCGTCCAATAAATCTTTTTTAAGCTCAACTTCAGCAGCGCTTAGAAGTATTACATCTCGATAACTTGTACGCTGACTGATTAGTCTCCTTTCCATGTAACCACCAAGGAAAATACGAGATTTTAATAAATCTTTAGTATAGTTTTTTACTTTAATGGTTTCGGTATTCTCAAAGTTACCAATACTGGTTGACACGGAAGACGTATCTAAAGTATTTTGACTTGTTTCTATCATTTTAATTAAAGTGATTAAATGGTTACTATAATTAAAAATACTATATACAAAATATGAAAACTATGTAAATATGAAAATCTGTAACACAAAACGATTGTATAAATAGTTTTGACAAGTAGTGAACAGAGTTGCCAACGCTATTCTAAAAACTAATTGTAGAACCATTCATGAAAATAAATAATTTCATAAGTAGAACACAAACTCTCTAGTTTATTAACCAAATTAATTTAAGTATGGTAGTGCATTATTAGTAAATAATTATCTATTTGAATTAGCTTTTAATTAATGTATAATAATATTGTAGTGAATGCCTTATATCCAAAAAGAAGTTACCCATTTATTTTTAAATGAAGAAAAAAATAGTTTAATGTAACAGTCGACTCCGGGTGCGATTTCTAACAACACGCAAGCAAACTTTACGTAGCTGGAAACTGAAATAATAGGACTAACCAGAAATGTCATCTTACGTTTGTATCTGTTGATAAGGTCTTATCAAGGTAAGGTTTGTATGCAGCGAGTGCATGGGCGCCGGCGGCTAGGAAGCTGCTGGTCCGCAGGCAGTTGGACGCGGTCCAGCGGGGCTTCGCGCAGAAGATCGCGAGGACCCACAGGACCGCGTCCCTGCACTCGGCCCTTATACTTGCCGGGTTGCTTCCCCTGGACCTTCGGGTCCAAGAAGCAGCCCGCTTATTTGAAATAAGAAAGGGTCATTCCCGGCAGGTGGTAAAGGACCGAGACCTGGAGGTACCGGTCAGCTACCTGAGACTACCACACCCGTCTGGTCAAGTTGGTGTGGAGTTCTCCTGTCTGGGGGAAAGTGCGGAGGAAGTCCGACTTGCCACCGCGGCTGCCGATCTGGTAATTTATACCGACGGCAGCCGCATAGAGGATAAGGTGGGTGCGGCGTTCTGCGTCAAGCGGGGCGCCGTAGAGTCATACACAAAGAAACTCAAGTTGGGCAACTTCTGCACCGTATACCAGGCAGAGCTGCTGGCTCTAGCTGAGGCAACAGGGTACGCGGCCGGCGAGTCGGCGCAAGTCTGCGCCGTACTGAGCGACTCGCGGTCCGCTCTCGAAACTGTCGCAAGATCGGACACCCTCCATCCCTTAGCGTTAAGAGTGAAGGAGAATGTAATGAAAGCGAGAGAAAAAGGGAAGGATGTAAGGTTGTTCTGGGTGAAAGCGCACGCGGGGATGGAGGGGAACGAGAGGGCGGACCAGCTGGCCAAGGAAGCGGCCCTGAAGAGTAAAAGACGACCAGAGTACGAGAGATGCCCTGTTTCATTCGTCAAGCGGCAACTGAGACTGGAGTCGCTCGACGAATGGAACAGGAGGTATGTGGAAGGAACGACGGCTTCGGTAACGAGGATGTTTTTCCCGGACGCCGTCTCAGCCTACCGCGTGCTCCGCAGCATCGAGGTGGACGCGGTCTCGGCCCAGCTCTTCACGGGGCACGGGGGGTTCTCTGAGTACCTTCATAGGTTTAAGCTCAAGGAGGACCCCTCGTGCTTCTGTGAACCGGGCGTGGACCAGACCGTGATCCACCTTGTGGCCCGGTGTCCCGCATTCGGCTTCGAGTGCCGGTCTGGAATTCAAGTCAGGGAGGAGACAATACCCTCCCTGATCAGTGGCGAAAATAAAAAGACATTTTTATCCCTATGTCGAGAAATCGCAAAAAAAGCCATCGACAGAAACAAAACAAACATTGTATAAAAAATATAAAACAAAATAAAAAGCTAGAAGAACAAAAATGTAATGGTATAAGATCAATGTTAAACAATGTTAAATGAAATGAAATTTATAAATGTAAAAAGGAGAAAAAAGGGAAGAATGTCAGAAGAATAGAGCGAATGAGAAAGAAAGACGAAATGTAACATGAAAGATAGACAAGACTGAAAGATTATGTGAAGAACGATAGAAGAGAAAGACAATAAAAATTCTGTGAAAAAATTATATTAAAAGATTAAGTCCCTGTCCCACTCAAGATAGGGGAACGAGATAAAAAAAAAAAAAAAAAAAAAAAAGTCTTATCAAGATACAGCAAGTTGCAGTAGCAAAATTAAGAATAGCAATATATTCTTACAGATATACATCTTACCCTTCTCTTCAGTTTCTTCGCTTTATTAGGAATCTTAACGTTGTAACATATTATTTAAAATCCATTTTTATTTATGGAACAAAGCAGTTTTGCATTGTGGCTTGCGATATATTTCGCGGTTTCAATCCTCAGGATGTTTTATGTAAAATATGTGACATTACCACTGATTACAAATGGAAAAGATTTACAACAAAAAGTATCATACCTTAAGACCAAAAATCCTATAAACTGGACACTAATATTAGAGGCAGCAGTCGTGTAGGCATTCTTCATTAATAAACCTAATAAGTATAGAAATAAATATACCCGTATTCAGAATAATAATTTCGGTAGCTTATGTGGATACTTTATAGAGTGACTAGACGCGAGGGCTCCCGAGAAAACCTCGTCTTCGGTTGTATATTTCAAGAACGCATCGTTTTTATGTGGAGAGGCCTGCTCCAAAGCGGAATACCATTCGGTTGAAAATTCATTGTCGTGAAAATAGTTTTAATCCGTTTTTCAAAATTGCACCCAGCCGCATTTTATTATACTATATTATTAAGGGGAAATGAAACAGCTATTAATTATTTGCAAAATTTGTACAATTTATTAAATTTAAATAATACAGAGAATACTTTGAAAGTAGTAACATACCATATAGGTAGTAAAAATATGATCTTAATATTTACACACATCTATCATAAGTCATAAGAAAAAGGTTCATTTTAACCTTATATTCGCTGAAATATTGATAAATCAAGGTCAGACAAAATCAATTGCCCTTTGTAATTTTAGCACTACTAACTTAGAATTCTAGTAAAATTAAGTTAAACAGATGACTTCTAAAGAAAAATATTTAATTATAGTGAAATAATTCACATTAAGTGTGATATTTAAGGATAAATTAAACAACAACAAGTCAGATATGGTTAGTGATAGGGCAAATGTTTTATATCTATAACATAGAAATAATTGAAACCATATTGAATAAATACTTGATGAAAGGTTAAAGGTTCAAAGTTGGAGTTGCACCTATTGACCATCAACTCAAACGCTAAAGTTACTTGCATTCACAAATTCTTAATTAAATACCCGGCTTAGTAAACTTTGTGACACAGAAAGCAAAAAAATTAGAATACAACATTTGCAAATTTAGTTTTAATTATTTCAATATCTAGATAATTACAAAGTAGAAAAAATATACAATTTTTAATGGAAACACTTAACAGTCACAAAAACGAAAATTTTCCACAAATAACAAAATCCTGTTTAAACATTTTTATATCTAAAGTGGTTTGGAATAGGTCCAAAGCTATCTATAAATTAAAAAACATTAAGTTAAACAGGAGAAGATGAAAACTTAACATAATATTATTAATTATTCTCAATATTTCGCAACTATTATTTGAGAAAATACTTTAAATTCTACATAATACAAATGGTGTTCTTATGTTTTGCGTATTCTAATTTTTTATGTAATAAAATATCAAGAAAATTACTCTAGTAATATTTTTAATAAGACAGTATATTTCTTATATAAATAGAGACGGACTTAAAACCTGCAATAAATATTAACAAGTGCCAATTACGTCGTAGAATTCAAAGACACTAGTCGGATTGTTACAACTATAAATAAGAAAGTTACAAACACAAAAATTTTCTTAATCAATTTGGTGATATAAAAGTATATTTATTGATGTAGTGAAAAAGTAACATCTTTTTATCAAACAAGGATTTCTTTTATTTCGTATTGATAAATGCATATTAATTAAACATTGCTTAAGATCTCGTAAGGTTGTATTTTATTATAACATACTAAAGAATGTGTAATTTTTAATTATAGACCAAATTGTTTAACAGTTTGTCTGCCGCCCGATGAGGGACTCCACTAGTTGGAAACCCGTTCATGTTTTTTTTTCTTTTCGTCTGATTTTTTTGACAAAATATGCAAAAGTAAGTAGTTTAAACAATTTTAATTTTTTTTTAATTATTGAAGAAATAATTATCACGCCTTAAGGCCTAAAAAAGAAGAAGAAGTTATCAAGAAATTTTAATTATTTATAATAAAATAAGCATTCAAGATCAACAATAGCGAACAAGAACAAAGAACTCGCTAAGCCGCGAGCCCGTCTCAAGGCGCCTTAAGGCGATGACGGCATTCAAACTATTAAACCTATACACAAAACTCACCGAATTGTAACACAGAAATTATCCTAAATGACTAGCAATACAAAATGATCATTTGTGATTGTAACTTACCCATGTTATAGTTTCTCTTCCGACTCACAAGTGTTGCTGTTGGGAATCGTTGAATAAATATTTTTATTAGCGCATTGTCTACACAGCTTTCACAACCACAAAGACAAAAGGATTGCTTTTCGTTGTAAACATTGATAATACCTTACACTTGAATATGCATAAACAATCAATTTACTCATGAAAGAGAATATTACTATAATAATCGTGCCGGCGGTTATTATAAGAAAAACAAACATTGGTGGATCAAAGATAATAGTGAGAAATTAACCCATTCTGTTAAATCTATTATTCAATATACAAAAACACTCTCCTTTCTTAGGTTACGTTTTATATAATAAATATTTAATTTGAATACATCTGCTAAGACTTACGCCTCTTCTCGAGTAGAGATTTCCATAATAGGAAAATTTAAATAATAAAATTAACAAATAAACTTAGTGACATACACGTCACACAATCTTCCTACGTATTTCAAAGTTATTTGACAATACAATAAAAAGTTAACAAAAAAAAAACTTCGATATGTATAAAAGTATTGTTTTCTAGCATTTTCTTTACCCTATTTTAATCTTTAGTAGACATTCTTATCATCCTCACTATGCGTCGATATCGTTCTAAAGGTCGCAATCGAAATCAGCTGCAAAGCACCTGAGAAATTTAGGCCAAGACAGTATTAAAATTAAAAACTAACAAAGAAAACTACACAAAGCTCTTTCTTTACAATTTTTTTATATCATTACGTAAGACGTAATGTTAATGGAATACATCGCGTAGCCAAAGGATTTGGTATAAATTTTACTAAAATTTAATCCTTTGGGCCAAAGATAGATTAATATTTTTGTAATATTTTTCTCTATAGCCCAATATGGCATGGTCTTTAGACGAATGCTTTCCATTACGTTTAAAAATATCAATCAGTTTCATTTAAGAAAACATTCCAATCCAGGTTATTTGACGATGAGGAAACCATGCACGCTGGCTAGGAACTTGTCAAAGTTGTCTTGAAATCTAATTTTATGTGGTCTGTAACCGTCAAAAAGTACGCCTTCTGTGAGCATTCGGAAGGCTTCCTCCAGCCGGGGCACGTTGGCGGGGTCGTTAGCGGCGAACGCTACGACCACTTGCCTCGCGAGACCCTCCAGCAGCGAAGGTTTCATGCACATCAATGAGTAAATGGCGGCCCCGGCAGCGGGAATCGAATCCGGAGGTATTTCCATCTTTATTATTAACATTAATAATAATTCCGCAAGAGTTAACAGCGACGACGAATACCGGTTATCGTCGCCCATAGTTTGTGCCTTATTAGACAGGCCGACTATGGTCTCGCAACATAGCGTGGACACGTCACTGGAGACCGCGGTCAGGCCGACGCGCAGCGCAGCAACTACCGTGTTAAAGTCTTCTATCGGCAGGATTGTCAACTGCAATAGTTTTTTTTTTTATTTAATTACAAACACATAACATGTAATTTTATATTCTTCTTAAAATATATATGACGTTTATGACGATTGGTTGTATCTGTAAGAGATTGCCTTGTGTGATAGGACCGCCTATTATACTTTCTTGTTTATTATTATGAAACTATTTAAATGTATCGTAGCGTGTACCATAAAGAACATTAAATTATAATAAAAAAAAACTTTATGGGTGTAGTATCAATGGTCTCAGATATTATAAACAACATAATGATAATATAATTATTGTAAGCGTTTTCGAAAGTCGGATGACTATTTGTCATAATTAATTAATTTTTATTCACTATGTATGTGTATATCCCTGGAGAGTTAGTAACTGTCAGAGCTTATTGGTCTATCACAATCCAATAGGAAAATACATGTTTTTGGAGTGGTCACTTTATATGGGGTGATACAAAATTGATAAAGTAGGTAAAGTAGATAAAGCTTTTTGCAGAGAAATGAGCTAAACATTCATTTATTTAATGGTTTTACAACCTATAACCAATCTTCTTGTGTATACAGTCTTACTGAGTTTAGCCTAATATCGTTGCAGAATCAACTTGACGTCAATAATTACATCGGTTTAGTTTGTATATATTTTTTAATATGAAACGTTTGTACTAGTATATATTTTGCTTTTGTTTTAGATTCAACTGAGAGCATATTGTTTGCTTTAGTAACAATTTGCTTACAGTTGAACATATTTATAGTTTATATACTATGTGTTGTAAAAAATAATAAATAATGTAAAATATAAAAAGTACGTTACACCCTTCTCTTTTTACCTTTTGATTTATTAACGGCAATAAATACACTTTTTATACGAATTTTGTATTCCTATATTTTTTTTAAATTCTTGTTTAAATAGTGCTTACAGAAACTTATCTATACACCAACACAATAAAGTTCTTCAAACCTAACAGTTGTAACAGCATTTTAGATTCAGTCTGTAATCAACGTGCACAAGCGTGCATGTTATCAACTAAAGACGAATGGTTAGAACATTGATTTTATATCCCAATTTTAATGTTTTGTACTTATGGATTTAATTTTGACTAACATTTTTTGTAATAAATCTTATTTAGTTTTATAAATACTTATGAAATATGGATTTCATTATTACATCTTTTACTGCAAATTAAGGTCATGAAGGAATAGCATTACAGGTGTTCGATTTGTAAAGTCCCATTATGTATAACACCATGTTTCGCTGAATATCGCTCCACACCAAATATTTGAATTCTTACTATCATATGTATATTATTTAATTGAATTTAATACGGTTTTAAGTTTAATATGTATGTAATAATAATAATAGTATTATTGATATGTTAATATAATATAAACCATCTTTTTCATGCAATATGTTACCAGCACAATTTATTCTGTGATTGTCGAATATACTCTTCATGGTTTGATTTTGAAGACACAAAACTGTGCATACTTTTAAAATGCGGGTGCCACAGTAATTTGGTTAAAGTTGTAAAAAAAATAATGTGTACTAGTACAAAGGTTGCTTTAATGTTGAAATTACCTCGTTATCCGCATCGAGGTCTCTGAGCAGCCGGAAGGTTTTGTGCGCCAGCGTGGGCAGAGCGAGTAGAGATGGCGACACCATCGGCAGCAGCAGCTTGAGCCCGCGTGCACACGCGCCGCGTCCCAGCTCGCCGCATGACAACCATCGCACCAGCTCCATTAAGGCAATTATATCCTGCAATAACAAACATTATTATACCGGGTACTTCAATTTGTATATGAAGGTACTTCGAGAAAATATTCGTATATACCATTCTATAAATTCAATACGGCGACCAATGACTAGTGGTATTTTATGGCAATCTGAAGGGTTAGTAGAGTATTGCTCTTCTGACGCACCTCGAATAAAGTTGCAAAGCTAATAATTGAGATAATTACTAAGAATTACTCCTCGTCTTAACACACACATTATTTGCGCATAAGCGAATGGATGCAGTAAAGAACTGTAAATTTTCCCAAGAATCTACTTCTACGATATTATTTAATACGCATGCTATCAGCGAAACAAATTAAAATTATACATTTATTGTGGGCGTACACAGCTCTGGTCATAATGATGGCTCCGTAAAACAAAATAAGTACAATCTATGTTCAATTATAGCCAAGATTTTCTACTTTTGTTAGTGATATTTAATAGAAAAAAAAAAAAAACATAGATCCGGTGTTTAGTTCTAATTTTAGTTTTGAATGTTAACTTTTGTTAAATTGAATGAATGAATGTTAACCACGCTCCGCTTGCTGGTCTATGGTCTCGACGCCAGAATCTAAATCCCTGTCCCCCGAGTGGTCAATAAATAATTATAATAAAATATTAAATCTACTCCTAAAGAACAACATAAATCCATACCTTAGTCATTTAGTAATTAGCTTTTTTTAGTTTTTTTTTTATTCAATACTAAGATTCTAAATTTCGTTGGTTAGAGATATATAATATGGGCGCCAACAACCTAAACTAGTAGATATAGTCTACTTAAAAAAAAATAGAGATATAGTATAAGTTGTATATATCAGGGGTGGCCAAACTGCAATGATTGCTGAACGATTATTTTTGGCTCCGAATGATGTCGAATTATATCAATATTTTAAATTATATTATCTATGTCAGCCCCTGTTAAATTGAAAACAAATCAGTAGTGTGAATCATTTTTTTTCCACCATAAAAAAAGCGAAATCAAAACACCAATCATAATTAATTAACCAACTAAGTGTTTTTAGAAGTGTTGTCATATACGTGTGTCATTACACATATTATGTACTTTTGTCATATAATTTCAACAAATAGTATTTAGCTTATAAGTTTTCGATCGCAGGTTGTTCATAAATATTTCATACCTCGTAAACTTCTTCTTCTGCATCTTGTGGAATGTTTGAAATCTTGCCAGAATTCCACCTCGCGTATACGTCGAACGTTGTATTGCAGATATCCACAAACCTTTAATAAGTTAAACAGTTAATAAATCATTGTTTTATATTTACAATATAAAAATCTATGAGAAATAAAAATGAACGTGAATAATCTATAAAATATATTTACACTGATAAAATGTAATAATTAAAGTATTTTAGATATAATTATGTTTTTTTCTTCTTACATACCTATTAACTATTTCTTGTTGTTGTGAATGCATGGCACTTTTTGCAGTCTTGGAGAGGAAATTGAGCGCTGGCAAGACCACACCCGGATAGTTGTGGTATTTGAATACAATTTCCGGTATTTTTTCCAGTGTACTGAACAACATTGTTAGTTGCTCATCCATTTGCTCGAACTTAAAATAAGATTATAGTTACATTAAATAACATATTTATGATCATTACCAAAAAAAATAGTATTACCAGTATTTACAAGACATTTAAGTAAGTATAGTTTTAGTGGTCTTCTTTTGATGCGAACTTAGCACTCTAGAAAATTCTGAATAAATCGAAAAATGGTGGGAATCTGAAGGCGCAAGGCCCTATGGACTAATAGGCCTAAAGCCATATAGCAGATACATTGTAACATCAAAACATCCAAACAATTGAAAACTTTATGCTATTACTGACATTGCATAAGGATTGCATTACATTTTCAAATTCATGGAATTTATTCATTACATTCACTCATTTGAACAAAAAAAATGATGAAGAATTCAAAGCAAAATTATACTGTTTTTTTTTTAATAATTGTTACCTTTTTATTGTCATCATTACCAGCCAGAATACAAATAGTATAATGAAATTTCAAAGAAATATTAATAAAAGTTCATATATAGTTCATATATTATGAATAACGTATGACATCCGGCAAACGCACACGGTATTGCGTGACAAGTTACGGTCGTATAACGTTTCCGAAAAGAACAAGGTTGCTGTTTGGCCGTTTATTCATAAGATAAGTATAAACCTAATAATAGCAAAAGTTTGGACCTCACCCCTATGATGCCCTCGGAGACCCCGAGGAAACAGTCGAGTGTGTTCGCGATCATATTGCGCACGGGCTCCGTGTCCTGCATGTTAATCAGATTCATCAACTTTTGCTGCAGCACCGCGGTGCCTGCTATCAGCCGCCTCTTCGCCTCCCCTTTACATGCAACAATTAAATTATTTGCTTAAAATGACGTTACAAAAGACATTTCCCAATATTACCACAACTTATACTTAAATATGATCACTACTTACTAACAAAATTATATCTAACATATAAAATTATTAAATGGCATATTTTTGTTTACATCTATGTATAAAATAAAAAAAACGTACACTCTATTGTGAAAAATGAGACATTATAATAAAAATAATAATGATAATAATTCTAGCTCTCAGTTACTTCCATTTCACTATATGTGCTTTTAACAATAAGTATAATGGTGTTTATTATGTACAGTTGCAATTTTCCTAAATAATTAAATACGTAAACATAATGTGAACATATTTTTTTATTTTATTTTACCCCAACCTAAAGCCACCACTTATAGAAAAATTGATGTATTTTATATAAAAAATAAAAATAATTATCAAATAAAGCAAATGAAACTTGTTTTAACAGCTCCTAATAGATACCGGACTGTTTGTATTTTGTGCGACAGAGATAACGCTCTTCCAAGCCGAAATTAGCCGATTGTCTCTTTCCAAAGGTCGATGTGTAATATTTATAGCCAGGTACTTTACTGTTACATAGTTTTGTAAGATTATAATTAAATTACTATCATTTTCATTTATTTATTCCGTTTATACAGTCCAAACGCTCGCCAATAATATTGTAAGCCAATTTTGGAAATAATAGGCCTAAACTGCCATTTCTCTGAACACAGGGCAAAAATTTTATCAGTTATTTTTATTTATTCGTGAGCTTAAAAAGTTATCTAAAATGCATAATTAAGAATACAACTCAAAGTACGTGATAACTAAATGTTAGAAATCTTTTATAATTATGTGGTACTTTTGCAAGTTATTATTACTGTAACATCATTGCGGGTCATGTCTTATAAAAGTGGAAGTCAATGTAGCGACATGCACAGTTCAATTTATATTTTGTATTATATTATTATAGGGTGCTATTCTTTAAAAAAGCTTTATATTAAGTGTTTATAGTGTTGGAATTTATAACCAAGAGTGACAAATAATTAGTGTTATAGATATTATATAATATAAAAGACATTGCATCTGTTCGTTTCAGCATATAGACACCTCCTGCAAGGCGAAGCCGTCCCCCTGAAATATCAATGGGAGCGTATGTCATAATGTATAATATTATGGTATGCACAGGACGCTGCTGTCATCAAAAACTTTAAACTAATGCAAAAAGTGTGAATTATAAAAATGTATTCTGGGAATAGAATCCGCGACATATGGTTGCAAGTCTCAGTCCTCTACCGCTAGACTACCACTGCATTTGGTATAATTTTTTTTTTGTCTTTGATAAACACTGTTTGTTCATTGGCATTTACAACTTCACTGGATTTGAGGTGATATACACTGAAACAGCCATAGATTTACCCCTCAAGACTCAAGTCAGGATTAGTTATTTCAAAAGAGTATTACCTTCTGTGTAAGAGGCTACATGAGCGAATATTTTATGCAGTTCCTTTCTCTGATTTCCAGGTAGATTGCTGCCTGATGCTTCCCACGCCACCAATGCCACAAATTCTTCGCAGCTCGCTAACTGGTTTTTACTAAATCAAAAAATACATATATAAAACCTGAAGTAAACCAATTTATGAAAAAAATTGTTTATTATATATATTTAATAAATATATTTGTACTATTTTTGTTTTTCTAATTAGTGAAATTGTAACTTTAGCAAATTAAAATACAATGTTGATTTACATTAAATTCTTTCATACAACTGATTTTTGCACCACACATGTTATTTTTGGGTAGTTAGAAAATTATACGTTTTTGTTAGTTAATCAAAGAATCATAGAATCAGATCATCAAAGATCGAACAAAGCAGTTATCTAAAATGATTTGCTTAAAAATAACAGTAAAATTAATTAAACTTCGAGTCTCCTTACATTTCTTTTTGATATCACAAAACAAATGCTTTTTCAGTGTGCTTTTAGGGACCTTATTATACCATTTTAGAAAACTTTTCATATGATTTGTACACTTTTAGTTGTATTTCTTTATAATCATGTGGATAATAGATTAAAAATCTTTTTTTATATTTTATGCCTTTTAAACCAAGTAATGTCAGTTTCTGTAGTTTTGGATGATTTTAATATTATTAACAATTAAATTTGCAATTATTTAACAGTACTAAAATTATTAACTATCAGAAAAAACAAACCTTTTTTAGTCATTATTTTATTTTCTTATAAATAGGATTTTTAATAAAAAATAAACTAAATATTTCAGATGTTTATATGGATTAGTTTATATATATAATATAAATGTTTCATACATTAATTGATATCAAACGCTAAACTATATATTCTCCTCTTCAAAGCTTTTACATCTATTTCCAATTACTATCTGTAAGATGAGTACATATATACTATATTGTTTTATTGAAAGATCAAACTTTGTGTCGATTATTGCTATCGGTATACTAACTTTGGTGAAGAACTGGAGAGATGTGCCAGCAGTTTGAGGGCTTGCTTGGCCGCGTCGGGCTGGGGGGCGTAGTGCTTGAGGACGATCCCGGTGCGCTTGGCAAGTTTCTGGACGATCCACGCGGCGCCATTAGAGTCTTGTCTAAACGCACACTCGATAACCGGTGACATCTAGTATTTACATAAATATTTTTAATGTTAAATTTACAATTTACGATATAATACCCGGCAGCATAGTATAATTAACTCATTTTTGACCGGCAATTTCATTGAGAATTTTATTTCCTGTAGCCGGGTAAATTTTTTTTGCACAAAATTTTATGCACCTCTTTCATTTGAAAACACCACTATCAAAAAACAAAGTCATGAAATACTACCCTACTGACAGTAGGAGCGTCACCAAGTTCAAGATAGTTGCACCAGGAATATAAAAATAACTCTGTAAGTTTGGTATAATATCAAGTTCGTCTCACGTTTCTTTTAAATCGTTACAATCTGTTGCTATAATATTTCTTTTTTGATATTTTGGTGGCCTAATATCAGAGTCGCTCTCTTCTGATGAAGTATCATTGTCACAGTTACCACATTTTGATTCATAATCACTCGGACAATCAGATAAAGCATCTGCGAAAAATTTTTCATTACGTTCTTTTTTTATGTTAATGTTATTAACATAAAAAAGTTAAGTTAAGTTTTTTTTCATATATTTTACTTTTATTATTAAATTTTTTTACAAGAAAAGATTTGACGGCTCTTATAAGCGAGAGAAACAGCTTGTATTATACTGACTAACAATTGCATTGCATAGTCGCCAACAGAAGAAACTACAGTGATGCAAAAAAAAAACATCACGAGTTTACTCGTGATCGGTCAACAATGTGTTAAACGCCAACTGTAGCTTTGAACAAAATGAACATAATGTTAATAATGACTTGCCTACTACAAGTCCTAGTTTGAAGTACTAACTTCAATGCGTATCCACAGCATAGAAGTAATAGACAATTAATTGTATGTTCCACAAAGTACTTGAAAGCGTGTGTCCAGAAAGGTGAAAATATAAGCAACGTACTTCAGTGTACTCCGCGGGATCCAGCATCAAGTAAGAATTCGCCCATATCTTCAATAACCACGAGATAGTTGCAGATAGTCCGGGACTGTAAATATTTCCAAGACCTGCTTCCAGCGCCGCACACTCCCATTCGCTGAGACGAAGCAGTGTACCAATTATTCTGAAAGTATGTCCATATATTTTGTTACACTTCAATATTTAACATTTTATTAAAAAAAAAAAAAAAACACAAGTGATTTTATCATGCTGGATTTTTTATGAAGAGAAGGTAAAATAATTATTATATAGTAACTGCTTCGATATACTTCATACTGTCAAAAGGTGAAGTGGCCCTAGTATCCATCAGCACCGTAAAGCGGCAAGCGCAGGGTAGGGAACCCTCGTTAAGATCGTCGGTAGACGCAGGCTGCATCCAGCCAGTTTTATTAGAAATATAATGCATGCAAAAACACATTCACAGGCTGTGAAAGGAATTAAGAGGATTACTCAAGAGAAACAGTAAAGTATCTTATGAATTCATTTAACGAGGCAATATTATGGCTTAATTTAAAAAAAAAATTACATTTGACGTAAGTTTGAAGCAGTTATCAACCCTTTCGCTACGAGCGGCGCCTTTTGGCGCTCAGCTAGACTCTTTCTATCAACGAACAACGCCTTCTGGCGCCGTTTGTTTTACATTATCGTGTCAATAATTGCATGATAATGGTCATTAATTCCTGTGCAGATATTTTGTCACATAACAAAATACGTGTCGTTCGTACAGACTACCTACGATCGCACCGGCTGCCGAGACAGTAATTAATTTTTAGTCGCTCCGCAGCGAAAGGGTTAATGTTCAAACCACTTGAACCATGTTACGTAAAGTAGTAATGGATAAAAAAATAGACAGTGATTTTATAGTTTCGTATTGTAATCTCATGCTAATTTAAATAACAAAATATTCAAATTTAAGACGCAAAATGTATTCTTTTTCAAAACATAGTAAATAGAAACAATGTATTGGAAAATCATTGATTATTTACGCCATTGTGAAACGTCGTCGTCTCAGTATAGATATTAAAATAAAGATTTATTTTTTATGAGTTATTGCGCGTAAAACTCGAGAATGGTTGATCTAACACTTAGACTAATTCCGCCAATTTATTTCTCCGTATTTTCTTTAATGCATCTGAAGGGTTCTTATAGGAAAAAATAAAAAATTGCTAGGAAAACATTGCATTTTTTCTTTTCCCATATTTACCACAGAAAACTGAAAAACCAAAACAAGTCCTTAACTATCAAATCTTTAGCAATCAAAACCAAATAAAAACATAACAGATTACAATAAAAATTTAATCATATTATTATAGCAGTCTTGACAGTAAAAAAAAGTTTTTTTTTTATTATTGTTTCGATTCAATAGTTTTACCACAAATATTAAATATGTTTACCGTAATTGATTATTAAGGCAATAAATCTATAAAGTATTTCTCTGAATAACATTTATTTATTATTTTCGACTGCACATGACCAATAACTAGAAAGTTAGAAATTTTTCATTATACTGATGAAGAAAGAACACAATAATGCGTACAATAAAACTTATGTAACTTTAACATAAAAACTATCTTATAAATAACATATGTATATATGTTATGTTTAAATTATCATGTTAATATTCGTGTTTAAAATTCATTACCTTCAAAACAACCTTCAAATTGAAATTGATATGCACAGAACATTATCAATTTGTAAGTAAATGAATAAATACTGCATAAATAAACATTTTAATTATATTAAACATTTTATAATGAAATTTACATTCAATTGATTAAGAAAATAAATGATAATTTTAATTATACATACTTCAGAATGGGGTCGACGTTATCCATAGAGTTGGTTTCACCAACTAGAAACCGCAGCGATGAATCGATATTAGCGTTTACCCTGATACTATATCTTATTAAGTCCAATGGTACAGTTGCTTCACTTCCTGTCCCGTCCACTGCTAAAAAGTGACCTTAACAAAATATACATATTATGCAAACATACACAATAATAAATGAAATGTTCACAAACAAAAAATGCATAACATTAAAATAATTTTTGCATTTAATACTTACATGTAATCATAAGAATCCAATGTAAATCTTCAAATAGCATAACCAGATCACCATTGCTAATGTGTGGCTTGTTCATGTGCATTAATTGCAACTGAGTTTGTAACCTGAATAAGTAATATAATCTATATTTATAAATATGGAAGTGTGTCTGTACTGTCCAGAATCTAAAACGATTCGTCCGATTGCCGTGAAAATTTTGTAAATTATTAGATGTATCCCACGAAACATTTTTGAAAATTGGTCCAGTATCAAAAGTATAACGATAAATAAAATAACAAATAAACAAATCAGGATCAAAAACCAAAATGGCAGTCCAAGCAGAGGATTCCTTCATCAAATCACTCCTTAGAGCTTACAGCATTTATCAAAGCCTAAGAACATAATGGATTCTTAATCCAGCAACATTTCTAAAGTAACTCCCAGAGTACTTCTGCTTACTTACTGTAAACAAGTTAAAGCTAGGCACATTCGCCTTGAGTCCATATTTAAATGACATAAAAACACCTTGATGCAACATTTCTCTACTGGTTTAATATATGTAAAATGTTTGTAAAAATATTATGGGAAACATAAATAGGACAGTCTGAAGATTTTTTATTATCTTCAGACTTAGCTAATAAAGCATATACCGAAATATCTCTAAAGGCTTCTTTATCTGAATAAATGTTTTTTTAGAGTTAATTTGCATTTTTTAAATTTTTCTAAAAAAATGATTGATTACCTTTTGCTCCTTTCGTGTAGCAACGTAAACAACACGTGGCAGCAGTGAGTTGGCGCCTTCCTCGCCATGGCTCCTATTGTCATGAGCACGTCATTGTGTAGCTGTCGGTCATAATCGTCCATTTCATCCCTTACATCGTCGTCATATGCTTCCTTTTCTTCCAGTCCCCTTCAAAAACTTTCCTTTTTATATATACGAGAAATATTTGTGAAACAAATATGTATGACTAAGCATCAGCTTTACTTGTCAGCTCACTTGTCGTCTTGTCTCGATATAATATGACTAATGACATATAATAATAAGGCCATAATCTCCATCAGTTTCTAAGCAGATATATAAATTTTATTGCATAAGTCCATAATTTTTTTTTCAATATTTATATTTATAACTATAATATTAATGTTTAATATTAAATGTTACATACCTGATACCTTCTGGGGGAGCCAATCTACAATACAGGTAGGTATTAAATACTTCTATACATGGGTTTTGTAATGTTTCATTTGAATACCCATCAGTATCATTGACTAAAGAACTCCATGTATGTAAAAACTTGTTTAACGCTTCCCTTAATACAGTGTCCTCATTTATCTAAAGATTGAAAATAAAAATGAAATTCTTCAACCTATGACATTGCATAAATACTTTATATATTATACTAGAAATAGTTGAAATTAAAAAGTGTTTCATATGAACAAATGATTATTTTAGTTAATATGCTATAACTAATAATACTTACAATTTCTTCTATAAATGATCCTTTTATGCATTGACAAGTGAAGGATGTTAAATACTGAAGAAAGGCAGGTGGCGTAGCTGCTATCAAGGCCGGTGTAAAGAATTGCACCAATCTCCGGTAAATCTCTGCTATTCCTAGCATTTCTCTTGCATCTGATTGAATTAAAGTCAACAAGCGCAAAAAATTGTTTACATAGTTTTCTAAATATTGTTGCTTTAAATTATTTGCAGACACTACAACGCCGCTTAAACTCGCTAATTGTACCAGACAAATAAGAGAAGGATTAGCTAAGTCAGGGTTAGATCGAACATACATATGTAGTTCAAAGAAAAATGCAATTAGCTCTGGTTTCATAATAGTGTCACGCCAATTTCCATTTAAACGCAGAGCAGGAGCTGTTTCGCTTTCGTAAATAGCTTCAAATGCACCAATTAACCGTTTTGATAATAATGGTGAGACATGGCTCCAACATAATATTGTTTCTATAATGGTAATCAATTGTTTAGTAAGTAATGCCTGTTGCCCTTCAGGTGGATGACCAGAACGAATTATTTGTTCAAGAACTCCAATTGTAAATCGAAATATCCTTTTTAAGTTTAGTAATTCAAATGATTTCTTCAGTCGAAAGTGCACTTCCCATATTAAACCAACATCAGCAGTTTTGACTGTAATTGCGAACTCTTGCATTATTGCCAATATCAAAGAACATGCCAATTTCTGTTGACTTATAGGAGAATTTAGAATTATTTTTTCCAACTCTGCTAATAATGCTTTTCTTTCTCTTCCTCCATCGTCAACACTTCCTCTTTTAATGATTATTGCAATTGTCTGAAAAGAGTATTGACATTATAAACTTATGCATGTAAGTAAAAGGTTTAAACACTATTAAATATGTATGTTTATTAGCTTAGTTAGTTAATCACCTTAAAATATAATAAAATTTACCTGTAGTAATGTCTCCCTTAAGAACGGAGGATTCTCCTTCCTTAATAAATAATTTAACAAGTATTCTCTGATTGAAGAAGTATCTTCTTTCGATAATAAGTTCCATTCTCTTATCAGACCGGATTTTATAAGACCGGCAGCCTCAAATAATACATAATCAGATGTCGATTTTTCAAGAATATCACGGCACAATTGATATGGATTCTTAGTGGTACGAAATTGCAAAAATACACTTTCTGCTTGATGACGCTGTTCTGATGTCACCAGATTAGGTGGTGCCTAAAAAAATTTAAAAATGTAAAATAGTGTACTATAGGTTAGTATGTTTTACTAGTAGAAATAGTAAATATATATATTCTGTCTATTTATAACCAAAAACATAATTAATATATACCACTATAATGAACATGAAAATTATATTAGGTCAAAATGTTCATATATTTTTCGTGAATACAAAAATCTTTGTACAAATATGCAGCTTATGGTAAAATTTTTTAGCTGTTTCATAAAGTATTTCATTTAAGATAGATTGTTTAATAATGACAATGGAAGGTGAGATTTAAGGAATCATGGTGGTTAGTAACATTCACCACAGCTGAAATAGGGTAGTGTCAACAAACAAGGTCTACTACACAGAGGTGAGAAGAGCATGTATTTGTGAGATGCTTTCCCTGGTCCTAATGGCTTTTAAATAAGTAACTGAGAAAGTCCATAGCATGCATTATAAGAGGTTAAAACAAAATGTATAACATATTCCAGCACACCTTTCCTTGGGACATGTGGTGGAGATTAGCCTCCTAGAGATGAATATTTTTAAGTGTCTGCCACAGCGGAACAGATGTGAGCAAATGCATTTTCCAAGCTGTGCCATTTGTGCATGTAATTTGTGTCATTCTATCATTACCTGCCCTTGTCCCTCGCATAAAATAAAAGCAACTAATCATAATTATATCAATAACACAAACAAGTGTAGAAGCAAATTCCATATGACAAGGTTACAGTTAAACCATCCCTATTAGATCACAAATTCACACAAAGTGCAAAGAAGTAAACATTTCACTAATAAGTATTTTTTAATTCATGCTTGTAATAAAAGTGTTGTAATTACTATAATAAGTTCAAATAATTAATTTCAATTATGAAAACAAATATTTTCAAATAATTTTAGTGAATGAAAATAAAACAGCTTCTATGTATGTCCTAAACTTTTCTTAACTTATAGTTTGTATCCATAAAGGTAAAATTCATTAATTCATAAGCATCTCATTTACTTATTGTGAGATGCAAAATTTCTGATCTGTAATATAAATAACATTCAACCTTAAACTATTTCATGTGATAGCGACCAACCAAACAACATGTTGACCAAAATAATAATTTAAGTACATGGCAGGACATGAAGCGAACACAGCGCTAAATATCCCTATTTACTGAAGGCGTGTTAGATAAAATGACACAAAACTTAAAAACAGATTTATTTAATTAAACTAATATTTTAAAATAAAGCACATATTATTATTAATAATATGAAAACAATAGAGACTTTATATAATATTAAACTTTAATATGAACTATTTAAAACATAAATAATGTAAAGAAAAAGATGAACATTTGCATCAGTTTTAAAGCTATAAAAAAACAACTTCAGAAATAAACAACTACCTTCTTTTTTTTTTGAGCAAATAAATATTAGACCTGTGACCTTTATTATGACGAAAACCATGTAAATCCTACTTTTCAAACAACAAAATATTTAATTTTTTTTAGTCATAAGAATACAGTGAGAATTTTGGTAATTTTTAAGTCTCTTAATATTATAATAATTAATGTAACTATTCATTAATATCTTTAACGAAATAAATTAATTTATATTAAAAAAAAATTGTCAAACGAATTTAGCTAATAATGTATAATAATAACAGAATGAAATTATGTTTTAGCAACCATTGATTTTTGTTAAATTATCTCACCATGAATACTTGTGCAGCTGCCTCTAAAGTTTGAATGTCAGAATCACTCATCTTGTTAATATTTAGTTTATCTCAGAAGCGAGATTATTATTTAAAGCAGTTATAATCACTTACTCTAAATAATTTCATAAATCAAAACATTTCTGAATTCTGACATCGAAAAATTACCATTTTCGAAATGAAAATAAGGGGTAAGGTACAGATATACTAAAACATTGTTTTTGTGTTACCAATTATTTTTCCATTTTACGTGTTTGTAAGTTGAATGTCATCTTGAAAATAAAGTAATTTCTTAATCAAGACTACATTACAATCGTGACGAGAATCAAATATTTAATTAAAACATTTTTTAATATCAATAAAGTTTTTTTTATGAATAACGTTAGCTTGCTTATTCTTTATACCCATGACATAAGAAATCATACAGTTACGGTACAAATCTACGGCCAAAGCAGATACTTCAACATGTTGTTCATCTACCGTATTATCTTCATAAACTATAAGGTTTTCTAAGGTATAAAGATCATAATAAACTCGGACAATTAATCGGACGATATCAGCCGCGAAATGAATGTAGTTACATTTTCAAATACTTATGTTTTTACACACTTAAGGTTCCGTTACTACTACTGTTATTGTTTTAAGTAAAAAAAAATGTATTTGATGTGCACAACAGATGGCGCTAAAACAAGATTCCCATTGCCTGCAATTTTTACAGCTTCGTTACATTTTCTTTGCTTATACTTCTTATGGTAATTGTTTTACCTAAATTTTGTAGGCACCCCAATCATACCATTTCTCGATTTCAACGAGTTGAAGTAGGGCTGATATGTAGAGTAACTTTTATTATACTATATATATGTAGTATGTGTAGCTCTTTCGGATTTTGGGAATGATTGAATTTCAAGATTTGCAAAACAAAATTTCCTGAACAGGACATATAAAATATCAGCGAATTTTACATCTTATTATGATTAAGATTGTCATGGTTAAGATTTTTTGACTTGCCAAAATTTCGGTAAGGTGAAAATAAAGGGAACAACTTCATTTAAGGCCATTTCCTTCACATGCGAAGAATTACAGCCGCTTAATTTATTGTCGATGTTTTAAATTGTATTCCTTATTAAAGACAGACAATTAAGTGTAATTGACGATAGATCATTTTATTTTAGCGGAAATTTATATTAAGGTATTATTAGACAGCTTATGCGTAATAATGTGAGCAAATGTCGAGCTCCTGCAATGTTGGCAGGCTTTTGAGAGAAAAATATTAAAAATTAATTAAATAAGACTATAACTAATGAACATGGCTACAGCAGGACGAAGCAACGTTATACACTTTAAAAACGTAATTATAAGTTTTCCTGGTTAACTGATTTGCAATTCCATTTTAGGCAGTCCCGATTTAAAACCTATAGATTTATTCTAATGACCTCCTTGGTGTAATAAAATGAAAAAAAAATGGTCACTGATAACCATCACATTAAAAATGATAATTACCCTGTATCGGTATAATTATAAGTATTTTATAACTGTTAATATACTCCTCATTTACGTATTGAAGAGACCTTTTTAGAGAACATCTAATTAAGTCGTATTTTAGCTGTTGGATATCTACCGCTGAGCATAGGCCTCACGCATAAATTATCCAGAGATTTTTGATGACCTTAACCTAAAATTTATTTAATGGATTCAGGCGTTACATTGCGGAAGTCCATCCTAAATAAGAAAGGACCAATATCTAGCCACCTCCGCACATGCAGTGGTTGTCGTGCATGAAAGTGCACCGCCCGCCAGCCCGCTCGTAAATGCGCATGCGACAGACAATGCAAACTACACAACCGCCACCGTAAATTCACTCAACACGTGTTTCACCCCTCCACGGGGCATCTTCAGGAGTTGTTACACAGATTAGTGCTAAACACCGAGTGAGCCTTACACTGTTGGTTAAACCAAACGTTTTGACTAAACTAACTAAAGGAGTTGTTACACAGATTAGTGCTAAACACTCGGTGTTTAGCACTAATCTGTGTAACAACTCCTGAAGATGCCCCGTGGAGGGGTGAAACACGTGTTGAGTGAATTTACGGTGGCGGTTGTGTAGTTTGCATTGTCTGTCGCATGCGCATTTACGAGCGGGCTGGCGGGCGGTGCACTTTCATGCACGACAACCACTGCATGTGCGGAGGTGGCTAGATATTGGTCCTTTCTTATTTAAAATTTATTTGTCCATCTTGTACGCGGACGTCCCGCGCTGCGCTTGTTGGTTCATAATCTTCGCGGCTATCTATTCTGCGCGCTATGCAGCTTGCCCACTGCTACCTCAACTTGTTAATCCGCTCCGCCTAATATATTGTTGTTGTCTTATTACAGTATTACATAACCTCTAAGTAAACTCTCTGCTGACCTCGTCAGTTTTTGCAATATATAATATGCAAGATATTCAAGTATTTCTTTAATTTCCATGTACACAAAAAATGTGTTCACATTCGTTTTTAAAATATCAATAGCGTAAGGCTTAGTAACTCCTGAAGAAATTTGATGCGTTAAACACAAAAACAGTTTTTTTCGTTCACCGAATTTTTGAGAATGGGATATGTAGGAGTTCTACTGACTGAAACCTTTACGACGTTCCTCCAATTACGTGATATCACGGGGCCATTGGACTACTTCGTATACGCGTGCAGGCTTACCGGCAACGACACGCGTCGCCGTCTCTGTAGAGACAAATATCCCCTCTCATCCTAAAGAAAGATGCGACCGAACGCTGCATTATTATCGGTCTTTTTATCTAATCCGGGCAACTGATGCCTCGAGCCCGATGGCATAGACGGTGTGCACACACAACTACAAGCTCTTTTCAGCCTCGGTGGACTTGGTCTTGTGTTCTTCCGCCAAAAAAATGCAGTCGCTAATACAGTTGTTTATTTACCACCAGCATAAGGAAATCGGCGCAAAGCAATACCGATTCTCTTCTACCTCCACAAACCACCTACTCGTCTCTGAAGTAAAGTTATACAACTACGTTACCCAATAAACGCATTTGAACTAAAGAACATTTGTGGTTATGGTTTTGTAGGTAAAATTATACGCTGTTTTTAATTCTTATATATATATATATATATATATATATATATATATATATATATATATATATAGTACAAAAACATGTCACGTTATTTATGAAAAAAGTTTTTTTACATTATAAGTATTTATAACATCTCAATTTTTTTTTCTATATATACAAAGAAAGGTTATAGGTAACCTCTTTTTGCCTTATTTCAACCGTTATAATGACGTTAAGAAAAGTGCAATTATTAACATTTTGTTAATAGTAGTTTGAGCTCGGAAATTGGTATGAAAATACTAGGCCAATTGAAAAAGTAACGGCTGTTTTATTACTGATGATTGTCGTTATCTAACGACAATGTTTAATTATGCTAGTTAAATTTTTACTTACAAGAAACTGGTTTTAGATAAGAATTATCTAAAAATTTGAATATAAAAAAACATTTAATTATTTTTAATGAACTTGTCTTATTATATAATTTATACTTATTATAAAGGGTTAATATTGTATTCATCAACATAATTATAAACCAGTAAAAGAATTTAATACTGAATTAAAATTAATTATTGTTTACGTAAGCATTAATTTTCATACTGAAAATAATTAATCGTGGTTATATGTATCTCTGGTTCCGTCGTGTCAGAATATTTTATACAAAATAAATTGTTCATCCGCCTGAAAAAAACCGCTCTCACCTTGAATTTTATCTTCAGAATTAACTTTAACTAATTACACTTCAGAAAAAATCAATTTCGATAAGTATTTATTCGTTTTAATTATTAATATTCAAAGATTAATGGTAGACTTTGGGTTTAAGGATCGTTTTGGTGTTTAAAAGAATCGACTATTCAAAACTGTGTGTAAATAACTTCTCCAATAAATACAGTTTGGATTTAAGCAAATATAAAAATAAGTTCAGAGTTCTTTTAAAAATCATATTTTATGGGTAGTTAAAAAAAGCAGTTTGTAAATAATAAATATATATATTCATTACAAAACATTGGTTATTAATTAAAACTGTTATACATTATTCACATAATTCACTTTCGATCATTTTTAACCGTTTTTCTAACAAATCCCTATCCAATCTATGCATACATAGAAATTTCCCATTGAGAAACAATACAGGTATATCATGCCTGTATAATCTTAACCATCTTACGTTATCTTTTTCTGTAATAAACACTTTTTTAATAGTCAGCCTATGTTTAAACTGTTCAAGCTCCTCCATAACTATATCACAAAGGGGACATGGATTTTTTGTGTAGAAAGTTAAAGAAGGAAGTCCTTGGTTAACTTCAGGTCTGAAAAAAATTTATTATACTATAAAGAAAAAGAACGGATAAAAATTCCATGATTTAATCATTATAAAATCTGATAATAAAGGTGAAAACAGCTAAAAATCATGTTACAATATAAAACCTTTCCTTAAAACTACCCTTGACCATTCATATCTTATCCTAACACAGCAAAACAAAATTAAGGCACAGACAGTATCAAATTGTGACTGCAATATAAGAATACAATAATATTGGTATTACATAAAAAAACCCTCCTAATTCACAATATACAAATTTTTAAAAGCTGCCACTTTTTCAATAATGTTAGAACTTACAATTTTTCAATCATAATTGATGATGCACCACCACCACCATTGCAAATAGATGCTACACCCTTTTCCCCTTTCTTTAATGCATGGCATAAATGAACAACAATTCGTGCTCCCGACATGCCAATGGGGTGCCCTAAGCTAACTGCTCCACCATGGACATTAACTTTAGAAGGATCCAAATCTAGTAATTTTTGATTTGCCACAGCAACTACACTAAAAGCTTCATTTATCTCCCATAAAGCAACATCATCCTTTTTCACTCCAGTTTTTTCTAAAAGTTTAGGAATTGCAACAGCTGGAGCAATCGGGAAGTCAATTGGATCACATTCACCATCAGCAAACCCAACAACTTTAGCAAGGGGTGTTATGTTTAGCCTTTTAGCTGCATCTGCAGTCATTAGCACTAAAGCTGCAGCACCATCATTCAGAGTTGATGCATTTCCAGCAGTAACAGTTCCATTATCTTTTTGAAAAACTGTTGCTAGTTTTGTAAACTTGTCAAAGTTAATTCTCTTGTATTCCTCGTCTTCGGCGAAAATGACTGGAGGAGCACCTCGTTTTTGAGGTACAGAGACAGGAACCAATTCATCTGCAAAAATCTTATTTTCATATGAAGCTGCACTTTTTTTATAACTCGATATAGCATAATCATCTTGTTGTTGTCTTGAGATTTCTAACTTCTTTGCAGTATTTTCTGCACAATTACCCATATGAATTTTGTTGTACACATCGGTAAGTCCATCTAATACTATACCATCAATTAATTGCATTCCACCATAAGTAGTTTCTCCTCGTTTTAAGTAAAATGGCACATTAGACATAGACTCCATTCCACCTGCCAAAATAACATCTTGTGCTCCAGTTTGTAGACTTTGGGCAGCTAGCATTATTGATTTCATCCCAGAAGCGCATACTTTGTTAACTGTAGTGCATATAGTACTTTTAGGAAGTCCAGCAAAAATGGCAGCCTGTCTTGCTGGGGCTTGTCCAAGGCTACCAGAGCACACATTTCCGATATAAACCTAAAACCAAAATACAATATTACCTTTATGAAAAATTACGTCATTTTTCTCTTACTATTTTTTAAAAAAAATACGTCATTATATTGTTATCATTTATACATACGATAAAAAATCCTCGCTTTAGAGTAAAAGGAACTCTTAATATTACTAATAAATCGTGTGTATGCGTCATATAAATTATTCAATCAATTATGTTCTAACTGTACTTTGTAGAAAGTAGGTAAACAGAACTAACCTCTTTTACTTCTTCTTTAGGAATGCCGGCTCTTTCTATTGCGGCTTTAACGGCTACTGCACCAAGTTCACTGGCAGAAAGACTTGCCAAACTCCCCCTAAAAGAACCCATAGGAGTTCTAACTGCCGATGCTATGACCACCTCGTTGAGAGAAACTTTCGAAGAATATGTCGCCATCGCTTTCAGAAGCTAGTACGCAAAGTCAATATAAAATAATACTTTAAAAATTAATACTGTATGGTAAGCTACCAAGAATATCACCTAGCCGACCAACTTGTCGCTACGGTGTCTTTAATACAACTGAGAGAAAAAATTGACGTAAAGAAAATTTTACTTTGAATAAAGTACATACGAACCTTCCTTCCAGTGTGCATTTTAATGTTAATCATTTTCGTTCCTTTCAAAAGAATCATTGTTATTCTTTTATTATTAAAAATGCGACCCTTTTCAATTCACTAGACGTGACACAAGATGTACGATTAATAATTACTGAATAATAATTCTTTAAGATATTTTATCACACTG
This sequence comes from Battus philenor, assembly GCF_028537555.1. NCBI lineage: Eukaryota > Metazoa > Arthropoda > Insecta > Lepidoptera > Papilionidae > Battus > Battus philenor. The sequence continues at coordinate 5,246,178 of NW_027181676.1, forward strand.
GTTATAGTTTATTTATTTGGGCTTATCGCCTTATATTCGTACACAATAGTAAACTTTATTGCAACGTAGTAAAGTACTCTTTAAAGATGATTTAACCTTAAATAAATAGGATTTCCGAAGTTTGACCTATGTTATAAATATTAATGTGTAGCTATATAAAACGCTTTGCCAAAGGTTAAGCTTTAGGCAATAGGCTATTTACTTTTTTATTAAATAAAAAATTGGGTATGTGTTGTATATAGTATGAAATTTAATAGAAAATTGGATATTAGTAAATGAAGAACAAAGTAATGCTGTAATACATATTTGTCACATTGTTGTAACCTCAATTTTTTTAATATTTCGTTAATTACGTTTCTTGAAATTTAAGATATCACTAATGAAACAACATAAATTGCTCAAAATATACTTAATTAGCGTAACGGCATCTAGTACTCAAACAAATCTTAAGGCTTGCTCTTAATTTATTATCTATGCATTTACAAACACCAATAAAGTTAACTGTCATTCACTTTGTCAAACTGGCATTCACTTCGTATTGCAATATTAAGTAGTAATAAAAGGTCGAATAACTTAGACATTGTTCTTATTTACGAAATTATAATATAAAACCCTAAAAACTGATTTATTAAAAAAAATCAATCTAACGAAGTCGTTGCATAAATGTCACTTTGTTGATTTCTTTTGAAATTAAGCACAATGGCTCATACCTATGGTAAAGAAACAAGGGATCGGGTTAGTATAAGGTTTTGGATTAACTTTAGGACAAAAGCTTTTTACCTCTTTTATGTGTATCTTACTCTAATCTTTCTAAACTTTTTTATCAATTTTTTCCTACCTAAGATTTTCTGAATCATTTCTATTCATAAAACTGTAATAAATATAATGCCAAATTTGTTGATGAAGTCTACAAGTAAAAATTGTAAAAAATTTCAGTGTTAAATGCATAGTGACAATAATATACATTTTGTATGTGTGACAATGAGACAAATACCACAAGGCTTCATTTTTAAAACTGCTTTAAAATTTAGGTAAGTGTTTATGTCCTCTTAAGTATTTTATCGTTCTTCTTGTTTTACTTTTACACAATGTAATGCATGTTTTAAGAATTTATCTAATCTTATAAAAAAATGTTGAAATACACCAATTTTAAGTTATTTTTTGGTTAATGGTTAATGTATGTGAGTAATGTTTTTTGGTTTATGTATGTGTGTAAAAAATTACAGACATGTTAATTAAAAAAAGCAAATCATACTAATTCTATAATAATACTTAACTAATTTATTGGATAAAGGAAGGATATTGAATTTTTTTTGATTGAATTATGGAATTATTTTTAATCCTTACCAATACACAAGCAGGTTTAGTTTGTACTTTCATTCACCGATTCACATTCTGTTATTTTTCTGTAAAAGTGGTTTGCCTAATAAGTCAAAACTTTATCTTCATGATAAGTAAATCTTATTAATATTTGTTGTGATATTTTGATTTACATATATATATATTCAGTTTATTGATAGGGTGCACACTTGTTCAGAACTAGGGAGCATATTTCTTGAAGTTAAACGATTGATACAGTAAAGAATTAGTATGAAAAAATTAAAAGAGTTCTATTTGTAAAGTTGTTATTATTGTCATTATAGATATTCAGATTACAATATATTGTAAGAGGAAGTGATATGACATAATGAACAGTAAGATAATAGCAAAACTACTCACAATAGTATAATATGGTATTATATAGTTAGTGTTGATAGAGATTGAACCATTGTTATTTATTGTTTTAATAAAGAGGTGACTGTGCCTTAAGCTTCTTTAATTACTCAGTAGATTTCATCATGTATAGTTGTATGTATAACTGAAAATTATTTTCTCTGTCATATCTTGTTGGCTTTTATTAGCAATTAGGATGATGCGTCTCACTGTGCATGTGATTTTTAACATTAATATACATAATACTGTTTGTATAAGTCATTAATTTTCTTTATGTAACACTTAATGTTAATTGTGCTAACATTTACATGTGGTGTACATGTGAATATGTGTCATTAGCTAGTAAAACTGTTTTCAGTTGTAACCAACCATGTACAAATGGTGGAAAATGATTGCCTTCAAATATAGTTTGTGCTGCTTTTACTTTATCAAGTAATAACTTGTGATTTTTTTTTAAATTCTCATATGGTTTTATTCTGTTATAGGGTTTAAGCAGAAAAGAGCCAGGTACAACTTGGGCCATGCCATAAAAATGGAAGTGGTTAACATGGATGATGGCAGGTATGAACAGCGAGAAAGTTTACCAGGTAGCAGTGTTGATAGTGATGCATCTAGCAGTGTTCTAGGAAGCAATGAGGTCAGTGAACACACCAGCGATAAAACATCTGATGATGAGGAAGACTTACGGGAAGACTTACAAAAAACCATACCTGAATGCTACAAGTCAGAATCGAATTATACGTCACAATCTTTTAGAAACATCACAAATGATGATGAGTTTCAGGCAACAGCTCTTTGTCAATTTATGGATATTTTGAATGATTTAGATGAAGTTTTAGATAAGTCCCTATTAGCTTGTTTCAATGACACACAAAACTTGGATAGTGATGAAGAAGGTCTTACATGTAAAATAAAGGAGTGTATGGCTGACCATGAAGAACCATCAATTAATTCTGTTAGCCAAAGTTCTGTAGATGACAATACACAAGTAGTTATTGGTCCCTCAACACAAAACCTAGATTCAACTTTAGATGATGAAGATTTAGTACAAAATGTATTTGAAGAAGCTCAATACACAAATCTTAGAAGGTCCAAAAGTTTTTCAGAACTTCCGCAAAATAACAGAGAAGTAACACAGCCTTTAGACAGAGCGAATACATTAAATGAAAACTTAAGAAATTCAATGAGAAGATTGGATCCAATTGTCTTGCCTGCAATTGATACAGAAGAAACAACTTGTGAGCCTTTAACATTACCTGTTATTCTTTTCTTAGAACACCATGTCAATATGAGACCTACTAGTGCACCAATACAATTACAAGTGACAGCTGCAAATCTTAGCACAAGTAATGGATCATCAGGGCCTTTAATAGTAGGGAGACATGCATTGTTAATGAATCGTACATTGTCTTTACCATCTCCTGGTGACAGTGATATCACAACCGTTGGTTGGACTGGACATAATACAGCTAGAAGTGTAGCCAGAAGTGACAGCACAACATCAAGCTCCTCCATCGAATCATTAGCAGGGATTACAGCTGTAAATCAAAGTGGTGCAGGATTGGGTGATGAAAGGTAAACATTACAATCATTTGTTCTGTCTTTCCAATTTATTTCTTTGTTATGAAAATTTATTTTAAGGAAGTCATAAACTTGCAGAGCCTGCCTGATATATGCTTGACAATGTTTTTTACTTTATTGCTATACTTAAAAATATGACTGCCCTGCCATGATAGTACATACTTCATGTGGTGTTGCTGTTGCAGAAACGAAGAGACTGAGGAACCGCCTTTTGGTGTTTGGCCGCATCGTATGAGCGCAATGTTAGCGTGTCTTAGTTGTACAGTCGGAATATTTAATATTTCGAGATTTGCAACCTTCAGTGTACACTATGGAGGTAAGTTATAAACTAATTTATATTAAACAAAAATGTCTTTTATTGTAAGTATTAAATAAGACTTGTCTAGTAATTATGAATTAACTTTTCAGCTGGTTTTATACTACAATTTTTCATACTATCTCTCTTTACTGGGATACCATTGTTTACATTGCACTTATGTTTGGGCCAAGTGCTTGGATCAGGCCCAGTTGACATGTGGCGTATATCGCCAATATTCCAGGGCGTCGGTATTTCATTGCTTATAACGCAAGCAGTCATCGGGATGTACAGCATAATAGGCCTGTCCTGGATATTCGTCTACTTTCGGGATTCTTTTATAACCGCTGACGACAAGTATAAATGGGCTTTGCCACACGAGTTCAATTTTGATGGTGAGTATATTTTCTTATATTACGATATATCTCATAAGTCATAGAGCTCTTAATGATATGAACATATTAGGCGAAGCATACTCTAGTTAGTAGTAAAATTACTGTAATAAGAAAAATATTGATATGACTTGATAAGAAGTAGGGTAAGAGGTACAAGTCTGATGAGCAATTTTGAAAGAAAAAGGGGTCAGGAGTATTAACAATTTGGACATCTGGCTCTGTCATTGCTCATGTCCTTTATTTGCAACTTTCCTTAAACTTTTACGGACTTCTTCTCATATGTTAATCACTATATTACAAGAAATAAAAAAAAATGTCAGTGACAATGTCACCAGCCAACATAGCTCAGTAATTTTCTTCAACGTGGTTGGTATAGTATGGTAACAATTTCGAAATTCAAAATCATTTATTCCAAAAAGGTTACATTAAAATGAAAGTGTAAAAAAATAGAGAGAAGTGAGTATTTTGTGTCATAATAAAAAGAACATCAAGGGTGCACAGTTTTTATTTCCTTTTTTGTATTGCATTAATATGAAAAATACGTAAAAAAGATTTATTTAATTAATTTTTAGAGTTAGCATTACGTGTTATTCGATTATTGACGTTTATTTATGCGGCAAAATGTATATAATACATTTAAATAATAAATTTACGAAGAAATATATACAATACTACAATATTTGAAAGCTGTATAAATAGTAATGTAAAATATACACAAAAATTTAGGTTACAATGAAAAAAAAAATCATTGCATTGATAATTATTTTTTTAAATTATCACTTGCAAAAAATTTAATACAGATAATAAATGTAAAATTGAAATCGAAAGTAGTCGCGATGTTAATTTAGATCGCTGAAAATGAAAGTAGCATGGTAATTGTTTAAAATGCATGACATAAGGCGTTCGCGCTATTTACTGCGCTGGCATTATTCGGTTGTACTGTCTGTATTAAACTGTAATAGAAAAAAAGTCTATCAAGTAAGCTATTCAGTATGTTCACGAACCATAAGGTTCGTTCACATTTTTTCAATGTCAAGACGTTTGTATTGGACGAAGTTGTAAATTAGAGGAAGTTCATTTGAAGGTCTGTAACGAAAACCCATTTAGGAATTTTTTATTTTTGTTTGTACCACCCGCACTGCACTGCAATTTTATAATGATAAGGCTATAATCTTTTTAATTGTTTCTTTCCTCATATGCAATGCAATAAATTCTTTATTTGAAAACGTACGTTACTCTAATGTAAATTTGAATTACGACACGAGGAAGCTTCAAGGCTGTATGAACATTGCGTTAGCAATAAACAGTATTAGTACACCTACGTTTGTTTCAAGCTAAATATTTATAATCTCTCATATTCCGTCAATTTTAACTTGGTAACTTTATACAATGAAATTTTAACAAATCTATTTACTAATAGGTTATTTTTTATTTTTCGTTTCAAGGATGTCTTAAGTCTTCGTTGCTTTTTAACATTTAATTATAATCAAAAGCCAAATGATTAATAAATTAAATGAGCTGAAGCGTATTATATGACTAGTAATAAGTTAGATATAACAATTTTAAATTATGTAATACAATTTGGAAAGGAAAACAAGCTTACTTAAGTTATTACCCTTGTGGTTTTTCAAAATCACCATTATAGTCTTATTGGTATGAAAGCTTTTCAATAAAGGGCTTATTTGTTAGCAAAAATATTACATTCGTTCTAAAATACTACACGCCAATAACTTATGGCAGTAAAGAATAATTAATTTAAATGTGTATTAATCCGAAATTTTGGAAACGCTTTTTCTTATATCTTTAAGTTGTCCATGATTTCTGAGACTATTGATTTTCGGATATGGGGTACCAAACATATGAAAGCAAGCTGTACATTTACGCTTTTATAGCTTTTATGTGTGGCAGATAATTTGTTATTTTTATAACTTGTGAATAATAACTTAAATTGTAATAATCGGTTAGTAAAATATTATTTCTATTGTTACTGAGAGTATCGTGTATAAAGAAGTATACGTAACGAAATAGGTGTTAATGTGTAAATACATTGTGATAAAACATTATGACATCGATAACAGACGATAATGATACGCGTGATATCTATATACAACTATCTGTCCCAACAGTCTACGTACTGTGAAAAGGTTTCTAGCTGTCCAACACAAATAAAAGGAGATATCTTTCCTAGTATTTGCTTTATTTAAACATTTTTTGTCTGTTATTCAGATAATTTTTGTTAGTTATCGACTTATAATTTTATAAACAATGGGAAGATTTTAATAATGAGTGACTTTCACTGTGTTGGTTTATCATATTCGATACTCTTTGATTAAATCCCAACATGTCAGATGTTTGACAGCTAGACAGGAGTTATAGTTTACTCTGTGGTAGTATTTTTTGTACTATTTTCCTGACATTTTTTTAGTTTTCCTCTATTTAAGAATTTACTAAGTGCCTTAACAAAAATATATCCGAGATTTGCTTTTAGCGACACATTTGGCATTTGATTTAGATAAAATACGTTTATAATAGTAATACTTAAAGATTTTACCCTATTGCGTATAGATTTCTAATCAGTTTAGGTTAATATTTAAATTGTGGCATAGATTTTTGGTTCATGATATTTTAATTAAACTAAAAAATTCTTATCAACTATCATTGCGTATCAACGATTCAGTGTTTGATGATGATGATGAAGTTTTTATCATTTAATAAAGGGGAGGGTAGATCTCCACTAGTTGGAAATGCGACATTTAAGGTCGTGGAAAGTCGCAAGGTGTGGTCAGCGCGAAATCGGTCATCGTGGCGAAGTTCGGGGGAGTTCTATGCCCTGCTGTGTGTCTATCTGCTGATACGATGATAGAAAAAAGTTTTAAGTTGCTGGAACGTTTTAGTGTTTGATATAATTTTTTATTTTTATGACGACCTTAAAAACGAAATTCCGCTCATCACGGCCTCCGCGTTCGTTATCTTTTGTTATAAGATATTCCGGAACACGGAACAGAATTGCTTACGCACTATTGATTGCGCGCAAAAATAAGCATCGCGATGGTATCAACCTACACAATCGTTTGTACAAAAAAGACTTACCGGCAGTAAATAAAAAAAAATAATTTAAATAAGTTTTAGTGTGTTTACACTAAAACTTATTTAGAGCTCATTAGCTTTGATAAGACACACATTCTTACTCATCCTAATCAGCTCACTTCTGTGGTTAAAAGATTAAAGAAAAACCACGTTCTCTGATTAGACGATGAGGCATATGCCTCTTGTTATATTAAGACTAACCGTAAAAGTAATTTGCGTAACTTCCCGATGACGATTGACAGCCCACGCCGAGGTCCTCTTGTAGAGGCTTTTGCACGACGACATGAATCGACCTCCGAAGCGACCAGAGACCTCGACGGCCTCATAAGCCTGTGAATTATTAGTATGAGCCAAGCCTTTCCCGGGAGCTTAGCTGCCTTGAAAGGAATCATAGGAGGTCTTAGTCTCCTCCGCGAATTCAGCATAAACCACTTGGGTAGCATTGAAAGTCAGGTCTTAATTTTAAAATTGGTGAATTTATTATTACAGACAATTAACGCGGAAGTGCTTCCGGTTATTAAGCTTATAATTTCTTTATCTGTGACATGGAATTCGATGTTTTAATTATTGAATAATATTAATCGTGAAAGATTATTCATTATCCGATAACTATAAATAAAGATTTCTATTATCTATAAGCGTATGACAACATCGAATACGTCTTGTATTGCATTCTTTATCAATCACAATCCAAGGATTGCTGCTTACGAAATTGTGATATAATTTTGTTTGTTCATATAATTGGCGTAATTGCAACATTGACGCTATACTCTTTGTGTTCATTAATATTTGAAATAACACACGATCACTATTGTTTAAAAAATGTATCAGATATTATAAATATGTTGACTTTTTTGAAACGTTAGTGATTATGTTTATGTAGGCATATAATCATAAATCGCTGGATCTTTTCTGAATAAAGTGCATATCAACCATAGTTTGTGTGAATTATACACCGTCCTTATCACTTGCAAAGGTTGAAGAATACACAACAAGGAAACCATAATGCGCACATATAAACTCACAAAATCGTGCGCACGCGCAATCTAACCCGCACATACACTACTATATGTATTTAGTTTATGTAAAAAATGTAATAATTTCATACGATTTAGCTATACCACGTTCTGTATGTATAATACGTTAAAATAGTTTTTAGTGACTATAAATATAATTTAGGATATAGCGTTACAAATATAATATTTTGCGTAAAATGTTATTTCATACATTTAAGAATTTAAATCATTTATGGCGCTGGCCACTTATAATTACGGCGCGCTCTCTATTTACCTAAAAGATGACTTGTGCGAATGAACCAAAGGTCAAAAATAAAATTTGTGCCAATTATTTTGTGAAGGTTATATTTATTACATAGCTTAATTATTACATACAACTACAACAAATGTATTTAACATTTAAATACGTAACTTAGATTTATTCATTTTCTGGAATTAGCTACTGCTCTATCACGAATGTGACACGAATATGACTTGACGTTGATTAATGGGACAACCTTTATAATCGCTCCTAATACATGTAATATACTGGCAAATATTTTTTATAATTTTGATTGTTTATAATTTAATTTTTTAGCCGTTAATTGAAATTAAGCATTTTAAGTTATAGCTTATAAATGTTTTATTTATAATACATTAAATACAAGGAATTCGCTACTATTTATATATCTTGCCGTGTGTTAAGAAATAAGCGATTTTCTTAAAATTATCGTGTAAACATATATTTATTATCCGATTAATATATAGTTTTATGACAACACCGTCTTTAGAAGCAAGGAATTGTAATTAGACTATTATTAATATGTTGTGTTTCTTTTAATATAATAATAGAGAAATATATGAACATTGGCAAGTTGAAGTGGGAGTAGGCAGACCACTTGACGCGCAGAACAGATGGTTGCAGGTCTTAAAGTTCTAGATTGAAGACCACTGACCGAGGAGCGCAGTGCAGGTCATCCACCTATAAGGTGTACAGATGTCCTTGTTAAGGTCGTTGAAAGACGCCTTATGCAGATTGCTTCCAACCGGTATTATTATCGGTATATGTCTTGGTTGGGGTATATCTTTAACATACAGCGATTGACGTCTGCAATATTGCAGGTTAAATTATTATATATTGCATCTTATATGTTTACGTATATTCAACAGATCCAAGCTTAAAGAATAGTACAGTTAAAATTCAAGAAACACTGCCGCAGTATTTTCACGGCGAAGTGCTGCAGAGAAACCAGGGTTCGAACAACTACTTCGGCACGGTAAAGTTCCAGGTCGCCTTCAATCTGGCCGTAGTTTGGATGATCGTGTTCGTGTCCCTGAGCAAGGGGCTGAGGTCGTACGGCAAGGTAACGCGTTTATCATTGACATGCAAATTGTTCTTTGTTACATGCACGAGCTAAATATTAAATATTTACGACGCAATAGCGCACAATGAGAACAGAGATAAGCGTTTACTTACAACAATTAAACACATAGTATCTGATGTAAAATGTTATCAGTCACTGGTTCTCCAATCTCGGTGTTTATAATAATAGCATTGGTTTTGTCCTTAATGGCTTCTAAATAGAAGCAATACTTATTTATTTTTAAGCTAGAGTGACGAGATAAGGGAACGTTTACTTGGTTGCACTATAGTATCTCACTGCACACAATTTTTGTGATAGATGATTTATATATTTATACTATATACTATAGTAAATTTACAAGATCTATACCAAAACCGCCGTCCTAAAGATCCTATGCATATTTTATATTTATTTAGTAATTTACGAAAGAAATTTTATCGGAGGCGACTACATCTTTACTGGGTTTAAGGTAGAGTGTTAAAGAGGCTTTGCCTAAAAGATTGGAGGATGGTGGTCTATTCACTGCAACGTACCATACCATGACCGTATCGGGCGAGTAACCCTAGTCTCTATGCTCTACTGTTACAACAAAAATTGATTGAGCGGTTTGTTTTCGTACGATAGCCGTAAGCAACCCATGGTGTCTACATGTAACGTTTAGCTTATGGGAAACCCGTAAAGGAGGACCAGCCTACATGGTGGAATATACCATGGACGTGTAAGAACTTATTTTACACAATTTCTCATTCTCCATTTTCCCACGTTTTCTCTCCGTGACTCATTCAACTTAATATAAATAAAGGTATTTATACTAATAAAAAGTTCAAAAAACTATCCGTTTATTTAAACACACTTCATCGAAATCTGTCTGTTGTTATCGGTTAAAGTTGTAATATCCGGTTTACGTTTCAGGCTGTATACATGCTGATATTCCTGCCGATATGCGGAACGCTGGTGTTGTGTACAAAGCTCTTGACATTGATACCATACGACTCTGTCACCAACATCTTCTCTGACACTGAATGGAGTGAATTTTTTATCAACAGCAATGTATGTATATAACAGGTCGATTGCTTATAGAAGTAAGAGCTTTAAATGTCTGAATGCACAGCTAATATAAGTAATGATAATATATACTAATAAAAAGAGTTTTCAAAATTAGAATTATCACACATGAAAATTAATTATTTTTTATCTGTCTCTGCCCTGTCGCATTCCAAGAAAAACATAAATTAAAGTAACATATTTACGTTACAATGTAAATATTTATATATATAGCTATATATATGAGTATTTATGTATGTGTAAGTAATATTGTATGTATGTGTATGTATTAATTTATGTTTATATGTATATATATTTGTATTAGTATGTTTGTATATTACTTACACCCTAAACCGCCCTCTCCTTCATGTCTCTATCTCCATCCAAAGATTGTCTGGTAGACATCGCCTCGACCGATAAGACCGCCTCATTTACTATATGAATTGTTTCTTTTTTTTCCCTCTATTTATTGTCTATAGTGTATAAAAAGTGTTAATAAAAATAGGATGTGAAAGCTTTAAAACTTTATGCTTTCTAAGTTGCTAAACATTCATCCTTTTAAAGCGGAAGCCTTCGTGTATTGATTATTTAGATGAGTTTCCCGGACCTATTTATTTATAGTTTTTGCCCATATTGTGGAATAGCAGATTAAATGCTTCATAGCAATTCTCTACTAAGCAGAGCTGGTGTGTAAATATCAATAATAGAAAAAGTCGTAACATTTAAAATGTAATATAATGTATAATGAGCATTATACCGTATGTATAATTACTAATAAACTCTTACTTAAACACGAGGATGTTATGAACAAATTACACCTACATCTTTATTATAGCTATAAATACAAACTCGGTGATTTTCGTGTAAGATGTTTCGATTACGTAAATATAGTCACGTGTCTTTTCGACTTAAACGTAAATCCTTCTTTTGACTTTATAATCTTGTTATTTTTTCAATCTTAAATGACTCGGATTTTCCGGTCACTAAATAATAAATTAATCTTGTGTAAAGGATATTTTAGTAATGCGATTGGATTTGTAACACCTCAATTAGTAACACTCAGTTTTACGGGAAGGTATAGGATAAGTTTACAGTGTTACTTTATTACTAAAGTAATTTTACTTGTATTTATTGTAGATGATTTTATTATAAACATAATGATATTTCATTATAAACATAATTGTTGTATAGAGTTGGGCGGCGGCGGCTCAAGAGACCTTCCTCACTTGGGGTCTGCTAGGGCCGTGTGTAATGCAGTTAACATCTCACAAAGATGCAAAAAGGAAAACCAACAAAGTGCTCCAACGTGAAAGTGCATGCATTGTGGCGTTCACATTCGCCGTGCTGTTGCTTGCTTCTTTCCTTGCAAACACTTGCGTCCAGATACTGAAGAACTATGGATATGTTTATTTACCGAGTAGTTATGGTAAGATATATTCATACTTATGACATTGCATATCGACTTATATATTCGGAAATTTGTATAATTTATTTAATCTTTAATACAAATAATTCAGGATGTCTAAGAGAAAAAAAAATAAAATCTAGAGTTAATATTATCCAACACAATTGAGTTAATAATCAGGTATATACCTTACAGCTTTCTCGGGAAACGAACCTGCAACCTTCGACCGACCTTAGTCGTATTAGTCCTTTACCGCTTTGCTCCTACATAGTATTAGGATTATTTTTTACATACGTTGGTACTACAAGATTTCTTGCATATACAACTTTTTAAAAATTATCGCAAACATATACCATCCTCTTCGCAATATTGCAGAACTAGTGTAGCGGCGTCATCAGGCTTTAGATTACATTACAGTAAAATTTTTGCGTTATATAAACATGTGAAGTACCACGGGAGCTTATAAAACCTGTGTTACTTAGCGTTGTACCGCCAAAACAGCGTATGCCTTACTTACCTTTATGCAACTTTGTATATTTCCCCCCATGTCGACTGTTCTCCACTCATCGGTGAACTATATAGAGGCCGATGAGTCTTCGCTGCAATTAAGATGTTCCTGTGCAAATTTTAAAGCAGCTTGCCTGTAAGCCGCCGTGTCTTTAGACTATTTGCTGTTCTAGACGAGGTGATTACCACTTCCTTTAGCCTCATTCTTATTGCTTGTATACATACGTTTCCTCCACACACTTCATTGAGCGCTGTTTTGATGTTTCCTGAATTAAGGAAACGATTTCGTAGAGAAATTGAAACAATAAATTGGTCATCACGATAGTAGTGGCTTAAGTTCTCTTGGTAGCGGATCTACTTTTCTAAGAACCTGTCGCTACAAACCTTCGGTATACTATAGCAACCGTAGACTGGTTTAAATTTTAATTTCTAACAATTGTTAGTTGATCTAAGCCTTCCCGCACCAATGACAACTTGTATAAAGAGAAAATAAATAAATTTGATTGTCTTTCTAATTTATATATCCATTTTCATAAAGAAACAAAATATTTATATATCCATTTCATTATTATTTATATGATTTGATTATTTTTAACTTTTCAGAAACGGTGAAGTCATCACAATTTTTGTGGCCAACGTCTGATCCTCTGCCGGGCAGTGTGGTATCCACTCCCGTTCGTTATATGGGCCACTACGGCAGCCTGGTGGGTGTAACAGTCTGGCGGAATGGTAACGCCGGGAAAGTTTACAGCGGGTGGCAGCCTTTGCAACTGGCAACACAAATAGTCCCCGCCACGCTGGCAGTATTACCTGCCAATGTTGTAAGTTTTATTTCTAAACTGAAATCCGTTTTTGTGCGGGATTTTTTGTGCAAAATTTTTAAAGTATGAACATAATGTGGTTTGTATGAAAATTTCAATAAAAATGAAACACAATAAATCGAGACATATACAATAAGAAACAGTCGTCGCAATTGATCACCTACCACACGATAACTAAAAAACAATTACTCGTAACGAATGCGAGTTAGCATTCTTGTAATGAATCGATTTTGAAGTGAGTTTTCTAAGCGATTCCTTGTAATTTCGTAAAGTTTTGAATAATTTTCTACGTGAGGCTTTTTAGGCCTGCATATAAAATATTTTTACATTACTTAACACAATTATGTGTTGTAAACATCATTTTTATAGCTTTTCGGGGAGTTTTACGATTTTTAATGCGGTCCCTGTTCACCGCAAAAAACTAGTTTTGAATGTAGTTACTATATTTGCTTAGTTATTGTAAAAACATAGTAAATTAAATATTATGATGTGCTCAACTTTCCTCCGGCTAGTTTCAAGTTTTTCATACGAGGATATACATATTGTTTAGTCAATTTTACTGCTGAGTTACATGTTCCACATGTAACGGTATTTAATCATTAGGATCTTTGATTTTTAAATTGATGTTACCCTTATTTCTTACTAAAACTGCAGGATGTTTATAATTTATCTATTTAATTAGATTTTATTGTATATTATTCCAGTTGTCTCCGGCATGGGCTGTAATATTTTATTTCATCCTGATAATGTTCGGGATAGCTCAGCAACTGGCCATCTGGCACTGCGTGATCACCGGCATAATGGCCATAAACCCGCGCACGCTGCGCCTCTGGGAGACGACCATCACCTTCTTGAGCTGTGTTTTTGGACTCGCCATGGGTTTGCTGCTCTCAACTGATGTGCGTAACCACAGTATTTGCAAAAATTTTTAATTTTTCAAGCACAAGTTTAAATGCATGAACTCCTTGTCTGTGCGTCACTAATTGACAAAAGGCTTCACAAACTGGTGCTATTTCTTTTTGTCTTTGACTATCCTTGTCTTGATAGCATATGCTACCGTTTTAATACGATAATTGTAATTTTGTATATATATACCATGAGTAATAGTTATTAGTACATATATTAGGTAAACCGGAAAGTAATATCGTTTTCTTATGTTAAATTCACACGACTACATTTTTACCAAGTTTGTATTCCTTATGAACAATATATTCACCCACGTTATCAACAACCTTTTGCCATTTAGTATACCAATTTTCAATGCCCCTTTTCTGTAAAATATGTCGACAGAAACGACTATTCTTTCCGGTCCTTCTAATATATTAGGTACTTTTTATTCCCATTTATTCTTTCTCATTTAGATATTTTTATTATTTATGATACATACTTATTTTACTTATATTTATTAATTTATCTCTGCACCGTCGAAACGGTAAATTAGTACAAAATGCTTTTAACATTAAGTTCGTCGTTATACATTTGTAGCGTTAACGCTCTAACAGATAAATACTTTTGTTTTAAATAATTTTTCCACTTTTTAAATAATAATTTGATATTATTCAATTATTATTATATCACAGTCACACCCAGTATACACGACGACTTACTGATGGTGTTACTGTAAAGAAAACGGTGGTAAGCGTTTGTTCCCGCAGGCAGGCATAAGGGTGGTGCACCTGGTGGACTACGCGTGGACGGGGTCGTGGTGGCAGTGCGCGGTGCAGGTGTCGCTGGCGGCGGGCGTGTTCGTGGTGCGCGGGCGGCCGTACAGCGCGGAGGCTGTGGCGCGCGCGCTGCTCGCACCGCGCCCGCGCCTGTCCGCCGCGCTCGCCGCCGCCCTCGCCTTCACCTGGAGCGTGCTGCTGCCCGTGCTGCTCTGCGTAAGTCGACACATTGCAAATATCCAGACTTGAACATCACAAGTTTAGAAGAAGATAAAATAAAAAAAAATGTAAAAAAAATATTTAAATAAAAAGGACCAAAGAACTATAAACTGATAAATATCTAATAAATCTGTAATAGACAGAAATAATTTAAGCCCTATAATAAATTAAAATAGACTGTGATACATTGTTACGGATAGAAATAGACTGATAATTGAGGAGAGGATGAAAGGCGATGTAGAAGGAAATAAGAATGAATGAGAATGTTAGGTTATCTGATATATGTTAGAAGAGTGAATGAACGATTTTGTGAAGACTGGAAGAAGAGAGCGAAAATAAAGGACACGTGAAAAATTTATTAAAAATGTAAAAGTCCTCTGCCCACAATAAGCTAGGGGTGTAAGAGAGACCCCCATAAACGGGGCCATTTAAAAAGAATATTACAAGTTTAAAGTTTAAGCAATGCTCCAAGAGAGGAGGCCCTCGTGCGTGGAGGGCTTGAGCGACTTGTGAAATGAAAATGGGTGAGTGCATTGCTGGCGGCAGCATCGCTTCCCTATTGGAGGAGGAAGCAAGCCGCCACACATTTTTGCGTTATTGTTACCGGGCAGAAACTCAATAGTTGCTCTTTAAATTGAAATTTAACCACTTTCCATTTGTACAGGAAAATCATGTAAATGAATGAACAAACCAAGTTCTATACATTTCGATCAAAAAGTCTTAAATGATATAATAAGATTTACTTTTAATATAAAATTTGAAACTAAGAAATGGAGGGTCCCAGATATCTTGTGGAATTTTATGATATGTGTATACATCCAGACCTATGAAGGATTTCTGAAGGAATGCATCCTGTTACATCAGTCGCAATGATATTATTTTTCTTACAGGCAATCTGCGTTATGGATTTTCGGATTGGCCAACAACGTCAATTGTACACTTGGAGAAAACCTATTGGGTGAGAAATAACTTATACATATTATGTTTTCAATGGCAAAATTTATGACAAATAAAACCATCTTAGACTATTAAATGCAAAAGCATTGATAAGTATCCGTATTGACGGTTATTATTTTTTTATGCTAAAAATGCTGGACAAAACTTGCTTCATAGATTATAATACTAGGTGTATAATTGTTTTCCTCGTAATTGGGCCTCTCGTTCTCCCTTATTTTATTTAGGGAAAGGGAACTAAAATTTTAAAATAATTATTTTACATCCTTCTTTTAATTTCTCTATTTGTACACTTCTCTGGGTGAATAATCTGAAAAGCGAGTTTTGTATAAATACGGCATGTTATGATTTTTAATGAATATGTTGTCAATTTGAATTGAGCATATACAAGTTAATTATAGGTGTAAAAGCTTTAAAGGGAACAATGTCCTGCTTTTGGTATAGGTCATTTCTCTTTATTTAATATATGGCCCACCCTATCTAAACATCAATGGTTTCAAAAATAATAAATAACATAATGGTAACAGTTAAAAAACATTTTTTTAAAATTATGATTAACACATAAAAATTGATTATTTTTAATCTATCCCTGCAGACTTTGTACTACCAGAAGTTATTGGCCTCTAGTATTCCAACAGAAAAAAATAAATTTTATATATTACGCATCTATATATTCATCCTTTTAAAACGTTTTACACCTATTTCCAATCACCTTGTATAAAGTTCTACGAATTTTTTTTTCGTTTAAATCGTGATTATTTGGTTATAGATTATAAAAGATAATATTAAATGTTTTCTTTTATAGTTACTGGCCGATATGGGCGAGACAAATAGCAGTGATGATGCAGCAAGGTGTATTGCTGACAGTACCTATAGCGGCGTTCGTACAAACGTGGCGTTACATGAACAAAGGACCGCCGGATATCCTTGAGGTGAGCATTTATCGGCAAAGGCAACCACAATATACATCCTATAAAATATTTGTGGCTAAAATTTCTTTTTTTTTGTGTATGATGAAATGAAAATTTCATGCTGCCAGGATTTCGCTTCAAGTGAATGTTTAGAAGAATTGGTAAGATATGTGTCATCTGTGTAGATTGAATTCACATTGCAATGTACATTTTCGTGTTTATCTGTATTATGTAAGGATCTGTGTGCGACAATATTTTTTATTTAAGCTACATATAGTGTATATATATTATGATAGTAGTTTCATAAATATTGTTATATTTCATGAAAAAGAAAATCTTTGTGGTCAAGGCATGACTTTTCCCAGAAATTTTAGTGCCCTTGTCTATATTATCCCCTGAAATGTCTGTCTTGTACCTTTTGTAGTTTATTTGAGCTTGATTAGATTCATATTTCATGTTAAGATGTCGTTTATGACAATAAAACAGTAACAGTATAAGTGATTAAATCATTAGAATAGCAGTATAATGAGTAAGGGTACAATACCTTTCACTGTTTTTAATTTTGTTGGTTGTAAACTAATTCTGAATTTACACTAAGTGTGAGAAATTTTCAGAATATTTCATATGAAAGTCCTATGAAAGTGTATATGTAGATTATTTTTCGGTGTATTATAATTAAAAAAAAGCCTTGTGTGACGTGCTTTAAACTTTATTTATTTTATTTTCAATCGCCGCTTTTCATTAGGTGTATAGTGTATTTTCGCTAATATAATAGAATGAATTTAAATGTAAATGTTTAGCAGTTTTATTACCAAGGTCCCTTCAAATTGAAATTTCTTTTAAAATAATCATTCTAGTTATATGATGACAGCCAAGCAATTTTTTTCAAGAAGGTTATACAATGTTATTTTTTGTTGTAATAGATGTGCTTAACATACAATATTTAAAGTATATAATAAATATATATATATATATATAAGTACGATTGTGTAAATGTACGGTGAGACTTATCTCATTTAATTGAGTCTTTATAGGCCTACGCGTTCTTATGAGGCAGCGAATTGCAGACGACAGTCAAACTGTATGGCTTCTGTTGTATGGTTTGGTCTAATTTGACCGAGACAAGATAATTGATCGGCCTTGTAAAAATTGTTTGCGAAATAGCAGTTCTACAGACGCATATATTTCACTATTACGGTTTCGTTTTGAAAAGCGTAACAGAACCTCGTGTCTGTATGGACTCATTTTCGCATGGACACCATGAGTATTAAACCATTAAATTTGATTATCCACAATTATATTTATTTGGACAGGTTTATTTTAAAAATAAGTAGTTTTTTTTAAATATATTTTATTTCAAGTTTCACATTTATAATCTATGAACGCTCCTACAACTTTTATAAAACTCTTCATTGTACTGTCGTTACGAAAGGGATTTAGTAGGATAGTTTTTGAAGAAAGTCGCTTCCGCATACGAACGCGTCGTTGTACGTACCGTAAGAGTAGTACAATTTCGTTCAAAAGTGTGACGGTAACGTTTGGTTAATTTGCAGCGCATACAGAACCTTTACCGACCGCGAATGGGCGCGGCGAGCGAGTCGCCGGCGCCGGGACGAGCGCGCCTACCGCCGCCCGCGCCGCCCGACCCGCCGCCCAAGTACACGCCGCCGCCATCTTACTCCACGGCGACGGGGGCACGGCTGCTCTCTACGCTACGCCGCAGCTTCCGTACGCTACGCAGGTACTCCTCACCGCAGTTTTAATTTACACATGACATGTAATAACTATTGTACAAAACTTAAACACAATAAGAATGTTCACAAAATGTCAGCAGTGGAAATATATTATGACGGGTAATATAGTTAAGATCACAGGAAGTCGTTGGAAGTGGGGAACGCAAGAACTGCTATCGTGGCGATATAAGGGCAGGGCTATGCTTTGTCTATCGGCTGAAAAGAAGAATAATTAAAAAAAAATATCTGTCTTCTCCCCATTCTTGATTCGATCTTATAGATTATGCCGAGTATAGCCGTCTGCATGCCCCCTTTGAGGACTGACTTGCAAATGAGGTCAGAATTGAATTTTAGTTTTGTTTTGTAATATAAAATAGATTTCGTGAACCTTCCGAAGTGCTAAGTTGTAGTTTCGTCACGTTTTAGTATGAAATTATGTCGTAATCGTTGCAGAATAACATCATCCCGCATTGAGGCGCCGCCCGACGACACGTCACAGATACCGATCACGCTGAGCGAGAGTGTGGAGCGCAGCGCGAGCGTGGAGCTGCAGCCGCCGCAGTACAGCGGCGTATTCACCACGCCCTCCATCACCGTCACCGACGAGACCGACGCCGAGCGGCCCGCCACCTCGCGGAACTCCCTCACGCTCACCAGAGACTACCTGCGCCGCTCGTTCATGAGGAAGAGCGACTCCGCGAAGAGCATTCGCTCAAGTCTGCGCAGGAGCTTTAAGTACGGAGGCGCGCTCACCACCAGTCACGAGCAGCTGGTGCGCGACGCCGAGCCCATCTCGAACACAGTCGCCATGTCGGCCGCGATCACCGACGCCTCCCCCCCACACGCACGCAGCCTCGCCTCTGTCATATAATCGCAACACACGTTTATGTTAATTTACTTATCTATATATAATTATATCGTACTAACGTCTTCAAAATAGTATTTGCTTTAAAGCTCAACAATTAAAAAAAAACTTTTTAAAATAAAATATTCACCCCGTTTTAAAAAATTCCTCCAATAAACGCGCTTATATGTCTGTTGCTAACATATTTATTGATGTTACTTGGCCGAAAATAGATGGCCGCTGGGACCTTAAGGTTCTGAAGTGTAGAACACGGGCCGACAAGCGCAGCCTGGAACGTCCACCCATAAGGTGTGTAAACGACTTTATTAAGACCGTCGAAAGACGCCGGATTCAGGCTTCCAACACTGTAACATTTGGAAATCTCTGGGGGACGCTTAATGGTGAATATTTTACTCTGAAATGGTGATGATTTTGATTACATTTTTGAACAAATTAAAACTACTCCGTTGGCGTTAAGAAAACAATTAATCATCACTGCCGACCGCTATAGTCACGCAATGTAAGGAATAATTCTTAACCCGTTGCATTGTATGTCTTCAACTGTTCATTGTGAACGAGAATTTTTAATTTAGGAACGATTTGTGAATGTTGAATGTTCATGTACTGCTATCGCATCATATGCTAGGTTAAATATTATATATATTTTAATAGTATATTATTGGGTTATACCTGGCGATGTAGGGCTGAGTAAAGTACGTACAAATGACAAGAAGCTATATGTTTTAAAACCTTTTTTTATGAACGTATATATAATCCGTGAGTGGATAAATTATTTGTTATGAAAAAATTGTTGTGAATTTATTAATCTTGAGATGCTCAACCGGATCTGCTGCAGGAGATGCTTACTTCAACTAATGTCTATTAGA
This sequence comes from Battus philenor, assembly GCF_028537555.1. Taxonomy (NCBI): domain Eukaryota; kingdom Metazoa; phylum Arthropoda; class Insecta; order Lepidoptera; family Papilionidae; genus Battus; species Battus philenor. The sequence goes on from NW_027181676.1 coordinate 5,266,597, forward strand.
TTATTTTTAAAAGCCGATCGACAATGATATACCCCAAAAGTTACGATTGTTTTTGATATCAGTTAAAAATAGTGTTGATATGATCACCAGCCATTCGTAGCAGACTGCGGTAAACCAATATGTATTATTATTAATAACATTCAGTCTAATGTAATTTACTCCATGTAAAAAAAAAGTAATTATTTTTTTTTCTAAATTATTATTTTTAAAAAAGTTCTAAAGTAATTTTTCCACAAGTATCTCGTCATAATAGATATATCGTTAGTAAAATAATGATATATCTTAAAATATTAAATATTTATCAAAATTATAATTTTTTTTAATTATTTTTATAACTAAAGGTATTGCTTCTATAGATTCTCTTATAAGGTAAGGTTTTAAGCCTACGAAATAACGGATGATTATTATATATTGTCATTAATTAGTTTTTTAAGAATATAGTGTTCTGTTAATATAAATTACATAAGATTGAATAATATGTTTTTTTAAGTTGATACACATAAAAACATCACATTTGTGATCACAGACATTTATTGTAATATGTTATTTTAGTTCCATTAATAAACCGTGAGCAAACTATTAATTGTATTGCAAAAATTTAGTTCTCGAATTTAAGTAGTTGTAACATTTACAAAGGAATTTAAAAGAATCTCTTTTATCTCCACTAATTATGTGAATTATTTTACATCCGATTATCGTTTGACCTCGTGCACAATAATTTATATAGCAAAAAATAATTGTCGAAGTAATAAAGTCGAAAATCGTATGTTTTTCGATCGAAACGATTTTAATGTATAATGTTTCAGTACAAATATTTCAACAATATTATTTGAATACATGTATATTAAACTTTAAATACTGCCTTTAGTTGTATCTATATAAGTAATATTTCTAACGTCAACATAGTTTCAAATACAGTCAGCATATTATAAATTCAACATACATACTATAGATAGCATTCGCTCAAAACGATTTTAGATTCTAATAAGGCATTCTAAATGAAATTTTAATAACTATGCCCAATAATTAGCGTGTATTTTACTTAATTAGATTTATAGTACTTACTCGATATTAATTCCAGAGCTTAGAAATTTATTGAAAATTTTTTAACTAATACAAATTGATTTGTAGTAGATTAAGTAATTTTTAACCAATGTATCGATTTATTAAGAAAATGTGTTCTTGTTAGATTAAGTCGGCATGAGAGAATTTTCTAAATTGTGAAATTGAGAACCTTTCTAAATATTTTCATGTTTATATTATAATGGTCGATAACGTATCTAGAAACAGTATCAATACAATATTTTGGTAAATGCATTGTATCACAAAGACTCGAAGATCTCTATTTCATTATTGCATTTTAATTGCGTATCAATTCGTCAACGATGGCTATGGTAAGAGATTTTGTGATTTTAAAACGAATCGAAAATATGTTGTACGATTATTAGTATGAGAAGTACAATGAATTTAGTAATAAGCATAATCGATTGTTCTAGTTTGGTGCGGCGTACGTTTATTGTCGGACATTATTTTGTTTTCTGTATATTAACATCACAGTACTATCATAATATTAAAGTTTTAAATGTTATCTGTTGTTAAAACTGATTAGTTGTTGTACCTTATTATAAAGGTGTCCCATAAATTAAAGTCCAGCCAAAATCAAGTGATATATAGTAGGTGGCTTACCCCAGAAAATAGATAGGAAAAATCCTCATCATGTATTTTAACAATAAACTAACGTAGGATATCATAATAATTTTAAGTACATGATTTAAAAAAGTAAATTTTCTTTCAAAAAAGACCATTTTATGAATTTTTATGTCTTTCACTGAAGAGGTAATATCGAGGTAAGAAATTGTGTTATGTCTTCAATGGTAATAATATTAAAAATACGTTATGTAGATGTGACCCCGATTTTGGCTTGATGCTTTATGGAACACCTATTTAAAATCACATGTATAAATATTGTCGTCAAAGTTAGTTTTACGATACCAGAATCGTCCGACAACGCTTAAATATTGTTTCGACTGTTTTATGATTAGTTCCTTTCTGCATTTATCAAGCGCTATCAAGATTGTCCATTTCGAAATTTCTCGTCTAGTCACGTTCGCGGCTTAAATGAACAGTATTTCTATTTTCGACAGCATCACATCTAGAGAATTTTATTTATTATATTCAACTGCGCACATTTTATTTGCACATTATTATTATTGCTTTTATCTTTATTAAGTTTACTTAAACTTTAGTCTTTACATTCCACTTATATTAACTATAACTTAGACAATAAAAGTTTTTTTACACACTTAATGTTTTATTTACTATCCATCCAAATCAATATGAAGTTTATTATCTTGTCTTAAAATACTTTTTTAATTTCAGTTTGGTTAAAATCTAACAATAAACTAAATTGTGCTTTATTATGTATTATGCTAAGGTCGTATCAATATCATCCTCCTGTTAATTCGAAGTAAGTTCCGACGAAGTGGTAATCTGATGTTTAGATTGGATTGTGTACTTTTTATTTAGAACAGTATAGAGTTATATCGAATAGAGAGGTGGTTTACCTTCCAACAAATGTATCGATTTGATAGAATTATACAACGCAAATATCTGAAGATATAGGAGAGCGTAACCACTATCTTAGGAATCTCTCCTCTTTTATATATAGTAACCCCATTAGGGATATTCACTTATATTCGATATATCGAATTTACTCGATGTTTCCATACGATATATCGATATGAATCGATGTTTTGACAAATATTGTTTTCATTCGATATATCGATATATTTTAAAAATATCGGATCGATTAAAAAAACGAATGCTTACTCATAATGACAATAAAACCGAAGTAAATTTTAACTTTACTCAATGATTTCTATTTTGAATCAATTTCATTAACGTAGTGACATTTGTGAACGAGCACAGAGCCATAGAGCAGCTAGCCAATCAACACTGAAAAACCGGAGAATTGAAGTAAGAAGAGCTATCTTGAAATGTTAAAAAAGTTAAAAAAAAAACTTAATGAAAAGTTAAAAAAGTGTCCAACAGCAAATAAATAAATAGTCAAATAGTAATTTAGTAAATTCTTAAATTCGTAAATTTCGAATTTCTTAAATCAAAACATGAGTTGGTCTTCCTTCTACTTCTGCCCTCCATAATCCTACTGCTACTATGCTACTATATAGCGCCGTTTTTATTCCTTCCATTCGCTATTGTGACGCCAACTTAATTTGCTCCCTTTCAGAGGACATTTTTTAATGTACTGAGTTGGTTCTTCTCTATTTAATTCTCCGTGACCAGTGTCTGCAGACGTACAATAATTATTGTACATGTATCATAATCTCATGAATTTTTCAATCCTCAATCCTAAGCGTACAATCTTGACAAAAATACTATAATTTTGAACAATAGCAATTATCTATATAAAATAATTTATAAAACAAGTTTTTAAATATTATGTTTTATTCCGCCAAGAATACTGGGTAAATGTTTCCTATTATGCCAAATAGACAGCGTAACGATCGCCTTGTGTTGACAACATCAGCCATAATACAAATTTTTTTGATCTGCATTTAATATGATTGGTTAATTTAACAGTTATCAGTGTGTATGTACTGTACAAGATTGCCTTCAAATACTTAACTATTGTAGGAACTTCTGTTCCATCCGAACGTTTATTTTCAAAGGCTGCCAAAATTCAAATAGTAAACCAACACAGAAATAGAATGAAAGGCAAAAGGCTAAGTAAACTTTTATTCCTACAAAGTCTGCTTAAAGAACATTGGTTTTAAATGAGTAAGGTTAAAGTTTTCTTAGTATCTAATTTCTAATTTTTTACTGTTTTTAAGTATTAGATATGTAATAAGTATACAATAAATAAAATATTTCAACTATAAATTTGTTGTTTCGCTTACAAATGTATAAATCATCTCACTACTGGTACTAGAGCAAGCTACAATTTTAGTAAAGCAACACTCATACTTAGTCTTGCCATAAATATTGTTATAAAGAAAAGCACGATTTTTTTTTATACGTAACATTTATTCCTTTCATAGTGAGTTAGTTTAATACATCAATATATAACTATTAAAAATATACAATGTTTATTCGAAGTGGTCTCCATTGGCTGCAATACAGTCTTTTAAACGTTGAGGCCAGTTATCAATAGCAGCACGAACTCTTTCTAGAGGAAAATTCTTCACTGCCAACCGAATGGATCGTTTTAGGGACTCCAAATTATCATGGCGTTTAGAGCAAGCCTTACTCTCTAAAACTGACCATAAATCATAATCCAATGGATTTAGGTCAGGACTTGACGACGGCCAGTTTTCAGTGCTGATAAAGTCCGGAACGTTAGTTTTCAACCAAGATTGGGTGGATCGAGCTCTATGACCCGGTGCCGAGTCTTGTTGAAAGCACCATTCTTTGTTATTGAACATGGTGTTAGTTAAAGGCTTAACTACCGTCTCAAGAATGGTATTTTGATAAACTTGTGCCGACGTTTTAATACCTTTTTCACAAAAATATGGCTCAGTCACCCCTTCATAGCTAACACCCCACCAAACCATCACTGAAGTGGGATAATGCCCACGTTGTACTCTGTTTACTAATTGCGAAGCTTCTTTAGAGCTTCCAGCATAAATACGGTCATTTTGTTTATTAAAATACTGCTCAATTGTAAAAATTTTCTCATCCGTAAACAAAATTTTTTTGTGACCTCCCTTTGCGTACCGCTTAAGTAGTTGTTTGGATTTTACCACCCTATTCTTCTTTAAATTATCAGTTAAGAAGTGACCAGTACGTCTCTTATAGGCTGCAAGTCCTAAGTCATCTTTTAATATACGCGACATGGTTCTAGGAGCTATCTTCATCTCCCGAGATAAAATCTTTTGCTTACGGACAGGATTTCTTCGAATTCTTTCCCTAACTGCTTTAATCACCTTTTTCACACGAACGGTACGTGGACGGCCAGATCTTTTTCTGTCACAAACAGAGGAGGTATCATTGTACCTATCAATAGCCTGGTAAACAAACATTTGACTAATACCAAGCGGGTGGAGGGTTTTAAAAATTGCACTTTTCTCCATACCTACTTTATGTAAGGCAATCACAGCGATTCGGTTCTCTTTATCACCCCACTCCATTTTAATATAACAAAATATTTAACAATATAATGGCGCGAAAATAAGAAAACACATCAAGCAATCATATAAAAATGACAGATTCCAAATTCAAACGTAATATTTTCTTTTTTTGAATAGTAACAGGTATTTATGGCCAGACTAAGTATATTACTCTCAAGTTCTGATTATTCTTTCATATTGAACATATAAACGACAACAAACTCTTTGCGTTTTATAAACTAACTTTTGTAAAAATATTCGATATTAAAAAAATATCGATGTTTTCAAACGATATATCGGAAAACATCGATGTCAGGTACCGATATTTTATATCGAATACATATATCGATATATTTTTTAAGTGGACACCCCTAAACCCCATTCAATTGTTTTATATAGTGGGCCGATCCCGGCGGCACTGCAATGCCGGGCCGACCCGTGACGGGAGTGGAGCGAGCCCCGAACATCCCGTCGTTTTACAAAAATCAGTTTAATATACTGGTCCCGCAGTGCGGGAACTTTCAGATATTAAGCTGAAAAGAACAGATACTACACTTTGATCTTAGCCAAAAGGCCGAGAAGCGATACCGGTTTGCTGTCTCACCGAGGTGGTCATTGCCGTACAAATAATCTCAACACCGCGACTTGGCTTGTGTTAGTAAAAGGTTCAGCGCCATCTGTCGGCACAGAACTGAAACATCTTATAAATTTGCCACTAATAGTCAGTCCTATATTTTATGATAAGTGGGATTCTTGTATTTGTTTGATTTTTAGGGGTGTTATCGTAATTTAATTAGAAAATAATTTTAGAATTAGATAGTAGGAAAGTTAGCATTCTGGTCTAATAACGGTCTAGGGATCAAATATTTCGTAGTTCTGTTTGCGACGCCTCGGCTTGTCTACATTTGAAGTCGACGCTGTTGTAGGGCTGTTACAGCTTCGCCGGTCAGTGTTTTGAATCTAAGGGTGCAAGTATTATTCGCCGACAATTGGCTTTAGTACGCCGATTCTCGTTCGATGCCCCTCATAAGAGGGGCTTAATCGGGCAGTGTCATCGCTGCCAGCTTTACGGGCACTCTGCCCGCAACTACTACGCACGCCCTAGGTGCTCAAATGCTTGGGCGACTATGGCACCCAGGATTGTTCTAGAACTTTCGACACAGAGGGCCCTCCAGCATGCTTCCTCACTCCGCCAACTACCGGGGTTGCGCTAAGGCTCCCTAGCGACGACCGGTAGGCCCTCCCCGCGGCGCACGCGTCGCACAGGGCCGTCCGGCCGCCCCCGTCAGAGGCGCGACGTGGACCAAAACCCTCTACCCCGCACGGGTAGCGGCCCCCCCTCAGCGCGCGGTAGCGACTCCAGCGCTCCCATCTAAGGCTGCCCCAAAACCGCAGCCCAAACAAGCCGAACCCTCCGCAGGGCTCGCAGACTTCACGGAGGACGTAGCCTTTCTGACCGCGTTTCAATGCGCGATATCCTCTTCTTCGCCGTGAAATTTCGCGCCGCTAAGAAGGCGCAAAGCTCTTGGTGCTCGTCGAATACGAGCACCTTATCAGAGCAATCGAAGAGAGCTTTCCCTAAAAGCCCTCACACCCTACACACCGGGTTTTGCCCGCGCCCCTAGGCCATCACCCTACCATTGCCGACGGCGAACTAAGGGGACGGATTGAGCCATCCGCTCTAACTGTCGTCTATTTCAACATTGTCGGCCTCTCCGATAAAAATGATGGAGTAACTTAGCTTCTGAGTGAGCATAACATCGACGTTCTGCTCATCCAGGAATCCCACCTCAAGCCTTCCAAACGCGATCCCAAAAAAGCTAATTACAACTTCGTCAGGAATGACAGACTCAGGAAGGGAAGAGGCACTTTGATTTATTTCGAAAGGTCTCTGCACTGTTCCCATCTTGATCCTCCACCACTCACCAACTTGGAAGTCTCAGCGTGTAGAATGTCCCTCACCGGACACCCTCTACTAATTCTGCATACCTCCCTGGTAACAAAGAGATATTCCGCTCGGGCATTAGGACGCTCACTTCCTTAGGTCCGGCAGTCTTGATTGCAGGCGACTTTAACAGCAAGCACGACAGCTGGAATCTCTGCTCTAACAACGCAAACGGCTCTTGGCTTTACAAAATAGCCGACAACTAGGTTTACCCATAAGGGCTCCCTCAACACCCACTCGCTAACCCAACAGCTGCTCCTCCTGCCCTGCTCCCTCACAAGGCGTCAACTATTGACCTAGCCCTATTTAGCAACGTCCCGTTGCAAATTAATAGCATCGAGTCGCTTCACGAACTCGACTCTGACCACCGTATCGTCTTAATGCAACTGGGCCAGAGCGCTGCAGAGGTTCTTACAACAAAAATTAGCGTTAACTGGCATGCCCTCGAGTCGAGACTCGAGGACATGAACTTCCAGCATCTCTCTAGTATTCCCGACAATCTCAACTCGCCTGAGGAAACCCTACAGGCAATAAACTCACTTGCTCAACACGTTCACTCAGCCACCGAAAAATCTACCCGGAAGACAGTCATCAAGCGCAAGTTTGTCGACACTCTCCCGGACTATATTCGGCGCCTGACAGTCCAGTCCTACCCAGGAGTCCCAGAAATCCGGGCACGGCTCCCGTGTAAATCAGGTAGGCCCGTCGTCCTAGGCCATCACGGCCGGATCACTGATCCCGAAGGGTCCTCCACACTCGTCCCTGCAGACCCGCCACAATCACCATCACCTCAACATGGTCTTTAATCTATCTCTTGATATACATCATCTCATAATACAAATCAATCTACCAATGATTTGTGCAACTTACCCGGGAGAAGGGTAAGTACTAACCAACCGTCATCGTGCAAGAATCTTACCACGTGAGACCTGTGACCGTTTCACCAATCAGTCACAACACAACACGGCTCCACCTACGCCCTTCTCATACGCGCACTCCGTGCGCCAACACAACCTTTACCAACGCATGTTGGTTACTCCTCCACACGCGCACACTCCATGCGCCAACACATGCCTCACCGACACATGTCGTATTTTCCTCCGCACGCGCGCACTCCGTGCGCCAACACATGCCTCACCAACGCATCTCCTCCTTATCCTGAAAAATGCTCTCTCCGTCTTTTCGAATAAAATTCGCTCCTTAGAATAATATTGCTTCTTCCCGAATATAAATTCGGTCTCCATCCTTTTTACCATCTTGACATAATCTCTCATAAAAAGTAAAAAAGCATAACGACAACACACTGTCAGGGTGACAAAAGAGGTTTAATATATTTAATAACACTAGCCATGCGATCGAAAAATCGTGTATTTCGCGACAGAAGATAGTGCATAAATTTCTATGTTTTCTTCCGTACTTTCATTTTTGCAATACCATCAACTGATACATTTTTAAAAATGTTTTACGTGGTGATTCTCTCGTCTAAGTAACATTCAAAACACAAAACTCAACGTCTCTGACGTCACTCCTTCACACGTACTACTTGTAGAAACGGCCTGAATTAGACACAGTTGTTCGATTTTATATTGAATTTATGTATCATTACAAAAGTCAACGTCTTCTATACTAGTCTCATTGCACTAAATCAGTCGACTATAGCCCATAATTTACATCATAAATATTTTCGATTACACCCTAAACTGAGAATCATCAATAATTATGTTAAAAATAGTTGAAATAGTAAAATTACGCAGTAATAAAATAGGTACAACATTATTTTTAATAAATAATTCCCGCATTTAATTTTTAAATTATTACACATGCCTTACGGGGCGTATACGACCCCCGCTGCACTTTCCGTTCAGGCCATTTCTGTCACACAGTTCTCATTGAAAAACAAAGTATTCTTTAAAAAATGAATTGTAGGCTCGAATATAGATAACTTCACATCGCTTATGCGCGTACGTAATGCATATCAAAATTTATAAGTTTTACCCACAAATTATAGCTTTGCAGTATTAAAAAAGTATAAAGAATACATACTATACGACTTTAAAAATTAAAAGTGTGGGTTGTATACGCCCCACGCGGCCTGAATGGAAAATTTTCAAAACTTACCGTGCCATGTGTTAACCGGCGGCAGGCTAATTTTCGCATAATGTTAACGCTTTATAAGCCACAAAAAAGACTAAGAACATTTACATAAGAAATAGTAAATCATTTAATCTTAGTTTCATTTCCTCGCAGCTAAAAACTAGCTGCTACAAAATGGTAATTCAAAGGTGAAATTGCATTTGCCATTGGGCAGGCAACGGTCAGCGTGGTCAAGTGAGGGTTTCGCCACGTAAGTGGTAGTCCACACAACATAAAAATAATCAATAGTAAAAGAAGATAAAATAAAAAGAACACATACGTCAATTACTTTATTAAATTTTAATAAAAATAAAACAATCGCTATATAGCTAAATCATCTTAAACACCATTATTAGGTTTGTAGACACTGATATCAACCGCACAATAATACTGTAAACGTGTTACAACAAGAAGGCCGAGGTAGAGAAATGCATTAGCTAGAAAACAACTAGAGCGAGGAGAAGGCGCGGTAGATCAAAGCGACAGCGGAAAGTAATCGAAATGAAATTTGAGCAGCAAAACAGTAATTAAACATTTTACGACCTCGACTTCACTCGCTTGATAATAAACAACATGATCAAAATTGTAAATTATTATCAAATTTATTTTGTGCAGTAAAAATTGATAAGATGCATAGTAAAACATATAGGTGTATAAGAACATCGTTAAGAGAATTAGATAAATCTAATTTATTTATCACAATTACAAACAAGAACATATTGTGTTACACAATAATCAGTCAAACGTTGTAAATAAAAAAATGTCACTAATTTTATTATCTAATCAAAGAATTCATATTTAAAAGTGATTTAGCGGCTTTTGAGTCGGTGGGTTCTTTCTTCTTGGACGGGTCTAACATGAAACATTTCCAAAGCCTGAAACAATATAAAAATTCAATAAAATTACGTAACACTTTTTGTTCTTATTATGAAAAACAATTACGGTCGATTTTTATTTCTCAGTGGGATTTTGTTTACCGTACATAAATTTCATGGTTCCCCTATTTAACGGCGACATTTCGCCGAAAGGTAAAACCAAAGTGACAGATTGATGAACTTTTACTTACATATTGGCAATTTATACATTTTAATTTTCATTTGAAGAAAGTTCTCATTTTTTGTTATGGCAAAAAGTAAAGCAACGTGTACAAATATTATCGGTTAAAGGTGTGGCGGTGCTCAATTTCAATAATGAAGCTTTTTATATTTATTCTAACCTAGTAAGATAAAATTCTTTCATGTCATCATTATGGATAAGATTTTTTTCATGAAAAACTTTATTCACGGAAAAAAAATTTGTAGCTCAAAACAAACACTGAACCGAACCAATAACATGAAGTACACGACATGAGTTTCGTGGACTACTTTGACCGCTATTAATTGTTTCAAAACAATGCAGACTACCGACCGCAGCGTCTCGTCGGCACCGGCCGAGAGCACGGTGGTGCCGTCGGGTGACAGCGCGAGATGCAGCACGCGTGCCATGTGCCCATTCAGCTCGGCCACGCGCGACATCAGCGGGTATTTCCAGATCACCAGCTGGTTGTTCGCATACCCGTGGCCAGAGATCAGCTCCTTGTAATGCGTGCTCCACAACAGCGAGCACACCTACAAAAAAATTTCACTTTTTAAGTCTCCTATTATTATCACATTAATCTATAGACGCCTATTGCAAAGTAAATAAAGGCCTCCATCAAATATTTCAAATACGACTAGTCGAATACTGCACAGAATTATAATCGCTGTATTAAAATATTACATATATGGATATCTTTTAAACGAGTAATGTTGGTAAGTTCATAAATCTATCTTCTATAATATCATTAAATAAGAAAAATGTACCTGTGTAATTCATCTTGTTCTGAATTAATTTGTCGCGAAACGCACGAATTATAAAAGATTGTCTGTCATATTAACATCAAAAAGTTTACCGACTAAGGAATGTTGTTGCCATGTCTCTCCTTAAATTAGGGATATTCACTTATATTCGATATATCGAATTTACTCGATGTTTCCATACGATATATCGATATGAATCGATGTTTTGACAAATATTGTTTTCATTCGATATATCGATATATTTTAAAAATATCGGATCGATTAAAAAAACGAATGCTTACTCATAATGACAATAAAACCGAAGTAAATTTTAACTTTACTCAATGATTTCTATTTTGAATCAATTTCATTAACGTAGTGACATCTGTGAACGAGCACAGAGCCATAGAGCAGCTAGCCAATCAACACTGAAAACCCGGAGAATTGAAGTAAGAAGAGCTATCTTGTATAATGAAAAGTTAGAAAAGTGTCCACCTGTAAACAGCAAATAAATAAATAGTCAAAAGTAATTTAGTAAATTCTTAAATTCGTAAATTTCGAATTTCTTAAATTAAAACATTATGAGTTGGTCCTCCTTCTACTTCTACCCTCCATAAGCCTACTGTAATAGTATATAGCGCTGTTTTTATACCTTCCATTCGCTATTGTGACGCCAACTTAATTTGCTCCCTTTCAGAGGACATTTTTTAATGTACTGAGTTGGTTCTTCTCTATTTAATTTTCCGTGACCAGTGTCTGCAGACGTACAATGATTATTGTACACATCATAATCTCATGAATTTTTCAATCCTCAATCCTAAGCGTACAATCGTGACAAAATACAATAATTTTGAACAATAGCAATTTTCTATGTAAAATAATTTATAAAACATATATAATATGTTATATATATAATATGTTTTTAAATATTATGTTTTATCCTGCCAAGAATACTGGGTAAATGTTTCCTGTTATGCCAAATAGACAGCGTAACGATCGCCTTGTATAGACAACATCAGCCATAATACGAATTTTTTTGGATCTGCATTTAATATGATTGGTTAATTTAACAGTTATCAGTGTGTATGTACTGTACATGATTGCCTTCAAATACTTAACTATTGTAGGAACTTCTGTTCCATCCGAACGTTTATTTTCAAAGGCTGCCAAAATTCAAATAGTAAACCAACAAAGAAATAGAATGAAAGGCAAAAGGCTAAGTAAACTTTTATTCCTACAAAGTCTGCCTAAAGAACATTGGTCTTAAATGAGTAAGGTGAAAGTTTTCTTAGTATCTAATTTCTATTTTTTTTACTGTTTTTAAGTATTAGATATGTAATAAGTATACAATAAATAAAATATTTCAACTATAAATTTGTTGTTTCGCTTACAAATGTATAAATCATCTCACTACTGGTACTAGAGCAAGCTACAATTTTAGTAAAGCAACACTCATATGTTACTCTAGTTCTGATTATACTTTCATATTGAACATATAAACGACAACAAACTCTTTGCGTTTTATAAACTAACTTTTGTAAAAATATTCGATATTAAAAAAAAATATCGATTGTTTCAAACGATATATCGGAAAACATCGATGTCATGTACCGATATTTTATATCGAATACATATATCGATATATTTTTCAAGTGGACACCCCTGCCTTAAATACCTTTTCATCTTTTGCCTAGATGTAATTAAAAAGATCGAAATCTTATATTAATTTTAAAACTACTTTAAAAATAAAAACTTTGGTGAGCCCTGCCACACTTCAAAAAACAATACTTGATAACTTACAATAAGTCTCTAAATATTATAACGCGAGTTACAGTAGTTGTTTTATGAAAACAAATAAGCCACAAACGTTATTATGTTGATTGCGACGAATTTTCTTGTTATATTCATTTACATACATAGATAGATATAAAGTGGGCCGATCCCGGCGGCACTGCAATGCCGGGCCGACCCGTGACGGGAGTGGAGCGAGCCCCGAACATCCCGTCGTTTTACAAAAATCAGTTTAATATACTGGTCCCGCAGTGCGGGAACTTTCAGATATTAAGCTGAAAAGAACAGATACTACACTTTGATCTTAGCCAAAAGGCCGAGAAGCGATACCGGTTGTCGATCTCACCGAGGTGGTCATTGCCGTACAAATAATCTCAACACCGCGACTTGGCTTGTGTTAGTAAAAGGTTCAGCGCCATCTGTCGGCAGAGAACTGAAAAATATTGCATTGTACTACAATACTAGTCCTGCCATCTTTATGAGACATGGGATTTTTTTACTTGATTAATGTTCAGTGCGAATATCTTTTTTGTCCTACAGCCTCGTGTCATTATTGATCACTGTATTGATTTACCTTAGTAAAAAGTTTAAGGTATTCTATCGGGAACTAAATAAATATTTATACGTTTTCATCTGCAAAGAAGATTATCACTTATGAACAAATATAATTTTAACTCTATAGCAATGTAATTAATAGAAGTAAGACATAGTAACAAGTTTTTATGTATATAACTAAAAAGTTTTGTATTTATTACTAATCATTCAGTTAAGTGAAATACCTGTGACTTGGTATCGACGGTGTTGAGATTGGCTCCCGTGTTGACGTTCCATATCCGTATGGTTCTATCCGCCGTACCGCCGCCGGACGCCAGGATACCCGAACTCCATGGACACCAAGCCAACCCCTTGACAGCTGCTAAATGTTGACTGAAATATTTTTTAATATTATTTACTTATTTAGAAAATCGCAATAGAAGCATTAAAGTGATACAATTAAATTTATAATTATGTTTATGCGCGTATATTATAACAATTAAAAATTCTCGTACTAAGAAAAGTAGGTGACAAAACAAAATTTAATAAAAGGAAAAAGATCAACAAAAAAATTTAATTGTGGATAAATAAATCTTTCAATTTAAATTTTGCAATTTATTTTCACAAAGTAAAGAATAACCAAATTGTGTGAGTTAAATGTAAAAATTTATGTAATTAAATATTTTCTTACTTGAATGAATAAAGAAACTGTGGTTGGGAATAATACTGTCCTTGTACTATTGGCCAAATGTTAAGAAGGTTGTCATTGCCACCAGATGCGAGATATTTACCATCTGGTGACCATTTTAAACCACAAATCTGTAAAGAAGTTTACCAATTTAACTTAATGAAAATTATACATAATTATTATTTCTGTATATGCTCTACATGCTTTATGGAGGTTTTCGACGACTTTTTACCTTTTGAAACATATCTCTGCTCTTAACTTAGGAAGCATATTTATTATAAGATTTTGTTTTTAGTTGTGATTGTTTTATGGCAATGTTTTTATAAATAATAGAAACTGATCTTAATCCACTTTCTTTATTAAGCTATAACTTATAATCACTCTCTAATTAAAGCATACAGTCATAAAAATAAATATTATATTTTTGCTAATTAAATAGAGTATATGGAACAAACCTCTTGTGAATGTGCATTAATTGTAGACAGTGCATGGTCCCTTTGTCTCACGTCATGGTGTACTATGTTGCCATCTCGGGCACCACTCGACACTATATACATATTCCAAGCCAAAGACCCAACTCTTCCCGAGTGCCCATCCATAAACTGCAATTGTTAATAAATTTAGATAACTCATGTATTGAAACTACAAAATTTATTCATGACTTGTAAGTAAATTCATCTTGCAAATAAATAAAAATGATAAGCAGCAAATTTCTGTCCTTACTTTGCCTTATCTAATAAAAAATCAAAAATGACAGTAAGTTAATATTCATAATTTTTGATTTAGTAAAAATACTAGTTTAAACTATAAGCAGAGTGTTGTTCTCACATTGAAAAATGGAAATTAAATAATACTAACCCTCAACCTTTTCATTTTCTCACAGTCCCAAAGTTGAACAGTGGCTGATGAAGTTCCAACAGCGACATGTGGTGCGCCTCCTTGTATCCAGGCTACAGAACAAACTGTGTCAGACCCTTCGAGGGTTAGAAGTTCCTCTATCTGTCCAGTGCCAGCATTCCATAGGTAAACCGACTGACCTAAAGCTACTGCTAGAATATTTGAAGCACTCCAGTCAACTAAGTTCAGATCTGCAAGAAAATATCAACCAATTGTGAGATTACTCATAGATTTATGTAATTATAAGAAATCTATAAGAATATTTCTTTCTAACTTATGATGTGTAAGTGAAATAACATATAGATAGCAAAGCTAACAATTTGCTGCAGTAAATTGAGCATTAATTTGTAAATATTTCTATTCTAATAATGAAAAATGTCAAAGTATTGTACATTATTGGTAGGTTTCTCATAAGTTTTAATACATGAAAGTCTATTGCTAACTCTTATAATCATTATTTATAAGTTCTTGCAAATTATGTTTATTTATTTATCAGAAACTTCAAAATCTTTCATTGATCTTTTGCTCCATTTAAAAGCATTACCTTTTAAAACCTTAAAGTCTAATAACATTAAATATAATTGCAACATGTCGAATGTGATTAAATTACTCATAATAAATATCATCTATTTATAAACTATGTATCCAATAAATTCATGAGCCCCATATATAACATCTTTATCAATAATTTATCAATTAAAAAAGTTAAAAATTATAGCTTACAATAATCGTCTAAAATATCTGGAGCATCAAGTATTCTATCAGGTGCTTGTGGGATATATCTTGTAGTGTTTTTCACTGATGAAGGAACTTTCGCCTGAAAAAATATTTTAACATTAGATTGTCTAACTCAAGAATGTTTTCAGTAAAATGTGCAAGCCTACATCATGTATATTATATGTTGGGAGAAACCCTCAAATGTAATTTATACTCTTAGAGACTTAATATCTGACAAAAGTAGAAAAAATAAATTTGAAAAATATAAAACATAAACAAAACTAAAAAATTAGCTAGTGGGTAATTCTCCAAATTATTCATTAGTTTATTTATTTTATTAACAATTTATTTGTAACAGAGTGCATACTTGAGAATACACAACTCGTAATCTGTTCTGGTATCCTTCAGGTGCAGCAGGGGCTTTACATGTGTACTGCAGCAAACGCCCTGGTTCAGTGTCAGTGAGTGCTCTTCCAATTGCTTCTCCTGCAGCTGTTTGAGCAATAACCTCTTCTCCTTTTTCATCATCTCGACTCATCTGTCATAAAAACACTAGCATATTAAAAATATAAAATCAATTAATTACATTTCATACCAGTCTCATATACATAATCAAATGCTGTTTTCAATTGGTCACTTCGTAACTCCTGCTGTCAAATCTCTGCATTTTTCCCTTTTATTATTTCTATGACTTACAGTTTTTCCACTTTCAGTTATTGTTTTTTACATTTCTTTGGGTAAATATTTCTTTACAGGCAGAATGTGAATTTCAAAAGAGAATAATGCACATGGTTTGTGCTCCAGTATATAAAAGGTTTTAAATTGTTATTTAAAATGAAGGTGGATAAAAAGTATTTAAAATAGTTTATTTTATTTTTAAAATTATATTTTTGAAATTTTTTACAATGATGTTTTGGTTCCTTCTCATTTCTATTAATCAAGAATCCACATTTACCCCTATTTATTATATTCATATGATAATAAGTTACCAAGTTGCTAACTATTAGAAATAAATAAAAATGCAGAATCTGTGATCTCATTTTCTTAAAAAAAATATGTGTGAAAAAAATGTGTTTTACACTAAGTTTTAAAAAAATTACATAATGGTATTAGTAGGCAGAAATTACAGTAATAATGTGTTTATCAGCCATACATATATAACAACAAATTATCCAAATATTTACCTCTATTTCAAATTTTTAACAAAATTCATGAAAGTCACTAATGAAGATAATATGAGAATTAGATTTTTATAAATTATTTTAGTCCACTTATAAAGCTGGTGGTTAAGTTTATACTTATAAAGTTGTGGTATAGTTGTAATATCGTTGTACACAATATTACAATTATACACATCTTTTTAAGGTCCAAGATAAAATTATTATCAATACATATTTTAAAGCATAGTTTAAGATTATATATAATAAGTTCTTCCATTGATTTCGTCATATTAAACTAGTGCAGGTAGACATAGACTAGGAACAGTTGAGCACTAAATACTTACACACCAATATTTATATAATGCACATTGAATAGAAATAATACTATAATAGCAACTAACCTTTTTAGGCATGACGTGATACATTTCATTAGTCTAACAGTTTTACTACCTATAGAGCCCACAAATTTTAGACAATTACACAAAGTAATATTGCAGCACATCTGTTTACCAGAGACTGTAAAGGCTGTCATGATACATACAAGAGATCTACTGTAAAACAAACGACTAAAATAAATGATGTATCCTTACCATATAATGGCACAGGTCGTAATTCGAATTACTTCTTGAAGGAATGAATCTATCAGCTTTGTTGGGTGTTTTGGAGGCTTTGTTAGGAGTCGGAGTTGTTGAACGACCTGTGGGTCATTACAATTTTTTTATAATGAGCACATCGTGTTAATTTGACGGAACAGTTTAAACATACTTAATATTTGAAATTTATATTTGATTAAAAGTGGTACGAAGTTACTTACCAGGAGATTTGTTTTTTGAAGGTGTTTTCTTGCTTTTTTTGTTTTCATTTCTAGTGGGTGTTTTACTATTAGTTAAAACACTGTTATTTGAACTTTGATTCGCAGTTATGGACAATTTTTGCATTGACTGGTTACAGGAGCTAATATTGGCACTGGAAACGTTTTTGAATGATGCACTTAACGATGGATTTATGTTTTCGTTTGTGGTTTTCTTTACCCATCTTTGTAAAGGACCTCTTGTTATCGGTCCATCCATTGTCGCTAAACTATTTATTTCGTTTAGGTAGTTGAACTGGGCCATTCCTCGTTTAATATCCAGTTCAAATAAATATGATATTTGGATAGTTATTACTCAATATCAATCCGATACATAAATTAAATAAATGTTCAACATTAATACACGTCCTACTTCAAATATATTTCGACATCCGTTGAGATTTAAAATTGTTATACTTATAAATCCAGTAACCATTTAAGGCACAAGTCTAGCGCTCGTTCGGCCATAAGTTGCGACACTGATTTTACTTGAACTTTTTGTTCATATATCGAATATGTTTAAAGTGCTGGTACAAAGTAGTTAAAAAAAAATTAATTCCAAAGGGTTAATTCATTAGAATTATCTCGCTAATTGTCCATCATTTAAAACTTTCCACTGTCTAAAAAATGAAAATGGTGCAACAAACTGATAATAACTTAATAATGATAAAGATAACTATAATAGCCTAATCTACTATTTCGTAAAGCTAGAAAACAAAATATGGAATGAATTGGGATCGTCTCTTTTCTGTTTCATTGAATATTAATATTATTTATTAATTGATCTACACAGCCTAAGGATGTCGCACAAAATTACAACACCTCATAAAAAAGATTATTTTTATCCTTACTATTCCATATTTTCTTTAGTAGTACTAAATTACGATCGTTGTACTTTCTTTCTTTTGTTAACATAAATAATTTTTATGCATTTCCCACATTTTTCTATTTAATTAATGTAGTTATTTTGATTAATATAAATGAAATTGTTCAAAACCAACAGAGCAAAGTGTGTGTACTTACTGTATATTATTAAATAAAATTATTACCTATGGGTGTCTGCAACAAAACCACAATCACAATAGCGACAGTTTTCCGATTAAGCCATTTTCGTGATCTATGGTCGGAAATACATCTTGTAAATTTGTTTACACATTTAAAATGAAAACTGCCGGATAGGAAAGCGTCATGAATATTACCTCCTTATTCTAGGCTCGTCGTTGACATTTTGTTTACCGGCATAATCCCACTATTGCGAAAGATTCAAAGAGTGTTGTGACATTGTACATTTAACACCCATTGCGGTCTTATAGTTGTAAATAAAATATGTACGATGATATAAATGATATGCATTGCTGTACAAATATTGAAAACTTTCTAGTAACAGTAAGTGTGGTTTTCTTCTAGGAAATAAAGGAATTATTATTAGTAGAAGCACATTATGCCAGGAAATACTGTCAAAAACTATTTGCAAGAGGATTAAATATAAGTAGAATGTACAGCTACTATAAAGAATGGTTAGCAAGTGAAAACTTCTATTGTCAAAATCTTTACTATCATGTTTAATTACTCCTTTTTTAAACTTAAAAAAAGATTTATGTGCAACATGTACACGCTATGGGCAGGCTGACGAAGAAACGAAGATCACATTGTAAAGTCGCTATGAAAGTCATAAAGAATAAAGAAAGAGTGCGTAACGTAAAGGATGCTGAGAAAGAAAATATTCATGATATGGAGACGATAGCTTTATTCGATCTGGAAAAATTTGAAGATGAATATATGGAGTAAAACACATAAACGATACGAGGCGCTCGGGTACGAGGTGGACACCAAGAGGAAGTACGTACTTGAGGAAGCGATCATGTTGCAAGACTAGCTGCAGAAACTAATCGTTACCGAATTGCAATGAGCTTACGACTAACAGTTGCCTGTATTAAGGTCTTGTATGCAGACCCCACAAGTCTAAGAATCATCATATCCCACTCATATATCATGATTTTTATGAATCTTTGATATGTGAAACTGAAGATTTGGAAGCAGGTCGCAATTCGGCAAATTCACCAGAAGAAACACTGTTTACTTCTGAATGCTTTTTATGTCGGTGTTACTTTTACAAAATTATATTTTGGTATTTTTCGATATGATTGCAAACTTATAATTATTTAAAATGGTTGATGTCCAGATTCATAATATAGGTATATTTATTAAAATTTAAGATCGTTGTAACAAAACATGTTGACAATCATAGGTATACCTCCTAGATATAATAAAATATATTTAGTGACCTTAAGATCTCTTTGACTGTGATTGTATTTTAGTTAAGTAATTTTATTAATAAAGACTGAAAACCTGCTGATTGTAGTAATTTGTTTTAATTTTCTACCTAGTATTTAATTACTGAAGGTATTTATTTAAATCGTAATTTCTTTTAAATTACTGTAGTTGATCTAAAAGTACAACAGCAGTATTATTGGAGGATGGAGTTCCAAAAACTTCCTCGTTTCTTGTCCACATCTTTTAGGAACCTCTGTGTAAAATAACAGCTTTTTTTCTAGGTAGTGCTAGAAAAGTTGCTTAGCATCTTTCTTTATACTATGGTACCTAAGTTACACTATTTAAAATACTTCCTGGAAGGCTAAAAGTAAATAAAATACTTAAATTTTTAAGAAAGTTTTAGCATCCAGACAAGTTGACCAAAATTATTTTATGTTCTTCCTTATCCTGAATAACTTGTTTTATTTTTAATTAATTTAGTTTAGACAATCTCCTATTTATTTAATTTATATAATTAATAATCCAGATTTTAAGAAAAACTTGAATATACTATATACACAACATTGACCACTATATCTTACTTGAAGCTAAATAAATTCAAGCAATATGGTATTACTGTATTCACCATAAATCCTTTACACTGTGTAAATCATAATATATGTCGTAATAGACTATTGCAGATCGGTAAGTTTTGTATTTTTTTCCGGAATAAAGCTACTATGGACTATTTTTTTAACGTTTTTAATTTCTACACACTTATACATTATTGTAAACTATGTCGGAGAATGGCATGAATAATTTGTGGATTTATTTTAATAATATATAATGTAAGTAAATAAAACGAACATTAAAATGTTTCTAAAAATATAGTTTATTGCATTATAATATTAAAAAGTATTTCACAATAGTTAAAAATATTCAAAACATAATTTTAAATGCATTGTTGAATTTACGATTGGCAGTTCTTGCATCGATATTGTTATATTATACAAGTATAGAAAAGACTTAAATTAGGAACAGATGGGAAATGCTGAATTGAGCATTAAATACACAGATTTATGTAATATGCATTGAATTGAACAGAGATGAAAAAGTCCTGTGTAGGAATTTTCGTGTGTACATTATTCAACACCTATTTATAAAATAAATCTACAGTCATATAGCACCATATTTTATAAAAAAGATATAATTATCTTATCTACATTTAATACGAGATCTTTTTAGACTTCCATATTTGAATTATTTACATATCGAACAATGTTATGTATACATCATGACAAAGTAAAGCAATCAAATCATGAGTTACTTCATATTTGCTACTTAAAAGTATACATATAAAAATAATTATTAAAAAAAATGTTAAAACAATTGATCATTACATAGCATATCATAAATGATTATAAAAGAAACGATTCTAGCGGTTTTAATATAAGGAAAAACCTATTAAAATTTAAAAAGCAATGATCATGAGCAAAAAAATTATGCTCTTTCTATATTGTTAACTACATTAAATTAAATTCATATTTATAATTGAAGTGCAATTCAGACTAAATAAACGCTATTACAATATTATATTTCATTATAATTATATTTCTGTTATTATAACTTCATTTTTAGGAATTGAAGAAATAAGTAAAATATTTAACATAGTGAGAAGACAGCTTAAACAAAGAAATTTGAGAGCTTATTTTGGGACTTTGAGACTGTGGTGGGATTGATGTTAAACTATCATAATTAATAATTACTTTTTATAAGTACAGTTTCGTTGTGATTAAATTTGTGCGTTAATGTCTAATTACAAGAGGTTAATATTATATAAGTAAGGTTAATTAAGGTATATAGGTTCACAGAAGTGAACTACACATTTTTGTAACTTTTTTTCAATAACTTTACTATATTGGCGTACTTGTGACTTTCTTTGCGTCCAGGTTAACTGCTTCAATGTAATTTTACAAAACCATCATCACTTATTAAACTTACAGTTCTATTTATTTAAAGTTAATTACGAAATAAAAAATATGTTGATATTACACTAAACTCATCAATTTTAGAATATTTTTTTTTCATAAACATGTCAAATGTGGTAAAATAAGTACTCATATAAAATTAACATTTTTTCGATGTATTCTTCTAGTAACATATTTTATTTACTTCATTAGTTAGTGTATTATTTACTTCAATAATTACTTTACCACTTTATTTTTAACAAATAATCATTATTGAGCATTTATAATTAAAAGAATAAAGCAATAAAATAGAGCAATTATTTATGTATTAGTAGCACATATATAAAAATTAATACTATGGGTATAATTAACTAAAAACAATCCAAATGTTCATGGATAAAAATATAACAAATACTTAACATAACTTCATTTTTTTTTCTATTCCTATACTTTAAAGAAAGTGTCTAAAATTATGCATTTACGTTGTTCGATAGAGTATTAAATGATTATTTACTGTTAGTTTCAACCTATCACTGTGAAATGTCAAAATGTAAATGGCGATATGTATTAAAACAACTGATAAATGAAAATTGAGCCCAAGATGTATATATGCGTGACTAGAGAACTTCTTTATAATATTGTGTCCTACATGTTTAGAATTCGAAATAAACAATATCGGAATGCGATATGCAATTGGCATTCTAAGAATGTGAAATGATTTAGTAAAGGAATGTCTAAAATATACATTGATTCAAATTTCATTTGGTTCCTCAGATCTTGAAGCTGATCAAAAATCAGACGAAATAAGGATTGGAATATATGGCAAATTAAATTATTCCTTCTTAAAGCCCAAAGACATCCACAACAGGGCACAGGCCTCCCCCAAAGAAATTAATAGGGGATATACCATAATATGCTCGGAGTTTCGCTGCGAGATCGATTCAAAAATGAGACGGTGGTAAGTGTGTAAGTGGTAGTGGTCGGGGCACATCGCCCGTGCACATCGTTGGGGCCGAAAAGCTCTCGAGTGGCGATCAGAGCCAGTAGACGCGGAGTTGGTAGGCCCTCCACTAGGTGGACGGATGACATAGTTAAAATCGCTGGAAGCCGCTGGATACGGAAGCGCAGGACTGGTCATCGTGACGATCTTTGGGAGAGGCCTATGCTTTGCAGTTTGCGTCCATCAGCTGAAAAGAAGAAGATACAATAATCGCCACGCTTGGTAGGCTGGTTGGCGATCGCGGTGTTGTATTATAATATGCAGAGAATTCTGCTGCCCATCAAAAACTTGTTTGTGAGCAGTGGCAATACTATATAATCAATACAAAAAGAGTTAAAAAAACTGATGTTTAGTAATAATATTCTTATATTGACATTGAATTTATACGTTATTTTTAAACTAATCATAAGCTATGGAATAATTAGTATTCATGCAGTTTTGTTCATCTTTCTAATTACAACGTTAGGGCAGTTTTTGTTTAAGTCTTTTACCAGATCTTTAATATTATGGTGATATTCGAGAAATAGATAGAAGTTGGGTTTTAACCTACAATGTAAATTTATGGCAGATTCTTTATATCTATTCCTCTTTTTGATAAAAAAAGAAACTGGGACCTATAGAGCTTTCAGTAAACGCTATGTGGTGCTTGCATGCATTACGTTCATGATGTGAATATGCCCAGGATGATCAACGGTGACGAAGCAGGAGAACTTCTCGTCGTGGCATAGTTTCTTAGCGTTGACGCCCGATAATTTGACGCACGCGAGAATCTCCTTCCTTTTCGATCCTTCTTTACATCTGAAAGTATGTGTTAAATTTTAAACCTCTTTGAAGAGGAATATAAAAATGGTCACTATACAATGTATATACATGGTAATTTATTACAGGTGTAAAAGCTGGAGTGAAAATATACCTCATTTATCAGCAAAGATCTTAGCAGATTTTACACCTATTTCCAAACAACCTGTATAAAGTGATCATTCTGTAAATAGAATGCGACAGGCATTATTTCTGATACTACAATATTTACAGGAGTAGATAGTAAACAAAAATTAATCTTAAAATATAGTAACCTAAATTTTGAAAATGCTGTATTTACTATGTTTTTTATTATGTTTAATATTTTTGAAACAATTGATTTTTTAATGGGGTTTACCATACAATCAATTGACAGCAAATGAGCTACAAAAATAGCCTGTGTAAATGTTAAATAATTAAAAGAAAACCAAAGATATGCCAATTTTAATGGAAATTTATAGCCCATTTGAATAGACAGATGAATTTATTTTATTATACAAAAAAAAGTTATTTCTGGTTTCTATTTGTGTTTACATAATTTCATGTGTGTTTACACTTCTTTGGAAAACTGACTGATTGAAAAACTAGATCCAAAAGTTGTTTTTGATTACAGTTTTCGGGTATCTAGAATTTTCATTGTTTGATTTCCTACATAACACCATTTTGTACAAATTGATTTCAATGTACAACGTCAACGAAATTAATAGTAATTTGTGTGATAGGAGGTTTTATTTTAATTCACTTACGTTTTGCCCTTCCAGAAACTTTTCCAGCATTTCATCATCAGACTACTTCCGAAGAAGAAATTATCAATTGATTGACCTAGGTTTAGATTATCCATCGCTGCTGAAAGATTTATTGTATCTATAGGGCTTGCTATCGGAGTTACCGCATTCCAACGATTTCTGTAACAGGAAGTGTAATGAGTTCTATACAATTTTACATCATGTTAAGTAGTATTTCATAAATAAATTGCAATAATTAATGATGTGTTTTTATTGTTACTTCCCATATCCTTCTCTTACACAAAAAATAATTGAAGTATCTGTTACAATTTTTTTTACTTCTTGTAATTTAGAAAAAGAAAATTAAATTTTAGCTTTTTACAATTTTACAAATTTTATATTTTTTACATGACAAAAAAATATTCACAATGCCATGAGATAATTATGAAAATGTTTTTCATTATTTTCAATTTCATCGATTTTTTGAGGTTACCTTTAAACGCAGTTTTAGTATTAACTAGATTAATACATAATAATATTAAAATAAATGGTAAATATAAATTGTGAATGCATACCTCCAGAAGCCTTTATTGACTCTAGTCTTGATAAGATACGTCATATTCCACCAAACGATTTCTGAAGCCATAGTTACCAGCACCAAAGGGGGTAGTTCCTCGTCTTCTGTTTGGGTTGAGGGTTGGCAGCTCACAGGGGAGTGAGAGTATAAGCTACTCCTGGACAAACGTTCCGGCACCGGTGAGAAGCAGCACCATTGCACCTTCGTTTTATGGTGCTTTAAGAACCTCAGCTGGCGTTGATTTGGAACATGCCATACCTTGAACAAATTGAAATTCAATGATGTAGTATCCAAAGTAGTTATATCAAAAAGGTTAGTTTTACTGGAAAATTACATGTTATATAGGACGCGTGGTATTTTAATTGTAATAGATATGGAGTAATATAGGAACGCTATTGTTTAAGAAGTACATGTCAGGGTCTCTAGGGGCATTAAGAAAGGGAGCTCTATACCTGGCTATAGTCAGTTACCAGTCTAACTTCGTCCAGTGCACTGCGAACATTATTTTAACGCCTACACATCATAGTACGTACTATTTTCGTTATTTGTAAAATAGTTATCACATTATAGTCGTACATATCGTATATGGTGATCGATTCAAGTCGAAGCTCGGCTGTGCGAATCTATATTACAGCCGTCGACTAAAGCCGATGCTCGGCCCTGCGGTACGTTTGCGTAAAGATGGTCGACTTAAGACAATGCTCGGCTGTGCGCATACATATTACGGCCGTCGACTTAAATCGACGCCCGGCTATCTGTACTGTTCTATGGCCGACTAGTACCGTATCGAAGTGATTAAAAATCCACTGTAGATTGTTACTTACAATAACATTGCCAGAGTCCAGTCCCAATGCTAGCAAACAACCGTCAGCGGTGAGATCGCACGACACGATGCGGTTATTTAGCCGATACTCTTGAATCGAGTGCAGCTCAACTTTTTCACCTACTTTCAGCTCGAAAGTCTGTAACCAAATCATAATCGTCAATTAGTATTCTTATGTAGCCCTGAAGGCTTTATTTTAGATATACTTAAAATCGTACCGCACCTTAAGTAGGCGCGGGCCGAGACAAGAGGGGGAGTGTATATGCTTTTTCGTTCGTCAGTCTACCGTTAAGTCTCATGACGGCGATGCTCATACTCTATTTTCTTCAGCCAATAGCATCGTCAATTCTATTACTACTGTAATCTCAAAAAAAAAAAAGATCACACGTAGAACCAATTTACGATGGCTGAGTTGTTAGTGTTTCTTCTACCAGTTCTTTAGTTTATCAGTTTTCAAAATTCTCACAATAATCTGTTAATATCAAACGTTCAAAAGGTTCAGCAATATCAAACCCGTTACGAGTGCACACGCGGTTAGTTACACCATAAAACGTTGGCCCTAGCGGAGGCCCCTGAAGGAATCTTTTAGCTCTGAAGATGTCTAGTGCCTAATGTTTCCATCACCGTCATCTTAATTTAGTGGAAATGTAAATGAGAAGGTAACCGTAACTAACGAAATCAACAAAGCTCAGCAAATTGAACTAGAATTGGGCAGGCCAATAGCATGCAGAAGCCTCTGGGCCTTTAAGGTCATCGAGTAAAGACCAAGTGTAGCGCATGACGTCCACCCGCAAGGTGATAGACTACCTTGTGACCAAGCAGCTTCCAAACCATCTTATTGGAATTTATAGGGGAGACCTGTGTTCAGCATTGAACATTCTACGGGTTATATGGTGATGTTAAATATTTTTCTTATACACATGTTTACTATGTGCAAAATAATTAACATATACATTTATATTATTTATTTAATCTAACGCTTAACCGAATAAGAAAAACAAAATTTAAAACGAACACTAAAATAACTCTGTTACACTGACCTGAAATCCTTTATTATAATCATCGCATATAGCCAGTACATTTTTCTGAAAAGCCGCACAATTCACGTACACGTCTGTCTGCCTGCCGTTCAAGATGCAAGCCACTTGCAAGTTCCGATCCCACAGTTTAATGGTGGCGTTGGTTTCGACGGTTATTAACCCCACGTCGTCCACCCAGAAACAGTCTACCAAGCTGCTCGCCTTGCAGAGACGACCTCTAGTGTCACCGTTAGGAAATAGCCGATCTCTAGAGTTGAGGCTTGTGTCGCTACTCGATGCGGATATTTTCTCTGGACTGATTTTCTTTTTAAAACCTGGGAAGATTCAACAAATGTACAGGTGACTAATAATTTGAATAATTTTGATAATGTATTTCTTTTAAATTAATTTATTCCTATTATTATTCACAAAGGACCATTTATAGTAATATCTCTTGTGTATTTCTTCAGAGGAATGGAAGAAGAGCCCAATTTGATAGAAACTAGGATCGAATTGAAGACCCTTGTAATGGCTTTTTTTTATCAAGAACAAGGGTTCTGGCTGTATCCAAATTTAAGAGCTCTTAACAAAGTTAAATGGTTTTTTTGTTATTTTATACGTGGTGTTATATTTAATTACTCTTTTTACACATTGTGTAATGACTTATATGCATTCTTCACCGGTTAATGTATATTTAACAGCGAAATATAAAATTCTGTTGTAAGATAATGTAATCTATAATATAATTAAACATTTTAGTAAGAGAAATAATGTAGCATGTCTTGTAATAATTTCCATAGTACTACTACTTTTTTATGAAATTATATAAGCTAGCTTCTGATAAATGAATATAACCAAAAGGTTTATAACAATTTGTGTTCTTTTAAGTTATAATTGTTGTAAAATTTTATTGAAGGTAAGCAGTCCGGCTAAATATAAAATGTAACTACCCGAGATAAGACTTCTGAAATATCAATTACAATATCAACAAACAATGCGTTAAAGTTCTAAATAGATATTTGGAACTTTAACATTACAGCCATTTATTCGTATTTTACAACAAACGACCTTATTGTATCCCTCATAGCTTAAAACCATTCTAAAGTAAAATACACAATAATTAAAACTTTTAGAGACCCAAAAAATGGTTTTAAAATTAAAACTTTTTCATATATAAAACATACTGTTTCATAAGCATAGTTACAACATCCACTGCTGGAATTAGCTCCTCCATAGATTTTGCAAAGGATTGAGGCCGATATATTTATAACAAAATAAAATTATCATTTACAAAATATAAATACCTTGAATATCGTTCAGAATCTCCTGAGAACCTAGATGCGTGTTGCCACGTTGCAACATCTCCGACTTCCAGTCTCCGTCGCTGGTGAGCCGGTACGCCATTAGACACCGGCTTTTCCCCGCGACTATCAACAGGTCCGGGTTCACGAAGCTCATGTACTGCACCGGACTGTACACGTCGATGATATCCTTGGTTTCTTTAGACCTCAGTGCGTACTTTGTCACTATGCCGGTACTCAGACCATATATAATATACTGGTTGCACGGTGAGATTCTAACTGCGGTTATTTGATCATCAGTTTTAGGCGATATTTCCGTTAATAACTTCCTACCGCGCATTATCTGTGAAAATTAAATTTTAATAACAATACAATAGTCATTTCAGTGACAGGAAGTCTACAGCTAGATATAGGCCTTACTACTACGCCTACAGCGTCTTCCGTCAATCTTAATATTTGGTGGACGTACTACGCTGCACTTGCGGGTCCGTGGTCTTGACTCCAGAACATTTAGGCTCAGCAGCCATCTATTCTGTGCGATTCAATCAATTCAAATTATCTTTATTGATAATATGATAAGTCTTATAAATAAAAGTAGTATACATAATCGAAACTTTTTTTACTAATTGACATAAGAACTCATCACACTAAGTTCCTCATAATATATTTTATTTAAACGTACGATAGTATAAATATACACCATATAATAAGATAGCAATTCAAATCAGTAGCATATTTGAATTATATCAAAGAGAAATGATATCCTCTCAGCCTACAGACGCCCACCGCAAGTCATAGGCCTTCTTCAAATATCGTCTCGATGGCCTGACTTGCGCTGCCCGCATCCAGCGACTTCTCTTAACTATGTCGTCCGTCTGTCCACTTAGTAGAGTCTACCCACACCGCATCTACCAGATCGTGATCACCATTTAAAAACTTTTCGTCTTTTGCACGAGATATATACCCAGCCAACTGCCGTTTCAGTGGAAAAATTCTACCGCTTGCGCATTTATCAGCGAGTTGGCGGGCGGTGCACTTCATTGCACGACTATTGCTGCATAGTGGAAGTAGCTATATATTAGTCCCTTTCTTACTTAGTTATGTAAAATCCTACAAATTTGGAGTCGTTCGATGTTCTTGTTCTTATCTATGCGCTCTCTCAAAGGAGATGAATGTGTTCATAGGCAGGAATATTACAAATCCATTAACGATTTCGATTATAAATTTTAACCCTTTCAATGCGGGGCGCCCTAAAATAAATACTTTCTCAGCAAACTCTCAATGATATTTGGTTATGTGACAAAATATCCACACAGGAAGCGTATGCAGCTATCGCATTGGTAAAAACAAATTAATAACCATGATCATGCAACTATTGACACGATAACGTAAAACAAATATACGGCGCCAGAAGGCGCTGTTCGCTGTGAGAAAGCGTTTATAGCTTAACGCCAGAAGGCGCTGTTCGCAACGAAAGGGTTAACATATTGTTATAAGACTAGTAGTAGTAGTTATTACCTGTATATTATTTTTATCGTCTAGTACAGCCAGCAATGGTTGGATCCCTCCATCACTGTTCCCGTTGCAAATACCTTTCAGATTTAGAGGCTTCAAATTATGTCGGTCTAAGCTCATTGTTTTCTTTGTCGGCTTCTTCTCAATCTCTTTGTGCGTGACAAACGACTTGTGTCGTTTGGGTGTGTTGTCGTAACTCTGCGATCCAGTACTGGGCGGTGGGTTGGGCGATTGGGGCGATAAAGTTCCCACAAAACTCACGTCGAATGTTGTCGTGAGACGCACTTTGCTGTTTATACAATTATTTTTTTAAAAATTTTTTTTGGGTACTTTCGGGAGTATATTCTACATAAGTATGGAACACAGACATCTTGGTATTTACATACAGTAACTGAACCGGATTGTGTTCATAAAATAAGTTATAAAATAACCTAAATAATATAGATAAGTACAGGTAATATACTTTGTATGTGTATTTCTGTTAGGTTGTTTTGATCCTCAAACATTGTTTATTTTCTTTATCTTTTTTTATTTTATATTCCTTTATCAATTTATCTGTACTTCTCGATAGACTAACCGATACAAGATGTCTTTGGAATTCAAATAACCCTTATAGTTTTATAAATGATTTTTATGTGCCAAATCATTTGCCGGATAATATGCGATACGAATTCGACACGTAAAATAAAAAAAGATTTTCATATTTGTAAGATGTTATTGTATGGCATAGTACAAAAAATTGGACATGTTACAATTTACCTGTTCTTATGAGTATTCTGTGAAACGAAGGATGCATCTAGGAACCACACTTTGGCAGTGTTCTCAACTGTACCGGTTCCAGTGAGAAGGACGTCCGAGCCTGGTACGAAGTCGTCCCACATCATGACCTCACTCACTGCCATAGATGTAACATTTCTGAAAAAAAAAACTGTTGTTAATACATTTGTACTTCTATTATTTTGAAACGTTTATAGTTCTATTATCAGAAGTCTACAGAAGGAGGTATTTTTGAAAATTAATGTTAATAACGACGGTAATCTTAAGCGGTAAATTAACCTTCGACTACTTAATTAATCTCAATTTTCTTTAAACTAGGAAAGGATAATCTATATATACACTTTTAGTAAAACTGTTATAACCATTGGTTTAATCTAATCGCCTTTAACGAACATCCATCTATAATTTTACATTTTTATTTTCAATATGGCATGCAGATCATGGTTCCACAAGCTCTTTATTAGTTTAAGCTGTAAAAGCCTTAAGCCTAATAGCTGAATCGTGGGCTATAGTGTGACAAGATGTGAGGTTGTCATTTAAATTTTTTTATATTGAGGTTAATTAAATAAGTGTCAAATAGTTTTTGTCAGTGACATTTTAAATATTATCTGTTAGCTATTACAGACCATTTTTGCAGAGTGTCACAAATCAAACCTAGTTATCGTGTTATCGATCCAAATCGGTAAGATTTTCTTGTACAAAAAAGTACTGAAGCTTGTTAAACAAATATTTATTTAAAATATATAAACGTACCCTCGTCTGTTATCCAAGTCGAATACCCTGGCGTTAGTTTTAAGGTCGACGCATATAACGCGGCTGTCGTCGGTGGAGACGAACAGCAGAGCGCCGGACTTGTTGACCGCCATTGAGAGGAAGCGGCCGCTGTCCCGCACGTCGTCGCTGCTCAGCACGCGCCGGCACATGTACACGTTGCGTATGTTCTGGTACGAGCCCGCGATTAACTTGTACTCGTGCTCTTTTACTTCTCTCCTCGACAGGGTCATTATTCTGTTGCTACCTGGAAATACGTTACAATTTTTTAATTGGTGATATAGGCCTCCACCAGAGATTTCCTATTAGACCGATAACGCATGTATGTACATAGATAAAATTTAATGAATATACAGTAATACCCCGCTTTACGCGAGGGATACGTTCCAAAAAAATCGCGTTAACTGAAATTCGCGTATAATGAGGTTTATGATTAAACATAGTCAAAAATTATTACAAAAAAATACAAATAATTTTAATCAATCACTTTAATTCTAGGAACACTTTATGCAATACAAACTCTTATTTTTACGGAAAAATACATCTATTGTCTTTTGGGTAACGTTTTGTTTACGTTCTTGTAAAATACGTTCATAACACCCAACAGTCTTTAATTGTTTGACAGATGGTCAAGACACCATAGAGAAGTTGATGACTACATTATATTGATACGCACTCTTTCGCGTAATTCGAGGCATTTGAGCGCGAAATTTGCAATTCGCGTTATAGTGAAACCGCGTATAACGGTGGGGTATTACTGTATAAGGTACTGTTTGTCTGTACATACCAGGCACGGTTAGTACATTCAATACGGGATCATGCTCTTCAAAGGACATCACTTTTTCTTTGGTGACCAAATCGATAATTTCCAAACAGTGCATGCCATTAGTTGCCACGATTACTTGCTTGTCGTTGTTACAAGGCACGCAGCAAACAATCTCGCGGTCTCGTTCCAAGTTGTCCAGTATTTTTAGTACTTTGCCGCTGGGATCGTACATGATGATCATCTTGGACGTGTGGGTTATCAGTGTCTCTTCATTGTTGGCCCAGCGGCAGTTGAGGAACGGGCCTAACTTTGGCATTATGGTAACCACATTTGCATAATTGTTGTTAAATGATTCCTCTGTTTCTGTAAAATTATAACAATAATAGGTTATTAAAGATATTTGCAAAAATTCTGTAAAAACTAATCCATTTTATAACAAACTAGCTGACTCTGTAGACAGATATAATAATTATACATTTCAATTTATCGACAAAACTAGGTTTATTATAATTATACTTAAAGAAATTCAGTAACAATCGCGTAAAACAAACCACAGTCATATTACGTGAGCTGTTAGTTACGTTCTAATACCATTTATAACAAATTAACAAACGGACTTTCTTTCGAAGATTTCACTGAGGTTTTTTACCATTTTATTCCGTAGACAAATCTAAAAATTAAAAAATCGTAAAATTTGCTTCTGCAGTTCTCAATAACTATTTAACTCAAGTTAAAAATGATGAAACAAACATGACTTTGTTTTGTACATATAAAGATACAGCAGAACATCTCTCTCTTTTCAGCCGATAAACGCTCATTGCAAGGTACAGACCTTTGCCAAAGATATCTATGAGGGGATATAACATAATCGCCACGCTTGGCAGGAAGGTTAGTGATCGCTGTGTTCAGAAAGGACGCTGCCGCCCATCATCTGAAAACTTGGTTGCGAGCAGTGGCAATCCCATATAATTAATACACAAAGTGTGAATAATACAAGATTGCATCGCGGCTATCTAATTCGCGACCTACGATGCAAACCTCAATGCTATACCTTTGAACTACCACTGCTCACTAGAGCTTTAATATAAAGATATACACAGCATATAGAAAATAAACAAAATACAAATTCGCTAAATCATTGTTTACATTACATTAATATTGATATGATTTAATTTATTTATCTACATAAAAATACGTGTAGGTATAGATTTGCTCGTTTTTCACATTTTAGTGGCATGCAAATGTGAAAACACTACACGTTAACAAAAATCATGCCAGTCGTTTTAGAAGTAATTAACCATAAATGTGATAATAAATGAATAATCTACTCCGTACTTATTTTAGTTTGATAATTTTAATTTTTTTAAGGCACAGGAAAAATTTTCAAACATTATACCAGTTTCCAACATTTATAATGTTGTATTATAGAGTATATTAATACTAAAAACGGGTTCATTACCTTCCTCAATGATGTCATCCGTCTCATCTATACCAATGTCGTCTATGTACAGTATAGTAATGACACCACTACAGTCCAGTACAGCTACTATGGGTGGGTTCATTGGACAGGCTGCAATCCACTTGACTGCAGATCCTTTGCCTGGTAACTCCTTCTCTAATCTATTCGTAGATATGTGGAAGAACTGAAAAGTTTTTCGGGATATTTTAATCTAAACTATATTTATTTTTAACTATTACTCTGTTCACATTAATGAGCAATGTCATATCAGCTTATAGACGCCCACTGCAAAGCATGCTTGCATGCAGGCTTCCTCCAACGATCGCCACCATAATCGGTATTGAGCTGCCTGTCTCCAGCTTCTTTCACTACCTCCTTGGCCTGGTGGTGGCGGTGTCCCACCCACGCCACGGCTACCGGTTCGTGGTCCTTCCTTTTGTCCCTTACACATTTAAAAAAAATGTGACGAAAAATTTGTTTCAAGTCACTTATATAAACGCTTAAATTTCATTCTTTTAATCTCAATCTGTCATAAAGCATTCTGGTCATAATTGTTAAAGTGAAACTGGTGCAAATGTCACTTGGATCACTGACTCAGACTGAAATGATGATGATGATAACTATTATCATCATCATAATTTCAGTCTGACGTTCACTGCAGGATAAAGTGCTCCCCCCACCATAGATTATTACCATACTTCATGTAATATTCTTTAGAAGACGAAGTATCTAATGTATTTTAATTACTCATCAAATTTTTGTGCATAATTTTATGTTTCAAAACTCTGCATGCGTATCTTATCAGTTAATGGAATGAAACATAGTGAATGCTTCTGTGTGTCCAAACAATTCATTTTTTATCTTTGTAATCACATCAACATATAACTCGAATAACGTGCGAAAAACGCATTAATAAAAAATAAATTATATATTAGGCCATTTAAAGAAATAAAACCGTTATACTTCTGTTTTTAAAACATTATTACCTTTATAACACCAGATTCCGTGCCAATTAGGACATAATCGCCGAGGAAGCAAACAGCCGTAACAGTCTCCTTTACGTCGATCGTGGAATATTTCAATTCTTCCAAATTTTGCTCATGCCTGTAAAGTTTTTTTATATTATCTATATATCTAATATTTTAAATTTTCGTTAAATATATTTTGGACAAGCGCAAAATATTTAAATATTGTTACGGTTAACTATAAACACCCACAACACCGATAATGATAATTGGAAAAGTCATGTTAAGGAATAAATTTTTAATTTTTAAATTAGGGCGCTACCGAAACCGCTGTGCCTTAGGTATGCGTTCGGTGAGACGGGGGGAGTATTGGACACTCCGTTTCGTCACTACGCTGTCAATGCTTGCGGCGGTGGCTTTCATGCTCTTTTTCTCAGCCTCCACCACGCCGTCCTTTCCTAAGGCGCGGTACAGCGGTTTCGGTGGCACTATAGTAACGTTTTCTGTTAACACATTTGCAATATTTTTCAAGTTTGGGATTTTCTTTTGGTAAAACATACTGTTTGCCCGTTAGCCATTACAATTACAATACGTTTAAATGTTAATGGCTCACTCAGGATTCTCAACTTCGGTTTTTGCACTAGATAAAATATCGGATTGTGATCTCCGCAAGCGCTCAAGACAATTATATATTAAGGCTACTGTGAATACGTCTGAGTTTATTGGAGGCTCTACTTATATCCGGATGCGTTTGGAACCGTCGTAACTTTAATTTTAAGTATACTGTTATTAAAGGTTCTAGATCTGATTATAATTTATTACGAATCGAGTAAAAGTTCTAAAGTATAAGAAACACTGTATTCAATATTGCTAGTCGATTGTTGCTAATCGGTTTTGGTTCTTGTTTCTTTTCTGGCTTGTTCTTACGCTTCTTTATTTGCTGCTCTTGACTTCTTTATTTTGTAGCTATATCTATATATTTTGCGTAGTACAAGTCGTGGGTGAATGAACCCGCACAGGTCTGCGTGTGGTAGGCATTGTGCGAGCGTAACAGCACTAGGGATGAATGTTTGGCTTACTATTGGTTGATCCCCATGGATAAAAGAAGGTACCACGACTTGAGCTGTTATACAAATTTCACAATGAACATATTAATCTTTGGCATGTTTATATCTTATATAATCTTTTATACAGCATGCTTTAACGATTAATCTTTTTTCGTGGATAAATTTAAAATTACTTATAAACATTTATTAATGAGATGCAATATGGTCGTTTGATTTGTGCATGACATTTAATTACTTGGCTTCCGTGCTTGTTGGTTCAACTGGTACTATAAAAGCATTCAATAGTCGCAAGATACTTACAGGAATTCAAAATAAAGCTCATTTTTGCTGCATCTCTCCATAGCAATGGCTGAAGCTTTCGTGTATAGGATGCCTTTGGACTCGTACTGCAATATGCTCTGAACTATATCCGTGTAGGGGTAGCGGTAGAGGTCGGTGCCGTGCGTACTGAGGTAAGCTTTAATACTGGCTAGGAGCTCTTTGTCTAATGTCTGTAATGTGCAAGATTAATTGAGGGAAAATTTACCTTACGCTACTTTTTTAAATCTTAGTTTAATGTTTTAATAAGAAGATTTTTTTAAACTATCTTATATCAACCGAAACCACTGTGCGGGGCCATATGAAAATGTGGCGAAGTAGGAGCAGAGGAAAAAAGGCCATGAACGTGAGCGGCGGACAAACTATTTTACGTATTGCACGTATGTATATATATATATATACATACGTGCAATACGTTTGTTATATATATACACCTTAACACATATATATATATATATATATATATATATATATATATGTGTTAAGGTGTATATATATAACAAAGGTTGATATAACCCGCTCCCTGTACTCCGCACACGTCAATGATATAACAGATTTGCAATCAAAGATTTTATGTTAGCTATGTGATGCAAATAGGTCAATCATATAATGAAAGTGCTATGATTTATATTTTTTAATATCACTCACCTCTTCCGCAATGTATTTGTCATACTCTTTCAGATCTAGAATGACATCAGACGGCCCTGTTAATCTAACTTTATTGCCTAGAAATTTTAGATCTAAAAATAATTTATTAAATAAACTGTATTTGTTGTTCAGATTATTTGTTTTTAGTATATGGTACCCGATGTAGAATGCTATATACCCATCATCCACTATATCAGTAGAGGCATTGTCTACGTTATCATAATTGTAGCTTTTTAAAAACTCAGCATGTAGCTTCTTCAATTCCTCTTCGCTCCAGCAGCTTCTTAGATAATCCATTATAAACACGTGTATCTCATAAATATAGTTTTGTTGTTCGCGATCGTAAAATTCAATGATGAGCGATTTGCTGCGCAGGTGTTTTATAATGGACTCGACCTCGGTCAGTTCCTTGTTCCACAGTTTGGTTAGCACTTTCGCTGAGACCTTGACGTTATCGGGCAACACTGATAACTTTTTGAAAAGTGCTAATATGTCTGGTTGTAACAGATTTATGCAGACTTCGACTGTTTTTTTCGGATTGTCCTGATGTCTTAACAAGCTGTAAAGAAATGATAATAAACGTAAATGAAAATTTTATTTTTATTTTACATTGACAAACGTTGTTTAGTTAATGACATTTACAGCCTCTACAGGTTGATCGAGCGATTATACTGGTTATAATGTCCCAAAATCGAAATAACAATTCTTAGACAAGGTCATACATAAGGTGGCTGAGGTAGGAATCACATTTACATCTACCCAGTTAATTAAATGAGATAGACATATTGCAAAATATGACTTATAATAGTAATTAAATATCATAAAAAGAAATTGAATATCCTAATGCGTGTTTACATTCAGTGTCGCCAACACCTCAGTGTTGGCTTGGTCTTGTAATGAAAAATTACCGTTTATATACTCATAACTTACATGGAGAATCGGTTATAACTGTAAAAGCTATAAAGGAATGAACATATAGTAGGTTTGCCAGCAAAAAGCTTTAGAATTTTTACAATTATTTTTAATCACCTGTTTGTATTGAACACATCGAAATTTGTATTTTTGTTTTGGAATTCTACAGTCCAAAAACTTCAGGCGGTGTATAGTCTTCAGGGAGAGATACTGAATATTAATTAATTTAAGTATGTAGCAATACGAATTTTGAAAATGCTTTTCTTTTATTAGTTCTATACTATCATTACTCTATTTATACTTTGTAAAATAATTGATTCTTGGGTAGACCATAAATTAATTGACGGCAAATAAGCTTTTACACCTATAAGCAATAGCTCTTTACTATGAAAGTAGGTTATTTTATTAAATTTCCAGTAATTCATTCAAGTAGCTTCCATAATTTCTTAGAAAAAAATCAAATATGACAACACTTACAAAAAGAAGTCCCTTTTCTCCAGTTTATTCAAGTAGTAATTCCAATACTTGTGGTCGTGTTTGAAACGCTCCTTGTTCTCTGACAGCTGGGCGCCGATGAGAGCTAAATGAAAAGGGCTTCCTTTGCATATTTCGTGCAGTTTCCTGGCCTGCCGAGGTAGCTGGGATACGGGCTGCTCGAGACATGATGAAAACAGCTCCAGTGTTTCATTTTCAGTAAAGCTATTTTCAACCTACAAGTGTTATTTTAATATATTTATTACACACACACGTGTACAAGAACCAAAATTAAGATAAAAATAATTCATCAATTTACTAATAATAAATTTATTTTTTATATTTTATTACTTTAAGTGACGACTTGTGTAAGTCATAAGAAGAATGTCGGAAGGGCTTAATTTGATAGTAACTATAGTGCACTGAACTCCTCTATGTACTGTTCACTGAACTCTTTCTTAAGGTATTCTTCAACTTAAAGCTACGAGGGTTTGAAGCGGGCCCTGATATGAAAAGAACCCACAACAAACTTGGACGTCTTTTTGTGATTGCTTTTACAATATTCTTAATACAGTAGTAAGAACAAGTAATAAATTTTATTTTATTTTAAATACACAAGCTCTATTATCATTTAAAATATCCTTCACACTATATAGACAATATTTTACAAGTTTAGGTTTAATGAACTTAAATGTATTACAAGGTACAAAGACATTACATGCGAGTGTATTATAATACCGTTCACAGTTACAATGATAATTACACGATTTCAAATAAAACAGACTAATACAAATAAAGAACGATAACTATTTAAAAAAAGGTGTACTTAAAGTATTCCGTAGTAGTCTCGAACGAAATAAAGTGTGCCGACGTTTACTATCCTTTAATAACTTAAGTTAAATTATTTGTGAATACAACGTAAACTTGTACGCCATTGTAGGAGCACTAATATTTAATTATAGGATTTATAATGTCTCTATCTTATTTAAAAATATTTTTAGAGTTAAATTTTAAGTTTGATGTCTTTGAGTAACCCATTTAATGTGGTAATTAAAGTTAATAAATGATAAAGATGCCATAGTTATAGAAATAACGATCATTGTAACATAACAACTTGTGTATTAACACAGCAGTAATTAAGTTTTCAGAATCCTGTAGAGTATGATAGTAGATAGATTATAGTACCTAATAAACAGATATATGTCCACTTCGTTTCTTTATTGTCGAATGTTGTTTGAGTTTTGACATTTGGCTGGTGAGCTTTGAGTTTTCACAAATGGAATAGAAAAAGATATCGATTATTTATAATTTTCACTTAACGTCTTACACAAGTGATCATTATTATAAATAAATAACTCATACCTTAATGATTTGTGGTTGATAATTTGAAACGACACCCGTGTCGGGCGTTGTTATTAAAATCTTGCAGCCGATATCGAAAGCCTCCAAACAACTCTTCTTGTTCACCTCGTCTAACACAAGCAGACATTCCTTCAGTGAAGGTTCCAGGAACAGTGACTTCAGCCGGTCTGTCGTGTCCTGCGACGACCAATCGTAGAATGAATGGCTGTCGGCGTTGGATCCGATGCTCGACATAGATATTGACGAGTTCATGTGTGAATTATGCGTCGACATAGATGATGCCTTACGATATAATCTGGAACAAAGAGTAAATTTTGAAAAACATGTATCATATTATTTAATTATTTTAACTAAGTTAACTGTTAGTTATTAACAACAGTTAGATTTAACTATACTGGTTTCGCAGGATAACATTTAAAATACTACTCTTTGAATTGCAATTTTGTAAGTGACACATAATTACTTTTAGAATTTGATAGGTGTTAACTATTTTTAATAACCTAAAGGTGCTTTGAAATATTTTTTATCAACTTACAGGTTTTTGGATCTTTTACATTAGTTTTAGTCAAAAGAATCTCTTTTTATTCTATCTTTGCATATTAAAGAATCACCAGTAAAACAATTTCAAGGTTTAATATTAGACAGGCAAATCAGAAGAGCAAGGAAACACGTCCGCACCGTGCAAACAACAACATGCAGAATTTTACCCCGTGTAAATATTAATTTCTGGCGAATGGTGGACTATTTATCTTAAGAGCTGTTATTAGAAAAATGCAAAACTCAAGGCTTTTTTTGGCACAATACTTTAAGAATTTAAATTGATGATATTATGTACAAAAACCTGATAGTCATATAAACTACTGTGTAAAGGGTTCTCTTATTTTTTTATTACAAACCTTAGTGTAAACAGTTGTCTGCTGTCCGCTTTAGTCAAAAAATAACAATAAATATCTCAAGCATTATAATTTAAAAAAATACTTACATAACTCTTGTAGTGTATCAAACAGAAAACATATTTTTACAAATAATTTTAGATTATTAATTTATTAAAACATTGAATTGATAAATAAAGCGATAACCATGAAATACATTTTTTTAATATTTGACTGCAACAGATTAAAAACTTTTAACAGAGTGAAGTACCAAAAATAGTTTGGGTAGGCTTTCCTCGGAGATAATCGAAACGATATACACGGAAGTAGAGCCCATGGAAATGTATGCGGTGAGTGAATAGGCACCAGCAACAAATAAAAAAGGAGTGCGTTAGCATGGAGTGGGAAGGATTTGCACAAAAAGTAATAAATAGTATAGAAACACATATCAAAAGAAATCAAACGACACTGGGTTTCCATGATAGTGGTATAGATTGAGAAAAGAATATAACACGAAATCCGTCCGAATCTAGTGATTAATATTAAATTAAGAGAAAGAGAATTAATATTTAAGTAATAAAGAAAAAGGTTAAAATTTTATATAAAACATCTCACTTGTTTTGCAGTGCAAGTATGTCATCGTCTGTCTTACAGTTGCCGAAGTTCAGCCAAAACACGGCACCGTTGAAGTTGCTGGTCACCAGGTCGGGGTTGTTGCGGAGCACACTGACGGCCACCGTTGTCTTACCGCACCCCGGCATGCCGTGCAGCGTCAATATCTTATGACGACTCAATTCCTTTAACTTGTTTGCTACTTCTTGTTCCTGTTCAAGATACTTATATACAGTCATGACTTTATTTATTGTATAAAAATAATATATCTAGTCTGATCATAAATACAGATACAATTAACAAAAAAAAACAACATTTCATATCACTTTTAAATTTAGAATCAGTCTCTTTTATAAATATTTATTTATTGCATATTCTCGTTTTATTGCTAGTTCGTTACGCCTACGCCTTCTAGTGGACGTCTAACGGCAGACGTCCACTAGAAGGCGTAGGCCTTCCCCAAAGATCTCAACGAAGATCGGTCTTGCGCTACCCGCGTCTACCTAGTAAAGGGCATACCTATGCCGCATCTACCAGCTCGCTATTCGAAAACCTTTCAGCCCCAACGGCCGTTAGCCGCAACCATAGGGGGGGTATGTGCTCCGCCCACTGTCATTACAAACTTTAGTTCTGCGAATCTCATATCTGATTCGATCTCGCAACGAACCACCGAGCATAGCCTTCTCTATTGCTATGTTAGTGACCTTGAGCTGTCTTATAAGCGACCACATCGTCAGCGTCTACTTAAGCGTTTATTGATTATAACTATAGAAAAGATTAGTTCCGCCACCAAATATAGATAAATAATAGTTTGTGTATGCAGTAATGTTCTTTATTACCTACATCACGGAAACAAAAAAAAATTTTTTGTTGTTGTAAATCTATGTGGAGTTTTAAATTTGCATGTACTCACAACGGCAACTCTCCGCACATAGTGATCAGGTAGACGCGGCACGTCGCCCCTGCTGAGTCCGTCTTCGAAGCTGTCATTCAGCATGGCCTCGTTGTTCTCATCCGTGAACTTGTTGTAGAGCCACTGCCAGTCCTTGGCCAGACTGTCTACAAACGCTTCGTAGCTGCTGTTCGTACCATTCTGGAGGAGCGTGTCGATCAGGTAACGGGTTCTGTCAACCCGACTTGACTAAAACACGTTTAAAATATTTTTAATCAATTAATTAGTTTATTATATAGTATAAACACTGATTTTTCATATAAATAAGAATCAATTGGTTCATATTTTTTACTTTACGATACAATACACAATACAATATAGACTATGGTAACACCATGATATCTTCTGAGCCATAAGATTTAGAATTGATATTAGACAGGAAAATCCTTTTCGTCCATTACGAATTTACGAAAAAGATTACACCAAATTGGGCCAAAAAGAGGAGGTTAGGGGGTGGACAGGGGACTGCTAGTAATATATACACACACACACACACATGTGTGTGTGTGTATGTATATACATATATACAGCGAAACCTCTCTATAACAACAAAACAAACAAACAAACAAACAAAGCGAATATCAGCTCATTTCTGAAACAAGCTACCAAAACAGCATTCATAGAACCATTTAAAATTGGTATTCGCTCTTGAAGTCCAAATCCTTTAGCAGGTTATAAAGAGATTTTGCTATTGTGCCTCTCGCTCCAAC
The DNA here is from genome assembly GCF_028537555.1 of Battus philenor. NCBI lineage: Eukaryota > Metazoa > Arthropoda > Insecta > Lepidoptera > Papilionidae > Battus > Battus philenor. The sequence goes on from NW_027181676.1 coordinate 5,308,898, forward strand.
CTATGCCTCGTACAAATTATTACCTAGTTATTTCTTTACTTATGTCGTAATATTCCAACGAACAACATAATATTTTAAAAAGTGTTGAGAAGTAAATGTAATAATTAGCATATTTAAGTAATTTTTTTTGTATTTACGTAATAATCTAAAGGCGTTTAATTTTATCATTTAAATGGTATTTAAGTAAAAACAATTATTTTTACATAAAACTGATAAAATTTTCCCATGATTTTCTTGTATTTATTTTAACAAGTTTTTTTGTTGCAATTTATATTGAAATCATACGTACATTACATACCGGTGCGAAATAAACAGGTCATATCATGGGAGCGCCGGTAACGAAATTAAAAATAAAAGTTATTGTTTTAAAAATTAAACTCTCAAATGGTATGAGTAACATCAAGGTCATCTTTACTGACTGCCGTTACTTACGTTTCTTTTATTTTTAGTCTTTAATAAATCAGTGTCTTTGTAGGTCGACCAAAAGTTGTTCTCTGTACTTTCTTCGAACGAAACCGCTGTACCGCGTGTTAGGAAAGAACGGTTATACAAAGCGCGGTACAGCGGTTCCAGTGAGTTTCGTTTGGTTATCTCATTTTAAGTAAATCCCAATTTTAACTCTGTAAGCGAGGGGTCAAAATGTAGATTCAATTCCATTCAAACCATAAACTTTAATTCGATAGAAGAAAGGGAGCTTAGTTACCAAAAAACCGAAGTTAAGGCTAAACACTAAGCTCTCTGCCACCGGCAATGCACGGAAATGTATAGCATCATTTACAGTGACCACCTGTATCATGACGCACGGAGGAATGCTTAAAGAGTCTAATTTGATAAAACCTATAATCAGATTGACCTTCCGTATGGCACCATTCATCTCAAAGCAACGAGTCTTCCAAACGTCATATAAAAATCTACATACGCATTACAAACAACAAAACCGGGCGTCAACGCGCGCACGGGCGAACGTCGACTTTAGTCGTTAACCTGGAAATTTTAACCTATTATTGCAATTACAGTAATGCGTATTTGTATCAGCTTGTAGTATACAACAATCTCATCACAAGAGCAAGATGAGCTCAGTGTCGCGGTAGGTAGGAGCGGGCTGTGGGCATTCACCTGTGGCCGTCGACTATAATCGTACCGAAGTGGTTAATTCCCATGGAAAGTTCGCTTATAATTTTTAAAATTCATATTTCGAAGATTATTGTCAGCCAACAGGTCAATTAAGAATTAGTTTGATACTCATCATTCCTTCAGCTTCCTTGTTTTCCCTTAGATTTTCAGTATCGTCTTTTAATGACATTTACAAGATCGTTTGTCTACTTTATAGGTGGGCTTGCTTTCAATCTTCATTTTCCAGTTCGTGGTCTACGCCAGAATCTTAAGGCTCTAGCGGCCATTGTTCTTTGTGCTATGTGACCTGTTCACTGCCAATTCAACCTTACTAACCCTGCTATCGATTATTTTCGTTCCTCAATGGATCTACTTATTCTGATATATATTATATAGATATTACTGTAATAATGTGGTTTACTTTTATAATTGCTAGAAATATAACATTGCTCATTACTTTCGAGTGTTGCTTTTGATTTGAATTGTTCGCACGTTATCTGTTGAATCACTCAATATTTGTTGTTTATTTTAGCGACGGCTTAATCACTACGCGCTAAACGATCGCGGGCAAAACTAAATGAGTAATGGAGCACTCACAAGCTTGTAGATGTTATCGAAGTCTTCGTTCGATATCGCGTTCTTGGTGAACAGTTCATCCAGTATGTACGTCACGTCCAAATCCCTCACCACGTCCTGCTGGTGGTGTTGCAACAGCACCCTGTATTTGTTATCCATGCCGGCTGCCTCCCTTTCATCTGTACAAATTAAATCTTATTAAGTCACATCACATGTAACAAAGTGTACTTTTATTTATTTCAATACTTCTAACAAATCTACCAAAGAAATAAAAATAGTCTTTGTTTTTTTTTATAAAATAATAAGAAAATGTGGGCCTTTACACCGAGACTGTATTTAGTATGTTCTGAATCGTTTAAAGCTTTGCAACTGTCTGGTGAAACATATGATGTATCTCCCCGAGCCATGAATTTCGAAGGTACTTAGAAACTTTATTACCGTGAAAAAAATCTAGTCTTTTATGTGCTATGCCGAATTGTGTGTACTAGTGTCGCCTATAGACGTCGTCAGTATAACACTTGACCATTCCACCATGACACCTGCGATATGTTTATCTTTACGCATTGTGTACATCGATTAGTAGTTCAGCAGTGACAAATCGGTGAAGCACACTGCCGTAACGAAAGGGTTAAAACCGATGAACCTGCAAATAATGCCAACAGCGAAAAGGCATTAACCGATAATTAAAAAAAAGATACGACTTGAATCCTTAACTCACGATAAGATAATGCAATCTATCTACTACCGGAATAAAGAATTCTGCAAAGCTAATTCTTGCAGCGCATTTGCGAATGGTTGGAGCGGCAACTAAATGCTACCATTTTACTGGATTAGAAAGCCGCTGAGCTATTAGACCGTTTAGGCGGATGTTTCATAGATTGGTTAGATATGAGGGACCCCACGAGGGGACCTCGGCTTAGGCTGTGTCATCGAATAAATTGTAATCATTTTTTAAAGTGTAACAACAATACAATTCAGTAAATTTATTACTCTATATATACCTATGTAATCAAATTAAAAATATTCCATAGTGGTTACATATCTTTTAATTAATGAAACAAACAAACTATTAACGAAACTCATATGACAAACGACCTTATAAATGGTTTAAATAATAAAAAAAGTATTTTGAAGCTGCAATAAATATACACAAGAGATATAAATTTCATAATTTCTGATGCCCATAGGTGAATTGGTTATAGGTTCAAAAAACTTTAAATAAGGTCAATGTATTACTCATTTGTCAGAGTAAAGCTTTGTAGATTCTACACCAGTTTCCAATCACTCTGTATTAAGTGAACAATCTGAAGTAGGTCACATTTTTTTATTTATATCTATTGGAACGCATCAGGCATAACAATTAGTATAGCAGTACAGTCTACAGGGAAAAATAGTAAACAATAATTAACTTTAATACGTGGTAACCCGATTTTAAATACGTTTTTTCTTACTAATACAGTAAGTAAGTAGTAAAGTAATATATTATAATTACATTATCGTTATTTATTTAATCTGAAATCATTGATTATTAATAGGGTGTTCCCATACATTAATTGACAGCAAATGAGTTATAAATTCACCTCTTTAAAGCTTTAACATCTATAAACAATCATCCTGTATATGAAGCATATTTATCTATAGTTATGTGCTGACAAATTATAATGACTTATTAATAATATAAATGTGAATTAACAAATGTAACTATTTATTTATTTGTATACATTTACCACAAATGTACAATTACATGTAATTTGTCTATAGTGATTTTTACGATAAGCAGTATTTATGTATGTAAACATAAACATGTATCAGAATATTCGATGTCTATGTTATGGCGAAATATAAATTTATATAAACCACACTGTGTACATGTCTTGTTTTATCATATTAGTTTTAACATATCAACTTATAACTTCCGTACGTTTACTCAATTTACCTATTCTTGTTTATTTAAGCTTATTATATTTTAACAGCATTGCAAAAAAGAATCCAATCCTACCTTAAAGTTTCTTAACACCAATATGTTCTTACAAAATTTAAAAAACGAACCTTCGTAAAACTAATCAATCGGAAGTACAACGCGTATATAACTATTGAAGTGCAAAACAGTAATGAAGATTTCAATAACAAGATTTTAGAGTGATTGCTTAACATACGACCTTGCCGATTAGTACCACCTACACGACAAGCAGATACGCAAACAACCAAAATAAGAGGATAAATTCTTACGTCAATGACCGTTCTATGATTGTCAAGGCCACTACGATTCTGATTTTAACAATATTACACGGAAAAACACAATAACATATGTGCAGCATAATAAAGGAAGTGTAACTATGGCTATTTCATATCCATTAGTACTTTCATTTTATGTATTTTATGTACTACATTTTACAGTGTTTTCCTTTTAGTTAGACAAAAGTGACTCTTGACTTGACCTGACCCCTTAAACCTGTGAGCTAGCATCCTCACAGATTCCCAATACATTTAAATAAATTTATATAACAATTATACTTTCCTGAAGTTGGAAATAATAATTACAAAAAAAAGTCGAACGAAACATATCAATGTTGATGTAAAGTCAATACACAGTCTGATACTGTCACATGTAAAACTTAATAAACATTGGGTCTACAAACATAAGTACTTCATTCCTTATTCATTTATTGTGAATGAAATTAATTAAATTATGGTGATAATTATCAATACAACTTAATCATATACTAGCAATTCCTTAATATAAGTTATGACAGATATCCGCAATCTTCAAATATAAAATGTGTCCGGGGTGGCCAAACTGCAAACGCAAACTCTTTGAAAATTATTTTTGGGTCCCTTTGATTGTGGAATTATTTCAATATTTAAATTTATATTACCTATGTCAGCTCCTGGGAAGTTGAAACAAATTACTGGTGTGAATAATAATAATTATTATTATTCCATGATAAAATTAGCAAAATCCAAAGACCAATCATAATTAATTAACTGGCATCTTAGGTATTATTAGGAGCGCTCTCATATACATGTGCCATTAAATATAACTTCAATACACATTTTGTACTTTTGTCATATAATTTTTATAAATATAACTTTTGTAAAAAATATTAGTTTGCGTGTTTTATATGCGTATTAAATTGCGGCTCGCGAAAATTTCAAATTGCGAACAATGGCTCGAACTATCAAGGAGCTTGGCCACCCCTGAAATACATACAGTAAGTAGTACAAATAAGTTTTACTACTTTGTCCTTTTCACAGATCCAACCAAAATGGTTTAACTTTAGAATAAATTCTCTCTCACATATAAAGAGTAAGTAACCCATAGCCCATGTTTAAAAAGGTTTGAGGCTTATTGGTGAGAGAATTGACATAATAATCTTCACTTTATTTGTGTATAGTCTGTATATGTAGCTTATGTACATAGTGTGTCCTTCTTGTTAAGTATGTGTTTATCAATAAATATATATATATTACATATATTATTTATTGTGTATGTATTACACTATTTTTCTATCCCCTACTGCTTATATCTACACAACACTAGGTTAACAAGTAAGAAATGCCCACAAGGCATCAAGTCTGCCATAGTCCAATTTGTAAATGTAACTAAATAAAAGTTTTTTACAACATGAAACACAATATTACTCTTTCAAGAAAAGACTTATGCTTTTGTTTCATAAATGTTGGTTGCTATATAATTATTAAAATTACTTAAAGTTAAATTGTTAGCTTATTGTAGAAAGTATTTTTGAGTTAGACCTGCTGGGATTTTTTAAGGAGTCGAGTTGGCTAAATTAAAGCCAGGCCTGACACAAAATGAGTGCAACATTGTTTAGTTACAGAAACCAGCGCATTGTGACAAGTCTAGCATTTGTGCATGGATTCATGAGACACCAACCTAAATTAAAAGTGGATGTAGAACCGTATATGTTTTGCCTGACATTACATTGCCTTGTTTTTTTTGAAGATTTAATTAGGCAGACTTTCCACTCTTGCATCTCAATAATTTTAATGCTTGTATAGATTTACTTGAGAAATACAACAAATTGCATGAAATATGATTATTATTTGACCTTGACCTTAATGACTATTATTTTAGTCACTATGCCAGGGTCAGCACACCAAGTAATCAAGTAGCAATTTGTGTCACTTGGTGGGAATTGTGGTCAGATAGATAACACTGATAGGTAATACCTTTTAAAGGAAATAAACTAAATATTCTTTTTAACTACACTGTTTATAATTTTAGCCCTTTTGCTGCTATTATAAAAAGTTATTAAATATCAATACACATGAAGGGATCTTCAAATATGATCTTAAAGTGATAAAACAACCAAGATGTTTATGACATGAAGATATCTCTAAACCTATTTACATCTTGAATAATGGGCTGCTATTTTCTTTACTCTGAGCAATATGCATATGAAGTTAATCTGGTCTATACTAATTATAGTTCAACACTTATTGGCCTATTTTAGGGAACTTTCTACAATGCAAAGGGAATCATAGTAATTTTGCATATAATTGAAATTGTTGAACTCTTCAATGGGAGGGCTCTAACCAGTCCACTACATTTGGTACAATGCAAAAATTTGCAAAAAATCCTACAGAACACTTAAAATGCACTTATTATGCATACATCATATATCTCATGGTCAATAATGATCACTGGTTAAACTATTGGAGGTAATCACTGTTTATCTTAAAATTTGCAAAAATAACATTGTTTTTAACATCTCTCGCTCAAATTGGCTTATAAATTAATTATTAATGTGCTTATGGCAAAATAGTACAAAAGGAAAAAAACTATTTGTTAATTCTATAGCTTTTACTCATTTAATGTTATAATGCTTATTAACTGGCTAAAGTGTTGAACATTATTATATAGGACTCAAATCTCTACAATAGCTATATTAAAAACTTATATTGATTAAATTGATAGAGTATCATAGATTTTAAAAACAAAGTTTATTTGTCATTTAAGTTAAATAACAAGTTGATCAATATTCAATTGCATATTTCGCTATAAAAAGCTTATTTGTTTTAATGGTTTATGTGAAATCTAAAAAATAATTGCTGCATATTTTTTAAAGACTTATAAGTTTATTTTATTTATATGACATACTTAATGTTTTTGTTATTAAGTTAGTTGTATTGAAGGATGTTACATTTTATGTATTAATTAGGAATATATAAAACCTATAGCTAATTTTAAGCCCACACAATTCATAGAATATTTGTACATATATATATTTAAGGACTACCAAATACATTGGAAAGATTGTGATAGACTCTTACAAATAAAAACTTTTTTCTACTTTACATTATGGCACTTAAATCTTTTGTCATCATGTCATATAGCACATCATAAGCTAATTGTAAATTAGTTATTTTTCATTCTTTGTACTAAACATTTTTAAACACGATCATCGTTGTATAATAATTTGACTGCTTTATATATTATATGAAAAATAATTTGTTATGTTGAAACTATAACAAAGTTGGACGCAGCAAAGTTAAATACATTTATAACAACTTACCCCTTATGCGTACTAATAAAAATTGAAAATAGTCATGGATTTATTAATATCTCGTTTGTTTATTTTATTATTTATCAATCTATTATTTGATATGATTTATAACAACTAAAAGAAGTAAAAAGACCATGCACAACACATCTTTTCATTTGTTACTATGACAAACCACTAGACTTGTTTGTTTGATGCATTTAGATGCATTAGAAGTGCAGCAATCATTTGTTGTCAAAGTAACGTACTTGATTGGTTTAAATTAAAACTTAAGACAATCCTTTCTATTTCATTGGCTGACAACATTTTCTTACCACTACTTTGAAAACTCGTACTATGAACTTAATAAGGGTACTAAGTTATACTCGAACAAATTTTTCGAGTTTAAAATGAGTAGCTAACTAAAACAATAGTAAGGGTAAACGGTGATGAAATTGGACCATAGATAACAAATTACGGTTTTTAGCATCACTGTTACGACGTTGCAATATGATTACTTTACATTTTTAATTCGATTGGTGTCTAATTAAATGAACTGGATAAAGTTATATATCAGAAATGCACAACTTATCTCATTGGTAAGTAAAAACAGAAACTAAGAATGAGTTTAGATATGTGGTAAAAATCAATGTACATCACTCAAGAAAAAAAAATCTGATGTAGTTATGTCGCCTAAAAAGAAAAAAGCACCCGTTACTATATTTGTGTTAATCGATAGTTTAACGAAAAAGGCTTAAAAACAGTTTACCTAATAAATTAATATATATTTATTACAGAGCTTTTGAGAATTTTTTTATTCAGTCACAGATTAAAAAGACAAATGTTTGTTAATTGTAATAGACAAGATTTGATTCTTAAAGCTTATCATTTTTATAAAATATTTGGTACTACGTGGGTATTAAATATTTTAATATTTTTGCTATGTATTAATTGAATTTTTATTATTAATAAATTGAAAATATGAATGAAATATATAACATTCCTTTAAGGGATGCTATAGAATATATCCTTTAATAATTGTAATAGTAATAAAAGCATTTTTAGGTATGGAACAAGCCACGATTGTCTCAGTGTTTTATAAAAATAACGTTATTGGTTCTGATCTTTGCAGTCTTGAAATGATGGAATTACAAAATATTATTATAATGATTATAACTACACGAAAAGGGAATGAAGGTTAACTAATTCGTCACACTGGTAGATTCTTGTTTGCAATATGACAATTCCCGAAGTCACTGCGTGTAGTACTTTTATGATAAAAATCTAAAGTTATAAATAGTATTTCTTTGTTAGTCAAAGCCGTACGGCGGCATTAGTTGATGCTGTTTTCACAAAAGGAAACCTTGTCTGACATTGACACAACGGTTTAAGACAAGTGTCAATCACTAAGACGTGCTGGCGATCATGTCCCTGGTTCCTCCTGGTGATCAAGAGTAAAGGCTGCAAATGCAAAACTTCGAAACGAAATAGCACGCGCCAGTAAATATTTTCAAAAATATGTCAACACTTATGGCTTAAATGCTATAAATAGTGTACTCCGCCATCTATTGTTATCAAAATCAACTAAAATATACTTAAAAGGTTTTTTTCACCATCAGATTTTTGACAAACTTTAAGAGTGATGTTCGGGTGTTTATTGCATGGTTAACAAGAGAAAAGCAGAAAGATGGCGCTGTAATCAAATATAGTATACCGTTAAATTAATAATAATTTAAGTTGTCCAGACAGTAATTCCACTATATGCTAATATGACGAAGGACCAGTAACGACCTGTGATCGCCGAGTAGAGAACTACTCGGAAGAAGACAAGAATGTCTTCGTCATACATCGTACACACACTCATTAAACTCTTTTTTTACACTCACATTTAAATGTCTTCGTTCAACTGGTGGAACCGGGCTAATTTCTATTTTGTTAAGCTTATGGACCTTTCAGTTACGCCAAGTTGGTTCCGATGAAGCTGTAAAAGCCTGCGGCCTAGCAGCATTAAGTTCAACATATGCAGTATGTAAATCAGCTATACATTTACCCGTTTTCGCATCTATAATCAATCATCATGTATACGTAGACGTATAATTTTCTTTGTATTTATGCTAGTTTGCATTATTTTGATTATTTTTTTTTATTTATCATTATAAAAGAAGCGTTATTTTAATGACGCGAAATACTATTTTACCCAAGTTGTCTAAGTGTATTTCAATTTTTGAAGCTATCGTTTATGTATTAAAAATAGTTAAAAATAAAGGTTTCTAATAAGCTGTGTGTTGTGGTCCCGTCTTGAGTCGTTCAATAACTTTTGCTATATTGCACATATTACAATGACATCTGTCATGTCGCACTTTCTTAAAGTCAAGTCAAAGATCACTTTTTTCCATTATTTCTAAACCAGGTGTGTTACCGTAAACACAATTTTAACTTTAAATAAGACGAACAACAAAAGAGACCACACATCACAATGCGACCCATTTACCGCCAAAACCATCTCCATTGTGATTGTCAAAACAAGATCGGTTACAATAAATCTTATTAAAGATTTGGCCACACTCGCGCCATTCATGAACTTCTTTTAATCGTAGGGCAAAGAATACTTGTTTACAGTACGACTTATGATACTATTTCTTTTGTAATTTTGCATCTGTCCATTTTGAATAGGTAATAAGTTTTTATATTTGTGATTAAATTCTATGACATATTCCTTTTATTTTGAAATGAAAAAGGCAGGAAAAGATCATAGAGGAAAGACTAAATTAATTAACAAAATATTAAAAAAATAGCGAATTTATTATTGTTAATATAATTCTTATATAAAATAAAAACATTCAAAATTTTGTATTCGGAATTCGAAGTACTAAAGTTAAGTCAACTGTAAATTATACAGATAACAAAATGTTAACATCTTAAAATGGCTTACGTATACGTACGTATAATACGTCATTTTCTTCGATATGGATTACGCGAGTTTGAAGACCGTAGAAACTGCTTATTCCAAACCTCGTTTTCGTTACTTAGCCCGATAGCTCCTTCGGGAGCCTCGACTCAGGCCGTTGCATCGCATGCACTATAACAGGATGGGAATGTCATGCAAAAAAATGCCTCCTTCTTCTAGGTTCTTCTGATGTACTTGCCATCTTTTTCCCAGAAACACACTGTCACAGATTGAACAGAATAATGCCCACAACATGCCAATTCGTAGGATAAAAAATTAATATATGAACAAACTATAATGCTTTTTATCATTAACCAAAGAGATAACTTGTGCATTTTTGGATGTTCCCAATCTGGTAAAATACTACATAGCGACCCGGTAGCCCGTTCGCTATTTTAAAATTTATCTTAGACTAGTTGCCCTCTACGCCTTGCCATCTCAAACCCAACAAATACCATACTTATATTTACTCCTCTCCGGCGAATACAATATGGACGCACTATTTTAGGTCTCAGAGGAACAAAAAACGCATGACGCTGATGATTTTGTACCAAAAAATCTAGTCAACTCCTTGCGTGTCCCGTCACTTTCATATGTACTAGATTTTATAGCAAAGTATAGTTGATTCTTTGGTTTGATTAGATTTTAATTCGCCTCATTTTACTTTATGTATCTCATTATACTTTATCTACTTAAAGTAACTAAGAATAAAAGTGTCATCAACAAATGATGCTTAAATTAAAAAAAAACATTTGGTCTATTATAAAGTTTCTTAACAATAACTTACTTCTTGGTACTCAAAGCCAACTCATAAATCTGGAACTCATACAAGCTTTCTTAATTAAAATAACGATCATCAATTGATTCTTATTACGGCACATTCCAATAGCTTATATTAATACAAGCGTCCGTTTCATCTTTAATCTTTCATAATTACGAAACTTTCGAGGCCTTTAAGTCTTATCTTTGCTTGCTTCGCTATTTGTACAGTTGTAAAACTTTGCCGACTTAAAAATTCATTAATTACCTTGAATGTTTTCAAACGTATATTTTTTCGAATGAATAGGTTTATAACGTTTCAATAAAAAAATAAATTTTTACGAAATTATATTTTTAGAATTATTTTCGTAAGTCTTAAAAAATTTCATAATAATTTATGTCTAAATTGTACCATGTTAGGTTTTATAACAAATGTTTATTAGGTGTTTATTACTTAAAAATTAAAATGAAGATACAAGACATTAACAAATAATTTTGATTAGCTAACTAGATAAGATTGTCGTGTGGTTCTTTTGGTAATATTTCGATAAAATAAAACAATTGCAACGAATTACATAAACATAATAATTATTCAAAACGCCTGTTTTTTAAGTTATTGATTATGTTTATTAATATATTGTACATTCCTGAGATCATTATGCATAATAGTACGTAAATATAGCACGACATATGTAGATGACCTAAAAAAAAGACGACGATAAAAGTATAAATTAAAGATATTTTTTATAAATCATAAATTTTAAATGCACAAAATTATAAAAATTGATGCATGTAAACACACTTAAAATTATATGCGTTTGTTAACGCCAAATATATTTGGTATCTCACTTCTTCACAAATATGCAATTGAAATAGCGGTTTATTAAATATGATGATATATTCATAACAGGTCGTAAATCTATCTGATAGATAGATTTACAGCCTATTCAATATATATAGATACGACATTCTAATATTAGCGATTTACTGATATAAAATGTATGTAATCTAAAAGCAAAATCACGTTACGGAATTGACTAAAATATATTAATATAACTTCGAATTTAAGATAAACTATAACGTGTCGTTCTCCTCTATCGTTTATTTAGAGCAGTATAAATCTTTCGCGGCCATTAGAGGAGCAGTTCATTGTTCAGGTCGTGACGTCAGAGTCCACGGCCGCGGTCCCGGGTGCTGTAATCTGACGCGTTGCCACTTACAAATGTACAACGACGTGATAGCACCGAAGCACTGTTGAGTTATGGTAATGCACCGAATGATACTTTAGGACATTCATGGGACCTTGCGTTCGAAACGAAGAAATATTCTTATCTTAACGGCGTATAAACATAAAGATGTCCACTCTTGCATCACTAAAAACCGATTGTTGTTAAATTTAATGGCACATTAAACAGAATAAAACCGCTTGAGTCACGTAATTACGATATAGAGTAAAGCCAGAAGTATTAGATTCGTGGTTAGTAGTAACGAGGACTATATTTTACTGTACGCGGGATCGTAAACTGCTAGAGTTCTTATGGTAAGTGCATGTTTCCTTTGCACATAGATAACTTTAATAATACTGCTGGATTTCGAAAACTACACGGCTTTTATAAAAAAGAAAACTCGTTACAAAGAAAATAGATACTCTCTAGTATTATTCGTACCTATTTAAATATATTATATTATTTTTAATACATTGTATTTTTTATCTAATGGATTCAGGCGTTACCTCGCGGAAGTCCATCCTTACTAAGAAAGGAACTAATATATAGCTACTTCCGCTATGCAGCAGTTACTGCTGCATAGCGGAAGTAGCTATATATACAAAAGTAGCTAAATATTAGACCCTTTCTTAATTGTATTTTTTTAACATTTTTTTTCAAAATTATTAGAAATATTCTTAATTTTCTTTATTATGTGTTAAGTACAACATTATTAGAAAATAGAATCCGTTAATATGGTAGTGATTTAGCAGTGTTCATCTTATTTGTTATCTGTGGAATGTATTTAATTTATTTTTGGATTTCATTGCTCTCAAAAATATTTTTTTTATGTCGCCGGAAGACACTGGATGCAGGCCGCTTCAAACCGGTCCTATTGGAAATCTATGGGTCCAGCGGTGGACGTCTAACGGCTGAAATAATAACAATAAATACTTGAGACGTATCGACAATTATCCAACGATATATTTATATATGTATCCTGAAGAATTGCACCGTATTGAAGGTGTTTAAAATTCACGTTTTCGAAAAAAGTAATAACGCATTATAATAATGATGGGATATTATTCATACCACTGCAGGGCAAATGTCTTATTTTATTACAATATCGGGCGTAACCATGGATCTCTGCTCTCGAACCTTTCTTTAATAACTTATTTATATGCATATTGCATAAATATGTAAGTATATTGTAGACACATTTACAAATAACTACTAAAGACTAAAACTACTAATAAATTTACAAATTTAAGAAGGTAATATATATTTTCTAATACGTTAGAAACGAACAACTACATGAACGCTAATCTAACTTTAGATTATACACTAAATTTTATGCTATATTTACATCATGTTTGTAAATTTGTGATACGTTTATATATACAAATCAAAATCTTAATGCTTGTAGCACTACTGCTAATTAAGGAAAATCGGTGTACGATACTCCACCGACACGACCTCACGCTGAGAATGTTACCATCAATAATTTTGACGTTTTTGACGTTTTAGTTTTACTATTATTATCTGTTATCATTATCATCTGTGTGAGTAATTGTTTCACCGGTGAACCTGGCATCTCTTGCTATTTATTTACACACAAAAATAAGACTTTCGAAAGAATAGTATTAATAACATCAGTTTAAATTATTCTTTAGAAATGTTACATAAATGTGCTGAAAACATTCCATGATATAGAAATAATAGTACTAACGTAAATATGGGCAATTTCACAAACTGTACACGTCCGTGATTGGTCATTTCAGTATATCTCTGTTAGACGCAACGCGAATCCCGAATGAATTACGTGAATTGTTTATTACCCGATGCCCGTGGATTTGGTACGTCGATAAAAACGATCGAATTAATGCTATCTTTCGGTCGTTTGAATTACCTGTTTCACGATTTCCAGCGTCACCACTAGAAAATTTTTAAAAGACAACTCTGATCTGTTTGACAATTTTACGAAACCTGTGAAACAAATTTATAACTATAGAATATCACACAGTAAATGTTGTAATAATATAATTTTCGAAAATTAAAACTTAACGCCTATCCTTAAATGTATTAAAATATGTTAATGTCTGCTAAATATCAGCAAATCTTTACTTTTTTTATTTACCATTGTTTATCTTGTTGTTTTGTTACTTTCTCGCATAAAAAAACTTAATCAAATCTCGCATAAAAATAATGGTGTTAAGGCACCTAATTAATTTAACTTTCTAAGACCTTTGAAAGGTATTCCTTAAAGAAATAAGTAATAACACTATTTCTAGAATATTGCAATATTTTTTATCTCAGTAATTAATTATCTCAGTTCCTTTACATTTTATAATCCTGGATGTATTGCAAGAATATAAAAATAAATAGGAATTTTATATTAGCTTATTTCTGTGCACATCGAATTGATAATTTGTTGGGAAAGGCTATTGCTATGATCTCGAGGACCTCGTCTTGGACTGTCACGTAAAATGAGTTTAGCATTAGATATACAATATACGCAAGCGTTATCTTTTCAAGGCTATGATGAAGTCATAAAAAAATATCAAGTCTTAAAAACGCTATGGACGACCAACACTTTCTATTAAGTGAATGTCTGGGCCTTGTTATCATTTTTAAATCGTTGTAGAAACCAATAATTTCTGTTTCATGTTCTAATATTTAGGTAGTTTTGGGAAACAAATATAAAAGTTTTAGAATTACCTTTCACATAACTACTATTAGAAGGGTATTTACGATTTAATTCTGGGCTTTCCCCCAAAAGTGACGCCAATAACCGATATTACCTAATCACGACCCACGGACAAGATAATCCTCAAATTTATTGACCATAGACAACCGACACTGTCATCAATGGAATTGATGTTGTGGTCACACAGATTTATTAAGTTTGACGCTAATGAAATTATATTGAATGGCTGTAAATAAAGCGATGTCACGGGCCGTAGTCACCTTGGCAACAATTATGGCTATTTACAACGGGCAATTGGGCTAAATAGGCCTGCGGTAACAAAAGTGACAACCCCTAATGTTTGAGCTCGTGGTTTTAAATTAATGCAGGCCCATGTTTGGAACTGTCTGATGTCATATATTGGAAAATATTTATATATAGATCTGAATAATTATATTCTAAATTAATTGTTGTGGTTAATAATAATATAAATAATTAATTGTTGTGTAAAATAAATTTAACCATGATTTTCCGTTTAGATATATGGATAGTAATTTAATATACATTTTAATATGATCACAAACTGTTTTTTTTTAAATCGACAATGCTATTTATAAATTGTGGATTTTTTCAAGTGTGATATATTTCATCATTATTATTTCAGTCATAAGACGTCCATTCTTGAACATGGGCCTCGCTCATAGATTTTCAAAAGGAAAGTAGTCTGTATCCAGCCTCTTCCGTTGATATGTTCGTCTATTCATCTTGTGGGTGGACGTCTTATGCTACGCTTGCCAATCCGTGCTCTCCACTCTAGAAACTTTATAAAAGGTTGTCAAATATCTCCCTTCCGCCTTTTTGTCTTTTGAATTTCGCGGCTATGTACAAAGCGCTACAGAGCTCGTATCTGGCAATACTATACATAATTTGAAAGGTCTTGACATAACCTACAAAACGACGCTATGGATGATTAGTTTGGATATTGCGTTCAACAGTTATAGACGTGTAAACATGGAGTTCACTAACGCCGAAATTCGCGCTATTTTAAAGTTTTCCTTCGTTAAAGGCAAATCCGCTAGAGAAACGTTCCGTGAGATTAATGGTGTTTTGGGGGATGGTACTCTATCACTTCGAACCGCGGAGGAATGGTTTCGACGATTCAGAGCCGGCGAAAACGACACCATGGATAAGCCAGCCGGCGGAAAACCTGTGACGACAAATACCGATCAAATCATGGACTACATCGAGTTAGACCGGCATGTGGCATCTCGTGACATCGCCCAGGAGATGGGAGTTAGTCACCAAACCATTTTAAACCATCTGCAGAAAGTTGGATACAAAAAAAAGCTTGATGTTTGGGTGCCGCATGATTTGACGCAAAAAAACCTTCTGGACCGAATCAACGCCTGCGATATGCTGCTGAAATGGAACGAACTCGACCCATTCTTGAAGCGGATGGTGACTGGCGACGAAAAATGGATCACATACGACAATATCAAGCGAAAACGGTCGTGGTCGAAGGCCGGTGAATCGTCCCAAGCAGTGGCCAAGCCGGGATTGACGGCCAGGAAGGTTTTGCTGTGTGTTTGGTGGGATTGGAAGGGAATCATCCACTATGAGCTGCTCCCATATGGCCAGACGCTTAATTCTACCATCTACTGCGAACAACTGGACCGCTTGAAGCAGGCGATCGACCAGAAGCGTCCAGAATTGGCCAACAGGAAGGGTGTAGTGTTCCACCAGGACAACGCCTGACCACACACTTCGTTGATGACTCGTCAGAAGCTACGGGAGCTCGGATAGGAGGTTTTATCACATCCACCATATAGCCCGGACATAGCGTCAAGTGATTACCACCTGTTCCTGTCCATGGCGAACGCCCTTGGTGGTGTAAAGTTGAACTCAAAAGAGGTTTGTGAAAAGTGGCTGTCCGAGTTCTTCGCAAATAAGGAGGGGGGCTTCTACGAGGGAGGTATTATGAAGTTGCCGTCTAGATGGAAACAGATTATCGAACAAAACGGCGCATATTTGAACTAAATCCGATCACTGTAACACTTTTTATAAAGCATTGAATAAAGAGCAAAAAAGCGGAAGAGAGATATTTGACAACCTGTTATTAGTTTATGGCAATTGAAATAATATACACTTAATAATATAAATATTACGATAAGATGAGCTTAAATTTTTAATTGTGGCTACGTTTAATGGTATCCCAGCGGTAAGGACTGAGACTTACGATCGTAGGTAGCTTGTTCGATTCCCAGGATACAATCTTATATAATTCACAATTTGTGCATTAATTATATAGGATTGCCAATGCCTGCAAAGAAGTTTCCAGAGTGTGGACAGCAGCGATCTCAGCGTACCATAATACCACACTGTGATCGTCAACCCGCCTGCCAAACGTGGCGATTATGGTATATCTAACTATAGATATATTTGGTGGAGGTATATACAATTCAATGGGCGTCTTTGGGCCGAAACGACGACATTAAGAACGTTTAAGTTAACGTTAATTTCCATATCAATAAAATGATAATCGTATGTTATTCTTTATGAAGTAAAATCCTTACGAGGATACTTAACAGAGAAGAAAAAGATATATTTATAAATTCAAATATTTAAAAGCATTAATCAGACAACCAAGTCTTTAGTTTTAGTATAACGTGAAAGGTTTAATTAATGTATAAATTAACTTACGTACTTAATTACTTAATATTAAGATTTATAACTAATTATTATTTAATATCTCATTCTCTTTGGTTACAAATTTCTATACCAAATCTAAATAGATATAAAATTATAATTAAGGCTTATTACTGGACTGAAATTACAAATCAAAGAACAGTCGTAAAAGCTTTTCAGTTTATTAGTCGAGAGTCGAATTAATTTGAAAGCGGGGAGTCAATAATTAAAGAACTTTCGGGAACGGTATCCTTTCGTCCGTACTTCCATTGGTTCCGTGACTTATCTAAAATTTTTGTGGACAATGATCTGTAAGGGATCACAAACGTAGGTAGCTCGGCCTTCCGTTAATATCGTCGACAGCGGGACACCATTGTCACCGGGGCCTTTGTATCACTGGGGCAGCTATACGATGACCAAAAATCATTAATTTTGTATCACAAAGCGGGAACCCACAAATCGATTCACTGAAAAAAAAAGTCATTCAGGATCGGCCACAGACTCAAGAGAAGATATGTCCGTCATGCGTGATTGTAGTTTTCTTTTTAATTATAACCTCAAAAAGTATCACTGGTAGAAAATTTTAAATTAAGTATATTTATTTCATAGTTTTCTTTCTTTATTGCTTTATCTATAAAAAACTTATTACTTATTATTTTGATCACTTAATCGCAAATACATTTTCATTAACAGCAGAGATGCAATAAAAAAAATATATTTTGATTATATAAAGCCTGCAACATTTAATAAAATATTTTTTTAGTAACTAGCAACCTTCACAGACTATGTACCGTCATATCATAAGTAATAAGCCTGTCGCAGTCCAAAAAAATATTTTACTATTTATTTCGTCATTTTCTTCTATGTACTTTAAGGAACAAAATAGCATTACGTTGAATAAAACTTCGATTTCTGGACAAAGTTGCGAGGAATAGTGCGACTATTCAGAAATATTATACTATAGTTCAAAAATATTATCACGGTAAACATTTCATGTGTTTAATTTTGTATCCATTTCCAAAGAGTTTTTATTCAGTTGTACAATAATTAACTAAAACGTGATAATCAAAAATTATGAGTTTGTAGTACAACAAATGCATATAAACATTGCTAATGATTTTTATGTGGTGGTGTTTTAACAGTCCTGATAAGGGTATCACCAATTACAATAATAATTATACATTTCTACATTTCGAAACCAATGCGGTATTTAATATTTTGCTTTTGTGAGAACAATACGGAGTTTGTTTGGTTATAATGTGTAACTGATTTGTCAGCAAAAAGCTTTTAAGTTTTGTAACTTATTTAATTTAATATTTTATTAAAACGTGCGAATAACTTATGGTAAAATCTGCATGGACATATAGTAAACAATGATTTGTTGTAACATGCAATAGTCCAAATTTTGATAACGCTTCAAATTATAATACTTTCTTTACGTTGTTTTTTTAATTATGAAACCATAGTTTATGGTATCATCACTATTATCACCATGAAAGCCGATAGACATCTGCTAAGCATAGGCCGGTAATACGCTGCCTGCATCCAGCAAATTCCCGTCACCTTGGCCATGTAGTCGATCTAGTGGGGTGCTTACCCTCCCACGGATTGGGTGTACCATACATTGATTGACTATGCATTCATCCTATTCATGCTTTTACACTTTTAACCAACCACCCTATATAAGCAATGTTATCGTATAACATCAATGTGGTACTTTATCATTAGGTAATAATTCAGTCTAAACATAGTAGTCTGTATTAATATGGCGTCTATAGATTCTTTTATTCCAGAATGGTTTACCAAATATATTATAAGATAACATCATCAATGAATTGAATTGTTAAAAAACAAGTTTCGACATTTTTAAACGTTTCGATTTAAATAGTGTTAATTGTAGAACAAGGTATTATTGTGTGCATCTAAACATGGCTTCCGATAGCCAAAACATCATAAAATTGTCACGTTTTGTAATAGTATACGTTGTTTCAGAGACGTAATGCTCGGTACAAGAGGTTGGTCACTCCGTGTTTTATAAAATGAGAATAATGCCTCTTTTGTTTGTGTATAAGAGGCATATTGAAGTTAAAACATGTCAGATGTTCTCAAACTTTTAAAGTGTATCTTTTTTGAATAATTCGTGATGTGCTCACAAAACCGCTGCACTGCGCTTCAGCAACGCACGCGGCTATCCTGGGAGGAGGGAGGGGTATTAGCCGTTCATCAGTCCGCCGTCAACGTTCGCGACAACTCATGTTTTTTTTTACTTTTAATGCACAAAGGGAGGGAAATTCAATTCGAGCTGCCCCTAGATACGCGATAAGCATTGCGATTCTAAAATGACCCCGAGGGATGTACCGCTGCTCAATCGACGGCTATTATCATGTTATCGGGATAAATATTACCTAATGAACGTAACAATACGTTAAAAAAGAACTGTTTGATATATTTTTTTCCTGAAATAAATTTATCAAGTATAATCATGGGCGTTTGCACATTAAGGTGGTGTAAATCACAGACCGGCCAACGCAGTGCTGGATGTCAACTAAGAAGACGGAAGAAGCTTGATGTAAGGCTTCGGGCATATTGGAAATCTACGGGACTCTTGGAACAGTAGACATTCCAAGGCTAAGCTTTTTCCATTTCGGGCACACTTAAATCTTTCCTGGAATTAATTCGAATCACGAGTGAACGTGACGTGTTACTGTGGGTCTCAAATAAAAAATATATATAATGAAAAATTGCAGAATTTCAATTAATTAATTTTTACCGCGACCCACTTGTATCCAACCGACGGCACATCGGTTGCTTAATAATCAATGTAAAGATTTTATGAAATACATTTAAAAAAAAGTGCCTAAAATTTGAGATGCGCTGGCATAGGCTAAACGCGACACGTAGCGTTGTTGCATAAATCACGTTGCCTTTTGTGATTAATGTCAATGTTAAAGCGTGGATTCATATTTAGTGCAGTGTTGGCCCAAAACGCCCGTGACTAAAGCAACCGGATTAACTAGATCTATAACGTTGACGATAAAAAAACTTTCTATCCCCTGTTTACATATCGCTTCCCATATCTAATTATTTCAAATCCTATCATAATTCAAAAGTTGTCGGTTGAAGAATGCTTTAGGGTTACTTGGCTTATTTTTGGTTCCTTTTGCTTAATACCTACACGATTCCTCTCATTTATTTGTATACTAATATTTAGGATTGACTTAAATAATTTCCGTCAACATATTTTTATTAAAAGATCTGTATACAGGGTGTTTGGTTATAGGTTATGTAAAAACATTAAATGGGTGAATATATCTACACAGAAATCAACTAATGTGTAAAAAGCGTTTTTAAAATTTAGATATTCATATTATAAATTAATGTAACATATTTCAGAGTAATCACTTTATACATGGTACTTGGAAATAGGTGTAAAAGCTTTAAAGATATTTAAGATTTTACATCTATATATAATAAACATAGTAAGAAAAAAAAAGAGTTTTCAAAATTAATATGTCCACGTATTAAATTTAATTACTGTTTTCTTTCTTACTTGTAGACGTTGTACTGCTATAAGTTATTGATCTGACGTACTCAAATTGAAAAATAAATTTATTTTTTATCATTCAGAGTAAATTGGTTCTACAATATAATTGGAATAAAGTATTAAATATTTGCAGCCTTTTGATGACAGATGAGCTAGACGTTTACTCCTTCAAAGCTTTTACACACATAACCAATCATCTTGTATAATCAACATTATAAATTTTTCACAAAATTTAAATGTAGATTTTTGTAATATAGTATATAGAAAACATAAAGAGAGTTAGTAAAAACATTAATTGTTTAAAAATCATGCGTCTTTTGTAATATAATAATATATAATACAAAATCTTAGGTAAACGACTTATTTGTAAAACTTTTACCGTGATTCTGCAATTTTGTTAAGATTAAGTAAACTGTATTTTCTAAATCAGAGATGCCTTCGTAGTGCAAAAATTCTTGTCGATTATGTTATGGAATAACGTAACATTTAAAACTGGTATCCTAAATATTAATAATAACATTATCTCATTTCTACCTATTTAATTATTATTAAGTTATTACTTAACATTAGCTGTTATTTTTCACAGCAATCATCATCATTAACATTTCAAGGAATTTTGGAAGCGGCTTCGTGGCTTTCTTTTGGATGGACGTCCTACGTGAGCTTGCCAGTTCATGATTTACACTCCAGAACCTTAAGGCTCTGACGGACATAAATTTTGTGCGCTATGTAGCCTGCCCTCTGTTAATCCTAAAGGCGATGTCGGTTACTTTCATTCGTTTAAGGTGGTCTTATTTCTAATCCGATCTCATAGAAAAATCCCAAACATAACCCTCTCC
Source organism: Battus philenor (assembly GCF_028537555.1). Classification (NCBI taxonomy): domain Eukaryota; kingdom Metazoa; phylum Arthropoda; class Insecta; order Lepidoptera; family Papilionidae; genus Battus; species Battus philenor. The sequence goes on from NW_027181676.1 coordinate 5,330,756, forward strand.
ATAGCTCATTAAGCCAACGAGGCCCAGAGTTAGCAATTATATCTTAAAAAACTTAGACTCACGATGTGTTTTACTTCTACAAACATATGTATAAAAATAAAAAAGCATAATCTGGAAAAAAGTTTACATTATACGGAATCCTGCTAAACAAAAAATATAAGTAAATGATTGCGGTTTATCTGTCACCAAAATAGTTAAACAAACTAGCAGACTATTAATAATATGCGTAACAAATGCGATTAAAACCTTTATGCGGCTGAATTCGAATTCAACATCGCCGTTTGAGGTAAAAATTCAACAGCAAAGAGAAAAAAGTTTTTGTATTGACTAAATTCGCTTTATCCCGCAAACCGGAATCTGCGGCCCCTCCAGACTAAATAATGCTAATCATAATGGCATTACATTCATTCGAAATTCGTCAAGTATCTCGGGATCGGTCCCGAATTCTCATCCGTGGTTTTTTTATGCGACGCTTTCCTTATTTACGTTAATCCAATACGAAGTCACGATTGTGTTTGATAATTAAAAATAAATTAGCTTTATAATTGAATTATTCATGATGAAGAGGCTAAAATTTAATTTGTTTAATTGACTTAATTAAAATTATTTTGGTTTGTTTCCAAAAATAAAATGCAGTATACAAAAATAAATGTTAAAATCAATGTAAAAAATTTTGCATTCATATAACTTCTAATTGATCTGATATTTTTATAACTATTAAATAACTTTATAATTAAATTTACAAACAAAAGTTAAAAATGTATAAAACACCTCTTCAAAAACCTTTACCTAGAGTGTAGTGTAGTTCAACATAAAGGGAAGCGACTACATCTAGTAAGCTTCTCCCACAAAACGATGTAAACATTTGGTCATAATGTTCCCGGTTACAGGCAACAATATAACTTTAATGCCAGCGTTACAAAGTACCACCATTAGCAGATCTGATGCCAAATATTTTGACGTTTTATACCGCCACAAATGTACGACTCTTTGGGGAATTCGAACACTAGGGACGGTGCAGTCAATAGCAGACAGCTCGAGAGATCGATTCGATTTATGCGTTTTTTGGCGGAAACACAATAGACCCTATTTATCGACAGATAATAGAATCTAACACACGGCGAACAGTTGGTTGAAATCGATTCATCCTGTAATGTGGTTAGTTATGGTGATCAGAATCACATGTTGTTTTCATTTGTCATTAAATCATGACCCTCATCTTGCATATGTCATATTCCAATAAAATTAATGCAATATTAAAGAACTTCTTAAAAGTAGCTTTTGCAAACAATAATATTTGTTAAGAATAACTTATATTAACGACATAAAGGAATACAAGGAAGTGGCAGTATTATAACGAATAAAGTATAAATTAGTAGGAGTTACTAAAGACAAAGAAGAATCAGAATAAAGTTGTCAGGACGACGAAATGGTTTTAAGCACCTACTTTGGAAGAAGTTTTATGAGTTATAATTAAGATTAATAATGATGTGAGTGCTCTGTAGCTCTTGATTCATTACGTACATCAAACGATAGTGAAAAGATTCTGTATTTTTTTATTCTTCAGTCACTCGAACAACAGAGTCGCTGCGCAGGATGTGTGCGTAATAAAAAGTAGATTAAACATTTTCAGCGGTTCGTTTAAAAAACTGACCAATATAGCGTGACCTTCGGATTTACAAATACTTTCACTTTTTTCGTCAGATGATTTTGTAGTAAGCAAGGGAAAGAAAGTATCAAGTAAATCTGGTAGAGTTGTGTCAAATGACAAGGCGGTAGAAGCTTGTGATTTATAGCTTCCCGGGTAAAGGGGCGTATTGGCACAGTACCTGAACAGACTTTCATGAACGACATTAAAATTTTTCCAGTAGTTTAAGTAATTTCTACATACATAAAATACCTTTATTATGAGCTAATTAACATTTTACCTATTGTTTTTTTGTCATTTTGTTTTCGAGTGAGTTTGTTATTTTTAGATCTCGCGACTGTATTATGAGATAAGTATCAAAAATAAACAGTGTCAAGCGCAAACGGATGAGTTGTTATAATTTAGTATCGTCTGGCACTCAATTTGCTGTCGAGATTTACACGCGTATTCTACTAGATGGCGGTAGTTGTCAAGTTGTGTTAACATTACAAAACACATCTAGTTTTATAACTAAACAATTTTTCAGAAAAATCTCATATAAATTTTAGAACAAAAATGTAATTTATTTATAATATTACTAATAATACACTTATACACTTTTTTTAATATGACCTCAAATTTGTTTTAAGACGTTATTTTAAGTTCTTTAACTTTTATATTACCCTCAATACTAAAGCGTTTTTATTCATTTGAAGAATATACTAAGTGAAAATACATTTATGTTAAAAAAATAAGCACTAATTATTTTAAAGGTTAAAAAAAACAAATTAACACAGCGCCATTTACGTTCTTATAGTCCTACTTAATATATATACGTTAAGTACGTACGAGGCACTCGTGTGAGGAGAGAGCATTCCTTTTGATCAGTTAACTTTGAACGATTTTTGTGTAACGCCGACAAGTGCGCTAATCAATGCGTGCTCTTCATTGCGGCAGCCGCACAGAGTCCTCAAGTGCAAACTTCCTAAAGTGATGTTTGTGACAAGAGAATAATAAAAAAATAAAACAAAACATATTGATGGGCTTCCTACCCTTGTCGGGAAGGAATCTGACTGTACTTCTTATAAAATATATCACAGCTTTAAAATATTTTATCACGTATTCTTTGAAGACCTTTTGAAGTATTTATTGAATATTGAATATACTGTTAGACTCTTAATAAAAAGAATGAAAAAGCGGCTCTGAGATACTTATCAAACTATATTACCGTATAGTTTGATGGTAGGGTAAACAGGGTGAATAGTTACAGATTTACGTGATCATAATTTAGTAAGAGAAAAGCCTTTCAAAATTGCGATCACTGCATATTAAAATTAATTATTGTTTACTACATTATTACCCTGTAGACTTATCAGAAATAATTGGCCATTCATATTCCAATAGAAAAAAATGTAACATTTAAGAAAGGTGACTATGGTGATTGGAAATATATGTAGAAGTTTTTAAGTTTTTTTCTCATAAATGTGCATAAAAATATTTCAAAAAGATATCGAAACTATTAATATTATATTACATTGTGTTTCGTCTGTTATATGGTAAATTTTATGCATTACTGTTTAACCAATTTTCATTTTAATTTACCTAATTAAGTTGAAGCCTTCATTATATAGTGGCTGACGGTGTACCGTTCCCTGGTTGAAGCGACGACTTAATATTTCGCGAGCGTGTCACAACTAAACTTGCTCCGTAACTCCTTAATTAGTGTACAAAATTAAACTGCTCTTATGTAGCTGTTATACAATATTTGTAAAATTAGAAATGTTGGTTTCGTGTATAAAAAAATGGCATGGAAATTACATGTTTAACCATTATGATCAGTGATATCTTAACTGCAGTGGAATACTTTGTTTTGCTAAGAGTCGTAAATATTCTGCGGTCATTTCAGCCATATGACGTTCACTGCCGGATGATAGGTCTCCACCATAGATTTACATTGGGATCGGTTGAAAGCCGCCTGCGTTCAGCGTCTCTCGATGATCTCCACAGGGTCATATTGTGAGTAGACAGAGTCCACAGTTGCCGGTCTTTGGTCTACACTCCAAAACCTAAAGTCCCCAACGACCAATGCTTATATTACAAGCCAATTCTTACCATATGCGCGAGCGGTTACTATTTCTTTTATCTGCTCACGATTATGTATAAGCGGCCTGTACAGTGCATCCTATTTATGTTTATTACGTTTTTGTTTTATGGAAATTATTAATTACATTATAAATACAGGTCGTGATTTGTTTTGTTTATAAAATTTAAATGTTTTGAATAAATGTTTGTGTTCATTGATGGATCTCTCAAGCTATGAACTAAAATATAACAGAGCATATCTGTTACGTATAATTCAATACTAACTACTGTGTTTCGGTACTGTCAAGCAATCAAGAATTGGAATCTTTTATTACTTGAAATTGATAATATATAAAATGATGTTCCATCGCGGCGGCTTTTACGCCTGGGTTGCTATAGGGCCTCTCCTGGTGAAATTTTCCCAATATTTATTTAATTCTTTTATTATATATAATGACACAAGTTAATAATAAATAATATAAAATAGGCAAATGAAGAAACTTAAAAGACGATCTTATCGCGAATGAGGTTTTCTTCTACCATTGTATGGATTTCGATAGTAAAGTAAAATAGACATCATTCAGAGCAGAGAGCAAGTCAGCGTTTGGATTTCCGATATAAATAAATTTTATTATAGAGATATTTAAACACAATAATTATAATACTTTAATAATACAAAACTACACATACTATTATAATACACTATAACATGTACTAGTATACTACATAATATTATATGTTATACAGAAAATACAATTAAATTACAGTCTATAACATATATCCAGTGACAAATCGCCCGCCCGCTTATCGTAGCGTAAAATATAGAGATATGTGTAAAAATCTATTTTCAGCAATTTTTAAAATGCCTGATAAATATTCTGGCCAAATTTTATTATAGGTGGTCATAAAAGAAAGACCCCTACAAGAATTTAATAAAATCTGTTCTTAGCTGATTTCTGCTTAATAAAAGGAATATTTTTACTAAATAATCAGCCTTGAAATTGCATGGTTCCATAGATATTGAGATGAGTCAGTACATTAGTGGGAATCTATGTGTACGTGTATATATACATTTATACATATACATACATATCTGTTGCAGGCAAACCGCTATTATAAATGACAAAAAGTAAAATGATTTAAAGATGGCTTTGCTTTTAGATTGGGATTTATGGGCAGAACCATCTCATGGTGATATGCTTTGATTTCCGAATGAAAAACTTCATAACTTTCGTTATAAGTATGTGAAGCAACAGATATGGGATAATGAGATATATGTATTTATGCACTAAATTTCTTTTGGAAAAAGCAAGCGTCACGTTACTAACATGCGAGTTATCAGTACATGTGAGTAAAGAGATTTCTTCGTAATTTGTCATGTTAGAAGCATGCGTATGAAGGATATTAGATTATGTATTGGAAATGGTTGCGATAGCGTAGGGTGGGTATACTTAAGGTGATGATGTCATTAAGTGAATAATTTGACAAGTGTACAGATAAGCCACGGGTTATCGCAACTCAAATGCGTCACAGACACAGGTAGTTAAAGATTAGAAACAAAGCAATTTTGCGGGAAGTGAACAAGTTGTGGAGATAAGAATATTGATATTTTTATGGTCATTCGGCTGAAAAAAAAAGGTTCTTTTTTAGTAAAATATTAACACGGGTTAAATATTTAATTCATTGACATGGTAAAAATTATTGTTTACATTTATATTTATATTACATTTGACTTGCCATAGTATCACACACCTGTATTCTTGTTTTACAATTATCGATGACTGGAGTCTACTTTTAGGCACGCAAACTTATTTATATAAGAATCTTTACTTCTCCATAGCATTGTGCCAAATTATAATTTTGAAAATTGTGCTAGAATATGGTTCTTTCATTCACATTTTTGTTAAACTAATGATATCAATATTCCAACAGTGAATCCGACTAAAGTTTCGGAAATCTAACGATAATCAACCAAGATGTTTCGATAACATGTAAATAGTCAGTGAATTAAAAAACAATACATTGCTCTTCCTCAAGTTTTATTCAAAGTTCTTTTGACATTTTACGATTAAACAAAACAAACAATGTTAGCAGCGCCATGTTTATAAAAGCTCGCAAAGCGCGCTCCTGTTCATGCCAATCTTGTGGCGAGCAACTTGTTGCCGTTGTGAACTTTTAAGAAGAAAGAGTCGCTCGTATCGGCCGTCCCTGTCGGGGGAGGAGCGTTCGCGCGGGGAGCCGGCCGGTCGCTCAACTCCACGCCGTCACTCAGTCGCTTCTCGCACGTCGTCGAGAGCAGTGCAGAAACTCAGCTTGTCCGCTGCGTCCGTTATGGAACAAGTTTGACGGGAAATTCGTGAAGTTTTCCGAACGCATCTGGACTAACGGTGCGATGTGCGCGACAACACCTGCCCATTTAATGACGGTTTAAATTAAAGTGACAGTTGATAGTGAAGTAAATATGCAATTGATGGGATTATTGTTGTGTAGTGCGGTGTGGTGTTGGATGTGGTTGAGAGCGAGCGCCGCGTCGTTGACGAGTCGAGTGGCGGAGGCACCGCAGGAGTGCGAGTGGCAGCGCGTGTCGGGCGGCCCCGGCGAGCCCACGCGCGTGCAGCTGGCCTGCTCCCTCCGCACGGCGGCCGGCGCCACCGACCTGCTCGCCGGTCTCAGCGCATCCCAAGCCCAGCGCATCACCGCGCTAGACTTACACTGCACCGACATACTATTTTTCGAAAGTTCCTTGGACATTGGCAGAAGAAAAGAAGAAGGAACTGAACTGTTATCACGTTTCCACAATCTTAAGGAACTTAGAATAGAGTCCTGCAAAATTCGATACGTGCCCTCTGCTGTTCTGTCACCGTTAAGCGGTCTTCGCTCTTTAAGCATACGCACGCACAATACGGATTGGTCGGCTATGTCCATGGAGTTCCATAGAGATACTTTCCGAGGTCTCACTGATCTCAGAAGTTTAGACGTAGGCGACAATAATATTTGGGTCCTTCCGTCAGAAATATTCTGTCCACTATACAATTTAAAAGAGTTAAATGTTACCCAGAACAGAATACAGGATATTTCGAATCTAGGATTTTCGGATTGGGGTAATGGACCCACAGCGCCCGGCAAGTCTTGTAATACAGTGTTGGAGACATTAGATATGTCGCACAATGAAATAAGTGCTTTGCCTGATAACGGCCTTTCTAGTTTACGCGCTCTACAGAAACTATTTTTACAAGATAACAGGATATCAGCTGTGGCTGATCGCGCCTTCGTTGGATTGAGCGATTTGCAGATTCTTAATCTATCTACAAATGCATTGACAGCATTACCACCAGAAATGTTTCAATCTTCCAGAGATATAAAACAAATATATCTAAACAACAACTCTTTGAGTGTGCTCGCCCCAGGTTTGTTAGAAGGACTCGATCAGCTGCAAATATTAGATTTGTCAGTCAACGAATTAACAAGTGAGTGGGTCAACCGAGACACATTTTCAGGATTGGTGCGTCTCATTGTTTTGAACTTGTCACACAACAGAATAAGTAAAATAGACGCACTTTTATTTCAAGACTTAAATAATCTACAATTCTTAAGTTTGGAATTTAACAACGTCGCTCGTATAGCAGATGGTGCGTTTTCTAATTTAAAGAATCTTCATTCACTGTCCTTGGCGCATAATAACATTATCGAAGTCGATAGCAGTCATTTCTCAAACCTATATGTATTAAACCAGTTATTCCTCGATGGTAATAGAATATCGAAAATAGACTTACGCTCTTTCGAAAACATAACTAAGCTGCATGATTTGGGCCTTAGTGGAAACCAGTTGTCCGAGGTACCGGAAGCTATAAAGACGCTGAGATTTTTAACATCTCTGGACTTGGGCATGAACAGAATTACTAAAGTAACGACTTCGCAGTTTGAAGGCTTAGATGATTTGTATGGATTGCGGCTTGTCGGGAACAAGATTGAAAAAATCTCAAAGGATACTTTTGTAGCTCTGCCCTCTTTACAAATACTTAACTTGGCTTTGAATAATATTGACCAAATAGATGACGGAGCTTTCTCTTCTAATCAGCAATTAAAAGCGATTGGATTAGATGGAAACAAATTAGTAGACTTAAAGGGGATATTTACAAACACGCAACCTCTCGTTTGGTTAAACGTGTCTAATAACGAATTACTATGGTTTGACTACAGTTATATACCATCAAACGTAGAATGGTTAGACATGCATGAAAATAAAATTGAAAAGCTTGAAGACACATATGGTTTAAAAGAATCTTGCAATATAAAGATGTTGGATGCAAGTTATAACAAAATAAGAACTCTCGACGAATTTTCTTTTCCGAGTAGTGTAGAAACTATTGTTTTGAATCACAATCACATAGAGGACATAAACCCGGGTACGTTTTTACAAAAGTACAACTTAAACAAGGTTATACTTTATTCAAACAAAATAAAAACGCTGGAAGTGGGTGCGTTTGCCATATCGGCTGTTTCAGAAGACAAGGACTTACCAGAGTTCTATATCAGCGAAAATCCGTTTGTGTGTGACTGTACGATGGAATGGCTGCAGAGAATTAATCAGTTAAGCGATCTCAGGCAGCGGCCGCGGGTAATGGATTTAGAAAGTGTTAGGTGCACTTTAACACATTCACGAAATAAACAAGGCGTGTATCTACTCGAAGTAAAGTCTTCGGAATTTTTGTGCAAGTACGATTCTCATTGCTTTACTTTGTGCCATTGTTGTGACTTTGACGCCTGTGATTGTAAGATGACTTGTCCAGATAATTGTACGTGTTATCATGATCTTACCTGGAACTCCAACGTCGTGTATTGTTCGAACGCCGGCTACGATCACGTGCCGGACAGAATGCCGATGGACGCGACCGAAATTTATTTGGATGGGAACGACTTAAAAGAATTAGGAAATCACGTATTTATCGGCAAAAAACGGCTGCAAGTACTTTATCTCAATAACAGTAATGTAAATACAATACAAAATAGGACATTTAACGGCATCGAATCATTGAGAGTACTCCACTTAGAAAATAATAAACTTGAAGTATTAAGAAACACCCAGTTTACGCGATTGCCGAATCTGATTGAGCTCTATTTGAGCGATAACAAAATAAAAGTAATAGAGAATGACACGTTTAATTACTTGCCGTCGCTGGAGTATTTGAATCTTGACAATAACGGTTATGTTGATTACATGCCGTGGAGAGTGATCACAGACAACAATCCACGCATGCGTGTCTCTATAGATGGGAACAATTGGATATGTGATTGTAAAGATGTTGCTCAGCTGAATCAGTGGCTCATAAAAAAGTCCAAAGACACCGAAGCCATGATGTGCTACTTTGCTCACGGACAATCAATGAACAAAACTATAGCAACGGTGGCCAAGGAATGTAAAACGGAAACTACTACTGAAGAAACGGGCACGGAGACTCTCAAACGATTATTCATTGAATCTAATGACGGCGTGGAAAATTACATTCCATATATCGCCGTTGTCTTGATAATAGTAATCATACTCTTAGTGATGTGTGCGTTTTTGTTCATGTTCCGTGAGGAGTTTAAATTGTGGATGCATTCGAAATACGGGGTAAGAGTGTTCAGTTCTACATCGAAGGACATGAACGATAACAAAAATAAACGCTTCGACGCTTTCTTTGTGTACAATCCTCGCGATGAAGATTTTGTGACGCGCGCGGTGAGTTCTGAATTAGAAAATTCGGGTCATTCTTTGTGCCTTCAACACAGGGACTTACAGTTGATGGAGAGACGTTCGGGCGATAGTTTAGTGAGTGCTTCTGAAAGCTCTAAAAGACTTGTTATCGTATTATCGATAAACTTTTTAGAACAGGACTGGTACGCGCCCGAGTCTAGGGCGGCTGTGCAAAGTGCTATTAATTCAGTGAACGTTAGGCATAGACGACAAAAGATAATTTTTCTCGTGACGACGGACTTGAGCGCTATAAACATAGATCCGGATCTAAAAGTTTTATTAAAAACATGTACAGTGATAGTGTGGGGGGAGAAAAATTGTTGGGAAAAACTAAATTTTCGGTTGCCCGACGTGGACGTGACTTTGCCAAATCGGACACTACATAACGCTAATAATATGAAAACTAGTAATAGGGAGGCGTTCGGCCGGCACGGTAACTTGAGGTACACGGCGCCGCCAACGTCTCAAGATCCTTGGTATAAGTACGGGATGGCTCCACCCGTATTGATGATGTCGAGTCCCATGCATTCCACCAGCGCCAGTGCTGAAGTGTCAGCTCGGAGTACAGAGGATGAGACCTGCTCAGTGGCCAGCAGTGAGGGTCGGCCTGATGATCGCCTGCCCCATCACCATAGCTACGTGTCCATAGACAATCATCAGTGTGAGGAAAGGCCGCTGAGGCCCGCCCAACAAATCCCAATGTCTAACACTCGGCCTACTAATGTGAGAAAGACTTATTTCGTGTAAAAACATTATAAAATGTGAATAATTCTGTATCATGTGTAAATTTTATGTAACATTATTTTTTTTTACGAGTGTACGTGTAATTATTTCGGATTGAAATATTCTAAGTTGGTGCTCATGTGTTACAATAAATTTTAAAAGATAATATTTCGTTTTAAAGAATGTACTTTAAGTACTAATGAATATGTAATCGGATGCATTTTATATATCGGTACCTGTCAGATAAAAACAGAATTTCTTAGCGTTTACTTACACAATGATTTATGTTAAAATTATGCATTCCATGTTTTACTTAACACTTATATATTGTTATTGAAATAGTAAGGTTCCTGATACGTAGGCCTGTTAACACACAGGAGAATATGATTAATATGTGATAACCTTAGGTACTTATGTACTACAGTACTTTGGAATGTTTTAAATGGGAAGTGTGAGGTACTTGAGCTGTAAGACGTGTAAATATAATTAGTATAAGTTAAAGCTGTTGAAGAACTGAAATGTACCCTAGTCAATTGTAAATAACGATTTCTAAATGTAAGTTTATAATTTGTGATGTAATTTTTAGCTAGAACATGAAAAAATTCGTATTTATTACGCTTCCAAACAAGAGTATAAATAAATTAATATTTTATCTAATTATTTTACTTTTATTTGACCGAATTCCTAATCAAAGCTCAGACATAAACATAAAATTTAATAAACTCTTTCATATGTCATTGATATATTTTCTGTTAACAACTGCATATATACATAGTGTCCTTAAAATATATAAAAAACACTAAATAATATAATAAATATAAACGATGAAACTCTGCAAATTAAACTGCCCATTAAATTTAAAAGCAACTTACACAACATTGTCAAATCGATTTAAAATATTTGCTATATCTTTGATTACATCATCTCCAAAATAATAATTTTAATTGAAAAACTTTTTTGTTACATTCAAAAGCATTAAAAATATACTTGCGGTGTCTATCGTGAACAATGTGTTCATTATACTATTTCAATTCTAAACATAATAAAATTATAATGACTGTATAGAAAGCGTCAGTCAAAAAATCTTCATGGACATAATCAATTTACCGAATCGCGTTATTCGCCCATCCACATTCAGTCGTATAAATATTTATTTTATCTAAATTGATCGATCGGGATAAGATCACGCCGCTCTGTACGATTTTAATTTAAAAAGCGACCGCGACAGTGCCCGCTGCGAAACTATAAATCATTGTCCGACGGAGCGAAGATGAATAAACAGCACTTTAATTGACTTTTGATTGCACCTCAATGTCTCTTAGTGTTTAAAAAGTCTCGTGCGCATGTAGATCAATTGATTTTGCTATGTACGCCCGCGCCTATTAATCTCAGTCAAAAATTACTTGTACTCATTACTTTGTAATCATGAAACCAAAGGTATCATATTTCAAAAAATAATTGGCATTGTAAAAAGCAGTTTTTTTAATCTGTTATTTTACTTTGGGGTTTTATCCATATTTGGATATGTCATCCTATCGTGATCATTATTAATATTTGGCATTGAATAGCATGAAGGTTTTATTCAAAAATATTTTCGGGATGAGACGCCAATATATAAAGCAAGAACATATTAAAAAATTCCTGGAAAATGAGCAATATTAATTAGTAACATTATAAGGCAAAAATATGAGGTTACTTATATATTATATACTTACGTTACTTATATATTATATAGATATGTAAATATTGTAATGGTTAACGTTCCATCAAAAATTAAAAAGTCTTTTTCTTAATAAAATACTTAAGTACGTAAACTATCTGTGATATATAGTTTGATTTCTTCCGTTAATATTATAACGGTTAAAATCTCTATGACCGTGTGCCATTAAACATGGAATTTAAATTATCCTTTATTTATTGTTGTCTTTTTGGAAATATGTGGTAGAGCCCTATTACAAGCAGTGTTTGTATTTCTGTTTGTTTGCAATAAATTGTTTTTTTTTTTAAATGCAACCCGAAAAGAGGTTTTAATAAATACTTTTATGCATATCGCATCGCAGTAAATTTTGGTGTTATGTTTGACATAATTAAAGAAAATAAGATTGTTCAGGAAACCACAATTGTTGATGAAACCAAATTATTTATTTATTTATTATAGATATGGTTTAAGGGAATCGTTTTACAAATTTAGTATTGAGTCTAGACATGCAAAATGAAGGGCCGTATGCCTACAGAATATAACGTTACCCACTCGGAATGTCAACCGAGGCCAACTAAACTCGGTAAAAACTCGAATATTTATACTTTACGAACTGAATAATCGAGATGGTGGTTTCAGATAGAGGCCTCATGCCGTGCCCGACACAATATGGTAGAGTCAGGAATGTATTTCTATTTAAGCATGGTCATTTGTTTTGTAAATTAATTAAGAAAGTCCCTAATTTTTCATCTTTTTTAATTTTTATCTAATTAATTTGCATCACATTTTCCACAGCTTTTATCGTAAGTACAATTTGAAAAGAATGTTTAACAATAGTGTTAATTATAAAACGGTCTTAAATTATTTATTCCCCATTATAAACACGGATAACTATAACAATGTATTGACATCGGTCCTTAGACTTAACAGAAAAGTATAATATATTAAGAGGAATATAAACTTAGCAATATGAATGAATATTTATTGCATGAAATAATACGAGGAACAATTCGTTTAAGTATCAGATAGTTCATTAAATGACTGCATCTAGCATCTAGAAGTATTATTATATGTATACATATGTGCATGGATTGTATTGGTTTTCATCATTATTTTTTTTAATAAAACTCATTATTTCTGTTTTCGAATATATATGTATGCACTAAGCAGAGGTATAATTACGATCTAAATATAAAAACCGATCTGTTATTTATACAATAATAAAAAATAAAGCAAAGATTAAATTTATTAACATGTTATTACTTCTGTATATTTATAAATAATAAATAAACGTAATGAATAATATATAATTGTGATCCATTATTAACAAATTAGTTCAAACGAAATAAATATAAATTCAATTTCGACTCACAAATTTAATTTTTTTTTGCGTAGAATACAACTTTTGAAAAGTTGTGCTGTTTGAATATGCACTCGCAAAGTCTTTCATATTTTTAGGTCTTCTGTGGTACGATACACAAGAAATATTTTTTTAATTATTTAATACAACTTGATAGCAAATTTGTTTTTAATTACTTTTCTGACCTCTCTGTCCGCATATTATTAGATGGTCTCTAATAAATTAAACCTGTTTTTTTTTCCTTTTGTGTAGGTTTGTGAATGGCGTACAATTAGTGCTGATGATTATTGACCACCTACTGTGAATTTCGTGGAACGTATCCTGGCTCCCACTTACGCATTTGATAGACTGAACAATCAGTAGGAAGGAGTGCGATGTGCCTGGCCGGTAGATGCAAAGGTTAAGGCATTGTTAGGGTTTCCGGACGTAGGTTTTGCAAGACATTTATTGTACACCGTTAGAATTCCAGTTGCTACTGATTCTAACACGTTGTCGAATCGTAAAGTACCCGGCCATATTTATTTTTGATACCTTGGAAAATTTTGTGTTTATTCTCCATATCTGATCCTTCGTCTTATCCTTCTACCTTAGGTACGAAGGTTACGAATTTTATAACTAGTAAAAAAAAAATTTGAAACAGAGTAAGCTGATGGCATTTATGTAGCGTGTTTTATGACATTGACGATATAATAATATATTTTGTTTAGATTAAATCTAACAAGGAAGAAGTATCATCCTGTGACCATTCCAGTAATGTTATATGTAGTATTGCGCTAAAAGATATAAGGACTCAACACTATTTAGCTCAACACAGATCAATTTTATTTCAACATTAAAAGTCATCGTGTGGTATTTATTGTACAATCCAAGGAGCACACTTTTTACAAGCAGTTATACGTGGTGACGAATCATCATAATAAATGTAATGTTTCCAGTCTTTACATAACCCTGTAAATAGTTCTGTTCTGTTAAGGATGTGGCCAACTGGTATGTTTATCTCATATATATATAATTTTTTTTATTATTTTGATAAGAGAAATATGTTCTTTCAAACTACGAAAATTTTAAACCTAATGATGTAAACTAAAATTTAATGTCAAAGGTTTATCTATTTAGTTAAATTATTCAATTCAAAACGCAGATTTGTTCGATTTGTATTGATTTAATGTTTTTCACTTTCTCCCGTCGCGTGTTTATTGACTGGAAACGGCAAATATCTCAATCACGTCCGCTGTAACATAACACCCGATATATTCCGATATCCGATGTTTGAGTTCTCGGTGGGATTTATAAAGGCAGTGTATCGAAGCGTCCCGCGCCTAGCGCGCACCATTCGTTCGTGCCAACCATGTTCGAACTTGTCCACTCATCACCTTTTTTCTCCGGTGCAATACGATACTCAATCGTTTATAGACTGCGTGCTATCCCAAACCCGTTCTAAATGGATGTGAGACATCGAGAACTTAGCTGGAAAATATTCAAAGGCGAGGTGACAATTGATTATGCGTCCGGTGGAGACAAAAAGCGGAATGGCGCGATTAGTTATGTCGTCGCCGGGCGTAGGCCGCGGGGAAACAATAGATTGGTTCTGCTTTATGATTCTATAAACATTTATGTCCCTATAAATGGCCTTTTAGCTTTTCGTGAAGCCAAGATTGTGATATTATCGTTGGACAGGTTTATTATGAAAGTGTGGATGGAAGCAATGTGCGAAAATCGCATAATAAAATCCGTGTTAAGAATGATTTTGCATGTTTGTTAGCTTAATAAAGTTTAATTGGAATAATAATTAAATAAATCAGATTTTATGTTTTTCTCGTAGCGTTAAATTTTACACATCGAGTAGGTTGCAGTAAGAATAAGAATATAAAGATTATTTTTATTACTTCACAGTTGAAATACTATGTCTGGAGGCGGTACAGGTATTTTTGTAAGTAAATTAATGAGAAATGGAAGCTTCCACGTTGTTAAACAAAAATGAATAACGGTTTTATAAAATGACGGTTTTAATGAAAACAAACTTTATTATAATCGTGTAGGGTGCCGGTGTCTTTGGAATAGCGGTTGTAATTAAAACGTTTCTTATTTGTAATTGACTTGGATTGAGCTACGTAATTAAGTATATTAAAGTTTTATTGCGGTGGTACGATTTATAGTTTTTCAACGATATTACGAGCACAAGAATTGTACTTAGTACTTACGTTTGATTACAATTATTTATGGCAAAAGTATTCGATGTGAAATATCACGGCTGTGAAAAAATTATTTTACAGTTTGTACAGAAATACGAGTACGTCGAGTATATATGGTTACATATCTCAATGTCTTAAAACATATTGTTTAAAATTTATCACTTTAATATGCCTTTATAAATGATCACACCAATGTTTTGTACAATTAAACACGACTTACTTTAGTTGAAGTTTATAACTTGGATAATCGCAGGACCGTAAATATTTGTGTGAGGGCAGTAGGGGAGTAACTAATGAACTGCTATAACCAAATAGTTTAAGTCGAAGGTTATGCGTAGGATGTCGGGAGCTCGTAAAATAAAACAGTTCCGTCGGTGAATTATGAATAAGTCATGTGTCACGACATACTTCAGTTATTTATAATGAAAATATTTTAAAATTAAAACATATTTGTTGACATTTGTATTACTTTAATTTTTAATAAAAATAGAAAGAAATAATTTCGGCTATCTTTGCTTTTATAAAGAATATTTATAAAAGCAAAGATAGCCGAAATTTTGAGTACTAATGTAAAGCAAAGTTTTTACTATATAGTGAACAAAAGAAGACTTCTAATTAATAAAGAAATTTTAGAAGGTGACTAAAAATACCTAAAAATGTTTACATTTAAAATTTCTTAATGTAAATTATACCTTAATCACGTTTCGGAAATAATTATTGTCCAGCTATACGGATAGCAAAATAGAGCAATTACTTAATTACTGGATATTTGTAACTTTAATTCCTCGGGTGGTAGTTAATCATGAAAAGAATACGGGGCCACATCAATTTAATTATTGGATTTTTTCCACGTATTGTACTTTTACGACGAGGTTAGTAATGTATGTACTATTCAAATGTTTCTATTTGTTTTACTTTCCAATATCCTCTTGTGTAACTAATGACTTACAGTAGCGAAATAGGTTCTGTAACTTCGGTTGTCATTGGAAAACTTGCAGTCTCTAAGAAGAAGAGTGCAAATGTGCAATTGATAAGAGTAGATTTTGTTGATTTACATATTCGATTTTGAACGCAGGACACTTTAACACGGTCGTATTAGAAATCTATGAAGGAGGCTTTGTCCAACAGTTGACGACATATGGCTGAAATGATGAAGATCTTCTAGTTTAAAGCTTTGTTTTATTTGACTTTATACTGTATTAATTGCTCAGAATTATTACCAGAAAATATACATACATTTCACTGTACACTCACGGTGTAAGGATTTGTTTACAATGGTGGCAGAAAGTCAGTCTACTTATTTATTTCTAAAGTAAGAGTCTGACTGAAAACAGACAGTAATCAGATATTGACAAGTTTTGATTATATTGAAAAAATGTTACTGGCTTAAATGGTAAACTTCTTTACAATTATTGACGCTAAGTACAAAAATTTCAATTCAAAACAAAGTGATCTGAATTTAAACTCCTGCTTTACCATTTACTATGTAAGTCCGTTTCTCAATAGAAATATGAAGGCAATCGTACGCTGTTTGGTTAAATAGATAATGAGAAAATAATCTACACCAGAACTCCTTATCCACACCCTACTCCCTCAAACCCTCATAAATCTTGGCGTGGATACAGTATGTTTCGCCGCACGTGTATCCAGGCTCCGCAGTGGCGAGCGAGTTGATTATGCCGCTGGCAGTTACAGCACTACCCTCAGACGAGTCACTTGGCCAACACCGTTGAAACTACGGTAGCATTTCTGGAGTTTTGATAAAGGAAGTCAATGAAAAACATGGGATTTTAGCGAGTGGGATTCCGGCACAACTATATTTCCAGAACTTCAGAGCAACAAAATGTGATACCATGTGGAATTTCTCCAGCAGACAAAAGAAATAATATAAATAAAAGTTGGAGTATGACAACCGCTATTTGAGTTTAAGATAAAATGTCCTGTAATAATTCGCTTTTTCTTTAAATATATGTTTATGGGGATAGTGTGTATTTAATTATACTTATTATCATTAACAATTTTAACAATGTAATCGTTTACTTTGTGAGTACGTATCGTTGTAGAAAAGCCGACTTTACCTAACCAGTACTTACGTAGTTGCCCAATGCTTAAAGTTCATTTTGTAATTATCACTACTGCAGCTGTTTCCGTTCGATGGGTGGAGTTATTTTTTTTAATAAAAAAAACACCTCACCGTTATTGGTGGAAAGAAAAAGAACTGTCTTGAAATTACAAATTTAAATTCGCTAGGGGAATAAGTTGAAAGGCTAAGAATGTATCGCATATGTTCGTACTAATAATGGGGCAATAACTTTTTTCCTTCTTTTTTATAAGACGGGACTAAAGTAACTGATGAAATAGACAATTTCTGTTTTAGTACACATACAAGGTGATTGTTATGATTTGTAAAAACTATAAAGGTTGAATGTGTAACTTATTTGTTAGCAAAAGCTTTATAGCTTTTTCACATATTTTCTTTCACCATGAATAAAGTGATCACTGAATTATTTATGTTTTCTATTGAAATGCAAGTGCTTTATAACTCCTGGCACTACAAAGTCTGCAGAGACACATAGTAAACAATAATTAATTTCTATAAATTCTGATAATATGAATTTTTTCTTTTAAATTTCTTTTAATTTATTTAATGTTGTCTTATTGTCCCGTATAAAAATTAGAACTCTGAATAGATGATTGCAGGCTGCTAGGTTTGGGAATAGAGATCATGGATTTACGGATCACGGAGATCATAAGCCTTGTCCAGCCGTGGACGTTCTATGGCTAAAATGATGAAGTTGGGCACCATAGGATAGCAATAACTTTTATCAATACCATGACCAACCACCAACTCTTACCAACACTGTAGTTAAGTTATCAATAAACCCTTATGTAATGTATAATTTCCATGACAATTTTATATGTAATAGCAGTTCAATTTAGTACGCCAATTTAGGAGTGAGAAGCTCCGTAGCTTCTGTAACAAATTCAGCAGAATTATTATTGGAAATGTCCCTTATCATAACCTTTATTTGTTTAAACCCTTATTATAAATTAATACTGATTTTCTAACCCGAACATTAAACTTTCGGCGAGTTATCATAGCATTTAATAAAACTAATATCCATTCGTTTAAATCACGCGAAAAGAACATTGTAGTCATAATTGCTTTGTTTACTACAGAAAAATACCTAATTGGACATTTAACGGAAGGTTACAAAGACCCTTAATGTTTAATTACTTTAATTTTCTACCCTCATTAAATTTCCTGACTGCTTGCGGTAAAGCCACAAACAACTATTTCAAACGAAATGAAGAAATAGAAAAATGGCCGACTGAGCTTTTAAAGGGTTTAATTAAAGATGTTACGACCGCGATGTTACCTGGGTGGCTCATGAGATCGACCTCCGATAAACTCCATATATTTTTAATTATTATCCTTTATCAGGATGAGGGTAGTCCCTAATTTCTATTTTCATATACGGTACGAGAAACATCCGAAACATCTGCACGTCATTAGTCATACAAATCCTCGGTATTATGTGTTAGTTTTTATCTTCACGTGGGAAGGAAGCGATGCGTGATTTTTGAACGTTGAAGTTTTGCGATAATTCCTTGAACGTGCTCCATAGATAAGAGTCCTCGTTAACTTTTATGGTATTTGGGCTTAAAAATAAATTTAACAACTAGTTTCCGATGTATACATAAGATGTATTATTAATTATTAATTTCCTCAACCGAAACGTTTTTCTGACGCAAGCGTACTTGAGACTTAAACTTCTGTGTTATGAAGTCTCTAGAACCTCCTTTTAGACAGTCTAGGCGTTGTAAGCGGAGTTGTTATATTGTAGTAAGAGATTTGTAAATAGCACCGTGTCGTAATGAGCGCGGACATTGTGTTGCTTGCCCTCCAGATTCTATTCAGTTGAAGCGGTTTCTTTAAAACATCCAACCTGAGTTCTTTATCAACCAACTGCATTTCATAAAAATAAATACATAATTTCGAACTTTTAAACAAATGTAATCCCACATTTAAATTTAGAATTATTTTAGGTCGTTATTTTGAATCGTTGTTTAAATGATGTCGACAAAAGGATGTGAATCATGAGTAATAAAGGAGACATTAGCTTCAGTTATTATGCACATTGTTGCTATGTATGGTATAATCTTTCACGTGGCCTTGTGTGCGCGCCTCGATTACGACATCCGCGACGTTTTAGATTCCTTATGTTACTACTGTTGGCTATAACGTAGATTGAACTTGAATAAGGAACAAAACAACCTTTATAAGTTTGCGTAACTAATTTATCTTTTCATCACGGCGCTCAAATATTTTTGTTATTGGATAAAAAGTTACGTTAATAATATCTAGAGTAAAAGCAGTAATGCAACTTTTCGAATTGACTCTTGAAAAAATAATGGTTGATTAGAAATTTGTAGTAAAAGCTTTAGTGGGGTACACATTTATCTCCTGTAAATGTGTTGTACCTCACTAGCTGTCAAATAATGTACGTTACACCCTATCCAAAAATTTATAGTTTCCAAAATAATAAGCAAAGTAATGTTAACATCGTAAGAGAAACCGTTTCCGAAATTTTCAGATTACTATATGTTAAAATTATTTTTTTTATGATCTGTCCCCGCAGACTTCTTACTTGTATCTCCAGGAGTTATTAGCTGTCGTATTCCGTTAGAACAAAAAATGTAGTTTAGTTTGTAATTATCACTTTATACAGGATGATTGGAAATTGGTGTAAATATGTGTTTTATAGCTTTATGCAACGATTTCCGGACATACCAGTGATACGTTTAACACTTTAAAGCTTTTTACAACCGATTTCCAATCAATCTATATAACTAGAGAATTTTAGTGTGTTATTATTTGTAAAAATTTTTGATAAGTTTTGTAAAAGTCTTTGATAGTTTAGATGTATTATTGGTTTATTTGATAGTAGATAAGTGAAAAGAGATTGTTGGTGTATTTTAAATTCTATTCACGTGTGTTTGTATCATTTAGAATAAGCCGGCATGAGTCACGCTGCAGCAATTACTGTGACAGATCTGATGTTGAACTGCGTGTGTTCAGGGTCTAGGAGTTTTGATTGCGTCCACGCTAATTGGGGTCATGAGTCTCTACGGACGAAATTGTAAATTTGATGATTTATTTGGCCCGACGTATAGCGTATGTTTGATATGCGTTGACTTAATGAATCATTATCAGATTATCATTGCGATATGTCTGACGTGTGCTGATGGACGGCTCGGAATGAAGACGGATATTAACATGACGTTTTATGAAAACGTGATGTGATGCGGTTTATATGAGAGACAGAAATTAAAGTCATAATAAAGTTAATGCATAAGCCATAAGTACGTTGCCAAGTAATTAATACAAAATATATGTTATACTCACATATATGCTATATGCCTAGTATACTTAAGAAAGTTTTTAAATTTAAAACATTGGTTAGTACAGACGAGCTAGATTATGTAATTTAGTGCGTTAGTAGTTTAATAATAGTTTGTGTATATTTTAATGTCTTCGAAGACCAAAATTAGGGAGCAAATAAAAAAAAAAAAAAACTTAAACCATATTAAAAAGGTTTAAAACCCATGTAGAGTATATAAGTAGTACTTTATAATTCATTACACTGTGTAAACATGTATTCTTTGATTTCGGCGTAAGATAGTCCTTACAAACAAATTCGTGTGGGATGTACGGACTCATAAGTAAATCATTTGCAATTTCTGTGTTATGTTTATCAAAGAATATTTTCCGATCAGCTTTCAAAGAGTTTCGATGCGAGCCTAAATTAAGCCGATGTTTACGTAGATTATAACCTCCGAAAATTGTATTTTGGAGCATTTGAATATAAGAAAAAAATTATATATCAACCATGAAATTATGTTGGTGGGAAAACAAGACATCTGGTTAAAAGAATGGTTTGTACTACATTTATGTTAATCAATAGTGGACAAACAAGCAATAATACGGACTTAACTAAAATCTGGCATATGCGGTGGATAAACAGGGGCTACACTTGTCACAAAAAATATTAAGTGGATTGAATTGAATATGATGATTACGACGCGGCCTGTGTCGGGTGCGGTGCACTCGCTTACAATACTTAGTTCGTTAAAATTTACCCCCAAAGGAAAACACTACAATGCAGTAGAGACGTCTTCTACTATTATTTTATATTGATCATGTTTTCACGTATTTCATAATTCAAATAGCTCTAACATTTTCATCAATACTTTTCTAGTTTTATTAAATGCATTTAAGACACGCTGAAAGTTTAATTAATCTAATATATAGTTTAATGTCGAGGTTTGAAAGTCGGAATTAATTTAAAAACAGTGTTAAACATTAAAAAGATTTTGAAGAAAATTCTGAGAAAATTTAGTTCTTATCATATAAATAATATTTAAATTATGTCCTTATTAAATTATTAAAGAGTAAGTTTCAAATGAGCAGTGGTAGCTAGCGGTAGAAGGCTGAGACTTACGATACAGCGTCGCGGGTTCATTGCCGGGATACAATTTTATATAATACGCACTTTGTGCATTAATTATACAGGATTGCCATAGCTCAGAAACAACCAATCAACCAACTCGCCTACCAAGCTTTGCGATTATGCTCTATAACTCCAAGGATATCATAGAGGAGGCCTATGGTTTGACAGTGGACGGCATAAACGACGGAAATATTAAATAGTTGCGAATGTTAATATCAGTGCCATCACATTAAATTCTTAAACGGTAATCTTAATTTTTGTTTAATTAGTTTACTATCATTTTGGTCTATTTTTTTCGAATAAAATCCGGTGTTTCAGAAATAATATAGATATTGAAAAAAAAAAAATAGATTTGTTTTCAACTCTATTGCACTTCTGTTCCGAACAGTCTGGCGGCCCCGCGCGGACTCATTCCCTTTATATTTCACCGCCACAATGCTCCTGCAACTTGTTCTAGTCTTTTTTATTTCGGTCACGGTCCTTGAATTACGTAATTAGCGGTAGCTTATTGGAAGTTCGGGGGCGTCCTATTGCTTTCAAACGTGATTAAGTGCTGTGCGGAATGATAATTCGTTGTGTGTAGGGAATCGCATTCTTGAGCCTTGGGCTTCCTCCTCATATCTATAGGTACATATTATGTCCTCATATTGAAATTGTAATTTCGAATAAAGAATCAGTTTATTTTTTCATTAATTTATTCATATGTAACCTGTGCATCTTGTAAAGAATCCAATTTCAAAGAATCTAGAATCAAATTGTACTCTCACATAATGGCATCCTTCAATTTAAACCTTCGAACATTTGGTTGTTGTGCGCTTGCAGATCAAGTGTTTGGACGCGCCTTGATGTGACAAGCGCAGACGGATTTTTTTGTGGTCATTTTTGCAATATCCTTGCTATCCTTACCATAGAACAATTATGTTTTTCTATGAGATTGAATACTTCACGACCAAGTTCATTATTAGACTCTCTCTAGTTTTCAATACCAATTTCTTTTATATTAAACAATGGCGATACAATGGCGTTTTCAAGGAATTTGTCATGTGTTTTACACGAGATTTTTTTTATGAAATTTTGTTAAAATTTTTAACATTTTCAAAACAAGTTTTAAATTTATTTTAGTTATAATTCAAAATTTTGTTTGCTAGGCACGTTGAAATGTTTAGAGGTAAAACTGCAGCACGCAATTTAAAAACCCACACGCCAGAAATCTGACATCAGATTGAACTACAACAACCCACCTGTTATTACAGTTTTTTAGAAAAAAAAATAGATTAAAATGGAGATTAGCTTGTAACGAAAAAAACTAGACTTTTGTGTACATATAAAAAGAAATAAAAGAAAACCTTTTATACAGGATTAGATATTCTTCTGAGCCATTGTCCGGTATTAAATAATTGGAGAGTATCACGAAGATCACGAAGATAATTTCTTTGGGTTAAATTGGGTTTGTTTGCGTCCTGGGCTCTGTTCACAAATCCTAATATCGAATAATTTGCGCGCGGTGACGAACAACTTACAAATCAGGTTAGCTAGTATTTACCTGAGAGATAATAAATTACCAAGGGAGCTCTGTACATTAATGTTTTAGTTTAAATAAATGAAATTATGTTATTAAACTTAATGCTGTCACTATTTATTATGAAAAAAGAATTCTGATGATAGAACAATGATTTTCAAGAAGAAAAATATTTCTCCATATTAAACTTTTTTTATGTCCGTATTTGTTAAAGTTATCGACAACAGCGAAAAATTCAAGAAATATTAAATATTAAATAGAAATTTTAAATATTTTATGCATCAGTTGGATATTCTTTTCGTCAAAGTAAGGTATTTATAAATTAATGAATATATATTAAAATGGGTTTTTAGCCAACTTATTAAGACAGTTATGGGTGACTTAAATCTAAACGAAACATTTTTAGCAAATACAAATAGAAATGTAGTTTTTCCATCGCTACGAACGGACAGTATGAGTTTAACGATAATAGTTGTTTGCGGTTTGCGGTTTGAAGATTTAGATTCCACACGATGATCTCGTACATCTATCTATTTATACTTAACAGATTCAAATAAAATAATACTCATATTATAATTTATAACATTTACATTATTTTCATTGTTAGTTTTACTACTTCTATTGCAAAGACGATAACAATATTACGATTCGGAATTTAAACTTATGTTATTAAATCTATTCTCAATTGGAACGTTTTTTTCGATGCTACGGATCGTAAATCTTTCTGATTTCGTCAATTAACCTCCATCTTCACCGCAGCTCTTACGCCAGTTCTAATGAAGGAAAAATAACAATTTATGTGATAAATATTATGAGTATTTGCTTTTGTATAATCTTATCGGGTAATTGTAAGTTTTATTTATGGCGTAATTAGTAAAATAAAAATTATACACACAAATGTATCTCTGCCTTATATCCATACCACCGTATCGTTATTATTAGCATGGCGTATCATTCATTTACTATCATATGAATGACGTGCTTTACCACTTAGGTTTACGCGCAGCAAGACTGGAAAGTATAAGCAGCTCCATTCCATCTTTCAGTCATCAACGTTCACGGCGGCAGTAATCATGTTCTCTGTTCCTTATTCTCCACTTATTCGCGCTTCCTAAAGCGCGGTACAGCGGTTTCGGTACCACAGTTCCCATTGATGATGCAAATAATGTCTATAGAGCTAATTGTTGAAGTCAAAAAGTTAGGGTTTGGTTTTTTCAGAAATATTGTATGTAACAATTTTTTCAATATTACTTGGTACAAGACGTGAGTAATTATATTTTTGTTTCGGTAAATTTTGACCATTCGTCTTCGTAAAGGTTGTCTAATAGTCACCCTAAAGAGATCTCGAAATCTATGTAATGAAACACACATGTTTTCGTAATAAAAAATGTAATTGTTAACAAGTGGTCACATGCGATCTCCATCATTCATATGTTATTATTCCAGTATCAAAGCTCCGTGCCGTACCCCGTGCATTCCTTTCAAAAGGACCCCAATAAATAAAAAGCGCATTTGGTGCACCGTCTGAACACAATAGATTAAAAAACGCGGTGGCATAAAAAGCATCCGCGGTTATCTATTAGTATCTAGTTAGAGTTACACTCGCAGATGTTACAAAAATAATAATCCGCCATCTTGGCGTGCGCTCATGGCTACCAACCTAATATTAGAATAAAAAATTTCTTTACCTGAACGTCGGCTTTTAAATTCAGGAGGGATTTGACCCCTTAAATAAATAGACGGTTCGGGACTGTTGCTTCACTAATTGTTTTTTAAAGCTGCGTAAGTTACGTTACTTTTAACATTTGAGCCATTAAGAGTTACGGAAATTTACGAGGCGGATTAAGGTATTAGTGGAATTACGGTTCGCTTTTAGTCACATGTTTTTATTAACTTTCTAGTAGTAGTTACTTAATCGTTCGCAGTTTAAATATTTATTGAAATATCTTTTAATATATTTCTTCCACTTCATTTGCTTAACTTTTGTATAATTTACGAGACCTAAGCCAGAAAAGGCCAAATTGATAGAAAATGAATAAAGCTCCTCTATAGTGACATCTGTCAACTTAATACGAGGGTTTCAAATGCGCCCTGACCTAGGAAGAGTCTGAAACAACCTTATCTTTATTTATAATGCTTACAAAGTGTAATATTAGAAATAAAGATAAGTTGTGCATCTTATATTGTGCATATTACGACAATATATATTTAACACCTCTAGTACTCTTATAGATATCTTGTACATATATTTTTATAGATTGGTGATACGTATCAATGGGTAAATTGAAAAGTAAATCGTTAAAATCATAAAAAGTCAGCAAATTTAGTGTACGATACTACTTAGGTGCTAAACTGCGACTGTACTTTTAAATGTCCTTCATAAATAAACTAAACACTGCGTTCTTTGTTTTCTATTTGCAATTAATACGTGACATACATTAGTCATTTCACTAGAAACGGCATGTTTGTATAAATGAAATTGAATAGTTTCACGCTCGACGGACGTAAATTTTCAGAATGCGAGCTTGCAAAAGCTACAGCTGATGTTTACATATGAAAGATAATACTGGCCGTAGATAGCAACTGCACCTGCGTTTATAATAACTAGGTACACGAGCGAGCAAAAAAATATGCTGAACGATGATTATTTTTTTCTAAGGAAACGTTCATCTGTAGTAACAAGTTGGAAATTTCCTGTGTCGCGCCACACCCATCTGCTATTGCAAACAAATCGCTTCATAAAATATCGAATTACAATTTGTACACAGAACGCTTTATTGAATCGCGGATGTTCGAGGTTTGGGAGATTTTGGGGTGCCTTTTTGTGTTTTTTGAACCGCATTACGAGATATTGAATGACTACCGAGGGCAATTAATGCATATTATACAATGGCGGGTACGATGGGCGTACAACCGAGTTCCGACCGGAAAAGTTCGATCGCGACTCACAATCGAACGCAACTCGACACCGTGTGAGGAGAAGCCCACCTGTTCCACTGCTTCTACGTACACACGAACAATTACATTGGATAACGTCTGTTCGCGTCCATATTGTTTTATTACAAACGTTTCGCACAAAATACTTCTATCTTTGTTATTGTTTATAGGTAAATAAACGTTTTTAATTCTGACATTTTTCATAACTCATTAAAAGTTAAAATTCTCATTTAATAATTTTTGAACGATCAACATAAATATAGATATATTTCAATGTTATATCTCTTATTGACATCAATTTCAGTGTACCACCTGTTCCGACGTATGATAAAGCCTCAAACATGAGAAGAACAGATGAAAGAAACTCAGCGGAATTATACAAAGGATTATTTGGTTATATGTCACCTACATATAAAACTTTAAAGGGGTGAGTGTATAGCATATTAGTCTGGAAAAAACATTAAAAGTGTTTCCTAACTAATATGTTATTACTAATCACCATGTATATCCTTAAAAATTTTAAAAATACATATTAAATAAAAATTGAAAAAGTCAGGAAGCACGTACATCATTTCGAATATGGCCACATTACAAACTGATGATAATAGGCAATAACAATAATATTAATAATACTAATATTAATGTTTAAAAAGTGGTGCTAGTATGATAATATGCTCATTTATCAGCGAAAAGACTTAGAACTTTTACACCTATTTCCAATCAATCTATATAAACTGATAATATTGAAATAAGTTACATAAACTTAATTTTTCTATTAGAATGCGACATGCCAATAATTTTTGGCAGTATAAAGTTTGCAGGCGCAGATAGTTAGCAAAAAAATAATTATAATAAGTAGTAATATAAAGTATGAAAACGCTTTTTCTTGCTGTATTGCCACAACGTTATCTACTATTTCTGAAAATGTGCTACATATTCGCCAATTTAAAGCTTGTACACCTATTCACCTTGTTAATTCTAGGGATATAAATTAGGTTAATTATTAATCTGTACGGGGCATGCGTGGTTGGATTACAACCGTTAAGATATCTCGTTACCGGGAACCTGCCTCGTGTCTCAGCAGTAAAAAGTTAATAATAGTTAAGATATATATAAATATTCAGTTCGATTGTTTTATATCGACCTTAAAGAAAGCGAAGCAAATCAAATGCATTTGTGCAAGCGAAGCAACTTTTCAATTCTCTTTGAAGTTGGAGTTTGCAGATGCCCTCGGGTTGTACAAGTCGTGTCCAATACACGTAGCCGTGTACGAACCTTTTAGTTTCAGCCTACGAGCTTGTGATAGAACTAAATGCAAGAGGGCGCTGTACTAACTTCATCGCTGAATCAATGCATTTCTATATTTTTTCTTTGAAATTTTTATTTCTTCTTTACTAATGATCATAACCAAATAAATCTTTTTTTAGTAAGGTCTTCTTCAATACAATATTTGTTTATTTTCTAAAGTTCTCTAAAAATATAATGTAATGTAAAAGTAAAGTTAACCTACAGTCAAAATGATTTCTCATATCTCACGACAAAAAAGATAGAGAAGGTCAGTGACCTAAACTTCCTTGAAGAATGGTGCACTGTTAGATTTCGTCTTCTTTCATGGCAATAAGTCATGTAGTGCGGTTAGGGGCTCCGTAACACGATAAAGCGTGCGTGTTAGTACGGAACGGCCGGGCATGACTCAAGCTGCCACTGCAACGGCCATAACAATATATCGGGCGAGTCAGCGCCGACTCTTAAGTTGGTAATTGCGAATTAATAATTTCAATTACCGCACCGACAAAACCGATGAAGCATCGGAGCGATCGTGCCAATCGTTTGACTTATTATGGCTTTAATTTATATGTAGAACGACATTTAATATCCAAGTGATAAATTTGAAGATGCCATGCGCTTTGGCGCACGGAGTTTTGCTCGCGGGGGGTTAAGCGAATAGTTGTACGGCCGATCGTATATTTGATTTTAATGGCCAACCCTTAAAAGATCTGATTTTTAATTGCCTATCCTAGTATCTTAGCTAGGAGGTCTGAGAGAAGGTATGTTATAAATTAGATAATTTTGTTTTACTGTTATTGCTCAGTTGGAGAGTAAATGTTGAGCGATGTTAATTGTTGTTTATTGTCTAGAGTTAATCAAAAAAGTTTTAGTCACGGAGGCTTTAAATATTTGAAAAGCTTTCAAATGAGTCTAGAAAGAAAGAATATAATACAATTTATTCCTTACAATTAATTTATTCCTTTAGACAATCTTTGGATAGAGATGAGAGACATGAGGGGGAGGGAGGTTTAGGATACATGCATACAAATACATACATTACTCTACACACATAAAAATTGTATTGTATTGTTTCTGAAGATGTTAATGCTGTTAGCCCTAAGGCTTCGCCCTAAGCTTCATCGGTACTGAGTTCACGGAGCGGAACATAAAAATATTCTCAATCAGTTCCCATACTTTTTTTTTGTTATACTAATTCTGTGTGTATGTCTTATACTCACTTCTATGTTTGGCTAATATTACTATCACTTCGGAAAGCGTTAGTGTTGGGAGAAGTGGCGTCAGCGACACCAGCAATGCTTCTGTTATGGATGATTGGATGTTATGGATGTTTGGATAGCTAAATATATATAGCGATTGGAGTCGGTCAGAACATTGTAAGCAACGATAAATTTAAATAAAAGTAAAGATTGTTAAACGAAGATTTCGGATTAGTTACTTCTGTAGGTCGTGTGTTAAAAATTTTAAAAATTAATCCCACTCTGATACACTGAGCTATGACAGTATATTTTGTATGGTGCTTACCATCCGCATATTTAAGAACCTTAATTTTTTTGTCCAAAAAACGTCTCTAAGATTTTTTATTACATTAGTTACTAATACTGATAAAATGTTTTTTAACCCGAAACGACCCGATCTATGTATTACATATAATTTATTTAAAATGTTCAGATGTCGATTTATCTGTTAGTGTCATATTAACAGCTATGGTGTTACGAATGCATGTATTTACATATCAATTTAATGTCGTAAATAATAAACTCAACGGATTCTGCGTTGGGTCGGATACTTAAAAACTGTATCAAGTTTCTCGTAATGTCTCTGCTCAACAGCGCTGCCCACGTTTTTGTTGATTCGACATTAACATTATAATGATAATTCAATGTCTTTCGAATAGCAGGGATGGAAATATTTTGATATTCTTTAATATATATGATAATGTATCGATCTGGTTATTGACATCTTAAAATTAACAGTTAGACGTTTGACAATTTCAAAGTTCTTGTATTTATACTGTACAAAGTGATTAGTTATAGGTATTGCTTTAAAGTGGTGAATGTATAGCTCACTTGACAATAAAAGTCATACAAGCTTTCACAATTATTTCTAATCACCCAGTATGAAGGGATCACTCCGATATATGCTATGCAATAGTCCTATATAACAGGACTCTTCTTGCGTTAATAGCCTTTGCTATTTCTTTTCCTGTTTATGAAAATTCTTTTAAAATCAATATCTCCATTTCCACAATACCTTCATCATCGTCATTTCAGCTGTATCGTTCCCTGCTAGACTTAAGCCTCCCCCAAACATTTCGGATATGACCGGTTGGAAGCAGCATTTGTCCAGTATCCTCGGATGATCTCAAAAAGGTCCTCCACCTTATGTATTGCCCTATTGTCTTACTCTTCGCTTACCAGTTCGTGGTCTCCTCTTTAGAACTTTAAGACCCTAGCGGCCATCTGTATACTATTTGTGTACAATTTTATTATTTACACACATAAAATATGTCAAAAATACGTAATAAATGTAATAAAAATAAGAACTTGAATGTTAAGCTTGAATGTTAGCATGCAATTGACTGTCAGTAGCTGTTACCACCTTGTACAATTTAAAATGTTTTGTATGATGTTCAACAGTGATAAGCAGTTTGTAAATCGATTAAAAAGACATAAAAGAGCGTTGATAGTCGCCATTTCGCACGGGAGGCGCAGCAGCATGTCGAGAGATAACTTTGGTGTGCAGTAAAACGAAACTTGCAACTTTCGCACAGCGTTTTGATGGACCGAAACGCAATTGAACGTGCCGCCTCTCTACGACGAATTAGGATCGAGTAAAACTAAACATTCGTATTGTTCTTATTATGTAACTCTCAATTAGTTTTTATTAGTAGTGTATATTTTTACTAAACGTTTTAATAATAATTATTTAATTTGTTACGTAACTATAGTAAGATGAGTAAACATGTTAATTATGTACAAAGGTTACAATTGGTTATTTGTTTAAACGATTATTGTAGCAATGTCCAGTGAAAAACAACCACTTTCAGAGTTGTCTTATTAATTACTCCAAATATTTAAAAAAAAAACAAAAATGAAAGCAAAGAATTTTTTTAATAAATTGTGCGGTGGTATTGAGATTTTTTACAATTTTTTTAAAAAAAATTATATGAGTGAGATGAAAGATAATTCGTATTAGTGAACCTGCAACGTCCCGTTCCCGCGCTATCGTGCTCAAAGCGGCCGCCATGTTTGCATTTCGATCCGCAAAGAACCTGTGTTTAAGTTGACTCGGGAATTATATCGCGGCGATTAGTGTAATAACTGGTTGGTTCGCGGGCTTTTTCTTGTTTCAGCGCATGTGCCCGCTTTCGTTTCGTTCGTCCTTCTCGTTGCACCGGCGACTTCGATTGTTCGCCACGAGTGCATTGTTTTCCGACCGATCAAATTTGCCCCGGCATTTTATATGGCTATTTATTAATCCGCCATTTCTTTTGCAACAAAATCACCTGTTGTTAATGTTTAAGAAGAAAAAGTATTTAGACTCAAACGAAGCAGGCAGAAATTTCTATTATATTAAATTATTCAAAATGCTTTATGAGAGGAAAAGAATGTTTGATATTAAATATAACAAAAGTTTAAATTATGAAAGATTGCAAGTGAATAGGAAATTTTAATATTTAACAGAAGGTTAATTAAGAAAAAATGTATAGTATTTAAATATATTAGGTTGATAATTAAAGTATTACAAATATTTTTTTAATGACAGCAAAGCGTAATATATCATTAAATCGAAAGATCGCATGGTAGGTTATTTATGTACGAACACGAATACTACGAGACGGCCGGTGCGCTCACGTTTTTATTTAAATTCTAAAAACTACGAAACAAAATTTTTGGATCCTGTTTATTGCTGGTCCGGGTAACGTCTTAACCAGAGAACCGAGAGTCGATACAGTAATGGAGTAGTACGTTTTTCAAAAGTATCGCTCGTGAATAAATATTGATTGTTCTTCAAACAGGCGTTTGTAATTGCGTGTGCGGGCGAACGCTGCCTTTATAAAACTCGTTGGAAACCGCATGGAATGTAAACCAGAATGCTCCGGGACATTAATGTGTATTTATTGAGAGCGTCCTGTAATGTTTTTATCGGCTACGTTTAAGCTCCGAACGAAACGATTTGCCGGGATATGTGTTAGGATCCTAGTCGTTCTTTTAACGTTTTCAATACGTACTCGACAATTTACGCTGACGTTTTAATCCCTCGCGTATTTTTTGTTATTTTATCCGTCCGTTAAGAGACTTAACGAAACCATTATCGGATGGGCGACTTTATAAACATCGTTAATTCTTGTTCTATCCCTTGGTTTTATGGGGCAGGTAGTTACCGAGCTGCGCAAGTTTTAAATAATTGTGAGAACAATAAATTAAGTTGCCACTGAAATGGTGGTTCGTGTTAAAGAAAAGTTACGAACAGAAAACAGCATTTGTTAGAAATAGTAATTTTGTATACAATTGACTTGCAGCTATGGTTGACATAAAAATTGCACGCAGAACAACGTTAATAATTACTAGCAACTACCTAATAATTATTGCAAAAAAAATATATAACCATCATAAATTTTGCGCTATCGCTGTTTGTCAAAAACTGGTTATTTTATTTATTATGTATTTATAACTAATAAAGGTATGTATTGATTAGATATTTTTTGATTAATATGTAAATAGTTATTTAATATTTTTTTCCTGAAAACCAGATGTACTATTTAATCATAAATTTAAATGTATAATCGAGAACAGTCTACGTAAAAATGTAATACGTAAGTTATTAGCCTATGCTATAATAAATATTATTTTATCATAAAAATATTTGATATACAGTAAACTGACAATACAGATAAAGTAATAACTTCATTGTAATGAGATAAATGGTACTCTATCCTTTGCAATTTCGTGCTAGCTAATTTCACTCTTGAACTCTCTGTCTTATGACAAAAGATTATTTCAGTTATTTAACTATCTATGGTGCGCTTCAACACGAAATAACCAGTATTCTTGCATTATGTTTGGTGGCCAGGAATTTGTTTATAAAATAAATTCACTATACGATTATACATTTTCCATGTAATAAGACACGACAATTTTCTTTAGTCCGGTTTTTTTATTTTCTATGATAGTTGGTGTCGTTAACATCTCAAGTTAAAGTTGATGTGGGGTCCATCTTTATAGTCACTAAATCGTTTCAAATTAAATATTAAAAATAAAGGTTTGTATTTTAAAAAACTTTAAAAACGTGATTGTATAGCTCCTTTGTTACAAAGTAGCTTTAAAATTTTTCCAACCCTTTCTAATCACCCTGTATATAGTGATCGCTCTATAATTCTAGTGGGATGTGATAGAAAAATAATTGATGGCAGTACAAAGTCTGCACGGACATATAGTGATTTAATTTAATATGAAATAATCTAATTTTTAAAACGCTTTTTCTTACTTTATTACCACTTTTTATTATTTCTGACACCATTAATTTCACGATACATTACTCACTGCTTTAAAGCATTTGCAGATATAACCAACCACCTTCTATACTAGCTGTTCCGATCGACTTTCTACTGCTAGAAGTATAACAATATGTTTATCGCTTCAAACTGAAATAACACGAATGCGTCCGTTTTGATTTAGCGAAACTAACAAACTAGTATTGCTTTAATTAAATCAAGTGACCCGGCCGATTTAGCCCATTAACTCTTGAGTGCGATTGAAAATACTTATGAGCGATGACAACTGCTGTTGTTACCCAATTGATCCCTAGGGAACGTTCGGAGAACAGTTGACCGCATTGCTTGCGTATGTATAATACAATTTGTCTGTAAATCTAATGTTGCTTCCACGTATTACTTTTCTTTCATTGTATACTATTATGAGACTTGCAGAGCAATCAACGATTGTAAGAGATTTCGCTCAAAACCAAAAAAAAAAAGAGATTCCTTAAACAGAACAGTGCCACGTATATGTATGTACGCATTAAGCATTTTCGAATGGCTTAATTTCTAACATTTCAATAAATCTATTTGTGTAAACGATCATCCTTGGTGATTTGAGTTTGTTTTATACATTTGCAATAATAAAATAATAAGTTTGTATAGTAAAAATTTTGTAATAATGCAAAATACATAATATATTATATTTAGATAATCATATATTTTTATTTCTTTGATGACATTCATTTTGTGACTAGGTTTTTCAGTACACTTGTTCAGTACAGTGTTATTGATGAGTCATTCATTAGGTTTGCGATTATTGAACTCCTTTGAAGTACAATTTCAAAATCACGTCTTTTGGATTAGTTAATTCAAAGGTTTATGTCAGGTTTATGGTAGGTAGTTCCTAAGCAGTTACAAATTTATGGTATACGGTTGTTGTCTTTATGATGTTTGGTTTATGTAGATTACCTTGGTATCTCTCGCTTATCGCAACAGCCGAAACAAGATAAAAACACTCTTAAATTTAACATTAAGATGTTAGGTTTTAGTGAAATATCCGTAACTTTTATTATTATATAAGATATATCCGTAGAGTCATTTATTAAAAAAATTACTAATAATAAATGGGACAACCAAAGCTTTAGGAAATGAAAGAAATACATTTTTTACATTATTTTTAAAGGTTTTTATGGTCCAAATATCACACTGTATACTTTTTATCAAAAATTATACCTTATCGTCATGATCATTTCAACTGCACGACATCCACAGCTGGATATCAGCCAGTTATACCCCATAAAGTTGCCATACTTGTGATTTTAAATATATTTAGCTATTTTTCTCACAAAAATTCGCCCTGGTCAGTAAAGTTGAAGACATAAAGATGTTTGATATTATGAACAATCGCTCGTAGATCAATTTGATTGACCGTTCTTAACAGAAGTTGTGTTAGGCAATCGGCGGTTAGGCATCCTTTTAGATGGGGGACCGTTATTGATGTTTACGACTGAGCGCTTCCGTGCTCCGTCAGTCACGTATAGGTAAAGCCTGTGGTCATTATTGTCGTAGTATTCATATTGTGTACATCAATCAAAAGCCTTTAATATTGAGATATTTTAGAGGTCTTTAATACTAGATAAATTTTTATTTTCATAAAACATATAGTTTCGAAGCCTTAAGGATCTGGAGTAGAGACCACGGACTGGCACAGCATAGACCTACAAGGTGGACAAACTAACTTGTTATGATCGTCGGAAGACACCGGATGCAGGCCGCGCTCTACCGGGACTATTGGGGAAAATCTATAGAGGAACATAGGGCATGTTGATCAGTTGACGGCCTATGGTAAAAGTGATGATGACGAAATGGTATGAGTAAGACTTGTTTATGGCTTAATATCCATCTTCAGATTCGTTAACTTATGACGTCATCGGGTTATTGTCACCATTAGAGTCCATTCTACAGATGTGTAACATCGACCGATAGACAATATCTGATAAAATAATTTGATTGACATGTTGTTGACACAACATGTTCTTCATAATATAGTAGTTTATCTTAAACTTTAAATAAATTATTTATCTCAATGAAAAGAAAAACACAGGTAAAAATAAATTGTTTGTAATGAATATTGCAAAAACTTGCTAATGCAACTGATGTACCATAAATAATGATTTATAACGAGCATCATAAATATATTGCTTTCAATGCGATGTTGTGATGATATACGATAGTTGTCGCATGCTGAACTGTAACACAAAAAACTTTACATGGTATACAACGTCGGTAATAGAGCTGTGGGAGATAATAAACATAAATATTGATAATCATTAAAAATGTACGAAAGCCAGTCCATTTCATTCATCGCCTATAGGAAGCGGGTTTATATGTACTTTCTATGCGATGGTTCGGTATGCATTTCCGTTCTGTAAGTTAAAAGAAATAAATTTAAATAATTATCACATTAAACGAGAAATGTTGTACATACAAAGAAAGTAATTAAAACGTTCAGATAATATTGTAAAGGAAACTACAGATCTTTTAAAATTGATCGAGATAAATTCAAACAAACTATAAGATTTATGAATAGTTAGGAAAAATGTATTTAATTCTAACAATTAATATTCCAGTGTTTGAAAATTAAATAAAACCAATGACTTTCTCATAGATTTTTAATAACTCCGGTTTTCGGTCCAGCGTTTTTCGACGAACTTCATATGGTTGGCTATGAACCTTGTAGGTACGTCCTGTGTTGCATTAGCCGGCCCGTGTCCAGAACCTTAAGGCACCATTGTCTATCTGTTCCGTCCGTTATGTGGCCTGCCCACTGTCACTTCGACTTGCCTTTCCGCTGCTCTATGTCAGCTACTTTCGTAATTCTACGGATATCCTTATCCCTAAATCGATCTCGTCAAAAAATACAGTAAATGTGTTTATATCTATGTAATAATACCGTTTTTTAGTCTAGTCGATATTACGTAGCAAATGTTGGTTGATTAAATTGAAGTTTATCCATTTATTAAATGACGTTATAAAATTATCAATCAACGCGGAATTGATCGCAGCTTACGGCGATCGTCACATTGGATAGCATCGGATTTATTTCCAACATTAACGTTGCAATCTTTATAGAACAAACCGTTGGGAAAGGGAACGCTAGAAGGCGGCGCGGATCAAACTGACAGAGCTCTATTTAATAATAGTCCTCCCTCTGAAGATTATCTGCAACGCGTCCGCCCAGAGCGAGTCGGTAGCCCTGTCGGCCGTCATTATGCAATTGAAACTTAGTGAATTATTACGCACGATAATAATCTCCATAAATAAATAAATCCAGGCGCGCTGGGCGGCGGTATAACGTTGTTGAACATTCGCTTTCTATGCGACTCTTCCTTGTACAAGATCTGCTTACAGGTTTATAGCCGCTTCCCTGCTTCGGCTCCGATTAAACGGTTTGTGCTATGTTTATTTTGTAACTCTGATCATCGGTGCCGGAAGATTTGTGATTCTTATCTTATACTTTCGTAAGCTTTTTGCATCTTTTATCACTGCTTTGTTTGCTATTATCTTATTAATATTATATTTAATCTGTGATGTGTACGCGTTTTTTGTACGTTATTTTTGATTTGTTTGGCAAGTTTTTTTTTGTCCAAAAATTTTACGTATTTAAATTTGAATCTAATTATTATTTATTAGTTAAATAACCAACAGCTAACATAAATCATTTTAAAGAACAAAAAATAAAAGAGACTACAAGCTATTTATCAATTTTTACTTTTATAAATATTTTATTTATTTGATTTGTTACAACAAACAATTGTACAATTATCCTATAGAATTGTTAATAGCTAAATTCTTGTCAATTACACAACATAGCACTATTATAAACTAAATAATATTTAAATAAAGTGGTAATAAATTCATAAAAAATGAGTAGTTCTTTTTTTAATACAAATCAAATATGAAAGGTAGAATTAGAGTATGTTACTGAATAATTGTAAAAGTTACGTAACACATAAATACATGTTATCTATGATTCCGAATAGGAATAGAGAAATGTACATTGCTGTAAACATTCATGAAATATTATTGTTTACAAGCAAGTTTTTATTGCTTCTTTTTTTTGGACCCTTTATAGGGCACCTTTAATTTTTAATCATAATAATATCTTTTATCGATCTTAATATCTTCCATATATTCCTCTATTATCCGTCACATATACATACATTCCCAACTCCGTTTACCTTTTATACTTCGTCTCTTTCTTCTCGCCTTTTCTACAGAATACTGCATTTTACAATTTTCGTTTAATTTGTTTGTTTGTTTGTCTGTACTAATACTCCATGTTAACTTCGATATTTTAAAATTTTTAAAATATCGTAGAAGAAATATCGAATATAATATAATTCTTTATTATATTTTTTTCGCACATATTTGTAGTAGATACTAGTAACGACTTCTAAGTAACGAATATCTATGACAATACTTAGTTTAATATTATCGTTCGAGGGATTTCGTAGCATCATTATTTATTGATATTATTATAGACATAGGATTATATACAAAGAAGTGTTTACGCAATGAGAAGAATTTTAGAATAGCACGAATTGGTAAAAACTAAAATCATTAAAATAAAGAAATTCTCTATAATAGCATCCTTCAACTTACGCTACGAGTATTCCGAAAGAACCGCAAGTAACTCTGAAGTTTTTTTTTTTAGTTTATTTTCATAATATTATTGATATTCTAGTAGAACAAATAATTTACAAGTTTTATTAACACTTAAAAAAATCTACACGCTGTAAAAGGATTTTTTACAATATTTTGTTTATTTATTTTATTTTTGTAAATTTAGAGACATCTAAGGAAGTGTTTTGAAATACACAGTTGCCCATAAAAATGTTACTGATGCTACGAAGCTTAGAGAAAGGTGTACAATTTAATAAAGCTACAGGGATCGACCAAGATTCGATTCTCGAATCTATGATTTAAAAAGGCTCGACCGTATACGATTCGTTACGATATACTCACAAGTTGGCCGTCGCACCCAAGGGTACCGTTAGCTAAACAGATATTAATCATAATTTTCACTGACGCATTCAACTCGACTATTTTTTGATAATAGTTATTAACTCTTTGATTGTGAACTGTGTGTGGGCGACGGGAGGCAGCCAGTGGAAAATTGCCGTGCGACACAGTGCCGTAATGGATTACAAAATACCCGAGACACCGCTGAAATAGTGAAATAATCGCTTCCTGTTAGTTGCCCGCGCACTCACTTCGCGTTGTTGCCGGACAAGTTGACACGACTCAAACACAAATATTGAATTAACTACTAGCTACTCTGCGAAAGAGACGAAATATTCCTATAAAAACGAAGTATATACACCTATATAGTTAGTTTTCGTAAACCAAAAATGAAGCCATTTTTTGCACACACAAATTAAAGCTATCTAGTACAGTACGTGAAACGTAGTAACGATTTTTTGTGCATATTTAAAATTATTATGTATAAATACAGAATATCTATACAGTGCAGTAACTTAACTAGCATAGTACAGTATATAGTAAGTTGTCGCACAAAAAAGTATAGTTCTTATAAGTATTAAAGTAAGGAACATTTTTGTGTGTAATTAATACATATTCATAGACAATAATTCAAGCAGTGGTAGCCCAGCTGCAGAGGAATAAAACTTGCGATCGAAAAGTCTTTAAAACTAGAGATACCGTTCATTAATCAGAAAGATTTTAAACTTGTCTTTTAAATTATTTTAATTTTAGTTACTACTGTTAGAAGTGACAGTCCAGAAGTAGAGAACTGTATAAACTTTATATAGGATATATTTCGAGAAAGCCTTTGCCTTGCAGAGAGCGTTTATGGACTGAAACGACGAATTGACAACGATTATTATCCATTAGTGGATGGTGTTGATATTCCTCTAGAGAAGAGTAAGTAGACAAAGGTACACAATCGCTTACAAAGGTGAGACTGCTCAACCGGCAGTTCCGAGTATAAATATAAAATTTTCTTTTTAGTCGTTTATTTATAATGTTTATGAAAATAACTACGTGTTTTACAATTTTCAGAACACAGTACAATCGACAGAATAAATTACAATTTAAGAAAAATTAACAGATACTATCGAGGGAGTATCCTTAGAGTATTTATAAACTTGTATTGACATATCCAAACAATCATTTTGTCAGTCAAAACTATACCAGATATTTAACAGAGGAACTGTTATCGTTTCGTTACTATAAGAAATAAAATAAAAAACCGAAATAGACCTCTTTTTGACCTAAAACATTCAATCAATACTTTCACTAGTAACGTAATAAATTTTCAATCGATTTAAAGAAGAAAAATTGGACTCTCGTTTTGTATTCAATTTAAAAGCGCCACGAATGAAAGGTAAATTAATTTGAGAAGTCGATTTTATGTATCATTTTTTACATTTGCTCGACCGTTACGAATATAGCAAAATTTAATGATTATAGGTTGAGAGCTTTTTTACCGCTGACCCACAAAATCTATTATTATGCTTTTGATTATTTATGACTAATAGGTCCCTTTACAATATGCTTAGGCGTGCTAATACAATAAAGGCTTATTGGACCGAACTGTCACTGCTGTCAAAATGAAAATTGCAGATTCCGTGGGTTTGAGGTGGCCGGGCGCAGAGGGTGCATAACCTAAGACGTTTTATAAAGTTTAAAAGCTTTAGATTTTCCGATAGACCCTTGGCTCGGATCGCTACATAATAGTATTTGACCGGATTGGAAGACCGCCGCGCTATTAGATCGCTAAGGTGGATGCTCCATAGACCGTGACTAGGGTCAAACGTTTTGAGGGGCCTCGATTTCGGTTGTCACCCGCTAAGCATTCCGATACGATGGCACCCGAGAGAGCCGAACCTCGGCTTGATCGGTTGCTATTGCCTGGCTGATTGAAAGTAGTAATTAGGAAATTTTTGGCGCTGGTAGATGAAGGGACAGAAGAAACTCCAGCAACGCTTCTGTCTAGTACGATCGGGGGTTGGCGTCCTATGTGATATACGATCCAGTCTCGTTTCCGATGAAACCGGTTGGTTATTGAATGGCGACGATGACAGTGTGTAATGTACGTGGCTTGTCTTATTGCTATCGTGTCGTCCGGAAATTCGAGTACATATCTCCGTTTCTGGACGCAGCGTATAAATGTACCGGGTGTGATCGTATTGTAGGTGGCGGAACCTGTAATCAATGTTAAGGGTGTTGAGCGGCAGAGTCAAAGTAATAAATTGATGCCCGTTTTATGAATTGGGCGATTGTTGGCAGTTCCAGGTCTACACACAGGTGTTCACTGTTTACGTATCAAGGCGTGCTGGTTACTCTTCGCATGAACCTGTGTAGTGTCATGATATATTAACTTTATAAGAATCGGCTTGTATAGTTGGAAAAGTTAACAAATATTTTAAAGTGCCTATTTTATAAAAACGGATTGTACAAATAAATTTGAATACCTTTTTAAGCTGCATTTTAATTAGCTACGCATCATACGTGGATCTTGAAGAAGGCCGGTCTAAGTTGGTTTCAAAATGTTGTCTTTGAAGACGGTGTTACAAAATCCGTAGATCCAATATCAGACCCATCTCAAAATAAATATAGATAGACTCTAACATCTGTCTACTGGAATTTTTTCAGCTAAATAGTTCGCAGGGGAAGCCAAAACCTCAAACAACTAATAGTGACTGGAGAAGTTAAGAGAAAACGTCCGAGAAGTCGTAATTCTATCAGTTGTTCGGACTAAATTCGTTGGTCACTGGACACTAACTTTCATGATGCGCTTCACGATGCCAATGACAAAAACAGGTGGCGCAGTATAATAAATTGAAATGTTCTAGACTCTCAGCAACGAGGACAACGATGTGAGGTGGAGGATGTGATGAAAAAGTGGGTAACTCTATCATTAATTGAATTGATCTTAACAGGTTGTCCTTAAAACTATTGTAATGTTATTAATAATAAATTTAATGACCCAAGCGCACATCATCTGCTGGGTTTTTACTCAGCAATCTATCTCATATTTTTTAATTATTTAGAACGAGAGGCCTAGTATAGCCTTTTAAATTAAAGTGAAGTAAGAAAAACCAAATTAAAGCGTATTAAAGAGGTTCATGTCATATAACATGAAAAAGACGATTGATATCGCTTGGTCTACTCGCACGTACAAGCGGACGATACCCGTGGAGATGACAAATTGGTTGATCAACCTTGTTAGTTAAAAGTCTTGGGTCCGAAACAAAACAAGAATGTCATTATCATTGTATTAAGCTTCT
Source organism: Battus philenor (assembly GCF_028537555.1). NCBI lineage: Eukaryota > Metazoa > Arthropoda > Insecta > Lepidoptera > Papilionidae > Battus > Battus philenor. Next base: position 5,372,231 of record NW_027181676.1, read on the forward strand.
AAAGGACCTGTACTGGTTAGTGACCGCTTAGATCTTCGCCAACGATAAGCTTTTTGGTGTAAGACTTAATTCCTAAAGGGTTTTGCTCCATCAATTATTCCATAAAGTTGTCTCAGTATTGGGACTCCGCCAGTGTATCGTGCGGTCCTCTAATTGAATTTATGCGAGATTGTGACCGCTCTGACGTCACGGTTTACTGCTAATTGATCGAATATTCGAGCAACGATAAGCCACGGCGTAACGGATTCATTTTAATATACAATACCGTGTTATGTTAAGATAGAATAGTTAAAATGTTGGTCATGATATTTATTCATTTTTTTATATCAAATCTAATAGCTGTTTGTACGAAAAGATTTGTACTTGATGATTTATTTGATAACTATTAAATTTGTATACATTTGTTATTTTTTATCATTTGTTAGTTATAAAAAAAGTAAACTTTATATGGGTTTTTAAAAGTATGTTTCCTTCAATGAATATGAAAACTTTTTAACTGTACGCTAATGTTATTTATAAATACATAATTAAGAATAAATTTGAGGATTTCGTCTAATTTGAATTGAATATTTTTGTTTTCGTGAAACATTATGTAGTAATATATATTTTAAAATAAATAAATGTGGTAAATATATCGTGTATCCATAATATGAAAGAGTAAATAAATTCTATATTAAATATTTTGAAGTTAATTAATTTTACGTGGATATATCGATTAAGAAATAAATACAGATAAAATCCTTAAGAATGAGTGTATCGTCTTTATAGTACAAGCACGCAATTATTTTTTTGCAGAGGCTGGCCATTTACAAACAAAACGAAACAAAAGCAAAAGCGCTTTCTCGCCGAAGACGGACAATAAAAGCGGCCGGGCTTTAATTAATATTTACAGTGGAACATTACTATAACTCGCATCAACAAACAACTATCAACACGATCAAGGGCGTCGTGAGCGTCTGAATAAAAACTTCAACTTAATTACTAATCACTATAAAGCAAACATTCAATTTACAAGGCGGGTTAATTGCGGCGGCCGCATGATGCTTTGTAAAAAGCCAGCTAAAAAACTGTAACTTAACTTATTTCTTAATTATAGACCGATTCATAGACCCGTCGCGAGCTTTAAGCGAAAGAGCAGTTGACGTGAACGTCTCGGTTGGTTTTCTTGTGCTCCGCCTTTAACGTTACGCAGTAAGGGCGGTTATGGATTGAACACTCTGTTCCTCCGCTAGGGGCCTCAGTAAATAGTATTTCCAATAATTACATACTTCGGACAGAGGTTATCAGCCTTTTAATACATGTTATACGTTCTTTATCTTGCGATCTGCACTATTTTGTTACTTCGTTAAAAGATGGGGAAAAGGAGGGTGGTTCACGTTTTTGTAATCATGAGAAGGAGTAAGGTTTTTCGTCATCAAATCCTTGGTAAGTTTATTACTGAATCCTCCATTTAATAAGGATTTTAAATTTTGATGTGTAATTTTTCGAATGGAGTATTTTGCGTGTCAATTTTAAAAACTTGTTAAATTTTTTAGCGTGTCAAGGTAAAGTAAATTCTACTTTACGTGCTTAGATCACCAGGACGTATCTAATAGAAATAAATTTTAGCGCTAAGATCAATGTATGTTTGTTATAAACTTAATTCCGAAGTGATAATTTTAAATGATAAAACTCTAGAACCATAAATGTCTTGGCCACCTTACAGTTTCAAAGAGTGTCCCATTGTTGGCAACGGGTTAGGCGACAAATGGAACGGCACTCAGACAGAATTAAGCCTAGCAACGGAGTCTAATTTGAAAAAGCCAGACATATAAATTCTGCTCTAATCCTACAATTGTGTGCGGGGAAATTGGACGTAATTTCGTACGCACCGACTCGCCCTTTAGGCAGCAAATCGTTGCGGTTTATTGCTCAACGTGTGTTAGGTTGCTTTATAGGCCATTTTGAATAGCTGTAACTAGCTGAGACATAGATGCTCGCATGTATTAATGATTTATGTCATTTGTTGTACGTAATATGTATTAAATGGGTTACGGTTGTAACGCGGGGGCATTAACTTCACTGTCATTAATCATGGCGGCTAGAGACATCGAACTGCAATCCCGATAGATTGTCTATTTATAAATCAATATTTGTATGACAATGTTATTTACTTGTGATAAGTTTTAAATACATCATACGAATTACAAAAAAAAAACTTTTTACTTATAGCTTAATTTGAAATATTTAAATTCCCTTGTATAGATTTTTGTAAAATTTGTCTAATTTAATAAAGTATACAAGATATCGCAACGTAAGATATACACACACAGAGGGAACCAACGTCTTTGTTAAGGTCGTTGGAAGACGGTTATAATAGGCTGCCTTCAACCGGTTCTATTGGAAATCTAATGTGGTAGGTGTATGTCAATCTGTGGACGACCTACGGATAAAATGACGATGATGATAATAATGTAAAATATCATAAGATTTAAACAGATTAAGTTACAATAAATGTGTTTAAATTATACTCTATTCACCGGACAGAACTAGTAACAGAAAATGAACAATGTTCTATAACAGTAGTTAGTGATAAAGAGAGAAGAGAAAAGATGTTTTTCCATGCATTTGCTTTTCGCCGCTTCGCCTCTTCTGGCTGTTATATTGATTGTTCCTGCTTGCCCTACGACTTGGTGTATTTTATATTGATTTTTTATTTAACCTGTGATTTGGATTGCTCTTGCCTTCATTCCTATTTAATACTTGATTGTTTCTCGGATAACGACGAAAGACAATCAAGTCAATGATTGTTTTTCGAACAATGAGGAAAACCCAGTTATAAATGATTACAACGGTTTTTAGGTCAACCAAAAGGATAGCGATTAAAAAATTATGTATAAATTCTTACGCGTACACGATGACCAATTAAAAGCAGTTGGGTGCTCAACTACCTCTATCTTTATAATTTTTCTTACCTGATTACGAAAGTGCGGTTGAGAGAGAGAGAGAGAGCTATCTTAATTCTGGTGAGTATAATTAATTTTTCAATTAGCAGATAACCAGATTATTACAGCAAAATCTTTGCCATTTTTGCTGTTCTTTGAATTTGTACTTTGCTACTTATTCACGTAATTAGATGCTTATTGCTGGTTTGTCGATTATCCGCATACGCAAAAACAAGATATGATTTTTGTCATTAGGCCTCATAAATCATAATATTTAAAATAGTTATGAATAATCATATACATTAACCTACATACACACGCTAACTCTGTGTGTTGTACAAACAAATTTATTATTTCTTATAAACAAATGTTTGTGTTAAAGTTTCAGTTTGTGATTCATTTTTTTCTTATGTCACTCACATGATAAGTTGCTCAGATCATCGAAGAACTTGAAATTGACTATGCCTTCTCATTCTACTATGTTTATAGAGAAATATTTTACTGTAGTCGCTGTCAGATTATAAAATGGGCTACCAGAATTAATTAGATACGCTAAATCGCTGTCAGCATTTAAAAAAATGGTGGAAGAGCTTCCTTCGCCCTTAAAATAGGATATTGTGTACCATATTTCAATTTTTCGTATGTTTACTTGTTATGTATATGTACCTTTTAGTAATTATGTATATATTTACATATGTATACATACATGTATATGTAGCTCTGTGTATATATATATATATTTGTATTGGTTTGTTAGTATATATATATGTATTTCTATGTACGTACAGCCTAAACTGTACACCCTCGCTTTCATGTCTCTCATCTCCATCCAAAGGTTGTCTGGTGGAGATCGCCTCGAGCGATAAGGCCGCCTCTTATACCATATGAATTGATTCTTTTTTTTCTCTGTTTAATATGTGAGTCCTCTTATGCTGCGTTACTGGTAGGTGATCTCCATTCCAGAGCCTGCAACACGCTCCAGCAACCAACTGTTTGGTCTTACCATTGTCACTTCAACAAGAAAATCCGATGTGCTATGCCGGGTATGTTCGTCTATGGATTTCAATCGTAATTCCCAATCAAATGGTATTATCCTAAGTAATAGGTGTTACTTAGGATGGACTTGGATGGATAGGACTTGGAGAGGTCTCCATGGCCGGTTAACTTAATTTGCCAAGAAGGCCCGAAGTGGGAGACTACATTGCCGTCAATGAGTATAGAAATGCCATTGGTGACCAGCATTGCTGTTTCTACCAAAATGGTTTACCTAATATCTTCAAGAGAACAGTACATAACCTATTCATAGGCAAATCATCGAATGCAACTTAACAGTTTAAAAATCAAACGATTCTATCATAAAAAATATACTTTCAATATTAAAGAATATTTTTAAACATCTTCAGTATTCGCTTAGCGATTTCCCGTTTTATTACGGTCCACGACATCACGTACTTATAAAAGTAATAAGATTAAAAAGATGCAATTTTGTGGACAGGGTTCGTTGTGAATTCTTACGGAGAATATATTGCACATTATGCAGCTTTCCGTTCGCAGAATTATTCGTTCATAATTGTATGAGTCTCAAGATATTATGTGGAAATTAAATATAATATAAATAATGATAATCTTTTTTCACGTATATGATATTATCAGTGTTGTTAAAGTATAGAAAACATTTCAAGTGCAACCTATCTGTTAAGATATATCTCCTATAACTAATGAATGAACGAATTAAGCGCAATATATTTTCTTTTTTATTTAGTGGTAATAGATAAATACATAACACATTAAAATCGGCTTCTTTTCTTTATAGTTTTTTTTAAATATCTTTCACAATGCGGTTAGTAAATATCTTAAAACTGTCGACGACAAATTTTGTTAGTGATTTTAGCGAGCTACACATCTATTTCTAGTAAAGAAGTTTTCTCTGAAAGAGACGGGACAAGCTATGATTTAGCACGTAAACCCAGGGCTGATAGATTCTTTTTTTCACGAATTCATTTTGTTTTTATCGTTAGTAGTTTTAAAGTATATATACGAATACTTTTCTTTATTTTCATAAAACAATATATGTATATAAATTCATTGATGATCAAGTCTATAGGCGATAAAAGTCAAGCTTTACAATCCCACAGTTCAAATGATAATGGCGAATGAAATTTAATTATAATGTTATGATTATATAAAGATATTCGTAGTGAAATATCGCATTTAATAAAAATTATACGTAAAATCGTTAACACTATTAAATAAGTGATATTCGGTTCGCCGCAGGAGTTTCGTATCGCTGATGTAAATCCAAACATTTCTAGGTCGATGACCTTTAGTGATTTGTGAGGAATACTAGAAATAATATTTGTAAAATCTCTGTAGATCCTACATGAGACCATTTTAGACATTTGCTTACAGCCTATGATGTCACAGTGCTTCTTTGTATCAACCGTAAGATGCAGGAATTGAATGGGGGACATCGTTAGGTTGTATGCTATTCTAAAATAAGCGGATACAATAGAAGACATAATTAACATTAACCATTTGTAGTTCAACTACGGCGTTGTGTACACAGTCATTACGCAATAACCGGGGTACGATTGTTTTAATTTTATTCCCGCTGCTTTGTGCCGTGTTTATCCAGGATCGGAGGCCATTTGTCGTCGGGAAATCCTTCTGAGTGACAAACAATAAGCTATTGGGGACGTTAAACCGTGGCGGGGTCTCCGCTGCCCACTCCTCCCTGGTTACATCTTGCGGTTGGTTTGTTAGTGTTGTCCCGTAAAAGGTTCCCGGCGATTATAATGGATTGTAATTGTGTACTCATAAGTACCTCGTTGGATTCCGATTGATCTGGCGATACCGAAGTAATACGGTATAATTGACGTTCGCTGTGTTTTTATTGAGCATTAAATATTCAGTGTGTTTTTGCTCGTTGCTTCGTGAAGATTTATGTGTCAATAGGTTGTGATTATGGAAATGTCGGATGGTTGGTTTGTGTCTTAGAACTATTGAGAGGTTGGTTCGATCTTAATCATTTGAAGAACTAGTTATTTGCTTGTATTAAAATGTTAGTTTAGTTCTCTAATGTTTCCTTTATCGTATTGTCATGTAAATGTCGTGAGAATATTTGTATTTGTTAATGTTTTCAGTACAAATTGAGCGAATCGATGCAGCCTTGAAAATAGATATGTTTGTTTCGATTACATTTAATTCACTTCTTTAAGCAGATAAGTGTTTCTGTCTTAGCTTTTCTTAGCTTGTACTAATATTTAACGTAATTTATTTGTCTACTTATTTACTCTGCACAAGGTATTTGACGCTTCAGCTGCCCATGGCAACGTAAAGGCCTTCCTCAAAGATTGGGAGAATATACTATAATCGCTAGGCTTGGTAGGTGGGTTGGCGATCACAATGTGGTATTAAGTATGCAGAGGACGCTGGTACCCATCCTCTGAAAACTTGTTTGTGAGCAGTAGCAATCCTGTATTTATACACAAAATGTGAATTATATAAGATTATATCACGGAAATCGAATCCTCGACTTACGATAAGCTACTACCCATATAAATAACTATATAAAAATATTATATAAATATGTTGCTACGTGATTTATTTTTTTATTGTTTTCATTTGAGTAAATAACAATTCACATATAAATCGCCTATAGCAATCTTAGTTTCGTCGAGAAAATTAATATAATTCATTATTAATACATGTTTATGCCTTATATTGTCTTTTACAGCATTGAGAACATACTTGTTACATTACATTTGTAGTTAAATTTTCAGCTTTGATTTGAATTTACCAGATCTTGCCATCGTATCTCAATTTTTCGACTATATAAAAATTCTTTAGTAAAGCACAGAAAGGGCGCGTTCTTTGCTATTTTATATGAGTATTATTTCCTTGAGACAACAATAAACATTGCCTTAAGACAGCCATATTACAAAGACTATCACCCATATTCAAAAGGAAATTCTCAAGAAATAGAGAAAAAAAAAGATTATTGTGTAAAGTACAAATTTAGTTAGTATTATAAAAATGTATATTATTAATTTATAAAAACTATCATCGTCTTACCCTCCTCACTGCCGCCATCAGAAAGGTTTTGATGTAATCACGCCTTCGCGTGTGACGAGATCGCATTACCTATACATTTCGAAGGATCCACAACCACCCAGAAATTGTTATATTGAAAATTTAAGATATCAAACAAGTATACTTCTCGGTAGCCGTGTAAAACTTTTATTTTTTTTATTTATTCGCGGTAAAAAAAACACGTTTAAAATATAAGCTTATTAAAAACAAAATACTAGCATGTTTTAAAATACAAGCTTCAAAAACAGGAAAGCCAATAGAGTAAATTAACTAGACCCTATGCGTGACCACTCTAATAATCGATTTAATATTTTAATAAAATTTACTTACAAAATAATTTCTTTATTTCGTATACTGCAAAAGCTTAAAAATGAGGTGATAACATTTTTATTCCAATGATTATAGTACATGATATTTTCTTGTTTAATTATTTCCAACACGCATTATATTGTTGATTGATGTCAAAAATATTAATTCATACTATTTTCCTAGTGATTTTTCCATTTTTACTACATAAAAACCTTCTTCTTCTTTTTTTAAAAAAAAACAAAGAAACTCTCGAGTTCCCATATCGAGTTTTGTGTTTAGCAATGTATTATAATTTACATATAAATATAAACATTTCATATGTATCTTTGTGTTTAATTAAAAATCTTATTATCCCAAAAATATATTATAACGTAATGAAGTGTTTTAAAATAATCAAGTAAAAATTGATATCTTTATTGTGTTTAATTACGGCCACTAAACAGACAAAACGACAGAAGCGTGATTTATATTTAGTAACATAAAAGTATGATATATTGTCTCTTAATGTGTTACAAACTGATGTGATCTTACATGGGTGTTGGTGCTGAGGGTGTATAACGTAAATGACGTGTAAACTTCCACATTCTCGGAAGCTGTTTGTAAAAAACTCGATTCTGTTTCACTCCGTTCGCTCGCGTTGCGTGCCACGGATCAATTTACATCGTTTTTGACATGTTCTAATACTAGCCAGCTACTGTCTTGTTATAAGGTCTTTTTTATATTTACCCTCGAAACGAGACGAAAGAATCCCAACTTGATACTGTTGTCTATTTTTTGAAAATTACTTCTCAATTACACCTAACGATTAGATAATTGCGTGATATTTTTCATGTTCATTGTTATTATTAAATATGTTATTATTTTTAACTACGAGTAAATTTATACGGTTTGGTTATATTTTACAGTTTTATAATAAGTATATGCTTACTTGAATCATTATTAATGTTGAATATATAGGTGGTTTATAGATGAATAATATTTTAAGGGGTGAACACATAGCTAATTAGCTTGTATTTAATAAAATATCATAATAACATAGTAAGAAAAAACGTGGACAACTACGTATTAAAATTAATTATTGTCTACAGGTTTTCCCTGCAAGCTTCGCAATAAGTCTGTCACATTCCTATAGAAAAAAATTTAGATACTTCCTAGTGATCACTTCATAGAAGATGATTGAAAATAGGTGTAAAACCTTTTAAAGCTTTTCAGACAAATTAGTCAAGCAATCTCCTGTACAATATTTTAACACCAATATTTAATCATTATTTGTATGTAAATTCATTTTCTACTGGTACAAAATATAAAAATCATAGCTATGTATTTCAAACGCGATGGTCTCATGTCATATTTCCTAGTATCTATGTATTGCATATAATACTCAGAAGTTAGAACCAAACAGCATGTATGGGAATAATTTGTGCTTATCAGTGCTGGGAACGGCGGCGTTTATGTAACATTATCTCTACGTATCTGGTCACATAAGTATAGGTTCGCAAAACATTTTGATTTTTGTAGGATAGTCTATTTTCTATAATTAGAGACAGCGTTTTTTTTTAAATATACTTAGGTCACCTATATTTTGTTAAAACTTGCATGACTTCTATCCTAAGACAAAGAAACTGGTTAATAGTCAACCTGGTTTTGTTAGTCATACCTGATTACCATCACACGACAAGAATCTTTAATATCATTTTTTTATTCCCTTTCATTTTACTTATTTATTACTATACTTTAACACTCATGATTCTACGTAGTGACCCCATATCGGCTACCTGGATTTGATGGTTCTATAATTATATATTTGTCGATTATGATTTTTGTTGATTATTATTAGTACTTATGATAAATATATGTCATCCGTTGTAGTTAAGTATTTCCGTATCTAATATAAGTATAACGTTAGAACGTTCTTCCTTTCAGCTGATAGACGTCCACTGTAAGCCATAGGCCTCTTCCTTTATTAAACACGTTAACGTTTTAAAACACAAGATTTACATTTGGTGTTTGGGACAAATATATACGTGTATAGTTAATATACAATTTTGTCGTAAATTCATCATTTTTATATGCAGAAAAAAATTAATACGCGAAAGTTAAACAAAATTATTGTCCTGAAATTTCCATTTTTAAAGTAACTCTGTGTGTACACTATCTTCAATATGTTACGCTCTATAAAAGCCGTACAATTTTAGAACGCCAATTTTTTAAAAGTATTTCGATACTTTGGATGGATAATATGAATGAACCCAGTGCGTGTAAAAATCGATTCAGTGTTTTGCGAATAATTTATGTTCAGTCAAAAGGATTTTTTTGTACATCGTGATACGTAGATGTTAAATATTTTATATATTAACGCGGTGTAAACATGGCTGTTGTCTTTAGGCTGATGATATATGTATATTATAGTATTAGAGGTTTAAATCTATGTTTATAAATTGATTTAACAAAAATGAATGAATGGAAATCCTACAACTGATTCTATGGTGATATAAGTACGACGTCGTTATCATTTCAACAGTAGGAAGTTTACTACTCGACATAGATTTCCCGCATAAAACTTCAATAGAACCGTTAGGAAGCGGGCTTTTTGTTCGTGGGTAAATCCTGCATGGAATACCCTTTTGCTGCAGGGGCAATGAAAGGGTTATGCCGGACTCCTACCGGCTAAAACCCTATGGTCTTCTTGAACGCCTTTTGTTAAAACTACGGAAACGCTTTCGCATACTACCTAGTACTACATACTCGCTGTGGATCACCCCGAGTCTTTCGCAAAGGTCATGATAAGGGGGTTAGAGAAAGGCGCGGTGTAACACCCTCCGACATCCAGGTCTCCGAATCGGATGGGTACTTCAGATGTTTTTTCTCTCTTCTCTCTCGAAGCATCTTCCGATGACTTAAACAAGGACATGATACATTGTGACGGTGTTATGCAAAACAATTAAAGCCAATTTTATTAATGATTGTCCAATAGTATGATTAACACAAAGAAAATTTTGTTTAACCTCAAAATGAACGTTACTTTCAATGAAATTCTCAGAGCGACGTGATTCATCGAAGCGTTAATTAGATAAATTGAAGATCATTGTCATAGAAAAGCAGAACGGTGGACAGCACGCAGCAATTTGTCACGGATTACAGTCAATGATCTATTGTAACAGTATAGAGTAAGTTCGCTCGAACTCGTGTTTGATTCATTAATAACTCAATATACTAACATAGTAAATGTTTTTAATATTTATATAATCAATTATTGTGTAATAAAATTAGGTTAATGACTACAGTAAAGTAAACTTAATAATACAACCAACATATTTATCCAGTAAATAATAAATCATTAAAAATCGCAAGAAATACAAAGACACTTTTTAATCCGAAATTTTTTAATCCGAAGGATAACTTACGTAGAACGTTTTTAAATGCATTTAAAAACACAACAAATAGATCTGTAACAAAGCGATGACCATTATTGCCTTTCATAACACGGCGTAAAAGAGCTCATTCTTCGGAATTTGTCATGAATTAAATATGTAAGATGAAATTAAATTTCGTGTATAAATATTTCGTAATTAAATTTATATAATTGTAATTGTTTTTGTGATCTATTATTTTTTTTATAAATAGGTGACTGCTTTTACGCTTCGACAGTCAGGCCCCGGTCGCGGGAACATCGGAACTTCCGCCCTCCATTCATCACGAAATCGATCCTGGATCGAATTCCTTAGATATCGATTACACGGACTCGCTTTTCGATTATTGCTTTGTGAATTCTATGATGGACCTTGAATTGTTTGGCCTTGTTTTTTGGTTTTATATTTTTATGCTAGGTATGTCGACATAATGTATTTTATGTTTTCTTCAGAATTATTTTAATTCTAATTTTATTATAATGTTTTAGTCAAATAAACGTGACTTTAATAAATTTTGTATACATTAATGTCAGTTATTATATTCGAAATCATTAATATTATTGTAATTTGACAGTATTTTTCGTAAGGCAACAAAAGTGTATATTTCTATTCAATAAAAATATTAATTACTTACTTTTTATTAAATGAACCAAGTATATAAACATGTCGTATTTCTATCTATTAAGAAGTTAAAATATTAAAAATTTGATTAGGCATTAAAATTTCTTTAGGTTAAGGGATTTTATGTACTGTCGGTAGAATAAAAGCGTTCATATGATAGTCATTATTTCAGCTGTAGTACGACCGCTTCTGGACATAGGCCGCTCCAAGGCCGTGAATTTCCATGAATTTCCTTGAATCATAATTAATTATATACACATATACATATATTATATAATACAAAAACCATAATTAGTAATATTTTTTTAACACAACGAAAAGACATTGTCCCTCCCTTAATAGAGGCGAACGAGTATATCATAAAAAATGAATTAAAAAATAGGGGACTTCCATCGTGTAGTTACAAGGCACCGTGAAGAATTGACTATACCAAAATTTCGACTGTAAAATACCTGAAATGAATAACATTTTTGCTAAACGAAATCATTTTTTTTCTTAAAATAAAATACCATGTAATATTATTAAACTATAATTAAATTGAAAATACATATTATATAAGTAATAAATAGGCGAAAAGGCGTATAATATCGCTTAATTGTTTTCTTTTAGGATATATCTGTCAAATAGTGTAAATATATAAATTGGTACTGTTAAACTTTTTTAAGACGTATTATTATGGAATATCTTCTTGTTTCTTCTCAACTTTAACATCTTGCAAAGCAGAATAGGGATAAAAATTAAAAAATAGATTTTAAAACGTTGACGATCATTGAGATTCCTGTTAAATATATTATTAAAAGTATTTTATCTTTTATCTTTGTTATTGATTTCTAAAAGCACCGGTAGATAGCGGACTCCCGACGACCTTGTGAAGGTCGTCTGGCTACCATGTGGACGTTTTGCGTTGCGCTTCCTGGTTTGTAGTCTCTACTTCGAAATTTAAGGAGCTTGGGACTATCTGTTTTGCCTGTTAAATCCTACTGCTATTACAACTTGTCAATCCACTGGGATATGTCTCAGGTTTCGTTTATCGTTCCTTATTCGATATCATAGAGAAATCCAAAGTATAGCATTCTCCATGGCCATTGAGAGATTGTGAGCTTGCAATAGAGGATTCTCTATAGCGGCAATAATAACAAATAAATAATAATTATATTAGTAGTAAACTAAATTTCTTCGACGAATTAGATATTAAAATACTTAATTCTAAATTACAGCCAGTTCAGCCCGACTAATTATCATTTTATTATAAATGCGTATTGTGAAATAAGGCACTTAAAATTAGTTTGAATTTATGGAGTTCATTTTATTTGTCGTTAGTTCTTAAAATACACCAGTGATACACTAACAGCCATCACGGCGTAGTAACTGTCTTTGTGTTATCATTATTACAACTTATGTTTGGTTAATGACAAAATTCATAACATTTAGATAAAAAGCCTTGTCGATGTTAATTGATTATGAGTGGTTAAAACGTTCAGGTGTTTTTCGTTTACGTCACCGTGTGGCGCGCCTACTTGTTTTCATTCCAGCTGATGGAGTGCATAGCATTATTAACCACAACAACGCTTCGTACACTCGAAAGGCCTTTTAAATACAATATTTTAAATTTGGTCATTTATTTGTACAGGGGTTCTCGTTCCGTCTAAATGAATAAAATTGATTGCTTATACAAACTGTGCGCCCAAATACTTGACCATCACATTAAATAAGGGCTTTTGTAGAAAAAAAAAAGTGAAAAGAACGTAGAGTCGGGTTCGGGTTCGAAGGCTCTCGCCGACCTTGGGGCGCTTCGTAAGACAGCCCGATTTTGTTATTTGTTTACACAACGCGGTCCGTTCACGACTGGCAGCCACTCACACGCTGCTCGTCCGGCGCACGTCGATGTCGAATCGGTAAGACATTCAACGGCGATTTTCGTAATTAACATCGATTTATTACGGCCTAAGAATGCCGCCTAAAATTGACTTTATCTACAAAATATACAAAAACCTATTACAACCGGACGCGTAGTTTAAAGACATGGGATAATGTAAAAGCCCATCGGCCACGAAATCCACTTTCGTTTAATTAAAAATAAATACCGTAACAGAGTTTATGATTTAAGAGTCATTATTAAAAAAATATTTTTTAACTGGTCTATTTTATAATTCAGCACAAATATTGATGTTTCATAGCGTTTAAGTTACGCAACAGTTTCAAAGAACGCGATGTAAAGGTTTCGCTGCCGAAAAAATGTAACAGCGTACGAAGGGACACAGTGAAAGAGGCGGAAGCCGCCTTAAAAAGCTATAAAAATATTTCATCGCGGTCCTTAGTGCTACTTGATAAGGATACGCGGTCATTTGTAGTAACATCGTGATCCAGACGGTGGAGATAGACGATTTATTTATAAACAACCTGCATTATCTCCGTAATACGTGGGGGACACGTTGGGAATATACGAAACAATAAACATGTTAGTAACTCTATAAATTTTTTTTGACCGTACATTATTTCATGCTCGGAATTTCCATCATTGGAATTTCGAAGAAATTGCTTGGTCAATATATGTGTGTGACGTGATTATTATATCACAATCAATCGACAAAAAGTTTTTTTGTAAGATGGGTCAGTCGTGGGCTTTTTGCATCTATAAACATTAAGCAAAGGGAGTGTTTCGTAACCTTTGCTCGAAATCACTATTGCGATTACGGGAATGATTTAGTTGGTTCGAGGGATCGCCTCCACAAATGGCGATGAATTATTCTCTTCCGTCTTCGAGCTCTCTGTTGATTTTGTTGCTGGGATAGCCCTGTAATAATTATGAGATCATGTTTAATAGCTATCTATTGATTTAGAACTCTACGAAGTCTCTATTATGAATCATCGATTATTGGACGCGTTGAGATTTAGTTATGTGAGTTTCTGCTCAATCATCATCTTTAATACAGTTTGTTGGCCTTCTGATACAATTTTTTAAGATTAATAAATGTGTAAGTTTTATTGGAATTTTAAACTGTTTAATAAATTCAAAATAATGACATCTTTTTTGACATATTTATGTCGAATAGGGTATTAAAGGCATTTGATAATTTAGCATACGTTGGTTAAAAAGTGATATACAATATGATATAGTGACGAATGATCCATTATTCTGGGTCATTGGTTATAGGTGTAAAAGCTTCAAAAGGGCGAATGTCACTTGTGAACAAAAGTTTTTACACTTATTTCCAATCAACCATACGGGTTGATTCGAAATAAGTGTAAAAACTTGTTGGGTTACATTTTTTTCCATTTGAATGCAACAGGCCATCAACTTCTGGCAGTACAAAATATACAGGGAAATCTAGTAAACAGTAATATGTTTTAATATTTGGTATTACTAATACGTTTTTTCTTATTATGAATTCAAAAAAAAAATTCTGGAAATTTATTATTGGTGTAAAATTTTACACTTCTAAATAATCAAACTGTAGCGCCCATATGTTATGATTAATTTGGAACATTATGAGTTTCAATTTAAAATGTTCTTCTTTATTTTTCCTTAAATACATTAACACAATTTTACTTTAAATATTACGTATTTATTTTAGTTAATATTCTTTGGTCGAAACCTATGCCGGCAGTAATTTGCGGTGCTTATAGAGAAGGGGGTCGGGTTCGATTTGTGGAGACAATAGGTTCAGTGTTCGTTATGCAGTGGACAGCTGTGCTATACTTGCATTTTGTCTGAATGGGTTAGATATAATTTTCAAAAGTCCTTAAAAACTCGAGATACGTTCGTTAATTAGAGGGATTTCTAAGTTTTTTTTTATATTCAGTTGTTACTACTAGAGAAAAAAAATTAATATTTTGTACTGAATTTAAAAAAAATTGTATTCGTAATTTTTAATGCACAATAATAAATTGTGTTAAAGAACTTTTTGTACTGTTTAGTTCACTCGTATTAGATAGTAAAGTATAAACTTTACTTTTTACTTTTTACATTTGTTGGCACAGATAAAAATAGATTTAGAAGTTTTAATAAAAAATTGTGTTGTGTTTTTTAATGAAATATATTTTATAATCGATTATAATATTATTTAAATACTTATTAACCAACTTCCGACAAATACCAACAAAATTTTAAAAATGCTCAATTCGTTCATAAATTATAAGACACATAATGTGTAGATCAAATGTCTTTCATAATATTTTTTAATTATGAAACAATTGAGTTCTTGCGTTCAGATCGTTATTACCAGACGAAAGATTTTTATTTAATGCCCGGTTATTGTCTGGCTAGTACACATAGGTAGCATAATAGAATATAATTAAAAACACAGAAATTGAATAAAACAAAATAAAAAGCATGTAGACAGGGATTGAGTCGATAAAGGGTTGGCTCGGTATAAGCTGCGCCCTTCCGGGCTTCTCTCTTAATGGTCGTGGCCTGGTTACCCACGGCAAAGACAACGGTAATTGATATCATAAGTGACAGTGGGGCAGAGGTCGATTTCTTTTCGGGGTCATGAACGAGTACAAATATTGCAATATGCGGCTGTTCCTGTTCACTATGACAAAGCGCTGTGCATGTTTGGCTGAGGAAGAATCGAATTATTATTGGAGACGACATCTTAGATTTAATACGTCGTAAAGACTTGAGAGAGTCTGTGCTATTGCGTACATGACTAGAGGTCATCTGTCTAGCCTAGACGCTGGCTGCCGGCTCCTTCCAACCAGTCCTTAAGAAAGTCTATGGGTGAGGTTTTTGTCCAGCGGTGGAAATCCTACAGCTAAAATGATAATAATTCACAATTCCAATAGCTACCAAGTGCTTCAAAATTCCAAATCCAATTCAGTTAACTCCAAAAGATCCGCAACATTTTGTTACATTTTATCACATTATACGACACAGGTCATGTCGAGCAGGAGATATGTTCCTTGCAGAAAAGGGAATAGAGAGATTATTTCTCCTGATAGAGGCTGCTTAGAAGCCGGCGATGAGTATTATTGTAGAAAACATAAATACTTTTTTTAGAGAGACATGTAAAAAATTGTTTACTTAATTACTTTTGATTTAAAACTGCAGTCTTATAAGCGGAATAAAAAAGTAACAAAATTGCGAAATAAACATATAAACTATCGAAAGATTATTAATTGTTAATGGGTTCTGAGTGCACAGCCCTAGATAAATAATGACGCCCGGAACAAAGCGTCCCATCGTTCTCGGGGCAAAAATTCTTAGTGCAAACAACACAACACCGCAGTACAAGTGTAGAGGCGCTTGCGTGACCGGTCGGACACGATGCGCCCGCGTCCGTCCCGGCTCCCACTGCACAATTTGACATTTCACTGAGCAAATATAAAAGCCATTTTTCATTGTTGTACACGCGCGGAATGCGTTTATCGCTCACGGCGTTATGGAAATCACTCTTTTGCGGACCGTCCTTTTGCTACAAATGAGTTTAGAGTTGTACACCGTTGTATTCATACTGTCGCATTTATAATTATATTCTTATTTAAATAAGTGTACGTTTTTATATCCTAACCTTTTAAAATATAAAATAACATGTAAACCCGTTTTTCATTTTAAAAGCAATACAAAAATTACATCATTCTGATTTATGTGCAGGAAGAATATACCTGTTGTCGAATAGTGGTGAAGAAAATTGTAATACGAAAAAATTGTAATGTTTATGTATATCACTATACGTATTTATGATATTTTTCAATATAACCTTGTTAATAATTATAACAGCCGTAGAACGTTTACTGTTCAACATAGTTTTCCTTAATAGATTTTCAAAAGGTCCTGTTGGTAGCGGTCTGCATCCATCCCAGCGTCGTCCATCGACCAATTTGTAGGTAGACGTTCTGCACTCTTGTCACTCCGTGGTTATCCACTCTAGACCCAGAATATCATATCATTCATATCAAATTGAAGTATTTAGTCCAACTACGCTTTATTATAAAAAAATATAACTTCTTCACAAAGAACAATCCATAAAAAGCGTAACACAACTACGTAACTATAAATCACATTTCATTTTAAAACTTTGGTTCGTGGTTCCAGTTTCTTTTAAATAAAATTTAATATAAAGAGTGCCGGCCAAAATAAGCAATTGAAACTCGATTGTTAAATCGACCGCATCCGAATAAACACTGCTACCGGCGTACGTAATGTAGTCGGCTGATTCAAATCAAGTTCAGCAGTTCCCGCCATCGTACGGCGTACCCATGAAAATTTACAAAGCAGATAGATTTTACGATATCGAAAACGCATTCTGAGTTATATCATATTTCGCGTTATCCTTATTATATATAGAATAATTGTTAAAAGGGTTGAATTTACAGTTCATTTACTGTCAATGAACGTACGATGCAACCTATCCCAAAACCAATGGTTTAAAAAAGATTTAATAACGTTATTATAATATAGCATTAAAAAGCAATTAAAAATTCGGGTAATAACATATTAAAATTAATTATTGTGTATTCCGTTCCTGTAGACCTTGTACTGACAGAAAGTTATTGGCCTGTCGCATTCCAATAGAAAAAAAAAACTAATGTATCATTTCTGAGCGATCATATAATGCCGGGTGATTGGAAATGGGTGTAAAGGCTTTAAAGCTTTTAACTGAGAAATAAGCTGCCCATCACCTTTTTACTTTTTTATTACTCTTATAATTAATCAATTTGTAAACATAGTTAATATTATTGTAAGTATTTACATTGATTTAAATTAGATTATGTGATTAGAAAATAGGTAGAATAAAAAATTATGATGTACTGTTTACGACAGAAAGGATTGCGAGCGTAAAGATATGCGTCTTGCCAGTGGTAATTATGAGTTGGAGAGACTCGCGCGCAGCGTTGGTGGTCCGTTTGCCCCCTCCTAGAGCGCCCCGCTTCGCCCTCCCCCGTGCTCTTGTGGGAGCTCCGCTGCTCAGAGACCGGACACAAAATGCTATTAGTGTTCCTTATCGATTAGAACAAATTGCTACAAATTCCTACATTTTCATTGCGAATGTTCTCTTTAATATTTCGTAATGAAACATGTGTTCTTTATTTTATTTTGAAGTCGTGACGACAACAGACATTAGCAGTATGCTTTTGTTTACATGGAAATAATTTAATAAATAGTACATATTTCTATTGTAACAGCTTTACGCATAGCATACTTTATTACAAACATATCGGGTTACACCAGGCAATCGGTTATAGGTATAAACCTTAAAAGTTGTGAATGGTCGTTGGTCAGAAAAAAGCTTTAAAGTTTTTACAACTGTTTTCAATCACCTGTATAAAGTGATCACTCTGATCAATTTATTTTTTCTATTGTAATAATAATTTTTATTTGTATAATAAAAATTTTGAAAACGCTTGATGTCGTTAGGTTATTATATTATTCATTATTTATAAAACCGTTCAGGTTTTGAAATTATCTATAATCGACGGCATCTATATTAAACCCTTTATGGTTTTTTATCATCATCCTGTATGTAGTACATGAAATAAAATATCAAAATATTTACTTTATTAACCCAATATCGGCTGTGTAGAAAATATATAACCTTAAAACATAAAAAAATCTTTTGTTATATTAGCAAAATTTGTAATGTTTGAAATTTATTTTACTTTATAGGCTCTCGCAGTTAATTATATATTATTTTGTTTTTACATGTGATCGTCTCCTACATAGGAGTATTTTTACACTTTTTTTTTAATTTAAATACTTTTTTTACTTATACTAGTGATGACGTACGATTATTAAATACGTTGTAAAATACTGTCAATCCTGCGCTGACTATATAGTGTAGAAGTTGAGTATAGTAAAGGTAGTATTTTGAATATTTATGCCGGCCGCAAATCGAAACACAGTAGTGCTTACACACTATGGTTTGATTAATACATGCGGTAATGCCTACCCAGAGCGTCATCATCACGCCAGTGCTGGATATATACCTCACCGATAGATTTTCAATAGGACCGGTTCGAAGCATCCTGTATACAGCGGTATGTACGGCCGCAAACATTCCTAGATACGATCATGCAAAAAAAAATTACTACCAGCTTGACTTGTTTTATTTATTTAAGAAGGTTCTATTAAAGCAATCACTAATAAAGATTTTAAAAAAATCATTAAAATATGTCGCGATTTTTTGTACTTTATCAAAAGATAAAATGTATACCATTGATTTACCCAAATATGGATGAATGGCAGCGGAGAAGAACACAACAAAGCATGTACCAATTTCAATGTGAAAAAATTATAACGAGTGTTGAATAAAATTTTCAAGTTTTTGTTTAATGGCTTATATTACACAAACAATCTTAAAATACTTAGGTGCCTTTTAAGGCATTCCCGAGAGAATTCGCTTTTGCTGTATACTCTTTTTAAACTTTGCAAAGACACAGGAAAAAGTTTAATGCGGCGTATAAAATAAAGCAACTGAAAGCTTCTACAAGTTACAAGACGTTTGACCGTGTTTTCTTAGTCCAGAAAAAGTATTTTGTTTCCATAGGTAAAACAGTAATTGTGGCATTTTTTAATCAGAATGATATTTGTATTTTAATTTTTATTAATAACTGCATAGCTTCTGCTAAGCAAATTATACAAAAACAAATAAAAGGATTTTTTTTTCTGTTATTTACTCTTCGATTTTATGAATACGTTTATTGGTTTATACACATTGTTCAAGATAATATTAAAAACGTATATAGTTATTTTGAAATCACAATTTATTTATTTCTTTTTTTAATGAGCAAAAAGTTTATAAGTACACGAAATCAAAGGTAAAAAATTTTAGTAGGAAAAAATCTTATATTATATTTCCGATATTTAATGTGATTAATCTATGTTATTTATACTTTTATTCATTTGTACAAATTTTTAACATGGTATATTTGACTTTTTCGACGTGGTGAAATAAAAAAAAAATAATAGTTAAAATTGGCGAGGGGACATTCTTCATGGTCTTCCGAAATTGGGTCCGACCGCCACTATGCCTTTGTCTTGTCTTCTTTGTTTGATTGGAGAAAAGTGTGAGAATTATCTGTGGCAGATTTCTTGCCTATAGAGTGGCGTCGGCGCGCGAGGTCCTTTTATCTACTTTTATTTGCCTGTCACTCAAAACGCCCCGGACTTGTACGCTAAAGGCCCGACAATGTAACGCTTTGTAAACGCTTTAGCGACCTCTGCAAAAGTAAATTTCGTTGTCATGCATAAAACCCCGTATTTATATGGAGCACCGACATAACGTTTTATTGTTATTGGAATTAGCGTTGGCTGTGTTGTGAATATCGAATAATTAACTTTATGCTTTTCATTGCACGTTTGTTTTTATTGAAGACCACAGCTGCGAGAAGTTATTATTTTCAGATAAATTATTATTCGCTTGGAATGAAGTTTTAAAAATTTGATTGTGAAAAGTGTTTTGTATTTATATTGTTAGACATATTTTTTAATTTGTACTTGTTGTGAAACTGCAATTAATACGTTCTGCAAATAATTTTGTTGTCTATGAATAGCATCTATAGTTGGTTTGAAAATTTTGATATTGTAAATCAGAACCAATATTTTATCTTGTCAAATTTGTAATTACATTATGTACACCGGATTTAAGCGGAAGACATTTGTCTGTTAGCTCTTGTAGCTCCTGTAGCAGTTTTGCCACGTATGTTACTATCCTTGTGTGATTACATCAGTTACTTTATCAAATTGGATTGTGTACGACAATATTGTTTATCGTACGAGACTCTTTATCAAAATCTCTCTTTCTAGCAAACTACACAAAAAATCAAGTTGATGTAGTCGCACTATTTATTTTCGTTAAATGTTATTATTATCTACGATAGAAAAAAACGTTATAGTTAATGAAGAATTAATGTTTCAGGTTTTATTTATCAATCATTCCTTACTATTTAAAGCTAGGGGCTTGCCCAGTACAAAAATAGAGCTACGGACATCCGAAATAAAACAGGCAAACGGTGGTGAATTAAATAAATATTTACTTTTGCCAGGAATGTACTTCGACCACTAAGTCATATAAAACATTCAGTTAGTTTTATTTAACAGAATACTGGAACTTCATATCTGTTATATTTTTTAATTTTTCGTGATTAAAAAATAGCTTAAATAATGTTTTCCGTTGTCTTGCATTTTAACAATCTTTTAATAGACAAGACGATATTAGCTGCAGTAACTCTAATTAAAGTTCGCCGTTTTAATTGTACCGAATGAAGAAAAACAATTACTAATTGAATTAATGGATCAACTCGCGCCAACGTTAATATCGCGCACCAGCGAATTAATAAAAGGTCTTTAAAATGAAATAATAATTTGTGTTGATTGGACCCGACGGGAGGGCGGTAGTAAAACGGTTGTCATAAAAGATGGCGTGTCTACAGACTTGACGCGGCACCTCCCCGACAATTAACAAATAAACACGTGGATACGTTATTTAATTTCGGGTCGAATAAAAACTGTTATTTTGGGTCACACAGTTTCTGTTTGTAGATAGTTTATGGAAATTTGCTCCTTGGCCATATCTCACGGCTTTAGTCCGGATTTCTTAGATTAGATTAAAAAAGAGCCTGTTTTGCAGACGATGAGGGAATGGGACTTCACCGTCCGGTATAAAAGGGAGAGGACGAAAATAATACAATAATAGAATATTGGTGTCGTGTTGCTGTGGCACAGCGTGGATTTAGGACAGGCAATTCCTTGGGATTTCTCTAGGAATGGTATTTTGCTGGAATCTCTGTTAAAGAGGGACAACGGCACGTTTCGTAGATCCTAGTACCTTTTCAATTACTACTAGCAACCTCTAAAAAACTGTTGGCGACCACCAGGGAGGTTATTAAATAAGAATCTCATAGAATCTCGTTCATCGTCTAGGGGATTTTTAAAGAGTGAAGGTTCCGCAGATGTTTGCCCCCGAAACGTGAACAAGAACTTATAAGTCTTAGCCGTGGGTTAGATTAAGCTACTTTGTAATGGATGGCGGCGAAACAGGCTATCGCGAGTGGCCGAAACAGTTCGTGTTTGTGTACTCGCTTTAATGGCCTTCTTAGTCAAACTCTTGTTTGTTAAAGTAAAGTGAAGAGATCAAGAAAGATCCATTCTTTGTGTGAATAGATGATACTGTGAGTATTCTATCTGTGAAAGTGTTCTTGTAGACTTTTCTAACGTTGATGAAGATAGGAAAATTGTTGACATCAACTAAATGATGTTGGGAGTTTTTCAGGACTCATTTTCTCCACTTCAAGCAAAAAGAAGGTTTTAATATTATACTTGATTATTATTAATTATCTTTGTAAGTGCCCAAGGACTTACTTTCGGACTGCAGAATTTGTTAATGATCATAAGGCAACAATGTAAATCCATACTGAAAAAAAAACCAACCATTACCTAAAAGGCTCCATAAAGAAAGAAGATAAAGATCAATTTAAAACCTTTAACACTTACATTATTAATATAAAAATTACAAATTAAAGCATAGATAGAAGAGTCCCTCAATATAATTGCAGATTAAGCAAGATTCATAGGTTATTCAGCCCATAGTCGCCCATTGTAAGACATAGGTCTTCCATAAAATACTTATGGGGATTATACTATAATCGCCACGCTGGTAGGCGGGTTGGCGATTGCAATATGCTATTATTGTACGCAGAGGACGCTGCTGCCCATCTTATGAAAACTGGTTTGTGAACAGTTGCAATCCTATATAATTAATGCAGGATTTGTGAATTATATACGATTGCATCTCGGGAATCGAATCCGCGACCTACGCATTGTCGCTTTCGCACGTGTCAGTCCTTATCGCTAGGCTACCACTGTTCATAGATGAATACCGGAAAATAAAGTTTCTGAACGTAATTTTGAAAAGCATCATATTAATAATAAATGTCTCTAAAACGATTCTTAATAATAAAGATCGTAATTCGATGAATTAGGATAGATTTGTTTTAAAACAATGTCTTTTATATAAAATAATAGTTTTTAAATTTAAAGTAAATTTACATATCACACTATATGCAAATTAGAGAAGGATTATATATCGTCGCAACGCTATTCCCAGTTGAATCGATTTACGATATCCCTCAGTACACTAAAACAGCCTACTGTCCCTAACCAACTTCCTTTTATTGCAAATAGGCTTAGGATCGCCCGTGATCCCGCTTCGGTAGTAATGACTAAGGATTATTAACAAGGGAAGTGTAAAATATTTTGTTAAATCATAAATCTTGTTAATTTTTAAAGGAGTGAGCAAAAAGGGTTAGCGTCAAATGTTTTGTATTGTCTGCAGATACCGTTATTGCGAATTTTTGTTTTGAATGGTGATTTATAGGCAAAACATTACCGTTTTAGGATGCAGTGCAATAAAACGTCCCGCTTTTCCGTTTAAGGGTTGCTAACGGTTTTTACATTCACGGAATAATGCGTTTTGCGAGACGCGCCTGTTTTACGCGGTTCGTCGAAGAAGGATTGTTTTTATTTCGCAACTCTTTTGTAAATACTTAACTCTATTACTCGTCGTAAAAGTTTTTGACAGTTTTTCTATGCATGCATGAGATGAAAATATGCGACGAATTGTAGTGACTATTCATGGAATAGTTTATGATCTATTCACACGAGGTTTTTGTATAGTTTTAGTTTCCCCAGAGAAACTATGGTATGTTTGTTGAAATTTTATTTCTATTGTACACTCTCTTTCACTATTTCTTAATGATTTACGTAACATGAAAGTTTAACATGTTAAATTAAAGATTAATGAAAACCTAGACACCCAAAAATTTTTATGGGTCATTTTTAATTATTATAATAATGAGGTAATAGCTTTTACTACCAGTGCGATGCAAATCACGTTTTTATTTACTTAATTTAATATGTTTATATATATTTTATCATTAATTCAGAGATTTCATAGTTTTAAGATAGAAGGGATTGAACGGCCGTAAAACAGATTTGTTTATTATTAGGGTCCCTAGCTTTTGAGAAGTTGAACTAAAAAAATTCTTAGTTTTGCTTATTCGACCGAAGAAATATTCTCAGCTTAAGTGATTCAAACGACATTGAGCGCTGTATCACGGCTTGTATTGGAATCCACAGACGTCTCTATGCGGCATTGTTTATGTTGATCGCGGTTGAATAAATCGTAGTTTCACAGCTATTGTTGCTACTTCAGGCTACTACGTCGGCGGCGATAAAGAATGCGCTATTTCAGATCGGAGCGATAAAGAGCGTCGGCCCGGAGACATTCATCGCGAATTGACCGCGAGACTCAACAGTACTGCGGGCGCGACTCAGGCGGCGCCCTCCCCGGCCTACGCCACAAAATACGCCGAGATGTTAAGATTAGATCGACAACGATATTTCTCGTTTTGGAACTGGTTTATGGTGATAGAGCTCCGTGTCAAAGTTATATTTCTTCGTACGCGACGTTTTTGTTTTATTTGCCGCTATTTTCGAGCTCGTTGCTTCATAATGCTCGTGTAATGCGGTAAACATGGGCCCGGTCGCAGCGTTGAGAGAAACGAATTTATTGATATAGATTTAAATCGATAGATTGAAATATAACGGTGATAAGTCTCTATTGCACAAGGTGGACCATTGCAGCACTCATTTCTCATACCATAAAGCAGATATGTACAAGCATTAATTTGTTTCCATTTTAAGAGATCTAGAACATCAACACATAAGGCGCAAAAATGTGCACAAGGAAGGATAAAGAACAGAACAGAATTGAGGAGAATATTGCGGATGCCATGGATGTTTCTTGATCTTAATTTCATATTTAGTAATACTTTCG
Organism: Battus philenor; assembly: GCF_028537555.1. Classification (NCBI taxonomy): domain Eukaryota; kingdom Metazoa; phylum Arthropoda; class Insecta; order Lepidoptera; family Papilionidae; genus Battus; species Battus philenor. The sequence goes on from NW_027181676.1 coordinate 5,397,365, forward strand.
CACCGTATACGAAAGACCATGTTATGGAAAGATTTGTTGTTCAAGGTAAAATCAATGTCTCAAGATGCAAAGCTCACCAAGCTTTGCGACAGTAGTATAATGTGAAAGACCTCACACGGTCACCATCTATTTCACGGACCCTTCCGCTCCGTGAACTCAGGTCCGACGAAGCTGTTAAAGCCTTAGGGCTAACAGCATTAACATCTTCAGAAACAATACGGTCACAATAGAGCTTGATCTTGCGTAATTCGAAGTGGGACAAACCGCGGGATGACCATGATTGTTTCGTCATGAGTACACGGCTTCGATGTTCATACACGTTCGATGTGTAAACCTGGACATAGCCCGTCCTCCTGTAGATTAGGCATGACCAGTAAAAATAATAAAAATGTGACGGACAAAATTCAATAAAGTTATATGTAATCCAAGTGTTAATTAATTATTACAAATAGACAAACAATTGAAAATCATTACCACTACAAAGCTATTTTAATTAATAAATAATTTCAATTTTACGATGTGTTTTAAAGATTGTTCGTCAGAATGAATATGACGGAAGAAATATTTAATAAGGCTTTGTATCATATTTCGAGATGGGTGCGCTTGTACCTTTTGTTGACTTTCAACGGTTCATTAATTTTGTACAGAATCTATGTTTATGCATGTTGATCGAGATTTACATTAGTTTATGTTAGAGACCAGCGTAAATATATGGTTTCAAATTTTGTTTGCGTTTACTTTTGAATTTGTAGTTTAAAATGCTCAGTTAAATTATTCAAATAAAGTTTGTCCATTCCTATTATTTCATAGTATTAGCAAGATGTTTATGTAAAATAACAATAACATATTTATATATATTAAAAATTACTAAAAGAATTGGAATACTCAGGAACAGCTTAAATGATAATGTTATTTTTGTTTAATATTTGGTAAGGCACGGGGATGATTCTCATTAAGAAAAATATGGTGAAAATTCGAGAAAAATAGCTAAAATACCTTTTTTCCCATTTAAACACCTGTCCGTAGGTGTAGTAAGTCTCCCATCAAGTTGGGATTTTCTTATGATGTATATAACTTATTGTTATAAATCATTTAAAATGGAAAATTATGTGAATAAATGAATTAACTACAGTCGAGTGTCGAGCGTATAAAAGTTGTTGCAAAAATTTGTGTTTATACACTTTTGTGTAGCATAACCCTGTTATTATAGCATGCTAATTTTACTTTTTCTGTATCCATTCAAAGCGGCCGATATTGACAAGGTTTAGCAGTCTCGAGTACTCTCTATTAGGAATGCTGAACACGTATTGTGTGACAGTACAAACCAAGGTCACTCAGCGGACTGTGCAGCCTATGTTGGTGCGTTTAAGTTTACTAAGACGAATACAGCTACGCAATATGGTGAAATAAATAAGACGGAAGACGAGGCTCGGGAGATAGTTACCGATAGGCTTTAGTTGACGTAGAGAGCTTTAGGCTAGGCGCCTTAAGTGCTTTGGCACTTGATTAAGCTATAAATGTGAAGGGATACATAATATTTGCCTGTAATAAAAAAAAACTGCGGATTTTTTAACTAGTGTGCGCGGAATTGCTAGTCTTTGTCTGAGGTATGTATGCCGCCATTGTAAAGTTTCACATAAATTGTCATCTGTGAGAGAACAGATGCTTTGACTTTTATTTACCTCCTCGTCAAGAGCTCACTTATCTCAAGCGGTGATTAATATTTATATGCAAAGGTGGAATAGACTGTGGTAATACTATTTATTATTGTTACAGTTTACGATAATAATTCTGTCAGTAAATACATTTTTAAAATACATTATGGAGATCGATTTCCAAGTTTGAATGTTTCAATGTAAAATGTCGATTTTCCATAATCGTACATGAATTATTAAATAATTCATCTTGAGATATTTCCGTAGTAGGAATAACGTTTAAGCTGAGATAAGGAACGTTTTATGTTAAAAGGATTAAAATCAACCAATATTTCAAGAAGATTAGTAGTAAAAATAAATGAAAAAATGCACAAATATGAATAACACTTATTGTCTTTGTATCGACGAAGCTTTCGTATCTCTCACACCTTTTACATGTTTAATTCTTATCACGGTGATTAATTTAAGCATTTCGCATGCATTAGCATAAGCGACGGCTGTGAGCGGCTCGCGTCGAACGCAAATGGCGGAGGACATCGGACCCGAATGTCCGCGTTATTTATTGTCGATTTACCTCGCGATGAAAAGATAAATGGCCCGTCTAGATTTTTTAATTGCGATAGCGAATGTCCCAGCGGTGGACAATAAATAAATCTTTTTTTTATTTGTAATTAAGGATATTTAACAAAGGTCCCTTGCTTCTAGTATTAGCTTACCATTTTTTATCCTTTTTTTCATTTACCAAAAGATCGTTATCTTAGGTATAAACGAAGAAGAAGTATAAGCAATTTTAGTGAAAGTCAAGTATTTGAAGACACGACCTTGTCACACGATGTTTGTTTTATTTGATTTTTTTTATAAACGGAGTACCAAATACTCTTTCATGTTTATATTATTAAAGTAAAGAAACATTTAAAAAAAAAAGAATGCACACAAACGTAATTCTAATTGAAATAAGTTGGTTACACGAATAAATGTATTGCATTTGAAAATACCTATTTCTTACCGTGAATGTGAGTATAAATCACTAAAGAATGTTGACACTAATAAAGAGGCATAGCATCTTGACCCTTCAGGGTATTTTTACGCATATATTCCTCAGGGCATTTGTATCTGTGTTGAAATGTTGTAATTGTATTTGGATCGTAGAAATTATTTTACAGCTACAGGAGAACTAGTTGCAGTTTTTAATTAAATAACCGACATAGCTCCGCGGACGGCCAAGTTGAAATGGCAGTTGGCAGGGTATATAGGTCGCAGAACTGATAACCGATAGGATCTTAAGGTTCAGGAGTGGAGGTCACGAACTGGCAAGCACAGGGCAGGACGAACATCTTCAAGGTGGAGAGACAAATTTATTAAGGTCGTTGAAAGATGCTGGGACCAGACCACTTTAAAACAATTATGTTAGAAATATTTGACGGAGGCCTAGGCTGAAATTTTGATAATCAATGTTTTTATAGTTAATAAATTTAAAACTCGTGTAGAAGAAACAAGCTTTCGCAATTAACTTTAAAAGTATATATTTAGTGAAAGAATCGCTTACGTTCTAAAGAATAATCGCGATGTGTTTTGCATTTGCGTTCCCCATTGTGAGTATGAGTTATATTATTACCGCCGGATACCGCGGCTTGTCAGCAATTATCTTGTACGTAAAGACATTTAACGGTTGCGTATTTCAGAAAATTGTTTTGTAATCGCTGGGAGCGGTTATTTACTTGTGGACTGGTTACAGTGGCCAAGTTTTATATAGTCTATATGTGAATATCTACGTCTAATCGCCGTTTGCTACATTTTAATTTATTACAACGTATTCATTTAATTATTATAATATTTATAAATATAATAATAATTATTATTATATAGTATATCATTTATTTATTTATTGTACACTTTACTTTTGATATAACTCTTATCTACTCTATTTTGGAAATTGTACGTACATTGATTTTCTCCATTCTGTTTATGGTGTTGCGACGTTGATCTTATAGGCGGTAGAGAAGAATCGTAAGGTCACTTACATAAAGTGATCGAGGCGGATATTACGTTTTGCGTCCGAGGAACTGATGACACGACGAACTGATGTCTATAGAGATAAAAGGAATAATAGAACAGAAGCAATAGAAGAAGAATGATGTGTGAAGACACATGTGACTCAAAATCATTCTAGGCTCTCTACTATCCACTTCAAATAATTGCTTAGGTAATTTAGAAGAGAAAGTTAAGTAGAAGAGAAAAGTGAGTGGCTGTTTGGAGAAACAGGTGGACACTGGCTAAGCAAAGGGCGTCTATGTAATACGGTGGTCCGTTTCTTTCCGCACCAACCTTGACAAAATTACGACGCGAGACAAGTGTCAGGAGGATTGGATACAAAGCTATTGAGAAGAGGTCAAGACTGAAGGTCGACTGGAGACTTTGTTAAAGTCGTCCGAAGACGCTGGTTCACACCGCTTCTACTGATCCTACTGGAAATCTTTGGGCGGACTATGTCCAACTGTGGACGTTCTACTGCTAAAATGATTACAATGATGAACGTATTTAAATCAAAAATATATTTTTTTTCAATTAGCCATCTACATGCGCTTTCCATTCGTTTAGTATTATAATAATATATTTTTAATTTTATTATATATGTTGTGGAATTTTCGAGAATTTTTTTAATTGTTTGAAGGGGATATTTAGACGTTACGATTTTATTTTTATTACTTGCGTTTAACATGTATCTGTCACTATTTGTTATATAACTAAATGCACTATTTTAATTTGGCGCATAAATAATACGTTATTGAGTAAGTATTTCGAAGCAACCGTTAGAATACCAATTTCCTTTGAAAAATCTCTCACGGATTCTCTAGCTTTTAAGTTATAAATAGTCCGATCAGATAATTTTTGTAAAATAAATATAGAATTAATTTCGCCGTCACTCTTCATGGTAAAATACCGGAAGAAAAAGCTAAAGTATACAAGTCGAGCTGTATTAGCCTCCGTGTATAAATAAAGCGATGTTATTAAGGTATTAAGTTAGTTTTTTAGTTTAATGTATGTGGCGATGACTAATGACATATGTCAATAATTAAAGATTTTCAATTTGGAGATGTGCTAAAATAGTGTATTACGATCAAATGTTATTACAAAGTTACGATGAATATTGTGAAGCTTATTGCATTTGAAATAAACTTTTAATTACATTACTTTGTTTATAGAGCAAAACCCTAGAAAGAAATATTATTTTGGACGTAATATTCGTTAAACTAAATATCAATCTGGTGTAGCTGTATATGCGGCGGTCTAAGCCGGGGCTTCCCAGGGAGCCGCGTTTCGCTGCCTCAAAAGAGGCTTTCAGCATCCTGCCCCCTCGTACCCACGGAATTTGCGTATGCCACATGGGCGGCAATAAAATTCAGTTAAAAAAATGTAAACCACACAGAGTTTGTCAAGTTTTAACCTCTTAACACAAACAAGGCGATTATGAAATTTAATGTTCTCTATCACTCTGATTTAGAGTTATGTCCGTTGTCATGTCAATAAATATATCAAAAAAGCTATTTCCATGTTAAATTGTTGTGTTACATAGCGGCATGTTACCCGAACCATCACTAAGTCGTATCGAATTAATTTTTGTAGACTTTTATAACTGGTTCTATTCAAACAAAATTAACGTTAAAGGTATTTTAAAAGGCTAATTTATAATCATCTTTGAGTATGTCAAAGGTTAATTTATAAAGATGTCTACAAGTAATTGTTGTACACGTGCTGTTATCGGATTTTACACGAAACTGTTTGTTAATGCTAAATTTTTAAATGAATTTTGATTCCGATGTTTCAATTATTGGCATTGTGTGGGAACCCGCAAGATTATCGAGGGACTCGAGCAAAATTTTATTATCGGTCATAATTTAAATGTCGAAGTATATAAATCGTATTTTTGCCAACGCTGCGTTTTTTAAGCTATTGTTTAACTTTGTGTTTAAATAAGTTAATTTACTTTATATATTGACAATCCGAAGAGGACGGCCGTGCAGATATACTGATCTAACTTTGGTTGACGGACAATTGAATTTATATCATGACGATTTTTTATAAATAACGATTTACTTTTTTGACATTATACAATTATGTATTGCTTAATTAATGTACTAATGAAAATATGTTTAATCCTTTGTATAAATCTGTCTTCTGGGCGGAAAACAAGACTTTGAGGGATTCTTACCCACTAAAATTAAATAAATTGTGTGCGCTGTAGACTGACTCTGGTAGTTTCATTTGATATTCGCCACAGTCATAGCTCTTCGCTATTTTGGATAATCCGTTCTATTGTCATTGTTCGAGTGGGTATCACGATGGTTTAAGACCGCGTCGATCCACCATCTACTACAGAGTCGTTGTAACTAGTGCCCCATTCGAAACACCCGTGACTCCAAAGACCCCGTTTTTCTTAGTGGAACACCATTTCCGGGACGGTCATGAAGAAAAACGTCTCTGCGTTAACGGTATTCTCATAGAAATTTCTGTTATCTATTTATCTGATGCGACTATCTCCTTTTGGAACATGTCTCAGCCTCATTGAAGGAGGCAACAGCTATCCATAGCGGTGCTAGAAAACAACGATAAGATCAAGATCTCGAAAACATATTAAATTGTATTTGTTTAAGTATGTTCTATACAAGATTGTTGGATCTATTGTCCTTTTTATTATTATTTATATTAATGAATTATTATTAAATTATTCGATAAAATGTAACATATATGTCAATCATTTTTTTTTTTCGGTCAAATGTAATTTCATATTATGTCTAGACATAACTATTGAGTTTTCGGGTAATAATCTTAAAAGTTATATTAAGGTTAAGGATATTACAATTGATGTTTATTTTCAATTATTGGGTTATAAATGTTACGGAGTAGGAGGAATCTGAATCTGCGTGTGATATATGACGTATGAATTGTAATTTTTCGACTAATTCGCGGGCTGTTTTGTTTCCTTTTATCATGTGTAAGCATTTCTTATGCAAACTTTAATGAAGTTTGATTTTTTAATAATTGTACAACAGCGACTCTATGAACTTTGATCATAAGTTTTTAAGTAACCAAACTTTATAGTTTTTAATTATATTTTGGTTTATTACAAGTCACACAAGACAGAAATTTACTTAATTAAATATAAAATGTTAAAATTACTTAATTGCTTTTCTATCCCGTAATCTTCTCCTGATACGACAGGCTAATCATAGTTTGAAAGCTTGCCTTAAACCACCTGTGATTCCTAGTTTACATAAAACAAAAAAAATGCTATAGTAAATGAAGTGGTTAAAGGAGAGTAATATAAATATTTTAAATAAAGTAAGGGCACAATTGAATTAGAAGTTATCGAGTAATATTGGAGTGAGCATTTCTTGTTTTAAAGTTAATTTACTTATGGTAACATAGTTCAACAATGTGCCTACATTACCATTTCAAAGGTCGGTCGTTGAAATGGCCTCTTTTTAAATTTGTGCGTATCAAGGAGACAAATCTCAACGGATCCCTGCTTTCACCGGCTCCTCTATTTTTCACAAAGGACGTTATAACCATATCAAAACGGCGTGTCCCTTTACCGCTTCGCATACATATGACCGTGGCGGGCGAAGACGCCTCTATTGTATATTAAAATAAGTGAAGAAATGCGTTTTGTTTCCGTCGGCGCGAGGCTTCCATACCGAATTCACAGCGGGTACTCCCTGGGATACGGGACGCATTCACAAACAGCCTTCGTCGAGCACAGGTATCACTGCTCCTTAGTAACCATATTAGGGAGACATTTTGTTGTTCCCTCCCATTAGTTTGTATGAATATATTTGTTTATTTTTTTCTCTAATAGTTGTAGAGCGGCATGTAAGTGGGAAAGCTCGATCAATGCATTACATATGACAAAACTTTTATGCTTTGTCTCGGTCTAGATTTCAATTCGCGACTGAGTCTCTCGAGGGAAGTATTCCTACTGATCTATCAGCCACAAGAAACAACGAGAAAATCTAGTCACAAATTATATCATAATTAATCAAAACTGAATTAAATTAGGTAGTAATTAAATAAGTTAGTTTAAGTGAGCCTGTAGTGTGTAGTCTGAAGAACTACAGTTCTTTCGGTCAGATCACAACTGTCGTTTTATGTCACAGATATAGATACGAATTGCATACGTATATATTGCTGCTGTCAATCAAAATATAGTCAACTGTTGAAATGAATTTTCATATTAATTTCTTATTAACTTTAACAAAGTAATGTTCGACTATAAATTGACGTTTTATTTTAAAAAGATTTATTCCTGAATAGTAAAATAGTTAACAATATATTTGAAAATTTTCTACGGATATTAAAAAATTATAAAAAATCGATGAATTGTGAAAACAAATGTTTATCATTGATTATTTTACGGGAAACACGCATTTTGTAAATAATTCGATTGTTTTATAGTAAATATTGGGAGTAAGCGATGACAAGTTCCTGGTCGGTGGGTATAAAAAACTACGCATAAACTGGGCACTAGAACTGAATTTGAACTAGAATTGTCTCTTTGGCCACTGAAGAGGTTTCCAGGTTGTTAGTCCCCTATAAGAAGATTTTACGAAACTATGTCGAATTGTTAATATGTAGTAATCATCGAAATAGTCATTAATTTTATAACTCTGATATATGTTGCAATAAATATTTTCTATCACTGTAATAATATATTTTAAAACATTCACTTGTAATTTATGTATACATTATCTCGTCGAGATTATGTATGTGTTTATTTGTGGATTGGTTACACCTGGCTTTTGGTTATCTTTGCATCATTCCTGGTTTTAGGAAGGAGATAAATAAATAACTATGGTTGTGTAGCAGTAATTCTTGGTAAATAGAAAATTGAAATCAATAATTGAAATAAAAGAAATGTTAAATACTAATAAAATTATTCGTATCTGTCCGGTTTCAGCATTGAAACACTATTATAAGGCGGTAAAATTGTGAGTTGTTTTAGAATAATCAATTAACTTTTACGACGACACGTGTAGCAGTAAACATCGTGTTTTTTAAATTTTACTGATTGTTCTTTACGTAACATCTATAAAATTCCTTAGAGTTACGCTTAAATATGAAACAGCTTTTTAATGAAGCACAGAAATGTTCGTGATATGGATGTGATATCCCGCTTTTAAAAATGTCTTCCAACGCTTCATTATACATCTCAGGTGCACCATATCATAAAGGTTTCTATGAAAAGCTCGTTATTTTTAATTTGATATATTTAAATGTCACAGTTTACAGGTAACCGTCACGGAGCCCGCGTGCCTAGGTGTACAACGGGCGTCGACGCATTGTGTAGACAACAGACCAAATTATACACGCTATTCCCTTTCTTATGCAAATGCACTTTGGGCCTATAATGCGTCACAGATTTTGACAAATGGTACGGCTAACTACGTGTCCATTCGTGCTCCGGTACGTGAGGGGCATGAGAACTGCGCGGAGCGACCCCGCACATAATTTTAGTGCTCTCGTCCTTTGTGCCGATCGTCGTTGTTATTAAAGTAATCACGGCCGCCCTCCATCATGCTCCAATCGAAACATTATGGGATATAAACAAAAGAAAGCAAGAGGAATTCAATGAAAAGCCATTATGTCGTCGCGGAGGGCTCTCCAGCGGCCCGTTGTCTCAATATTTTTCTCCTCGGTCCGCGTTGACGCGTCATTCTGTCGCGTTGTTCAAAAACACCGCACGGAATTTTGAAGGGCTCTCGATAATGGCCCATATTTACGACCTATAGATAAATGTTATTTAAACGGCCGGGCGCTGAATTACGGAGATGGACCAGAACCGCGTGTCACATGGCCGGACCATATTCGTATTAATACGCGCAATATCGAGACGATTTCCCCGTTATATATTCGCGATATGTTTTGCAATACGTTGCAAAGAATTTTTATTATTTTATGCCTTTATGAATAAAACATTTACGAAAAGATTTAAAATATAATTCATTCCCACGATGGGATCATAATATACGGATTTTTTTTATTAATACAAGCTTTTATTTACGAAAGTAACCGATGGAGCGCAGCGGATTGGCATGTTGAAGTAGTAGTGAGTAGTCCATATAGCGTGCGGTATTGGTGTTCGGTAGGGTCTTATGATTCTAGAGTTCATACCTGGGACCGGCAAGCGCAGTGTAAGACATCCACCCACGAGTTGGACAGATAATATTGCTAAGGTTGTCGAAGACGTTGATTGTAGGCCATTTTCAACCGGTCCTATTGGAAATCTAAGTTATATATATATATATATATATATATAACTTTATTGTCCAACTTTGAACAACTTATGACTGAAATGAAGATGTTGATAATAATTTTTATACAAATATACGTTATATATGCTATTCCCTGTGTAGCTAGTAAATGAGTTTAACAATAATAGCATGTTCTCAATTATTTGTATATTAAAAATTAATTCAAAAATCTAATTAAAAAATGAACTGTCATTTAGTAAACTATGTAAGTGATTATTATTACACAAAACAGATTTAAAAATAGAAGAAAAACAGTCACGGATAAGTTTTAAGTCTATGGTTTTAGTGCTTTGCTGTGACAGTAAAACCTAATTAGCTTTATATTTACGTTGCTTTTCGTATAAAAATGCAATGAATTTAAAGCTTGGATATGTTGTCACAGTGTTGTACCTCATAGGGCATGAGCCGATCCACTTAATGCGCTTATAGTCAGCGCGTTTGAGTTTTCATTAGTCGTACGCGGTGGAGCCGCATTACGCTCGCTGGATCATAGCGGATTCTAAACGATAAGCCCCGGAATGCGGCGGTACAGTGACTGGGCGGCACTGAAGGGAAGTAAACATTTTGACAGTAGAAAATAGTTATGACTACATTTTTTCAATCAAATGTAGTTATTAATTTATATAGAAGACTAAAAGCTGTTTATAATTTTATAATAGAGTATAGAGAAGATTTGTAAATGAAGAATAATAACTGACGTTTCCCAGCGGAATGATAAGTTGAAGTGGCAGGGAGCAAGTGGCGCTGGGGGCTTCACATTTACTATTGGAGACCGTGGACCGGCAAGCGCAGTATATGACATCTACCCAAAAGGTAGACGGTAGAAAGTGCTGGATGAAGGCTGTGTCTACAAGGGAAGCCTATGTCTAGCAGCGAACGTTCTACAGCTGAAATAATCATGATGATGTCTTGTTGTATTAGATTACAAAAACTTAATAAGGGGTCGCAATTTCAAGGCTTTTATAATATTTTTAACAGGTACAAAAATTAAAAAAAATTCTTTCGCCAATTTATAGACGGTTTCTTGAAACTAAATATAAACTTTAAACACCTCGGTGGTCAAGACGGAAGGTCTTACTGCCTACAGAAATTATTAGAGTCAGTAATTAAAATAGTAGCATAATATTACTTTATGCTTATAATTAGTTAATATTTATCTTCTTCTTTCTTCATAGTCATGCACTCTTATAAGAGTGGTTGTGGTCATACCCCGTTTTTAGTGCCCCCATTGCTCTAGCTATACGTCGCTATGTAGCTCAGTTTTTGGTGTAGTGAGAGCACTATATTTCCAAGTCGTCAATTTTCTGTCGATCTAGATTCCTCAGCGTCCGGTTTTATGTTCACATATCTACTTATGTACCTTATACTACAAATATGTTTTATATAGATATATATCTTTTATTTCGATTCTTACACGCCTTTGTTTTAGTTTGGATTAAAGTCAGCTAGGTACAAGTGTTTTAACGTAAAAGAAAATGATTATTTTTTTATATAATATCATCATTTTCCTGTTGTGACATAGGTATATATAGTCACATATACGCAATGTAGTCACGATGTTTTCTTACCACTACTAGCAGCTATGATTTTGTAATTCATGTTCACAATTACCATATAATTCTTATTAATTCATCTTTTCGTTTCTTTGAATTCTCATCTCACTGTTGTTGTGTTTACTAAAACAAATTCATAGAATAAACCCTGATGATGCTTTCACAGGAGAACGCCTGCTGATTTCTATAATAAAAAAACAACATTCCGAATTTACACACTGGAGTACTTGAATTTATTTAAATATCATCGCCTATAAAGAATAATAGCGTAATAAAATGTTAAATGTATTCACGACCAAAGTCCGGATTTAAGCGGTATGGTCATGTTAAGAGACTCAATATTATTGTGCATCACAAAAATACCATTCGGTCCCGAGGACGGAGAGCGCTTTGAAAGTGTCTCGATCGTAAATTGGGAACACGACAACACCAGATTGTATCGTTTGTTGGCAATTTAGACCTCGAGTGAACTATCAGGGTATACGCTTTGTACTAAATTACGTTACCTACGTTTCCAGTGTAGGTGGTGCTGGTTGTTCAGTCGAACCGGTAGGAACATTTTTAATTATTTCAATCGATCAATTTATGACTCTACAATTATTAAAAAGGTTTTAGTATTTTGTTAAGGCCATAAATGAAAATTTTAAAGTACTTAATAGATTTTTAACTAAAAGATATTACATTTACTTTAAATATGCTAATGGATTCAAACATTTACACAGATTATTATTTATTTTAATATCGGCTGTCAAAGACAATATATATATATACATATATTGTCTTTGACAGCCGATATTATATCTTGTCATTACACAATCTGTTATAGCGAAGTAGCTTTCTTCGTATTGTAATACTTTTCTTCTTCATTATTATTACAAGTTAATTAGCAATAGTGTTCCACGGTTATTTGAAAAAATGTGTGAAATGTGAAATGCTATGGTCATATTATAGTTAGACTTAAAAACAAACGCACTAGAAAGACTCACATAAAGCATCTAAGTAAAAGTGCCTATTGTAAATAGTGAAACTGTCAAGAGCTTAACGCAAACGTGTATTTGTCGTGGCCACTTCATTAGCGAAAGCTCCCATTGAAATCTATTTTCTTAAACCCTGACCGTGAACTAAGACGTATCTAAATACTGCACACTAATATTACGAAAAAACAAAAATATTTTTAGCAAAAAAATTTCACTATTTTTTAATGTGTTTTTGTGCTTTTTTTAGAACGTGGATACGTTATAATTCTACAATAAAATCAAAATAAATTAATACAAATATTCCACAGCGCATTTCAGTACTACGCGAGCACAGAACAGTTGTCAAAGATTCACTATTGTTCATGTCGCCGCAGCTGCCCGCTTGTGATAGCAGAGCTTTATTCAAAGAGCAAGTCTTATTAATAATTTAAATGAAAAAAATTATATTTCAATAAGGTTTTAAAGGAATTCGTGTATAGCTCATTTGTCAGGAAAAACCTTTTAAACTTATTACATCTATTTCCGATCTATTTCCGACCCTGAATAAAGTGATCCCCCCGAAACTTTATTGGAATGCTACAGACCAATAACTTCTGGCAGTACAAAGTCTGCTGGAATATATTATATAAAGTTATGTTTAATATGTAGTTATGCAACATTTTAAAAGGCTTTATTTTGCTATGTTATCATAACCATTTAGATTTGGTATACTATACATTAATTTGCCAGCAAATGAGCTATAAATTCTTCTTTAAAGCTTTTACACATATAACATTTCACCTTGTATATAAACATTAACATAGTATGTATGCATTTTTTATTGAATATTAAATGTATATGACACGTAAAAAGATTTATTTCACTAATATACTATAAGGTAAAAGAATTAATATAAAGGTTTTTTTATGTTATAGATATTGACAAGTAAATGAAAACGAGAGAAATGATTTTTTGTATCATGATTTTTGTTGCATAATTCTTTAATGTTTTATAATAAAAATAGTCAATTTATATGACCTATTACGAATGCAAAAATTTTATTTTAGTACATTTAATTATCAGCTTCATTAAGAAATCGCGCGAAAAAATTAATATTTGCTAATCAATATGGCACAGACAGTTAATATTCCGATTCCGACAGAACTATCATCACTACGCTATAGTTTATTCTGTCAATTCTTATTGTGTTTGATTGACAGAAGCCTAGGCGCCATCTGCGCCTGCCCGTTTAATTTCACGTCCTTTTTGGCAATGTCTAATCTAATTTTCACTGTACTGTCAACAAGATAACTTGAATTTAGGTAATCAATATGTAATTAATTTGTGATACGATTCGGTTAAAACTACTTTATTCAATATGTACAAATCGTGAAGTAAATATTATTAAAAAAAACTACAAGTACACTACTACAGGTATATATTTTTTTATTCATTAATAGAAAGATCTTTCTAGAAGAAAGTCACCATTACGTCAACACAATACTGTGTAGACAGCGTTCCTAACCATAAACCAAGAGGCCCGTATAATTTGTACCCCGTTAAGGCGAACCCGATCGTATTGAAATTTTAACGGGAATGTGTTTATTGCTTTCGCAGTGTTAGTGCAAATTGAGACGTTATGTGATTGCACTTGCAAACACAATGCTTCCTCTTTTTTTTAAGTGCAAATGAAATTTTAACAGCCAACATTTTGTTCGACGTTTAAAAGACAATATAAATAAATTGTTTTTCTTTTGTTTTCTTTGGCAAGGCGGTAACTCTTTACAAACAGTTTGTGCAAATTGTACAATTTCTTTATTGCGTTAATTAAAGAGAAATTTGCAGTTTAGCTATGTTTTATGAGCCATAGATAGTTTTAACGGTATTTTGTTTACCAAAATGAGCATAGTAACGAAAATATAATTGGGATGAAATTTCTCAGAAAAATATTTCGAAAAGCGTAATATAGTTGATCTCCTCAGTAAGTTTATAACTCTTTTACATGACAAACAAATATCTTTAATTTATGAAGACGTAACGTCCGTCGGGTCTTGCTTAAATCAAGGTAATTATACGTGTTGATGTTTCAGCGATGCAATTTATCTTGCCAAGATCTGCAGGCGATTTGCGTTCTCTTATACATCTTTACAAACTTACCGCAAAACGCTCTAGGCCCTAATTGCTACCACGGATATAGAATATAATGTTTATTGTATCTTCACCGTGTTTCTGATTCAGGCAAATTTGAGCTTAATTTTAATAGGTATAAAATTAAAAATCGATTGCGCCGAAGCTCATGGACTATATTCAATTTGTTAGGCAGAGTTTACACAGGACCCGAAGTGCAAGCCGGGACAAATATAAAGCTTTGTGCTGGTCATAGAAAGGGTAAATATTAGATTTAAAGTTCGTAGAAAAATGCGTTTAGGAAACAAGCGGGCGATGTGTACAGTTTTCGTTATTGGCATTAAGTTGGTTGACAACAAAGTAATAGTTTACTTTGTAGCCATCCATAACAAATTGATATTGATAATTTATCAGAGAATAGTGTATTCAAGGCTGAGTTATTTGTAAATTTTTATTATTAGTTACTCTTTTTAAATATTAAAACCTCTTTTTTAATTTTGAATTTTTTTTTCACTTCGACATTTAAATTGCAATTTAAGAATCAGAATATTTTTTTTAAATGGTCGACTGACCGAAAGTAAGTTGTCATTTAGAGTCTTCCGATTATATTATACCTTTAGTCATGTATATTTTTTATAAACATTTTATATTATGACCATTGACGTACAAGTTATATTGTGTTAAATGAATTATAGGGACAGTCATTGGCCGTAAACCTTTTCTATAGTAGAAGGTATCAAAAAATAACTACAAATTTATGTACTATGAATGTTTATTGCGCATAATAATGATATTAAATAACACAAATACAGTTATAATTACTTTTACATTTTTCAGACTTGTCAATTTAATATGTTTAAGAAAATAGTGCTGTAGGGGAAGTGTGTAATGATTTAGAGAATAGTAAGTGCTTTTAGATTAAAAAAGTGTACGGGTGAAGAATTACAGTAGAAAAGTTACAATGATTTTTCAATATTATATAAATAGCATTTTCATACGTTGCGTATTCGACGCTGTATGACCTACGCCTATAGAAAATCAATTTATGATCAAAAGATAAATGATTTTAATGACAAATTGGTTCAGCTTTTCAGCGCAACAATTATTAATTTCACGTCATAAATCTCTCGATTGTCATGAATAATTAATTATGTAAACTGGTTAAACGCCGAGTGTGTTTCTAATTAAATTAGCATACGTTTGTAGATTTTTTTCTTTTTAATTATACTCACAGATGTAAATATTTAATGGCCACTAAGTTTAAGATTTTTTTTGCCAGTTTCAAAAGATCATTGGTATTTAAATTATATTTTATTCTGTAAGAATTAACACCTTTTATTTTACTATATATATGTATTGCTATTATTAAATTTTATAAACAATAAAAATACAGGGCAATGATTTGTGCTTTTAGAGATATTTTTTAGTTATCTGTACTATAATAATACTATTAACTGCCCGGACAGATGCCTTATTTTAAAAAAGTATTAGTGTGACGCAGTCCAATAGAAAAAATAAATATATTAACCATATGTAAGTGTGATTGCCTTATGTATTGATTTAACGTTCAATTAAAAAAAATCTTTTTTTACATACTGCAAGAAATAAAGGAAGAACACAAGAATAAGTGATAATGTGATTAAATAAAAATAATACAAGCAATTTTTATTTCGATTGCCGTCAAATGATTGACAGCTGTTTATACCCAGGTATATTAGCTTACTCTGTGGTGTATGTATACTGGGTGACTCAACGGAAAAAATAAAAAATGGCATATTTTTGGCCATTTATTTGATAAATCAATATTTTTGAAAAGCATAGCATGTATAGCAACCTTTTGGTAATGCTTTCTAATGACCTTTTTAAATAAATCCTTATGAGATGCATTACGTTGATCAATTAGTTACAAAGTTCTTGATGCTAGAATGTTGAGTTTAACATTTTTTTTCCATGTACTTTATTTTATTTATTCACAAAAGTCTAAGGAGAACCGATAAAGCGCGTAAAGTGCGTAAAGTTCTAAATAGAATTAATTACAATTATCTCGTCTCGTTTTATTGTTCTAAAATTGTTCAAATAAAAATATCTTTCAAATACTAACTTCCACATTGTAAAAAGTCGAAACTGAATTACCAAATACTATGTACTTTTACGTAATCTCGGAGAAGAAGTAACAATGCATTATGCCTTATCGGTGATGATTTAGATATATATATTCGTGAATATTTACGCTTGTTTGATACCTATTTCACACGGTACTATTCACCGAGCCTTACGTGTATAGAATTTGTGCACGCGAGGATCCGCTTTGAAACAGT
Source organism: Battus philenor (assembly GCF_028537555.1). Taxonomy (NCBI): domain Eukaryota; kingdom Metazoa; phylum Arthropoda; class Insecta; order Lepidoptera; family Papilionidae; genus Battus; species Battus philenor. The sequence continues at coordinate 5,414,283 of NW_027181676.1, forward strand.
TTTTACGGACAAGTTTTGGTAAATGCGTTACTTCCGATGGTTCATTTTATATGACTATAAAGAGATAAGCTTCGTTGCTGTGGGAGAAATAGTTCGGTGCGTTTTATAGCCTCTTAACCGATTTGCTATAAAATATTAGCGTATTTACACAGCATGTCTACATCATATTTTGCATATGCTATATCAGTGAAGTGGTGAAGGCTTCAAAGGGTCTACGCTTCCGTCGGTGCGTCGTCATTAATGCCCATTAGACCAACATGAAAACAATGATAAAATATTTGTCCCTTTGGAAAAAATTTCAACAATAACACCATTTTATAATAAGGTTACGTTGACATATAAATATTTCTATTTTCGAAAAGTCTAGACAATGTCGGTTACCATTTATTTTAATTTTATAAATTTAAAAAGAATGATAAATCTACCATCCAATCGATGTGTCTGTGTGTTTGTGTATAAATCAAAATGAGTATCGATGCTGTGACATCGATTTCTTGTCGTAGGCATTATATCATAGAGACAAGATCGACGCAATCTTTATCCACCATATGTTTCTCGTTCCCATAGCAAAGAACGCATTTCTTTACCGCTTAAACCGGCCCCCGTGATAGTACAGTAAGGATTTCGTAGAGTGTATTCTTAAATATTTATAAACATTTAAAAGTATCAATCATAACAGTTTTGTTTTGTTTTCTAATTTATTTTACAATGTAACTGTTATAAAACTTAAGGATGCGAAAAGAAATTGTCACATCTCAATGATTTGGTTTCTGGTGTTCAAATTAAGAGGATTTTTATTAGTCATTTCATTTCACTTCTTTAGCAAAGTTTGCTAAGTTGGAGATTAAGAATAAAAGATTTATTAGTATTTTTGATTAAAAATACAATAAATATTACCAATACTGATATATACAGAATTGCAGATTATTTTAATAGAGACAATGATGACTTTACAAATTCAAATCTTGAATTGAACTTTGTTTTGTCGGAAGATCACTGTTCTTTTTTTGGTATTTACTGATTCTTCGAACCTGGGGGAGCAGAGAACAGAAAACGTTTAGCTTAGATCTCGGGTTAGGTAGTATGATAGTAGGGCTCTCTCGTGAGCTCCGGCTTGGACCGCTAACTATAATATTACTTTCATTACCGGATTGGGGAATCGAACCCCATATTAAGAGTAATTATATTGTAATGAAAAAAATGAATTGAAAATTGTGGTTTATCTTAGAAAGAGCTAGTTGAAAATTGGCACTTAGTAGAAAGTAAATAGAACAAAGCAACGGTTCTTGTTAACTTACGTATAAGGGATGACCTCAAGTGTTACTGACCCCCGTTGTTCACAGGCGTGCAACAGCATTTTAAGTGAAAGTAGCGCATCTGTTTCTTTTGTTACCGATCTTATCTAATTCTATTTACACCAAAGTTATCTTATTTGACATTATTTTTTCATTAGATCTTTAATTAACTGATTAATTAACATTTCATTTACGATTATTTTTGACATTGAGACCGGTTTCCACATGTTTTATTGGAGCTATTTCCTGGTTGACTTTTTTTCTTCTTTTCTTTAATACGTGGGTTTGAAGTAAGCGATGCTCTGTGTGTGGCATATTTTATTTTATTAAGATTATTCTACTTATAGTTAGATCAATCGCGTCGGCACTGAAATAGGTTTGTTAAAATTTTGGTTTTAATCTTGATAACAGTAATTTTGGTTGATTTAATCTAGTTCTTTATGTAACATGCTTGCAATATCATATTAATTAAATTTCAATTCTCGCATTTGTACAATACTCTTATATTAAAGTATTTGTATAATACAACTTTTAACAAGAAATAGATACTTATTTTATTTTCCCGTCGCTGTTCAAGGGCAAAGGTCTACTGTGACGCGCGATTATAACCTGTAAATCTTGACCACTGTGTTGATACGATTAAAGCTGTTGGGGTATTTTGAAGTTCTTATATTTGCCTTGTAATATTCAAAAAGAAAGTATGAGCCGTCGTTTACGTAAATCCAGTGAGAATTAGTAAAGGGCAATGTCCGTGTTAGTGATGAGTTATGTCAGTGAAATGTGGTCTCCGACGTCGGGCCTTATTGACAAACTCACAGTAGCTAAACGAGACATGGAGGACAGAGTGAGCTATACTATGCTATATACCTCCGAAAAACCTCGGGACGTGGTTTAAGATTAGCACTAGAGCGCTGACTGGAGCCACAATGGTTAAAGATTATTAGGTGACTGATAACATGTAAAATTATCAAAACATACACATGAAATTTTTGGGTAGCATTTATCTAATGTAAGTAGAGATTATATTGCATTAAGCAAAACATTCTTTTAAACAATTTCTATAAACATTCGAACTATGAGCAAACTTTATATAAAAGGCAAACATATCTCGATCTTCACTTCGAGTGAAGACGTTATCAGTTCAACTTCTAAAACCATTTTTGACACAGCGGTTATGTCCCTGGCATAAACATGCTAAATGGTTGGTATTTTATTTTACATTTAGGATAACCATCATTACGATGTTTTATGGATTTTTGCACATTATCATATGTATATTTTTCATGTATTATCATCATCATTATTATTTCAGTCGTAAGATGTTCACTGCTAGACTTAAGCCATCCAGAAAGATTTCTTATCAAACCGGCAGAAGCAGATGAAGCCTTCATCCAGTGCATTCCGACGAACCTCACAAGTTCGTTTGTACGTGTCTACGCTGCTCTTATCAGTCGCGGTTTTTAGTCCAGAACTCTAAGACTCTAGTGGTAATCAGTTCTACGTTCTATGTCTCATGCCCACTGCCTTTGCAAGTAACCTATCCCGCGGGGCTATCTTGATTATGCATATGTTAGCATCGAATTGGAAGATGTGAAAAAATCATCAACAGTCTATCATTCACGTCTTTCAATTCTATGGCAAAGAAAATAAAATTAAGTATGAAAAGAACAATAAAATTTTTCTCTTAAAAAATCTCAATTGTTTAAGTATAATTACTCTAAAACGGTCATCGACCTCGTATGAATTACACCATGCTTTGACATAAAAGAGCTAATGATATTATGATTTATAATGCTTTTCAAAAGCATCCATTGCGCGCATAAAGAATTATTTTTAGTTAAAAAATAGAGATTTTTATCAAACGTCCGTAGAATTAAAGGGCTTGGAAGGACAGGACATCTTAAAATTATGGACAATATACACAAAAGGTCCGGAGCAGAAGCAATATCGCGGCCATAAAGCTGGTCAGCTTCGCTGCGAGGGGAATAAAACGACGCTGCCTCCATTCACACTTGCCTACTAAAATATTTATCCTCTATACGTTCTCTCTATAGCTTCACTTGCTTGCATTGTGTTCGGAACACTGGCATTTTGCTACTGAAATATACGACTGGTGTTCAAATAAATTTAAAATAATTGAAGTCCCCATATGGATGTATTTTTTCCTACTTATTCTGTTGCGGCCATACTAGCACAATTTGTTTTGTCAGTTTTGAACGAGTATTTTTATTTATAGATCATTTTGTAAGGTTGTCACCTTTGTATATTAACCTGGATGCTATATACGTAAAATTATTGCGATGACCAAAATAAATAGCTTTGAAATATAACGCATAATTTGTTTTTTCCCAGTTACATACGTGTTCAATATGTGTATTAATTTATGGAAATATGACTTTAAATTATATAATTATAGAACTTTAACTGATAGAAGTGTTTTTTTTCCTTGTGCAATGAGAAAGTGGCCAATTTTAAACATATCTTATTGTCGTTAGGTCAGTTGTGTGATCAGTATGTATGTCATAAAGGCTGTTTGGTTATGTAAAAACTTTAGAGGTGAATGTATAGCTCATTAGTAAGCAAAACCGTTTAAAGCTTTTTTAACCTTTCAATCACTTTGTATAAAGTGATCAACTTCAAATATGTTACATTGTTTTAGTATTGAAATACTATAGGCTTAAAATCTGGAAGTAAAAGGTCCGCAGGGACAGACAGCAAACAATAATTTGTTTTAATATGCAGATATTCGATCTTTGAAAACGATTTTGCTTGCTAGATTATCATTACGATGTTTATTATTTTTTGGCAAACTTTAATTGACAGTAAATAAATTGTACATTCGCCATTTGAAAGCTTTTACACCTTTATATTTACAGTCCATTAGTATTTAATTGTAATTTATTTTGGTATTTTTAAACATATTTGAAAAATATAGCAATTAGTGTGTAAATTTTAATAGCAATAATCCAAAGATTAAAATATTATAATGTGTTTCTATTAAAAGAGGCATTTTTAAAAGGTAACGTTATTAAATTTTATCACTTCGGTGTCATAGATTATTAATAAAACTTAGCACTCACTAAAAATAAAATTTTCGCAAATTATATAACAAACGGCATTAAAGAAAAATGAGTCAACCGTTCGTCGTCGTCCTGTTCTTAATTGGCTTAATACCTCATAAATAATTGTCTATCTGCGTCTTAGATCAAACAACGAGTTATGTTAAATATTTTAAAACTTTGAATGTTTTCGCGTATTTTACTTAATTTAAGGAAATACATATCTCGAAATATTCGTATAGCTTATCGAAATGCCTCATCTTACAGTTGAAGACTAAAATAATAATAATTTACTGTTTATATGTGATTAACTCATGTTAATTAGATCGATAAATTAAACTTTAATGTCTTCAATAAGCTCGTTAAAATTAAAAAATGTTTTAAATCATTTCGTATAAATTTTAGCTATGATAGTCCAGCGGTATAGGACAAATACTTTCCTGGGTGCAATCTTATCTAATTCACATTTTGTGCATATAGGATTGCCACTCCTCACAAGATACCAGAAGATGGGCAGCGGCTTCCTATGCGTACCATAACACCACACTGCGATCGCCAACCGGCCTGCCAAGCGTGGCGTTTCTGGTAAATCATAATCATAGTACAATAGATATCTTCAATCCTTATACTTTGCAGTGAGCAGTAACGTAAATGTAAATGTTATTTCAATATTAATTAAAATTATTATGCTTCTTCAATGTTAATTATAATATTTACTATTGTTATAAATAAAGTATTAAGTCTAATACTTAATGCACTAGTTCTATGTTTATAACATTTTTGGCTTCCTTACATCCAATTTGACATTATCAGACTTTGTATGAGTAGGATTTGATGCTGCTTGTATTTAAGTCCTACCGCCTAAGTAAATATTTAATATAAATTTAAATAGTTTATTAAAAGACAGGTTATTTTAATGATGATTTAACTAATGACATTGTTCTAACCGGTCTTGCAAAATGTACTAAATTTCTTTTGGACTAACATTACAAAGTTAAATTTCTTTTAGATACAATTTAAATTTATTTTATTATAACGGCAAATTGTGTAGAAAACAGTGGATATAACAACCACGAAGTGTTTAATGTTGTCACGTGATACTCCACTCGCGGTGTGGGCCGCAAATCACCATGCCCTACAAAGATCTAATGTGACTGATAGCTGATGATAAGTAATAAATTATTTTAGTAATGGCCGTCGTACAGAATGAACTTGACAGTTGATTTACAAAATCGCCGCGCGCGAGCAATTAAATGCTCTTAGTTTATGTGGCGAACACATCCATATATATTACGACGAGAAAGCTGCGATGCTTAATAGGAATATAGCCTGAGATTAGTGCAGGCTACTGTATCATACACATTAGTTATTGGAATGCGTAAAATTTTTCTTTTCCCTAATTGGAAGTCGACCGAAATTACTAGTCTCTTAATTGGAAGATTAAAGCAGGAATAAATCATGCGTATTCGGAATTACTTAGCTATTTTTGTTATTATTTTTATTTGTTATTCCCAGTTGTTAGCTTTTGAATTTAAATATTATTCTTCAAAAACACAAAAATATTGAATATAAACGGCCAGTAACGAACGTAATGAAGTGACAGTGGGTAAGGCACGTCGCACGTGTAAACCATAGCTGTTTGGGGCCGTATGGTTCCCGAGTGGCGACTAGATGAAACGACAATATAGTTAAAGCGCGACCTTTAGGAAGTCGGTGAATGCGGGCAGCGCAAGATCGGCCATCATGGCTATCTATAGGGAGCCTATGCCCAGCAGTGGGCGTCTATGAGCTGAAAAAAAAAAAAAAAAAAAAAGCGTATCAAGAACTAATTTGTATAAATTATTCATCGTAAGGCTTCTCTTGCCCACCGATAATATTACGTTGTTAGCCACTTACTATGTAACAATGCAAATAATAAAATAAATATTTATCCGCTTACTATACATAAATGTAAGATAAAAGTTTAAAACTGGTACCATAGAAAAATTATCACTTAGCAAATTTTGCCAAATTCTTTATAAGCTTATAATATATACATATATTCATAAACTAATATTATATATATCTATACACATAAAGACATTAACAAATAAATAAATATTAATTAAGTATGTAGCAATTTTTAAATTGAGCTTTTTAATTTATTATGGTTTATGTAGTGAATTTAAATGTATCATTTAATCTATTTACATATTGATTAATTAGCACAACTGGCAACTACATTTTAGAAATATTAATTATGTAATTAATTAATAAAAAAATGTAATAAAGGAATTCAATTAGCTATGATATATATGAATAACGCTGATATCCTAAGGGAGGTAAATAAATAAATAAATATTTTTTATTGTGCCACAATAACCATATGATCATTGTAATTTTCAAAAAATCACTATATTCACGCAGGCCGGTTCACAAGAATTAGAAAATATTAATGACTACGAATTCACGCGCAGACTTCTTTAGGCTTACTAAACTCAGTGGGTTATATTATTATATATAAACCGAGTAATTAATATATCACAAACAGATATGAATGTAGTTGTTACAAGTTAATTGTTGAATTGCTTCACGTTGATAAATAACCTTTAGTTGATAGTCTATAAGTTTGTGTTGTTAGTATGATATACTAAACTTATATAACGTAACATAATAAGATAGCTTCCATATTCCACAAGGTCAACAAACGTAATTATTAAGGTCATCAGGAGATACTAGATGCAGGCAGTTTCCAACTAGTCCTATAGGAAATCAGCAGTTAACGTCCTCCGACTCAAATGTTTAAACAGGTAAAATAATTAAACAGGGCGTAACTTCACTTACTACCATCAGGTGTACTATTTATTCGTTAATTATTGTATAACAGATAAAAAAATATATCGAAATTTAGTTTTAGCATCATTGTAGCATGGCATACAATAGATATTTTTCATAAACTAGCTCAGTTGTTTCGTATCGTATGCTGTTTAGTTAATACATGTGTTAAACGCTTAAACTGTTTTAGTGGACTTTTTTATTAATGCCAGAAGCTAACCACTCACTTAAAAGTATCTCATTTTAGACACAAATAAAAGATTCCGCGACGTTCACTCCCATCCGAACGGCGATGCGTTAGTGCTGTTACGCACTTTGAAGATACGTTTTACAAATGGCCGCATCACTAAGCGACGACAGCGCCGATGCTATGGGTAGACGCATTGTCGCAGCTGTATTCGTCTAAATATAAAGACAAAAAGTCCTTAAATACTAAGAAATACATTCAAAGTTATTCCCGTTTTTAACTGGCTATTCTTTAGTGAATCCCTCTGACTCGGCAACAGGGCTCCACTATTTCTGAATGTGATAAGGTTGCGATTGAAGTTTTTCAACGATAACTGCCGCGAATGTAGAAAATTTGGTTTTTATTTTTATACATCCACTAGCGATATTTATTATTATTATATAATATATTATTTCTATTATAATAATCAAAAACAAAATATAACAAAAGCTAAGACCATGAGTACCTTTGTTATAAGTGGAAACACATAAAACAATTTCGTCACAAAATAATAATATGCAAAAACGGACTATAAAAAAAACTAATGTATATATATTTTTTTCCTTCTTAATTAATTAAATATATTTACTTCTTAATATATAGACTATACAATGACAGATATTAAGAAGGAAACATACAAATATTAACAATTATTTATTTCAACATTTTCCAATTTTCGAAGCAATGTTTGTTTTGAAAATACTTTCTTTAATCCGATAGCTAGCAATTGTAACAAGGCGCAGCTCTCTCGTGCACCCCCCAGTGGGAATGTTATACGTGATTCAAAAGACAGCTCAAGCTCTGGTCCCCTGTGCCTAATTATTCCTAAAAGTTTTGGCCTAAGCGAACCATGAGCTGGGAGTTCCCCTAATCCGGTGAAATTAATAATATAATGAGCAGAGTAGAGGTTTTTGAGGTAGTCCTCGAGCTTAGTGTAAAGAGGTTTAGACTCAGCGTCTTCAGCGCAGTTTTATTCAGTGAAGGTTTACACACAAAGAGGAAAGCAGGCTTCACCATTATTGGCATAAATTTAGCCATATGAAGGCTTGGCTTAAAGATTTCGATTAGGATCAGTAGGAGGCGATCTACATCTAGTCTTTCGACAACAAAGTCATCCATCCACTTTGTAGGTGGATTTCTTCCGCTGCGATTGCTAATCCGTGATTTTCACTCCAAATCTTAAATCAAGCTATTTGTGGTGATCGGAAGAGTTCTAAAGGCCTTCAGCTTAAACATTTTTGCAGTAACTAAGCCCGAGGTCTTTTTCAAAATCCTCGGCTTCCGCCGTTATACTATTTATTTCATTGGATTGAGATATCCTCAAACTGTCTGTTCCCTTTAGACTGACTTTATTAGAAGTAACTAGGCGCAGAGCATTCCCACTTGTGGCCGCTCGAGGTAATTAAACCCTTTCTCAATATGTTGCTACTATAAAATTTTACATATACTTAACAATTATCTATCTATCATTCATTTGAATTAATGTTTTGCGAAAGATATGTTTTAGATTACTAATACGGATGTATTATTAAATTTTATATATAAACAGACATTATGTATAAAATTTAATTTTTTTGACATCAGACGACATTAAAAATGTAAAACGTGGTTTTATCTGTGATTATATGTCAATAAAAAAATAGCATGTACGTTGTTCAAATTCATGGATCCGCTATGTATTTTTAAACAATGTGTTTATTTTCCTCATAGTAAAAACGAGAAAGTAGAATCCGTGTTGCTTTGCAACACATAACAGAGTTGCTTCCTAATTTATCCCGGGTACATTTGCCATACTGCAGGCTGTGTGACAGACCCCTCACCGTACGACAACGGGCACCGACTGGATTTTTAAATGAGATGACATGGCTCACCTAAATACATACTCTGAGTAATCATTTCGAATTGTATACAAAAATATAGTTTTTAAAGAAACTTATTGTGCGACAAGAGGTACAGTAAGATTTTGAGTTTAGATTCAAATAAAATTTCTTAAAATGCCTAGGCTTTTTTCAGAACGGCGGAAGCTGAAGCGGCCTGCATCCAGAATCTTCCAACGAATTTGATAATTGTGTGTGGGCAGCCTACGCTACGCTTGCCGGTCTGCGTTCTCCACTCCATAATCCAAGGTCCTAGCGGCTATCTGTTATCTATGCTACATGTCTGCCCATAGTCACTTCAACTTGTCAATCCACTAAGCTTTGTCGGTTACTTTCGTACGCTACTTCTCATTCTGATCTGGTTTATTAGGGAAATCTCTAGATCTAGATCAATCAATTTTGTAGATCAAAAATCTACCAAAGTTTTAATATTTTGAATGAAACCTTAATCGAGATAGAATCGAATTAAAATTTCTTTCAATCGTAATGTTGAACAATTGAAAATTCAGAAGAAGGTGTCGGTTACAAATCTATCAGCTATCACATTATAAAAATGAATGTACACTCCTTGTCGCTTCGATTTATGTTCACAGGGTAGTCGTGTTATAAATGTTTCATTTATTCACTCCCAAGTTCGCATGAAAGTCATGAACGTGGCATCAAATACGATGGTAGCAACGCGAAGTCCGGCGCAGAGTTGCTGACACATTTGACTATAATTCTCATGAATAAAAAGTTAGTTGGCTGTTGAGTTGACAGTCGGGAGCGGCCAGGATAATGAGCAGGAATTTAAATTTCATGTCCACTTATTTAGTTTACTTTTTGGCTTTTTAAAAGTTCTATGAGCTGTAGTTACGTGGCTGAATAGAATAATAAAACTTTAACGGATTCTAATTTAATATTAATTAAATTACTAAAAATACCCTTAAAATATTTTCACTTTCGTGCACTTTTCATTGAGTTTGTTGTTTGGTGTCTCGTTATTGAAATAGTAGAATAACTGAAAATATAAATAAATAAAAAGGTTTCCTTATTACACTGTAAAGTGAAATTTATTCAATAAAATCGTGTAAATAAATGTCAAAATAAAAGAGACAATGGAAGTAAAAGTCGACGCTAAGAAACGGCAGTGTTTTTTAACTTGACGCGAGCAACTTGTTCGTTTGCTTATCTCGGCTATTAAAAAAAATAATGAAAACATTTGTGGTAATCATATTCAGGCTATTCAATTTAAATTTGTACACACAACGGCATAAGTATAACAATCATGTCAATTAACATTTTAATGTAGGGCTTGTTATTTTTAATGCATTTTACACAAGCGACGTATGAATAACAGGAAGATACGGTTATTTATAATAAGGAATTTTAATTTGTTACACCAACGCCTAAATGGTCGGGCGAGCTTGTAAAAATTTCGTCATTAAAAGAAGAAAAGCCTTCGTCAAATGCTCATTAATTACGAAGTCATTTATGCATGTAGAGACGAATTCAAACAGCCAACCTGCCCATACTTGCTTTTCTTTAATGGATTTTTAACAAAAACTTAATTAAAAATCGTATCTCGCGTGTTCGAAGGAAATGAACTCATTCTTCGGAGTCGCTGACTGACGTCTGGACTGACGGGCCGTCATTACGCCGCTCGCCCACTGTACCTTGGCCCCGGGCTCATCGCGCAAACTCGATTTCTGCTCTGCAGCTATGCCCGGCGTCCTCTACACCCCTTTGGAAATTAAATAATTAATTCGCGCACTCGGGCAAGGTGCACAAAAGGACTCCACGAGCTACATCTGCTTATAAATTATACCACTCTATTAGCAACAAAACATCTATTGAAAACTTTAGTGAGATATAGCTAACATAAAAAATAATTAGAGGTTTTACTTTTATAATTAAAACAAACACATCGACGGAAACAACAAAAATATGGGGTACAGCTCAGGAATGAACTAAAACACTTCGTCGTGTTTATATTAATAAACTTTTAATGTTAAAAATGGTAAATTTTAATATTAAATTATTCCCACTTTTTTTAAATTACATACAATATCCATTACGAGCATGTTAAAATAGTGAAACTACCTTTTAAAAAAATATACAAATAAACCATAGTCTTTTAAGTGCTGTTACTCTGTTTTGTTCGACGTTCATTAAAATTAATTTTTCTAAATATGATTCAATGAGAACGGAACAAACACACATTATATATTTAATATATATGTTCGCGGGGATATTAAACTAGATTCTTATTAAAACATTGTTATTATTAAGTCATTATTAAAATGGAATAATGATGAATGAGATAAATATAATAAATGTTAATTAAAACTATTATTATTTCAAGTCAAAAAAATAATAAATCTCTAATAACTGGATATAATCAAAGGAAAAAAAACACTAGGAATGCGTTTAAAAAGTCGAATAAAGCACCTGTATCTAATTTAGTAAGTGAGCGAGACAACTCGCATTATAATATTCTTTTAAAGATTTTTTCACTTGTTTACAGAGCATACTCAGGTGGCAAAGAGTGTAAAAAGTCGCATATAGGTATGAAGACGCTGGATTCAACAAAACCAACACGGAGCGGCCACAAATTGGCGGTTCAGCGAAGCTGGCACGTCGTGACTTAGCCGGCGTGCCGCGGGCGCGCACCGTGTATACATTGCACGAGCGGAGCGTGTAGCGCAGCGTGTTTTGTTGTTAATTTTTATTTACCTTAATATTGATTGTACAGGAATATTGTAGCTATGACACTAGATTATTATTAATTGATGTCAAATAATATTATATAATGTTTTGCATAATTTTATAATTATATTTTTTTTCTTTGGTAAAGTATTATCTTATAGTATATAGTACCTTTCAAACAAAATATAATATGTGTTGTTGTGTTTATACAATTAGATATAAATTTTGAAATATACAAACAGAAATAAGATTACCTTTAAATTGAGTTTATATAGAAATATAAGTGAATTAATTGTCAAGTATCATTTTCATCGTTTCAGTCTTAGTACGTTCTCTATACCTATCCCGATTTCCAATAAGGCCGATTAGAAATGGCCTGCATCCAACATCTTTCGACGACTTTAATACTTTAATAAGGTTAAATATCCACCTCATGCGTCGTTTCGCTTGCTGGTCCGTAGTCTTCATTCCAGAACCTTAAGGCCCCATCTGTTCATCTTGCAATGTAGCATGTCCTCTGCTGTTTCAGCTTGTTAGGTATAGCTATTATTTATTCATGTAGTAATCTATATTATTTTTTAAATTTCGTATTTTCAAACCTGAATACCAAACCCAGGTTTAATATTGATCATAAATTTATCATTGTTCCTTATTTAAATGTGGCAATGTGTCCACACGCTTAGGAGTCCACTACGATTATTTGCTCAGTAATGGTGGAAATCCATTAAACAAGCTTCTTTTAGTGATTGAACTACAAGTAAAACGACATCGCTAGAATGCATTTTTGAATTGCATCCAGTCAATTTGCAGCAACTAAATTGCGATTCTTTGCTTACGTTTAACGAACCGTCTCCTATATCATTACTAGACGTTGGATATTCGGATTTATATTTGTTATTATTATAACCTATAAGTTATTGTTGGCTTGCTATGAAAAGCACTTTTCTATCAAAATATCCCGTGATTTGAATGGGTAAGATGGCTTTACTCGGGCCTCCATAGAGGACCATTATAAGACATAGGCCTACCCCAAATACATTTATGGGGTTGGCGATCGCAATTTTATTTCATGGTACGCAAAAAACGCTGCTGCCGATCCTCTAGAAACTTGTTTGTGAGCAGTGGCAATTCTATATAATTAATGCACAAAATGCGAATTATATGAGGTTGCATCCCAGGACCGAACCCGCAACCTACAATCACAAGTCTCAGTCCTTTACCGCTGTAACTTTGGATAATTATGCATCCGAATGTCACAGCTCTGGCATTCAGGGTGATTGGCTATAGATGTAAACGCGTCAAAAAGTTTCCACTCCTTTTACGTATCAACCTGCGTAAAACAATCCCTATGAAATTAGTTACATTTTTTTCTCTATGGGAATGCGACAGGCTAATTATTTCCTGCATTACAATGAATGCAAGAATAGATAGTAAACAAAATTAATTTTAACATGTCGTAATTCCAAATTTGAAAATTCTTTTTCCGCATTACGTTGTTTAATATTTCTGAAGCCGTTGATTTTTAGATGGTTCACATATTTTAATTGGTATCATATGAATTATACACTCAACTCCTTACAGGTTTTACATTTATAATCAATCATTCTGTATATCAGGTTATACATATCAATTGCAAACGTGATCTTTGTAATGCGAATTATATCGTGGTTAACAATTTTAAAGAAATCTATGTTCATATTTTTTGTAGTAATGGCAGCATTTCTTGATGTAAACTGCTGACTCATTCGGCTGCGTGCTGGTTTTCAAACACAACATTTCTGCATTTTGTCTCTTTCGGTAGGACCTTAATAAGTTATACCAAATTATGTAATATGACCGTAACAAATTGTAATTTAAGATGCTTATTCTACCTTAATTATTAATCTATTAGTAATATTAACGAAAGGTTGGAAAAATTACCTTTTGTAGCTTTTGTATTTTTAAGTACTTGTTATGATTTAAAAAAATGTTAACTGTTACAACAAATTCTTTTGAGATTAATTTCTAATAGCCTCTTACGTGTTAATAATCGATAATAATTTCTTTTTTAATTAAAATAGTTTTATTTTCTTTGTAATGTAATACAAGAAAATAAGCTTAACGTAATACTTTAAAAAGTTTAAGATAAGCCGGCATAACTACGTTAGTAAGCGGAGTAATTGTTCAACATTAAATTTTGTTGGGTAAATACATATTTTGTATATATATATATATATGATCGGTAAAACTATGTACGATCAAAACAAAACTATCAGTTTTTTTTAAGATATGTTTCAACATTAAAATCAGGTATTACTTACAATCTTAACAGATTTATTTCCGTAATGTACATGAAATTTTAGAAATGAATATTTTAATACCTCGTAAATTTCGTATCAAATGTAATCAGATCAGCAGACGTTTGGACTAATAAAAAAGTGAACGTTCACTACAATAAAAACGTTGTTAAATTTTTTAAACAAAAATTACACCCTGCAATCATTCTGGCCACTGAACCTATAACTTAGATAAAGGTTATGATCAATAAAAAAGATAAATTGAACAAAAGTGAATTTATTTAATCTGTGGCAGCATCGTTGAAAGAAATGTTTTAACCTTCTCGGCGCATCGACATCTAAATATAATTTTTATGAAATTGTTAGAAGAACAATTTTAATTTTCTTTTGTGTTTTTTATGTTGAAATAATTGTTAATATACCTTGATTAATTAAATTTTAAATTGAAATATGTCTTAGTTTTAGTTTGGGTCAGTATAGAATGGTTGTTATTATTAATTATACTGACATTGTATATATTGAAAAAAGTAATTATAATGGATGTATATTATTATTATTTTTTGACCAAATTGTCGTATACCTGTACCGTTTTATAATGATGGTATTCGTAGCCTATATTTTTGGTTTGATTGTATAATATTATTTTTGGAACAAAGGTAGAACAAAACAAATAAATAAATTTGGAATGACTCCAGCTACGAAATAGATTTAAAATATTAATTCTTATTTTATACTTCTATTTGTACTCATCACCTTGTGACTACTTTAATTAGTTTGTATATGCACAATTTTTATTAAAAGTATAATTATCAAAATATTTATATTTACACATTAAAGAACTGTTTCGATTATATTAATGTATAAAGTGGAGCGTGATATAAGGTGTTATAAAACAATAGCGGTTTTGAGAATTTTTACACATTACTTGCTTTTTACTAATGTACTACTAATAATGCTGTATAAAGGACGCAAGCTTTCTCTTTGGGATATAGTACGGTTTGTAGTCTAGCGCTATTTAGAAGATATCTTATACGTTTTGGTTTATTTTACTACAATTTTGCTACATTGATTTTAAAAAAAAAATTCTGTTGTCATGCTTGTAAATTGTACCGTGATTAGAAAAATGAACTTCTTTTTTTATCAATTTTCTAAATCAACCAAAATCGTAATTAATAAGAACTAGTAGATCTTTCGATTATGTATTCTATAATGTTGATATTAATGTCTTTAGCTGTACACAAAAAAATATTTTGCACATTGTATTTTTTGTCGGGTCGCAATGCGCATTAGCAAATAGCCGCAGTAGCGTTGAAAAAAAAATGTGCGAATCAACTTTGCTGATTACACTAATATAATTTTGGTGATTACGAAATACTTTTAACATAACATAGTTTCGGAAAATACTAAAATAAAATATCAATAACTAAATGTAATAAATAAATATAACTCAAAAAATATTCTAGAGAATAATAGTATAGAAATGTATTCAAAGATCGAGCCAACTCTTTTGAGACGATTTATGAGGGCATATATGAAGATTCATCAAAACTATTTTGTATTAGAAATGTAAAATCACCTAAATAATGTTAGCAATAAAAATGCTACCAAGTCTATTTTTCCGACATGTATAAATTTAAAATGGAACTCTTATAATGTATTTTAACATGTAGGATAACATTAAAAGTAATTTTAGATATTATTTTATTACCGTGACTTGGGACCCTGTATTGCATTATCTTAGTAATTAATGTTATGAATGAGCGCTTTATGCTCGAAGCAGTTTCTGATAAAGGACACGTGACATGAATTTTATTACTTAAGTAAAAGTTATTCGAGGTGACCGTGAAGATTTTGGTAGTAAGAAGTGACTGACCTTTACTATTGATTTCAATAATTCTATGAATATGATTAAAGATATATGTCTTTTTATGAACGTCTGTTTGTTTGAGAAGGTCAGGAAAACTAAGCAAATTTGTATTTAACTATATAATAATATGGAGTAAATAGTTTATATAGAAAATTACTGTTTAGACGGATGAAAGTTATTGACATAGCTCGATAGCTGATTGACAACTTGTAGTGCCTGTAGGCCACAGAACGCGTAGAACAGATGGCCGTTAAAGCCTGAAGGTGCTGGAGAAGAGATCGTGGACCGGCAAGGTGGATACACGATTTAACTTAGGTCGACAGAAGACACTTTCAAATTTATTCGAAATCCACGGATATAAACACGGATAAAGGCCTACTTATTCCGAAGTGGACGTTCTAAAGCTGAAATTGTGATGATGATGATGATGAACAAGGCAGTTTGAGCTAGTCTATTAAAATCTTTAGGGTAAGTTTTTGTTACAGCAAAAATTTACTTTTATACTTGTTATTAGATTATTATTGTTGTGGAGTTTCCACTGCTAGTACAAATTTTCTTTTAGACATTTGTTACAGGTTATAAATTGTTACTGGAAGAGTGATGACATAAGTTTCTTACGAAGGATTAAATCAAATATATGGTTTTATGTATATCATGAGGAGCCTGGTTTTTCCAATCTTTCTTTACGGAGCTGAGAGCTTGACGCTAAAGATTTTGGATTGTCATTAAATAGACGCCTCGAAAATCTGGTACTGAAGACGGAGGCTCAGAATCCCGTGGACGTCAGACCGAGCTAAGTTTTGATTCTCAAATAACTAAACATAAAAGAGAGGTTATCATCAACTGTTAAATTCAAATCTTGAAGTTGTTTGGACATGTCACTCCTAATTACGACTCAATGAATTGTTTGGTGGTGAAAGGCAAAGTAGTAGGCATGCGATTGTGGATTTTCTCACACAAGATGGACAAATCTCATTTAAACTCAATTAAAATCAAATAATATACATGGAAACGCATGGCGAGAGCAGTGAAGGCACCAGAACTGACCGGGGCATAGCCACCACTTCTCTGATAAGAGTGGTCTTAGCTATGCCCTGACATGACGACGAGAGACGACTGAGAAGATATTGTGACGTTTTTAGCCATTGTTCTTAAGTGCCTAAATAAATAATATACATTTTATTGATTACAATAACCTATATAATAATAACAAATGTAAAAATGTTAATAAAAATGTAAAATGTTATTAATGATAACAAATGACCTTAAAAACACTATTTAAAAAAAACCTCTTTTATAATTAAATAAATTCTGACTCCTTCATAAAAAATGAACAAATTGTTGCTTGTATAAATCTAAAAATATTAACGATTAATCATAGTATAAAGTGGGGTGAGTGTGAGTGCGTCTGACAAAAACCTAATTTCTAAACAACACACACGGTGCATCAGAGCTACATGCAAAGTATAATATTGACAACACCATCTTTGTACATACTCGAAATCTCCTAATATATCTAAACCAATCTAAGTTTATTTCCTAAACTATATATAGACTGAGAAAATGTAACATAAGTCTGTCCGGTACTATCATATTGTAACGTCCTGATCCGAGGTGACCGAAGGAGACCTGGTGGTAAGTTACGGAATACGAAGTTTACACTAAGCGCCCTCTGCGGTTTACTTCCTTAAACCAGCGTAACAAGTATATAGCAAGAAGGCAACCGTATAGATCCAGTTAAAAAAACATCTCATGCATATATATCGTATATTTTCACTCCTTTGTTGGCCTATGGTGCGGCGAAGCCAAGCAGTCTCCGAAGTAAATCCAAAGCGTGCTTTAGGATTGTCTAACTTCACGTAAACCGGAGAAAATATTTGACAGTTTTTTTACTACTAATATTGAATATAATTAATTTTAACCTTTTTAATTTTATGATTGTTATGTATATGTAGTACAGGACTTTCAATATTAATATTTAAAAAAAATTTTTTTTCATCACTTTCGCGCTGGCCTTTAGAAGTACAGGACAAAAGCTGACACGTTATTTGTACTGTGTAGTCTGTGGCGGTTTTCATGTAAACATTACAATTTCAGATAAATTATAAGAATACTAAATAAATTTGATTTGGCGTCTAAAATATAACATGTATCTAAATAAAAAAGTTTTGTTTTAAATGCACATGATGGATCAGTATTCCGTCAAAATAGAGAGATTAACTTTATAAGAACATATTATGTATTTTTATATATATATATATAAGACAAAGATCACAGATATTTAGTAGTCATTGTTTACGGCAACTGGACGTAGCTGAATCATGTCGGTAGGCTGTCGTTTACATTCCTTAACGCATTTCTTCGGATAAGGCGTGTAAATCTTCACGCTATCCGACCGATTGTTGCGGAAGTTTTATGGGAAACGACTGCCCGCCCCACGTACATTGTATGCGATGACGTTACATTTTTGCGATGCCCAATTGTTTATGGTTTGTTAGAAAAAAATGTAACGTCCGATACAGCGGGCTCGTTAGCTGAATTCGGAAATAATTCGCGCACGGATATCAAAGATAATGTCCGTGAAATACAAACATTTTTTGTGTGTTTTTTAACTTGAGTATTTTTTGTATTAGTTGTATAACAAGAGACCGTATGTAGCGTTTGAGATATAGGTCCTGATATGCACACGGATTTTTTTTAAGATAGTTTTAATTTTTTTCACAAGTTAAAATAACAGTGGGAATATTATGTATCGCGTGGAATAGATGGCCGCTGGAACTTTAAGGTTGTGAAGTGAAGACTACGAACAAAGCTAGCTTAGCGTAAGATTCGTTGCAAAACGCTGGATGCCGGACGCTTCCTACCGATCTTATTGGAAATTTATGTGAGAGGACAAAAACGTCCTGCCGGTGAAATGATGATGATTTTTATTCCAAAATGATTGTGCACCCGTTTGCAGAACAGGGTCACAACGTCTAACGTGGTAAAGCTTAACCAAGTCCGCTCTATATAGATACAAAGCTTAAACTGTGTTATGAACAGTAACCCCGAAACCGACCGCTTTTTCAAACTTACTTATTCAATTTCGACAAAACAGGCGTTTTATATTGACAGGAAGCAAGGTACGCTCTGAGATGATTTTGATTTGGACTCTCATACGCAACGTCACTCAGTACAAAAGGTTTGTTATAATCGAAGTGTAAGAAAAATGAATATCTTATATAGAAAAATATAAATATATTCATCTACGTTTAAAAACGGTTAATGGAAAGTTGATGTGGAAACAGGCATATCTCTCAACAAAATCCGAATGTTATGTAAATAAAGTATGGATTACGGCCCACGCCCTGTTTTTGAAAGAAAAGCCTTGTCTTAACTGTGGGAATATTACAAGAGTAATTATATAATAATGTAATTTAGATTAATTGCGGTTTGTTTCTTATTCTGTTCCTTGCAAGAGGGGCGTTGGACACGCGATGCGTAGCGCATCAACGGGATCGTCGTCTACAGCGAATCCGACACCGCGGCGAGTGCCTCTCATTTACATACGCCGATCATAAATTCTCGTTTGTAAGAACACTCTGGCATTTTTATTGTGCATCTCTTTGTACGGAGCAAAAAAGTTGACGGGTTTTTTTTTTCATAACGAGATAGACCATAATGCGACGACCTTTGCTCAGCTCTATACAAATATTAATTCTTTGCATGCTGGCGCAGTGAGCTAATCGTTTTTTATCGACACAGACGGTTATTACGGCGCCCGGGATGGCCGGCGGAGGAGCGGCGTGGGAGGTTTCTTGTTTATTGAAATTGCTTCACTACGCGCCGTACATTTTTGTATATTACGCATAAAACTTTCGTATCGACGCTGACACCTGTTTTGTAATTATACGTTAAGCTCCTGAACATTGTAATAGATGGTTCTATAAATTTTATAGATAATTAAATAGGACCTTAGTTTTTATATGAAGCCTTATTTATATAAAAAAACTAAAACGCTAACTATCATAACGCTAAAAATACCATAACTAAAGTTAGTACTTTGAATTACTCCTATTTACAAACTATTTACTAATAATATGAAAAGCATCAAATAAGTATAATATCGTAGCCGTTTAAATTTTCTCCCTTTATTCTATTTTTACCTAACTTTTTTTTACTATTTAATACTGCACATATATATTAGTATAAAATGGTTATTTCAACAAAGTCTACGAGACGAGCTGTGCGTTGTTTAGTGTTTTGTTAAGTGGTGAATTTTATTGTAATTTCAGATAATTTCGGGTTTAAAAGCTTTTCAATTTGCAAGAATTTCAGTAAACCAACAGTTACATTTATGTACGTTTTTCAGCTTATGGTAAATTTCTATTTTTTTTTAAATAAATCAATTAATTGCATTTAGTATTATTGGTAGTTGTGATCTTATTTATTTGTTAAAAACATTTTTGTTTAAGTTTTATACAATATTTTTTGATTATTTTGAAATATTTTTTTAAACAAAAATTTTAGTGCTTTTTATTGTAGGTATATTTATTCTTTTTATTTCTGTTAAATAGTATAATAATACATTAATTTAGTAATTGTGTTTTTATTTATTTACACTTACATTGTTGGAATAGCGAAGTTCATGCTTTGTAATTATTCTTTACTAGATAACTTAACTGTGGTTTATTCCTTCAATTTACTGTTTTTACTTACTACCATAGCGTTGGGTTTTGACTGCTATGAGTATAAAAAAAAATTTTTGTAAACAGCTCTTTATAGTGTTCTTTACAAGTTCTAAGCTTCTTTCAGATAGGACCACAAGTTACATAACAAATCGCGTACGAGTCGACAAGACATTTGAATTTTTAATCTTACGATATCGAAGTTTACATGCAGCGTATTTGTGATGTTTCGGAGCAGTGGTGATTAAAAAATTTTCAAATAATATACGCCTATTACATACTAACTGGGGAGTACATACTAACGCTAAGTCCTTACCTATGAAGCTACTATAACTCTGGTTAATTTTATAAGAAGGTTCTAGAACATTAATAAGTTTGGCCTGCCACACTTAATATATTAATTGTAAAATATAACAAATCTTTTACAATTATTTTATTAACAATGTTATATAGTGTTATATGTTTACAAAATCTACAAATTCTCAAAAATGTGTTAACTGCATAACAATCATAATTGAAGTAAAGCAAGAATTCATACTCAGGGCGTTATAATTAGTAATATGGATAATCAATACGATATATAGAAGATTCCTTCATAATATTTTATTATTTAATCTGATTTCATCATCATCACGTTGTCAGCCGATAGAGGTTCACTGCAAGCCACAATGTCTTGCGACATCCCGGGATCTTGTCCATGTTGTTGGTCCTTTGATCAATACTATATTAATTATATTTAAATCGTGTCTACTCAGTAAGAATAAGAAGACAGATATATATATATGAATGTAGTAGTTCTTCATTGTATATAAATAAATATTTTTTGTAATGTTAAATTATTTATTTTTATTGAATTAAAAGGCGATTCATATAATATTCAAATATCGTAAGAAATAGTATGTTCTGTATAACCACTAATTGAACGCCGGAGGAAGTATCCCATCAAACTCGATGATTCGATATTACCAGTTTACGACGATCATTTTAAATAATTAAAAAACTTATCGAAACGTTGTAAAATGGTCTATCAAGCCGACTCTGAAATATAGCGGATTATGTATATTTTACGATCGATTCTCTATGTTATCGCTTTTATATTCTTTATTTCAAATCAATATTTTATAAACATTTGTAACGATGAAAGAATTTCGGCGGCAAGCGAAAGGTTCGGATTAAGAGAGCACCGTGAAATTTAATATAAGTTTGTGCAGTCTAGAACATATTTTAGTTGCGATGAAGAAATTTGCATTTAAACGAAAAGGTATATTTTTAACACCTTTTATAGAGAATAGGCGTGACATATTTATGCCCTAATCATAAATATACAGGGCATAAAGGTATATAAGATTTAAAGGAGTGAAAATATAGTTGATTTGCTGTAAATCAATATTGGTACATTAATCCAATGATCAATGGTTTCAAAAACTATAAATCACGTAATGATAATGTAGTAAAAAAAATGTTTTGAAAATTCGGAATAATACACATTAAAATTATTTACTGTATTCTGTCCCTGTAGACTTTGTGTTGCTAGAAGTTATTGGCCGGTAGCATTCAAGTAGAAAAATAATTTAATGAAATATATTTCAGAGAATCACATTATACAGATTAATTAGGAACAGTTGAATTAAGCATTACCTTTGAGCTAAACGTTAAGTACCTTAATGATTTTACTCCTGTATAAAATTATAATCACCTTGTATAATATTAGTATTTAAAAAAAAAAACAAAATTGTGTAGCTTAGATTTACAGAAAAATTATTTAATCTTACTTACATAATTTTCCTGTAGAACTTAAGAATTTACATCTAAAAATTAAAAGTTAAGAGACTAAAGGAAACAATGGTTAAATACTTAATAATATAAACAGAATACAGGATGCGCGTTTATGAATACTTGTGGAGGGAACGCATTCCGGGTCAGGAACACGCTCATACCGGCGCGATTGTGGACGCTTCTGATTTACTCGCTTAATATTTTACGAGTGATCATTAAAATGTTTTATTTTTGATTTACGACCGTCTCCAAAATGGCCGCGCCGATATTTCAGGCGGCGCAGCTAAAATTGTTAGCAGCATTCAATGAAAGACTTCATTTGTTAATTTTGTTCACCTCCATAATATTTACAGAGGTCGTAAACATTCGAGTTGTAAAACTCCAGGAACGTTATTAATATTTCGTTTCCACGTAATATAGATATATATTTGAGTGACGTGTTTCCAGTTAGCACGGAATTTATTTAAGATGTTGCTGACGTATTTCAAAGCGATGCGCTTTGTAGCGGGAATGCATGTCTTACATCACTTTGTAAAGGTTTTCGTCTATATTGTAACCGTAAAAGATATCAAGATATTCTTGGCTCACAAGAGAAATTTCTTTTAACTCTTGATACTTTTCTTTCTAATCCAATTTAACACACAGAAGATATACGATGACTATTTTCGTACGATATTAATGAACGGTTTCGTTTTGTTTATAGTTCTTATTCCTGTAAATTATGCTTTTAAACGATAAAGTTGCAAAAAGGTCGCATAGTTCTGCAAATTAAAAATGTATTCAGTATTTTAAAAAGTAGATTAAGAGTTTTTCATTAAAATAAATAAAAACGGAATTGGCTTTGGTCAGACCATATCCTATTAGTTCAATTATCATCATTCGTTTTCAATAGCCAACTTTTATCATTTAAGAAAAATAATTAAAATTTCACGATACTTTATAATCTTTAAAACTTTGAACTTTGCTTTGTGACTTGGAATTCTAAATTTTAATGTTTTTTTTTTTTAAATAAAAGTTAACACAATGTTGTTCTGAAATTGAAGGCTTGTCCTTGCGTCTTTGAAATGAACATTAATTTTGTTCTGACTACGTTCTTTTAGACACTATAAAGAAACTTAAAGTTCATCTTTGAAGACTAGTTCTACGTTGGAGCCGGCGTCTCTGAAATTGTTCAAATGAATCATCCACGTGTACGACCCAGCCACCGTAAAACGATGCAATCAAAACTGTTTACTTTTTTTGCCAAAGGATTCAATGAAATTACTATATATAAAGTGGCAAAAATGCATCGTTAACAATAGTGAATATTTTGTTAAAATTAGTAATTACACATTTTTCTGGCAATAATGTTTTAATTAAAACAGCTATTATTATTACGTGCGAGAACCTATCGTGTAATTTGTCAAGATATAATAAAAAATCCTAAACATCGATCATGAGACGCGAGCCTTCAATACAATATAACGTAAATACTTTAGTATTGCGTATATTGTGTTTTATAGTTGGTTAATACGAGCGTCCGTCTCCGTGCTATTGTCACTTTGTCCGAAACAACATCGCCCGTCTGTCCGTATGATCGCCGGTCGAATCGCTCGCGGGCTTTATGAGGGCATAAAGTACCACGCGATCTGTCGTGCCATGTCCGCGCCGAGCGTGCGAAACACTATACCCGTTACACTCGACGCGCAGAACAATGGTGCGTGTTTTTGTCCGTGTTTTAATTTGATTGATGTGAGAACATTTTAATTTTAATTAATTTTTAATTAATACCTCTTAGTTCACAGTCAGGCACTATCGTCTAATGTATAATTACATATTTGATTAAAATATTTATTGCTTGTCTTTATGTATTAAGAATAATAAATACATTAATTCTAATTTAGGTAATAAATATATTTAATGTGACTACAGTTGTCTATTGCTTAAATATCTTTTCTGGGGCATAGCTGAAGCAGTGTAGTACATTATATCCATGTTACCGACTTCGTAAGATGGACTTGAAGCTTGAGCCCCAAGCATAGCAGGTGTACAGGAAAATTATAAGAGCTAGCTTTAAGTTACTTTTGTTATATAATTTTGGTTTTATTTGTCTCTGAAATCAAATAATACGACAATTTACTTTATAAATGACTGATATTACGAGTCTAATTATACCTTAGTGTAAATGTATTCATGTCGCTGACCAGGTCTTTGAATTACTAAAACTTTGTGGAGTATAGTGCGTACCATAGTAGTCTCACTACATCGAAAGCACGACTGAGATCAAATAATTTTACTGAACTTAATGTCTTTCGAATTGGATCACATTCACATACATGGAGTTATCGGCGTTTTTAATATTTAAAAAAAAATACAAAAGTTGAGGTGAATGATAAATAGACTGTCTTTTGCAGCAAAGATCTACCTCTTGTACTACTAAATATAGTAAGAATGTAGTTATTGATAAAGTTTTAATATTGAAAGCTCCTCGTCCAAAGTAATAAAATTGACATGACTTTTTCTCGTAACCTCTTATAAATAGTCATTACCAAAGTAAATGGAAGTTGTGTCTTTTTTAAAATCAATATAAAATAAATTGAAATAGCAATAACGTAAATAAATATAATAAAGCAATGTTTTATAATAAAAAAGTAATCTCATTTTTCACGCACGTTGGCATGTTGAACATTTTATAACAAAACACGAAGTTTCCGAGTCCGTGATTTGAAATGTAGGTGAAAATTGACCCCTTGTTTTAGTTCGCGAGTAGGTGTATTTATTTTGTATTAGAACCATTGTTCATCGAGAATGAATTGTGAGACTATCCGCAAAAACATTGAAATGTTTGCCTAACAACTATAAACAGAACGTAAAATCTTTTACTTTTTAATATTCGAATCTTAAAGTGGGCTACTTGTTAATATACAGTCTTCGATTTGCAATACATTGTTTGTAACGTAATTGTTTTGTAATATATTTATATCTCAGTAATCTTTTTTCTAAACTTGTAAATATTTATAAGACTAAGTGTTACTTTAAATGCACGAAAGATGTTTTGAATTTTATGTAACTAATAAACGGATACCTGTCGGTAGTTTTTTTTTTTACTTTATTCATATATTTTATTGAGAATTGATTAACCACGGAGTTTCGTTTATAAGTTGAATAATAAGTTTGTTTGTGTTTGATGTTCCCCGTAAACAATTGCCTAAGCATTGATAATATTATTATTATTACCTAAGTTTTTTTTAATATTATATGAATTATAAATGTCTTATGTCTTTTTTTACAAGCGTTTTTTGACGTGAGTTTGTCTCAGCATTTTTTATAAATATTACTTGGCATGTTACGCATTAAATCATAGTATGTCAAGCAATGTTAACATCGTTTTTTGAAATGGAATTATTAATTGTTTGTCTTATTTTTACCCCAATATGATATACATCATTATACAATATTTATGTACTTCGATTGAGATATTGTACCATAACATATAATTAAAAACTGTGGCTTTGATGTAGGTATAAACCTGGGTTTTAAACAGGGACGTACATAATAAAGATTTGAGATAAATTTACGTACGTACTAATATTCGTAACAGGCTCACAAATCTTCTTCTAGTATTTCATTTGGATTTTTTTATTATGTTTGTTAATTAATATAATTTTGTACAAGAATAGAGTCATGAAATTAAACTGCAGAGATGAAGATAAAATATTTACTCGTATAAATTTTTTTTTCCAATATTGCCCTTTTGGCATTCGTAAATTCCGCAGGTTTGTAAGAGCAGGGCCTTAAACCTAGTGTTTGGTAGCGAAAGTCGGAGGTCTATTCAGGAGTCTCCGCTCGGGCCTTTACATATTAGTTTTTTACTGGATTGGGAGATAACCAAGCTCTTTCTTGGATTATGATAATGTCTGACCTGCATCCAGGGTCTTCTAACGAACTTATTAAACTCGTCTATCTATCTTGTGATTGGACACTCTACACTGCGTTTGCTGTCTCCACTCCAGAACTCTATGGCCCCAGTGACCATCTGACCTCTATACTGCCACTTTAATTTAATAATCCGCTGAGCATTGCTGATACTTGATCTTGTAGAGTAACCTCAATTATAATATGATCTTTAATGGAATCATGCGTTACCTTGCGGAAGACCATCCTAAGTAAGAAAAGGACCAATATTTAGCCACTTCCGCACATGCAGTGGTAGTCGCGCAACAAATTGCACCGCCCGCCAGCCCGCTGATAAATGCTTATGCGGCAAACAAATCGAATCACACAACTGCCACCGCCAAATCACTCAACACGTGTTTCACCCCTCCACGGGGCATCTTCAGGAGTTATGTTGCACCGATTAGTGCCAAACACAGAGTCAAGACTGGCTAAATATTGGTCCTTTTCTTAATTATAATATGATCATCAAAAGATCGCCGATGATCTTGCATTGTTGACGATTATATACTAGAACTCAAACAGAAAATATTCTAATGATATCTACTTAGTCATGTTTATTTTGAAATATTATAAAAGTTTTGTCCATATTTTAGAGGTGATCATGACACCGGTTTACAATCTCCAGGAGCATTAAACAAACATCAATTAACTTATTATAATTTTAAACCAGTGGGTGGAATGTCAAATACGAAAACATCGGGTTACTAATAGACAATAAATAATTTCAACGTGCATTAGCCTTGGTCGGGAGCTAACATAGAGGCGACTATCAGTCATACGGTAATTGTGTATTCATGTAAATTTAATTCATTAGCCACTTGCTTCGATTTTCGTTTGACGATTTGACGGAGGCGCCAGGGAGTGTTATGACGGAAACGTGAAACAACTTTTGAATATATTCTTTAGTTTTTATTAATATCATGCTCGTCAGCTATTGTTGGATGTTTATGTAAATTAATTAAATAAATATATCATGTTTACAGATGTTTATAAGATTTTTTTTTAAGAATATAATTTTCTAGCGTGGTGAATTTATTATGGAGACGGAAATAAATGTTGTGTTGGTTATGTTGTTATGCGTTTAATGAATATACAACATATTTGATGTAATATCACTCTCCCACAAAAATCCACTCTTGCAGTAGGTTTTATGTCCACACAAGAATATTATAGTATAATATGTATTCCGGTTTTTTTATTCTTTTCGGTCGGTTTTTTTATTCGGTAACAAGAAAGAGATCGTTAAGTAATAGAGTATGGACAGATATCATGAAAATGTCACTAAAAAGTCAGTAAAAGAATGTTCTCACTCCGCCAAACAAAAACGAATGAGGAGAAGAAAATTTGATTAGTTTCGGTGTTTTAAATCTTTGTTTGTTGCGATCCGGAGCGATGTCTGATAAAAACATTCTACGAAACCAGACACAATCGACCTTTGCAGTAAGTATTACTTTTCTGTTCGAAATTATGTGTACAAACCAACTTCTACGTATCAAACAACTCCAGAAGTAAATATTGTAAGGTGCTATAGTTAGGTCCAAGCAAAACCGGTTATCGTAGAGATTTTTGGGAGAGGCTTATCCACTGCAGCGGTCGTTTGTCGACTGATATAATGATGAAACGCAAATGTAGGAAATGTAGTTATGCGTAATACAACTGTGCTACAAATCAATCATCATCATCAATATTTTAGCCTTAGGAAGTCTAGGATCGGGCGAAAGTGGAATGGACACAGAGTCTTCGTCGACATTAACGAGGTCATCTATCTTGTAGGAGGACGTCCTTCGCTGTACTTGCCGATCTCTAGTCTACGTTCCAGAACCTTACGACCCCAGCGGCTACTTGTTCTATGTGGCCTGTTCTCTGTCACTTTAACTTGCTAATCTGCTGAACTATGTCATTTACTTTCGTTTGTCTGCTCTCTTTGTTTCTATTAAATCATTTGCATAGTCTCTATGGCTCGTCAAGCTTTTATAAACTTATCAAAAAGGCCAGAAGTGAAAGATTTCCGTAAGTCTTCACTGGTAACACACATTTTTCTTTACCCTAGAGCACTGAGTGATATTCTATGATGTTTACGGAACTCTAGTTAGTTGAATTGCAATAAAGTATTTTAAAACATTTAATATATATTTAAAAACGAATGTATGATTGAAAATAAAATACTTTCATTCTTGTTGAAATGCTTCGGTAAAAGCACGCTTAGATTAGTAAGTGTTATTTTATTCTCTGTTTGGCTTTTAGCTTAACTTATTTTACGAGTCGGATATCAGTTTTCGAAGTTAAAGAGATCTTAAATAGTTTTTAAGTACTCGTAGTCAATTAAGGACTAAAGCTTTTTGAGTTTTAAATAAAAAGGCACGCGTAAATTTAGCCTTTATCTTATCATATACAAGAGTAACAACAATAATGATGCACTTAAGCGGACTGGCATATAGGAGTTTATGAATACAGCCGCTATAAAACCTCTAATGATATTATAATGTTATTAAACAAACAAGGGAACCCGATGTGAGTTAAATAAGCGGACGGCCACAACACGTATCTTACTATATAATTGGCGGCATTTCATTGAAACACGCGCATTGCGGTCGTAAAATAGATTTAACAAGAAATTAAACTTTCGGTGATAAGATTGGTCTGATAAATTGCTCTTGTGAAATGCTTTGCCGTAATCAAAGATCAGTTAGATTTAAACATCATATAAGTGGATGAAAAATTGACTTTAAACTATTTTTAGATGGTAGACTTGTTAAGTTAACTTTAGTGTTATAACATATTTTGTTTTCAAAACTAGAGGTTTTAGTATATGTGAACATTACGAATACCTCCAATAATTATAAATGTGTTATGTTAGGATGTAGTTTGCATATAACTTTGTGATTTTCCGATGTGGGAACATCGTAAGCACCAATAGAAAGAAACGTGACGTGAAAGATTCATTCGGAACGCCGTGGTTCCCGCTGCTTTATCGGCGTTGCATACTTGTTTTTTTGTGCTTTGGCGTCATTAGAATACTAAATGTATGGCACATACGTATACGTAGATAATACCGTAATGTTGTACTTATTAAACCATAAAATACTTTAAGTTATTTAAAAATATCTTTTTAACATCGTATCGTAATGTGAATAAATAAATATACACGTTAAAAAAAACACGAGGATATATAAAAGACACCAATGTATGTAACATATTCTAAAAGATGAAACAAACCATAGAATCTATAATAACACTGCCAAAGGTTAAAGAGAAATAAAAGGAGCGTGCATTAAACATGGCGTCGGTATTTATGTCGTCACAACAACGTTTTAATTCCGAATATCGCTGGCTATCATTAATATATCATTCACGAACAATAACACGTAACGTGGACAATTCGATCGAAATTACATGCGGTTAATGCGCGATCGGCACTAATAAATATTTTAAAACTGACATTGGGCGAAGGATGAAGTTTTTTATGTCACTTTGTAACTAAAGACAAAGGCTACATCCGCCCACGGACCGACGGACTCGAGGGCCATCGAAATTACAGAGCGAGCTCACTTTCCGAAGGCATTTTCGACTAATGATTTCGGGATATATCCTCCCCTTGAATATAAAACGACTCCGCCTTTGCTATGAATTGAAACACTGGCGGTAATCTTTTTTTTGTTTATATATTAATTGTTGTTTTTCAACGGTCGGTGGCCATGGGGGACGGTATCGAAGCAAAAAATTTAGTTTTATCGTATGCATATGGTAGGTTGATTAAATGTAGAATGTAAAGATATTATTTTGCCTACGTATTTCTTAAAGGATCAGTTTTTGGATTAAAAAGCTTATTCATTTTTGTGTGGATATAAAATATAAATTTTTGGTTATCCTTTTAGATTTACTTGTAAGTAAGTATTTTTGTATTTTTTATTTAGTCTATTCTCTTTTTCTTTATTATCGTCCCCTTTTATAACTATATTCACATTACTCAATGCTGACTATTATTAAATATCCATCTAAGAACTTAAAATAAAACAAATGAATGAAATTCAAACTCTTCTTGACATCCGAAAATGTTAAAAATGAAACGGAAAAAAATTACATTAAACATGGAATCCGCTAAAAAGATTCATTTTAAAATCTGAGATTATTTGTTACCACATTCAAAATGATAATAATTTAACGTCTAAGTCTTCTATAAATAAGTATATTCTCTGTCAGTACGTCTAAATCCAAGTTGGCACATCGATTCTCGTTAGGCCCGCCTACACAAAAACATTTGTCAAACAATTTAAGTGGTCTACGTATTTATTTTGATTCTACGAACAGTTCTTAACTTACGAGTGTTAGAGAGTAGCAACGAACGTATTGCCAACAGTTATAATATTTTATTATGATATTTGATTGCATTAGTGTCTTTTATTAGGATGTTGAAGTAAGTTTCGGAGATGCTTAAGAATGGATTTATTATTAAGATTATAAATTGATTGTTAATTATTGGATGTGCTTATGTAAGTGTGCAAGGGGATTTAAAGCAAATATTGTGCTGCATATAAACATCTGTGCAGGAATCGTTGGGACTAGACAGGATCGTATAGCTTATTAACATCGGTAGCTATGGAGCCGTCGAAAAAGAACACAGTAATGATTACGAAACACAGCTGGAGCCTTAAGGTTTTGAACAAGATATCAGGGCTAGCGTAGCTTGATTTACATTCACAATGTGAGCAGACGGCCTTGTTATGGTTGTCAAAAGACGCTGGTTGCAGGTTGCTTCCTACCAGCCCTGTTGGGAATCTATGGGGCGGCCTATATCTTATAGTGGACGTCTTATGGTTGAAATGATAGCTATAAATCTTCACTTTCTAGTGATATGTTTGTACATAAATCATAATATCATATAGAGAAATAAAAAAGAACATTCACATAACAATATACTTATTACAAATTTTGTATTCAGCTACACATTAGTTTTTTTTGTTTACATTATTTATGTTTTTGTTGCATTTAAAAGTAATTCATATAGATTATTATATTTTGCATTAATGATATCGTTTTACATTATTCCACTTTTTAAAAACAACTCACATTTTCTGTAGACACGTGTGGTAGTGGTCAGGTCACAAAGCGCACAAAACAGATGGCTGCTGGAGTCCTAATGTTCTGGAGGCGAGACTACGGACCGGACACGATCTTGTTAAGGGTATCGGAAAACGCTGGATACAGGTTATTTCCAGTCGATCATGTTTGAAATTTATGGAGGGGAAAAAAATGAGGACGACGAAGACACATCTTCAATAAGGTTTTTCTTAAATGTGCTAAAATTTTTATCCGATAAGTGATTGATTGATTATAGACAGGTCCGAAAGTACAATTAACAGTTATTTTAAATTGTTAATTAACTATTATATTCTGTGAAGAAATTTTTGTGTAAAATTAGAATTGTCAGTAAATGTTAAATAAAAAACCCAAGTACAATGTGGAATTTACATTACAAAGATCATTAAGTTCTTAGTTGCAACACACGGTCGTGACTTGATTAAGACGCTTTATGGAGTCGTTCATGCCCACCTAATCTAAGTCATACGTCTTTTTTAGTGTTGTTATCTATTAAGACACTAAGCATAGATAGTGTCCAACGAAGTCCCGGACTATTTATTGCCAGCTTGTATAACGTTAAGTGGATTAGACGATTCACGAAAAAAAAGAGATTCATAGAAACTTCGAGAATAAGAACTTTATTCATATTTCACATAGAAATATACGCAAATACAATTACCAATTCATAACTTATTACAGATTATAAATCTTATGTTTACACGTGCATTTAAAACAGGGGGAATAAAATGTTATCTTATGTTTATTTAATTATGTTTATTGAATCTATATACCAAAGACATTAGCCTCCATGTCTTTATTTTCAAAAAGCTCGTCAAAGCTTGGTGTTTGGCACTGGTCGGTCTAACATCTCCTGAGGATGTCCCGTGGAGTAGTGAAACACGTGTAGTGTGGATTAACGATGGTAGTTGTGTTTCGCATTGTTTACCGCACGCGGATTTCGTATCCGCGAGCCCTGAGTCCGATGAAGCTGTAAAAGCCAAAACGGCTTAACCCGCCCATCAACATTCGAATATAGCCTTACCGCATGCGCACTTATCAGCGGGCCGGCGGGCGGTGCACTTCATTGCACGACTACTGCTGCATAGCGGAAGTAGCTATATATTAGTCCGTTTCATAGTTAGAATGGACTTCCGCGAGGTAACACTTGAATCTATTAGTTAAAAATTACATTATAATTATATATAATTACCAAAGAGTGTATTTGTATATAAGAGTGTGTATTCGTATTTCCCACCTCCCTTCTTCCAAGAGTCCGAGCTTTGCTACTAAATCTGCTGCGTGAAATCTGCGGTATTTGCAAATGTCTCAAAAATCGCATTAAAAGACCACTCTTAAAAAAAGGCTTCAAAAGACTTTACATTGTTTAAAATAATTGCAATATTGACATTCACAGTCTTAATATAAAATAGAATAGTTTTTTATTGCATAATTGGATACACCGACAATTATTACATTCATAATCAAATTACGATGACAATTGCCGATAGCATTACGTATTGCGTATATGTTTTGATCGACTGCAATATTAAACAGTTGTGTAGGCTAAAGTTCGTATTGCGTAGTATTTCCTCGTTATATATATTGTTTAATATTGTTTGAACTTTATAACCTTATGTTTTATTTTGAAATTTTTAATTGGGAGATGGACTCTGATAACGTTTGTAGGATTACCAGTATATATAGGGGATGTACCAGATTAAATATTAGTTAAAATGGATAAAAACCATTAGTGAATTATGACAAATAAACTAAGGGTAGGAGGATGTTTTAAAAGTAAAAAACATTAAAATTAAAATAGAGTTATATGGCAGTAACTTTTTGATTGTTGGTGTGTACCATAATAAGTATTAAACTGCATTCTCCGGACTAGTTAATATTAAAAATGTAAAGATGCTTTTACATAAATCTATTTTTAAACATTAAAAACAGCCGTTTACAATCAGTAGTATTGGAAATATAAGGAGGAGGCCTATGTCGAGCGGTGAATACCTTTCGTTTGAAATAATGACGATTTTTTAAAATGTTATCTTTCTAGATTTCTTACAATAATTATAAACAATTTGTTAAAATTTTTCTTAAAATTTTTTACATGTTCTAAAATTACTTTTAATATAAATCAAAAATGCTTCGGTAAAGAGTAACAATCACCATTAGAACTGTAAAATATATACCTACCATAAAAATAACAGATGTAGACTGATATTTTGTCCACACTTTGCTAGGTACCAGCTAAGTTCTGTTGTTTCTGGTATTAACTCGGTTCGGCGAATACAGTACGACTCGGCCTAAAATGTGAGTAAAGTAATATTCAGCATTGAAGCTTTTTACTGAACGAGCATTGAAGTCAATCCCGATAACTGTTATTTATATTTACCTTCTCAAGATTTATATCTAAAATTCAGTTAACCTTTGCCGACCATGGAAAGGGATACAAAACAGCTGAGGACCACCTTTCTATAATACAATAGTACGAATTGCACAATACATAAAAATTCACGCTTAATATTATGAGTGGCACGTGAAAGCTGACCGCGTTTGTGTAATCAAATCAAGCAAGTACTGTTACAATCTTTTGTATTGTAACAATATAAGAATGTACTTAGATTATTGCTATTTAAATCCGTGTAGTGACGGCTAGATAAACATGTGGCAATGGTGAATGTGGTCTACGTGTTGCTACAGAGTTTAAACTATCCTCAAAAGTATTCACTTTAATTATATTCTGTTTTACGTTAACTTCGCGCTAAATATTCAGAAAGTTAAAACTGTGCAATATAGACATTAATAAATAGTTCTTAAAGTTTTGTGAAAGACTAATCAATTTCTTGAAATTGAGCTGTTGCAAACGAATTACTAGCTACTCTTTTTATTTATTTATTATAACTGAGGACTGACTTTCTATTTGTAACCGAGAACTTCTGTATTCCTTATTTATTATTATTTTTTTAGGGTTTGAGGAGGCAGAGTGCTAAAGAGGCTAAGTCTAGACTTCATTACCGTAACGTCCGAAGACGTTCTTTGGAGCCTCTGTATTCCTCAAAACTGCAAGACCGCTAAGTTCTTGGGTTCCTTGTCGAATAAGCTCTCATTCGATACTCGTTTTTCAATTTTAGAGTGAGAGAGATCCGAACCACGGCACGTTAATTTTATAATAATAACATAATAAAAATTTTTAATGCCGCGAAAAGCAGTTGCGGAAGGTTCTCTAGCTACCTTTTTATCACTTGTAGGGATAAACTGCCAAAACTAATAAGAAAAAGTAATTAGCATTTAAATAACTATCAGTTATTTTACTCAAGCCGGAGACACTTTTGTCATATTAAATAAAAAGTAATTCGAATGACGATAATTTAAGGGAAATTATTCGAAAAATGTTGTGTAGTTATCGGGACGTTGTTTGTACTAGGCATATGATGTCAACTTATGTGAAAAAATTTAGCATGTTATGCCATATCCTAGTTTTATTCACCAATGTAAAGAAAATAATAAGATACAAGTGACCAGTAGAAATAATACTAACTGTATAATAAATAAATGGATGAATATAAGGAGCCGTCTATAGGAATATGATTCTTAACTTAGTAATCTTACTGGCCTTAGCTGTTTTCACGATAAACGGGTTAAAAGCTGAATCAAGATAATTATTCACCACTATTGTACGCTATTCTGATCCGTGAAGACCATAGAAATAAGTGCAGCAATGGTATTTCCCCGGAAAGTTAATTTAAAAAAAGATCAATGAAAATAGTAATAAATCCTTAAATCATTTCCAAAGCCGTTAAGTTTATTAAACTCGACACATTCATACATGTGTCTGCTAACTTCTGTCAAATCAAAAAATTTAGTAATACGAACTTAAAACGCTATTTTCTTTAACTATTTTCATTACATTATTAGTTAATTATGAAACTAATGAGTTTGGATAGGATGTCGTCGTTTCAACCTATAGACGCTTATTGTAAAGCATAGGCCTCTCCCAAATATATCTATGGGGGATATACCATAATCGCCACACTGCAGGCGGGTTGTCGATCACAGTATGATGCTCCGTACACAGTACACCACGTACACAGAGGACGTTACTGTCCATCATCTGAAAACTTTGTGAGCAGTGACAATTCTATAAAATTGATGCACAAAGTTCGAATAATATAGGGCTTCGTCTCAAAAAAACTATATATTTATACTTTTACAGCGGAGCATAAAATATTTTTTCCAATTTAATTCAATTTTACAATGTACAAGAATTAAAGTAATTTTGATTATTATCTTAAGTCTACAAAAGATATTTTTACAAATGTATATGCATTTTTTTCAACTAGAGTTTTTTTTTTAAATGGCATGTCTATGATGGTGTTTTGGCACTGTCCGTAGGTTTCCACTCCTTGTCATATAGTCTTTGAAAATTTACAATCATCTGTGAAGATATGCTCCTTTGAACAAGTAGACCTAATGTTGCACAACGTCGAAACCGCTGTACCGTGCTTTGGGATATTGCGACGAAAAAGAACACGAGCGCCACTGCCGCGAGCTCTGACGACACTGACTGAACGGAGCGGACAAAACTTCTATCCGTCTCGCTGTGTGCATACCTTAGGTGCGGTACAGCGGTTTCGGCTGTACCATAAATTATTTTTACGTAACTGTGATTAATAAGTACTAAAATATTTATATAATATCGTTAACAACATGTCGAAATTAATGATAGCCTAGTGATTAAGGAATTTAGTAGACGACTGTAGGCCGCGGCTTCAGTTGCAAGAGCATATAAGGCAATTTTTTCATATTATAGTTCTCACGGAGGGAAAGAATGTAAAAATCGTGACAAGAGGACGACGAACAAGACTTTTTAGGATATCATATAAAAAACCTTATTCATTAACGTACAATTAAAGTACGATCATGTTATTACTTAAGTTCTTTAGTGAGTCAAAAAGAAAATTTAGGAGTGTAAGTAATTAACAAGACATTAAACCTATAAAAAAACCTAAGACTGAAATACGTCATAAGTTTTTTTATTGGATTGTGTCAGGCCTATCATTTTTGACATTACGAAGTCTGTCATGGCAGTTAGTATAGGTTTATATATGTTAAAATATCAATATTGATAATTGTTGATATATAATATTAATAAAAAAGCTAATAGCAATAGTCAAGATACCGATGGGTGGTGACCCACCTGAGCTTTCAAAAAGCGTGACCCAGTCTTTAACAATAGCGGAATGCGGTCTGGGATTAGGTAATGTTTTGATTAGCGAGACCGATAAGCAATTAATCATTGCCACACACTGGCCGGTTATAATGATCACGTACAACCATGTGAACGTGTGTAGCGGTGAATGCCTGCGTCCGATTTGATTAAGTGAAATAAATATTTGCAACTGAATAAATCTTGACGGCATACGTTTTTTAAATTTATTTGTAGTCGCCAAACAGCACTACCTAGAGTACTTAGACTACGTCCGTTACTTAACAATTTGAATTAGATCCTAATAAGTTAGTACGTGCATTGGCTGAAACGATGATAGCTTTGACTTAATTTTTTTTAACGTGTCTGAATGGCGTCTGTTGTTTTTTTTTAAATGCATCATAACATAATGTTGGATAACTGTGATCAGACAGAAAATGTATTAAAAGTATTTTGTCATAAAACATATATGAGATATATGAAGGTTGATTGGTTACAGGAGTTAAAACTTTTATGGGGTGAATGTACAGTCCATTTGCTGTCAATTAATTTATCGTACATTCTATCAAAAAATTAATGGTTTTAAAAATTATTAATTAACGTATTGTGTAAAAAGCAATTTTCGGATTACTGCGTAGTGAAATCTATTATTTTTTATCAGTCCTTGCAAGGACTACAGAAGTTAATAGTCTGTCGTATTACAATAGAAGAAATAAATAATGCAACACATTCCAGAGTGATCACTTTATAGCTTTTTGCTTATACACCTATAACCAATCACCCTTTATAATGAGTTAAATAATATCACTTGTCGTTGATTAATTTAAATTCCTGTTGCTATAAATGTTAATAAACATTTTTATTTGATAATTACACCTGCGCCGGTGGATGCTATTAGGAAAGGCTGACGCTTGCGTTACGCGCGTGTAATTTGGACGGAAACGCTGGAAAAAAGTTAATAATTACATAGTAGTTGAGAGCAATAATGGTAGCTCATTATTATCGTTTATGTTAGAAACCCGCCGTAGTCCAACCGGATTCACTTAATGAGCAATTCGTTTTAAAATAACGAAGGCACAAACCTGTAAGGTAAACAGAGTACGTGATGTACCATAATCGCGACGCTTTGCAGGCGGGTTGGCGATCGCAGTACGGTATTATGGTACGCAAAGGACGGTGCTGCCCGTCATCTAAAAACTTATTTGTGAACTTAGTTGTGACTATTCTATAGGCACAAAGTGTGAATTATGTAAGATTGTATCCCGGGCGGGTTCGATTGAACCCGCGACCTATGATTGCAAGTCTCAGTCCTCTACCGCTGGGCTACCACTGCTCATCTATAATATGTATGTACATCCATTTCCAAATGATTTCTATCATTGGATAATTTTGGATGATGAATTGCCCTACGTTTCCTCACTAACCAAGTTTATCAAATTGTTGTTTTGATTAAATCGCCATTTGCTGTAAAACCACCCTAGGTACTTTATTCTTTGCCTATTTCTTCTGATTTATATTTATTTCCTGGTAATTTACAATGAAGAGTAAATAAATAAATAATACAAAATAGTCTTTCGACGTGAATTTTAGTATATTCAATTTGAAAGAAATTTTGGAATGCTAATAATATTTGAATATTTTACATTTGTAATTGGAATGCGTCTGGCCAATATCTTCTAGCAGTGGAACTGCAGGGACTAATAGAAGAAAATACTTAATTTTTACATATAGTAATCCTAATTTTGAAAAGTTTTTTCTTACTTTATTACTATTACGTTAATTATTATTTTCAGAAATAATAATGGACCTTTGATTTTTAGATACTGTTTATCATACACTCATTGGTGGTAAATGAGCTGTACATTCACCCCTTTAAAGCTTTTACACTTATTTCTAAACACCGTGTGTAGATCTCTAAAAGGGAGTAAAAAGAAATATAGTACTTAAAAAGCTTGACAATAAAATATAACTGCAAAGAAAAATAATACCACAAAGAAAATATTATTTCTTTGACCATGTGAAGCGTAAGTACCCAACGTCGGTTACTAAGCTAACAACAGTTTCTCATAAAACGGGACCCCATCTTCTAGTTGGTTGCGTTCAAAAACATCTTGCCTAACGCAACCCGCCTAATTGCACTAAATCCGATTCGAGTAGCGAACGACGCAAAATAACATCACGCCTCGGTGATTTACAAAAACATCATATTTACAAATCTGTTAATGCATTCTTTGCTAATGTTGCCAAAACTTGTAAAGCAATGGTGAACACCAACTAACGATGAATTGAATGAAGGGGAAGAAGTGTAAATTTACTTTTACTAGTTTATTATGAATTTAATTTTTAAAAATTAACACACGGTTAAATAAAATTATAGTTTAAGGATACATTAAAAACAAAACATCATATTTCAGCCATAGAGCGTCCACTGCTTGAAGGCTTGGCCTCCCCCATTGATTTGAAATAGGACCCGTTGGTTGTGGCTTGCACCTCCTTGTAAAAACAAAATAAAAAGATTTTATTTGCAGACGATAAAAATAAGCAGTTTTTAATTTTTGAAATCATTTTTTTGAAGTAATCAACTGTATATTTAAGATATGCGATATATTGATTAAATTTGCTTGACGAAAAAGATTATAAAGATTTTAGTATTAAATAAAATATTTTTAAACTATTTTAAATTAGATAAAAACAATGTAGAAACACCGCCAAAAGCACCGCGGATTGTTGACTTGGACATTTTTTTTTAATATGACTATTAAAAACAACATTCACCGTCATATTTCTTGTAGCCTATTATAATTTGTGTCAGGTAAACGCATGTTCCCTATTGTTAGTTTTTTTTCGGAATACAAATAAATTTCAATCTTCAACTGCTACCTGGGCTCGAGTGTGGATTTACGGAATTTTGGTTTTGATAAAAAAAATGATGCTCACCGCAAACATCGGTTTTGTTAGACCGGCAAAACCTAACCGTCCAGAGATCGTCAATCTTTAAACCGTTCTTTACAACGATACAACATATTCTCGTTTTATTCGATACAACATTTTCTCGCTACGTTTTATTAAATCTTATTCTTTAAGTAAGCATATACTATTCAAGTTGTTACTTATGGTTGTCTGAGGTTAATTTTAGTGATCTAGTATTTCCGAAAATGCATATTTTTTAAAATATACTATTACACTAATACTTTAGATTCCCACGGAATTAGTCAGTAAACAGTTAAAAAAGTAAAAAGAGTATTGAAACCTATTGAAAAGACGTCACTTTACTATACCTCTGTTTTATATATATATATATATATATATATTTAAATATATATATATATATACATTATATATATATATATATATATATATATATATATATATATATATTTATATATATATATATATATATATATATATATAATATAATGTATGTACCACAAACAGCGTCAGTGCCTTTAGTTTTACAATAACATTTAATACCTTTTCCTTCCTTTCAATTTTTTTCCTTTGTTCTTGCGTATTACAGTGTTAAAGTACTCCTTAATTAATTAATCTTTAACTATTTTTAAAACTAAACTAAGCTTTTTTTATTATTTTAGAGGATTTTAAGTTTTTCGTTTTATATTAAATAAATTAGTGTTTGTCTTGTTATTTTTCTATTATTCTACAGTCCAATTTACAAACCTGCCCACTGTTATCTATGCACCAATCCAGATTCATATCTACAAGTCATTAAGTCCGTCGTTGACAAGTATGAAAAGAGTATAAATGAAATAAATAATTGATATTAGTTTTTTACATAATTAAATTGAAAAATTCATTACGTTTAATATATTTAAACATAAATATTACATAAGTTCGTCAACGAACGATAATAAAATGGTGATGTAAGGATCAACACCAAAATGTTTACAACCTCTGATACAACGCCACAGGGAACTACAAAAATAATAAAATTTTAATGTTGCGGATCTTCTCTGTATGGTGCGGCTATGTAACACACCCATTAATCTTCGGAAGCTGTACATTGACGGTTTAGTTTTAAAAAAATTGCACTCAACGTACAGAAACAAGTAATGAATGCGGAGTAAGTTAGAAATTGTAGATATAAATCTTTGATGGGGGCGGGAAAAAATGAACCGACGTCATATGGCGATTGTTACGAATTTTCTTTGTTCTTGTTAAAATTAAAAAAAACGTGTTATTTTTTCGTGCGGCTCGCACAATGCGAATGAATTATTTTAATGACCGTTTGAACTTTTTTATTTAATAATTTTATTGAAATATTTTAAAAAGCGACGAGTTGTTATCTAAATTTATTAATGAGTAAGAAGTTGTATCCAATAATTGGTATATATTTAAAATATGGTTATCGCCACATACAAATTCTGATTGTTCGTTGACATTTACTACACATCGGATTGTGACTTAGCGAGCGAAGTCTATCTCAGAAACCTCGGATTGCTTTGCTTTCTTTAATAATGAGGAATGTGAACGTGAATAAATAGGTTGTGTGTATTTTTTATCGATGAATTTTACTATCTGTCATCATTATCATATTAGTAAGAAGTCGTCCACGGCTAGACGTAGATAAAAACGGCACGAAGCGGTTTGTATTCAGCATCTCCCGAAGATTTTAACCAGGTCGTCAGAAGGAAAAAAATAAAGGGCGTCACACTGCGCGTGCCAGTTTGTCTTTACATCTCCAGAACCTTATGGATCCAGTAGTTATCTATTGTGTGCGCTATGAGGCTTGCCTATTACCTCTTTGCCAATCTGCTGGGCTAATGTCAGCTTTTGAGTTTGTTTACGGATCTTCTTAAAAGGTTGTCAAATATCTCCCTTCCGCCTTTTTGTCTTTTGAATTTCGCGGCTATGTACAAAGCGCTACAGAGCTCGTATCTGGCAATACTATACATAATTTGAAAGGTCTTGACATAACCTACAAAACGACGCTATGCATGATTAGTTTGGATATTGCGTTCAACAGTTATAGACGTGTAAACATGGAGTTCACTAACCCCGAAATTCGCGCTATTTTAAAGTTTTCCTTCGTTAAAGGCAAATCCGCTAGAGAAACGTTCCGTGAGATTAATGGTGTTTTGGGGGATGGTACTCTATCACTTCGAACCGCGGAGGAATGATTTCGACGTTTCAGAGCCGGCGAAAACGACACCATGGATAAGCCAGCCGGCGGAAGACCTGTGACGACAAATACCGATTAAATCATGGACTACATCGAGTTAGACCGGCATGTGGCATCTCGTGACATCGCCCAGGAGATGGGAGTTAGTCACTAAACCATTTTAAACCATCTGCAGAAGGCTGGATACAAAAAAAAGCTTGATGTTTGGGTGCCGCATGATTTGACGCAAAAAAACCTTCTGGACCGAATCAACGCCTGCGATATGCTGCTGAAACGGAACGAACTCGACCCATTCTTGAAGCGGATGGTGACTGGCGACGAAAAATGGATCACATACGACAATATCAAGCGAAAACGGTCGTGGTCGAAGGCCGGTGAATCGTCCCAAACAGTGGCCAAGCCGGGATTGACGGCCAGGAAGGTTTTGCTGTGTGTTTGGTGGGATTGGAAGGGAATCATCCACTATGAGTTGCTCCCATATGGCCAAACGCTTAATTCTACCATCTACTGCGAACAACTGGACCGCTTGAAGCAGGCGATCGACCAGAAGCGTCCAGAATTGGCCAACAGGAAGGGTGTAGTGTTCCACCAGGACAACGCCAGACCACACACTTCGTTGATGACTCGTCAGAAGCTACGGGAGCTCGGATGGGAGGTTTTATCACATCCACCATATAGCTCGGACATAGCGCCAAGTGATTACCACCTGTTCCTGTCCATGGCGAACGCCCTTGGTGGTGTAAACTTGAACTCAAAAGAGGTTTGTGAAAAGTGGCTGTCCGAGTTCTCCGCAAATAAGGAGGGGGGCTTCTACGAGGGAGGTATTATGAAGTTGCCGTCTAGATGGAAACAGATTATCGAACAAAACGGCGCATATTTGAACTAAATCCGATCACTGTAACACTTTTTATAAAGCATTGAATAAAGAGCAAAAAAGCGGAAGGGAGATATTTGACAACCTGTTATTACCGATACCTTCTTCATGTTAGGATTAGAAGCTCAAAGTACTCTTTCAGATTTTTTTTTTCAAATTTTGTCTTCTTGAAGCGGTTAACTTTTTCGCCTAACGATAGGCTATAATAATTATATTGCTCTGATTTAAATGACAAATGGATCTTCCAAGGACTCTAGTTTCTAAGCCAAGTTCTGTTTTATTTATTTTTATCATGGCTTCACTTATCGACTTGTAGTGATTTTGTTTAAGTAAATTATACAATGTTTTCAAGCAAATAATACATAAATATTGTACATCGCCAATACTTAGTTGATTAGGTTAATTGTTACTGTAATTATAATAAGAGTAAATAAATTGTTGAAAAAAATAATAAATGTTTTTATTAAATACGCAAAGATCAAATAGCGATTATACCAAAGATATAATCGTGATAAGTGTATATCTCAAATACAAATACGCGGAGGTAAGAAAATAACAAATTAAACAACAATAATGTGAAACAGGAAAATATTTCACAAATAATTGCAATGGTAAGAAGTTAATGGAATAATTGTAATTATAAGGCAGTCAAGAGAAGCCGGCGGCCACCCGCTGTCGGCGATTGTACTGTCCAAAAAAGCAATTAAAATTGAAAGAGAGATTGGTTCGGATTGTAGTGGAACGCACTCCTCTTTTTGGTGCTCTGATAAGCAACATCTGATGGGCATTGCTTTATTTCTTTATAAATTCGTTATGTTGATTGACGGTGAAAGAAACGTGTGTTATTCTGAAAATTTCTTTTTGTTATGTCCACTAAAGATTTATTACCGGACTGTACCGAAGTTATATAGACGTCAGCCCAGATTCGTATTTGGCTGCTTCACATTGATAAGTTTTTATTAACCGTCAAGTGAGCGGCAGAACCTACTGACTGTTCAGAACAATATCATACAAGAAGCGAAATTATATCATTTTAGTGAGTATCAAATTAATTAAGTATTGGAGTGAAATTGACAGCGCAATCTCATTTGTGTCCAACTAATTCTCTGCTAACTCCGTTTGATATTAATATTCGAGTTTCCATTATACTATATAAGAGGACTAAATATTAGAAAAGTTGATATTTTGATGGATGGATTTGGACTCATAAGATTTTTTTAATATGCTGTGATTACGTAAAAGACTTTGGAAAGTAAGCACAATGATTATGCAGGTACACATTGTAGTTCAATGTACATCAACATCTATTTAAAAATAAATATTCTTCCTTTCTAAACAAGCTTCTTCTAAGCGCTTTTCGTACGACATGCACTAAAATTAACATGAATTTGGTTTTCTTTGAGTACAATCTCAAAACACCACAAGACCGAGAAGCTAAAGACTGTTGTACTCAAAGATTGTTATTAAAGAAGGAATGGACAAAGGTGTT
The DNA here is from genome assembly GCF_028537555.1 of Battus philenor. Lineage (NCBI taxonomy): Eukaryota > Metazoa > Arthropoda > Insecta > Lepidoptera > Papilionidae > Battus > Battus philenor. The sequence continues at coordinate 5,458,552 of NW_027181676.1, forward strand.
CAGCCGTAAGTTCTACAATAAGTTCTTTGAGCATCATTTTATAGGACCTAATTGTTACAAAACCTATTTTTAAACTCAGGGTACTGATAAAATGACAGCAGAGTAAAAGTATTAAATAATAAGAAAGACAGTATACCTAATGCGCGATATTCATCATTTAGAATAAAAATTCTGTTCATAATTTTATTCCGCGGTCTTAGGTATATAAGAAATGGTTTGTTTCTTAAACGCAGTGCTACTTTAGAAGGTGAGTGGCTTAATACAAGATTTATTTTTGTAAAAATGTGAACGAAACAATTATTAATATCAGACTTTTCTCTCGATACTTTCATTTTTAGTACAGTCATCAATCCATACATTTATGTAATAATTCCGATTCCTGAAGCAAAGTCACAAAAACAATGCATCTAATTATGTATTCCAGAACAACATCTCCACGAAGCCAGAACCCCCCTTCGTAAATGCTCGTTTGTATCAAAAGAGATCGCGTGGCTGGGACTCGGAGAGCAGGGATTCATTATATTATATTGCGAGTGAAATTGAGCTGTCAGCTATATATGTATTAATAAATGGCTGCCTATGAATATTAATATGGGGCACTATAATATATTAGGTAGGCCACGTTATGACCGCGTTGTTTACTCGCGCGAGATACAAATGTAGTCTCTTTAATATGACTTCCATGTTTATATGATTGACGTAAGTGAAGTTAGAATGTCGTAAAATTCTCTTAATAATTAATAAATTAAAGTTAAAATTAAAACGAAATTGGCTAAGCTTGTATATATATAAAAATTAAGCCTGTATATATATTTCTATTGGATACGCTGTAATTTGAGAACGAATTTACCGGTTTTATTTTTTTTTCTAATACATTTTAGGCACTGAGTAAATAAAAGAGAGTTGACCAGAAAGTAAAAAAAAATTATAAAATGTATCAACTATTGAAACTTAGAAATGTGCAATTTAACATTGTCGTCTAACAGCTCATTCGGTTATTATTTATTTATTAATAAATTAATTTATTTCTTGCACGTAAATTTTTGTGACAGTGGGCAGATCACATAGAGCAGAGGACTGATGTCCGCTGGGGCTTTAAAGTTCTGGCAGTAGAGATGACAAGCACAGCGTAGGACCGACTAACGGTAAATAGACGAAATTGTTGTATTTAGAAGTTTTTGGATTCAACAAGTAATGATTATACGGCTGTGACCTATGTCTAGACAGAGAAAGTTCACGGCTCCATTGATGTTTATTACGATTATTATAAAATAGTGTAATGGCTAAAACAATTACTCATGTTTCTATTTTTTAATATTACTAATGACAATAATGAAGAGTTAAAAGTTGTATTATTAAATAGCTAATTATGCGTGTTTGATTTTTTTCCCGCCTTTGGTCAATGGCCTTTAAAAAGTGTTTGGTCTGTCAATACTTGAACTAATTGAGTCCATCTCGAGCGTAGAATTCCATTTAACATTAAACTAATCTTACACCCACAGTGCAACCTACGATTCCGAAATACATTTTACTTATCAATACCATCAATATTTGATACGTCCGCGATAAGGTTTTTATAGCTCATTTTCTCTTTTAGTTTTTAGTTTATCTCCTACCGTTTACTTAATTGTTATAAATTTATACCGTTATAATTAGTTTAAATTTAAGTTAGTTTCTATTTTAAATTATTTAAACGCTCTAACGAGAACCCGATAAACCTGCAAATCAAATATTGCATAAGGGCGTGAAAAGGCTACACACTCCGGAGGGATCCAATCATATACTGAAGCAATCCCAAGACTTAAATATCCAAGGAAATTGGAAACGTCGACGTCCTAAGCAGTCCTGGGCAGGCGATTGTAGAGGCGGAGCAAATAGAGAGGACGTGGAGGTAGTCAAAACTTGAGGCTTAAAACTGATCGTGATGGCGATACATTGAGGACGCTCTTTGACCTGGGGGATATAGTAACTGAAGTCAAGTAAGTCAAGTTCTATTTTACAGTACATTATAGAGGCATTGAGATTCTATGTAACCGATCTCAAATTTTGCATAAAAGTTAACTTAAAAAAATTCAAAATGAATGCGCTCACAAAATCTGTATAAGTGGCTTAATGATAAAGAAAAGGGAACACGTCTTTGTACAGGCACAAATGATTAATAGCTTGATTTGTTAGCGAGTAAGTTGTCTTGAAAAAAAAAAAAAAAACATTTTCTTCTCGAACTCGCACTCGTTATTTTCGGCCTGTATTAAAGTCAACTGTGTGCATTTTGTATTGGGAATGCCTCTTATTTTTACTTTTATTATGTTTTTTTTTTTATTTTCGTGTTTTTAATATTTTTTATCACAATTTATGATTATATTATATCGTAGAAAAACTATTACGAATACATATGAATTGTACATAAATACAATCTCGGTACAACAAAGAAGAATCAATATCAATAAGCTTTATTAAAATTTTGCTTTGTCGTTAAAAAGTATCAATTAAACAAAGAAAACAGCAGGCCTTAGGCCTCTTCCGTCGATTTGCAGAGGCCAGCATCCAGCGTTTTTCGACGTCTGTAAACTTTTTGGATTACCCGCTGCGTATTACACTGCGTTTACTTGTCTATGGTCTCCACTTGAGAACCCCTCGATTTTTTTTAATTACCTTAGTACGTTTAAAAGAAACGATCTATATAAAATAATCTTTCAAAATGTATATGGTTTCCAGAAACAGTGATGATATGCAGTTAGAATTATGCGCAGTTCTTCACGATGGATGTTATATTCTTTTGTTTTTTATAGATAGATTTGATCTGATGTTACATATAACATATATACAAGATATTCTCTTATGATTTAATGTTTTCATTTATGTTTTTGGCAATTAGTGTTATTGGCTTCCATTCCTGTAAATTTAAGCAAAGAAAAGGTATACCAAAATACTATTCTATCAATTTTCAGTTTAAATAAACTTAGACTTGACTTTGTTAATAACATGTTTAATTTTCAGAGTTATTAACTACTACGTTACATATTGTACGATCGGGTCGTCGGTATAGACGCGGCTGCAATGGTACGCAGTTGTTTCTTCAAGAAGTGATTTAATTTTTATTATAAATTAGGGAGACTCGCAATGAATTTGGGCATAATAAACCTGCCTAATGTCATTAAGAAAAATGTACCAGAATTTTAAAGGAAAATGCGAAGTAGTTTTATTAAGCGAGCGGCGTTTTAAGACGGTGTGTGTAACTTTTAGTAAATTCAGTTGGCGGGCAAGTCATGGCGGTAAGTAGATTTACATGTTTCGTGTACGTGACCTTATTTCGGATTTTACTTTGCTTACGGATAGCTCTGGAATGTGGTTGGCAGATGTCAAGATCCGTCGGCAAGTTACTTTTGAATATATTTTAAGGGCGCTTTTACGTTCTAAACACAAAAATCACGTAAATTTGTTTTAATATTATTTTTCAATTATGCTATAAAATTTAAATGTTTCTTTATTGTAAGAAGAACCTTGATATGTTAAAAATTACAAATGTTTAATAGGCGAGTAAGAAGAATAACTACTACTAGGAAGACTACAGTTTGCAGCAGCTTGTGTACAGACAGATATTCGCTTTTGCTAATTAATATTAAGTCTCGTATTTTTTTTTGCACTAAGAATACATTTTTATGAACAATAAAAAATGTTACGCACTTATAAGTTTTGTTACAAATTCTTGTTTAATAACTTTTAAAAAAAGTTTTAAAAATTTCGATTTTCATTTGATTATTTACAGATATTGATTGGAAGTGTAAAGTAATACATGGTTGCATATAAAACAATTACTGATTTTATGAATCAGAAAAAGTAAGATAAACTTATTTTTATTTGCTGTGCAACCATTATATGTATTATCTATTTATCCTGTACTTAATAATATTTATGCGCAAGAGAGTTAATTAATATATAACTAGATTATCCGTTATACCAGGATTATGCAGCGTCACAATATTTTATTCACGAAACTTTTTTGTAAGTGAATTACTAGCTCTTTCACAGAAGATCAGTGTTTTGTGGCTTATAAGAGAGCTGTTTGTGCAACCTAAATAAAAATAAAACATTATTGTCAATAAAAGTATAAAAAATCGATTATGTTTAGTAGTTAAAAACAATCCATCATATCCTAAAGCCATTAACATGGAAAATGTATGGTTTTATTAGTATAGATTAGTAATCTAACGCTATATCTCGATTACCACTGGCAGAACAAGTTCTATAGAGCAGCTAATGATGTTGCTGCCACGCACATAATTTACCTCATGATTTTTTATTTAATCTATTCAGAGCCAACACTGAGTCCAACGTGGATTATGTTATGCACAGATAATGTGTCAGACTAGATATCGTTCCGCGACGTTGGGCACAATTTGTAATAGATAATTTAAACCCGGAAGCGCGGCTTGTATAGCCAATTAGGAGTTGTTAATAATTTTGAATGATCATTCGTGCAATATATTCTAATAAGAAGATAATTAAAAAGTTTTTTTTTACTTTAAATCACCATCGTCGCTTTGAATCATTTACATTGATCAAATGTATTCGTAACGTATCTGTTAAACACAAGAAGAAGTATCAGGTTAAGCCCCTTTACAATAATATCAATTTAAAATAAATCAGTTTTTAAAATGTAAAAAGTAGAAATTATATTAAATGTAACCAATATCAAAAATAAAAAGGAACGTACTGACCCCTCGCTATGTTTAGCTTTGTAGCTACTGAAATTACTAATTGAGATAAAAATATTCTCTTTATTTTAAGGCATTAGAGTAGTGGTAACCCAGCGGTGGAGGACTGAGACTTGCGATCGTAGGTCGTAGGTTCGATTCGTGGAATGCAATCAATATAGGATTGTTACTGCCTTCAAAACAAGTTTCCTAAAATGGGCAACAGGTTCTCTTTGTGCTATAATACTACACTGCGATCGTCAATCCGTCTGGCAAGCGTGGTGATTATGGTATTCACCATGGTATCTCTGGGGGAAGTCTATGCCTAACAGTGGGCGTCTATGGACTGAAACAATAATAATTTAGTTTTTACTTATATTGCATCATATTTGAATGTAATCTATATAAATGTATATCTCGTCATATTTTAGTTCAAATTTTTTTTACGATCTGTATATATTACATGTAGTGAAAGCGAATGACATTTGCTATAAATCTGGCGTTAACCTCACAGAAACGTTTAGGTGGTATAGCCGTTTGTGTCCGAATTTTCGTAGACAGAATTGTAATATATCTTACAGCAAGCCTACGTAAGGCGACAGAACTAATCTTAAATGTCACTGCATTCAAAACGTGTGACAGAAACGTGCTAATCTCTAACCATAGCTTTAAACTACTATGTATTGCCCCTACATTTTTAAATTCAGTCATATTGAAGTGTAGTACTGTTGTGTAGTAGTGTCGCTGAAACATGTTATAAAACTATCGCCTTGGAAAATCTTTAGCATTGTTTGATTTATTTAATATGTTCAGGAACTCAATGCCCTACCAATTACTCAATTACTTGGTATAATATTGTTTAAAAAAAGTACGCTTACTTTTTTAAAAGTTTTCGACTTATGTTATACTTGACGATACTTTATAAAAGCATGAATTTTGTGTAAGATGAATATTTATAGTAGATAAATGTGAAATTCTAAATATTTTTTCTTATAAGTATAATATTTAAAGTTCAAAGGTGGTCACGGAATCACTCATCGGAGACGTAGAGATGGCTTTTCTTATGAACATGACTGATTTATCAGATTTTTTTGTATAATTTTGACTGATATCATTTTAATTAACTAAACTTTACTAACTTTTCATTTGTGCAATAATTTATTATTTAATATTCAGTAAAGCTGAACACCCTTAATGAAGTAGTATATTTTCTTTGAAACAGGTTAGTGTTTAACCACGATGATATTTTGAAATAACTGGGTGATAAAAGTTAGTTTTCAAAGTTGAGGTTACAACAGAGGTGCAATCTGTGACGGCTGATACTCGTTCTTTCTCACTGCGCGCATACCTATGGCGCGGTACATCGTTTTCGGTAGTACTATAGCGCTAAATCTTTTAATGTAAAATATTCCAATATGTTTGTATGATATTGAGTTCAAACTGGTTACATAAACTGGCTATTTCAAAAAAGACTTTCTCGCAAACATAGATAATTTTTTTTTAATAGACAAGAGACCAATTTGTACTCTGTCAAAAGACTATATAAATTGATAAACATCTAGAAGAGTTATAAAAAATAATTAACAGTTATCAATGAGGTACAAAAATAGCGTTTCAACTCTCGTGTAACTCCAACAAGAATTCTCAGAATTTCTAAAATGAAGCCATGCATTAGATTAAATTTTGTGACATCGTTCCAAAATTCGTGCAACGCTCTACCGTGATAGAATAATTAATCAGCCTCTGTGTTACGTAATTGAGATACGTAGTATTCGCTATTTTGGTTATTTGTAATTTAAGTTTCGTCATTAACGTCTTGTATATAAAACCTTAGTTACACGTTTGTCAAAAAAGATATTGCAAAATATTGCTTCATTTTAAAAAGTTTGTAAACATTTTCATATATCTCAAAAAAAAAATTAATATATATAAATACTGCTTGGTGATAACCCTAATGGCTTTACACAAATAAACGGCCTAAGGCAAACGAACTATTCATTTACTTTTTCACGTGGAATCAGAATTTTTTAGGTAAGCTTATCCTATTATGTAAGTCTTATCCAAAGATTAATACTTTTGCGGTAAGTGGTCATTAAATAGCTCGTGCTCGTAGGTTTGGTTCTGGACCAATATATATTGTTTTAGTAAACGCGAGGAAATCAACGTAAAACTAATACTAGTCGCGGTGGCCCGTGATCAACTTCTGATACAGGTTAATAAGTTATTAAAAAACTTTCTATTTGTATCAACTACTCATCAAGACATTTCATTTAGCGTACTTTGGTTTAGATAATAATCGTTATAGCTTAATGATTCCAGTTGCTTCTAAGTTATTTTTGGCACCTATGTGATCTCTGCTGTGATAACTAAAATTTCACTTTGAGTTTGAGCACATTGAGTTTTGTATCGTTGTTTCAGCTCCTAGACGCCCATTGCACGGCATATGCCTCTCTTAAGATATCTATGGGAGGATATACCATAATCGCCACGTTTGGCTAGCGGGTTTGCGATCTGGTATTATGGAATAGATAGTACGCTTTTGTTCATCCTCTGGAAACTTATTTGTGACTATTGGCAATCCTATATATTAATATGTGTGATTTGCATATAAAACTGTATCCAGGGAATCAAACCCGCGACTTGCAGGGTTACCACTACTCGGAGTATTTTACAGTATTCGAGTAAAAAAGTTTTTCAAGCTTTGAATTTTTTTTTCACATACTCTTTCCTTCTTTCACAATATTTTTTATGCCCTACCTTATTATCTCTATGTCTTATTACCTTGCTATCTTTTGTCCTTCACATGTTCTATCTTTCCTCATTTGCAAATTTTCTTCCATATTCGCCTTTCTTCCCTTATTTACATGCATTGTGATCAGGACAATTTTAAATTATATAAAGAAATTTTATGACACTTATTTATGTAAGAAATTTTATTTATAGTTTCACAATTACAGTTAAAAGCCATTATTTTGTAAAAAAAATGTCATTCTTATTACAATTTTGCTTATTTCCTGCGGGTCTTACCGACCCTTATCTAGTATCGAGTTTTGTTCTCATTTATGGTGATCTGCACCATTTTGTTACAATACTCAAGAAATAAAGGACGCAGACTGTCTTCGCCCATTAGGAAGGCGATGCTTGGTCCCTCTATCTTTCTCCTCATCTTGATCTCGGAATCAGAGCGGAATCTTCCAAATACAGGACAACCGGCTACCACATAGGTAAGGAAGTTTAAAAGACTCAATCTTTCTTCACTTTCACTTTTTTTGCTGCCAAATGTAGTAGATGGGACGGACATATGTTTTTACTCTGTGTTTGGTTTAGGACGCAAAAATTAAAAAACAAAAATTAATAACAGATATAACAAATATTTTTTGCACTCCAAATACACAATAAAAAAACAATATAAATAGTAGTCACTTCACCATTGAGAAACTTAACAACTGTATATTTTTAGCTACTAATTACTATTCGCGATTGAAAAAAAAAAACACATATTTATTTAAATGAAACAGGATTCGTTTATGGTCACTGAATCAAGTGTGTCGATTTTGACAGTGAATCAGTTTTAAAGAAACTGGTAGACAACAAAGGAGTTACCGGAATTAAAAAGTTAAAACAATCGCACATAGCTGTATTGCTATTGACAATAAGATACTAAATCGTTTGTTAACAGCGGTAGAGTTTGTTTCACGAACGATTAACACTATTGTAGATACGAATGTAAGAAATATCGATCGTCCGGGAGATAGCCCTGGCAATGTTGTTGAATCGATATAGACATGGCGCTTTGATTACTCGATTCAATCGAACTCGTATAAGTACGGTCTCAGATGCCGCAAACCTTGTACTAGTCCGTGGTAATGTCCGATACCTATCTTTGTCGGATAGACTGTCGAATCCGACGATCATTCGTCTGTAATGCATTACGTATTCATGTTGGGCAATTGATAAAACATGTCTTGGTAAATAAGCCGATGTACACTATCCCTAGAGACGCTTATGTTGGTTTTTCTTGCTATTGTTTATATGTATGTATATATTTGGTAACATTCAGTGCATTGTCAATCCTAAATGACGAGGCTTTATATCAGAATTGGTTTTTTCGACGATTTTTGGAGCTATTTTCATAAAGAATATAATTTCATGGGAATCAATTATTAAAGAAATAGTGTATTAAAAGTATATTATTGTTTCAGGATATTGAATAAAAATGGTCATCTAAAAATTGTGAAATTTTAATGTCATTTCCGATATTTCGTTGTATGAAAATAAATATTAAAATGAACTATAATAAATAATACATTAATAATAAATTTAATTAGTTAAAAGTTGTAATGGTTTGACAATTAAGTTAAGTCAATTAATGATTAAAAATATAAAGGCGATTGGTAATAGGTGCTTAAAAGCATAAAAGAACTTTGTAGCTTATTTGCAGCTCATTTATCACCAAAAAACTTGTCTTCTATACAAAGTGATCACACTGAAACTATTGGAATGAGACATCCCCATAACTTCTTACAGTCTAAAGCCTGCAGGGACAGATAGTAAACAATTAAAATTTTATATATGCTGTAATAAAAAAATGAATAAAAAAAAATTATAAATTTGAAAAACTTTTTCTTACTACGTTATCATTGCGTTATTTATTATTTCTGAAACCCTAAATATTTGGATAATAATAAATCACTTAATCGCGCTGTATAAGATATACATAAGTAAATATAAGATACATGTAGGAAGCGATAATGTTTTGGTAAAAAGAACACGTATTAGGTGTTTTTTTTGAACTATTCTACCAAGTCATGGAAAAGAATGGCGCACACAATTGAAATATTTATAAGAAATATCGTGTCGTAACTGCTAATGTGAAGTTGTCAAATATCTCCGAAAGAGGATTCTTATTATCAATACATTCAAACTGTGCGCATAGCTCTGCTATGGATATAGAGTGATCATTGCGTAACTTGATCACGCCTTCCTCAAATTGACCCAACACCAAAAGGGTTTAATAGACTGCACAATGTGGTTCTACTACTACCAATATTAGAATATACTTATGACATCTATCATGGAATATTTGATCAGGAAATACATTGACGCTTCATATAAAACTAAACTTAGGTAAATAGTTATAAAAGAAGCAATGGACAGCGACATAGTAACATTATGCGTTTGATCATCATTTCGACACGATATCTCGGTGTTAGTTCAGTAAAAGTTTGCTTGGTTGATTGTTTGGACATTTTGACAGCTGACCACGCTCGTTACCACTGTCATCGTGAAAGGCCTCAGCAATTTAAATACAAGGCTAATTGAATACAAAAGCGTCGATAAACACGGAATGCAGTTTATGGTGTGGGATTGTATAATAAAAATGGGGTAAGGATTACATAGGCGATGTATTTGTGCTGAGGCGATAATACACGTGTGCTTATGATCGTTTTAGGAATTTTAAACATAAAACATTTTCTTTATGTTTTTTAATAACCTATGTTATTTTTTAAATTTTCTTATTCTGGCTATATACCGGCTACATTTATGTGATATAGATGATGTTATAATATATAATTTGTTCTTCCATACTTGCTACGGTTTTGGAAGAATTTACTTTTTGATATCCTTTTTTTAAAAATCTGTCGAATTAGTAGAGTCTACAAGACGGTTTTTTATTTTATACTCGGTGACATCATGGAAAAACGTTATAGCACGATGCCAGAAATACTGGAAAATTTAAACGTAACGAATTTTATTCAATAATATGGTACTAACATAAAATTTCTTTTTATTACTGCAGAGGCAGAAGCAGTCGTTTGCTGTAGGCGATGTCAGAGCCTTTTTTTTAAAACTTGTCGAGCTATTACCGGACCGGAGTAAATTAAAACACTTATAACAATTACTTTGCTATTATTTTATGGTATTTTTTTACGTTTTTATTATTTGTGGCACCGTTTCAGTGTAATAAATATTTTATTTACAGTAAGGTACTAACAAAGTTTAAGAAAACATTAACAAATTGAAAATGTCACGATGAACCTTTTCTTTCTCTCTAACTGCATTAACGTGTATTTCATTTCTCTAATTAATTATGGAGGAGTCTTACGCAGCGCCCACGCGGCTCTCCTATACGACTTGTCAATATTGTAGAGACAATAATGTTGGCTGAAAGACAGGGCGAGTAGGCCGCGGCTAATGTGCAGGCCGTCGTCGTGACAAAGCGGCTGTAGACTTGCCAGCGGCTCCGAGCTCGGCTCCTGTGTCTTGCAGTTAATGACGTCATTAAATATGAACCGCTGCGCGTACCGAGGTGAGCCTTTTTGTACAGTGATATAACGCACGGCCAGCTTCCCACCTCGGGCGTCTCTTTATAGATATCCTTCCACGTAACATCAAAAGGATTCAGTTTCTTGCGAAAAAAGTTAAACAAAGATGTGTTATTGAAGATAACAATGGTTTTCATTGACTACACGTAACGATATGTCAAGAACAAATTTTATTTTTGCATGTTATTCGCTATTCTGTGTTAAAGGCATGTTGTTTTGCGATATCTTAACGTTAATAACTTAATGAAAAAACAGAAAATAATATCAAACGGCTCACATTCATAGATCACATTGAAAATTATGTGAGAAGCAAATTTAAAATATGTAAACTTCTCGGTATCATGTCATGAAGGTATGTTGTTTCAAACTTCTTTTTATCATTAGTAGTAAGAAATAATGACTTTAATCAAATTTGACATATTTACATATGCGTCGAAAGGTATGTGATATAATGTAAATGTATAAAATGATTCATGGTCTTGTGGCCCCTGAACTCCTTTCACTAACTATAGAGGTAGCTATGCGGTAGCCGGTTAGGATTACATAACCTACATTTTCTATTAAGAAAATGTTTTTGGTTGCTATATTTCCTAACAAATGTGGTCAACATTGTCCATTCTATAGATTTTAATTATTATGATCATCATGTCAGCTATAGCAACAATAATAGATCAACGCCCACTGCATCAGCCTCCCCCAAAGATCTTCATGATCCACCGGGTTTGCACCGCCCACATTCAGCGACTTCCTGCCACCGTTTCGACTACCAGTTCGAGGTTGCCACTCGAGAATCTTTTTGCCCTAACGGACTTCGCTTCCACAAGCAATTGCCACTTAAGACTAGTAATTTGTCAGACTTTCATACTGTAACAGTAATATGATCATAATTTGACATGTTCTCTGATCTGTGTTAAAGTTAATGTTTTTGAATTTCAAAATCACTCAATGATTTTATTTTATTATACATTAGGTACTCAGACATGAAAATACATGTTGTATTTATTAATTTTAGCAGTTGTACAAGTTTTTTTATTACAAATTTTAATTTAGTTGATTTATTTTGTAAGATATCTGTGTGTTCCAAGTTTCAAAATAGCAAATAAAAAAACTTTAAGGAAGTGTTATTAAGTTTTTTGGTATTCGTTGTTCAGGAGACTTGGCATCCATTTTTGTAATTTTGAAGAAACGTGTGAAGGTTTATAAGAATGCAAATGCATATAAATGAAAGACAAAACACTTACAATTCACAAGTAACTTTAAAAGAAGAATGCTGCATTCCGAACCTTTTAGCGCACTTAATGTGTCAGACGCATCTTATATAAAAACAAAAGTACGATACAACCTTTGCCGCAATAAAAATACCATAGATAAACTGCAGTTCGGTATGTTCAATATTTTGATTGGCTCCGAACCTTATATTTTATGATTTTAAAACAACTTTAGTAATGATTCTATATGTACACAGTTATAAAATTAGAATTTAGATTTATTAGGACATGTGAATAAACATGAGTTATAAAGTTACACTAGTCTCCCGTCATTAGTTATTCTAGAAGTTTCTCAACCTGCTAGATGGTTAGGTAATAGAAATAATTCTTGGTTGACTTTTTTTCTGCAAAAAAACGTAGACCAATGTTCACAACTCTGTACATTTTCATACGGAGACGCAATAAGATCAAAATTTAATATATGCTCTTGCAGAGTTAATGTTTTTAAAATTATGTATGAAACAATTTTTTTTCGTATTTTTAAGGAATTACACAAAATCTCAACACTTTCCGATATGGCACAAATGCTAGGAAGGCAATAGCATTCGACCAAGTCAAAACTCGGTGTTACCGGGTGCTCTTGGGTCGGCATGCTAAAAGCGTATTTAATGACAGCCAAAGCTAGGTCACCTTTAGAGGTTTCTACTGCCAGGTAATGGGATACCCGCCTAAGCGATTGCGACATAAGTGCTCAGCGGCCGCCCAATTTAGTAACGTTGCACGTGGTATAATCGCTAAGTTATGTAAACAATGTTTGGGCTAAGCGCCTTCTGCGCTCCATCCCCTAAAACGTACGGAATCTCTAAATGTTAATAAAACAACAGTGTAGATCCAAAACGTAAAAATACTTATACTAATTTTTTTCATTAATGTAATTGTATGTATAAAATATTCGTAAGGTTAAACAGACAGACATTTATCTAGCTACGGATGTTGATTAGCTTAAGACAATTAAAATTATTTAAATATGATCGGAAAAACATAAGACTGGGTTTTACCATATTAAAATATTAAGAATCAATTAATTACAAAATTATTATTGTAGTTGAAAGAATATAACTGGTGTCTAAGACACGTCAACAAGTATTTTATAATTGTTGATTTGATTAAATATCGTCGGAAAAATGTTTATTTTACCAAAGTTTTTACTATTGTTTTGGAAATTATTTTTTTATTACAACTTTATAGAAAGTATTACAAATATGTTAATTAATTAATGAAGTATAAAGTCTATAACTATGAATGATCATAAAAACGAAGTTTATAATTATTAATTAACTTTTACTATTTATGTGGGTGTACGATAAGATATGAGTCCATAACAAAGTTTCGTTGTGAGTTCGGTGCACTGCAACCAATTCTTATCGCATCCTCTTTCGAACACTTACCGTATTGTGGGAAGATTATACTAATGATTCATCTAGTTTTACCCAAGTTCATGAATAGTTTTACTGATAAGCGCACAAAAACAGTCTGTTACAACAACCGTATCTAAGGAGTTACGTGATTTAAAACGAGTACAGCTTATTATCCTTAACTCGTATATTATTTCCGTCTGTTCAAAAGTACTAACGAAGCCCCTTTTATCTAAAATGTGTTATCTAAAAATATCAAAATGTACCCATATTTAGGAACTGTATAATATTTAAATGATTTCTCTCGTTTAGTAATAGCTAAAAGATGGATTTATCTCCAACAGGTAGTTTGTGTATTTAAACTTCTGTAACAAATTAGAGTTTTATTTTTTAAATTTTGCGACTATACGCAATAAATTTGAATGTTTTAAAATGTTACAAGATGCGTAAGTTCTTTGAATTCGAAAGATATGTGAATGAAGTTAAATTAACCGTTTGCCGTGGAAAGCAAATCAAAATAATCGATCAACCTCTTTTCAATAATAATAACCTTATTAGTGAAATATCTAGGCTAATAAGTCAAACCAACTCGCATGGTAGTGTAAGTAAGCATCTTACTGTTATAGGCGGCCGTATCAATATCATATGAATACTTTACTTACTTTCCTGTACATAAAAGTAAACTTGTAAAATCATCTTAAAGAGCAAGGTATTTTATTGCTGATCCCACACGCAAGGGTCCGTACAAATTGGAGTGATTGACACCGATTCCACTGTCAATCAAAGCTTTATATAATGCTGACTAATTGTTTTTATAAAATCACGTTCGTTTTGTAATTCCAACGTGCAAACGATACCGACTGATTGAATTTTTAAACATAACACACAAATGAACCTTCAGAAATTATTATCAATGCAAAAGGGACGTTATAAAAATTGGCATTGGCAACCAAGTCGATGATTAGGATAATGAATGTTATTCTTGATTCGCATTCATAAATTTGTTTTGATTTTTCAACAACAGGATTATTAATTATGAATGCGGACAATGGTTTTTGTTGACCGTTGATTTAATAAGTGTTGTAGCTGATTTAACCTTTGACGTAGAACGATGAATCTGTAATCAAACAATATTCTTTATCCGTTCGCGCCTTTCACTTGATTAATGATCAAATCACTTCAATAACTTTTGATTGAAAATTCAAAGGCTTGAGTCTAACCGCGCGTTTGCGTTGTGCGAGAACACTGGCCGCCCAATTATCCTATTTACGTATGAGTTACGTTCATTGCGTCCACTGCCATCTAAGATATCGCAAACATAGGACACGAAGCATGGGATGCAATTTTGAGCGTAGGCAAAATCGTCTATCATAATGTTAGTTGGGTTAAGATTATGGCTGCGTACGAAAACACTTGAGAGGGTCACGTCACAGAAAATTATGATTAATATCTGGAGGAAGGAGAGCGGCCGGTTTAGGCACGACTGGCTCTAACGAAGTTGGGCCGCAGGCGCGGATGTCCGCGGCTATCTCGTCGGGCGTCATTTGTCTGCACCAACCGGTCCGCTACCGCTTCAAATTCATAATTTTTCAATGAGTTCGTATCGCTGACAACTGCGTTTATGGTCCCGACCGATAAGATCTCTTTGTGTGCCATTAGCTGTTTTGATTGACGTCGTATGGTTTGTTGTATGTAATTTTGTTTGATATTTAGAGCAGTTAATGTGTGTGGTTTTTTTAACGGACGCGTCAAGAATATGTTGAAACGAGTAGTCAATTATTTCGTGGTTATAGTTTTTGTTAATGCGATTGTGCAAATCGATTTTTATCTCAAGTGATTATTGTTACGCTAATTATTATTTTCCTTTGTGAATTCTGTTATGTAGTTGATGAATAACTACTGTTATTATTTTTATAAACATATGTTTTAAAATAAAGATGTTTAGTCTTTTCATATACTAATTATACTTACTAAGGTTTATCTGCTAAACCGGAACCTGTTGTCAATTGTTACTGTAATTTTTTTTATGAATACCTTTCCTATAATATCGTGTTATGAAGGGTTTGATTTACAATTTGTGTCAATTTGGACATAATACAATAATAGTCTTTAGCTCTAATTTATATTTGTATTTACTAACTTAGCCTGTTTCCTAAGTGTAGTGTAGAAAACGTTCTGTCACGTATGCCTGTACACTTTTGAGAAATATGAAAATAAAAGTTTTTGATATTTCACATAATCTTTATGAAATAGCAATGCGTCAGTAAAATAAGCCAGTATTTATATTAAAATTGGTTTTTGGTAAATATTTAATTTCGTTGCTATTAAAACTAGCTGCAAAAGGAAATTTTTACGATGCCGCTTTGTATTACATTATATATTCAACGATAGTAAATTATTCATAGAAATTCTTAGTACTCGGTATCTTTTAACAACTGCTGAGTTTTGTTGTAAATTTATTCCCTTTTTTTGTTATTCAATCTCATAGTTTTTATATACTGTCACCTGTTTCTTCTAAAGAACTATTTTCAAATTAAGATTCGGTCTGATTATCAAAATAAATTTTGTTGAAGTTGGGCTTATTTAAGTGCAAATTCAAAATGATAGTGAAATTTATTAACTTATAGTCCGGAATTAAAATCGAAGGATTTGAATTTTTTGATGGACAGGTATATCATCGACGGACATATTAGCTGCGGAAAAAAATCTTTATTCAAAATATTGGAATGGGTTAACATAACCTATATCTTTTTTATAATAAAACTCACTTTTAATATACATCGTAAGTATTAAAATATACATTATTTTAAAAATAGCATGAAATAATATCACTTGAGCGTATTGAAAAGATTAAATAATTTTCTGTCTGTATCTACTTTAAGTAGTGTCGATCACTGTCCATATTTGTATTCCAATCCTGATCTTTTTACACAGAAGCATTGCTGGAGTTTTTTCCGCCATGCTCTTTGACAGATGCTAATGTTTTCGGAAGTGGCAGTAACGTTAATAACCCAAGTCGAAGATCGGACGGCTAATCGAACGGGGCGATCTATAAGCTCGGTAGACTTCCGAACTGTTAGAGCTGCAATATGCAGCGGCCTGAGGCCTAGGCTCCTTAGTAATCTCTCAAACTTCGCTACCTTAAAGAGGTTTCGACTAAGCGCCCTCTGTGCCTTGCTCCTGATATCTCGAGTCCATGGGATTTGCAAATGCCATTTGTGTAAAAGTGTAAGCCAGGTCAAAAAGATATGTCTGTGTTGTAGCGGTCATTAGCAATATCCATAGCCTGTATAATATAATTTGTATTAATATTTGAATCCCTGTGTACTTTCTTCTGTATTGTTGATCGGTGTGCATCAAGGCGACTGGCATAGTGGTTCACAATGAAGTATAAATTCGACACAATTCGTCATCTATGACAAAACAGTGCACTTAAGCGGTTTAATACGCCTCAAATCGATTACCCGGACGACACTTAAGCGTTGCGTAACAGTGAGCGAGCGGGTTGGGAAACAATGGTCAGGTCTTATCGTGACTTGACGCGTTTAGGTACAAGTGGGAGTGCGCTTCCGAAGTAATTAGGGTTAGAATTACTACATTCCTTTTAGTACACGCTGCTTGCTAAGATATTGGGCTAGAATTTTTTTTTATTTTCAACTAAGAATAACCAAAGGTATACGTATACTTCTTCCTCTGTAGCAGTCAGGTGAAATATCTCAGGTAGTAAAACCTAACAACTTTTGAATTAACGTAAGCTCTTTCGTCCTTACCTTTCTAGCTTTCGCTATCCGATAACTTCGCTGATTCCTTGGAGTGACAAAATATCTATCGTTGATCTCATGACCGAACGATACGCGAAATGTCATTAGTGGAATTCGATTGGCCACACGCTACGTATAACTTCTTACTATATACCAAAGCAAGCCATTGATTGGAACCTACAAAAGAAACCTAGATTAAGATACTGTGAATACCTCTACCCTACTATAGAGGACGCAGACGATAGACATGTAATAGTTTCGACTCCCAATCTTCTTTTTCGTTTTTGATCTAAAATATGCACATGTTTAAACATGCACAACTATTCTTGAAGAATGTTCTATCTCTTGTTTTATCTGCTGTTTTCTTCAGTCATATAAATAATTAGATAACAATAACTCTAAAAGAGCGGAGACCACTCATCGGCAATCTCATTGTGGAAAGTCTACCGACAAAATAACCGAATGACTTAAGTAAAGTCGTCGGAAGATATTGGATACCAGTCGCTTCGAATTGGTTCTATCAGGAAACTAAGTCGACATCTAGCAACCGACGTTAGAACATCCATTGCTGAACCGGAGCCGTGGGTGGCTGCGATTATTATGATGATGTATTTTCTTTTTTTTATACTTATGAAATATCCTTTGTAATCCATGGAAAGAATGGGAATAAATCCGTTTGAAATAAAACATGCATCGGATACTTCCTAAATAATGCTTATTTCCTCTTCCAAATATTCTTTCATTAGTATTTATATGATATTAATATTTATGGCCTTTTAAATATTATTTTGTGTCTATTCAGATCGTGTAAAGCAATCATAAAAATACAAATATTTTTTTTGGTTTCGTTGGAAAATGGCGTTTGCTTTATGTTTCAGCTCCGCGTTCAGGATCTGTTTAAAATTGGCTAAACAACGCGCGGGGTAGTTTGGGCTAACTGCAGGGACGTGATAACACGCCATCGCTAATCCGTCAGACGACCGAGCTCTGTAAATCTATCCTGCACGCGGATATTAAGTCGCAAATTGCGCTTCATGGTTTATACTTTATTATTAATAAACATCGCTGCCAGGTTTTTAACGTAATAACATTTTAAATCTCTGCAAATCATTGTAAATTTTTTGAGGTAGTGTACAAAGTAAACGAGTTTTATTTATGTAAGAATAACTTTTTATTTAAAGTAAACTATCAGTGAAATTTAGTATTCCTCTTTTGTGCCCAAATGTCATTGATTTCCTCAAAGCACTTACTGTTTTACCAGTTTGGAGGGGCTAGAGCTCAGCAGGTTTAGGCTGCCAAAAGTATCGCGTTTGCTTTTCGGTTCTATGATGCTCAAGTAGACTGAATATCGACTCGATCAATTATAGTCGTGGAGTTAATGTTGAGCAGCTAAGTGGTTGTGCTCAAAAGAATCAAGTTCAATTTTTATACGTACGATGAGCCATTGCTGACAAGCGATAAAGAAAAATAAAGTGAGTAAATGGGTCAATTGTAATACTAAATATTCGAAGATTATCTGAAATTCATCAGTTTGCATCCATCTGAACATGAGTAGTAGGTTCCAGTTCGTTCCTATGTAAGGAAGCCTCCGTGCTAAGAATAAGAACCTGACAATGGTAATGATCATTATTTATGTCCTAATTTCTGTGTTTTTATTCAAAATATGCGTAATTAAGAAAGTAATTAAAATACACGAGCTAACACGAATACGACACGTGATAGTAAAAGAGTAATAATATGAACAAACGATGCTCCCATAGAGATCCGAATTTAGGTCAAAATGGTGAATATGTATATACATATATATACATATAATTATATACACACACACACACACACACACATATATATATATTTATCCAAAACTTTAATTTGTGTATGATCACAAAAAGTTTTATTCAAATTCAAAATATTTTTACAAAATATTTTTGGCATTTACATGCGCTTTTGGTCGTCGATTATTTTTAAATTATAAGTAGTAACACAGCATAGCTCTGAATGGTAGTTCAGAACGAAGATCTTTTGAGAAAAAACTCAACATTTGCTTAAATGAAATTTAACAATTTTTTTCAATAAACCAATTTACACACAATTCGATCAACTAAAAGCTCTTGAATGCTGTAATAAAATTTATTTAAGAATACACATTTAAATTACATTTCAAACAAAGCGATGGTAGGTCTGAGATATCTTGTGGGATTTGGAAGATAACTTTTTTCACAAATTCATAAGTCTTGTGGGTACACACCTTAGTTTTAAATAAAATGAATACGTAGTTAAATTATTATTATTTAACTCGAATGAATCGTACATGAAAATTATGTTTTTATTTGTTTTATACTATTTCTTATAACTTATAACTTCCTTAACTAAATGGAGTATTTTCCCCATGCAGCAATATCGAGAGAACTTAATTATAAAAAAATGTCAAATGGGCAATAATACCGTTTGCTTCTTAAACATCACTTGATGGACGCATTAAATAAATAAGCTCTTCTAGAATTTGCGTATCGGGGTCGATCATGTTATTGGCCCCCTTTCGAATACCGAATTGTATAATCCCAGTCGTTGGTTGTGTGCCGTAACTCACGCACGAATGTTGCCTCTCAGTGCGTAATCGCATTTGATGCCGGTTACTATTTGTTGTTTTCAGCTTTGCAATATGTAATTTGGGTAGGTATTGGTCATACGTGACATGAATGTTTTGATGTAATAAAGCATGATCGAGGTATTTTAGTTGAAGATTTTAAATAAGAAATCTTCAAATTTTATCTTCTACGACAGTAACTGATTTTGTCTATCGCACGGGCAAGTTAAAAACGGTAGAAGCGAGCCAAAAAGCGTGTAGATCAGATGGTCGCTAGAGTAAAGACCGCGGGTCGTTAAGCGCAAAGTAGGACATCCAGCCATACAATGGACAGACAATTTTATTAAGATCTTCGAAAAACGCTCGCTGTCCGAAAGCTGAAGTCCCTTTCAATTGATTCAATTGGAATATCTATGAAAAGGTCTATGTCTAGCAGCGGGCGTTCTTCGGCTGAAATGATAATAGTGATGGTGAAAATTATCAAGATATAAACTAATAAATTCTTTCTGCAGTATTAATAATAGAGAAATTCTAGCCAGGGCTTCTGAGGAATCCTCGAGCTTTACTATAAAGATATCGTGTTCAGAGTCTTGTTATTTTGTTAAAACTCTGTGAAGCTGTAAATGCTGAAGATACTCGGGCTGGGCTGATGTTTTGGTCAGGCCGACATTCCTTAACATTCCGTCTGTAGTGACAGTGGGCGAGGCATATCCCTCAACCAACCGGAGGCCGTTGGCAGAGAAGCTCCCGAGTGACGACCACGAGCTGGTAGACGCGAAGGTCACGGAATATCGCTGGATGCGGGGAGCAATACCGGTCACCGTGGTGACCTTTGGGGAGTCCCAGGCCTTGCAGTAGGCATCTATCAGCTGAGAAGATGAAGAATCAAAAATTACTTGCTCCTTTATTACATTACGTATATAGGAAAACCTATAGCTTCAATCTTTAAAATTACTGAGAGTGAAATATAGAACGCAATTCTAAAAGATCGTGTTTTATAGACTATCTAATATATTTAAAAATGTAAAATAATCCTCTTCGGTACCTAAGCAGGAGATTTATGGAGTTGCTATTGAATTAGTTATCAGTTAGTTAAATCTCGATTAAATTATTTTAATGTATTTTTAACTATACATAATTTAAAGCTTAAAATGTCCACTATTAATCGCTCAAGTTCCCAACGACGTTGTTCATAAACATGATCCATAAAAGACAAAATTACGTTCAACAAATGTCAAAGACAATGATTATATGATAAAGTAAATAAAAAAAGTGTACCTTCATTAAATAAGTAGCGATAAAATTGACGAAAATTAACGAATACCAAAATAGTAACTAAGGTATAAAGAATAAGGAATAATTTTGACTGAAATATTTTAGGGGAACTATTAACTTTTTTGGTTCTCGTTATGCCAGTGTGGGATCGTAGTAGTATTTATGTTGTTGCCGATGATAGGGAACCTCAATTAACCACATGGTGCTCTCGTTTGTAGTAAAAAATAATGTAAACATTATTTAAGGCAATTTACTTCTAGTTATGAAACATTCGTGCGCACAAGGACAGTTTTTCGTTTACTCGCTAACTGACGAAAGTTTAGCTTGACGAAAGATTTCAATTTAACATTTTCAAGACGAGCATACTTATTACTCTTGTAAGCCTTAGATACGAAAGATGAAATAACCGTGATGTTTTTTTATTCTGGTGAAACTTTAGAGTTTATTGTCTAATATCTCAAGTATATGTATTTTTAGACAACGTAATCACAACGTAATCGTAGACAGAAAATTCGATTTAATTTTCTTTAAAATTTTTAGAGAACTTTGTCATATTAATAGGCTGCCAAGAATAAAAAATAATGAGCTTTTTGTTGTCAACCTATTACACACTTATTACTAATACGTAATTGTAGTTAAGAATTTCTCTTTTTACGATACTAAGGTTTTTTATTCAATATTTGCTTCAATGCTTTTAAATATACATAACACTTTAAATCACCATCTGTATTTTATTAGAATGTCGTTGCTATTACGTTATTGTAAAAATATGAAAAGTGTAACGGACAAAAATACTTTAATGAAAAAAAAAAAAATGTATCAGAAACCCAGTTGTAGTGGATTGAGGCCTACGATAGCAGGTAGCGGGTTTGATTCCCGGGATATAATTCACATTTTGTTGAATTATGTAATTCACATTTTGTTCAATAATTATAGAAGATTGCCACAGCTCACAAACAAGTTTTCAGAAGATAGGCAGCACCGTCGTCTGCGTGCCATAGTACTACACTACCATCGCCAACCCGATTATCAAGCGTGGCGATTTAGGTGCTAGATATCTTTGAGGAAGGCCTATGGCCTTGCAGTGGGCGTCTATAGGCTGAAACGACGATTATATAATTTATACTACAATGAATAAAAAATCTTAATAAAACTTCAGATAAAGGCCCATAAAATCTGTAGTACAAATAATTTTAAAATTTTATTTAAATTTAAACACAAAGGTATTTTATTGATCAATTCACACTACCTCATATTGAGAAAATTACCATGGCCGAGTTATATCTAAGAGCACAAATCGATCCGGCATAGAAATTGCTCTAAAGTTAAATATTTGAGCAAAACGATTTTGTAATAAGATATGTTATTTACGATCATTTGCTCGGCAAGAGTTTTGAATGAAAATTGCTTTAATGGATTTCTTAATAACGGCTACTGAATTTATTAAAGAAACTCATTTGCAAATGCAAATACTAACTTTGACGTAACATCTTTTTATGGTTTGTTTTTTTTTATCAACAATTTCATTTTATTATTTTAATATTGTTATATTAGGTATGCATTTAATGCATTTTAAATTAATAAAATTACTTAGTTCATACTTTATCCCTAGAAATTCAAATCCTAAGTCCGTTGTTAATAATAGTCCATCTTTCATATTACCTTTAATTTTTTATTTCTGTATAATATTTTCTAGAACAGTATGATGTTTTCTCATGTATATAAACTTTATATAATTATATATATGTAGAAGCTACAATTTATTGTACTAAAACAATAACCTGTTATCGAATAATTTAACATTATGAGAGTCATATATTATAATTATTTCAATAATAAATATATGTGTGCTTTCCATCATCATAATGATTACACCATCATGATTTCAGTTATAAGACGTCTACTGCTGAAAATCAGCCTCTCCCATAGATTTCCAACAAAACTGGTTAGAGGGTTCCTTTATTTCATCATAATAAAAAATGAGAATATAAAATGAAATTAGTAATTTTCGTTTTAAACTGTGTTGACACAAAAACTATAGTATTCATTTCACATTATGGTTAGGTGACAATGATTACGATTATCTTAATCGGTCACGAAACATTTTTGAATGGTTTAAAGATTACAAAATACTTGCGGAACCCAACCGAGATATTTCTTTTGTGCAACAAGCGAGTTTGTTTTAAGGCGTCCGCATTCCATGAAATATAGTAACAAATTCTGTTTCATTAAACGAAATTAACATGATAATTACTCGTCCAATGAGGACATAAATACGTTGCTGTTTTAGCCGCTCGCATAATCTGATTATGTTTCTTTTTAATAAGAACGTAATATGCTTTTTGCGACTCGAAAATGGAAACTTATTTTCTTAATTAATACATAATTAAATTTTACTACTGTTTTCTTTGTTCGGAGATGTGAATTCACGAAGCGAAATGTTGTTATTCTTTTTTGGCATAATTAGAAATTAATGTTAATATGATATTAAAAAAATAAAACGTTATATAAGGTAAATAAATGTTATTTTTTTTTCAAATATTGAAAGGATTGGGTTTTTTTACAATTTAATATTTTTTTCCATTTTTGTATTTATTTTTTTACTTTCCTTTTTTCGTCACAATCTGAATCATATATTCTTCTATTTTTCCTCACAATGCTACACATTCCCCTGGCTTGTTAAATTTATGTTTGATATTATAACAAAGATATTTTTTTCTTTTAAACCCTTAATTTAATTTCAATTCTGAAAAACGCGACAACGCATTTATACATACAATAATACATTTATCGAAGAGATGACAATGTAAAATTACGAAATTGTTGAAAATTAATTGCTGAAGGGTTAATGGTAATAAAATAATTATTGAAAGTACGAATGTGGTTTTGAGTATAAATAAGGACGCAGCGGCGACACAAAAAGAAACTGGTCGTTTCAATCACCGGAACCTTCGGATCTTTAGTTGTAACCTAAAAATCAAATATAAGATGATTCCCCGAAACTACGTTCTATTGACAGTATGTTGTAACCAATAAGTCAAGTAGTAGTAGTCAAGTAAGTAATTCGTTATACGACTGTATCAACAAGTCTGTCATTAAATTATTCTGAGAAACAATTCACACTTCTGCAAATCTTCTGAGGTCGAGTTTATTATTTCATTTTTAATACCCTTATAATGAAACACTGTTGAATTTGTCCTAGAAGTTGATTGTTTAAAGGTGTAAAATCCTTTTGCTAACACCTAAGAGAGATAAGCAGTTGCTCTTAAAAAAAAAATGTTTTCACCTCAGTATTGACTCATCACGATTTATCTGTAACCATTGAGTGTAGAGACTTGAAATTTAGCAGCAATATTACAGTTCGCAGGTAGAGATCAGCTAAGAATGAATTATAAAAGGTTTTGTCAACAAGAAAGGTTCATTAAAGAAACGTATATTTTTAAACTAGAGCTCTGGTACTTACCTAGAATATTTTTTTGAAATGTTCGCAATTACGTAGACTAAATTTAATGACATTACTTCCACAAAAAGCGGGCCACGCGAATCGAGTGAGAAACAGCTAGTATAACGTATTTGATTACTCATAATCAGTGCCCATTTTAAATATGCCGAAGGACACCGCCTCACAAATATTTAAGAATATCTGCCGAAACAAAGTAGTCGTAGCGAGCAGTCATAAATTTTGGTTTTCAAACACGTTTACTGCGTTCATTGTGAGGTTGAACTTAATTTATTTCTAAGGCTCATACAAGAAAGACGGTTTGGCAGTTAACCTTCGCTTCAACGTTTTATTTTAAAGCGTTAGTTTGTCACTCACGGGTGCTTACACAGGCGGTGGTCGGTTGTGCGGTATGAACGTAAAATGCTTGACTTGTTGTTCCCTCTGACGTCTGTGTAAGTCTTCAGAAATTGAAGATGCCATGTTCTGAGATTTAGGTAACCTGTCGCATATATTTATGATACATTGGACTTGCTCCTTTTGAAGGCTTAATGGGTAACAAACACTAAATGTCCGCTTTAATCATAACCGTTTCAAAACAGACGTAATAAACAAGCATTGCCATTTTTACATGACACTGCAATTAAAAAACTCTTGAAGCTCGTTATTTATCAACAATATCATGCTGTTAGGGATATTTTTGAATAGTAGTTAGAGCTACAATTTGAGGCACGAGAGATTTTTGTTTACGTATATTTTTCTTTATGATGAAGCGCTGCAATAGCTTGCGCCTTATATTTATCGTAAACGAATCTTTATATAAACAAAATAACAACGATTTCCGATGACACTATGATGTACGAAAAAATTTATTTAGGTTTTGTTAGAAACATGTAGATCTTCAGAATTTCAATTTTTTTTGTAACTAAGAGCTAAATAAAAAAGTCCGCGTGCCGGCGCCTCGCTTGGCATATACTAATAGAAGAATTTCATATGACATTACGGCTCATACAGGGACTCTTCAATACTGAGTGACGACAGATTAAATTCACACATTAGATTATTTAAAGTAATTTTATCTTTGCAATAAAACAAGGTCATTTTTTAGATATTGTAGAAATGATGATAGCAAAGATAGAATTTTCAATGAAAGTATAATAACAACAAAATGAGATTATGTTGTAAGTGGTAGAGGCGGGAGTTGCATTTTCGTAGTTTATTGTTGAATAGTCATTATATGTAAATCGTGGAGTCGTGATGATGGACAGACAGATAGTGACGAGTCATGTTTCGCAAGCACTCGGAATGATAATTGTTTCGGAGGCCCACAGTGGTGCGCGTGGGCGCTGCTTGCCGACGCACCTGCTTGTTCCTCTCGTAACTGCGGAGATTTCCCCCGCAGATAGATTCCAGACTTAATATTTCATAAACGTGATCTTTTAATACACGCTCCTATGAATTCCAACTTTTACGCTAGTTTAATGGTCTTTGATAACATTAGATAGGATAGTTAATTTAAAAGTTGGATTACGTCGGTTCGTAGCTTGAAGCTGGTTTTTGATAAGGTCAGGTGCTTCAGTATATTTGGCAGCCTTGTTCATGTGATTTGGCTCTCCTTCGAGATGAAATTATTTGGCACAGGTACAGAATTGTTCTTTCGTATTTCTTTTTGTAAATCGTTTCTTGTTTGATGGCTACTGATCATTGACTGGTGATTGGCCTCTTTTGTTAAAAGACTCCTAAATATTTTGTTGTGGTATCTATATCAGCTGTTAAACAGTAACGTGTAAAAATTATTGTATAACAGGTGCATATATACATTTTATTAAAATTACTTATTTAACCTTTATTATACATTATACACATAACATAGGAGTAAAAATAAAAAGAATAAATTAATTATATGAAAGGCAAAGATAGAAAACATACAGCGGTCTTATCGTAAATGATGATTTCTTCAAGATAGTTATTGGATGGATTTGGTTACCAGGGAAAAGTAGAACTAGCGGTCATCAAGTAACAGAAGCAGTTGTAAATCTGATATAAACATATTAAAATACAGAATAATCATAATACCATATATCATGTTTTACCTCGCTACTATTTAATTTTTGGTGTTGAGTGAACACTGAAATGTTGTCCTAATTTTTGTTATATAAAACTGTATACCGTCGCATTGTAACGTATTAGGAAGAGAAACAATATCATATCATTGATTACCCGGCAATATTGCCAATTGTGCTGTAAAGTAGGCTAACAAATGTGTTTTTATTAGGTATAAATATCAGATAATAATTTTTCATAAACAAAAAATTAAATGTAATTTGGCTATCTAATACCCCTGCATGTCATTTATGTCACGTTTACGTCAAAATTATTTATTAAAAACATCTTCTATTACATTATTTACTTTTCAGCCATTTCAGTTCATTAATCATGTATTACATTAATAAGGTAATTATTAAATGTTTTCTGGGTATTTTCTAGATAGCTTCCGTTACTAATGTTAAAATGGAAAAACAAAAAGGTTAAATTATTTTTAATTTAAAAGCGCACGCAACATAATTGTTTTGCATCAAGTTAATATACTCGCCTCTTTAATTTGTGGTGTAAAAACTGTTATCGTTAATTGCTACAATCTGTAGTGGCTTTGGTTCTTTAACAATATACGTAACTGTGACAGTATGTGTATTAACTATCATTATTCAGCTGTCCGGGAGTCTTGACGTAGTGGGTTGATAATCTTGCTCTACATGTGCTAATTAAGGGGACATTCTCTTATACAATGATCGCGGCTGTCCCCCGCTAAACACGGGGCGCACAAGCCTTTCTTTGCCGTCAATGACTGACTACCAATACCATGTTCTAAAGGTAGGCTTAAGTTTTCAATGCGTATTTGTTTCACCGCAAACCTCGCGGCCCTAGCTTACATTAACAACGTTTTGTATTTGTTCGTAATACATTGATACTTGTAAATACCAGTTTAACGTATTGAAAGTGTAG
Organism: Battus philenor; assembly: GCF_028537555.1. NCBI lineage: Eukaryota > Metazoa > Arthropoda > Insecta > Lepidoptera > Papilionidae > Battus > Battus philenor. The sequence goes on from NW_027181676.1 coordinate 5,486,260, forward strand.
ATTGTGTATTTAAACGGCAATGGACGTTGTGTATCAGATGTAAACGGTGTATGATCCGGAGGGTGCCTCAATGATTGCATCGTGATAATCGCGATCAGGGTCCCCTGACATTTCTTTTCTTTTATCTTGAACGGTTGCTGTAAGATAAAACGGCAATAAATAATCCGGAAAGACACCGGTGGTACGTGAGGTCGGTTGCACTTTTCATTTGTATTATTCGCATAATTATTCATTGGGAGACGCGTGGTAGCTTTATTTATAGCGCTCTTAGCCCTAGTAAGAGGATACTGTTTGTCGACGGGTGGAAATAATTTGATTTGCAGCCTGGGTGGGAGTTTTATATTATTTAATGCCTGTAGTGTAAATTATTCTAAGGAGCAAGGTTTAAAACTAGTACGTGTGAAGAATTCGATAAATGTAGTTATCAATTTATTTAACACTTTATATCTTTGTAATGATATATAATTTAGGTATAAGCATCATAGCCATTCTCTATGAGTTAACATATTAGTAGGAGTCTGGTGTAGAAAGGTCATCCTATACCCGTTATCTAATTTCAAATAAACATATACAAGTAAATACATATGTCAAAATATTACCTTGTTGAGCAGGAGCCTAGCACTAGAGGACTGAGACATGCGATCGTAGGTTGGGGATAGGATCCCCGGTATACAATCTTACATAATTCATTCTTTGTGCATGATATACATATATAGGATTGCGACTGCTCATAAACAAGTTTCCAGAGGATGGACAGCAATATACTATGGGTACCATAATAGCACACTGCGATCGTCAGCCAAGTCGGTAACCGTGTGTGGCGATTATGGTACATCCCCCACATAGATATCTTTGGGGGAGGCCTATACCTTGCTGAAACCACGTTACCTTGAATTTCCAGGGCATGTCATTACGAGTACGTTTTTAATCAAAGTTGATCCGTGCTTAACTGTTTTTTATGAATAAAGTTAAAACTTGAAAGTAGAGTTTATGAATGACACAAGGTTATTCGTTTGCTATATATTTTTTAGAAAAAAATACAACCAAGTTATTAGTTTATCTATGTAAACATTTCTAGTAAAATTAAAAAGTAAAAAAAGATATTAACGGAACTTCCAATATTGCTTTGAATATATAAAATGATAGGTACAATACATTCTTATAGTAACACGGTTAAATTTGCCATCTACTAAATTGCCTTAAAATAGTCGCCGCAGGGATGATAAGAAAGCGTATGAAAATATTTAAGATGTACATATTAAGAAACCAAAGCATAAGATTAAAAATACACCCGGTATTGATTGACGAACAAAACTTTTAATTTTATTTACAATTTAAATGATATTAACTACAGTCTAAATGACAATTTTAAGGTCTATATTAATGATTTTAATATTAATTCCAAACAATGTTATTAATAACACGTAAAAAACAATGTTTTGGCTACGCTTCTTTACTCCAAAACATCATTTGATAACTAAATGTCTAAAATTTTAGCTCTTAACATTAATTTGTCCGAGCAAAACTTAGAATAAATGGAACTATTGTAAAAGAGTGATAAGCATGCTATCTTGTATGCTCTCATTGTATTATAATGTTAAGTATCAATAACAAAGTACTTCCTTTTATACATAATTTTGAAAGTTTACGGTAGAGCCTGTTGAAACATCTCGTTGCTTTAGCCTACAGACGCCCAATGCTAGGCCTCCCCCAAAGATATCTATGTAAGGATGTATCATAATCGCTATACTTGGCAGGCGGGTTGGCGATCGCAGTGTGGTATTACTATTCTGTCATTAAGTACTATCCGTGGAGAACAGACCGAATGGTAAATTTTATTGTAATTTATTATTAAAAAATATTACGATTCATGACTGAGGTAGTGGGGCGATTTGTTAGAATTTTGTAACTTTGGTTTAATAACTGTGATTTAATTAGAATTTAAGTTTTTGTTTAAGTCAGTTTGATGTTATTATTTACATATGTATGTTTGTTTTGTACACGTTAACTACTCATTATTTATACTTCTACTGTTTTTATAGTATAGTTGTCTGTAAGAGATTGCCTCGTGTGATAAGACCGACCATTGTACTTTTTTGTTTATTATTATGTAACTATTTATAAGTATTCTAGCGTGTACAATAAAGAACATTTAAGAAAAAAATATGTTTAATCATTATACCATTAACATTTGAAAGTGTAGGAATTTTTCTAAATAATCACGATATTTAAAGGGATTATTTCAAAAACAGGGTTTCCATATAAAAACCTGATTCTGCCGATTGCATACGTAAAAAAGTAAGGAATGGTAGACAGAAGGAAACAAGGAGATTATGCAAGACGCATCCCCGTCGACGCGCCTTATTTCGCTGAATCTCAGCTAGTCTCGATTCCCATCACGTCCCCCTACGGGATGTATTACTGATAGCGATGCGATACAGGAGCGGGGAGTATCCTCACCGAACCCATAACTGTATTTACGCTTGCCAACATGCGTTATTGTGTTCTTAAGGCGTATTTGTATGCTGCATGGAGTCTTGCGGCATATGTTTATCGGGAACTTTTTAAATTGAGAGGGGACGTTCTTTTTTCGACTTTCGAATTTTGGGTTATTGCATTGAAACATGATGCTTTAATCCTTAAATAATATTTGCTTGAGAAATATTAAAATGTTGTTGATACATGATTTGTATGTACAACAAGCATTTAAAATTACACGGCGGCAAGTTTTACGTATAACAATTTCAGAGAGTTGTTTCAACGTTCTTATACTATTGTAGAAATTTCATAAATTTTTATATTACAGAGAGTACAATGTTTTAATATGCCGGTTTTATAGTCCAGGAAAATTATAAGCAAGGTATATTTATATGAAAAAAAAACTTAATCTCTTCCACCCGTAGTTCGTAGAATTCGTTAATTTTTATAGATTTAATTTTATCATCAAAGTTGTAAATTGTTTATTAAATTAAAGTAGGCATATCAAAAGTAAAACATAAATACGATTGGTTTAGTTTAACATGACATAGTACAAAAATAAATAGGTTTCCTAATTGGAAACGTACGTAGTCAAAGGCTAATTATTTTAGCTTATAAATAAACGTAATAATTGAAAACGTAAATGATTAAAAGAAAAAAAATAAGTGATATAAATTTTGGAGATTTATATCAAAATTTCCTATTTTGTAAGATCTATGTATATATTCGGACGTATAATAAGGCGTTTGATCTAATATCTTTCACATCACACTTAATTTGGAAGAAGATTAGAATTTCTGTCTCGGTTCGCTTCTAAGCTTTCCCCAATCAACAGTGACACCCGCATCACGTTAGGCCGTGTCTACATAACAGCCTTTTAGCTTAATCCGAACGCACAAGGTTATACAGTAATAAGAAGATTGTAATTGAACGTCAAAGGGGCCCGCTACACGGATTAGGCGACGATGCGACCGAACTGGAACGGGCGACAATCTCATACGCCTATGATAGACGACGTTCGATTCAAAACATCAAGTTACGCTACGTATGAGCTTGATTGTCACGGATTTCGGAAGCATGACGGCGATTATTAGGACATAGCTTCGATCTTAACAAGTGACTTTCTAAATTCTGTTGGAATTCAATCAAACCTATGCTACCTGTTTTAATTTAGAAATAACATACAAACTTAATTGAAATGTCAATTAATATCGAACTAACTTAGTTAACTTTAGAAAAATAAGCTTCAAAGCCTCAAATAAAATTATTAATGTCTATTAACATGCTCTTTTCTTTCTCATTTCTCTTTCATTTCCCATTCTCATAGTAATCTTAAGCGGAATTGCTATGAAATTACCTCATTTTCTCCTTAGGAACCCTTTAACTATGTTTAAAATGTATATAAAATTCACGAGCAACTTAATTTAAAACATAAAATGTAAGATCTATTGTGCAAGTATGTTTCTATAAAAATCTGAAGACCTAAGCAGTATTTTAAATTGAAACGATCCAAATTAATTAATATTTATGTTTTTATTTGTTTCTGTTCAGATGAACAGATTTGTGAGAGCCCAATTGTTTAAGCGAGAAATAAAATTATTACTAATTGCATCAAAGTAATACATCTTTAGTATTTTATTCTTCTTAGTATTATATGCAAAGAATACATAAATTACGCATAACAAAAGATAAATGACTTTAAAAAAAACTTAACCGCGTAGTTTACATGTCGTATTTTCTACAGCTGATATAATGTTACACTATGAACAGCTCCATGGAGAACCATAAAATATCTACTGCGGCCGCCATAGTTCGCAATATATTTAGGTAGAATTATCACTTTATAGCTACCATGCGAACTTCATAATAGACTTTAAGATACCGTAAACTATAAATTATGTGGCTATAAGCGGAGGCCTTCCAGATTTTTATACAATAACCCATTTTTATTACGACGTTATTACTTTAAAACTTAAAGGGTTTTTTTTTAAGTTTTTTTTTATACAAAATGTACGCATTTAGTCAAGATGTTTTTATGCAGAAAACATGTCTACTGAGGTCTAAATGTTCTGGAATGGAGATCACGGGCTGGCAAGCGTACCGTAGAACATTCAGTCACAAGATGGACAGTTGATCTCGTTAAGTACGTCGTAGGACGCTGGATACAACTTATGCTTACAACCAGTCATTTTGAAAATCTGGTCGTCTATTTCCAGATGAACATATGATGATGATGTTGAACATTTTTTTCATTGCAAAAATTGATCGGTGATATACGTAAGAGAAAAAAGAGGCGGTAAATAGTTTAATTAAAACATTTTGTACTGAATATAATTTGTTTTTTTTTTCTATTTTTTTATTATTGAATACGTAAAGTTCATTACAAATACAAAAGCAATAGTAAAGTGTTTATATGAATTATATGTGTACATACGTTTCGGTTTCCACGTATTTATACTTTGAAATTTAAATAAACTTGTTGTTAAACACTTTGCAACATTGTTGTTTTCTATAAAATATTGACTGTTAATAAAGTAGTTATTTACGGCTATAAATAAGTGATAGAAGAGTTTTCAATTAATCCTGTGTAAAATAGGTTATATTAAAATTTTTGCAAAGATTTTTTTATTTATGGTGGATCAAGGATAGATAGAAGTCTCCATATCTTTTTCATCTTACTTTCAGTATAAGTATATATATACAGCGATGTAAAATTAGTAGTTTAGTAGTTAGTTTGTTCTACTAGATTTGAAAATTTGTTGAAATTTCAACATTTTAAAAGACTACATGAACGGACTGGAAGCGCGACGTTCTTTAACCTCTAAAGGTTAAAGAAAGTCGTTCGTAATTAAATTACTATATCTATTTACAACTAACTCGTTAAACGAAAAGAGGTAAACGACCACCGCAACCACCACGTAATACAGAATAAGTAGCAGTCTACTTTAAACCCTTCTTTCTACCTTAAAAACTTCTTAAAAACTTTTATAGGCCTGTGGTCTTATTTCCAGAACCTTAAAATCCTGTCGGCCATCAATGAATGTACTACAAAATATTTAGGATGTGAGTCAAAAAGAAGAATGACTTCTAAAATATTGTATATATGTCACTGGCCACATAAGTATAAATAAAAGAAAATAAGATTTAGACGCATAAATTTAAGATATTCCCGTGGCAAAGAAAAACAGTCTCGTTCACCTTTAAGTTAGCGGCTTTGACGCATTCCTAAAACTATGCTCGCGGCAGCCGTCAGCGGACGGCGGTCACTAGGAATTCAAGATGCTATCGTTGCACAGGGAGCTCAGTTTTATGTGAGTTATGGCGTAATAAATAAATGTACCGTTAGGAAGCCAACATACGTCAATGGATCTAGAGAAATATAACGGGACCGTTTTAATCGATTAACAGATCTTTTGTATTAAACCACTGTACTAGGTTAGTTTATGTTTGGTTTTAATTACGTACCGGTCTTTATTTTTCTTTATTTCTGAAAATGATTTGTAAAGTAATCACTTTATTCATTAAGTTTTTTATAATGAACAAAGTCTATATTAAAAGTAATGATTATAGTTTTCATTGTTTTGTTGTTTTGTCACTTTAGGTAACATGAACGGACGTAAGTTTTAATTTACATTGCATGTTTATATGGAAAAACAGATTTTACATTTTTTCCCCTCTATACGAAACTTTTTTGTGCTTTAACGAAAACAGATAATAGCCAAATTTATAAAGCTGATCTAAAGTTTTGATCTTAGCAACAAGTGTGGCGATTTATTTATGTTTACAGACAGATTACGAGATTTTTGCATAACAAATATGTATTAGACTTAGTATTATATATATAAGTAATCACGGTAGCGGTGTATGTATAGCTAATAATTTTGCGCATTTACGTCGTTATCATTGGGTAATATTTTTATTTTAATAAACCAATTTAATAAACGACGATGTGTGAAGAATGACCGTAAAACCAAGTCGACAGCGGTCCAGTCCGCGAAGCTTAAAGTCGACAGATGAGATGTCAGCAGAAAATTGGATTTTGTAATATAAATATGTCGTTTAAGCTGAGAATTACCGCGAAACACGCAATTTTAAATTTTAATGACTATACACAAGGTGGAGTTTTCTATGGAATCTATAAAGAAGATTTGATGTAATGTTAAGTGCGACTTAAAAGCACACAAAAGATTCTATTTTTGTCCACTGTTACTCTAAGACGGGCCCTTTTAGTCAAAAAAGTTTAATTCGTTACTTTATTTAGGGCTTGTGATAAGCATGGCATAACCATATTCAGGTAACTGTCTTGCCTTGTTAGCTAAACGAGTGATATTTTCACGGCAAGCATTAATTTCATTGTTGATTATTTATGTGACGTTTTGTTATGCTTTGCACATATTTTTATTTTTACACCTTACTAATAAATCTTGACTTTACATGCCGCCGGTTCACGGGTAATTTTTAGTTATATAATTGCAGTTTCAAAATCTAATATTTTCTACAGCATATATCCTAACATTTTTACATCTAGTGGAAAATCATTTTCTGTTTGGTACCACAAAAAATACCTGAGATCTATGTGGTATTTGTAAACAAACTATAATATTGTTAAATACATCTACTTAAAGAAATGAAAAACTTAATTTATGTTTATTATTAATTATATTTATATAAATAACATATGTAGATATTTAAACACGTATGTTATAGTATATTTATACATAATTATATTAAGAAATAGCCACTAGTATATTTATGTAAGGTGTTCAAATAATTATTTTCCCTCCCTTTTTGATTTTACTTTTTACCCATTTTCGTCTTTTATGATCTTAACATGTTTAATCTACCTTTTTCAATTTACCCTGCATAGCCTAACGGTTAACTGGTATGGAATGCTTTCGACTTTAAGTTAAATGTATAAAAAGTATAAAATGTATAAAAAGTTTTTAAATAAAAATAAAATAACATAGAAAATTTTCTGATAAAGTAAACAGGGTAAAATAAGTTAAAACAATAATTTTAACGAAATAAAAACAAAAGAGTTGAAAGATATGCTTCGACTGAGGTAAATATCAAACTGTTAATATCTCTTAACACAAGAAAATTTTAAGTAATTCAGAAGCAAAGTTGCATAGCTGCGTGCGACGGCTCTAATACTTATGTATAGTTTCGTTTTATTTTAATTTAAACCTTTTTTAATTAATTATTGGCATGATTCAAGAATTTACATTTAACTATTCTAAAAACCATTACAACGTCAAAATAAAAACATAACTACAAAAGAGACATTTAAATTTACATTTAAGTCACAAATTGCAATTAAGACCGTCGTAACACTAAATGGTCATTAAGAACCCGCAAATTTCGAATGTTAACGCAAATTGGTTTGGTATTCTGCCATAAACCAGTTCAGGATTGCATGGATACGGCGAAACGACTCTTATAACGTACAAACATAACTTTTAAGATCGATGTTAACCTTAAGGTGTGGTCTTCATTTCGCACGAGTTTGATGATTGGATTTAGAAACGTTTTACTGTCCAAAATCTTTCGTAGATATCTGCTAAGTGATTGAAAGAATTCAAGTGAGCCAATAAACCGAACTGAGCACCTCTTACTAAACTGTAAGGGGTTTAATATGAAAATGATGTGAGGCGCCCACGCGATACTAAACCGCGCAGCCACGCTCTCTATTTTTGTGGGATCTTCGCATTGAATATTTTATAATATTTCAAGCTTGTCAAGTCGATAATAAGCTGATTGAGTAATAGATATTTGGGGCTTTTTCACATCTACATTTTGTTATTTATAACTCCTTTGTCGCTACTGTATTTGAGTCTTTTGGTATTGTAATAAACATAGTAAATCCATATCATATATTTAAGTAACTATTAATAAATCTGTCTATTTATATTCATGAGTTCATACTTCCTATAGATGTATTATGTATTACTTTTAGTAATTTAGCGCTTTGAAGTAACTAAGCTCAAGAGTTCTCCCGGGAGCCCCGGCTTGAATTTTATTATTAATTTGTCTAGACGTAGCTGTAGTAAATATCTATCTCTCTCTTTATCGCTCTCTTTATCTCTCTCTCTCTATATATATACATATATATATATATATATATATATATATATATATATATATATATATATATATATATATATATATGTATATATGTTATGGTATATAAAATACTACAAAAGACTAGTAGAGATGTATATCTTCGTATTTATCTATTCTTCTTAATATATTAAATCTCCTCCTATGTACTGACTAATCATGATATCTCTGGAACCAGAAAACTTAGAGATTTGAAATTAAACAGCAATATTTCTTTACGGATAAGAACGGGTTTAAAGCATGCGCAAAAGGGTATAAAACTTTGGCAAAATATATTCTTTTTTCATGTTCAAAATTACCAGAAATTAGTTTTGTGAAACTATACTCACATAAGGCAGTACAAGCCACGTTAAGCGGGCAGGGTAAAGCTATTTATGTAAAAACCTTGTCTTTTAAAGAACTTCAGCCGATAGTACCCTCGTTCTCAGACTCACTTCTCCTTCTTAGCTATTAGACTTACTCGCAACTTCTACAAGAAGAACTACATCTAATTTAATTTCCGCTCGAACTTAATCTGTGTATATATTAAGGTTAAAAATTATATATTTCTTATAATAATCTCCAATATAGAAAAATGTTGAAAGTACACAAGTAGTTCATTTGATAGGGGCAAGCATATTTATGAAACTATTTCTTATATTATTATGATACTTGTCATTGGGCAGGCCACATAGCGTGGAGAATAGATGGCCGCTTGGACCTTAAGGGTCTGGGGCAGAGACCACGGACTGGCAAGCGTAGCCTACTACATCCACTAACAAGGTCAGACGTCCTTGTTAAAGTTGTCTAAAGATGTTGGACGCGGACTGTTTTTGACTTGGATATCCTATAGCTGAAATGTAAAAAAAATATTTTGATTTATGTTGACCGTGTTCCGCGAGTTATATCATATACAAGATAAAGTTCTCCTTGTCTAATCACATTATCAAATAAAAAAAATCTGTTCATGTATAACATCAACATACTTGTTGCCATTATTGAGAGTTATTGAATTTTAAAAAATAAAGTATTCTACAAATTCGAAATTAATTGTATCGGATGTCGAACCTTTATTCTTTTTGGGCATCTTTAATGTTATTAACAGAAAGATTTATTTGACAAGTTGAAAATGTCGGACAGGGCAAAAGCGTCGTATCCTTTTTCGAGCCCATGTTTTAAAATACCATAAAACAAACATTGAACGCGCCCACAGGAACCAACATCTCGAAATTGTCCTTTTATTTCTTCGTTCATAATAACTACATACCATCTACGTATGTTTTTATCGTCGAACTCTTTTACATTGCTATCGAGTATTAATTGTCGAGACTTAATGCGCTGGCGGTTCTTTAATGCTGACCGCTGGATATTGAAAAGCGATTTTTTTGCAGACTTTATGCGTATAATTAAAATCAAACAGATGATATGAGATAAGAAATCAAATTGAATTTTTAATTTTAAATCGGACTTCATGGGTACGTATGACGTTACTTTATTAAAAAAAATACTATCAAATTGCTTAATAACAATATTGTACTGATACATTAATAATTATATTTATGTTACTGCAGGAAGCATATTTGAATAAAATTTGCATACATTTTATTGGCGTTTTTATTAATTTAAAAGATGAGCAGTTATATTTTGATAACGTTTTAAATTGCGCAATTTATTTAATTTGCAGTCTTTTCAAGTAAAAATAAAACGAATCCAAACATGGTGGTTTTTATAGGAGTAAAAGGTTTTATTAAGCTCATTTGCATTTCAGCAAAAAGCTTTATATCTTTTATATCTATATCGAATCACCCTGTATAATCACTGTGAATTTTTGTTTATTAAAACAGGTCATTAAATACTGAAAGTAAAAGGACTAGAGACAGGTAGTCAATGTTAAATAATTTTTAATAATCTGAATTTTGGAAACCTTTTTTCATACTATGATGTCAGTACATTATTTGTTATTTCCAGGAAACGAGTTATACTTTCATGCCTTTTGAAGCTTTTACACCTATAACTAATCACCTGTATCTATATCTGTTAACAGGTAAAAAAATTATTGCGAATATAAAACAAACAGGAGAAACAAAATAAAACTATAATCAAACTTGTTTAACATTATATGAATTGTCTTAATATTTGTCACGGACGGATAGCAATTCATCGTAAGTCTCTCGATTGTCTGTGCACTACAAAAAGTATATATCATTACTAAAATACCCGCCGGTTCATTAGTACAAACTAATGTCATCTACTGAACAAAAAGGGGACATACTAGGAAAATGTATTAATAATGGATGAGGCCGCATCATTGCGCTGGTTATTAATATGGAGTAAGCGACGTGGCGTTAGATATAAATCAGGTGGCGTCATATGGTGTTAAACAGCCGAGGCGGAACTTCGCGGTGAGCTGGAAGGAAGTGGATACACGCACGTACGACCACAAAGGGATGTCATAGTGTGTACATACCCTTTCACACGATAAGTACATTTCGTGTGATTTACTTTCATATAGTATTGAAAAATACAATACCACTTCTCATAGAATCTAGAAATACATCGTTGTCCAAGCTTAGATTAATAGTGTGAAAGTATAATAATTTTCTTGAAAAAAACTTGTAGAATCTATTTAATCAAAATAATCTGCTTATAATAGAACGTAAGATAACAATAACCATATTGAGATATATAGTATAGTGCACTGTGACGTATTGATCCTTATTCTTTAACCTAGTTAACCTAAGGAGGAGGGTTTAAACAATGGGTCGAGTAAACAAAAAACGTAAATAAAGAAAACAAGTAATGTTAATATATGCTGCGAAGTAAAAAAAAACAAGTTAATTAGATTAGACATTAGAAGACGCTAAATGCAGGTCGCGTGCAACTGGTCTTATTGGAAATCTATAGGGGAGGACTATGTCCAGCGTTATTTGTTGTATTTAATATTTTAAAAGGCCAAACGTTTGACTCTCCTCTCGACTCTAGAGAATGTTCACTCCATGGAGTCTCCGCCAAAGCAACGTAAGAACTCTGCAGACTACCGATTCGGTAATAAAGTAGTATTGAGCCCAAGGGACCCATCGAGTACAGCTAACAAAATCGCAGTTTAGTTTAAGCTCTATTTGCGCCTTACATACTCAAACCCTTTGGATCTATAAATACGAATAAGGCAAAAGTGAACATCCGTCAATAAATTCGTGTTAAATTGTTAAAAATGAGTTTTATGTTTGCGGTCAATTTAGAAACGAAAACAAAATTCTGACAACTTTCTCTAACCTTGAAGTTGACCAAGTGAAGTTATTCTACTCGGTAGATATAATTGCGTCGTTACTATGATTCACTCGAAAAACGATTATACAATGATGTATAATATAGTGTTGCAGCTATTAAAAACAATATAATTTTTTAAAATTCTACACCTGTAAATTAATCTATGCGATATAAAAAATTATTAGCAGCGTGTTTAAAGAAAATTAATACTTAATAACTCTTTATAAAATATAATATCTGCGATTAGCAACTACTTAAAAATGCAATTTATTTATTTGATGAATAAAATACTTTTATTTGTGTTTTATGAACTCTATTCTATTAATATTTTAAATATTTTTAATCTTGTAATGTAGTACAATGTCAAATCTACAGATGTCTCCACTTTAGCTTCGTTTTGGGCAGCTGCATACTGTATTACTTCGTTTGCAAATATTTGTCTTTCAATTTTAATCGATGATTCGTCTGCAAATAATACGATCCCAATGGTTATCCTTTAGAACGTTTGTTTAGTTAACAAATCATTTTCATTTAAAATTGTAAATATTAACTCTATATTTGATTGTATATATTTATTAAATTTATGTGATAATTCAAACCGGACCATTTATAGTGATCACTTAAGTACGTCATGAAGGCGTCTTTCAATTTAATGCTGTAAGGGTTCCACGCCCTCGTCTGACAAGAGCACACATCAAACTCAGTCGGGTGTTTTGTGGTCACTTTTATAATAATATTAATACAGGAATTATAGGATTTCATTTCCAAGCTGTTCTGTAACAAAAACGATCATCCACATTGTAATAGGATGTTTTTTTTAATTTTTGTTTAATGAAATTCTTATATTTATTACAATAGAATTAAGAGACTTTACATAGCAACGTCTTGCAATACCGTACATAGTTGACCACAAAAGAGTTATTTAAATACAACGCGATGTTTGACGCTACAATGCGTTTTATGTACTTTGTTAAAGAATAGAGCCTAGAAAGAGGGATAGATATTTCTTCTTATATTTGTTCAATCCTCAAATTATGTAAGAATTATTTAACCACTCAACTATGTCAACCAATCACTGAATTATGTTACTACTCACTCTGTTCTTTCACATTCCATACATTATTGAAACGGCAGATTAGTTAACTATTTTAAATATCACAAAATGTTAAAGATTTGTGTTACTTTACAAAAGTTATTACTAATAACTTAAAATTATATGTATTTGTAAAGTCCTTAATTTTATGATTTTTATTGAATAAATTATAGATGTCATTAAGTCTGAAGTTGCGGTTGATAACAAATGTATAAAACCGTCTTTATATAGCAATTCAGCTTCTAATCTCTTATAAACACGACATGCCACTACGTCTCGAAAGTTGTTACAAAGCTTTGAGTAAATTATTGACGTGACTTTGGCTTTATAGGGCGTCTCGCACATAATAAACATCATCATAATATTAGACGAAGTTTGATTATAAAACATACACACGTTTTCTCGTTTAAGAACTTTGGTTTACGTAATCAATGTCGTACTTAATTAAGTTGACCTTTTCTGTAATAAACTTATAGTTGCTACGAAATTTATTTTGAATTAAAACGTGAACGAAGACGATGCCTCAGAATATATCATCGTCATCATCATTATTTCTATCGTAGGACGTACATATGCCGCCGTCACAGATTTCCTAAGAAACCGGTAGAAAGTGGCCTGTATCTAGTTTTTATCTGTATCTAGCCGTTTTCAACGGCCTTAACAAGGACATTTGTCTACTTTGTGGATGGGCATCTTATACTCCGTTCGCTGGTCCACGGCATTTCAAAAATACAAGGTCTCGGCCACCATCAGCTCTGCGCGCAACGTTTCCTGCCCAGTGTGAATTCGCTAAGCTATTCTTACGTAAGCAACCGATAAATTTGGTTCGTTTACGGATTTATTCATTCCTAATTTGATTTCATAGAAAATGCTCGAAGATAACGCTCTCTGGATCGTTGAGCAATTTTAAATTTGCCAATGATACAAGAAGTAAGAGACCACATTTCGGTACCGTAGGTTATAAAATGTAACATCAAATATACACACATAAAATAATTATGAATTTTAATTTGATTTATATTTTTACGTTTTATTTAAAATAGTAGTTGTTTTAATAGTCAAGAATTTGGCAAATGTTAATCTAATTGTTATGACAATAACGGACGTCCGTTCGAGCAAATGTTTACGGTTCATAAACTGTACGCAAACGATTTATGTTTTCATTTTATTGCACCTGTCGTTGAGTAGAGGAATTAATGAGCGTAAAACTCACCCGTTTCGTTAAAATATAAGGGTTCGTGCACAAATAGGAACAATCCCCCAGTTCAATACATCACAGGTGACGTTGGCCGAAATCGACGTAATTAACTGTGATCAAAACGCATTGGTGTTGCGCGCATTCGCCCCAGCGACCTGTCCGGCCCAATTTGCTTGACGCGACGAAAATATAACCGAGCGAGTCTGAAAGTGTTCAACTATATTTTTAAGCCCACTGTTGTTTTTTAGTGCTTTTATTTTGTTTTAAAAGTGCCATGGGGTTGTTTTGTAAAACAGATCGTCTAGAGGGACACGTCGCGCCCTTGTGCTGAACACTTGTGTTTATGAGCGTATGCAAAAACAGTTAACTCAATTTGTTCAATACGGCTTTAAAATTTGAGCGGCAAAATTATTTATTCTTTATTATATATTATTTTATATATTATTAATAATATTTATTCTTTATTATATTTGTATGTTTATTACTTCTATATATAATTTCAGTAAGCTAGGTAAATTCTAGAATTTGGGTATTCTTGTTCTATGCACAGTTTATGGCATTATTATTTGCTGAGGTAGTATGTATTGCACAGTTTTATTCAGTCTTTGCAACCAAAGTGTGAAAATCACATATATTTAGTATTTGTATACTTTTGTGTGTTTGTTTTCATGTTTTCAGGGACACAAAACTGGTCGTATTTGTCATCGGTTATATTCTTAGGAGAACTTATGAACACATAGTTTCATAAAGAATCGGATCGAGTGGGTGATCTCAAAATTCCATACGTTCGCAAACAAATTGCATATTACCTACAATGGGAATAAGAACAAGAATTTACATTTTGCCGTCTGACAGTACTCCAGTGAAATTACGTTTCGCCTTGACAGTGCCCCGCTCGCCGGACCGGGCTGCGCTCGGAATAAAGAGCAAATAACAAGTACATGCATATAAAATGCGCCCGTGACGTCAAAGGGCTATTTGTCTTTTTCGAAATTGTAGCAACATATCACTGCGATGTACTCACATTTTATCTTGTCCCTGTTTTTCTATTTTTCTCACTTGATATATGGGACGCATTTCCGCACTTTCGAATAACGCTCCCGTATTCCCTTTCATGTGCTCACTGCTTTAAATATGTATTCAGAGGAGGGTGGTTATTTTTGTACGAACGTGATACAGCGTCAAAAGTTGTTACGGAATTTTCGAGTACTCGAAACTATTCCAGGCTGTCCCAGGCCCTTTCCGTTCAATTTTTACCTTTATACAATCATATAAATATCATCGGAACTATGCCTTATACGCAATAAAGTTTCTAATTACTAAGCTTCTTGAATTATAAATCCGAACCACATATTCGTGGTGACGTATGTCTTCAATGTAAAATTGTCGACTTTTAATACTGACCAGATGAAATTAAATATCAAATGTCACGCTTCCAAGAATTTTAAACAAAGAGAATCTATGAACTTCCTATAACAAAGTAGAAGTGCATCGTTACATTAGTGGAATTTTCGAATAAATTATTAAATCATTTTTTTATTTCATCAAACTGTAATTTAGATTGTATAAACATAAAATTTTGCAACCTGTGACATTCGACAACAGTTTGATTCAAGATTTAAATTTGTATTGCAGACGGAGTTGTACAATTTTTTAATTATGCAATGTTACTTTTATATTCTATAACACATTTGAAATTTATGCCAGGTTATGGTCCTAGTGTTTTGAGGTAAACAAATCAAGCTGGTCTTAGTTGCCCACCGGTGAGAACAAAGGGAAAATCTAATCATAAGTTATAACGTCACAAGTTAAAATATAATGAAGCTCATGTTAAATAAGCTAGCTTAAGTGAGCTCGTTATCTGATTGTGTCAGCTGAACTATTTATACATTTTTGGGATAAGTAAAAAAGTATTGTAATATGCTGTGTTTAAGAAGATTCTAAATTAATTTAAACCTCACGTAAGAAAACTTATTGAAATAGTAAATAAATCGCAGATGTAATTTTTGTATAGATTGGTTAGCAATGTAATTTGACTATAAATAAAAACTCCCACGACTTCGTAGTAGACTTGTTCGTCTATACAATTGCGTGTTCTCTTAGAGATTACGAGAGTAATGTATTTAACAAGGACCTCATTTCAATGGGTATGTCGATACTAATCGGCGGCATTTCATCAGGGCGACAGTGGCGGTCCGTTCGATTATCTTTCAACAAGGAAGAGATCGCGTTTCTCGATCTATCTCCTTCGTATACCAATTAGCCAATTAGAGAGCTAAAACAACGCCAGCTACTTTAGATAAGTCGACGTTTATGTGGTCGGTCGTCAGTGATGTGAAAATTAAAACTGCGTTTATAGGCTTTTCGTTTTATGAGTTTACTTTAGTGCGTCCATTACATAAAGATAAATTGTACATCGGTTAAAACACTAGGTTTTAATTATGCATTACATTTATCGCATGCTTGTCATGGTTAATTTTATTATAGCAATAATTATGAGTTTATGATTTTCCGCCAGATAGACGACAGCAAAGCCAACCAAGTCTCATCCTTAGTTTGTAAAATCTTATGAACATACCTTCCTCAGGGAGGTTTAATAAGGTGAGGTATTCATTTGACAGAAAAGGGAGGTCCTTGATAAGTATGAATATTATATATTCTGTCAAATATTAACATAGCTGCAGAAAAGCAGCATCATATAACCGATGAGTGGTCGAATTAAGATTGAGGAGAGCCGTAGATGAATGAAAGTTACAGTTCATTAAAGAAACGTGTCCACAGGGGCTTTAAGGTCACGGAATGAAGACCGCGGATAGCCAAGTTCAGTGTGGGACGTGCCGCAACAATATGGACAGACGATCTTATTAAGGCTTTTGAATAATCCTATTAGATATCTATGGAAGCCTACGTTACGATGCAAATGATAATCATGTTGATGATGATGAACCGGTATACGTAAACATTAAATATAAAAAAGAGGCTCACACAAAAGTACAAAGAGATGTAATCAATATTTTTCCTTCGATGTTTACTTTCGATAAATATAATGTACAAATATAGGATTGTCCTAAAATTTTCCAAAAATTTCTTTTCGCTAGCTCGGTCGGTCCGGTAAGTGGAAGATTAAAAGCACGACTGCTAAATCGTGAGCTCGACGTCAGAGCCGGGTAAAACCGCTTCGAAAGTTCATAAAAAAGGTAAAAAGAAAAATCACGCTCCAAAAAAAAAAAACCCCTGTGAACGCTGGCCGAACGATTAATAGCATAGTATTAACAAGAGGTTGAATTCGAAATATTCCTATTTAAAGGTCGGGACTGAAGAGAGCTTAATTTTGATTGTCAATTTGACATCGAATTGTAATCGAACGTTATCTCGATTTAAAAATTTTCAAACGTCTTATTTGTTTATTTTCAAATAAATTAACTACTATTTAATATGAAATTGATGGTCTAATTTATTTATTTTACTGAAATAACTTATAAATTAAATGTCATGCCATTAAACGATTTCTTATAAACAATCTTAAGATTGATATATCCTTTTTTTCTAAGTTAGTTGAAGAAATTTGACTTATGTTTTTGAATTAAGCAATTGTTTTACTTTCTATTCAGTTTCATTATAAACATGACGACTTGAAGGCGACATATTCAGATGTTTTGTGACAGACGATTTAGACGATTATTAAACTATTTATCATATCCACAATTTTCGTGTTTTAAAAGTGAGTTAGGGATATTATGAACATAAAATATGTTATTGGACAGATATCTATACTGACCTAGTATACAAATATCTATACTTTTATCAAACTTTTGCAATCGCAATCTGTCAAAAGCCACCAGGCTTTATATCCTTAATTACTTTTCTGATCTGACTGATGATTTAAAAAAAATTATGCTACAATAATTTGTGTAAATAAAATGAAGTTCATGATAGTATTATACACAAATAAAATAATATATAATAAATGTAATGAACACGATTTTAACTGTCGTATTTTCATTTGTAACAATAGCAAAACATTCTAAAAGATTCAACGTAATATTCAAAGTAGTTTTGATTCTCGAGTTAGTACCATCAATCAGTCAAAGATCCGTTAGAAAATAATTGACACATAAATTGGAATAGAAGTATTTAGAACGGACTATGATTTAAGGTAAGGGCTAACTAACCAATTAACCTTATACACAGACCCGTATTTTGAAAATAACATCGCAAACATTAATAATGTGATGATACGCAAAACTATGTCATGTAAGGTTTAATATTATGATTTACTTAATTTTTATTGAATTCGTTACTACCAAGACTTTTAAAATTGTAATGTTGCTTTTTTAAATAACAAAAAAATACATATATATTGACAGCCATATTTTTTAATCGAGTCATGGCGACTAAAAAACGATAAAATACAAAAAAGTCCTTTTATTGTACGATCAGTCGTATCATAGTACAAGTATGTAACAAATTTGTGCCTTTCGTAATATTTTCACATTTGTGGCTATACCAAAAAATAAACAGTCAATGTAATCAATAATTTTATTTTCAATAATTACTTTTTCTAAAAAGGTTTTATTTTTATATAACCTATTTTTAATAATTATGAGATTTTACAACGTGTTTATTTATACATATTAATAAAATTAGAGTATCTGTTTATAATATTAAATAACTGCTTTTTATTAAATGCTTAAAAAAATGTTAAATTTTTATCTGTTGGTTCCGGCTAATGTCCAAAATGACGGGACCAATTTAAGTAAATCAAATATTGAATTTACGTAAGTCCAATATTACAAATATATTTATGTACATAAAGCAGTAGGCTGTTATCAAGGTTATTATATAAATATAATATTGGGTTTTTAAAAATGTATTTAGTTTTATTTACAAAGAAACAATGTAAGGACTCAATGACTTGTGCACCAGGACGACGACAACTACACGTTGCCAAAGGGCCAAATCCCTTGTTAACGAAGTCAGGGATCGTAATCCCAACCTGCAACGAGGCGCGTTCCGGAACAATTAACTAGCTACGCTAATACCCTCTGAGTATGCTTTGTAAGCTCAATTCCTATATATGTTTGCTGATGAAAACTCGTGTCTCGATTTTAATAACCATACAATGATATCAGTTCTCTGCCTCCTTAATGGCCTGCCCATTGCTTCAACTTTGCCAGTTACTTTATTTCGTCAACAGTTATCGTTATTCCTGATTTTATCTAGTAGAAAAATCCTGAGCTTGCCGATGAGGCACGAAGTATCACCACTTGTAGCACACGTTGGTTAAAGACTTTCGTCTTTATATACTAAGATATATTGAATATAAAGATATTTCGTCATTTCCTAAAGGTCATCGGAAAACACTGGATGCAGCTTGTGACCGGTCTTTTTTGGGAATCTATGCAGATGAGATCATGTTCAGCGGAACACGTTCTGCAACTGAAATGATGATGGTGATGATGACATAGAAATAAACACATGCTTTATTCACGCTGTTATAACTAGTATTCGTACAACTCATTACTGTAACGTACACCTGTGCAAGTCGTTGACCACGAAGAACTTCACGTCAATTATTTAATGAGACACGATCTCACTGATGTAGTTTTACCAAGAACCACGTGTGAAGAAATTACCAAAGAAATTTAAAATAATTTTTTTTGGTTAATTTTTTACTTATTAGGAAATAGTATATATGTCCTAGAATACCATTTATAGTTAATAAGGTAATTTTGGTGATTATTATAAATGTCCAATACATCTTAACAATGTCATCAGAGATCCGAAAGCTCCGCCGGTTCAAGCACAATTCTCCCTTTGTGCTGTCGTTGTGTTATTATTTATACATATGAGGAACTTAGTTTTATTCCCTTCATTATTAACCAGTTGTTTAAAAATAAATTTTTAACTATTATGCGATTTTATAATGCAGTCACTTAATAATGCCCTTTCTCTACAATATTTCTTCTTCTTACGTTAACGGACCATTAAGTTCTCAAAGAATGGATGTAAATATATCGTTGTTTTGAAATATTTGTCGTTGACATACTAGTGTTAGGCTATTTTAATGACATAAAAAATGCATGTAATACTTAAGAAGGATCAGAAGTTGACAGACGTAAGATATAGAAGTAAATAAAGCGGCAAATATAAAAGAACAAATAAACCTTTCTGTCCGCTAAGGCAAAGACTACATCATTCTGTCAGAAGACGCGTTAGTAAAGGGTGAAGACATTAGCAACTGAATCGTACAGCATTCCTCTCCATTACTCGTATAAGTTATCAAATATGTCAACGATCGGACTGTGTAACGCGTAGAACTTCATTTGAATAACTTACTCGACAACGTCCAGCCGTACAGAATGCATTGGGAACCGTGCGGCATGCTTTATGTACGTTTTTTAACCCATTATTATGTCTTTTAATACTGGAAGATACGTGAATAACATTTTGAATAGCCAGCAAACTAATGAAGCTTCTATTTGGTTTTCCATTTTTAAAATGCAGTCGATAGTTGTACCCTGTCGCAAATCGTGACGTATGACGATTAATACATTACTCCCGCCGTATTAATCTATTAATACAATTATAAAGGTTATTTTAAATTTATGATCTCTTGAAATATTATTTCGTAATTGAGATGAGTTGGGATTACATGTAAAAGTTTTAACGACGAATTGATAGTTTCAGAAATAATAAAAAATGTTATGATAAATAAGTAATAAGTTTTTACATAGTTCGTATTACTATATATTAGAATTAAGTATTGTTTGCTATCTCTCTCTGTAGATTTTGTACAGCCTGAAGTTAAAGGTCGGTTTCTCGTAGAAGAAAATAATGGATGTAACATATTTCAGAGTGATCAATTTATAAAAAGTTATTGGAAATTGGTGTCCAAGGTTTGAAGATTTTTGTTGACAAATATACTATACATTCACGCCTTTAAAGCTTTTATAGATATAACCACTGTATAGTTCTAAAACATATAAATACTACTTATTGTACAAGTAATTTAGTACAACTAATTTAATTTAAAGCGTAAGTATAACTATTTCATATCATTGCAAGAGCCATTGTATGCTTAAATTTTAGTACGCTTTACACTGTAGAGAATAAACAACGAAGTTTTCCATTTATTAACTATAATGGATCATAAATAGTCTCTATGCCTGTTTGGACCCGGTAAATGATGCTACTTACCTTGTATTCCATGTACGCGTTCAGAATAAATTTATTAAAAAAATTTCAACGCATCTCTTCTTTTACTAGGAACACAAAAGGAATTTGTCCGTGAGAAACATGAAAACAATCAATACAATTATTAATTTGCCTATTTGAAATTTGTTTCAGAAACTTCTTTTGGCACTACTGGAAAATGTAAAATATGACTGAACGAACGTCATGTATCCGCTTATGTTATGTCTTTTTATATCGAAACTTTTTTACATTTCTAATCGTGGAAAAGCGAGTTGGTATTTCGAATTCATTCAGTATCGATGCGTTAATTCTTTGAATAGTTCACCGAAGTCGCCTCCAGCATCTCTATGGCGTCCTTATGTGATCAGTCCGCTTCTCTTAAGGTCTATATCCAAGATCAAACAGAGAATACCAGTTTAGTTCAATTTGGTAAAAACTCTACCTTGTCAAATTGAGTTAATATATAACGAAATACGTCAAAGAAAAGTTTGGGGGTATAGATA
Organism: Battus philenor; assembly: GCF_028537555.1. Lineage (NCBI taxonomy): Eukaryota > Metazoa > Arthropoda > Insecta > Lepidoptera > Papilionidae > Battus > Battus philenor. The sequence goes on from NW_027181676.1 coordinate 5,508,095, forward strand.
CTGTGATCTATATCTCTATCTATAGAATAAAAATTTCTCAATTGTAAAGTTATAATAATTCATGAAATATTTGAAATAATATGCAATGATTATATATTGTAACTGAACAAACAACTTCAATTGCAAGTATAACATTGTAGTATAATGTTGTATTGACCCCTACATTTGATAATACTCTCCACTTACTGCCGTTTCCATAACGGCTGACATGGATTTTTACATATACTAGAATAGAAGTAGAAACTAGAACTAGAAGATGAAAAACTTAGTTGTGAAATTTATTTGAATTACTTATAAAAATTAACTTTGGAAGTAACGTATTAACCTTCTATAAATGTAGCATTGTTTGGCAAGTAAAGGGATCACCTCGGTAAAATAAATCTGATGTTAAATATTGAAGAAATGAGTTTTGAAAATTTTTAAATAAGTTTAAGTTAAATTGAATGAACAGGTTGAGTACAAATATAGATTAAAATGAAGCGATTATCCAGGTTACCGTTGAAAAGATTGACCCCGTCCGCATCAATTTCTTTAATAAATCAAGCTTCAATATTCGTGGAAGAGATTACATTATGTTTGTATTGTGGCGGAGAAATAACGGCGTATTGTTTTTATATTTATTTTCCTGAATTTAACTTTTAATAATTTAAAATTTAAGCATAAGTCACGATCCTGAAATATTGCATTCATTGATGTGTTCTTACCTTTTTAACATACATCTGATCATAAACCTTGAAAAAAATACCGAGATCTCGGTTATTCTAAACTGTATTCGATTTTTTTTAAATAAATTGTAAATTAATAAAAGATTGTGTTATACAATAAGGTATAGTGATATTGAAACCGTTTTGAACCTTGTCTTAGGAAAGTGCGGCGAGGTGTCTCGTCTCTCCACATTAACAATTAAGGCCCGGTACAGCGGTATTGGTATCACTAAAATTACAAGTTAATATACCTACACAAATAAAAAAAAAACAATTTGTTTTAAATTTTCCAATAGATAAAATAATTGTTTGTTATCAAAATAAAATGCTGTTTGTCATTTAGCATTTACAGATTCATTGGTTTTGACAACGTAGCATTAAAGGCGCTTGGTCTAAACTCTTAACAGTAACTATGCTCGAGGACTCCCTCAGGTAACTCGTCTCGGGCAGGTACAGTATTTATATATCCGGATTGAAAACTAGCCTAGCTCTAAGATGGTCAGATCACTGTCATGATCTTTAGCTCCTTGGAGCGCAATAGTGTTTACTGCTTTAGAGCTTGGCTCGAGCTGTCCAATTAAAAATTCCTTTTCAAGTATATCATAGAAGGATAAACCTAGACTTTATCAGTTGCTATCATCCAATAATCAGAAGGACTTCTAAAACTATCGTTACTATTACTAAAGAGATTTTTAGCGTTGGAAGAAGTAGCTGAAGATACTCTTCCAACACATATATCGTTAACAAGGGCACAACATTTGAATACCTTACTTTTGTAACAGGAAACCTTAGTTGTAAAGTGTCAAAGGTCTCCTCGACACTACCGCCCAACATTGGTAACACACAAATTCCAACATTTTAAATGATCCGATGTTTACAAAAACTTATTTAGTATTAATATATTCGAAACGCAAACAAAATTAAACTACTTTACAAAAGAAACTTTAAATGTTTTAAAGCTTCACTACACAACAGTGGGTCCCTAAAATGTTTGAATATAAATTAGCAACGTATTTGGAACTAGAAAGGCAAGATAGTGTGTTTAAAATGTAAAAAAAAAACTGATTCAGACAGACAGGCGTGAATAATTATGTAATTTATTAACTTACAACTCTTGTTGTTTATTTAGAAGCAAAAAATAATTACCTTTTATTAGCAGGGTGTTTGGTTAAACGTATAATACATGCGTAAAAACCTTAAACGAGTAACTTTTTAGGTCATTTATTAGCAAAGAGCTTTAAAGCTTGTATACCTATTTTCAATCGCCATGCAGTGATCACTTAAATGTGTTTTATTATTTTTTAATGCGTCAAGCTAAAAAATTCTGACATGACAAAGTCTGCAGGGACAGGTATTAAACAATAATTAATTTTAATATGTAGTTTGAACTCGTAACACGCTTTTACTCACTGTACTATAATTACGGTATTTATTATTTCCTAACACTGATTTTTGAAAAGGGTGTACATTGAGTGACAGAAAATAAAATATACATTTAATGCTCTAAACATTTTACTCCTATAACCAATCGCTTTGTATATAAACTGTCTTGTGAATTATCTCACCTTTTTCTTATGGTGACTCTGTACGCGAACAATAGTATAGAAAATTCTTAAGTACGGAGCGCAATTTTAATGATTTTAATAATTAATACAAACTAACCAAAAAGTACGAGACTATAAATTAAACGTAGCGGAAAGGTTCTGACGCGTATCGGGGGACCTTTTAAGAAACCTGTACAGCCGAATGCCATTCCAATCGACATAGTTAAAATATTCAAAGAATAGCTATTCATTAGCGGGTGCGAGAATGAGAATTCTCAAGGCACTCCGAATATTCCATCGGTTGAGAGGCTTGTATTGTCTTTTAAAAAAATGCCTTGGTGTTTCGCGCTCGATGCTAAATAACATTCAACCGGTGTTTGCGAAACGCCACCAGAGACAGGTCCTATCGGGGAGCTCGTTAATCCTTGTTCATTATCAACTGATTCCATAGATTTTATTACCTTACCGTTTAGACGGGGCAACAGATTATCGCGCCGTGACAGACTGAATTTAGTTAAATTGCGTGCGTTGTTATAATGTGAAATATTAACTGTAATTTTGAATCAAATTGCGTAATTTATAACCAGTACCTGTTTATAGATGTAAAAACTTTGAAGGGGTCAATATATACCTCATTTGCCTGCAAAAAACTTTAAATCTTTTACACCCATTTCCGATCACCTTACATGAAGTGTTTACCTGAAATATGCAACAATAATTATTTTTTTTCTATTGTAATGCATCAGATGATATTTTCCGGTTGTATAAAGTGCAAGGACAAACCAGAGTAAATAATATTATTTAAAATGTAGTAATCCGAAATTATTTTTTTTACATATAATATATTATCTGTAATTAATCTACTATTGTTTTTTGATTGAGTATAGTAGATATTAATTGAAAAGAATATTGGCTATATGTTTACCATTTTTAGAGCTTTTATACTTATAAACAATTAGTCGCTATGTCTGCACTTAATTAAACTGATTGCGTATTTTTTTTTAAATACTAGGACGAGATGATGTGAACAGTACCAGTAAGTACACTGATATATAATTGTTCAATCTCGGTCAATTCGCAAAAATTGTATCAATTTATTTATATTTTTAATTATATTATTTTGACTTATCTTCTGCGCTGTGCTTGCAGTAAAAATTAAGCCTTGTTTCTGAAAATTAGCGCTGTCGTACGGGTTAAGCTATACCGCAGCAAGTAGCTGAGTAAGGGTTCCCATTGTTGGTACTATTAAAATATTTTGCCTATATTAATTTTGCGTTAAGCCAACAATGTGTAAATACTCGTCGAAAACTTGATCTCTTATGTGAACAAAATCACATTAAGATATGGTACAAATGTCGCTATTGTTTAACTGTTAAATTATATTATAAAGATTAGGTCATGAATGGTTATAAAAGTAATTCTAGATTAGTTTTAAAATCTTATTACAATGAGTCGCCATGAAAAAATGCTGTGAGTAGTACACAATTCGGTACTTATATGTTTATCGGTAAGTGTTATATGTTTTTATTTTAATATTTATATTTTCTTAAAAAATATTGTAATAATGGTTCACATTTTTTATACAAAACATCGGAACAAATGTACAATAATAACACCAATCAATGAATTGCCATCAAAATTGAAACGTTACGTTTATGATACAATATGTAAAAATTTTAATAAATATAAAAACCGTTTCACCGTAAAATAATTATTCTCTGCCTTTAACTGTATCAATGTAGAATGCGTAAATTAAGGCGACACGCACGCTTTGAGAGCGTGTAAAATTATTCAGTGTCCTGTCGGAAGGCCGCACCGCAAAGTTTGCACTTTGCATATTTAAAACAACACTCTCCTTATCTGGTACATCGACGATTCCATTCTCAGATATTCTCGGGAGAAAAACGTAGCAAACCGAAGGCCGAGATTCTTACGCGGCTACACATTAGGACAAAATTAAGTGCGGTTATATGTACGCCCGCCACATTAAAATACCATCGACTACTTCGCATCGGTTTTATAAAAATAAAGGGCAGAGGCGTAAAGCTATTGGCAGTACAATTATTCGATGAATCCTTCACAGAGCACTTTGTAGTGGAAGTTACGATCTTGCTGCCAATTTATAGCGTTACAGCTCTATAAAACACTAACCTCAGACGTGGGCGGCTCAAACAATGAACCTTAAAACCTCAACTTTTAGAGTAAAAGTTGTCTGTACTGTTTATTATACCATGTCACTCAAAGTGTTTTTCTTTGTTTGTGCTTCTTTTAGTTAAGAAATGATTACCGATTTATGATGCCCTAACAATACAATTCACAGCAATATTTAGTTAAAATGTATAACAGTACAACTTTATAAATAATTATTAGCTACTTTACAAAGGAATGAAGTTGAAGCTCATTTCTCGTAGCGCATCAGAAAAAAACAGTGTTTTTGAAATTCGAATTAATACATATTAATTAATTGATTGTTGTTTTCCATTTGTCCTTGCAAGCTTCGTATTTTCTGGCCTGTGGTATTACAATAGAAAAAATAAATCAACGTAATTTATTTCATGTTAATTTTAGCAGGATGGTTGGAAACAGTTGTAAAAGTTTGGAAGCTTTTCGTTCAGAAATCAGCTATCTATTTACCTCTTTAAAGATTGTACAACCATAAATTATAAATAACCATAAACCATAACCATAAATTCTCAAATGTACTAATCACTTTTATTATTATCTGTTTACTTTGAGATAGATTTATTGAAATAGTAACTTCGCAAAAATTATTCATTATTAGTAAATAATGGACCTTAATAAAATGAATTAATAACTTTATCATTGGTAAAATTTTGTTAGAAAAGAATATAAATGTATAAAAAGATAGGCACGTAGTGACGGTGAGTCAACCGCGTAAAAAGTTACTTCTGTAACGAGTCGATTCGTCTCGAGCATTGAGATCAATTAAAACGTAGGATCGGTCGAGCGTTCAGCATTACGAGATGGAATCCCGCGGGAAGCGATCGTGCGATGTCCACCGGGTTACGCTTCTTGCATTCAGTTCGCTTGAAAAAGCTGCCTCGGTCAATGGCGTACTGCGCAGAGATCAGTTACCTTCAAAATTTAATCGTAGTTTTAACATGTCTAAAATCATTTATTATTAACGAATGGAACACAGAGTTTTTGTCACAAAATTTTGTTAATAATTTTATTTTAATTATTTAAGTAAATAAATATGGTAATATAAATTAATATATATTAAAGTACGATGTAACGCAGATATTGATTCCTTTTTACAAATTTCAAAATGGCTGCTCTTTCGTTAAACATATTAAGGATATGTATAGACCTTTAAAATAGCTTCTGCGAAAATAATCTAGTGGTGTTCAAACCCCCGATTGGCTTGGCCAATTAAATTTGGTTTGCGATAAATTTATTGTTTTTGTGGCTGTGTAGCATATGCATCGCCCTGTTTAAACCACACGTCATATCAATTGGAAAACAACGTCGTTAAACCATAATTTATGGATTTAAACTAATTATAAACTTGTCAACTACCAATAAATGATGATGACAGAAATTTACATAAACATACCTAGATATAAAGGGTAAACTAAAAATATAATGCACATTACCCAGGTAAATTGGTTATATTTTTTCGTAACATGGATTATAAGTCAATGTTCTATCTAACCACGGTTTGCATTGTGGAAAGTTCGAAACGAGTGACAAAAATATTTATATATTAATACATACACTGCAATAAGGTTGAGAGGATATGGATGCATAGTTTGGTCTGATTTGTGATGTGGTCTTTCACGTCGAGCTTCATTGGCAAGCTCATAATCAACATGTCCATTAAATTGCGGAGAGGGCAATGATTGGGATTACTGTACGAAATCGAATCAGTAATGACGATCCGTAGAAGAAAAAAGTAACCGATATAGGTTAGCAGATTGGTAATTTGAAGGCAGGCGACGTAGCCTGCAGAACAGATAGCGGCGTAGCCTTGTGGTTCTGAAGTGGAGATCAAGGTTCAGAATAGGATCTATACCTACAAGCTATTTCGACCTTGTTAGGGTTATCGAAATACGCTGGATATAGGCTTTCCAACCTTTATTATTGGAAATCTATGAAAATGGCTCATCTTGTAATAAATAACCTGTCTATAATGCCGTATTCAACCTATTTGCGTATATACGCATATAGAGTATGAATTAAGTTTTATACAAACTATATTTTATCTATAGGTATACTTAGATACCTATGAGTTTATCTAAGTAATTATACTTGTATGTCAAGACCTAATTCTGCGAAATTTGCAAATTGCATTCCATACTAAAGAGTCGATTTCACGTGATTTCTCATAGTAAACCTGTTAAAATCTTCTTGTGCTTTTCGTCCATAGCCAGTAATAACGGATATTTCGTGAAACTGATGGTGACTGGAAAAGTCGAGTGAAATGGGATGTTGGTCGAAATGACACTGCTTCTGCTTGACACTTGCCACTAAACTTCATGGACACCATGAATGTTATTTACTCCGCAATGCTATAGGTATGAAAAAGTGATGAAATTCACGATAACTCCGTGTCCAGGGCATTACGATCCTCAGTAATGATAATGGCGATAAGCAAGAAGGATAAAGCTTCTTACCGAATCTACGTTGAATTTATAATTGTTAAGAAAAACGTAATCCATTAAGCTTATTCAAAAATACATTTATTTAACTTAAGTAAAAATAAGTCAGTTCAACTTTGCCTAAAATTAATATCAGATGATAAGTTTTACAAATAATAATCGAAGCTAAATTCAAAAGTCTTTGTTATATTAATTGGGTAGCTTAATTAAATCGCGGAAGAGGATAACAAAACTTTTTTTATTGAAACGGAATTTCCGGACAAAGATCTTTTTGTTAAAGCAGTCAAGGATTAATATTTTATATTTTTACAAGTATATATAACTTTCACTGATGCCTGATTTCTATTAACTATTAGACATTGTTTTTGATGAATATCTTAAAATTATATGCACGTTGCGACAAAAAATTGGGTTTTTAAAAGGTACAACATAGGAATTTAAATATTTAAAAATATAAAGTAGTTTATAATAGATAATTTTTGCATTTGTTGTAATGGAAATATTTGCAAACTTAATAACGTTTAAACTAAAATTAAATAAAATGCCTGCAAAGGAATCGTAAAGTTTATATATCATGGCCCATGAACTAGCATTTGAAAAATACTCATAATTTTTTTAGAAATATTTAATAACCTGTAATTTGTGAAATTATTTTTTTGGATTTTATCTAAATTTTATATTTCGATCGTTGCACTTTTCTAAGCGACTGTGGAAATTTTCAAATGTTTTCCGACGAAGAGATCGCGAGATCGTCAACATTTCTTCGCTGATTATTTCCTTCAGTTGACATCGCGTATTTGTAGTAACGACGAGAAGAAGTCTGCTGCGGACAGATCTGGGCTCCTGGGTGGCTTTGGGATTTCGCCTCGACTGGCTAAATGAGCTTTTCCGGAAATATTTCTTTTGCCATTCGTTGGATGTGTGACAAATGGCTCGATCTTGCTAAAACCGTGTGTTACAATTGTGTAGGCAAATTTTAGCAGTATAGGTACAAAGAAATTGTTCGTCTTGTTTGGGGTGTGAGATTTTAATATGACCGAATTCTCGGCCCATGAAATGCACATAAAATTTCATAAAAGGTATGGGCTAATGACTTCTTTAAATGCGCAAAGTTTATCATACACGGCTTGGTCTCTTTATCAACTATGCCCCAAAAATAAGTTTTTGTAAAAGTTATCGACTAAACCACCTTTTTTTGCTTATATCTGAGAAGTATTATAAATAATAATAATCCTGATTAAAGTTAACGGAAAACACCGTAATTTTATTGTTTACCCTAATGTTAGTTTTCACTTCAACTACGTATAATTAACAAGGCAAACTTCCGGGCCTTTTCTTTGTTCTTATGAACATCAAGAACGAGCACGATCTTATAAGATAAGCAAATCTAGATAAACTTCAAGCATAAAATGAGGAAACAGCTTTTAGACAATTTAATCAAATGTAACTTTTAAATGAATTTGAAACTGTGAAAGTTTATACGGTGAGGTTTATTTTATGTTAAGATGTAAACACATTACGGTACTTAAGATGATAAAATAAAGAGATATTTTTATTATAAAGAGAATGCATGACCATTGTATTATTTATGATGTAGGAAGATTTTATATATAACATAATCGATATGGTCGAAGTCCGCTGTTTGTTATATTAATTTAGATTATTTATTAAAAAAAAACTTCTAATTATAATGTATTTAGTAAAAAATGCCATGCGATTTAAGGCATGAAGCTAAAGAAATATTTTTAAAATTAAAAACCGATTAGTTGATACTAACTGGATTTTTGTGAAAAATTGACAATACTGGTAATAGTTATGATTTTAAAATTGATTAAATTTATTTACTTTGTTTTTTTTTAAGATTAGGTATAAGTACGTTTATGTATAATTAATTTCTTTCTTTTTCGATTTTATGTTTTTATTATAGTCGAACTAACTTGCTTTATTTGCACAAGATCAGTAATACAAGAGTTCTTCCAAATGCAAAAAATGAAAACGGAGCTAGACTTGTGTTTTGTGGATATATATGGGTATATGTAGATTATATTCCTGTATTCAAATGGAAGCACAACACTGCCATGGAGTAATTCATAATCGATCTAAATATATAGCTCTAGTGAATCAAGGCCCTAATAAGAGAATCTAGAAAGCCTTACGCGACTAACTGTTGGCTAACAAACGGGGTGGAAAGAAGTGTGAACGGTAGAGACGACAGCTACCGTTTACCAGTCGACAGATAATTGCTATACCGCTAACTCCTCTGTGCTGTGGATGGGGTCGTCAGTTGGAGAAATTTAAATATAGAAGTTAATTTTCGTGCATATGAGTTTTAACTGCATGGTTTTATGATCCTTTGTAGCAGTTTATTAATTATCTGAACTTTATTTGCTGACTACTCGTCTCAACAGATAGTATTCGCAATTGTCACGGACAGACTAAGAGTTATCTCATTATTTATTGATTCAATGTCTTAATAACGAACAATGATATGTATTGTTCAACTTGAAGGCTTTAAACATATGATTATATGTACCACTTATCCTTCGATTTATATCGAAGATAGGTTCATAATAAAAAACAGAAAAAAACCGTAGACCTGTTTTGTTCGGTATTGTGTTGAACATATTTTCAATGTAAAATGAGGGATATGTTTTATGAAACATTACATTTTGGTTAAATTACATTCATATATGCTGCAGATTGATTTTATTTCGACAGCTCCCTGATTTATATGGCAAAACAAAAGTGTTGTTTTCACAATTCCTCTCGCAAGTTTAATTTTTTCCAATTTTCATTTTCCTTAACGAAAACATGGAATATATTTTAAGATTAGTCGACCTTTTATTCAGTTTAACAATATATGTGTCGATTCATTATATTTATACAACAAGATGTACAGAAATAAATAAATAAAAATCAAAATCAAATAAAACTACGTAGCCCTCCATGAAAGACAGCAAAATCATTTTTTAAGGCCTTGTAAGGTTTAAAATTCTTTAAAGAAAAATTTGAAAACTTCCTAGGGTAGCTCAATCTTGTACTATCAATATGGGTGTAAAATCTTCATCCATTGTTCTATTGTTATAGGTTTAGGCGAATCTAATACTATATACCTGAGATCATATTTATCAATCAGTTTGAGGCGAGTCTGTATAAACTAAGATTCATTATTATAGATTAACAAGAATTAGGAATGTTAGGGAAAACTTTGAAATCTCCCTGTTATGTTTTTGTTATATATAATTTAAGTGCTGGGCAATTAGAAGTAAGAGTTTTGTGTACTACTTTAGAATTTCGCAATATTTAAAAACTGGATTAGAATCAGCTACTGGAGCTGTATTTGGCTGTTTTTAAATCTTTTTAATTGCGCTATGTATGTATGTATGTATGTACCAATGCTATTTGGCGGTTGAAATTAACAGCTTCGCCAGTTGATGTGACATTGCGATAAAGAAATATAGCCTAGACTTCACTGTCTCAGTAACAAAGCTAGAGGGCACCCGAGGGTGCTACTAGCTATTGCGTTAGTTTCTACCGGATTGAGAGATCAGACTTTTAAGAATACTCGCCTTGTGCTGTCACTCAATACGTATCGATCAGACCTTTAATGACAAATAACTGATTGGTATGTATTGAATGCATGCATCCATTACAGTATCCATCAAAATTAATGTCTTTTATTAATTAATATTCTTAATTTAAAAAAAAAAACTTACAATCTTTATTCGACCCAACGAGACCTTGGCATTACAAACTACAGACGACATGGAAATATCGTTCCATTTGTTCTTGTTACATTTAACAAGCCCATTTTACGCTGACATTTTTATGTATGGATTCTTGAAGAATGATTTTTAATGATCGTATTTATAGTTTTTAAATTTGAAATATAAGATACCTTCTATCTTCGAAATAGCTCTTTAATAAACGATGTTTGGAAAAAAATTGTTTTTCTACATAAAATATACACATGTACATAATATTATTTGCAGCACCCATAGACTTTGCAAGAAATTATATATAAGTAAAAAGTTATGAAATGTGTTTTCCATACATTGAGAATGATAGCAAGTAGTTTTTTCCACAAGGAATTTGAAATAGTATTTAAAATCAAAGCCGCTGTTTGTCGTCAGTATCATAGATATTATCTAGTACCTTTCTGTGAAGACATGCTGACGACTTTATTTATTTGATAATCGATTAAAAGGCGAACAGGTTTAGCTACGGACAAACTTTTTCATGACCTTGTTTAGATGATAATCGATCAAATCGTAAACAACTTTCATAATGTACAAACTTTTTGACGGCTTTGTATGAACAAAATCTTATATGAATAAGAAAAGGACCAATATTTAGCCACTTCCGCACATGCAGTTGTAGTCGTGCAACAAAGTGTACCGCCCGCCTTTTCTCACTTAGGGTGGACTTCCGCAAAATAACGCCTGATTCCATTAAAGACTTTGTTCATATAAAAATTTGTCAAAAGGCAAACATGTTTCGTTAATGATGGATATTGTCCAATATATATAAATAAATATATATGTATATATATACATACACACACACACCTATATATATATATATATTATATATAAGTCTAGAATTATGTGGGGTTATTTTTCATTTACAATTGTTTCAATCTTTTTAATCGATTATAATGTTAATTTAAAAGTACTATTAAAACTTTAATATGTATTTGTTCAATTGTAACTATTCCCTAAAATAAATTACCTTGATTAATCACCTAGCATAGAGATTGGAAAGATTTCCACATGGAAAATACTACATGTGTATACCTACAATTAATAAATAATTTAAACCGATTTTCATCTCTTCACACATTTTTGTCACTTTCTCGTCTTTAATTCGTCATTGGTTGAAATGCATGTTCCTTCTGTTTGTTGAAAACAATAACCGTTAGAATTGACTTAGTAAATATGATAAGTTATGGCGAGTTACCAATGAGTTTGTGTTGTTGCACGATCTCTAAAGTTTTCATAGTATATTAATCAAGCAAACTGCAACGGAAGTAAATGTTTTCATAAAACCTGCATAATAATATTATTGAAATGTTAGGAAAGTTTGGCGTTCGAAGGTATACTCTCTGGTTTTACAAATGTTCCGTACGTTACACCATTTCCGAAATAACTTGTTTGAGTAAATAAATATAAGTTTAGTAGTATATAAAATTGTATATTAAATGCAAAAGTATTTTTTTCCAGACTTTCAATGTAATCCTCCTGTATTAAGACTGGTAAATGTCTAGAAAATTTAATTTGTCGAATTTAATCTACTTGCTAAGGGAAGAAAAATTGTAAATTTTGCAAATTTGAATTGGTAATTCGTAGTACAAATATCTTTATAGGCAGGAAACAGTGTTTAAGAACAGCGTAATTGTTATTCTTTGTAGTTTATCATATTAGTCGATTGACGCCTGCAGCAAGGAATAGCTTCACAAAGATCGCCAAGATGACCATTCCTGCGCTACCCTCATCAAGTAACTTCCTCCGAACTAAACTATGATGTCGGTTCATCTAGTAGGGCCATTCTATTATTTTTTATTCAACGGCACGAAGTAAGCAAGACGTTAAATATACACAATGATTGGTTAGAAGTGCTGTAAAAAAAAGTGTCGAAAAGTTGTAAAAAGGGGAATTGTACAGCTCATTTGTCAGCAAATTGAAGTCAGAAATATAAGCATTAAAGCTTTTACATTAATTGGTTTATTATTCTATAGTTATGCGATAGCTTAATAACTTATGGCAGTACAAAATCTGCAGGGATAGATATATATATATAATAATAATGAATTTTAAATAAGTTTTATTCTGAATCTTTAAAACCTTTTTTTTGCAATGTTATAATATAATATACATGATTTTTGATAAACCATTAATTTTAAGATAGAGTAACATACATTAATTGAAGTATACATTAACTGTTTTAAAACCTATAAGCAATCGCCTTTTATACATATACAAATCATGATTATATTCCAAAAAAATATCTACAAATTTCCTTAACAAGAAGGTATTTCGCCATTAATTCGAGAGAAGCATGCTGTGATGAGAGACATGATAATTTTAAACCCCCCGCCAGCGTGCGGTCGCCATTTAAATCGGCGCGATTGTCTTGGTGCAATTTAATGACGATTCCCATGCAGTTTACAATCAATTTGATTTCGAAATGTATCGTATGCGCATTACTCGTACATGGAATTTATTTATTCGCCTGCGAACGTTTCTGTTGCGTCGGATTAATATCCCGCGATGTACCGATCTTGTTACGCAGAGTTTATTGTTGGGGATTAACGACTGCGTTTTCATATTTTAATACAGTTATCAAAATAATTATAAAAAAGAAAAATTAATTGAAGTATTTAATGATTTTTGTATTGAATCAGTTTAACTTAACCTTGTCAATTTGCGTTTTAAAGGACTGAAAGCAAACTAACAAATACATTAAGTAAGTTTTAAATACATGAATTATATGAAGAAACAAACACTTGTACAAGTTGTTAAGAGAAATATCTTAAGTTTTCAGACAGTATGTCTTTGTCGAGTGTCATTAAAAGAAATTTAATCATTGCATATGTATGTACAGGGTGGCCCATAAGTCCTTTGATATGAAAAAAATTTATTAAAATAAAACTAATTACATTATGAATTAAATTTTTATTTACAAAAAAAGCTTAAAAAACGGGAATTATTTTTTGAAAATAACGTCTTCTGAATGTAATCCGTTGCGATCACGGCACTCTTGCAAACGACGTCTAAAATTGTCGATGACTGCGCGGCACGTCACTGCTGTAATGCTTGTCATTTCTCTGCGGATGTTTTCTTTTAGGGCCTCAATTGACCGCGGGTTTGTGTCGTATACTTTAGCCTTAAGGTAGCTCCACAAAAAAAATCCATCGGGGTCAGATCTGGACTACGTGGAGGCCAGGAAATGTCTCCTCTCTTAGAGATCACTTTGCCAGAAAAAAGTTGACGGATAACGGGCATAGCAGTGTTAGAGGTGTGAGAAGTGGCCCCATCCTGTTGAAACCACGTCCTGGCATTAAAGCCTGAAAAGTTTTGCAATTCTGGTATGAAAAACTCTTCGATCATAGCCACATATCGCTCCGACGTAACAGTAACTGCGCGCCCTCTGCCATCCTCAAAGAAGTAAGGTATCCTAGGGTACCATGGGCTGACATAGCGGCCCAAGGACTTCTGATGCTTAAGTTTTGGATTGATGGGGCTCCAATAGCGGCAATTTTGTTTACTAACATGCCCGTTAAGATGGAAATGAGCCTCGTCAGAGAACATTATGTTATTGAAGGAAGTAAACCGATTCAACATTTCATTCGCATAATTTTGTCTTTGAATACCGTCAGTTTCCTGTAATTCTTGAACCAACTGAATTTTATAAGGGTGCATATGTAAATCTTTCTTCAAAATCCGTTGTAACGATGTCCTGGATACGTTTAATGCTCTGGCGCGCTTACGAGTTGACTGTGTCGGATTTTCGCGAATAGACTGTGTCACTGTGTCTATGTTTTGGTCCGTACGTTACGTCTTTGGGCGACCCAACCGCGGTTTATCTAACGTCGAACCGGTCTCCTCGAACTTAGCAACCCAGTTCTTAATCGTTTGAAGAGTTGGAGTGTCGTCAAAGTTGTGTAAACCTTTGTGTTCTTGAAATTTACGCCGCGCAACGGTTGCCGAATTGTCGTTTTTATAAAACTCGCGCACACAAAACGCACGGTCCGCTCCGGTAAAACGCTTCATCTCGACTAAATTCCCAGAAACCGAAGTTACTCCCATCGCTTCCCCTGCACCGCTCACGCGCGCCCTGTTCGTTTTATTCAAATTTTACTTTTCAAAGGACTTATGGGCCACCCTGTACTTTCAATACAAAATGTTTTGGAGAAAAGATTAACACCTACACAACTAAGTGATCTGAATGTTCTGCTGTTTCAAGGTACAAGTCTCTCTTCTTTATGCCGTCTGTGAATCTTTATTCATGTCTACCCACAAGCAAATACTAACTGTATCATTTGATATTATTTTTGTCTAATGGTAGACGGTCAGACGGTAGACGACACTGCATGGCATTGGCCAAAAATCACCAGGATGATTTCCCGCAACCTTAACTATGTTATTTGTCGACCTACTTTAAAGAGATTTTAGGGTAGACACGTGTCTACCATACAATAATAAATTTTAAACCTGTAACCGTGTTCTAAAACGGTTCCGTCGACTTTTTTATATCATTGACTAATTAGTGATATTGAAGTGTTTAATACATTTGGTGCTTCATATTTGGGTCGATCGCAATTTTTTAAGTATATTTATCCTTTTTAAGATACATATTTGTTGGTCAAAGAATATCCTTTCTGTAAAGGTCTAGTATAGTTAAAACACTCGTCACCAGACATCTCTGTCGCAGAACTCTCCGTTAAACTAGAACAAGAACTGGATGAAAGATGAATTAATGACACAGGGTGATTTAAAATAGGCTTAAAAACTATAAAGGAGTGAATGTATGGGTAATTTTTTATAGGTTATTTTTATTTTTTGTAGTACGGTACATATTATTCAAAAATCAATGGTTTTAGAAATATTTAGTTATAAAATGGTAATAAAAAGCGTATTTTGAAATCGGATTGCTACCTACTAGGATTAATTATTGTTCACAATCCTTACCCAAAAAATTGTTTTGCCAGAAGTTATCAGACTTGAAGTTATTCCAATAGAAAAAATAATTATTGTAATATATTTGAGAGCTATCACTTTATATAGGGTCATCGGAAATAAGTGTAAAAGCTCTAAAACTTTTTGCATGAAATGCATTATTAAAGTTATTACACCATAACAAATCACCCCGTATATCGTATAAGTATTTGCAGAGAGCGTGAATATTTAAAACCTTTGGAAAAATCAAATGGTAGCTTTTAAGCAGAATCTTTTAAGATGTCACATCGCTTTTATATTAGGAACGAGTCAAAGCGTGGTACCTATCGAATTAACTCGTCATTCCGACGGGACGTTATCGCGGGAGGACATCGGTAGCAAGTGGACGGATAATCTGTCGGATACGTTTTATTTTACGCAGCGACCTGTCGCCTGTCACCCTGTCACCGAGTTGGATCCATGGACTCACCATCTGTTCCTACCTCGAAGTTCGTTCGTCATTTTGTGAACAAGAGTGTGTTTAAAAGAAACAGTAAGAAATTTTGTGACTATAAATACAGTTAAAATTCCGGCATTTCATTAAAAATATATTATTTATGTACCTTTTTCCAAATAGTTACGTTTTTGAATATTCTAACATTTTTAAATTCCTTAATATTTGTTAAACATTTAACAAAATACTATTTTGTGTTTCATAATAACATCGTATGCATATTTATCTGAGGTAATATTTTTGCTGATAATTCATAGCTCTTAATTTAACTAATGACGTATCAATTAATAAATAGATGATGTTTCGGTGGGTCTACGAGCGTAATAGTTAGTCTAATTTTAATACTAATGAATTCGCTGCACCGCGCTTTAATAAGCGCCCGGCTAGACGATCGGAGTCTCGGGGGATAGGTTCTGTTACTGTATCGTTAAATATAGCCGTTAAAGCGTTAGCGATGGTGGTGTAATGGTCAGCATAGTTGCCTTCCAAGCAGTTGATCCGGGTTCGATTCCCGGCCATCGCAGATATTTTTTTTAAGTTCGCGGACCCTTTAAGCTCAGTTTCGATGAAGCTGTAAAATTTCCGGGCTAACAGCGTTAAAATCAGCCGAGAATAAGCGTTAAAGATCGCAGCTCCTAATCACAAGCTACTTTTTCCATGACTCCCACCTCGCGGTGCTTACCCAAGGCGCGGTACAGGTATTGCGGTAGCATTATAGCTCACTTACGCATGTAGGTATAGATACGTCTTCCCTGCCCCTTCGCAAAGTGCTTTAGAAAAATGTTTTTTTATAATAGACGCGTATTTCAACTTTAAATGAATTTGCATTTGTCTATTCGATCTCTTTTAATAACCGAAAACGTTAGTAAAAACTGGTTACAACAATCAACTAAATTCAAAAACTATGATTCAATAATATTTCGTAATAGGTAACTATTGCAAAAAATATGTATATATGAATGTGGGTGGCGCGCATCGGTCATTAAAATGGAAATATTTACCCAGCTGCGGGGCATCGTGATATATAATTAAAATATATCGACGACTGTATTGCTATTAAGTTGTCAAACATCGAATAAACATTGTCTATGTATCAAATTGATAGACTAACATGCGTAAATACCGTAAGATTTTTTATGTCAAATTGTATTAATTATTTGGTGGCTTCACCGTGTGAGGTGGCAGAGATGAAGTCTCTGATTATAATTCTATAAAGAAGCTAAGTTTATTCGGAAGCCTTGGCTTGTGCAGTTACTTTATATATAGGGTTAGGAGATCAGGTCGCTTAAACTGATGCTCCATGAAGGAACTACGCACAAAACCCTATTAAGACATCGGCCTAGGCTGTCACTTGAAACGAGTTTAGTATTTGTTAACCGCAATGCCATGAGAAATGCTATAATTTCTCTGCCTCCGCAACAAAGATTGTACAGATGCTTGCGAGATACGGCGCAGGGGTAAGATACTGCAAATTTTGTGGAATACATTCAGTTTCCAGTCTACGGGATTCAAAACAAAACAAGGCATCCCACCGTCTGCCTACGTAGAGTTTGGAGTTTTCCGGTCTGTTAAACTGAAGGGCGTACACTACTACAGAACCGATCACTCCGTTGTGTCAGTCCACCGTCAACACTCTTGGTGGACCTCATCATGTTTCTTCCTTGACCTCCACCTTGCTACGCGTTCCCAAAACGCGGCACAGCGGTTTCAGTGGCACTATAGTTTCGTATTTATTTAAATTAACATCTAAGTAATTTAATTACAATAAATATCACATTCGGCAATGTTTAAAACAAAGCAATAAATATTTTTTGTGACACGGGGTTATTTGGTAAAATAATTAAATCAAAATCGAAAAGATAAACATTTTATTTTTCAATTCCCTTTGATCGAAGGATACAAACACCAGGTTGTTTTATATTGTGGGCATAAAGAGCGTGTTCATACTTTATGAGGGCATAAATTTTATTGTTAGGGATACCATAACTTTAGCCTGATAAAAGGACAAGATTTTTAGGTCAAAATATGTATATATGTATTTTCGTGTGTATGTATTTTCGACATACCATAGTCAAGAAGCCGTAATTGGATGTTTTTTTTAAATTTAATAACTTGTCAAGCTATTGATAATATTTAGAAGGTTTTGTAAATATAAACATTTTATTATTAAACTAGTTATAAGTTATTATACATATTATGGTTAGTAAAAAAAATTGAAATTTAGGTAGTTTATTAGTTTTTGATAACAAACTTTTGATTGTCGGAAAAAATGATGGCTGGCGATTGTGAAGCCGGTGTACAATGCGCTGGTTCTGATGAACCACCTAGCAAGACAAAAACCACGCTATCGTAGCACGAATAGTGTGGAATCGACCAAAGTAATACTCTTAAGTGATACAAAACAGTGATGAAGGTCAGCACAGATGGCTTAACATAGTGCGCGATAAACTTTCCAAAAAAGATAACGATACTAACGAGATAAGTTGCAATAAATAAAAGGGTTTTAATAATTCTGTGAAAATCCACAATGTTTCAAATTGTTGGTGTACCTACAAAAGTAAACGAGTCCGGTTGTGAGAGGCGCTGGCGCAGGCCGCGGGCACGTATCCTCCATATAATTTTTTCCCGCTGACCGGCCAACGATTTCGGTAAATTTGTTTGTTCGCTTCGGGATCTGTCCGTGTATTAGCTCCGGTGGAATTATGGACGTCATATTAAATAATATTACCCCCCGTCAATGCGAGTACAATACAAGTTCGTTTAAATTTACATGGCAGATTGACTTATGCTATAAGTAGCTGAATTAACGACATGAATTCGCAAATTTATTGCGATTTCTTTATGAATCAATGAGCTGTTTATTAACTTTATTCATTTTATAGCGATTTTGTAAATTATGTCGTACACTGGCAAAGACATTTGACCGTGTACGATATAATTTACACTACATTTACTTTTTTTATTCATATCAAAACATTGAATTTTGAAAGCTAAGAGGGAAATATGGCGCATTGTAGTAGCATGGGTCAAAGTTGAGACACTATAAATTTATGACAATTGCCATGATAAAACCGGCGCTACCAATATTAAATTATTATGTTATTAAACATTTAATATGTAATTATTATGTAATCTTCAATATTTATGTTTTCTTGATAAACTGGGGCTGTGAAGCTATATCAATGAACGAACAACAGGTCTGTTGAAGTGGTGAATAGTGCTTCAGTGTTGGATGGTGTGGTCATTTAATCATTTTGTTTAATAGCCACCCCGCGGATAGCGCGTTTATTTTAAGGATCGATTCGCTTTGGATACAGCCACTTGGCTTCGAACGATGCATTGTACGCGCTGTCCCACGCATCTTTATACGGGCCTCCATCAGATAGAGGCAAGAATTAGCCATCCATCATTTAATGATAATGATATTTGACGGGCTTTTATGATTTTTGTTTACGATAAACTTTAAATACCGGAGCTCTGTGCCGCAATAATGGTAAAGGTCTTTCATTTTTCTCTTTTGCTAAATGTTTCATGTGGGACGTTAATCGGATCATGAATTTTTTTCTACAACTAAGTAGGCGAAAAATTAAAGTTTGAATGATTTTGAATTTTTTGAATGAGTTTGAATTTTGATTTTGTAGAGTTTTGGTTGAAGTAATAAAACAACCTATCGAGGAAAAAAAACTAAGTCATATTTAGTAGTTACATAAATAACTTTCTGTTTCATAAATTAAAAAGAAAATTACGTATATTATTTGAAATATATTCCATAATTGAGACCTTATCTTTTTTGAATCTTTGTTAGAGTAACTAAGAGAAACGGTCAGGTGAAACTCGCAGCTTCCAACAGATGGCGGTATCACAAAAACAATTAAAAGAACTATACATAAATTAATTAGCGTTAATTAGCGTTTCTTTTTAAGTTTTGGAGATATAACGAGATTATAAGAAATAAATAATAAAAAAGTAAAAACAAAACTCTATCGTATCCCTATATTATTTTGCGTTGAATATCTGATTTTGTTTACAACAAAGTTCGTTGCGAGAAACTACAGTGCCACTAAAATCACAAATATTGTAACTATAATTTTAAATTTATAAGTAAGACGTCCACCGCTGGTCTCCCCGGGAGTTTTTCAATAGGACTGATTGGTAATGCCCGGATTCCAGTCTTCCGACGAGCTTAGTAAGGCCGTTTGTTCAACTTGTGGTTGCCCCTGTATCTTACGGTATCAGAGTAGATCTGGAATCAAAACAGATAGCGACAGCGTCGCCTCCCTGATCCCTTATCAGGGAGGTGACGCAGGATACCGCTACATTTTATTGCAACATGCAAAAATTATAATAAGGAATTTCATGAAAAATTAAGGTAGGGTAGAGAAATAAACAGGTGTAACAAAATAACCGTGATATAAAAATAAGACATAATCAAAAAATGTAAATAATACTTTTAAAGAAAAAATAAATGTTAATTGTATAAGAAAACATCAAGAAGGAAGTAAAAAAATTAAAAGCAAAAAAAAATATTGTAAGGGACGTAGCCAAGAATGTAAGATATGGTAAAGAAAATATGAATGAAAGAAGAAGACACATTGCGAGATAATGTGATGGACGGAATAAGAAAAATAAATAAAACAAGGCTGTAAAACTTATTGAAATTAGGGCCCCTATCCCGAATAAATGTATGGGGAAAAGTTAAAAAAAAAACCCTGGATGTCTTTCGCTGTGCTTGCCGGCACTTTTTCTCTACTCCATAACCTTTAGGCCATAGCGGTCATCTATTTTGCACGCTATGTGGCCTGCCAACTGCCACTTTAAGTGGACAATCCACTCGGCAATGTCGTTTACTTTCATTCCTCTATGGATATTCTGATTCGTGACACGGTCTACTGAAGTAATAGATATATTTAATATTTATTTCGTATTTAGTAAATGTTTTGGATTATCATCTTTCAGTAACATCGAACAAAATGTTCCAAAAAGTACAGCGAGGTACATAACGACGCGCCGCATTTAACACGTTCCAGCCTTTAAAACATATCACTTCCAATTTAACGGAATCACTTGCGCGGAAAGTACTTAAATAACAATCAAATTCCATTATCGGCCGCGAGTGTTTGATGGACGCGATTGAAAACAATTACTGCGAATCGAATCGAAGCGTTGCGATCCCCGACACTGCGTTACGTCATTGAATTATCAGCTATTTGTACTGACGAACACTGCGAGAGGATTAATTTTTGTTGTTCCGTCATTTGTAGTCTACGAGCGAGCGCTCTGACAGTTACAGCGTAGAGTCGCCGAGGCCGAAAAAAGGCTAACTGGTGGAAGGTATTTTATGAGTAAATATTATTGCAACATTTATATCTACGGCCTAAGAACAAGTGTGCTTGCACACCAAGGCTTGCAGTATCTCTTAGAACAATGAGTACAGATATAGTGTCACCCAAGTCTATATAGCCTCACCATTATTTTAAAATATCATGTATACCTACGCACTTGTGGTTTAAGTCCTATAACAGCAAGTGAATCTTTTCGTCTTGGCACTATTTATGTAATAATACCTATTCTTATGTCAAGCGTTAATATGGGGAAATGGGTGCATTGTTATTGCTGCAAAAGCTCAATTGCTCGTAAAAAAAGAGTGAACTGTTTGGCACGTACGTTGCACTTCTAGCTCCTCCCGCTCGCTTCGCGTGGCCCGCACTGCCTTTTGCTGGTCTAGTTTTTATAAATTCATTCTTGGTAATTATAAAATGCCAAAAGAAATATTCTGGCCGTGGGATATTGTTACCAAAACTTAAAGCTCCAAGCTTAATTGTTTCAGAGACACTTAGATAAGTCAGCATTTACGTGAAAATATCTTAGGTGTACATGGATGAAGGAATGATTTCGTGATGATTGCAGGTTCGTCCAGGCTACTTAATAAAGTTTTTATACAAATACATTTTCATTATCAGACAAAGTTGTAGCGTAGTACCGCTGCTTTTTAATTCTCACACTGACCCCCAACTTACGAAAAGCTGATAAATTTTTTCAATTGCTAATATTATTCCCAATTTTTGACTATCTTATTTATATAAATTCGATTGCTAAAATGCTTAACTAAAACGGTTATTTAATATCACCAGTGATCACCGGTTATTTGAAAACCAAAATGAAACCAAATTTTTTGTCGTATCATATTTTTAATTAGTTAATCGATGAATGTAGAAATTAAACTTACATTGTTTAAATCTTTTGTAAGAATTATAGCTCGAAGCGTACACACAATAAAGAGACAAATAATAATCGTTGAGGGATAGTAAAATTAAAATGTTTAATCGTAGGTTTAACAATGAATAGATATTTTTTCCTCGGCGTCCTTCAAAATTCCAAGACAGTTTAACAAGAGCTTAGAAGCGGATCAATCTTAATAGAGAGTTAAGTGATTGCTGCTTTAATTGACCTTTTATAAATTGACGATTAATGTAGTGACTAGGTGTTAGGGTATAATAAAATATTTAGCTTTTTGAGTATTTTAACAACTCTTTGTATTATTAACTATGAGGATCTCACACTATACAAAAGCCTTTGTTATTTTATTAAGTACAGTCGTGACCCGTGATTTGGACGCTCCAAATGCAAGCTATGGTTTACAATGTTGACTAAATCTAATTCAGTTACCACGGTACTTGTGTAAGCTCATTTATCAATTCACTGATACGTCGTAATAACCCACCGAGTACGGCAAATTGACATTTTAACCGATATTAGAGAGGGGATATTTTTAATTCAACGCTATCGAAACTGTTCATTGAAACGTGACAGAGTACATCTTTCACATGGAAGATATGAATCTTTTATAAATATAATACGACAATGGTACATTAACAATAAAGTAGATGAGACGGTAACGGACATAGATCGTGATAAACATCTGTTTTGTTCATTCATCATTACAAAGTTCACTTAGTAGCATGTTGTCTTTAAGGCGTTGTCACATTAGAGTATACAAAATGAAAGTTAATTTAAGAGTTCTTAATTGTTTTAGTTAGTAACTTGTTCACTCTTGTCACCGTCATCATCGTATCATTATTTAAGCTATAAGACGTCTACTACTGAACTCAAGGAGCCATCGGGAGGGCTATCTAGGATATGGAAAGGGGTTCGGGATTTATCTACGCATACAGCGCGCAGAACGTTAAGGTTCTGGAGTGGAAACCATGGACCCGCAAGCGTAAATTATTTAGCGTGATTTAGATCTCTCGAGTAACTCTGTATTGGAATGCTGAACGTGATTCAGGTTACAGCCTCAGCTGATTTTACCTCGCGGGATCCTATCTTTCAATTGATCCACAAAGCATCCGTTTAAGCGATTCTAGAAGTTGGCGATTTCCCTAGTTAGTGAAATAGCGTAAGTAAAACCCGAGTCGTCTTTTAGAGAGCCTCAGAGGTTAGTTTTTTAGTGCTTATACCCTGAGAAATGCTAACACACATATTACATTTATCTATAATTAAGTAAAGTAAACCATAATATAAGTTGCACTAGCGAAAATAAGCGTTTATATTCCATATGTATTTGCATAGTCGATGTAATTCATAAACATTATCTAATAACAATTATGAATCAATAGTTTTGTTATGAGTTCGTTAACAAAAAAGATCGACACAAAATACAACACCTACAATCAATTTAATGTGGAAATATCCGAGTAAGACTTTTATATGGAAGCTGTCTCAAGTAAAAGATGCTAAAAAACATTAGGCTAATGTTTTTAGAAATTTAACTACATATTTTTATTTATACATAATATTTTGGTAATTAAAGTTTCATTAACTATAAATTGTCTTGTTTTTAAGCAGTTTATTATCAATTATTTTTCCTACGTTTTGTTATAATTTGGAGAGCCTTTTCATTATTTTTTTATACATTTATTAAGGCGTAGGAAAAGACTAACATAATGTGTAGGCCTACTACAAATGAACATAATAAAATTGTACAATGTTTTGTGAAACTTATTAATATGTATATTAAGTTTTATTGTTGGCGTGCCTAATCAAAATAAGTAAATAAATAAAGGCAATATGGAATTCTAAATGCTATAAGCGCAGTACAATCGCCTACGAAACGTACCACTGTTTCGTATTAGTTTTCCTCTATTTTAAGGACAATATTAAGTTATAAATAAAAAATCCTTAACACTTTGATTGTGGTATAATAAAAGTTTGATACGTTTTATTATTTGATACAAGTAGGTTTTAAAAAATAATTTAATTGTAAAAGGAAATAAATGTAACCTATTATTTTTCATCATAATACACTTTCTAGAACGCAACAACGATATATAAAATATTACGAAATTATTAGGTTCAAAGATATAAGAAAAAAATTATTTGTAAACATTGGTAAAACATCTGGATATATTTTAATCCGGAAGCACCTTGCGCCTCAAATATGTAAATGATAAATAACACGTCTATCTAGGGTGAAATATCTTTTTAGTAAGTTATGAAAAAGGGAACAACCCTTCACCCGTCACAGGATTCCGCTGAATACATGAATCCATTGCGATAAAAAACGGACATCAAAACCTCCCATTGTGTAACTCTATCGCGCGTGTGATTATAGAGATCTCCGGACTTAACCCTTAAGCAAACGGACAATTCATTAGGGGCTGTTTGATCGATGCCTTCGATTATAAACTTAAGAGCTTTACAGACGATCGGTTTTAGACTCTGCTTCATTTTTTACTCGGATATGCACATTTTTCAATATTTGTTTTTGAACAACTGACGTATTTTATTTTTGGTAATCAGCATTATCATCATTTCACTTCCTTCATCTACGACTTAATTTTGTTAAAACGACATGGATATTGTTATTTAGGTAAAATAATACATGCACATATTTTCATATTTCACATTTTTATCGAATTACAAGTTTATTTCTTAACAATTTTTAACGTTATAAACGTAAGGTATACGTAATCCTGATTGTAATGTTAATAATTATTTTGTATAAGAATCTTTGGTGTGAAAGGGCTTAAGAAATCTGGTTTCCTTTAGCCTCTGGAGATAAGAACCAAGCTCGTGAATTAATAATTAGCCGGGGTATAGAGCCGTCAAGTATCGGCGGAACACAAAACAACACGAGATTCTGATTTGTGCGCGTGTAAATGGCATCTGTTTCTAATTTACTATTTCGCTGTCGCAGCTCGTAAATAAGCCGAATGAAGTAGATCGAATATTATTTAATGAACATGGTCGTATTGCTTTATCATAAGGTGTTTTAAAAAGCGAGTATTTTCAATATTTAATGTTGCAACTTTTAACATAACAATATAAGTAAATAATAAATTTTTAATATTAAGTTAAAAAGGCCTCTAAAATACACATTGTTTATTTTGCTAATTTAAATTTCGAGTTCATATTATTACTGAATGCGAGGAGTGGCAGCCCAATGGCAGACGACTCAGATTTGTAATCCAATGTCGCGGGTTCGATTTCTGGGATACAATAAAAAAATCCATTTGAATTTTGTCTTTTAATTTATACGATTAATCCCATTTGGGCAAATTATATAAGAATATAATTCGCACTTTGTGCATAATTTTATGGGTTTAGCACTGTTCACAAATAAGTTTTGACAGGATAGTTAACAGCGTTCCCTACGTACCATAGTACCACACTGCGCCCCCGTCTGCCCTGCGCGGCGATAATGCGATATCTCCCCAAATATATCTTTGGAGGCCTATGCCTGGCAGTGGGCGTCTATGTGCTGAAACAGGGATCAGCACTATTGTTATGTAATATTTAAATATCAGAAAAATCAATCCACAGGACAGTAAATACTTTTAATCCATTTTCAATACTCTTATAGGCCAACCAGCATAGTTTCCACCAGACAACTTATCACTTCGATGGTTATCGTATGAGTGACCGAGCTACCGACTCAATAATCAAAGCGCCGTTTAAACCCCACCACTCTCAATCTCCTTTTACTGGAAGGTGTCACAAAAGAGACGGGGTCGAGTAGTGTTATTATTACAGTTGTTTTAATACTCTTAAAAATAAAACTAATAAAGCTAACAAAAAATAATCGCACATAATGCACGTGATCATCAAAATTGGAAAAAAAATAAACTAAATAATATATTTTTTTACAATTAAACTAATAAAACGAAAAACTACTACTCGCAACGTTAAAAGAAATGAGTAATCGAAGTAAATATTCTTTAGTTTTTTTTTGTAATAGAACTTAATTCTGAATATTATATTCTATTTCTTATGGAGATGACTTCTGCAGGAGTTAGAGTACCAGACCAGCAAGAAATCTTGAACCTCTGTTCAATCCCTTAAGTTTCTTACCGAAAGATCGGCTTTTGACCGGTTTTCAGTCTTGGATTTTATTATACACATTGGTCATATATGACCGAACTACTGCAACATGATTATTGCCCAAGTAATATTTCTTCCAAGATTTCTCGCCTCGAACGTTATTAGAAATTGTATCCGTACACGATATGAAAAAAAAATGTTAAAGTTATAAATAAAGAATGTACTTTTTTAACAGTATAATTTAACGGTAATTTGTATATATTGTCAATAGCAAAAGCTATGATGTATTTCTAAATAAAGTTAAGATAAAAAATGTGATTTTTTTAAATTAAATTACCTTCAGACGTTTTTTTTACCATTGCCGTTTTGTAAGTCAAGAAAAGTATACGTTTAGTTATAAAGCGATTACCTTTTTATTTATTAATTTACAAACAGCAATACATATAGTAACATATAAATAAATTACAAAATTTGATATGTGTGCTACTCGATCTATGGGATGGCCTAAGTGCAATTGCGAATGTCCTGCGACTGAAATGAAGATAATGAGTAATGACGTACTGCTCAAAATTACGTAAAAGCGGTACGTAACATTTACTTAACCCATAGTCAGTATAATAATTTTAATCATTATCCCGCGGAACGTTCACGACTGCACATAATACCGTAAAACGTTAAAATGTCAAAGTAAAAGATAATAGGAAATGGTTAACTAAGACCATATTGAAGTTATTTGATTGTAGTTCATAAACAGATATTTATGAATTGAATGCTCGATAATCACATCACTAGGCATTCACCGGAATCGAAGCTGTTGATTGGTGGCCGGCGTGGGAGCAACGTCACCATAAAACATTATTGTGGCAGCGACGCAGCCGCCCGCGAACATGATTGAATTTTATTGTGTACTTTCGGCTCACTTGTTCTGCTCCGCTAGGAGTATTTACGACGCAATAGACTTACGGGAGCAAGTTTAGCTTAACGCGTTACTTGTTTGGGAGCAATCAAATTTTTACGTTTTAGGCTTGTAATGTGGCGGGAAACTGGGTATTACAGTAATCACGAAAGAATATATAATTTAATATAAATGGAAAACGGAAAAAATAAAGTTATTAAATAGTGTTAATTTATAATCGTAAAATAAGCATTAATGCTGATTAAAACATAATTTTAGTTGACCAAAGAGAGGAGTAGATCAGAATTTTTGTGTATAGTACTGTAAAACTCAAAAGAACGAAGCGCAAAATAATAAGATCTAAATCCAGAACTTCTTGGCGGATGCATTATCATCATCATTTTTATTCATTATTTCAACTGTAGGTTTATCCTGTAGATCTTGCATCCAGCATCTCAAGACGACCTTTACAATTCCAGTATCCAGTCTGTGGGTGGACGCTTTACGCTGCACTTTCCTGTGTGTAATCTCTACTCTAGAACCTTAAGGCGTCGACGGCCATTTATTCTGCGTAACGGAGACAAAACTGTAGATGATTTAAAACAAATTTGGTCTTTCTTTGCGATACACTAAATTTTTATTAGACAACTATTCAAGAACATTATAATTATTATTATGACAAAAAATATAAACATCGTCATTGTTACAATTTTAAAATAATTCTGAAAATGATAATGAAAACATCCATTATTTATGTCTAGTAAAAATAATTTACGTCGAAACTTACCATAAAAAGATACGACGGTGGAGAGCACGAATTCTAAATCCGATCCTCGCTTAATGTTTTCCTAATTCAGAGACACCTGAGTACGTTGTTTTATTTACGTGCTTACAGCAAGAATTTGTGGGCTAGCCAAACGAAATGACCATTCGACTTTTACTATTGACTCCGCGCCTATAAAACTGACGCTATAAATTCAACCCTTGTGGAGCATAAACCTCTATCCGGCTTGTATGATGATACTATAATATGCATGGGGACCGTTTTATACCACATTCAAAGTGAGAAAGCCATGCTTACCTGAGCGAACAACTGCACGTAGCCATTCGCATAAAATGAGATAGCAAGGGAAAAAAAAGACGGAAGAAACATTCTTTTTTTAAATCAGCGGTACCAACAACAATTTTTATATCCTTATAACAACCGTGTTAAAAGTATTTCGGTGTATCCGTATTCGAATATATTTAACACTACACAGCCATGTTATACGTTCTATGGATGTTATAATATAGAGCATTAGCTTTTTTATCGTTGTGTAAATTCAACTGTTAACACGTCTTATATACATTACTATACTAGCTTTTTCCCACCCAATTCGCGAGAGATATATATATGATGTAAGTATATCTTTTTATATATAAGTAATACCCTCTGTTGATATATACAAACATACAGAATATTTTTCTACATGCCGGAATATTTTAGTTATATCAATAAATAAATCAAATAAATTCTAAAAATATTGGTCTTCACAAGTCTAATTTATCAGTCCTATCAATAAATAATCAATCAAGATTAAATGGAATTATTTTTTTACTTGTTGCGAGTAACTTTATTCAATGTACCTTTTATTTATTTTACCAAATACCAAGTAGACTACCGGAAAGTCTATTGGCTTCTATTGGAGTGTTGTAAATACTTGTAAACGACACACGGAAGGCAGAGTATTGAAGAGCCGTGGGCCCGAATTCGTTTTGCCGTGTTTTACGGAGAATGAATAATATATTAAGTGAGGTTTAGGGTGCGATTTATGAAGGGTGGCCGGGGTTTTAATCTGGCTGAACGACCATAACAAGACGTATGAGCAAATTACAGAATACGTTATTAGCTAACGCGCGCGATTTAATAGATGTTAGAATTTTAAAGGAACGCTCTTTAATACTTTATTGGAACGAACGGGTGAGAGTAATGAATGGCTTATTGTCGTCCGCTGTACGAATTAATTATTTAGCTTAAACAGGTTTATTATTAATAACAAAAAAATAAAGTAAGTACCGAAACAAATAGATGTTAAAATATTAACTAATTTATTAGAAATAAACATTTACATAATGAGTATTAAAAATAAATATGACGGATAGGTTTTGTAATAAATTCGACCATTTTAAATTATTAAAACCTATTATACTATTAGATAACTTTTATCACGTTATATAACATAATATATTACAATTTACATGACTAAAAATATGTTACATAGTCCGTAGACAAAAAATCAAAAGTCGCATAAATATATTATTTCTTAATGGAATACTTATGTTGTAAAAATAATGGCTGACAGTATTAAGATTGCTCCAGTATAAGAGATATAACGCCGCGCAATAATACACTAAAAGCGTATTCATATTTTGATATACGAGCATCGCTTGGCATCAGTAAGCAAGCACAGAACGTCACTAAATTATGTTTTGTGTGTGTATTATGTAATATTTTTTAAACAACGGAATTTCTCACTTTAAATAATTACATTAAATTTTTATCTACGAATTTTCTGATTCTATATAGTGGATGCGTCAAATTATTTCATTAAGCAATTGAGATATCACCTTTTTTTAATCAGTAATACGTTGTAATTAGAGCAGTGGTAGCTTAGTGCTAGAGAATAAAGAATTGCGCTCGTTGGTAGTGATTTTA
This sequence comes from Battus philenor, assembly GCF_028537555.1. Lineage (NCBI taxonomy): Eukaryota > Metazoa > Arthropoda > Insecta > Lepidoptera > Papilionidae > Battus > Battus philenor. Next base: position 5,538,046 of record NW_027181676.1, read on the forward strand.
ATTCCCAGAATTAATGGCCTATATAATTTACAATTTGGATATTAATTATATAGGATTACCACTGCTTACAACCAAATTTTCAGAGGATGGACAGCAGCGTCCTTTGCGTATCATAATACCACACTGCAATCGCCAACCCGCTAGCTAAACGTGGCGTATGCCTTGTAGTGGGCGTCTATGAGTTAAAACGACGACGAAAAGTCAGCTCAATAACTTAGCTCAGAGAATAATATTTGCGATTGATGGAATTTATCACATATTAGTTAGTATAGTCGGCTGATAAAAGTGTCTAATGGAAAAAAAAATATGCACTATGTTTTTGTCGTTGAGGAAACGCAGTCAAACAAAACCTTTCATCTTATAATTTCTGTCATAAAAATTTATAGGCAAGTTCGCTATGCACAACGTCTTTTCTCTGCGTCGGTTTATAACACGATTTTAATTCTACCAGACCTACGTTTATTTATTGTAATTGAGAGTTTCACGTGATTTTAGTAATCAAGTCCAGGTCTGGTGAAACAAATACATAAATCATCACATATGAAAATGATAATGAACATCAAAGATTTTAGACGCAGGACTTTCACAGCGGGGCTAAAGGCTTCCCTCATAGATTGTCGCTAGAACTGGCAGGCATCAGATATCCAGCGTCTTTCGATGTTCTGAACAAGGTTATCTGTCCACCTTGTCGGAGAATGGCCTGCACTGCGCTCGCCTATTCTTTGTCTTTACTTCAGAACCTTACGGACTCAGTGGCTATCCGTTCTACGCGTTATGTATTCTGCCCATTACCTCTTCAACTTGCTAATCCACTGAGCTACGTCAATTATTTTCATTCGTCTGATGATATCCTTATTCCTGAATTCATTACTCGTTAAGCAACTGTGAGCCTGCCAATAAGTTCTAAAGCGAAAGATCATGTTTAACTGCCGCAAACTATCACTGCTAACACATATTGGATCAGAAGATATTCGTCTGTTCGTCGATCACTGCCCCGTCGAGTTGGATTCGATAGTTGACTACAATTGGTCTTCCAACATCTTGAAATTATGTCGTAACATAATACCGGAAAGTTTAGTAGTAGTGTCAAAATAGTTTTTAGTTAGAATAAAATGTTCCATGCGAGTTCCATTGTTACAAATAAAATAAATCTGCATTAATTGATGACTTAATTTATTTATATTTAAAGTTCCCTGTAGCGTTACTAGATTTCACTGAATGATTAACGTCCCGAATACATTTCAATGTAGCACACGAACAAATCTTCCTCTGCAACAAACAATACAAAACAATAAATTAATGAGCAAGCCTAATTCACCACGGGCAGTACGAGATGGGTGCTGGCCGTTGCGTATTCTCCGCGTGGCAAGTACTAATAGGCCTCATTTGCTTTCTCGTGGCAGGCATGACGCCATCGTCGCACAGACATGACGCGATCATCCCGTCGTGTTTTGTATAATTAACTTTGGCCAGTATTTTAATTTTGGAGTATTTTTTTTTTAATTTTTATTTTACTTATTTTCGCTTTACATCGCCCGTATGATCTTTTTTAATTTTAATTATATATAATCGGTAAAATTTTAAATTGAATATTCTGATCAAGCTTCATATCTATTAGAGTTATAGTTAGAAAAAACATATTTTTCATTGAACGCTCCTTCTACCACTTCTTAGATAACCTTTGCAAAATTAATATTCCTTCTAAACTTCAAGTCTCTAAGTCTTATAATTACAGATATATCATGATGAGTAATTACATAGATGGAAAATAGATCAACATTTTGGTACCAATATAATGTATTGACATTTTGATTAATGTACAATTTACACCTTGTGAAATGTTAACTAATCATTTTTATTTTCAGGCCACAATTACCACTAAGTCAAGGGTCGACAACAACACTAGCCTTTTCTTTTATTTTAGCCTATTGTTATCAATCTATCCTTCTTTTTACGTCCGTTACATTCTGCGCTATTCGGAGATTTCTTTTTTCAAATCCAAATAGTACTCAGCAGCTCCTGTTTATTTTGTGGAGCCATAGTGTCTTGTGGTTACCATGTGTCAACATATTAATGTACATTCAAATATGTTTTATATGTCATTACCCTGAATAAAGAAATGTATTGGAAATAATAATATTTTTAACCGACGCTCATGATGGATAACATTTATAAAAATTTAGTATTACATTTAAAAACATAAACTACTATGCCATTAGGCAACGATGTTTACTTAAATTTAAAACAATATCAAATATTTTTATTCGAAGTTATGTAAACCAGATGTCGTGACTTAATCGTGAAATAAAGTTATAGTAGTAGTGAAAATATTGCACAACGCAGGTAAAAACAGCAACTACCTATATGTTTCGCTTTTTATATATATTTTTGTTGTATGATGATGTTTGACTGTATAAAAAGTCATTATTATAATCATCCTCTTTCTAGCCACAAGACGCTCATAGATGTCCATACTATATACACCTACACTGTAATTTCCAATCAGATCTGTAACTATTAATGAATGACAAACTGAGTTTGCCTTTTGGCGTAAAGTTATCAACCTACTAAATTATTTATTTAAAAAAAATGGTGAATTAAAAAGTTATTGGAATTTAACTAAAGAAAAATTATAATCAAATAAATATTATCTTAGTAGCTCTATGAAAATAACTGAAAGTGAACTTTTAAGTAACAAAGTTTTTGTGAACTTAAACAAAGTCAAATTTGACTTTTTCTCACACACCAATGGACTAAGTACGTACTTATGTTAATAGAAATAGCGAGTAATCTCATCGAGTCAAAAATTTAACTACACGATCATAATAATAGGCATTTTATAGTCGTTGTGTGTGCTCTAAACATAACCCATCCGGAACATGTAATGCCTACAATTACTTCAAAACCAGCGAACTGGCCCATTATAAGAAAAAACTAGCGACCGTTATAGATCCAAGCAGATATCGTTCAATGAGTAGGTATACTTGTGTAAATATCAATAAAGGAACATTATAATTTGTGATAAGATCTCAATCACAATATTTGGGCTGAAGTATCGGTACAATCTGTGAAACAATGTCCAAGGCCCACGCGTCGGTTCCGCCCAATGCGATCTCGCATGTTGTATGCTTCGTGCTCTATTATCTCATCATCGGTGACTTGGAGAATTCCTAAGAGATCTCAATCTAGGTGTAACAATATTTGACATTGAGTTTTGATTGTGTGTTTAATGTTTTGGTATTCGTGTGCCGTTTTATATCATTACTTAAATTATTCATTTTTACGGAGATAGGTAACACGGTATCGTCGCAATCCTGTGATGCGAATGGACGATTGAGACAGATCTAACTATATCTGTTCATACGACTGAGACTGTCAAATTGGATCCAAACTATAAATTAGATATGTACAGGTAAAGACTTAGTAAATAGTTCTTTTGGGTTATTTATTTTTGGAAGATATTTCTTTAATTTCTTAACAAATAATCATTTCAGTCGTAGAACATCCACTGTTCGATATAGGTCTCCCCCACAGATTTGCAATAGACCTAGTTGAAAGTGGTCATCTATCTACCATGTGGATGATGGGCATTTTACGCTACGTTTGCTGGTGCGTAGTCTTCACTCCAGAAGCTTAAGGCATGTGGCCTACCCACTGACACATCACCGTGCCAATCCATTGGGCTATGTCGTTTACTTTTGTTTGTCTACGGACCTACCTGATTTGATCTCATAAGGAAATCCTGTGCATAGTTGTAGTAGTTCGTTGAGTGACTATTTTTGTGTTAATGACGTCAGAGTGAAAGACCCCGTTTCAGTTTTGTTTCTTGGTGAACAATAAAATTAGGTATCTGCGTCTGAGGAATAAGGAGTTAAAATCAACTGTTAAAAAAATTCAAATTAGAAAACAAACATTGAAAATCATTGGCAAAGTTATTTCATATTCAGGTCTTGTACAAGAAAAGATCCCCATTATGCGAAAAAGAATCGACTGCTCGAATCATGAATTTTCTTATGCCTTTATACTCAAAAATAAAACGGCCGAACAATAATTAAGAGAAAAACAATCAGGCTCATGAGAAAATTGTAAAAACCGAATATCTTTGTCCCGACAATACTTGGTGACAATCCGAACCAATTATCTTTGCGTTGAGTGACGTCATTTTAAACTTTATTTCGATCGATTTAAAGGTCACACAAACTCACTCCATCATGAAAGCAGACGTATGTGTTACAACGATTTTGATATTTCTATATCCTTGTATGTTACTAACATCAAACAAAACTCGTTTCATATGTCATTGTGTCAGACGAGCCAAATGCATAATGCATCGTTTCCATTACACTACGAAATTTAACATAATCCCGATGTTAGGGGTTTGCGCCATGAATAAAATACAGTTTTTTAGCGGCCGGGCAGCGTATACTGAAGTCTGCAGGAACTCAGGCTGCTTTTTGTATTGTAAAGTTTTATAGCGGCCTCCGATTGTAAGTATTATAATGGAAGATAGAGCGAGTGTACAATGTTAATAACACGTAGCACTTTTGCCTTTAGATGACTAACCGAGTTATTAGGTGTTCTGCAGTAAATGTACCATTAATAGACATAATGGGAGATATACCCCATCCTCCATAAACCTTTAATTACTCAATTCTAGCCTGTCATTAATTTAGCGTTGTAATTAGAGCCAACATTGTACTTTAATTATCATTATGGTAATAACAATTTCTCCCATGTACAGGTGGTAATAAATTGCGCGCCTCACATAATTCAACTTTATTCTTGCAAGTTTTATGACAGGTCACTACAGAGGGTACAAATAATGCTACAATATATTCGCTAGTGCAAAATGCTTCTTAGACAAGACAAGTGTAAATTTTAAACTATTTCAAACTTTAGTTATGTAATTTTCTGCAATGACTTTATTAGACGTAATTTTAAAGTGAAGAGTTTTATTGTTTCCTAATAGTAACATGTATGTACATGTTACTACTGTACGATGCCAAGTCTGTTCTTACAGAAAATTTATAGATCGTAACTTTTTTTTGTTTAGTGTGTATTGGAATTTATACTTATAAAAAAATTAAAAACAAAATTAACAAAGATTAAGACTTGCTTATTTAATGAATTCAAACACAACAAATAACATTATTTTATTATTTCTACATTTTTTTAATGATGGTGTGAAAATGTTATCATTTACTTAAATTAGATATCTGTCACAGTGTAAGTTCACAATTGCCTAATGATACACGATGATGGCTTTTCTGAAAATTTATCAATGCGACCGAATCAAGAATTAGGATATCTATAGACGATCGAAAGTAACCGTAATAGCCCATGGAACTGGCAAATTTAAGTCACAGTAAGAACGTCACATAGTGCGCAGAACAGATGGCCGCTGAAGCAAAAAGCTTCTGATTGTGAGAATACAGCTGGGCAAGAGCAACAAGATCCTACAAGATGGAGAGACTTAGTTATTGTCGTCAGGAAACGCTGAAAGAAAGCTGTTTTTAAAGGTTCAATTGAAAATATATGGAGGAATCCCGGTTGTCGAATGTATAGGAATCCGGTAGGAATAACGTTGATTATGATGATAAGACCTGTGGTTCAAATGAAAATAATAATAAACTCATAAATGTCGTATTAATCTCTATAAAATTTACAGTTTTCCTTAAAAATAAATATATAAATCGATATCACACAATTATCTTTTTCTCCTTCTACTAATGGCTTGAGTGAACTGTCAGATATGAAACGTAATAGAAGAGTAAACGCGAAAAAATACAGTTAAATCTGTTATCGACATTCCACCGTCATTGACAGCTAACTGTACCTATCGAACATTCCATTGCTCTGTTTACAAAATATAAACCCGACTCTGAGTACGCTTCTTATACAAATATACAGCGATTTGCTATTCCGTCCCGGTGCTTGTTCGTGTCTAATATTTGTGTTTGTCGCCTAAGACAAACGGAGCATGCTTCGCCTCTCGTTTTTAGCCTTATCTGTATAATTATACCACATCGTTCGAAGAATCGATAACCGATAGAAAAGGTTCTCCAGTAACCAATCGCTTTCCAGCAAACATTAATACACTGAGAGACATATTCAACTTCACGAGAACATGATCCGTCGAATAAATGTAAAATTGTGCTCAAATGCAAACAATTGTAAAAGTCTTTCTATAGCATCCAAGTCCGAACTTATTGAAACTTTGGATTTCTTATGTTCAATGTTAAAAGATAAATATTTTTAGATTAATGTCATTAAATCTGTAAAGATAATTTTTATTGGTCCAGAATTCGTATCTCCACCATGATTGTAGTAAATTTTATTTAAATTGCAAAGGACACAAGTTAACAATAAGCAAATAATGTTAGAACTTGCATCGTGTAAGAAATTAACTTTTTGGATGTAATGTATTTGAAGTTTTAATTGGAGTTATACTTTTACGGGACTTTATTTGTTCACTTAATTTCAGCAATTTTTAATTTCAAAAAGTCATAAGTTACAGACTATTTTATTTAGCGTGTTTTATTTATAAGTTTTTAATTAAATTCACAGATCGCTTAAAATATTGATTGTGTGATTCTCATGTTTCCCCAGTGAAACTGGATATTTCAATAGAAATGGAAAGCAAAAGCTTGTCGGACCACCGACGCTGCAGGCGCGTTGTCCAAGTGAACACAATAATTACCGCCAACCTGTTATTGTCGAATGTATCTAAACGTTTGAGACTGTCTCTAGGTATAAATTCCACATCGCTTGTGATAACATACCATAGGCGTTTCAGTTAAAATAATTTCATTTATTTCATTATCATTGTATTATTGATCGGTGTATTGGTATCAATGCAATCTCCAGCGTAAATAACCGCACTGGTTTGCCTCCACTATTGTCAATGGTGGTGCATCGGTTATTGTTCTTGTCGCTTTGAGTTTTATCTGAATTATTCCATCGTTTCGACTCCGCCTTGGAAAGCTATTTATTCCCCAGATTCTCTTCTATTTGGAAGGGTTATTGCTTCGTAAATTGACTACAAAATTTAAATTTCATGGACATTGACAATTTTCAATGTTTAAACTTTTTCTACAAAATTTTTTTGTGAACATTTTGTTGACTTCATTTTTCATAAAATACTTGTAACCAATAATTTAAAGTTACGTCATATTCCTATACGTTTGGTTGATGCTGGACGTTGTTGAATAAGTTGAAATTTCGAGCGCAACTTAAAAAACACTTATACGAAGGAGAATATTTCTGAAAGAAAACATTGGGTCATAATTATTATTTGAGTCACAGGACTTTCACCGCTGGATATACGCCTTCCCCAAAGATTTTTTAATAATAGCAGGTGGGAGCATCATGCATCTTGCGTTTTTGATAAATGTAAGGTCATCTATTTTACATCTTTGAGATGGATACCTTACGAAGACTCCACTCTAAAACCTTAAGGTTCGAGCAGCCATCTGTACTGCATAACATTGTATAATATGATGAATATCTGTGTTTCGGAAATGGATTCTACATAACTGTGACCATACAGTTTGCATTACAAGCAAAAAAATATCATCAACAATTATGATTTCGGCAATTTTTTTTTAGATTTGCAGTTTGGTCACTTTTCGGCATATTATTTCCATTTTTCTTTTTGTTTATTAGAAGCGATTTGTGATATAATTAAAACGACATCACAAATAAGTAGTACTGCTCGATAAAAATCTGTGTATCGATATCTTGATCATGAATCGTTGCAATCGATTGTATGCACGTCAAATTGACTGACGAGCGATCAACGTAATCGGTTTACAGTCCCGTCCCAATTGTTATTGTAATACTCATTGTACTACCAGTTATTAATGTCTCACGTGGGACACGAGGCGTCACGGATGATTTATTTATATGACATCTAATGTTAGACGGAAGTGTAATACTAGAACCTATATTGTAATTGATGGGTAGAGTTAAAAATTGCGCAACGTATTTCATAGGTTCAAAACAAGAATACATCTACATGTAACTAAAATAACGGTGTACATTTGTCGCTTGTTCAGCGAGAATCCTTTTTGTTGACGTGATTTTGTGCTAATTTTTAATTACCATAGTTACATATTGTGAAGGTATTTTAATGGGTTAATGCCGAAGTCAAATCATGAAACTTCTACAATTAACGGGAAAAAGGCAAAACTAACACTAAATTTTAATTAAAAGTGTTACACGCCTATATAAAAAAGTGTATTATGTAACGTCATCCTTATTTTTTATAACTGTTGACGCCAATAACATTGGTCCCTTATTCTTGTTTACAAAAGTGCCGTAAAAGAACGTTCCATTAACTTTGTTTGGCGAATATAGTACAGTGGTTTTCTGTCAATGCACGGTAAAGTTTCAACATTAATTAGGATTTCCATTTCGTTCTGCTTGTAAGTTAAGTTCGGCAGTTTGCATGTCTCAAGGCAAATCAGTGTCGCGTCACGTATAGCGAAACACGTGAATTTACTTCACAAGAAAGTAAAGAACACCTTATTCTCTTTGTACTCGAAAATTTCTTCAGAAGTTTCAGGCTACGTTTTATGCGTTGTTGAACGACACCTACTGAAGTTTAACTTTAATCTGTTTCAGTAAAGTAATTCGTATTCAAATTAGCACGTTTTTAATTAAATAGTCGTAAACTTAAGGAATTAGTTATTTAGAAAGAGTTTGCCTTGATTTATACTTTTACAGAACCTATTTATGTCCTCAAATATGACTTGACTGACGATTCATCTAATCAAAAATAATAATAAAAAAATCAAAAAATGTTTTTTCGACGATGTCGTGTATATGGATTTATTTTAAATACAAAGTTAAAAGTGCTATTTTATTTGAGGACGCAATCTCGGAAAATCAGTCCAGGTCAATCTTAGTTGGTGCGGGAACAATAACGAAAGAATCTAATCATAATTTACATCTTCATTACTAAAATCTTCTTTAGAATAAGTATCATTAAGCCAAGTTGATACTAAATAAGTTAGAATACAGACTTAATTATAAGAAATGTTGAAACTGGAGGGCTGATTCATGATAAAGTCATTCATATGTTTTGTATTTCGTATTTCAAAAGTTTGCGCAACACTAAATGTATTGTTATAGTAGTAAGGCATTTTATTTTTTTTCATAGCTTTATGGTTTATTTAAGCCCCAACAAAATATTTAACGGCCTCTTAATTACTAGTTAGTATAACCACTAATGGATAGAACAGGATATCAACGGTTCATGCTCCAACGACGAGTTCGAATTTTAACGATCAGCATTCGTCTATAGTTCTACAATATAGTTTTACTCCATAATTTCTACGTTAGTTTATATAATTACTGACAATAAAATTTTCTTCAAGCGTTCCCTAACGGTTTTGGTTTTCATTAATTTTATTTGCAAAATTTTTTACTTCTTAAATAAATATATCAAGTCCAACATAAAATTCAAAGAATAAATTTTATCACAAAATAAAAGATCTTAAGCATGCCATTGAAAAAGGACATTTTTAGTATAGGCTATTTATGTTATGTACTCTACAATAAGTCCAAGTCTATTAAATAAATCACTCGATTAGGTTTTCTTATTTCTTTAAAAACCGCCACTTAAAATATATGTATTGCAGCCTCAGGATATACCAATTTTCTTATGATATTTTCCTCAAAATTTGTTAGTAATACTGATATCATAAAATTGATTCAAAGCCAGAATGAAAATAAAAAATATACATATCATAGTTTTCGATTCCATACATTATAGTCAAAATTAATTCCGAAAAGTTTATAAATAAACTATTTTTATGAAACATGTCGTTATAACCATCCTTAACAGGAAAGCAACTTAATACAATCGTAAAAAATTTGTCAAATAAATATCCACTAGTTAATTAATATTTAGATCTTTCGAGGCCACACATGATTTGAATAAATCAGCAATTTATCGATGCCACCTGTGATTGGACGTGGACTTACACCCATTCTACTCATCGTGAGGTTGTAACGAATAGGCTCTCAAATGAGGCGGCGGATTCGTATGCGGCAATATTAAAGCAGTTGAATTGTAATATATCGGCACGATAATAGTTTCCGATACGTTTTGATAGAACTTTATTATTTTATTTATTGGCTCTTTCGGCTAATGCTTTCACCTGTAATCATACGTTGACTTTTCTTTATAGGTGTTTATTAAAATATTTAACGAGTGCATAGGAAGGCAAGGGCTGAAGCACCCCTATTTCTCGTTTGATTTATAACTATTCCGGAGATCACATACGGGTCTAAAACCGATTTATAATCTTGATTTATTGTCACCGTAAAACTTTTTACATTCGCATTGGATAATAAGTTTTTGATGTTCAACTATGTTTTGTTTTGAAAACCTTTAAAAACCTTATTATGATTTTGAAAGAAAATGACTAGAATGGTATATACTTTCTCTATTTGGCTGCGCATTGATGAAGGAACAAATCGAGTCGGATTAGGTTAGCCGCAATCTTGAATATCTTCATTTAGGAATGGAAGTCGATGCGGTTGAAGTGGCGCAAGACACGCGATTCTCAATTGCAGATTTTGCAGATTACTTCTGCATGAGGTCCCATTGAGAGGCTTGTTTAGTCCCCGCAAGCTATCATTAACTGTTCGTTGTCGGCGGATTTATTTCGACGTCCTCGCGGACGGTTCCCGTTCGCAATTATCCGAGCTGCGATCTCCCCATTGTTGTCGAAATTTAAAACAAATTTCCTGTGCAAGGGGGTCGCGTTTTTCTGTTCACCAAATTGGATAAGAACCGTAATTATTCGTTTAATTTCAGTGCGTCCATCGTCTGCTTTGTTGATATTTTAAATCGAGTTGAATGCTAATGTTATGGCAAATTTAAAAGGCTGGCAGTTTTAAACAATTTTCAGATATAAGATAAAGATACGGTATAATGCGATACTACCTTTTGTTTAAATTTTACAACCTGTTATTTATTTCATGCTTAAAAACAGATATAAAAGCGCTTCTATTATGGAACGTTACAAAAGAAGTTGTGATTGTTTTTAAGTCACGATGTTATATACAATAAAATTATAATGTTTTTATCATTAATGATAATAAATTTAAAGTATGGCATTATAAGCTATAATAAAATTATATTGGTATAAAATTTACCTTCATTCCTTTATGTATAGTGACAGAGAATTTGGACGTACAAAACTATCTAATGGTTTACGTTTTAAATTGATCGCGACGACTCAAACATAAAATTTCCCTAGAGGCAAACAAAGAAAAAAAGATCCTGCGTACAATGACTATGTTTCAGTAAGTACAGTTTTGTTTTGTCAAAACTTTAGCCACGCCATGCAACATTTTTTTGTAATAATGATTAAAATCAATGATGATAATAAAATACCTAGCTGATTCCGATTAGTGCTTTATCTATAAATAAATAAAACATATACTCAAAAAGGTTACAAGGAGCTATATTAGAATTTTTTTTTTTCAAACCGGCTAATTTTTCATATATTCATTGAAACATAAGAAAGATTCTTACGGTCATAAAAAAACTATTAAAAATGTGTGGAAATAGCATAAACTACACTTTTTCCATACAATCCATGGAATAAAACACCCGTACATTTTATACAGTTGACAGCAATCAAAACTAACACGTGTAAGGATGTAATCAAACAAAAAAATGTTTACTATAAAGCATCAAGAAGAAAATATAACTCTCTATATAATTCTCAAAAATACTGTAGATTTGTGGAGCAGTAAGTGAAAAACTTATTTAAGTAAGTAATCTTTGTTTATTATATATAAAGGGATCACTTTGAATTACGTTATATTTAGTTATTTTTTACTGTTAGAATGTGACAAGCCTATAACTTTCGACAGTACAAAGTCTGTCGGGATAGTTAAACATAAAATTTTGAACAGAAAAAGTCTTCAAAATATATTTGTAGAAGTACAAGTTGACATTCTGTAAATGGTAAAATTAAACGGTATAATGAAATAGGTATTTAAATAATTTGAAATGTAGATCTGTTAAAGAGCGTATAGTAGTGAATTATAAAGGGTCCCCAGTCGCAACTATAGATAACACCGCAAAGGAATTTCTATTTATTTCTTCCTGCTTTAGTTAAGAAATCTAAGAAGCAGATGGTATTGAAAGCGGCAAGATAAGTACTGCGAGTGGTAAGCCATGTTCGGGAGCTAAGGTGACGCTGTTTGACCGATGAGCCTGGCAATGCTCGATGAAATATAGCTGTATTACGATGAGATAAGAGAAAATAGATGACTTGCGTGATATTTTACAACTCAATGATTTAAATTAATAAAGACATTCAGCGTACAATTGATAATAATAAAATAAAATTACTGAGAAATTGCGTATCAAATCATATAACATATGTTTAATGAAATAGTGTACTGAATTTAAGATTATCTAATCTGACAAGTTTGGTTTACAATTTTTATGTTATAAGTCTAATAAAATTAGTGAAGTAGTTATAAGAAATTGATTATTAATTTTTAGAAATACAAACTAAGCAATTTTTTTTCTGTGAGTGATAATCATTATCATCATTTCAATCGTAGAATATCCACTGCTGGGAATAGATTTCCAATAGGTTCTATTAGAAGCGGCATGCAGTCAGCGTTTTCCATCAATCCATTATTCTAATTATCAACTAACTGCCCCGACAGAGTTTCTACTGTGAAAGTTATTCGCCTGTTGTAGCATAATAAAAAATAAATAAATAGTGTACCAGACAGATTACTTTATTTTTTAATTTAATGTATTAATAATAAAGAAAATATTAAAAAAAATGTTTTGTATTTCGTATACTGTAAGACTTCAATAATAATGTTATTACTTTTTTTTTTATGAAGCTGTGAGATACTTTTTGTTTATAACATAATAAAGCTTTTAAAGTTATAATTAACATTTAATGATTGCTAAAAAAGTGTTGTTTTACAATTATCTTGCATTTATTTATTTTTTGTACAAGAATTTCTATTCCAACGGAATTACGACTAAACACTTAGTCAAATAAATTCAGCCATTCTCAAGTTTTGCGCCATACAATTTTATTTAATAATATAGAAGATACACCGCATTGCTAGTTAGTAAAGAAATCATGTATGTATTTATATTTCAGACTTCTCTCAATTTCTTGGCGAGTGTAATGCAATTACGTGTGTAAGAATTCAAGTATTGCTTTTAGATGCTTATCATAACACCCTGCGTTCACATTTGACAGATGAGACGTCAGTAGAAAATTGGATTTTGCAAAATAAACATGTCGCAATTCCCCATACATAGCCTAAGGTACATAAAATTGGTTCTTATAACAAGAGGTTTAAGTTGAGAATCATAAAATTTTAGAGTCGAATGCACTTATAGCCGGTGTTTCCTTTGTAAAGGTTCCGGTCAAAAGATTGGCCTCACTGCAGATGTCCGAAAAAGGAAACGATTTCTTTATTTGCTTAAGTCTGATTGATATGGGGAATGTGGAAGTGACAATTATATATTAACGAGATTCTTTGGGAGGCAGCCAATATATTAAGAATTCCGATGCAAGTAATAAATTTGTTCAGTAAAGATTGTATCGATGTATCTTATTTTATAGAACATCACTATCTCTTTTACATTATAGCATGAAGTATGAAATTAATACAATTTTATGAGTAGGTTTGTTCATATGAATGAATGCTTATACAGATCAACTGAGCAAATTATAAACAAATATTAAACAAAGTACTAATATGGATTGTTCTACTACTGTATAAAGGATATTATGAAAGAGACCACAAAACATTGTCTTAGTTAATTCTGGAATCTTCCCAAATTAGGGTGCATTTGGAACCGTCATAGGTTTAAGGATTTAAGGATGCCATTATAGGGAAGCAAATTTAATTTAATTTCATTCTTTTCATGACGTCCAAGATGTCACTTTTAATATTATGTATTAAATAAATAATTAAAAATATGTTTAATAGTAAAATGCACTTGGTAGCAAAATAGTGATAAACGACGTATTTATAGTATTTTACAATAACTTTAACAGAAATAAAAACGATTATTTATGTCTCTCCCTAGCAATGACTTTTTTATACCTTTATTACTATATATTCTGTTAGTTATTTTTAAAGCTTTTGTTTTATGTGTATTTTTTCCAATTCTATGCAATACTATCATTCTATGTAAAATCTAGGGTAAGACATTTTTTTGTTTAGTTTAAAGCGCTAAATTTAATCAAAAAGCCTCATGTATAAAGATTTATTACTATTTATACAGGGGGATTGGTAATAGGTGTAAAAGCTTTAAATAAGTATAGTACTTTAATCAGCAAAAAGGTTTAAAACTTTTTTCAATCATCAATCGTTCACTAATTTCAAAATAACTTGTTTAAAATGATAACTCTGAAATGTGTCAAATTATTTATTTTTTATTGGAATGTGACATCTGGCATAATAAAATCTGCAGGAACAGATAATAAAAATGATTAATTTTAAAATGCAGTAATACGAATTTTGAAACCCACTATTTATTACCACAGATTATATTAGGAACTATATATTTATGAAAAGAAGGTACCATATATTAAATAACAGCAAATTTGCTATACTTTCATACCTTAAAAACTTTATTTTATTATATCCTCAACCAATAACTCTGTATTTATGTTATTTATTACGTATTTATGTTATCACAAACACTTTTACGATTATGTTTTAATATATGCTTAAAAATTAAATCAAACTTATTCAATGTAGCATACTGTAATGTATAATAATAGTTAATTTCTCGCCACGACGTGTGTCATACAAATGACGTGTGACCGGTCGCATCACGTCAGTTGTGAGTGACGTTTAAATGTCGCAATAGTGACGAAGGCGAATTTTGTGCCGAATAGGTTACTTTGGGTTCCTTATTTAAAATATAAGTCAGGTATATCACTGCGAATATTTTTTTTAATTTACTTGTTAGCGTGATTATTTTTATTTTAATTCTATGATATATTTTAGACGTCTGCCTGTGTAATTAATGTATGTATATAATATTATATATCTGCCTTTCAGACATGTGTTTATGAGTAATAAAGTGACATTTAAATAAATATACGAAAATATCATCAACAATTTTAAATTAAATCTTTTATCGGCTAAAAAGAAGAAGAAATAAAATTGCTTCCAAAGATTACTACCACTTTTTTATTTTATATACTGCAATATATTAACAATAAAGTGATTATATTTTCTTTATAGGACATTGCGGCTCCCGTAATTTTTTTGTTATAATGTCATAATACTTTTGTTTTGGTTTTAAAACACATCGAAAGTTTCTCAACCGTATAAATACGTCAAAAATATTTAACCGATTTCCTTGCAATTTTTTCTCTTACCCGTAATTCAAAATTATCGAATTGGTCAAGCCATTCTAGAAGCCACACTTTGAACCTCAGAAGATTCATTTTTATTTATATAAAAAATGAGAGTAAGGGTATCCGAAAGATTTAATGATTTATTTAGTTTTTGAATAATAAATCTATCTCATCCCTAAATTTACATTTAAAGTCCCATCTAAGTTTTTTTTTAATTTCGACACTGTATGCAAATGAATATAAAACGGTAATTGATAGCAAAATTATAATTGCCTCTAAAATAATAATTAGTATTAGATACAAACGATATTATAATGGGTAGGCATGTAATGTTGAATAATATTATCTCAAATTAATATTATGTCGGTTAGAAGCCAGGCGTCCTGCTGAGAATACCATCAATTTATAAGCGTTCGTGGAGACAAATTGTGTTGCTCTGTTTGTTGCTTTCCCACTCTAAGGAGACAATCTGTACGTTTTCATAATCTACATACTCGTAAATATATGGTTCGAATGTCTCGTTACAACTTTAATAGTTAATTCGATTGGAATAAATATTGTTATGTACTTAAACACCAATTGGGTACAATAAAAGCCTATAGCCTTCAATAGAGAACGCTGATTTATTAAGGGTTCGAATTCAAATTCAACGGCCGATTTAAATTTGCATTGCATTGCATCAATAGTATAGTCGCTACCGTAAATATAGATAAAGATAAAATTAATTTGTTCAATTATGGAGCTTTTAACAGGACTCTAGTCCAGTCTAGCAGGAAGAAACACCACAACAATAAATCCTTTAAAAAAGTTTAACAATACACTTTATTATGCTTTATACAATAGGATTTATGCACATACGCTTGGCGTTATATCCTAAATGGAAACATAATAATCAAGCGCATCATTGCCGACTTTTCTTATTATTTAAATATTCGTTTAATAATGTGTAATATTTCCGTCAATTTATGGTTTAATATACTTTCTGAATTTTGTAAATGGTAGTCGAACAACGTTTTGCGGAATTTTATTAAAACACCTCGCTCTGGTTATTAAAAATGAATTACAGATTTTTAGCAGTCGAAATTTTGGTTTAAACAAGGGTTAGGTTTAGGTTAGTGTTAGGTGTAGGTTAGTTTTTCATAGTGCCTTGTAAATACGTGAAATTTATTATGATAATTGTAAAAGTACAAAATATTATTATAAATATAATGTGAGGCCGCAGAATTAATATTACTTTTTTCAAACTGATTTCTATTTTAGGAGATACTCGACTCTAAGCTGAAAATTTCTCTCTTTGATAAAGTATTGTTTGTAATATTATGTTTTTATCAAAATTGTAAATAGTACACGATTATGAATATTTAAGCAACAATTAGTAGTAAACCAGGATTAAATTAGAATATTATAAGATTATAAATTAGATTATAATTAGTCTAAGGAATATAAGCAGTGCATAGGTTTAATATTGTATTAAAGTAAAATAAGTTAAAATATAAGAAAAAATTACCATTTAGACTAAAAATGTAAATTTTGGAATAAATTTAAGTGATTATATCATAATGTTATAAAAATATGTGTAGTATTAAACATAAGTAAAATATAGATGTACGACAAAAAGATGATAAATAAATAGAAAGATACATACATACGTATATTGTAAACGAAAGTATTATGAATTATTTAGCATCGAGTAGCCTGAACCATCTTCGTTCAAAATACGGCATTATCTGAAGGCGAAGGTCAATCGCCTTTTCAATTTCAAAAAGGTGATCAATGTGCGTTGCCAATGTAGACATGAATACTAGAGAGTGCCACGCTTGGAGTTTGATCTTATCAAAATTAAGGAGATCCGCAGAAGAAACTAGTCACTGAAGGTGTTCGAAGTATTGCTCATCTGACGCGACAGTGAGCGGGTCATATTGCCCTTGCAGCAGAAGGCCATTGGAGCCGAAAGGATATCGATTGGCCATCACGAGCCAGTAGACGTGGCGCGGGTAGGACCCCTAGAAGTCGCAAGAAGTCATTAAATGCGGACAGCGCCGGATCGGTCATCGTGGCGATCTTTAGAAGAGAAAGAAGATTTAGCATCGAAAAAGTAACGAATCCGTTTAGTAACAGCCTACCTGAGTCTCTAACCGCCACCCCCTAAACACGTATAATCCTTAAGGTAGCTATAAACAAATTTATCTTATTAACTTGAAAGACAGGTAATTACAAATAATTTATTCGCGACATCCAGTTATTAAACCGCCAAAAATATTTTATAAGCAAATTCGAATATCCCAAGTTTTCAGATTGTAAAAATAATAAGAAACTTGAATGTTTTTATGCTTTACTTGTTTTCTGCGCTATATATTTAATACAGCTTTCAAATTTCAGTTAAGCGGACCATACGAAAACACGTTCGACTGACCGTAAAAAAGTTTCCTTTGACTACTGAGTACAAAGGATATTAAAATGGTTATAGTGACCGTTTTATAAGAAATAATTGTAGAATAATTGTAGTAATAGTCTTTTTAGTTATGATAGTTAAACTTCTTATTTTAATGTACATTTTGAAAAATAAATTTAAAGGTTTTCTAAACTAATACTTAAGGTTTTACCACAGATTTAAAGCATGTTAGTTACACTAATATCAGTATATTTTAACGTATTTTTAATTACGTTTTTTGTCCAGTATGTAAATCATTACGAAATATAAAATATTGCAAACATAATCTGCGTTTTTAATTCTGTAATACATAATAATAAAAAATATAAACGATAACGTTAGTAGAGTTAGTTGATTTACATTGTTATGTAATCATATTAATTGCGGAAATAGTATAACTCATATAAATAAAAAATAATCGTTCATCGACCAGTTCCACTAATTCGAGTATTTTTTAGTATTTTCTTCTCTCAGACGAAAACGTTTTTATATGTAGAAAATATAACAAAAATTCTTGGACTTCAAAACACATACAGAGTAAATATAAACGCCAAATAAGCTAATCACTCTGAAATATGTCTTATGTTTTTTATATTGATCTGCGACTGGCTATTAACTCGGACACCGTACGAAGTCTGTCATGGCAGCTACTAGTCTGATAAAAATGCGGAGCTATTAAATTCCACTTAAAATATTTGTATAACCGAATAGCGTGATTGAATTTTCATTAAAATTCCGCACACCCTTTGTCTGGGCGTACGTTTAATTCAATTAAACCTGCTCATATCTATTAGAGGACAGCCGAGCGATTTTGGGTTTTGCGTTCAATAAGAGAGTTTTATGAAAGGGTATCAGGCAATTGGTTCCGAGCACGCTTTTATTCGTGTTTATGTCTATGATCTTATCTGCGGTCGGGCTATCCGACATGCGGGCGCATGCCCTTTTATTAAACTACGATGTCGAAACTAGGAAAGGGGAAAGCATAGCGACGACGGGTTTTTGATTAGTAACATTGTAAGTCTGAAATTTAAGCGAAAGAGTTTTGAAATGCAGGAGACTTATGTCTCGCATTGAAGTGCTCTTTAATGTCTTTGAGATATTTCTCACTTTATAAATCGTCCTCTAATTATCATTACTTTAGTAAAATACTCATCAATACACGAAATGAAATTGGTTTTATTAAATATATGTAGAAATAAACATGAAAATTTGAAATTTTTTATTACAATTGGTGAGTAATATATTTATGTAAATATTTTCAACTGTAATACAACAGTAAGGATGTCTTCTGTGGCCTTGAAATTTTAGAGCGAAGACCATGGATGGAAAACGCAGTTTAGAAAGTCCATTTACAAGATGGGCGCCTCACGACGTTGCTATGGTCGCCGAATGAAGCTTGACCTCTTTCCACCGGTCCTATTTGAAATCTATGGAGGGATACCTTGATTTAACACTAGATGTCCTATGGCTGAAATGATAATGACAACGAATCAAATAAATTAAACTCGAAATATTTGATAAATGCATTCTTTATGTTTAGCATGTCACTGAAAACATTGGATCAATAGACGGACTTTATGCCATACAGAGTACCTGGCCGCTTAATTTAATTTATATGTATTAAAATTATTTTTTGCTTATAGACAAACATATTTCTTGGATATCTTAAATAGATTTGTGAAGATTACTATGTCTGAGTGAGTCTTTGTTGAAACTCTTCCCGAACCCAGAATAGTCAACTGGACAATTACACCTTTATCTATTATTCAGGCCACACGAACCACCAGCTGAAACTAATTCTTGTGTCGAAATAGAATAAATTTATTAAGAACTTAAATATCGAGGTCATCGTAAATGTATTGAGGTCTACAATCGTACCACAAATTTAATGTGTGATCTGTTAGCATTAAAAGTTTGTCAGCAGAGTTACTGTTTCGTCTTTTAATTCTTTATGTTGATTGTTATTTAATTCTATTATTAACAGTTGTTTCAGACCGTAGACGCCCACTGCAAAGCACAGGCTTCCCCCAAAGATATCTATGAGGAGATACTCCACAATCGCCACGATTGGTAGGCAAGTTGGCCATCTTAGTGTGGTATTATGAAACTTATTTGCGAATAGAAGCTGTCCTATATAATTAATATACAAAGTGTGAGTTTTAATATAGTTAAAGTGTGGATTATATAAGATTTTATATCGGGATTCAAACACGTGACCTACCATCGCAAGTCTCAGTTCTATTGCTGGGCTACCACTGCTCAGGAATCAATTAGTATAATTTTTTTTTAGAAATAACTCTTGAGGCAGGTGCTTTAAAATGGTACAATTAAAATCAGTAATCTATTGTGAAGAGTGTACTGTCAGCGGTAACACCGTATAAACATTTAGAATATAATACAGGGTGATTGGTTTTAAGTGTAAAAGTTATATAAAGGAGCAATGCACCGATCATTGATCAGCAAAAATAACAGGCCCTTTACTTTATAATTAAATACTTGCGTTTGTATACGTTTGAACTGTAACCATAATAAGAGATAATAATTAATAACTATGTACAAAAATACATTTTTTTTTAAATTTTACGTGAAACACAACATAATTTAAAACTTATTATTTTTAAAACAATATGATACTAAGGCGGGGCAAAAGGTTTAGCATAATATTATCGAAAAACATTCTGGAGAGGTCGTCGCTCTTCGAACCGACTCATTAATGACTGGCCACGTCACTCCGCTGTCAAAGGTACGTCACTATAGAGAGGAGTTAATATTCTCTTTTAATTATTTAATAAAAACAATGTGGAGATTCCTTTCAGTGTACGTTCAAGGTCATTTGTTTTTGTCGCGTTGCGGACAGCGTTTTATGAACATGCGAAGGCATTTCTTATAAGATTTTGTTAACTTTCTCAGGCTCTCTTATGTCATAAATGTTAAAGGCCGACTACGCTACTATTAATAACAACATAATTTATATCTTTATTTCCGTAACATCACAATTACAACAAAACTGCATAAAACACTATACCTAGTGTACAAAGCCAGTCTCCTAGAGTGAATTAGGTTGAAATACCATATTCGACTTGCTGGCGGCGTCACAAATTTTTGGAAAAAAAAACTGAATACGATACTAGATAAAATTTCATAAAATTTACGGTGTTTAACTAGAACGATTCACTTTATTCGTTTTTTGTGATAATATATTTAATTTCCTAATAGTGTAGTTTATATATTTAGTATGCCACCTTGAAAATAACAGTGATATTAGTAATAAAAACATTGTTTTAGCTCATATGCCTATGTAATGCCCACTGCAATAGGCCTTCGTTAAAGATATCTTTGGGGAGGACATAATATAATCACTACACTCGGCAGGCGGGTTTGCCATCGCATTGTGGTATTATGGTACGCAGAAGACACTACTGTCCATCCTCTGGAATTTTCTGGAGTTGTGGCAATCCTATATAATTTATGCAGAAAGAGCATTACATAATATTGTATCCCAGGAATCGAAATCGTGGCTTGCGATCGCAAGTATCAGTAATCAAATATGTCAGTGGTAATACTGTACAAAGAACATTAAATTTAATATACAGGGTTATTAGTTGTAGATGTTAAAGGTTTAATGCGCTGAATATATAAATTTTTCCGTTCCAAATCAAATTTATAATGTGAGTTTTCGGCGGTATACATTGCGTTAATTATTTTTTTTATTCATTATTCAGACCTTTTTTTTACTTTTTACTCTAGTCGTATAAGTCTAGAGGAAAATATATTATAAAATAGTCAATAATAATTTATGTTAATCTCAATTTAGAGAACGCCTTTTTTATTTTGTTACGTTTACGCTTTAATATAACAGGTTATTAGTATATTTCTTAACCATTGATTTTTAGATAGTGTGGCATACACTATTTTATAGCAAATGAGAATACATTTGCTCCTTCAAAGCTTTTACACGTATAACCAATCATATTTCATAACTGTAATCATACTGGTTTCCAATAAGAATGCTTTCTGTTTATTGTAATTCTAACCAGAAATGTGCTGAGTTTATTGTTCTTACATATAAAACATTGCAAGGAACCACAGTATGAAACTAAACAACGAAAGGATCCTCTTGAATGTTGTATTACATGCATAGCAAAGCCGCCGTGAAGTGAGATGATGTGGACCTGGCCTAGGGAATATTAAAATCTGCCGCGTACGCAAAGGCCGCAGCTCCCATGCACAATGCACATTGTCAACGCATATAAAGATACACTGTAGCTTTTATAACACCATTGTACTGCACCCTTAGCTGTTTCTTTAGTGTTTCACGGCGTATTCAGCCATTTTATTATTCATGTAACAGCAGCCTTTTGCGCACCTCGCGTAATATTAATAATTGAAGACTTCCGCGACAAGGTACGGAGGCGGTACTATGAGATGATATATAATTTACACGAACGCTTTTTATACGTATAGTACGTTTGGAATATACATTCCGCATATACGCAATTGTTCATACCGTTACTACTTTGCATAAAATGTATCTTTTTATGTAGATAATTTGTACGTTCTCGGTTGTAATAAAGTAAAAGTTTATGCTTTAGATACTAAAAGCTCATATTTAGGTTGATAATTATTGCAGTTTGTTGACAACTCGTAAATAAGAACTTTAACGTATTTAATCTTTAAAATTTGAAAAGACAAGACAAATGTCATCAATCAATTCTTTGTTTCAGTTAATAGCCACCTACTGCAAGCTACAGACCTCCCCTCTACTTAAGGGGGATATATCATAACCGTCACGCATAGCAGGTGTATTGGCGATCGCAGTGTGGAATAATGATACTCAGAGGATACTGCTGCCCATCCTCTGGATCACGGGAAACGAACCCGCGAACTATGATCGCTATTCTCAGTCCTGCAGCTGGGCTACCATTGCTCAGTAATCAATTAGTATTATTCATTCTTTAAGAAACAAACACCAGAAGCAGATGCTTTAAAATGGTACAAATAAAAATTCAGACGCACCTGCCTAAGGTGTGTACTACATTTACATGGTGTACTACAGCAAAGAAGTTAGAAAAGTAGGTTAAGAATAACAGCCGGCGCGTTCAAAGTCGTATCTCCTTTTTAGGTAGCAGAGCATGGAAATCTGGCATAACACATAGTTTAACGTAAAAACAGTTATTTTATCGATTTTGAAATTAATTATACAGACAAGTCCTCCAGGACTTCCTACAGGATTTTAAGGACAAATGGGATCAACAAAAAAATTTTTGGTTGTTGGACAACAAAGTAAGTTGTTTTTTGTATTGGCCCAGGTACAAGGTGGTAGACCGTTGGAGGGCTTTAGCCTAAAACTTTTCAAAGTAATTAGGCTTGAGTACTCGCATTAGGCGCCGGCTTGAAAGGTCTCCAAGCTTTTATGTTTCTTAGGTATACGAGTATGTTTCATGGTACAACTGGGTGTGAGTGCTCCTAACAGATGACTTTGCTTTGGGTTGTTCTTAAAACGCGTTAAGAATTACGATTCGCTAGTTCCCGAAAAAGCCGAATCGCGGCTCGATCGATTGCTATAATATTTATTATAAATTGTAACTATACAATTGTAATCAAGTAATCAAAACTGTGCTATTGATCACTTCTAACTTTAAATGAAAATTAAAAAAAACTACAACATTTCATGGATTACGTTTCTTGTTGACGTTTTAGACCTGAGAAGAACAGACAAAAGAAACTCAAGAGAATTATGTATGTATTTTTTTAAAGAATATGAAATTACATATTTAAATATTTATGGAGGCGAACACATCATTCCCTGGTCGTTATTTTCTATGAACTCATTTACATTGTAAAAACCTTTAGTATACGAACGTCTTTAGGCATTTTTTAATCTTAAGGATTATTAATTAAAAGTAACAATAAAAAAACATTAAATAAATAAGAGGTTATTGATTATGATCTTGGATACCATTATAAAGCGTATTCACTACCAATAAAAAATTACAAATTCGATTACCTTTAAAGACTTTATTTAATAAATTAGTAACGGAAAGTACACGATATTTAAAACATTTTTAGATATTTTTCTATAATATTATTATTATACATACTTCTAAATCACAAGAATCATTACAACAAAAATTTTCATTCGGACTTTAACAAGAATAAGAAACTAAACGCCCTCGCAATACAGCTTTAATGTTTTAAAATAGAATTCCATTGTTCGCTATATAGTATTACAATAAAGTATTTTCAATAATCCGCGCGTGAAATAATTCTGATAATACTACACCTTTGCTTTTGTGTCGCAATTCGAACTTTAAAAAAAGGTTTATTATTTCATCGGCATGCTTACATTATGGCTTGATATGAAAGCTTGTTTATGGTGTATTGTTCTCTCTCAACATTACACTTACCACTGCATTAAAACATTCCCATCAAGTAACGTTCTCTGATAAAATCGAAGATAAACGCTCAAGTGTATAAATGGCTGTTAATGGAGCAAAAAGGTTTATATTGCTAAAAAATAAGTATATGACAATTCAACTGTAGATTGAAAGACATTAAGGAGTCGATACAACGGATTAACAGTTTACTGATATGATAGGTGTTTGTTTATACCTGTTAAGGGTAAAACCAATTTAAATAAAGATTAAAATTCACATTGATTTATCTAACTTACTAAATATTCAACTTTATAATAATTGTTATAATGAGTGAATGAAAAAAATTATTGTAGTTGATATATTCAGATACAAAAAATGAAAATGTATATATGATTATTATAATTTTTGCATTATTGTGAGCAGTGATGGTGCAAGGAAAATAAATTTTATTTGCAAACAAATACCGGGAGTTTTATTCACAACACATCGTGAGGAAACCGGTATGTTAAACTTTCGAATTGTCGTCACGAGATTAAGGTCGATTTTATATTCCATTCATAATATTATGTTAATGTTGATTGATCGATTTTCGCGATGTTTTTCTTTATTTTCTAATGTTGAATATAATTTTTAATTTATGTATCCTTAATTAATAGTTTAGACATGGTATATTTATTAGTATAAATAACATTAGCATTATATATGATGAATTTAGATGATTATGTTTTATGGTTATATTACATCAAATTTATGTTTATATTATTTTTACTCCCAGTAATTATATTTTAGTTTTAAGTTATAATGTGTGTTGGATTACAATATTTTTGTAATAATTGCTAGTATATCCAAATCAATGAATATCTAAGTCATATAAGACCACAAATCTATAAAATTTCCGTCATATACTCAGTGACTGAGAACTACACGAACACGAACACGAACCACAGCTCACAAGACTTTTACTCGCTGTAAAGAGTTTTAGAATAAGCGTCACTAGCGCTTGCTCAATCAGAGTATCATTACATTGATATTTTTTTCTATTCGCTACAAAAAATTTAAAAAACCGTTTTGCTTACGTCTCTTTGTTTAAACATTCATAACCCAAAAAAGGTTGTCCGGTAGCAGAATTCAAATTTTAAACTTAACACAGATTGAAAAGAAAAATTGTGGATATTATTTCTCAAAAAATTACTACGAGTGCAGAATTTTAATTGGGTCTTATTAGAAATTTATGGGAAGACATGTATAGCAGTGAACGTTCTACGAACTGATAATGATTACGTTAAATAACTGGAGTATGTAAATATATAGAATAAATAAATGTATTAATTATAAATTGCAATATAATGAAATAAATAAATTAAAATGAAATAAAATTTTTAGGGAATCCTGTGTTCCAACATTATAACAATGATGATTTATAATGCCAATGTATACTTAAACCTCTTTATAAATAATTACATCGAATTCCATTTAAGCTGTTTCATTTTAAAGTAAAACAATAATTAATTTTCCTTCTTATTATTTAAAGATTGCACTTCGACTGCGTCTTATCTATACAAATTCACTTTTTATCTCAATTTATCGGTATTTACGATCATCCTAGAGATAATTCCACTAATGAAGTTGTTCCAATAAAGACTTGCTTTCAATATACGGTTTATTTTATATAACCAACGTGAAGACTGGAGGATAGGTTCCAATTCATAGAATATCTCTAACATTCAATTTGAATTGCAAATATAGTGTTAATTGAGTGCTAAATGGCACATTAATTCTTATCTCTCAGATTTATCTATATTGATTTTTGCGTAGAGTATTAATATTATACTAATTAACGCGTCTCAGCCAAGTATTATGAAAGGATTTAACTTAGTGATTAGTTTTAATAACAAGACTTTCCAATGACTTGTGTTGGAAGATAGAAGACATGAATACAAGACGCATGTATAGGACATTTCGGCTACAGAGTTAGGTCTGGCGAGTCATATTAGAGTTACACAGAGATTGAAGATTAATTCAAAATTAATCTTCAATCTCTGGGGACTGTTACCGATATCCAGTTGCAATATTAATATTGAAGAACTGTACATAGTCCAGTTACTGATACAATTAAAAAAAATCAACATTTCAATTTGGATTTTGTCGTTCTTATAGGAATATTAATTAAGTGTTCTCATTTCTGCGCTAATGGATGTTACATATTTATAGCCATATTAAAATAGAGTCAATAAATAAATTCTAATTTTTACTATAGTATAGCGCAGGTAGCAGAGGCAGCTTAGCGGTAGTGAACTGAGACTTGAAATCAAAGGTCGTGTGTAGGTACCTCGGATTTAATCTTATATAATTCCAACATTATGCATTAATTATATACATTTGCCACTGTTCACAAACAAGTTCACAACAAGCATGGCGAATGTCCTTGATAGATATTTTTCGCGGAGGCCATGCAGTGGGCGTCTATGGGCTGAAACTGACATTGACAGCTCTTGCCTTACTAATTAATATTTTACAAGAGGATACGAATATAGCACCTAGAAATACATTACATATAAAAATTTGGACTTGCAGCTCTTATTATATTTGTACATATTCTATATCAAATCATATCATATCTATAGTTTCTCTCTTACCGGAACATATAATTATAAATCAACTATTTTTTCTGTATCTCTATATATAAGTAGATGTATAAATAGTTGAACATTTATTTTACACCAAATTACACATACAAAATATTAAAATAAAGAACACTGGAGACAAAAATAGCTTTTTGTCTCCAGTGTTCACTAAAAAAGATTACGATAGATTAAACACTAATTGATAAAAATATTTCTGCGAGTATAATTCATGTAATGTTATTTTAAATGTATACCATTAATTAAAACAGAAGAATAATTTTAGTTAAAACAATAATAATTTTAATTGTAGATCGTAACAAGCGAACTTCAGGTTGAAACTTTAACAAAACAAACATAACAAACAAGTTGAAATTAAAGTTCACGACGCAATAAGAGCACCCGACGTAAGATTGTATAACCATATCTAGAACTTAGCGGAAACTTGTCACCATTGTGTCCGATGCCTTACATCGGTTTGCACTCAACAGAGCGTGCGGCTGTGATCTCCTGTCCCAGCGCTCTGTGTGCTCTAGCTGCCTACAAATCTGCAGCAATTCGCTCCACGCTCCACGAAGTATCATGTTCGCCATCCATATGTTTGTTTTTACGAAAACTTATTTGATATTTACGTTTTATACTGTTCTTTTTATTTATTTATTTATGACATTTATTCAGGTTGCCAGTTATACACGAAAATTCAACGTCATTATGATGACTTTTTTCAAATTATTTTATGAAAATTTGTCATCTATATAATATACCATAAAAAGTTTACCCACTATGTACTGATACATTATGATATATCTGGAACCATAAGGCTAAGCCTGGAATTTTGGTAGGAATTTCCGATTCGCAGAGTCCTCTACTCAGCAAATATTTTGCGACATTCAATTTGCAAGAGTAGGCGTCCGCTAAAATGTGCAAATTTTGAAACTATGGTTCACAGCTTATAGTTATAAAACTTGACCCGATTGTTTTTGGGGTATATTAAAAATGACCACTAATCGAGTTTATGAAATAGTACGCGGCCTTCGCGAAGCTGTCTGGGGCAGCTAGTATCATATACTTATTGAATACTGACAATTTATGTTCAGTAATTTGTATCATCTTGAAATTGGAAAGTTTTTTGTTATTATGAAAATTATTATATTATTGAGACATGTCATTTTATTATGATTTAATTGTTTTTTTTTTAAACTATGTTTCAGGTGTTTATAGGTAACCTTTAAAAATCACCAGACAACCTATGATTTATTTTTACAAAAATTGAATATAGTTTGTTGTATAAATAAACTGGAAAATTAATATTTGATTACTAATAAATTAAATGAAGATTATTTTTTTTTATATATTTTAATAACAGGCTTTTGATTTTATTTTACACATGCTTTTCTTACCGAACCCAAGTCGTCTTTCCATATTTGCTAGCGTAAAAGGTATTATGGATAGCGTTTAATAGACAATGGGGCAAAATAATTTAGCAAACAATAAAGGGTGACAGTAATAACAGTTTAAAACATATTACGACATAGATCGAGCTGCGTTGAAACCATTGGACCCCACGGTAAATGCACAATTAATTACTATGCAAATGCCGGGCTTAACTCACCTTTGCAACCTTGAGTGTGGATATTTGCATGCCAGATACTATTAATGGGCCAGTCTCCATCTCGGTATGGGGAATTGTCGAGGGGGAAGCGGACCGCTACTCTTGTTAATTGCAAATGCTATGCGCAGCCTTTAATAGACAACATTCATTATCCAATCTATATAATTTCTCTGCAACTTCGTGCAAATAGTTCGGTTGGACCAAATGACTCCACATACGCGTTAAACTATGTACTAGTATAGTTTAGAATAAGGTAGATAATGTTCTCACTGTACAGAAAGTAATTTTTTTTCCTTTATTTCGTTTTAGAATAATGAGATGTTTTAATTGTATGGGTCCATATCAGTCATTGTTTGTTTTGTTTTGTTTTAGTTTCATTTTAATGTAGATAAAAGTAAAGGTGTTGGAAATTTAATTCAAATAGCAATGAAAAAATCTTTGTTAATGTCGTTTGAAAAAGTTGGAGGCAGGCCGCTTCCAACCGGTTCTTTTAAAAATCTTTGGAAGTGATAGAACGGCTGAATGATGATGATGATGATGAACTAAAAAAGTAGAAAACTTTTTACAAGAAAAAGATAAAAATATAAAAATAAAACACGACTTATGGCTACGATTATTTTAACTACACAATATATTTACCTAAATATTGATTCTGACTGTCAGTGTACTGTATTCATAATTAGACCACACGCGTTTAAATAACGAGAGAAAGAAATTTAAATTCCACAGTTTCGTGGAAAAATTTCAAGTGGTTCGTTGCGATACTTTACGAAAAAAAAGTCTTTGAACGGTATGCGTTAGTATCTTCTCGGAAGATTTCAGAAGAGTTCCTCACGAGATGTCAACTATAGCAATCCGCGACGTGTTACGTCAAATTCACGTGCCTTAATAGCAACTACTTGGGTGGCCCGGTTCGATAACCATTAGCTTTTTGTTAGGCTTTAACGATCACTCTAAAACACGTGTAAGAGCATTGTTCTTTCTTGTTTACTATTCTGACGACCAGTCGAACGTTTTAAATCTTGAATAAGGCAATTTATTTATATCGTTGAAGATATAAATCTACATTTAATTAAGAAGGTATTTGTTTATAAAGACAAGAGCAACTTTCTTTGCCTTTTTAAAAAAGAATCACAAGTTGTTATAACAATTTCATTATTATGATTATTATAAAGGAATATCATTCTTCCTATAAATAATATCGGTTCAATGTTTTTAAGTACCAATTCCATAACACCTACTTAAAAGAGCTAAAAGAATTTTTTTTGGAATATTTTTTAATAAATTACTGGATCTTCTTGTAAAAGGCTAAAGTCTGGGTATATTTCTACCGCTGAACAGTACGATTTGAAAAGCTACTTTTATAATATTGTTGTGCGTATCGTGCAAATAGACAAAGTGTCATTCTTTTTCTTAAATACATATAGTTTTAATGGGCAAGTCTTGATTTTTGTTCTATGAAACCATTAAAAACCATTAAAATCTAAGGATTGGCGATAGCTATAAAAATATGTTGAGGTAAAATAATAAAACAATCGCTAATATTTAAATATGGTTCACATCTTTTTTGGGCAATAAAATTTATATCAAACAAAAAATAATATAATAATAAATAAATAAAATCTTGGCAGCTGGGACCGTAAGATTCTTTACCACCACCACGGACCAAACCACGAACACAGCGTAGGATGTTTACCCATAAAGTAGACAGATGACCTTGTGAAGGTCGTCGCAATATACTGGATGCAGATCGCTCCCAATTTTCAATATTATATAGGGGAGGCCAATTTCCAGCAGTGAATGTTCAACGGTTAAAATGATTATGATGATGAATGCTTAATTAAACAAAGCCTCCTATTTTAACAATTGTAATATATTTTATTTTAATAAAATTTTGTTATACGCATAATTAAGATTAAAATAATAAGATTCTGAATTTGTATTTACATAGTTGATATAAGTTTCTGCAGCATTTTTAACGATATATTGATGTAAATAATACATTTATATATAATTTTCTTCACTGTATCTTTTGTAAATAAAAGTTACTTTATGGATTCTACTTTATTGTCCTCTCAAGCTAAGAGTTCCGAAACTTGATCCGGTGTTTCGAAGCTTCTAGTAAGTGATACGATACCATTTCGAATGTCAAACTGTCACAAAGATACTGAGTACTCCATCTTTGCACTTAGATAAGTGAAAATACGCGGACGGGATACGAATATACAAATAGACATAGAATTTCTTTTCATTGGTTTCTAAGTGATATAAATCAACGTTTAAAATAGTTAAAAGATTTTTCAATAGAATTTTCATTAGGTAATGCTTATTGGCATGCTTACAGTTTCTCGTTGAAGTGTTTAGAGCTGTGATCAGGATTTCTCTTCTAGATTGAATCATCAATGTGAAGATCTATACAAGAATTATACTATTCGACAAAAACTAGAAGATTTAATAGTTGATTTAGCGGTGTGGAGACCTCTGTTATGAACACCGGGAACCAGCAAGTATAATACGTCCACCCACAAAGTTATTCTTTAGTTATTACCTCGATGCCACACTTCCAACCAGTGTTATAGGTAATCTGCCTACCGCTGAAATGGTGATGATGATGATGACTGCTTAGTTGAGCTTACTACTTATTGAGTAATCGCCTATTAAGTTTTGATGCTCTGAAACTGAAAAAAATGTTTTTAAATGTTATTTGCCGCAAAAAAAGTAATTGGTTTAAAAATAACATAACCCTTAATTAAACACTTCGGATACCTGCCAGTGTCAGGAATAATATTTCTTGTTTTATTTAAACGCACCACGCACAAAACAGCTATAAAATAGCAATTGACAGCACTACACGCAACTTCACTTACCTGCGCAAGAGCGCGTCGATTTGCAACGCTTGCTACTTATATAGCATATCGATTTATATCGCATAGAAAGCTTTGAAATTTCGATAAACGATAACATGAGTTTTATATTGATGTTTTTTGACACTTTCTAAGTAGATTGATTGGTTTTGCATAAAATTTATTTATCTTGTGTAGCTTTATACTTATGGATTAAATAGTCTTTTTTTGTAGTTGTTTAACTGTGCATTGCTTAAAAGTTTTTCCGAAAAG
Source organism: Battus philenor (assembly GCF_028537555.1). Lineage (NCBI taxonomy): Eukaryota > Metazoa > Arthropoda > Insecta > Lepidoptera > Papilionidae > Battus > Battus philenor. The sequence goes on from NW_027181676.1 coordinate 5,569,589, forward strand.
TAAAAATTTACTTTTCGTGATTCGCTATAAATCTTCTTTAGGCTTGAATTTGAAGCGTTCATGTGAGAATGCTCCATATACTCCGGCTACTTCGGACAGTATACTTTTTACAGTTAATTTTCTTGTTTCTGCATGAAGTCGGCGCTATTAGCTTTATGGAGTGGCTATATTTTCATCGGTCAAAGGGCTCGAGGGTGGAAGTTATTTTGCCACTTGGATGTTATGTGGCACATCTGTGTGGTTCTGGTACATTGTTTTTCGTCCTCCCGGGTGTTGGGGGGGAAGTAGGCCTTGGTGTGTTAGCGTTGCCGTCGTTTTTAGGTGCTTCCGTAGTTCCTGTCGAAGTTGAAGTGTCCTTATTATTTTTCTTCTGTTCTTAAATCCCTTCCTTCGGCCGTTCTCTAAGATAGGCTGTAGAGATGAATTAGTCTTGTAAGTTCGAATTAAAATTCGGACGCCATGAGTGATATACTCGCTGTAATTGTATTTGTAAACAAACTTTCTCACACTTAATTCTTGATTCTCAGCTATGTAAGATACGTGTACGATTGGTTTCTAACCGCCACTGGCCATACCGCGCCTTAAGTGTAATATTTTACATAAAGAATTAAAATTAAATCTATAAAATTAACTAGTTATCTGTTTTCACTTATTTTTATATTAATCACACCCAAATACATGGTATCCCGTTTGCTTTTTCTAGGTTATACGACCAAATCCGGATACTGGAAGCATTTGGCAAAGTGCTACAGCGCCGTGGCCCGACTCCCTGCAGTCGCGCCATTTTGTCCGTCACAAAACAGCATTTTGCACTCCGTGATCTGGCCACGCTTCGCTACGCTGTGGTCGATGTAAAAATAGAAAAAAGCTTTATGGTTTCTTGATTTATTTTGAGCGAGATTTCACAGTAAGTAGATGACCGTTTTGATTCTAGTCTAATAACTATTTATTTTATTGAATACAGAACAGCTTCAAAAACTGCATAGTAAGTAAATTTTTATTTATTTATTTATTTGAAAAACCAACAGCTAACATACATCTTAATCATTAACAAAATAAAAACTACAGACCCTTTATAGGCTTGCTACTTTCATAATAATTATAAGCCAAAGTCAATTATTAAACAATCAAAGATTTAATACACAGGTGATAGACGTAACAGCTATAAAAAGGCAAATGTTGAACTCAACTGCTGTCAACTAATATAAGGTATAAAAATCAATAGTTTTAAAAATGATAAATTACATAAGTAACAAAATTTTTTAAAAATTCGATTTAATCAGTTTACTAAATCATAAAATTAATTTTTCACTTTATACAGTGCTTGGTAATAAGTATACACATTAAAAGCTTGTAAATAAGTAATCCATTCACCCTTTTAGGAATTTTATACACATTACTATTAATTTTTTATAACGTATTATTATTATTAGGTCGTCATCTACTTAATTCAAGCTACTTTGGAAAGAGAGGCTTGATAATTGTTTAACCGTACCACATTTAGAAGTTAAATGCCAACACTGTATGTTATATCCTAAAAAAATCGTTTACGTAATTATTAGCGAGTGAATCTCAACATAATACTAATAAACAATGTTCTATTCGAAAATTTTTAGACCCGTGCTAGTTGCGTCACGTGTTAGGATCTCACATATTACCGTCACAAGTTGAACGATAATAGCATTACTTAATTGTTGGACATAGAATTTAATTTAATTCTAATAAAGTTGACACAAAGCCACGTTTAACAAACTCGTTCCTAGAATTTAATGGTTTTTAGATCAAATAGGAAAGGACAGCGTCGAAGCGTTTACAGCGAATTGATATAAATCGCTCGAGCTCTATCTATCTTCTTTAAGTCAACCGGGCGTACGTGGGTAATGGCCGAATGACGTGTATATTTATCCGGTTGATAACGGATAGCAGAAATATAAAAAATTTGAAACAAAATATTAATATCGTAACATCTGAAATTTTATGTTAATAATTGATACTTAATAATTTTTATTTTTTAAATGTCTATAAAAACGTAAGTATAATTTACATTAAAAATGTTATATTAGTGTTGAGCACGCGCTGTGTGGTAGTGGAAAAGCCATATAGCGCGCAGAACCGATGGCCGCTGGAGTCTTTAAGTCATGGATTGGAGATCACGGACCAGCACAGGCAACATAGAACATTCACTCACAAAGTGGTTAGACAAACTTGTTTAAGGTTCTATTGAGAATCTTTGGTTATGATGAATGTTGACCAAATTGATGAAAAACATTTACAAAAATAAAGAAAAAAGAGTCATTCCCAAATTTAATGATGATTTTCCGTTATTTACAGATGTTCTCTTAAATTAACACCTCTTTAAAAGGTTGAAAGCTTTAATGTTTACTTATATTAAAAATGTGTTCATTTAAGATAAGAATATCTCAATACTTATTATTAAATCTAGTACACTGGTTGTTTATATTAATGAACTTTAAATGTTTTCGATAAACGAGCATAATAATTACATTTCGATAATGCATCGGCTGCACCCGGACTATGGTGGAACTGGATTACTATCTATCGAATAAGAGCGCATGAAATATGCTATAACATTTATAAACAACATAAACTGGTCCTTAAACGAATCCAATTATTGGTTTAAAATGTGGTTCAGGTACTTACAATACTTGATAACGGAAAGACATATATTAAAACCGTTTTTTTTAATTATAATAAAGCTACATAGTTCTATTAACACTGTGGTAATTGAAATTGTTGAATCTAGAATAAAAACTTGTTGGTAAGATATTACGCTCTTTATTTTAAGATGTAGATTTAAGAATTTATACTGTCTCATCATCATTCCTTATAAGACCTGTTCGAAACGATCGACATCCATCGTCTTCCGATGCTCTTAACAAGGTCAGCTATACACCTCTTGGGCGGACTACTGATCCATGATCTCTACTCCAGAATCTTGAGGCCCTAACGGCTTTTTATTTTGCCTGCTATGTTATCTGCCCACTAGCACTTCAACGCTAATCTTGTTTACCTGGGTTATGTTGCTTGGTTTCATTCGTCTACGGATCTTCCTGAGTCCTGGGCATTGCCTACATTGGACGCCTACTGCAAGGCATAGGCCTCCTTCAAAGATATTTATGAGGTGATATACCATAATCGCCACAATTGACAGACGGGTTGTAGATCTTAGTGTGGTAATCTTTTAGAATCTTGTAAGTGAGCTGCGGCAGTCTCATTTGGTTAATCCAAAAAGTGACAATTATGTAACATTGTATCCCAGGTATTAAACTCGCGACCGATGAACGCAAGTCCCAGTCCTCTACCGCCGGGCTACCACTGTTCATAGTTTCTCTCGAAATTATACTTAAATATAAAAACAAAATCATAGATTAGGTTATATATTTTTGTCAAATTTAAGTAATAAAAACATTGACGCTCCGTTTAAATTTTAATGACCTGTGATTTAAACATTAAATAAGACGTCACCTCAGTTTAAAATAAAGTGTTAAAGTAAACTAATATTTGTTCGTTCTCACTATAAACTCGGCGCTTTCAAGTTAAGTTAAACAAACTACTTTACCAGATTATCTAAGTGGGGAACTTTTCCTTTCCGTGCTTTTACAGATAAGAAAGGTCTGCACGGATTCAGTTACAGATTTAGTTTGTTACTTTAAGTTAAGACTTATTTTCGAAAACACTAGTACACTCGAAAATACAATTATTGTGCGGTTTTTTTTTCTTTTGATCTTTGAATCGATTTGAATTTTTTTAATGGAATTCAAGGTTTCAATATTTTAAATAGGTTTTAATATTTTTCAGAATAGTATTTCAATTTATTACTTGAGTAGATCGGCCGTTAGCTCTATATTCTATTACTATCCCAATGTGTAGACACGGTCTCCCCTGCAGGTCGTCAGTATACGCAGGACGTAGACTGCTTCCAGATGGTTCTGTTGGAAATTTAGTGGGAAGGCTTGTGTCCAGCTGTGGACGTCCTGGGGCTGAAATGATCAAGATGACTATGGTTAAATGATGTCTTGATAGATATTATGTGCAAACCTTCTACCTATTTTTCATTTCTTCCATGCTATTCTTATAAAATATTTTACATATGTTATATACAACTAATAACAGTTATAGGTGTAAAAGCTTTAAAGGTTGAATAGTATAGTTCATTAGTCAGTAAAAAGCTTGAAGGTTTTTATATATATATTTTTTTTCAAAACAATGCCACGTGTCAATATATTTTTGGAGTCCAAAGTATTGACAAACATTTAACAATAATTTATCAGCAAAACTCTTATAGGCAAATTAGCATACTTTCCACTAGACAACTTATCTCTTCGATCGTTATCAAACGAGTGACCGGGCTCCCGACTCAATAATCTAAACGCTGTTTCAACCCCACCACTCTCGATCCTTTGACCGGAAGTTATCAAAAAAGAGTGACGGGGCAGAGTAGTGTTGCCATTTAAGAAAAATAAAACTACCTTGTATAAAATTATTACAAATTAATGCTACTATAACATCGTTATTTATTATTTATGAAATCATTGATTTTTGACAGGATATACCATGTTTATAACAACGTATGAAAGAAAATGAGTTTTATATTCTTAAACGCTTTTACCTCTAGAACCAAACAATCTGTACACTAGCATAAGCAAGGCTCATTGAAACCGTTCCGCTATCAAAAAAATAAAACATGTTCTATCAAAAGATGTATTCTCGCAATTTAAACTTATATTAACATAAGTGCACAGTAATAAAAGTTCAGTTGCACCTGTTTGTAAACAAGATGTGAATTAATTAATCTACAATAATTTAACAACTTGTTAAAATATCAGTTTAAATAAAAGATGATCTTACCTCTCGTTTTTTTTTTCTAACAGTAGCTTTGTGCCTTAACTGAAAGACGGAAATATAAATTTGCTTTCCTTTGTGACTTTATGTTAAATATGAAAAACATGAATATAACGGTCATAATATTATTATTTAGAATTTTTTAGAGGTAAGAGGGTATCTTTGGTTCACAAATATAGGTATCTACATAAGTATAGATAAGCAAAAGCAACGGCCACTAAACACAATTAATGCAATATCGTTCCAAGGAGTTGAAAAGGAAAAACTAGAAGATATTTTGTCCCTCAGATTTGCAATAAGACCGGTTGGTAGAGTTTATACTGGTCGATATTTTACACCACCTGGAAGTCTTCATGGTAGGTGTTGTGACTTCTAGACTGGCAAGTAATGTGGTCGGTAATTCAAAATGATATCTTTCAATAAATTATTCAAAGATGTTTGTTTCTAACATAGGCATACGATCACTAAATTCAACTTTGTTTATTGAAAAACGCGGAATATCTCATTTGCGTTGTCTTATAAGTACCATTGAGAAATTTAAAACTTAAGTTTAACAGTTATATCTATGCTATATTATGTGACGGCGCTGTAGCGAAGTGTCTATATTATGGATACCATTGCTTAGTTACCATCTCAAGGCTCAAGGTGACGAACGTAGGCATTTCTTAGGTTTTGTATTTCAAAATTCTGCCTAGTACCGCACTACTATAGATCGACCGTTGTAGCATCAGTAAAAGTTTCAATTCACTTTTACATAAAAAGAAAAATCTCTTACTATATAATATAAAAAAACTCCATACGGAAGGAAATAACTAATGAGATCAAGTTTTGAATTTTATTCCAGAATTTCATATAAAGTTTATATTTACTATATATTCCTAACGTATGATTAAATTTCAAATTGCCCAGCCCACACAGGCTGCGACCAGTCGCCTATCGCGTCGTGATGTGCTTCAGGCTTAAATATATATTACCTTTTTCAAAATACATCGACAGTAAAAAGCTTTGACATGAAGTACGTCAAAGAAAATTAACAAGTAAAGTACTGTAAGTATTTTTATTAACGTTAATAAGAGTTTATTATTATGCGATTGTTTATTACTTTAATCTTTTCTTAGAAGCTAATTATAGCTTAATTGTAGTTAAATAATATGGTCACCTCTTTAGAAAATAATAATAATAGCTGTTATATTTTTAAATTAGGCGATTTATAATGAATTATACTTTCAATGAACACATTGCCTATTTTCATATTCTTAAATCCCCGATGAGATTGTAAATACTCTTTTCAATAATATTGTAATAAAGAAACACCTAATAACGTGATTATCTTAAATGTTCACACATGTTCTACGTTTTAAACAAGTATTTTTTATATAAGAATGTCAAATGGTCACTTAGTAAAACGGTTTCTTGATGCTCGCTACACCAAGAGCATTGTATGCGAATTGTAATTAATTTTTGCTCAAGTCCATTTTGTTCTTTTTACATACTACTGCTATATTTTTTAACCAAATGTAAACTTGTTAATGAGCATTAGCAAAAACCCAATCAAAAACCTAAACAACACACAAAATGTGAATTATATCGAATTGTGTCCCGGGAATCAAACCTGCGATCTACGATCGCTAGACCCTGTCCTGTACCGCCGGACTGTCACTGCTCGTCGGGATCTACTTTTTGTCTATAAAATTTTTACCTCTACGGTAAATAATTTCATTAAAAAAACTGCAGCTTAGAAATAACAAATACATTTATTGTATTGTCAGGTTTAATTTCATTAAAGGGCTTAAAAGCGACAATCGTACAAAGACTTATAAATTAGAATTGGACAAGTGAGTTATTAAATTGCAATAACAAATCAACAACGATGCGTATCCAATCACTGTGTGATTATATTCGGTAATTATGCAAATTAGAACTCTGATTGCGTGTAGAACCAATTTCACACATTTCCACTGATTTGAACTTGCATTCAATTTAGGCTGTCCCTGATCAAATTATCAATTTTGGGTAACATTAAGGATAAAGTAGCTTTTGACGCATGTTTTTTTTTAATTTTTTCTGCAACCAACAGTGTTTGCATTTGATAACTTATATAAAGTAAATAGCCTTACAGAGCAGTGGTAGCCTAGCAGAGAGCCTAGAGGATTGAAACTTGCAATCGTAGGTCGCGGATTCAATTCCCGTTACACAATCTTATAAATAATTCATACTTGTGCATAGCTTATATAGAATTGCTACAGCTCACAAACAAGTTTCTGGAGGATGGGCAGTAGCGTCCTCTGAGTACCATAATACCACACTGCTATCGCCAGCCCACCTGCCAAGCGTGGTGATTATGGTATGAAGATATCCAAGGGGAGGCCTACGCCTTGTCTGAAATAACGACGAAATAGCCTTACAGTATCTAAACATGTTGTAAGGATAACAAAAATTTCTATATGTTTGTGTAATCTTGGTAGTAATTTGGTATGCGCAGAGAAGTGTAAAAATTAAAATGTGTAATTTATCTAAGACGAAACAATTGTTACAACAGTAAATACAGAAATTTATTTAAAGAAATTTGTTGTACTATATTATTAGTATTGGACATAGCTATTATTTAGACATAAAAAGTTTACAAAACTTTGAATTACAATGACATAGTTGACTATTTTAATAAATAAAATAGACAGCTATTTTAACACTAGTCAATGATAGTCTTTTGGATCAAACTTGGTTTCTTGTTGAATGGTATTTTTTCGACGGATAGTGTTTTAAGGAAGAAAAGGCTTTGATCGCAGAATATAATTATGCTGTTTAATCGCTGTTTGATATCTGGAAATGAACATACTTTAGTTAAAGACAATGAAAATCTGCGAAATCAGCAGTTAACCTTTTATAAAAACGATCGGAGAAGTACCCAAATATAATGAGAAACAGAGCAATAGATTTATTTTGATCCCGTATACTGCTACATCTTTCATATTCAATAACAAAAATTATTACAGATAATAGCTTCTGTATTACCCGCTGCTTAATCTAACACGAAATATTGATTTATTGCCTCATGATCCAGTTCGACCGTACGGAAATATCGAAGTAAGAACCGCTTATAGTCTTAACTTTAATTTAAATTGAACCAACGAACCGTTTCAAGATAGAATGATTGTTATCGTAATGTGTTAGAGTATAAAGTCAGATTCCGATAATGAAACTATACGATTTAATACTCATTTTTTAAAACGACTTAATTTGTTGCAAATGTATGGTTGTAATTTTATATTTATTGCAATGCGCTAAGGTTCGATTTAATTTTCGATGATTTTGCTTTATATAGAATTGCAATACCACCACCCACGTGCAACAGTCGGCAGTCACGGACTATTTGTCAGTTGTCACCGTCCACCGGCACGCGTCTCTGAGTAATTGATGTTATGAATCGACACACGCTTAATGTAATAAACGCTTCACTGCGTTGAAGTAATAAAATACTTCGTAGAAAATCACTATAAATTAAAATAAATACAGTTGTATCAATTTTCAATCATTGACTGGTGTTTACAAATTCTTGATATTAAAAACATTTTTAAACGTAAAATTTTGTACGGATATCTTGAAAAAAAATGCAAAAAACAAATAACAATTAATCTATTTACTCCCTGGTGGAGCAGGAGGAGAAATAAAGTGCATAGGAAATAAAGTGTTACTATGGTTTTAAATACAGTTAAAGATTAATCAATCGGTATGTAACTTTGTTTAGTCACGCTGTTATAAAAGAGAAATATGTTTTTTTGAAAATTATTTATTGTTGAACCATCCGTCCATCGCAAAGTCTGGTTGTCCTCTTGATTTTAAGGCAACTCATCTCTCCACTTGATTATAAAAATCCGAATTATTTTAAAGATCAATTAGATCTCAAAATCATGAGTAAGAAAAGGACCAATATTTAGCTACTTCCGCATATGCAGTGGTAGTCGTGCAATATGCGGAAGTGGCTAAATATTGGTCCTTTTCTTACTTAGGATGGACTTACGCGAGGTAACGCCTGATTCCATTAAATACTCAAAATCATAATCGAGGAATTTTCCGGAAGTTTTTTTTTTTTAAATAACTATCAGGGTGCTACTGTAATATAAATCGTACATTGCATAGTAAATTATTACATAGCTTAAATAGGAAGTCTTAATGTTTAACGTAGAAAAGATAGAAACAATAGAAAAAAATTGAGGAAACTAGTTTGCTAGTTCTCCATTGTTTTTAAACAACACATCTTGTCCCATGCAAACGCAGAGTAAACTAAAACGCCTATTTCTAATTGCGCAACAGTTGACGTCCATGTGTGAACACATTATAATGTCCTATTTGATATTTCTTTATTCTGCTAATGAACATGGGAATATATTGTAACATTGTACACAATTGCCAAAAAGACATTCACTAATTATGTGAAACCACACACAACAACCAAAAATAGTAAGGTAATTTTCTATTGTGCTGACATTGTAAACATTGCTTTTTTGTTACATGTATTTTTATTTTTATGAGCGTAAACCAGATTGTTGATATATATCGACTGTAACATTATCAATTACAATTAAACATTATAGGTTTGTAGAAATAACTAAAAAGCGTTTAATCTATACTTATGGTTAACTGTATAGCAAATTCGTTTTATTTAATAATACACAGCCGCTACATATCGTGATACAGGAATCCAATAACTAGTCTAGACGAAGTCTTCGACAGGGCAGATTAATTTCGACATTGAAGCGGGCACTCAGTGATAGATAGCGAAGCTCACAAAGGCACGTGAAATTAGTATATATCGTTCATTAATACGTCATGTATAACATGTAACGTGGTAATATTGATACCAAACATTAGAACAGCGTAAAGCATAGCTGAGATCACAAATTGATCGTGTAATTACTTTGTATTAAATGCCATTGCGTATGAAAAGAAAAACTACTAATCTACGTTATTCAATATCAATTTTATTAAGTATAATTATATATATATATATATATATATATATATATATATATATATATATATATATATATATATATATATATATATATATATATATATAATTATATAAATATTTATATATATATTATTTTTTATTAGATATTTAACTTGATATAGTTGAAGATAAAACCACAGATAACTAAGGAATTTTATTAGATTTTTGTATAGAAAATGTCTATGCCTTACATACAGTGCGCACATATCGGCTGACATGACGATAATGATAAAAAGTTAAAACATTGTGATGAACACATATATATTAGGGTGTGTATACTTTTACCAGCACATTGAAAAACAATTCTAATGACGTCTGGTAAATTTTGACAGATGACGGCTATTGTTGTAGTTATGAGAAGAACTTGTTAAGCAATTGTATTTATTAAAATTTTAGAAGTAAATTAGAAATTTTATGTTTAGCATTTAATAACATTGTAACATCCTATATTGTTATTTTTTACAGATAGTTTCCTTTAAACAATTATTCGTTTATAAAAATTAAAATCTGTCATTAAGATGAAGTACTACAACATGTTAGCGGATTGAGGACGGCCAAAATACTTGAAAAATCCAGTGAAGAAAATGATCACAGTTAAAATGAAGTCTCAACATTTTTTGCGTTCATTAGTGTGATGATTCTGCACATTGTACTATAAAGTTGTTTAATTATATCACATCCTGATCAACAAAGAGCAACCAGGTCACAGAATGTGAGCTTAATAAGAATTTAATATTCTTTTGTTACGTCACTTCGAGTACCGAAAATAACAAAAAAATTATACACGATTTTGTATTCAATGGTGACGTAACGGTATTCGTATTAATTTGAATACGAGATTTCATTGAATAAAAATTTGACCCAATTTTATCTACTAATAAAAAAACCTATATGTTCCCTAGCTTCCGAACTGCACTGTATTTGGATGAAATGAGTTCAAATTATTTAACAAGCACATTGAGTTGATGAAGTGCTTTTTCGTCTACTTTTCTTTAAATTGAATCCCTGCATAAATCACAGTTCGTGTACGTATATGTTTAAGTATAATGTATAAGGTAGTATTTTGTCGAATTTATTCTAAAAATTGTTCCTTTTTTAAAAATAAAAAACTAATATTAATGTCACATTCGTACAATTGTATACATATATTCGTACAATCATGTACATATTTTTTTTATTTTAATGCAAGAACAAAATTCAGATTAAAACCTTTAGAAGATTTTTACGTATACGTAACTTTTAATCCTTAATTTTCAGTACAAAGTTTTGTATAAAAATAATATTACTCCATTTCTATGTAAATAATTACAAATATAAATGTTAACTTACATTTTATTTTTAATTAAAATGCTCAGATATTCGGAACCACGCGTAGTTGGGATAAAAAAGCATTAAAAAAATTAAAACATTACTGAATTCATTATGCCGGTAGTACAGCATGAATAATCCAATTATGTGTTGATTTCCTAATCAAGGTCTGTGAGATCGTTTCACCTGCGTGGTTCCGGGAATGATCGGAATACGGCTTACAGGTATTATAGTCAGGGACATGCGCTTTATAATTTTAAATTGCGTTTTATTATTCCATCATAATTTTAGATTGCTTTTTATTGAATAATATAATAAATTTTATACATAAATATGTAAGTAGACTCAATGCCGGAGGTGCAGTACACTAAAAACATTACACATACGTTTTATTTATAAAAATGAATATTAATAATAATATTTTTTGTGTACTCAAATTTATTATAAAAATATGAAGACCATAATTAATAATAGTATCATGAATACTTAACTTAACTTTTAATTTTAATAAGTAATACTTAACTTTTTTCGCTTTACCGCAATTATTTAATTGAGCACTTTATTTTTTATATATTACTTAATTCTTTTTGTTTTGATCAACATTTTTCTGTTAAAATATAAATTATTCGATGTGTTGTAATGAATCGAAAAGTGCTGAATGAATGATAAAATCAATAGTATTTATATTTTTATAGTAATGTTTATTAAATGTAAAACAAAGTAATGAGTTAATAATTAGTAGTTATTTATAAATGTCTTTTGCATATTCTTCTGAGAACATTCTTATGTTCAGTGTTTGTTATTGGTGAGAAGATTTTGGAGTAGAGATGGTGGATACATAACCATGACGTGGTCTTCGGAAGACGCTGGTTACAGGCCGTATCTAATCGGTCCTTTTGAAAATCTTCGAAGGAGGCTTATGTCAGGCAGAAGACACCTTACGCCTGAAATAATGATCGTGATGATAATGAAGAGATTTATTTTAAAAATAATCGTTAAATAACCGGAGTGGCGTTCTGGTTGAAAATTTGACCCTAAAAATCTTTCTTAAACTCCACCTGCCAGTCATACGCGCATAGTCTTTGAATTATTTATTTTTTATTACAATAATGCACTTTTGCTCTTTATTAACAAATTTGTCTAGAAATATGTAACAGCAAGAAAATTGAAAGAGGCTAAACACTAAAAAGGGAACGAAACGCAACAAACTAAATTATTAAATAAATTTACTGAATTAAATAAGAATGTTTAAATTATATTCAAAGAAAATGTAAAAGTATGTTACTGCAGTTAATAAAAATACACTTAATCGTATTGTAATTAAATCTTTATCTTATCGTATATTTTAAAATCGCTTTGATAGTTGAAAGCTTACAATTAAAAGCTTGAGCAACCACGATAGCGATTAAGAGGTTGAAGGCAAATGTTCTTTAATTTCGTTTATACTTGAATAAGCTTCGTGGGACTTCATTGCATTATACAGGACACAAAAATACAATACAAATTATACTTATAGCCATTATTTAAAATTAAAAAAACGTGTGATGGTCGTTTCGTTAAACCAGAGGCAGTAGATAAAGTTTAATCCGTTCACACGTCAAACACAAGTCACAGAAGTTGGAAATTCCATTGAGGCCGCGCGCCTACAATTTAAATGCCGTCTTATCTTTGTCCGGAGTCACTCATCAAGAAGAAAATATTTACTAAATAGAAATTACGAGCACCTTAGCACACATTAGACAAGATAACGTTCAAGATTAAGTATAATTAACTGACACTACATAGAAAGTGATTAAATTAGAAACTATTCGAATGAAATATATGCGAAGAAGAATTTATATTATAACCGTTTATGGATGTACGTGTAACCGTTATTGGTTCTTTTGATAACATTATGACACAATATAAATAAATTTAAATAACACCCATGCAGACAGCGTTTCAAAGCATTAAAGTATTTATAATTTAGTAGAAGCAGCTATGAAACGAATTCGTACTGTTTTTTCAACTTTTAAAATTACATATTTTTACTATTCTCTTGGCAATCTTTAGACAGAAACTATGATTACTACATGAAACAGTTAAAGACATAGCCGATGTCTGAAAGAGCCCTTTAATTAAGTATACATAGTCCGGGCTACATTCTATTAATGACTAGAGTTCTTTTAAAACCTCAAAAGGTAAATACTATATTGTACTAGACCTTTAAAATATTCCCTTTATTGCTCTTTTGTAAATTATGTATTTTTTAATTTAAGAAAGTCTACGTACGTAACAATGTACATGTTAATGAAAGCATGGGCTACAATGTTCATCGAATAAGAGTGAAGATAGTAATATAATTGTCGTGATGTAAAGACAGATTATGGGACCATGAAAGGAATGTAAGGAAGCCCTCATTATAGAGTAAATGGCCGCCCATGAACCTTTATGTTTGTTGCAAATTTCCCTTTATAAATTGCAACAAAGTATAGTGACATTCTAACTAAAAGGTGAGTTCTTCAAGCCTTTACATTTGTTTTTAGATTTTGTCGTTTTTGCCCATAGATGTCCACTGCAAGGGAAAGGCTTTCCACAAACATATATGGGGATATGACCATAATCACCACCCAGGCAATCCCACATAATTAAGGCACCAAGTGCAAATTATATAAGATTGTATGTCGAACCTGCGACAAGTCGTAGTTCTCTACCGTTAGGCTACCACGGCTCGTACAGATTTAATTTATCGCTTTAAAGTATTTGATGAACTAAACCACGTCATGCATCAATACCGTCTAACAATATATATGACGCTATTAATTTATTTTATATTATAAATATTTCTTTTTAACGTATGATTCTCTTTGTAAAAAATATGCAATAAAAAGACGTAAATATAAAATTAAAATGTACAAGATATATTAAAAAGAGTAATGTAATAGTTGTAAATGATCAACACATACACCCCAATATGTGATGAACCATTGGCTGATATGATAATGACATTACAATAAAAATTACATCATTTTAGACGTTTTCAATGGCTGCAAGTGAGGTATGTATAATATTGTTTATAAATTTAATTGTGGTTTGAATAAGCAAAGGAGGAGAAGGCAATTATTTATAATATATTTGTAACTGGAATTATAAATGAAGAATCAAGAGATAAGAATTTCCAGAGGCGGTATTAATGTTCAATTCAATTTGCTACATGAATTTCGCAAGAATACAGACACATCAACGTAATCATAAAAGCTTTCGCGTACGGGCCAAGATTGTCCAGGGTTCGCTCACAACAAAGGTTTTTAATATCAGCGCGCCCCGCGGCAGGAAAAGGCCATTTACATAAAGCTACGAAGTTATTTAAGAACAATCCGGTATACATATTCGTGTGGCAACAACACGACCGAGACACCAATATTGTTATGCTAACTGGCTTCGTTAGTTTGTTCTCGGTAAATGGCTTTTGTTAAAAGAGTCACCGGTGAACGTTGAGATTTGCTCTGTGATCTTCGGGCAAGTCTCGAGTCCGACTTAAAACTAATTTGCTTATATGAAGTTGAATTTAAACGATTCTTACGTAAGTAATTTTGTAATTATTTAAAGAGTCCTTATATTTAAAAAGCACATTGTTTTGTATTATTTTTAGTACTTGTGGTGTAGGTGGGCTCTGAAATAGGTGACCCGCCGACATAGTCCTTGGAAAGTCGTTAGATGCGAGAAGCACATCGTAGCGATCTTTAGGAGAGGCCTTACAGATAGCATCTATCGGCTAATTTGATCATCATTATAAATGTAATTATAAAAACAATGATTACTTCCGATTTTTAATAACTACTGTAATTTTATTTTGATGTCTTCTTATTATTATTATTCATTGTTGCAATAGATAAACATACACTACCTTAGTGACGAGCAAAGACAATATTGACAAAATACTTGCTTAGTAATGCAAGACATATGCGCAATAAGACTAAGTTGACTACCGATCGGTCTTGTGTGGTCTGCAAAACAAAACCACGAGGCTGTATTGTAAAAGAATTATAAGTATATTAACCTTTCGATTTTTACATACAAATTACTTAAATGACTTTTATTAAGTTTATTCATTTGTAATTGCTTAATTACGTTGATTTCTCCATTTAATTTTCGACGAATTCAGGCGATTTTTTTGTATAAACTTTGGTACGTAATAAGAATTTGGCGCAGAAAAATATGCACTATACCAATATTAAATAGTTTCTTTTTAAATTAATTTCTCAAAAAAAAAAACAAGACAAGAAAAACTTAATGAATACAGCGTAATAAAAAAACCAAACTATGTCATAAAAAAAATTAAAAGTTGACAAATAAATTATATTTACATATTGAAATTTAGAACTACTAAACTATCAAATGATTAAAGACAAAAGTTAATAATAATTTTTTGACACAATTATACCATAATGAATTAATTCTACTATTTTTTCAACTAAAATATTTCCAGATTATTTATCACTAATTGTGTTGTGCATTTTAATGGAGCAGTCAGGTCGCGGGTTCAACTCCAGCGATGCAGTCTTATACAATTCATAATTTGTGCATTAATTATGTAGAATTACCAACGCTTACAATTTTCCAGAGGAGAGTCAGCATTGTCCTCTGCGTACCATAATACTACACTACCGTCACCAACCTGCCTACAACGCGTAGCGATTATTGTATATCCCTCATGGATACCTTTGGGGGAGGCATATGCCTTGCAGTGGTCATTTATCGACTGAAAAGAGAGAGAGATATTGTGCAAACATTAATAGCATTCAAATTTAAAAATATATTATATAATGCATTAATATTAATATTGTATAAATTAATAAACTAAGGTAAAAGTTAAGAAAAAAACATATACAAGTGCACCCTTGACTATCACAGACGACACACTCATTATAGATAGATATATATAGATATATATAGATTTAAAAAGATCATAAACTTGACCAGGAAAAAATGTTAAATAGTTAGTATTTTATGAAGGGAGTAGAAAGAGTGATTTAAAGTAATTTGTTTACAAATGCTAATTTTAAAATTAACTTCGTGAAATGCAAGAAACGTGCCCGGACCACCGTAGTTGAGACGGTTTAAGTCCGCGAAGTGTGCGTGCTTTATTCACGCGAGTTATTTGTTATTCGAGATTACGTATTAACGCGTAAGTTTGCTTGCGGGGGTGGCGGCAATTCAATGGATATTTCCTACTAGTTCGTTACAAGCGGCTTTTGATTTATTTTCCGCAATATCATGATCACCAAGCTGTTTTGGGATACTAGATTTATAATACCTATTGTTCATGTTGTAATATTTGTGTCTGACTCGAATCGTTAGGCTTGAATTCAATTTAAATAACTATGTCACAAACGCTTTAAAATAATATATTCTTTAGTAGATGATAATAAAATAATATATTTCTTTAGTACATATTTGTGCTTCTATAGTATTAAGAAAGTAGATAAATAACAATTTGTTTATTTTAATTACTATAATGCTACCGATACCACTGTACCGCTTCTTAGGAAATTGCAACGCGGTGGGAATCGGGCAAAAGCCCATGAGCGTCTCCGCGGTGAGTATTGACAGAACGGTGCTGCCGATACTTCCCCGTCTCGCCGCGCGCATACCTAAGATGCGGTACAGCGGTTTGTGTAGCGCTATAGTCATAAAAATGCACTTATCTTACGTACCTTAATTCTATACAAATGCATTTATCACTAATATGTTATAAATTGATTAAAAATTTTACCAATTACGTACGTAAATTATGTTTAATTTACTATTGTGGTTAATTTATGTATTTGTGTATAGTTTAAGATATCGGGAAAAGTCTCTTCAAGGACTAAAGTGCAAAGTTCCGCCAGTTCATATCTAGAAGCCATTAGATCACTTGATATCGTACAGTGATAAATGCAGTACCATTTTAAGTTATAATTATTTTCTTCGTATTAATAAAAGAAATATATTCGTGACTATAACATCAGTAGGATGTCCACAGCTGGACAGCGTCTTCCGATGACATTAACGAGGTTATGTATCCACCTTATGGGAGGACACTTGGCTTACTGTTGTCTCTACTCCAAAATTTTAAGTCCCAAGCGGCCATCTGTTCTGTGCGCTAGGTAGCCTGCTCATTGCCACTCTAACTTACCTGGAGCTTGATACTATTGTTCCTCTACGAATTTCCTCATCCCTTATTTAATTTCGTAGATCTTTAGTTGAAAAAAATGTTCCGGCCCTAGATATTTACTTTATTAAATATCTAGTCTTAAAATTAAAATTGAATTACCACTTAGCCTCGATAGTAATACTTCATTTTATACGCCTTAGGAACTAACCCATGTAATGTAAGTCTAAAGACAGTCATTAAACTACGTCTCAAGCCTCAACCATCATTTACGGCCTGAGTCTTAATTTTCCGTATTATTCGCTTGTGGATATTGCAAAGTAAACGATAGCTGGACCGGTCACAGAACATCAGGCCTCGGTATACGGAAGTTCAATTTAATTATAGTCAACCGTTATAACGACAACGCACTGTGGTTCATCGTCTCCAGTATTAATCATAGACCCGCTTGATTTATGTGATAATTCTATGGGATGCGATCTATCCCGGTATTATTAAGACGGTTCTCTCTGTAACTACGTGGCGTATGTCTGAAGCTAACACACGAAGTATGCGTTTAGTTTTAGACTTTTTAATTTTTTACTGCATAACTTGAGGCCCGGGGCAAAATATTATTAACAAAAAAAAATTATGACGTTCATATATAATTTACTCAATAAAAATGTATATTTAGGATCAATAATAAAAAAAACATAAAAAATCGTTTAAAATAGGACCAAGGAATACGAATGAATATTTTTTTTAATAAATGCCTAGTCGAAAACGTCGTCGCGGTATGAATCGATCGAAATCAATAAAGCGGATCGGGTCAGGCTTCCCGTCTACAACCGGTTTTTAATTGCTAAATATTAACAATGAGCGTGGAATTTAAAAATGCCAGCTCAAAGAAAAATGCCGCGCCCTCTGGGCGGATAACTCGTTATCGTAATGAGTAGCTCAGCGTCGACAATTACTGTCCGTGTGTTTATTTTGTGGCAATGCTTCGTAAACCTGCGATTAAGCGGAAACCAAGGCAATGTGAACAGACGTCGAGGTCAAAGAACAGGAAGATATACCATCAGTAACTGAAAGATAAATGAAATGGGGCATTACTTTGATGTCGATGCTTTTGTAACAACTATTTGTTTACTAATTCAATGAAAAAGTTTATTAAACTGCATGTTCAACCGTATCCAATTTAAAAAAAATTAATAGTCGGACTTTATTCAGAAATAAATTTAATATTATTTTTAAGTTAACTAGAAATAATCATCTCCATAGAATGTCCACTGCTTGTCATAGGCCATAGTCATAGATTCAATTAAAAGATCCAAAAGGATCGGTTGAAGGCAGTCTGTAGGTGGAAGCCCTGCGCTACGCATGACGGTCTACGGTCCCCTTTTCAGAACCTTCCAGAGGCAATCGTTCCGTGTATTATGTGGCCTGCTCACTGCTACTATAACTTACCAATCCGCTGAACTGTCAACACATAACAATAACAAGCAATAAATTCGGACACAGTATCGTTTTCTTTTCATTCAAATTAGCAGACATTAATCGCAAATTAAACCATCTAGTTTCTTTGGTTAATATTATATAATATATTTGGTTAATATAAATAAAGCAAGTCAAAGGTGTATCAATATATACAATATTATACTTTTAACAGTTATGCTAAATATGCTTTTACCCAGTTTGGTTTACGTTGATGAATGAAATGATTTTTGACAATTAAAAAATGTTATAGCTTTTTTAATGTTTAGTATTTCATCAATGTAGTATTCTAAGGACAGTCAGGCTAGAGATAGAGATAATAAGATTAAGAGTGCAGAAACGATATAGAAAAAGAGTGAAATAAAGACTTATAAGACAAAGCAAATAAGTGATTTAATGTAAGTTGCAATACGTCGCTGTTACACGTTACATAGCCTGTACTTCCTTTTTAGGTGCGATTTCGTAACTATTTTGGATAATTTCTAACATTTCCAAAAATATATTTAGGCCAAGATTATGAGAGCTATATAAGAATATAAGCATTTTAAATAAAGGCACCTATTAATCCTTCTTCCGGATGAAATATTGTAAAGTTTGTTCTTAGTTAATCTTTACACGGTGAAGAGTAATTACCTACCAACTTACAAATCTCTAAGCCTTATCGTTCCAGAGATATCTTAAAGAGTCAGTAAATAAATGAAATTTACTTATATGCATAGATTTGACATGGTTAGCGTACTACATAACATAGTTTTGCAAAGAAATAAAAAAATATAACTACAGTATAGTTATTGAAAAGGTTCATTGACGTCGAGTGAGTTAACAGTTTTAATAATCTAAGCGTCAAACCAGAGACATATGTTTTGATTGTAACAATTCGATAACTTACTATTCACGTTTGTGATTGGCGTACCCATGTCATGATATGCCGTTGAAGCTCCAATGCAGTCGCTACCGGTGAAATTGCAATTCAATTACCTTTTTGTTAGACAAATAACGGTTGAAGATGCTCGCTCTCCGTACGTCAAATGTTGACTTCAATGACTGGCAAGAATGCAGCCTGTGATTTATCGCATCGACTTCGTATTACGGTAGAGTTTACTTTTATAAAACGTATAGTATGTTATGACATAACAGTTTTTTTTTAAGTCAATTACTTCATTTAAAGTTTTTCACAAAAACGACAGATTTAAAAAAAAAATCAGTATTGACTATACTATAAGGTGAGCATAAACTAGAATGAAAATATTCTCCATATTTAGTTATTCATTGTGAATCGAAAAATTATTTTAAAATAAAATTTCTAGATATATGACATTCTCATATTTTCACTGTTTTTAGGTGTCGTTTTTACGAGTATAAAGAATATTTAAAAAATTGTATAATGAATATTTTGATACTAATATTTTCTATTATAAGCGCTATGTTAGAGGATTTCAATTCGACTGTATTAGCTTAATCTTAATTTATATCTTCATATTTATCAGTAGAAGCTTGTTGTTAGATAAATTATTTTATTATTTTGTCTTATCTTAGCCAAATTTTTGCTTATTTGTAATCTTTCCTTAAATATTAATTTAATGAAATAATCAAATAAATAATTATATGCCGTGTGTATCGGAATTTATAGCAAAATAAATGCAAAAAGTTATTTAGAAAATATTTAATAATTAATGTAATATTTTTGGTCGTGGAGAACATTAAATCTTGTGAAAGCTTCAAAACCTGGTTTTAATGAGCAACTGTACCTAGTATATTGTGTATAACCTATCCAGTTCACTCGCCGAGTTTATAACTACGGCTATATTATGACTACATTTTGATAAATACGTGCTTGGCAAAGGAGAACATATTTATCAAGATTCCGTTGAAATATTTTTGTTTGGAGCAAAAGGAAAGCTGTCGTAAATCGTTAAATTGAATACTTTGGCGATGCAGTGTGCGGTCGGGCCATCTATAGTCGAACTATCCTCTTTATATCGACTACTATCATAAAAGTGTCACAGGGATGCTGCAAACGAGAATTTACGACCAAATCGTGCAAATGAGAGACCGATGCCTTAAATCCTTAGCGGATCGGTTAGTTGACAAGATAACGCCGATAATTCATGATCTGCGCTAGTTATTTATTTACGTTCCTCCGTTATTATGTCCTATTTTTTCTTCATATTTTCAAAGAGGTATCTGTTGATGTTGTATAAATAATAGTTTAACTTAAATTTAGTTCTTTATTACAGTGTTATGGTATTTGTAAATATAGCTTTGAAAATAATCTATTTTTAAACGTTCATTTTTTTCCTATCGTGTCCAATTATGTTATATTCAAAGGTTTGCATTGAATGCTGTATTGTTACATTGTTTGTTTTACCTAGCCAAATGTAGTAAGAAAGTAAAAAATTGTCCCTAGCTGTGAATATTTTTAGTATTAGGTCATTTGCTCAAATATCTCAGAAGCGCTTATTAGTCTTTAAATAATAGAGCGTAATAGGCGGGCCGTCTTGTTTTTTTTTTTGTAATGTTGTCTCTTATTTAGTCTTTATTTTTTGTTTTTCAATCAAGAAAACAGTTTTTGTTGTCACTAATATAAATAAAAATGTTGTGCACATCTGTCGTTATTGTATGCACTAGTTACTGTAATGTTTTTGGTAAAAAATGGTAATAACAAGAGATATAACATTAATTTTCAATCTGTCATCTTAAGCACCCCTGAATGTGAAATCTATATGTGATTCGAGTGACAACCCCAGTTGCGGTTTCCTCTCGGAGGCTATTACACCAAGACACTGCAGTAACCAAAGATCTAAGAAGCTTCATAACCAGGTGATATGTACCTACCCTTTCCACAATCTTGAGGAGGTCTTCGTATTTAGTTACTGTAAAGTTATCTGGACTAAGCTCTTTAAACGCTTTGGCTCAAGCGTCATGAGACTAGGAAGATCGATTATAAAAAACAAAGAAGTATATTACATGCATATTTTTTTAAAAAAAATAATAATCATTCGTCAAATAATTTTCTCGTCAATCCCTTTTTTTAATAACGAATGACGGCGAAGTTTCGCATTTCTAAAATTGTATTAGAAATAACACTCAAAACACTCAAAAGATACGTTTCACAATTCCCTTTTGAATCTTTTGTGACACGTTGTTCACATTCTAATAAATCAGATAGATTCAGTACCGTTTCAAAATTAATTAAGAATGTTATTAAGTCATCTGTGAATATAAGTATATTATATCACACAAGAGCGTAAAGAATCTCAAAGATATTGTTTGTACATGTCTCCTAAAACAATGTTTTAAACTGTGGAACGTTAATGGTGTTATTAGTAAGTTTATGATACAAAATTGACCTGCCGGTTTTCCACATGTAACTAATTATCGTATACATTGTATCGCCCTACCTTTAATACTTTGTTGTTTATTGTGGTCAGTATAACATAAAATGATTTATGAAGCCCTCGTTTATAATTAACATTTTTGTTAATATATAGGTATTATCTTTTGTTATTCTGGTCTCTCGAATAAATGTTGGTAAATCACTAAACGTATGAGACATTATGTAGATTATTTAAAAAAATCAGTAGTCCCGTTGGTTAGATGTGTTTGTTTACAAGTAGGTATGAAAGCAGTATGGAAATGGTGTATTTATTATATTAGATCTATTAGATAAAGAAAATTGGAAAAAAATTAAAAGAGCATAGATGAATCGAAATTAAAGGATCAAAAAAAATTATGATCGAGGAGTCTTGAGGAGGTCAGGAGGAGGGTTTAAATATACGAATTTTACTTTCACATATCCAAACAAACATCAAATGAATTTATCAATGTTTGTTTAGTTCCTAAATTACTTATTGATTCTACATCCCCTAAAATCATCGGAGCTTGAAATAATTATGTATCATTTATATCGTTACAGTTTATTAAACTTTCCATTATTTTTACGGAATTACACACATAGCTCGCATATGTTGTGTGTGTAATAATGGGTGCAAAGGGTAAACAAATACAATAAAATTATAAAAGATAATAGCGAATATTTCAACTATATCTAAATATCTATATATTTTACATTGAAAAAGAAAAATACATGTCATATTTTCACCATCATTTCAGTTAAAGGATGTTCACGGCTGGACAAAGATCTCCCACATAGATTTATAATAGGACCGGTTGGAAGTGTCCTGCATTTAGCGTTTTCCGACGACCTTAACAAAGTCGTCTATCTATCCTGTATACGGGTAATCCAACGCTGCGCTCGCAGAACGGTGGTCTCTACTCCAAAACCTTAAGGTCCTAGTGGCCTGCCAACTGTTACTTCAACTTACCAATCCGCTGGACAGTTAATTTCCATCGCTTACGAACCATGTTATGATTGTTATGATGCGACTATATTTTAACTTTAGTATTTTATTTTGCTCATTAATTCCATTGAAGTACGTATATCCTTATATTTTGCACCATAAAAAGACACTTTAATTTGCTGATAAATATTTTCACTCGAATTAACGCCCTACATAGCTTTAACCAATATGAAGATGTCGCAAACACACAAGTTGTACGTGTCGCTATTTGGTTTGGAAAATTATAATGTGTAGGAGATAGCCCATTCCTCAATCGTAACTCAACCGCTAGGTCAAGACAGTACCAGCGATTTGGGCCCAATGCCTTGCCTCGCATACCCTTGTTAATTTAATTTAAACATGCCATCTGCCGGGCTAGCAGCTGTCTCGGGGTGGCTATTCAGTTGTTTATACGAACAAACTCTATCCGTTGCCTTGAAGTGTATGCTATTTGCGGAATTCTTATTGAATGTTACATAAAGTAGTAAATTTATGATTATAATCTTAAGTCTTTCTGTCAGTCGCGTCGATTTATTATGTAAAAAAAAAATTGTCAGGCTGAATAAATTGGTTCAGTTTTGTATACAGAGTTGAATGGAGCATTTGTACCCATTTCCAAGCATTCTTTATAAAGTGATCATTATGAAATAAGTACCATAATTGATTTTTAATTTTTTAATGCTACAGACCAATAAATTTTGAACGTACAAAGTCTACAAGGACAAATAGTAGACAATTATTAATTTTAATGTAAGTAAACGAATTTTGAAAATGCTTTTTTTATTATATTGTTACTTATGTTATTTATTATTTCTGTAACCATGGTATCTGGAGACGGTGAACAAGACTTTAATTGACGGCAAATGAGTCAAACATTCACCCCTTTACAGCTTTACACCTAAAAACCACCACCCCCTATAAACAAACATAATTACGTTGTATGACAATTAAAACATCGCCGCTTATATTTTAATTATTTATAAATTTGTAAATTATTTTATAAATTTGTGTATATTTGCCTAACACAATTAATTAAATAAGTGTTTATTTTGAACCGCATTGCAGTTTGAGTGAAAGTTTCGTTTCAATAGCAGTATATTTCCTTAGTAAACATGTTCACTTATCGTACATGTTGATTCAATTTAAAAATATCGATATAAGTATAAAAAGTTCGGAACCACTGACGCAGACGGACGCCCTTAAACACACATCGGGAAATCAATTTTTCTCTCTCGAGACACAATAATTGCGAACGCGTCCATCGCTGAGACGTAAATTACGACCAATTGCACCTGGCAACATTGGTTCAACGAAAGCAGCTTGTCAGACTTTGTATGGAAAATAAAATCAAAAAGTCAAACTTCGCAATAAATTGCACAAAGCATCATACAAAACAATTTGTGTTTATTTTGATTTTTTTTTAATTAGAAATATAGCAATTTAAAACTAGCAGAACTTGAATAGTGCCTCAAAACCAAAAAATGATACTTGGGATAAATATTTTTTTAACTTCCGAATTTAATTAGTACAACTACATTTACTAAACATATTGCTGACGTTGAGTTAACAGCGGTGTTTCGTGATCCCCCATCGTTGTGGAGAGAGAACAGTCGAGGAAGTAGCTTTGACCTGGTAACCTACGGTAAGGTTAAAAGGAATCCTCTTGTACATAGTCAACCAGTATTACAGGATTGGTCCGAAGCGACCGCTCTAAGTCAACACGGAAGTGACGACTTAATAAACCGAGACTGCAGAACAGAGGTGGCTGTGCTTTCCGCTGCTTCTACAGTAAGAAGCCACGGTATTGTAGTGTCACTCTTAGTATTCTGACTAAGCAAGGACGCACTGTCGATACCTCGGCGGTGGGTCTATATACCGAATCCGCCGCAAGGGTGCAGAAAATGGCAAGAACCGGGGAGTATTCGCTGTCTTAGTCTAGCGTGATGGACTAAGGGGAAGACCCGCGTTAAATGGTAAAGTAGGGGAGCCGAAAAATAAGCTGACCTAAGTTATATATAGTTAGAGATTTTCCCCATGAGACGGTTCTAAGAGGACGGCCTTTGCTGGCAGCACTACGGCTGTGTGACATCGTTTTCAGGGCTCTGATAAATAGCGAAAAGGCATTCATACCAAAAAAAAAAAACAAAATAAAATAGTAATGGCATTTTGCAATTAAACAACTTTTAATCCATTTGCTAAAAAAGCGCAATTTTTTTAAAAGATCGTAAAGTCACACATTAAATTGATAAAGTTTAAATATGAATTTGTAACTCAATAACATATCCATTATACAAGCGAAATTGGATTAAAATTGCTTGCTCATTTCTCCAAATAAAATTACTGACGTGACATACGTAATCGTCTGCGGTGTTTCTTGTTTAGTGGTTCAGTCATCTTGCGGTCACTGAATATTATCTCGGCGCACCACAGAACCGCTCGGAAGTCTTGTTAGCGGTCACAATTTACAGTGTATTTATTCCCAAACTATTTTCTTTTGAGTGTTTTTGCTGGCTCCGCTACTTTATCATCAGAAAACTTATTACACAATGTTATGTTTCATAAATTGTTAGTAATGACAGGGAAGATTCTTTTTTTAGAACTATGTTACAAAGTAGAGACTTCAGTAGTTTTTTGTTTGTTTTTTTTTTCTCACGCCTTCTCACTTCTATGGTTAAGTGGCATGGACTTTTTATAATATATAGTTAATAATTTATCGGTCTGATTTTTCTTTACATTATTACTTATTCTATTTCTTATTTTTTTCCTAATCTGACCGGTTCTTGCCTCTATAGCTTATTCCTTTACATTATTGTCTTAATCTTTTCAGTCTACTCTTATTTCTTATTATTAAGTGTTTATGCCAACCAATCTCTAATTTGACATCGTTTTTCCCTTTTCCTCCTTTCCACGTTATTGTGAAAGCCGGTTACGGCTTTTATGTTTACTTTACCCTATACTACTTAATCTTTCTTTATACCATGCTATTTAATTATTCTATTATTATTTTATTTTTATAATTTATGCGTGCCACCTTTTTCCAAAATATATAGCTTTTCGCCACCGTTATATCCATTTTAGTTGACTATTTCTTTCTAATTCTTTTTTTTATCACAGCCAGTGCTTAGGTCCTTAATTCTACGAGTAGTCGTGTGCATTGTGCTACCATTCCTTTTCAGTGGCAGCAAGGATCATCGCCGCATTGAGACTGACAGCGTGTAGGATTTGTAAATCTTGCGGAACAGGCAGAGCAGATATCCGCAATAACTGCATCGAATCCTGAAGCTTTCCCCGGAATGAGGAAATGAACGACATCCCTTAACTCGACCAGGATGAAGGGTGTATCATCCGTCAAGCATGCTTCCATTGTACGCGGGCCATCTACTCTGCCCCTGACTTTGAAGTGAACCGGCTCATCGTTTTTCAACCCGTCTTCCGGAAAAAAAACGTACGCAGGAGTTTTGCCGATTAATGGGAATCGACTTTACACCTCACATTGCAGAGCTCATTTGGTCTCTGCAGACTTAGTACAGTCAGAAGTTATTTGTCCATAAAATTCCACTAGAAAAAAATAAACCACAGAGTGACCACATTATTACAAGCCGATTAGAAATATATGTAGAACTATAATATTTTTTATTAACGAATGAACAATATAATCGCTCCTATAAAACTTTAAAACCTATAAACAATCTAACTGTACAAATTATAACGATAGCTTTCAACAGGTAAAGTACGTAATTTGGTAAACAGAACTAGAAAGCTAAAGTTTAAAGCCGAAAAACCATATTTAGCACAAAAGATCGTTGTTATGATTCAAATAAATATTTCATCAGAATGTAATCGGTGTGACATAACTCGTTTTCAATGGAACTGAATTAGCGAGTTATCTCTTAAATCGTTAAGGGCATATATATTTTAAAACCAAACGTTAAAGTTGAAAATCAAACGGCGACATGTCAAACTTGTCGACTTTATCGCTGGTCTGTGAACGAAGTGGCTTAGATTTGTTGATTAAATATGGACATTCACTTCGTCTTGAATTACAATTATCAACAGAAAGAGAGGCCGTGATAATATATTGTTATGACCAGAACCGTTTAGCTCAGCGAGTTTATTAGTAGCTTTTTAACATTTATCATTATTGTATAACAACATATGAAATATTTATTAATAAAAATACAAGATATACTAAATTGATTATTATTTATATTCGTATAACTGCTACTATATTGGTAACCTTGGGAATAAGATGATTTGTTATCTTTTTCGTGTAAGTTTACAAAGATTATACAATTAAAACTATGCTATTAGTGCGAATTGAATTTAAGTGTATAGTCTGAACGATATGCTGTTTGAATTATGTTAATACTTTCTAGGTTTTCCTTTATATACTGCAGTATTTTTTTAAAACTATGAAAATACATACATACTTTAATAATCAACAGGATTACGTACAGTCCATACTTTAATAAACGGGATTTTATGATAATATTACATTAATTTATGCGTAAAGTTTTAGCGTTTTCATATATATTTTATGCGACTCAAAAAAATTAAAATTAAAAATCGATAATTTGATTATAAACTGAAAGACACTACTATTAGTTTGCAAATGATGCACCACCCACTGAGCTAAACGGGCGTTAAAATAGTATCACGTTACATAATTGGAACTTGATACGAAAAATATAATCTTGATTTATAATATGTAATGTTAATACGAATTTGCACACATTAATGTGCGATTTATTTACAAGGCTGTATATTAGATTATCATCCTACATGTTACGCTATGTCATAAAGCTCACTTGAAGGAAAGCTTTTCAATGACATTAATGGGACACGAACGACGATATTGCGGGCGCCGTATCAAATATTATAATTCAAATTTTACCATAAGAATACTTTTTTAGCGAACAGAATTCTACTAATACATAATTTTTATCATAATTACGTCTCTAAAATATTCAATCAAAGTCTGTACATACATTTTTTTACCATTAATTTTCTGGTTCGGCTTAGATTAAGAAAACAAATATTACATATTTCCTACCGATTAGAAATATTTTACATCTAATGTGACTTAAATTCTGTCTGTATACTATCTGCTTATCGGGCAAAATAACATATATAATAAAATATTGAATGCAGCGGGTTAAATTTTTTTTACAAATCTATTTGCAATACTGTTGAATAGAAAGACTTTAACATGTAAGTATTTACAGATATAGCAATTAAAATAATAAAAAGTCGTGCAATGAACTTCCCTAATAACAATTTTTGTCAAATAACTACTAGATCATAATAAACAATGTGGGTGCCTAAACCAAAAATTAAATCACACAACAATAGATGATTGTATAATTGTATTTAAATTATTTGATTCGTTAGTAATTTCCGTTTTGCTTCTGTTTAAATAATGACTACTATAACGAGCATTGATAGCTCAGCGGTAAGGACTTCCGAATGTATGTCGCGGGTTCGATTTCCGGAACACAACCTTATACATTCTTTTATGCATCAAATATATTGGACTGCCACTGCTCAAAGAACTCTTCACAGAACCGCAGCGTCCTCTACGACCATAATACCACGCTGCGATCGCTAACTCGCCTACCAAACGTGGCGATTATGGTATATCCCCCAATATATTTGAATGAGGCCTATGCTGAACTTTAACTTATGTTATTCATTAACTATTCATAATTAATGATGCTGTACTAAAAAAAGTCGTAAAAGTTAAACTGATCTTTTTATTATAAATATATAGATAACTAAATGTATATGTGAAAAGCATTCAATAGCAAATTTACATTTCTAATATTTTTAAAAGATGACTTTGGCCGTTTTTTCGTAGCATATATGTTAGTCAAGAATTATAGCTATACTGCCTGTTAAAATATTCAAACTATATATTCACTATTATGTAGTAAGGTAATAGTAAAAATAACTTAAAATGAAGACGAATGTAACCGAAGAAGCCCTGCGGATCGGCAAGTAGAAACAGCACGGGGCCACATAGCTTGCAGAACAAATGGCCGCTGGGGCATTAAAATTCAGGTGTGGAGACCGCAGACCGGGAAGCGCAACGTAGTATATCCAGCCACAAGCTGGATAAACTATATTGTTAAGGTTGTCAGAAGACGCTGGATGCAGGCCGCTTTATTCCGGTCTTATTGGAAATCTATGAAGAGGTCCATGTCCAGCAACGGACGTCTTACGCCTGAATCGGTGATGATGATGATGATGAAATCAGATAAATAAAGTAATATAAAAATATTTAAACTGGACTTATGTAAGAGTTATCTAATGTCTTTCAAGATATATATAGATAACTAAATATAAAATATGTAAAAATGATTATGTGGCGTATGAACACGTTTCTAATATTCCATTCGGCTGACTTCGAAATCCCGAGCCCGCTGTCACAGGGCCGCACCAACAATATTCATAAGCGTCGTCATCAAAGAGCTCGCGATACGTTCCCTGACTCTGAAATATTGGCGTCGGAATCGCCGCGACAGTCGGCCGACGGTTTATTTATAACGTGCGAATGTTTCGTTTTATGGGGCGAATTAAAGCACCGTATCGGCATGTCGTGTAACAAATGGACTTATCGATTCAACCGTCAACGTCTATTGTTTTTGAAGTTCGCGGCGAATCGACCGTGAATTTAACGGCCGTTCAAATTTGTTAGCGCGTTTATGTTTTATTATCCTTAGAGGCCTGTTCGTCGGAGATACATGCTCTTATAATTATTTCTTCTTCCTTTTAATTAAATGCTCATTTGAAAATTATGGGAGATATTTCGTTGTTAATATAAATACTTATTTTAAGTCTAAATTACATTTATTTTAAATTTATCAATTGTAAATTCAGTCGTCATCATTTCTGTTGTAAGATACCCACTGTTGGACAACCTTCTCTCCCCAATAAGACCAACAGGAAGCATCCGGTATTCATTGTTTATTTTATGATTGCTGTTGATCTTTGCTCTACAATAAAATTTGTTTATTAACATTATTTGCCAAGGTAATGCAGTGTATATACGTCTTTGAATGTGTGTACATGCCCGCGTATAAAAAAATGTGTATCTGAACATGAAAATATTATTTAATTTTGTATACTAACGAATTGAAGCCACAAATATGACCTATTTTAATTCTTATTGAGAATCTGGAAATCTGGACAGCTGAATTAATTAATCAATCAATCAGAACAGAGCATTGTTCAAGAGGTTTTTGTTCGGATTCACAAAGGATTCGCTACAATGCTCCCGCTCTTGAGAACAAAAGACGTTGAACTTCCACCTTGTACTCATTTCACTCCTTTGATATGCATTTTCCGTAAGGCTGAAAAAAGAATATTTGCTGTGAATAAAAATTATACGCTTTATAGTTCTGTAGAATCGAGTCCTTTGAACACTTCGTTTAAATATATATACTTATATATTTCAAACGTAGTAGACATTTCATAAATATAATACTTAAATAAATGCCTTTTTTATCGATTTCTATATGTAAGGAAAATCTAAAAATTTAATCGAGTCGAAACAAAACAGTATAGTACTCTATATTTTGTTTGTCACGTCAAAATTATCATACTAATACAGTTTGTCATATAAGTTACTTTTTATCGATTATATTAATAAAAAAAATATTTTAACTAACTATTACTTAAGTACAGTAAAAGGCTGGTACTTTACCAAAACGTAATATAAACAAGATTCATATGTTCAGTTATCATAAATATGATATATAGCTTTGATCCATTTCAGAGAAATCACGGAATTTTTTGATAATGACGTATAACAGTTTAACCCGTTAGTGTTTACAGCTTTTTCGAAATTTAAATCATATAATGCTAGATTCACTTCATCTAGACCTCTTTACCGTAACTAAAGTCGATGGGCTTCTACATTATTTATTTCGTCGGATTGGGAGGCCGCCAAGCTATGTAAGACTCCCTGAGACGGGATCTAAATTTTATTAAGTTAAAATTTGTCTTGCAATTCTCTATATTGGCATTTCTACGTTTATTTGCAATAATGTGGTTTGGTTCTGAGGGGCTCTTTGGCACTCACTAGTATTTAACGAGTTATGAAGGGGAAAGAAGACGAGCGAAAAAAACCGACATAGCTTAGAGGATTACCAAGTTGTAGTGACATTAGGCAGGTCATACAGCGTGCAGAACCTTCAAGTTCTGTAGTTAGACAAGCGCAGGGTAGGACCGCCCAACGTAGACAGATGACCTTCTTAAAGTTGTTGAAAGACCCTGGAAGAAGGTCGCTTCCTACCAATCTTAATGAAAATTTATAGGGGAGGCCCATGTCATATAATGGTCGTCCTAGGGCCAAAATTATTAGTATTGAACTACGTCCAAAGTTTCATGAATAGTCACAATATCATATTGATTTGTATGTTTCGTGTTTGCACTTATGCACATTTTTATAAATTCTATTTAATCTTTTAATTTTTATTTAATTGAGTATGTGTTACGAACGCGACGTTGAATCAACTTGTGCGGTTCATTTTAAGCTGCATATAGTTTTTAAATATGGTAAATTTAGTTGCGATGGCTACATAATATAAAGCGTATTAGAAGCCGAAGTCTATGTTTAACTGATTCATTGGTTTTAAAACAATGTATACGGATGATACAAATTTGTTCGAATTATTATTAATTACCTATTTATGTTATAAGAAGATAAAACGCTACAGCAATATGTAGTCTACATTACCCGAGCTACAAGAATTCCTGGCGCTTCGCTCTAGCAAAATTGACTGTCACAATTAATTACCACATCCAGCATGCATGACAATCTAATAGCAGAGATCTAGCCGCGACCCGCTTTCCGCTTTCTCCTGCACGATGTCGACTCCTTAACTGTTGTGTATGGCTATGAAATCGTATCTCAAAAAATTACACAGATATTTAATTTCACGCGGTTTCTGTAAAAAATAATTTCAGTAATAATAATTTTATTAATTTTCTTAAAATCGAAATAAAAAATGAAACACTACTGTTTAAGGCATCATTACATCAGGCACAGCCTGTCTTGCAGATTGAATTCGGTCAAAGTAACATTTTGGTCTTTGAGAGCAACGTTAAACATCGAAGAGAAATATTAAATTACATACAGTTGAAACTAAGTACGTCTTTTAAATGACAACGATAATTTAGCTTAATTGTTTTATATGTTAGTAAAATACTTTATTTAATTTTTTTTAAACCTGTTACATAAATAAAGGTGTATTTAAACTGAATATTTGGAAGCTATCCATCGAGCGAATACTGTTCGCACCGGTATAGTAAATATATGTTTAGTCGCTATATGTTTGATTTCTGGAATGGAGGGAACTTCTTTGATATACTTCATGTAAACTACTTATTAATATGTTACCAGCGTGTCTTAACTTGTTTTGGTTACTTACCTGCTGGTGTGACCAAGTAAAATAAAAAAATTGGACTGTGAAAAATTCCAATATTAAAATTTTGTAAATTGATTTGATTTGAAATCTTAAATAAATATTAATACTCAGCACAACAAATGGAACTGAAACATAAATTTTAAATTTTATTTTTCTTTATTTCACTAAAAGCGATAATTTGTTATAATGGAAATGAAGTTGATGTTCAGTTTTGCGAAATAAGTTAAGTTTCATGGCCCCACCGGGAGGTCGTGAGTCGAACTTAATTGGACCCCGGCCGGGTGACACGGAAAGGAGATGCATCGCTCGACTCTATGGAACGCATAAATTTTGAGTCTAGAATTGAACCCCGTGGAATATTTTGTTATATAGGCATTTATGTCTCATAATACATTCTGCTATTTTCATAATAACCGCAATTTACTGTAATTTATCAAAATTTGCTTGGAACATTCGAATGATTATTTATTATGTTATTGTGAATTTTATTACAAGTTGTAGTATTAATGTATAAAAACCAGAAAGAAAGTAATGGTGTTCAGTATGTTATCGTAAAGCTATGGTGTTAACGTTAGTTCTGGTTTTGTTTTTTAAATATAGAAGACCGGCGAAGTTGTAAAAAGAAAGATGTGTAAGAAGCGGACGTGTAAAAAAAAACTATTAAAAAAATTATCGGTTTCAAATTTAAATTTATTTCTTATCAATATGACGAAACAAAAGTGTGTTCTAAAAAATAGTAGCCAGTAGTAAACTTTTATAATAAGCCCGTAATACAAATATTGTATAAAAACCTATAGATTAAATTTTCGTAATTGATACTAAGTAACCATCTTTACTCAATACTAGATGTCATTTTGTTAAAATTGTAGATCTTATACAAGCGCCAAGCTGAACAATGCAAAACACAAGTTGTTGATTGACATACAAATAAAGTAAAAAGCATGCATTGCAACCATGGCTGCCGAGTGTACAGAGCGAGCCGTTGACACATTTGAAGATAATGTGCGCATGTTAGTTTGCCGATGTGTGGTCCAAGTAATATAAGAAAGGGTTAAATGGTCTAAATTATTTAACTAATACTTTTGACCTTTTGAACTATTTAATATCTATTTTAAATGTATATTTTGAAGAACTAAATTAAAGAATCCCTGTAGCTTAATTACTTAACTTCTGTAAGACAAGATATCTACATTTCTCAAATAGTGTTGTAAAACATCAAGCAATGACATTCAACCGATAGAGGCATTTTTTAGGTTGACGCGGTCAGAAGTCGTAAATTCTCTGCAATTCCTCATTGATTGATCGGAGAATGATAATAATAATTATAAAGTTTTAATTTAATTCCACGCGTACCAACATTAGGTTAGTAGTAAATAAAGGATATTAATTAATTACTTTATAATTTAGGTAGTAGGTAAATAAAGGATATTAATTAATTACATTATAATTTAAAGAATTTGGTTCAAAAAAAATATTGAATTAAATTTAAGCCATTTTTAATTTAATTTTAAATATTTATTAATGTAAGAACCTCGTTCGAGTAGAAGCGCCCCCTTAGGTTGTCAATTTCTCAATCTCTGTCCAGCCAATTTTTGAAAAGAAATAAATATCATAAATTAGAACTAAGTAAACACTAACACATGTCATCTTTAGTTTACTTAACATGGTAAAAATCGGCATTAAATCAATGTAATAATAGTACTATTTATTAGATCATTTATTTAAAAGACATTATATATATATTTTCTGATTCATTTATATTTACAATTTGTTATTTCTTATGACACGTTTATTTACATTATGTACCTGATATGAACTTGATTTGAACTCTATTCACTATAACAATAGGTAAAGAAAAATATTTAGTTTGTTTTAGAGAAACCGTGTATTTAACTATTTTTTTTTTATAAAAACGAATTAATAAAGTGACATTGTTAATCTCTTAATATACATAAACAAATCAGTAATAAGCCATAATTAAACCATGAGGTTAATATAAACGATCAACGTACTTATGTTTCATCAATCAACAATGGTTAAATTTGCGTACATAAATTTATAAAGAAAATACTATAATACTAAACTTTACAGATTTCATTATTTTTTGCTTAAACACTTCATATCGAAATATTTACCAAGGTCGCCCACGTAAAAACATTGCTACTCAGCATTCCATGGAATCCATGTGCGGGTGCCATCGTATTATAGGAAGAGGGGTCACGTACGGTGCCTGGGGCTGACGACCCGCGCAGCAGGTTTAAGGAGGCGTCTTGACAATGTAGTAGCGTTCACCGTCACCGACCACCGACCATTAAATTTTAAACGATCCTACCAATACTGCTTTCAAAGACCGTTCCAGAAGTGATTTAATGTTCGCTGTTGACAGGCTTAAATCCTTTGGCAGGTTACAGAGAGATTTCCTCCTTTACCGTATAAAAAATCACAATGAATTTATTCTTTTTTATCTTAGGTACTTTTTAACTTTAGTTGTGTTATCTTTAGTTATATTGGTTTCCCAGACAACAGTCGATGTTTCAGCCCATAGACGCCCACTACGAGACATAGATCTTCTCCCACGATATCCATTCTATGGGGGTATATCACAATCGCAATGCTTGGAAGACGGGTTGGCAATGGCAGTGTGATAATAATATCACACTGCCATTGCTTACTACATACGTATAAACGTATGTACATAGAGGACGCTGCTGCCTATCCTTTGAGAACTTATGTGAGCAGTGACAATGCTATTATAATCAATGCAAAAAGTATGAATTATGTAAGATTAGAACTAGTAACCTACAATCGCAAGTCTTAGTTCTTAGGTTATCTTTGCTCATGTAGAGAACATTATGCTCTATTAATACTTTATGTTGCAATGTTTTTGAAAATTAAAATATTGCGGTCTAGTTCACGGTATTACAATATCCTTAGCGATTCTATAATGGGTGAATGTACAACGTTATCTTCAAAAACGATTGTTATTAAAAAAAAACAATAATTTCTTGTTATAATATATTGTAATGAAGCATAGGTAACTTAGTGGTTAACAATTATAATTCCCTATAGTATTGTGATACAATAATAGTAAAAAAAAATTCTCTGGGAATATCATTTCATAATCAAAGACCTGAAAGATAGATATATAAGACCCACTACGATAGGCTAGTGCGGTCGATAAGACCACGTACCGACTGGCCGCTGACGCTTGTCGTTTACATCTTGGACAACAGTCTCATGAATACGGAGCGGGCACGGGCGCCACATAACGAATTCACATTTACATTTCATCTGCTACAAATGATGCGACGATCCACGGCTAGAGGTGATACGGCATACGCGTCGGGGTTATGATCATGACACGATCGTCTTCAACTTGTCCCGCAGCTCCACCATTTACCGGAGACAATCTGAATAAGAGACTATACGAAGACATGTGTTTGTTAGCTTCATTCGTTTGTTGATCTTTGATCGTTGCAACGAACGAGCTGTTATGCGAATTATGTTCTGCAGTGATATGCATGTTTTGTATAGTTTATACGGGGTGTTTTGCTGAAGAACTGTAATTGTTGCGATCTTTTGAGGAGGACTTTAGCGTTTATTGGCTAACACCGTGATGATGATGACTCTGTACTCTGGAGACTTATCAACGTGAGACTTCAAAAGGTTCTGGATTTTTGAAGCAATAACTTCTTGGGCTTTAGTGAAAAAAATAAAGATTTTTTTTAATTCGTCCCTCGAGTAAGCATAATTTATTTTCTTAATATTGACTAGTGACGAAGCATTCTTAATTTTCGCAAACCGATTCTATTGATACAGACTAGATTTTACTGGTACAATCACAAATAATGCGTAATATTGACGTTTGTCCGCAAACTTCACTCGTTAATATTGATGGCAAAATGATTTCGTGTTTAAAACAGAATAAATTTGATGTACCGTTTGTATGTAATATTGAAAGGCGCGCATGAAATTATTAAACCATTAAATACAAAGTTATTAAGATTACAGCCAGAAATATAATGGTTTAATAAAAAAGTATGTAATAATTGCGTACAAGGTAATAAAACGCTCGTTTCGAATACAAACACAAGTGCGCATTAACTTCCTTTTGCGTGTTGCGAAAAAGTTTTTTAAATGATCATCGAAGTATAAAGTTCACCTGCGTGATTAAATTAAAGATAAAATGATGAAATAAAAAACGAATACTTCTTGAGTTAATACCTCCCGTACGAATCTGTCACGAAAGTCGATCGAATATATCGTTATTATCAAGATAATATTGTAAAAGAACCAAAAACTTTATACTAATTATTTTTACTAGACGTTTAGTTAACTTTTCAAATACGAGATAAAAATAGGTTGTGGCCTGAAAGATATATCAAAATATTTGTAAATCTATGGAGGTCCTATGTCCAGCTGTGGACGCTGTATGGCATAATAATTACAGTATCTAGTATCTAAAATTACTTTCATATTTTGTAAAATAATTTTTACGATACTCGTACTTTTAAACTACGTTTAATTAATAAATAAAAATAAAGATTTTTGCTAAAATTATTTTACGATGCAATGTCACCTGAGTCCAAAGACTTAAATTTAATTTTTTAATTCATACTGTGTTCGTTAGACAAAGCTTACATAAAAAAACTTCATATATTATCTCATCGGTTAGTTATAGCGAGCTAAGGATGCATTTACATGCATCTATCTTCTTCACGTTACAGAAATGTCAATGACAATTCCATTACTTTTTAATATTACAAGTATCATATAAACCAGTACTTCACTACTTTTTTAATTCTTGTACTTATTATCTTTATTGAGCTTAATGAACCAATTGAAGCATGCTTAGAATGCTTTTTAAGTCCATATCTATTTTTAAAAAATGTGTTTTGCTTACGTAATATCGTATGTAGTAGTTTTCATAGTTAATGTAATTTTTTATTTAAATTATACAAATATTTTTATGTCTGACAAATTAAAGGAAAAATCTAGTGTCTTTATAATAATTTTCCAGTATTTTATTCGCTACAAATAAAATTACACGCAAGAACTTGATATTTTATTTGGGACGTTGAAAATTAGAGCGAGATATACAACAAGGTTCGATTTTGTAAGCATCTTTTTCAACCGTAATTCGGAGCACTATGCGATAGATATCAACGTTCTAGAAAACCTTGTACTATGCAACAGGTTGATAATTGTTGTTATAAACTAATGTATAATCTCGATGCTTCGTTTAAAATTTAATAAATACATTACTGCTTCACAGTGGTGTTAAACGGCCTACCGGTGTCCTGGTCCTTAGGTAAGCTGCCGGCGTACTGATTACAATGCCAAGTCCCCCTACTACTCAGTGACAGGCTAATCACGGTACGCCGAGGGACTACCACACCGCCTCCACGGTGATACGCGTTTCCACTTTATGTTAATTCTTTACTATAATTGCGTAGGGGCTTATTATGAAAAGAACAAAAGAAGGCGTAGTGCTGTTATTTGAATTTGACTTAGTTATTATGAGGGGAATAATAGCGCACTTCCTTAATTGGAGGTTCGAAATTTATTTAATTGACACACATGACAGCTGAAGTGCCCTCGTCTCTTTAAAGTTTTTTTTTTTTAATTTAAAGGTAGAAACTGATTGAGGGCATTAAATCATAAAACCTTTGCAAAAAAAATTAAGATTATTTTTTTTTAAAGTCATGCTAATGTTATTAACAAATAGCGTTTAGAACTTCTAGTCATCAACATCGTCATATCGGCTGTTAAAGGCGGCGGGTGTTGGTCCACCGTCAGACGGACAGACGACATAGTTTAGCGCAGGACCGGACATAGTGGAGATGTTTGGGGAGGTCTATACCTTGCAGTGTCGTCTACCATCTGAGCGTCTAACATTAGGCACAAATAATTTAAAATTATATAGGGAATAAATCTATAGTTTATTGGCGTTAAGAAGTAGTGACTCATACTGTCTCACAGCTTAGCCACCCCTCTTTTTTTCCCTTTATTTCTTTAATTATCCACGTAACATTATTTACAGTGTCCACTTGTGTACATCTTAAGAAGAATGTTAGAAGAGCTCAATTCGATAGAAGCAAGAATCAGACTGACATCTCTAATGGCATTCTTCAATTTAATGATATGAGAGTTTTAACGTACTCTGACCTCGTAAAAACAAACAATACTCATTTTTGGTAATTTATACAGTAAATATTCCTAATTCGGTAGTCATTTGCAAGAGTAATTTATTTTTGAGGTTGTTATTATCGATTAAAAAACTTACACACCATAATACCATACCATACATAGTTGCCTACAAAAAAGTTAGTAATTTTATAAAGTTGACAGAAAGGTTTTCATTAAATTAAAAAACCATGGTCACATTAGCCAGTTGAAATGAGTACTTTAATAGTATTGACGTGTCTTTCTAATTTGTTGATATGTAATAGCCCGAGTGACAATGATGACGACATTACTTTCTTAAAGCGAATGGGCTATAGTAATAAAGACAGCAAATGTAACTGCACCTTTACGAGTGTGTTCGTTCCATTTCCATTATTGTTCTTGATATTGCCCTCCGTACCAACTGATTTGTAATTCCAACAGAAGTTGGCGAAGTTCAACCGAATTACAACCTTATCGCAATGTGTTAAAAGCAACTGTTTAAAGATTGGGGCGGTGAAATGGACAAAACACGCTTATTGCACAACGTTGCAAGATTGAGAGCTAATCCCAGTTAATTATACGCTATAGGTAGTCTAGACTTCAGCTCCACCTGCAAAGCGACCGTATCTTGTTCCGAGATACAAAGCCGGGACCCGTTACGCTTGTAATATATAATGAATCTGCTTTGTCTCCGGTTATGAGACCACAGTGTAAATAAGTGAGAATGTATGATTGCGCTGGGATCTGTTCTGCTATTCATTTACAGTCAGAGTAAAGATAACTAAGTATTAAATGTTGGTGTTACATATAGATTATATTAAAAAGCACATAAAAGAACACACTTCTGATGATGTTTTATGTGAAATCTCAGATGAGGCCGCTCTTGAAATATTAGTAGTTTAGTTGAAGGATGCCATTATAGAAGAGCTCAATCTGATTTTTGTTTCTATCAAATTGAACTTCGATTAATATACATCTATTAATAAAAAAGACTAGAAAATAATGTCACATGAAATTCTGATGTTTAGATTCAACGTGTTTTCCAATGGAACGTTTGGTGGTGCAAGACAAAGTGAAAGGCAAGCAATCTTGTGGACGCTCTTCACTAAGATGGACATATCTTATTAAAACTGTCGCTAAAAACTCAATAAATGAATGTTCTCACTCAGCTGAACAAGGACCTATATGGCGACTTGTAGCAAAAGCAGCGGGGGCACCAGAACCAACCGGGTCGTGATCACAATGACCCTGTCAAGATTGTACGACTGAAAAGTTTTGCAATAAAGTTTTCATGTAAACAGACTTTCGCATTATTTAGATTATAATTACATTTAGATACTATATTTTAAAATTTTGAATAAAAAAATAAATACTTTTGTTATTAAATTTATTTTATTATTATGTGTTGCACAAAAGGAATTGATTATCCGGGTAATAGATACAAAATTGTCATCATTATCATATCAGCCGTAGGATATACAACTGACTTGGGTTTCTTCGTAAGTTCTTAAAATAACGGTCGAAGACGGCTTACATTCAACCTCTTCTGACGAAAAATAAAGTAAGTCTTAATAAAAATGAATATATTACATGAAATAAAAAAATAACAAATGAAAACATCAACATAACGATCGTACCTCTTCAATAAAGCGATCGTCAATTAGCACCAAAATATATTGCATTCCCTTCTCTTGTAGTTGTCGAGCGATTCGCCGCAAAACACGACATTTCTTAATGTGATTGAAACGATACATATTAATGTCGTTGAGACGAGTTCTGTCGAGAGATATGTTGCGATTTAAGAAAAAAAGCAGTCGGACGATGCTCGCTGGGCCAGTATTTCTGAGGCACCATGTAACGTCAAATGAGTTGATTCTTCAAGACAAGATTTAAAAAAATATACTTTAAAAGTACCTGTTACTGTACAAAAAATACATTAAATAAAAACAAATTTTCCTTATAATGTAATTCGCAATAATATTTCACTTGTGTATAGCTTTATACGTAATAATTTGGATTTTTTATTGCTGGTATTTATAAATACATTATATCATGATTTCTGATTCGGTGAAAAATGATCAATTGATTTAAATTTTGAATTATTAATAAGCTAGTAGTACTTAGTGATTCGTTTATTTTGATGTTTATTTCAAATAGACAATAAGATCGTTTCTGATGAGTATAGTACATCTTGTGATAAGAGTTGGCGCGAATTTTGGTGAATAACCGTTTTACTTTTATATTAAACAAAATATTAATGTTTTAATTTGTTTCCATCTCATTATTCGCAACAGAATAAATAATTTCATAATTGAATAAAAAATAGCACAAAACCTTATCAGAGAATGACTGTATTTTTTATTGTTTAATAATACTATTTTATAAGTTACCTACGCAATAAGCTTTTAACATTTTTGTTAATGGTCCTGCCATCTAGCGTCAGCTATTTAAAGCTTTAATTTAGTAATGTTCCAATAGATGTCATTGAGTGTACATATTATAAATTATATTTTTATTTTGAGTCTTAATAAATTTAAATGTCCATTATAGGTGAAATTAATCTGTAATCCTAAAATTAAAAATGCAGTTTAAGAGACCTCGACAGTTTTATATATAACTACTATAATAACTAGGATAACATGTGAAGCAAGAAATGGTATTTGGCCAAAATAATATTATTACATATTTTTATTCAAAGTGAACGGCTATGTGAAAAACTCGATCTCATTGCTTATAATGAAACACTTGAGATGAGTTAAAAAACTAACCTTAAAAAAGATTAAAAATAAAATGGAACTCATCTACAGTTGTCAAACATGTTGAGATGGGGTTGTCACATTACAAAAGTAAATAGAAAAAATTAAATCATACATCTTTTTATTTAATTCGTAACATGGCAATTTACTGTTTTTTTGCCGAATTTAGCTGAGCGCATTCCATGCATATCGGGTATGCATATACATGTTTCTAGAATTAGCTTTTTAATAATATCAATATTTAGCATTCAATATATTTTAATGTGAATTTTTTTTTGCTATATACAGGTGAATTGTTAATAGGTAAAAAATGAGTTATAAAATAAGCTGTAAGGGATTATTTTATAACTCATTTTTCAGCAAATCACTCTGAATATGTTAAATAATTTTTTAATAGAATACCATAGATAAACAACTTCTTACAGTTATAATTCTGCAAAAATTGATTCTGAATAAAAATAAATATTTTTGAAGGATTAATTATAAAGATGTTTCCAGACTAAGAGTACGGAAC
Source organism: Battus philenor (assembly GCF_028537555.1). Lineage (NCBI taxonomy): Eukaryota > Metazoa > Arthropoda > Insecta > Lepidoptera > Papilionidae > Battus > Battus philenor. The sequence continues at coordinate 5,611,586 of NW_027181676.1, forward strand.
AAGTTTTTAATAATACCATAATTATGACTTTAATATTTATAACGATGGAACTATAGGTGTGTAACAATTTTATTGGGCACAAATTGGAAATTTTATTGAAATAATTTTGTACAAAATAAAATACGTAGACAATCTTAACAATAAATTTATCTATGTTCAATGGTATACAAATTGTAATTTTTCACTCTTATTAGTTTTAAGTTTAAATAGTTTGTATTTTAGTACCTAAGTAATTAAATTTTCAAAAGAATTTCAGCGAATAAAGTGCACAATAAGCTTTTTAATTTCCTTCTATGGTTCTTAAGGAACGACTCATCATGACGGACAGTCATCAAAAATAACCCTTCAAACGTTAACATAGTAACGAGCTATTATAAATCGGGCAATTAACGTTCTTAAAGAACACTAACGTGGACTTATGTTCCGTTTCCTCGTCCTTTAAATTAGACGCCTCAGAAGTGAGCTTTAAAAGAGTGCCCAAGGAGTGTTTTAAGAGCCGGCAACGTTGGATGTCATTTGAATTAATTATCCTCGACGAAGTAACTCTCCCGAGTGGCGTGAACTTTGAGATCATAATTTTACAATAACTTCATTATTTCCTTTGATATGAAAATATTCATTTTTTAATTACAACTCCGATTCTGTTTAATATTTCATTGTATAGTATCATAAAGGAAGATTTTTTTTTATTTAACTACAAATATATTTTTCTGTTTCTTTAAAGTTTTTACCCATCTGAATTTATTGAAGCAACAGTAGGTGGACCACATAGAGAGCAAAACATATGGCGGCTTGAGCATAAACATTCTAGAGTTGAAGACCAAGGATCGGCAAACATAACAGAGTATGTCCAATATGGTGAACAGATGATCTTGTTAAGGTTGGAAGACGCTGGATGCAGGCCGCTTTCAACCAGTCTTATTGAAGATCTGTAGGGGAGGCCTATGTAAAGTCCTAGATGTCCCTAAGGCTTAAGAGATAAATGCCGAGTTTATTGTAGACTTTACTTACATCAAGGCGCGTATGGAATCTACATAGCTTTAAGTTAAAGGATGTCTTTATAGTGGAGCCCAATTTAATTTCTATTAAATTGGGCTTTTCTGAGAGTATTCTCATGGCGTACACCGCCCGTGTAAATAACTTTATTGTAACAGTAAATTACACGGTGCACAATAATTTGGATATATAAATGAATAAAAATTAACCTTGACCAAAATTTGAACTGATGATATATCGCTATCAGTTTTTAACGAGTTTCTTCTTTTCTAGTTATCCCTCACGGGTGTTGATCGTAATCGTATTTCTTCCATGTGTTTTGAAGTCAGCAAAAGATACGCTTAGAGTAGCATGATATATGCTGACATATAAAAAAACAAGTCTTTTATTTAAAAAGAGGTAAAAAGTCGATTTATTCAAAAAGAAATTCGTTCAAAAATATGATAAATACATCATCATCATCATTTTAGCCGCAGGACGTTCACTACTTGTCATAAGCTTTCATCATACACAACAGCGTGGGTTGACCCTCACGCTGCTTTTGCCGGTTCGTGGTCTCCAGAACCTTAAAGCCCCATCGGTTAGCAATTCTGCGCGCTACGTATCCTACTGTAGATTACTTTCATCATACTGATCTACTCATTCGTGATTTGATCTCGTAAATAAATATCGAGTAAAGCCTCCATGGCGGGTCGAGCGACTGTGAGTTAACCAATAACCCAAAATGAGTGACCTCGTTTCAGTGCCATAAGTCATCAAGTTATAATAAATAATTTGCTAATAAATACTACGTAATCGATAAAGCTTTATTGTAACAATCATCGTATTTCTCTTTAATCTATTAAACTGCTATGTTTGTGAATTATTTTGCATAATTTAGTACGTGGACATCACGGAGAGTAACGAGACCGCGTAATTTTAATGAAATATCCGATGTGAATTGGGATGTTCGTGTCGCGCCGACAGATAGTACCCGTTACAAATAAATTCGAGGCCATAAAATATATCACACCTTTATTTGTCCCCTTCCACGCTTTGGAAGATATACGGCGTTTCCTTGCTTTCAAAATAAAATTCATCTTTCATTGTTGTCTCTTTGTCTCAAAGTTGTCCGGTATAAAATGTGTTTTATTTCTTTACGTAGACTTTGAACAGTGCACAATAAATGAATCGTTTAATTTATTTCAAATTTTATTAATTTAGTTCTTTTACAGATTTTTAATATTTCCTTAATTAAAAATTACAAAGTAAGTAAAATTACTTTATCCAGGCTTTGCGTCAATGTGAATGTAAATTTGTTCTGAAGTTTTTCTTGTTTAATCAGTCATGATTACTTGAAAAAGTTTTTGCGACTTTTGTTTCCTTTTTTTGTAATTAAGATATTACCGTAACATAAATGTTAATCAACATTTGTACATTTTGAAATATTTACAAAAAAGGAATGTTATACTATATTACATAAGCTAACACCAGAGACTTCACTGGCTACTCATATTTTAGGTTAGTGATATGGTAAAAACGCATTTACATAGCGACAAATATTACACATACATCATTTGCTTACCCTATATGATGGTTTTAAAGTAATATATTTTTAAAGTGGGTTATTGCGCCTGTCTTGGCCGTGACCAAAAATACCACTATTAATTTATCAATCATAAATAAATAAAAAAATCATAACATGCAAATGTAATTAGACTAATGTAAAAATTCACTAATGAGTCGTCTGAAGTTTTGCCACAGAAATACAGTCATGTTTGTTTGATAACTCATGTACGCCAGTATACATGTAATAACTGGAGCTGCAAATCAAAGAGAAGTACTTGCATCCAAAATTAGTATTTGTTGCTGACTCGTTTACGTTGTAATTTCGCTTGTAACATGACACTCCTTTCGTTAATTAGTGACGTGACATACAGCAAGTGTTATCAAAAAACATTTATTTTAATATATCTAACTTTATTTAAATAGATTAACGTATATATCATCCAATATAATTTGGATAAAACACATCATCTATTTATACGTGTAATTTAAAAAGAACGTTCGAAAGTGCCTACAATCCGTGTTTAATCTTATAATTCAGCACATTCATATGGATGTTTTATTTTTACTTTGGCAAGTTGAAAAGGCGGTGACTGAGACTGCAGGGATTCTTAATTTCTTGAGTGAGAACCAAGGATTCACAAGTGCAATCCACCCACAAGTTGAACCGAAGACTACATACAATAACAAAAAAGTCGCTTTCATGCTATCCCATTGGAAATCCTCGGAGGAGTGAATCCATCTGTGGAAGTTCTATGGCAGAAATGGTGACGACGATGTTATATAAGTACCACGCAAGTTTTGGATTAACATGTAATGAAAAAATCAGAAAAAGTGTTAAAATAAATGCATATCTCGAATCAATGTTTATAACAAGTAAGGGATGCGTTTACGTATCTATATTTGCACGAAGCGCACGATTCCTAGAATTAATGTTAATTGTTCTTGTGTTAATTGCACTTGACATATTTTTGGAATGATATCTAACTAATCTATGATTTGTGTTCTTAGAATATTCCTATTTTATTTGTTAATTTTGCATTTCATAGACAAAGATTCGAATTACATCGGAATACGCAGAGACTGGCTTATCAATTGAGAATACAAATAAAACAAAAAATGGGTATAATAAAAAAATCATTACTAGTGAAATATTTTAAAAAAAATGCTCTATGTTAAAGTTTTTTCTTCTATGTATCTCTTTCACTTGTTTATAAAAGAGGTGAGCAGTAGTCAAAATATAAAATAAAAATATCAATAAACACTTTCGATATTCCCTCAGTAACTCATGAATGCCCTGTGTTAGAGTTCAAAGCGACAGATTAATAGAGCAATAGAGCATAGTATCACGAAACTACAAAATGTCGACTGACAGTAAATTTGGTTGTGTGGTAGCTCAATTGTAAAGCTTGATCATTGTTTACAGTTTCAAAGCTATTCTCTGTTATGTAATTAACTTGGATGAAAATGATGTCAACGTGGTTCGTTAGTCTAATTTTTGATATTAACTTTTCCTAAATAAGGCAATTGTATTTAAAAAAAATACGACATTCTTTATTTAAGACTACATATAATTTGAAATTTTTACACCTATTTCTTGAAATTGTGAAATATAATTATATTAGATAGAAAACTACATATAAATTATATTAAATTTCTAGATTGAGAAAAACGTTCAGGAAGTTTTTGTCGGACGGTTAACAAATCTATTTTATGTTTCGTTAAAATAACTAAAAAGCGCTGCACAGTACATTAGATAAGACATTGAGATTCCCACCCATTCATAAGTGTTGTCTGCAGACCTATAAACAAGAAAAATAACACAGTCCCGATCCAAGAATCCTCGTCTGCTAACATTAAAGAAAACAGACCGTGAAGAATTATTATGCACAAAGCTGTTACAGAGCGTATTACAACGCGACTAAGCCCCCATCTCGTATTTAAGTGCACAATGAGAAAAGTGTCGGACTATTCAAATGAGGACACTACACGAAGTAATTATTCGAATAGCTCGAATTACAGCTGCATTAACTCGCTAACCCAGCAATTTCTGTACACAAATCTTACAACCGCTTCGTGACAGTATTATCTCTTGGCATTAAGTTCGTAGCTGCTACTGTGATTTACGTTGTATTGCTAGCACGGTTTATGGACACGACTTCTTTATGACGTCAAACCACCTACGCTATTACATTCGAGGAATTTGCGAAGTTGCAGCAAAGGCGATTCTTTGGTATTTTCAAATGAAACTGTAATTTTCTATCACGATGGTTTTAACACTTAAAGGTTTATACATTAGATTTTATTATTCCCGCACCTTCTCGGATTTGTTAAGTGCGAATAATTTTTAGCAAAGTTCTTCCATCTTTAGTAAATTTATTGACATTGGATAAAATTCATATTAAGATTCTTTTCATTCGCTGACTTCTGTCAACATTTATTAATAATAGTAAATGGGACCGGTCGAGAAAAGATCGCACGTTTTTATTAACCTTAATTAGGTGCCCGACTGCAACAAACAAAGAACTAAATGAGTAGCCCAAAAAGAAGCGAAAAAGAAAATGACTTGTAATTTTACTCTAATGATACGCGGTGGTCGGTCCCTGGATTTTTTTAGTTTACTTTGAACTATTTAAGTTAAGAGTACCTATTGCCGGGGTGTGCAAAACCGGCATTAAATACCGATGCACCAAATATATTCTTATTCTAAATGACTTACAAAAAAAATATGTTATAATATTACGGACAAGTTCTGATTTGTAAAGTGTTCAATCAAAACATCGGTCACCACTGGCCATTACCACAGTTAGTGCGTTGTAATATGCGATTATTTTATCTGATACAACGGTAATTAACACCAATTTTACATCTTGCAAAAATAGAGGAATAATTATTTTATTGTATCTGCCCGTAAACTTTTATAATCTCATGATCTCCATTCTGGCAGAGGCTTTCACAAAGAATACTTTTTATGGTAATGTGGCTGTTCATCTGAGTCTACCCATTCGATTGTCTTACGGGCCCTTAGAGTAACACCTACCAGCTTCTACGTTTGAGTCGCTCCTTAATTTATTTATGACTTCTTTGGTTGTAATCCAAGTCTCTGCTTCTTATGATAAGACGGGAAGAGTAAGTTGCTGAAAAATTTGTGCTTTCTGGTGGGCCGTTAGATTCATCTTGAAAAAGATAACTAGTTTTGAGAATGCTGCCAATCCTAGATATATTCAATTTATAACACTTAATAATGTTTTATCTATCTGATACTAGTAATGTAATGTAACAATTACAAATTCATATAGAGTTATGTATACTTTATATTGTATTTTTTGTTGTTTTTCTCAAATAAAATAAAACGTCAATTATAATATTAATCGATGACTCATAACTAAAGTGTATAATAGTATCTAAATGTTGCATCTAAATAAACATTTATTTATTTACTTTATAAATAAACATGTTTGTGATTATCAACACAATAAACGGTTTCAACTGGTAAATTTGCTTTACAAGGAACCGGTCGTGTACTATCGTTCGAATGAACATTGCCGCAGGTCATAGTTGTCACATAAACGTTTATCGGAACATAGAATGCAATTTGAAACGATTTCGCGAGATAGCAGCGAATTTACTCACGAGCACAGCTAAACGAACTACCAGAGTTTATGTCTCAAAAATTATGGCGTTGCAGCAGGAATTTACTTCAGTAAAGTAAAATTCACATTGCAACACCTTTACGATATATAAAAACAATAATTAATGAAGCCTGAATTAATTCAGTAGCTAGTAATATTTATTGTTTGCCTGCATAACATTAGGTACGTGCTTTAAAAGGACTATCAGAGCACTATTCATCAAGATAGTCCCAATCACCTTGGCAAATTAGCCAGATAAGCATAACCTCTACCTCCTAGAAAGAAGAGAATGTGGAAGTGAATTTGGAGTGAAAATATAAAATTTATTAGATTAACAACGATATACAAATTAGTGTTAAGCATATTTAAAAAAAAAACGGCAGTCAAATGAATCGATGACCGAAAACCTCGAAAAAAGTTGAATCGAATCGTATTTTTATTTTTTTATTAAGCTATGATGAAAGTTGTTACGCAGTGACATAATTGATAAATTCTGGGTGATGACACGATACGTCACAAAAAAAAAATTAAATTTCTTCTGTCCCTAAGTGTCATATAATTGATTTTACTCAAGACTAGAAAAGGCGCGTTAAATAACAATATGACTTCAGAATCATTTGCTTTGACTACCGAGAATAGTGTGAAGGTAATAAAAACGACCTGTGCTTGTTGTGAGCTATTTACAGATCAGTGCGCATTTGAATCCACCTATTTTAAGTTAAAGATTGCCATTATAGAGAAGTTCAACTCATGTCATGACGTACCTAAGTTATCACTATAAGTTATTCAAAGTAGATAATAAAATTACTAAATTAATGATTCTTAATAAGCATTACTAACTCTGTTCGTGACGATTATGAAACAACGTGTCAAGAATATGCACTGATTGTATTTGACATGTGCATGTTACAGACCTACTCAGATGTATGTTTTGTAATTTTAAATCTCTATGTTCCTCCTATACACTTACCAAATGCATGATGGAACGTCTTATTAGTAAATAATAAATAAAATAAAATTTTACTATCTGTGGTGTCTTTCAAATGAGAATTTAGTAATGTTTACACACTATTGATTTGCGTTAGAAATAATGGCTTAATAATAATAACGCATAACACTTTAGCAAAGTCAATGTCTAAAAAGTTATCATAGTTTTCTCTTTATTTGTTACATTTTTCCTATAAAAATTTTAAAAAATATGCCTATAGATATTGTGTCGGTGTGATCACATGTAAAAAAATAACGTAAACGTAAACGTAAATTAAACACGTAAATTTATTACAAAACTTATAACCGACTAAGTACGAGTATGATGAAAATGTGTGAAATTCATCATTTCAGCTGTAAGGCGTTTATTGCTATATATATATATTGGAAGACAATTAGAAATCAGCCTCCTTCAACGACCTTAACAAGGTCATCTTTCTACCTTTTTTGAGTAGACTTCCTGCGCTGCCTTTGAGGGTCCGTGGTAACCACTTCACGGTACTTGCCAATCCGCTGGGCTATGGCGGTTACTTTCGTTATCGTTCGCTCATTTCGTAATTTCCTCATCCCTGATTAATTTTAAATAATTAAGAAAAATAGCTTGTAAATGTAAAAGTATTCGTAAAGTAGTATAGCAAGCATTCGTTCTTTGTAAAATATTATTATTGTTACATCTATGAATAGAATTGTAGACACCTTAAAATGTTGTATGCACAGATTATAACGAATAAAATTGATAAAAGAGAGGGCTAGTTATATTTTACCAATCTATGGTTCGATCTCTAATACTTGGGGTGGATTTGTTTTCCAAAATATCACTGGGGTATACACCGGAAATATAAATTGAATTCTTATCTAGATTTCAGAGTTACCGTTTAGTTTCAGAATACGTATTGAATTATTATTAAAACTAAATGTATCCTGGAATAATTTATTAATCTGTAAATCACTTTTTAAGCAATTTTTGTATATGTTTTCATCACATTGTGAGTAATAAAATGTTATAGGTATAGCTATTTTACATTAAACATTATTATGAGATGATATAAGCGTTAATCGACAGAAAATTTCCTTTACTACAAAATAAAATTAATATATATTATTAAAAGTAATAAAAGTTAACAATTAACAAAACTTTTCTTCATTCAGTGAGTCTGTTATCGGTGCAGTATGGCATACATGTTGTTAATTCTTTAATTGAATAAAATTTTGGTCATAAAGTCAAAAACCAAATGCACCCTTTTACCAAATATCAAAAGGAAATTTATGAAGCTTGCTATAAAATCGTACGTGTGCTGGGGGTAGAAGTCTTTAAGAACGAAAGGTCCTTTGCCACAGCGAGTAAGAGTCAATATTAGCGTAATATAAAAAGCAATTCGCATGCCAGACACGGCACGGGGCTTTCATCCTTGCCCATTCAAACTTTTTATGCAGATTACATAATGTTCTTTACGACATGAGATGGCAAACTTTACTTAAGGAGTAAATATTTAGGTATCCACATCTCGAATACGTACTATTTGTTTTTTAATATTGTATTTCCGTCTTTATTTCTCATTAAGAAAACAGCAAATATTTATAATTGATAATTTGAGCAATGAAATTAAATTATTCGTTAAAATAACTTATGTTATGTTATAACTTATATAACCTACTGGCTATTTCTGTACAACTTTCCTTGTCATGTGGGGTAATCCTTAATAATAAAGCCTTCCGTTAGGAAGACAACGAAAGGTAACGTCGGAATTCTACTGGCAGAAAACCCCATAGTCTTCTTTGACAATTTCGTGTACTACCGCAGTTTCAACGACATTGGCCTAGTGCCTCAACATCTCATGACAGAGTTGAAATTCTGCGGGGTCAGGACATACGTACGGCGGATCACTCCAATACTTCGTAAAGTCCTGATAACAAGGTAAGAACAGTTCGTGAATCTCTGCTCCAACCCAGGTCGACTGATAGAGGATGCTCATAAGACATAAGTTTATATGTTTAAAGGAAAACTAAATTCTAAATTTCATATTGCAAGGACCGCATGATCATACTAACACATCGTATCTTTAAAACAGAATTGGTTCACGTACACGTAGTTTAATCGGGACAGTTTCTTTGACAATACAATTCGGTATAAATTTGAATCGTGGTGTATTGGAAAGTCCGTGCAAAACATTAAATATGAAGCTTGGATATACCCCGAATTATATTTAAATAAATGTTCTATGGCTTAAAATTTAATTTAGTTTTCTCTCGCTAATCATTTCTTTCTTAGTTATACTTTAAATTTGACTGTAATAGAGTATAACTGTTTCTTTTTCTGCGTCCTTGTAAAAGCAACTACAAAATCTATCTATAATGTAAAATAGTAGTACCTAAAATATTTTATCACTCATAATGTGGTGATAACATAAAGAATTGTTCCTTAAAGAGTGATTAATAGATTAATTTATTACTTCGGGAAATATTCAGTTTTTATAATAACTCAAAATGTAATTGTTCTGATGCTGAAAAGTAACTACGAAAGCAAGATAAGAATTCCATTTATATATCCGGTGTATACATACTCCCAGTGAAATTTTGAAATCATATCCACCCCTAGTATTAGAGATCGTATCAAATATTGGTAAGCCCTGTCTTTTATCAATCCTATTCTTAAAAATTTGTCCAGACAACATTTTTTTTAAGATGACCTCTACAATTCTATTCAACAATTACAATTTTTCGAATACCTTTAAGCATAAGATACTTTATTAAGTTATTTTAAATTAATCGGGAATGAGGAAATTACGATATTAGTGAACGATAGCGAAAGTAGCCGACATAGTCCGGCGGGTTGGCAAGTAGAAGTGGTGGTGGGCAGGTCACATAGCGCGCAGAAGAGATGACTGCTAGAGACAGTCAGACGCTGCATAGGATGTTTACCCAAAATTTAAATGGATGACTGATCATACATTTGGTAAGTGTATATGGGGAACATAGAGATTTAAAATTACAAAACATACATCTGTGCATGTGCACATGTCAAATACAATCAGTGTACAATCTTGACACGTTGTTTCATAATCGTCACGAACAGAGTTAATTATGCTTGTTAAGAATTATTCGTTTATTAATTTTATTATTTACTTTGAATAACTTATAGTGATCACTTAGGTACGTCATGACATGAGTTGAACTTGTCTATAATGGCATTCTTTAACTTAAAATAGGTGGATTCAAATAAGCACTGATCTGTAAATAGCTCACAACAAGCACAGGCCTTTTTTATTACTTTCACACTGTTCTCGTTATAACTAACATTTGAGAATCATGATTCTCAAGTTATATTATCATTTATCACGCCTTTTTTTTTGGTCTTGAGTTTCAAATATTTAACAATAACTAACAGAAGAAAAATATGGTTTTAGTTGTGTGAATTATTTCTCAAGATATTCCCATTACATAATAACCTTCGTGCCTTAATAAAGAAATTTATAAAATACCCAATTGATTTAGCGATTTTGGAGTTATTCGCTAAGCGAGTCATTTGACGGCTTTTTTTTGTTTAAAGAGAATATTATACTCAACCCATATGAATATTTTTATTACTATGATATATGAGATGGCTTCTCCCATACTCTTCTTTTTAGAAGCTAGAGGTTAGGTCAATCTAACTAGTTTGCCAAGGTTATTAGGACCATCTTGATCCTCGACGCTGTAACTCTGAACAGCGCACTGGTTATAATTTTGAAGCATGTCCTAAGGTTGTCCAGGCATGAAATGCGTCTTTTTTCTGACTTAAATAGCTATAGCTCTTAAATTTAAAACAGTAAATCTTACTATCTACTGATTGTATTGAGGCTTTGTTAATTATCCTTTTTATACATCGTAAAGGTGTTGCAATGAGAATTTTACTCTACTAAAGTAAATTCCAGCTGCAACGCCATAATTTTTGAGACATAAACTCTGGTAGTTCGTTTAGCCGTGCTCGTGAGTAAATTCGCTGCTATCTCGCGAAATCGTTTCAAATTGCATTCTATGTCCCGATAAACGTTTATGTGACAACTATGACCTGCGGCAATGTTCATTCGAACGATAGTACACGACCGGTTCCTTGTAAAGCAAATTTACCAGTGGAAACCGTTTATTGTGTTGATAATCACAAACATGTTTATTTATAAAGTAAATAAATGAATGTTTATTTAGATGCAACATGTAAGATACTTATTATACACCTTGGTTTTGATTTATCGATTTATATTGCTACTTTTTCTTTTTTTTTGCTAGAAATACTTAAAAAAATACTCTAAAAAGTACACATTACACTATATGAATTTGTAACTGTTACATTTCTATTACATCATGTTACAGTTAGAATACATTTAGGATTGGCAGTATTCTCAAAACTAGTTATCATCTAACTAACTAACTATCATCTAACTAGTTATCCTCAAGATGAATCTAACGGTCCACCAGAAATAACAAATATTTGGCATACATACTCTTCCCTCTCCTCTACATATCATAAGAAGCAGAAACTTTGATTACAACAAAATAAATCATACACAAATGGGTGTACTTTAAAATTGATGGATGTCACTGTAAGCGACCGTAAGACAAACAAGTGGGCAGACTCAGATGAACAGCCATTTTACCATAAAGAATATTCTTTGTGAAAGCGTCTGCCAGAATGGAGACCATGAGATTAGAAAAGTTTACGGGCAGATACAAAAAAATAATTATTCTTCTATTACTGCAAGATGTAAAATTGGCTAAATTCGATTTTTGATGTACACTGTTAGCTGTATTGGCTTTTACAGCCTCACCGGACTCAGGGCTCGTGGAACCGAAATCCGCGAACTAATAATCTAAAAAAAATTCTACGTCAGATGCGTCACTCGACGTTTTACATTGGCTAATTGTTACCTAATATATAAAACTGGTGTTAATTACCTTTGTATCAGATAAAATCATCTCATATTACAACGCACTAGCTGTGGTCATGGCCAGTAGCGACCAATGTTTTGATACAATTCATTGCAAATCAGTAATACTGTAACATTATTTTTTTTGTTATTGAATTAGAATAAAATTACATTTGATGCGTCGGTAATAAATGCCAACTCGGCAATAAGCACCCTTACCTTAACCAGTTCAAAGTAAAGTGAAAAAATCCAGGGATTAACGACCGCGTATCATTAGAATAAAATTATAAGTCATTTTAACCATTTCTTTCTGGGCTACTCATTTAGTTCTTTGTTTGTTGCAGTCGGGCACCTAATTAAGGTTAATAAAAACGTGCATTCCTTTTTCAACCGGTCACAGCTACTATCATTAATCAATGTTAACAGAAGACAAGAAATGAACTAAATCTCAATATGGATTTAAACCAATGTTAACTAATGTCTCGAAATACTATAATAGTAAAAGAAATGTTAAACAGCTAAAGACGTAAGAACTGCTAAAAACATTTTATACCTAACAAAATGTTTCACTGATTGTTCGTATCAGTGAAACATTAGACGTGGTATTTAAATTTACTCATTGGTTTTAACAGGAGAAGTATTTTTAATTTAACTAGCTCAAATTTTCGCTTCTTTATCTATAAAAATGTAGCCGAATTAGCCAAGGCGTTTTGTTTTTTAATATATTTTTTTAAAGATTGTTTATTTTTTCTTAGGAACAAAACTGTAGAAAGTAATAATGAAAAATAGTTATCACCAAAATATATAATTTATAACTTGATACGAAACATCTGTATGTAAGCACATTCCATATTTATCGTAAATATTTTGTCATTTGCCAAATATTTGGCTGCCATATGTAAAAGTTTTCAGGTAGGCATGTTCGCGTGCGCATTTATGTGCATGACATCTGCTGCCATTCGATAACTTGCCAATTTCGATGGAGAGCCCACTTGGATTCAGCCCAACTTGGCTCCAATGTCACATGACCCGTGCTAATAAACCACTGTTGCTTAGAAGTTACATCCAACCCTCGTGATTTAATGTCGGCGGCTTGAATTTATGTTTAAACTTGTACTATGGTTTACTTAAACATTAATATGTATAATCCTGTACGTAATATTTTTCGGCCAGTAAACGTGCTCTTTCATTTCTGACCTCATTAGCCAGCTCACAGCCGCTCTACGAGACACGGAAAGGCTCGGGATTTCTTTGTGAGGTATTATGAGGATGATAAAATTTATAAACGAAGGATACTAAATGGCATAGTCCAGCGGATTGGCAAATGGAAGAGTACCGCTGGAGTCTTAATGAGTGGAGACCTCGTACTGGCAAATCTAGCGTAGGGTGTTTACCACAAAAAAAAAATTTAAGGTCATAATAGTAAAGTTTGACGGTTATTTCAAATATATGGGAAAGGCTTGGGTATAGCTATGGAGTTCTACAGCTGAAATAGTGATGATATGGCACTTTTAAAGAATTTATGACACTATAATAGTTCAACACGCTGACATTACACTTAAAGCTTTCAGGATAACACAACATTCGCATTTTATAAAATTTATTCGTTTTTATTAACTCATTATGTTTCAATTTTACCTTTTGCTATTGATATGGACACCACAAATTATTATCATGTACCATTCGGTTTTTTTTTTAAATACTAGTAAGTTGACCTGTTTGTGTTATAGGATCTACCGATAACAATGCGAGTTTTTTTGATACAATCAGCTGCCTCCTTAGATTTTCTATATTCAAAAGTGATTGATTTGTCGCAATAAAATGATTAATGATATTAAATTTGTTAATAACAAACAAAGTATACTGAAAAGTTTTTTATTTCCTTACAAAGCTTTAGCTATTATATAAATAATATATTTATATTTTGTAAAACTATTGTAATACCATGTTATGATTATTTTAAGATAAATCTTTTACACAGTAATTAGATTTTCTTAATAGATCGTCAAAGTTATTTATTTCATGTTTTTTAAGACACGGAAGACGCTGTAGTCAGGCTGCTTCCAACCGGTCCTATTAGGAATCTATGGGGGAGACCAATATCCAACAGTAAATATTCTACACATAAAATGATGATGATGATAAAGCAGAAAAATCAAAATCTCTATCATCTCTATCTGTATATTGTAATTGTATTGTTGCGTGTTAGCGTCCCATAAGTCTTAATTAAAATTTTAACCAAAAAAAAATGTAAACACGAGAAATGTCACATAAATTGCAATACAGTAAAAAGTTGTTCAAAACTTGGCGGGGGACGGTACATCTCAAGTGGCGTGGGATCATGGAAGCATGCTATCGGTTCAGCGGATCTTTGTTTTATAACAAACATTCTAATGCGCCCGCGCGAGACAGAGGAGTTTAAATCCATTGTCCGGGAGAAAGACCCTGGTCTCAGCCGCGTTCACTAGCTAGGTTAAGTCTCACGCGCCGACGCACACTCTTTGTGTCGGTTGCGTTCACCAGCTATGTGACGTCTCACGCGCCGGAACCAATTCGAATTTACGTTATAAATTCTCGTCTCCGTTCTTCAAATTCATTCACGGAGCATCTTTAAATTCACGCCACAATCTTTACATCGCCTAGCATCCCCAAGGGGTAAGTGTTGAACAAATATTATAAAAACAATAATATTAAGTAACGTTTAGCTATAAGTTAGAGCTCAATATTTTGTCTGTGTTCATAGATCATTATATATTCCTTTTTATTTTTTAATTTATTTATTTGTTTACCTCTTCAAATAATTGCTTACGGTGTTTCTTCCCTTCCTTCATCGCAAGCCATCTCGGGGTTCACGGCCAGCAGAACAAATGTACATATATTTGTGTGTAAAATATAGCTCTGACATTTATTCACAGCTGCGAGTTTTATAATTTAGATAACCTTCTGTCATTGAGGTTGAATCTATTCGTACTTCGCACCGGCACGAATACATCCTGTCAACTACCGGCACTCTTTGTTTCTACCTACTGTCACCTGACCAGTCGTGGGAGATCGTGTAGCTGCTCACCACCACCATCAGGGGAGTACCGACCTGTGGTGTTAATTCAGACCAGGCCTTCTGCCCACTACCCTTTTAAATAAAATATATTTATCTTCTGTTGCGGAGTTCGTTGTATCATTTTACAACCCTTTAATTTAAGATTTTTTTTTCTTACGGTACAATATATGTAACTAAATGGATTTCAAGAAAAAGTTATATTATCCGAATAAAAATGATAGCGAATATACCTTTGTTTCAGGTTGGACCACTGTTTAACATGCCACGTTCAGTATTAAATACGCTTGAGAATTATTAAAGGAATGCTTAGCGTGCCTCGTGTGTTATAGTTTCGTGCAAATATTTGCTGAATTGTGCAAGTTGGATAGGCCATAGAAACTCCCACGAGCTCTTAACTGACAGTTACTTTCAAAACAATTACGCTTCGTGTCTTTTGTTTATGATATATGAACTCTTTGTTTACGAAGCCCGCATGCGATATTGTTTTCTTTGCATTTATTTTTATTATATTCTGCGAACTTTAGCTATATACAAATGATACATGCACAAATTTTATGAGAACCTTGTAGTGAAATAATACTAAAATCCAAACTACAATTATTAAGATGATTGATGTAAATATTAAGAGTTAAGTTTTTGTAGTATTAAGAGTTAAGATTGATGTAAATTTTATTTTTGAGCTTTACATCTGTGCTCATTTTATATTTATATCTTATTGCCCCAAACATAACAAACTGCAATTTTTATTTTTTTTCTGTCCGGAGTATATTTAGCCACTTTTAAATAGTGTTATTGAATTATGGTGATAGTTAGTAAAAATCGTTTAAGGACTCTCTTATTAGAAACTATAATATCTATTTAAGAGTATCATTGTGTCCCATTGTTATAGCGTATGCTAACCTTATATGTGATCACGTTTTAACTATTTGCATATAATGGTTGTTTGCAGTCCAATAATGTCAACTTGCACAGAATTCTTGAAGATGTTAACGCTGATCTTTGATTTCTCTATTGCTTTCAAGCGTGACATAAATGTGAAATAATTTTCAGTATTCGTTCGACGTTTTCTAGTTTTATAATATATTTAATAGCATCCTTGATGTTAAATACAGCTTTAGTATTATTATAAATAAATATTTTATTTGGAGGCAATAATTTTTAGAGAGGTTTTATTAGAAATACGTAACCTATTAGATATTTCGTACGAGTTATTATTGTTTGATGTTTAATCAAATAGTTCCAGTCGAAATTATAAATTGCGATCGATTATTAGTAAAAATAATTAGAAATACGAAGATCCGTTGACGAACGAAAGTAGACATACATAGACCACCGGATGGGCCAGTTGAAGTAGCAGTGGGCATGTCACAACGTGAAGAACAGACGACTGGTAGGGCATTAAAGTTTTTAAGTGAAGACCACGGACTGGCTAGTGTAGCACAGGATATCGACCCACATGGCTATTAGACGACGCTGATGTAGGCTATTTCTATACAAAGCTATTGGAAAACTATAAGAGTGGCCAACGTCCAGTTTTGGAAGTCTTATGACTAAATTGATAATAATAAAGTTTAATGTGACTACTTGTAAAATGATTGATGACATTTCTTCTTCTGTAATTACTATAAATCTGATGCCGCTTAGTAATCGAACCTACTCCGTACGATTATAATTTTCATTTTTTTAACTAGAATAGTCTTTATTTAAAAGTATATTTATACCACTGTTGCAAATATTAGTTATAAAATGAATTGAAAGACAACAATGTAAAAAGTGATTTGTTATTTAGTTGCGTAAATCCGTAAGTCACGGATCGCTTGTGTCGTAACTACGGACCCTTATGACGTAATCCTAGCCTGGCAGGGCCTTTTGATCCCGTCATAGACTTCAAAGGCACGAGTGCAGTGCATTGTAGCGGATTTCGAGACTGTTTAGCACGGTTTCGCTTGTAAGCCGGGATTAGTCCGACGTGTCATGCAGTCACTGCAGTGTTTAGTACCTAATTGGGGCTGTCCGGGTAATGTACAATGTATTCGGACATGAAACGAAACTTGCTACTAACATATACAACTATTGAATTTTAGTTTAATTTTTGATTACAATTTCGTCAGAACGATTTGTGATATTAATTATTAAAATTAATACATAATTAATTTCTTTCAATGCGCAAATGAATAAAACAGTATACGTAAATTACGATTAAATTATATGTAAAGATAATTTTTATTAAAACAATTTTTTAACAGATTTTTGTATAGAACGATACGTTTTAATAACTATAGAATAAAGTTCACAATTTATTTTTGTGAACGTACGATGAATTCTTCGAGGTTTTTTCAAGTGGGCATTTACACGCACTTTTGAATCGTCAATTATTATTATATTATAAGTAGTGAGCTACCACCGACCTGGAATACTGATCTGCTGAGAAGAGTCGGGCAGAAACAGAACAGCTGCAAACAATGCTTATTGCATATACAACTAATTATTTAAATCTAATTGAAGTTGTTGAAAATAAATTTGTTTTATATACGGATTAGAAAGATTCATGTAATAACATTTTGATAAAATTAGGTTATAATTGATTTCTTCGAACATGCAAGCGTATTATACAACGTTCATTCGTATCATATGGTGCCCATAGACCACAGTACGCATCGACTAATTAAGGCTTAAATAATTTTTGTTAAAAACATTATTTTTTCGTTGTTCGATTATAAGAATTTAAGTTAAATATAAGTATAAGATGGGAACAGAGAAACTAGTTCACGATACACATGAAAGATCTTTAAGATCATCAGAGAATCTGAAATTAAAAATGGCGGCCCATTCTTCTTCGTTTATGGCCAAATCTTTTACCACGCAGGCCATTCGATTGTAGAATGTGTTGCCGCTGAGAATAGACGTGTTAACTCACTACATATTTTTAAGAAAATGGTTAACAAATATTTACTGTTCTAAGGATTATTCATATTTCAATTTTTTTTTCTTTCTCCGTTCTTTTATTATTTCTCAGGCACGTGGGATCCAAGTTAGTTCAATGTTTTAATTTATAAAATTGAAATATGTACCATATATATTATAAGTATATATAGTATAAAGATATGTATGTATATTTGTGTATAATGTTTTGTAAACGTTAACTATCCTTTATTTATACTTCTTCAGTTTCCATACTATGGTTGCCTGGAAGCAATTGGCTCGTGTGATAAAACCGCTCATTTCACTTTTTATTTACTATTATGCAACTATGTATATATTTTCTAGCGAGTACAATATTGAATATTAAGTTAAAAAGTTTTTTGAACGTGCAAGTGATTGTAATTTTGGTATTGTCTCAAACAAACTTTGACAAAGCTTGATAGGATATCATTTGCAATTAGCGGCATAGGCTAGTTGTGAGCGAAAGCGTAGATAATTAATTCGGTGTGCGTCCGGCGTCTGTCGGTGTCTGGTTGTGTTTCCGCGTGCGCCGGCTGTCTGGGAGCAGGTACTGTTGGCGTGCCCTCCGCGCCCGCGCATGACCCTCGTTCGCCTGCCGGTAAATCGTAGTGAGTGGACAGTAATGGTAGTGCTATGTGCACGCCACATGTAATATTGGTAAATAATTACAAAAAGTGTATTGGTATATATTTTATTATGAATTTTAAAAGTATGATATTACGAATTAATTTATTGTGTATTAATTTATTTTTATTAAAACTATTCTGATTACTCTTTCACTCAGAAATATTCTTGGTTGAATTTAAAAACACGCTATTTACATTGAGAATATTATTTTGCCCGTATACGAAGCCAAAGATATTGCATGGAAATATGTTATAGCAGATATTGAGAATTTAATTTCAATTTGTTTTTCTCTCTAAAATGTATTGTTTGACCAAAATAATTCATTATGTTTCTTGTTAAAATTATACAAGATGGCTTATGAAAAGACTTTATTTTGATTGTAGTAAAACGAAGGTTCATCTTTGTTTTGTTTAAAGATGTTGGATACAAAAAAGTTGGTTAGAAACAAGTTACCATTCAACATGACATTAGTGTTAGCAACGTTGGCTTCTCTAATTCGCGGGCAAATGATTGAAGGGCCAAGTGCAGCCGTTCATTGTCTGCGGCATATGGGCTGTCGGGTAGGCCGCGGCTTGCGCTATTTGTCAGGCGCGATCGTCTGTCGCGCTGTGCCTCGTACATAACTAATTGCGGCTGTAAATCGTCGTCCGGACGAACGACAACCGACCGACGCACCGCTAAAGAGACGGCCCCTGTTTTAATTAAACACGCACAGATATTTTAATCGTATTTGAAGAAGTGATTTTTGCGCGTACTAATAACTAGTTATTTCTCAAAAGGTTAACTGACACTTTATCAAAATTGACGCAGTCTTCCGGTTCACTTAAGCTAAGTTATTTAATGATACCTTTACTTAATGATGATTTAACAAATAATGATTTAACTTATTAATAGATTCCTGCGTTGTTCCTACCAGTAACCACCTTAAGGTTGTGACCAACGGAATAATTTGTTACGATGGGCGGCTAGGCGGACAACGGTGATTACCTGCATTCTTAACGCTAGCGAAATATAGTAGAAAATGACTCTATAGATTAAAGCTGCCATTTGTAACACTTCTACGGTGTTGGCAGTTTTATAATTCAATAAGTAGTAATACGTTTGAAAGTCAAGTAAGTTGTAAGTTTTAGAGCTTGCTATCTGAAGCTGGAACTTACTCTGTTTCGTAAGCTTACGCATTTAATAGAACAAAATATTTTATAACACTTAAAAGAAATAATTTTTACGTACTGTGTTTGGAAGTAGAAATAGGCGTGACTGACCAAGGTGGTAAACTAAACAGCTTATAGTGGAATAAACCTACCATAATTAATTTTAAAAAGTTTCTATTTGGTTGAATATGATTTATTGTCTTTTCAGCCGTAGGATGTGGACACTGGACATAAGTCACCACAAAAGTTTTTAAAAATAATTGGAAAAAACTTAATGAGTACACATGTATATCAGAGTGAGCGCTTTTTTTAGTTTAATTAACGCGTACGAATTGTTTTGCTCTCGCAGATTTTAGCAATAGTGTGATTACATCTTTATATTTATGCTTTATGGTGCACGGTGCCACGTTTGTTTTAATTCACTGTATTTTTGTATGTGAAGAAAAGTATAGGTTTTAAAAATTATGTAGTAATATTTCCAATTTTGTGCCTGTAAGAACAGATGTTTTACCTTTAGTATTATGCGATTAATACAGTATATATGTCACACACTAGTTGTAAGATATAAAAAATTACACGCAATGTTTATGGAAACTAACGCATCTCGATCTTTATTGTTTTAAAAAGCAAAATTAGATCTCGTCTCACGCACATATCGTGATAAATGAGGCGTACTCGCAGCCGCTGGAGATTGACGCGGAATCGCTTAACATGATGACAGCTCCTGATCTTATAATGGACAGCGTAAGGGATTTCGCTTTAGTACTTCGACAACGTAAATAGATTTTACTTTTGACGACGTAAGGCCTTGAGTTAGTTTCTGATATTTTAGTATACGTTTCGACTATAACATCATAGTTTTATTACGGCTTTGTATTTTTGAATAGCTTATTTTGACATTAGTTTATAAAGTGCTCTAAATATTTATTTCTTTTCAACAATATGTTTATTTTAAATTTATATTGTTTGAATTTTTTTAATATCTCTTTTATATTGGATATTTATACCGATCTTTAATATATTTGCTTGATATCTTTAAAGATAATGTTTAATTTAATAAGAAAAACTATGATAAAACGCATTAACAACTTTTTCTATTCGTATAATCACATAAAATAATTGTAGATTTTGAGAATAAGAACTTGTAAAGAATTAGTTTATGTTGCTATATATGAAAACATTCATCATTTCTTAATAATTAACAAATCTATCTGTTACGATTGTGCGATGTAGATATATTTTTGATTACTTTTTTTTTATTATATTCTCTTTATTAACACTGGACACTAAGTTTAAAACTTTTACTGCTAAAAAGACTTAACATTCAATCAAGCACTACGTTGTCTTGAAAGTAATGAGGTTATAGTCAGGAATGTGATAGTGCCTTCTTTAACAGCAGGTGCAAACTTGAGTTTAAAGGATGAGCTGCTGAAATGGCTCACAGCATTGCGAGGACCCCGTAAAAAACACTAGTGCACCACTAAAAATATGTGACTGAAAACCGTCACCATCTGAACGATCAAAATAATTATGAATATGCATTTTATGGGTCACCGTAAGAAACCACCCATGGCCGTATTACTTTCTTCTTCTTTGGCGAGGAAAATAAAAACAAGTTATGTTCTATGTAATATATATTAAAGATACTTTTTATAAGCGTGATAACAATGGTGGCGACTATCCCACTGTCAGCGTCCGAATTTTAATGGTCGTTTGAATTTGAATTCGAATGAGCAATTATCAATTAACACTAAAAAGTATTGATAACTCTAGTGTCCAGTAACATGGAGCGTTCTCACTACGTCATCAACATCACGTCAACCGATAGATACCCACTGTAGGGCATAAGCCTCCCTCAAAGACCGCCTAGAACACCGGTCTTGCGCTATTTGCATTCAGCGACTTCTTGCGACCTTGACTATGTCGTCCGTCCCGTAGGCAGTTTATCCACGTTGCGCCTACCACCTTTTGGTCGCCACCCAAAAAACCTTGCCATTGGTTCAACGAACGATCTGCACCGCTCGCTGCCACTCCAGAAGAGCAATTCTTCTAGCCACGTCGGAGACCTTGTCGTTCTCTTTTAAATCCTACATTTTTTTACAATTTAAAAAAATTAAACCCAATATTATGATCACAGTTGACGTAAATAAATTTCGTGGAAATTTCTAATGATTATTTCAACAAGACACGAGCAGACTGCGCCGCGTGTCAGAAGTTAAAATATCGTTTAATTAATGTTTCGTGCCAACGCGTTTGCATTCGTGTACAACTTTACCCCTAAGCATTAAAGGTTATATTAAAATGATTATTTTGTAATTTCGGTTTACATTGAGTATGCATAATGCTTATGGTAGAGCGGTGTATTGCAAATGGACCGCGATGACTGGTCTCGCAATTAACATTCTCATATGTCGCCGCTCTCGAGGGCTCAAGACTGAAACCTTTATGACGCATTTATTAATTCGGTGGTAGCTTCATTTCACACTCGTATTGTATTTATGAATAAAAGAGATGATTTGTAATGTCCCTTATGTTTGTTACTACACGAATGTACTACACTTTAAACATTTTTACAGACCGCTATTCAATTTAATACACAAGGCATAACATGTTGAAAAAGATATTGAAATATATATTATTTTGTTACGTAAAAGATGTATAACGTCGTGATATCCACGCAAGTTAGTTTTTTTTAACATAAAAGTGTATTACACCTATGTTATTCGATGTACAATAAAGTTATTATAAATAGGTGAAAACTGTACCAATGACTGATTTTTTTAATGAAGACTTTCCGTACGACAGACACGTCCGAAAGTAACGTAGGAATCATTCAGTTAGATAGAGCGTGATATGAGTTAGGTATGATTGCTTCGACGGAATGAACTGTTTGGATGGAACGAATGGATCAAAATGAAACCGTGTGTCATAAATCAGACGGTCGTAACGCGAGGCTTAATGGAGCTGGAATTTGTTATACCATACAATAATGTTTGCGTAACCCTCACGCAACATATTACGAAATACAGTAGGATTTTTATCTATTTCACGGGGTAATCTAGAAAAGCTGTTACAAAATTTGTATTATTTTCGGAAATTTTGACCCAGCTCATTAATATTACAAAAGGAGAATTGGCAGAAGGCAGTCCCAGCTTTACGATGTAGGAAAGCGTTTGTTTTTACTTTTTAATTTTTTGTTTAATACCTGTGATTTTATTTTCTGTCGATGTAAAATAAAAGAGTACAAAAATAAAATACCTAAAAAACGTCGATTGCGGCAACAATTAAGCTTTCTTTCTCTCTAAACGCTTGGATCAGAATACGAGCTTTGCATGCAAGCCGTCCCTTTCGCGAGAGGAACCTCTGCGTGAAGTCACTTCATCGAAACTCTGCCTAAGTGACCTGAGAACTTGGTAGCCTTCCAAGAGGCTTTCGTAGTAGCTTTCTTGTTTTGACCTAAGATGGCATTTAAAACAGCGCGTTTGGAATCCACGTAACATTGTTGAAAGATGACTTTTTACAGAATTTTACTTAGATTCAATTTTTTTTATACAAATTGGGCTCTCCTATCATTCTTCTCATTATATACCTGTATATAAGTGTTCGCTATGTTCCTAAGTAGATTATATAATCGGGTCGCAATATGACGTCAAATCGAATTAAACATAAATATTTTTGTTTTGTAAAGGATATATAAACGAATTTGTGTATATAATATTTATCAGTAATACTAAATAAACATAAAAAAATTGTTTAATATTATATTGTTGAAATCAAACGTAACACACGAATATCTACCAAATAGAGAAGGATTTTATTATATATAACGCGACACATTTTACCAACCATTTAATTTTAGCTGTCTTTTATATTATCTATTTATAGCTTGAATATTTTTAAAGAGATTACGGAGAAAAATAAGAAAACGTGACAAGTTTTTCGATCAGATACTGTGAACTGTTGCTGCGAACGGCTTAGGGTTAGTTGTGTCGTAAAAATTCACGATAGACAATATCGTAAGCGTACTCTATGACGCGTCTCCAACGGACCTTGCTAAACTCCTAAACAGTATATTTAAAAATTGCTTATTTATAGATATTTGTGATTATTATTGGCTTAATATTGTACTGTATTATTTTTTTTTTCTTTACGGCTCACAATTTCTTACATTGCACAATATTAATTTTAGGAGGTAATTTACGCTATTAACGAAGTAAGCATCACAAAAAAAAATTGAAAAAAGAAAAACGTAATAAATAATATTTATTATGACAGTGGGTAAGGAGAGAACATGTTGAATGTGGGCGAAGTATATGTTTCAAAAATGCTTCGATTGTAGTTATTAATACATAGTATACAGCATACCGTGACATCCGCACGGCATAGGCCTCCCGTAAAGATTGTCACATACATAATATGCCACAGTATATTGTGCAGTATATCATTAATTATAATGTTGTGTATAAGTTAAAGAACGGTTTTAAGGCTTCATAACATGCTTAATATCTTATAGACATTACAAGTTCGGCATTTTATCAACATAAAATTTTTAAGTAGTTCTGTTGAAAGTATCAACTTGGTACAGTACCAGAAGAGATAGTTATAGTAATCTGGCAACATTCAGGTGCTCCAAAGCAATAGTAGAAACTTGAGAATAATAAGTGATTCTGGTTTTTTTCTTTCTCAGCGTTCCGTGTAAATCTTCTTTATTTTTCTCCACTTTTTCCTACTTTAGCCAATGAAGGTTATATCTCTGTACGTCATATATATATCGTCAAATTTCCATCGCATTAGTTGCCTTGCCCGTGGTCGTTTCTCATCTCGTGATCTTCATGGGTGCAGGCGCTTGCAACACGAACCTTGTTTTCTGGCAATATAGTCAAAACATTCGAGTATTTGAGTTTTGCTTCTCTTAGGTACGTTTGTTAATTTGCTCTGGTTTTTGAGCTATTTTAACATTCTGTTTCTTAGAGTGTTACCCACCAGTTTTCTCTCTCCACCCTTTGACAATGCTTAATTGTATTAGGGGGACCGGAAAGTAATGCCGTTTTTGTCGATATATTTTATAGATATTGTGTTTTTTATAGATAGTGATATTTATCGGAGCGATTATTTTAATCATTTTATTTTTATTAATATCGCGGTGGTCGCTAATACTACGACTTAATGGTAATTTTTATTATCTTATATAACTGTTTTTAAAAAATATGTTTTTGTCAAAAAAGAATTTGTTCGGTTCTTGTTCTGATTAAGTTAATGGTACTTTATCATGATTATCATTGTACTACGTTACGATGTTTAATCAAGCGCAGTTAACATCGATGTTTAAATCGCGCAATAAATTTTCCGCATTTGAATATTTAATAAAGTGTGTTGATAGTAAGTAGCGTATACATTATCATAAATAGCCGGATTAAGAATAAAACACGCACTGCACGTTTACACAGCATTCTCGAAATTGCGACTTTCATGTTAATAAACAGTCGTCGCAACCCGCTCCCGATGCCATGCGAATAAGTTATAAAAGGAATAGACATGATAATATTACGAATGTTTCCCTACGTAAAAAAAGATAACGACTATTCTGTGTATGTCCCGAATAATTGTACAAGGGTCGTATTTACTCGGTATGGAAGATTGAATGTCTTTGATCTACTCAGTATATGTATGCTGTATATTGAAGAGCTTGACTTTTTATTTACACGATGAAAGTGATCCTGTCAATGCTTTGTCTAAAATTTGTGATTTATGCTTAAATTATTAACAAGTTAAGTATTAATTTTATTTGTAGGAACATAAAATTCTTTTTTTCCTTTACATTTCATTCATTTAAGTGATGCCCGGTGGGACCTTATATCCTTGAGCGGATACCACTAACCGGCAAGCGTAGCGTAAGACGTCCACTTACAAAGGAAGACGCTGGATACAGTTCGCTTCCAACCGGTCTTATTGGAAATATGTGAGGCAGGCTCTTGTCCATCAGTAGACATTCCACGTTTAAAATGATGGTGATGATTATAGTTTTAAAAAATTGTAATATCGGTCAACATGGCGTTAAGCAGACAAGTTGACTATTAGTTTTTTTATATACAAACTTTTGTTTATCTAATATATAAAATTCTCGTGTCACGGTGTTCGAATTTGAACTCCTCCGAAACGGCTTGACCGATTTTTACCAAATTTTACATACGTATTCAGTATGTCTGAGAATCGGCTACTATTTATTTTCCATACCCCTAAATTTTATTTTTAATTTTTTAGACAATTTTTTTGGTTTTTATTTTATTATGATACAGCATACAAAAATACATACAAACCTAAATTTTCACCCCTCTACGTTCAACCCTTATCTTACATTTGTTAATTAAAAACTTTAATTTTTTTTGCAAAACAACGTTTGCGGGATCAGCTAGTTATTATATAATATAACAAAACTGTAAAGTAAAAATATGAACATCGTGTCTGTTTCACTTTTCTCAGTATTTAAAGTACAATACGCTGATTGTGTTGCCTTTTCAAGCTCATAACAGGAGACAAGCGCGAATTTATGAACTAAAATTTATTGTACTGTGTCGTAGTAATTTTTCACCTCCATTGTGAACTGCCTACAATGAACGTTAACGAGACACTTTCTCTATCTGCGTCCTATTTTAGTTCAAAACTTGAAAAGCTCATAGCTGAAGACTTAGATTTAGAGCAAGGACTTATAAGATTCTATTGTAATTTACTAAAATAGTTTTTGAACAGTTTACCTTAATATTAAATCCTAATAATATATATTTTTTAAATAAAACACGTTAATATGTAAAGTAATAAGTTACGAGAGAAAGGGAAATATCAAACCATCTTTTAAAAAAAACAATGATTGAAAATGCTACCGAACTAAATTGATTTTTTTTTCAATTTCCTTATGTTTTTGCAGTGTTTATGGCAATTCAAAAAACTCCTTCAGAAGAAACATCATTCCCCTGCAACAAAAATTTTTAGTATAAAAATTACACATATTAAATATAAATTGATAGCCATTGAATACGATTATGTATATTAATATACTGTATAACCAAACATTAAATTATTGCTTCTGATTTGTGTAACTTATTTTCTTCTGATAAATAAGTATCACTTATTTAAAATATGTTGATAAAGGTACAAACAAATCATTTTTGACGAGAACCATGACAGATAGTATGTCAAAAATTGTTACCTTGAGTCCGAAATTTGATATAGTTTAGTTAATTTTAAATATATCGAAATATGTTTTAGCGAGAACTTATAGTAAAAGCTTTGAACAGCGTCATGAGGCCTTTGACGACAAAATGCACTCGGGGCTACAATCGATAGACAATGGATTGTTTGGCTTTTGTTCGCGAAACGTAAAGCGCTCTTAGAAGTATCTTTAGAAGTTCTTTGAGATCGTCTCTTACTGAAATGCATTGTATTGCATATAGAGTTTTGTTTTGCGATAACATTAACAATATCCTAGAGCGACTAATTTCTTAAAGTTTCTGTTATCTTTTTACATTCTCGCCTTTATAAATGTTTTAACATTAATTGAACTTTTAAAGTTTTCTCATAAGCTTAGCGGATAAAAAATATTTATACCTCTTACGGCAAAACGGGAGTCCATAAGTCAAAGGAACCTAAATTATTATTACAATTTTTAATACACGTAAATACAATTGGCGAATAAGTTTTATTTCACAAATAATTATATATGAATTTTCGAATATCTAAATATCTTTACAATAATATGTTTGTTAATATCATTTTATTTAATTACGATAATAGTTATTTTTCATGTCCCGTCCGGTCCCTAATGTTTATGTTTAAGTTTTTGTTCCACTTGTCTGTACATAGCAAGTAGCATAATCATAATTGTTCCATTTGAGGGAAGTCTAGCAGTCCAGCAGTTGACGCCTATGACATTAAAATTACGGTATTAGGTAGTCTTATTAAAAATAGCATAAGAAACAAATAAACGAATATTACAGTCAAATAGATAAATTTCAAAAATAGAAAATATTATCTGCACATAATCAAATAGCCATCCAATCTCCCTCAGCGCTCTGTCAATAAGTCATGTCTCAGGAGGAACAGAATAGCCTCATTTGCGACACCAATGCAATCCGTTTAATTCGTTACGCGGCAACCCCCCACTGATTAGATGAAAGCGCCTGGGATTAAAAGAAAATTAAATGCCCCAGACTGATGTCAGCCCAACGATTTGCGATACACACAAACTTTAATTCCATAAACTTCACTCTTATATCGTAAGGAATAAATACTAAATTGCATTAATGCAATACCTAGACACAATGGGTAGCTATCACCACAGACAATGTGGGATAGATCTCAACCCCTCAA
This sequence comes from Battus philenor, assembly GCF_028537555.1. Taxonomy (NCBI): domain Eukaryota; kingdom Metazoa; phylum Arthropoda; class Insecta; order Lepidoptera; family Papilionidae; genus Battus; species Battus philenor. The sequence goes on from NW_027181676.1 coordinate 5,639,790, forward strand.
GAATTATTCCACGTTTGGGGCGTTTCTTTAGAAACGGCGCTGATTGTGATGCTTAATTAAACTGCATTTTGCCGAATCGACGTCATTTCAACGGTTTCGTAGGAGATTTAAGTGCTTTATCTTCATAATGGGTTCTGTTTGTATAAATTGATTGCAAATGAAACCAGACTCTCAAAGATATTTTCTTCGTGTAATAATTTAACATAAACAAACTGAGGTAAACATTTCTATTCTTTGCGAAATTATAATTGATTTTATCAAAAATTCTGTTTTTAAACATTTAATTAAAGTATAAATGCTATTTCAATTTGCAGTTTTCATGTATATAGTCAACAAAAAAGAAACTTCATTATGAGTTATTTAATCACATAATTATATAAGTTAATAAATATATGATAATGTTACAATTAATACGCAAAAAGACAATTAAGGAAGAATAAAAAAAGTATGTGCACATAAATAATTAATGTATACAAAAAACGTAATCTATTGTTCTAGGATATTTTAACTCATTATATAAGTTGGAAGTTTTTACAACCACATAATTGTATAGATAGGATTTTTATTTTTAATGTGAGATTTTGAACCCACATAGTCGTCAAAGAAATTGTTTGTTAAAACAAATGAATATTGATTCTTTAGCGAGTCAACGGGCAAATAAAACTTGAATAACGGCGCGTGTCCGCCACCCGAGTGTGATTGTCAACGCCCGTAACAGCTCGACAAATATTTAACTTGTAATGTGTTTAAATAAGCATTTTGTTATAAACAACATAAGATTGATGCATTGGACTTAGAACGTTAAAACTTGTTACGATAATATCAAGATTGCATGTATTTATGTAACCCAACTTAAACTTTTATTAAAGTTATTTCCTAATAAATGTTGCTATATTGTAAATGTTATAAAATATCTAGTGTAGTATCGACTTTCTCATTTTTATTAATATGGTTATACTATGCTTGGTATTTCAAAGATTCTCTTTTTTTTCTATTTTAGGAATGAGAAGAAGACCCAAAGGCAAACAAAAGTGACTGATAGAGTGTCGCAAATCATCAAGTTGAAAAAGCAATGAACAAGCTACGTAGCGCGCTGGACCGACTTGAACAAGTAACTAATACGAAAATTAACAAAAGGAAATTTATTTAATCGTAAGTAACCAACCTTGCGTAGCGGATTGGAAAGTTCAGGTGGCAGTGAGCAGATTGAACTGGGGCTTCAAAATTCTGTATTAGAGACCACGGAACGGTAAAGGCAGTGTAGAACATCCATTCATAAGGTAGACAGACGACCATGTTAAGGTCGTTGGCAGACTTTGAATACTGTTTCCTACCAATTTCATTTCATATCTATGGGGAAGACTAATCTCCAACAACGGACGTTCTAGGGCAGAAAAGATGATGAGCCGAAGCGAAATGAAATGAAAATGTCAGGCTTGTACAGCGTCTTATTTAATAAGAGTATAAATAGGAAAGAGAGTATACCAAATTACTTTAAAGAAACGTGTATTTACTTTACTTAGGTACTATATACTTTATTTAGTTAATATAACGTGTACAGCTGTATATTCTTTTATATCCTTTTAACAATATATAGTTAAAACATGTGAGTTACGTAGAACAATTAATTAAAAAATAAACATGAAAGTCAGTTTAGTTTTAGAGCAAAACATTCTAAGATATTATCGCTTTTCAGAGACAAAACGCGTAGCTTGAAGATGTCATTTTGTATTAATATTAACATTTTTATAGCTTAGGTGGGGATTGGAAGGAATTTCGGTATTATCTCCTCTGGAACATGATTGGCGTAACCCTCTTCAACGCTTTTCGAGGCTGTTATAAAAGACGGATGAGACTGCATGTTTGCGATATTGATATAAAACTCCACTAAACTATGATTGATAATGTTGTTGAATAGAGTATTATCTTCGTGGATCTACCACTCTTTGCTTTGAGGCTTATAAGAAATTTATGGTTATAACGAACGAAGATATTTTTTAAGAAATTTGTACGAACAGCAGTTTTGATACAACGACCAACGACCTCGATATTATAAAAGCTTATCTATTCTGGAATAATAGTACTATAATTTACTATCTTTAATTGTTTTATTTCTTACAGTAAGATTATACTGTATATATATTAGTTTATTTACATTGCAAGTATGTCTTGATAATGTAAATTCTCTGTTTATTTAAATAACGCAACCAAAAAGTGAAGTGGTCACAGTGTTAAGTAGTGTTATTGAAGAGTTTGAGGTTGACATGAGAACTATTAAAGAAAACGCTGACTACTGTCAACGGTTGATTTGCATTACAAATATTTATATGCGTGTTTGGAATGTTGTACGAATTTGCTTCTTTGGTTAACCGTTGAAATCTAAATACTTATCAAACATTTTTATAATGGTTAAAATATTTAGGTGTTTGATTGTAAAGTCAATATTAAACGTGGCTCTTAACGAAGAGACAAAGTTTTATTTGATTATATAAAGTATCTCCTAGCATAACAATTAATTAAGACTTGGTATTGTAATAATTTTTCGAAATGTTTAATAGTACATTGCAAGGTTTACCTTGATATTATATTTTTTTTGAACCATTTCAATTTAATTACTAAATATATGTATGTCCTTTTTATTTTAACATGCACGTTATTTATTTAATTGTGTCTGTAAACAAATAATACGTTCTAAGGTTAATTTCGCACAACTCTAGCCATTATTTCTCAGAGACGTAAGAATAATAAAAATATGTTGTAAAAAAAAACAACGGTGGTATTGTGTAGAGTTAAAGCGATTCTTTTTTTTTATTTTAGGAGACTTTGTAAAAAACTAAATATACATATTGTGTATAAAGTTAACGTGTATTAACAATGTTACGTAATAACTTTGATGTAGATTTAGATATAAAATCATGGTATAATTAACTAATTAATTATATTAAGAAATCGTAGAATGATATGAGATATCCTATTGTATTTGTGTAAGATACACAATAAAGTAATAAAAATTATAAAGGCTTTTTATGGAATAATATTTACGTATTTATTTTCTTCTCTGTGTTAGCTTATATTACTGGAGTAAAAGGAACGCTATTTATTTTACTTACTTTTATTTTAATAGAATAAATAATTAAAAACGAATATCGTCTTTTATTTCAGCCTATGGAATAGATCAACCCAGACACTTAGAAACAATGAGATCATTAATGTGTACTAACCAGAATTAAATTATAAATCAAGAGTAGAACGTCGTTAAGATAACCAATTCGGGTGGAGAACGGTACTGTGACGCCGTTTCCATAGGCACTACCGAATGTGGGTGAATTAGCAGTAATCTCACCTTATCTCATCACAGATTCATTTCTGTCTTGTGCCTTGTTTAGTAAATATTTCCTCTTTTCACAAAGCCTCTTGATAACAGATATCGTAATGACGTCGTAATAGGCTTGACAATCTCGAGTTGGATTATGTTATATCTTTATCGTCAACAAAACGCTCCTTTCTATGGTTTTTTCACTGACTAACCGTTTTTATTGCGTCATTATGTTTTATGGACATTAAATTTAATCATGTCATAGTTTGTTTTTGTCGAATTCGGCGTGACATTCAAAGAATCCTAGTTCTCCTTTTATGAAAAATCGTATTGTTGTTTAGTATGTATGTGGATTATGAAACATTTCTTTTTCGATCTCTGTTAGTGTTTAATAACCCCTTTAGCCAAAGTATCACACTTAAAATATGGAAAATAACATAGTTCAGAAATTTTACAAATTTATTCTAAACTCAATTTATATTATGCAAATAACACTTTATATCAGATACTAATTGCCATAAACTTGGAATTGTTGATAGCGAACTGGTTTTAAATTTAATTTTCACGTTGTTTTTGCACTATTGTTCAAAATTATAATAATCATTTTAGTTTAAAATAGTCACCTTTTTTATTTGCTTCTCACAAATATTTATTCAAACCTATAACTGAATATTTTTTTATATATGTTTATCACACTATTGACGGCTAGATATAAATCAATCTACAAAACGATGACTCTTCAGGTGAAACACACCTAATTCTTAGAAACACTTAATGCCAGGTTATCTCAGCCGAGGCGTCGGTAAAAAGATTGGGCCACTGATAGTTCAACCACAAAAATGTGTATATCACGCCTCCTTAGTCACGGTTCTTGCTAATTCAATGTCTGTATTGCGGTGAGACAATCAAGCCACAGTCTTAGCAGCATCGCAACTTGGCGAGGATAGCCCGGATTAATATGTTCCGGAGATATCACCATATCATTAAATGTCTATTTTGAACTTTATACATATGTACAATATCATATTCGTTTTGATGCCAAAATGATCTTGTCAAGTAAAAATCGGCTTGTCAAAAATATGCTACTAAATTATTGATCTATATAAAAAAAAAAACATTTTTTTATCTTCCATACTAAGGTGTTTTTAATGACAGAATTTTTTCATTGTTATATATAAACGCAGCAATTTCTACAACTTAATTTTGAGTTATGTATTGTACATGAAAAATCAAGTAAAACGAAATTAAAACACATAATTTATCAATTTTCATTGAAACTCAAGAATAAGGTTAAAAAAATCAACAAAAAGGTTTAATAAACCATATTTAGATCGTTATTGAAAGTTATAATATTATTAGAGAATGTTACTTTTTTGTTTATAACTACTGTCTTTATATGCTCTGTGGCTTTATTGGTATATATCGGTGGCCCATTGTATTTGTTTAAACCTTTTTATAGTTCCGCGAGGTGCTAATCTATGTCATGTAACTAGGCGTACGTCATTCGTTTCCAAAGACTCTTTTTTATTGCGAACCTTTATAAAGTCCGCCGATTTCTCGGGTACTCTAAAACAGTAATATAAGACTTTTAAAAGGGGGCATCTATTGAACTGCTTCTCAGTGGTTTTTAGTCACCAATTTGCATATAAATGGCGATATTTATGAGATTATTAATGTTTAACAGTGATGGTATTGTATTTAAAAACAACGAGCTATTGTCGTAGTCTGCAGATTCGAATCCAGGCTTGTGAATTTTATAACATTATCACTATTAACAAATGTTACATGAAAACTTTATAAGGAAGCCCGCAGGGAAAGGTACGCGAAATAAATACTGAAACTACGCGAAAAAAATTACAAATAAATACTGGGTTTGCGTGGTATATTTTACCTTCTCTATTAGAGAATGTTTATTCCCCAGTAATGTTTGCAACAACTATTTATTTACTTAGATATTCCATCTGCAAACAGTGGATTATTCTCAGCAGTGGACGTCTTACGGTTAAAATGGTGACGTCGATGGCTATCGCCAGTTATATATACATACATATATATATATATATATATATATATATATATATATATATATATATATATATATGTATTTAATAAATGTAACCGCTTAGGTATATAGTAAACATTTTTAATATTAAAGTTAAAGCAGATAAAAACTAACATTGGGTCATGTTCATTTTATTATAATATTATAATACACACAAATTAAAATTATTATCACAGTTACATGGTGCGGCTAGAAACGATATAGTGGCGATGTTAAATATAATGACTTAAAGTGAATGACTTAGTATTCGATGAGTCACATTTATGTTGTTTAAAAGGAAACGTTAATTTATTACTAAATGTATATATAGATATATACAAATGTTGGTGAGACCCGATTCTAAAATCACTTGATTTTTATAGATTAAATATTCAGGATCTGCGAGTATTTGTAAGTCTTATCTATATAAATAACCACTTACTAGCGGTACACAAAGATACGACCATTTTATTTTGTTAGTCGAAAATATGATTTTTAGAAACTGCGTTGTATTGGAAGTGTGTTGTTATCAACCAAAACTATATAAGTGATGTCGACAAAACTGATATCGCTCTTATTAATGATGTGTGATCAACACTTATGGGGCTATTTTTCGCCGATATCCGCCCACGGCCTTATCCAAAAAACAGACAATATATAATATATACAATACATACATACATACAATACATACGACAATACATACAATAGCGTAAAACCATGACTGGTCTTGCGCTTCAAACTTAGCCCTTTCCACGGTCGACCCACAGAACAGCCTAACTACACCGGGTTTACCGGTTAGTGGTCGCCATTTAAGAACATTTCTGCACTTGTAATGTGCCCAGTGCCACGTCAGACATATGAATACGTCTGAACTAGCCCTTATATTTATTTTCATATAACTGATTTGTTAAGACTGAATAAATATCACACTCTTGTAAGTGTCTAATATGTTACAATTATAAGCCATTGATATTAATATACTACCGCAAACTTTTTGGAAAAGCGTCCCTAAACAAAATTAAAGGGTACGACCTAATGGTCCCATGTAAATTTATTGCACTTGTTCAGTAATAAAGCATTATCAGGCTTTATTAGACTGAAGGTTTATCGGGGGAACTATACAAATAATTACGTGAAATAAAAATTTTTGTCCGTCGAGACTGCCCGTTGTACGAAGTTTGTACATAATTTTTTTTAATTTCAATTTGTATTAAATTCGCTTTTACACTAACAGCATTATTTTTTTATATTATTTATGCATGAATTTGTTCAAATAATATGGACAAAAATTAATATATACATAATTTATGCGGCTAAGGAGTATTTTAAAACAAAATGGTTATTCGATTCTGACGAGTAAATAAGTAATCTTTTTTTAATAATTATCAAATTTCCTATTTTCGTACATTGTTTGTTTTTACCGTAGTGACAATTCCAGCCACTAAATATATTTTAACTTGTTAATATTTTGATGTAAACCGTTCGATAACTACTGCCACCTATGAAAAAATCGTAGAACTACTGGCTTCTGGCACACACATCTCTTAACGTTGTCTTATTTGAATTGAGTAAACTAATTGGTCTGTAATCCTTTTGAAGACTATTTTAATTTATTTTTAACATTTAAAATTAACAATAAAAAAACTTTTGTTGAAATAAAATGTAAATTTCCTAGGTTGAAAAAAAAAAACTTCTTAAGATCCTGTATTTAACTATTAGTACTAGAACACGTTTCTAATTTCTATTTATTATTTTCACGCTCTAACGGCTATTCGATTTATTCTTGGAAACGGAAAATCCAATTTCAATACGGCTTTTAAAGATAGTTCATTTTAAAAGTCAATTAATAGTAATTTTTTTACATACGGTTAAGTTTTTAAAAGGAAAGTGTTTAGCAACTGCCGACTTTTCTAATTCTGACAAAAATTAATACTAACATTTTATTACATAATTCTAAACTAAACGACATAATTACTATCGCTGTTACTGTGCTGAATGTGAGTAAGTTCTTATATTAAATCAAAAACAAATGCCGCTCAATTGATTTTCTACCGCATTACACTATTACACTACGCATAAAGATAACCTTTATTTGCATAAAGATAATCAGAATCTTTTCATTTATACACACTACCATTCTTTGTGTGTTTGAGATCGTGAAGCGCTGTAACAAACTTTTGTAACCTATTATAAACAGCCACCTCTCTACAAACCTAGGTTCGACTGTAGCAATCTCGATAGCGTCTGGTTGTGTCTGGGTTACATGGGTTTTAAGTGGTTATCGTCCATTTTACACACATCTGCTAACTTCATGTATTACGGGCAGTCAAGCGATAGGGAGAGAAGAAGACTGCTGCTCACGTATTACTCTAGTGTAAGGGGGGTACGTCGACTACCTCAACAGTTATCTGGAATTCCTTGAGAAGTTACGTTTACTATATAAATGCTAATTCGGAAGCAAAACAGCCGTAATGTTGCTTAGTTCCGAAAATCAAATCTTTGTTACGTTAATTACATATTGAATCTTATGAGATACGATTCACTAGTTGTTTTGAGAGAAGTGCTTTGAAAGTGGTCATTACGTTTGCATTATTAAATTATTGTCTTTCCCACTTTATTTTATTAAATTAGGTCTACGTATAGATATCACAATTTACAAAAGTGATACGAAGCCCAAAAAAAATTTCGAATAAATTTATTAAAATTATATGCAATTAAAAATTAAAAAAGCAATTAAAACAGATAATAAATATACGGGTATAAATGTAGTGTGCCCAAAGAATATCATTGTAGTTTTTATTGGGATACCAGGAACTAAGTTAGAATTAAATCGTTTAGATAATTTATAACATTACAATGAAAACGATGTACAGAATCAGCCAAATGTCATGTTGTAATTAACTAAAAGAATTTAATTCAAAATTAAAAGTCAAATCGTTATATTCTTTTTTCAATATTTTAAATTGTAGTTAGTAATTATATTATTTTATAATGCTCTCATCATCGTTCAGAGTTTACGCATTTTATTTTATAATATTATTTGGGGCACAATATATATTAGTTATAACTTTACAATGAAATAAAATTATTTTAATTATAGATTGAAATATTATCATAATTTACTTAACTGGATTTTTCTGATATTATAATCGGTAAGACGAGCAGATTTGATTATCTATTTAGATATATATTAAGTAAAATTTGCAAAGAAAAATGGATAGATCAAGGAGTTTTTAAAAATATTGAAAGAAAAAACTAAGGAACTATCTGCATCTGCTACACTACTAAAGCACGAAACCCAGTCCTAATGTGGTCGTTCAGACCACAGTAATTACTACAACCAACGTTGAAGTCTGAATTAAGTCCCCGAGTAGAATAATTATCAAATATTTCACTCCGCTACTTCGCAATGTTTTCAAGTAAAATGTGAGCCATTTTGTCCCCATTTATGTCAGTAAGTGGAATGGATATAGACCGTTACTTTTTGTCACGTCTAGAACATTTCAACTTATCCACAATAATTAGACTAAAACAAAAAGACTTAAATGAGAGTTTGTGTCAGCGTAGATGACAATACAAATACATGAGAAGTAAGAGAAGTTGGGATTAAATTAGCTTAAATAGCACCAAAGTGACCCGAAGAATAATTTACCAAGGGTTCTCTGCTGTTAATGAAGAATAGTGCCCTCTAGACAGCTGTTTGCACTGAACTTATGCCATTAAGATATTACAACATTGAGTTTCGCTCACGTTGCGAGCAAACTTACCCGGTCCTCCTAACTTTTACAAACAAAATGAACTAGCGGATGTGAAATACGTAACATTTTATTTATTTAATTTATAGCTTTTGACATTATTTTATTCAATTAATCATATTTTATAGACTAGGAACGTGAAAGAAAAGAGTCCATAAGGAGTAGTCTCTAACCGTAGTCAGACGAGATAATTTTCAGGCTTAAAATAAGAAGGACATTTTCCCACGATGTTAGAAAAGAATTGAGTACAGTAGCTTCAAAGCGGCTGGCTGAGATCCAGGCCTATTATCGCAACTTAAGATAAAGGTAGCGTTTAGTGACACAAAGTTTCCAACTTTTTTTCATGATAACGAATAAATTTGAAAATGTATTATCAAAATCAAAATATGTTCTTCCTAATAAATTACACGAGTTAAGGCATTGTGATTCACTATTAGAACGTGCCTGTACATTTAGCTGATTAAAACGTCCTCACAAACAATTTAAATCGGTTATCATAACAAACATCGTAAATTTCGTGCAGTATCTCTATTTTACGAGACGATGCCGACTCTATTAATAAATCAATGTTATCTATTCTGATACAAAATAATTAGAAGTTGTTTTAATTATTCCGGTCTGTTTCAATACAATCGTGGTTTTTTAACTCAGTGATTAAGGTGAACTTCAAAGCTGCCGATACGTGTGAAATGTTATATTCATAGGAATTAATCTACAAATGGCAATTACTGTCACTTTGATGAATTGTTTATTGAATTCTTCAAAGTTGAAGTTATGAATCAATGACATTCCAGTATATTATTCGTAACAACTAAGAGTAACCTTTAAAAATTATGTTATAAATTTTATTTTAACTGGCCATTGTGATGTAACATTACTATTTGCGAATACCATTTAAAAATAATTAGCATTTTATTTCGTTCTTGGAAATAATGTGCTCGGAAGTGCTATGCAGTCACCACCCGAGGTATCTGAATGGTGAAACGGGGAAGGGCGTGCCTGAAGACGCATACGAGAACAAACGACTTGAAGATTATCCACGTCCCCTGTGTTATGCGCATATTACAGTGTACAATAGACACGGAACCCGCGCGTCTAGCACGGTTTTTTAAATTACCTTAAAATTTTCTCTTTTCAATAAGAGATAATTTTTGTTATACAAAACATTTCAAATTTAGTAGAAATCAGAAAATATTTTTTTTTATTTTAAATATAATACCGAATATTTGGTGCGGCGTTATAAATTTGTGGAAAAATAAATTCAGTTCAGATAATAAAATGTGAAAAGTATGAAAATCTTAATTAATCGATTTAAACTTATAAGAAACTCAAAACGAATATATATTAATAACACGATTTAATGCGAAAAAAGTTTATATATACATCCGTCAATGTTATTTTCCGAGCTAACAAAAAATTAATATAATAATGTTATGGTGCCGGGTTCATAAAACCTGTACCTATTTAAACTATTGGTACGTATTTAATCGCGTTTGTTTCTCTGTTGTTGATCTATGTTTTCCAGTTAAAAAAATTAATGTTACGTATAAAAAGTTATTAAAAAAAAAACGTTAGTGAAAAAAGAATATGGATTACCAAGGGTATCGACCTGAGTAGTAGAAAAAAAGACAATTTCTATGAACATATAGGGTCTCAATATATAGCAAATATTTAATAATTACTTTATCATGTAGTAGTAGTCATTTTATGTATAAAAAAGGGAATTTTAATACATAAAATTACACCTACATAAAATTTGTACTTATCACCATATTTGACATGTGTTTCACGAAATAAATGATTTTTTTAAATTTAATTTAAAATTAAAAGGCCTACGTCCGTCAGAGTACTACTTACGATGGCGGCTGAAATGGTGATAATTATTAATGCCTGAAACTTATAAATATTGACGAGTGTTAAAGTTACCTCAATTGTATTTATTTACTGTGTAAAACATACTTCGGGCTGAAAAAAGCGTATCTTTTATAACAAATGTAAGTAATAAATTAACGCTATCCTTTATTCAAAAGTGAAATTGTTTCTAAAGTGCAAGTGATTTTAGCATCATCAAAATGTTTAAGTGTTTTTATTTATGTTTAATAAGTATGAAAATGTTTTAATGCCGTTTACGCAAATAGAATAAAGTTTAATGTAGCAAAGAAACCTTTAATAACATTTAATACCACCTTTTCTGTTAGAACATCATGTCTATCGGACAACGTCCTCGAGAAGACAATTTCGAAGGAAATCGACCTTTAAGTACGCGTTCCTGCAACCCATGATGCCTTTCAAGATCTCCCGACAAGAAGCTTACAGCTCTGATTTAATCTACACATTGAATCCACTTGGCTCCCCAGCGTCCACTTGATCATTCTCAAATTCGTCAGAGTCCCGTTTCAAAGGCAAGGATTCTCTTAAAGCAGTCACCCGATACTTCGGGATGGCATATTATCCTCGTCCACAGAAATTAGACATCTCTTTGATTATACGACGGATTATTAAATTGTATTCTGTATTGGAACTATTAAAATTTACAAGTTAACACACTTGTATGTTAAACAATTAAAATATGGATTTTACCAAGACATAGACAGAGCAATGCTTCCTTAGTAGTAGTGTTCTAATTTTTTCAGTTTCGCAACATCTGTTACTTAATATATTTTTTATAATTTGATGTTATAAGTGTTTGCTTTAATGAATTTCACCAAAAATTCACATACTTCAGCCACTTTAATCCCATTCTATACTCCATCTCTTTTATAAAATATAGTGATAGGATAACTGGCATACTATTTCCTATTAACAATCAAAGAATACATGAAATAAATGTTGAAAGTAAATATGAATTTACATTGACTAAAAAGCCAAAGTATAACGTATATTTGCAGGTTTTTCTATCACAAATCAATATCTTGGTCGATCAATCTATTATAAAACAGTAGTTATTGTGTGTGTATGTTTAATACACAATTAAATGCTATAATATAACTTGCGTGTGAATTCATCACGCGATCGTTTAACATTAGAAAGGGTTACTATTTAGTCTTACGTACTTTTAATCACAGAAGCGTCCATCAAATGGGTCGCCAGTACAAACAATGGCGGTTGGTCCTCAATCACGAAACGACTAATCGCGTTAATTAATGCCGAGCGCCGTTTGAAGCCACATTATTATATTGACAACGGGCAGGCGTTTACGCACGCTTTATCTGTTTACTAAAGGAAGTGAATATAAGAGATACATATAAAAAGTCTTAAATTACAATAAACTCATACCGCGGCGGAAAGTGAAAATATTTATGAACAGGTTTATTGTTTATTATTGTAAAAGCATTTAATCAATAAACGTATGGCAAATTTGCTATGAATTAATGTATGGTACACCCTTATCAAAAATAAATAGCTCAAGAAATAATACAACATTCATTATATAGGATTACCTCTGCTCACAAACAAGCTTGCAGAGGATGAGGCGTTTCTTGCATGCCATAATACCACATTTCATTTGCCAATCCGACTGCCAAGTATGACGATTATGGTGTATCCCTCATAGATAACTTAAAAGGAGGCTTCCTTGCCTCTATTCGTTGCAGTGGTCTTCTATGAGCTTTAAAAATATAGTGTTTTTTTTTTAACATGAATCGTAAAACAATAATTATAGTAGTAAAAAGTGAGCAAGCACAGTCTAGGATATCCCCGGATAGGATATTACTCACGAGGTGGATAGACGAATCTGTTAAAGTGATGGGAAAACGCTGGATGTTAGCCGCTTCCAACTGCAACTATTAAAAATATTTGGTAGAGGCCTGTGTTCAGCAGTAGACAGCTTTTATTATACATGTTCGCCTTAAGTGACCATACAAAAACGCGAATAGCAAGGTTTATTTCAATAATAATTCATCGTTCGTCTTACGATGAACACGTTTCATTAATTATATTATCAAGAAGAAATTAAAGGTAGCATAAGTATTATTAGTCACAAATGAAAAAGATATTTGATAACTTTAACATTTAGCCCAGATGATAGATTATAGCATGTATTCCTACTTTCTCTCTCTCTGGAAAGAATCTTGTATTCTTTCATAGTAACGCTAATTTAATATTTATTAATTTATATATTAATTTCATCATTTATGATCCGATGATTGTTTTGTATGATACGAGTATCTGTTTTATTTTTATAACATATCGTCATATTTTACGATTTGACAAAATTCTAAAGTTATAGAGATATTTACTTGTTTGTTTAAACCGATATGGGTATTGAAACGTCCAATTTTTTTAGAGTATTAACAAATATAAATATACAAAATGTGTGGATATATTTGACATGTGTTAATTAATATTTTTCTCAATGTTTTAACAACGTGATTAGTTTATACTGAAACAGCAAATATTTTTACGTCAACAATTTCACGAAAACAAACAGCTCTGCAGAGTTTTAATGACAGTGCGGTAGCTCGAATGAATTTTATATTCATGTCCGAGTTACAATAAATACGGACCCAATATTTACATATGGATTGTTATTTGCGTGGAACAAAGGGATATTTGAGTACATTATTTCGGTTTAAAGGTTTACGAGGTCTGCAGAAATAAATATAATTCAATTCTCTGGTCGCATAAGGTACGGGTGTACTTAAAATAAAGCGTTGCTGTATAAAATTACTTAAAGTTAATGTACGTAAGCGACACGTCATTTTCACATGTGACTTATGAAAACAATATTTCAATACTTAAAGTATGTTTATTTAATATATATGTCTTAATATAATATTAAAAGTAAGGATAGTGGTTCAACTTCAATTTCAAAACACGATCCTTTATTTTAATTAATTTTGATTATAAATTCATAGATTCGTTTATGAACGAAAATCACCGAGTTTGTCTATGAGACAAAACAGATAGTCCGTTGGCATATTAAGGTTGTGTAGTGGATATCATGAACTGGCAAATGGAGGGTAAGACATCCACTCACAAGGTGGACAAACGGCCTGGTTAAAATCGTCGGAAGACGCTGAATGCAAGCCCCTTCCAACCAGTCCTGTTGTATATCTATGAAGGACGCCCATGTCTAGAAGTGGAAGTCTTACGGCTGTTATGATAAAATCAAAATAAGAAATTTTTGACAGAAATGATTACCGCCAAATTCTAAATAGACTCCACGTGCTGTACCCCATATGTATTTAAATATATAATAAAACAGTAAAATACAAATTTTACCTAATAATAAGAAAAGGTAGTTTCAGCAAATAGGTAAGTCACACCGTCCCATATAGCAGATTAGTTCCACCGCAAACGTTAGAGCAAATGGATCGAGGTAATCGAAAAGAAAGAAATGGTAATTGGAATTCGTCTAGCTGTTGATAGAAAGAGTAAATTAATTCTTAGACGTTGTCAAGAAAAATATATCCTATTTCCCATTCGATTACCGACCTAAATTATCTTTCTTTAAGCAAATATAAATACGACTGACGAAGTACTAAAGAAATTTAAAGATAAAAGAAAAAGTCCCAGCAATTTCTTAATGGAATTTTGTAAAAGAAAGTTTTCATTTTGAATGTGTATTCTAAGTAGACATATATTATGAGCCGAATCAGTAATGTAACAAAATATGACAGGGAAACTATAAATATAGATATATATATATATATATATATATATATATATATATATATATATATATATATATTATATATATATATATATATATATATTATATATATATGTATATATATATATATATATCTCCGTTGCTTGATTATGAAATTGATGTGTTCAATCAATACACGAAACATCATCGTTTGTCTTCAAAGTGTAGGTAATTAAAAGTTATAAACAAAAATAAAGCTTTTTAAAGACCTTACTTAGATTCAAATGAAATAAATGTTTATTAGAAGCAGAAGAAAAATTGGTAAATCAAAAATAAGCTTTAATACAAACGATGTAACACCTAAGATGTCCAAGTAAAGTACCTACTTAGTTTAAAATATCTTGGAAGCTCGGTTCACGTGTCACTGGGATGCCTCGCGTTCAAGGGAGAGCTTCTAATAATTAGTCTTGTCCCGAGTATTAATGACACTTTTACTTTTTTGACAGGTCACTTGATGACATGTTTAGAATAGCTTAATTAAAGTTTTTTTAGAGAAGGTAGAACGTTCTCGCGTACAGATTCTAATTTTAAATTTAAACGTTCTTTCAAGTCAAAAACATTAATATAACACTAAAATTGTTTTAATGAATCGATTTTTTCAGATTTTTTTACCACTGAAGTTTTTTTTATCACAAATGCAAGGCCTATTTGTGAAAAGTCCTTATAAATTATTTAAAATTACTAAAATTTATTTTTAGTTATGTTACATCCCACGTACATTTGTCTTAAAGATCAATATGTACAAATTTCTTTAACGTATTTTTCTTTATGGTGAGGCCAATTCCTCGCAGAAAACGTCGAAGGGCTGAAGCGACGTCGACTTTACACTTCTTGTATTACCTGTAAAGGCAAACTTTATATCATAAGTAATCTCCACCACGGAAGGAAATATCTTCGCTAACTCATTTTGATAAGTAACATCAGGTTATGTGGAACTTATAGCAATTAAAACTCACATCATGTTCCTCCATTATTACTACATGGCAACGCTTTCACGCATCTGCAGCTATGCCAGAGGCGATGATTCACGAGATTTTTCGAGGAGAATCTCACTATTTTCTTTTAAGGAACGGTGCATCGTAACCCAGCACATAGTGCTTCTTTGCTAATTTACCTAATTCTAGTAAAAGATTTACACCATTACTCCAAAGTGCAGGCATTTCTCAGCAGAGTTGACCTATTGGCCGCCAACACTCTCACCTCTGCACTGCGGCTCCTCTTAAAGTAGACTTATCGATACCATTTAGAGGGACCACCTCGAGCAAGCTGTGTAGTTTCAGCTGAGCTACCTCCAGTGATCCACCACGACTAGGAAATTAATTAAATCTTACCTATCCTAACATAGTATAAAAAACCCATTTAGTGAAATGGCTTCAATCGCAAGAATGTCATAGTGATGTGAACCAAATTTCTTTCGATATTATGGCTACAGCCATAAACAAACAACCAAGGAAAGTATCAAATAAACATAGCACAGTTGCGGTATTAAAGACCATGATGCAATCATTCAAAATCGGGTGCAGATCGTATGTCATCTTCGTTACAACCAATAAGACTTCGCACGCTGATTGTGGTTAAGAATCTTCAGGTCAATTGATTTGACTCTACTTCGTTTACACTGTTGAAATGCTTTATTCATCTGTCGTATATCTCCGTTCAATGAAGTTTAAATACAATTTGAGATTGGCTTCACACATGTAACATTTATTAATAGATCTCTGGTGTCTGTCTCTTTGGGTCCTAAAGTATCAAAATAAAATCTATTGAAATTGGGAATGAATGTTTAAGTTATAGACTCAACATATTGCGAATGTAGTATTTTCCTATATCAAAATCGGAGTTTAGGTACGAGTTTTAGAAACATTTACATTCATATCAACGGATGCATGTACATTCATGTACAAAATATGTATCGTAAAAAGATAAATTTGAATGTGGAACTTTCTTGGGAAAATTATGCTTCACACATTCGACTCTACATTCCTAAAACTGTGTAGAAATTTTTTTAAGGATATGATAAAAAAAAATAAGACTAATAAATATTGTAAAACTAAGTAATAAGGTGGCGGAAGAAAGGAATCGGAAAAGAGGTAAATGGAATGATAGGTTAAGACAGACGAAATGTGGAAAGTAAGAAAAAGAATGAAAGAACTTAAGATGAATGGATGTAAAGTGCGGAAATAAAATGAGATGTAAAAAAATATATTAAACGAAAAGAAATGACCCTGTCCTTCCACAAGATAGGGGAACGAGGGGCCTCTAAAACTACAAGACTCTTACCAAACAGGGTAGTGATACCAATACCGCTGTACCTCGCTTTAGGAGAATGCGACGAGGAAGAAAGAACATTTGGGCCGCCGCTGTAGGCGTTGACGGCGGACTGACAGTACGGAGCGGCCAATATTTCACCCGTCTCCTCACGTATACCTTAAGCGCGATACAGTGGTTTCGGCAGAATCAGGGTCAGGAGTGAACACGATCCTCAACAGGGAGAGATTTGATCGAAGAGAGATAGAATTTTTTTTTTCTAAGAGTTAAGTAACAAAGCCGAATTTTTAAGTGCAATATACTGCAAATAAACGAAATAGATTTTATGTTATCCATAGATTATATATTACCCGTGATTAGTGAAGTTAATCTTTGGTTGAAATTATAAATAACAAAAATCTTATTTTAACATTTTATGAACATATTTGCCAACTATTATTTAACATTTTTGGTCATATAAATAGTATAAGGATTGGTTAAATTTCTTGGATTTTTTATTGATATTTACACAGAATTTAAAATATAAATATACCACAGGAACGTACCTGTGATAGCAACAATAAACGCTGTATATCTTTTAATTTTATTTCTTTTTATAAGTGTTAATATATTCTTCTTACTATATGTACATTTAATTCATAAAAATAAAATTCATGTTCTGATTTGACTACCACGGTCCTTTAAATTTATGGCAAAAAAATTTCAGGCAGCGAAAATTCTTTTCAAAAAGAACGTTTCTGATTTCGCCGTGGAATTAAAACCGTATAAATTTTTCTCTACTAATTTTCGACCTTCTTTTCGCATTTGCAGCTTCTATTTTAACAAGTTCTATTGTTATTAAGCCTTGGCCCGATTGTGTACGTAACAAAACACAGCACGTCGGATTTTCACAATCCTATTTATTTACATTGGAATTAGGCGTTGATATTGTGTAAACAGACCTAATACTCGACATTTTGGCAGCTCTCACAATATATTCATCTTACGCTTACTTTATGTGCGTCACTATCCGATCTTCAACGGTCCATTTCGTTTCAAAACATTTGATTTAGTATTGTACTGTAACTATTTGCGACTACCGAGCGTCACGATTTATAAAACCTTGGCATAGTTTGCCCAGTGAAAATACAATAGCATCTTTAATCCTTTCTATTGGAATATAAAGAACCAAATGTATGTCTGTTCATTATTTTCTCCCATATTTATGTCAAAATGCCCAGAATTATGCAACAAACGTTATCTTATTCGTCATCACTATCATCTGGTGGACTTAGTCTCCCCCCACAGATTTATAACAGAACTGGTTAGAAACAGTTTGCATCTGGCGTCCTTGTTATGTTTGCCAGTTCATTCAATTCAGGTTTCTACTACAATCTTTAGACAATAGCTTCTGTTTTATGCGCTATGTAGCCTGTTAAACACTCTTAAACTCAGTAAACAATCTTACTTCAACTTGCCAATCCCCTGGGTCATGTCAGTTAAATAAGAATTTGAGTAACTTTAATATTCTATTTTATGTAGCTATGTGCGAGATATTTGAAAATATAATATTCAAACGTTAATCTCGATAAGACTACGAAAATCTTACATCTTAATTTATTTGCCAGGAGACTAATTTGAAAGACAATGTCAGCCGTCAAACGCAAAATTGTTCTATTACGTCAACTTCGGATGACTCATAAAGCTAGCCGAGAACCTTCAGAGGTTACTTAAGGTTTCCAAGACTTTTATTTTCACTACGAACTACAACAATTATTTAATCACTGAGGCATTGTAATATTACACGTATAATTTTGGTGAGCATATGTCACACAATATTAAATGGCCGTAGATACATCAAAATATGACATAAGAACAAAAACATCGAAAATCGAAAAACATTAATTAGGGTGACTGGATACAGCATCCATGGATTTATTAGTTTTGGCTTATGAGCTATTTTTATGTGGTTTTATAAATCTATTTTGATATTTTCTTGCACCAGACATTGTTATCATTTATTTTATATCCTCTGATAAAACGTCATACTCTAAAAATCTTCTTTTCTCAATTCTTTATGAGTTTATTATGTAAAGTATATTATTGGTTTATTAAACCTCGGAAAAACTTCAATCTCCCATGTAAAAAAAAACGTTTCACTGTGATTTTTAGAATATATCTAAGCGACACGTACAAGATCATCTTAAATCATAAGATTTCTTTTCCTCATTAACTTAAACCTTGTTTTTTATGTTTATAGATATAATCAAGTAGCATATTGTTAAAAATGTTTTTATAGCAAAATCATATTTATTACAATTAAGAAAAAGTTACTAAATCAATCGTTACAAACGTCGAGTTGAATGTACATAAACGTAAGTTTATTAATCTTGATTTACTCACTGATTAGATATACAGTCACTTACGAGACATTAATAATCAACTGAGACATAAATAAAAAAAGTCTAATTAAAAGTTTACACCATTCGTTTTTAAATATATAAATTACGTAAATCATTGTTTTTATGTTACCATTTTATAGCTTAATTAATAAAGATAGGGACGAAATGTAGAGGCTAAAAACATTAAAGCGGTTATCTATACGGAACCGATATATCATAAAAATAATCATAGAAGCAATAAATCTAATGGTCTCATTTATATGTAATAAAACCAACTATAAAATTTCAATGCTGGTATCTCACGCACGGATTTGATTCAATAGGAGCAACAAATCTACAGCAATTGGGTCCCGGTCTGTGATCGGGCCGTGGCGAATCGGTCAAATCGATACTAAAATCAAGGCGTATTTAAAAGTTTAACAATTACGTTTGCTCTTGATTAAGTTGTTCTTTTAGTGAATTTTCGTTTTATGTATTTTGTGTTTCTATCGTCCCGCATCTTGGAAAGATTTTTACGTTTTTTTGTTACAACGATTAGTGGTCATTATGAGCGTATCATTTTTTTTATTTTGTCGGTGTACATAGTTAACTTTTTTTTGTTCAAATTATAGATAATAAATATTATTTCGTTTTCTGGCATTTTACAATCGAACATAATACAATGCGAAATTTTTTGGTACACATATTCCTTGGCGATGCAATCGATCATTGTTTATTCATAATTGTTGTATTCTGACACATTTACTTAAAAATGTTTTACACCTTATTCTGTAATTTATTCTACAAGGCGGCGGAGAAACTTAATGCATTCTATGCAAGATAACTCAGGAAGAGATAAAATATTAGCAGATGCAAAAAAAAAATAATGAAAAAATGTATTACAAAAGTTGTAAAAATTTATTACTTGTTGACAATCGGAGACTAGATGTTTTCATGTTTTACTGATTTCACTTAAATGGATGCAAAACGAGGGCATTTTAGAATATTGGCGCTTGAAACAAAGTAATATATGATATTTATATGTAACGAAATATTATTAATATTAGTGTTACTGCAGTTGTATAAAACCTTTTTTCGTATTTTTTATTATTTATTATTAACAGTATTGTTCGTTTGAAAATTTGAAACGCAATATTCTAAATTTCATCTTTGTATAAGCGAGTGTACAAAGCTCATTCAGAAGCGTCAAAGACAAGGCCCGCAACGCGTGGCTCAAAACCGCGTGCCGCGACGCTCGCCTGCGACCACAGAATTACTCGCTTGGGCGCCTAGCAATGGGTTGTGTACACGTCTGTACGCTGTTGAGACTGTCCCGTGAAATTGCATCCAATGCTTGGGATAATTTGATTGAATCCCCTCTACCCATACTTAAACTTACTGTCTCTTTGTATCTACTTTAATATGACGCTTACTTTTTACACAATTCAAGATAATTGTGTATTGACTTTGATCGTTTTGTCTTTGAATAAATCCTTCTGAATTCTTTTAATTGTATAATAATCGATATGTTACATTATTAAATATTGAGATTTAAAACTTATGTAGTAATAACACAAGTGGAAAATATTAACATATATGTGTAAATATAATTTTAATGCGAAAATAATATAAATATAATAAACGTAAGAAAATTGGAGTAATTTATCGTAGTGATTTTCTGTAATCATTATTTAAATCCGAAAAATTAATCATTTGTCTACTACGAGAATTATATATTTCTATTTTTATTCTACTTAAAACAGAGTAAAATATCGAAGCGATGTTTTTTTATTCTTACAGATAGTTATATCATATACTAAATTAATCGAGCCAATAGAATATAAATGACTAACCAAGCCTTTGATTTATCTTACAAACAACTTATTAACTCGTTGAGTATAAAATTATTATCCAATTTATGCCATAGTTATTGATAACCACACCACAAATAACTTTTTTTTTATTACATTTATCATAAATTGTATGTTAAAATGATTTCGAAAAAAATGTGTTATTAATATGCAACGTAAATAGAGAAAGAAACCTTTAAGAAAGACCGTCCAATTTATATAACGAGTTTGGATCCCGTGTCCTATAGGCACAGTGAAACTGCCGAGATCAAAAACACCGACCGCAAACGAGTTTCGGAATCAGCTCCGAAAGATTTCTTTGTAAATGATTACGGCAAATTGCTGCTAACAGGCGGCAACGATTTGTTTTTGCATGGACGCCCA
This sequence comes from Battus philenor, assembly GCF_028537555.1. Lineage (NCBI taxonomy): Eukaryota > Metazoa > Arthropoda > Insecta > Lepidoptera > Papilionidae > Battus > Battus philenor. The sequence continues at coordinate 5,661,420 of NW_027181676.1, forward strand.
TGGCTGGCATGACAACCGCTACTCCGTTATTTGTCCTTTAAAAACTCTTCAAATACAAAATTACGAAATTCTAATTAACGATTTCATTTTATACAGTAGATTATTTCAAATATCTTCTAATTTTTGAATAACAGCTTTTGAATACTATTGAATCTTGCTGGGTATGATATTTATAAGATGTTTATACAACACACTCAAGATAATATGCACACTGTCACATTAAACAATTCGTTGTTTTATCTGTCTGTCTGTAATTTAATTTGATTTGATGATGTATACTTTGTAATCGGTGTGGTGTATCTTCTATTCAATTAATGATTATACTGCATTTTGTATGAATTGTCTGCTATGAAGGATTTTACAATAGATAAATAAATAAATATGTTGCATGGATTTCTAGTAAAACAATCAGAAATTTATAGAAACTTTAACATTAGCATTGTCTAAATATGTTGTAATAATTTTGTTAAACACAAGGTTTAAATCTTTAAAAACGAAAGATACATAAACAAAAAAATCGAACCGAGTTAAGTTCACAATATTTTTTTCTGTACCAGGTTATTACAAAATACGCCCGAAGTTGTTTAGAGCGATAGATAAATAGTAAAGTTTTAGCTCATAACACGAGGAATATGTCAGGTCCCTCGAGTCAACGACACGTTCAGTCTATTGAGTATGAAATCTGATAGTAGTCTGAGATCGGGTGGCCTGCGTAAACGGTAGCAGATGGTATCAGGTGACGGTGGCGCCCCCCGGCGAGATGCTTAACTATATTGGATTTTAAAACTTCATCCCATTGAGTTATTGCGTTATAAAAGTTACGTGCTTAGAATCTTGTGACATGTTATTAGAAACAATTACTTATTAGAATGTTTGTTTATATAAATAACCATTAAGACGTTTTAATATAAAAATTGAATATTCGATTAAAAATTTTATTGACGTATCATATAATCTATTTGCTGTGTTGCTATTTTGAAATAACATTTATTTAAGAGTGGCTATTGTATTTAGAAATGTTTTCTTACTAATCTTTTACTTTTTGGTCGTTCTCATAAATCTGATTTTATTCTTCTTTTCTTAAAAAACGAATTATACTTTGAAATAAAATTCCCTTAAGGATTAAATCTTTAGCAAGCCGTTATAGTATGATTAAAAATAAGGTTCTCTCGGTAGAAGAATACACGTCTGCGTAATTTGTGTATATATTATATCCTCTTATTTAACTGTGTGTTTATTATAGTTAGATAAGCAGTATAGCACTTATCATGTATATTTGTAAATAATAATGTGTAATTAGATATTATTTTCTGTAATATTTACACACCTCCCTACTAGTTATATATGCATCTCCTTGGGTTGACAGGTAGAGAATGTCAACAGCGCATAAAATCCAGTATTCCTCAATTTTTTTTTAAAATCATTAATAATTGTGAATAAAAAAGATAACTTCCTGGTATAGTCGGCGCTATATAATTGTTTTTATTCATACGTCCGGAACGTACGGCTTTAATTCTTCGTCAGTTCGTTACGTAGCGTAAATTTACGTTTAGAAACATGTAACAAGCCTGGACAACACAGGCAGGCAGTAAAAATCCTTTTAAAAGTCAAGTATCCTGCACCCAAGGGATTAACAAGAAGTAAAACGTTTTCCGGTACGCAAGCAAAAGCCACCAAGTCGTAATCTTCGTAATCAACAGTTTATAATAGAGGCCGACCGCAGGAACTGTTTGCCTTCGCTTCCTCTGGTTAATGACGTCATAAAAAATAAAATCCAACGCTTAGACCCCTTGTCAGATAGAAGAAACTGTACAATATTCTCGTAGAGATGAGTAGGAAAATTACAGTTGTCAGTTTATTTACAATATGAAATGTTACAAAGATTTTCATACGTTCGCAGATTTTTAGCTTTCATACCAATAATCCATATTGTCAATTGATAACTTTTACAATTGGTTAAATAACCTAACATAATCTAGTTTACAATATAATTATTCATCTCCACATTTACCAAATTACATTTTCCATAAATCACTACAATTTCACCGAGTGTCAAAACGGATTGTGGTAGATACCGGTACATTTGTAATTAAAAACAAAGTGAACAATGACAACTTCTCTGTTCTAATATTAATGGAGATAAAACACAATTTGTATATATTGTATAACGAGCATAATTAACAATACGTTAGTATTGATTACATTTGATGAACTTAGAATCAAGCGTATTCCTGTGCCTTTATTAAGTTACGTATCTTATACAATTAACTAAGCGATTGGTTGGTACAGCGGTTCCAGTCGAATTGTAACTAACATTGCTCACAGCCTTATCTTGTAATAACGAATTATGTTCGTAGATATCAGTAGCAATTCTAGCAATGCTTAATAAATGGTTTTCACCACAGTACATTGAAAAAACATACTTACGTTGTGTTTGCGGGTAGCGCGAGTTAACAATTAAATTATTATTGAATAAAAAAAGTTAAGTAAAATTGACAGGAATTCTTGCGCCATAGAATTGAATAGTTTAATAAACTAAAATTTACATGTTTTTATAAATTACACTCAAACCTGTAAGTTTACCTATCAATTTTACTAAAGTATAAATGGAGCATGTATTCAATTTTTGTTGGACACTATTAGCCGTTCTGGCTTTTAAAGCTTTTGCTAACTCAGGGCTGGCAGATTGAAAGTCAACAAATTAATAAATAAAAAAATCTACATTAGATGTGAGAAGTCTCTGATTGGTGAAGAGGAACCAATGAGTTACAAGGTTGCTTCCTTAAACTCACTATTAGGGTCGTCAGCACGACTAGCATGGTGAATCTATAGAATTGTAAGAAGTTATATCTATATAAAAGTGATAACAGAAAAATCGACTGTTTATCGGCACTCTTTTCAGATCAGGTTGAATGATGCCATTATTGAGGAGTCCAATTTGATTGATATAGTTTCTATCAAATTGGGCTTTTTCTTCTTCTATTCGTCTCAGAATATACAAAATTGATAATATAAATGATATAGAGAGATTGACACTATGAAAAATGCATGAAAAATCGCGGTCACTGCGCAGAATTTGTGTGGATAAAATTGCAACAGGCAGGCCGTATCACTTACCATTAAGTGAACGTGTTGTCCGTCTCCTAATTTTATAATTTAAAAAGTGTAATGCGGCATATAAAGTGAAAGTATTAAACACGTTTTCCACTAAGCCTTCTTTGAAATTAACAACCTATTGCCACAATGACATAAATTTCAGATTTGAGCATAAAAATTAAAAAGTATTTGACTCGCGGCCTCTGGGAGACACTGATCAGTATTTATAGCTTATTGAATAGTGACAGAGAAACTGAAATCGAATCTATAAGCCTCCGCAGTATACGTATTATAAATAAATACGTGTAATAAATTGTCACGGAATAAGGTTAAGGCGATTTTTACCACTAAGCCGTTCCTTCACAATTAAAAAGTATTCTTATAAGATCCATTGTCTAAGATAATTCAAGTTATACGCCGTTGTTAACTAATAATGTTTACTAACGATGTTTACGACAGTGTAATTCGAATCTCCATAGTACATTTATTTACATACAAAGTAATTATTTTTATTTTGGAATATGAGTACAGGTCATTCACCTTTGCATTATGAATTGTGCAACAATTTACGATGTAACGATATTATGTCTCCTGTGAAAATTTAAACGAGACGCAACACATATTTTACAAGTAACATGTAAACTTTAAAACAAAACTATTCTCTATTAATAATACTTAGAAATTTATATAATGTAATATATAAAACGTACCGAATTAGAACGTCTTTTACTCGAAAAAGGTTTTATTTTTTTTATTTTGACCAAAACAAAATATTTTAATTTTGTATAACTGCCTCAATTTTTATGTAAAGAATGTACCTAAATAACGTAGTTAAGACTCAGATCCATATTAACATTTTTTTTATTCATTATTGATGTTCTAATTAGTTTTGAAAATCTCAAAGTATTGACTCTGTTAAAACGCATATATCTTATTCCCCCCGCGTCTAGACAATTTGTTTCAGCCGAGCATGACGAAAGAACAGCCCCTATGTCAAACTGGGGCCGCGTGATCTTAGCTTAACTTATTTTGCTAAATAAAAAAAAGGAATTGATGTTTAAAACCTCGGTCGTTTTAAATAAATGAGAAATGTAAATTATTAAAAATGACTATTACTTGGTGTTACTACCACACAAATATTAATACTTGGCCCTATGTATATTCAGCTACGGCTCAGAGACGTGGAGATTGAAATGAAACCAACCTAATGATGTGGATGCTTTCGTGATGTTCTTTTAGACGGAAATGCTGGAAATACCAAAGACACCACATTAACGAGTCCATTCTGCACAATTGCAACATCAAAACTAAGCTTTCTACAATCGATCCGTGTCGAGTAGTTTTGACCACGTAGCTTGAAAGCATAGTCAGGACCTCAAACAGCGGATAACAACATGGAAAAGAAGGTAAAAGTCCAAAAAGTAGTCACAACAGTTCAACGGATCAAATCTCTTTGTCTTTGTACACTAATCTTCATTCTGCGTCCACGATGTCAAAGATAGAAACAATTGATCCAGCTCTATGAAGATTACTCCATGTCCAGAGGATCATGCCCCTCAGCAATGAGGTAAACATTTTTATATTTTATATTAATGTTTTAGGCGAATATCTTTTTATGTTGCGTATTATAACATATAAGTAGTTTTTTAATACATTATTAATAACAGTACTAAGAATAAGAATTACTAAAATTCATTATTTATTTTATATCTTGTGATCATACTTTAAATAAATAAAATTTGATCTAAAGTATTCTACTAATTCTTTTGCATATATAAACTATATTAACGAATAACTAAAAGAATCCAATTAAGTCTTTGTCGTTTGATTTTGTCGCTTATTTATTTTCAGCAATGAGACCTCTGATGTCCGGAACGGGGGTTCGACCCACAAGACGGGAGGCACCAAGCGTATAGCAATTCGATTAGGGTGCAATACAAGGGAGAAGCTGACGGTGCAACAGTAAGTCACGTAACCAAGATAATAATAACATTTACCCAAATTTATAAGAGTTCTTAAGTAAACAACTTACGGTCTAAAGTAGAGTGCAAATAAGTTTTGCACAATCTCTGTTTTTTACATCATACCATTTCATACATGACACTCGCAAAATAGATCGGTGACGAGTGCTTTGGTGCGCGGGTGCGTATGCCATTTCACAAATATGAAATTGCTATATATTAGGGTGCCATTTCATCTTTTTATTTTATGGGATTTCTCTAGGTTGTGCTATTTCGTTAAGTGGTAATATAATGAAGTAAAATGAAAGTAGACCCACGATTATTATTTAAATTTGACAAGGCTACAATAAATATTCTGGCATTATTCCTTGCAGTATTTCAGCGCATGAGAGCTATCCACAGCCATATATAGTTAAAATGTAATCTGTGTAATTTTTTCAACATTAATGCTTACATAACTTATATTTATATTTGCTAACATAACGTATCAACATTTAATTAAAATAGCTTGTATTGCAGTAAAATCTTATCCAATCTAACTTATTTAAAGTTTTTTTTTATATAATACAGGATGATGTGTTATTGCTAAAAAAACCTATAAAAGTATAAATTTATAGCTCATTTGCTATCAATTAATGTATAGTATGTACTATCCCAAAACGAATGGTTTGAGAAATAATAAATAATGTATAGCGTTAAATGCTTTTTTAAAATTCGGATTAGTACATATTAAAATTAATTATTGTTTACTATCTGTCTCAGAAAATATTTTGACCTGGCTTGTACTGCTAGAAGTTATTAGCATGTCGCATTTTAATAATAAAATAATTTAAAGTAACCTATTTCAGAATGACTTGCCGTGGGTATCAGACCTCATGATGATGATCATGATGATTTTACAGTGATCTCTTTATACAGATGATTCGAAAGAGGTGTAAAGGCTTTAAAACTTTATGCAGATAAATAGGCTTTACATGCACAAACTTGTACACCTACAACCAAGCCTGTATAAAGACTGTGTTGAATGTTACTTCGGTGATAATTCGTCTATCAAATTTTCTAAATGGCTAAATGTCTTTCCCTATTATTATAGTTTTGGAAATGTTTAAAATGATGATTTAATATTTGATTTAATATCTAATGAAACGTTTTCCATTTATTTTAAAATAACATTTAATATGTTGTAATTTCACTAATTATATAAATGACTTTCGAGAGAATTTAACATACTTTTTATTTAAGAATCTAGCATAAAAAATGAAAGCGTAATATTTGTTATCTAGTACCATAAAACTAAACAATTTTATGGTCTCATCAAAACAATTTAACTTTTATAATTAAATAATTGTATAATTAACACTTCCTCCAAACTACGAACATTGTTTGCATGAAGTTAGTTAATTTGGTAAATTACTTTACACGCACAGTTGTACACCGCACCGGAAAAGAAATTTCATTGAAGAGTAAATAAATGCTTTAGAGAGTAAGAAAGTAAAGACAATCGTTTGTAATTGGTCGCTTACAATTTAATAGACCCGCCGTGGAAAGAGGCTAGTGGCGCCAATTTGTGATGTCTACTAGTTGTTAGTGCCGCACACGGGCCCACTCGCTGGTCTCGATTTTGACAATTGTGTGGTCGTGAGATGGCACCGCGGATTGCCGTGTGCCCGTCACGATTCCAGCTAGTACACGACGTCGTTTGCTTTCATTTGACGAAAATGAAGAAATGAAATGTCCTTTCGTTCACATAATACAAAAAATATTTCTTTGTCTAATTACTTTTTTATCATTGCCTTGTCTCAAGGTGGTGGTTTCTGCATACAAGCGGCAGTGCGCTCATTTTGTGTTATAATTACGTCATTAAAGTATTTAGCAAGAGTACTGTCCTTCTATAGCACTTTTGAAAACATTATAATTTTGATTTTTAAGAAAGAAGTAAATGACAAATAAATAGTATGTCCAACCAACAAAAAACTTGTAAAAAGAGATGAAAACACCTAATCTAAAGAAATATTAACGGTTGTAAAAATTATTCTTGTATTTAATAAATTTTGAAGTGAGTGAGAGAGTGTTATTTACAAAAATATTTTTTAATGTTGAAAAATAAAGCGTTGTTATATATAATATATTGAACATTACATTGGAAACAGGAATCATTGTATGTTACAAACGAATGGATTAAGATTTAAACAAAATTAATTTTGAATTCATTGAATACATAAATAAAACAAAAATAATATTAAAGGGTGCACCCTTGGCTCAAATAATAGGTTATCGTTTTATCAATAAAATTCATCTTTAGTTTACGAAAAAAGGAATTCGTTTGTTGGCAATTGAATTGAAATCAAATGAACGGGGGCTCGGGAAAAATACAGAAGGGAGTTCGACATAAAAATAAAGATGGGTGTTCCTTATCTAGATGTAGAAGCGTATGATTGTGGATTGTAATGAGGGGAAGGGTGAATGCTATAGGATACACTCCAACCAACACACTTGAAAGTAATTGAAGTTAAATTTGTTCATTTAAATTGTACAATGCATAGGAGTTTTTTTTTAAATGAACCTATTTTGTAATATATTAAATATATATACGGTCTATATTTACATTTAGTTGTTATTTATAGTCTTAAATTTAAAAAATTGTAGCTAACTGTGACTTTTGCTGGTTTTAAATCTGAGGGTTTAATGAATCCTCAATACATTTATTTTTTTGCACCATTTTGTGCTGGAATTTTTTATAGTCTAGTCTATATATATAGTACGTATAGTCTAGCGTGTTTTCGTTTAAAATATTTTTACAAAAGTTACTCAACGTCGTTGAGAAAAAATCAACGGACCAATAACTTAATTACCTAATAAAGTATAGTAAAAACTAATGTCTGGTATAAACAAAAAGTAAATATGTGAGTTTGAATGGATACGTTCTGTCATATGTAAAAAATATTTTAAGCAACAGTAGTAAATTGTAAATTGTAAAGTTTCTGAGTTGTCGTTTCATATATAAATTGTCTATGTTTGATATATATTAGTGTTGACTAATAGGTCATAATGGGGAAATTTACGAAACTACCAGAAAGTGCACGTAAGAGATATTGGTTAAATAATGATAGAAGTTTATCTTGTAATTTCCTTCTGACTTGTTTTAGGATAATTTCTTTACCGCCAAGCACAAGCTATTTCTGAATCATTTTCGCAACAGTTTTTAACTTGAGAGGGAATTAAAAAATCGTGTATAAATCAAAATTGAATTTTTATTTTCAAACAAGTGTCGACAAATTCCTGAATAATTTAATTGTAGCGGGGCACTATTCGAGTACAGGGCAAAAATTCCAAAAATGAGCTTTACAATTGTGCAATTCGTTAAAAATCCGTACCAAAATTTAGAATTTCCACATGGAGACAATCTGAATTGTACACGAAAGCTGCGTGTTCCTGCAATTGGACGACCATAATTACCCGCAAAACGTGTTAAACCGTACTTCGTCCATTATGTACTGTTTCAATTGTCCAGCGCACGTTCAATTTCGAATTAATAGGGACGAGCGCAGATTAGGGTTTGAAGATGGGTTAAGTGCTTAGTTAATCACCACTCGAATGACGCGTGTTCGAAATTTGGACAATTTAAATGTGAATCATTTCGAATTCAAATTAGAGGCACATGATACTTCCACTTTTTGTTTGAGTTCAAAACTTTTATGTGAAATATCATCTAACAGAATAGTGACATCAGTACTAACTCTTTAATTAAATTAATTATAAATCATTTTTTAGCTAGAAAACCCTGGTTGGCAGCGGTCTGCATCCAACGCTTTATGATTACCTTAACACCTTGGAATATTAGACAGGAATTATTTCTCTAATTAATTAATGTTGAATAATTACAACGATAAATATAACGATAATATATTGTGAGTACAATTAATCTATCATTACAGTTTGTTAGTAAAGTTACATTAAATAACTTATAAAAAATTCTTTACAGACATCTCTCATATCTTTACAAACTCTCATCATGTTCTATGTACCCCAATAAAGACAGTGAAATTATTAAAAAACCAAATTATTACATTTAATGACATCTGAGACTGTCTCATATTTTTTCGTTCCCACGAATGACAAGGCGAGTGCAGTTCGAGCGTTGTTATGGTAGAAAGTCTCACAAAGTCACGTCTGCCTTAGTTTGCATCTCAGCTCCCAGGCTTCGTAGCATCTGGCGCGGGGTTACCTGACACGGGATTGTGCAAAACAAGGTCATTGCCGTCGTTCTCGGGAATCGCAGCACAATGAAATTGTATAACACACGTGAACGTTGAATTAAAATGTTTTTATCGCCGTAGTACAAGAATTGCAACACGTGCGAGCGTGGGAGATATATCAGAAATAAAATTTTATTAAGAGCATCCAAATAATGGCAGGTAGAAAATTCAAACTTTCGCACACATTTAAAAGATTTGTTATGAAGTGAAAGTTAGATCGTTTACAAGCTACGAATTTAGTATTCATGTGTTTAAAAGTTTCTTTAACAAAAAAAAACAATGCTGATTAAAATTAAAAAAGCTACAAACCTAAAATAATAGTCTAAAGAAAAGACATGAGACAATTTTTTGTAGATAATTTTGTACATAAAATGTAATATAAAGGTGCATATGCATATAATAACAATATGGTGTAACAACATGGCTTATCGTAATTGAAACGTATATGGACTTTCTTTAATAATAACAGTTTAATAAGTGCGCCTATTTTCGCCAGCCAACAAACTGTGTGAACTGCTTAGTGATTTTTTTATAGTTATGATTGTGAAACTAAATTAAAATACTTGCTACCTTTTAGTATTCAAGAAATATCTGTGTAGATGTAAGGTGTCATTTTTCGTTCAATATGCGCCTAAAGCAGGTGACAGTTTGGATTTTAAAAACATCGATGGCCAGATGATAGAGAGGTAAAAAACGCCCACACCTGTCCTCTTGGTTGCATTTGTGTTATCGTCGCATATGGTGGCTAAGGTGTTGAGGTTTCATCTTTTATTAATTTTATATAAAATAACATGTTGCACTGTAGTCTATTTGGGTTAATACTTAATCACCCTTGACCAAACAGATCATAGTAAATCACTGAAGATCTTAAAAATCTTAAAAACACTGCATATTTAAATATTTCACCATATAATCTAATCGTTTGTGGTTATACACGTAATTGGTTGTGTGAACACGGCATTCTAGGCTCACTTCAAACCGGAGAAAATTGATAAATCACTTAATTATAAAATATATACATGTTTTATAATTAGGTGTTATTTGTTTCAAATTGTTTTTTTTTTTCTACTAAACTATAATCAATAAGTTTTGCCTTTAAGGAATCTACTACAAGTTTATTGGTTATCTACAGATCGTTCCAAATTTAATTAGCGTAATAAATAATGGAATACTGTCTAAAGTGGTGCAAATAATTGTACTTTAACGTTTTAAGAGAACTGATTTGCTTCGATGATGTTTTTTGTAAAAAAAAATTAATAAAATCAATAAATGGGCAATGTCACTTAATCATAAGTGATGCGACTAACCTATAGCCATATGCAAAAGAAAGCTATGACCAATTACAGATGCCATTGAGAACAGTATTCATTTATTGATAATAATGAAATACAGCTTATAACAACGTTACAATCTATTTTATTTTGTCATTAATGTTAAAGTATACACGGAAAAAAGGATATCATATGCTCAGCACATGCACATGTATAAACAGTCGTTATTCAAACACGTCGAATAATATAACAGCGTGTAAAGCATAACAATTAATTTATTTAAAAAGAGAATTTTTATATAACGTGTTATAGGCAAAATAGCCCGAAGCGACAATCCCTTAATGGTTTCGCTCATACATAAATTTTGTGCGCCGTGACCGAGCTAAAACAAACTGCTCCGTTCGTAATAATTAATGATCATTCACATCTATTTTACGGTCATTCTCTCAAACAAAAAACGTTATTAACAGATCCAAGCGATCCGTAGTCCCTTTGAGCACCTGCTATAATAAGCGCATAGTTTTTGTTTTAAACTTTTTCGTTGAACAAACGAATTTAACTTTTTGTGTCTGATAATTACATAGGGTCTACCTAAATAAAAATGGATACTCTGTTTTAAACCACCATAGCTTTTAGAGATATACAAGAATATCTTCTATACATATAAAAAAGAATGTTTTTCTGTATGTCCTTTATAGAATTATAAACGAATAAATTTGATCAGGTGATGATCCATAGTAAAGTAATGCATGTGTCCACGAAAGTTTCTAACTTTGTATGATTTTAGACAGATGGCGCCACTGTCATTCCTGTGAATTTCATATATTGCAGTGATAATTCTTGCTGATTTGATTTGAAACGAAGACAGCGACGTTTCGAAATGTGGGTGACGTAATAGTGTATGTAAATTGTCAAATTCATGCCTGGCTTACATATTTAAAATCAAAACGAAAAAACTAAACTTTTCTTGAATTCCCCGCGGTCGAAGTCGTGGAGCACAAAAAGTAAAAAATAGGTATCTATAAAAAATCACACTTCAATATTAGACTTTAAATCGCTTATCAATGTACTCGCATTGTGTTATATTTCGCTATTTGGATGATTTGAGCGACGATTTACAAACTATTGATCTTTACTATTATTTAAACAAAATCTTTATAAATCATTATTCTTTATTTATTAATGCATACATAAAGTATATATAGGTAATAAAACAATTTAAAATGATAAATTAGCTATTAACACTTTGATATTTTTGATCGTAGGTTGAGAACTCATACTTCGTCGGGAGCTTTGTACTGTATGGATTTTAAAATCACAGCTATCCATGAATAGATAAAGTAAATAGCGTGAGGCAACAGAGATATCCCAAAATCAGTATTAAGCTCCCGTGTTGCAATGGAATGTATCGATTTGACAGGAAGCCTGTGTTTCATCAATGGAAACAATATAATGAATAGTGAAAACTTCATTTTAAACTTTGTTCTTTTTTAATATGTGTGTCATAGAATAAAAATAGAGTAAACAGATACTGCATTAATGTAAATGTATACACAAAAAATGTACGTCTGCAATTATAATACCTGTAATATAAATTGTCAACATAGTTTCCCAGTAGCTTAGACTGATTATGCTTCCCTTTGCACCTATCTAAACTTTTTACACAAGCTCTGTTTGATCTACGGATGCTCGTGATATCAAAGTGAGCCCAAAGGCGGTACTTAAGTTAATCTGATGAAGCCAAGTTAAAAATTATTCTAAAATGCAAAGCGTAAAAAGTTACTTTCCCGACTTTAAAATGTAAAAAAAACACGCTTAAAAATATTCCTTATGGGTAGTATCGATAAAGTTTATTATTGATATTTCCTCATAGACATTTTAATACCAATTTATGTGTTTGAACGTTTTTTTTTAAATATATGTGTGTATCTGTAAAAGAAATTTACGGAAAGTTGCAAATAATTCAATAGATATATGGCAAAGGGCGCATCTTCTACCATGTTATTAACTATTTATGCTTACACAGAATCAATGGATCCCTCGAGGCAGCCCTGTCTCCTTTATTATGACACTGTAATATGTACGAGGGTCATTTTATTACTGTCCTATCTTGAAGGATGGTATCCTTCCGAGGTGTTGTAGGATATTTATGAAAAGGTTTTTTTATTGACGAGATACGTCCTCTTGTAAATTTGTTACGGGGCGTTCATGTTTTTGATATGGCAAGTCAAGATAATCGGTGGAGGTAACCTTTATGATATAAATTATTCATGTGCTTAGAGTCCTTATTTAGGTTAATGTTTTTTCAATACATCTTTTTATAAATTTGGTAGTAATTGGTTCATTATTTAAGATTGGTAAAAAGTATTAATTATTTTAAATATAAGAAGTTATTTCAATATACTTCTAATATCTAACAACCGAGTATAAGTCGAAGTTATAACCATTAAAAATAATTTTAAAAACTGTTGATCGGATACGAATGCATTGGCTCATCTAATAAATCAAATCTCTCCCTCAGGTCCTGTTTGGTTAAGATCGAGTTTCTTATTGTTTATGTTATTAATTTAGGCACATGTTTGCTTTATTGCTTTGTTGTGATCATCTTCATCACCATATAAGCCGATGAACACCCACTGCAAGATTCTATATATGTATCTCTATATATTTTCTGTATATATGTATATATATGTATATATATATACATATATATATATACAGAATATATATATATTGGTTGTTTGGTGACATGTAATTGGAGATGTAATGAAAAAATAATGTTTGTAGTCATGTGACTTATGTGCATTTTGTCGTATACTCTTTTGTAAAAAAATCTGTTTTCTATTTACGTAAGTGCGCTCTAGATTAAACTTTTTTTTATTAGTATACTATAGGATTCTTTACGAGATATAAAGTTGTTTATAAACCATAATCATCAAAATTTAGTAAATTATTAAGGACTAAAGAAAATTATGGTAGATATTGTACAAAATACAAGCTTTTGACTTATGCATTACACGCAAACACACGCTGGCAGTCGTCGAACCTGAACATACAATAAATGTTTCTGTGAAGTAAAATGTCTCGATGCGATGTATTTGTAAGTCAAGACTGCATAACGGTTCTAGGAGGTGGTAAGTACAACGGCAAACAACATCAATATACTCTTAGTAGAGTACGATGCAGCGTACCACCTAGTGCGCCCTCGATACAAGGAGCTACGAAATGCTTTTCGAAACAACGATTATTTACTCGTTTTTTGTTTGCTTACGTCTGTTACATTTTCTATATAAAACATATAAACCTTTTTAAATCAGTTTGATAAAAGTTGCACGAATATTTTTTTTAATTGGCCTACAATGTTGCTCAAATGGCTTTTGCAGATTCCGCGAGTGCAAACGGGCAGGGTCGACGCTTTGTCTAAACCACTGTTAAGGTAGCGAAGCTCGACGGCTCTCTAAAGCTCGTGTTGCTACATACTAATTTAACCGGACTGGACCAAAGTCGAACAAAATGCTAACAGTATAAATAATTGTAAAATAACATAGTTTTCATTTTATTCTTTATAATTTTATATTACTCGACGACTCTTCCCAGTTTATTATAATCAGTTACTCAAGAGAGCAATGCGAACAGTTAAATTCATGAAACGCACTAAGGTCATCTTAAGCACTTTGTAATAATGTATGAAAATTTGTAATTCTTTTTTAAACTGATTAGCTGCTATGTTACTTTTTTATTATTACTGAGCAGTGGTAGCTCAGCGTGACTGAGACTTGGGATCGTAGGTCTCGGTTCGATTTCCGAGATACAATCTTATATAATTCAACTTTTAGCATTAATTATACAAGATTGCCACTGCACACAAGAGGTGGGTAGTAATGTCGTCTGCGTACTATAAAACCCCACTGCGATCGCCAACCAGCTTCTCAAGCGTTGCAATAATGGCGTATCCCCCTATAGATATCTTTAAGGAAATCCTATGCTTTGCAGTGGGCGTCTATGAGCTGAAACGACCGAATGAGTTTATTTATAAATATACTATTATTGAGGTTTACTCACAAAAGAATTATTATAAATTAATTTGTAAGAGAAATAATACCTGTATGATATAATGATACAATACAAGGAGGACAGATATTTTTCTTAAGGTCGTTGAAAGACACTGGACACAGATAGCTTACATAGCTATTGGAAATCTCTGAGAAGGCCCATGTCCAGCAACGGAGGACCTTCCGCTCCTTCGGAAATAATGATGATGATGATGATGATGTTGTTACGGTATGTAAATAGATCCCAATACAAACAAGCCCATAACATAAAAATATATGCATTTTATCATGGTGCAAAAAATGTTATTAACAAAGCTGTGTTGGTCTAATGTTTAGAGACTGAAATGTTCGATAAGCAGCTGGTTGAATCCCAAAAGACATTTCTATGTTATATTATAGCAAACGGGGGAAAACCTAGTGAATACACAGGCATACCCAAGGCTTAAATACATGTGTTCTTTGTTTATATTTCTCTTTTCCTTAAAATTTTTGTGATCATAATATAAAATAAACACGTAGTTAAGTTTTCAAATCACAAAGCACTCGTTTAATTTGGGTTTCATTTCATGTAAGTGATGTAATAATTATTCCAGGGTGGTATCAGACCATATTACCACGGACACATATTTTGCTCAATAAAATCATTAATCAGTCAAGAACTTGGCATCGAAGACTGTTTTCATAGAAAGTGTTCCAGTGACTATTATCCTCACGCCTTGGGGAGTTTGCCAAGTCTTAAACCCATTCATTGAGTTGGCAGGGAACGTTAGCTGGTTATAATTGCGGGTTCCACGGTTCACTTTTCCGATTGTAATATGTGTCGTCCTATATCTTTAATTATATAGAATTCCGCACTTGTTCATGCGTTTACTATGCATGCCGTTGTTAGCAGAGCAGTATAGGACCCAGGTTGGTATATTTGCTGTAGGTGTTACATACCAATGAAGGTACATGCCGATGTTTCGTAATCTAGCTTTTATGTAGACTGAAAACTTGTCACATGTGTGTGTCGCAGTTATTCAAAAAAGCTGTTTCATGCTTAAATAAAAATGTTTGCTTGCTTAAAGGTAAAAGTTGGGTGAAATCTTATAGGAAATATTTTAAAATAGCAAGACCTTATTTCCACATGTAGAAGTTCTTACAGACTTTTTGACCTAGATATTTTTCATGGCCACGTTATTCAGAATAATATTCCAAGCTATTAAGTTCCGACAGTTTATTTTCTGTTTTTCTTTTTTTTTATTTATATTTTATATTTGGTTTGGTTATAGTTTCAATTATGATAATGCTAAAAAATTCAATTAACATAAAAACACCTTCAATTGAATCAAAAATAATTTTGTTGTACACAACATCTTCTATTAAATTACAATAGATACGATTTTATAAGTTTTGCTCGTAATTTTATTGTGCACTTCTGTCATCAAAGTATATATAAGTTTTTTAATTTGTTGTGTTTTTTTGTTTCCATTGTGTATAAACTTATTTTAAATTTCATCTGTATATATATCTACATGGAATATCTTTTCAATTTTACCTCAATGCATGTATATTTTATGTAAAGCACTTTTATTATTTTGTATAATAACATCTTAAGTAAAGTATAAATAAAAATGTGGACCACCGTCACCACAATAGGGATTTATAAACTAAAGTAAAAAGCTTATAAATAACTTAGCCGCCTTTCAAGACACCCACATAAGCATACGGGTTGGTTGTGATTTACCATAGAAGCCTTTACAAAAAGGATAATATGGTTTTAATAAAACCTACGTATGTTCAAATTATGTTGGTAACAAAAATAGACACTACTGATATTACACTATTCATTTATTTTACGCCTACATAGTAGGAAGAAGTAGCGATGTTATGGCAGATCTATGTTTCGTATCACAAAAACTATATTGAATAAGATAAAAGATAAGAAAACTTTAATATAGTTTATTACTAGATTATGTATAAATATAAATTTGTATATTTATAATTTCATATATAATTTAAGGTTATCAATACTATATGTTATCGCACAATTTTTTTTTTAGGCGTTCATTATCGCCTTATCGCCGTTTATGTATTCCGATGATTGACATTTTACCGACAGACATGATTGAATTGCCATTTTAACGATGTTTTATATCGACTTATTTATTTAGGTTCATTTGCAGTGATCTTACTATGTATGTCACAAAAAGAATGCCGACAAGAGTCCAACTTTAGAGAATCAAGATTCGGATCGATCTCCTACGTTATCGGCATCTTTCAACTTATAGACACGTTCGATTATACGCATCCGAGAAGTGCCTATAACATACTCACACATATAGATTTCATTTGATTATTTTTACTCTACATTTTACAGAAGAAGAACAATTATTTTAAAAAATATTCTCAACGTAAAATATTTCAGAGCACATGTTGAAGTGATACAATAATAATTTATATAAAAATATATAAAGATAAAGCCTAGAGAAAGACACAACAAAGCTAATATCTGTTTTTATAAATTGGCCGTTAGTTTGGGCTGACGATCGCGTTAAGTATTTTGATTTCAGGGTATGCGAAAGGCCCTTACCTCTGCTCAATTTGTTACTAATATTACTCAATACCAGAAGAACTTCAAAAGCTAACGTTACAGCAAGTTCAGAAAGAGTTGGCAATAGGAACAGTGGCGGAAGTAATTTTGGCAACGGTTCTATTGTTACTTATTTAGTTATGAAGTAAGATGGAATCAGGAATAAGAAAATCCATAGATGAACGGAAATAACTGACAGTTTACAGCGGATTGGCAATTCAAATGGCAGTAGGTAGGCGACATAGTGCGCAGTACTCATAGCCACTGCGGCCTTGAGGTTCTAGAGTAGAGCCCTCAAGCCAGTAAGCAAAACGTAGACGCTGGATGCAGGCTGTTTCCAACCGGTCTACAGCCTATAACTAAACTATTGCGCAGAATGATGTCTATTTATGATGAAAGAAGAAAGCGGCCCAAAGAAGTCAACTATTCTAATATGAAATGATTACCCTTTCTTTTCTTTACTTTCTCTTGGATAACGTATTTAAGTGAAATGTGATACATTATATTTTGTATTTAATAATAAACATTACTAATATTAACTTATCACGAATAACATGAAACACGACCATACAATCCAATCCAAAAGCAAAATATAAATAAAAAGAACGTTTTCTACTCTTGACCATCCCCCGTGGCAAGGTTTGAGCAGAAAATTAAAAAAGTTAGTTCAAACAAGGGTGCATTTAATGTCTTTTGCCGTTGACGGCATATTCTTTGTTTTACTACAAAATATCCTTTTTCACGTCTTTGTGGCTATTGCCATATATGTATCAGTTTGTTTCATAGAAGTTATAGTCATAGCTGCCACTAATATTACACTAAAATGTGCTTCAGGACTTAATAATAAGATATATACATATAATATTATACAACTATCTAAGTAAAAAAAATATTAAAATATTGTTTTTCTGTAACGTGAAATATTAAAACTATATGTGGAAAAGTAATATTGCTAATATAAATTATCTAATTATTATCGTAGCAGATCAAATCAAATAGCTGCTTATATCTATTAAGTATTACATTATATTCTTATTAAAGCAGTATAGCAAATACTTCGTTAGTCAGAAACATATAAAAAATGTCACTAATTATTTTAAAATTCTTTGTAAATATACACTTTGCAATATTAGGAACGTTATATATTAGGGCAGTGATTCTCAACCCATGTGCCGCGGCACTTTTGTGTGCCGCGAGATTTTAAAAATGTGCCGCGAAAAATTTAAAATATATATAACACATATACAAAAAAAAAATATTCAACGTAAATATTTATATATTGAACCAGCTAATTATATTTAATTTACAAAACGCTTTTCTTAATCCCTAATTATGATAAAGTCATGTTTATGTATTAAAAATTGTCTCAAGTCTACCACACTTGTCTTTTTCCAAATGAGCATGTTGTTTGTGTGATATTTTAAATTTACATGATTTTCCATTGTAATACTAATCTACCCTTTGTAAAATTAGAAAAGTATTTGATTCGTATCCTTATTAATTTGTTGGCATGTAGTTTCGATAAAAAAATAGGAGGTATATTGACTTTGCAATGCACGTATTCTTTGATTTACAATATCTAAGACTTTTCAGATTTTATTCCATTCGATGAATATTTCTGTAATTAAAAAAGTTTGCTGTTTATATCTAAAAAAATCCCGAGGTTTGCTGCTAAATTGTTTCACGAATACAATGGCAGCAATTATTTAAATAAAATTCGATTTTATGCATTAAAAATTGTATTTGTGTGAAAGTTATATAACTTCATAAGGGTTATATTTTTTATTTTCATAAATTACAAATGGTTACAGAATTTGTATATTTATAAATTTAAATTTATATATTCTTCGATTTTTTTGACAGTATTTTTTTTGTTTTTTTCAGACCCCTTAAAAATGGACAAATGCATAAAGAAAAAAAAGAATAATGATGATGATGATGCAAGTAACAATAATGATGACATATACGACCAAAGTAATGAGTGTTCCTCTGTTTTAAGTGAAAATAGTTCTATTTTAAAAAAGTATATAATTCCTAGAAAATATAACGACAATTTTTTAAGATTTGGATTCACCTCATCGTTAGAAAATAACATAGTAGTCCCAGAATGTATTATATGCAATTTAAAATTATCAAATAGTGCTATGGTTCCTAGCAAACTTCTTCGTCACTTGGTTACCAATCATCCCTCTTTATCAACCAAAGATAAGAACTATTTTAAAACGTATCTTTCAACAAAAGTAAAACAAGGAAAAAATTTTAAAAAACAATTTTGTGTGTCCGAAAAAGCTCAGTTTGCTTCTTATGAAATCGCGGAATTGATCGCAGTAAAATTGAAGCCCCATAATTTAGCAGAAGAAATTATATTACCTGCTTGCCGTAAAATAGTCAAAACGATGATTGGTGAATCAGCCGATGTTGAAATTTCCAAAATACCCCTTTCTAATGACACTATACATCGCAGGATAAAAGATCTATCAGAAAATATCGAGCAGAATACTACAAAAAATCTTCAAAATTCCTTTTTTGCAATACAAATAGATGAAACCACCGACATCACAGGAAATTCTCAGTTAATTGCATTTGTTAGATTTATCTATGAAGATGATATTATAAATCAATTTTTATGTTGTCGGGAGCTGTCAAATTTTACAACCGGGAAAAATATTTTTGAAGTAATTAATTCATATCTAGAAAAAACAAATGTCTCTTGGAATTTTTGTATTGGAATTTGCACAGATGGTGCACCCTCAATGACCGGGCATATTAAAGGATTTGTATCTTATGTAAAAGAATTGAATCAAAATATAATAGTTACACATTGTTTTTTGCATAGAGAAGCTCTTATAACAAAGTTCCTGTCACCAGATTTAAAGATAGTTTTGGAGCAATGTGTTAAAATGGTAAATTACATAAAATCAAGACCATTGAAAAACAGATTATTCAAGGAACTATGTAAAGCAATGGAGTCCAAGTATGAATCTTTGCTACTCCATACTGAAGTAAGATGGCTATCCAGAGGAAAAGTCTTATCTCGGGTTTTAAAATTAAAAAAGGAAATGAAAGCTTTTTTTGAACAAAATAATAATATTGAATTTGTTGAAATATTAGAAGATTTAACATGGACAACGAAACTTGCTTATTTGTCAGATATTTTTGTCATTTTTAACAGTATTAATTCAAGTATGCAAGGTTCAAATGAAAATATTTTAAATTCAACTGATAAGTTGGTGGGGTTAAAAAGACAAATTTCTTTATGGAAAAAGAAAGCCCAAGAAGGTAATTTAGAAAAGTTCGAATCAGTTCCTAAAGACGGGTATAAAATTATTAAACAAATTGTTCTTGATCATTTGACAACATTAGAGGAGAGAATTGTTTATTATTTCCCGGAATTGGATATTAATAAGTTTGATTGGGTTCGTAACCCATTTCTAATTACGGACACTGCTGTATTTGAGTTAACTTTAAATGAAGAAGAAGAGCTTATTTTGCTTTCAACTAATCGAGATTTAATTTTAAAACATTCTGAAGAATCACTTAATACATTTTGGATAAAAATCAGATGCATCTATCCACTTTTATCTAGAAAAGCTTTAAATATTCTATTACAATTTTCCACATCTTATTTGTGCGAATTCGGATTTTCAGCATTAGCCAATATTAAAACTAAAAAAAGATCAAGGTTGTTAAATGTAGAAGACGATATGAGAGTAGCATTGTCATTTTTACGACCAAATATAAATGAAATTATTGAAAAACATCAAGCTCAAATTTCTCATTAAAGTAGTTTAGTTAATTAGCTTTTAATTTTATATCGTTAAGAAAACTGGCCATTTTGTTGTGTTTTTAGATTATTTACATATAATACAATTTTTATGGTTCTTTTTATTCAGTTTGTCATGCCAACAAAAAAACTTCTGTTGGTTTTTTTTCTTTATGTGCCGCCAGATTTCAGAATAGTTAAAAATGTGCCGCAGGTGAAAAAAGGTTGAGAACCACTGTATTAGGGGAACCCGAAAGTAATGTCGTTTCTAACGACATATTGTACAGAAAAACCGATTGATTTTACCGTTTCGGCATTGAAAATTTAGTATACTAGGTTGCAAAAGGTTGATAACGAAGGTGAATATATTGTTAATATAATTGTGTGAATTTAACTTAAAAAAGCGACATTACTTTCCGGTCCCCCTAATATATTTAAATCCCGTTGTCAAGTCAGCGAATGCTTAAAAATGGTGTTCAAATAATTGAGTCACCTGTATTCATGAATTTGACAACTATCTTGAGTTATTATTTTATGATTTTCTGATAATCGTGCAATAATTGTGCATAAATTTACACAAGAAAACAAATCATAAACTATTATCTTCATTGATCAAGGCGCGTTTAAAACCCCCGTAGTTTTAAAAAGGATGTCATTACACAGGACACCAACTATATACATAGAAGTGATCACTACGAATGGTACTAAGTTTTATACATAAATGAATAGACATATCTAATCCCTTTATAGAAACAAAATAAACACGTTACCTCTATAATACTGATGTAAATGAATATTAAACGTAAAATCTGATATTATTATTGAATAATAAAAATGTAATTAAAAAATAGAGCATTCAATTACAACTCCTAATACCTTTTGATAAGATTCATAGAATGAATGCTTATAAGAAATGTTTGAGTCGTTCATAATATCTGCGTGAAACGTTAGAAAAAGAATAAGAGGGCAATAATGTATCATTATATTATTAACTTATCTTCTCACCCTTGACAAGTACAATAGCCGTTGAAATATTCGACAGTGTTATTCGTGACCAAAAGCTTTTCAAAATTTTACTGCTATTTGACATGCAACGTTTTAATTCAATTCGAGCGACAACAGGTGGGGTGGCAGGTCAAGAGTTGATGTTCCAAACGAGGAAATTATGTGATTTAGTAACGTTTGTTTAGTTGAATCGTGACTAGGATTTTATCTTTATAACATGCTGAGATAAACATAAGCTAATTTTTTTAGGCGTACCGTTATGTGTCGTAACTTTTTTGTGGAGAATATTTAATATTAACTTTTTATTGTTGTTATCTGTCCGTTATTAAACTTTACCGGGTTTTAAGTGACTAATTAAAGTAAGTTTTTAGAACATAGTTGTTAGAGGTCTGTAGATGAACGAAATCAACCGACATAGGCCAGTGAATTGACAAGTTTAATTGGCAGTGCGCAGGTTACGGAACCCGGAAGATTTTGGTATAGAGACCAAGGATAGATAAATACAAAGGCGAAAAATAGACGAAATTGTTTTGGCTAGACGCGGGAAGCAGGCTATATGTAGGAACAGCCTATATACAATAGTTGCTGGAATAATCATGATTAATATCGAGCTCTTCTTTCAAACCTGGGCTCCGGTCGTTACATTATTTATTTCACCAAAATAGAAGTATTCCTTACCTTTCGATTGCTTAAATGGAGACTACATGAAGAGACTAAAGCAACTAAAGAGCGTTTAAAATACAGGTGCTAAAATGCCCAACAAGGCTGAACCTCAGCCGGATCGCTTGGTGTTTTTTTTTTAAATTATGGGATCAACTTCTACAGTAAAAAAAAGTACTTTGGTAAGCATTAGTGCTATGAGAAGAAGTGAAGAAAGTAACTCAATCAGCAGTTCTTGTATTAAAATTAAAAAGGTACATGGTACCGTTAATGTTTTAAAATTTTATGTTGACTTATTATATTAAACACTTTCAACATTTTGTATCCAAGAGAATTGGAGGTAGATTATTGCTCTGCAATATTTTACCTAATAAAAACTTCATGATTTCATGTGTGATTTGCACTCTAATTGGCCTTAACAATATCTCCTGTCGGAACTAATATTCTCGAGGTTAGGAAGCTAGTTTCATTAAAACTGCGATAAAAATAAACAATTGCAGTGCAATAAAAGATTTTAAAAAACATACATAACATTATAATATCAGTTCAAAACACGCTTACAAAGACATTAATTGAAGTCTGCTGACATGTACGGAGAATACCTAAAAGCGCACGTGTTTTTCCAATAACTCGGCCAATTTATGAAGGTGGTGTGACCACATATTCCTTATTCTTCGCAGTCTATATAAATCATAATTTTTTGTCACTTAAAGAGTATTAAATATTTATTCTATTTTCCAAAAGTAATCCTCCGCCAATTCGAATGCACTTTATGACAAGTGAGCAGTTATGAAAAATTTAATAGGACCACTTTCAGGAGTCTCAAAGGGACTCGTCAAATAAACCTCTTAGTGAATAGTCGGAGATATGACGAGATTTGCATAAGAAGGCAGAACGGCCAACTCGTGGGCCAGAAGATCGTGTCTCGCATCTAAATAACGTCTTATATTTGCAAATATTGACTCTAGACCGCACCCTTTCAAAGGGTTTCGATCCTTACTCCGTTAAGATAGTTCAGCGGGTGCCAAGCCGCTTAACATGGGTTGACGAGGCTTTTCCATTCTTTTTCAGCAAATTTCTTTTGTGCTGAGTATTTTCAGTACATGAAATTTATTAAATGTCTTTTGTGATATCCTCTATTATAGTGTTAACTTCCATTCAATTATTTAGTATGTTGGAAATATTTTGTTTATTTTCGCTTCAATAATGAAACCAATAAATCAAATTTAAATCAAAGCTTATGTTAAGGAAAGATATTATTGTATTAAATATTATATAGAAGACAAGCATGCGTGTGTATCATGTAATCATTAGTATCATGCTGCTTTTTATGAGACAAATAGAAGTGTTATAACAATAATAAAGAGAATTTAGAATTTGTTTTAAATTGGCGTTAAATGAATAATCAAATTATTGAAATCGAATTTTCGAAAAGATCTTCTTTATAGAATCAAAATATATAATATCGCAAAAATTGAGACTAATTACACTACAAATAAAAGCATATTTAAATTTAATTTATGTCAATGTCTTGATTTTTCGAAGGTGCAAAGACTGTTCAAAAAATAAAAATTGGATTCAATATACAAAAAATATTTCAAATATTTATATTTCAAGATTAATTTGGTATACATGAAATACAAAGCTATAATATAAAATTAAGAATAAAATTCAACCGCTACTATATGGCGATAAGAAAACTAAAATTTTTATTTAATTATTGAACGTACAACAGTTACTATTACGCTTCGTGTTCATCGGTAAATCAGATGAACGTGATGCGAACGAAAACACATGGTGCGCGGTACTAAATAAAAATTGAACCGGCCGAATTAAACTGGGATTACAGTTTTTATATGCAAATAAAATCAGTAAATGTAACGAAAGTGCAGCTGCGACCGAAATAATGTCCGCCAGTCTTTCATTATGGTACATCTTCATGAACACTACCGGCCGCGGGCGAAACGTGACAGACCCTTTGGTCAACTTTCAGAACGGAACGTTCAAGAAAATTCATGCCATATAATTCGTTAATTCTGATAAGCATTCAACCATCCGTCTAACATTAACAATATACATTATTTATACCATAGACTGTTCACGACAGGGCTGCTTCTAGTGATTTTGAGCACCCCGGGAAAAAGAAAATTTGACGGCCTTTCATACAAGTATACAATAATTTACAGCAAATTAAAAAAAAAACTAGTAAACAAAATTACAGAATTAAAAACTGAAGTGACTAAAATACCATAGTAATTTACTTACAAGTTAAAATTAAAAAAAAAAATATTAGCTGTAAACTCTTTTGGTCTGGTCTTTTTTGAACTGTTCAATGAGACCGTACTAATTTATTTTGATATCATTGGCGAAGAAGTGTGACTTACCGTTGTCACTCAACGACGAGTGATTATTTCCTTAACACGAATGCAGTAGCTAAAACACGCTAAGATCTGAATAATTATTACCCCATAGTATATTTAATTCGTTATTATTTATGTAAATAAGTTACCAGCGTGAACGACAACTTTATATTTTTTAAAAATTACGCAGAGTCGTGTAAAACCTTAAATGAGACTTTTGCATAACCGACGTTCGTTTTTAAATCAATCAGAATTAAAGTAGTTGAAGAAGTTATATCGTAAGTGAAAGTTTTATGATATATATTAATATTAATTGTTTACTTTTTACTATCATTATTAATTTATTTTAAAAGTATTGAATAACAATACTGGTTAATAAATTTAATAATATTTACTGTGCATCAAGAGAACATAAAAAGAACAATAGGCAAAAAATACAAGTGTGTCCAGTAGTGGAATCTGTATTTAGATATAAATTTTAAAAATTATTAAAAGGACACGTTTATGGAAATATATCGAATGGAAAATTTTGCGGAACTTGCTTAAATGAAAAAATAACTAAAATAATATAACGCAAAAATTAAATAATAAAAAATAATTTCTAAATGCTGATAACCACGACAGGCATTACAAAAAAAAAAATAAAAAAAATTTACTAACTTGCTGAAAGGCACACGAATCATTGATCTTTAAATACGCTTCAATTGTAACGTAACAAAAACCCGCATAAATAATATAGCAAAAGCCATTTTTTGTTTAACTTAATTACAGAAAAATTTTAATTTAAAATACAAATTTTACTACCAAACGCTGTACAAATGTCCGTCTTCAGAAATGGCATTTTCTTCCAGACATACGTTAGATGGACTTAATTAAGAGAGAAAAACAGAGCCGGCAGTCATCTAGTGATAGTTATTGGAAATGGTTGAACGTACATTTAATAGATTACTTATGATACAAAGTACTTAGGGGTAATCTGTAATATAATTATTAATAATTATACTAGTAGATTTTACTATATAAGATTATCTTTAATATAGATTAACATTATCATATTATTTGCACTGCGGTAATTCTCATAACGCTCTCAGCTACACGTGATGATTTTTTATAGGAGATAAGAATTAAAGGGTTGAATATAGCTCATTTACTGTCAACTAATTCTGGTACACCCTATCCAAATATCAATGGTTTCAGATGTCAAAAAACGTAATGTACGAAAGAGCGTTATCAAAATTTGGATTAATATATATTAACCTTAATAATGGTTTACTATCTGTCTTCCCACACTTTTTTCTGCCAAAGTTATTGCCTTGAAGAGGGATCGCTTTACTCTTGGTATTTGGAACTATGTGTAAAAGTTTTAAAGTTTTTTTTCGCATATAACCAAATACATTAGAAATAGGATAAATATGACGTGAAAAAGTATTTAGAATGGTTTCCGTATACATTATTAAAAAAAATGGAAAGGACCAAAACAGTATGAGTTAAGCTTGAATTCTCTTTAATCTCTTTGTATCAATCAATTTTTACATGTATGATGCAGCTTACTTTATATTCAAGTCTTGTAACATTTTGCAAATCATACACCGCGAGTCACGTGCGTGGTGTTTCATAAGCCAGGTGGGTGACTTGCTTCAATGAAGTCAAACGATGGTAAAAGCTTTTAAGATTTTATCTCCTCGTGATTGCCTTGATGTTTTGCGCTTTCACGTTCTCGACATATGTTTGCTTATTAATCACATTTGTCAGTTATGGACGTAATCAGCATTGTTAAATTGTTCACGAGGTTTATTCCTTTCAATTTTAAATGAAATTCAATTTTTATTCCTGACTATTACTCTCGATGATTTTGATGTCACTATTATTCATAAGAAATGGGGATTTGTATTTGTTTATACTTTTAATAATATACCTTAACCTAATTTAATAAAAAAAATCTTACGCTGTTGACGTGTCGTCGGAAAAAGGTATGTGCAATGCTGAATTGTTAAAAACAGAGAAAGTATCCTTAATACTATATATGTCCTTAAGTTTAACATGGTAATAAAGTTTACTAGCCGCAAAAGCAAAGTTAAATAATGTATTTAGGGTTATCCGGATGTGGACGAATGACTACACTATTGAGTCATGAAAAGGAATTAGCATGACGGCATTCCCATGTCAGTTGAATAGCAAGCGATACAATCGAAGTCAAACAGCAGAGTTGGGGGCTGTCTTATTATAATGTGCTTACAGGGAACCGAGTTCGTGAGCAACGCGCCCGACTTTCACACATTCATTGGTGCCTTTGAAACACGAAAAATGATGTCATGTTGAATGTACACAGCGATGTATGCAATTACTAGGAAAGTTTAGTGCATGCAAGTATAATGCGCAATGAATATTCATTTAACTTTAAAATAGTGAGGGAATTTGTATATTTGATGTATAATTAATAAAAATGCGTGAGTAAATTTACATACGCATGAAAAAAATAACTTGAATAGTTTAAACAATGAAGTATTTAGAATACAATTACATTATACATATATGGTGTACATTAAACTTATTAATTTAAAAACTAATGAGTAGTAATTAAAGATATTTAGTTCTTTGAAACAGCTACATGACGGAAATGTGTTATTTTTAATTAATAGTTCCTATAACACATTATCGTTCTTTATCATTTATGTTTTAATGAATAGTGTTCATAATTTGACTTAGCAACATTCTTGCTTCTTATTAAAATGATTCATTGTTATTTCAGGAAGTATACTTCCTTAATTAGTTTTGTTCTTTATGATAAAAATATACGTTACAATTTTAACAGTCTCTTATTTCTTCGAAAACATTTTAGACGCTTGTTTTGTATCGAATAACTGTTATCATGTCTATATGACACTTAGCGATCTTTGCAGTTCGCAGAAATCTATAACGATCTTCGGTTCAGAAAATTGTTACAAATGTAGGCGATATATAGAGGAGGTAAATACACGGGAATATTTTTACTTCAATTAACTAAGCTAAAAAGGCACAACTGATTTTTATGACATTTTACGTTTTTTTTTGTTTTAATTATTTTACCTGTTTCATTAAAATTTAAATTACTGTTAGTGCAGTTATTTTTCTGAAAGGTCTAGATATTCAGTTTTTTTTGGTCTGGTTATACAGCTTTTTCCATGAGCCACATCACTGGCAAAAAGGAAATTCGAAAAAAAAATTTTTTCTCACATCCTGCCGACCCACATAAGCTTTACTCTGTTTTAAATGTAGCAAAGTGTGTTTATTTCCTTTTGAAGCGTCTTTGAGTTCACATGACATATCACCTAATGTGTCACTATGTTGACATTGTAATATATAAATGCGTTCAGAAATGTAAGACGTATTTCTTACATTTCAAAAAGCATTAAAACTTAATTAATTTACGATAAAACCGTGCAGATACGGCATAAGATTTCAAAATAGGTTAAATTTTTTTAAGAATAAAATTATGGATTATCAATACGTTAGAATAGTTATAAAAATTATTGAAAATTATAATGAAGTATATTTAAATATGCCATAATATAAAATTCAATAATTCAACAAACAAAATTGAAACAATACAATAACGAAACTGTTACAAAATTGATTATGTCCGCTTGAAACCAGTTACAGCCGGTGCTAACCGCATTAACGAGGGAGCAAAAGAACAAAAGCCTGACCGCAGTCAGATGACACGCGCCTCTGCGGCCGGATGGACTCCCTCTATGTATTTAAAACTCGGAGCTCTGATCGATCAACCACCGTGATTTATCTTTCCAACTTATGTACTATTTACGCCCTGTCGCGGTGACTGGATATAGCTTGCTCTAATTACTATTCACGTCAACCTATACAGGGTGATTAATCACGACAAACAATAGGTGTAAAATCTTTAAAGATGTTAATATATAATTCATTTGCTTTCAATTATTTTATCATACATTTTTTCCAAAAATAATGGTTTTAATAATAATAAATAACGAGAGTAAGAAAAAGCGTTTTCACAATTATTATCACTACGTTCTAAAATTTATATTTATTTACTTTATATCCCTGCCGACTTGGTATTGCCAGAAGTTATTACACTGTCGTATTTCAATGAAAATAATATATTAATGTAACATAATTCACAGTGATCATTTCGCATGGAAATTAGCAATAGACGTTATTTTTTTACTGGCAAAGCTATACAGAGATATTAAAGAGCCTATATACAGAGACAGATATGATTATACCTCAAAATTATACCTTTAATGTATTAATTTTGCAAAGTGAATAAAAGAAAGCGAATAAATATTCGCACAAAAGTTAAATATCCTGAAATAAAAACGTGATAATTTATTCTTGCTTTATATGTCATTCCAAAGCACTTTATTAATTAAAAGATTGTTGAAATCGAAAAGGGTTGTTCCGGGAAGAACGGTCTAAAGAGATAAAAAGGCATCTGAACAAAGGTAACTAGGTGATAAAAAATCTATCTCTTTTTCGAAAAACTCATTCATCTTTTGTTATCGGAATAAAATCAAATACTGTTATCAAGCAGTCACTTCTATGCGCAGGATGTCATTATTCCAAACCTCTAAAAGTTTTTATCGTGAGCTCGTCTCGTTTTCACGCCACGGTTTGCGGTCGTGTTATCGACAAAAAGCACTAAATGGTCGCTAGGCACATCATCAAAACAATCATATCGATATCGGTTTTAGTTCGGCGTCGTTGGTGATCTGTTTTGTGGTTAGAGCGGAACCGTTCGACCGTTTGAAATGATCGCGGTAATGATTTGTTGGGTCGTTAAACCCTCACACAGGCTTCTCTTCTTACCTTGGATAAGTACAGATCTCTAGAATAGATTTTAATATGTCTACGAATCCGATGGTTTTACATTTCTTTTTTAATTTATACTCGTATGTAAACATTTTATTATCACAATTACCTACAATAACTGAAATCTTTTTTTTTTCTTAGCTCCAGTTTCGATATGCCTTTGTATAATGTTAGCTAAATAACCTATAAAAAAAGTATTTTTAAAAATTAAGCCCAAGCAAATAGGATGACTTAATCCTACTTAAATCTTTCAACAACTCCTTTTTAGATTAGTACTAATTATATGGATCTTATCTACTTGATTACTAAAGTTGTAAAGTAACAGGTTGGATTAAGCAATGACTATTTGTTTGCCATCGTCAAACATCTGAAAGTTCACTTACTCAGCCCTCGTAAAACCTGCATGTAAACACGACGTGAAGTTCAAACACACCACGGAAGTTTGTACAGAGGCCTGTTGAACTGGTTCCTCCTAATAAACATAAAAACAAAGCTTGAAATTCATTGAATGATTTCTCTCGAACATTTTTCGGCGCCCATCGACACTATATCTGTCGCATCTAGCTATAATCGTATAAAGGATATCAGATAAAGCTGAGAACATATTGGTTAAAAATTTTAATATTTTTATGTGCAACCACATAAACATAGCAGCGTTTTCGGGTTATTTCGTTTGTTATACATGAATAATTAAGTGACTAATTAAGAATAATTAAGTTTTGTTTTTTATATAAATATTTGCCATATCGTTATAACATTCAATGAGAAAGTTTAAAAAAAAAATTAAATAAAATCTAAGCCCCGCGAATCGTTCCTGCCATGAATGTAACACCACCCGAAATTATAATACTGTATCGGAATCATCCAGAGCGACAATATACGATCGGTGACATTGGACCAAATCTTAGCCGGAGATCAAAGCGACTTATACCGAATGATTGTGTTAGACGTTCGAACGTTTATTGCTTTCGTATGGAACGAACAAAATATACCGAGACAATGTTCGAAAATCATGGTTTTTTATGTCAGACTTATAGAGAGATAGACTTTAAAATTTTTGTGGAAATAATAAATAAAATTATTTACACGCATTTTTACAGTATGTTTAAAGGGGCTTAATACCTTATAGCATTCTCTACCAGTCAACCCAAGTTAAGCCTTTCTTTTTGTATCGTATGAAATATTTATTGTTCTTTTACAGTTCTTTTTGCATTATGTGTGGTACTTATTACATTATATAATTTGGTTTATATTATATTATAATTATCAGAACCATTCATTTGTTTTTTTTTTAATTTACGATTATAAGAATTTGAGTCACGTGTTATAGTTAACGTCTGCAAAAGACATTTTCTGATGTTACTGTCTACAGTTTACTGTTCTTTCTCCTAACTATCCGTTGCTAACTTTACATATTTATGTTTATATTGTATATGCAAATCTATTGCTGAATACTTCAGATAATACCGATTATGAAGCATTATTGAAGTAGCAACCGATCAATACCAAATGAAAGCCTACTTCTGTGATACTTTGTAGATTAATGTGTCAAGCATCAGACAGGTCAAGTGTTCGCAATCCCAATTGAATTTTGCAATTAATATTTGCTGCTCTCCGTATACGTGTCAATTCAGTTTCAACGTACTCTAAATCTATTAAAATTAATATAACAACCATTACAGAAATCCGAGTACTTTATCAAAATACAGTGTTGAATCGTTAGGTTTAATTCATTGAGTACGACCTAATAACTTTTAATGACATCTTCCGTTCCGTACTGTTTCCGTATTTGTATGTGGGCTGGTCGGCTGCAAACTAATGCGAATACTTCGACTCATTGTTTTCTTGGGTTATTACTTCTGCGATAACATTGGAGATGGCCTTTTTCGTACAACAGGGGTCAGAGACCACAAAAAAACTACTGAGCTGTAATATAATTCGCTAACTTTTATGATCATCTTCGTCATTCTTGCTGAAGAATTACTGCTGAACATAGACTTCCTCCATAGATTTCTTATAAGACCGGTTAGTAGAGTCGTCAGCGTCTTCCAGAGATCCTAATAAAGTCGACAGTCTCCTTTGTAAGTGGACGTCCTAGGTTGTGCTTGCCGATTCGTGGGTTACACTTTAGAAACTTAAGGCCCCAATGTCTATAACTTTTCTTGCTATGTGGCCTGTTCATTGCCAATCACTATATCGGTTACTTTCGTTTGTCGGTCGCGTCTGAAATGATCTTGTTGAGAAATCCCGAGTATCATCTTCTTTATGGTCTTTTGAGCGACTGTGAGTTTTCTTATACGGACTGAAGTGAGAGACTATGTAAGTCATCACTGGTAATACACATTGGTTATAGACCTTCGTCTTTACACACAAAGTAGGAAGATGTCTCATAGTCAAACTTAAATTTTTTTAATTTGACCTCCTTTTAACATGAAGGTAAAACTCCAGAAAAAAAAACACGTAAAATTAACATCTATTTGAGTTCTATGTTGTACACGCACAATCCTGTGAATTTAAAAATCGAATCTAATCGATGGATGCGTGAGTCACATACGCGAGCGGGGAAACAGTCGTCTTTGTCTGAGTTGACACGTTACTTAGCCGGTCTGTTTACAAAGCTTTTAGCAAACCCTCTGCTTAAGTAAAGTTAGAGTAAATAACATTTTGCTAGCTCTTTAATTCGGTTAAAGTTACTTCTAGACTACTATAACATGAACGATCAAATAAATAGTTTTACGTAGCCATTAAGTAACATAGGGGTCATAGTGCCCGACTTCTGCATGGATGGATTTGCGTCCCATTATATGTTGCGTCTGTAGCTTTTGTTTTAAAAATGTTGACTATTTTTGCTATGGATTCTAGCATAGACGTATTGGATATATAAACTCTTTTATAAAATACTTGCTCATTTATTGGACGAGTTGTTTAGTTATAGTTCCTCAAATTAAAGATATTTGATTCGGAGAGTTAAGGACTCATAAAATGGGACTTCCATTTAATGTTTAAGTAGTTGATTAGATTCTAGCATTAGGATTCCATATTCTATTATCTGACTTATCAGTTATTTATATGCGTTGATATGTCATGGTGTTTGTGAGATTAATTCATTAATCTTTGTTTTTTGTGATGATCGCTGAAGTTACATTTGTTCGGTGATGTTCGGATTTATTCGGTGATGTTCGGAGATGTTCGGTAATATTCGGAG
The DNA here is from genome assembly GCF_028537555.1 of Battus philenor. NCBI lineage: Eukaryota > Metazoa > Arthropoda > Insecta > Lepidoptera > Papilionidae > Battus > Battus philenor. The sequence continues at coordinate 5,694,448 of NW_027181676.1, forward strand.
ATATTCGTTCTTAGGCTATTTTCTTTAATAGTCTTGCGAATTTGGAATCCACACGCAAAATACCGTATTACAAACAGTCTATGTATATTCGTCATTTGAACCGACTATGCTATTGTACGAACACGATTCAATTATATTTGAATAATAGAAAGAAACACAACTCTTCTCTGTGTGCCCCTTTACGATCATACTTTCTTTTTTGTAATGTACTTGTGGAAGAAATTCACGTTGTAAAAAGTGAGACGAATCATTATAAAAGTAAATTGTACATTCAAAAGGCCCATTAAACTTTTTATTATATCTTCGGTTTATAAATTTTATTGAAATAAATTGCCCGCATAATATAAATATTGCGTAACTATTTAAATTAACACTATTTTTTAAATTAAATGTATTATAGTAACAGGAACTCTTATTTAAAAGTAAATAACATTAAGTTAAAATAAAAATTATTCTATGTTAGTTTGATAAGAAATATTCTGTAAGTTGTTTTAAAATCCGCTTATATTAATTATTAGATGTCGGCAAGGTTCTAAGAACTATCGGCTTCAGGAAAATTGGGTCAGCACATGGCTATAAGAATACAAAATGTTAGTCTTTTGCATAGATAGCGTTTATTAATTAATAATGAATATCAGAAACTATTTATTATTTTTATACTTATGGTTTTATAACAGATAATGTTTTTAATTTCCGGTCGTCCTCGTTTCAGTGCATTAACACCTACTACAAGTCACAAGCCTCCACGAAATATATTTATGGGAGGATATACCGCAATCGCCACGACTGGCAGGAGGGTTAGCGATTGCAGTGTGGTATTATGGTATACAGAGAACGCTGCTGCCCATCCTCTGCTCATAAACAAACTTGTTTATGAGCAGCAGCAATGATATATAATTTATGCACTAAGTTTGAATTACATAAGATTGAACTCCGAGAATCGAACCCGTGGCTTATGATCGCAAATCTCAGTCCTTTACCGTTGGGCAGCGACTGCTTGCGCTGGTCTGTAACCGCAGGTTCATTATTTCAATGAAGTCAGTGATCCTGTCTTTAACTATTAATATTATTACCATAACTATTTCAACTCGTAGAGATTCCGAATAGGACCGGCTGGAAGCGTCATGCATCAAATGTCTTCCGACTGCCTTAACAAGGTCTTCTGTACACCTTGTGGGTGGACTTCCGACTCTAATTATAGATCATATTTAAGATTTACTAAAAAAGAAATATAAGTACGTTTTTGTGACAGTTGTATTGCAGTAATCGATCAATCTGAGGTTCAACCTTCTTTATTAAATCAAAAAGACAAAGGTGTCGCGTGGAATTCCTAATTAAGGTCCTGTTCCGTGGTTCCTTGCTACTAAACACTAGATTGACTATCAGCAAAGGTGTCCCAAAAGTATAACGGCGTTCCATTACAATGAAATAAATAATGCCTCGCCATAATAGTCTGAACCTTGTGTAATGTGTTCAGGTATTTATTTCCTCTCGGTAAAAATTTTTATATTCACACCGAAAATGAAATAATTACGACAAATGCCGATAGAATGCACAACCCGTGGCCAGGACATGTATAGCAGATCACCCCGATTCCACTGCCAAGCTAATGCGAAAAGGTTATAGCAAGTCAACCAAGTGAAGCAATAAAATCACACAGAATTTTTTATGATAAAAAAATGTGGTTCTTTAAAAGCAGCCCAATTTCTTTATTCTATACGCCACTTCTAACTTTATAAAACATCAAACTAGTAACATGATTATGGCACAAGATTATTACTTATAATTATTCGAATAGTTAATATTATTTATTTCACTGTTTTTAAGTGAATGGAAACAAGCGTGGGTTGTTGGTTAGCTTTAATTTACCCATCTTAATGGTTTACGTTATAATCAAATCGAAAGGATTCTTCTTATACATTGCCCATCGGTTAACCAGTAGTCATTAGGTACGTAACTTCGTTTGCCTCTTATCTCACGATCAAATTAATTAATACCGGTTTTTGCTTAACAAGTCGTAATTCTGTCATCTCCAGCTGGATGTATGTGGTTCGGAACATCTCGATTCACCCACACGATGCTGTAATTATGCCTCGGTTTAGCAGTTTAATGGATTCGATTCAGAGTTATTTACACTGACTGTCTTAAATTTGTTTCTCTGTTTTCTGTATTAGCCATTATTTTCATTAAACTTTTCAAAAAATTCTAGTTGCTGTGAATAATGTTTTAAATTCGTACAATTATTAATATCATGCAAACATTTTTAATGTTCGTGAAAGTTAAGTTATGCACGGTATATAAGTTAAGTCTTTCATTTTTAATGTATTTATGAAAAAAAAATTGTCTTCATCTTCGATGCTTAAGCTATTAAAATCGCGTCTTGTACTATTTTGTAATGTTAATGTTACTTCACTTTTACTTTTTTACATTTACCTATACGTCACGATTTATTTTTTATATGTTAAACTAAACCAAACGTTTTTTTTGTGGTTTTTAACCTTTTATTTTCAATTTTAGTAGCATTTTCTGATCTCTGTGCTGTTTTGAGAAGTACCATCGTTGCTACCAACTACAATATCAATAAAGGCATTGTATTATGCGACGTATGTAGGGTAATAATGATTAAAAAAATCTCACAGAGTCATGCAGAACCGAGCCCCGTATTCGGGCGCGATTCGTTCCGTATGGCGTGGCGAATGCTTGCCGGCGCTCGCTGTCGTCGCGAACGCTGCCCTTGCGCAATGAATGCCGCCGCCTCATTAGGCCGGAACAAAGTTGAGAATAGGTAAGCATTATTTTTTCACATAAACTGCGGACTTGGGATAACATGTCTCCTTTATGATGGAATTTCCAGTATGTTACAAACGAGGTGAAATATTACATATTTATGTGGTATTATTCTTCATGATGAGGTGGTGATATTTATAGTCCATCTAATAATCGCATCGTATAACTACCAAAAAATCTAGTAACAATAAACAGATTAATATAAATCCTGGAAATTCAATCAAAATTAATTAGTACTTTTGATAATTAGATTGTTCATATAAACTTTTCGAAGAACTTCTGAGAAGCAGACGGAATGCCAAATACACCAAAAAATACTATTTGTAACTGAATTGTTTAAGGAGCAAGCTCTAAAAACATTCTCTCCTAGCAGACTTGCGTTGCTGGATATAGGTCGCCCTTTTAAATTTCTAATACGACCGTTTGGAAGTAGCCTGCATCCATTGTCTTCCGACGACCTGGGCGAGTTCGACGGTTCTCATTGTAGGAGGACAACCTTTGCTGTTCTTGCCGGTTCATAGTCTCCCCTTCAAAATCTTGAGGCTCCTGTAGTCTGTTCACTGCCAGTTCAACTTGCCTTACTATGAGTGTTAGTTGTAAGTTAACTTCAGTGCCGCCATATTTTAAAAAGTTATATCATTCCGCAAGGTTACGTTCCAAAAACTTATAGTCCTTTTGTACCTTCTTCTTCTTATTTTTATCCGATAGACGACCAATGCAAGGTACAGGCATCCCCCAATAGACAACAACTACCTGATCCTACTTTCCCAACATCTACTCGCTTGTGATCACCATTCGAGAATCTTGGCACGATCAGCTATCTGTTGTATATGCATTATTATGAGGCCCATCGCAAGTGAACACGAAAGGAATGAAAGATAATGTGGAGGCAAAATATTATCGCTATCTACCCAACGACATGAAGAGTACGAGAGGCTCCAAAAAAGAGGCCATAAAAACATTTATACTGGAGTCACATTCAATCTGCCAAAAGATCAGGTGAATAAAATAATACAAAATGTGCTAGTCAAAATTAGACTCGAAAAGTTGTGCTTATAAAACCCGATCTATGCATTTTTGTCTATATAAGATCTAATTTAATAATTTGACTCGTAACAATGTCATTCAGCAAAAAAATATATAAGTAATTTTCATTAAATGTGTATATTTCGTTTGAACTGAGAACTTTTCAAACAATTTGGGTTAATTCCAGAGTCATCGTTGCGGCATCTCTCACATAGCGTTGACCCAATTTGTTATGCCCGCGAGATAAAATACAGTTCATAGAAAGCAGGAAATGAGTGCGTTGGGTACAAATTATGAAAGGATTCACTCACAATAATCGTTGTACCAGTGACAGCGTGTAACAATTGCAAATTGTTATAATACAAATAATGTTCATGCGTTATTAAATTATTTTATATAAATGTAATTTTGATAATTTATGTTTATGCATTAAGACTATTTATGTATTTACTACACCCATAACAAGCTATTCCCGTACGCTTGGCCTGACCTTTTGTGGATTTAATTTCATTAAACCCATTCTTGGTAATGTTTAATTTTTCAAAAAATATTCTGGTCAAGTTTTATTTACATATTATTATTTTTATACATATGTTCTAAGATTATATAGGACATTTAGTACGAAATTGTTGTTTTTGTATATGTTTGCGAGTATTTTTGAATGAACGCCAAAGAGTTTGAGGCTTCTGAGAATTGGATTTCCAAAAATTCTTGAAAACTCCAGGGCGAAACGAATTTCCCTAAAAAAATTAAAAAACCTTATAGTTCCTGAGATATTCTGATGTATTGTATAAGTACATAGATGGTATATATTTATTATGGTATTACATTCATATATTAGCATCTAAATAATTCGCAAACTTATCTTAAAAAATAAACACCGCATGGATTGTAAAAACTTTACAAATGAACGTTTTAAGCCGTTTATGGTTTGATATTTTAAAAAGAAAATATACGTTTTAAAGAAGAATTTAAGGGTTCTTGTTTACCGCGTATTTGAATTTTGTAGAGTCATAATGATTCTCAGAATCCAAACATATTCCCTACCTTTTACTTTGTACTTGAAATTTTACTGAAACGGATGTGAATTTATATTAATGTCTGCACAATTAGTGCTTTATATGGAATTGAAGGAATGTTACACTTAAGTGTCTTGCTAAGTACAGATAATGAATCTCTGTTATAAAAAAAATATTTAAACCTGTTTTAAAGAACCTTATTTTATTACCCAAAAACTGTGTAAGTTTTAATATAAGAAAATAATTATTATCAAATAGTTTATTATTACAATTTAAAATGGAAGCACATTTTCTTTGATTTTATAGTTCATATATCTATTTTTGTCCTGTATTGACATTAAAAATATTTCAATTATTTATTATTTCTCCGAATTTAACTTTTTATTCTGTTAATAAAGAATTTTATTTTTTATGTCACACTTCCATTAAATTAATGATGTTTATTATAATTGAAAAGCATCAAACATGAAATAAAATAATTATTATCGATTTTAATGTAGAATGTAATGTGATTTTGTTATGTGTTTTTATAATACAAGTAATCATTCATCATTTCAAGCAAGAGATGTCCACTCCTGGGCATGGGACTTTCCCATAGATTTACAATAGGACCTGTTAGAAGCAGCATCTAACGTCTTCCTTCCTTAAAAAGGTCGTTTGTCTACCTCGTGGGTGGTCGTTTTGTGCTGGAAATCATTAAGTATAAATTTAAATGTATGTACATTAAAATCCTATAAATTAAAGACAAATAATATCGACGAACGTAGTCTAAGGAATAACAATTAACTTGCCCGCTATTAGGGTTCATAAAGTATCTTATTCATTCGTAGGTACAAGATTTCATAACAAACTGCCAAACGACGCGGTAAATTTATCTCTTTACAAATTCAATAAATTTATTAAGCGCGGGTTCCGCCAAAAGGCATGTTACTATATTTCAAAGTGTATTAAAGATTAATATGTTTGAAAATGAATTATACTAATTTTAAGAAACAAAAAATTAAAACAACCATCATAAAAAAGTATACTTATTTATCCAATGAATTTATTATTATATGCACTATCATTATCATCATTATTCAGCCATAGGACTTCCACTACTGAATAAAGATATCTTGAAAAAGGCAGACTTAATGCCTTATAGGCATTTTTACCAGTAAACGCAATTATACTAAAGAGCCTATTTCTTTACCAAAGAATTGTAATGACAAAATTCAACTATAATATTTAAAGAAACAAAGAAATTAATTAACTAAAACACCCGTCCTAAGCAAGTTGTAAGTATTTTATGGCCGTGGCAGTTGCAAGAGACGCCTCCTAATTGAACAGGACGGAAGAAGAATCAAAGAGAATGATTACATTCCCCTAAAATTTCAAGGGGATGCAGTACGTGGGGTAGGACACGAAGCGTGGACAAAATTCTTTTAGGGATTGAATCAGAACTGTGAATGTCGGGAATAAAAATTTTGGAGGAGCTATTCAATTTTTTTAATAAAATTTTTGATATTGTAAATTATCTACATATATGTTTATTAATAAATGTATGTTCGTGCAAATTTTCATAGCATGTATGAAAAAATTAAAATAAGTAATAACAGAGTGAATCCATTAATAAACAATAGCCTGATGCTGCGCATTGTTATAAGATTATCTATCTTCTTATCGTGAGAAATATTAACAAATAAAGTGGATATGAAAGTTTTTACAAGACAATAACAAGGTCTATACTAACCGATATGAATTTATAAGTGCCGCATCCGTTTTTGTCACCAAGTTTCAACTTCACGTCACGCGCATAGGTCAAAGTTAGTGTGCGATGGGTGAGATTTCGCGGCAGTAATGTCATTGCTAAGATTTCAGCTAAAATTGCTTTATGTTATTTGTTGGAAAGGGGGGCGGTACATATTTATCTTTTGCTGTCAGTACATGGTTGTACGTTGCACATCAAATTATCATTCATTTTTATTTCGATATTTATACGAGAGTAATAATAGTATAGGCTGCATCTTTTAGATAAACGTTTTTTATGAAACCAGAATTTTATAAAAGTTATTTTAAGACGATTTTTCACTTATACGATATCACGATATTTCAAACCGCCCATTATTTCGCTAGTTAAATTAACCTAAAATTTATGATTAAAGAATTATTTATTACGAAAAGGATTACAATAATCATTTACGGAGAAAAAGTTGTAACATACTTTAGTAGTTATTATGATATGAGCGGGCATATAAAAATAGATATTAGCGACATACTGTGATTGAAACGAATATTATGAGACGCCAAAACAGTTCACAACCGGTGATTTAGAAAAACAATATTATTTATACAGTATACTACTCAAATAGTCTCTAACAAAAGGATATACAATGAATATAGCTATAATGAAAATTAAACTGATCAAGTACTTAATTTTATAACAGTTATGAGTCACTTAACTGTTTAAAGCAATTCAAAGTTTTCGTACACATTTGCAAATCGTTACCACATATTTGAGCTCAACACCTTAACACAAGAAATTGTAAAAATAGTAGCATCGGATTTTTTCTCGTTTTGCAGAAGATATCTTCCTTATCGCAATTTATACTTTAGCAAATTGGTAAGAAGAGCGTAGATGGAAAAGCAAGGTGTGTTGCGTTTCGGCGTACTTTTTATCGGGAGGAGAAGATACTTTGCTCCTACGAATGGAGTTGCGAGTACTTCCGTTGCAGATGGAGATGCGGGTATGTGATAACGTTCCAGGGCCTCTGCATATAGCGATGACAGAGGAAAATCATGTGGGTTTTAGTCAGTAAAAGACTGACATATCCGGTCATTGTCCCTAAAAGGGAAAGTTCATGGATTGTAAATAAATATGTGCATCAATGTAGTCCTCTTCCAGAGAAATCTAAATGAGACCGGATGAATCAAAGAGATCTATCAAACCAGTAAATGTTGGTATATAGTGTATTTGTAAAGTATGAAATAAATCTTAACAATCTTAAAACCAATGATTTATTAAAGAAGACACAGGGTAAGTTATTTTTAACACATTTATTGTTTAGCATTTAATGCTGAGGTTAGGGCAACCAGTTAATTGTAACACTTCAAACTATCTATACAGATGTGGGTGGAAGGGTTGAGAACAGAAACGAAAGCCACTTCAAAGCGGCCGCGAAGCTACCGACAAAGTGAACACTTATTTATACATAACGGTGTTTTACGAGAACACCACTTTCTGATCTCCATTGAAATAGCTTTACGCCGGTTGCTCGACAGATCTTCCGGTGCTATGCGTAATTATTTTACAGGAATGCGGTGCGATTAATACAAATGTATATTGCATGTAATGTACACAAAGCTTTGAGATCATAAACTATATACATAAATATATATTCCGTACTTAAGGTTGTTATCGGTTTTTACATCTTTTTTATAATTTGTGTTCAAATATTGATAACGTTACTTTTTACTCTAGCGATCGTTTGACATGTAAATGCAATAGGTCGTCGAAAGTCTTCCTACGGCTGAAATGATGATGATGGTGATGCTATAGTGTACAATTAATAAACCCGTTAAATAAAAGAATATAAACAATTAAATCAGGACGGAGTGAACTTTTATATGGAATTTTACAGTGGATACCGATTACTGAGTTGGCTAATTCAGTAGACTACCTAGTATTAGTGCACACATAGTTATGAACTGCATACAGTATGCATACGTTGAAAATCTTTTGCCCGAGTAAGGCGTTAAGTCCCCCACTATACAAGTTGTAAAAAGATAGAAAAAATTAATGTATACGGAAATTTGTTCAGAGTAACTTCATATTATTTTTTTTCGTAGTTCCTTTGAATAACTAAGATTTTTTAATCGTACGTGTTGCGTACTGCTTGTACCTCATTGTGATTTATTTAAAAATGAATCAATATCAAAACGCTTCGTAAAAAAAGATTTTATTTTCATTGAAATTAAATTCCGGAGCTGCGAAAACAATTCTTTGTTAAATATTATGACAGCAAACAAACGTGACCTAGTAACGTATTTCTTAAAATATTCGGATCCAATACGCTACGCATTATATTCGAACGTATCACAGACCGCTTGTGTAACAAACGCGACCGTGAAATGAAATAATACGACCACTCGAGATTTTTTGCGACAATCGAGGTGCCCACGCATGTATTAAACTCCCCGTAATATCTCGGATCCATTGTATAGGATACGCGAATGGATATTTCAACTTTTTATTATGAGCTCCTAACAATGCTTATTTTCGCGCGTCATAAGAAACCCTGGTTTATTTAGCCATTGTTGGCGCACCATTTATCTCCTTAATTTATGGCGATGCGTTACGAATGGCCGACATATTTGCGTCGAGGACTGGTGCGTTTGGTGCATTGTGACGAGTTCTTTTTCTGCTCCGTCTTTTACAACTTCTGAACTCGACTACCGACCACCTCGATTCGTCACAGCGGGCTTAATGCCTACTATTAACCATTGTTTGCTACTTCGTTATGCACGCCTTGTAATTTTCTCTGGTCGTTCATATTGTTTCATTCGTGGTGGAGAGCAATAAAAACATTTATCAGGCGACGACATATTCTTTAACAGCTAGGTGTCGACTGAGCAACAAAGACCACCGAGATTTGTATGTATTATCACGACATTTCTCTCTCAACGAACCGGATGTTCGGATTGAGCCATAAAATATCCAATTTCCAGAGACATTTGAATTTTACCTGATTAAAATGTAAGAATTGTTGAATTTTAATACAGTTTCTTATGCTTTGTTTTACTATTTTACTACAGTATACATTTACAAGCCTCACGAAACAAATATGTTTAAGTACATTACTTATGTATTAAAGCAATGAATTGAAGAAATATGTATAATTTTATTTTTTTACGTAATGCATTCTGTGTCTTCTTAAAAATAAGATACACTTGGTTTTGTCACATATTTTAAAAGTTAATCAGTAACTTGTTCTTATGTTACATATTATTGTTAAGTTATAATAAGATAAAATTTAATCGTGAATTTTGCTATTTACTATTTTTACCTTTCAATACAAGTGGCGTGATTAAGGATTATTTCAATTTCGTAAAAGGTTCAATCGAAAATATTGCAAATACACAATCTACGAGTTTATTACACTTCGTGGAGTATTTCTTCCTGTTCGTATCATTTTGTAGGCAATCAATTTGCTTTTTCATTTCCATTACGACTCATGTAGCCTATAAAATATTTACAGCTTTATGCTCATGTTGGGGTAATTCACCTACTTCTGCTGCATGCACTAGGCCAATGAAACGGCTGCAGTAAAACTGAATGCACTAAACTTAACACAAATCTCACAGTAATTACTCCAGTCACGGTTGTGTAAGTTTTAATTAATCGCTAAATTACACACGTAGTATTTATGTTGGTTTATCGTATCAGGACGGCTTGCCGCTGTCGTTTGTCAAATACTGGTTTAAATTTGTACGTTTCCATTTTACTTCGATGTAGCTTTTGACCGCTATGTATTCTAGTTTGTGTAACCATAAATTTAAATATCTTTATTACAACAGTATCAGTTATTCTTTCGAAATTTTGACATAAAATATTATTGACCGCGTAGAATTTAATTGATCAGTTTTAATTGTCGTCAATTTTATTAAATCGTTGACTATTGGAACTTAAATACAAGTGAATCTCTTCATAATAACTATGCTCGATAGCTTGCTCATTCAGAGATGACATCTCGATTGTTAAATAAAATAAACGAATAAAAAATTAAAGCTATTTATTCTTATTTATTTATTTTTGGTAAAAATTGTATTTAATTAAAAAATAAAGATAATATCATCCCATTGACAAACTCTCACTCGCTCACTGTGCCTAAGAGATGCCTATACTTTTCTCTCAGAGGTCCGTAGCCGAACGTAAGTAACCGGCATAGTGAAAACAGACGGGTAGAAATAGCCATGATCAGACTGTATAGCACGCAGAATAGATTGCAGCTAGAGCCTTCAAGTTTTACGGAAGATGGACAGACTATTTCATTAAGATCGTTCGCATGCTTTATACTGTTGAAAATTTATGAGAAAAACCATGTCTAACAGAGGATATCTCACAGCTGAAATGATGATGACATAGATCCAGGTCGAAAACATGTATGATTATTGTAAAACTATGTGTGTTTTAAGGTGCAATAGAAGAGAGTGCATTGGAAACGCGTTCATCGTGTCAATTTCATAGGGACCGAGGTACAATCCGAAGTTGTCGAAGATAGTTACGATTAATGTCAATGACAGCTTCATTCTATCGACACAACTCTTATTTCGGTTCGTTTGAGGAGAAGCCTGGTGCATTTTAACCAAATGAGAGTACCTACAAGCTTACGTAACTAATGTCGCTCGGTTAAGACTGACATCGTCAAATTAGTTCGACATATATAATTATAAATAAGTATTACTATAATCATTCATCGTACTTTTGTACAATTTGAAAATATCTGATCATGTTAACGTTTTTCTTGTTGATGATAAATAAGAGAAAACTTCTTATGCTTTCAAATATGATATATTTTTCTATTGTTATATTTTAATGGGAATAGTTTATTATTCGCATAGCAAGAGACGAATAGTCTGATGCCGGAAACCAATAGACTTATAAAAAACGTCGTTTTATGCCGTGGAGAAAATCAATAAGAGGCTAATTTGCATGTGTTACTGATAGATGGAGTTTGTTGAACTTAGGGTTGACCCCGTCTCCCTGTTTTTTTATATCAGGTATACGGAATTACATTTAAGGCAAGTTATTAAGTAAATAACTTTACGAAATTATAATATAATACTTATTTCAAATTTTAACTTTAATACGTGTTTTTAATCATTAATGTAACTTTTGTGTTGTCAATAATAATATTAATGTTCGATATAAATAATGATATTTTTTTTTATTCGTTTCAATTTTTTAAGGCTGCATCGGGAAAATCTCTTCTGATTTAATCTTATTGAAGTAAAATGGAGCTATTTTATTTGGAACGGTACGATTCCGTAAGTTATTATGTGTACAAATCTTTTTTATAGTAGAAAACTGTTCATAAATATATAAAGATTATTCTAATTATCGAAATCTGTATACGACTTAATCACGTTTTATTCCTAATTTGTTAACGTCGTAATGCATTAGTATTTTGTCAACGTGAAAATGTTGAGCACCAAAATGTAAATATATATTGAACTTATCATTAGTTCGAATATCATATAAAAAATCTAATTTTATATATTTTTAGTAACTCATAGCGCGTAAGACAACCGACAACCATGACTTTAAGAAACGAACGTCTCTCCGGCGTTCGGAACTCCATTCAGCCGCAATTCATTTATTCCTAATGTAAATGTTATAGAAAATTTATGTAAATGAGCTTTATTACATTACGCCTGATAGCAATTTACTGCTACATAAATATGAATGCCGCATACGGAGCCATGTTTACGTGCTTAATACGAATGAATAGAGCGCCCTTTGTTGCTCTGTAAAATTTTAGAGAGTTGTGTAACATGACGGAATTAATGGTCTGACGCTCCACCGTCTTAAACTTGAAATAGAAATAGATATTTGTCACAATATTTCATACAGTGTAATATCAATTTTTAGAAGGCACCGACACTAATTTCGATGGGGTTATTTGAATATAAGTGGCTGGTAAATTTTTGGACATTTCGAGTTAATTTATCGGTGACGGTATAGAAAATTTCCACTTTAATGTACTTGTGTTATATGAAAATGAAGATTAGATTGAATTAGTTTATTAACTATAGCAATATATAATATATAAATGAAATAAAGTTTTTAATTAAAATTTATCTTAAAACTAATGGTAATATTTAAACGATTCGCAATAAATTTTTGAATATTACATCGAGTTTGTTGTGGTTTTTATATTTGAACCTTTCGCACGGATTACTGAATACTAAGGGACTTTATAGAAGAAAGCATACTTTCGGAACGATGTGTTCGCCTACCAATTATTTCAGATTATTATTTAAATTGAATGAGTATTTCTAGATTATTAAAAAAAGAATATGTAAATCCGCTTAAGTTTATTTCGCCTGTTCTTTTTAGATCTGAGTTATTAGAATAGATGAGTGTCTCAACTTTCCGTGAAAAGGGATAAAGTCCATAGTATGTTAGATTAAGAAATAATTAATTTTATATTGAACTTAAGGTATATGTACATGCAAATATTTTAATATTTACGGACATTTAGGAAATTTACGTATATCATGTAATTACTCACACAAAGTTACAATCTTTAAAAATAATCACCAGGCGCTTAGAGCTAGGCGAAATTTATAGAAATAACTGTCGTAATGACAAAATTATGTTAAAATACCGCTAAAATATATATTTCTTAAAATAACTGTGCTCATATAATTACACAAATTGAATTCAAACTCGCTTATAGGTTTATTTTAAAGTGTGTCGTTTTACAAGGCATTTCGCTATTTATTATAACATGTAATTTTACCAGAGTTCATGAATATTAGATTTATACAATCTCATACCTAGCATGAGTCATTTACCGTGAAGTATGTCACTTATCATTATTGGAACGTAAATAATGTCTCGGCTATAGATAACTTCAACAAATGATTTAACGACCTGGACATTTAAATAAACATTACACCGTGATACATACAAGTGAAATGAAAATATTGACTAATAAATGTTGTACGTATTTGTGTACAAGAAAAATAAATATAGGTTTATTAATCTGTGGTCTATGCTTTAGTATGGCGAATATTCTGTATTTCACTATTTTGAGTAAAATATTTATGCAAAGCATGTTAGCCGAGTATTTGTTTTAAACTTAATTATGTCCTATTTCTAGAATTTCAATTCTTTGAATAAAATATCTCTTTTTCAGAATTTAACATAAAAAAACGAGTATGAAATAAAAATCGTGTCCAATATTTCAAATTTAATTCTTAAATTTGTTAATGTCTTAAGTATGTAAATGTCAAGAACTTAAACAGTATAAGGATGGTATTCTGATTACAAATGTCTATGAAATAATTTCATAATATAATATTAGAGTTATTGAGACTGAAGCTCACTGAACTTGACCTTGGTAGAGAATGCCGTGACCTTACATTTCTTATTTCGTTGCTTGTCATATATTACGTGGGATTTGACGACATTACGTCAAGCTTCTCGTTCTCTAATACGTTGTTTTATTTGGTAAGGGAATTTATATTTACAACTTTCCATTTTCTATTAAATTCCAATTTACAACCAAATTGAAAAATGTAATAGGTTTAATTGTGATATCGATGACTATTTTTATAGGCAATGTAGCAATTTAGCTATGATAATGTTTTATTACACATAAGTGAAGGAGACAATTTTATGGGTAGATATCATTCACACGTCATCGCGTTGCTGATATCGTTACATTTCAGTATAAAAAGGCGAGTTGAAATCATACCTGATGTTATGTCTATACTACGTCTATATTAAACGCTTTAAGCGATATAATACATGAAACAAGAAAAAGCTGTAAACCTAACAGTAAAATCGTATTAGACCACGTCAAATATAACCTAACCTATGACGTTTTTACTTCTACATAGAAAGCTGTGTGGACCTTTTTAGATTAATTTGCAATTGGTTCTGCAATACTTTTTAAGCTAATGTGTTCGTTTCATATTGTTGTTGCAATTATTGTAAAAACAATAATTATCTTATATATCTTTAATATTTAAAAACGATTCGCAGCTGGAGAAACAAATTATAAAAGTGTGTAGCGTCCCCGTATAGTAAGAAAAGTCTGAGCAAGTTGATTTAACCATAAGAATAAAAAGGATAATAAAAGAAAAGTGGAAGATTAAAATCAAACAAATCAATTCTATTTGTTAAGTAAATGAGCGGCCACCCGTATGGATAGATACGGATCGGGCAACGTGTTAATAAAATTTCTCCCCCATCATTGCCTCCATTGTCTCATGCTGTAGATAAAGCAATTTACTTAATTAAAACTCCCACAATACGAAGCTCGGATACCGCATATTGAGATTAACTGTTATTTATTAAGACACCAAACTTGTTAGTGGGGCTGTACACGACCGGTCTACTTTAACAACATTAATACGATATGCAACTATTTATTTAATGCACATAGACTAACAAACAATTTATTAGTAATAAAAATTAATTTCTCGTATATTTTAACATTCTACCCTAGATTAACATTAATATTTAGTGTCTTTGAATTGCTGTCTTATACATTTCAACCTATCGATAAAGTAAAGTATTTTAGAGTTTAAGGTATATACACTACAGTATTCTTACGAAACTAGTATTGTAACGTACGAATAAGCGAATTTGTGTATTTTAATACACAAATTCGCAATGTCGCTTATATCCACATTATGCTACTACCTTCAGAAAATAAAGTTTCTTGTAACTATTCTGATCTTTCTGATACGTTGTAATCATCATAATATTAGCCAAAGACCATCCACTACTGGACATTGGCTTCGCAGATAGATTTCCAATAGAACCGGTAGGAAGCGGCTTACTTAACAAGTTCACCAGTCCTCCGTCCTAAGCGGCGCTTGCAAGTTCGCGATCTCTACTCCAGAACTTTCCCAACGGCTAACTATTTTGCGTGCTATGTGTCCTGTCCACTGGCACTTCAACTTGTCAATCAGGTGAGCTACATCGGTTATTTCATCTGTCCACGGATCTCCTTATCCCTGATTCGAACTCGTAGAGAAATTCTGAACACAGCCTTCTCCTTGGCTCACTGAGTCACTGTTAATTTATCCATAGTAAGAAATAAGTTTATAGTAAAGAACTATTTATAATTTAATAATATTAATTTAATAACATAGAAAAAGTTTCAAATATACAAAAGTTCAAATAATATGTAATATCCGATTACGGAAGGTCAAATTTTAAATATAGGATACCGGATGTTCGTACTCCGGGTTCGACCAAGTCGTAAAAGCCGGAAAGGCGCGCAACTTCAATTAAATATAGACAAAAGGTCAATGCTCTTTAAAATATAAGCTCTTTATTATAAAGAGGCGCTTCTTGGAAAAATAGCCTTATCCGAGAGAAAAGGCGACGGTTTTTTGAAGAAAGATACAATCTCTTCATGTTCATATAGTGGTTAATATTCAATAAAGTTTCTGCGTCTCTTTAACTTAAATCTTAATAACACTAGTTCGTGGTAAATAGTAGTAAAGGACACAAATTAAAATTAAATGGATCTATATAAATTATCATTCTTTGATCGACGTTAACTACAGTCCGCATTATGAGAGATACTTGCAATTTCAAAGACGTCCTAAGACGTATGAGGCACAAAAATAACCAAAGATATTAACTTAATGAACATTTAAAGTGTTTCCGAGAAATCTTTTTACAAGAAAAAGTCAATAAGGACTGAAAACCAACAACGACAACCGCGATTACAAAACATTTGAAAAAGGTCGAGACGTTCTTTAGCCATTTATATACCACATCAGAGAAACCTGTAAAAAATTGTATTGGAAAGCCTAGATTGGTATGGCTTTTAAATTATCTAAGAAAAATGAGACATCTGGGAATGAGGGATGATTTTATGAAAATGTGTAGAGGAACAGTATTTAATAGAAACAGTGATTGATCTTTTTCAAAAATTAAAGCCCATAGTAAAAGAGTTAGTAAAATAGAGAATGGGAGAGATACGTTCTAATGATTGTTTTCATTTATTTCTTAACTTTGGTTAAAGGCTGTAGCTAGCATATGACCAAGGCTGAGTACGTACTGAAAAAGGCGTGCATATTTAAATTTGTGCAAAGTTATATGAAACTTATGAAAATTTAAACTAAGTTCTATCGTTGGTGTACCAAAATAAAACAAAATAATTGTTTCTAAACGACGATTATTTATTACTTCAGATCTGCAGACCATATGTGACTATCCTGTTGACAAAACATCTTTATATCTTGTCCCCGACATAATGAGCTTTGTTTTTTGCCTAAAGAATTTGTCAAACTCCATAGAGCCACAATAGAACATATTCATTTCTGCGATATTGATAAGTGCTATTTGCCTATTGGCATTTACAAATTAATTTTATATAATATAATATAGCGGTGAAGAAGCATGTTCACAGTTACTGAACTTAAGTTATCAGAGCCTCAGTTTCGGCTTATAATTTATTTAATTGAACTCGCCACACAATCCGTTTCCGTGGGCGGCCCTAATCGTGAACAGTGTGGGCAATCGGAGGTAGGATCTACATCCTCCATCAGGTTGCCGAGTGATCCACGCTGCCGTTCCAAACCGCAGACCTAAAACACCATACATTTATACGCGTAGAGTACGACTGCCCAGTTAATTTTTTTTTCAAGATCGCGGACCCTTCCGCTCCGTGAACTCAGTACCGAGTACCGATGAAGCTATAAAAGTTTCCAGGCTAACAGCACTAACATCAACAGAAACAGTACATTAAACTGAGCATGGTTCACATATAGTAAGGTAAGCTTTATAGAGGACGAAGGACTATACATGTTCAATGTAACGACAGTATAAATGACGTTCTTTCATAAGGTTAATAACCTTGTCGCTAGAGGACACTGGATGATGGCTTGTTCCTACTGCTCCTATTGGAAATCTGCAATGGATCTTCCTGTCCAACATTGAATATCATATAACTTAAATCATGATGACGATATTAAAAACTTAAAGTGCTAGCCCGACACGTCGAAACGAAACGAAACGTCCCGAAGTACTTTCTTCATGATTTGACACAGTAAAAACGATGTAAATATCAAGATTATAGCAGTAGTGTACTTTTATTAACAAAGCTGCATTTTTAAATTAAAAGATCTTCCTTATCATTAGATAATTCTTTTTTATTAAACAAAATAAAAGTAAGTA
The DNA here is from genome assembly GCF_028537555.1 of Battus philenor. NCBI lineage: Eukaryota > Metazoa > Arthropoda > Insecta > Lepidoptera > Papilionidae > Battus > Battus philenor. The sequence continues at coordinate 5,712,190 of NW_027181676.1, forward strand.
AATATATATTTTTAAAAATAAACAGAAAATTTAAAAAAAAATTATTAATAATTTTGTACAAAGATAATAATCTTACATGTGCTCAACTATTACAGAATAAACATCTGAACACGAACAGAAAAATCCGCGCGCTATAAAAACAAATAATTGCAATGTAATAAAAGACGCTGTAATCGTAAAATTTTCTCTGGTATTTAAGCACTAATTGTTCAGATCCACGAGTCAAGTCCGGATTTTAGAGGTAATTCTAATTACACAGCAATCACCTGCTTAATCGAATCCATTCATTCTCTCTGCCGTTTCCGTTGATTTCCGTATCTATAATTGTTTTAGGCTTTGCCGCCCAAGTGGTTAATTATAAGTTATACGCAAATAAATGTTCAAATTAATCTCTTTCATTAAGAACATTTACATAATTCGCTATCTATTTTTATAATGAAATGCGTTTGTTCTTCATTGTACATGCAGTCAATTTTAAAGTACATACCAGCTTAATACAACAAAGAAGTATTATAAATATTAAACCGATTAGTCTGTTAATGAATATGATATAGTATTTATTATTTACTACATTTTATTCCGATAAAAGCAAGTCTTGTTTACTTCGATAAGATAAGAGAAGACCTTGTTTTACATTTACTGGAATTAGTATTTATCTTAAAATAAATAAACTCTATGGAATATTTAAAACGGAAAGAAGACTAAACTTAAATAAAAAGGCTGATTATCTTTTTGTGTATATATTTAGTGTCAATAACTATACAATACACGTTTACAGTAATTTTTCTTTTAGCTGACTCGGCTGAATTCTGATTTATATTAAGGCGTATTTAGGGTGGGCAATAAAATTATACCATTACAGAAAAACCCTAATTGGCATTCGATTTGTTCAAATTTGGGGATAAACGGTGCATGTCATGGGATTTCCCAACCGCCCCTTATACGTGCGGCTTGAGAAATCAATGTCTCGTCCCTTACATTACTTGCACAAACCAACCGTGATTGCAATAAATTCCCAGAGTAACTAGCTTCATTCAATTTATAGAAAAATGGACATTTTATGACAATCTACAAAAGATATACAAGGAACTGCCGTAATTTTTGTAAGTATTAAAAATCAAATAGATTTTCGGTAATAGTATTTATTTCTTCATTATTAATATTATTTATTATTAGTTCGTTTGTGTTTACAATACTACCATATTTTAAAAACAAATTTATGTAATCAAAAATTTCAAAAAATATTTAGAACCACTTGATATTTCGCAATAATATTATAATCGATGATTAATTTTCATTAAAAACTAATGACTATAAGTAATCATTATAAAAAGACATATCGGCACAGTAATTTTAGGCATAATGATAATAACAACAATAATCGTATTTGAATAAAGTATAAAATTAAAGCAATTAAAATTTTAAGAGTACAATGAGAATAAAACTCATAATCAAATCAAAACATTACCTGAAATTGGAAATTAAATTAAATAAAAATTATTAACAATGACTGAACCGGTAATAAGGATTTCTCATCCACCCAATTCTGCTGATGAATGCAAAGATATAGCTCAGCGGATTAGCAAGTTGAATTATCATAGGGCAGGGCCACATAACGCGTAGAACAGATCATCGCTAGGGCATTAAGGTTCTGGAGTGGAAACCACGAACAAGCTACCGCAGCGTAAGTCGTCCACCTACAAGGCGGACAGACGGCCTAGTAAGGTTCTAGAGGTCTAGAGATGCTGGAGGCAGGGCGCATCCAAAAGGCCTATTAGAAATCATATCTTGCGGTGAATGTCCCGTGACTAAAATGATGTCGATGATGAACGATATATAGCAATTAATATAATCATTGCATAAATTAAAACAATCAATGAACACATAAATCATTAAAAGAAAACACATTATTTTTTATGATTTTTTAGGATATGTCATAAAAACATCATCAAATAATATTCCTAGAGTAAGACCACACATTACAAATTTCAATACTGTTTATGTTAATATGTTATCATTTCACATCGATTAAGTGTGTTGTAAACTGTTCGCATTACATCTGTAATAGGCAATAAAACTTAATCGTATGTAATGCGTGTGTTTATTGACCTTATAGCTCTATTATAAGCCGTAAATGTATCTTCGCAGAATAACGCAATCAGACATGAAGCGACTCCGTCTGTATAATTTGTTCGAATAAAATAAACAATGTTGTTTTTTAAACGAGTATCTGCACATTGAAATTGGACCTAGGAGTATAGTTTCATCGCAATTCACTGCTAATATTCTCCTTTGGTTGTGTTTAAGACCTGTAACTATTTATGAATATGAAAACTTTTTCCTACATGATAATTAACTTTGTATTTTGACTTCTGAAGACCTTGACCAGGTCGGTACACCCCGTGAGTGAACAACAAGCAGTCCGTAGTCCATGCTGCAAAATTATAAAGCATGTTTCATCTTTCATCAAATTTTTAAAGAGAGAAATAATTCGTTGATGTTAAAAGTACAATATACAAATACACGTTGATATCTAAATATTTAATTGTATTTAAAATGTAACTAGATATTTTAGATATTTAATTTTTTTTAATTGTGTTATAGTTTAGAAAGACGCTCATTTTCACACAAAAATAAAACAAAAAAATTCATAATAGTTTTCGGTTCATATTTTCTTTATAATAATAAAGAAAATCTATTTTGAGAAATTAAATAAAAAATAAAAAATCTAAATACAATATTTATACATTTATTGGAGTCAATAATTTTTATGGTATAACTTCACCATAAAACTCTTGTAAAATTACAAATTGCACAAAAATTTAATAATTATTACTTAAAAAGGATGTTAGAGTGAGTGTTCAATAATTGAAAAATTACTTTTTTGCTTGAAACTGCTTTTATTTTTTGGATAATACCATAATAATTACATTAGATAGTGCTACATTGTGCGGAAATAAGTAGCATTTAAGACATGGGCTAACGTTAATTTAGATGCTAGTTCCATCCAATTTCATTTAGATATCAGGATTCATTTCTAAAAAAATATTATAATGTTATTATTTTTAAAGTCATTATTATTATCAACAATATACGAGTGCATGAGATAAAATTAAAGTGGTGCCTCAATTTGGATAGTGTACATCTTACCGTTTCCTATCGAATTAGTCAAGTGACAAACACCAACTGTCCCGTTGACCGCGCTCTCGTATGTCAAGTGCTCCATTATCAGCGCTTTTATTAATCGACAGTTTATAATCACTACATTTATTGTTTCTCACAGCAATAAAACCCACTCCATGCTCAGTCACATTTCACGCGGCTCTCCATTGATTTTAATTGCTGTCATTTATATAATTGCTTCATTGGAAGCTAACTTTCACGTTGAAAGCATGTCTATTCTAATGTATCCAATAAAGATAATGGAATAAATATTTCTAACGTATCCAAAACTAAACTCAGATATCGATTAGCATTCGATTCTTATTTAGCTTTCAATACCCCAAATATACATTTAAATGTTCTAAATAATAACCTGAAACCTAACTTTATTGCTGACGAGTCTCTATGAGAGTTTTTTTTTATTACTGTTGTAAGTAGGTGATAATATTTTAAAAATAAATGAACCTATTTGGTGTACCGAACTAATGCATTAGTTTTGAACTAATGGATAGGTTTAGAATATAATGTGGTGATGATAGCAGTATACCTATGACGAGAATTAAATTATTGCGAATCCCACCTGTTGGTGTAATTTAATACCATTTGTAAGCTACTTCAATTCAAAGAACAGACAGAACGTGATACTAATAATAATTATAAAAATGTTACGTCCAACACGTTTTAGCAGTTAACATTGTTTCGAAGATATGTTTATAACAAAGTTGTGTACGGATTTTTAACGGTGTCAGAGTATTCGCAGAGTTTGTGTTAAAATAGCAACTTGTATGTACTACGCATCATTATTTTTTTATCTATATGAAGCCCACCTCTTCTAAGCGTCTTCCGATGACTATTTAAATCGTCAGGCTACATTACTTTCGTTCGTCTACAGATCACCTGATTCCACAATCGATCTCGAAGAAAAATCCCGAAAAGCCCTCTAAATGATTCTTTGAGTGATTGAAAATTTATCACAAAGGCCCGTAGAGTCTGCAGTTATAATGATCACACTTTGCCAAATATATCATGTTTCATTAATAAAACCATAAAACGTTTATTTATTGTAAAAAAAAGTTTTATATTGCTTAAAAGAGATAAATTAGACAAAAATAATGATATTCTGCTAAAAATTCACTTTTATTTTAAATCGTAAAGAGTAATGTGGGTCAAGTTCTAGATTCACCGTTTGCAAGGTACTTACGTAAAACCTAGAAGTGGTAGATTAAAACTCGGGCATATATTAAAGTATATAAGTGAAATTTTACCCGCAAGAAATTTTAACTTAGCTTAGATATATTTAAATCATGAGTTTTATTCGCTAATTAATCATTAACATAATACCAATTTTAAAACAGTAATCATATAGATATTAAGATACATGAAAGCTAAAACATCACGAGCTAAAATAGATGGAAATTAACTTGACAATAGACGATACAATTAATTATTTTTAGAAGTCTATTCTAAGCATAAATTAGCAACGGTATGTGGCCGTATAGACAGAACATTACAACTCCATTATACTAGCCCCGACTTTTCTAAATTTAAACAATAACCTAATTCTTCGAGTGGTCACGGAACCATAAATTAAAATGCACTTTAACAGAAACAGTCCACATGTCGCTTCCTAAAAGCCCTTTGAAAAAGAAAATAAACAATATTTTGCTACCGTTTCGTTTCTATATAGTTGAAGGTAAGTTTGGGACAAAAGAATTGTGAATTCTCTAACCCTATTATGCTCTTTTAAAAGAACACAAACGGAGTAAACTTTAGACACTGCAATGCAATGAACTCAGCAAAGTTCTGCTTCCGTTAAACGACATTATACAAAAGACTACTGTATTACATTGTTACCAAGATCAGCATGGGCCCTTAAACAAAATCGATTGTCCACAAAGATTTACGTTCCAAGAACTACGTTTAAAATTTGGTCAATTGTTTTGTATTTCTCTGTTTCATCTAAAATCGCCGGATATTTCGTATTTTTCTTAGTACGGTTTTTATAAAACAAATGCTGCACAAAATATAATTTGCACTAAATATTTCATTAACTTTTGCTTAATATTATAAGTTGTTATCACCATTATTAAAGCCGCAGGACATTCACTGCTCGACTAAGATCTTCTCCGTAGATTTCTAATAGGATTGGTTGAAAACCTGTATTGTGACCTTATATTTTCGAACGACTTTTACAAGGCTATCTATTCCTCTTGTGGTTGGACGTTCTTCGCTGTAGTTGATCTGTGGTTTCTACTCTAGAACCTTAAGAATTCAGCGGATATCCGCTCTTACGCTATGTTGCCGGTGATATTTATTAGTACTTGAGTCAAATGACGAGTGAATTAGATTGCAACAAAAATAAAGTAACAAAAATTCTTGTCAACAGAAATATAATATAAAACATTTGTGTCGGTAGACTATTTGTATAAAAATCAAAGAAAAACATCAGGTATACTGATGTATATCGGATATCAATGCGCAATTTATCTTTTGTGGGGACCGAACGCGACTTAGTATCTATTACTGTGACAGCAAAACTACAGACGTATTGTAACTAAAACGCAATCAAATGTTTTCGTTGAATGGTACCTCGGCTAACAAAAAATTCCGGACAATTGCCTCCGTAACTTGAATACTGATTGTTATCTGGCATTGGTACCGGCTTATCTATGTCACACAGAGACCGATCGCACGTTCAACGCTCAGCTGCCTATTTTTCCTCTCAATTACCAATTATTTGGCCGACATAGTAAAACAACGAAACTTAATTGTAGGAAACGTTGTGGACGTTAATTTTTATTGGGCTGTTATTTCCCTGTTAATTGTCATGTTTCTTCTGTACACATGAGAATACATAGTGATAAATTTTGCATTATTGCGTTTTGATAAAAAAAAATCTGTTACATTTAAGGAATGAAATATATTATTACTGTTACAATATTTTGAAAATATTAAACCAGTAATTAATTCAATAATTATTAACGTTATAAGGTTTCCAGAGAAAACTTCATAAAAATAAATTATTTAGTTGATATGACTTACACATTACTTACATCATTATATAGCTTATTTCTATAATAAAATAGATATCCATAATTTTAAAAGATAACATTTTTTTACAAATTTCTTTGACACTGATAGATTGAAAGCAGATGGTTTGAACAATATATCTTCCTCTATTACTATAAAAATACTCTCGATCCTAAGAAAATATTCCAATATTATTTTTAAAAAGTTGTACGTTATTAAAATAGAATGACAGGCCAAATAACATCGCGCGTTACGTTGAACTGTAATTTTTAAATTATTCGCTTAATATAAATTTAACGACAATAAAATGAATGTATGTTAATATCACTTCAACATTGAAAGACTGTTTGAAGATACTTGAAGCGTTTTAACCATTGTAATTGATTCGAAAACAGATAAAAAATACTGACTATTCCATGGCGCCACTCGATTCAGCGACCAAATAGGCGTGGCATGAACCTAAATATCAATGTAATGAACTTCGAATTGTGAGACGTACATCTTTTTGTCACTAAATTTGATGTTCACGGTAAGTTACGAACTGTGGGTTAGAAAACTTTGCAGCTGTCATCCGCGACCACGACAGCTAGTCATTGTCTGTATATATACGACTTCATATAAATGCAGTTTACTCGATGTTCTGGAAAAAGAAATGGATTCCTAAGAAATTAATGCTCAAGAAAAAAAATTGCTGTGTATTGTGTACGTCACACACAATAGCGTTGGCCGTATCGTTCTCGCATTAAAAAGTATTCAAGCGACTTATTTTCTATGGTCCATCTCGTATCATTGTGTTCGATCGCACAAATCTTGACACCTCTGCGTTTGTCATTTTTCTCAACGGGACGATCGTTTCGTTTACCTATAATGTGCCGCAGCGTTTATACATCAACGACGATTCGATTCGCTTAAAACAAAAGACAAAACAGATACCACTAAGGCGGGATTAAAGAAGCGTAAAAACAATTGCGAAACTGGTAATGATTTATGGTCAATCAGGGTAGCCTTTTTCACGGTTGGATTCAACCAATGAAGTTATGGTTGACAGTGTCGAGGAAATGGAATCATGGAAACCATTACATACCGTGACCAAGTGTTGCATTGTCTCAATCGGACGGCCGCGAGCATTGGGTACGATGACCGCAACGTTGTTGTAACGGTGAATAGATCGCGCTGCTTTTTGTAACAAGTACGCAATTACTATACACGCCTGATGACATGTGAATGTATTTACACGTCTTTATCAAACGAAGTGGTCGTTAACAGTAGTCTCGTCACGGAGTTTAGGCTATTTATAACCATATCATTGGTTCTTCACCAAACTTTAACAAACTTCTGTTTATTTTGTCAAATAATTAAATGCATTAAGTTTTCACATATGTTACACAATACTAAATTTCTTAGAACCAAATATGGGTTTTGTTAATTAGTGCTAAATATGAAACGTGATATTATCGAATTTTATATTATTATTTCGCAGGTTTTTTTTTACTTTTTATATAAAATTAAATTAATCAATACGATATTAGGATATCTATAAATAAAACTAAGTATGCCAAATACGGATGGCACTTGGCATACTTATTAGTTATAAGTATGCCAAATGCCATCCGTAATTCTGTTAGTACATTAATATTTCGATCGTTAGTTTATCGATTTATAAAACTTAAAAGTGCATTGTAAAATGTTGTGTAATATTTTTGAGTACCGAGGTTAAAAAACAGAATTGCAAGTTTTGGAAATAAAATAGACCGTAAATAACTAGTTAATAAGCAAAGCACTACGAATTATAATATCTGTCTAAAAATGTAAACAATATAGTAGACGATTGATGAAACACAAATAAAATTAATGCTTAAATTGTATAGTTGCTGACTTAATACGAAATTAATCTATTATGATTTATGCATCACTCTTTGGTACGAGAACCGATTTTTGTTTAAAGAAAGTTTTATTTCTAGTAATAATTTTAAAATCAAAATATAGACACTTATTTGACAATTTATTCTTGAACGCGAAATCTAAAGCATCAGCAGTTTCTCGTAAAACGCAATAAATCTGTCGTAATCCTTGTTAGTAGAATGCTTTGATTTTGACGCGATCAAAGAGATTTCCCTCCGTGGAATCTTGGTGATAACTAATTGGTTTACCTAAAGCGAGTATACAGGCTAAATATGGCGTCACGTATGATATATTTAAATTCCATGCACGTGAATACCGCGCTAACACGACGAATATTGTTTTTAAATGTTCCATCACGTCCAAACGTCGACTACTTTTCGAACGATCTCTCTAGGTTTAATGGATACTGTGTGAATTGAGAATCCAATGTGTTATTTTAAAAGGCGAAATCGATAATGTATAAAACCTGTACTGAATCCACGTTGTAAAAGAGAAACAAGGAGTACATTATTTAATTTTAGTTGTACAGTCTTGAAATGGAATTTTTAATTTTTTTAAATGTATGAAAAAAATGTACACATTATAAAATTAAAGGTAAGATTTACTTTTAATCTTTGAATAAATGTTATAATTGTTGTTTTATGTGACATTCATACAATGATCAGTGCGCTTGTTTAGACAACGTTCAATGCCATATTAACAACGATTAGATATTCTAATGCCTATTTTATCACCCTCATTTCACCCATAGCACTTTTATATCTAGTATAGGCTGTAATTTTCCTATAAAACCAGTTGAAAGAGGCCTTCAACTAACGTTTTCCAACGACCTTAACAAGGTCATCTGTTCATCTTATTGCTGGACATCTAATGCCGGGTTTACTATTAAAAGAGTACAACGTGCGGTCTTAGAGACGAGGATAGAAGCAAAAAAAGGACAAGTTGCAGGTAGTCTACTTGTGTAAAGTACGAGATCGTTTTGCCATCACCATTCCAACTGTGAAACGTTCACTTCTGAACATAGGACCTATTAGAACAAGGCCATCTTTCTACCTTGCAGGAGGAGGTCATAAACTACGCTTGCCAGTCCGTGGTCACCCTTCCAGAATATTAAGGCTTTAGCGACTATATGTTCTGTGGGTTACGTAGTCTGCTAATTGCCAATCCGCCGGGCTATGTCGATTCACTTATTCACATTCTTATTTTTTAAACATACTTTTGCCTAAGAAAGAGATTATCACTCAAACAATTATCTCTGTGTTTCACACGCCCGTGTGCGTTTTACGATACGAAAGTGCTTTCCACAATAAGGCAACGCTTCAACTTTATGTATGCATCTATATGATATCCACCTATAAAACAGGATACACTAAAAATTTATACGATTAAATTTAAACTATTTTTACTAAGGTTGTTGAATAATTATCGTGAAATTTAACACATAATAATTTTTCTAAATATTATATTAACTACTTATACAGTATAATTAGAAGATTTAAAATTAAAAGGTCATAACAGTTTGTTGATATTTCATTATAAATGAGGATCGTAATTTATATTAATGCACGCTCGAATGAATTAAGCGTGTAAGTAAAATTAATATGCAAACAGTGAGAAATAATTATACAAATAACAAGTGATGGGCACAAGCATGTAAATAGAAACGGGTCCATTAGTGTGTTTATCATTTCTCGCGTTATGTAAATGTTTTCGTTAATTAAGTATATGTGACTAATGTCATAAGCTGTCGTTAAACGTTGTAATTTCGTATTCCTTTACTATAATCGCATGAATACAGCATTTCTTGATACATATATATAAAAAAAGTTTGACTTATATAGATCGTACGTTTATGTAAACGTAATTATGATTATTTTTAATACCTGGATAAAACACACCAAAAACAAATAACCTAAGCTTGGATGTGTTTACCGAGTCTAGAGTCTATAATCTTCCAATTTCTTTAATAAAAGCTATGTTTTGCTATAAAAATTAATCACATAGCCGATTTTTCCACTGTTATAGTTTCCTTTCCAAATTTTCACCAAAAAGATTGTTATATGAGATGAAAATACTATTTTCCGCTAGTTTATATGTTATTTTTATTTTTTTTACAGGCTAACGTTTTTATTTAATACCTCAGAATATACGTCTGAACATAGAACATAGAGCGTAGTATATTGAACATAGTTTAAATGCATTTGATCTATTGCAATAATAAGAATGTTAATAAAGGCGCATTTTCACTTAATCCCCCACAGCAATAAGTAAAACTGCCGTTTCTGGTAATCCAGCAAACGCAACCCTCAACTGAAACATGAAAAACCATTGCATTTTCCCAAGGTAATTTTTTGGTGTGCCTTATCCACATATGGGATAACTGGACCATTTTTTTTTCGAAAACGCTTGAAGCCTGGGAATGTCAATGGTGTATTTACCTACAGGAAGCTTTCTCGTGACTACAGATTAGTCGCTTTGCGAATATCTCGTAGTCACTAAGGTCATCTAACTTAAATCCAATGGATTTTTATGGGTCTACCTCAACAAAAGTTTATAATAGTGATCCCCGAATTCTTGTAAATTTAAAAGAAAATATTCATCGATAAATCAGCTAATCTGAACCCAGTTTACTGTAACACGTGCGCACCTCGACGAAAGAAATTTAGATAAAATAAGATCCGAATTTATTAAATATCGTTCAATGTTTTTTAAACTATGTGTTAAATATTATTTTTATTATTTAAGTTTAAAAATATAAATTTGCTATTAGACACCCACATAAGGTAATCAATAAAGTTAGCGGCAGGCAGGCATGTGTAAATAACTCCAGCTGTTTTATAGCTACTATATAAAATTCAATAATAAAAGAAAATATTGCGTAGTGATAAAAATATAGTTCTGCTTACCCCGTTAAGGATACGGGCATATTATAACGATTCACTCCTATTCAGACGCTACAAATGCCACCCTCGAACCGTAACTTCGCACGCGATCCCACACCACAAGGGAAGGCATCAGGTCAATCCACTTAGTTTTTGCACCGCCCATAAACACAAATTACCATTGGTTCATTTATCGATCGAAATAACCTCATGCGACTAAGTTAATAAATGTTACACGCGATTGTCTGTGCCTACATGTAGCTTGTTGACGTACTTAGTCGCTATTCAGTTTTTTTATACCGTTATGAATCTTTATGAGTAATATATTTATTTCGATATTTGGCTTCAATAGTAATTATTTTCACGTACCTTTTTAAACACAATTAATAATTTTAAAAACGTGTCTAATATACTGCCTTGAAATCTGTTTTTTTTTTTTAACTCATAAGGTCATTTTTTGCCATAGTTACGTTTATAGTTTCCACGGACTAGTAAAACTAACGAAACAAAACTAAACCTCTTTTTATTAATAAACAATGGAGACATGGAGAACTTTGCTCCGATATTTTGCCTGGTTTGCAGTCAAGCTCTTAGTTAGCTAGAGCGGAGGTTTCGCGGAGTGACCACTTAAGGGTCTCCGAGACGGGAGTTTGGCTTGGATTGTAACTAAATAGGCGTTTAACATTTCAATTCAAGGGAGCTCGAGAGGATCGAATCCCTTATTGACTGGTTGCTGTAGTCGGATTACCGTTGCTATCACTTTGGGAAAACTATTGCACTGTATAAAGAATTGGCAAAAGATACATGAGTAACATTTATTGTTTATTTTTTTTGACAGCTGAGGGCGGCTTAAAAGAAACATAGTTGTGATATGTATACTCGACGATGACTCCTACAAAAGAAAATTACGAGCAGTTAGTGCAGGAGATAAAATATTGTGTATTTCTAAACTAATTTCGGAAAAATACTGCAGGCATAAAATGAGACTTATTCACTCTAAATCCATAGAAATTAATTCCTAATTCTATCACGTCGGTACACTGAACGATAAAATTAAAATTATTAGCTAGGAAGGGACTAGCGTATGCAAATTGTGTTTTTAGTGTTATAAGCCATTTGATTTCATCGCTAGCTTACAAGTCTTTACACAAACATGGAGGAAAAAACGTCCGCGGAGTAATTACATTACTGTCTGGTAGATTTTGAAGCCTGAACATTTAGGTGCGAAACTCGACAATTTTCTAAACTATTTTTTTGACAGATGGTTAATAAAGTTTTTTTTTCATTGCAGAGGTTTTTACAGGGGCAGGTCGCAGATGGAACATAGCTATTCGTTTTTGGTAGCAAAATTTGGCGGTTCTCTCAGAAGCCTTAATTCGAGGCTCTAAATATGACTTTATTTATGGATTGGAAACCCGTTTTGTTGTTAAATTTTATTGGAATCAGCACCATTGACAAATATTTCACGCGAAGCGTGTGGCTATTGGGTGAATTCCCATCAGCAATGAAGAGCTATATTTTATAGTCTTTAACCATTAGTGTTATATAGCTACGATGAGAAGAAATGATACGAAGTAATATTGCCATACGTATCCGAAAATGCTCAACTTAATAACAAAAGCTTCGTTGAAAATTCATCGAAAGGATAACGCGTGGGCGGAAGTTTCCAATTCGGGAGATTTCAGTGCCGTATTAACATGTCAAGTCCCTGCGGTCCACGGCATAGATGACCGCATTTAAATGTGCATACAAAATATCGATGCGCCACAATGCGAAAACCAGCCTATAGATACCAACATAGCTTTGCTATACAAAAACCGCAGATGAATACTAAATCAACTTTATATCCTATGTAATAAGGGTCGTATAATAAAGATATGATTTTATTGGATACGTAACGAAATTGTTTTTACATATGCAATACAGGAAAATAACGTTGACATGTAGTTTAATGTAAAATAATGTACATGTCGTGATATTTTGACATGGAAGGTTTATAAGAAGTATGATACGCTGCTATCATAAACTGCTGCTGTCACTAGAAACTATAGCACTTTAAATATATGTTTCTTCCTTATTTAATATATAATCATGTAAACGGCATTTTATACATTTACGTCAATAAAACACTGTGTACATTAAGAAATTTGAATTACGACCTCGTCAATAATTTTTTTTAATTAGTTGCTATTGTACATGCGATTTGATAATAATTTATAAATATTTTTTTTTACTTTACGCCTGCTTTTTTTTCCGAAGTTGTTCAGTTATTAAATCACTGTCGCACTACTTACAAATGTTTTCAGGTTTTTTAGCGAAGATGATATTTAACAATAACACACTTTGCTGGAATAATATTATTAATTATAAGTATAATAATATTATAAGGAATAATATTATTAATTAAGTAGAAAAATCAAGTGTATGGAATACGACTGGACCTAGGTACAAAAAAGAAAGGTAAAAAAAAGATTTTACTGTGAACCAAAATACTCGCGGATACCTTGTTGATAACTTATTTCTTTATGTTCAGAACTTTACAAATCTTTAAAGTTTGAAATTAATTTTTATTTTAAAAGACCAAACGTTTTATTAGTATTATATCTGTATTTAATCTGTAATCTTTAATCTGTCTCGTATTTAATTTAAAAAAGTATATGTGCCTTGTTTACCACTCTATACAAGCTACAGAAATCGAAAAAACGGTAAAAAAGAATCAAACAGGAAAATTTTAACAAGAAAGATTTTAACCTCGAGTAATAAAAAGGCATAGCAGGATTTTAATTAGTTGGAAAATCAATTTTAAATCAATAATATTGGTCTACATATCTCGAACAAAGACAAAAGTTTTATTTAAGAAAATCTTAAATAATTCTATCTTCCGAATTTTGTTTAGAATGAGATTATAGATAGAAATCTTTTATGCTGTTTCATGAAAACATAACATTTATTTACTTTACGCTAGTACGATTTTATTTTATTCAACGTTTGAATAACGCAACAAATCCTTTGTTACCCAAGTACAAACTCAAGAAAAAGATATCGCGAAGGAAATTAGGGCACTTCAAAGAGAAACGATCTTAAAACAGATAGCCCGTACTTAATTTATGCGTTTTACCCGCCACATTGTTATTCCGACGCGACCTCTCCGACTTCCATTAAAGTAGCTATTAGAGAAACAAACAAGGAACTCCCTCGCGATAAAATAATTATCGCTTTCATCCGCGCCGAACCTTTGTGGGCATCCATTATGAAGAGCCCAAGGCAAACATGATATTAACAAAGAATTTCACGAGAGTCGGGTCAAAAAAAAACTAATCTAAAATCGGACGATTTAATGACGTCAGCTAAAATTATTGTTAGCGAAACCGCTGCGGGGTTTGAGCTGTTTTATGTGAACAATAACACCGTGACGGACGTAAAACAAACTTGAACTCACAAAATAACTGATGATGATAGGGCGTATCTTTCTAAAAATGCATAAAAACACCTGTTGAAGGCAGCACCTGCTCTACCAACTAAATAAGGGTCATTTTTGACATACATAAAGCCGGTTGGGAATGATGATACAACTTCGATGTTATAAAACATGAATACTAATTATCTACTTCTTTTTTCATTTATTGCATATATTTCTAAGCACACACAAATAACCATATTTTTTCAGAGCGATTTTCACAAAATGTATAACATCAAGCATCGTATTCACTATTAAAAAAATTATTCATCAGAATACGAACCTAACTTCCTTTCATACTATATCGCTTATTTAAAATGATTATAATGTATTACAGCAATATGTTCTTTGTCAATTATTAATCTGAGTAACTCCGGGTACATGTAAAGACAAAGAAGCAATTATTGCATTGCTTAGTAAGTTAATTAGTTCCGTGGACATAGTATTAAGAATTCTGATTGTTAGAGCACGTAATACTTGCATAAATAATTCAGTATGGAGATCATTATTCGTACAGAAGTAGCAGAAGGTTAATTAAGGTACATTGAGGCCGGACGGACCCCGAGGTATCATTTGCTATTGTGATAGGCCCACGGATTCCTTCGGGGTTCGTTATATTGTTCCATTTTAATGGCAAAAATGATAAATGTCCCATTTGGGAGAGAGATCCCATAGTTATTTTAAACATTTTATACCGTTTTCCGATCATCATTAATTTTTTTTTATTATAGATAATTTAGTTCTCTCGTATTTAGCGATGTCATATGTATTCTGGCTCGACCTTTGTGGATCGATCTTGAGGTCGAGAAGTATTGTTTAACGCTGTTCGGCAAATAAGGCTAGGAGTTACTAATTAATGTTCCGAAGAAGGATAAAACAAAGTGAAGCCTTCATAAACAACTGGAACCCCCACGTCGTAAAGGTCCGTAATAGGAAAAGTAAAAAAGTTTACACGCAGTATATCACAACGGCGTGCGATCGACTAGTAAGGCTTAAGCGTGATTTAACAAAAAGCGCAACCCTTTTAAAGGGAAGTCATGGTTTAGATCGTCTTAAAGCCGACACACTTTCCATAAAGTTAAGTAAGCTCTTAGGATATGATACGGCTACCTCCTTGTTTAATCTTCTTTTATACCGCCGCAACAATCTTTTGTTATTCAGCGAGGTGAAGTAATCTCCCCTTGGAGTTTTAGAAACAATCGCCCGTTAAGAAATTTGTTTCATGCGAGTATTGTTAAAGGCGCGCCTAATTTGTTTAACGTGAAAGGAAGGCGGCTTCTGTTTTTAATTTCAATCCCGTTCTCGTTGTTCGGCTCATAAAAGGTTCTGTATTTAAACGTTGAAATTATTTGTTTGTGTTCCTTGCAAATAAGATCTATTTTTAATTCTAGTTTAAAAAACAAATAGTATTATATACACAAATTTAAATAACATGTATACAAATTTAAATAACAATGTTTAAAAAGTTTCTAAAAAAAAAATTCTCATATTAATACTCATCACAACAATTTTTAATGATAAATACTTTTCGATTACCTTTATAACATTTTATAATTGTTGATTATTTAAGATTTTTTGTAATATAATAAATTTTTAACGGATTTAGTTGAATTTTTTGTAATTTTTATTTCTAATATTCCGACACTCTATTTTTGACCGGACTCTTATTGCTGTCCAAACGGCATTTGAATTACCGCTTTTAAGGTAGCGAATCTCGTGCGCTCCTGGGAAAACCTTGGCTCGGGTCACTCCATGTTACTATTTCATCGCATTGGAGCTCCTCTTGGAGTGAATAAGCTAAAACTCGCCTGTTTGGCAACTAAAAGATCAGTACTTCAGTTAAAAAGCATTGAAAGCCGATCTGAGCAGTTCCTTGAAAGATGTTGGTCATTATATATGATAGTTATCGTTTAAATAAAGGGTTTCAAAGCCAATGTAAGCACTCAGCTATTTTTTGAATATCTATAATTTAAAATGATATATAATGTAATAGTTTTGCAAACGTAACTTGAAAGGAATCGAGGTTTTTTGGAAAAGGATTTGTAGTTTAAAAAATTTAATACAAAAGTGAGAGTAGTTAACAAATGTATATAAATTGCAGATTTATTAGCGGTGTTGACTTTATTAACTTGGGAACTCATAAATAATGTTATAAAATTTACGGATATTTAAGTGACAGGTACCTAAAATAAACCTCTGTGAAATGCTTCTATGAATTATACAACGGTTCATCTAAAAAATTATAAGGAGTTTTTGTACGACATTCTACACAAAATTCTAAAGTTTAAGAACACAACGAGATTAAGAATAAGTGTCTGCGTGCTGCCAATTGAAACCCGCAGAATCTGCAAATGCAATTGGGCAGGGTGAAAATCCTGTTCGAAAAAAAATGTGGTAATAATATCAATCTACCAAATATTAATCGAATCGATCGAAAATCAAACTGTCAACGTCTAGCAATTCAAAATTTCTGTGAATATCACATTTTTTCTTGATATTGCTATCAAAAGCAATATACTCTGAAGGCTTGTTGATGTTCTATATAAAACAGAATGTCGCTCGTGTATAGAATACGCTGCATTAATTAACACACTTAAAATATACCCCTATGAAACTTTATAAGCGTTTTAGTGAATAAATAATGCCTTTGTCGCGGTTTCTGGTATCGTGTGATTCACTTTGACAATTCGTTGTTAATTCTACGTAAATGCCATAACAGGGCAAGCTTTGTCGTTGTTCAGAAATTAAGTGATAACGAAGATTGCATAAGAGTTTATCTTTAGAGTTTTTATATATATTGACAGTTTAAACAAAAGCAACGAGTCTCCTATCTTTCCTTGATCAGAGTAAGTAGATAAAAAAATAAAAAAGTGTTCACCTTGTTCTATAACATTCATATTCATATAATATATCCTCCTCCCAAGTATTTTCGGTATTAGTAGCTCATTGAACAAAGCCATAGATAAAGTATTTTCAATTATGAATATTAAATAATTAAAAGTACAACTATAATTATATAAATTGCTTAATGTCTTACCAAACCAAAACTCGACGATCGTTTAAACCATTCGATTATTATTTTTTTTTTGTTAAAGTACTAGAAATATTCTAAAGAAGCACAAAATGAAGAAATTCGGTACGAGTATAACAAAGAAAAAACTTGCATGTATTTTTTTCATGATTTTTACCACTGAGATTCCTATAAAAAATAATGCCCATATAAACCAAAAGAAAGCAATGTAATCTAATAAATGATATGGTGTATACTACAAAGCGTTTTAATGAATATAATATTATTATTATTGTTAGTCTTACGTGCGTTACAGATATAGAAAAGTTATTTTTGTGAATCAATAATTAAAATGATAACTTTGAAATACGTTTTATTAATTTATTTTCATTGCAATGCGTCTTTAAATTTGGATAATATTAAATGTGTGGGGGAGGCTATTGTAGTCACACAAATCTTTGATTAGAATGCACAGAGTCTAACATAATTTTTTTAAAGTTAAAAAGGAAGGGTTAACTCTAATCAGCGATGTCAATCTTAATGAAATATATTAGAATGCGTTATTGTTCGAGTGGAAATTTCCGAGTTTACTACTTACTCCAATTCACACAATGGAACCGGGCCACATGTCTTTTTTTATTCTCCGCAAAGTATATGAAGATTTGACTGTCGGACACCGAAAGGGTTGGTCCGGTTTTTTAGCCGGTTCCCGAAGAATACTATCGTTCTATCTTTTATTTAAATTTCGTTTTCTTTGGTTATCTTATTATACATCTCTAACGGTGAGATTATTTTTTTGAATGTACTAGAGTAAATATTCAAATAACATGTAGAGGTAGATTTTAAAGTTCTTATATTTTTGTACAAAACGTACTAATTAAATAAAAAAATGAAAAACTGTCTTAACATAATATCGTAATGAAATTTTAAAAGATAAATTAAAAAATTACTTATTAAATGGTTATGTATATAAAATTCCAGACGTAAAATTTTAACTTAATTTTTTAAAATATTTTCTTAATATTTCCTTATAAATAGTAATTACATTATATCTCTGTAATAGAGTACGTATTATTTCAAACAACGCCGCGGATCAATTAACATTTTTTTTTAAATTCAAACAACCTTTGGATCGCTATCCGCAGGAATTATAATATCAAAAAGCAATGGCTTATTCAAGAGCACATTGAATAGCAGTTAAGCGCAATGGGCGTGAGCCATAATGCGGTAGTCTACTATGAATCTGTAGTTTAAAATCATACGAAACTCATACATTACGCGCTCCTTTATTTATCTACAAATTCAAGCTGTACTCAGAGAGCAATGATTAATCACTCAAGCAATTTCCTGCGGTTTCTACAGAAAGCAAAATTGCATAATTAAAGCGAGGGTCACTGTCAGAGACCTGGACGATTTCAGATCACAGGCATTCGTAAACTCTTGTAATATAAATCTTTCCGGTGAGGCACGAACAACTGAGCCACTCCCACTCTATGCCGCCATACGAATATTAAATTCCACTCATTTGTGGCCCTTATACAGACCAACAAAACCGACGACTTTGGCTTGTATTATTGCACCGGGTAAGTTTAATTCAAAACAAACGCCGGCGACTCCGAGACGGCGTCGGTGGGTTCTGTTCCAATGGGTATTAATAATTTTTATTGCAGGTTCATTGCGTTGTGCCTTGCAGATGAATTCCTTTGTTTCTTTTTGCAATGTCCATCAATATTTTTTTGGCAGATGAGGTACGTCAAGTTTTATTTTCGACAGATGTAATAATATATTGACTGTTCTTTGAAAGCCTTATTTTAAATATTCAATTATTTTTTTAACGCCTACGTTTCATGAAATGTTTCCCTGGCTGAGCATACATTTTAAATAAAATAGTAACAATAAACTAATCATGCTCATACAATTCATTTATTCATACAATATAAGTTGAATTAAAATCTTATAAAAATAAATTTAACATGGACTAGGTTATGATGATAACATAATTTAATCGGCATTTATTTTTCGTGGTATTTAAATTTAATGTCTGACTAATCAACATTAGTGTTATAATGCAATAATCCGTTTTGTTATGAGAACAGTAATACCCCACAAGCCAGCTGATGTTACATAATTTAATAACAGTCAATACAAAGGAAGCGGCCCGTCATACGTGACGCGTCGTATCAAATCACACTGACGCCTGACGCTTGTGTTCAAGTTCAAACGATATCAAGGCACCCACGACCTTACTAGGGTTATTTCATCAACATGTTTCACTATTATCTAATTCCGTCTCTGTCACTGGTATAGCGTTAGACAGGGCAAAATGTTCAAATTTTCATTTTTGGATGCATAACTAATGGTCGTATACAAATGTGACAGTTAAATTGGGAGTGGATTGGTTTATAGTTTTTATATTCCTTCTTGTAAATTTAAAATTATTAATAGGAAAGTCAGGCCTGTACTGCTCGTGCTTATTGTGTATAAAGGTCACATGTTTATTCCAAAAAAAAAAAAAAATTAAGAAAACTTATTTATTTGATCAGTTAGTTTAGCCAATATCTAGTGTCTGTTGTACAACACAAAATACATAATTATTTTGTCAGATCACACTGAAATTATTATATGACCCGACTAACCCTGATTCGTGATGATTTTGTCGTTTTAATTTGTCATTTTTGGTGTATTTTATTTTCACTTATTTCTAAAGCTAATCTTAAACATTCCATCTTATGGTGGCTTTAATTGTAATTGCCACTTGACCACTTAGACGTTTTTTTCTCATTTAATTTTACTACTACTATATATTCTTTTTCTTTTTAGCAGAATGACACGTAGGTCATCTCTACAAAATCACCACGATATTGGATTTTGCACTGCGTGCATACAGCGAGTTCTCGCAGCCTTAACTATGTCGTCGGTTGGCTTGTGTTAACCACTTGAGAACTTTTCGGCCCAGACGGGTATAGGTTGCATGTGTTCCGCCCGCTGCCTGTAGACGAGCAATTCCTCAAGCTACATCGGTGAACCTGATTTTTCTGCGGAACCCCTCGTTTCTGAGGAGTTTCGTTCTCTCATTATTTGATGTGCTTACCTTTCTTCTATATATGTATTTATAATGTATTATTAAATTTAAAAAACTACACTTGTCAATAATAAATAATGACACGATACTTATGAATAAACACATTTTATGCTTGAGGTTATAAGGCTGTTTGTGATGCTTTTACAAATTGTTTGATTCGTCTGTTCTTTGTATCCACCCTCGGCCGCTCCTGCTTATCAACGCACTTAGCACGGCCGCCTGTAAGGACGTTGAACTCGAACAAAATCAAATTAACCGGGCCCGTAAACTTCCAAACAACGACATCGATTCGTGACGCGACTCGCCGATGCTCTCTTTACTTACTATTTGTTGAAGACGTCCCGGAGTTAGGTACATTAGCTTGAGTGCCCGCGCCGTTCTCACGAGCACTCGATTGTTCCACAACCTTTTAACTATCTCGATATCGGGCCACGACCCTGCTTATGCCATAAAATCTTTCCAAGGGGGTTAAAGTTGGTTTTGCTTTACTTGGACCTTCCTTTTGAAGTCTTTAAAATTTGTTTCATTGTAAAAGTAAACCTTATGTTATTACTATGCGACCAAAGATAATTATGGTCTAAACTTGAACCATAGACACACCGAAGGCAAACATAGGCAAGTTGTAATTTATAAACTGTATACATTATGTCTGTAACTACAGAAATTGTAAATAATGGTAAAGATTTGCTCCACGTCAAATCTTGATCTACAATTATTTTTAATTCCTCATCTTTTAGCCGTAAGGCGTCTACTGCTAGACATAGGCCACAACTATAAATTTAAATTAAGACCTGTCAATCCACTTTCTGGGTGCTACTCCATTGTTATATAGGATAATTAGTATTAGGCGTAGAAGCTTTAAAGGAGGGAATATATAATTCATCCGTCTAGAAAAAGCTAAGAATCAAAAACTTTTATTAGTACACAGTCGGAGATAGGAATTAAACAATAATTAATTTTAATATGACATAATTCGAATTTTGTCAACGCTTTGTCTTCCTTCTTTCTGTATTATATCTTATCAGGTATTGTATTATAAATGCCCTTGTATTATAAATACTCAGAAAATATTTCAATTTGCCAATAAGCGAAACAAGCAAATCCATATATTAATAAATCTTCATGAAAAGATCGAAGATAATATAGATTCAGGAAAAAAAAATCATTTTATTAATCTAAAAAAAAATAACGAACGACGTATAAAATAGTCCTGCGAATTGATAACAATATTTTTTCTACCACAATCATTACGACTTCCTTTCATCGTCGTACAAAACTCTACAACAGTGTATTCAATTACAGCACTATAAAAACTGTTCATTTTCAATATAGATTAAAAAAAGAAAGTATACCATGCATCGTCTACTACGAAGATTGCAAGCCGCGAGCCCGTTTTGATTGACAATTGGAGTCCACCCACTGCAGTGTAGGTGGCCGTTTCAATAAAAATAAGCTTTGTTTTTTATTCAACGTGCCTTTCGTTGCCCTTCATTCGCTGAAGGCATAAAAACATCATTAATTGCTTCATTTCCAATCTCTTAATTCTGTTTTAAATACCATCCCTCTGGAAAATAAATTATTAAAGACACTAAATGTAAAAGTCAAGCTGCAGTCGGTTCTTTTGTATCTGTTTATTGATTTCGAAATGAAATCTGAATCATGAGATTGAAATTTACTGGCATTTAAAACTATACAAGCGTAAAGATTATTATAATAATTTAGCTTTATACTGGCTATTTTTTTCTTTTATGATGAAAGCAAAGAGATTATAAATAAGTATAAATTATTTTTAATTTTAATAATCAAACTTTGATGTTTTTATATATTTGTGCAGATACTTCAAGTACCTTTATATAAATCGTAAGTGTGTATGTACATGCATGTAAAAAATTATAAAGCCTTACTTACTACGTTAATAAGTTTTATTTTAACTACACTACTACACTCACTAAATTATTTTCAAACTGTTGAAGTTATGTTAGCATTATCCCTTAACTTGACAGATTTTTTTTTAATATTACATTAATATTCACCACTTGACTTTTAAGACCCAAGGATGCCAACAGAAAAAACTGAACAAGCGTTCGAAAATTAGGAAATTACCTAAACATTCACATACAAATGATTACTTTGCGTTCAAAATTGATGAATTTTTTTAATTCTGATGTATCTCTACAGATACATTATCAAGAAAAGGATTAAGAAAAAAACTTGCATATTAGTTTTAACCTGTTTCACAATTTCTTAGAATAAATTAATACAACAATAGCGCAAGTATACATATATCTTCATGGTAATAAGTGCAGATAAATAAAAATGTACATGATGAATCAATGTACTTGATCATCATCATCTTAGCCGCAAATCTAGTCGTCCACTTCTGGATATAGGCCTCCCTATATTATTTCCGAAAGTACCGGGTGTATGATTCGTCTTCTGACGACCTTACTAAAGTCGTCTGTCTACCTTTTGGGGGACGTCTTTCGTTGTTTGCCAGTCCATGGCCTCTTCTCCAGAACCTCAAGGTCCAAGCGACCATGTGGCCACGAGGCATCGACGTTCCAATTTACTAATCTGCTTATGTATGTGGTCTACTTACATTCGTCTTCACATTCTTGATTCGACTGCCCAGAGAAATCCCGTGCATAATGCTTAATGGCATATTGAGCGACTGTAAGCTTCACAATAGGGCCTTGTGTGAGAGACCACGTTTATATGCCGAAAATCATCACTGGTAACACATATAAATATACTTTCATCATTAAGTACTGATATACTTGACAATAAACAATAAATACATATATTTTTAATGGAGAAGTAGATTCAAAAGTGAATATTCTAGTTTAAAATGACCGTGTAAACGTAAGATACAACCAACCATTCTTATAAAAGTCCCCTTTGTCTCACAAATTGTTATTGTGGGTGTTTAAAAACAGATTAACTTAGACCTCACAATTATGTGTCTAGACGAACGTGTGATAAAGTTCGCTTTGTTCAACCTTTATTAAAACACATTCGCCCCATTGTGAAACATTGTTTGGCGTGTAGCAAACGAAGTTGATGTCTGTATGGATCATGCAATGAGTTCATTATGCGCATGGACACATTTAGCCGCCGGCCTTTATTCAATGTTATCAGTTAAATACAAAGTAGTAATTTTTGAAACCGTTGCTTATTATTAAGAGAGTGTACTATTCTATTCACAACATCAGCAAGTTATCATCACGTAAAATGACTTTGTGTTTTGTGTTCATTTTATTCATTTAAATATGCAAATTAACATGGAATTGAATTGTTTAGCGCGTTTTTTGTTTTTTAGGTTCTAATCTTTAAGATAAGTTAGCCTTGTAGAATCCAATTTATCGCAGAACTGTACTACATTAGACATAATATGGTTCTCAGTACGGATAAATTAAATGGTGCTTTCTATATTATCTACAATATTTCACTGCGCAGTCGTTTCTGGGTTCCTTGTAAACCGGCTTTGCGGATCTTGGAAATCGATTCCTACAGCTCGCATACAAGAGTGGATCGTGTGCCGCTTACTGATACGGCTGCCTCCCACTTGTCTTAACCACTGTTCACATTTTATTGCAAGTGTGCAAAAAATCACATAACTTGTTACTTGAGTTATTGATCAATCGTTTATTACATTTCGTAATGACACAAAAAGAAAGATGTGTAACAGAAACAATCGCACAAATCAACTGATAATTATGCATGTCCTTGTTCGAAATCATCCAAGCGTCAAATTCATGGGAATTATCACAATAGGGTACTTTATACCAAACATTTAAAATAAAATTCCAAAATAAATACTCATCAAATTATGCATATGGCGTAATGAATTAAACTAATATTTTTTTTAACTCGTAACTCTTTACGATAACAGTTTTGTCATAAATATAACACAGTTTTTATAACTGTCACTATGTATACTTAATTAAAAATAAATGCCATCTGATTATCAGGCGTGACCAAAAGAAACAATAAATAATATTGTCATTTATTATTTGAAATCAAATTTAATTATCTCTTAATTATATATTATAGAATATCACTATCCATACGTGCATTCTAAATAACCATAAAAGTAAAAGTTACTATTGGAAGATGCGATCGTTAAGATAAACTTGATGCTACGCGATCAAATACCACCTGCTTTTATTTACCAAAATATCAATGGAAATTTTATTTTGAGTCGTAAATCAAAAGCGAAAGAGTCTATTTTTGAAAGTAGTTTATTGTTAAAGGGAATATTTGATGCGGTAATCTGGTATGCCGACCCTATACCTTGGCGCTGCCTGCATTACACTGCCTGTGATGTGACTATTAAATATCAATATTTTAAAAGGGGGCGAGATGTCTATGATTCTTATCAACAGTAACACCTTGTTTGTTTATTAAATGAATCTTGATGTATTTTTTATTCATAAAATATTTAAACATTTTCACAGCATCTGTTCACACCGTGCATTTGTTCGTTAAGTTTTTATCATATTGTGACCAAGTGAATACGTTTTAGTAAAATTCCTAATAAAATGATTGAAATTATTGTATCTAATATAATCTTTAAAGTACATAAATATACAGGGTGAATAGATATATGCATAAAAGCTTTCAAGGGGTGAATGTATATGTATTATTAATGTTTTTATTGAACATGATTATGCTGACTTTTGGCAGTATAAAGTCTACAGAAAAAAAAGGAAGCAATAATCAATTTTAATATGTAGAAAAACGAATTTCGTTAAGGTTTTTTCTTAGTACGTTCACATAATAATAAAGTTATTAACTATTTTGGAAATTATTTATTTTGTACAGAGTGTATTATATATTAATAGACGGCAAATGAGTTATACATTCACTACTTTTAAATTCTTAGATCTTTATAACCTAGGTGATTACCTTTAATGTGTAATTATATAAAGGTCACCTTTATATAAATACACATAAAAGGTTATATTTTAAAAAGTGTTGTCGATTTATTTTCAGCTTCACTGAAACAAAATTTTAAGTAAGTCTGCTGAAAAAATACATATTCTTGAAGTTTTAAAGTACTGTTCTAGTAAGATCGGAACAATCATCACACATTTCTTACTTTCACTGGAATAGACAACGTGATTATTATCCATTAAAGGTGTAAAGATTATCGACAAGGAAATAAATAAACATTGATTTCATGCTTCATTTTATTTATTCAAACATCAGTAGATCGGACTTTGATCAGATAGTGTGTGCTCGGGCCGACCCCCACGCAAACAAGAGGTCAGACCGAGTCATGAAATAAGAGCTAAGTGAATACTTTACGAGGCAAAAGGTAGGTTAAATGGGAAAGTACTCAGACATATAAAAGGCTTCGCAAATCGCTTTTGCCCTGAAAAGAAATGCGAATCCAAAATTTACCATTTATTTTCGAATGAAAGAATATATATCTTTAATTTAATTTCAATTTCGTAATTATCAGCCAACGTTTGCTTTAATCTTTATTAATAATTTTAATGACCACTTACTCTTTTCACTGCATATCTAATTCATTGAATTTTCTCTATAAATACTTTATTGAATTAAAACCGGCTCAATATAAAAGTATTCATATCAATGATCACAAACGGAATTTTAAAGTGATTTTTATTAACAGTTCCACAAGATTTATTAAGCAGTATACTCTTCACGCCCAACAGAGCTAAATTGACGTATAAAGCACTTTGATTTGACCTCGAGGATTTTAATTCGTCATCTTCACTACGACCATGACGCATCTATCTGAACCCCGACCACTTCATCTGTCATTTTAGAGTTATTATAAAAAAAAAAAAACAGATATCTCACAATGAAGAAAAATGCCGGGCTCCCGCTAGGTTGATAGCAGCTTTATCCTTTTTCTGGTACAAACTTTAGATCGGATCTCACCGATCTAAAGGGCGGCCACACTTTTTTTTAGAAACCAAAATACTCATGTCGTTAATATTGAATAGCGAACGCTTTTTGTGGGAGTTATTTTACTTAAAATATTTCGTTGATTAAGGTCAATTTATTGCCCTGTGTCCATTAAAAGGATATTTTATTATATTGGTTATGTAGTGTTTAGTTAAGACGATTTCATTTAACAGCAAACTTTTTAATTTAACATATTGTATTAAAATTGTAACTTACTCTTTTTTTACGTTCTTAGCGCGTTTTTTTTTAATTACATACAAAAAAGTATAATTTCGTTTATACAATAAAAATATAAATTGTATAATACGCACAATACAGGTACAAAAGATAATTTCTTTTAACTTTGTTACAAAGACATGACCAGTTTATGTGAATTATTTTACTTTTTTTAAACCTTTTTAGCTCGACTTTTGATATAACCTTTGGTATAACTTAATACTTTTTATGAATTATCATTACGACCTCAGGGCTTCAAAATCGGAGGAAAGCTCTAATTTTAGTTAAACAAACCTGATTTTCTGAGAACACAGGGAGACGGTGGTTGAGCTGAGTTGATTGTACACGTATCCCTGGAAGCTCAGTCGAAGAGTACCTCGACGCCGATCTTCTATGTTCATCTGCAAGTCGTACTGAGTTACGTAACGCATCCACTATTTAGCTATATTTATTTTAACTTCTTTGCTGTATTTACTTCTTCTTCCTTGCATTCGGATTAATTCGTCTTCGCTGACTGTGGCCTATTTTTTAACGCTTTACCAAAAAACGGTTTCCGCTTGTCATGCTACCCATTACTTCATAGTTTGCCACTGATCACAAACGAACAAGGGAAATATTTCGAGTCACCCAAGCCAAAATAAGTCACTCCTTGGAGCGTCTGCCTGATGAAGTTCTTGAGTGGAGACGACAGAACGGCAAGCATATATACAAAGGATATTGTTAAGGTTTTTTTTTTGTATGGCCCCAGTTCTTGGAAGCTTCTCATTCCCCCAGTTTTGTGTGGAGCAAAGACGTTACGATTTCGGTTAAGTAATTTATTAGTTTAGTTACTATTTATCAATTTTTCTCCTTTCGTTCTTCACAATTTCTTTTTCACTTTCTTCTTTTTTCTTCTTTCACATTTTTATTCATTCATCGTTCTGAGGTTCTTTCACGTTGCAAAGGTTGTCAGAAGATGCAGGATGTAGATCACTTCCATCAGGTGTTATTGGAAATCTATAGGCCTATGTTTAGTGGGCGTCTAATGGCTGCTATAATAATTATGATTATATTTTAGTAGAGGATGCCATGAGGATATGAACAATATGTTATTCCTTATCTTTAATTCGAAACGAATAAATATAACTATGCAAATGTTTTCCTACTCGGTTGTTATTAAAGTTGCCAATGGGTAATAAAGGCGGTCGGTTTCTTTTAGCACCTCACGTTACAGTTTATTATTGAAAGTTAACAAAGGCGCGGGAACACCTGCGCAATAACAGTTTCTTTTACGTCGCCACTACGCTGTAGTTTAACGTCCTCACCTACCTAATTACGAGATTTTAAACACTTTGTGCTTTGTATTGTACTATCGAAGAGAAATGTACTATTAGCAAAGGTTATATTATTATTGTACGAGGGTCAAACTGAAAGTTCTTAGAAAATCAAAAACTAAGCATTCTAGCAAGTTATTAGTTTTATTATAACTTTTCAAAATAGCGTCCATTTACATCAATACATCGCTGCATTCGATGGAACCATTGAGAAAAGCACCTTGCCCACTCGGCCTTAGGGGTCTCTTCGACGGCGTTTTGAAACGCAGCCACTGCTTCTTCGGCGTCCATAAAATGTTTTCCTCGAAGTTTTTCTTTTATTTTCGGGAATAAATAAAAATCGCAGGGTGCGAGGTCGGGGCTATACGGCGGGTGACCCAGTAATTCCACGTCTGAGGTCGCCAAATAGTCGATCGTTTGCCTGGCGGTGTGCGACGAGGCATTGTCGTGATGAAGGAGGATCCTGCTGCGAGGTCGTTTCTCTCGAAATTTTTCCAAGACAAGTGGCAAACAGTTGTTAGTGTACCACTCTGCATTAACCGTTTTCTGATCCTCTAAGACAACTGTCGCGTAATGACCTGTCTTTCCGAAGAACGAGGCCACCATCTTTTTTCCAACACTTCGACCTCTCTTCACTTTAGTTGGCAACTCTTCGGAAGGAAACACCCACTGAGCAGACTGTCTTTTGGTTTCCGGATCATAACAGTAAATCCAGCTTTCGTCACCCGTTAGTATGTCGAACACAGCATTTGAGTCACCTCCGTTAAACTTTTGGATCATTTCTCGGCACCAATCAACACGGCGGAGTTTTTGAGCCTCGGTCAAATTATGCGGTATCCAGCGGGCACAAAGCTTCCTGACCGCTAAATGTTCATGGAGGATTTTGTGCACTTGACTCATACCTATGCCTAGACTTGTCCGAATCTGCTGATAGGTCACTCTTTTGTCAGTCTCTATCATACGCCGCACAACACTGATATTGTCTTCAGTCGTCGCTGTAGACGGCCGTCCCTCACGCAAATCATCGGTGAGATTAGTTCGACCACGTTTGAATTCATTAAACCAGTTGTAAACTGTGGCACGAGATGGGGCTTTATCGTGAAAAGCCAATCGAAGTCTACCATAACTTTCTTGTTGACTTATATGACATCGAAAGTCATAAAAAATCATTGCACGAAAATTTTCTCGGCTTAAATTCATTCTGACGTGCACAGACAATTTTCAATTTGCCGCCAAATCGTAAAACAAATGACAAATGAATGAAATGTATACTCAATATTATTGGTAAAGAGTTCTATTTTCAAAATTTAAACTTATTTTTAAAATATAATGCTTTTAAGTTGCCAGTTCTAAAAACTTTCAGTTTGGCCCTCGTATGTAACTTGTGAATTTTACTGCAAAGAGCTCTATAGTCAGGATCAAGCGCTAACCGTGCTCGCCTTCCTTTCGACATACATAACATTACCGTTGAACATGATCCTGGGAAACATATGCAAGAAATTACTTTCTCTGAACTCTTAGATATAGTTTTATTCCTGTCAATCTAATATTACGCTTTCAAAACCTGTGGCATTTAATGTTCTCTAACATATAACATAAACATAATTTGTAAATATAGCGTTTCACTAAAATTAAAGTCTACTAGACTAGATCCTAGACGTTTCTGAATTTTGGCGTATTTGGAATTAAAGATCTGGTGTTTTATTTGCTGTGTTGTTTCTTTCAAAACAATTGTTGAACATTCAGTATTTAAAGACCCGATAACCTACCACCATCTTTATCCACATGATCTTCAGAATTGGCAATGGTCCCTAATTTTTTTATTCATAGAAGGGATGTACACTAGTAAATACACCAAAATCATTTTAATAAGGAATACGTTTTAATTAAGGGCTATAGAGTAAATTTGTTAATATCATTTTTCATTTCTATTGCAAAATCGATTGCGGAATATATCTGTCAAAAAATTAATGTTCTTAGTTGAAGAATTTCAAACTTAAATTAATAATTTTGCCATTTTAATAATTTAGTACTTAAAAAAATTAACACAATTTTATTTCTTTGAGCAAGAAAACGTAATGATTACTTAGAATACATAAAATTAATAACTGTCTATTACATGTCATACACTCGCCATGATATAAAAATCATAATATTTTTTTAAATTTAAACAAATTCTCACATACATATTAACGTCCTCTTATCAAACGTTTATTTAAAATATTAATAAATCGCTTAAAAATGAGAAGTTAACCTTTCGGGCTTGTTTTCTCCTTTATTACAATAGAGTCCCTAAAGCGCTTGGTAGACATCGGTCAAAATTTTGATATGGGTTATATTTCATAGAAACTTATTTTTTTCTGAAATATATTGGTTGTTAAAATAGTTTCTAGAGCAAACAATATCTTTCAAATACATTACTGACTATTTTGATTTAATAGCTTAGTGTAACACTCGACACTCTTAAAAAAGCATATTTTGCATCAGTTAAAAAATAATAGAATAATACTAAACAAAGATAAAAGTTAATTTAACGAATAGCTAGCTTTGTTATTTGTCACCTTTTACACATACATATACGTTAAATGCTATATGCTATGTACTGAGTAATCTATCATAGTTTCAACCCATTGACGTCCTCTTCAAGGCATAGGTCTCCCTCAAAGATATCTATTGGGGGATACAGCATAATCGCCACGATTGGCAGACGGGTTGGCGATCGCAGTGTGGTATAATGCTAGGTAGGGGACGCTGCTACCCATCCTATAGAATCTTGTTTGCAAGCAGTGACAATTCCATATAATTAATGCACAAAGTATGAATTATATAAAATTGTATCCCGGGAATGGATCCTGCGTTATATCTGTTAAAATTTCCTATTCTTTTATTAATATACGTTCATATTCTGGGGTCTTTCATAGCTGACCCTAGAATAAATAAATAAATAATAATATATGTACAATACATATATTTATAAAAAAGTAAACGTTTTTAATTTTGATTGCGCATAAAATTTTTAGGAGAGCGCTCTGATGGAAGTTCTACTTGTAAATGGAAGATGGCGTTATTTTAGTTGTGTTAATTTGCAAACGCCGATTACGATACTTGTATATAATGTACAAATCTTGACGATAATATTAAAAATGATGAAAAAACATGATATAAATAATGCAAAACTATACCTGAAGTAATTACTTGTAAAACTTTATGAAGTAATAAGAACTGGCCAGTAAAGATATTTTCAATCCATCTGAAAGCAGTATTATTACGAAGTTAGTTTTAAAACTTTTTTAGTTTTGTGGCGTGTTCATCAATAACCTTTTTATTTGTCTAAGTCCTAAATATTTTTTTAGATAATAAAAATACACTTACTTGTAATATATAGTATGATCTACTTAGTATCATTGTTAATCAAATATAAAAAAATAAAAAGTAAAGATATATATCTATATGTGTGTGATAAACAGTTTATTTTGGCGATTTAAAGACCCTATATGATATATAAACATTTCTTTATATATTCTTGTTATATAATTTAATTTAATTAAAGAAAATTTTAAGATGTTATCTAACTTTCAATCAATTTCTGTTGTATTTTTTAAATAAGGGAGAATACGTAAATTATTAAACCGTTCTATTCTCTTCGAGATGTACAAACAACTGTTCGTACAGAACAATTCGAGGGTGAGTGTGACTCAGCGAAATAATATCGTTACCTTTTTACCCATTGATTCATCGAAACTCGCTAATGGTACTGTTTCTTCTTCGGATTGATGACGAATGTTTAATATGCGAAAGGTATCATTGTGTTTTGTAAGAGTTGTAGCACCCCAGATCTTGTTGTCTTTACCATATAATTATGAACTTGAAGAAAAAGAATTAAAAGAATTCATTCGTATTCTGACTAAAACTTAATACGTGGGAAATTGTTTGCTCATACTTTAAAAGGATAAGTACTTTTTAAGTAATATTAAGGAAAACTTTTTGTAACTTCGAGTTCCGAATTTTTTATTTAAATAATATAAAAAAGACAATAAATAATTTAAAAAATATGATCTAATAATTTAAAGGCTACAGAAACGGACAGAAGAGGATAACTAAAGAGTAAAAGTATTTGCAATTGAAATAGATTTATATAATTTATTACAAAACAAAATAGCATCTATACATTCGGAGCACTAAATAAATATTCAAATTAATGCAACGTAAAATATGTAAGGAAAAAAAAAATAAAAAATATTGCAAAATACGACCAGGCCAGTTTCAAGTCGCACTTAGCACTCGCGCAATTAAACACTTCATGTGAATTTTCACCGAAACTTGTGACCTAGTCTCACGATGTTCCTCATACATAGTTATGAATTAATCAAATTATAAATTATGATGTATTATTGAAATGTTTACCACACTTTTTATTATTTTAATACCTATAAAAGTATTGTAAAAGATTTATTTAATTAAATTTTTTACTTGCTTGCTTTAAAATGTTTTTATATATTGTCTTTATTATTCGACGAAATGACGCATCTCTTTAATTTCACTGGATACAGCATTTTAAGTCAGGACACTTAAATGTTTGTGAATTAGTTATACACGTAATTTTAATACCAAAATAGATTCTTAATCTCACTTGTATTAAGCTATTAATTGCAACATAACGAAGTCTGTAATCAACTTGCCAAGAAAAAAACACGTATTTTTTGCTTTCTTATTTAATGCGACGTATTAAAAATAGATTTTATCTAACCACGTATTATTTATTCTTTTCCCAAGTTACATAAAAATTGGCCAATTTTGTACAAGGCATCGTTTTCGTCTATGGATCTATGAAAATGCAGTGATTTTGATAAATGTGCATAAATCACTAAGTTTGCCTTAGAGTCTAGATTCAGAAATTTACAACCAAACGCTAGTTTTTCAGCAAGTTATTTGGAATAAGTTATTTGGAATAACCGGTGTCAATGAGAAGAGCGAAATCTCTGTAAACTTTTGTGTCGTCTCGGAGTCGAATTTTTCTTTTTCCTTGCTTTATGTTCTTGTATGTTATTATATTGTGTCATACATACATTAGGAGGATCGGAAAGTAATGTCGCTTTC
Organism: Battus philenor; assembly: GCF_028537555.1. Lineage (NCBI taxonomy): Eukaryota > Metazoa > Arthropoda > Insecta > Lepidoptera > Papilionidae > Battus > Battus philenor. The sequence continues at coordinate 5,745,281 of NW_027181676.1, forward strand.
TTAAGTTGAATTCACACGACTACATTTTTACGTGTGAGAGTTGTTATTTCTTATCAACAATATATTCACCTTCGTTATCAACAACTTTTTGCCATTTAGTATACAATTTTTCAATACTGGAGCGGTAAAAATCAATCAGTTTTTTTGTAAAACTATGTCGACAGAAACGACATTACTTTTCGGGCCCACTAATATATTATTATGAACGTAAATTTTTATTAACTATATGTACTATATGTAAATGTATACGTAATTCGACAATATTTTTATTAAACTCCTTTTTTGTATCACGTCACCCCTCTATTATAATAGAAATAATTTCCAATTCATCTAAATCAATATACTGCTGCAGTGTTATTGTAAAGTTTTTACGTTATTTAAGAAACACAACAAATAAATATAGAATGAGCGTAGATATTTCAATATGTAAATATTTATAAATGAATTCAATTTTATATTCATTTCTATCTTGCGAATGTAAATATCACAAAAAAAGGCTTCGTTGGTAAATTGGAACTTAACATTCCAAAAAGGTCATCATTCGTTTACCTAGTTTTTTGGTGTATCGTCGCTCACCTTTACCTTTCGTTCAATAAATGGGAAGTTGTTAACGGACATATGCAGCAAGCACGTGTGACGGTTGTATCATGTAACCGAAAAGGTAACTAAACAGTTATTGACTTGTTCTCTTTTAATCTGAAGTTTTTAACTTTTATGTGACAGATAATATTTATTTTCTCTATTTTCACGTATAACATATAAAAATTATTTTAATGTTCCATTAAATAACCCGAATAAAGAAGATATAATACATTTTTCACTTTAGCACTTAATTAATTTAATTGTTAAAATTAGTTTAATTTAATACCATAATACCACACTGCGATCGCCAACCCACCTGCAAAGCGTATATCTCGCCATGGACATCTTTGTGGGAGGCCTTTACATTGCAGTGTGATGATTGTATGAGCTGAAATGAAGGCAATAAAATACAACCCAAGACAATGTGTATCCTAAATCCAATGATCCTAAACCTAAAATAATCCTTTCACACATAACAAAACAAATTAGAAAATTACACTCGACAACTCGACTCTTCTTCGCAACATAATGAGATGTTTAAAATTTAAAAAAAATTAATATATTGAAATGTATGTTTTTTTTTTTCAATCTTTAAATAGCTACATTATTTACTATATTTTGTAAAATTTATTGACGATACCTATCTAGCTTTAAACTATTACAGTTTATAATAAAAATGAACTATGGTCGTAAATAATAACAAAATGAATATCCCTTGGTCGTTTACGCAGTGGGCAAGCTGCCAATGTAATAAAATAATGGTCTATTAGTATATCATAATTACGTTAGAAATTATGTTTACATAAGATATTATACGCTGCACTGTTTTATGATAAAAATGCCAAGGATTTTTATTTTTCACATCTAAACTATAATATACCAAAATAACTTAATGTGGTAACACAAATATTTGCATAAACTCATTTGCAGGCTATGTAAATATTTATAACCCATATATATCACAATATTACTTAAATAAAATATAAAAAAAAATAGTTACAAGAGGAACAAACTTGCCCGAATGTGCGCATATGACGGACGGCACAATACTGCTCGAAGTAAAAACTCACGACTCGTTAAAAATTTATATTCATAGCTTTAGTTGGTTAAGCCTTATCACTTTGCATGTCGTCAACTAAGTTTTTATTGCTTAAGTAATGACGTTTTTGTCTTTTTGACTGTGACATTTCCTGACGTTTATGCGATAGTAAAACCTTTGACTGATTTATCCACGTAAGGGTGGCAGGAAGTGAAACAAAATTGTTTGTGCTTTTTTATACGAAAATTCATCTACCAAAGGCTTTTAGTTTATGTATTAATTTAAATATCTAACAATCAGTTAATTATTAATTTAAATTTAAGATAAAAGAGAGACTTGCTAATATTCAAAGTTATATTCATCTTTAATCAACGAAAATCAATAAAATGTTTACACAAAACTTGAATGTTAGACCAGTTATGGCTCTAAATTTATATTTCTCAATAACTCAAACGGATATAATGATGAAAGCGGGATTTCGCAGATTTACAATCTTACGTCAAACGTATTTGGCCTAGTTGAGAGAACAGGGAAGGATTTGTAAGCTGTGGAAATCGAGAAACGGTAACTGTAATATACAAGCAGATTTATTTTCAATGGTACGATTTGTATGTTACACTGATCTAATATATGTTGAAGAAATAGATGCAGCAGTATTTTTCAAGCGTGATTTCAGTAACATTGTATAAGTAGTTAAAATACAATCCAATATAATGCAACATCTTCAGATCAACAAAACAAGTCTTCTCTTGCACCTTCGGTAAAACATCATTTATACCTACGAATTTACAACTAACATTCATCTACCTTTGACAACGGCATCTTAAAAATCGGTTGTTGATGAAATATGTGTTTACTCTACCATAATAAATACAATAAACGCCGGCATATGATATTCGATTAATAACTTATCTTTTTCGTTGTCAAACACTACTCCCTAAATAGTAATGTTTGATTTAAGAGCGCAAAGGTAATGAAATTACATGGCTACTTCGACGTAAGAGATAGTTCTCTAATCTAACATTATGAGTGTTCGATTTTTAACTATTAACAGAAGACCGTTATCAACAACGCGAGTTGTATTAATATGCATATTATCAATCGTCTTATCATTACCTGGTACAAAAAAGGACTAAATTGCAAAGAACCTAGAGTGCAGAGAAATGTTGATACTTAAAGACCATGTCGTTGAAAAAGTAAAACTATAAATCTTTTAATTACACTTAGTTAATGTTATATAGATAATGAAAATCAAGAAACCATTGAACCATAACGCATAAGTCATGCCTACTGGCCGGGACATTGGAATAATGAAATCGCTGCGTAGTTCCCAGTCTTACAATTTTTTTCTAGGCCTTCGTGACGGTATTTTTCTTGTGATTTATCCGAGATCAGTTTCCCATAACTCATTTTTATAGCGTTTATTGCGACACATCGTTGAATTCATCAAAGGTATGTCTTTCTTAGTTATTGGTGAAGGGGTTAACTGCCCAAAGTTGGTATATAGTAACTTAATTAAAAGCTTGACTAAAATCAACAGAATTCTTCTGCAAATATCACACGTGAAATTGACTATCTATTTTATTGTTTTCGTTGTTAGTATCCAAATACACCTTCTATTGTATTACGATTTGCGATCAATAACAGTCGCTTGTAAAACACAAAATGCTCTAAGCTGTATCATGATCAGTGCTATAGTATAAGCTAAGCTGTACTGCAGTACGAAATAAAGAGTAAGAGATGCCATTGCTCGTACTCTTATTTTTAAGTATTCATTTTGTTCTCTTTCAATTTCCTCCTTTTCTTTCAGCAACCTTTATAGACATTTTAGTGATTTTTTGTAACGTTTGCGTATTTTATTAATGGGGGATTTCCTCGGTCTTGGCAATATTCTGGATTGAGAGATGTATGCTGCAAGGAATGACCAGATGCGAGAGATAGTTAAAAAGGACATGTATCCATAAACTTTCCTCCCTAGAGAAAATTCAAATCAAGAAAATTAAATTGAAATTTACAAAATATTATTTTAAGTAAAAAATTTCGCTGTTAATAATCAATTTCTATGTTCCTATTATACCGTAATTAATATTACCATGGACATTAATTTCACATTATTGACGGTAATTTGGTTTCAACTAAAGTATATAAACCTTAACTGTGGCAGGAACCTATTAACATGGTCATCGCATTGTAAAAAATATTATTATAATCAATAAGTACTTAAGTGTTATACAGAAAATAAATTAATGTGAGTCATATAATAAATTTATCTGTTCTAAGAAATTAAAACATTAAAATCGAATGATTCTTTATACTAAAAGAAGAGTACGATCATTGTAAATAAAGCTGAGATAAAAAAGAGATAACACAGTATACGCAAATGAATCATTTTGACTGTCAAATGTACTTCATAAACCGTCAGTAGCCCACTTAAATATATTGTTTGCACGTGTGTACCACATGTGAAGATTTAATTACAACATATACTTGTAATTAATTTGATTACAAATGATTATGATGTACAAATTATATTTAATTAAAATTAAGAGATTTTATGTTTGTTTTCGTTATAACAAGCTGATCGTTACATGTTTTTTTATGAGACTGTCGCTTTTATATCAGAAATAATTACAATAAATAGTCACTCAATACCATTAGCATTATTCTGAGTCAACTACAGTAGAGAGGGAGTCCATTATCTTTGCAGTTAATCATCATTTCATCGACAGAAAGATGACTTTAATAAGGAACACCACCTTATAAGTGAACTTCCTACGGAGCACTTGCCGTGGTTGTCAGTGTTCTTCATTCCAGGACCTTAAATTTCCAACGGTCACTGGTTCTGTGCACTATGTGGTCATTTACTAAGTATTAAAAAGTTATTTGTTATAATTAAATCTGAGAATAACTACAACATAAGAAGAAAACGGTTATAGTTATAGCAACAGAATAATAATTATAATGGCATCTGGAAACAAAAACTAAATTTAGTATAAATAGAAATCATATATTTGCTTTGACGTATAAATACAGTCGGGATTCCATTAAGATTTAACGTCAATCATGCGATAAAATTATAATAGACAAAGCCCCGGGACGTAACCTCAATCATCGCTCGACAAACAGTTCTCCATATTTGACTTACAATAATTCAGTTAGTTCTAAATAAGGCAACGTTCCCATGCTCTTATTATTCGTCCTTACAGCGGAGCAATGCATCGGAATTGGCTAGAAAATCACGATAAGTATCTCTTAGATGTCACGAACCAATTCCGGCTACAACGCTCCCGGTCGAAATCTGAGTGAGAGGACGTGACCTCTGCATTTTCTTAAACAACTTGAAGTGTGAAACGTCATGCTCGAACAGCGGGTGGCGTGCCAGCTAAGCTCAAGCGTTTTCCTTTCAACTCACAAACGGAAAAACGATGCGACCTTGGATATAAGACGTCGATCAAACGTCAACGAAATCACTATCAGATTTGATGTAGCTCTTACGTATTTATTATTTCATTACACAATAAAAAAGTGTTTTTATTGCACCAGATTTCATGCAGTACTGCTGTTTATTATGTACTAAATACGTAGTCAGTCACAATCGATCTATCAAACATATTTGGACTTTTTATTAGACCTTAATTAAAAATATTTATCTGTAAAGTAAATGAGTACAAAGCCTTTATTTATCAACAATTCTACACTGTAATAGTAAAATAATATTTGAAAATTCGATACTACATATTTTTCTATGATTAGGATTTATAAAATTACTATATACTTTGTACAAGCAAGTGCTTCTTTTGAAAACTGGACATAGAAGTACTACACAGAATCACAAAAATCTACTAGACTTTTTTAAATATATGTACTTCTTTCCAAAAAAACAATTTCCGTGAAAAAATAATCTGTTATTAAAACCAGCTAGTTTGATAAGGAAAACGTCAAAGAATTTAGTTACACAGAACGAAATATTAATAAGTTATTAAAGAATCACAATGCTATAAAGGATTTCGAATCTACGGTCAATTTCTTATCTAGTTGTGGGGACACATTGGAAATGATCGACGAAACCATCGGTGCGTGTAGCCGTGAAATCCAGAGATAGGTCCGATATCTCCAGATATTGATAAATTCAACCAGAAACAGATAAGGGATGAATAGAAGATAAACTTGAAGCAAGGATGAAATTTTATATCTTTTTATTTTTGTTCTGAGTAAAGTAGCCGAATTTATCAATTTTTAGTTTCGTTTGTTTATCACATAATAGTTTATAAAATACTCTACCCATAACCCTTGTATTTTCAAGACACCGACAGACTAGCCGTCGTAAAGTAATAAAAAATAGCTTTGAAAAATTGAGGATTGAGCAATGATTTAGTGCAATTACTAACAAATTATGCAATAATTAAAAGGAAGAAATTGACGAGAGAGGATAGAGGAAGAAAAAAGGAAAAGATATGTTACATCATGAGTATAAAATAAATCTATTGCAAAAAATTCTTCTATAGTCATAAGATGTAGAAGTCTTTATATAATTAGAATAATTCGTACATATTTCGTTTTCAGATATCTATTCTGATTTCCAGGCCCCTCAAATATTTATTTAATTTTCTGCGGCACAGCTCATGTTTAAACAAAAGACATCGATTACGGTTTTAAGCACACGTTTTTCCATGTAATAATAATCAGATTAGTCATTCACATAACTCGACCTATTCGTAATATCATCTACGAAGTATACTCCGTAAAGAAATAATTAATAATGGTTGAATTTAAACGGATGGAATATGTGCGAATAGGTGACTTCGAAAAAATACAATTAAAGTACCAATGACACGGTAATGATTTAAAAAAAGTATATTTTTATTTAAAAAAAAAGTATTAAATTTTGTTACCTTGGCTTATATGATGGTTAATTAATAAATAATATAAAGTAAATTAATGAATAAAAACATTTATTAATATTAAAAAAAAAACTTTTAGAAATTCTTTACATTTAATGACTAATTGAAATCATTTTTTTATCCTCCAATTTGTACTACCAATAATTCCTTATTTCTGCATAAATTTATAAATAGTGCCTATTTATTTTACTAATATTTTAGGGCAGTAGTAGTAGAAGTATCATTATTGTCATGCGTACAATTTAGAATAAATCTTCTTAGAGGTCTTTTCAAATACACTGGATTTAATTTCAGAAAGGAATATAAAATTTTGAATCTACGATATGAAACCGTTTATTTTTAATGAAAAGTAAACAGCGTCAGTTGCATAAGCGAGGCTATCCATTGTAAAGTTCTTTTAAAAAAAAAGTTAAACCGGGCAGTCGGCGGTCATTCAAAGTATGTCACACCATATGTTGCCTGCGACAGTCCCGACACTTCGAAATCTGTTATAAAAAATCAATAACCACTCTTCGGACCGTGTCCAATAGTTCACATTAATAGAGACCGTAACTAGCTTCGAATATAGTATATTGTAAATCACTTTTATATCCACCATAGAATACCCATGTCCGTTGAAATATGACTTGGGTGCGTTTTCTACCTGGAAAGGGACCATCATTATGGCTTACGATGATTGTCGGCAAGCCGGAATCATTTCGTTTTTTTTTTAAGAATACAGACCTCTCGCGTTTTTCAATTCTGACAACGGGCGAAATTGTTATATTTTACTGCTATTTTATATCTGTTCTCTACTTTGTTGGCTTTGTCGGTTGCATTGAGAGTAAATAAAAAAAGAACAAAATTAGCCGATTTATAACTAATAGTTTTGAATTGTTTTTGTCTTCGACTTTCTTTTCGATTTTAAGGCAAAAAAAGAGGTTTACAGGGATTGAATTGAAACAAGACGTCGATATAAATTATTTTAATTTAATAGCACGATTAACAGGTGACAAAATGAATATCAATTGGTACCTCTATTCACATACTAGGCAATACTTTTCGGTGTTGTAATAATTACAATCCATATTCAATAAGGCAGAATACATTTTTCGTATAAGTATTATCACGCATACAAAGAACATTTATGTACAAGTTTCAACATGGATGTAATCTTAATTAAATGACTAGTAATATTATACATTTTTACAATATTTTTTATACATAATATTTGGTAACAATGACATAATATGCTATATCAAAATACACTAATACATTTATTATTGATACTGGCAATCATAATTCGTAAATCTATACATATTTGTATCAGTCTTAACGAACAACATTTATACATAACTGCTACATTTATTAGGAAGTTATACAATATATAGTTGTAAGTACTAGAACGTACACTAAAGGCTTTAATATACAATATTATATTATTTACCAACAGTCTTAATAAATATACTTAAGAATAACTACGGACACGGCTGATTGTGCTTGCTTATTCGGTTCAATATACAACCCCTGACAAGTTTTATCACGTTATTTAAGGCATGGCCAACTTAAAAGCATATTAGTTTACACATGTGTTTGGAATGTGCTGTTCCATAAAGGAATATCTTTAAAAGATAAGGTATGTTTAGGGGCGTGTTATAATCATCTGTGTGCGGCCGAATGGGTTTGTGGTAAGCACTCGTGTATTGACGAGCGGGGTTGTAAGTAACCCTGGTCATCGAGCATAGACGGGGAATTGTGGCCGGGGTGTTTACGCAACGAATTTGGGGGCCTTGGCCGCCCACTGTACGGTTGTTCATAATTTTGAGTGTCAATCGAAATATAACTATGGTGGGGGTTGTCACCATCTTGAACCTGGCTCGTTAACGTAGTGTTAGTCAACATTGATGTGTCATCTTCAACGGTAACACCCATGTTGACGTTAGTCTGAGTCTGTGCGGGTATGGCGTCGTATTTATACCATAACTCCGGAGCAGTAGGTGAAGCGGTGTATCTAGACGGATGCCGCCTCGCGTTTGGGCATATACCGTGATTGTAATTCAAGTTGTCTTTATTCCATTGTAAATTAGAAATATCTGGCATAACAAATCTTATTTTCTCCCAAAACTTCTTTTCGCCCCATAGTAAAACGTTACAAGTCTTTAAATAATTTTGAAAATCCATATCTAAATTTAATGCGCTAACATCTGTCGTTAAAATGAACACTACTCTGTGACGCCTAATGGAAGGGTGAATAGAAGTGATAACATGTTTTATGGCTGCTTTATATGATACATTAGACCACTCGTTTTGCAAAAAGTTAAAGGATACAAATATTAATATTCTTTTTGACGATTCCGATGCGTTAGTAATTTGTTCGGAAAGATAATTTTCAGGTGCATGTTGCAAGTCTCTGTAATGAAAACACATCGTATAACCAGATTGTTCCATTTCTGGAGCAACTACTTTTGAGACAAAGTCATCATCTAGCAAACTATAAACAGCGTACCCATCGTAAAGTCGATCTCTATCAAGCTCACTTTCTTGAATTGACGCGCTTTTAAATAATCTCACTCCATATTTCGAATGAGCCCATAGACGAACATTTTGTCTAAACGAAAAAGCTAATGCACCAAACAATAAAATAAGTATAACACTTATTAATACAACAGCTAAAAGTGGAACAAAGTTTAGTTTTATTGTACTAACTTCATCAAATTGATACGGTTGGTTTTCTGTAGGGATCGTATTATCCGTTATACTTGAGTCACGACATTTATCAATCATATCAAATACTGTAACATTTGTTATGAGATTGTGTTCATCTGCACAAAACATATCAATAGGATCTTCGTAGAACTTTTTAAACCAGTTTTTTAGATACAAAACGTTATGACATGTACAGGTAAATATATTTCCTTGTACAACAGCGCTTTCAAGATGATTATTATAATTCAATTTTTTGTCAAGATCAATTATTTTATTGCCTTCTAAATGTGCTACTCGAAGAGATGGCAGATATTTAAAAGTATTATTAGCTACACTTGTTAAAAGATTATCGCTTATGTATAACTCTCTTAAGTGTTTCGTTTGCGAAAATTCTCCACCTGACAGTTCAGTCAAACGGTTATTTTCAAGATGTAATACGTTTAAAGAATGAAGGCCGTTTAATGTGTCGTTATCTATAGTTATGATGTTACTATTATTTAAATAGAGTTTATGTAATTTTTTCTTGCCGATAAACAAGTGACTTCCCAATGAGCCAAAGTCATTGCCATCAAGATAAAGCTCTGTGGCATCCATCGGTATTTTTTCAGGTATTTGCGTATAACCTGCATTAGAGCAGTCAATTACGTTAGAGTTCCAATTACTGTCGTGGAAACAAGAACACCCTTCGGGGCATGTCATTTTGCAATCGCAAGCTTCAAATTCGCAACAGGAACAGCTTGATGAACAATGAGTTTCATATGAGCACAGAAACTGTGTTTCCGGAACATCCATTAAGTTAGCTTTTCCGCCATATTTATTGTTAACTACTTCGCATGTTACGTAATCTAAATCCATGAACCTTGGATATTGTCTCATATGGTTCCAAAGATTTATCTTTTGTAACCAAATCATATGACAGTTGCAGACAAATGGATTGTTTCCAATAAAGAACTTTGGTAATAATCTGTGTTTCGGTATATGGGGCAAAGTGAATGCTGAAAGTTCGACGGTTCTCAATTTATTACCCGTCACAACGACTTTTTCTAAGTTTCTTTTTTGGATAAACGTACCTGGCTGAATGGTGTGAATTTTGTTATTATTTATGAAAAGGACTTCTATAGAATCTGGTAGAGATCTTTCATCAATATTATCCAAAGCATTGAAACTAACGTCGAGCATTCGAATGTTCTGTTGCACATTGTTCTCGTTATCCAGTTTTGTAATATTATTACTATGAATGTCCAGCCATTCAAGACTTTGTGGCATATAACTATAATCAAAGTATATAAGCTTATTATCTGATATATTAAGCCAGCCAAGAGTATTCAATTTGTTAAAAACACCACGAATGTCGTTTAATCTGTTTCCATCTAAGCGAATCGCTTTTAAAGTTGGATTTGTAATAAAAGCGTCTTGTTCTATGCTCTCTATTTTATTAGAAGCTAAATTAAGAACTTGTAATGACGGTAATGTACTAAAAGTATCCTTAGGTATACTGGTGATGTGATTGTCAACAAGACGTAAGCCATAAAGTTCCTCTAATCCTTCAAAGGACGTATTTGAAACTCGAGTTATATTGTTTTTTCCAATGTCCAACGATTTTAAAAATCGTAACCTCTTAATACCATCGGGTATTTTGTTTAAGTTATTTCCATTCAAGCCCAAATCTTGTAAATACGTTATATTCTCAAAACAACTTTCATGTATTGTAGAAATTTGATTATTGTCTAAGTACAATTGGCTCAGAACGAACAAGTTTGAAAAGATGTGGTCGTTTAATATTTTTATCTTGTTATCAGAAATAGAGAGTTGATGAAGATTTTTTAGTTCAGCAAAAGCACCGTTGCTGACCGTTTCAATTACATTATTGTCTAAATTTAAAATTTGCAAATTATTTAAATCTTGAAACGTCTTTGGATCCAAACGTGCGAGCAAGTTGTATGACAAATTCAATATAACTAATCTAACTAACCCTGCAAATGTATCTCTATTTACCCAATCATTAGTAAGACGGTTTCGCGATAAATCTAGTTTCTCTAGTTGGTCTAGCCCTTCTAAAAGACCGGGAGCCAAAACAGAGAGCGAATTATTCGCTAATGAGATTTCTTTGATAACACGTGAGGATTGAAATAGTTCAGGAGGGACAGCGACTAATTTATTTCCTGATAAGTTTAGAATTTTTAATGAGCTCAGTCCTACAAAGGCTCTGTCCCCGATCTCATTGATTAAATTATTTTGAATATTCAGAAGTTCTAAAGATCTAAGACTCGATAGACCATTGTCAGGAAGCCTTATAACGTTGTTTTGAGATAAGTCAAGCATTTTTAGCCCTGTATTACATGATTTACCCGGTGCCATAGGCCCCTTTCCCCAATCAGAAAATCCAATATCAGATATGTCTTGTATTCTATTATTAGTAAGGTTTAACGATTCGAGACTAAAAAGTGGACAAAATACTTCCGAAGGAAGCATATAAATGTTGTTGTCACCTAAATCTAAAGAACGAAGCTCCATCAAACCACGAAAACTTTCAGCGTGAAATTCCATTGTCATTGCAGGCCAATCCGTGTTGAACGATCTTAAGGTTAAACTGGTTAAGTCACGTAGCGGAGATAGTACAGTAGCCGGCACGTAACGTATCTTGCAGTATTCAATGCGCAGGTCTTCAAGTTTCCTCAGCTGTCCCAAAAAGCTGCCTGTGTTCATGTGCAGAGAGCTCTCGAAGAAAAGCAAGTCGGTACATGTCAACTTCAACTTGTTGATATTGTACGCCTGCGCGGTGGTAATGTTTTTAAACAAGAAGTCTGCGGAGCCGATGGTCTTGATGTTGCACGTGAGAAAGTTAGATTCACTCAACTTTGCGTCCGAATAATCCCACTGACAGCCGGCGGGGGCGGGCGGCGCGGCCCGTGCGCGCGCACTGCCCGCCACGACCAAACACATCCAAACTTTTAACGATATCATTCCATAAAAGTTCTTAGTCATATTAGCACAGTAACACAGTTCATTTGTTACACTTGATATATTGATAAAAAGTTATCTCCAACTTTCAGTCAATTTATGAATGTTTGTAGCGACGTTGTGCACTACGATTTAAAACGAATGTAAACACAGATTACGCGGCCGTGAACAAACTTTTGACACAGCCATACTCCCCTGCGGTCGGGCGGTAACTGACCTACGTAAGTTTGAACGAAAGCCGCATGGGTGTCGAGTGGGAGGGGGAGCGGGGCACGGAGGGTCGTAGCGTAGAGACGACGGGTGGAACCCGCACTGCATCGCCTTACAACAGATGGCACGCGTGTTTTTAAATTATCAAAAATATTGGTTATGCAGCGTAGAAGACTTAGGCCTGCGTGATTCAAAATGAATGCAGCTCCTCAAGTTACCGCTCAAAGGAGGTCGCTGCTATCTGGCGTATTTTCAACGCATCATTACCAACGTGTTACCATGTTATTGTGCTTCATTGAGTATACACTTACATATAAAACTAAAAGTTTAATCTTAATTTTCTAATTCAAATTTATAACAATTTGAATATTTATAATTAAAAATTTATCCTTCTTATTAAAAATTAATAGATTGCTGTATTAGAGAATAAAATAATGTTCAATAAATAATTCAAATATTTAACAAATTTAATGTTAATGATATAGAATAATTGAAATATGTATTGTTAAGTAAATTCGAAATCTTTATTTTGACATGTGGGTGGACATTTTGAATGCAAAATAAAATGAATGACAGCCACATTTCAGATAACACAATACAAAAGTGTTTTGGGAAGAAAGTGTCTTTTCAATACACGAATCAATTTAACTCGCGAACAATTGTTTACTTACACGGAACTGAAATTTTATATTTAATAATACAGTCTCGTGAACATTTTTCGGCGAACGTTCTTGGGATTCAAATAATGTAAAGATGCAATATTAAATAATTTTTTTTTACCATCTTCATAAGTTTATTAAATAGATTTGTTACATGAAATCAACAGTTTTGTAACTAACAGTTACACAGTTACTATTAACTTAGAAATTATTAACATATTTTTATAATGAGCTATAAATTTATCATTTAGTATAAACTCCTTTTGTTGTCAAAATAAGTTTTTTTTTTTTTAAATTTTGTAATAATTATTTTTTAGTATTCTTAAATTATATTTCTCATCAACTAGTCTCTCGTAAGTTACTTGATGCTGTTGGGGCATATTGTATGGAATTTTAGTCGGAATATTTTTTTTCTTTTTCTTTTTTAGCATTTTGTATAGGGGCTCTTAAACACATAATTCTTGGAACTCTTTATATACCAAATACTCATTTGTTTTTAATTCTGGATACCAAATTAAACAGTACAAAAATACGATATTGTATAAATATATAAACGGTTGATCAGTTGAATCTGATTGTAAACAATGTTTACAAAAAGCACAAGTAATATAAATTTTGATGATGTTTTTCCTCACGCATCCTCACCTTTACTGTTAAATGGCAGAGGTTTTTTATAAAGAGTCAGGAGTTTTCGGTTTGATTTTTGTTCACATTAATATATATTATATATTCTTTTTCTTATTTTTTTCCTTATCTGACGGTTCTTGGCTCTACTCTAATTCCTTTACATTATTATCATAGTTTTAATGTCACCCTATTTTTATATTAACAAAGTTAGTCCGCCTACCTTCCACACTATTGTGGAATGTCTTTCGGCATTTTGATGAACATACCTTAAGATTTGATTTACACGTACACAATAAATGTGCATCATTATTGAAAACAAATAAGAAAATCGTAATTAAAAAAGTTCAATGACGTTTCGTACTTTTCTTTAAAATTAACGTATTTTTAGTATTTTTGGCGGTTGAATTTATTCGTTAGCAGGTCCATACTATATCTTTGACGACTATATACATATTTTACTGCTAAGTAAGACAGATCTATAAAAGTCGTATAAGTTTAGTATGTCTAACTTCATTAAATGTGAATGAATTTATTGGTACTCAAAGTAGTACATTATTTTTTAACATTGAAAATTGCTTGTAATGATATATTAAATTTCGATTTCGTAGTATTATTATAAATAATATGAAGATAAGGGAACGGTACGAATTTCTGTGAAACGAAGCTTATCTCTCCAAGGTCGTCACATAAGAGTGGTCCATTCTATTGATATTCTCAGTCAATATTGAGAGTCAATATATCACGTGCCCATGTGACGACTCAATATTTACTAGCCGACATCAAACAAAATATTACCACTTATCTTGTTACAACCATCGGAAAGCATTTCATAATTATATTCCCTTAGGAAAGTTTTAGTCAGTTTATATCCTATCATTAAAAGTTTAATGATATCTATTTGATATGCTACAGTAAAAGCGAATTTATCTATTGCAAATAATATATATTTGGTAATTAGTTGAATATATTGATAGTAAATGCAGCTAATTATTGTACATCTTTTTCAAAAATTGATGAGTTCAGAAATAGTTAACAACACAATTATGGTAAGAGAAAACTTTGTTGAAATTCTGATTAATACGTATTTAAATTTATTATTGTTTACTATCTGCAGACTTTGTATAACCAGAAGTTAACTATTTGTTGCTACTTGATAACAAGCCTGTAGGTTTATTACGGGCTGTACACAAATATGCTTCATGTTCAATAGATACATCACATATGCAGATATCTGGCACAACTGTTGTGATCGAAAAACTTCGTATTCGTTCAATTGTATTTTACTTTAGCTCTGTTAAAATAAAATTTATGCAAATTTGTAAATTTTGTAAATAAGGGTTTTCATTTTTTTGTCGCAATTCAATAATAAATAAAATAATGTAACCTATTTCCGAGTAATACACGGTGATTGGAAATAGGTGTCAAAGTTAAAAAAAGTTTTTTTGTTGACAAATGGGCTGTATATTCACACCTTTAAACCTTTTAAACCAATAATAATTCACCTGTATATTTGCAAAGTTTTCCATTGGCAGATATTTTATATATTCTATGTTATATAAATCTACTTTATTAGTAAATGTTTTTGGAAGTTTATCCTTGTTATAATCAACATTATAATGGGAAAGATGCTATGCAACGCCATTGCTTACTTTGTTATTGTTTATATTCTTTTTGTAATTGTATAAAGCAAACAATTCATTATTGAAAGTAGTAACTGTGGTTAGAACTACTTTTTTGATAATTGTACGACATTTAAAATTTAAATAAGAATTAAAAAAAAAAAAAAAAACAATTGTACCATATTCGGAAGCGTTGTTAATGAAATAGCTTCTTGTAAAAGTATGTTGCGTATTGACATAAATGTAAGGGCAAATTGGATCCGACAATTTATTTGTGTCCCGTTTGTTTTAGTGGCAGACCGGAGATTTATGATCCATTCAAACTATGCAGTCCTTGTTTACCTATTGTTTTTTGGGGTGTACGAAAAATTCCAAAAACAATTCAAAAAGGTCCTTAAATGAAAACTTTTCTATGCATGATTTCCAATTTTAAATAATAAATGTGGTTTACGAAGTTATGTCTGTACTGGAAGCGGGTTTTGTCGCCATTTAAACAAAGGAATTCCACCGCAATTATATTATTGCCCTCATAAATCCAAAGAGACAAAAGATTTAACTGTGTAAAATGTTCTTGGTCAGTTCATAGCTGTCAGCACCACAAATAATTGTTTGTACCACAATTATTTTAGTTTCTGTAAATCTTTTGAAATAATCTTTCCTAGAAAGATATTTATTGAAGTTTAGCTTCTTTAGTTCTAATACACCTTACCTCTTGTACGGTTGATACGTTTCTTGTAAAATTGTGTAACAAATACATTTGACATATGGTAAACTCAGAAACATGTTTGTCAAGTTTAAAAATCGTGCGAAAGAATAAATAATGAAATTCACATTACTTAAGTATTATTAAAACGAAAACAATTCATTTTATAAAATTTCTATAAATAGGTTATAATATGGTATGGTAAATATGGTATGGTAAATATGGTATGGTCAAAATTTAATCCATCAGTACAAAAAAATTAGGATTAAAAATCAGTATTGTAATAAGCGTGCACGTTTTGCTGACTGGACCAAAAATGCTCTATCATCAAGAGATACGTCAGATATGCACATATATTTAGTGCAACTGTTGGGTTTGAAGAACTTCTTACGTGTCCAATTGTATTTTATTGATAATTTTGTGTAAAAGATTTGTGGTGGAACAAATGTATTCGCCGAGCTGATATCAGCTAAGAACAGATTTCACAAAGTTCCACCGGATTCCAGGCTTGAAAGGGCGTTCAATAAAATGCATGTTCTAAAACATAAACAATACAGGTCTTATAGACATAAAATTAAGTCAGAATGTTTTTTTTCTTGTTGTAAATTAACTAAAATATTAAAACATTATCCTTGACCACGCGAAGCAGGCAGAAAAAACCCACTTAATATAAAAACAGAAAAAAAGTTTCTTAGTACGTAGTACTCTTAGTACATTTATTGCCCAAAAAAGTTTGTATAATAATGTGTATAATACCTTAGAAATATAAAGACATAAAAGCCTGGATGCTTCTTGTAAATTCAGAACCGGTATCTATAAACTAACATTAGGAGTGTTTTATAGATAATCGGCAGAAAATATCGTCGGCGAATAGATACCGAAGTTGGTGTTCGTAAGCTACTATAAGTAAGGCACGTTTCTACTTAAACAATCTGCAAGAAAGGGCTTGAAATAGAAAATGTTTTGCGCTAAAAACGTCGACCTCTTATCTTACTAAGATGGGTCTCGACCATAGACCATTTATCCTACAAACGGAACATTGGACAATATGCTATTGAATTTTAGTTTAAATAATATTTATAAATTTGTTAAGTTGGTTTACTACACCAACCGGACCTCTCTATCATGATAATATTTTCAATAATTATTGTTTTAGCTGTAGGATATTCACGGCTGGACATAAGGTTCCTTTTTGGTTTTTGATAGAAACGGTTGGAAGGGGCCTGCAACCCGCGTCTTCCGACTATCTTTGCATGGTTGTTTGTTTATCTTATAGTTGGGTCTTACGCAGCGCTTGCCGGTCCGCGGTATTCACTCTTAAGTTTAAGGCTCCAGCGGTCATCCTTTCTGGGCGTCATATGGCCTACCCACTGCTAGTTGAACTTGCTAATCCGTTGGGCTTTGTTCGTTGAAGAATAATTGTTAATGCTTAATTTAAATTCACCACCATACTCTTTATTCACATTTGATAAAATAAATAGAAGGGATACGTTCCACTCATCATTTAACTATTCCGATAAAAGTGTCATCAAAGATAATTTACATTTTAAATGCGACATAACCGGTATTTCCTATTAAAATGCAAACCTATATTTATCAGCAAGATATCTACGAGTTAAATCGATTTAGTTATAGGGGTATAATTCTTGAAACCGGCAATTTGTTTTACTAAATATTCGATTTAAAATCGCTAATCTTTTATAAATCTCTTCTATAAATTTTTTAGGAAAGCGTCAACAACAGCGTTTTAATAAATACTACCATATCAAAATTAACGCTAAATATGGCATTAAGCGAATTTCCATATTCGTGCCCTCTCTCGCGTGTTTATGTCTATCGGTGGATCCTGGTTCTAGAGGCCCAGCACGAAGTCATCATTCATACGAAGAGATATCATCGTGTCTCGTCGTGGCCACGGCTCTCGGCTTGTTAACAATAAAAACGTTATCCGGTGTGAGCACAAAATGTATCTCGGGAAAAATGTCCAACCACCGGCTCTATGCTTATTTTATTGTCTTACTTTCCCAGTACACTTTAGATAAATGCCAGTGCATTGTGTCTGCGTTTAAAAAATTACGAATAAATTACACAATATTCGATTATTTATTTTATTATTATCAATTGCTCCTTATTAATAATCATCTAATATGATAATTTAATATTTTATTAGGGTTTTTCGACACTGAATAACGTAATTAAATATACATTTTGATGAAAAATAATAAATCTAAGAAATTAATGAAGAAAAATAAGAATGGTTTCGATCTTTCCATGGTGATCTAAGACGTATATGATAATTGAAAAAATTACTATTCAAACTGTATACACGAAAATTAAAAATTATAATCGTCATTATGAAGAACTGACAGAGGGTGACGCGATTGAACAATCCAATATAGACGAAATAACGTCACAAATTGCCAATCAATAGTGGCCCTAAGGACATGTAATTAACAGGTGCATTAGTGGGCTGCATAATGCATGACGATGAATCTGCACGCCCTGTTGTCTGCGTTGTGAATCCAGCTTACAAACATTTACATAATCAGTGACGAAAGCTAATTCCGATTCCATTCACAAAGTCATTGTGTAATCTTTCGACGTTGTCCTTTGGCAATTACGTCAGTGTGGTTAATGTGTCGTATCGATCATGCTTTCATTCTGACAGTTTATTAAAATTTTTGTTTTATAAAACTACTCAAGTTAATAATGAATTTATATCCCGAAAATGTACGTATTTAAATTTTAAAAAAGATTTTCATCTATAGTATTTACTATTTTTTACAATTTTATATTTTGTTAGCAAAAGAAAACAGAAATCTATTCCACTAGTAAATAAATAAATACTTAGATAAAACGAATAAAAGAAACCATGTCACTCCTGCATGTTTTCGTCATATCAGCGTGTGAAAGCTCACCTTAAGGCATAGGCCTGCCCAAAAATATCTAGAGAGAGATATAACATATTCGCGACGTTTGACAGTCGGGTTGACGATCGCAGTGTTGTATACGCCGAAGACGCTGCTGTATCCTGCTTGGAAACTAAACATGTTTGTGAGCAGTGGTAATCCTATAAAATTAATGCACAGAGTGTGAGTTATACAAGATTGTATCCTGGGAATCGAACCCGCGAACTACGATCGCTAATCTCAGTCCTCTACCGCTGAGCTACCACCGCTGCTTTATGTTTTAGCGGCAATTAATTATCGGTAAAAATTGTTGTTTTTAACCTCAATTATTTGATAATTACAATCTTTTTGTAACTTAGTTACTGAAGAAGTTTACTATATTTTTTCTAACACAAAGAAAATTAAAGAATGCTTAAGAGAACGCTATACACTTGGTAACAACAATTTTTTTTGTTCATAAACTTGAATTGAAATATAATTTAAGTTGCAACATGCGTGTTAATAAACATATGAAACAATAAATGGAATGAAAAATGAAAAATCATATGTTCATCAAAAATTCTTAAAGTTTTTCTCATACAATTTCAATTAACGGTTAGTAATTTAATACACATTAATTTTGTAAGTTAATGACAGCAAAGATCTTATCGTTTTTATTTTGATTGACGTTAACATGCCCAAAACTTGTAATCATTTTAGATACCAACTTATTTATTTACGATTTATTGTAATACATTAGTATGTTATTTGTTTCTTCGGTCGCATAACTTCTAACAATGGAAACTTTAATAGCTTAAAATAGAAAGCCTGTATTTTAGATAGACAGAATTTTTTTTCGAAATTTTTTAGTACTATTTATTACTAGATTGGTTAAATTAATTTAGCTTTATATTATAACATTGATTTTCCCATTTTACATTCAACACCTACACATTATAAATAAAATTTAAAAACTAGTAAATTGAGAGGTTACACCTCTCTTGTACAGGAAAGTCGTTTAGGCTCGCAGCCATAAGCAGTCATACGTCTTTGGTCTTACACATTTCATTTAAAAATAATTAAATGTATTTGAAGCGAAAAAAAAAAATTAAAAATTACTTTCCTCGTCCAACTTACCTTAATTACCTCTTTAATTATGGCCTTTAATAGAACCTATTTAAAATGTATTCCTTAAGATGAGACGTTTACTTGTATGATCGTTACTTGTATAAATTGTCGTTTTACTTATGTATTACAATACATCAATATTATAAAATTTAATTGTGTTTGAAATATGAATTTGTGGAATAAGTAAGATAAATCCAAGCAAAGTATAAATGTGTATTAATTTAAAAATCACAATTTCTTCAATTTTTTGTTTAAATAAAAAATGAACATTGCTTGTTTAGGATTTATCGCCGCCTCGTCATCTTATTTAAGATACAAAGGATAATATTAAGAAGTAAGCTAATAGTTTTTGTTCCTGGCACCTGACCGAGTCTCGTCAATCTCCTGGGACGTATACAATTATTTTAATCTTATTAAAATCATGTTTCTATGACGGTGATATAGTATGGACCTACCTTTGAAGTATAAATGAAACATTCACTCACCTATGAATGGTGATGAACACAATAAAAAAATTAATCGATTAATTAGGTTATGATGTTCTGTTACAATATTATTATGGTTAAACACAAAATCAAATTGGCTTTATTATATACGATCGTTCAATCATTTATCGTCAGATTAAAATTTAATTTACGTTAGTTTTTAACGCATCACCTACTCAGAAAACTAACAAAGGACTCAGTAGGATTTGCCATTTTTTATGCTAATTTTATTTATTCATTTTATTAAATATATTCGATGTCATGTTACAGTTTTGTTCTTTTTTTACTCAAAGGAATAAAATATAAAAACTAAAGAAAGAGAAAAAAGTTTGTCGCTTAGAGATTTTTTAGTAAAAAAAAATATTTGTAATTTTTACACTATTTTTTATTATGATTACTTCTATTTTTTATTTTTTAAGTTTCGTATAAAACATGCTGTTGACTAAATATAATTATAAGACAGATTTTTATGAACAGATATATTTTATTATACATTAATTGCGTATCCATATAGGCCTAGCTCGCGGGACGACAGATAAAACAGTACGCTATATTCGGACACGTCGCTTGTTAGACAAACATGAAGAGATCCCGTCTGATATCTCGGAACACGAGCGTGTGGGTGCGACTGGATGGCCTGGAAAAATCTTATGCATGCCTTCGAGTCAGCATCACAAAGGATATGACTAATGCGGACCCTCCTAAGCAGAGTAATAAATTAGTAAAAAGATGTAATAGAAGATTTAGTAAAAAATACGTGTAACAAATTAATTGTCTAAAATAAAATACATAGATGGAAAAAATATCTGATTTTACATAGTTTAAACGGAAGGTTGTGGTAAATCGGTATTTACAGAAACGAATTTTGAAAAGCTTTTACTAAACTATTTTTATATGAATTATTTTTTCTTCTTACGTTTTATTTTTTCATCACGTTTTTTTTTTTGTTAGGATACAATAACTGCGCACACACATAAAGTTGACCGATTTTACTACAGAAAATTGATAGATGTCACATAATTAATGTTAAAAATAACATAAATGAAGCTAAAACATTTCTTTTTACGTAATTGATTGGTATGGTAATACCATATCGTATCAATTACGCATATAGTGTCTGTATTTAGAGGTACTTATGATAATTTATGAAAAAAATTTTTATAGGTTATAAGCTAAGCGATGACGAGGTCAACTATGGAACATGATTGCCTAGAAAATACCTATTCACTTATGACTTAAATTGATTTTATATAAAGCAATTGTAATTTTTGAAAATTTCCATTTACACTGTTAAGAATTTGCATACTTGCACCCACATTGACCCATTTTACGGAAGAAGATTAGAAGATATGTTATGAATATTGGTCATATTTTTTATGGTTCAAAGATATGCAGATTTTCTAAAGATGTTTTCGTTTAGAAATACTATAATGAAATATTTGTTAACAACAAAAATTAACAGTACATAATAACTTTTGTTAGATTACATTTAAAAGACTTTATTTCTTAAATTTTAATAATGTCGATGATTTTACTAGCCGTTATTAAGACAGAGATGGTAGTGGATTAAAATGTCTTCATAAATATACTCTCATTGCTTTTTTCCTCTATATATCTATAACCCTTAACGTGTTTATCGAAATTTCCCAAAATAATTAGTTGAATTGGGCGTGCTACTCTCCTGTTTTGCCTTCAAAAATCACATTAAAGCGAATACTTTATATTTAGATATTATTATAAAGTAATAAAGAGAGAAAAATCAACTCATTGTAAGTTATCAACACAGATTTAAAGTTACAGTAATAATATTGTAAATTTGGAGTTACCTGACGTGCAAAGTGAAATATATTAGATTAGAGACCTTTTTCACCAACCGGGTAACTGTATTCCCTCTTGAAAACAAATTTATTAGAGAGACATCGAGTGTATTGGGGTCAGAAGACATCTTATTAGATCCACAGTTTCACTTAGCGATTACTTGTAATGAAGTTATTGAACCTTTTCGGAGCTTTTCGATACAAACAAAGTATACTTGCGGCGTATTGAATTCTCTCCTTTTAGATAAATAAATATACATACTTGTGTTAAATGAATTTCAATATCCTTTGGATATACTTTAAGAAATTCTGTATATATATTTCCGTATATTATTTTTGAAATCATAAGGCTTGGAAACTAAAAATTTGGAAGAAATATTCCTTTTTTCAAGTAGAGGTCAGCTAATAATTTTACAAATTCGTTCTCACAAGGGAATACTTAAATTATACCTAATATAGGGTATAACTTCGTTAGAATTTTTTTTTAATTTTTATGTTTTAATTTCGTGAAATTACATCTAAAAGGCAGTGCAGACCACAGACTTATGGTCGAAATCCCATGGACGTCACACTGAACCAAGGTTTCGATTCTCAAAGAATTGTGTTAAGTTCTTTGAGAAAGTTATCGTCTACTGCGCAAATAAGAATTCTCAAGTTCTTTGGACATTTTACCAATATTGAGGAGACTTAATGGAAATATCAGGGTTGCAGTGCCAAGTGGAAGGCAAACTATCTTGTGGACGCTCTGCAATAACATGGACAAATTTAATTTAAACTGCCTCTTAAAACTCAGTAAATGAATGATGCCACTATGATAGACATCGAGCTATATAGCGACGCATAGCGAAAGCAACGAAGACACCAGAACAGACCTAAGCATGACTACCACAAGTCTGACAAGATTGCACAACTGAGTAAAAGTATATTTATTTATTTATGTACTAATATTAATTAAAAAAACTCGGACTGCGTTTTTAAGTAATTAAATGACCTGTTTTCGTTCAGTATATGAAAGACGTATTATAACTAATTTAAACCGGTATTGATTATACTGACCCATTTATGCCTCTGTATAGTTGAAGCACTGCTCGTCCGAGTACAGTTAAAGTGTAATTTGTAGAAGTTGTTAGACAAACTCGTAATCAAAAAATTAAATCGATAATGTCTATAGAATCGATAACCACGGTGTAGGGGCGTAACCTAAGTTACATGAACACGATCATGTGGACAAGGTAAAAACTAATCACATACAAGCCAATGTAATAATATAAAACATACGCTTAACTAAGAAAATGAAGATGGCTTTCATAGATGATTTTTTGTAATGTATCTCATTTATTCAGGTTAGTCATCGTCGATTAATATTCGACATACCTGGAGGATGTATTGTCTGCGATCAATCAAATGTTCTGTTTCTTGTCTTTGTATATGAGCCGCTTACTTCTCTTACATACGATTTATTTCTTTATCACATGAATAATAAGGATGAATTTAATGTATCGTTATTGTTTAGTATATAAAATACGTTTAAAAAACTACTTTCAGACATTGATATTTATTTACAACTTTAAAAATATCTCAAAAAATAATTTAAACATGAATAATAATTTTAACTACTTCTATATATGTCTTCCACTACAGGCCTGATTGACAAGCTCACAGTAATTGCACGAGACATGAAGAAGGCTATGCTCGGATTACGAGATCATCTCAGGAAGGAGGAGATCAATAACGAAAGTAAACTTTACAGCGGTTTGTCAAATTAAAATGGCAATTGGAAGGCCACAAAACGCATAGAACAGCTGGTTGCTGGGAGTTTAAGATCCTGGACCATGAGTCAGTAAGCGCAGAGTAAGATCATCTTTTTAAGGTCGTCGGAAGACGCGGGATGCAGGCAGAATATAAAAATCTACGGAGAAGCCTATGTTTAGTAAGATATTTCCTACAGCTAAAATGATGACGATAATGAAGATTTTGTATATATTATATATTATGATATTAATTATTTTTCTTTAATGAACTGTAAGAATAACGTAAGGTTTTCAATATTTTTTTAAATTTCACATAGAGTTTTGCAGATGTATTTATATTTGTATGGTAAAGTAAAACATCGCAATGTGTAAGTACAAAATCCTTTCGAGTAAACAGAATTTGTTTGTAGAAGAGTATTTGTTCCTTTTCGCTTAAGAATGTTTTGTTTGACTTTGTTAAACGTCTTACGCCAAGGAAGTATCTAATTAAGGTCATGAGTGCAGATATGTTTAGCATGTTTTCATTATTGCGAATTATATAAAAGTACTCAGAACTTTAAATGATTTTTCTATCAAAAGATATTAAATAGCTTTAAAGTTTATATAGATTAGTGAACACTATATTCTGGAACGAGCAAATAAGTCTTTAGAAGTTTTCTACAACAGTAAAAGTTGTGTAATTTTGGCTCATTACAACGCGGATATATTATTAAGCAAAATTACACATTCTTGTTCATTGTTGTTTGATAGACATCGTGGGTAAGTTTTCTGGAGAAAGTTCGTACTAAACAGGCTGATAGCTTTCGTTTCTCAGCGATATATGTGACGCATGTCATGACAATTAGCTGCCACGTATTATTTTTCTCAATTAGATAAAATCGTTTCACAGACACACATGTTAATTGCATATTGAAAAGAGCGGTTAATTTTAAAGAGAAAATTAATACTTGTATAATAATTTAAGAGCCTTTGCGATAATACTGATATTACTTTTCTTACAAAATAGATAAAAAAATCTGTGTCATTAAGATCTTTTAAAAATATTTTGAAATTTTGCTATCGTACCAGCAACGATATGTTTTTGAGGTAGAACTTTTCGGATATCATTTCAATTTTTATGAGAAAATAGAAATAAATCGAAACTCGACGTTTTTAAAGTGTTTATTGAATGTTTTTTTTATAGTTGTAATGGAATAGGCGTTTGTCTTCCATTTCACCTAAGGGAAAGTGTAGAGGAAGACGAAGGTGGTATACGCCCATCCAAAAGAATCCTGTTCACTATACTCTTAAAGGTTCCAGAGTTCAACTTATCAGGAAAAATAGACCCAGGCAGGTCGTTCCAAATCAACAGTAATTGTATAGAAATAAAGAACTAATGGTAGTATTTTCCCTATTCGTTCTAGACGACTTATTCATACGTCACCTAAGTTTAGATGTAATGATTTTGTCAGGAATGTATAAAGTTGAGTTGATATATAATAATTTATTAAAACTAATATATATATTTATTATACAAAGAACTCATAATGCTGCTTCAAACGGAGGCTTTTTCTTTTACTGACATTTAATTATAGGTTTTTTCTATTCGATTTTAACGCTCATGCCACGAATATAATAAAACAGAGTGGTTTTTTGTATTATTTTAGATAAAATAAATGTAACTGATTTAAATTATTGAATAAATTTATATAAATAATGATTTCCTGTTGAATAGACTGGATTATTCGAGGTTCAGTTTCTAAAAAGTCGTACACTTAATTTATTGCCTTATTTTATTTATAGGGTTTAGTTTGTAATCGATTAGTTTAGTGAACCAAAAAATATTTTGAGCTAATAGACGCCCACTGCCAAGCATAGGCCTCCTCTAAAAGATCGCCATGATGGCCGATCTTGGACTGCCCCTCGGTCTACCTATCCAAGCCGCGTCAACGAGTTCGTGGCCGCCACTGGAGAACTTTTCCAACGGCCATCGGATGCACGAGCGATGTTCCCACCCCCTGCCACTTCAGACGAATAATTCATCGAACTACGCCCGTGACTTTGGTTCTTCAGCCAACCCCCTAATTTTTTAAAATAATTGATAATTATATTCATAACTCATACTGATGCTCACAACAGCGGCTATTTCTTTTACTGGTATCCATTAAATAAATTATTTAGTACCGTGTTAAAAGTCAAGTGAATCTAATTTCATTTAGATAATAGCAGGCAAATAGTGATGCTATAAATTTTGGTGGCTTGATAAAATTTAAGCTTTGCAGACGCTGACGAGATCAATGTCTTTGACCTTACAGTTATTAATATAGATTTTGACCTACTGAATTCATCCATGTCCTTCGTAACTAATGACCGTTTCTCCGACTTAAACGCAAGCAATAGATTAATGACTATCAGATAGCCGGGTCGGAACTCCAGATAATGTATCTGGTCACTGCGCCATTAATTCAATGCGGTTTACTTAACTTGATCAATTCCAATTTACGCTATAGAGCAGCGTTTACGTAAACTCGTAGCCAAGTGAAGTCGGAAATAATTAAAACTGCTCACTCGAACTCGCTGAATGCAGTACGGTTTTCACGTGGTACTTTTAAGTGATTTTCAAATTCTGTACCGTTTCATTTTATTTTGTAAAATATTGAGACGTTTCTTTTTTGTAAATCGTGAGAGGTGACTCTAAGAAAGTTTAGTTAAAATTCAAACAAAGTATATATATTTTTTGCAGACAATACGAGTCTTTACAGAAATCAAATACTTTCATGAAAAAATCGAATCATCTTTTTCGATTACGTATTTTATTCTTTATCAATACACATAGGTGTATTGCCACGATGCCTTATGGTGTTAACTGATCTCCTGGTGTTCGGTCTATCTGGAGGAAGCATGCGCGTATTACTTTCTTTCAAAAGTACGTTTTTTTTATTTTAACTACAGTCATTATCATTATTTCAGCCACAGGACGTCACCAGCTGGACATAAGAATCCCTCTTTGATCTTCAATAACTGGCTGGCTGTAAGTGACCTATGCCCAACGTTTTCCGAGAAATATAATAAGGTCTATCCTCCATGTCGGTGTACGTCCTACGCTGAGCTTGTCGTATCATGGTTTCCACTACAAAACCTTAAGGCTCCAGCTTTTTATCTAGCATATAGCATATAGCTTTTCATCTGTCATCTATTTCTTCATGAAAACTAAATTTCAAAAATATATAAACTTTATACCGCCAAACTTAAAAATATAAATATAATATTTTTTACTTTTGAATTTGCAGAAAAATGTATATGAAACAGGTTATTAAAATAAGGTCACATTATAAAGCGTGGCCGACGTTGTCCGGCTACGGTCCGGTGTGTAGTTACATGTCCCTGTTAGAGCAGATACGAGTATTTACGAGCGAACCGGCCGCCCGTTGCATATAGGCAGATGCCACACATGTTCTGCCTTAATTCGAATAGATGACATACAGGGTTGACACTATTAAATAGTTATTGAATTATCAGAAGTTAGACAGATTTTCACGGAAACTTCGACTGGATGTTGCCAAGTACATTACAAATAGTTTATTCAGAATAATATATCAAACTAAACACGTGATATCCTTATTTAATTTAACATTATATTTTTGGCAAAAAAATTTAGTCAAAGCAAATGAAAATAATGTTCGTAAAGTGTTTATAAACACTTAAAAAGTTAAATGTATTTGATTTATAGTTTGTGATAAACTACAAAATAAAAAGAATAGAAAACGAGCACAAAGGTTAAGTTTCAAGGCAATTGTTGATTAAATCGTATAAGTCACCACGGCATTGACTTTCTAATTGGTCGTATAGATTAATATCGAACAAAACGAGCAAGGACGGACACGATATGTATTAAAATGTCAATAAAAATTAGAGTTACTTTACACTATCATGTGGTGCTCTAAAAAGGAATTATAGTTTTATTTCAAAAATAACTTTTTTATAACTCCTCATCATATCAGCGGTACGATGTCCCCAGCTGGACATAGATTTCCAATCATACCGGTAGTAAGCGGCACCCGTCCAGCGTTTTTCCCTAACGAGTTCATCTTTCCAGCTTATGGGTGGACGTTCTGAACTGCCAGTGTACATGGTCTCCGTTACAGAACCTTAAGGCTCCAACAGCCTCTGTTCTGCGTGCTATATAGTTCGCACACTTTAACCACGCCTCAACATCTTTAACCGCTGTGTTATGAAAGTTACTTTCGTTAGTCTATGTATTCTTAATACGATCATAGATAAATCCGGAGCACAGCCCTCTACCTTGCTTAATTTGTCAATAAGATCACAAGTGAGAATCTACGCCTTATAGACATCAGGTAACATATTACTAAAAGAGTTTAACTAATACTCCTTTAAAGCAAGTAAGCATGACGACTTCCGTAAAAACTTGGACTAGGACTGTTGCTTAATTTTTCTTACCAACTTGAGAAACCTGAATCTCGTGTTGTTTAGGCAAATGATTCTTGGAACGAATAAGCGCAGAGTTCTCTGAGAGGAAGCCTCGACTTGCGTGGAAATAGATTTGTTATAACTTAAGCTCTTGCAAGAAATGTGTATGTGTGTCATGTATGGCCATACATATGTCTGCATGTATGGCCTTTAAGTCGATCTTTTATTGAAATTCTCGTAAATTATTTTAATTTATTTACTCTTTATGTAATAACTTCAAGCAAACTAACTAACTTCAGCAATAGATCATTTATATTCAATACCTACGCAGGTCATAAGAATGCTAGTAGAGTTTTTTTTGAAACCAGAATAAAATTAAGGTATCCTATACTGACAAACTTCAACTCAAAGTTACGTGAGTATCCAATAGCACATTCTTTAGAGGAGAGCTCATAACAAACTCAAATGATTGTACATTGTACATCAAAATGACACAAAAATCACATTTAATAGGCAAATGTAAAAAGTAAAATGAGCGTCAATACAAAACAAATTTTTATACAGACAGCAATTAGATGAACTTTGTTAATAACCAAAAATAGAGCGGGCGGTTAACAAGCGATAGAAGATGCTGTAAATGGTTCATCCACTTTTAACATCTATTAGAAAATTGAATTTCATACATAAAATACCTTTAATACGATTTATTCATACATTCATGTCAGCTCATAGACATCCACTGCAAAGCATAGGCCTGCCCTAAAGATCTCCACAATGTCTTGTGTGGCTCTCATGCAGTAACTTTGACTATGTCATGAGATCACGTAGTGGTGGCTCCTTTTTTTGTTTTGCTGGAAATTTTCTGGTCGGACCCAGGATACCCTACGGAAGGTCAGGGCTATGAAGAATTCCTAACAACTAAAAGCCTTGTAAGATGCCTACCTACACCGCGTCTACCAGATCGTGGTCTCCACTCGAGTAGTCAGCTGCACGATAGTCGTGCCCCGCGTACTGTCAAATCAGACGAGCAATTCCTCATGCTACTTTTTTCAATGACGTGTTTATAACATTAATTTTAATTTTTTTAAGTAGCGGATCTGAAATTGTTTGAATAAGCTTCAACATTACTCTCTGGGTAAACCTTCTTACTATATACATAATATATACACAACCTACATATATACCAAACATATATATATCCAGTAATAAGCAGAAGTATACTGAAGTTAGATAAAAATTAAAGTTATTAAATTATTTCGAAATCTGAAAATAGCATAACTTGAGAGGTCCAATGACGTAATCATTTCTAGTATAGTTACGTTGAGCATAATTTCAAGTACAGTTCAATTCTTACGTCTTTCAGAACGTTAGAGAATTACAGGGTTGAAGATTTTATAATTTATATTTAGTTTAAACTATAATCAAATAATTCGTAACATCTTTCAAATCAGCTGTTTTTTAAAGCGTCCAGTTCAATTCATAATTCATTTGTATCGGATAACGGAAATTTTTATAATTTTTGCTTCGATTACAATATTTTTGATGGGTAAAAACAATATATAAGCACAAATTGTTTAGTCACTTTAGCCATGCCTTTTCTAATTTTGTAATGATTCGAGTTTCGAATTTATTTAAAATTCAAATTAAGAGAACTATAATTATTGTTTGGAAAGAATTTACATTTATTTAACGTTTGCAAATTGTTTTTAAATTTTCGTAGTGGTCGAACATATAGCACGTAGACAGCCCTATCGCTAAAATTCATATTAATACCCGTTAACAAGTACACAGCGGGCCATTGGCGATATTGATATAAATTGATTACAACTTGTCGCGACATTCATTAATATGCTCCGACGCAAATATCTTATCTAGTCGGTTCATTACTTGTAATGATATGGAACAGGAGTTTGTTAATCTTTAATGTTTCCTCCAGGAAGATTTATGAATAGCCGAGATAAAGCTCTCACACAAGGAGCCTTTGAATGGAAATTGTAACAGTACATTCCCCTATTTATGAATAGTCGTTTTAAAAACCGCTTCATTTATAATCATATGAGAAAACAATGTTTACTTACCACTTGTATTATAACAGAGATACGTAGCGAATTGGACATAAGATTTTATTCATTGTCGGACATTAAAGTAACCAATGTAGATTTATCTCTGGATATTAATTCGCGACACAAGATGTTTTTGAGGACTTCATTCTAAATTTAGCTTTTTTATTGCTATAATACATACTTGTGTATCGTGTAATAAGGTGTTCCTCATTATACTTAAACATAGATTCCTATCATATAAATAGTACATTTAAATGATTTCTCTATTCAATTTTATATAAATATATATATATATATATATATATATATATATATATATATATATATATATTATATCATATATTGAGAACGGGCATAACTTGAGGGCGACTTAATCGATTTTATTTTTCTTTTTTTTTTATAATTATCCTAAAACTTTATGGGAAGGTTTTTTTTGGTAAATCAAAAAAATAAAAAATCCTCACAAAATTGTAAAATACTGTAGAATGTAATGACCATTGCCTTTTTACGTATTTTTTAGCATTCGCTACGAATTTCGCGCATTTTAAAGTTCATTTTAAATTCCGCGCTCACGATAGATAGTCCAAAAAATTACTAACATTCAGTAATTTATTTCGTAAATTATTTATAAATAAAGCGACTACTCAATATTTTACATTAATTATTTTTTTCCTTTTAATACGACAGGTCAATAAAATATGAAAAGAAAACAATTACAAAAGAAGCGTGTAAGGGATTAAAGCGTTTAAAGTTAAAAAGAAACGTGACGAAATAAATTGCAAATTTAAATGTGTAGTTAGGCATCCTGTTTATGTTAGTAGCCAAGCACCTATTATGTACTTTGTTAGCTTCTTTAAAACCGGGATTGTAGATCTGGGCTTCTAAATATTTATCTTAAACCAAAAGTAAATGCTTTTCTGTTATTTAACTAACATAATTCCATAAACAAAATTGTAAATTTTTTAATAAAGGATGACCCACCATAATAAAGAGGTTAGAATATTTTCTCTTAAGGTTGTCGCTTTGTTGTTACATTTGTGTCAATTTATAGGATTAATTCAATTCGAGTATTTAAGGAGTTTTTTTGTATAGTTTGTAGCATTTTTTGTATTATTCGTACTAAAAATTTTGTCGTGACTTATTCATATCCTAAAAAACAACTTTTTTTGAGAGAAATTACGCACGTATACAATAAATATGGTTTATTCATTAATTTTGTGAAAATATTGTCTTCAAACAGTGACGAAAGTCGCTGGATCTTATTTGAAGATTTGAAAATATGCAATTCCGAGGTTTAATAGCAGGTTTAAGCAATTACAATAGATATATAAGGTTAAAGAAAGCTTAAAACACGATTGTAGATAGTCAATTTTTCGCTTATTAGTCACACAAAGGCTCTCGCTTTCACAAGACGTCGGGGGCAAGGTCAAGCAGTGTTAGCCTCTCGGGTGCTCATCAATTTTATGTAAATATTCTCCCGGTATCCACCGAGCACAATAAAACATGGCAACATGATGGATTATTATATTTTCCCTGTCTTCCTTCAATGTTCGATCGAACAAAGAGCTTATTACAGAACGCAGTAATCGCGCGGATAATTTGTTTTCGTACTTTTGTAATAGCTTCGTAACTACTGAAGTTGTTATTATATTTTTTTTTAATCAAACGCTTTTCCTATTTGATTTTATATTCAACATTACTTAATATTAATTAAAAGTTATAGCTGGCCAAATTTTATACTGTTTTTGTTTTAGTGTCAACCAACCTTTTGTTCAAAATTAAAAACTTCAAATAATATGTTTACAATTTATTATTTAATAGGTGGCGCAAAAGTGATGTCATAATGTAAGCGTGCTTTAAACTTTATATATATTGCCAAATATCTCTGTGCTTTGAGATTTATGTTGTAGATGTACAGAGAATTAGTTATCAATAAGCAATGGAACTACACACAACTCAAGAACGGAGAAATTTTGTTATTGCTTTTTCTTCAAATTTTTGGACTTTTGTTTAAATGCAGCATGAATTACGTTGACGTGGTCTCTGTTTGAACAATCAAAGGTTTGACCAAATGCTTGGGGCTTTTTAAATTCTTGGAGGTGGCCACTTGAGCGATGTAATTTTTTCCAATTAATATCATCAATCTTATATTTTCATGAAAACTTTTTTGCAACAACAGAGCTTTCACTTTTTAATTTATTAATAAAATGGTCGCCAGTTCCAATTGTGACATTACTTTTATGTTCCGCTTGAGATGTTAGAGTTGAATTAAACTAATTACGAATGTTTTATTAAGAAACATAAACGCAACTTTTTTAAAGAAAATAATGTGCTAAATAATCAGTTTTTACTACCCATGGATAGTTTAAATTAAATTTAAGTAAATTCGATTTACTCAATTAACAGAAAAACACCAATTCACAGCACAGTAAATAATTTTATTCTACTTTTAATACTCTTTTAGGTCAACTAGCATTGTTTCCACTAGACAACTTATCACTTCGATGGTTATCGAACGAGTGACCGAGCTCCAAACTCAATAATCAAAACGCTGTTTTATCCCCACCACTCTCAATTCTTTTACTGTAAGCAGTCATAAAAGAGTGACGGGGTCGAGTAGTGTAGCAATTTAAGAAAAATCAAACAATCTTTTATAAAATTATTACACAATTGTTCTTCACGGATACGGACATATCCACATAAACATATGTGGATCCTTTACAATGACCACTTGTGCGTACAGGAGAAGAATAGCAGATGAAACCAACTTGAAGAAACCAGAAATGATACATTTTTAGTGTTCCACTATTCTAAAACTTACTTTATTTCAATTTTGTGAATTCCGGTGAAGAAATCTGGACAATATGATATAAACAAACATTGTAATTCTTCAGTTGAATGTATTTCCGATTGAGTTTTCACGGTTGGTTAATGGACTGGTAACCACAGACACAATGAGGCTGAACAATGATCATAGATCTAGTTTAGGGAATTGACCAGTGTTGAATGAGTCAATGACCTCGATCTGTACCAATGGAATCGAATCGTTCAAACAACAATTTGACTCGTGTCAAATGATGATATGTTGCAACCGTACTTGTGCCTAATTGGCTGAATGAATTTCAAACCCGTACCAGTTATTAACAAGCTGTTATTATACGTAATAGATACAGCGCTTATGCAAATGTATCTTTTAATTTTTAATCGTATTTTTATTAATATTTATTACTCAGGAAAAAGTTTTGACCTATTTATATTTTGAGATATTTATAATAAATTTTGATATGTCTGATAAATGTAGTTTTAAGATACGTGTTGTTCTCTTTATAAGGCGGTGATTAAATTGATGTATTTTTACTATCGTCAAATGTTTTTGACCGTTGACTTATACAGGTTTATCGAATTTGAAGAGACAAAACGCTGAAAGCGCACTTCTTTCATCATCATTATTCCATGCGTAGGACGTCCACAGCTAAATTTAGGCATTCCTCATAGGTTTAGAAAACTACCGGAAGAGATATATAAGGTCATCTCTCCAAATTGTGGATGAACATCATACGCTACTGTTGCCAATTTTTGATCTTCACTCCAGAATCTTAAGGCCTCTGCAACCATCTGTTTTAGTCAACCCACTGTCACTTTCAACTTGAAAATCCGCTGGTATATGTCGATTACTTTATTTCATCTATAGATCTCCATTTGATATCTTAGAGAAATTCCAAGCATAGACCTCTCTTTTGCTCGTTAAGAGATTGTGTGCTTGTCAAGATAAAAAAAAAACGAGGTTCTGTACTTGGGGCCTATTGGCTAATTTATTTACAGTAAAAAAGCTAAATGCTCCTTTGACTTGTTTTACGCAGGATATGGTATTATTATACATATATTACATGGTATTATTATACATATTATACATATATTGCAATAAATTAGGAATCATGTTTAAAAAGTTTTTACGTCATACATTTATTTAAACCTTCAATAAATATAAAATGCGTTAAGCTTTTTAAAACTGTTAGAGGAGCCCTAATTAAAAACTCGATCGATTTATGATAAAAAGAATAATATTAAATGTGTAAAAAACTTTTTAAAACAAACATAAATCAAACGATTTAAAAATATCGATAACAACGCAAATAAATTGAACTTGCACAGTGAATAAAGAGCGTAACTTGAACGTTTTAGCTATCAAGTAAATCAAAATATCGATAACGCACAGAGCCGGGCGCGCATCACTGAATAGGCTCTGTGATTGCGAGTAACACTTTGGCCTTTGTTTCGAACACACGTCGCGGGCCAATCTATCACTGCTCAGTGCTGCGTGCCAATTTGTTAGTTCACAATTTATTCTTGTACGCCCATATCGTGTATGGAATGTTGACGCCGAAGTTTTGCCATACACGGCTCACGTACCGGCGCGAAGTAGTTGGAATCGTTTAATCGATTAATTTGTCAATCTGTTCGTCATCGATAGTAATTTGTAAACGCATTTATTACAATTAATATTTTTAAATTTTTACAACACTTCTACAATAATTCATATTGACTTTGAAAAGATTATTTGAAACTATTTTAACAGTTCATTATCATGTTCTTTACAGGAATATTGGTTATTTTAGGGGGACCGGACCATAACGTCGTTTCTGTCGACATATTTTACAGAAAAATCGATTGATTTTTACCGCTCCGGCATTGAAAATTTGTATACTAGATGACAAAAGGTTATTGAAAATAATGGTTAATATATTGTTAATTAGAAATAAAAACGTTTTTAACAAGTTTGTAATGTATATCTAGTCTTGTGAATTTAATTTAAGAAACCGATATAACTTTCCGTTCCCCCTAATAGATGTAAAAGTTTTAAAGGGTTGAATGTATAGCTCATTTCCTATTAATCTGTATATGGTGCATTCTATATAGAGATCAAAAGTTTCGGCAATAATTTATATAATAACGTAATGACAACATACTAGAAAAAAGCGTTTTGAACATTATTCAAATTTATTAATGTTTACTACCTGCAGAATTAATACTGCCAGAAGTTATTGGCCTGTTGCATTATATTAGAAAAAAAGTTTTTTCAGGGTGATTACTTTATGCAAGCTTTTAAGGGCAACAATCTGATAAACAAAGTACATGTATGTTTTTTAATTAAACTTTTATGCTGTATTTAATATCTAGTTTATGATTACTCTCTGGATTCTCTAATAATAAACTAACAATATAGTTTTAAATATAAATCTAAAACCCTTCCGACTAAAAGCATATGAATATATGCAAAGTAATAAACGAAAGTGTTTTCAACGTTATCGATATCATTCGATTTGTGTGCAGCCTATAACTCTTTCTGATCACACAGTTTTATTTGGATGAGAGCTATAATAATAAAGTTTTTATCGCTATTCATCCACGGCAAACACTTACGGAACGGGGAAGGCTGAGTTCGTTGCGATGTTATAGAATAAGATCCCGACGTCTATTTCGATATAGCATTTGAACTTGATTTATGAGTCTGTGATATAAATTGTAAGGTCATGTTGGCCATTCGTCATGCGGGGAGCAAGTTAAACTAGCTATAAGTCATCTGTCCATTCAAATTTACCATTTCCTATTGACAGAAACAAATTTCGTACACGCGTCGGTGTTTACACTTGTTTGTTATAACAGTATCACATTAATGCCAAAGTCGTTTAAAAGTTAATTACTTTCATTTATAATCCGTTTTGAATATTAAATTTATAAAACGTGATTTTGCGCATTGGATAAATACATAAAAATGATTGCTAGGTATTTCTGGATGATAATTTTAAATAAAATGGCAATGTTTTCTAATTATTTATAAATTAAATGTATAAAAGTAATATATTAATTATTTGCGACATTCAATCAGCTGTAAAATTATATTTATGCTTTATGGTTACCTTATAAAATATAGGGAAGAAGATGATTTTCAAAACGAGATTGAATTGTATCTTCTCGCATAGGTAATTTATTTAAGTTTGCCGCTACCAACTCGTTAAGGCAGAGCTTCCTTTCGTGGGCGATCTAATTACAGACAAACCGAGAACAATAACATGTAATCTGAATATTTATGAGCGTCCTTGCATCTGTGAATTTGATACACTTATACAGGGTCTGTTTATCTTGAACGAAAATTGACTGTACGCAATGAATAATTTATTGTGAGCAACCGGTACTGACGTTCGCCATATTTTAATATAAATCCATCTACCATATTGTATGCAAAATGCCATTGAATGCAGTGCAAGGCGGGATCATTATTCGAATATACGGACGCGATATTCATCACGGCGCGCTGTGCTTGCGGTATTTTAAACAAATCATCTTTATACGCCGCTACGAAAGACCGAATGTGGATGCACTCGAAGCTCCGTGCCGCCAGATCTCAATAATGTCAATATCTCGTACGCTTTTTCTGTTGCTTTTAATATCGATTGAAATTCTTTCAACATGCGTACGTTAAATATATTTGCATTCGAAAATATTATACAGAATTCAAAAGTATAAAGATCGTTCAACTTTAGCTTATTAAATACAATCCTTGGCCGACAGCCATCTTCATTTTTGTTTTTATTAAAAATTGCTTATTGTATGCAATATGTAGACGGTATATAACGAATTAGTTAATCCCTACGCATTCTTATACGTGTTAACTGAGTTAAATGATCACGCCTAATAATAATATTACATTAAAGTCGTTGATTTATTTAAATCACTATGTTTTATTTTTTAATACCACTGCAAAACTTAACCCTTCAAAGACAAATGCAATATTAACGAACGGATCAGAACGGATCGGAGTGGAGAACACGAAACGGCAAGTTTACCGAAACATGTCCCTCCGAGGTGACAAACGAGGTGGAGAGACGACCTGATTAGGGTCGTGGAAAAACGCTGAAGCTGGCCGCTTTCTACAGGTCCTATTGGAAATCTATGGAGAAGCCTATATGCAGCAGTGGATGTTCCAGGGCTGAAATGATATTGCGCGTGCTAATAAAAGATCCCCGTATGACCCAAATAGCGTAATTACCGATAAATTAGTTTTCTTTTTTAATTATGTATTATGAAGTAACAATAACGTATTCAACTTATTTATATATTTACTATTCTTGGAAGACTTATTTTTTTATTTAAACCTGAGACCAAAGCGTTCATAAAATAGATTAAAAAGCGAACAAAAAACAAGATTAACAACCAATAAAACTCTTAAAGCTGCCGAAAAATATCGTCTAAATCACATAAGTTTTAAAACACCGTAACGTTTTCCAAATCTCGTTTTGTTTACAAACGGGACACCAAAATTAGCGATCATTAGCGTAATAGCCGCTCCAGATAGAGTCGTAGTAATAAATTTCTTAATTGCTCTCCCGTCGTCGAATAGACGGGATTCTTGGACGGTGATGCAAAATTGATCTCGTAAAGCTTTCATGCAATAATTTACGCAATGATTACAAAGATTAGAGGTTGAGTCATGAATAGCACGACGTCTTGCAATTATCAAGATGCTTATCAGCCCATTGTCTAGATTAATAATTCGCTAACAAAATGTGTAACGTTTAATGCCATCGGCTTGACAAAATTATTTCGAAATAAATGTGAATCCGCTGAGTTATTTAACCTATATATTCATATACATTTGAAAATAATATCTTCGATCCAACGGCCTGTAGGTCAAATAGGTGGCGGTTTGGACTTGAAGTTCTGAAGTGGAGAACTCGGATCGGCAAGAGCAACGTAGGATGTCCAGCAAGGAGGACACACGATCGTGACATGGTCATTAGACGCTAAAATCAAGCTGCTTCAAACTGACGTTAATGGAAATGTACAAGGAGACCTATATATAGCAATGCATGTACTGCGGCCTTGTGCTATATAGATAAGTTCTTTATATCTATCCATTATTTTAAAGATTTTATTCTAAAATCTTAAGGTGTAAATTGGTACATTAGATCTCAGACTCAACCTTTCTTAGTATTTTTTTAATAATTTATTTTCATTGGCACGGGATTTTATATTTTATTCCCTTAATATTGTACCATGTCATCTTGTTGTTTATATTTAGCAGTTTCTGTTTTATTCCAACATGTTTTAAAATAAAAATAAATTCAACTTTTTTAATCATTCATTAACTTTAATACGGTTTTAGATAATTTCGGATGTATAAATTTACTATTTTGTTCAAGAACAGATGAAACTTAATTAATAGAAACTGTTATGCTGCAAATTGTTCAAGATAGAGACACGAGTATAACATGGCTTCATACAGGAAAACTGTCGTAATGGGATAAAAAATCTGCAATCAATCAAACAAAGCTCGCAAAAAGTTCGCAGTTTCCAAAGCTAACCTTTCCGGACGGATCGTCTATTATTTAGTATTGATTTTCGAAGTCAATTTTTATTGCTTTTTCCAAGTGTTATGTTTGTAGACATTTACGTGGTTTTGTTTGATTTGTTTTCTTTTGTTTGTCATGACAAGATATGTAGGCTGACAAGTTTTCTTTTACAATGATAATGTGCAATAACATAAATCACTTATACAATTTGAGCGCCATGTCAACCAAAGGCATTCAATTTAAAATGTGAAACTAAAAAAACAAGTGCATTTAAAAAATAACGAAATTGATTTTTTTTTATCCAAGAATCTTTAATTAATTTTATCATAGGCTCGTTATTATTTGATATTGGCACATTATTAAACTACAGTAAACAAAACAAAACAAACTTGATATATAAGTTAACCCATGTTAAATAAACTTTTATTAGCTTTCCGATCTAAAAAAAAATGTTCGGTAATAGGGATAAATCACATAATAATTGCACACTGCATTTATAATAGCAGTGTTCTTAACCGGAATATGTGGTCTGTAGGCGATTTCCATCAAAATTACCATGTGGTTCCCGGCTTTTTTTGGGAAATTTTCATATTGAAGTGTCGCATTAACGTGCATAAAAATACTAAATAAAATGCCACCACGCTCCACTTTTCGTAGTAAAAGTATTTTTATATTTCTCGTCCGTATATCTTTATATTAAATTTTCTTCTTTTGAAATGTGATCTGCATTTGACATTTAAGCAGGACACGAAGCGTATGCGAACGGAATTATAATTCGAACAAATTATTTTACGAAAATATATTCTCAATGGGAAGTAAAATCGGATGTACATTTTGATATTAGTAATTTTGCTTGGCCGACATTCAGAATTTTTGACATTCTTGTTAGTTTTATTGTCATATACAGATCCGCGTACTCAAACTTCGCGTATTCTAGGGCTAAACACTGAAGCCTAAACTTCACTTTTAGAAATTAAGTTCGGCGGCTCTCATGATGGTGAAAGAGTAACTATATGGAAATTTTTTGTTTGGAGCCCTGACTTGACTCATTCCTTATACAGAGTGAATGAATTTAGTTGTAAAAGTTTTTAACAGGTTAATGCTTAATTCATTTATGAATAAAAAGCATTAAAACTTTCACATCTCTTTTCAAACACCATATACAAAAGGATTATTCTGAAACATATTATATGCATTTATTTTTCTATTGTAAAACGATAGACCATTAACTTCTGGCAATACAAAGTCTGCCAGGACAGATAGTAAACAATAATTAATTTTAATATGTATTAAACCTAATTAAAACAAAACCTGATTGTCTTGCAATATCATAATTATGTATTTTATTATTTCTGAAACCATTGCTTCTTTGGATGGCGTGTACCATACATTAATTGACAGCAATTGTGATATACATTGAGGTCCTCAAAGGTTTTACTTATGTATCCAATAACCTTATATAAAGCACATCCTATTTATTTTACAGTAGCACCGACTTCATTAATATGGTAATAAAAGATGTTCATATAATAAAGTCGAAATTACTGCACGATTTTAGAAACTGGTTAGTTCAAGCATTGCTTAAAAATATGTATGCTTATTAAGTATAACTTATTAAGTGTATTGTTAGTATTAACAGAAAAAATTAATACTATTATATAATTGAACATTCAATACGCGGATATGTAACCTGACGTATTTGATGAAATCACAAAAGTTGAAGTTCAAGCACCCCGTCGGACATATACGGCCACCGTATCGATTTGACAAGAGAATAATTTGCAATCGAACAGTTTTTACGGTTTCAGTGAGCTCGTTAATAGAACTATGATTTATCGTCGTGATTTAACTACCATATTAATATTTCCGTGACATAGTGCTCTGAAGGATGGAAATCATTTAATCATGAATAACAAGAATATATTGAAAACACTGATCTGATACATCCTATCTAAAAATTAATGAAATGTGAAATAATAAATAAATTAATCATTTTCTTAATTCCTTAAAATTAATATTAGCAATAATTAAAAACAAAAAGCTTTAAAACTTTGATGAGATGATTAGAAACATGCGTAATGTTTCCAATAATCCTGTATAAAGTGATTACTGTAAATTATGTTACTTTAATTGATTTTTTCTATTGGAATGAGACGAGATAATAATTCTTGGCAATATAAAGTCTACAGGAGCAAATAGTAAAAAACAATGAATTTTAATACGTATTAGGATGACGATTTTTATTTTTTCTGTAACAACTAATTTTTGGATAGACTTTATCATAGAATAATTTACAGAAAAGTAGATATATGTTTACTGTACTAAAGCTTATACATTTATTTCCAATCATCGTGTATACATACAAAGACATCAGGAGATATTGGCTTTTCAATTTCAGCTGTTATAAATAACGAAACATTAAGTTTTAAAAATGTTTCGACATTTTTTTTTCTTTCATTTATAAATAACATTCGAGTTTGCATGTATATGGGTTACAGTAAATGAAGAAGTTAGTAGCCTAATTTAAAATAAATAGATATTAAATAAATATGTTCTTCATTTTTCAGGAATGTATGTCCGACAGGTCCGTCAAATGAAACACAATAGAGTGTTGTTTAAGAATTAACGTTGAAGGCGGCCAATCAAGCAGACCATCGGTTAGCTGATCACACACAACAAAAAGCCCACACTCAATCAAGACCAATCCAACGAGGTGTTAAGCTACCACTATCAATCATCTAGACGAATAGGGACGCGCTTCGTTATCTAACGGCAGCTGGACTCAAGCCAAAAATGTAATAAAGACGGTCTCATTAAATCTTTGACGGAGCGACGGCTATTAAATAGTTTTACTTTTATAAATATATAAAAAACGATGCACAGCTCTCAACGAAAAAGCGAAATGAACAGAGAAATATTTTATTAGAGCTCTCTGACTCGGCCATTCGATTTCGGGTATTGAATTATTCGTTTGAGTGGAACTATAAAATATTTGAAACATCGGTTTGAAAATATACTATCTGCGCCCAAGGAATATAAATGGCATCGGAAAAATAAAATGTTTGCCAAGAATACCGGACGCGCGGAATGCAGAGAGATAATGAATGAAATAATTTTAATAATACTGTCGATTGATGCTTCTGCGTAATGAGAATTATTTTATAGTTTTTAAATAAATTTTAAGTAATCAATGTATATGAAAAAAAAACCGTCCCTATTTAACCTTTTTAAACTGATTTATAATAAAAAAGTGCTTAAACTAAATGGCCATGTTTACTGATGGACAGTCCATATTTATATTCTTTTTTAGGGACTACTTTTTTTGTCTTTATGGAATGTTAAAAAAGTTTTAAATCATTATTTTTGTCAATATACACCAAGTCATTTACATCTCGAATCACGCGTAAAATTAACTGTACTTATTAACTCTAATTCTAAAGAAGAACTTAGTTTTCATAAATGACTCAATATGCCAATAAAATTATCGTATGATATCATAACTAAAACCAAACAACTCTAAACATTTTTAGACGATTATTAGTTCGTTAAAAGAATATGTTATAAACTAAACGTAGCAGCTAGTGTCCAGCAGAAGCCTTTAAGTCGCAGTATTAGGCTTTAAAACATTAAC
Source organism: Battus philenor (assembly GCF_028537555.1). Taxonomy (NCBI): domain Eukaryota; kingdom Metazoa; phylum Arthropoda; class Insecta; order Lepidoptera; family Papilionidae; genus Battus; species Battus philenor. Next base: position 5,787,791 of record NW_027181676.1, read on the forward strand.
AAGTATAAATTCTCAATCACAACAAAGAAAAAGCTGCCCTCTTTCTTTCACTTCGCACATAAAAACCCTATCTTATCGCTTATTCAAATTGCTGACACTAAACCTGTAACTGTCTCGGCGTAGTCGGTATCTAATTAAGGTGCCTTAATAAACGTAAGGCGGTCGGTAGACATTGCCGTAGGAACTTCGGACGTAAAATATCCTAGTTCATGTTATCACACTTCCTTAAATACGAAATATATAGAGACTGTCTTGAAGTTTTCTTCGAGTCCTTGCTTTTAACGAAGAGTAAAAATAACGATTTTCAAACAAATACCTTTATGAGGAAAGTTACATATCATGTAACTTTGTGTGCACATCTACTTTTTAACAATTGCATGATTAATTATGACATTAGATTTACGAATAATCACTTCGATGCAATTTATTACTAGGAATAAAAATGATCTGCTGATTCGTTCACCGAAAGGTTGGCTTTGTCAAAAAATATTAAAAAAAATATAAGTACTTTTTACCTATTTTTGGTTAAAGGTTTTATTTTACACGTCTTGTTTTACACAAAACAATTTAAAAAAGACCTTATGTACTTTTACTAATATCAATAGAACTTTAATGGACTAGATGAAGTTAGCACAATAAATAAGTAATAATGCAGCACGCTGTAGCTCGAATAATCCCTGTCAATAGATGAATAATAAAGCTGTACCGAACGTTGGTTAATAAAAATGTCCCACCGCACTCTATTTCGCGGGTATCAGCTGAAAAACGTACTGTCTAAACAATACAGCCGAGATTGTAGCAACCGAGATGACATCAGATTAAACATTGCGAGCGTTTTTCCGCTTCTCATTAGGGATAGAGTCGTAGCGTTTGTTTGACTAAAGTCGCCTGTCTCACTCGTGCGGCGCGAAAGCTGTTCTGAAGCGACGCTATGTTATGTAAATGCGATCGGAGTTTATGAAAACATTTGGAACAGGAAATTTATACTGATCTATTTACAAAACTTTGTTACTGGCAATCTCTCTCTCTTCGTTTGAGTTTACATAAAATGTAAGTTTTGATTTTTGATTGTACGTTCTCATACTTTCAGTGAATAAATATATTTTCTTTTGCTTATTTACACTTTGTACAATGACGGACTTAATTTCTTATAAACATTCTCTACCAGTTCTGAAGTGACGACGACGTATTCGCAACCGTAGAGTAGAACGTCCGCCCAAAACTATTAAAATACGACTTTTTAACACTGGTCCAATGCAGACCGCTTCTTACCGTTTCTGATCTATGAGGGAGGCTTATATCTAGTTTATAACTTCCTAAGGCTATAACAAGGATGGCGATTCTCTACTAGTTAACATTTAGTGGTGCAGAAATAACAAGTAATAAGTCGTAATAAAAATGAATACAAACCATATAAAATATTACACATACACTAAAAAGAAAATGCCTGTTATCCATTGTGTAATTACTTACCAAAATAATTACATGTACTTAAATAAATTTATACTTAAAAGGGAGATATATGTGGGCAACCCCACATATGTAATATACATTTATGAATAATACGAATGACATAATAATGTTAGTGCGACAACGATATAATAAGCATCGGTCGAATTAATTGAGTTTTGCGAATATTCTTAAATATTAGTTGGAGCACACCAAATATACACAAATAATACATACACTTATATAAATATTATACTATGTAACTTAAACTTAAATAATTATTTTACCGCAAATATGAAGAGTCTCGAACCTTCGTTTTTAACACATAACTTAGATAATAAGATTTATTAGTAAGCAGAAAAATTTGGGCAGGAAAAGAAGAATGAACGGAGAAGAATGTGTGAGAGGGAACAAGTAGCCTAGATTAATTGATAATCACAGATTTTTCTCATGATATGAGTCAGTTTTATTATAAATTTCTTTACGTGTATTCTTTATGAAACCTAAATATAAATAATTCTATGATAACAATTCATTAATGTCGAACTTAATAATGTTACGGTATGTTTTACATATGTATAAGTGTACTAAGGGTACGCACATACATATATAATCACGTTTTGTAAACTTAAAGAGTTATAAATTTGATTATTAGGTGTATTTAAAGAATACCATGTCGATATTGACATATATATGTTACATCTATTTATTGTTTAAATAAATATAAAGGTTTTTTTTGCGCCTAATTTGTATTTTTATTACAAGTCTACAAACAATAAGCATGACCCGTAATAATAAATTATTAGAGGTAGCAAAAGCTCCCCTTTGGTTTAAAAAAAATGTATAGCATTTATTACAGCTGTATCTCATTATCGATAAGACAGGTTGGAAGTGGCCTGCATTCATCGTCAAGGACCTTAATAAGATGAACTGTCAACGTTGTGAGTAATGCCTTAAACTTGGGTTTTTGGTCCGAGGTCGCCACTTCATTCACCACACCGCCAATTATTCTGCGCTGAGTGGCCTGACCGTTTTCACATCTACTTGTCAACCTACTTGTCTATGTCGGATACTTTCGTTCGTTTTATGAATCTCCCCTTCTCCCTTTCGATCTCATAGAGAAATTGCTAGTGACCTCAAGAAACTCTTTTCATACTTTAATATATTAAGAACAAAATTGATAATTTATGTATATTTTATTTTAATGTACAATTAAATCGTTGCTTCTAAGTAAGTTAAAATGAAAATTGTAACAGAGAAGGTGTCAAAGACAAAGGGCGCCTTATAGGTTGTTATAACCGCGTCGCGCTAACATTATCTTCAGAATAAATTTGTTAATATAACAATGTACTAGACACCTTATCAGGTGTCTTTAACGTTTGTTCAAGCGTAATTAAGTTTCGTAACTTCACCGGTATGAGTTATTGCCCCCGTATTTTTAGATGAACATTTAAATTTTAAGTTATTATCCTGCAGTGCCATATTACCTGCACATTTTGATAGTTATATTAAGTGTGAGATGATAAAACGCTAGGGACTCTTGGATAAAATCTTTGAACCAAAACTATATTCCAGGGTTCTGTAGGAAGCCTGGATTCAAAGTGTCACATTCTTTATTTCATCATCGCATTTAGAAGCCGTTAAGGGCTTAGATCTCTTTGGTGGACGCTCCTTAGTTACTCCGCGCAAGGGATGTACCCTTGAGACGGGACCTTGGTTCAAACAAAACACTCGAAAACATTAAGGGCCTTTTCGAATTGCCAAAAATTCTTTAATTTTAGCAATATCTCCTTCCTCGGTTTTAATTAGTGTATATTATTTACATGAAGTGATTCTTGCCAGCCAGGAATTTTTGATCGTTAATCGGGGTCCTATTTCTATTACATCTGTGTCTTAGTAATAATAATAAATAACAATAATAATGCTTTAATTTAGAACAATGATTCGTATAATAAAACTAAATTAACAATATTGACATAGAAAAATCTATGATAATCTGGCAGTCACCGCTACTTGATATATTGACGTCATCATTAGCCTGTCAGCCAGACTCATAACAAGGGAGAACTTAAATGTGGAAACTTTTGTCAAAAAGGTCGCGATACATCTACTGTAAACGGCGTGAATATCAAGTGCAGTTCTTACAAACATTTCAGAAACGCTGCAATGGCGTATCAAACTTATAATATAAACCCATAATTTCACTACCTCCAATTCTTATCTATATATACTATAGTTAGAGCACTTTTATAAATATAAAACAATTTCAAGAGCAGGGGTAACTGAGCAATAAGGACTGGTACATGTGGTCTATGGTCGCCGGTTCGATTCTCACGATATAATCTTAAAAGATAAGGATTGCCAATGTTAACAAACAAGTTTCCAGAGGATTGGCAGCAGCGTCCTCTGTGTACCATAATACTACACTGTGATTGCCAACCAATTGCGCACCAACAATTGCGCATTGTGGCGATTGTGGTCTATCCCCATAGATATCTTTAGGGAAGTCCTACATCTTGCATTGGGCATTTATGGGCCGAAACGACGACCTGGTCGTGTTAACAGTACAAGTAACTCTCTGACATACATATTTGTTTTTAAAATGACTAATAGTACAGTTATTTTACGTAAATAGTATTTTTATGACACATGTTTAACGGACAATGAAGGATGTGTACAAATCTGAACAAAAACTTCGAAATATACTCAGAAGGAAATGATTCATTATTTATCGATATGGGCGGATGTGGAGTCCGTTTCTTCGACAGTCAATCGCCATGCGACTAGATAACGGTTCCATTGGATAATGTACATTCAATAGAATTTAAAATTTTAATGTATTATGTATTTTATAGACATCACATGTCGACAGCGGCCTACGTAGATTTGCAAGAAGCTATTAATCGCGATAGAATGACAAGCTTGAATGCACTCGAAGCGCTGTATAATATCTATAAATTTTAATCTACTTAATACTCATTTTTCTGGGAAACGTCTAATGACTGTCAACGGTTCTATGGTCTTTAAAAAGTTTAATATATCTTTATAAATAATCGCCAAAAAAGTCCAGCAGTTCAAAACTTCAAGACAGTTCGCCAGTCAGCTTTTTTCACATCTTTTTTAAGGCAAGAGGAAAGTGAGAAAAAAACATATCTTTTTTCCGACACAAATCGAAGAACAACTTCAGAATTTGTCGACTTTTGATACCGAAAAAAGACATGTTAGGATGCAATAAAGCAAAAAATATCGCACCAGAAATAATTACAGTGGACAATGGACATTACTAATAAATATGTTCATATAACTAAAAACATGAATAGATTTTTTTTTTGTAAGTAATCATTATTATGATGTCAATTTTTCAAAACAATCATGATACCAATACAGATGTATGGCACTGCAAAATCGTACCCTAAGAACGATTTCAAATGCGCCATGGTTTATTACCAGGACAGAGAACTACGGAGCACTGTACATAAGTACTGTTAAGATGGCGGTTAAAATAGCGGGGAATAAATAAATACCGCAGATAGAATATCACTCGTACGTCTTATCTACCACGTTAGCAACTATAGTCGTTTCAACGTATAGACTCCCACTCCAAAAGCATATGACCCTTCCAAAGATATCTAAAGGGGATATACCATTATTGCCATGCTTGGCATGTGGGTTGACGATAGTAACATTGTATTATGGTACGCAGAGCATGCTACTGTCCATCCCTTAGAAACTTGTTTGTGAGCGGTGGCAATCATATATAATTTATGCACAGTGTGAATTATATAAAATTGTAAACCGGGAATCGAACTCGCGACCCACGGTTGCAATACTCAGTCTTCTATCACTGGAATATCACTATTCAGCAACTATCAGGTACATTAAACAACTGAAGCGCTATGGTATACAAAAACTTGGCGACAAATGGTGAAGGATGAAGTATAGCTGAGGAGCGCCTTGTACGTTTTATTATGTACTTTATCGGACATGGAACAAATCTGGCTATAGTTAGATATTTAGTTAGTGTAATAGTTAGTTAGATTGCAAATAAGCACGGATAAAAAAAAATGATAAGCAAAATGAGCAAATTTAAATATCGATATGTAATTTGTTTTAATAATCAATTTGTTCTATTGCAAATGGCCACTTGTTTTAGATAATATATGGTCTTTCATTTTTTTACATAATCACATAGGATCATTCACGCCGAACATATGTGTAAGTCATGAAAAGATTTGATAGAAACTAGAAGCAAACTGTGCTCACATATTATAGCATTTTTCATTGTAATTAAAGGTAAATGAGATCCAAATGTGCTTTGATTTGAAAAAAGCCTACAGTAAAATATCCTTAATATCGTCGCATTTTAATTCATGACTTAAGAATGCCTTACACCATAACAGGTTTTTTTAACAAACATTTATTAATCAAATTTCTTAAACTTATTACTTGATAATTACCGTACACGGTGGCTTTGATATTATATTTAAATGTGGAATTTTTTATATCATTTTTGTACTGTCTTATATGCCTCGACGTCTCACATAAGAATGTGCAATGCCGGATCTTAAAATTCAAAAATATAGATTAAAGTATAGTTTTATTATAGATGGAGATTATTTCTTACTGTAAGCAAACACTGCGTTTATTTTGTCATTCTATGTAAAAAGAACATTTGTAATAAACTAGATAATAAATTGTACCGGAAGTAAACTTTTCTTGTTTAATTCTTTCTCCTTCAGCTTTGAACACGACTTCACCATCAGCAAAGCATTTAAATTAAAAAATTCGAACAGACAAGTTAAAAAAAAGTTCATTTCGAACGCAGAAACTTACTTTCTAGTGCCTTTTGGTCCTTCCACGCTGTCTGGCGCTACTGTGTTAATATTTGCTTCCGCGCATTATTACTGCACAGATCCCGTATACAATGAACCGGGAATTATCCACCCTCGGGGACTTGTTCCGACTTCTATTGAATGATGGGGAACGTCAGTAATATTTAAGCAACTATTTCAAACGTAGTCGAGTAATTCGTTATTAACCCGTCGAGTCGGTGAACAATACATGTCGTAGAGATGTCCGTAAGGTTCGATTTTAGAGTATCTAAAGAACTTGGGTATAACTATCTAATCTTTACTTGTCTATATATACCAAAAAGACACTTCAGTATTCTTCGGTCTTAGATCATTTACTATTATGTATTTAAAGTATCGTTTAGTAAAAAAAGAACATGCATAACTAACCTTACTTGATTTCTCCAGCTACGTTTCGAAGGTGTCCTTCTATAAATGAAGAGGCTTGTCTAAGAGCGACTTGAATAAACAGTTCATCGTATTACGGGTGACGATTGTTGTTATTCTTATCTATTTTTAAGGAAGGAAGTGCGATAAGATGGGGATCGAGGAAGATGAACATGAGCTTTGATGGCGGACTGACGGAACGGAGCTGCCGCTACACTGTCCCCTGTATACAGTATTTTTGATAGAACTATGATAATATTTCTATATATATGTATGTGTATGCCCTGTCCGACCGACATAGTATATATAAAAAGTATGAGTATACACTTACTAATATTATTATTATTATTTATATATGTATACATGTATATATTTATGTCTATATATATGTATATACATTATACATTATTTGGGCATTTACTTTACTTTTCGACACATGGAAAAAAAACTTTTAACATCGGTGTAAATAAAGTATAAGAGCATAATGATTATTAATAACAGAATCTATCAAACAGTGTTAATATAATATTTATACTATTTCTTATTTTGACAAGTATTTACGGACATTAGCTTGTGTTCAATAAATTCAATAAATTCTTTATATTTTTTAACAATTAAAATTAAACTAATACTATATTTCAAATTGATATATAAATATTTCTTCAAATAAACAGAGGAATGTGTGTTATTAATTTTATACAAAAATTATTAAATTTTATTACGAAACTTAAATGTTTTCCGAGTATTTTAGTATAAAGCCACGGTGACATTAAAAAGTAATCAAAATAAAAAGATAGAAGTGTCAAAAATACTTGACCAACTGCGAAATGAAAATCCTGTGAAGAAATTTTTATTGCGATGTAAGCAACGTCCAGTAAAAGCATAACGACAATAATTTTATTCCTTTCGTGTTTATTAAAAGACGTAAAAACGAAAAAACAGTGCCGCTGTACTTAGAGATTCGCCTTTGCAGAGCGGTGAGTCAACAGTCATCTCATAACTTGATGCCGAGTTGCATGCATTCTTGATGGGATGCTTTCTCTTCGCCTATTCCCTTCGCTGAAGGCGACACTCTGCTAGGATATTTGCATTTTTTCAACTCTGTGCCCCGGTGCTTGCGAATTTTCAGTAGGTAAACTGGGCGAAATGAATCAAATTTTACTGCGTTCAGATATAGCGAAAAATTTCGTTCCATCTTTTGACTTTTCTTAGATGTAATATCAAAAGTCTATCTACTGTTCCTTCTTACTTTAATGTATTTAGTTGTAATCATAATTATCATTCATGATTTCAGCTTTAGCACGTCCACTGCTGGAGATAGGACTCCCCCCTAGATTTTCAATAGGACCGGTACTGTTTAAGTTTTTGATAATTGTTTTATTTAAGATGAAAATACCTGGAGTCTTTCTCTTAACTGCGATAAGAAAAGATTTAAAAAATTGCCGGATGAAATTTTAAAACTAAACTTTAAAATGAAGATTACTTTTAGAAAGGAGGTTAATCACTATCATATCAGCCATAGACCTACTGCTGGACATTGGCCTCCGCATATTTCTAATAGGCCCGTTTGAAAGCGTCATTCAGCTTCTTACTACATCTTTAACAAGCTCGTGAATTTTTTTCCGCGGATTGGCAAGCTTCAGCATAGGCTTCACGTGACAGTAGGCAGATCATGTGTGCAGAACAATTGGTGCCGTGGAGTAAAGGTTCTGGAGTTGAGACCAGAAACTAGCAAGTGTCATGCAGGACGTTCACCCATATATAGAAAAAGTCCAGATTAACGAATAGGATATACATGTATAAACCGGTAGTAGAGTATGAAGTCATCTGTAACTCATAGCAGTCATTATTCCGTAGATCCATGAATCAATACAAATAAGATGGAGTCGCCATATTGATTAGAAGTGAAATGTTTTTCGTTGGTCACGACTACAATTATTTTGATGGATCGATATCTAAGGCGCCATAAATAAAACTGTAATCACATATAAATATATTTAAGACATGAATGACTTACACATTATACTATTATTAATCACACGATAACAGCAAAGTTTTAGACGTTTAAATGTTTTATCAAAATAAATTTTCTAATATTTGCTAGTAGCATTAATTGTTATCGGAATGTCATAAACTATAATGTAACCGCAGTATGTTAGCATGGAGATAAATTCTTGCAACTTAAAGTATATCTATATATTTTAAAAAAGACATTGATATCATACTAACGACAAAAATACTGGATTAACTTTAACGAATACTATAAATAATCTTATAATTATTTTATCTCATAATTGTGGTCTGGTGTTTATTATCAAAATACGCAAGTCTTTAAGATGTATTATCAGTATTTTGATGATTTTTCATTGAGTTGTTTTATTTACTTATTAAACGTGCGGACGTACTGTTCTGCCAGATTTAAGGCTTAAGTACCGATAGAAAAAAAATATATACCATTTCAGAATGATCTCTTTATTTATTAATGAAAAGTGAAATGAATTAATTAATTTTGATATTCATAAATAACTTAACTTATACAGCCAGCTACCAAATTCGCTAAGTTTAAATAATCATTGTTTTTTTTTAAATGTCATGTTTCTGCGCAATTTTCTAATATGTTTTGTTATGAACCTTCTGCAATGTATTAGGAAAGTTTATACATATACAAACATATATATAAATATGTATGTATAAATGTATGTGTCTAGTTAATTTGAGTAATTGTTTGTTATAGTGTTTTATACACTGTTTTACGTCATGACCCCCGATTGTGAAGTCGGAACTGTCGTTTTCATACATCGGGTACCTACACCCTCCTTAAAGGCTATTATAAATGGTGATGATAGGTAACCATACCGCCATGCAGCACTTGTATATTCACACGGCAACTATAAAGGCCTTGTTTTCAATGGTATTTACTCTATAGTTAACCTGTATACGTCAAATCCGAGCAACTTTGCCTTGTTAGGGTATTGATAATGACGTCGTTACGTTGATTTGAACGTTTAGCGGTAGCGGCTTTTTTGCCTTTAATTAGCCGCCTTCAATGCGAACGCTGCTTGCCGAGTATTTTTAATTATAAATATTAGGAATAATACTCGAAGTTTCCAGTGTTCCTTTTTGTTATGGTGTAATTGGTTTAATTGGCACCATACTTACAATTAGCCGTTGCGAAACCAACACCAGTTATGTCCACCATTTTAAGTATTCCTATATTTTAACTATTAAGGGTTATCTAATTAAATCCTCGCACAATAAATTTGCTATATGGCACAAAACTATAATACAATTAATTATTGTACGAATAAGATTTTTTTTTAGTTATACAAGGGAGTGATTCAAATTTATATATCAAACAGTCTACTGAACATAGGCCTTCTCTATGATTTATAATAATACTGGCTGGAAGCGGCCTGCATTCAAAATCTTCGGAAGAATTAAATAATGTAGTTTGTACATCTTGCGGTGGACATCTTACGTCACTCGGTGGTCTCTATTCAAAAACCTTAAGGCTCCAGCGGCCATATCTATTCCATGTGCTATGTAGCCTGCCCACTGTCACTTAACTTACCAATCCACTGGGCTATCTGTTACTTTCGATCCTCTACAGTTGTGCTTATTCTTAAATCGATATCATAGAGAAACCCCGGAAATAGCCCTCTCCAGGGCTCATTGAGCGACCGCGATCTTGCCAACGAGGCCCACAGTGAGAGACCACGTTCCTATTCCCTAAGTGGTAACAGGTAACAAACATTGATCTTAGATCTTCATCTTACTCACTGAAGAATATTGAATAAGATGTTTTATATTTTCACGAGCTCATCTGGTTTCGATGCTTTGTATTTTCCTTAATACATATGTCTTTTTTTCATATATCCATATTGGGTAAATATAATTAAGTTATCTTAATAATCGTAACAGTTCGAATTGTAATCATTTGACATATATCTACTAATGAACAAATGTGTCGATATATATATATATATAATAATTTGTAGAGCTCTGCGGGAAAAATGCGAATTAATGGCCGGCACGGGCGTGTTCACATGCATAATAACACCGAATGGAATGTAGGTCGGATGCTGATTGCACAGACACTCTCCTCATATCGAATTCTCTTTTTTTCCCACCGAACGATCTCGCTCGCGCGAAAAATTTCATATAGCCAAGCGTTTTGCAAGTAAAATCAGATAACTTTTGACACTTCAATTACGCAGTGATGGCCGCGTCTAATTTTTTTTTACGCTCGAAAAACTGCGAAACATGCGTCACGAGCACACAAGATCGCGAAGTTTCCAGAACAAAATAAAAGTTAATCGTTAAGTTTTCGGTGAAATTCGATGAGGGCTAGAATTCGGTGATAAATTAAACGAGAAATTACGATACATCGAAACTTCAGCCAAGACTCTTGCTTTCTTTACAACGCATTTCTATTTTATCATTTCACTATTTATTTCTATACTGCAAGCATATAAACGAAACGAAAATTATAACAGTTCCAAAACTAAAAATTCGCATTAGGTGCATAAATTTCGTATTAATATTACGTATATGTGTTTTTATTTATTTATAGATATGTTTTAATATGAACGATTGAGTTATATATGAAGTATGCAGCAGTGAAGTATTTCTTGGTAAGTAAAATGAATAATTGGAAAACATTTTATCTTTATTCCAAGAATTTTATTTCAACTCTAATTTCAATATTTTCCTTTACTGAAAGTTTGTTTTAGAAAATTCTCTTTGAACCAAGCGCCTTACATATTTTATTAATTTTATGCTATTAAATAGTCAGCGTAAAGAATAGATATATCTTATTTATCTATTCTTGTGTATTTTCAATTGTACAATTTTAAACTGATTTCATTTCCTGGGGTTGATTTTTAAGATCTTCACAACTATGTAAGCATAAGATACCTAAAAAAAGGCTCATAAACCATACTGATATTTTAATTGTACAGACTCAATACGTTATCAAGAGAAAATCTTAATAATTGCTTTTCAACCTCGTTTGAAGTTTGTAAACTAATCCAATAATATAGATTGTTTTTGTTGTATGTAAACAAACAATCAGAAACAGAAACAATCTTGACCTAAAAATAATATTAAATTTACGCACCATTAAGATTGTTAGGATGAGATAAGTATGTACAGACGTTAAACAATTCCAATCTTTTGTTCTAAATACAACTGGTAATACAAAACACGCCTGTGTACATAACCTTCGAAAGTCATCGCAAAATCAGTTCAAAGCGGCAGATAAATTATTCAGAGCGGTGCCTCTGTCGGTGGAATAAAAAAGAAAATCTCTTTAGCGGATTCCCGGACCACGCTAATACTAACAGACAGTTACAAATCTTCATTAACAGCTTGACAAAAAGTCGCAGCTGTCCACTCGTGTAAACCGAATGAAACCAGGTTCCTTAGCTCTATTAAGAACTATTAAGGCATGGAGTCGAAATTAATTTTATTTTTCAAATCTATAATAATTAATTAATATTACCGATAGCAAATTTATATGCTTAATAAATTTGCTATTAAGCAACTAGACTTAATGTTGAAACACATTTCAGAGGCATTGATAAAAATAAGATGTTTCACTGCCCTCGTTGTCATCAAACTGAAATGCCTACGCTGTCAAGTTCGAGATTATCTTCTCTGTACGTGACACTCAAGTTTTAAGCCCCTGTCTAGTGCAGGTTTATGCTGTTTGACCTATCTGTCTCATAGCTTCTGTACAACTTAGTAATATAAAAAAAATATGCTAATATAACATACAGCGAATTTATCGTGACTACGTTATAAACCAAATGCTTATGTTATTAATTACTGAATGGATGAAGTGTAATTTAGTGAAATATCAAATGAGTTGTTGTGTATTCATGAATAAAATCACTATGTCAATGCGGTTGTTGAGTATTTTTTATTGTACAATATTCGCAGAGTATATATAGTTATATCTATAGAGTTTGGATATTAAGCGTCTGTTTATACGATCTAAAATAAAATATATGTAATACATTGAAAATAAAAACAATTTCGGACTTTATAAAGTTGCCCCAGTAATTAAATTTTTAATTGTTTTCAGATATATCACAAAGCTTTTACTATAGCTTACGAAATACATGTCATATGAGTATCAGTGATAGATAACAGTTTGTAACGTCCACTACTTGAAATTTTGTTTTTAATGCTCAATATCAATTTTTGTGCCTTATTACTTATTGTCTGTCATACACAGTAATATAACATAAACAAAAGTACATTGTATAATATCACGTTTATTAAACAGTAGTTTTAGTAAAAATGATATGTCAGTATTTGTCACAATAATTAGATCTGCTCATCATTTTTCTTCAATTTAGCTCAATAGCTATAAAAGAATTTAAATTCAATTTTGTAACTTATTGCAATTAGTTAAATTCGATTACTTTGTTTCGCTTTTTTATTTTAATATGATAAGTTAATTCTGACGTAACGTAAATAATAATAAACGACATGTCTAAACCTGTACCAATGGCTCATATCGTTTATTATTTTTTACAGTCCAGAATACGTAACGAGTGGTGAGTTCCGAGGAAGCGCTGCAGACTGCTACTTGTTGACAGGCACATGTGTTGGTATATCAAAGATAAAACAAGTGCTTGCGTCAAGTACCGTCATTAAATCGACAAGAACCGTGCAATAATAAAAAGAACATCCAGTCTATAACTCCGGGAACGAAATGAATAATTTTATTAATACTCCACTAAAGTTGAAAATAACCAAACGCCCATATAAAAGAAATCCCAGCTGGCAGAATTCACGTGAAAATAAATTTTTAAAACTCGACGCTGTCTGTCTACCACTTTAAGGTTCACTTCTGCGTGAATATAGTTCCGTTTGGTAGCGCCTGCTAAGTTTTAATGAACTTTAATTTATGGACTCTCGCATACGAATTTGTCGCTTTTATGGACGTTTCGACGGAATTTCGGTAGTCGGGCATGTCTGGAATTGTCGACAGTTTCAGACTCATGTTTTGGTTTATGTAATCCCACTCAATATTAATTTCTTTTTATGTACTGTACACGTGGCTCAACAACACATTAGCTGCTTTACTTCCTAAGCTACTTTTCAACTTTATAATGTGTAATATATTTACTTCAAATATTATGCCCAAAGAAAAAAAAAAATAGATCGCTGATGTTTTAATTCGTAACCATAAAAGTTTTCGGTGGTTGAATATTCCTCGGTGCATATGTCTCTGGTGTCGCTTGAGTAAGTAATAATAAGAAACATGTATATGGAGTGTTTAGTTATGGGTGTAAAGGCTTAAAGGGGTAAACAAAAAGCATTTTCAAAAGTCGGATTACGATTACTACTTTCTGTTTCTGCTGACTTTGTACTGCCCGAAGTTATTATAATATAAAAAATAATGCATATAACATATTTTAGAGTGTTTTCAGATTATTTCACTTTATAAAAAATTAAAAGAAACAGGTGGAAAAGTTTCAAATCGTTTTGCTGACAAATAGGCTGTATGTTTACCTATTTAAAGCCTTTACATCTATAATCATCAACAACAACTTAAGTTTAATATTAAAATATAACAAGAAATTTATCAAAAATAATTACACATCATGCAAATGCAAATTGACTCGTTTTAACGAAAAATAGGTCCCTGTCAGAGGATGCTTTAAGGTATATATATATGTCAACATAAATATGTTCTGCACGAAATGGCTAGATGCAACATATAGTTGTCAGTGGACCTAAACTAAAAATTAAAAACTCGGGTGAGTTCTTTTTATTTCGTTAAACGATACGGGTGTAGAATGCTCACCTTATTAATGAATTGGTTAGATAACTATTACTCGGATATTATCCTAAGACTGAAATAATGAAGACAAATACAGTCTAATTGTAGAAATCTTAGCGAATCATCAACATATACTTAATTTTCTGGAGTAAATACCACGGACCGGTAAGCACAGCACAAGACGTCCACAAGGCGGATAGAAAGACGACGATTCTGAATGCAGGCTGTTTCCTACCAGTCTTCTAAGAAATCTTTGGGAAAATCTATGTCTAACAGTGGAAGTCCCACGGATGATGGTGATGATTCTTACATATACGAATTGAATGTATTGATGATTGTTTTAATAAATAAACCAGTAATATAAATAAAAATCAATCGACAAATGTGATGCTACGCGCAAAACTCGAAAACGGATTTATCATTTTGGTTATTTTTTCTTATATTAAAATAAAAAATAAGAAAGCGAAAAAAAAACGATAAAACTGCAAGGATGATGTAAAAGTAAAATCAACAATTTTATTTTCCCATACAAACTAGACAAGAGTAAAAAAACTGTCTCTAGCCCTCAAAAAGTCTGAGAGAATTTAAACAAAAAAAAAATTGTATACCGCAGTAAAAATATGTACCCAGAAAGTGGAAAGATAACATTGTTAAGGACATCGAAAAACCCTGGAAACGTTCCTCATACAACCAATCTCGATAAATAAAAAATACAAAACGATTTTTGGTAATCGTTGTTTAATATTATCATATTAAATAAATAAATGTAGTGATCAATCTGATCTTTGTCGAATTCATTAATTTTTTTTATTAAAAGACAGGCAAATTACTTTTACACGTACGAAATATATCATGGCGGATAGTATATAATATTATATTCTTCTATTGACAAATATATCATTTCTGATACGTTTCTAACACATCACGCCGTACGACTCATACCGTTCTCGCTTAAATTTCATCCGACGACACGTATTTTAACAACTCTAGCGACGAACTGTACAAACATCTTATTTATGTCTCACACTTAATCTGCGAAAGTGAAATATTAATATAACTGTTACTCGATTTATCACTTTATATAGCATCGGTTGATATATCAATGTGATTCATGCCACACTTGTAGCTTTATTTCTCCTTTTAATATAATTGCTTGTTTTATTTAAGTATTAAACCTTGTTTAATAGACATTTTTAATGTGTAAAATATACAGTTTAAAATATTGTTACGATAAGAAATATATACTATTTCTTATTGTAATAAATTACAAAATAAGAAGTATATGATATTTCTTATTGTAATAAATTACAAAACTAAAGGCGCGCACACCATGGTGGTGGCTGAGGAAAAAAGAGTTTGGCGCCGTTACTGTGAGTGTTAACGGCAGACAGGCGAAACGGAGCGGCCACCCCTGTCTCGCTGCGCGCATACATAAGGTGCGGGCGAGCGATTTCGTTAGCACTGTAGTAAAAGGATAATAGTCTTATTGGGAGTTGGCGCCTATACTATCGTCTTTACCAGAAATACAAGGAAGTTCTAAATCTTATCGAGAGCATTACCCTCCTTATTTTACTAGATGAAAAAAGGAATCCTTAGCTTAAGGAATGATTTAAGTTTTACATGAAAAAAATACACACACAAGTTCGTATGCTATGAAATATATAAACTATGACAAACGTTACTCACCGACATACATTGGGTACTGAAATACTTTCTTTTTTATTAAAATATTAATAATGTACATTTAAATTGTGATCAGGTACTGGAGTGGTCAAAAGTCTTACTACTCAATTATATTAGGTGAAGAATGTCATTAGGCGAACAGTCAATTCACTCATTTAGCTGCCCTATTTCCCATTGTTTAAATACATTTAATTTTTGTTCATTCGATTTTAATTCTTGGCCTATGTACTCTCAAAAAATATGAATTTTTAAGCTGTTAAATAAATTATATTATAAAAATTACAACAGCTATTTAGTATGATGAAAAAATGAATAAAAGTTTTATTATTTACATATAAACATATTAAGCGTACTCTGTAATACGGCAGTTTATCTATTATTGTTCATATTATTTTATTTACGAACCTGTCAGCTGTAATGAGCCTTGAAACATAGAAATAAAATTAATCACTGCACAGAATTTGAAAATCAAGTAAAATATTTTAACTTTACTCCCTTGTTACAACTGCGTAACTATTTGGAAGGGAAGGAGCAAGTTGTAATATTCATCATTCTTTAGCTTCAGCGACTTTAAACGGTACATGCCTCGGTTTTTATATTTCTTTTTATTTATTCCCGCCTCGATTGTTGCCAGAGTGAAGCACTCATAAAACTATGGGGCGGCTTCTCGCTTTACACACTTCAAATAGTTCAGCGAGCTTTTAAAATGGAAACTAATTCTGTCTTAGTATTTTTGATCGCTGCCGTCGGGTTTTACAGCTAATTAATTTAAAACATAATTTACGTAACTATTATATTATTTTAGGTCTAATAGGATTGATATTTAATAAGAAAAGTTAAAATTAAACACAACCCAAGAGTTTTGCAAACAATATATTTAGATGTATGATAAACATCATCATTATAATATCAGCTGAAGAACTTTCATCGATGGATTTGGGCTTCCAGCTTTGACCGATTGAAATGGTCTGCATTCAGCGAAATACATGCTATTTCTTATTTCACAGATAAATTAAGAAATGTTAGTCGATTTCAAAATACCAATGGAATAGTAGTAATAAAAGGTTCAGTCTATTTCTGGTAAGTTAACACCTTTTAGAACTAGAACGTTTTCTATTTTTGAAATATTTAACATTAAATAGAAATATGTTACATGTAACTGCTGAAACGTATTTTATGATATCGTTCTAGAACAAGTATTTTTCACTGAAGTTTACGATTAGGACAAAAATTTTATCTGGTAGTAAACATACGGACATGGCACTAGACGGTTGGATCATAAACGTTTCCATCCAACCAACACGTGCCAACAAATATTTGAAAACATACAAATTTCTTCTTGCATAACATCTTCTGTGCTCTATAAAACGGCCATAAAGCAAGCACGTTTCGTTGAAATCAAGAATGCGACATTGCTGACTCGGCAGTACGAAAGGTAACACTTGCATATTTCAGTCTGTTGATATGTTACATTTGGGATTATTATTCTATACGTACTTTTTGGTGACGATACAATTGCTTAAATTATTCCGTCATGTATTAGCGGTTTGAATTAGAGAGATCATGTATAAGAACTTTTATTGTGGTAAGGCTTGGTTTTTGGTTAGGGCGTAGTGCTTTCAAATTTAGAGATTATATCATCATGCCAGCCGATAAATGCTCATTGCAAGGCATAAGCCTTTCACTAAGACCGTCACGATGACTCGTCTTGCACTACTAAGATCTCTATTGGGAGTCTGCAAAGCTCCTTAGATCGCTTCCGCTGACGCATCATGGACTAGGCCCAAGGGTTCCCACGAAGGGACTTTGGCTTGGGCTGCTACTCGTCAATATTGATTTACCCGCATCCAAAGTCTTCCCGCAATCTTGAGACGTGGCGCTCCATAACAAATAACAGTATATAATGATGGTGTATTATAATTTTCAAGTCGCGGTAGTATTCCAAATTAACTTGGAAATCGGGATTCTACTGGTATCTCGATGAATAGTTTAATTTTTTTTAGAATATTTTTTACTTACAATTTTGTATTTCCTGTAAGAGGTAGTACAGTTTTTGCAAGATTATTGTTTGATAAGGTTAACATTAAAGTTTTTAACCGAATTATTATCAAAAATTAGTAAAGAAACAGAGCCACTGAAGCATTAAAATATGTAGTATATTTGATAAAACGTAAATTTGAAAATACGGTGTAAATTTAAAAACGGATTAACCTTGGTACCCATATTTTTCCTAGTCTTAATTCGCGATTACATTTGATGTAAGAAATATTAATTATGATTACGCAATGTATTATTTATATTAATTTATTGTCTAGTCAAATGCAATACGTATTGTTGAAGTCTTAGAGGTCGATTGAGGTAAATAGTCATTAAAGTAAAGATCCATTTTTAGCAATATTTGCTCTATATTAACCAGTTGTTCGTTTATATATGTCCCGTGAATGTAAACACACCTTTACAAATACCGAAAATACCGATAATCGCGTAAAGAAACCAACACAACATAAAATATCATATCCCTGTATTTATACCATGACAATCCGTATTAATATTATGATACAGCCATCAATCTACATCAAAAGAACATTTTTGTGGCAGTTACGATGATATAGCATTGTGAGATCACGCCCAGCAATTCAATAAATTAATTTCATAGTGTGATACGTAATTCCGTCAAAACATATCACATTGTGATACTGTATTTCGGTGGACGTCATAACAAAGTGCCTAATCGTAAAAGATGAAGGATATTGTTAAATTTATGACACGAAAACATACATTTATTTCAGTGTTACAACAATAATGTATTGCGGTCCATATAAAACTTTTTGATGACAGTTTATTTCGACCATTTTATTTAATAATTACTAATGCACTGCAATGTAGTTATAATGTATAATTAAGTGTAGGATATACCTTTAACAATATTTTTTTAACATATTCGTTATAAATTATTAATGATATAATAAACAATAAAACAACATTTGTAACTCTGGCATTAATTTTTAAATATAATACTAAATTAGGCAAGTAAAATGTTTGGGGATAAGTGGTAATAAATGATAGCAATAAAAATTCTAAATTCAAATATTCATTATTAAACAAATATATAAAGAAGTGAAAGAATAGTGAGAATAATAAGTAAAGATGAGTCTACCAACTCTCTGGATCATTTTTGCCTTAGACGTGAGAAAGATAGGCGAAGGAAACTCAGCTGGACTTAGTAATTTTTTAAAAGAATACGATTTAATGATATTAAACATTAAAATACCCTGGAAGCGAATGCATTATCCCCAAGATGTGCTTTTATTCTATCTTTCCTGTATCTTCTATGAACTAATCTACAGTTTAGTAATCTTTCTTCTTCTTTTCACCCAATGGGCGTCCACTGCAAATCGTAGATCTTCCTGAAAGATCATTACGATGACCGGTCCTGCTATGTCTTTGAAGTGACTTTTACCAAAAAATACTGAACATTATTAGGGATTTTATTGCAAAATCGTTTATATTTCTCTTCGAAAGATTTACTTCGTCGCTAAACTTAAGATTTTTGGTACACGAAGTTCGTTTTTATTTTACAAAAAAAAAAAAAAAGGATAACTAATGGGTTTTATATTACATTATATATAAATGAGTTAATATAAAAGAATGTCGTCGAGTATATGAAATATTGCAGTATTCGAAACTGTCATTACTACAGAGTTATTTTGACTTTTTGGATATCATCATCAGTTTACGTCTAACATTTTCACATAAATATTTTGTTATAATTGAATGTGAAGTCATCTGTTAGTGTACGTTCCTAATATAAGTCAATGTACTACGTACGTTTCTTATTACCGACCGGCCATTAATATTTCCGAGTGATGACTAACGTTGATGCCCGATTGCTTTTATTTATATGCGAACACATTTATGTCTTTTTATAAGTGAGATTCTTTATGACAACTTGCTTTCTAAATGTAATACTGAATGTAGCACTCTGTAGTAACAACTGTGTTTGTATATAAGTGATTACGCGGTCTTTAAAGGAAATTACAGTAATATATTTTTCTTCGTAAAGGAAGATCATTGTTTGTCATAATTTAATTTTATCGAATAGTAATTAGCAGTGCTTTGGAATTCCTTTAGAGGATCGTGTTAAAATTAAATGTTTAGGTAAAAAATTGTAAATAAAAAATTGAAATTTGGGGTCTTGAGGTTTTGGGGTAAAGACCTTTGAACGCAAGTGCAGCGTAAGACGTCCTCGGAAGACGCTGCATGTAAGTCGCTTCCAACCGATCCTAATGAAATCTATGGGGAGGCCAATATTCAACAGTGAACATCCCACAGCTAAAATGATTAAAGAAATTTGAAGCCCAGGATTCCCAAATATTCCGTTTGTTTATTTAAATAATAGTCAATACATAAATTTGTAAACTAATTTATCATAGTAGTAAATTTATATGATTATAATAAAATAATACATTGTATTATATCCCATATTGAATTTATTGTCACATAAATGTCACTTACGACTCCGTCGTTGTTTCGTCGGAATGTGAACGAGCACTTCCAACCACGTGCGTAGACCGCGAGCCTTCTGAAGCAACACTTGTTGCCGACGTGTTTATTACACCAAAGCGAACCAAGACTCGTAAAATGATACCAAGGTGAAGTTTGATTGTTACACAGAGCGCAACCATTTGTTTGGATCATCATATTGACGAAAATATCCACTTCTATATGTTTATAACATACTTGTTATGTTTAATTATTATTGGTCAAGATTTCGAAGCAAGAAAACAAACTTTTAGGATTGTTATTAATACGTAGTTTGTTCAAAAGTAATTGTTAAGAACTTTAATTTTATTCTTAGTTCTGAACTTTAAAGACTTGTAATAGAATATCTTCACTATAAAAAAGAAGATATTTGCAAAAAAAATAATGACTTGTTAAGGATTTCTTGAGTACAAATTTATACAGTATTTCATTGTATATTGAAAATTATTTGTATATGTTGTAATGTAAGAATTCATAACAGCCAGCTTTTATTAATTTTAACAATACAATAACAAACAGGAGCTCCATATAATAATGTTAAGGATTATCCATTTCAGGCACCGAAAGATATAAAGGCAATTTTGCTTATGAAACGAAATATTCTTTCTCTTAATTTAATATTGAAGAGTACAAAAAATTCTTACAAAGAATCTCGAACCATTAGAGTAAAAGGGTAAAGGGTGGAATTCCGTAAAATGAACAAGAAAAAAGTCAATAATAGCTACAAAGAGTAAAGCGTATATCTCGTGACTTAACGCAGAAAAGAATTGCTATAAAAATTCAGTAGCGAATTTACAAATATACCATAAATTGATAGCTAAGTGGAATATTTCCAGATGTGAAGAGGGGTTCACATGTGCCCCGGCCGTTCCGAATTTAATGATCCCCAAGGCGCGACATGCTAAACAGTGAACATGTTCTAATTTTGAAGGAGCAAATCGTTCGGCCGATACCACAGAAACGGAAATAGAAGACACATGATCCCGCGGGAAGTCGATGAAAAAACGTAAAGGAGAAACACATGACCTCATTTGTCGCGAGGTGGAAGAATTATTTATTACGTTTGGTACTTCTCGCGTCAGCCCTCTCTTTGTCTCCCGGAGTACTGCTGTGATTTTAATATCGCTTCTCTCCTAGTTTCTTTAAAAAGAATTTGTTGTTTTGTTACCAGAGAAAAGGAAAGCTTTATTCTGTTTGGCTGAGTTCAAATTTATAAATCATTAAGTTTATATTTTGACTTTGTTTACTTATGTAAATTTTACGCGTTCTAAAAATACAATTCAAATAACACAAATTTTCATCACAATTCTTGCATCAAGCCTAATTTCTGAAATGCCTATTTGCTGCTATAAATATTAAATCATCAAAAGTAACTACGGTAGAAAGGTAAAAATATATTTAGAAATAAGGTAATTGATAATTAAGTTACATTTTATAACGTATAAGTTTTAACAAAGATTTTTTTTATTTACTCTTCCGTTTTTCAAGTATTCACAAAACAAATATCAGCTTTGTTGCTGTCGTTCCAAAATTTGATCATTTTCAATCCAGGATTGCTAGTTATTTTACAACGAGAAACACTTTTTCAATTTATTTTGACCTTTATTTCCTTTGGCGTATGTTTCATTGTAGATTTCGAACTTGTAATTTAATATGGTTTATATATTTGTATGCGTCTGCCAGATGCGACACTGTTCACCCCGTCGACTAATGACTACTCGGCGACGATGTAAACATTCGACAGTATACGCTGTCAAAATCATCACGAGAGATCTGTCTCAGAAAAAAGTTTTAGTAACTTTCTGCGTATCTATGTTTACATTCCTTGACAGCATTGATTTGTTAGCAGTGTAATAAATATTTTTATTTTTTTTCACACAAAATGATAACTTGTACTACGATCTTCTGTATAGAATTTAAACTAATCCATTTGACTTATGTGAACGAAACATCTTTACGTCCAAAATATTGCAGTGTTTGAAGATGAAGGCCTTTCACCATTTTGTGCTGCCAATGATCACTACTGGTCCTAACGTCGCTTCCGATTAACTTCATAAGAAGGCGAATTCTCTTAGAGTAATGGAAAGAGCTATCCTAGTAGCTTCTTTGCGAAATCGAGTCAGAAATGATCCACTGAAGAATCAAAGTCACGGACGTGGCTTAAAGAATTATTTGTATGAAGTAGCAGTGAGTGGGGTCCATGGATTGTGCAACTATCGGCTGTTGGGACCTAGGTCTTCGAGTGGCAACCACAAGCAGGTAGACACGGTGTGCGAAAGCCCCTGTTACATTGACCACAGGAAGTCGCTGGACCGGTCATTGTGATGATCTTTGGGAAGGGGTATTCCTTTCAGTGGGCGTCTATCGACTAAAAGAAGAATGGGAACGCATTAAAGTACAATAAAATTATTAATCAACGTTAAATGGTAAATAGAAAAGATTTAAGAAACCTAAGGCTTGAGTAACTTTCATGCTTTTGGACTTTTTAACTTGATCTGAGTCAATTATTTTGAATAACAAAACGATTTTAGAAGTATTATACAGAATTTTTTTATAACCTGTTATTTTAAGTATTTTCATTGTTTAATTTTTACCTAAGTTACTTTCATTGCATTGATGACTAAGTTTACTGGATTTTTAGACGATTACTGTGTGCTTTATTGTTGTAATTATACAATGTTTTGTAAACATGATAAATGGTTAATAAGTAACAAAATACATGTTTTAAAGAAAAACGCAAAGACGTTTAGTTTTTATTTAATAACAAAACAATTGTATTTATTCAAACTACAGTTACGTACAAATTAAGTAAAAGCCGAATCCATTTTTGAAAGTGCTTCTCACAAAAAGAATCTAGAAACTTGATACGGGACCTAAATATTTACAAACGCTTTGTGTTCAGCGAAATCAAACATGTATTGAATGGCGTTCCGTAAAAACAAGAGCGAAAGGGAGGCAGTAGCAAAATTCAGTACAAACAATAGCACAAAGTCGGGGCAAGATTATAGGAGAATTTGTTTTAAGCCACTCGAGGCTCTTGTAAATATTTGGTAAGCCTTTCTACGGACTTATGTTAGGCGCATTTCACCTGCCCGTCGCTACTTGGAACTTTAATGTTATTTACTTTGCGATAAAAGTTACTCGCATTTTTAACCTCCTTTCCGTTAATGCTATAGTAGCGGTTGTTGAAAACTCTGGCCGTTATTTTACTTTTATTTCTTATTATACAGTTTTCTGTTTGTAATTTAATTATAAATAAATAAAGAGATACGTAGAACGTCCACTCACAAGGTGGTTGTATGACTTTGACAAGATGTCGGAAGACACTGGATGCTGACCGCTTCCAACCAGTTATATAGAAAAATTAGGTTTATCCACCAAAAATTAAATTAGACTGCTGGTTTGTGGTCTCCACTCTATAGAACCTTAAGGCTGCGCTCTGCTAATGCAACTATGTCAAGCAATTGACGTTCTACGGCCAAAATGTTGATGATATAGGAATCGTATTCGTATACATTCTGAGATCTTACAAAAATAGTCATAATTCCAATTTTACCATAATACCACAGAAGCGTAATAATTTGATTCCCATAATTGTTTTATAACTAACCGCTTATCAAACTTTGTTTAAGGTATTTTGACTTAATTTTTGTATTTACAACATTTTCGTTGCACTTCTATTGTTTTAAAATATTAAATATATTTCATTGCATTGTGTATTGATGTATAATATATTCAAATCTAACCGCCGCGGCAGATTTCTTGCTGTCTAACATTATAAATATATAAATGTTTCATATTTCAGAGAGATCATTTTATTGATTGATTTAATGTCTTAATAGTATGCAACGATAATTCAAAATCATAAGTTTTATAATTTGTACACTGCAAAACTTTGTAATTGTGATAATATTTCTACTTAATTGTTTTGGTTAATGCGTTTTTTGTTTTTATTTGACATCAAATGTTTTATGCCTCGGAACAAGTTTAATTATTCATATGTTTTTATGAAAAAATCAATATGCATTTTCACTAATTTCCTCACACATTTTTAATTTTTGTTCTGTAAAGTAAGTTTCTCATTCAACCTCTCTAAAACCTCATTAAAAGTTACAAAATGGATAATTTGATTTAGGAGTATTCAAGCTTTTGTGCTTAGATACGAATTTATTTATTTATTTTTATATGCAGGTAGTTAGGTAATACAAACTAAAAATGAACATTTAGATTCATGCAACGTAATCCCCGACAAGTCAAACACGTGTTATCAATCAGTACCCATCGTCGGCAGTTTTGAGCGCGGCGCTTAATGTGACGAACGGACAGACAGTCGTAAAACTTGCTATGAAGGCTGATTGGAACCACGTTTAGAGAATCGACCGTGCATTTAACGAGTCTGCTTTCAATTACATGGAATTTTATCTGGCGGTGAAAACACGGTGGCGGTCACGGTTCTCATAAAAATGTTCCAGATTTTTTTTCAGCAGTATATAGTATATCTTTTATAACTACTTCTATTCTTTGACTAATAAAATTCCTATATGGTTAAGGCAAATATAGCCGCAGCATCTATTTAAATGTACGGTATACCCTATTCTAAAATTAAATGATTTCTAAAATTATAAATTACGTAATGAGGATATGGTAAAACAAAGCGAAAATCGAAATTCGGATTACAATCTGTCTATGCAGATTTTGTATTTTAATTAAAAATAATTAATGTAATTTATTTTAGAGTGATCACTCTATACGGATTAATTAGAAATAAATATAAAGGTTTTTGATGACAAATGAGTAACTCGTATTACAGCTTTAAAGAGGATTCACCCCTTTATATCCATAATTTAAAAATATTACAGCTCGTCTAAACAGGATGATCTGCGTTAAGACGTTCTCTTTTTAAGAACGCTAGAGGTCGTTTCATTAATTTTTTAATGATTTATTCATGCTATCCGCTTAACATCATTTATACTGACCAATCCCAGTTAAGCCAAACTTGCGTAAGTCATGAGAGATCATCATTGAAATGGGTAAGTTTCATACAATAACGGGTAGAATATTTTATAAATGAAATAATAACACGTTATTATATATTATTGAATGTATTTCTCAAAGGAAAGTTAACAATCGGGTAATAAAAACAACCTACTTTTTATATATGTCGCAGATCGTGTATTAATTAAGTTGTCAATAATATTGTATTCAGAGATATCTGCGGTTGCAATAATAAGTTAAGATACAAATAATTTTACGCGAACTTGTTTTTCACGTAACATTATGTCTCATTCAGAAAGCCAGATGGATGACAGATATAATGTGTATTATTAACACAAACCACAAACCTAATTGTATTCGTCGAACAGACTTGATAATAAAACTGCATATCTCATCTTATCGAGTAGTTACAACGAGCGAACGATAAGGATGCGTTTACATGCAACTGTTTTATTACATGGTTCGTATACGTTTTTCTGCTGTAATGTTGACAATTATAGTGGCTTCCAGAAGTGTGATTAAAAGAGCGCTATGAACTGTGCTCGGCGAATAAAGCATCATTAACATCATTTCAGCCTGTAGAAATTTAATGATTGACAAATGCCTTTCCCATAAATTTCCAAAAGGACCGGTGCAAAGATCGTCCACTGCCAGTTCAATTCGTCTATCCACTGCGCTATGATGGATACTTTTGTGTGTAACTGCTATTTCTTTTTTTAATAGTACAAACATGATAGATGAACGAAATTGTATAAAATGTCATGCAAAGTATTCTGAGGTGATGCTTGTAAATCGAATTGCCTATAAATAGTCTTTAGTGAATAGTAACATGAAATTATTAATAAAACAAAATGAATGTAACGACTTAGCGGCCATCTGTTTTGCTCGATACCTGGCCTGCCCACAGTACATAGCAAAATATAGTAAAATTTAAATCTAGGTGGTGTGATAATTTCGTACGTTGTTAAAATGAGCAACGGGTTTCACTCAACTGGCTATCTCCATTTCAGCGCATGGATCACTGTATTTAGAACTTCACTTAATAGTGTACAATTTTGTCGCCAATAGCATCGATTGTGTAGGTGCATTCAGAGGAAAATGCTCCATGGAACGGAAAATTTGTCGCGGCTATTATTCGCACTGGCGCTTTGGACGATTAAATTCAATACGCGAATGGATGTTAGGCTTCACCACGGATAGTTAGTTTCATTGACAAAGTAAAAGAAAAACATTTGTGCGGAGATTTCCTAAACAGAAACAAACATAAGCAATGTTTTATTTAATTTGGACCAAGTACATTTTACGATATATTTTACTCGATTTTTTTTTTAATAATTTAAAATATGAGAAAAAACGTTTTGTTTTACATCATTTTATTAATTTTAAGAAAAATATAAACATTTCTCAATTAATACTTTCGTCATGATCAAAATTTTTCAATAAATTAAAAACCAAGATTATCTATAAAATTTTTTAATTTGTGCCGGGTTCGGCTTGAATTTGTTCTATATTATATATTACTCTAATTTTTACGTTTTTATTTTTAAGTAATTAAACCATGTTAGATAATTAAATCCTATTTTTTTCCTATTAACTTTGGTCAGGTTTTTATAACTAGCTTTAATATTACCGAGTGTTTAATATTAAAATGTATGTTAATACGAGTAGTAAATAAATCACAGGGTCCATTAGATTTTACTTTAAAATATTGCAGAACAACGTCGAGTATTATACCAAAAGCGGGTCCAATAAAACAATTTGTCATCCACGATAACACCGTTTGAAAACATTTAAGTCGATGAATAAAATAATCTCTCGCTTTCCGAACAAGATTTCTGAGCGCGTCGATTCGATTTGTTCCCTTTACGGGATTGTAACTTAATACTTAGGCGCCGCGGTGGCACATTTTCAAATCGTTTTGTAGATATCACCAAGCTGGCTGTCATAATGACAAAGTGTTTACGAACCGGTGTCTTTATTTGTTTTAGTCTTGTCTTCTGTGTCTCCCTTTTCGGTATTGTCGCTTTTGATGTCTGCTTGGGTGACACATTTGGATTCGATTTACAGATTCGACTTCAGAATCCTTTGAGTGATATTTTATACAATTTCGTTCAACTGTCATATTGTTAAAATTTCGGAGACAAATGATGGTTGCACACAAGACCAAAACAAAATTATTAGATCGGTAAAAGATTTGATAACAAATAAAGAGATTACCAATGAGAAAAGATGGATTCTTATTTACTATCGCGTACCTTTTTTTACCCTAACTAACAACAGGGGATTTAAGTCCTGTAGATCTGCGGCAGTAGTAGCTCTGCACTTATTCCCAAAACGACGTAAAGCAGATAAGCTTGTACAAAAATTCCTTTTAGATCCGCACATAATCTCATTTGTCTTTGTTTTTATTGTTTCTGGTACACGATAATGAATTAGTTCGACTTCCTCTTTTATGTTATTTGTTTAGGGCCGGGGTCATTTTGTTTGTATTGGAGCAACTGCATATCTCATCAGAAGGGTGCGGATGTAGGGTTAGCTAAATCAATGCGATGGGCGGCTCACAAGGGGATTTATAGATTTATGTAAGCAATGTGACTTACTCGGACTTTTTATTTTGGCATCTAAAGAAAATCTTATTTCCTTTGTCTGTTTTCAGAATTCGAATGGAAAAAAACATTGACATGTGAATTTCTTATATGTAACACTTTGATGTGTTAAAAAGAGAACTGTTCAGTAGAGAGAAAAGCAATGATAAACATTCCACGCGATGTTAGCGGCCGTTTGGTGACTAACAAGGCGATTCCCGGAAGTTATAATACTTTGTTACTTTCATAAAACAAGCTTGTTGTTTCCTAAATTATAACGCTGTAATTAGGACGTTCGAGTTTCCAACGCCATTATGAAAAATAGATTTTATTTTTGGAAATTTATTTATGTACCAATGTGTCAATACTGAACAATGGTTTTTTATTATGTGTTTCTTGTGCTTAAACTGTGATATTATGTTATCATGCACTTGTAATTAGATGAACTCATTATATGGCTATCTCCTTATTGCGTGATAGAAGAGATGACAAAATGTGCAATATGTTAATACCAGGTTAACTTTATTCCATGGTCCACATGAGCCACAGAAAAATTACGCTTGATCATCTTACAGAGGTCACACAACAAAGTTGATATCACATCTGTGATGTGTAATAAATTACACATAGGACATTCACTACTGGGCATAGGCCTTTTATATAGATTACCAAAAAGACCGGTTTTTTTATTATTGAAGCTTTCTCCGCTTTTGGAGACCTCTCCTTCCACCCCCTATTTAATTAGGAACAGGGTTTTGTATTTCTTAATAATTTTTTCACTTGAATTTTTATTTTCGTTCTCGTCTACCATAGTACACAATACCTTTTTTCCTCCTTCGATCATTCTACAATTCCATCTTCCTTTCTCAATCATTCCATTCATTCCATTCACATTCCTTTCGTACATCCTCAAACGCTTCAGTTATCCATTTCTATTACAGTATCACAGTTTTAATTGGTTTAATTATTTTCTCGTGCAAAACTGCACATGCGTCCTGTGTTTTGCGAGATTTTTAATCTTTTTTTTTTCTGACAAGGTCATATGTCCATCGTGTGAGTGGGCATCTTTTGCCGCCCTTACCGCTCCTAGATCTTGACTCCAGAACCTTTAAATAACCTGTGCCATTTCTTATGCGTTGTGTGGCCTGCCCACTATCACTTCAACTTGCCGATTTGCTGAGTTTTGTCGGATAATTTTGGTTATTTTTAATGCTGCATCTTAAACGCTGCAACACTTTCTTCACCGGTAGGTGCCGGGTAGTCAGCTCTTATATCACAATCTAATACTCGAAATTTAATTTAATTTTACTAGAACTAATTGAGATGAGCTTCAACTCTTTTTAATTGCAATACTAAACCCGTTTTGAGTCGTTCAATCAGTGTTAACCTCTCGCGGGTCCTATCGCGTATCACTCCATAGATCGTCTACCTAAGCGGCTTAAGCTCGATGGCTTTCCAATCCAGTGAAATGTTAAATATTTAATGGAATCAGGCGTTATTTTACGGAAGTCCATCCTAAGTAAGAAAAAGACCAGTATTTAGCCTCTTCCGCACATGCAGTGGTAGTCGTGCAACAAAGTGCACCGCCCGCCAGCCTGCTAATAATTGCGCATGCGGCAAACAATGCGAATTACACAACTACTACCGTTAAATTACTCATCACGTGTTTCACCCTTCCACGGGGCATCTCCAGGAGTTATGTTACACCGATTAGTGCCAAACACAGAGTGAATGTTATGAAATGTTAAATGTTACGATCCGAGCTGAAGTTGCCAAGAGTTCTCGTGATTGGTTACTAAATAAAAGATTGTAGCTAAACACCTACAGCTTTCTATTTCCTCTAATCCGGTAAAACAGATAAAATTCTAGCACTAGAATAAGCAACATCTTTTTCCCGTCTTTCGATGATAGTGCTCTTTTTGTTATTGTATACCTTTGTCGACTTCTGTACACAAAATTTCTTTTACCTACTTTTGTTCTATAAAAACCTCATCGACGAAGAAGGCAAGCCGCTATTTTCCCCGTTTTTGTTATTTTTATTACGACAGATATTGATTTTTAATCTTTATTTATTATTTAATAAGTGTTACTGAGTTATCAATTAAGTAAAAAGTGGGTTTCTGT
Source organism: Battus philenor (assembly GCF_028537555.1). Taxonomy (NCBI): domain Eukaryota; kingdom Metazoa; phylum Arthropoda; class Insecta; order Lepidoptera; family Papilionidae; genus Battus; species Battus philenor. The sequence continues at coordinate 5,818,204 of NW_027181676.1, forward strand.
GCCAAGTTTTATAAAAATTCGTAGTCACAAACCGACATTTAAATTCAACTTGTTTCTCTTAATTAGTTCATTTAAAACGCTTTTGCACTTTCAGTGTTCAGAAAATCAGATTCCGACCATTGTCTGCGGTTTACAATGTTCGGAATTAATTGTAAGAAGATTTTCGTTAACTGGAACGAGGCGGACTGTATTATATTTTATTTCGCTCTGTAGCCGTCGTCAGCTTTTGATTTATAGTTTTCAAATTACGTAAGCCTAATATTATTATTTAGCAATGAATATTTATTATGTATTTATATGTTTTACACATTTTTAAATATTTTAATATGGGATTACAAGAAATTGAAAATTTTTAAAAGTTTAGTTCATACTTAAAAAAATGTACTCTTTATTTAATTTATTTTCTAATACTGTGGTCTTTGAATATTAAAAATGCCTTACTGTTCATAGAAAAGTTGATTCATTAACTAATATATAATTAACGCAGAAAAATAATGACAAAGAAATAGCACGGTTCTTGGAACATCTTTGTTGAGATCTGTCTGTATTCTGTCATTCGATATAATTAGGACGTGAAACAATTTGACACAATAATTTCTTTGTCGCCGAACAACTTTGCCATGTTTTATTTCATTCCGCCTTTTACGTCCTTTACAATTAAGTTGAATTATTTATTGCTGTGAATGTGATTTCCATTTATAATAAAGAACGTATAAGCAATGTACATTGGTATAATTTCTCGATAAAGCAACCGAAATCTGTCTAAATATATTTCTAATATTATTAATTTTCTACGCAATTTTTTGAGAATTATGTAGTTTCGTAGGAGTAATTTATGCTTATGGTACACATAATTGTTTGTTAAAATATATGTATAAATTGATATTTCTATAAATATATGTACTTAAATAAACTTTAAATATCATCTATAATTTTGGCTTGGTAAACGTTTCGTGAATATAGATGTGTTTTATACCTCTAGGTTGTTTGGATGAAATTATCCCTGATAATAAAAACTCGCATATTATTGATATATTATTTTTCTCTTTTTAATGTTTCTGTACGATAATTTTTTATGTTTCTATTTGTAAATCTATTTATTAAGGAATTTATTTGTACCAGATAAAAAAATAATAGGATAACATCGTAGTTTTAGCTCATAGACGCCCGCAGCAAGGCCTTCTCCAAAGATATCAATAATATTTTTTTGTAAGCAATGGCAATCCGTTATAATTATGTACAAAATGTGAATTATATAAGACGGTTTCCCGGGACTTGTACCCATAAGATCGCAAGTCCCAATCGTCTACCGCAGGACTATGCCCAAGGTTGCTTTATTTAATTCCATCACATGTTTGAATACAAAAAAAATATATATATATAAAAGAAAATTAGATGCCAAAATCGGAACGAAATAATAATTGCATACAATAATTATTCACGTCCCAAAACATCGATCGAATTGATTAATTCAATAGAGTTTTTATAGAATTATTTGTCAGGTAAAGAATCGATCAAAATTATTAATTATGTGTCAAAAATTTCAATAGTCAATTAGTTTTTGACCTTTAATCTTGAAAAATTATTCGATCAATTCTGTGATTCATTCCTTTTTTTTGAGAGGTCCTTTGTTCAAAACATATTTCTCGTACAATATACAAAATGAACATACAGCACATAGCAAACAAAAAGGAGCTGACTTTATTATCGATATCATTCAAAGGATAATTTAATTTGAACCGAAACATTTTTTTTTATTTTGTTGCAAATTTTCTTTTGAAATATGACACTGTTTTAAGAATCAATATGGCTTTACAATTTGAACTTGGTTTTTCTTAGATAGAGCAGTCAAGCCCACCAATATACAAGTATTGAACCATCCAAGAAGTAGTGACATTAACCACTATTTTTAAATGAGGTGAGTTTTTCCCATCGTTCTCTTAAGTGGTCTTCCCAATAAAACATTTAGAGAACTTGGTTAGATAAATCTAATAATGTTGTAGCCTTTGTTTAGTTATGACGTTTTAGTTATTATCAACTATTTTACTGTTTTCATTTAGTTTAAAAACGGTTATTTATTGTGTTCATAATATTGTCACAAACCGAGCCAGTGTGTGTTATTTACAACGAGGATGCTACAAAGTCGTGGTAATGTTATCTTAACATGGAGAATACTTTTAAATTAAAACAATGCAGAATATTGGTGTGCAATAAGTTTATATTTATTTCAGTGCCTATTTCATCACAGGATGTTTATATGAAACTGAATTTGCGAAGGCTTTATAAGTAGGATTTTTTTAATTTTTATTATACAATTGAGGAATATTTGAATGACAAAGAATCTTAGGGATTATAGGCTTCGCTTCCATCTGCTCACTTACTACGTCTTGTAACCAAAATTATTAAAAAGGATTTTGCTTTTATTCATCTGAAAGCAGATGCAAAGCAAAAATACATATATAATTGAAGTTTCATAAACGCCTGTAAGCTATGCCCATTCAAAATAGTGATTTAGCAGTTTAATTTGATTCTTAGTATATTAATTTTTATAACATTCCTTTCTTTAAAAGTTTATTTCGTAAAAACTTAAATTTAATGCGATATTATTGGTGATAATTATTTGAGAAAAAAAATTGATATTTTTCCCATCAATTTGAGATTTATTGTTTTGCTGAAACTGAGTTATCTGTTTCCCTCTTATTATTTCTAACCTAAACTTGTTATTTTCACAGTTATGATTTTTTACAGATTGATAGAGATATTCTTCTCATAATCTCATTGTTTGACATGAGGTCAGCAATAATATAACTCGTAGAAGTCGCTTCCATAGTTAGCTTGTGTTGTTAATGCCAGCCCTGCGGAGTAATATAGGCGCCGTAGCTTCACATTACACCCAACTACGCTCATGAACATCCACTGCAGTATCTTGCACATTTAACTAATACTGTTATTAGATGTCTTCACACATCTGAATTACTCTGTAAATAATTTTTAATTCTGACAAAGGGAGTTATACAAAAAATTAACTTCCAGACGAAGTATCATTAAAATTGTATCATTATTTCGGCTTTATCGATTATAGCATTGATAGAAACTTTTAAAATGTTAGAAAGGTCGGTAAAGGTGATCATCAATGCATTGCAAGAACGCCACCTCAAACTCATTACGTTTTCTTCATCCCAGACCATTTTACCCAGCACATCTACCTACAACGAGATGCACCTGGCACCTGCACGCTAAATTCACGGAAGGCTGTAAAGTTACGTCTCCAATAAGATTTATTAATCTGCTTAATTATTTTTTTAGTTTAAATTTGAAGACGTCTCTATTTTTTTTTTTCATTTTAATAATTTTAAATTCTGTATTATGCATTCTACGTGTAATTTTTAAATTCTAAAAATTATCGTCAATAACATTTGTTTAAAATTTCTATATGATAATTTAGTGTCTCTGTAAGTATTTTAAAAATAATAAACAACCGGATGTGTCAAAGCAAAGGGGACCTTACCCAAAACTTTTAAAAAAATTAAATTTTTAGATAACCTAAAGCAGAATTGTTCTAATCATCCAAAGAATAAAAATACGACCTTCCTGATCTTTAATTCATTTTCAAATTGCTTATAAAAATCACCTTAAAATTAATTTTTAAAAATCTTATAGTTTGCGTTATTAATCTGTCAATAAAACAATAAGAAAAAATACAAATAAAATAAAAGAGATTGATGACACCTTAATAAAACTATTTTATTACTATTAATTTAACTACATTTTACTATAAAAAGCAATTGGCAGTAAAACATTTAAATATTTTAAAATATAATCCTTTGTCTTTTTAATGTACCTATATATCATAAATTTCTTTTTCTAGTCTTTATCAGTGTTAAATGGATCGTGTTTGCATAATTACGTTCACCTGAATTTGTATTTTATTGTATATCTATTGAAGCATGACTTTTAACCCACAAATTCAAGTTCTAAGTATTTAAAAACAAATGACGTACCAAAACCAAGTTCCCAGTATCCTAATTGAAGCTCCGTATAGTAATAAATAACAATTAAGCCATTCATGGCGCAAAGACGTTATTCATGATAACAATTATTCAGTACAGGCAGACGTTGTACTTGCAGCGATGGCCTAATTCCATTATCACATCAGTTGCGACATGGAAAGATTTATGTGCATTATGACATCATCACATTTATGAAAGCGTCCTAGATTTATTGTAGCCTAGTTTCCCGCTGAAAGGTTTTAGATGTGTGTACTGATAGAATTAGTATCGTAAATGTTAAACTTAGAATGAATTAATCATGTGTAATATAGCATTGAATAATTCATTGTTTATCCTGTAACAAGTTTCAATGTTTGTGCAAAGCTTTGTTGTTTTCGTTACGGCTTTCTTCGAGTAATCTAAAAAGGTTTACTTTATCTAATTAATATGAATACCGAAGTATGGGTGCCAAATCCATCAAGTGACTTATTCTCTCCAAATTTACTTGCGCTAATGATGGTGCCAAATCCGATAGCAAATTAGTGTGTAGCTGCTCGAGTTGAAACTCCTGCAGGCATCATTCCTTCCTATGAAGAATAGGCTAGGCATTTGCGCCCTATCCCATCAAACCCGCAAATTGGTTTATTCCAATAAAGCAACTGTAATCAGTAGTTAAAAAAATAAATGTAATGATGGCGGGTATCATCTATTCTTATTAATGAGATACGAATTATGATTACACGCCATCATAATTCGTAACTTATTAATAAGAATAGATTTAGCAAAATTATTTGCATCAAATTTTGATGAACTTGATACAATTGATGTGTCAACAATGATTAATATTAGCCATAAGCGTCAAATGAAAAGAAATCATTATAATTTAGAGGTAATAAAATCTATTCCAAGATTTTAAAAAACTATAGTTGTTCCAAATCTAATATTGACTGGAAATTTCTTCTTCAATGGCAGACAACTCGAGCTGCTCGAAAGCATATTCATTTCATTTTCTACTTGAAGTCAAACGCTCAGCACAGTTTCCCGATTCCATACGGGATTAAACTCTTCGTGATTTTTCCGAGAAAAGCCAGCGAAAGCTATTTAACTTTCCGGGCAAATAATACCACCCTATCGCGCTCCAATTTGCATGCGTGAATGTGAAATGCAACAAACTCAGTTTGCATTCCAGTTCGATGCATAATAAACATAATTACGTGCTTTCTACTTAAATAATACTAGGCAATTTGATTTTGAATCATTTTTATTACTGGTTCGTCCCAGTAGTAGATACGTCACTAGACTAATACAAAAAATGTTAAATTAGGAGTCTGAATTGTGTTTTTTTATGGCTTCCGTTATTTTGGAGCTCTCGTATACACCTATCTGGTTTTGGACCGGCCTTTACATTTTTACAATTCTTTTCACGCTGTCAATTATTGGTATAATAGTCTATCATACGTCATAACATCTTTCTCCCATTTTCATTTATACTATAATACAATTCTCTTATACTCCTTTTCAAATCATGTTCTTTCCATGCATTGCCTATCTCCTTTCGCCTCACTCCACAATTATCATAGGTACTGGTGTGTATAAATCACAGTTTATTGATATTGCTTTTATTAATACTTTGCTGTTTATTTTCTTATATTATAATCGTTATCTCATTTTTACACAGCAGGTTTTTAAGTTTATCGCATTATTATTATTTTTTTTACAATTTATAGTTATCTTCATATTTTGTTTACAATTCTTGTTTTACTAATATTTTGATTTCCTCCTGTTGGCTTGAGGTTTAGACTGTATATTCTAGCGATGAGAGATTTTTATTTTTAATAAACCCTCAGTTGTAAGCTGAGTACGAACTCGTAATAAAGGGTCATAATCGTCGTTTCAGCCTATAGACTCCCACTGTAAAATCATCCCCGAAAATATCTCTAGGGGATATGCTATAATTGTCACGCTTGGTAGGCGGGCTGCTGGTCGTAGTGTGGTATTACGGTACGCAGAGGACGCTGCTGCCCAGTATCTTGAGACTTGTTTGTAAGCAGTGACAATATATGGATATTTAATATGTGACTATATCGCAGTAATCGAACCTCCGCCTTATGTTGCCAGTCTCAGTCCTTTACAGTTGGGCAACCACTGTTTTAATAAAGGATGGGCCATAACAAAATGCACTTTTGAAAATAATATTATAAAAGTACACATTTTGCTTTTATGGATACACATTATTCATACGTTCCTAAAAACATTTTCCTAAACAAAAGAAATAACGTATTTTTTTTAATGAAATTGTCAAGATGTTCGGCTCATCCTCCATCCTCCATCCTCGGGGACGTTCTCCCAAGTGACACTGAAGGTTTACAAAAACGCACCTGCATATTGGAACTGCTGACATCTCATATCATTTTTTCAAATATTTTGCTATGATTAGTCAAGTGTTTTAGAAGAGTTAAAGAAGATTCTGGCCTTGCGATGTTTCGTTTAAATTAAACAAGTCGATTAATTTTGTCTTCGCGGTATACTTCTTCGATATGACTTATCTTTGGAACGTTTCTCGTACGACGTCTATGCTGGCATTAGAGCTGTGTCAAGTGACTCCGCCTTATTGGAACCAAGTCATGAAGGTATTTTAATTGAACTTTTGGAGCCTTGGTTGCAAGAAGTAAAAAAATATAAGTGAATTTTGTTATGGCTTCTCTCATATTTCACCATCAAAGGTTAAATCAATTAATAAGCAGATTATAACTGTATTGCTTTTAATCGATTATTATTCTAATTTATCGTATTGTTATTGATTTCAATTATTATAATTGTACTTACCGGCACTGATTTTTTATTTTAATTTTATTAAAAAGAAACGTTTTCATGTTATTTTGCACAAGAGTGGATAACGGCAGCCTTTTTGTTTAGCAGAAAACGAGCGGTGTTACTTTCTCGCGTGATTGCAAACAGCTTTCAAGTGGATTGCCTACTAGAATTCAATTTGCGATAGGTTTTTTCCCGGCCTCATAATATGTGAACTGTTTTTATGCGACAGTTACGCCAGCGAGGCGGAGAGACGTCGCCTCTACTGGTTTATCAGATCTAGAAAATCAAGCAAGAGTTTGAATAAAACTAACAATACGTTCTAAGCAATATATACTCCCTTAATTAAAAATAAATAGGATCATTCATCCAATCATTACATCGATTTTACACAATCCCTGTATTTTAACTTTCGGATTAGACAGATTCCTAATCGCTTAACAATATTGTATTATGACTGCGAAACTTATTAAGAAAATTAGAAAAATCCCGAGAAAAAATTAGAAAAACGATTATAAATTATTGGAATAGTTTTATTAAACTCACTGAACTAGTTTTTTAATTGTTCCAGCTACCAGACGTCTACTGCGAGAAGGGTTTACTATACCAGGATTCCGCGATCCCAATACCGGAATCCCGGACGATTTTTGTCCGGTATTAAAAACCGGTATTCATGTAAAAATACCGGTATTTTGGTATTACATTAGTTGATAAAAATTTAATTTATGCATAATATAAATATTAATCTAAATTTAAAGATATTAATATTATTTAATAAATACTCTCAATTTTATTATGTATTTTGTTTCTTTAATTATAATGCTATACGAGCCTGTTACATGTAAAATGTAACATAAAATTTGATACTCCTACTCTCTATGTAATAAAATAAATAATATCTACTCATTTCGGAACAATATTTATCGGATTTCAAATATTATTTGTTAACAAGTCAATTTAACTACAGGTTAAAAAAATCAAAATCAAATACCGGTATTCAGATTTTAGTTCGGTATTGTGAACCCTAACTGCAAGGCACACGTCTACCCCAAAGATATCTATGGGGGATATACTAATATATAATAATCGCTACGCTTGCCAGGCGGGATGGCGGTCGCAGTATGGTCCTATAGTACGCAGAAGACGTAGTTGCCCATTCTCTGGAAATTGTAAGCAGGGGAAATGCTAATTATTCCGTTTTCTTTACTTCAATTGCACCTTTAAAACTTGTTTCTTATTGAACCTTTTTGTTATTGACACAAATACATATACTGTTATAAAGATATAGAATTATAAGCAGAGGCATTAACATGTATGTTTATATATAATAGAGTAAATAAAAATCAGTAGTGAAAGTAGATAGTAGTAAAAAAAGTGGTTTCAAGAAATTCAGTGGTTTTGAAAAAAAACAAGCAAACATATAAGTACGTTTTTGTATTAGAGCAGCAAGAAATATCAGTATAAGAACTTTCACGCAAATTTTGTGTTAATTTATTTATTTATCACCAATATTCTGTTTTTTTTGTTAAAATGTCTGTTGAAATTTTTCATTATTTATACTATTCCTTTTAATAAATATTTAGTTTATTCACTCCAATCTGGTGAATAGTCAAACCATGATATTTGAATTTTAAAAAAACAACTAAGCGGTGAATGTTTTCACCCCAAAATATAATATATTGCTTCTCTTTCTTCCACGGTAACCAGTCAAGGGTAATTTGGTGTTAAATTCACGGCTCATAAATTTCGTATGTGCGAAGGGTTGTGATTAGTGTGTATTATAATCTGGTGGCTCTGAGGATACGGCGGCTGTTGACCCTTTTTATGGAGCAATTGTTTGTACACTCACTTCTTATGTTTAAACTTTGTTAAATCGTACTCATTTTCATTCAAGGACTAAAAACCGTGTAAATAAGTGCAAATTTGATGCTTCTCTATCTTTTGCAATATATCAGAAATATCGTGATCCTTATGAGTTATGGGGAGTACTATACTCGGGATTCTATAAGATCGAATCTGATGTGAGGAGATCCGTAGACCAAATGTATAGCTTTTAGCCAATTGGCAAATTTAATTGTAAAATATAAAAGTGGGCAAACAACTTATGAAGCAGATCATCATGTTCAGGCACAGTATAGTACCCACCAGGTAGACAGAAAACCTGTTTAAGGTCGTCAGAAGATGATACTAGATACAGGCCACTTCTAACCAGTCCTATTGGAAACATAAGTGGGAGCTGTAGATCTAGCAGTAAACATCCTACGTCTGAATGATGGTGAACATGGTAAGCTCAATTATTTATTTTTACTTTTAAGATCGAGTAATATATTTACAATTGTAGTTTAATCGGATTTATGATGATCAGTATTTATGTTTTTAAAAAGAACAAATTGCAGTTTCAAAGCTCCCTATCCTAACAAAGAGAGTAATAAAAAACTGGTAAAGACAATTTTAACAACTGTGTTGTTGAAAAAGCTAGAAAAAAATGTGGTCGTATATAAGAAGAAAATTATCTGTCTCTGTAAGCTACGGTTAGAATGATAATTGCGCACTTCATAATAGTCAATTATGAATGTGTTATTGTGTTAAGGAATGATGGATGATTATACAACCATTGTCCATGTTTTGGTAGAAAGAAAGAGTTCATAAAAACAGGAAACTTTGTGTCAAATAGAGGTAGTTTGGAACCTCCATCTCAAAGTGGAGTCCTATTTAGTTTCATATAAAAAAAAATTTAAACAATTTTTCACCCTAGAGCAGAAAGCAATGTGATTTGCTGCTATTGACAACAATCAAATAGCAATTGCTCTATTTATCACATCAAAGTAATGTGCGAATTTGTTCAAATGTCTTCTGTAGACTTTTGCAGCAATTACTATCATTTCGCGGTCCGCTGCGCCCAGGATCTTTCTGCTCGGTTACCCACGCACTTCCAACTAATGGCCCTCGTGCTGATTGTTTCACCATCAATTTTGCATATGGAGCAAAAATTTTCCCGTCAATTTCATGCCGTTATCGGCCTAATCACGCACACGCATACAGCTGACTGATTAAGCAATTTCCCGCTTCAATAACCGCGCGGACCGCGCCCGCTTTTTACTACAATATGTATGTACACCATATGTAATTCATCGCGTTTCCTGTTCGCCGATTGTTCAACAAATTTATGGATGACAGATTCTCATTGTACCTGTCAAATGAGCAACTAAATGGATACTGAACTTAAAAATAAGCCTTCGTATTGTTCAATAAATGTACAAATCAATATTTCAGATTCAATAGGAGCTTCTAGAAGGAGGAGATTTCTAAAAGTCAGAATTACATATAAAATTTATGACAAAACTTACTTATTACCAACGTACTTTCTGAAATATTTACATCAATATGAACACACATTTCTTATTTATTTAACCTAATTAGTCGAGAGGCGCGACTAAGTGTAATAAGAAAAATTAAACACTATACTATAATATATACGTCGCACTATTAAAACGACAAATTTTATCACCACAAACCACCTTAGTCGGAAAGTTTAGTGATTAATAAAGATATTCATTTACACAGTAAAAAAATTAAACATAAAACATTAATTTTTAAAATAAATTATTAAAAAAATTTCAAATTTAGATTTCCAAAACAGTATTATTCCATTATCATTTGTAGTAATTCCAAAATTAGTCCAGATATAAATTAAAGTGAAATTCGTATTAAGTAAACTTTGTGATACTCAAAAGGGAGCTCGAACCCTTTGCCCGGGCAAAAGTAGATCCATTTTGATATAGTAGTCCAGAAATAAAATTAATTATAAAGTAACTTTCAAGATATTGATTCAGCGAACTAAGTAACTCAAACAGTTCAATATGTTGTGTCTTAAAATAGGTTTGCTATATTTATAATATATATATTTGTAAAAGTAATGTTTATTATAAAAACACAAGTGAAAGGAAATATTGTGATTTTATCGTATTATGTTGTGTGTATTCTGCATAATATGTAACATAAAAATATTTACTAACAAAAGTCCCTCAATTCATGTTTAATTAGATAATAGATAACTTGTTGGTAATTAGTTGTATTATATTATATAACATATATAAAGTAACAGGGGCGTACAAACGTGTACGACCCCGAAATAATTGTTGCAAGGATCGAGGAAGTCGAAGTGACTCCATCCCATTAAACTTTCCGTTCGAAATGCTCTTTGCAGGCGGATAATTTGCATGTGCATTGTCAAACCGTATCGGGAGTTCGGAATGAGCCTGGCCGCTGGCTGACTACGGAATAAACTTTTGTCGTTCCCGTATTCCGCTGAATCTACATTAGCTGTTCTCTGCCGATAGAAGGAAGTTAATTGGTTAAATCGAAAGAAAAGTTCTTTAAAGGAAATTACTAAATCTATTTAAAATTTATGTCTTTAACATAATTTCTTCTAGAAAACCAATTGAGAAATAATAAAGTTAACGAGAAACTACTTGTCGGCATTAAATGAATTCACCGTGAGAGTACCGGGCTTAGTTGAATAGAGATGTACCGTGTTATAGCTTTAAAGAAGCCTTTTGGTAATATATCGGACTTCACCTTCACCGATCAGATTCCTCTCTCTACATTACCAAATTTGAAATGATTCTACTATTTCGTTCGTTTCGTTTTTAGTTGTTATATCTCTCAGTCCTACAAAGTCACTAGTCACTACAAATTTATTCAGAGGGGTTTTCATTAAATAGTCGTAGAATTTATTTACGTTCACTATGTGGGCTATAGGTAAATTTGTTTCCCAGGTAACATGAAGTTCTATAAGGAATAAGTCCGGTCCAAAAGACGTTACTATCTTATCCTCAGGAAATTTATATTATTTCTCGTACTACTAAGAACACTTGGAATTATTTAAGATTTTCAACATAGCAGATAATTAAAAAACTGTCAGTAAATACTACAATATGTAACTTTGTTAACTAGTTAAACAGTCTTAAACAAAGAAAGCTAAAACTTATACAACTAAGAGAACGAAGCATACGTAATTTTGGTACTAGCCATCTTCATTATAATATTTACTTCTCCTTCATTAATAAACGCAAACATATACCGTGATACTGTTTTTAAGGTTAAAGTTAAACGTACTCAATAATATAAGAGTTATGCACATTTTGGTATTACTTGGAACCCTGAACGTAAATATACATATAGTTTGACGAACACTTGTTTCTAAAACGGTTTTCAAATATCTAGCCAATCTTTCTGAAATTAAAAAAAAAAAAAAAACGAAACGCTCGTGTATGGACTAACGGCCATGCATGGCAAAATTAAAAATTCCAACAAAAGACGTATGTTTTAGAAAATTCCTAACGAGGACTTGGCGATAATTGAAATAACAAACTACAAAGCCGTGCAGCTGACGTATCGAGTGACGTTTAATTTTAGTGCGCTAAAAGAACAACGCAGTAGACAAAGTAGTGTTTATAACCTATTCCAAAATAATTTCTAGCTAACTACTACTAATTTAATATAAAAAAAAACTGATATTACATATACAACTTGAAATAACATCAGTTGGAAGTAGTTAAAAAAAATAGTTATGTATAACAAACATGTCATACCTTTCTCTATTCATCATAAATTAGTAACGTTTTAGTGATCAACTGTATATGATATCACAATCGCTCTCATGTAATGTTTGTACATTTGGAATTGTATTGAACAAAACCTAAGTACTAAATAAAGTGTGTAGGATTTTTTAGGCGATAATAGAGCTTAGAATGAATTGTTACTGAATCAAGAATATTGTAAAAGTGACTACAAAACAGTTGTTTGTGTTGTGGGCTCTGAAGGATAAGTATAGAGGAGTTCAATTTAAATTTAGATAATTGGGTTCTTCTTGTATTTTTCTAATGGCTTAGATGATAACTGTAAATGATCTTTTGTAGGCATGAATGAATAAAGATGATCAAATGTCAGCTGCATTATCAATTTAAAGTGCTCCAGTTATTAAAAAGATCACCCAGAGAACGATGTCAAACAACCCAATCCAAAATTTCGAATTGTTCTTTTTAGACTCTGTTTTGAATTCCAAACGAACCCTTGGTACTGCAGAGAACATTCGCCGTAACTAATTGCAGCAATACAACCTGGTCGACAAATGCGATTTGAGATAGGAGTTTGTGTATGGTGTGATTTTAGTAACAAAAAATCACTTTCGTATTAATCGTATTAAAATTAATATCTGTATTTTAACCATAAACTATTTTTATTATAAATGTTAAGTCAAACATTTATTTCAATTTGAGCTGATTGCTTTCATGCACGTCACTATTGATGAATCCTTCGAATATCAAATTTTTCTTTGCTTTCATTGAGTTTCTTTTCTACGCTAAAAGTAACGCGTAATGAAAACTTGAATTACATCATTTTCTGTTTTTGTTAAAAATCACGAGTTTATCAGCTTTTGATGTCTGTTAAACACAACCTAAATGACGCAGTTTGCTCAAAATTTGACAGTAGGGTAATTATTAGATGGTGGTAGACACAGTACTCGTATTTTAACTTTACAAAATGTGTAGGAATGAAATACCTCAAAAAAGACAGCCAATTCGAATTATCAACTATAGACTAAATAGTCAAATAAATTCCTATTATTTATCAACTCATTTTTCCAAGGCAAAATTTTGATTTCGCTTAGTAATAGAATTTTAAAACTTAACATGAAATTATAATAAATTTATGCAGAAACAATAATATTTATTTTGTGTTCCGCATTCTAATTATAGAAATTTCACTTCTTCGTTATTAAAGCGTAAAAATGCTACTAAAGAATAATCGATAAAAACAAATAAGTTCGAACAAAGTCCAACAAGGCGAGCCTTTTAATATTAAAACTTCAGAAAACAATTCGTTTTAATAATGGAACAGAAATGCCCGCGAGAAGCGTGGAGCAAAATAAAGTATTTAGAATGGAGCAAAGCGCAGTTTATTATGAAATTTATCGTTACTCAGACTTCGAGAGCTGATTATTAATTTTTGCGGTACTGAACAGCGCGATTTGCACTTTTACAAACCATAATTTACGAGCTCCGTGGAAATTTTTGCGGTGACCGTAATTAATATATAGATGACTACCACCGTTGCGTATGAAAATCAATTTTAAAAGTTATGGGACTCTTGGCAAAGAAGACGTCAATTTTACAAGGTTACTAACGTCACGTACATCTTCTGCTTATATTGAGAACGTTCGGTGAGGTCCACGACTGGACATAGTCCTGTCTCTAGAATTACTATAAGAACTGTGGAAAGCGGCTTGCAGACAGCATCTTTCGACGATCTTAACAAGGTCGTCTATCCAACTTGTGGGTGTATCCTACGTTACGTTTTCCGGTCCCATGTCTCTAGTGTAGAACCTGAAAGTCTATGGTACGTACCATATTCAAATAAAATCAAAATTTTAAAATATCAGCATGTAACTGTCGCCTTTATTAGAAAAATACAATGAATAAAAATAGCTCTTAAGACTGAAATATTAGTTGTAATGGGTTAAAAGTCTTAGATACTTTACGACTTAGATTACAAAGATCGCATACTCAATGATTATTATTATTTTAAAATACATTCAATTTTTACAGCGTATTCTTAAAATCCCATCAAAGTAAATTAAGTTTCCGTAATGGAACACAGAACACGTAGCTATTTTATTGTAATATAAAATAACATTCCTTTTTCAATATAAGGTTGAACCGTAAAATTTCATTTTCTACCGGTTACTTTGTTCATTGAAATGCACTTATGCTAATATCGTAGCATCACAAAGGCGCAGTGGCTGTGCCGTAGACTTGCCCACACATTTGAATAAGCATTTACAATAAACAGGGCAAAATGCATTAACGTTGGTTTAAATTTTAAAAACGTCTCATAGAGTGTTATGTATGGGCACTTAAGCGCATCTTGTGATATCATTAAGAGAGTCGCAGAGAGCTCTGGGGCCAGATTAAGTCTTGAGCAGCATTTCTTAGCTCTTAGTTGCTAAGACCTTTTTCTCTTACGACGCTCGTGCGTAGTTTAAAGAATTAAAACACGGCGGAAATTTCCCTCTTGGGATCATGGAGGCATGCTTATCATGATTAAAGTATTTCTAGAAATTAAACTATTTAACTTGAAACAGAATACTAATATAAACAGTTATTTACAGCTGATATAAATTTCCGACTTTAGTTATTATAAAATAAAGGGTAAATTTGAGACTTGACATCTAAATTACGAGAACAATATTATTTTTCATTAACTGAATGTAGATAACTTTTTTTTAAAGTAACAAGCATTTTTATTTTACTTTTAAGGCACACCGATAAAGTAAACACAAAATATACCAAAAAACATCTTAAAATTGGTCCATGCATTAATGATATCTGCGCAAAATGCTGTTTAAATAATGGATAACAAAACCGTTATTTTAAATTAATACATATAAAAATTAAAAATACAAGCAAAACAAAAAACTAAA
Organism: Battus philenor; assembly: GCF_028537555.1. NCBI lineage: Eukaryota > Metazoa > Arthropoda > Insecta > Lepidoptera > Papilionidae > Battus > Battus philenor. Next base: position 5,833,489 of record NW_027181676.1, read on the forward strand.
CAAAAGAAATAAGGCAGTGGTAAGTCAAGGCAGAATATACACTGAATTAACAAAATTATATAACAGCCAGGAGTCGCATATACAAATATTACCAAAAATATATCTTCGGAGATACTTTATCATTTAAAAGTTGATTTTACAAATTCCTCCTGACAACGTAATACATTACTCAAAATCTAAAATTATATTTATTAAGATAAAATAAAAATTACGCATGGCAGATATGACGAATGAGATTGTATACTTTTACCTGTCTTACAATAGGTCTGTAAAAATAACCATGTAGGTAAGAACCTGTAATAAAATATCAACATGCATAGAGGCCGGGTGATTCACTAAGACTGAATATGAATCTTAACTGTTCAAAACAGCCTCGTTCTCCTTAACACTAATCTCCGCAAACGCCTTCACTGTTTATCTCTGCTGGAAATGCCTGGCTGCATCCGAAATAATCCCTCGCTTGTACTAGGACTGAACCATTAAAGGCATTAAATAAATCCAGGCTATACTTACCGAGGGTGGGCGTTCAACACGGTGAAGAATCACCAATTTGTTATTGCCATACAGAGCTTAGGACAGTGCAAGATGGAGATTTTATTGTAGGAACATAATACGAGCGATGCCAGTGCGTGGATGCGGTGGCAATAAGTCCCTATCCAACAAAAGCTGCCAGGAGTCGACTCCCACGCTCACCCTGATTGTCTCATATAGAAGACAACTTAAATAAAATTACGACGAAAATAACATAACATAAACCATTAACTTTTTAACAAAAAAACATATCACTATTGTTAAATCGATGCACTTTATTGATTGAATAAACTGTTCTTAAATAAAATAAATACCTATTTATAGCTGTGTGCATTTATCGGCTGAAATGATGTTGATGATCTAAAATAAAAAATAAATAACTTTTACGATTTACATTTGAACTTTTTACTTTTGTTACACTAGTATATCAGCTTTACCATTTGGAAGGTTGCAGAGATGGATTGATGGAGAGAAATATGACAATTTGAAAACAAAAAACAAATTTTCGTAATGTATTTTTAATTTGTAATATCGTTAACATGGTTTTAGTAAATTTTTTTAAAAAAAACCGGAAATCGATAAAACAAAACTTAGAAATATAGCGGACATCAAAGAAATTGTTATTAAAGAATGATGTCAATCTGTTTGATAACCATAAAAGCGATGAATATTGTTATAAAATCAGAGTAGGAGACACGCATTTCGTGGAGCTCAATCCCGCGCAGCTTAGCTTGATATCGAATTGCAAATGGCCACGGAAAATGTTGCATTTAACGCTTCGCCAACTGCGAATGACTTCTATTACGCTGCGTCTTCACAACGCCGAATATATTTTTTTTAAAAGAAAGTTTTTTATTTCTATTATTGCATTTGGCCATATTTAAATATCCCAATTAAAATCAAATCAATCAAATTCTTTTTTATTCGAATAGGCTGACATAAGAATTAACAATGTATAGCATTGTTATTCTTCCAGGAAGCTACCACCATCTCATTCGCAGAAAAATCTTTTTTTAATTGCTATATTTTGTAAACGAAAAATATGTAACCAAACATGTAATTTCTATAGCTATTTTAAGCGGTATCAATTACATATTACAACTTTGCAGCAATGGAAAAAATCCATATTGAGTAATTACTTAATTTATTACTAAAGAAAATAACAAAAACGTCTTATTTTACTGTCACAAATATTGAAATACTTTTGTTATTAAAATGACTTCAATAATATAAGTGAAAATTATTACTATGGATCTTTTAATTTTTAATCAACTGCAAGAAAATAATTTTAAGTGTAAGATTATAAATTCGCCGCATAGGGGTCGCACCTTACTAGTGCTTGCAATCAGGCGAGTCCACGCGACAGAGTGCGGTTGCAACACAGGCTAACCTCGTTCTACTGGGGTGGTTTAGAATATCAACAATACTTAGATGAACGTGCCGCCCTCCTACGTCGACCGATGCACTGCTTTTACTAGATGAAATTTCACAATAGGAGCATTAAACAGAAATTGACCCAGAAACTTGACAGTTGTCTCCAATTATAACTTAGATTTACTATCAACTAATTCTAAGAGTTATATTAACGAATAAAGTAAATCTTCTTGTTATACATTTTTATTATATGAATGAATAAAGATAAATTTTGCTCGAAAACGACAGACAAAAAACATGCCTAGAATTAAAATTATATCTAGAATTTAAATTAAATATTATATAATCAAGAATAAGAATATTGTTTTAAGTGTATATTGGTGAATTTTGTTTCTTCATTAACATCATGTCAGCCGATAGACGCCCACTGCAAGGCATAGGCCTCCGCCAAATATCACTTCCCTAATCGAGCGACTTCCCACAACCACGACTATGTCGTCGGTCTGCCTAGTGAGGGTCTTACACACACCACGTCTACTGTCTCGTGGTTGCCACACGATAATGTTTCAGTTCCAACAGTCGTCGAATACACGAGCAATGTGCTCCGCCCACTGCCACTACAGACCGGTGACCTTTGTTATACAGAACTCCTTTTTACTGGCATTAGGAAGGAAAGAATTTTTTTTTTAGTTTTGAAACAAACTGGACCGGTTAGAAACAGCTTTATACATGTTACATTATTATTAATTCGTTAAATAATTTTAATGATATACTAGAAGTATTCAAGACCTTGGAAGTATATCGTATATTTCATAATACATTTAGTTTTCAGTTTCGGAAAAATATGTTTGCGCGTCGAATACTTAACAAACGTATGTTGAAAACAGTGATGAAAAGTAAGGATTCTACAACTTCAGTACTAACAGAAGAAAATAAACCAGATCAAGAAAACGGCGTGGTTACAATTCAAGTAATTGCCGGACCACAAGTTTAACTATAACTGCACCCATAACCGTTTCGTCGGAATTTGTTCCAAGTAAAACATTAAAGTTATATCTGCCGTACTGGGTACGGAAATTGGCCGCGAGATGGCGCTCACTCAAAGTTTAAATAAAGTTATTAAGACTTAGCGCATTACTTTTTACGATTTCGTATTTAATCATATCAGTTTTCTTTAAAGTTCGCGCTACAACTGTATGTTAATTCTTATCAAAGTTTAAAAAGAAGTGTTGAATAAAATGAAATTCATAAACTCCTTCTGTATTATGTATGAATTGGTTCGAGATAAAATTATTTTTAAAAACTATTTTAATTTTTAATACAACAACTTTGAAGCAAAATTTGCCTGTAAGACACAAACATATTTTAATAACAAAAATCAAACTTAGATTATCATGAACGTTTTAACTAAAGTTGAACATTATTCCGTAAGTAACTATATACAGGTTGATTGTTTTCAGTTGTAAACACTTCAAAGGGTTCAATGAATAACTTATTTGTTTGCAATTAATGGAACACTCTATTCAAAAATCGATGATTTAAGAAATATCAATAAATGAAATTCGTTAAAACCCTTTTTAAAATCGAATTAATACATATTTAAATTAATTCTTATTTCCAATTTGCTTCTGCAGAATTTGTACTACAAAAGTTATTGGCATTCATGTCCATTCCAATAAAAAAAAATGCAGCATATTTTAGAGTAATCACTTCATGTAGCATGATTGGAAAAAAGCTAAATAAAATCAAATGTGACACCTTTATCTCTTTAAAGTTTTTACAGTTATCACCAATCAACGCTTGAAACACTAGCTTGTATTTCAGAGACGAAGAACGGCTCAGGCCAGTTTTGTGTAATCAAGGACTATACATATAAATTATATGTACATGTATATGTATATATGGTATACGTAAGTAGGTTGAGAACGAATATTCCTGATTATCAAGATAGGCCAAGCACCAAATGTGTAGTTAGGAATTATATTTAATACGTTAAATAAACAAAACAGCTAAACTGAGGGATCCTGAATTTTACCTACTTCACAGCGGTTCTTAGGGCAAAGATAGATAAACAGACAGATATTTCGGAAGTTTCCTTAACGTTAATGTTTGCCTTGCAATTAGGACACAAACAAAACGGTATTAGGAAGATCATAGACATTGCCGCTTCGCCCGTGGCGCTTCTCTCCCCTATTAACTTGCTTATATTTAAAATTATGCCTTCGTGATGTTGGGGAGATATGAAAGCGCAGCCTCGAGGGTGTCCTTATGTAATCTTTGACCCGGGCACTTTACAGTCAAATCTTTGTATAAGGGCCAATTGCATTTAAATGCCTTCAGGGAACAAAATTAATAACCTGTATTACAAAAATGAAACGGAAAATTGTACTTAACCTTAATTTTTATAATTATTTGAATATTAACAGACTTCCATAATTTAAATAACGTATTTTGAAGGTAATATCAATTTTTGATATGTTTTACTCTCCATTTTTCTTATAGGAGATTAAATGTATACATTTATAACTCCAAAATGATTATTAATGAATAATTATACTTTACGCGATTTTATAATTTTAGACTGTTTTAGTAAAAAAGTAATTATAACAAATTAAATTACAGTTAGATAAATTATTTATGAAATAGTTGTAAATCGAAATATATCAGAGGGGTTGTGGTTTTTAAATTTTGTCAATTCGTATGGCTTAACTAGGGGGATAATTTGTGTTAATATTTACAATGTTAATTAGACTGCGATTGCGTAATCGAGTCAACGGCCATGAGATGGAACGTCGTGTGGCTCAACAATAAGCCCCCTTGAAGCGTAGCACGTGCATGTCACGTGACCTGCCGGATTAAGCCAGCAGGACTTTGGATAATTAACTGCATAAAACGACAGCAATGGTACACAATCGGTGGATCAGAACCTATTTGTGCAAGAATGAATTGCACATATCGTATTTCTGTCGCTTAAATTCAGGTATTAATTGACAGTGTTTAATATAATCAAAAATACCCCTGATTATAATTTTATTAGCAGATTTATTCAGAATTTTAGCCATATACCTCCACATAGATATAGACTACACAGTAATCTTACAAAAGGATCGGTTGTAAGCGGCCTACATAAAGTCCTTTATGAGTCAACTTCCTTCACTGCGCTCGCCGTTTCGTGGTCTCCAACCAGAACATTAAAACCCCAGCGACCACCTGTTCTGCACACTATGTTGTCTATCTACTGCTACCTCACCTTATTGCGTCTGATTATTAAGTAGTTAAGGTAAGGCGAAATTTTATAGTATCAAATAATAAATAACCAAACATGTTTTATTTTTAATATATACTACTAAAGTATATGAATGAAGAATCCGTACTACTATCGTTAATTTTTTTTAATACAAGAAAAAATCATTTAAAGCATAAATAAATACGAGGCTTTAAAATCTAAATTTGAATTTCAGTTAAAAACCACCCGGATATACCTTTCATAAACTTTTTTGAAAGACATTTTTGATCCCTTAGCGCTTCGCTTTGACAGTAATATAATATTTCCTAATATTATGTTACGAAACTTCAGGAGACCAAAAGGGCTTCAATACAATTTTATCGTGTCAAATTTCTTAGCCTTTTGAATTGTAACGTAAGAACATTGTCAAAGTCAAGTGTAAGGCAAATCCCTTGATTGAAGAAATTTGTCTTGTGCCCTTACGTTTGAGGGGTTGATAAATACAAATGACTTTACTTTCGGGGTGTCTGTTGAGTTTTCTTTAAATGTTTACGAACATTTTGACAGAGATTTGTTGAACACGGGTCCTTTTGGGGGCTCGTAACAAAATTAGCGAAAAGTGATAAAGAGCTTGGGGACATAATTTATGAAGTTTAAACATTAAGTAGACTTTTAATTAAATATACATAAGATTATAAACAGAAAACCTATTGAAATCTATTCTTAAAATCAGAACTTGGAAAAACCGAACAACTCTCAAAATCGGACGTTAAACGTAGACCGCTTCTAACCGGTTCTTTTGAAGATCTGTAGGCAGAAAACTGGACGTTCTACTGCTGAAATTATGATGATGATTATAAAACAGATGATGCCTGTTTCCTTTTGATTATCTGTTTGTGTCTAGTTGTGATAGTATTATTTATTTAGGGCATACTTATGAATAGTAAAGCACAGCCTTTTTTTATTAGACGGCCACTGGGCATTCTAGAATATGATATTTCATCATAAAACATAAAATCTAATTGCAAAATTATATTTTATTGCTTTGTATATTTATAGGAAGAATAATTAAAAATTACGTTAATATACATGGTGTTTTATAATTTAAGGATAAACTGAAATCGGATGTGTATCAGGTAGTAGTTAAACTTGAAAATGTAATTAAATAAATCTTTCTTTATATGTGATCATCGTATATTAACATTTACAATAAATACTAAAGATTAATAAAATTGAGACACATTGAAGTATATGTGAATATTTAATATTTTGGTCTTCGGGCGTTTTACGTGTATAGACACAAGTTCTCGTGCCGACAGTGTTTAACTCATACGGCTTCAACTGTGACTCGGTTACCTATTAGGAAAAATCATCAATACGGCTATTCACTTTAGAAAAATTGTTTGCTGTTCTTAACCGATATCTTAAATTTTATCTATTAGATTATGGGAAAATAGTTATAGTAACTGTTTGTTTTTAGAAAAAAGTTATAATTTGTCTATTGTGGAATAGATGCATGTAACACCTGATTATTGAAAACTTATTATTACTGTCAGTCCAATATAAGAATATTCTTCAAAATTGTATTATATTGAAATTTTGTTTTATTGAGTGTTTTTTGTAAACAACAGAATCATACTGACAATGTCGAGAAGCTGGCAACGCACCATCGTGCTTAAAAAAATATATAGCTTATACATAATTTAATTTAGATATTAATAAAAACAAACAGCATCATAGTGAGCAGGAAATAGCTAGAAAATTGCATATATGATATGAGTGTTGTTGTTTTACGCAGTAATATTCTTATTGCAGCATTATTATTAACAAAAAAAAATAGATTCAATTTATTAATGTAATAAATATCATCAAAATAATGTTTCTGATTTTGTTGTACGCCACCTTATTTTTAACAGGAACCCATATTGTCGATGAAAGTGAATTTTTGTGCTAATCGGACACAATAATTTTATTATTTTTTCTGGCATAGTTTAAACTGTACGCAGAGAACGTTGCTACCCATCTTCTGGAAACTTGTTGTGGGCAATAGTAATCCATTATAAGTAATGCAAAAAGTGAGAGTTATATGAGATTGTATCCCGAGAATGGAACCCGCGTGCCACGATTGCTAGTTTCAGTTTTCTTCCACTGGGCTACCACTGAAATCATATCCAGCTAATTAAAGAAACGATTAATAAAATTCCATGAACAGTACATGTAAACTAATTAAAAACAAATAGCAATAGCAGTTGCTTTTAAAAGATTGTTAATGGAATGCAATAATAAACAGTAGATTTTAATTAAGATGACAGTGACGATATAAAACGTCTGATTGCACGGTTGGCGAGCGTTTTAATGGCTATCATATCTTCGGGTAAGAGGACCTAGTGTGGGCATGGCGGTTCCCTCATAAAACTGTTATGAGTTCATTTTCAGACTGCCGCGGCGCCGTATGAACCCTTGCTATGGCGGCAGTTGCAGTAAAATTTGTTATCGACATAGCTGAGAGGAACGCTATGAATTTCGCTTTTGCGTTTCCTTTTCTCATAACGGTATTGCTTCACGAAACGACCGTGTTAACAATCAGAGATGTAAAATATATGTGAGGGTAAACGTTACGATATAGAGCCAGAACATAAAATATACAATTTATATAAATAAGAAATATTCACCCAAACTATGAATTTATTTTATGAACTTACTTTCGGCCAAGGATTTCATATGATATGGTTATAGATGTAGAGTTAGTCTTTATCTCATTTGCTGTTAATTAATGTATTAAACACCTTATCCAATAGTGATAGGAATAATAAATAATGTAATAATAATAAAGCAGGAAAAAGCGCTTTCAAAATTCGCATTGCGGAATATAAAATTAATTGTAGTTTTTCTGTTCCTGCAGATTTAATACTGATTTACCAAATGCCTTGTATAAAATAATCAATGCAACATGTTAAATTAATTTATTTTTTCTATTGGAATACGACAACTTCATAACTTCTAGCAGTACAAAGTCTGCAGGCTCAGATAGTAAACGATAATTAATTTTAATATACACTAATACAAGAGCTATAAAATTATTAAGCTTTTACACCTATAAACAATCATCCTGTGTATTGCCAGTTTAATTAGAAATAGCGACAGGGTAAGCAAATAATAATTATAAATGATATAATTATTTAAAAAATATAGTATTATAAAAGATTAATAATGTCAACTATGTCAAAATCATACATGTTATATGATAAGATGTCAGTTCTTTTGTTAGTTTGACTTGCGTTATAAATTTCCAGGTCTTTCAGACAATTTATGAAATTTGATGTGACGTCTGATAAATGTTTGCGATGTAGTGAAAAGTTGAAAACGTAAAGAACAACGAAACGACTGTTTTTATCTGTTTTAGTAATTACGAACAAAGGAGACATTGACTCCTAAACCCTCACGTGACGAGCTCGGGCCATTGTTCATGTGTCGAGGGGCAGATAAATATATTATGTGTCCCTAAAAGCGTAAGAAATCCAGAGATTTGTAAAGTTTCCCCCTTTATGACGGGTGAAGCGCTCTTCGAATGTTTTCCGCTTGAACGATATGAAAAACTTTTTACTACGTACATGTAAGCGATTATTTAATCTATGCATGATATTTCAAGGTTCAAATTACTCTAAAAGGTGGCTGCGGATAAAGGTATTCTTTTGCAATGCCAGTCAACAAACAGTATAATGTAACTTACTATACGACTACACGTCAAATATCGTAATAGAACTATATTTTTTTTTAATAATCTGTTTAACTCGCTATTAAATATTTATAGGTGTTATGGACGATTAATACACAATAAAACTTATACACGCAATATGAAAAAGAAGTTATTGAGGGAACTGGAAAGTAGTGTCGTTTCTGTGGACATATTTTACACAAAACAGATTGATTTCTACCGCTCCGACATTGAAAATTTATCTACTAAATGGCAAAAGGTTGTCGATAACGAAGGTGAATATATTGTGGATTAGAAATAAAACATGTACAAAAATTTAGTCGCGTGAATTTCACTTAAGAAAGCGACATTACTTTCCGGTTCTCCTAATATTATCATTTATTCAATTTTTTGTGGTCGCATTCACAATATTATTAATTTATTTACCATTAAAGTGTCGTCGTTAATAACCGAGTATAAAGCTATAGAAAAGCTCAAACTGATTCTAATTTATACAAAGTTGGTCTCTTCTACAGCAGTAATTTATTTCCGAGCGTTATATTTCCTTAAAAATCAAAACTTTTGAAAATCTTTAAGTATTTTTAATGACAAACAATATGACTTTTGTAAAGGGTAAAAATGACTTAAGAACATTTAGTAAATACTGCGTATTTTAGTATGGAAACACAATTTATGATTTGCACATACGTAAACTCTGTTGTTCGGCTAGTTGGCACTTAGTATTTTTGGCTGCAGCCATCTCAGAATCCTGACATCATCACGAAATTCGCAAAGGCAAGCGAAGTCACTTCTCCAGTACTTCGACTCACTTTGTTCTATATATGAATTTAAACTAATGTAACAAAGGTTAACCGTAAAATAAATATAATAATATTAATTTTTTTTTTTTACATTGTATGAAAGTTGTTTACTTCATTTACTAGGATATAACTGTTAATAATACACATTTATCTAGTTATGATAGTCAAATATAGAATAACATAAAAAAAAACTTTTTAATTCGTACATTGCTTATGTCATCTCTACATAATTTATTTGGTTCTTTCTATAAGGTGGTATTTGACCACTGCTAGTCATAGTTTTTATATGTGTTTTCATATGCATTGCTCTGCATTTCTTTGAATTTTTGAATCTTTTTTAAAAATACTTAAATTATGCGATAAAGTATATATGTGAACGGATTAAAGGTAAAAAGTAATAAATTCAAATAATTCAATTAGTTCACGAAAGCCTCCAGCTGAATTTTGAAGCAATTAGATCATAATTTAGATAGCCGCCGTCACCCTTACGGTCGAGCGCGCCGGTTGTGGCCGACGATTCATTCTAATGACTCACAACGCCCCCGGTGTTGACCGAAAAACTGCTTGCCATCGTTCGGAAAACGGTAATTTTTCACGTCGCGACCGCGATAACGTGGCGTGGTCAGGTGTTAGAATGATTTGTGACCGCCCGCTCCCGCCTCTTGATGCCCGACAAACGTCATGCTGGGTGACTGCGGTTGATAAGTCTCTACGTGATTTATTTTTAATACTTTGTCTTTATCTTACAATATATGTTTGTATATCCAAGTTCACAGCTATTATTATTTGTTTTACTTTTTGTATACTAATGGTAAACTGTTTAATGACTGTAAGAACATATAGAACGTTTGATTCTTCTTCTCTGAATTAAAAATGGAGAAAGAATACATAAGATAAACGGCATGTTTCATGACCACAGGATATGTGACGTTCACCCTCGTTCGGTGCGTGAAGATTTCATCCCGTGCTCTCTCTAAGAAGATTGAATTACTGGAACAGTTATAATGATATCTAATTACAATATCAAAAAAATATTTCGAATTGATAGTTTCTAAGTAGGTCAAGGAAAATAAGATATGATTAGATATTTTTTGTCTTTGTCAAATTGTAAGATGTCAATGAAGACGGTTTGCCTGGAGATGAAAGACGCGACTTTAAAATAACCCAAAGCCGTAAGGAAATCCTTCGCAAAAGTTTGGCCATGGAAGAAATCAGTTTCTTAACACACTAAGTTTACGAGATCACAATTCTTTTCTTTCAACGACGCGAGGAGGAGTTATGATATTTGGATAAATTTAGAAGTGAATTGAAGAAATTGAACAAAGCGGCCAAGGAAGACAAAGCTACTCTTTATTTAACAATACAATAATTTCTAGAAGTTTGGAGAATGAAAAAAAAACAGGAACTTTTCAGATATAAATCATATTTTTTTGCGATTCAAATTATGAACAACTACGTGAAAAGAATTTTTATATTAAAACTTTAAACAATTAAAGATTTTGAAATATAAAGATATCTGCAAAAATGTATAAACAAGAACAATAATAACAAAAACGTGACATTATTAGACTCGTATAAATAAACAGATTTAAAAGCAGAAAACTAATTTACAATGTCGCAATAAAATTCCGTCGTTCACTTGTATTAAAGTCGTAAAACAATTGTCGAACAAGCAAAATAACGAAGCAGAGTGCACTACGTAATAAAGTCTCAAATAAAATCTAGTTTTTTTGTACATTACTTGGTCGTACTACTTATAATTGTGGGTGGGGATTGTGATTAATGCTATTTGATAAGTGAAAAGCTACCGGCGAGTACAAAAAGCTCCCTGCTCGGCGTTCAAAACCCACTCATATTAACCTAATTCGTTTTAATTGACCAAAGCTAATCATTTGTAAGAACTTTAAGTAAGTAAGGCAATAAAATTTTTTGTTTACTTTTAACAGGCGTTGATTTATGGATAAAAGTACGCGCTCGGTCTCACCTCACGACATTGCGTGAAAATGAACGCATATTTAATATTCCGTATCATATGTCAACGCCTTATGTGAGCTATTGTGTTCGTAGATAAACAATTTATATTACACTTTTTTGTTATTAATCATATTTTATGAACAATTTTGTAAATATATTCTTATAATGCTATACAAAAACATATACTTTATTACTATAGAGTAAGTTGGGTAACATACAATGTATATACAGTGACATATAATAAATGAAGATTATTTGTCTAAATTTCATTCTTAACGAAATTTTTAACTACTCTCACTAAAACACAAGCAAGACTCTTATGGAGAGAAAAAAATCTGGCTAAACCAAAACTTTTCTCTCGGCTAACAAATATTTGATGTCGATTAAATCCAAAGGCATTCGTATTAGGATGCAATGAAACAAAATAGTGTACCATAAAGCATTGCAACAAAAATATGAACAATTACTTAAGTATATTCAGGTACGAAATGGAAAGGTTTTTCTCTGTTTTAACTTGCACCGCTTGGGTGTTTTGCTTACAATGTACCTCTATAAACGTTGTTTATAATTAAAACATTAAATTAACAAATAAAGTGATCGCTCACAACAGGTTTTATTTATATACTCTGATATAATACTATGGCACGCTAATGCAAAATTTTACTCTTTTAAAACTATTGATTGAAAATTCGAACACTTTAACATCGTATTTATCATAACGAGCGTACATTTATCTACTACTGCACTAAATCCTCCCTTCTTTTTTTTTCAATTCGTTACTACAATGTGGATTTTTTAAGAGTCATGATAACTTTAGTTCCACATCCAAATTTTTTGTTTATGATCAAAAGATCTTCAAATCTAGTTGTGCAATCGATCCCGAAATAGATCACGTTTATTAAATCGTCTTAAGGCAATAAGGGATGTTAAATTAGTAGAGATTTATGGAATCATTTTTTTCTCAACCAAAATTCAACTTCTGTACCTTTCAAGATTATACCTTTAACTAACACATTTAATTAGAATTTTATTGAATGTAAATCAAATATAATGAAAGATATTATGATGTAACTTTTATAATGTTGAAGATCGTAACCATAACAAACTTTTTATTTTGTGTCTTGCTCTTGGCTTAAACTCGTTTTATTGATTTACTTTCAGAAAATATATTCTGGAAAAAAATAATTCTTGGGTAAATAATTCTTTGCTTGAACTAACACTAACTAAAAATATAGTTCGAAATAATTCCGTACTTATCTATTTTTGTCTGCATACCGAAATATGATAACGTTTGCTATTGTTGATACTTAAGTATAACCTAAATATTACATGTAATAAGTTAGTAGATAAAATTACCTAAAAAAATAATATAAGAACAATTTTAAAAATAATAAAATGAACACTAAAGTAAAGGTGTGTAACAATATATATTTATATATATATATATATATGGTATAGTAGTGTATAGAGAAGACATGAATTATAACCAACAATCGCATTTCACCGGAACCATTATTCGCGGAATATTAGAATTAAACAATATTTTGCAAGCATACCAAAAATATTTCAAACAGCACCGCGCACAGCCTAACAGAGGTTGTAGTCACGAACGTTCATTGTAAAGCTCCCATAAAAGATACAAAAAAACGTAACATTTTTACGTGAATTTGTTCATATATATTTCTACAAGTTTTTCCTGGAGCATTTTTTATAGTTAATCCTATATATTATTAATTACAACAGTTCACGAATATTTTCTTATTCTTTTACAATCTGTCATACAGGATAATAGATTAAACTCGTAGGTGTGAAAAGCTTATAAATAATCAAAAATAATTTAAGCTTTTATATATAATTCTGATGATTCTATATAATCTTTCTTAAATATGCTACATTAATTTATTTTTGCAATTGGAATGCGACCGGCATCTTTTAGCAGTACAAAGTCTTCTAGGATAAATAGTAAACATTAATTGATTTTAATAAGTTGTTGTCTGAATTTTAGAACACTTTTTCTTAATGTACTATTACATCGGTATAAGTTATTTCTAAAACCATTTATTTTTGTAAAGGTATTCTACACGTTAATTGAATGTTTATTGAAGGATCAGCGCAGGACCCGTCATTGTGACGATCTTTGAGAGAGGCCTATGTCTTGCAGTGGGCGTCCATCAGCTGAAAAAAAGAAGAATAATTGTAAATCTATGAGAGTGACCTTTGTACGGTAGTGAACGCCCTACTACTGAAATGACGATAAATATAACAAGTTACTTTCGCTTATTATTTTATTCTTCTTCGCTACTGTAACTGGTAAAAACGCTCTGGTATACGAATTTTTTAATGTTATTAATTATTAGTGTGAATAAAAGGCTACTAAAGTAATAAATTCGCAATTTCATTTTAAAAACTTTTAAATTGTACGTATAAAAAAACCAGCAACATTAATACTCTCAGAAGCTTATTAAATATGAAAAGTTCGTTTTAGAAATTCCTTTGATACTAAAACCATTTTAATATTTAATCTGTTTTAATGCAAATCAATATTTCTTACTTTGTATAGTTGAAATGTTAATTTTAAGAATCTAAAATTAATAATAATCACGATTTTAAATTAATACTTACTAATATTCTGTGTTGCTATCGAAAAAGTAGTAATTCTTTAGACCAATATTAATTGAGATGATTTTTAAATAACTAGAAATAAAAAGAATTAGATTATTGTTTTTATTGTTAATTCTGCATTGTCTATGCTAGAAAGTTTCGTGACGGGTAACTAGGGGGTAGCATAGTATGGTGGATATTTGTTTGAGGTTCAAAACTTTGAATAATACTATTTTTTGATTCAAACTCTGAAATAGATCATAGCTCATCACCATTTCATAAATTTTTTCAGCGGTGGGATGTTCACATTTGAACATAGCCTGCCTTATAAATTTCCAATAGAACCGGCTGGAAGAAGCCTACATCCAGTGATTTGACAAGGTTGACAGTCCACCTTGCAGGTGCTCAGCCAAAATAAAACAAACCACTACTGTGGTTTGTTTTATTTTGGCTGAGCACCTGCAAGGTGATAAATCAGGAACCGTGTAAGCGTAGTAACGCTTACACGGTTCCTGATTTATCACGGACGAATAGTTGGAGCTCTGGCTTCGCAAATTCATGTTCCATGAAACTGTAAGAGCCTCTTATCTAACAGCACGTACATCAACAGAAAGTATATGACAGATACTGTTTACTCGTTAATATTTACGGCTTCAGCGGATTTGAGGTAACAAAACGCTGAATTAAATTAGCTACGAAACCTCGGTAAGGACTGGATTTAATCGTGTTAATAATTACCTTTGGGTGAAAGAGATACCTCGGCTCAATCGGTTCTTATAACACAAATACTACTTTGGAAAACAATCGTCGCTGGTAAAAAAAATAGTCGAAGAAACTCCATCGCTTCTGTTGTCAACGTGGGAAAGCTGGTATGTGGCAGTATCGTATTTTTTCAGTTATTGGTCACCAAGGTTGGTAAATAGGCTCCACAGTTTGTTTCTGGTCTATTGTTGTCACATCGTCCTTGAGTTTGAGGAAGAGCTTTGGTCTCCGGAGAGTGCTACTCATATAATTAGTGGATCGAAGCAGTTCACGATAGCGCCAAAGTATCAACGTGATATTCTTATCAATAAGATATAACGTCTACTCAGCATGAAGGTTTTCATTGCACACGTAGCACAAATTAAATGTGGCTCTACGTAAGATCGTTTTGTGTTACCTTTAGTCTGTGCATTACCATGACTGGGCACAACAAGCTTAAAATATTCTGTGTCTTGTAGCCCATTAACTATTTTAGTAGTCAACATTTTAGTATTAAAAAAAAACAATTTATCAGAAATGTAGTTTCAATAAAAATATTTTATTGTCAATCGTACCGTCTATATCCAGCTTTATAAAGGCGGCATATCGTCGCATAGGTCACAAAAAGCGACTGCAACCGGCGATATGCTAAGTGACCGACGTTGATAACCAGCACAACTTGCACGGCCCTACCCGCTGTGTGTTGACGTTATAGCATAATGCAGTATTATTTTAAAATTCCATCGTTAGCAAAGAAAATGTGGGTGTAATATCGCATGTTATCGCTTTAATCAATCACCTTTATGTATGTCAAAGTTGCCCTTAGAGAGGATCGAGGTATTTGTTATATACGTCACGTAACTATTTACCTTCTTTGTGTAATCATCAGTTTTTCCAGTTTTGCTTTACAGTTTAAAATAGTTGACAGTAAAGATGAGAGGACGATGGCATATCAAAGCCTTAGATTCTGATGTTGGAAAATAATACTGCATATCATGTACACAAATTGCACCGTACCTGTGTTTCCATTTTTCAAGAGCTCAAGATTAAACAACAACTCCTAGCAATCATTTAAACTCAATTTTTAAATTAATTATTACAGTCCAAACTTGATCACTTCGAGAACGAAAGTGAATATATGGAGAGCTTAGCTGTCCAGGGCAGATTGAATGGCTCCGAAATATTGTGGATATCATAGATTCAACGTCGAGCTTATGTGAACAGTGGAGTTTTCTGGGAGCTCGGCATGGTATGCGAATGAAAACTTGTTAGTATACAGTGAAATGTAATGACACAATGCAATGAACAACGCAAGTGAAAGCTCTCAAGGAATCACCTCTGAATAAACATGCGAAGTGGTTCGGTATGCACAGCCGTGCCACGTGTAAAAGAAACGAAATAATTGCTTTTAATTATAAACGTTAATTATTAAAACTTTTAACTATTGATTAATTAAAACCATTACCTGATCAATTTATAAATTAGCTACGAACTCGACCATTTAAACTTCAAAAGCAAAACCAGTGATGATATGTGGCGACCTTCCCTCGTCGCTGTATTAGAAACTCGTTTGTTCATATTACTTACGCCTTCAATTTGAAAGGGAAAGGGTGGAGATAATGGACATTTCCATTCTTGTAATTAATCACAAACTAAATTGCAGAGCAAAAATCATCGATACATTTACAAGCTTAACTCTCAACCCTCGATCGCAAGATTCAATAGTGATCCTAATCCGTATTAAAAAGGGTAAACTTTTTTTATTATCTTGGCGAAATATTCACTTCAGATATTTACGATGTTACAAGAACGTAATATCATTAGTAATGAATATATAAAACTTATGCCGAAGTACACCCTACAGATTCTAATATTTCATAAGTTTAAAATATGACATAATCTTTCCCAAAGATTACTAAGGCTTTTATATTTTTTGTGCAAGTGTTATATAATAATAATAGATTTTTTTGGAAATAATTTATAAAATCAGATATCTACAATCGCAATCTAATAATAAACATGTCAAGAAAAATAATAAAAATAATTTTATGACAATCGAAACCATTAAACAGTGTTCGAAAAGTTATTAATTAAAATATGGGGGAAATAAACTTGAAACCCCGTAAGGTACCGCCATTGTTTCTTTAACTACGCCGCATAAATCGAAATATGAGCAAATTACGGAGAAATAATTAATTAACTCTTAATAAGTACTCGTTCCAGTTGTACCGATGGAGTACAACGGCATTCGAATAACTCGTGGAAGAAACTTGCGAGCAATTCGAACAATCCATTAGCCCTTGGTGCCTAATGGGAGCGTAATTTGAATATCTCTGCCACAAGGTGAGCACGGAAACGTTTGTGGCGTTAATCATCACATGCGACATGCTTGCTGTTATAAAATATCGTTCTTAATTTAAAAACACTTTTGTTTCAAAGTAGTTCTTAAGGATACTTCATCTCATTGCAAATAATATACTCAACCTACGACATCATATGTGAAAACCTTGGCAATTAAAATTGTGAAAGTAACTAAAAAATCCGTTCAAGACTGCTGTGGAACCTTTTTAGAAAACAACGCGTTTAGACCATTCGTAGCTTTAAATTAATAACCCTTATAGGCGAGCTCAACCTGATTGTAGTTTCTATCAAACTATTTTCTTCTAGAGAAAAATTCTCATGACGTACGGAAGTGGTTACTGTAAATGCCACTTTCCTATTTGGATAAAAATATGCATAGATAAACAAATTAATATTTAACTAGCTCAGTAAATTTACTAAGACCTCGGGAAAATACACATTACAGTTGAAAGAAAAAATAGTCTCTGACGTAAAAAATCTTTTATGTCAGAATTTTGAATAAAGGAAGTTACATCGTCTTATGTTTATACTCTATCTTGCATGAATTCCAGATCACCTACGGGACGCGTAGACGTCGGTACAAACAGCAGACATCTGCCAAGTGTTCTTGCAATAGACCCTCTTCAACCAAAAAAAATATAGTAAGACCTAACAATATTAACAATCTTTTATCAATTACTTCTTAAAATCGCTCAAAGCAGACTAAATAACAGTAACTTCTGATTCCTTTTGTTTAAATTTTTTGATAGCTTTTTCAATAGTTTTTTTAAATCATTCCATAACCCACAAGCGCGTTTATAAACATTGTAACAAATTAATTGGACATTTTTAACTAAATTAAAATTTATGTAGCAATCCAAATTCATAGTCGTTGTAAGCGCTAAATGGATTTCACATTGTTTACTCGCGAACGGTAACATAATTAAACGTTACAACTCCTGTCGCTAAAGTTTGCAGAATAATGCAACCATCGCTGTTTTATTTGTGTTAACGAACAGGGCTGCCCAAGTACGAATTAATGTATTACATCCAAAGTAAACAGTTATACACCATTACGTTCATATTATTAGTAGGAAACGTATAAAGAACTGTTTTAAAATCATGGTCACTCTGAATTATAATGTCGTAAAATATATAGCTGTCGACACTAGCTAAGGTATGAATACTAACTCTCATTCTCTGTGCGAAGTATATTTTTTATGTAAAATAATGTTTACATTATCATGAACATATTTTTAATTTTTAAAAGTATTTAAATTAGTTTTATTAAGGAATGTTTCATAATTTTTTTTAAAAACAAAATCTTTTATGTAGCACGGGAGAACCAAAAACCGGACTTTCGATAAAACGGACCGGACACGTACATTTTAATGTACGTATCCTGTCCGTTATTTATATATATATATATATATATATATATATATATATAACGGACAGGATACATATATATATATATATATATATATATATATGCACTAAAGTGTAGTTTTGATTTAAGTTTTAGTACAATATAAAAGTCGACATATTGCTTGATTAATTTTCGTCGCTTCTTTTCAAAGTAAGATCGTAACTACTAATCTCACTATTTTTGTATAAGTACAATTCCATGTATTGACTTAATATCAACACAAAAAAAAAACAAAATTCATGATTCTATGTAATAAAATATAAATATTTAGGAAGTTAGGTAGTTGACACAGGTCATCATAGTCTCAAAATTAAGTGCCGCATCGAACAAACCCGGAGCACTTTTTATAGGTTTAAGTGACTTCTGTGTAATAAAAAGCTGAACATCGAGCTGCGAATCCGACTAGCAAGCTATTGCGTTTTTTTATGTTCTCCTTTACAGCGTTGAAACATAGACCCTTGCAGAATCGATAGGCAAGAAAGTTGAAGCCTTCGAAATGTGGGTATACAGGAAAATACTAAGAAAATCCTAGATAGGTAATAAAAATTAAACAGTTTTAAGGAGCATGTAGAAATAAAAACAAGATAGTTACTATATTTAGGCCTCGTTATAAGAAATTCAAAATACAAGGTACTGCAACTTATATATATATTTAACTTATATATATAGTTAAGGGCAAAATTCAGGAAAAGCGACGTGTGGGCAACAGAAGAATATTCTAGCTAAGAAATAAACGCCTGTGGTTTGAAAAAAAAATAAAAAAGCATATTGACCTTATGATCTGCGATCTACATAAGAAGATGTCACTTTAAGAGGAAGAAGATATGTATAACTACGTTTTCTGTGTATTTATATAAACTATAGACATCCGTTAATATATATCTATATGAAAATATCGTTTTAAATTATGTATGGTATGAAAACTTCTTTTTTAGACGTAATAAAATTTAGTCAATAAAGGTAAAATAGATTTACAGTTTCGTAACATAGCCATGCTGTCCTTTAATATGGCCGTGCCGAGCTTTATTATTATTTGCCCGGGGCACGGCAACTATAAAGCGGATAGATAAGTTAGCACCATAGTGGGATTAAACAAGCTATAAGGAGAAAGCACAATAAAATTAAATTTTGGTACAGAAGCCGCATAATAAAACGAACGTTATACCTATCTTTGGTAATAAACATAATTTTCACATACGATAGCTAACATCGTTTGATATTTATTTTTATAAGAATTTTGGTAATTAATTACACAAAAAATACCTTGTGGTCCACTTTGCTTTGTGGGCGACACAATCATAACAATTAAATTATTTATCGATGATTTTGAAGTCCAGTGTGACCACGACTCCCTAAACGGAATATTTATCATATTTAAGGTCCACAAAAATAAAATGGTCACTATACAATTGTTGTGCACATGTATTGCAATGATATACGCATAGCGCTTTTCTCTTCACTAAAGGTTATAAAAAATGGTAGCTCCGCAATATAAACGAATACATGTTTCTGGATTGGTGACCATAGAAATGTATCACGTGCACCCTATACTTAACCAGATGCTGCGATAGGCGCTGGTTTGAAACTGCCTCAAAAAGTCCTCTATGAAATCTATGGTTCAGGCCCATGAAGGTTAAAATGATATCAAAGGGCACCCAAAATAGAAGCCAGAAAATAAATTATAATTATTCAAGCAGAACTGATTCTGAGAAATAATTATCAACGAGTATATATTGTGGAGATACTAATAGCTATTTTGGCACTTTCTACAATACAGTCATACAAAGTTGCTGTTTATAACATTTTATCACAATTTCTAAATAACCACAGTACAGTATCAAAAAAGTATAAGTCAGACTAGTCACATGTTTTTAGGTCTGTTTATATTGGCGTGAAACCCGTATTGAACAAATATGGCGGCACTGGAGTAAGGACGGTTACGTCTGAACAAACATACATAGCGTGTGGCAGCAGATAAGGACGTCATAAGAGCCGTCGCCGGCTCGCCGCCGTTAGTTCACCTCGCTCATTACTTTATTGTCCGCTCGACCATAAAGAATATATAAGGTTTTATAAATGTAAATTCCAAACAGTTATTCAATATATTAATTTCCCCAAAAGTCTCTTATTTTTCATAATTTTTACCCAAAAGTAAATTAGCCTTAATACTAAATAGATCAATAATATACTTTAAAAACGTGTCAAATAAATTTAAGATAATAAGTAAATCAAAGGAAAGCTTTAGCATATATGCTTAGGATAAATAATAAAAGAAAAGATAGATATTTTAAGTAACAAATATAGCAGCTAAGTTCTATAACTTGGTTCTGCAATGTATATATATAAAACAAGAAATATCGATGGATGTAGAATAAAAACGAATATAAATATGTAATAAAAAAAAATTCTTGTTCTCATGATGTTGATAATCAGCGACATTAAATATTGCTTTGGTTGTATTTCTACAGCTTCAATTATTTAGATTGTATATGTATATACATATTTCGAAACTCTGTAGTTACTGAACTGCACACATATGTTTATAGATATGTATGAGACACCTTTTCAGATCTTACAATAAAACAATAAATCGTTGCTTCTAAAAACAGAGATTTTTATTTTAGTATGTATTTAGATTAATATGGCATATTTTACAATTTATTCAAACGTAATTATAGAATAATCTCATCTAAAAATAAAGAAATGACATTTAAAGCTTGTTGTATAGTTTCTTTCTATTATTTTATAGGCTTCTAAACCTGTGATAGGAAAATATTATGATAAATCAATACCATAGCATATGACAGCTCTGTCAAAAAACCACAGTAGGGAAATGTAATGAAAATGTAAATGTAATGGTAGTTCATGTTGGTTGTTATTAGCGCATTTTAACACCTAATAGGATAAATCAATTTCAACAGGTTAAATAGGTCTTTACTTTTTAAGTTTATTTATCCTATTAATTTTTAAAAATTATGATGTAAGTACAGAATTTCATTTAAATATTGTGAGTCACATCTGAATGTTTACTTAATTTTGAAAGACCTCGACAACAATGATGAATTAAGTATTGAATATTGAATTTAAAAAAATTATGCATTACGTAATTTTTTGCATTTTGCATGTTCAATTACGATAAAAAGTGTGAATAATTTATAAAGGGCGGCTTAATTACTCGTGATAATCACTCTGGTCCTGTAGCATTGCGTGGGGTATTAACGTCACACGATTTTGATAACGCATAAAAAATTCGGCTATTAAATGTAATGTCATACATTTTCATTTCATTCCTCATATTTCAACACACCTGGATGAAACTTTGAATCCCAATTTATGAGTTCGGATAAAGGGTTTGGCAGAGTAAAAATAAACGATAGACTTGAATTCTCTGAAATAAACTCTAATTTAATTTTTAAATCTTGAAAGGTTAAATAGATTCATAGCAGTAATATTTTTATAACTTTGTATTCACTTTTTATGTCGTTACCTCTCTACAAATAAAACAAAAGTCATCATTTCAGCGGGACGCCCGCTGATGGATATAAGCCATGGCCATAAATTTATACTAGGACCGGTTAGTATAGGCCTACGTCAAATGTCTTCCAACGCCTTTAACAAGGTCGTCTTTTCATTTTGTCCACCAAATCCACCCGATTTTCAACATACAAGGTCTCCAAAATGGTACGTTAAGCCGTAACAGCTATCTGTTCTATTCACTATGTAGCCTGCTCACTGCTTGCACTTCCACTTGCCAACCCGCTTGGCTATGTCAGTTTTATTCGTTTATTTGTGAACAAATATTAACATAATAAAATTAAAAGCGATATGATATGAGATTGAATACGATGAAATCAAACATAATGAAATATTATCCCTCAAAAATAAACCAATTCCTATGCACTTTTAATGCTTTTAGAAAGGGTACTTCTTTCGAAATTCTTTTCGTAAAGTGGTCTTACACTTCTATAGGTTAAATGTCTATAGATAAATCTTTATTTTTGATGGCATCTGAACGGTTTTAATCTTTCTAGCTTTTACATTTACATCTGATTTAAGGATTATCTTCGTCAGGTTTATTTCACTTGTATAATTTCCGCAGCTGGTCACAGGCCGGATATCCGTAATTCGCGTGCTAAAAAGCATAATACCAACATGATAAGAGAGTAATTTCTGTAAGTAACATAATGCAAAACTGCGCTAATTTCAACTCAATGTATTTATTTTTGATAAAGTATTATTAATTTTATTAGGTTTTAGAAGGCTTAAAAGCGTTCGTATCTGAAACTTTTGACGTAATTAAGGAATTAATGAAAGGAAAACACTCGAGTTTATCGGCTTTGTTACAAATGAACGTGCCCTGCCGTAGTAATACAAACTGGATGGTTGCCTTTACAAAGGCTATTGTCTTTTACGTAGTAGAACGATCGACAAAAATATTTACGTAATTAACAGAAGGTTAATCAATCAACTTAGTTGTTTAACTTACCCAAGAGAAGCGCGTAAAGTCGACCTTTGTTAACTCGGAGTATATATTCTCAGTTTTAATTATAAAAATCAATTTTACTTTCAATATAGATATTGTAAATTATGGCTTCCTAACTACTACAGCTAGGGCAAAATATAACACATATTTTTGGAAAAGAAAAATGTTACACTTATGGTTTATTTAAAAATAAAGTTGTTATTACAATATTTAACGTTATATTTCATTCAATATTATTACTTTTTGTGTGCAATAACATTTAAAAATAATTGACGGTAGGAAATTTATTGGCTAATAAAATTCTGTTCTTTGATAATACGTATTATGACGGAATTTCAATCGACCCAATTTCCATGGCGCCGAGCGAAATGGAAAAATAACAGCAAACTAATTGGAGCACTCCTGGTTAAACCCCTTTCATTTGGTTTTCAAGTTATCGGGCCTAATTTAAATGGTTTGCTCCGACGGCAATTCTCATTGCACTCATTGGAAAAAAATTAAGCGAACGAATGCGAATGTAAATTGTGTTTTGTTTTATAAATCCTCAGTACATTTTAGTGTTTAAACATTGCTTTTTATGGTTTACAGTGTAGTGAAGATACTTTATATATGAATACTTTTATCTGTTTGTTTTCGGTTATTTAGGTGACTTAAGTAAACACCTCATTACATCATATAAGTTATAAGACAATGTACACTGCTCTTTCCATTGATAAACCGGTAACGGCCAGGGTCATAATTAAAAATCAGTGTTTCGAGAACTGGGTGCTTCTCGTCACTTAATCGTGACCTATTTAACGCTACTGCAACATAAATCAATTATATCTGCTGAAATATATTTATTGATTTTCAGAATTTATTTTATCATATTCTGTTTTAGTGTAGCTATTCAGTCGTTTATTTTTTTGTAATTGTTTTGACTGTCTAATTATGTGTGTTATTGTGGTGTGAAATAAAGGTTTATCCTATCCACCTATTACTGATCATCTTTATAAAATGATCACTTTGAAATAATTAATGCGACACAATTAAATATTTCTGTTCTATTAGAATACGACAGGATAATAACTACATTACGTACAAAATTTACAATGACAAATTGAAAATATTAGTTAATTTTAATAAATAGTTATTTGAATTTTTAAAACGCTTTTTCTTACTATTTTTTTAAGTTAAGATATTTGAGACTCGTTTCAGCAGATCAGCTTTTCGAGCCGACGATATCTTACTTTTAATAATGTTAAAATAATTGACGATTCAAAAGTTCGTACCCGTAAAGATATTTTGAATTTGAATTTATGTTATTATTTCGTTATTCATAATTTCTAAAACTATTGATTTGTGGAAAGTATTTAATTGTTCTCAATGATAGCATATCAGATATATTCACTCCTTAAAAACTTTTAAACCTTTTAGTAATCAATGTATATATTTTTGTTATACCCTGATTATATTGCGTAAATGTACATTGTGTAAAAAGCTTAAAACTATTTAAAGGTCAAATTATTCAGGAGAGGATATTTCTTTTTTTATTTTAGATTAAAAACGTGATTATATTGTATCAAGGACAAATTAAAAACCGCCAATGGATTAAACTTCAGGCAAATATTCACTTATTTATAATAATTCATTATCAAAAGTCGACGTTTGACTGCGATTGCGTGCGAACGGCTCGCGAGACCGAATTCATAAGATTTAGTTGGAAAATAAATTAGCTGCGACGGAAAAGTTTTCATTAAATAAGAGGACGGATGCGATGAAAGGGAAAACGTTTTGAAATTTTTTGATATGGCATTTTATGCATAATACGACTGAGATTAATAAAAATAATTAAAGAACTAACCTTGACATTCATAACCGAGTTAGGATTAATGTAAAGTTCAAAAAATAAATATGAATATCGGATAGTCTAATAATCATTTTTACATTTAACGATTATGGTAAAGTTACATTTCTTTATACAATCGTCCCATAAATCAACTAAAAGCAGAAAAATTGTGAAATGTCAGATAGTTTATTACAGAAAATTAATTCATAAAAATCTATGTCACGTATTTTTAAAAATTTTTCGATTGTAGTTGCATTCTTGTTAAATCATGTACTCAAAATTTATACACTAAACTTTATTCTAAAAGAAATGACATTAAAAAATAGGAAGTGGTTCTTTACTTACTCCATCATCAGATTTAAAATTTACTTTACCACTTTACCCACCGCTAGTTTAAATGACATAGTTAAGGTCGTGGGAAGTCGCTGGATATAGGCACGAGACCGGTTTTCATGGCGATCTTTTATCGAGGGCTTTGCGGTGAACGTCTTTCAGCTGAAAAGTAGAAGTTTTTTATGTTATTTCGTTCGAATTGGATAAAAACAAGACTCCTCTTCTGATTAACGTTTGAAGCAGCGTTTTAAGTAAAGACAGCGCCGGTCGGAATCGAACCGAGTAATAATTGAAAGTCGAAGTTTTTTACCGTATTTAAAACGTATTTAGATAAAAAATAATAAACAATGAGGTATATAAAAAATAGTTATTGTAAGTTTAAATCGATAAAATGTAAATAAACTTTTGCTTTGTATAATTGGACGTATATGTTCGCGACTTTCGAATAACTTATTTGCTCTTTACCGTTCAGTTTGTAAACTGAATGTAATAAGAAAATCTTAAATACTTAAGTATTTTTCTGAACTTCATTTGATCTTAGTAAGAATAATTTCGAATTTTCTTTTCGGCGTCTCATCCAGTAATGAAATTTCTTTTTGTACTTCGTTGCCCGTTGTCCCAGGGCCAAGTCAAGTTTCCACGTCTTAATCGCCGCCAGCAAGCTGATTACAACCCGCTCGGGGTTTTTTTTCCTTTACCCGTCATTTAATTAGTTACTTTTTGTTGTGTCCGAAATTACTTACATGGATAAATTTCGCCAGACTTCATTCTTACAAGTGTTTATTTGCCCTGATGATACCTTTGCGTATATTTGAGAATTGGTACTGAGTTATTTCTTTGAATCCATGGAGGGGGAGCTGGGAGTTGAAATTATAATTATATAGTTGTAATTATTGTGTTACATTCATTTAGGAAAAAGCAAAATTTAATAAACAAATCACTACCACTCACACTTTCATTCGCCGTATGGATTTAACAAAAGAAAATGCATACGTTGCATTTTCTTTAATATACACAGGAGAGACACCGTGATAAAATCGTATTTATATGCAATTGTTGTTTCTAAGGTGCGAAAGCGGTTTTTGTTCTAATATCGATTTTCTCTATGACTTTGCGTATTATGTTAGATTCATATTTTTAAAAATAACCTTGCCCATCTTTGTTATTGTTTACTCCACCTTATATCACCTGTTAGTTTCAATTATTTACAAGAATGCGGGTGAAAGAGCGTTATTCTAAGCAGTTTGGCAAATCAAATTAATATGGTAATACGTAATGATTAAGACATCTCGAACAAATTACATTTACAGGATTTTTTATAGAACAATCAGAACCGCTGGGGTCTTAAAGAGACCACGGATCGGCAAATGCGATGTAGGGCGGCGACCCATTAGGTGGTGAGACGGCTTTGTTAAAATCGGCTCTTCCTACCCGTCCTATTTAAAATTCTGTAGTAGAAGCCTTTTTCCAACTTTGTTCGTTATTTATTGATTAATTTATGAAAAACATCTTGTCAACTATTTATTTAAAGAAATATATTATTCATCAATTGTAGTCATAATACCTTGTTTTATTCAAAGCAACCCGTTTAAATATATCATAATACGTACATGAACGTTAAAGTTTAAAATTATTTGTAAACAATGCAAACGCTCGTATTCCGCCGCCGCGCGTAGGAAAAACTCCAAACCAATCTGCATTCTAGTGGCAGTTTGTGTTAAGTGCATGTTTGTGTATTCATTCTTAATCCGGATCTCTACATCCTCTTCGCTATCTTTTTGGCAGCGGCGTCTAATCTGCAAGCGAGTTTACGGCTCGCCTCTTTTAAATTGCATGCATTTAGCTACTCATTACTCGTGGGATATTTGCATTAAAAACAACAGAGATAGCGTGTACTTCACTCTTGCGGTTCCCTTTGTTGGGTAATTGGAATTTGAATAAATGAAATTTGGATAGATACAGTGTTGTAGTATACGGCATTTGATTTGGCACTTGGGGAATATCTTTCGTCGGGATTATTAAACTTTTATAGACATAATCGATCTTAACTACTGTACGACAAAGACGGCGCTAAGCAAATAGGAAACCAAGCGATCTTTGCAGTAAGTTACTATTATATTTTTTTATCAACTTGTACGCGTATATAAAAAGAGGAAACTCTCACAATATTGCAGGTCTACTAAGTCTGTAAATACAAATCTAGCAGCACATTGTTATTTTGATACATAAAAATGGGAGTACCACTACCCTGACAAATTTTACTAGTGACAAAGCTCTTCACACAAAAACATAAACAACGATCTCTCTCTTAACATTACATTTAAGTGACGATTCATTAAAAAAAACGATATTCAAAAGCGTTACAATGAATCAATTTCACACATATAGCTTGCAAAATGTAAAAATTTGCAACATGCAAAAATTGCAAACTAAAACGTACAAATAAACAATTAATTGTAATGTACTATAAAAATGTTAATGAACAAAAGAGGCTTGTTTATAGTGATTATCTTGTTACTAATTATTCCTATTTATTCATTTAACTGTTTTTTGTTAATGAAAAAACTACATAAAAAAATCATGTACAATAGACAAAGGAAAAGGCATACAAAGTATTATTGTATGCGGCAATTTTATCCCGAAAACCACATCCTCAGAACATTGAGGCCTTTGGTTTTCGTAACCTAGGAAAAATAGAGCGGGCGGTCATCAAGAAGTGTTTTGAATTCACGCACATCAATATTAAATAACAAAGTACTTATAATAAATATAAATACATACTATTAAAATACATTTATTTTATAATTCGTCGTTTCAACTCATAGACGCCCAGTGCAAGCTATAGGCCTCCCCCATGGAAATCTATAGGGGACATACGATAATCGATATGCTTCGAAGGCGGCTTTGTACGCAGAGGACGCTGCTTCGCATCCTTTAGAAACTTATTTGTGAGTAGGTTATACGTAGACTCAATGGAAAAAGTGTGAATAATATAAAATTGTCTTCTTGCTTATATAGGAATCGAACCCGCGACCTACCATCACAAGTCTCAGTTCTCTACTGTTGGACAGCTACTGCTATACATACTTACAACTACACGGTTAATATATATATAAATAGTAATAAAATGAAACGGTAAATCTCTACGGGTAAATAATTTCCTCGTGACTGTGGATCGTGATCAGTCATGTGCTCGTTTTTTTATTTAATGGAATCAGGCGTTATTTTGCGGAAGTCCGTCCTAGGTAAGAAAAGGACCAATATTTAGCCACTTCCGCACATGCAGTGGTAGTCGTGCTCTGCATGTGCGGAAGTGGCTAAATATTGGTCCTTTTCTTACTTCGTTTTTTTGTTTGTTGAAATTTTAGAGCCTTGCATAGTAGTGTTGTACACTTTTTAATTGCCTCAGTCCAACGAGTGTGATCGTATTCTAACCGTTTTAGCTTCTCCTGGTCAATATATATAAGTATAAAAGACATTGACAGATAAAGCTTTATTGCTCTTTTAAAAATTATAATACATAATAGAAATGACATTTTACGTTATTATGATTTTAATTGTCTATTTATTAATACTTTGACATAGTTATTTATTTTTATTTCCTATATACTTAATCACGTCATTAAGTATTAGTTTGTCTGGAAGTCGTT
This sequence comes from Battus philenor, assembly GCF_028537555.1. Lineage (NCBI taxonomy): Eukaryota > Metazoa > Arthropoda > Insecta > Lepidoptera > Papilionidae > Battus > Battus philenor. The sequence continues at coordinate 5,862,514 of NW_027181676.1, forward strand.
AGTTCCACCTAGTGTTATTTAATTTATTTAAATCTTATAAAAGATTTTTAAAAATATATTTTTAGTCATAAGATAAAAAGCTGTGAATATCGTTAGACATTGTGATTGGGTAAGAATATAATGTTCCTATAGGTAGATTTGTATGTTGTAAAATTTAAGCCATAGGTATTCTGAGGGGTCATTCAAATTTAAATTTTCGCTCTCTCGAACAAATCCCTAGGGCGAGGGCGTCGGCTTCGAATAGGGGAGCGAACGCTAATAAAGTAAATTAAAGATTAATAATATATTGTTCAAATATAGGTTTCTCGATACTCGTATGTAAATCAAGTCGAGCCCCTCTGAAATCCGATACATCTGGATTAATTTAATTATAAATGGTATGACATTCAATTGCATTGTTAGCGAAAAATTAGAAATTTAAATCACGCTTCTTTTCATCTGCTCTACGAAATTTTAATCTTTCTTTGTGGCGATTTTAAAAGTTATTAAAGGATTAGATATTAAAAAGCATTTCGTTCGCCAGTGTTTAATTTTTAAGCATCCGAGCTATCTACTAATAATTTTAATTAAAAAAATTCACTAATGTTCTTTCCCTGTAACCATTAAACTATTATCCAACGACTTATCTAGATTAAAAAAGAAAACCTTTGAAAATAAATGTACATTGAATATAGTTCAAGTATTTAATGAATGATCAGTGGTACCACAACGATAGAGCACTGAGGTTTGCTATCCTACGTCACGGGTTCGATTTCCGGAATACAATCTTATATAATTCACACTTTGCACTATGAAATGGACAATTCTCAAAAACAAGTTCCCAGACGATGGGCAGCATAGTCCGCTATGTACCATAATACCACACTGCGATCCCCAACCTGCCTGTCAAGCATGGCGATTATGGTATATCACTTCAATAAATATTTTTAGAGGAGCCTTTTGCATTGCAGTAGACGTCTATGGTATGAAACTTAAAATAAATAAAACACACTATCTCGCGGATAGCTACTTTTGTCGTCAAATTTTAATTAACAATCTTTAAAAAACAAATTCTTACTTAAACCTCAGTGATAAGGTTCAAAATTGCTTCAAAGTATTTTTAAAAGATGAATGATGATAGTTTGGTTGATATGCCTGACCACCAGCAAACGTAGCACCTGTAAATTTTGTCTATCTCGAGGAAAGATTCAAAGTCGCGCCGTCCGACACTTTTAGGGGTTAAAAAAAAAACAAAAAAAAAACGTCCACGGCGTTATTTTAATTGACGTCAGGCCGCCATTAAAACGAACCTTTTCTGAATAAATTATTCCAAGTCTGCTACTGGAATGAGAAAAATTTAGTCTTGGTTCCGTGATGGTATGCTTATAACTCAAAGCTTTCTTTAAGTAATCTTTTAATGCCCAAAAAATAAACAATTTATTAACAGTCGTCCTTTTCGCTTGCACTGATGAACGTATTTTATATCTTTTTCTGATTTCTGCCGTGATACCTGACGTTTAGATTAAGAAAAATATAAGGTAAAGACATAATTCGTGTATAAAGCTAATATATAAATGGACTAATAAAAATAAGGATCCATTTAAAACCAAACATTAGATAGTAAAATAAAAGTAAACTGGACCACTGCTGCGCAACTCTTAAGAACATATCACTCGTAAACCGATACAATAAGACGACTTTATTGGGCAGAATTAATAACTGGGCGTATTCCTACAAAGTTATAGCGTAACAAATAAAAGAAGATTGTCATTTTTATTATTATTCCGATATGTCTCGCAGTCAAACGTACGGACGAGTGAGTGTAATCTCAGGATAGTATTAAGAAAGTTATACGAATCTTAAGCGCAAACGAAACTAACTTTCCTACGTATATTACTTTCACAAAAACTTTAAGGGCAATGATAAGTTTCACGTGTTTACTTTCTATCTCATTTCATAGTAATAATTCCTTTATGTTCCTTTTATCTCGTTATATATTAAATACTTTTTCATTGGTATTATTCGTGATAAATATTTCATTTTATTAATTTATTTACGCCCTAAAGTATATTTTAAAATATGTAAGACATAATAAGTACAATTTGAGCAGCGGTGGTAAAAATATCCGTCTTACCCTTTGAAGCGGTCTTTAGTAATCAACCACTACACGAAGATTGTAGAAACTGCAGAAAGGACAGTTTGAAGCATACATAATAACAAAACTACAGAATAAAGACTACATAGATACTCACACATAAAATTACATTCATATGATTTTACAAAAATATGCATAATTTGTATATTTCACATGAGAATAAATAACAAATTATTATCAATATATATGAAGAGCTCTTTACCTTTATCAACCGTATCATCTTTATAATCAAAACCATACATAAAATTCGTACCAACTTTTTGCTACTGGCAATTGTATAAATAAAACAAAAACAATTCAATTCGATTTCAAATTTTACACATTGCATCTGAGAATTTACAAATTTGTCCACACACAAACGTGTTACACGGCTATTAATTTTTAAACAGTATCTAATACTCTTTATTAAATAAAAAAAAAACACCTAAACCAGCTGTTTGGAGATTACTTGCAATTGTTGACTTATAAGTGGCTTTTGCAAGTACTATACATTGACTTCAATAGTATTTGCTAGAACTTTCTAAACAGCCATTTAAATTTACTCTGGGAACATGGAGATGCATAATTATCGAAACCAATCAAAGTAAAAGTTAGCGAACTGGCTGTTTCATCGACTGCATCCATTTTGTCTGCGGCGACTGAACCGGAAACTTTCGCAGGGAAACTTATAATAGTTTTCTTTATTCAATCAACATATTTTTGCTTGGACACTTCCCTCGTTTGTCAACAATTTATTTTGGGTGTATATTTTTCTCTCACTTGACGTTTTATTCACTAACTCGCAACGTTCTCACAGATTCGGTCTCTCGGGTACTACAAAAAGTTTTCGTTTACGCTTTGATGAGACTGGTCTAGACGGAATATTTTATTAATGACGTTTGACTATCTATACCTTATAACACGGAATCACAAAAAAAATCCAATTTAGAATTTTTTTCAAATATTTATTATTCGCAGAAAATTTAATTTGCATAAAAATAATAATAGTCAGAATTACAATAGATTTTAAAATGACAGAAATATCCTTTTTGAGGAATTTGCAGCATTGAAACAGTAGAATAAAAAAAAAAGGAAAATATAAAGGCTGCTGTATTATACATACTTGATGTTTTGTATAAAATCCTATAAAATCTATTTGTTACTAGAATTCAGTCTTCCGTTCTTCTGTGATGATATTTTTAGTTTTCCAATTCATAAAGTTCTAAATTTAAGCTATCTCTTATCTAGTTTATTTCGGTATAGTATTTATAAGTTATAATTAAATTAAGTTGAAATATTAATTTTCTACGCTAGCTTCACGCTATAATTGCATTCGTTATCGTTGTTACAGTGCTAATATGCGTGAAGGTGCAAAGTTGACGGCGTGGAGCAAATATTTATAATATACGGATATCTATGTTGACGTGCGAAACGGAACTCTGAACCAAGAAATTATTAGTTCTGTTCATCCGATAATCACTTAAACACTTTTTCAAATTTGTGTCACCAAAATAAATTATAAATTAAAATATTTAAAAAATTTTATGAAATGGCGGTTGATTACATCCATAGCTGATTACTTCGCTTTATAGACTGAACGTTCATTTAATCAATATATGAAATAAATTTCCAGGTGAAATACTGCAATCGGATTGAAAAGAAGTAAAAATCACCGTCGGATCGCTGCTACGGGCTCGTGACTGAAATGCCAAATGAGTAATTTTGAGATACTTCGGATGCTCGCACAGTGAGAGAGCAAATGTCAGCGTCTAATAGCATTGCGAACATGATACGGACGCCGCAGTCCTCGTGTCTATTTTCTCGTTGCAGCCGCACTGCGCTTTTTTGCCGTGTAAACTTTAAGTGGATATATCAAGAATCTAGTTCTCTGTTTTTTGGCCAACTAAACCGTCGTCAAAACATTAAATAGTTATCCATTATTCATAATTTTTACATAACAAAATAACAAAAAATAACGTTGAATAACCTATAACTGATTTCAAATTGTACGCAGCAGAATTTGGAATCGCTGTATCCAATTGCATGATAACCTTGTCATGTTGGTTCACAAGCTTCTTCTAGAGCCCCCTTTGTACAATAATCCACGTTAGTTTTCTTTCACTGTTTGTGGGCGATTTCTCGAAGAGAATTGATTACCCGTCTACAATTGAATGTTCAGGTAGGTAACCCTCAAATCTCATGACAACTGGGTGTACTGCATTTGACTTAACAGTGATTATCATTATACTAAAACAATTTTTAACAAGTTAACTATTTTTATTAGTTTAAAAATAGGTGTTCATTTAATTAATTCAATTAAACGACGGTTTACAAAACCGATTAGTTTCACGTCCTACACGCCGACACGGCGTTTGAAAACGAATGCGTTTTTGAATATGATGAATGCACGCTCCGACCATCTGTTTAGAGACGCTAAGCAAATAGCGGAACAGATTGTCACGAAACTAACAAATTTCGATACAAAAAATCCCTGCCTGCGGGGAAAATGATTTATAATCTTATTTCGGAAACATTCAGAATGTTTATTTAGAAATCTGGTGGACGTACGTCGGTGTCAGGTTTCTACGCTACCGGAGTTATGGCGTGGTGCGTTTCGTTATGCGTTAGCGAAATAATTTCTTTAACGTTCTCCTATATTATTGTTAAGGTAAAATACTCTTTCCAGTTCACTTGTACCAACTATTTACCTTATTCGCCTTTTAATATATACCTAAGTACAATTTAAGTACGTTTTATATGTAATAGTATAGATTACTTCTCTTATTCACATCGAGACGAGACTACCATCTGTTTAATAATAAACATATTTTCGTAAAGGACACTTTTAATTGACATTTAAATACATGAGGCCAACGCATCGTTATATGAAGTGATTTACAGTGTAGTAACCTTCAGCAAACAAACATGGTTTGTTTTTTAAAACCTATCAATAGGAGCTTTCCGGACGTAATCTGGGATCTGCGATCCTATCTTAAAAGCGTATGTACATCATAGTCGAACATCTTGGGTAAAATCGTAAATGTTTTTTTTAAAATAAAATAAATTTTTACACAAGTATTCAGAAGCATTAATCTATAATTTATTTTCTATAATCAGTTCTTGTAGTAATTAATGATACTTAAATATTAATAAAAATACAATATTCCTTCGTTATTGTAAATCATGTAATTAAGGATGCGGAAGCCCAGGTAGGCTTTTAAACAGAAAGTTATGCAAAGAGAAATGCTAAGTTAAGAATCAAAAAGGCAAAATGTTATCATTATACATAAGGTTTAGTAACATGTGCATATAACAACTCATAATTATCTTAACGCCTTGGTTGCGTAGACATAAGTTTCTCAGAGATATTAATGTATTAAGTTGTTAAAAACCACACGTCGTCCATCACTTAAGTCACGGAACGTCTTTTTTTGTCATCGGCTTGACAATAACACTACAGCGGGAACGAGGATGTCAAACGACAAATCGAGCGACGCGTTGGACAAGTGTTGGGTTTCTTTCAGCTGCCGTTTGCTGTGAGGCGAAGTAGTTCTAAATTGAAATACTAGCTTTATCGGGAATACCTCTGTAGTGGACACGTGTAGAGAACTAATCGAGTTTCAACACAATAATTCTAATACATTTATTTTTATTTAATACTATTTAATTGAACTTGAACAAATATTTTGTTCATTTTTAATTCTTCTTAAAACCATCATTTTGAGAAAACATTTTTAAGTTTGCTTTTATTAGTTAATTAAAAATATACTTTTATCGATATTTAATGTTAAATTCTTTATCACGTATTATAGATGTCGGAAATAACGCAATTTAGCAGTATAAATGTTGTATTATTTTGTTTCTTAAGTTAATTGGTTTTATTCGTCTTGAAACCGTTTGAAAAAAAAGGTTTTTACTGAAAACAACAAAACAGTATAAAAATGACATGGTAATTTTGTATGGAAAATATCAAATTTTTTGAATACAGTTTCCACATTTTTGTTAATGAATTATTGTACACTTTCCTAACATACACCAAAATTATATCCATCTAAGTAAATAAGTATCAATGTGAGTAAAAGCTTATAATGTCTATTCTCGACCAAGCTGGTTTTGTATTTTGATCTGACTAATATATAAATGTATTTAAAATACTTGTCCACACAACATTTCACGAAAAAAATATTCTTTGAGTTATATTTATTATTGTAAATGTTTTTTTAGTAATTTTGTTTGTCTTTTGTAAAATATTCTACCCGGATTATAATAGCAGTAAATATGTTTTACTAAAATTGTCATTCAATGTAATTTCGTGAAGATTGCGTAAGAGAAAGGTGCTTAATTTTATTCAGATTGCATTATAGAAGTAAATAGTTTACGACAAACATTGAAACGAATATTTTAAAACGTTGTATAAAAAATTCTATAGCAAAGAATATTTCTCCAAGTTTATGATCCAAACCAGCATGATGCCTCGGCTCCTGAGTAATCGAAGTGATGCTAAGTGGCACTATAGCGTCATAAAGTGTAAATTTCACAAACCGGTAAATCTAGTCAAAGAATAACATTTGCTCGTGACTTCTGTAGACAAATGTAACTTGTGCTATTGTAATAAGACGTCGTTTACATTTTCCTGACTAGCTGTACCGATATACTTGGTACTATAATGCATGGCATAGTTCAGTCCTATCCAAAAAATAAATATATTAAAACGTATTTCAGAGTCACTTCCTAAATTAATTTGATTTTTAAATATTATTTTAAGATGTTACAGGGATTACTAACAAAAATTAGTTTACTTTTTTGTACATTGTAAACAGTGGCGGCCCAGTGGTAGAGAACTGAGACTTGCGATCGTTGATCGCTGGTTCAGTTCCCGGGATAGAAACTTATATAATTCACAGCATACAGCTTTCTCTGCATACCACAATACCACACTGCAATCGTCAACTTGCCTGCCGAACGTAGCGATTATGGCAATATATATCTTTGGCCTCTCAGTGTGCGTCTATGGGCTGAAACGACGACAGCGTGTACACTGCAAGATATCGGTAATAACGTGATATTTTTTGTTTGATTATATCCTAATACCCTATGTTCCAGTTTTCATTTACGTCAAATATGAAACGGTAAGGAATAGGAGTTTTAATTTACTCTATGGTTTGTATTGGAAAAAATGATATTTTTACTGCTGTTCACGAGTTTTATACTTTTCTATCCATCAGAATCATACTAGAATCGGTATCGGCGATATATTTTTATTTATATTAGTATGCTTATGTACTTTTACACATTGTACTTTATTTACCTTGAAATAATCTTTTCCTAAAATGAATAAAAACCTTTTTCATAAAATTTAGACTGGCAATTATAACTTTTTAGAAAAATAAACTAATTGACAGGTTATAAGTCTTACACAAATTCATAATTTTTGTAATTCATAATACTTATTTGAGATATTTCAATTGTTGATATTAATTTTCTTAAGCTTAAGATAGGCTTAATTAAAGTTGCAATACTTTAATTAAGCCATAAAAGTATCAAAAATTGATTCAATGTTGTTGTTGTTGTTTTTTTAATACGTACTTAAATGCGATTTTTTGTCACTCATACATGAGCGTTCTATTTATGGCATTTTGATTCATTCACCACGTCCCTTCCAAAATACTCTGGTGGTAGTAACCATGTATATTTATATAAACTGGCTTTACATACTTCTGTTCATATATTTCATTTTGTTTTTTTTTTGGTACCAGGTTCGTATTACAAAATGTAGCCCCTCTTTGAGAATTTACATATCAACGTTGAGAACAACGGAGCGTCGTATAGTTAAAGCAGTTCAACATAGAATTATTTCAATTTTGTTCTTGTATGTTAAAATTTAGTAAAGTATATTCTAAAATCTCTCTTTTCATGCTTTTTTTATATAATTTCATAATTCCGCGCTACCTAACATTCGGGGCGAGCTTTAAAGGCTTTACGGAAAATTCGCGTTTTAAAAGTAAAAATGAAAGCTCGTTATTCGTCCCAAATTGTGTACCTAAAGCCAACCTAACCGTAAACTTTTAACGTTTTAACGACTAACATAAGAGCATTAACCTCTGATAAACGGACTTTGCGAAAAAATAAACGTTTGTTTAATAACAATAAACACTATTAATAGCCCAGGTATTATTCCTCTATTCATTTGATGAGGAAATCGCTAAATAAATATCCCTCGTAGTTCATCAATGGTTAAAGAAACAAAATTGTTTTATAATTTATATTACAAACAATTCTAGAAATTCCTGTAAAAAACATACCGTTTCTTTAAAAAGCCAGTTTTTTTTAACGCCAATTTCGACTGTTTTGGCTAGAATATAATTATTTAACATTATAATGCTGATTAATTAATTTGATTTCAACAATGGTTTTCTTATTTATAATGTTAAAATAAATCTATATAATTGTAAATCTGTTTTTATTTATTATATTTTTAATTTTGATGTTTCAGTCCATATACGCCTATTTAAAGGCTTAAACTTCCCCTCAAAGGTTTCTATGAGGCATAAAACGTAAGGATTAATGCACAAAATGTAAATTATATAACATTGTATCGAACCCGCGACCTACGTTTGCAAGTCTCAGTGCTCTGTCGCTGGGTTACCACTACTTAATGCTTAATATTAGGTTACTATTAATATTTATATTAATTTATGTTACTATTACTTTATGACGAGTATGTATTAAATTATAATTATGCTGTTCAGAGTCCTCGATTTTTATTGTATTTTATATTTGATTTCAATGTAGTTGTAACTTAAGTCAAAATATCTGAATAAATAAATAAATACCCGAGACTATAGAATTGGTTCTCGAAAGAAATCATCTCATATTATACTGTAGTGAAATGTGCTATGCTTGAATGATCATTGATAAATACTAAAATATTTATTCAATTATTATTACTTTATTAAAGAAATAAAATTTCGTTCGATTAACTTGAACGTACTTCCCTATAAACAAGATCGTAGTTGTTTGCATTATCAATTTATCACTCGGAAGACATTGGACTTAAATACTGCTAGGGTATTTGTATTTGCATAATCATTAAGTATCGAACGCAACAGTTCCCGGCGCCGGAAATCTTCGTAATATTGAGGCTCTTCAACCAGTAGCGATAAAGGACAAATCCGCTTGGCAATTTATGCCCGTGGTGATATTTCGCATTAGTTCGAAGGCGACCGTTTCAGCAAATTGCCTCTCTATATGCAGAGAGCGACGAGGCCGATTTTCATTAACTGCTTAAACTTGGTCGTCCAATGGAGGATGAGTGGTTGGTCCAATAACCTCTCGAAGATTACGCTGCAATTATTGAGGAAACTTTTTCAACCCGTTGCACCAAATACAGTTGCCCCGAGCAAATAAAAAAAAACTTTTAATGATTCGAAAAAAAAAGTTTTGCCATCGCGTACATCGCCGCTCTTTTACTTTTTTATCAAAAAAAAAAAATAAAAAACAAACATGAAGTCCTAACGATCAAAATTTGTAAAAGTTTTCTATAAATCATTTTTCCTATAAATAGTAACTACTACTCTTCATATGAACAATGATAGTTGAATAGCCTAGTATCTCAAAATGATGCAGATAACTTTACCAATCATCGTCATTATTTCAGCCATAAGACGTCCACTACTAGACGTAAGTCTCCTCTATTTTAAATGTTTTTTTTTTTTAATGTTACTGCTAGTAAAAAGCAAATATAACAGTAGTATATTCTTTTAGCTAAATTCAATAAAAACTGAAACAGAGAACAAGTGTAACAAACCCAAAACAATTGAGGCAATGCCTCGCGCGGGTCTTGAAACACATAATGTTTTAATTAAGAAAATGTGCTCTGGGTGGCCAGCGGTCGGCCGAGAGCATTTGACCGTCGCTTAAACTTGTAAACTGCGTTTAAGCAAATTATCCATGCAAAATTCCTCTCCCTTTAGAGCTGTGAAGTGTGCAGAATGACAGTAAACTAGACCTGTGGCGTCTAAAGCCAAGTTCAATATTAAATTTTGTCATAACACTGTCTGGTCGCCTTAGTTCTACAACATTGATTTTTATTGTTAAAATTTTATGTTAATGTCGTTTCTGTTTCGTTGAGCACGAAGCAACTTTGCTAAATATATTATAAAACATTAACCATGTAAATAACAAAGAGCTTCCTTCGATGGATTTGGACTTACTTTTTTTAATGGTTTATTTTTAAAATCACATTTAATTGTACACATTCAGCTCAATTTTTAAAATAAAACGTTCAAACCAATTAAAAAGATGCTTATGTAAAAAGTGTACTCATGCTGCGTGGCAACCCTCATAAAAATATGGATGACAAACCGGCTTTGCTTCGTGCGCTTGAATAAAAATCGAGTGCTTATGTCACACCTTTCAATACTAATTTCGCTGTGTAACATGGTACGGGCCCCTAAATTGTTTATGAACAGTATTCTATCGATGTGAGACTAAAAGGGTGACAAGGCCACCCAACGTATGTCACTATATAAATTATTTTTATTACCTTTTAATATCTTATTCAATCGAACTAAATACAAACAGCAGTAATATTCACGCAAATTATTGTGAAATTTTTGCTCATACGGCATTTACAGATTTCGTGGGCTCGGTTTGAAATGAACGAAATGAATGTTTAATGTATATTCAGAACTACCGGCGCAGTCTGTCAACAGTTAGTCAATATTTGTAATTATTTCTTGGGGTAGTTTAAATAAAGAACTGTTTTATGTAAATGTATCAATATATATAACAATTTTGTCAATATATGTATGTCCGAAAATATGTACTTCACAAGGTGATAGGTGGCTTTAAATGGGGAGTGAGCTCATTTATTAGCAAAAAGGTTTATAGCTTTGACACATGTTTTACATTTACAATCAGGCTATAGTTATCACTCTGAAATATATTAATTAATTTATTATTTGATTTTTGAGAGGCGGTAGGCCAAAAACTGCAAAATCTCGCGAGACGAATAGTAACAAAAACAAACAATAGTTAATTTTAATACGTATTTATTCATTATATTTCCGCAACAATTTATTTTTGGATAAGGTTAAACATAACCAAAATACATAACCAATCATCCTATACATTGTGTACCTTTACTTATAGCTGTTATATATTACTTTATTGATAATAATAATTTTTACTTTTTTATATACAATCCAAACAACCTGTAAATCGCCATAATTATATGCGATATATTATAAAAAACATGATATTTTACTTTTTGATTAAAATCACGAATAATTGATAGTTGATAAAAATATTTATATTTAAAATACGAATAATTTATCTTCGTGAGAAAATATTTTGTTAATGGTACTTAAATAAATGGGTGTTTAAAATTTTAAATGTGTACCATAACAGATGTCTAGCCTCTTTCCAGCTCTTGACAGTATGCCGCAGTAACAAAACAATGGCAAAAAACATGCGAAGGGCGGGCGACCACCAACAGTACTCCTAAATCAGCGGAATCCCTCGTTAATCCCCGACCTCGTATATTATGATTGTCGGACTTAAGTTTTACATATGACTAATACTGAACATGTGGCTGGGATGTGTCGCATCATGGACCTCGCTACATTTATATACAAAAGCAGACTTCAACTTTTATTACGCTCTGTATAAAAATGATATACTAATCGTAGCAGATTAAATCTTTAAGTGTCGTAATTTATGCGTTTCAACATAATACAAAATCGAAAACTGATGAATGTGTACATGTGTGCTGATAGTTTTTGGAATAACATTTTTATCGTAGTTTACGAGCGGTTTCTTTGTATTACTACTATTGTTATTCTAAAATTTTAGTTACGTTATATACACAAATACAATTAATAGAGTATAATTAGTTTTAAGTATAAAAATATTGAAGTTCCTTCCTGTTTCGTAAGAATTTTTTTAACTGTTAAATAATAAGTTAAACATTTTATACCAGCAGTATAAATTTATGATAACAATACACTGAGTAGCAGGCATGTCATATATAAACACAAACGTTTTTAATGATTAAAGATATACAAACAAAATCAGGTTCGTACGGGGGTCCAATATAACTGGTTTACTGCCAACCGCGTTTTTACTCTCGCTGGTTTTAATAACAATTCCCAAGTTAATAACCGAGCAAACAGTGCCGCCCTCTGTACACAATACAGAAGCTATGGAACCGTGCAAAATTAACCAGGAGCGTACGTAACGGATCTGTACGTATAGTATTTTTAGGACAAAGAAAAAAGTAACTTTTGAAAGTAATTTCTTCCTTAACTTACAAAAGTATTTAACGTTTATATACATGAAAAAATTGGCTAAATTGATAAATGTGATACTTGAACGAATGAACTTAAAATATTAATTAAAACAATGTCACCTTTCTCTTTAAGTTCACTTATAAAATTCGAGGGTGTTATCAAAGTTATAAATTTAAATACAGAGTTGTAGTTTAAAATCAAGAGACAAACAGCAAAATGACGGACCTTATTAGCAAGAACAAAATCGAAAAATATGTTCAGCCTGAACCTGAATTACAAATATGTTTGTACCATCGACGTTAACGCATTATCAGTGGATATTTAAGTATCAAAGTAACTTTATTAATATTTCGTCTCTTTGAATAGTGTCTAATAAATAATTATAACGAAGTTAAAATAAGACGTCATTTGAAATGACGTTCGTCTGCATTACTTCGGAGTGTCTGTATGTATATACTACAATATGTTCCGGCAATTTAAGCAACAACTACTTTTGGAGGAATGCGCCAGTACTCGTCTACCCTTAATAATTTTTTTCCAAAATTAAGTGAAAAATATCTGTACATACATTTTATATGTATACATAGCTGGTGTAGTATTATTTATTAGTGTTATGAGATCAGTGTAGCCCGTTATTTTAATTACTTTATAATTCTTGAGGGTGACTGCAATCCCATCCGATGTATTTACAGGCTTTGCTATTAAAAAATCGTCTCGCAAAAAATGTATTCACTCTTCTCATGAAAACAACCACTTCATATTTGAATTGAAACAACTGTATTTCATATGTGTAAAACTAGCTCTCAAATTATATGTAACTAGCAACATCAAACATGTTTTAATACAATACAGGAAATGTTTAAAAGCCATAAATATGAACACACGATTGCAATTGTCAATGTATATCTGTAGCGACATATTTCTTAACGCATATTCTGGAAAATAAATATTAGTAATACATTATTTAAAAGTGCACCGAATTTAAATCAATGCCAAGACATTGCTATGCTGCAAGCGTAAATCAATCTTGTAAATAGAAAATTGAATTTTGGCAAATTCCCTAATGTACTTTTAAACTATCTGCAAACCACCGAATGCTCCACGGAGTACTTTGTAACCGTTAAATTAAGTTAGACTTTTCCAAACTCGGTGGTAATTCAGAACGCAGCGCGTCCATCCTTCCGTATCGGTAGCTATTACTAAAAAAAGCAAATTACGTTCATTGCGTATTGTCTGAACGAACCCTTTCAAAGTTTGCTTTTATAAATTTATGCACCCCTCCCGGCAAAACGCTAGCATCAATAATAAGTGTAGGTTACATGCCCCATTTGGAGCTCTCCTGTTGATTTTGAACATAAAAGATATAATCTACCGCACTGGTGTAAAATAACTGTATTTTTCTTTTGTGTTATGACTCTTTAGCCACCCTTCCATACCAGCGAGCGTTCCTTTCAGACTTGCTCTCTTGGTTGGATCAAACCGGGCACGGGCGTGGTTATTATAAAAATTCATTCATTGCTCTGTTATAGGCGAATAATGTATTTCATAAAGTAAAAGAGGAAACTTATGTGTTAATTACATTTTGGCTGATCTTTTCACTGTACAACAGAATTTTACAAAACAGAATTATATTTTGTATAAAAAATTCTTCTTTCTGTAAGGGAGGTACCCTTACAGAAAAAAAAGTTTTCATAAAAAAATCAAAACAAAAGCATTTAATAGGTAGGCCTGGTAATAGGATTTACTTGATGGTTAACTTTAAGCTATACCTGAACTGTGTCGCCCCCGGGAGCCGTCGACCTTCGATACTTTAAAAGAAATCGTAGGTTAGGCGCCTTCTGCGTCTTGCCATCTCAAATCCGCGGAATTAGCAAATGCCATTTGAGAATCAGTGACTGCAAGATCCAAATTCTCACCTGGGATATTACGATATTTAATATTCCTGTTACATTGCCTCAAAGTTAAACGTCACTGTCAATGCACTGTCATGATAGAAATATAGATATTGTGAAAAATGTGACTAACATTTAAAAAAAAAACTTTGATTTCATTAATTAATTCTGAATGTCATGTTACACATGTTACCAAACTGTATCACACTTAAAAATACACACGGCGTTAAGTACTCAGCAGCACAAATTTAATTATATTAATCTCACTTCCATAAACTTGGATTCTCAAACATAAACCCAACATGCGTACTTTAGCTTGAATCCCTAGCGATTGCTTAAATGCATTCGCTGCACTTTGTGAATGCACCGTGTACCCAAACACAATAAGTACGTTACGCGATTATTACGTGTGAAACACTCGCATGGAATTATGAGCGTCTTAAAATGGCTCGAGAAATGCTCGTAGTCTGAGTATCGGCACTTGGCGACGGCTAAATAAATATAGAATGAATTTTTCGATGCATTTTAATTTTTCTACTGCTTAGCTTAAAATCTTTGAGCGTGAAAATGGGTGTGAAATATATTTTATTACCATTAGTAGAAGAATTTTCCAATAACATCTACCAATCTTAAATTTTCAGATTCTTAACTCCATTGTTTGAGATAAGCCACTCTCATAGAGTTCAATTATAACCGGTTGGAAATAGCCTGTATTTAGCGATTTCCAACCGCTTTAACAAATTTATTTGTCCACCTTACTAGTGGACGTTCTATTCTACGTTTACCAGTCTGTGGGCCCACTCAAGAACCTGTAACTCCCAGCTGCCATCT
This sequence comes from Battus philenor, assembly GCF_028537555.1. NCBI lineage: Eukaryota > Metazoa > Arthropoda > Insecta > Lepidoptera > Papilionidae > Battus > Battus philenor. The sequence continues at coordinate 5,877,642 of NW_027181676.1, forward strand.
GTTTTGCGCGCTATGTGGCTTGTCTACTGCCACTTCAACTTGGCAATCCACTGAGCTATGTCAATTATTGCTACATACCGTAATAAAATTCCTAATTAAGCTTCTTAGATAGCCCTGTATACTAGTACCGAAAATGATCTGCCGGCTCTCAGGTAGATGCACGACGAGACACGCGTACAGTTGCAATTTAATTACACTAACTATATCTCCCGAAAGCTATCTGGTAAATTTGGATCTAAATTGATTATAATTTGTAATATTTTATATCTACGAGAATTCAATCATTAAAAAATTTATTTTAAGAATTTATGTTTTTATTTTTATCCATTTTAACTAAAATATAAACATAAGTGATATAATTAAAAAGAAATAATTCAATTATATTACCTTTTCCATACTTACCAAGCACTAAATAGAATGTTTAAGTGCTGTATTAGTAATTATTACATAAATGCGTTCCCGGAAGGGTGTTCCGAGCGATGTTTCCTCAGCGCTCTTAGCGGAGAATCGCTTCATTACAATTTGTTTCATATAAAATGGATGTTTCTCGCACTGACGCGCCAGACATGGTCTTTTTTCTACGAACACTCAATTGCTTTTGGCAAACGCAACTAGTTTACTGCAGAAGGTTGGTCTTCACGCAACGTTTACTTTGATCAATGTATTTGTTTCCACCGGAGAATCTCTTTGTTTTGTTTAACAAGAAAAAACGTAACGTGGATTTATCTTTTGTGGTATTCTATTTAAGATTAAGTTTATTAATCATTATTACGTATAAAATATAAGTATTATATTATCGTCTTTTGAAATAATCAATCTATTTCATTCAGAACTGTTATTCATTTTTAACTTTGCCTTATAGCTACTGAAGAATCTAGTATTCTAAATATATCTAAGATATATAACATTTATTTTATACTGATTTATATGGTTTTATTTCTATAATGTTTCTTAAATAAATAATAAATATTTTAACTAATAGACTTGAGTGTATCTTACATAGGGTAATTGTCAATAGGTGTAGACTTTTAAAAGATTAGTGTATTGCTCACTTGTCCGCAAAAGCCTTAAAAACTTTTAAGCCAATTTCTTATTATATTGTTTAGAGTAATCAATCCGAAATTGAGTATTTTGTCTGTTGGAACAGACCTAAAATTTTGGTAAGTACAAGGTCTGCAGGGACAGAGAGTAAGGAAAAATTAATTTTGATATGTAAATATCCAAATTTTGTCAACGTGTAGCGTAACTATGTTATAATTACGCTATTTACTATCTCTCAAAAAAATTATTATTGACTATAATGATTGAGGATTTCTATGATACCTTTTAAGTTACGTAAACAAATTTTTCACACTAATAACCAATTAAAATGTTATAGATATATTTTTAAATAGGCATTATTGAGCAACTGCAAGAAAACTTTTGGTGTAACATTAACAAGGCATAAAATGAAATTCGTCATTTATGATGAAAAAATATAATATTTTTTTAAATTGATCAGCTTACTATTACGAGTATATTTAAATTAATTAAACAATCTTACAAGAAAGTTATTTTTTTAAGTCAATTAGTATTAGTTGTACTATGTTTTTGGAACTTGTATATTCATCGAATTAAAAATCACTCTTCACCATTTTTAGTAAATGTAATGTATATTACACTCATTTTATTTTATACATTTTTAATAAAAGAACTATATCAATCGTTTACGATCGATCTCTATTTACGCCAACTCAGATTATCTCAAAAACATTATAATCATTTCCTTCCCAAATATCTGAGTCTTCTCATACAAAGAAATTTCGACACATGACACCGAAAGGAAGTAACACTTGAGAAGTGTGAAATAAGGACATAAAATGTAGCAATATATAAAGTTTTAAACTGTTCAATTTTACGACGAAACACTTCTAACAGAGTTTTATTTTTTGTTCCACTTGAGAAGCCATGTGACACGTGCTAAACCAAATGTAATATTGCAAGGTGTGTGTGTTTTTGCAAGCAACAACTTAAAAGATCTACAACTTAATATTTTTAATCCTTATTTTATCCGTTTTGTTTCATATTAAATGAAATAAAACAGAATCTGCACCAAATTAACACTCTCCTTTCTCTCTTCTTTTTAAAGTGCTTGTTTTTAGTTAAAAACTGGTTGTGACAGATTTTCTCTGAGCTCTATCGCAAAGTTCATTGTCACTCAACAAGGAATGAAGACAGCTATGCTTGGAATTTCTTTATGATATTAAAGTAGGAATAAGAAGATCCATGGACTAACAAAAGTAGCTCACAGAACCCAGTGGATTGGGGTATTAAAATTGCAATACTTTCAACCACAACGTGAACAGAGGACCTTATTAAGTACGTCAGATGAAGTTGGGTACAATCGCTAATTAGTGATCCTATTATAAATCTACAGGAAAAACATGTCTAGCCATGGATGTTTTACGGCTCGAATGATATTCGCGATAAACAACTTTCAGCGTTTTTTTTTTCATCTTTTCAAATGTATTAAAGTATCCTGACACCATGGATGCTTATTTAGCTGCATCATTGGCTACTATGACTGATTCTTTCTGTTAAATGCGTGCAAGGAATATTAGGTATCATAGTTTTTTTTTTTTTTATTAAGAGTGATGTAGCTATATTTAAAAATTAGCATTATTACCTAAACGCCAGTTTATCTTGTGAAACATTTTCTGATGGAGTAGACTAAAAAAGGTATAAGTTAAACTAATAACTTTTCTGTTATAATTTGAAAAGGAATTTTAAAACTTCACGTTAAAGTAGCCACAATAGAAATCGCATAGCTTATAAAAAAATTAAAAAGAGCAATGTAATAAAGAATAGCCTTACAGAATGTAATGCGCGGAAGGACATTTCACAGTACAGAGGCCATAACCAAATTATGCGGGAGAGTAACAACAAAGCCTGAACCACGTGGGCCCCAAGTAACCCTTATTACGAAGTTACATTAACTGCCTTGATATAACGGCAACAATGTACGACACAGTTGGTATATCCGCTGTTTAAGTTGTCTGTTATTCCGCCTCGGGCTTGTTGCGCACACTATTACTTATTAGCAACTGTTTAAATGAACAACAAATTCGTAACATTAAATTTAGTTTAAGTTGCAGTGCACCTTGTGAGCAGTCAAAACGTATGGAAGTCATTTAACTGTTTAAGGAAACTGATTTAATTCTCGTTAAAAGTTTCAAATGTAGGACTAAATCATTTATGGATATACATATCTATATATGCCAATATTGTCTATATACAAAAGAATAAAAATAAATGTAAGAAAAATATCGTTGTATAAAACGATAGCTCAAGAAATATAAGTAAGTTTCATTGGATTTCATAAAACTGGTAAATCTTTTGTGAACAACTGTGTACGGTATTATAGCATTGCCTTGTAATTATCCGTTTATAAATATTTATAGAAGATCATTAAACAAAACCTTGTAAAAATTACGATAATAATCTGAAAGATCTTTTATGCAATAATAAAGTGAAGGAACTAATATTTCTACTTCTTTGTTAAGGATATAATAAGTAACTACAAAAAAAAGTCTGAGTTTGTTGTGGGTTCTTTCCAAATGCGCGTTTGGAACCCTTCTAGTTTTAAGTCGAAGAATGGCATTCTAGAAGAGCTCAATCTGACGTCCATGTATGATTGTTAACAGTAGTCACTGTTAGTAGTCATATGGATAATAATAATACATCCCAAATTGTTAGTCATACTTGGTTAATTTCAATGGACTCCAAAAAGTATCTTACTTTTTTTAACATAAAAGTTATCCTTTTACTCACGGTTTTATTTTTTATATATTGATCAAAACATAAAAAAAATTAAACCATCCGTTACTAAATTCCAAAACTTTTGTTATGAAACCTAAAAAAGATTCGCACAACACGAAACATTTTTTTTTAATCAACACAACATGTTTATCCAACTGTATCAATTCGCATTCGATAAACTGCGTTATAAAATATGAAAACAATGTTATTAAAGTACGGGGATAACATATTGCTTCGGGACATAAGCCGTCGCGACAAAGAATAGAGTTTAAAGAAAACAAAAAAGTCGCTACACTTATTAATCCTCGTCGACGGCGAGATTGTCTCGGTCCTTTACCCGCGATTTAGGCGCATACCTCACGTTAATACAGCCCCCGGGCATATCCGCCGAGTACCAGCGTGTCTGCAAATAAGGCTGGAGTATTCCATTATATTGAATCCTTGCCTCTAGCGTCAGTGCGTCCGTTCTTAATAAATAAGACAATATTCGAAAAACGACGATATTGACGGATGCCACTGTTTGTCTAGCCGACCTCTTTGAAAAAAGCACGTAACATAATACATAATTAAAAACCTGCATTTTTAAAATAATGCATACAATTTTTTGTGTTATTTGGCACTTCATTTGATTAAAAGAGTAAAAGTAATTTTTTATTAATAATTTCAAGTTGAAAGTATTGCAAAAGACTTACAAAGTACTGAAATTTTCAATTGTGTTCTTAAAGATCTAAGTCAGTAAGAAATAAGGAGACGTACAAACGTTAACGACATAGTTTAGCAAATTGACAGGTTGTAGAGATAGTGAGCAGGCTACATAGCGCGCAGAACAAATGACTGCTGGAGTCTTAAGATCCTGGCGTGGAGACCCCGGACTTTCAAGCGTAACACAGGACATTCGGAAGGTGGACAGAAGATATTGTTAAGTTCGTTGGAAGACACTTGATGCAGACCGTTTATTAGCGTTCCTACTTGAAATTTGTAGAAGAGATCCATATCCAATATTGGACGACATATGGATCAAATTATTATATTAATGTTATTAATGTTACTTTTCCTAAAACTAATTACTTATAACAGTTACAAAAATGAGAGAATATAACGAAATTTATTCAAGAACATTGTATTATGGAAGTTTATTTTCAGTACATTATATGTGTACAAGCACATAAACGATGGGTCTTCAAACACACGAACTTTACCATTACGCTTTCCTTTCTCTAACATGAGAATATCATTAATGTTTTTGTCGCATTTAAATTTCCGAAAACATTTTGAAGACAGGCTGTACCTAAATTTTGGATACGGATACGTAAATTGAACTTAATAATGTATCAAAGGACGTTCGCACGGCTATAGGTTCGGTGAACTCTTTCGCTATTCTGACTTATTTTGTTACATCTTCAAAGAATTTCGTTCTTTGACAATACTTTTTGTAGGTTCTCGCTGAATATTTTTGTTTTAAAGACAAACTTGTTATATAAAAGAGGGAGTAAAGAAAATAAGTTTCATTTTTATTTAAGTTCGTCTCTTGCGACTTGCGTTAATCAAATTAAACAATTAATATTGTAATTGTTTTCTGATATAAAAGACGGATAATATGAGCTAATCCAGATTCTAAATAATCAACCGATGGAAGTTCAGCATCTTCGAATTGAAAGGCTAAATGCATATTGAGCGACTACCTAAGCCGAGGTTCCTCCTTATGGTTTTTGCGCCTGGTCACTCCATAAAGCGAATGTCTGAGTTATCTTAAAAATCGATAATCTCCCAATCCTGTGAATATCCGATGAAATACACAGAGTCAAGGTTTCCGACAGAGTTCATACATTTAGTTACGAAAAAAACGACTTAAGCTAAGCGCCTTCTTTATTCTGTAAGATACCTTAACACCTCACCGTCTATGTATAAACAATGACGTCATCGAGAAAAATATGAAATACCGTACTCAGCCGTGCAATGCTACAATTTTTTGCAAACAAGAATGCAAGTCGATAATTAAAAGAATATTTTGCTGTTGTAATAAATTATTATTTCGTATAAAATTAGGCAGGTCGCTAGAGTCTTAAGGTTCTGTGGAGCAGACTGCGGACTGCCAAGCATAGTTTAAGAACCACCCACAAGTTCAACATATCGCCTTGTTAAGGTCGCCAGAAGATAAATACAGGCACTAAGTCCGATGAACCTGTAAAAGCCAAAATGGCTCACAGCGCGCATCAACATTCGAATATAGAACAGGTCACTTACGTCCGGTTCTAATAGAAATCTATAAAGGAGGCCCATGTCAGGCACAGGATGTCCTGCATCTAAAGTGACAATAATGAAGATGTTACCCGGAAAGTATGATTCCTTATATATATAGTTCGACATTTTCGAAAAGCAAGTTTATCAAATATTTTGTATTAAATGTAAAGTCATCTTGACACCATATCAAGTTTTTCGTAAAGCTTCGATCAATTTATCTAAGTTCTAGAATATCTTGAAACTGAGCGTAGTCATAATGAACAGACGGTGCTCTCAGTAAACTATACCAAGTTAATATCACGAACGAGACTCATTAGTTATTTAGATATTTTGTTGTATCGTTCATTGCTTCAGAATTTTTGTCACGAGAAGCCTTCTGTTTTAATTCTAATATTTAAATTAATAATTGTAAATATAATTCGTAGAATGCCAAGATATCATAATAACGTTATGTTAAGCAAATAATTAACACCGCTTATGTTTCCAAGTAAATCAAAACTAAATCAAAGCATATGTTGATATAGAAAATTACGCAACGTATATTGCAAGAAGAAACTCAACAAACTCGTAGTAGAAAGCAAGCAACTAAGGTTACCAACTCGTGTTACCTGCTAAATTTACAGGCTTAATTAATTAATACTGTATTAACAAGCCTTGCTTCTCGTTACCAAGAGTTTGCAGTAAAATTATCGTATGAAATGTCTAGGGTGTTCAAAAGATTATGTAATTAAAATATTTTTTTTTATATATTAATTCATTTATTCGTATAACTATTCATAAAGAATTATTTACAATGAAACTTATATACGTTTTGAGAAGAATGACAGTAGAGCGCACAACAAACTCAATTGAATTTTTTTGTTGTCAATTTTAAAATAGCATTCTCAGAGACTTAGTACAATTAAATTCCCAGTTATATTATCATATATGAAATCCCATACGTTAGAATTTTTTAGAGTTTTTTTATTTAATATACTCTTAAATTAATGGCATAATAATTTGATGACATTACTTGTAATTGTATTATAATACCGTACACAATTGGCCACGATATAGGTACTAATTATGAAGCCTAGGCAAAGGTCATTAAATATTAAAAAGAAATGGGTCTATTTACGTTTGAACTGTACTATAAATTGATATAGCATAGTTTTTTTTTTTAATTCGTTACTTTTTTATAATGAAGGCTAAATTAAATTATGAAATTCGAACATGATTTACTTTATTACAAGCTTTCGTAGTCCTTCGTACCAATATTCTACATTAAAATATTTATACTTTATTTACGATTTACGAATTTTGTGTTGTAAATAAAAAAAAAACAAAATGAACCTAGCCATTTTATACACAACGATATAAGATTACTGTTTACAATTACTTTGTAACTTGTGTAAATTTATGTATAACGGATTAAATGATGGTTTAGTTTACAGATACAGAGACAAATAAAATGTTTCTCATACTTTTGACAATTTTAATGTATACGGAAATTGGAAACAAACCTTTTTTTCAAAGTAGAATTTTGTTAAAAATTTAAATATATTTTTCGTTGCTGCATATATCTTACTATATAGTATAATATTCGTCGAAAATTGAAAAATGATTACATTTATACCAAAACACGATTTTTTTTTGTTCCTGTATCTATAGACCAAGTATAGTAAAAAAGTAATTTATTTATTATCTAACATCCGTAAAGAGAGATTGGACAAGATCCTTCGGGTAAATCGAATACGAAACCATATGAAAGGACTCAGCAGACTTTAGGCTGTTTCCTCATATGTCCGCTATGCCCGTGTATCTCAGAGATTTAGTTCTAATACAATTGAGGCTTTGCACTGTTGTGCGAAATGCAAGAATTGAAAGAAATTCAATATACCGAACCGCTGCAAACAAAATTATTATATACTTTCTATCCACCGCCATCCATATCCACTGCTTCGCGTGGCCCGCGTTGCTTGTGGTGGGTGAAATGTTATAAAATCCATTCTTGGTCATTTTAAACATGCCATAAAAATTCTGACCATGTTTTGTACCAAAGAGATATAGTTTGAAAATATACACTGTATAATGAAAGCTTCCTCGGTACTTTCTTGTGTGTGAAAACAATATTTTTATAAAATTTCATGTTTTTGATGCTAACGATTCCTGGGATATCTTCATACGTCAGTAGATAGATGTAAATCCCTTATGTATACATGTATACACCTAAATTTTATATATAGCTAAGCATAACAAGACCATAGGTAATATTTTCCGGTAAAGATGGACTATAAAAAATAACTTATATTGCAAATATTTAATATCGTAGCCATTTCTATGCACCCAGTTCTCTAGTATAAAATTTAGTGCACACTTAAGAAGTACTATTCGGTTAAATTAAAGTCATTCCTAATGCCACAAATCAAATTTTCCCGTATAAGAATTTATTTTAAATTTTAAATTTTCGTCATAAAGAAAACTGATGACATTGTTAATATTATGCGAACTACACTTATTGGCCCTTTGAAAAAAATAATTGTGAGCATCCTTCATTGCCTTTAAACACAAGTCAAATCAAACACGATGAGTGTTACTAATGATGACTAATTATTACGTATTGATTATGAGGCGAACTTGTTAAGATCATTGTATGACACTGGATGTAGGCTACTTGCAATGGGTCCTACTGGAAATCGATAGGAGAGTCCAGCAGTGAAATAATGCTAAATTAATAACTATGCTGTTGCATTTCTCAAGTAAGATACTACGTATCGACAAAGTATTAAAAAAAAAACTTTAACATAAAAACAATCTTGCTTTATAGTATGGATTTTCAAAACTCCGATCCCTAATATCAATAGATATTCAGATTAAGTATGCCAGAGTTATAAATATTATACAAGGATTTATTCAAGTTACACTGCTATCATTATTTTATACTGAAAATGTGCTAAAGGGAAATCACAATACCAATGTTTTCTTGTGATTTGTGAAAAGTTTTTATGAGTTATTTTTATATATATATAAAAATACGATGTAATTATTTTTTTTAAAAAAGTCTGTGTGTATAAAAAAATAACTGGAAAGTTCATTATGAGTTTGTGAATCCTTTATCCTTTCTAATTAGTAAAAATCGGCAAATGTTCCGCTAAAGCGTAACGTCGGAACTTTGCTCAAGTTGTCCAAGTGACCGGATCAACGGGATCTGACTCTATAATATTGAATAAGTTTTAATTAAAAAGCCCTAGTACCGACGAAGTTCGGACGCAATTAGCGGAATTGGTCCGAGAATTCCGCGAATTCCTTCGACCCGGCTTCTTCACATTGTCACTTATGCGAGAACTATACATTTCTTCTCGAGAACTCTTTATTGTCAAGAAGTCTCTCTAATTGATGAATTCGAATACTTCCTGATTTTAAAAAAAGTAGATCAATTTTTAATAAGACAAAAATATTACAAAAAAATAATCTGACCTGAAATTTTTTGCAATGAATGTAGGTTAATATAAAACCTAATATAAATAACGAAGATTTGATCGTATTGTGTGAATATTTAAGGTTGTTAAAAAAAACTAACAATAAAATCATATGAATCGATTTTAACATGACGCAAACAAATAACAATTTCAATAACATGACGCGCTTTACCGTAAATATATATTTTTTTAAATACTAACATACAGCTGTTAACGTGTTGAAAAGGCTATTATTAAGTAGACAATGTACATTGATATGAGGGCACCATTTTCTTACTAGCTATTTCCATATTCACAAAATACAGTAAAAAATAAAAACGGATCAATGCAATTAAAAATTAAATAATATAAAAAAGTATATAATAATGGCTAAAAATTTAAATAAACGTTTTTAATCTGTTGTAAGATTAAATCGGAAATGAGGAGATACACGGGAGAATCAAGGTCACAAGACAAACAAAGAATTGCTAGTCTCAAAGAGCCAATAGTTTCTCGTGTGGCGAATACGAGCCATTAGACACAACTTGGGTGTCCCCTTGCCTGGGTGGGCCGACGACATAGTTAAGGCTGGGGGAAGTAACTGGATGCAGACAGCACAAGACCGGTCATCGGCGATGTTTGGCAAAGGTTTATGCCTTGCAGTGGACATCCATCAGCTGGAAAAAAATGGAACATTTTTTTTAAGTGTACGTTCATATTAAGCGCAAGGAGAAGTCAAACCGTATTGATTTCATGTAAAGTATACTTGATCAATGCTTACCAAAAAAAAAATGTTAAACGTGATATAGTGACTATTATTATTTCGTAAGTTATGAGGTAACAGTTGCAAATAGAGCTTGTTACGTCTAATAAGCCCCTTGTTCATGTAACAAGAGCACAATGTTCGGTTATGTTCTGTTGATTATGGATCCTGTGCATCATATTTGTAGATATAATTAATAACCACCGTAATGTTCGGTTCTCAGCGCTAATTAAGCGTTTCAATACTAATGACTTACCTTCAAGTTGCTTGAATGCTGAAATTCTTCAGATGCGGTGATAATCCAACGATTTAAGAATGAGTGTGCTCAGATTTAACTGTCTTGGAGGCGGCATTGTATAATTAAATTAAAATATTCAACGTAAAATTTTATCGTAAAATATTAACTTATTTATAAATTTAAATATGTTTTATTTTTGATTACAATTTTATATAATTACAGTAAGTTTTTAAAAATGTAATTTTCATTAAACGAAAATATAAAAAGTAACGATCATTGCACTTCTAAAATACTTACTAAAAAAACCTTCAAATCAAAGGTATAGAAAGAAAGAAAATTTTTATTTTTGACCTAGCTTAAAATCAGCACGGTGAAAATATTATAAAGGTACCAACGTTGGGAACCCTTATTTAGCTACATACTGCGCAGTAAAAGACCTTGTTTTTTTGTATTTTTATAGCCGACCGTTTCAATGCGCAAATTGAAACAGAAGGTGGGATTTGAAAATGAAATACATAAAAATAAAATTTACTAATACATAAAAATATCGATGCCGGGATACAACATTCGCAAATTCACCGAGATTGAACAATTGGTAGCATTGAACTATTCGATCGGACACTGGAGAATAAGTTGTAGTATATACACGTACATATGTACATACACATTTGATATCGTTTTTATAACTTCTTGAGTTGTATCAAATGTAGTTTGTAATGGTATTTAAAGGTCAATTTATTGTTTCTTTTTGATACAGATCCTTCTGTTGTGGTGATGTAACGCGCATATGTTACAAATATAAAAATACCTAGTACAATATTTATGTATCGTTTAAAAATATTACATTAAATTAAAGACATTCACTGGAGTGGTGAACTTATACATATACACATTATTGTCATAACGCACATTTGCGACATTGCAGTTTTTATCTAAATCATTCTGAAATTCGTTCATGACTTTTAATATAGTTTGTTATGGAACACGTAAAAAAGGCATTAAAACCAATCAATCATCACGTCTTCTTATCTACGCAGATTTAATTTTGTAGATATTTAGGAAATGTAGATTTATCGCCACATTGATGTTATGTTTGCAGTGAACAAGAATAAATTACCTAATATTAAATTTTTGAAATATTTCTTAGCTCTAAAACAAGTACTCGGTCTCCGTTGGTCTGTATAGCGTTCTGTAGCGTCGGGTAAGACAAAGCTTTCGTTGAGGGAAGCCGACGGCGCGGAAAACCAGAGACCGCCGAGGTACGTTGATGAAGACATTCTCATCAAATCGAGCCATGCTCCAACTGTAGGTGCTCACGAATATTAATTATTGTCCTCATTTTAATTAGCGCTATGAAATTTGAAATTTAATTTCTATTATAATAAGCCATGTGCTGAAAATATTTTATAACTTTAATATAATTATTTTTATTTTTCTATCCAAAAATTTTAAGCACATTAATTGTAACTACATGATTAACATGTAAAATATGTAGGTAATAAAAAATAAAATCGACTTTGTTATCAGTTACTTTAACATAACTACTATTGAACGCATTAAACAGATTTTAACAAAAAGTTCGTTACGTACTTCATGGTTGATAAAGATTCGTTTAGTAAATTATATGTATTTATATGTATTAATCAAGGGTTATATGTACAAATTAATTAATTGAAATTAGTATTAGGATAAGAACCAAATACCATAGCCAGCTACATGTAACAACTGGGTTTTGATAATAATGTTATATATATTATTGTCGCTACTTGGTAATACTTCTTAGTACACTTTTTAAAAATACCATAGGTATGCATTATATTGTAATAAGTCAATACATTTTTATCGTTTCTTCTAAAGACATCTATGGGGGGATATACCACAATCGTCTTGTTTCACGAGTAAACGATCTCAGTGTAGTATTATGGTATGCAGAGGAGGTTCCTGCTCATCCTCTAACAACTTGCTTGTGAGCAGTAGCAATCCTATATAATTATTACACAAAGTGTGAATTATATGAGATTGTATCCCAGGAATCGAACTCGCAACCTACGATCACAAGTCTAAGTCCTCTACCGTTGGGTTACTACTGCTCAATGTACAAATACTCAAGGTTTATTAAAATAATAAAATAAAATAATACAATTTATTACTCTTTTCATATTTAAATGTCACAAAATGTATTTGTAAATTGTTAATAAGAAGTAAAAAAATTGATATAAAAATTGCCTTAAAAAACTCCAGCAGGTTAGGTAGGTTCACTAAATTTTTTTAATAAAATTCCTTTGTTATGTTTTGAGAAATTTCATTCGCGCGTAACAAGCACGCGGTTCGTTAAGAAAGTTAACGTGATGAATCTTTAAGAAGTCAGAAAATTATAATCAAAGAAAGCGATTCGTTAATTAAGTTGCGGCTACATTATTAAGCCGAGCCGAGTCCCCGGCTACATGTTAACGAGCGAAACTTTCAAATTAAATCTAAAATAAGCTTTTTTATACATCCGCCGAAAGCTTCAACAGCTATAGCGAATTTAGCAGTACTATCGCAACTAAAGCTTGCTTCGGGAAATGTGGATTGAGTAATTTGTACTAAGCTAATTTTAAGCCTTGTAGATTATACATCTTTCTCAAACTATCCAGTATAGATATTTATCATCTCAATAACGCATAGGTGTTCCTCAAAGATCGCCTCGATGGCCAATCTTGCGCGGCCCGCTTCCAGCGAGTTCCAACGACCTTAATAAAATCGTCGGTCAACCTAGGGGGAGAGCCTACCTACGCCATCATATATATCAACTAATTTTATTCATCATCATCATCATCATTCCAGCCGAAGAACGGTACCTGCTTGATACAGGCCCCTTCCAAAGGGGGCCTCTCTTTGTGTGCAGCAGTGACCGGGCCCATAGTTGTGGATTTATATCTTTATATAAATCCACTTTATAGGCCCTTTATAGGCCCTTATTCGTTTTATATATCTTTGCTTCTATTATATCATCAGGCGTGAATTTCCGTTCTAATATAATATGATTTAAAAAGCATATTAAATTAGCTGCTTGTCCTAAAGTCACGTATCAGCTTACGTAGCTTTTTATGGATCAAAAGGGGCGAACGAATTACTATGAATTTACCTTTCTTTAAATGTAACATTGTCAAACTTTTGATTAAGGGTTAAAATTAATTTCCTCTACAGATCAAAAACATAAATGTTACTTACAAAAATATGAATGAGATAAGAGTATTTTTTTGTAGTTTAGCAAGTATTTTTTGTCAATTATAACCATCTATTATGCTAATTATTTGTTGGTAAATACACTAATTGTTTTTAAAAATGTAACGAAACTAATTGATGTAACTATAAACTGAACAAATATATTTTTTTCTTGAAATAACAATTTCATTACAGTCACCATAAATTTTATGTAATACTATCGCTATTAACTAAATTATCTATTCTGGAATACATAACACGATATTATCATTTATATTATTTATATTGTATCGTTATTTTTGTGTGCATATATTTTAAAACGCCTAAAAGCTTAATAATTAACTCAGAACTGATAAAGACAACTTACTGTTAAAGAAAGTCTATTTTTATAAAGCCAACAAAAACGATAGGGCCTCAAAACTAAGTAAATAAATATAGCGGTAGAGGACTGAGACTTGTGATCCTAGGTCGCTGGTTCGATTCCTGAATACTACCTTATATAATTTACAGACTGTGCATTAATTACATAAGATTTCCACTACTCAAAAACAAGTTTCCAGAGGATGGGCAGCAGTGACCTTTGCGTACCATATTACCACATCGCCAACCCACCTGCCAAGCGTGACGACTATGTTATATCTTACCATAGACATCTTTGGGTAAGGCCTATTTTGTAATTAAGAAATTAAACCCGCCATTTTACCAAATGTGATTGAAAATATTAATAAATAAAAATCAAGTTCTTAGTAGGGATTCTCAATGCACATCTGTCCTACATATTTTTTAATAATTGCTAAACTTTTATCTTGAAAAAAGCTCAACAATTTGCGTATAACTGATTGATTTATTTTTAAAAAATGTTAACGTTGTAAACCTTCTATTTAATACATAACGAAAGGCACTTTATTTAAAAAAAAACTCTGAAATAGATTTATTCTCTTTTCACGATTATATTTAGTGTAAATTATTTTTAAAAGTGTTAATGGATTCGGATATAGTGTACGGAGGTAAGATTAAGCGCTTAATAGAAACAGATAATAAAGTGTGCTTAAACAATATTATTCCTATATGTCATCCAGAAGCAATTAATCTAATTTTCACAAGATCACCGAGTCTTTCGCCGCAAACACTCCGCAGACGTCAAAAGGGAGGATTTATAACGTTACCCTAATCTCGTATATTGTCACATCATATAAAGCAATTTGCGTACCACTTTGTTTTATATGTATCTATGTTTATACGCTTTATACCAAATGAAATAGATTTTTTTTTCAAATTGTAACTTAAACCACTACACCTCGAATAAGTAATTTAAAAAGTTGCTTTTGTTCTAAATAAAAGCGGGCCTTATACGTTCAACTTTAGTAAAAAAAAAAATTACAGAATATGTAATATTTTAATGCATAATTAAAAATGTAACAGGAGACAGCTAAAATGTTATTTTTATAGCTAAAATGTTTTTTAGGTTCTAATTGTTGGGATTGTAATATTCTGTTTGTCTGTATTTATTTAAATTTACAATTTTGTTTAACCAACTAAAACTTAAGAAATATAGTGATATGTATTAATAAACAAAATATATAAAATTTGTAGCAAATCAGAACTCCCGCCTAAAATAAAGGCTTTAGATCTTTAAACGATTTTTAAACATATCATTTGAATTCATTAATCGCGATAAGGAACTGATGAAAAAACTTCCATAATTCATAATTTTGCAGACACAAAATAAGTTTCATTTATTCTGCATTCTAAAAAACTAAAAATAAAGAAAACTACGAAGTAGTACAAAGTTGCCGCAAATTTATTTATTATAAAATTCTCTAAATAAATAAAATTAATTCCAACCATATGCCGGTGATGTTTGTGTATATACACAAAAAGTCGTTTCAAAGTAAGTTATCTAACTACCTACCCCGACGATTTAAACTGTCAGAGGAGTAACAAATGAAGTGAGCTACGGCGAGATGATCTCCCATCAACATTTAATTATGATTACCTTCAACATGAGGGGTAATTTGCAAGTCATAATAATTCTTAAGTTCATCTGTGAGGAGTGGTAGGACCCTATGATTAAGAACTGTATCTTTATAGGTTGCGTGGTCAAATCTCCTCACCATTTTGATGGAATTATAAATATATTGTACGTGTATATGCTTGTACGTAAATTCCAAAAATTATATGCATTGCTCCAATCAAAAAAAAAAACTGGAGTCTTGGATTATACCTCTTACTCCCATTTAGAAACTCTGTATTCCGACAACGGGAAAATAAGAATGATAACAAATCCTATTCTACCCTCAAAATTACTATCAATAACATACAGAGACTTGCGATCGCAGACCGCAGGTTCAATTTCCAGGATACAGTCCCTTATAGCGTGGCGATTATGGTAAATGGTGATCTCCCTATTGATATCTCTGGAGAGACCTAAGCCTCGCAGTGGGTGTCTATAGGCTGCAACGACCACGTGCGTTACAGATACTCTCACACCTATATTAATATCAGATAATAAATACAGTGTTGTTCGCAAATGCAAAAATCAAGTCTTTTTCACCAGTGAATAAAGCTATCAAGTTAGTTAAGACATGTCAAAAAAGCACATGAACTATATATATATTAAATTATTAAAACAAAAAAAGTTAAAAATGTAAATTAAAACACATTAATTTTGATTCACACACAGACACAATATCTTTAGAATGTATAATACAATATTCATTTACATACGACACGGACATATTGCGTTACAAATATCACGTAATTATTTGAGGATGTCTTGAAGGTAAATGTAATGAATTCCCATCTGAATTAACGACTAACATTCCTCTGCTAGATTAACGTGTTATGTTCTTGACACACCCTTATAACACTTTCACGGATATTAATCAATATGATACTGTTAAAACAAAATAATAAGCATGTATAACAAACCTGCAGTATAATATTAAAACCGTTAAAATACCCATCTATAATTTAAATGAGAAATCCTGTCGTGAAGTATTTCATTTGTTGTTAACTAATGATATTTAATATTTAGTGGAAAAGTCATATGTGAGTATCTTCGTATGTCTTTTGTGAGTAAATAATTAACCAATCGGTCTGTTTAAAATTGTATATAGAAAAAAACATACATGGCGTGCAGAACAGATGGCCGTTTGGGCTTTATGGTTCTGGAGTAGTTTCAAGGTGTATAGACGACCTTATTTAGGTCTCATCGGAAGACTGTGAAAGCATGCTGCTTGCTACTGGTCTTATTACAAATCTATAAGTGGGACTACGAAATGCTCAGTAACTTAAACACTTTTTTATCAGGCATATTACTTGCTCAAGAACATACGTAAGCCGTGTTGTTATGCATTAGTTACTCTGAGACTTCACGTTAAACAAAACAGATTTTTGCGTAATAAAGTCCTGCGTGTAGACTTGCAGTTACCGACTACAACTTATTCCTTCAGAGAAGCATTCAATCATAATTTTGACAATTCCGTCACAAATCCAACGAATGTTAGCCAGGTTTAACCGCCGATCCATTCGTTACAATTTTGCTAAGAACGTACACGTACGATAAAGAAAATATAGCTAAAGTGTTGATACTTAAACACTATGAATTTTAAAGATAAAGAGTAAAAATAAATTTAAACTTCATCATAAAATTAACGCAATCATTATCATCCAATGACGTCATTTAACAATAAAAGCTGTTCCTAAAGACGTCATTCTTATGTAGCGTGTTGACTAAGATTAGATATTTTTCAAGGTTTTTACTTTGTTCATATATATATAACGATTGACTAAGATTAGATATTTTTCAAGGTTTTTACTTTGTTCATATATATACTTTCTTCTTAGAGTGATTCTTCAGATTAGTTTTCCAAGAACAAAGAAAATTGTCATCACATTAGCGAGACGAACAATCGCTCTTAATAATATGAAAGTAAATAACTTCAATATCAGTTTTAATTTTTGTGCATTGACATTTTCATTCTGTATTAACTATATTGTCAACAATATCACAATCCAATCATAATAAACGTGGCTTTCATTACAAATTTTCCACACTTATTCATAGCATGTACCTTAACTAAATTTATCGAGCAAGCCGAAACATGCTCTCAACAAATTGTCATGTAAATTCGACGATTTTGAATCCAGCGCGCAATTAATCTACAATTATACATCGGTAGAGCCTTTAATTAAAGGATGGACTGATTTTGGCTACGCTTTAATTTTGTTTTGCACGTATTCTATTGTCGTACTTCAATAAAGGTTTTAATATTATAGAATTGGCTCAATAGACAATACCGTCCCACTTTTGAGTGGAAATTTATTTTATTAAAAACAATCTTCCAATGAAAAAAAAACAACATTAAACAAGGGAATAAATTATATTTTTTAATTTAGTATAGTCAGTATCTTCACCAGGAAATGAAAAAAACCTTATGCAGTTATAACGTGTAAGAAAATGTATTGTGTATGTCCAAAAGTAAAAATATTATGAAACATTACCAACTTTTCCAGTAAGTGCTACACGTTATAAATATCTAAAGCAAAAACTAATTATGTATGTATATCTAACCCTTGAATTCTTTGAGAGAATATATTTTTATGGACAATAAATTCGTTTTTATATAACAGATTCCAGAAAATGGACAAAAAAAATTAATGTTATTTATAGACTTAAAAAAATGTTAAAGAGCTTTTGTGTGCTAAGGGATACACCGTAAATGATTTCATGGTAGATTGTACACCTTGGGAATGACGTGTTTACCTCCAGGCTACTTTATTGTTTATTAGATATGTTATTTTTATTCTTTTACTTAAATACATATGAAGTGAGTCTCTTCATTTTTCTGCAATTTCTTTCGTCTGTTCCTCTCAGGAAGGAAGAATTAATTTTCGAAACTGGTGGTAAATTCATTTCTACGTAAATTACAAATGTAGTTATGTTCTATCCTAGGTTAAATAAAGAATTATTGATTACGAATCGTAATTCAGACAGTCAATAATGTGGCGACCGTGGTTTAAATGTAAATGTAGGAAAATGTAAACTTCTTTTAAACGTAAACTAAAAAAAAAAATTTAGAAAAATTATTGTTAATTCACGTTAATTTATTTAATACAAAATGTATTTAATTAATAACCAATATTTAATTAATAACTTAGCTAGCTACCAGTTTTATATTGAACAATTACTAAAAATTTTAGAAATAATTGCCTTTGACGGTTTAACAAATCCTTTTTAATTGTTCTGAACATTTTATACGTAACCGAACGTGAAATGGCCGCAAATGATTCAGCTATTTTATTAAAAAAAAAAACATAAAGTGCCTAACAAAGGCTGCGCTAAGCCCTCCGTGAATTTAGCGGATAAAAAACTGGCAGTAATTTTAATTTTCAATAGCCCGAAGGCGGCGCAAACACAGTCGTAGAGATACAATGTTTTTTGCTTTAAAATAATTGTGACAGAATAATTTACAAGCGAAAGCGTTTTGTTAAGATTCCCAATATTTGTAATTAGGTTATTGTTATAGAATAAAATATGTTTGTTTTGACTATTTTGATGAATGTGAGATACCAGCATAAAAAGCTTTATTAATACAATACAATAAAATCCCTGCAATAGGAATGTAATGTATGTATATTGTGTTAAAATTAAAAAAAAAAAAAACTAGAAAATAATTATCCATCAAAGTAAATTATGTGCTCCAAAAACCCAACGCAGTTTTAATAAAGAATATAATTGTTTAACGATTGCTTAAAATGTACTATATTGATTTTGTCTACAAAAGAATATTTTACTAACATTATTTACACAGAATGCATCACTAACGTCAATTGTTATTCTATCGTAAAGAAATTCCATAAAATAAAATTAGGTGCCGTTGCTGATATGGTTCATATTGTTTAAATTCATATTTTAAAGGTAAAAAAATATGTCAGAAAATAAAACCAAACGGTATTATAAATCGCTGATAGTTTAAAATTTATACCATACCCAAGAATCAAACAAACCCAACCTTACCTTATATTGCGCGGTACAAAACTCTGGCTTTATTTTAACATTTTTAAAGCTTTCTTTCTTTGCAAGCTTAACTGTTTCTACACTTGTTTGCTCGAGGGCATGACCCTTTTGTTGCCATTGTCTAATATAATAGCAAAGTTGTGGAAATCGAGGCAATTTTAAAAAACACCTAATACAACTTTTTTGTTATTGTATTACTAGACCGATACAAAATAAACTTTATTTATTGTATTCTAGTCACATCTATTTACGCTTACTATATTAAATTCATGTTATTTATTTACAAGCTTATGCGTATTACAAGCAAATGAGCTATAAAACCTTTAAAGTTTTTAGCCTATAACCAATCACCCTATGATCCAGAAAATGGAAGCCAGCCTTTCAGCAGATTTAAAAAAAATGATACGAATATCACAACACACTAACTCTTTCGTAATACTGTTTGTTGTTCGATAAAGGCATAGAAGTTAACAAACAGTGTTTAGCGAAATAGAGACAGTCATAGTAATTTATCGAAATCAATTTTTTTATTTCCAAAAAATTTTCATGTTTTGTTTAACATAATCAAACATGCTCCGTGATATTTTATGAAAATAATATTTATCTTTCTTGTATTATCAACATTATTTATCATATATTAAACTTTTTAATTATTATAAATATAAAAGTAGAAAACAAAATATGCAACATTTTTAATTATCAATAACTTAGACACACTTTTTATGTATTACTACACAAATTACATTTTATTTTTATTAATGATCTTCTCTACTCATTTAACAACATTTAATTAAATACAGCAAAACGTATAATAATGAGTATCAAATCTTCTAAAGTAAAACTAATTTTATATTAAAAAATATAAATGTAATACGAATTATTAATTATAGGTATGTATATAACTTCCCGAGCTTGAGCTTCCGAAAGTAACGAAGCGATCCACGTATTAATGGTATGAGATACTTTAAATAACAAAACAACAGCGAAATTTCAGAGCAAAAGAAAAGGTATTCTCTATATCCATCTACGAGATAGAAACATAGAAATTGAAGAAAGCTAATGAAGATCACATATAGATATTGTACTGGCAGAAAATACTGCAAATTGCGAGGACTCGCTTTAAAAATCAATATCAGGCCTTCTTCTATTTTCCTGAAATATGTAGTGGTGTGTTTCGTTCATGTAACCAGAAATTATGAACGTAACCTCAAACAACTAATGGTAACTAAGTCGAAGGCAAAAGACGGAGGGAGTGTTGTCCCATTAGATGGTCGAATCACACTCTTCTCTTAAGACTAAACTGTACGCTGCGGTTTATGATGCTAAAGAAAGGAGGTGGTCCTGCATAATCAAGTTAAAGATTATTCCGCGATCAAGGGATCACGAATCTGAACAACGAAGAAAATTAAAAGAAGGAACGAGGAAGACGTAACATATATAGGTAATAGAGGCCTTGATTCCCTAATCCCGGTGATTTATCATCATTACTATAGCAGTAACTTATTTCTTGAATATTTAATTATAACGATCTTATTTCACGAGAGCGTGATAAACATTGTTATCGGGTTACGTAATAATCCACTTTCTATTTCAAACCACTTAGTGAAGTGTACAATGTTAATTAATTTGAAATTTGCATGCCTGCCGGTTATTTTTATTTTGAACAAAGGTAAATTACGAGTTTCACGTAGTCGTAACCCATTTCATATCTATAACATTAAGATAATAAAAAAAATTCCGTGAGCTCGACCTCAAAAACAAGTGGAAGCAAAGATAAACAAAAAGGTTTTTTCTTCTTTTATCGTTTGCTTCGAGTACTTTTTATAACCGCTATGGGTATTTTACAATACTTTTTAAAAAAATCTTTATATGTATATATATATATATATGTAAATATATATATATATATATATATATATATATATAAATACAGGAAAGGATTTTGAAGTAATGGCAATGCTTTTCTTGATACAGTCACTCACTTAGAGTGACTGTATCAAGAAAATTGTGAAGGTGACAATCTAAAAGACCGTATGAGTTTGTTACGAACTCTTCACAGAGAAAGGCCCGTTTTGCACCTTCGTAGCTTTAAATTAAAAGATGCCATTTTATGTCAATCAAAATTAGTTCCTAGTTTTAATGAAATTGGCTTACAGCCTTATTATTATTTATAATTGGCTTATGGCAACGGCATTATCTTCTTGACGTACACATGTTGTGACTAGAAATAATAATATGTGAATAATCTTTCCTTCTTTTTTTTTTAAATAAACATTTTTAGTATTCTGATGTTTATGTACAAATGTTAACGAAAATAATAAAAATTTGGCAATTTTAATGTGTTATATCTATGAATAAACACTATTTTTGTGAATATATTTACTGCGAGTACACAAGGAAAATGGTGTTAAAATTTTTAAAATAGGGCGTTGATAAATTTCCCTAGGCGGTGTGTAAGATGCCCGCCGCCGTTGTGCTGTTAATACCTACATAAGAAAGTTTTTTTTTTTTAATTAAAGAATATATTTAAGTACACAAAGTAAAAAAATCAATACCAAACCAGCTCACATAAAAAAGAGAGCCAGAAAAGTTAAAGCTTTATATGACAGACACCCAACACGTGCCTAACGCGTCTAATTCATGATTTATGAAGCATTAACCTAAAAGCTTCGAGAAATACGATCTTATAGTGACACAATTGTACCCGTGGGATTCGTACAGGGATTGTGATTCCTTGACTTAACTTCAAGAGTGGGTTTTGAATAAAATAGTATACAAAACTGTGCTATTTATCTTTCAATATTTAATTCAATCATAGATTTGTTGTTTGATTGTTTTTATTTTAAGTGGAAAGCTACATATTAAATAAAGGGCAACAAATTTAACTATAAAAAATCACTAAGTTAATGGAGTTAGATTAATGATAAATTTTGAAGGGCATCTGATGATAAGCGTACAATCTAAGTCAAAATTCCAAATTATTTATACAGGATGATTAATTATAAGAATAAAAGTTTTAAAGAGGTGAATGTGTAGCGCATTTGTCAGTGAAAAGCTTTAAAGTTTTTACACCTACTTCGTAGTCATTTAAATGATCACTCTAGTTCAATTATTATAATATAATATGTCTTTTATATTCCATGCGTATTAAAATTATGAAATTTTAAATGACAAGAGCGAAAAAGTTAAAAAAAACACGTCATGGTCAGCAGTAATACATGGCTTTTAAAAGGTAAATAAACATTAGTTGAAGCCGAAGCATTCATCTCTTAACCTGAAATTCGTGCATTTAAATTAAAGCTTTAGCTAACGAAGGTTGAAAGGAAACTGGTCTTCTATTCAATAGATGTTTTTATGCCGTCGTGAAGCCTTTTCAACCATGCATGAGAAGCTTTGAAAGTTTCTCAAAATGTTATTTTTACCTTTTAGATGTACATAAACACCTAGACTTAGAAAGTCTAAGGTGGAATAACATCAACGAAATTCGGACATAAGCTGCAACTCAGAGGGAATTGCGCGCCAATAGGCTTTGTCGAAAAAAGGCAACCTATGGATAATATCACCCTCGAAATCTCTACTTTCCTCTACGGTGTGTTTTTGAAGTATTCCATTTAAAGTATACTATTGGCATGTCAAAATAATTTTGTGAATAGTTTGAATCGATAAAATTCATGGATGAATCTTTTAAACAAATGTAGAAAAATTAACATCAAAATGTACACCTAGGTTTTTTATTACAATAAATATACCAGATGGTTTTAAAGTTCTAGACCTTTTATAAATAGTTTTGTCTATTGGCCAAGATGAGGATACTAACATGGAAAGTTTTAATTTTTTAATTGGTCAATCTGATCAACTTAATCAACACCATTTCAGAAGCAAGTCGTCCACTATTTGGTAAAGATTTTCGTATATCTTACTATTTATATTTTGGATAATATAATTAAATTTATTATTTTCTGATTTTTTATCCAAAAAGTGCTCTGAATATACGTAATAAAATTATAAAAGTTGTGTATTACATATAAGTTAAGTAAAATAAATAAAACTCCTGAAAATTAATTAAAATTACATAAATGCGTTTTGCCCTCTATCAAGTTTCCATCCCGATTCCTCCCATTGAACAATGGCTAGAAAATTAAAGTTAGCAAAGAGACCTCGTGCGCCGTAAATCGTTTATCATTAAAATTAATTTGACTTCATGTTACTAAACGTTCCTTATTCATTCTGTTTCCTTAATTAAGCAATCTGTTTACAACGAAGCAATTAATTGGTATTTCAAACGTTCGCAACGGGAGTGAGTTTTAATAATTATTTATTTGCCATTTCGATAGCTTTTTTCCTCTACTGCTTCACTTATTATAACATTTGATAGTTGTTTGCGTTGCCTATATTTCGTTTACGATGATTATTTTATTTGAAATCGCAAACAGTTAAAAAGCCAAATCAAATCGTTTGTTCGAAAAATTTCGGTAATTTTTCATTAGGCGGTCGCAATTAATAAATCATTCACACGGACGTTGTTTGGTCATTTGTATTATTAACATGAATTAGTTTCGATAAATATTGAAAGCATCCCAATGTTTGAATTTTTCCAAAAGTTTGCAAAGTATGCGCCCGGGTTATAGAAAAGTGCTAAAATATTAGGATGAAAATGAAATTTTTTTATAAATATTTTATTTTTGTTTATAATAATGTGTATATACAATATTTTTTCGCTTACCCTTATAGATTTATAAAACTATGAACAGGAAATGAGGTGCAAATAAATAAACTATTATTTAAGGTCTTATCCATGGAGGCAACTTTTTCCGGGGCATAAATGCGCTCGCATGCGAGTTGGCCATTTATAAAACGTTGTGTGAGAGCCCTTAATAGACTGTCGACAACCAAATGTCACCCCCGCGTTTATTTGCTTATGTTTGTGGCGCTATTTTCACGTGACTTTATTTTGCAGGTTAACTAGGACAAAGAAAGTTTTAAGATAGTAGAGCTTAACTACGGTAAAATTCATTGTAGTGATATCTTGTTCATAAAATAGTGTCTCATCGACTATTATATGAGTTGCAGCCTATGTCATAATAAGTTGATACACCTCAGGCTTTCTTAATCTAGATCTATGGACATCTACATCATCGTTGTGTGAATTAGATCATAATAGTTGCGGGCTTGTTTCTTCAAGTTGATGACTAAGGGGTACTTCCTTCGAACGGTCAAATAATGTAAGTCAAACTTCGAGGAATAAATCGACTGTCAAAACCGGTGGTATAGTAACATTATAAATTCGATGATAAAAATCACCAAGTAAAATTAAATTTAAAGTAACATGTATCAACAATACAAACAAAATTCAAAATTATAACAATACAACGTCTGGAACTAAGAATAATTGATATATAAATAACAAAATAAATTACATCATATTCAATACGTTGCTACTTCATAAAATGGATTTTACTGATACGTAGAAAGATCAACATCTTTAAGTCTTATTACAAATACGAAATTATTTAATATTAAATCAAATAATAATAATAAATCAAGCGGTCTGGTCTTAATCCCTAACGTAACTGTTATTAATGAATTGAGAAATTGGACAGTCCTTGTCGTTGTCGTCATCGTAGTCTTTTCAGCTCAGACGCCCACTGCAAGGGAATAGGTCTCACCCAAAAAACATCTAGGGCGGATAGGCGGACGCTGCTGCCCATCCTCTAGAAAATTGTGAGCAGTAGCTATCCATTATAATCAATGCAAAAAGTGTGAATTACATAAGAAAGTATATCGGGAATCGAACCCGCGATCTACGGCCGCAAGTCTCAGACCTCTACCTCTGGGTTACCACTGCTCGGACTTTAAAATTGTTAACTGTAAAATCAGAAATTACTTGAAATTAACATAACTCGGGTGATCTGGTCTATATATAACATTAATGTTATTAATGAATGAACAAATTAAACAGTAAATTAATTGATTAGTGAATTACAATAAACGATATTACTATCAAGTTTTAATAAACGATAGATTTATTTAGTATGTATTCGCCTAAAATCATCTAAGTTCGCTTATAATTTATTTCAGTATGTTTGTTGCTCATTTATGTCCTTCTAATAACTAAATATAACGTTGAACGCGCAAGATAGGAGCCTTTAAATAATTATATTTGTTTAGCAAAGCCGGAGTTCGCGTGCTAATGTTTAATTTAAACGCGGTATAAGCTATACCTACGCACTCGCTGTTAAGCCAATTAGAGTGATCTACTGCCGTCGCGTTTGTATTAAGTATTTATAAATGCTCACTGTATAATAAAACGGCCGAAAGTGTTATTATTAATGAAGTGAAAATTTACTTTTTATTTGTACTTTACTTTATACGTATTCCATCGGTGCACTGCGACTTGCCTTTTCTATTACAAAGTGAGAAACGTTACTTAAAATAGATGTTAAATATTTTGCTTTACATAATTGAATATTTGATTTTTATAAAATGTATGGGACTAACAATCAACGATAACCACGTACATGCAAAACCTTGGTGTATAGAACAATCGATATTTTTTTAAATAGTAAATTGAGTAAGTCCAATTTATGTAGCGGTTTAGCAATCGGTTTTTTCAGATGTTGAAACACTTTGTGATCGAAGCTTGACGTGATTATTGTCGAACGAGCTGGTAATTTGATAACGAAGACGTTGGTTGCAGGCCGCTTCCAACGAATCCTATTGAAAATCAATGACGAAAGCCGAAGTCCAGAATTAGATATCTTTTGGCTAAAATTATGATGATAGTAATGAGATCACACTCTTAACTTTAGCTGCAGGTCTGTGTCTCAGATTTTAAAGACCTATAACAATCGACCTGTTCATTTTGCAAGTGGACGTCCTGCGCTGCGTTTGCCGGCCCGTATTATTTAAACCAGAACCTTGAGGTCCCAACAAATTGCTAATATAATAATAAAAGAATTTTAAAACATACGCCTGCCTCAATGTTTTTTCAGAGAAATTCTTTAGTAAGAACCGGAGTCTCTCTACAAACTATATCGTTTATTATGAAAAATAAAACCTATGTTATGTTATATTACTAAAAAAAGGTTTACTTTCTTTTAAACGTGCATTTTCTCTTATTGGCTGGATTTTATTGGATCTGCGTTGCATTAATCAGTATTGGTATATCTTTAATAGTTAGGACTACAGAGGCGCAGGGACCTCGGCGAAGTCTTTCACAGTTTAACAAATTTGAACTTCGTAATCAACTTTTAAAATAATAAAAAAGTCAGTTTTGTAAAAATTTACAACATTGATTTCATTTTTAAAATCTTTCAATATTTATTTTCCCTTTGTATTTTCTACGTCGGCATAAAATTATCTATCGGTCCAAATTAAAGTTTCCGAAAATGCTATAAAACAAAATCTATTTATTGCTACGAATAAATCTTGTAGGATATCTATGGAGAAGGCCCACTTTCAGCAGTGGACGTCTTTTGGTGAAACAATCATTACATATAATGTAAATTAGTTTCGGACTATTTTGGATGATGAATTTGTCATCAATCTGATTTTTAAATATAGCATTCCAGTTCACTCAAAACCCACAAACCTGTCTATTATTAAGTAAGAAATTATTATTTTTGAATAAAAAAGTAAATTTTTATTTAAATGGTACATGAACATCGAGTCTGTGAAAGACGAATTCTAAAACCGCGTACCACGAACGTACGCATACCATCTCCATCAAATACCATTTCAACGGCTTTATGTCCCTCTTAATTTATGAGCAGGATCAATATTTCCGGTCGGTGTTGATTCTAACTTTCACAGGCGCCAGTGAAGCACAACGATGTTTTTGTAAGTGTTAGAAGCGCGCTCGGTGACTAAGAAAATTAGCATATTCGTATGTTTGCAATCAAAACTATGCTCTAAGCACTAGATGATAAAGTTCACGAATGCTATATTTTGTAAGCATACATTGGAATCATTCTATTGATCGTAATAAATGTATGGTGGTACAAGTGATAACTTCATAGTAATATAGTTATAAATATGAAAATGCCACCAACCTAAAGATAACCCATACGTTCAAGGTAGAGCAGCCAATTCCATCATAAAATTATAGTTTTGTGACATTGTTTCATATCTATATTTTCAAAGGAATTTTGCTAGTAGTAGTCAATTTATATAAAATGACTACCACTAACAAAATTCTTTCCCCAAGTTCCACTTACTTATTACATTTTACATACATATGCTTTCAGTTAGTGTAATAAAAAAATGCATCCTTAATAAGACGTACCGCTACTTCATGCTATAATCCAATTGCAAACACTGCTAATGAAAAAATTTTCAGTTTTTTCAAGAATGAATTTTAGAAATTCCTTCATAATTGCCATATCTATTCACCAACACTAGTAACATTACGTTCACTTCGAGGTTATCATAATTAGCGAAATTAATCATTCGAGATTACAATCTCAAGAATCACGGCGACTTACTACAATTGTAATATAATGTACTGTGCTATGGCGAGGTTTTATCATTCACGGCTAGGTCTTCTACCTTATGTCTTGGTCTTATGCCTTCAATCATCATCTTCATTTCAGCCGCAGCAAGTCCCCTGGTTGGGTGCGGCCTGCATGAAGCGTCTTCCGTCGACTATAACAACGTCCTTATCATCTGTTCACCTTTTAGGTGGCTCTCTTACGCTGCGCTTGGCGTTAACTAGTCTTCAATGCACAACCACAAGGCCCTCCAGCGGCCAGCCCATCGGCCATCTGTTCTCCGCTACGTGTCCTGCCTATTGCTACTTTAACTTGCCAATCCATTGGGCCATGTCTGTTACTTTTATTCGCCAACGGATCTACTCAATTCTGATTCGACTGAAATTCCAAACATAGCCCTGTCTATGACTTAATGAGCGACTATGAGCCTCCCAAAGAGATCTGATATGTCACTTTCCAATAAAAATATCACTAATACAGCTACATGTTAGTTTAATTGTTAAATGTGTCATACTTGTTAAACACTAAGTCGTTGAATAATTAAAAATAGATCGACCAATATCAATCAACAAACATTTTGACTATTTTTTTATATTACCATTAAGACAAGAAAATTCAGAAGAAAGCATGTTTAAACCTATTTATATATATGTGTGTGTGTACATATATATAAACATATTTTATATTTATGAGCAAAATAGCAAGAGCAAGACTTTTTTTCTTATATAAAACATAGAGTAATTATACTACTATCTCTAAGTATTAAATATCAGACGTAAACAAAAGAAGAGTCACATTATTGATGAAATTAAAAAATATAAATGTTTTAATAAGTGGTTGATTATAAAAACGTTAAATCAATAATGAAAATGATCACTATGCGACACGCCTACATATTTTTTATTTTCGAAGCTTGACAGGGCAGCTGTAATTAGTAAATAAGAAACAAATTCGCTTCCCCTCTTGACTTACGCCACAATAGACTTGTATCCTTCTTCTCTGCCTGTCAATTAATTTATCCAAATTAATGTCAATCACGTTTATTGGCGGATACGTAAAAACAGTAGCGACAATTCCGTCCCATTCAGCGTCAAACTATAAATCTCAACTCTTAAAGACCACTGATAGTGATCAAGTATCTACAACCCTTAGTCTACAGCTCTTCGCTGAGTGGTTTTATTGAAGTATTTTTGGGTTAATTAAAATACTTCTTTCACATTCTACGAACTTTGTTACTGTTATACTTATAAACTTGAAGCCAGTGGAAAGTTTTGGGAAGTTATTAATACCGCTAATGTTAATCAAATTCTCTGTATACATTTTGAGTGCTAAAGTTGTAAGTTTCGCAATTTTCTAAAGAATGGAAATTGATTTAGTAAAATTCAAATCTTTTAAATTTATTAACATAACATAGGTGAAACTATTATTTATCTTTATCTTTAACAACATTTCCATTATATAACATATATTTGTCACCAGTCTGTTAAATTTCCTATTGTAGATTGGTATTCACTTTCATTCACTGCACCTATGATTATTATATGTATATGATGTACTTTTACATATATTTGTCAAAGATATCTCAGGAAAGGTTTTTTTAGGGACCGCGTGATGTCAGCTGTACCGATATCAGTAATGTATTATAATTTCAGCGATTATTACAACGGTATTAGTTTCAGATCTTCTTTCATTTGACTAAGTGTTACAATGTCAGATCAACGAGACGACTCTTTCTTTGTGCTATAAGTGCGTCATTGTTTATGCCCACCAACAAGTAACTTACATTTGTCTACGCTTGATAATTAGTTAATAGAAATGGGGAGATTCACAAAAGAACCAAGATCACCAATGTGAGCTACAGTGCTCTTCTAAAGTGGCAGTGGGCGGGGCACATCGCTCGTTCAACCGATGACCGATGAGGTCGATAGGGTCTCAAAGTAGCGACTACGAGCTGGCAGACGCTGGTTAACCGACGACATAGTTAAGGTCGCGTGGACTTGCTGGATGCGGGCAGCGCAGGGCCGGTCATGGTGGCGATCTTTGTGGGAGGCCTGGGCCTTATAGTAGGTCTTTATCGACTGAAAAGAAAAAAAAGAAACCTCTTAAAATTATTATGGATTTACCAGGCCGATTTTAGAGTTCATTAGAGTCAATTTTGTTATAGGGAAGGGTATCGGGTACAGTATCTTTAAATGGATTCCGTATAATGTGTAGGTGTTCCTTCTATCGGACTCGACTCCCTATTTATCTAAATTTCTAATGATCCTACTAGTATTGCATTGCGAGTCCGTTCCATAAATGAGCTAAAGTTTGTTCTTGATAAGCATAAATACTATAACTATAGAGATTTCATCATTAGCTGGTATAAACTAGCTCGTACATGCACCGGATAAAAATTCGTTAGAAGAATCAGATGTTCACAAAATATGTGTCTACAACATAGTCTTTACAACGCCGTCATGCCAATATATATACGTATTAATTAAATAGTACGATGCAATATAATGATAAGATTAATTATGTCTACCTTTAAAAATATTGAAATTAAATATGAAATATTGAATATTAAAAATTTGTGCTCTAGCCTGAACCAGGTCAAACTTGATTTCTCAAAATCCAGTAGGAATTACACTTTGATTTGCGTCGATACCTCGGATATTTCTGGTCTTACCGAACGTGAATGTTTAAGGCCTGAATATTTCGACAAACGCAAACCTGTTGGATAGACATATATGTGTATTTTCGATAAATGGCAACCATCAATAAAAAATTAATTCATAAATAAAAAAAAACAATAATTCTGTGTGATTACTCTGTGAATGTTGATATTTTTTACATATTTTATCATGAATAAAAAAGAAAATTATAATTTTTAGATTGTAACGTCAGAGACTATCTGGATTAATGTTTATGCTATCAGTGTTGACATAAACACCAAAAAAAATTAAATTCAAATTCAACCGTGCAAGTAAAAATTTTAAGTAAGCTTTTACAGACACTTTTGAAAAGAAACATGTTTTAACATCATAAGCAGTAAGCTACCATCGACTCAGAATGCTGATCTACAGAGAAGAGCCGGCCAGATACTCAATAGTTGCTATTTTTTAAATTAGTTAAAAGAAGAAAAGTGAAATAGTAGGACATAAAGAATGTTTAAATATAATAATATACATAATATATAACATAAACCTAATAATAATGAGAAAAAAGTGGAAGAGGACAACTCTCTGTTTTAAGTGGCATTAGGCGTCAAAAGCATAAATACATCTATTTATTACGTGTACTCGTTTTTAAATATTAACGATATTAATCTTTGTTTTACTACATAATGAACTGTTAAGTTTTTTTTTCTATTTTGGTAATATCAACTCTCTAATAAAGACAGAGTTTATCCGTTGATTTTACGTTATGATTACGGAAAAATAAACTAAAGTCAACTTTATCTAAAATTACTACACAGAAAATATTAGAACTGACTATAATAATTATAAATACAAAAGTATTTTTATATATTTTAGTTACATAAGAATAATATTAACTCAGCTTTAGGTTAAAATCTCCAACGATACACATCGTATGTGAATCGTAAATAATTTAAAATCGTATCTGAGCAACGACAAGCCGTTTACGTCGAGTAAATCAAGATTAAGTGCGGACATACGGGTCGTACCTCAAAATCTGTCGTCTATAAATCAACAGTTAAATAAGAAATTCGCCCCAACTAATTCTCAGAGACTTCAAAGTGATATCCGAACGTAAGTGAAGGGTATCCTTAAAGAAATAATCCGGACTACCAAAGTAAAAAGTATATTTATCACATTTAGTCGTCTAATTAAATCATAGGGATTTCCGAGGTGATTTAATATTCTGCACTATTTTTAACACGTATAAATTTAAAATATAATAAATATGAAGTTATAACAAAATTTATATCTTTAAGTATATCAGAGAAATAATTAAAACGCAAAGAATTTTTGCCTAGTTCTCTTAAGATGAAAAAATTAACCAAACTTTTAAAGAAAATCTACATATTGTCTTTTCTCTACATCTAAGCGTATCTTTAATTAACTTAATTAATTTGTGGCCACTGCATTGGTAAAGTAAAACCTATCACTTTAATGTCTATGAAAAAAGAAATGTCTTTCGAATACTACCGCTTGTTAAAGTTATCATAGCTAGATCCCAGATAGCTTATTAGTGAAATAACTAGTCAACATATAATATAATGCGGATGAACTATATTTTAAGAAGGTTACATTAGAAATTCTAGCAACATATACTTTACGTCTTAGTCATTGGATCTTGCTATAATAACAGCAATTTGACGAATTTGAATATTTAACGAAGAATAATAGCGCGTAATTGATCAATTAATGTAACGGTCTGAGTCAAGGCTTCTGAGGAAATCCTCTTCCTCGTGGTTAGATACTTTAAAGACGTCTAGGCTAAGCGCTTTCAGCAATATACTCCCTCAAACGCGGTAAAACTGTAATTGCCAAGACGATTCGTTCTCTTCCTACTAAATATTGTTTGCCGTAGATTAATACATTTTATCATAGCGCTTCCGAAATAATATTACCGCGCCTGTACGCGCAGTGATACAGGGGGTGCATCGGTAAATCTGGTCCGTCAGTTTACTTTCAACGCTCACTGATCCCACCTCGCTGAATTTTCCTAAGGCGCTTTACAGCGGTTACCGAACAATAGAATTTGAAAGTGAAAAAATAAAAACCTCTCGATGATTTGTGCTACAATAAGTTTTAACAGTAAAAACAGAAGTTATCACACTAAATTTCTAAGAACATAAAGACACTGTAAAGTACGTCGAATCTGAGTAAAATTTAATTCTGGATGTTGTTCATTATACGTGCATACAAAACGATGTATTCAACAGGTACAAAGTAATTTCATAGCAGATGAATTATTTAATAGCCCCATAATCTCACTGCGAGAGCGACTTAAAACTTTCTTTATCAAATAGAAACTCTGTAGGCACTAAACTTTGTCGAGAACGTTCGTGAAACAAACTCTACAGATAGAGCAGTTTTCTAACTTCTCCAGTCAAGCTTCAATGTAAAATTTGTATCTCGCCATTTTCAACTATTAGCGATAGTCACCGTACACGCCCGAACAAGTTTTTTCACTGTAAGTACTTTTGTTAAGAAACGAAAACATGTTTTTCTATTTTTAATAAACTCCGAGCTAAAATCACCTTTTGGTAAAAATACAAACTTTTTACATAGCAAACACTTGTTTTATACTTGTTTCGTCTCGTGTTTTTTATATCTCTATCACATTAATATTTATTCAAAGAATAGTAATTAATTTGTTTATGTCACTCGTAGATTATTATTAATTATTTATGGTAGACGATTTGATTAGGACGTAGGAGTTCTGCTCGTAAGGAGAACGGACGACCTTCTTAAGATGTTCCAAAGAAGCTAGATGTAATGTGGAAGTACTTCGGCCTTCTTTGGCAAGTTCACAAACCCTCAACGAGCAATGTAGAGGGATATCCATGGAATTATTCTATGAGATCCAATCAAAAATAGAAGAACCGTACATGAATGAAAATAACCGACATACTCCAGAGGATTGGCATGTTGAGGTGGTAGTATGCACATAGCGCGCAGAACCGATGGCTGCTTAGGCTTTAAAATTCTACTGTAGAAATCGTGAACTAAAAAGTGCAGTATAGAGTGTCACCCACAAGATGAGAGATGACCTTGTTAAGGTCGTTGAAAGATGCTAGATACGGAAAGCTTTCAATCGGTTATTAGTTTGTGTTATTGAAGCATGGTTATACCAGCAATGGATTTCCTTAGGTAAAAAGGATAATGATAATCTTATAATATATTTATTTCCTTGAAAACCTTCTGTCTACTTTCTTTTAGCAAGTAAAATAAATAAATTGTCTTGGCTAAGGAAGAAATAATATATCGCTTACGTTCGATTTATTACCTATGCATTACTTCACATTAGTTTCATTGTTCTGTCTTAAAATAAGATTTAATAAACGATTTAGGTAGTGTTGATCAACTGTTCCTGATTTTCTAATTTAAAATACAGTTACATTCGTATACATATATATGTAACAAATGTGTGTCTTAGTTTGTTTATACAATACGTGAGATGTATACGCAACAATATATTATTACCTAATGATGCATAAAAAATCGATTCCATAAATAATAATGTCGTTTGTTTGACTCGACGTCGAGCGGTATCTTGTAATGGATCACTTAATTTCGATTACCGCGGCGGACGCGGCCCGAGAACAATAAGGCGCCGGAAATTACCTGTTTTCGCTTTTTGATCGTTTTTTTCAGTTTATTCTCGTTATGCCCCGACAAAGTTCTGAACAAATATCTTGACCGGTTTAAGATGATCCGTTTAACAAGAAGTGGTAAAATACAATGCTAGAGATGCAGTCGGTGGTGTAAAATGGTCGCCCCATTAGATATAGAATGCCCTTTTACTAAACTGCGACGATGCGTATCGTTCAAGCTTGCACCCATTATTTTAATGGCCAATCAATACATTCCCCGTAGTTACAGAACATATTTCACTTCGTTTACTCCGGGTATAAACTAATTAAGTTTGTTTGACTATTTGGATTGTAAATTGTTTGAGTTAGATCATTATTAAGACGCAGTTCGGGGAGTACCCTATTTCCCATGAGCATATTGCTTTGTCACGGTTAATGATTTTAATGACATCCGACCATTCGTAATATAATTTTAATGAAGTATGTGCGTTTGTTATGGTTAACTTAGTAAATGTGTTATAATAATAAATAACGTTATTCTATCTCAAATAATATTTTTTTTTTGTGTTACTTCATAACCGAATAAACTAGAATTCATTTGTCTATTATTTTCTTTAACGTATTTGCACTCCTGATATTATTTATAATAAACTTTAAATTTTTAAAGCAATAGGGCGTTATTAAACTGTGCTTAACGAGCTTATTTCGGAGCTTATAGCTGCTTTGTTGTTCATCCATTTTTTAATAATAAGAATCTTCGAATTTAGTATGTACTCAAAACAATGTC
This sequence comes from Battus philenor, assembly GCF_028537555.1. Lineage (NCBI taxonomy): Eukaryota > Metazoa > Arthropoda > Insecta > Lepidoptera > Papilionidae > Battus > Battus philenor. Next base: position 5,912,892 of record NW_027181676.1, read on the forward strand.
TTCCGTTAGTTATAAAGATGACTGTGCATGTGAACGTAAACATTTGTGTATTCTTACTATTAAATTCACACTGGAAGACGCAGGGCCAGCTGCTGAATTTGACCATATCGCAATTTATGATAACGTAGGTAGAAAGTCTTTTGGTATTGAAAGTTGTTTTTCAGGGAGATTAACCCCATGAGTTATAATAATTCAGAACAATTTAAAAAAAAGTGAGAATTTTCTGATCACCTGTCTTTACGGTTTTTCATATTGAATTTCAGGAACTCACATCTTACGTAATTGCAGACCGCTTTTAACTGGTTTTATTGAAAGTCTATAGAGTTACGATGTAATTATTATTAATATTAAAAAGTTTAAATAAAATATGTATTAGTTTGATATAATTATGAGATGTAATATAAAAGATCTGCGTTATTCAAGTTCCTTCAATAAAAAATCATGTTAAATATGCTTTTAATTTTACTTCTGGTTTTATGGTATTATATATCAGGATTTTTAATACTTTTGCACCGCTGACATTTTATCAGCACTCTTGTTAAATACAATTTAATAAAAATTTTATAGCAATAATGTTTAATCAAGTTTATAGCTAAGGACGTTTGTCCACTGCAATTTTCTTTTTTTTATTAATTATATAGAAGATTTTAACTTTTCTTTTAAAGTCTAGATGTCATGTGTTACTGTTTATAGCCTACACATGACATCTAGACTTTACTGCATAAATTTGAACTTTTTTTCTTTAATTCACTAAAAGCTGGGTTGCGAGTTTATTCTACACTATATATTGAAAAGAGTTTGACTTCAATTTACAATGTCGGGTTGGATATTTTTCTAAGTTGGCTTATTTATGTATAAAATAATCGTATAAAATACTAACTTGTTACCAACAGGGATTTTAGTTGTTAATGATTTATTAACTTTCGATGGACTCACTCAGTTCAAAAAACAAAATATTATAATTATGTTCATTATATTTTAACATACTAGCGTCGTTTCTAATAAAAATTATTTTATTTTCTTTAAATGTCCTTGGCCTAGCAAAATATTTGACGTGTATTACGCTCCTTTTTACATTTAATATGTAAAGCATCTTTAGCAGTATTTAGTATTAATAAGTTAATACTGAATATTAAGAGGATATTCATCACAAGAATATGTAGAGTTTTATTTCTGTAGTCCGTTATTACCAAAACGTACTCTACGCCAATAAAGCCAACCTGGAACTAAAGAATGTAGAAATCGTTGTTTATAAAATAAAGGTGAGCAAAACTAGAGTAGATATTTTTGACAAATTTATTTTCCGTAAATTAATATATAACATGGAAAAACTTCTACCGCTATTAAGTCATCTAAGAACACTAAGCTCGCGAAACAATTTTGTAGGTGAGTATTTTTAAAAAGATTTTTGGTTCTTCAATAACACAAATGGAGTTTCCCAGTCAATCTTTCTTGTGACAATATTATTTTATCCCTTGGAATTGAAATGTCTCTGCTGTCATCTAGACTAAGTTTCACTGGGAGCATTTTTGTTTACTTATTGCGGGGATGAGGAAAAATACGGCGTTATATAGTAACTGTTTATTTTACAGCAGTTACTCAGCTTTTCGACGAAAGTTTATTTCTGAAAAAAATTATAGGTGCTTGCTATATAAATACCCCTTTACCAAACTATTTACTAGTAACACTATTTAAAATAAATTTATATTGTTAATTAATGATTTGTATCAAGATTTATTTCTTATTATCCACATTTCAGCCGTAGACAGTCCACTGCTGATCACAGGTCTCCGCATAAATTTCTACTTAGACCAGTTAGTGGCGGTTTGGACTCAGTCTTCCGATGATTTTAACGTGATCAATTACAACAATTCGCTCATCAAAAATGATAATTAATTCATATATCCTACGAACATCTGTACGATTCCTGGAAATTGAATATGTTTAATTTTTTCTTTAAGTTTATTAAAACAATAAACAACCAATTAAATTAGCTATAGTTCACTATAATAGAATATAAAGGTCATCGACGTAGCTTGGACAATTGTTCGTCTGAAGTCGTAACGGCCAGGGCACATTGCTCGTACAACCGTATGCCATTTAGGCCAGAAGGTTCTTGAGTTGCGACCACGAGGAGGTAAATGCAGCATGGGTAGGCTTCTCACTAGTTGGACTGGATAAGGACAGAGCAAGACATCGTGGCAATCTTTAATGAAGGCCTATGCCTTGCATTGTATATCGGCTTGAGGATAATGATGATTAAAATATTTAATACAAACCGACTTTTAGCTTCTAAGGCTTCTATATATATTCGTTATAAATATTAGAATTAGTTGAATAATATACACCAAAAACTTAGTGACAACATAAAGAAATTGGAACTTTTTGTGCAATGATATCATGCAGGTAATATTGAATAATTCTCTTGTATTGTTAACGTCGCATAAGTTCAGTATAAAATAAAGCATTATAAATTTAAACACCGCTAACCTATTGAAAAATCGGGTATCTTTCGTATTACGTTATAACTTAATGTCGGCATTTTTTACAGTTGTCAGTTTAAATTAGGAAGTTTTCTTCTTACAATAACAGCTACTAATTGTTAACTGCTTATGCAAATTCCAAATTCAAAATGAAATCTGACTAATTAATAATCTAATGAAATAAATTATTAGTATCCTTGGCAATGAAATCGCTTGATTATTTTGTTTTAGTTCAGGTCATAACTGTTAAAAGAGTGCATGTGAATAAATCGGTATCGTTAAACTTTTTTAATGAATGTTTAGTTGTGAAATTTCTTCCTGTCCCTTCTCAACAATATGTAACACTAAACAAAGCAGAGTAATGTCAATAAGAACTTGTTAAAAGTTCCTATGTTGAATAAATATATTACAACTTTATCTTTTTAATTATAAGCCTTAACAATAAGTCTCAATTTTTATCAAGTGTAATCACACATTATTCCTAGGTGTACTATCAGGTTAATTTTATTATGTTTTTACACCTAGATTAATTACTTTTTCCTACCAATTATCCATAATTAACGATGACTCTCAAAGCGACGCAACTAAGTTTAAAGCTTTTGAAGTTCGACTCGGGATCTTAGAGGAAACGAGAGTGCTAGATTTTTTTGTATTGTTATTTTTATTACATGCTTATATAAACAACGTCTTGATTATTTGTGATAACATTAAATTAAAAAGTTACTTACATTTTTCATTAGAATAGACAAATTCACGCCCAGCTAACAATACAAAAAGCAATGCAAGGACTCCTATAGTATGTATCGCCCTTAGAAGATTATCGTACATCTCTGGCAGCATATGCATGTACTGAGCTACGGTCCAGTGAAACCCCGCCACACGTAGTTTCAAAATACAGATTACGATGTTTAAGGAAATAACGACCCTATCATTGCAATTTAAATGCGAATTTTGCGTAACGTATTTCTAGCTATATTGAGTTAGCAATGTCCAGTGCACACGAGAAAAAAGTAAGATTCCACCATGTCTGACCATTTCCGACGGCTATTATTCTGTCTCCCTCTATATCCGTTTCCGCCTGTCGAGAAAACAAAATACGGGTGCAGGCAAAATGTGAAGGCTTGCTTCATTAAAATCGACAATGATCCCACTTGTATGCACAATGAGATATCCAAAGCGGCTTTGTAGTTTGTTTTTCTGAAAAAAATAATTAAAAAATAGGAAATATGACTAATGAACATGGGATTTGTAAAACACAAATAGACAAATGTAAATAATAAAATTTGCAAATATCAAACACAATTATTTCAATTACGTTAATTACAGACTCTGTTTCGAAAGGCCACTCCATGATTGTAATTATTCGTTGATTTTTTTATTTAATGTTATCATTATATTCTTTTTGTATTTGCTGTGTGAGAAAAAAATTTGATGAAACTACTATTCACTATTAATATCACATCATGTAACCTATTTTCATGTATTCATAATAATTATAACAACTAAAGATTATCTGGTATGGAACATGGAGGAAAAGGAATGTACATGAAACCTTGTACTAAGCGAATTATAGTTTTTGGACATAATACTCAGATTGTCCTGCTCGTGTTGTCACTTTTAAATATTAATGACCGGAGATATTTACATATATGTACTCAGGTTACCGTAACAGAAAGCGTAATATCCACGGAGACGATTTTTTTTCTTTTGACAGTTTGAAGCGATCGGAATCAGACATTAGCATGTAGAAACGTCTTTTTTTGGTAGAGGCACTCTGGCTTATGAAATAGCAACTCGAATAAGACAATGTTTGGTGTATAAGTAGAGAGAGCGCCTAACCCGCAATATAAGAGATTTTAAATACAAAACTATATGATTAACAATTTAAATCATTTGAAACAAGTCCCTTTATTTTGTGAATTCCATATTTAACTTATATACGAGAGTCATTTGTCATATTATTATAAAGAAAGGTATGGAGTGTCACTTATTCATTATTTCTCATCAATGTAACGTTTTATAAAAAAAAAGTTGGTTGTATGTAAACCTAAACATCTTAACATACACATAATTTTATACCCTCGTGGGCTTCGCAACAAACAGGAAGCAGTGAGTGGAAAGTTTTGGATGTTTGTGTTTTCGAACGACGCCCCTGTAAAACCACAAAAAGTTGGTGTTTGTAACAATTCCTCCTTTTATTTCAAATAAAAAAAGCTGTAGCAGTTAACAGCATCGAAATATTGTTAGGTGTACTGAATGTATAAGTTAGTGAGCAATATTTTTTTTTATTTTGACATTTGTCGGATCGACATCGATCGAAGTAGAAAACGAATAATTTTTTACCAAGATATAAATACATCCGTTTTATCGCATACAGGCGTAATCATAAGGGTTCCATATTAGCCAGAAAATATTAAGACCACGAATTCTAAGCTACTTGGAGCTGCTGAATGGAGCCTTGAGCCCAGATTACATGAGCAGTACATCAACAGAGTACAGAGAAAATTGGTGTGTTGTATTGTAATGGCTAGTCTTGAAAATAAAAAGTAGAAAAATCTTGGGCCTCTTACTGAAATCAACCCTTTACTGATTAGGGTATACTGTAGAAGGTGGTTGAGTAAGGGTTCCCATTGTTGGTAATTTTATAATATCTTTCCTGTATTGATTTTAAACTAAGCCAAAAATAATAACTAAAGATAAAAACATGAAGATTATTATATTAATTTCAATTAGTTTCGTTTTTACCACGATCTGGGACCCGAATTAGATTAAAACCTGAAAATAAATGGGTGACTGTACTATTTATTAACATAAACCAGAATGAGACATCGAAAAAAGACATTAATAACATTCCTATGCGAGTTCTGAATAACATTATGTCATCTACAAAAGCCAACAACTTGCATCTAAATATACAAAATCCTGGTACAATTTTCTAACCACGTCTAAGAATCGACGACTCAAAGGAACAAAACTCCCTAATTGCCACATAAAACAGTCCTCACCCTTTTAATCATATCGAAAGAGCAATCTTCCGGTCGGATGGACGGTGAACGTGAAGTCAAAATTTTTTCATAGCAATTAAATCCTTATTGTGTAGACCTAGCGACTAAAATTCAATGCCGTTCCATTTATCCGTTATCTAGAGTAATTTCTAAACTTCCAGGAATAACGATGCTCTATCATATTACAAATTCGTATTTGATTCGGAAAAATCAAACGTCGACAGTGTCAAACGAGTTAATCTCTCGCGATCGCTTATCGCTATCTTTGAATATTTCGGTTTGAAAACTATATTCGTGAAATTTGAATATAAATCAACAACAGTTAAAGATAGTCATAATAAGCTGATGAAATGATAATATCACTTACATGGCCACGGAAATGTTACGAGATGAAAAAGTTTATATCTGTTAACAGATTTTAAGATGACATGGATACGGAACTAATATAAAAAAGCAACTTTATTTATGTATATATGACGGAGAAATGTTTTTATCTTATTTAAAAAATAAAGGATGTTTGGATCTTATATAAATTCGGTGATCACAAAATATTTTATAATCATTACATATTCACTGAATCTTCTTGTATTCGACAAACAGAGTAACGTCTTCATAAACGAACGATATACTTCTCTTGTGTCGGGTGTCGGTGCGTTGTTATTTATAGCCACCAAAAAGCAACTTTTTTATATTTTTCCGTCCTTGACAATTATTTTTTAATAAACGAGTGTTTATGAAATATGTGTCTATGATACAATAATCGGTCTTCAACAAGTATGCGATTATGCAACGCATTTTGCAACAAGTAAAAGATATGTCGACGTAACTGATTAAAGACTTGAATGCTTTAAAGTGATGAAGACGTTTTTAATTTTTCAGGCAAAATTTGAAAGATTTTACAGCTATTTCACATCGCCCAGAATTAAGTGTTTAATATGAAGCGGGGAAAGATTGTTAACTATATTCAATAATTATATATATTTAATTTTGCCTACCTAATTTTAAAGATTGACTAAGTAATATTTACTAGACAATTGATTACTTATCCATTATTTTAGTATGTTTTTTTTTTGCTGTTTATTTATTCTCTCTAAGGCAAGTGCGATCCAATTTAGAGAGTTAATTTGATGTTTTTATTCATTACTGTATTTTTTTTTATGTATTATAATGTATTTGTACGATACATACATACATACACACACATACACGAGTATATATATATATATCTCTACGCTAGATGCTATAGAGCAAGTAGTCAATATAGCAAAACTAGCAGTGTCTGGGAAAAGATGGAAGAGAGGCTCGATAAAATACTGCCTGGTTGCCACCTTGGACATTAAAAACGCCTTTAACTCAGCAAAATGGGAGGTCATCATGGGGGCACTTAGCTCACTGAATGTACCTCTATACCTACGTAAAATAGTCGCTAGTTACTTCTCTGATAGGGTCCTCATATACACTACGGAAATCGGGACGGAGGAGTACAAAGTCACCGGAGGCGTCCCACAGGGGTCAGTACTAGGGCCACTTTTGTGGAACGCTATGTACGATGGACTCCTAAAGAAACATCTACCCAGCGAAACTAAACTCGTCGCATTCGCTGATGATCTAGCAGTCGTTATAGTAGCGAAACACGTGGAGGAAGTGAAGTGGGCATTTGAAAGATCCTTCCAAGTAATCACCCTGTGGATGAGGTCAGTCGGACTAGAACTGGCTGAGCAGAAGACGGAAGCAGTGCTCATTACTGGCAGGAGAGTTGCGGAGACCATCACACTCAATGTCGGCAGCTGTGAAATCGCAACTCAACCAGCTATACGGTACCTAGGAGTAATGATCGACCATAGGCTAAACTTTAAAGATCAGGCTGAGAGAGCAGCAGCGAAAGCGTCTCTGGTGACAGCTAAACTCTGCCGACTCATGCCTAATGTCGGAGGTCCCAAGCAAAACAGAAGGAAGTTATTAGCGTCGGTGACTACGTCAGTGCTTATGTACGGAGTACCCATATGGTCCGACGCACTGAGCAAACAGGAGTCCCGACGGAAAATCGCCTCTGTTTATAGAGTCAGCACTCTACGGGTAGCTAGCGCCTTTCGTACAGTATCGGAGGATGCAGCATGCGTGATAGCAGGTATGGTTCCTGTTGCGCTTCTTGCAGACGAAAGAACTGATCTGTACCGTAGCAAAAAAAGCAAATCAGACCCAACTTCAGCTGAACTTAGAATTCGGGGAAGACTGAAAAGCTTGCAACAGTGGCAATCGTCCTGGGATAAGTCGACGAAAGGAAAATGGACGCGTAAGCTTATACCAAACCTAGAGTCATGGGTGAACCGAGATCATGGAGAGTTGAACTACTACCTGACTCAGATGATATCCGGCCACGGCTGTTATCGAGCGTATCTCCATAGGTTCAAATACGAAGATTCCCCTGACTGTCCTAATTGTGTCGGAATGATTGAAGATGCAGAGCATGTCTTTTTCGTCTGCCCCCGATTTAACGAAGCCAGGAGGTCTTGGGAAGAAGGTGTAGGATGCAAAATCTATCCTGAAACTCTGATAGCTACAATGCTATCCTCGCCTTCGGCCTGGGAACTTACGAGCGCGTACTGTACGACGGTGCTAAAGGAGTTGCGTAAAATAGAGCAAGAGCGGAGGAAGTTGGCCTGAACAGCCACTCTATCAGAGAAAGCTGCGGCTAAATCCCCCCCGCGAAGTAATGCCTAACGGCCATGCCGTGGGGACCAGGGATACCGAAGAGAGAGGATTGTTTTTAGTCGGTATTGATCTAGATCGAGTCCGACATACGGGGCACCAACATCAGGCTCCATGATACGTAAACGTATTTTTAAACCTCTATAAAAAAAAAAAAAAAAAATATATATATATATATATATATATATATATATGTATATGTATCTCTCTCTCCGTGGGTGTGTACTGTGTGTGCATGCGTACGTGTGCATTCTTCTATTTCCATTCTATGGTTGTCTGAAAGAAACTGCCTCGTGTGATAAGACCGTCCATTGTACTTTTTCTTTACTATTATACGTATATATTTTCTACCAAGTACAATAGAGTGTTTTAAATTAACTTACCCTAATTATTATTTCTGAAACCATTGTTTTTTTTAAAAAAATTAAGTCGTTTTTTTTTAAAGGTTAGCTAATGAGCTATACATTCGCGGCTTTAATTTTTTTACACCTATAACCAATCGCTATTTATAAAATACCTTTTTGTTTGCTTTGATTCACCAGCACTGCTATACAAAAGCTGATATAACAAAAAGAATTAAACAAAACAAACTGCACCAGAATGATAACATGAATGTAATTTGAACTAAAACAGCTTTTTAGATAAACACGGATGTGGCATATATTGATAAATAAACAGTTAAAAGAATCATTATGCGTTTGTTACTGTACAGTGTAATTTAATCTAAATGTAATTTTATTTACATCAGTAATCATATAGTACTTTAAATGTTCCTAACAATTTTTATGTAAAAGACAAAAACGTTTCAAAAAAAAACTAAATACGTTAATGTTTTTTTGAATAGCTCACCAGGGTAAAATGTGCGTAAAATATGATAATGTAACAAAACCAAGTAACAATTTAAAATTACTTTTAATATACTAAATATTCAACTGATTTAGCTGATTTCATTAAAATGCATTTTTAAAACAGGAACTAATAATTAAATAACATTTATTTCTTATCATCAAAAAATAAGATAGGGCATAGACCTCCCCCAAAGATATATATATATGGTGTAACCCATAATCGCCAAGTTTGGCAGGGCGATCGCAGTGTGCGCATTTCAGGAGTGTGTCTGGCAATCCTATATAATTAATGCACGAAGTGTGAATTATATAAGATTGTATCCCGGGAATAGAACCCGCCACCTACGATCACAAGTCTCAGTCCATTGCTCAGATATCTTCATTACGATTTTATAATATTGTACAGAAAGTTCTATATTTTGGAGCTATTCCGAATAGGGCCACTAGACCCTCTCTACATTTATGTGAAACTAAAGATAAAGATTAAAAGGGCAAACGATGCTAAACGATTAAATTACATGCCCAGGAGTTGGCGAATCAATGAAGGCAGAAGAAAGAATAGAGTGACTTGAAAGAGTCTTTATAATCGTACATTACCCAGATACGAGGACTAAGAGTTCTTCTCTCTTTTTTTGATTGTACTTCTTCTGGAAATTCTTTCAATAACTGGTTTATTAATATCTGTTCACAACATGTGTGATCTCTCAATCTAGTTGCAATTAAAAAAAAGAATTTATTTTCATTAAATTTTCAGTCAGTCTTTCTATTTTATTAAAATCATTACTGCATATGTTCCGTATATAATTATATTTTTAAACATGAAATTATTTATAAGAACGTGTGTTTTTACGTTACTTTGCGAACACTTGAACTACCAAAATGAAGTCAAGGAGACTTATGTGTGTTTAATTGATCGTAATAAGTCTTACAATATATAAATATAAACATTACCGTTTGATATTAAACGAAGTACCTACGAATCTATCATAAGCTTGGTGTTTCTTTTAAAAGTATATTTTTCTTCCAATTTAACGTAATAAACATTTCAGATTGAACATATACAAAGATTTAGAAATTATTAAAACAAGGATTGCATATAGAAATGGTACAAAAAGAAATAAATAAATATTGGCCAACATCTATTTATTATTACTATGTATGTGATTATTTCTCCTCAACTTCATTGTCTAATGTTTGAATTTGAATTTCACACAGCGCAATTTTGAGTATCATTAGCCTAATAATTTCGCTAGCTTTATTAACACTGAGTTTACTTGCAAAAATAGATTCCCCAGAAGTAACTACGTACAGACACGTCGACGAATCTTATTTTTTTATTTAGGTAATAATCCAGAGGAGTAATGAAATAAATATGCATTATAATGTATACATAAATTTTATTGTAAGTATACTTTAAATATTTACTACTTTGCTTTTTGATTATATTTACATGTTACTTAATTGTTACACTTTCTAATATATTTGTAATTGAGTGTAATATTTACTCATTCTATCTCTTTAGTATAAAACTCGAGTGAAAAAGGGATGCAACTAAACGATAGAAATTCATACACACTGGGCTTAATACCACTTTATTGCGTCATAAACATCACTTACCATTTTATCATGCGCTTTACTACAATGTACGGAGAGACTTCCATATATTAATAAATATTAATATGAATGCATTAACTTTATGCCGCCTAAGCGGCGGAAGCAAATAGCCTATGAAAATTTATGAAAATTTGTCACCGTTGTAATCATAATGAATCACAATGATAATATATAATAAGATAATCACAAATAAAATATTATTCTAAAATTAACGTACTTAATTATATGAAGTATAAGTATTTTGTATTATAAATAATTTGTAATATGTGCGACTATATACATACATCCATTTTCAACTCCTATCATTTGATGACCACCTGCTATATTTTTTTATTAACGAAATCCATCCAAATAATCTATCATTAATTTGTCCTCTGCTGGACATGAGAGTTCTCCTGAGATTTTAAATAGAACCAGTAGGAAGCTACCTGCACTCAGCATCTTTTAATGACCCTAAAAAGTCTGTCTAATGAAAATTTTGCCAGAAGAAACAAGTTTTGCGACTATTCTTACAAATTTTTTATGTGGTTTTTGGTCCTATTGATATACAAAGAGTAAACAAATAAAATATTTGAAAATGTAATAATGATTTTTTTCTTAATATTTCGTTCGTACGACTACACTGTATAAAGCTTTAGTAATAAATTTAATTAGAATTAAAGATATTTAGATAGTTATAGCAATGAATCACGGAATAGATCTTTCGCGAATATAATTATCACTTTCATTTATGTTTGTAAAAATCTTCAAATAAGTAACGAGAACCACCCAATCGTAAATTCAACTGTGCTTTTATTTAATACTCCTTACTTTTATTTTAGAAAAAATTGAATTCAAAAAAACAAAAGTCAGATATCTATAAAAGGGGAGATGAAAGTTTCACGTTGAACTTTGAAAGAATAACGATGATATCCATAACTCAGACGGGACGAAAGAAAAGTAAACTAAACAAAAATAAAAGACGGTGTTTGTGAATCGACTTCCAAGTTTATTTTCAAGGGGCTATAATCATCGAGAGGCGAACTTTATTACGCTTTACGGCGGCCGTTAGAAGTGAAATGTAAACACTGCTATGGGGGGCATAAAACACTAAATATAAACAAATTAAAGTACACAAGCCATTCTCAAAAGCACTCAAACGCATTTTTTCAGCAAATTTATTTTTTGTGATATGAAAATGATATACTTTTTGGTATTAAAAACAGGACGTGTAACACTTTCATTCTAGTTTGGCTATTATTTTTTTAACCTTGTAAAAAAGAGTAACATATTTTGCACATGCACATGCGTCATAGGAACACACTCATATATTAACATTTTGTTACAATTTTACTGGTTAGTGTTTGTTGGGTTATAAAACTCTAAGAAAAGCATTGTACTACTAGTGTATATTTACAAAATAACTTGTATGGTCAGCATATTGTTAGAGACATCTTGTGGTAGTTGATAAAGATATTTATGGGAATATACCATAATCGCAACGTCGGGCAAGCGAGTTGGCGATCGCTGTGCATATCATGATGTGCAGAGGACGATGCTGCCCATCCTCTGAAAACTTATTTGTGATCAGTTGCAATCCTATTTAATAAATGCACTAAATGTATATTACATATAAGACTGTGTTCTGGAAATCATAGCCATGGCGTACGATCGCAAATCTCAATCCTCTGCTGCTAAGTTGCCTCTGCTGTATTGTATTATATGTCTATCTGTGTTTATTACAAATACACCAATACAAACCGCCACATTTTTTGAACATTTCATCGGATTTCTTTTTACATCCATTTGATTTACAATAAAGTAAGAGTAAATTGATAATGTAAAGATTATTAGTGAAGGTCCCTAATATCATGTAATATCGACTTTGATGCTAAAACATTGCTCATAACTAAATTTGAAAAATAACTTAAGAATTTGTTATATTTTCACAGAAACTCATACACCATACACGAAATGAAGAAGTTTGATTCAGAAAATAGTGAACGAACAGCAAACTATCACTGCGTCTGGAACAACTTCGAACTTTTGTTACTCAAAAAGCTTCTACTACTAATTGTATGCTACTAGTTATAATTTAAAGAAGTTATTAAACATTAAATATTATAACAGCTTAAGAACTTTTTTATTTTTTTTTCATGTAATATCAGCTACAACATTAATCACAGTTTTATATGTTATTTTACAAGCTTGCCTATAATAATAGTTTACAACGTTTAGGAATACATACAATAAACATATTTCATTTAACCTTAACGTCATGACCGGGTCTGTGGATAGTAATAAAAAAAAATTGAAAACAGAACATTTAACATCTACATCCTTGTCGAGTAATGGCCTGAAGGCGTGAAAAGATATGCAGATGGCTCTTGTAATTACACTTTTCGTATCTTCAAAGGCGATTGTATACGGTTATGACGTAATTATGCTAAAAGACGAAGATTAATGAATTAGTAATTTTTATTACAAGCGACTTCGCTCGCTTTAAATGACCACCGCTTCTTCATTGTTATCGTCAACGCAGAATTATCATAATTTCTTTATCAATTAAAGTTCCATTAATATTTAATGATTTATTTAATATACACGAATATTACATTCGAGCTTTGGCAGCGCAGCGGTACATGTCTGAGACTCGCGATCTTGGATCGCAAGTTTGATTGCCGGGATAAAATCTTAAATAATTCATACTTTATGCATTAATTATATAGGGTTTGTATGCTCACAAACAATTTTTCAGAGAATACGCATCAGCGTCCTCTGCGTATCAGAATAAAAGAACACTGCGGTCGCCAAGCTGATCTGCCAAACGCAGCAATTATGGTATATCCCCCATATATATCTTTGGAGAAAGCCTATGCCTTGCGGTCGGCATCTGTTGGTTGAAACGACGACGACGATTTGAATATTAGAGTTAATAAACCTTTGCTTTAAGTAGATCGACATAATTTTCTCTCTTTAAAATGTTCTTAATATATACCTTAATATATATTCGTAACCTTATTAATCTATTTTCTTTCTTTTTATTTTTGTTACAATACCAAAGCATTGATTGTGCATTCTGTTTTATGTGTATATTTAGCTGTTCGACTGTTTTCGTGCTTTCTTAGATTATTAGCTTATTGCAAACCAATAAAAAATGTATAAAATTAATTTATTAATAACTATTTTATTTATTAAGTTAATGTCTTGTTAATTAACGATTATTTAAAAAATAAACAAAAATTTCTCTTAAGAACACTAACAGGATTAAATAATAACTTGATAATATTTTTAATGTAAAGCTTAATGGTACACGATGTACTTCGTTTGATTACTTACTAACACGTCTTTTTTGTTTTGATTTACGTAAATAATTGAAATGTAGGTACATAACATTATACAACATTATATATAAAACATTTTTTTCTACTTTCCCTACGATTTTTCTATTTTTTTTACGAGAAACCACACGGGGAACGTGTGTTTATAAAAATTTGTTCAAGCCGTTGCTGTCTTGTCCATTTAGAAACACAACCACAGAAAGGAAACAGAATCTAATATCTCTGATTATACCATAATCGCCACGTTTGGTGAGGACGCTGCGCTCATCCTTTGAAAATTTATTTGTGAGAAGTGACAATCCTATTTAATTAATGCACAAAGTGTAATAAGCAAACTATTATAACATTGTACCCTGGGAATCGAACCCGTGACATACGATCGCAAGATTAAGTCCTCTACCGTTGGAATACCAATTCTGAATACTTATATACACTTACTAATTTACACATAAATTGTTTTGTCTATATGTACATATATTTAATGATAATATAAATCTTGTAGGCAAAGATAAAACAACAATGAACGTGAAACTTAAATTACACCACAAATGACATGTGCTAAGGACTATTAATATAATCTTCACAATGATTTACGAATGAGAAATAAAAAATCTGAAGCACATTTCAAAATCTACTTCAACATTTTTCTCTCACGCGACCGCAGCATTTCATATTATTTTTGTTCCTGTCATTTACGCCGGGTGTATTTTTGGCGGCTCATTGTTATTCTAGCATCCCGGGCGCATGACGACGTCCTCTTAATTTCCAGCAATCGAGGTACTCGGCTGCGATGCTCTGCATCTGAACAAACACTCAACGAGCCGTGATTAAAGACCAATGCAGATTTGCGACGTGTTAATAAATTACTTTAAAATTGATTGAAATATTGTTATCGACTTTCCCGTTTACAAGTTACAGTATGGTAAATAAAAAAAACAGCAGGGTTAGGTAAAAATTTAAGTAGAGTAAGTTAAAATTTAAATTCAAACTAATCTCAAGTGAATTTTATAACCTTCTTCATATCAAAGTAATGTATATAATTTGTGCCTTGATTTTGTTTACTGATCCCAACAGTTATAAAAAACGTTGATAATAGAGAAAAGTATTTCATAGGATATTTTTAGTGATTGTATTTTGGGTGACTGATAATCGTATGTAAACGGGCTAAGAGGAGTCAATGAATAATCTCCATATTAATATCTAAAATCAAGAAAGAAGTAAAAAATTACGGCAGTGTACGGATATTAGTAATATATAAAAAAATAAAGTTCTACAAGATAATTTGTTGAGTCTTTAAAAATACATTGCTTTATCAAATCCTTTCGTAGTCCTAATGACACTGATAAATATTGCATTCTTCACAAATCTATGACTAGTTATTCGTCATCTGATAGTCACGAATAACTTTTTTTTAAGATTTTTTTTTGGCTCCCGTTATTGGGGACCTCTCGTTCCCTTATCTTGCGTGGGACAGGGACATTTAATATTTTATTAATATATTCATACACTTCTATTTATTTCATTCCCTTCTTTCATATTTCTTATCATCTCTCTTTCTTTTTCATTCTTTCTACAGTTTTCCCAGGCTTTCACTTTCATTTCGTTATCCTTATATTTATCCTAAGCCACTACATGCTAATTCTAGTTCACAATTTTATTTTATTTATTATTTATTACTATTTCGCACCATTTTATTTACTACCCATTTTTATTTTTCAAATTAATTAATTCTTTTACTATTTTTACTAAACGTGAATTGTTGCATTACAATATGCGTCTACACATTAACAACGCGTACTATACAATCCATTTAGAAATCTCAAATCAACAGTATAAAGATATGGCAAGTTATAAACAAAAGTAAATAATATTCTTTCTGTCTCAGTTAAAACACAATACTTATCATCAGCTAAAACTATATTTAAAACAGATTCACCGTGTATCGAAGTGGTTTTCAGGACAGATGACTTTTTTCTAAAAGTTAGAAGATGGTGCACAGTGTGCGATAAAATTAATCCTTGATAACAAATTTGCATAATGTGAGTAAATTGTTTAGAAAAAAAAAACAGCCAAAATAAATATTTAATAAAACCTTTAAACTTAGATTATACGTAACGTAGAAATATTTTTCTTAATAAAATTTATTTAACTTTGTTTTATCAAATCACTACTGTTTTAATCTAACTAGAAAATTTCGTTACTTTATTTCATTTTCTTCGAGATAAAGAAAACAAATAATTATAATTGTATGTAAATACATCCTTTTAAGTAGGGTGGACCTTTAAAAAGATCCTTTGTTGTCTAAGCATTAATGTCTGCAAGCACTTTAAGTAATGACCGATTTCATTAAAGTCTGCGTGGAAGAGGTACAGGAAAGTGTGATTAGATAACAAAAACTCGTTTCATGAACATCGCTAAGACATTCTCATGATAAACAACACCAGAATAGACTCAGCAGACACTTAAACAAATTGCATGCTTAGCGAACAATAGTGACGTCTTAAGAAAGAAACGTAAACTTTAATGGACCAATAAGAATAATTTTCAATGAAATGCTTGTATTAAATATTTTTCTTTCACTTCCCTATCTGTACTTGACAAAACTAATTCATTTAACTTTTCATATTTATTATTTTATACTTTGACCGACATCATTATAACTAACATCATATCAGTCGATAGACACCCAATGCAAAGCATATGCCTTCTTTAAAGATTGCAGCGATGACTATAGTCTTGCGCTGCCCTGACTGGCATAGATAATATAAAACATATGCTAGTAACGATACTCCTACTATAAGTCTATATTTACTTGTCCTGTTATAGTAATTTCTGACTCAAAGTGACCACTTGCGGCCACACAAGCACCATAGATTACCATCTACGGAATTCCATCATTTTGACGATTAATAATGTCGTTGTTATCGTTTTATCCCACAGATACCCCACAAGGCCTAGTCCTCCGTCAAAGATTTTAATGATGGGATCTACCATAATCACCACGCTTGGCCGGCTGGTTTGCGATCGCGGTGCGATATTGTATTGCTTACATATTATGATTAGTAGCGTCCTCTGCGTACCAATTCATTTGGGCACTGCTGCCCTTCCTCAGGAAACTTATTTTTTGGGCAGTGGCAATCCTATGTATCCTGTGCACAAAGTGTGAGTTAAATAAGTTTGTATCCCGGGAATTGAACCCCCGACTTCAGTAAGGCTCAGTCCTCTACCACTGGACTACCGCTACTCGACAACTCGACTTAATAATATAATAAATGACTTTTAGTACTTGCCATTTCTTGGTTTGAGTTATTTTTAATATTTTACATGCTCTGTAATATTTTATCCACAAAAAAGTAAATAACTTAAAATGCATAAATGAAACCCTGCGGGCAAGGTGGAATGCTTCTTTACTTACAATCATTATCTCTCGTAATGGGCGAACCATTAACTTAAAAACCCTTTTTCATGATTTGTTTGTTTGAGTTGTCTGTTTGTTATCACAAAGTAGATATTTTAGATGACGTGAAATTTAAGTTTGTGAACATTACGTGCAATTTTTTCTTTCATTCATAGAAAATATTGTTTTTCACACGAATCCGAACATTTTTTCAACTAATTTTTTACTTGAAAAAATTCTGGCAATGTTATAGTCATAATAAGCCCATGAAAACAAGTCACGAAATGTATATCTACATCTTAAAAAAATATGTACTGGAATGCTGCTAAACCTCAGTACTGCAGCTTTTATGTGAAATTTAATGTTGCATATTTAATGCCACTGCGATGTTAGTGCTGTAACCGTCACTTGAAATAATTTAGTACATCGCGTCGACGTATTTAAACAAAAGCTTTTTGAATTCTTGTTTTCAATTTGTAAAACACATAGTGATTTCCTGCAAAGTCGCTGTTTAATGCAAGTTTTTCGAGTAGATTTTATAATTTTCTTATTTAATTATTATATATATTTATATAGTACCCAGTAATTCTACGTTCAAATTAAAAGCCTTTAAAGCGCAAGCTAGAAATATAACTTTTTACCGGCGGTAGATGTCGGATCTGTGGCGATACAATAAAGCATCTAGAAACAGACAAAAACCTCTTATATACAAAGAGAGGTGTAGTAGTTTTAAAAAGGTAAATGTATTACTAATTTGCTACCAATTAATGTACAGTACCCGGCGATAAATATTGCACATCGACCTTTGGAAAGAGACAATCGGCTAATTTCGGCTTCGTAAAGCATTATCTCTGTCCCACACTACCTATGTGACGTTTTGTCAGTCGTGCGACACAGTTAACGCTCTATGAAACCGACTTTAGCAGATTGTCTCTTTCCAAAGGCCGATGTGCAATATTCATCGCCGGGTATTGTATGATACCTCGTATCTAAAAATCAATGGTTTCACAAAAAAAATAACGTTATGGTAATATAATAAGTAGAGCGTTATTAATATTCGGATTACTACATATTAAAATTCGTCGCTTCAACCCATATACGCCCACTATAAAAAAGCACGAGTTTTATGAGGGGATGTATCATAACCACCACGCTTGACAGGCTGGTTTGCGATAGCAATGTGGTATTTTGGTTCGCGGAGGTCATTGCTGCCCATCCTCTGGAAACTTGTTTTTGAGTAGTGGCAATCTTATGTAATTAATGCACAATGTGTAATTTATATAAGATTATATCTCGGTAATCGAACCTACGGCCCACGATAAGAGGTCTCTGTCCTCTATCGCTGAGCTATCACTGCCATGTTAAAATTAATTATTCTATATGTTCATGCTTGTACTGCCATAAGTTATTAGTTCGTCGCTTTCAAAAAAAAAATTCATTCGATATATTTTAGAGAGATCACTTTCTGCCGAATTATTGGAAATAGGTGTAAAAGCTTTAATTCCTTTTGCTGACTAATGATGAGTTATAGGTTCACTCTTTTAAAACTTTTACAATTACAACTAATTAATCACCTGAACAATAGCGTAAAAACAATGTAGTAGAAATATGTACGTACCTAGATTCACTTTGTTTTAATTTTTTTATGTTAATACATAAATCATTTTGAGTTACAATTAATGCTTTTATTCCAAAACGTAACATAAATATAATGAGAATCTCATTGAAAGCGTAATTAGAAGGGGACACATTAGGCGAAAGCTTTCCTTGTTTAAACGTTAATGGAATGAAATGTGGAACAACAAGAAATCCGATATAAGTGGACTGGACGTATGTTATTTCAATAGAAACGTGGCCCCGGGTTCTATTTGTCTTGCTCTACGTGTGAATTGTGCGATATGAGACAACAGTACGCTACTCTTGATTTCAGTCCAATGCACAAGTGCGAAAAAATACAGGAAATTGGAAAAATATTAGAAGAGAGAAACGGGTACTTGGGCAAACATAAGATTGGTTTTTCTTTTTCTCGCTTTGTTCGAAGGTTTACTCTGTAGGTAAACAAATCTTTTTTTAGGATTTCGTTTGCTTTTTGCTTTCAAATATAGTTTTACTTTACAAGTTAAACGCCGAGAAAGTTTTTTATTATGAAAGTCTGCATTAGTAAGTTTCGTTATGGTTTTAAATCCTTATTAGTATCTTGTAAAAATCCTGTTCATTTTTAATCTTTTTTTTTATCGGGACCGATTTAAAAATATGTGGTTGCATATTTTTTAAGATCAATTGTAATAAATGCTAAATATAGATAAAAATTATTACGTAATTGAAATAGATGTTATAAATGCATTGTATTTATGATCACTTCATGGCTGAAGGGGAGCCGTCTTAGCTCCAGATTTAGAGTCCCTCGCGGCCGCTTGACTTCTGCAATTACGTTGTCAATTTTTTTGCGATTCCACAGGCGTTCAGACGACGCTGGCGGCTAAATATAAATAGAACAGCAATCGCTCGCGACCGCTCCTTGAAGGATTGCTGACATCAACAAATCACAATGAACGCACGCCTCGTGTGAGTGCGAGGTTGATTGATTTGAAATCAATATAATTTTATTTCTATTTTTTGCGCCCAGAAAGCTGTAGAACTAATAATCTTTGTATTTCATAAGCATAGTATGAAATAATGTGAATTCATAGAATGCTGAGAAGTTACGTCTCATAATTGCGGACATTTTTGAAAGATGCAAAATTTAAAAGACTTCCTCAGCGGAGTCTGTTTCTACCGCCACTAAATGGACTCTAGTTTCATAGTGCCCAGTTTAAGGGTACATAAAAATAATGGCCAACATATGAATGTTGCTGCAAACTTTGATTTTAAAAATCTCGTAATACTTAATTAAAAAGGCAATTCAGCATCACTTTAACATCTTATTTATTACTCACTTATTAGTCACTTATGGCATAAAAGCCTTCTTTCCTACTCCTATCGACCAAGACTTTTTACGTTCAGGTTCTATATAATTTGACCTGGGTATTTTATTCTCAACTCCATTAAAATTATTTCAAATTGATATATGGATCATTTATTCTGTTACTAAATATTTTGTATGAAAATTTTTAAATATTGTGTAATTGAAAATATAAAAATTTATCGCACGGTCATATTAGTCGTAACAAAATGTTTGAATAACAAACAAATCACGCGCCAAAATTTTAATTAAACCATTTGATGCTCACATTCGAGAACGTTTTGGCCTATTTTCGGATAAATAATATTCGAGCTGCGCGCCAAAATCCGTCCTTGGTTGTTTAAACTTGGCAATAAAGATAATTAAGTTTACAGCTAAATAATATAACTTTTTGTAAACATATAATTTCACAAACTTTATAATTGTGTTAAATGTGTTTTAACCAGTTTTTAACCTTAAAATTTTAATGACAAAATATTACATTCACCTTTTATTTAAATACATTTAAAAATATATATTTATATTTCGTCGTGTCAGCCCATAAACGCTCATTGCAAAGCACTGGTCTTCCCCAATTACATATATATATATATATATATATATATATATATATATATATATATATATATATATATATATATATATATATTGAATATACTTTAGTTACACTTGTCAAGCTAGTTGGCGATCGCATTGTGATGTTATGGTATGCAGAGGACGCTGCTGCCCATCCTCTGGAAATTAAAATAAATTAAATTAATTGCCATCCTATATAATAAACGAAATCGAACCCGCTACCTACAATCGCAAGTCACAGTCCTCTACCGCTGCACTACCACTGCGCTTTTGATTTATTTATTTATCGTTATATCATATTTATTTATTCAAATTAATATCCTTAAAAATATTTTTTTTATTTCGTATCACAAAAAAAATAAAAAAAATATTGCACCATGTAAAGTATTTTTTTTTTATTTCGGTGCACACATTCACTTACTTCTTCATTTATACTATAAAGTAAATAAATTAGATAAATCACATTTGGAATCTATATTTAATTTAACAATTAAAAGAATTAATATTTACATGTCAATAAAAAATTGTTTGTGTTTCACAGTGTAGTTTCTTTTATAATTTTTTTATATAAACTCTACGGTTATATTATTCAATAGGGCGGGTATTATAAAGGCTTGTGTTCGTCTTTCGTAATAGACATTAACAGTGCCAGTAGGAAAGGAACTAGAATTCGATTGAGCTCCCTTATAATGGGAATTTCAAAACGTCCTGATGCGAGAAGAACACTAAACAAACTCAGACGGATTTGTAGTCACTTTTACAATATCTTTATTACAATAACCGAACAATACATTTCTAACCTTTAGTATTACTGAAATAATCCTTCACACTATAAAATTCTTTTTACGTAAGTTGTTGTTTAAAAATTTCGATATTTTATTGAATGATTATTAAGACATAATACCTGGGAGTATTGTAGTATTACCTACAAATGAGTTACTAATTTTATGAAACCTAGGCAAAGGTATAACAAGTTCATAAATATTTATACTTCGATTAATGCCAATTAAGTGTTCAGTGTTATCATAAATCAAATGAATCACACAAGAACAAACCGATTCTACCTCAGATCGCTTTTCGATTATATTTATGGCTCAAGATTAATACGTTAACTCAAGTTATCTCCCCGGAGGTTCAACAAGGAAATTATGGGTTATTTTATATAAAGTTCACGGGCCCACCTACGAGTATAATGAATCAAATTGTCGGCCACCCGTGATATCAAAATATTTCAAATAGACTTACATTATGTTATGACTGATATACTTTTATTTTGAATAGAAATTATGGTATGCTTTCGTCGCCATGTTAACTCTGATTTATAAACTACATTTCTTTATTATGAAAAGTCACGCTTGCGTTGAGTTATAAAAAAACGATAGTCCTCGAAACAAACCAAGCAAAAATATAACAGTGAATTATTTAGGTATTTCTTTTTCTATTTTTTTCAATATTATTAATGTATTCAATATAATCGTAATGATATTATTTTTAATTACAAAGACATGACATTATTAGGATCAAATAAACAAGAAAGACATTAACAATATGTTATGAATCTCTTTGCCAATATAATCAAGAGTCAAGAAAAATTTTGAAAAATAAATTATACGCATCCACGGATAATTAACTCAAAGACTTTGAAGGCAAAATAAAATGAGGCAGTAGTTTTACATCAAAAACTATACTTGTAAAATAGCACAAAAATGAAAATTCCTATTATAGTAAGCGCGTTTTCAAATAGGCTGACGTCTTATTTATTAAATTAATAGCTCAAACCCGTAATGAATTTATTAAAACACAATTTATAAGCTTCCCGGAAATTTAGCCTGATCGGATTTACCCCGTGTAACATAAGACACGTGACTCGGTCACGCTGGCACCACTGCAGAACAAATCCGTTCAAAACAAGTACTATAAAGTTACAATAAAGGAAAATTGAAACCACCCTTTTTCCGTTGCCAAAAAGTCACCTTCATGTTGTAGTTAATTACCACATAAGACCATTTGCAATTGATCGACTAAGCAACTCGTAAGGTTCGTAATATTGGGTTGGAAAGCAAGCTCGAAAGTTTTGATGTGGCGTATTAGATTGCAAATATAGAGCCCATACAAAACACTTATTGATCGAATGTTATATTGGTGCAAGTTGCAAACTGAAATTTATGAGCGCGGAGTAAGTAAGAGCTCTCGGAGAACGGTTACTTCACTTCGCTTCACTTGGGCGTGCTTTGTTTATAGCCCGGCTTCCCCTCAGAACCATCTTGTGCTTTATGAATATTGATAACAGAGCTGCTCTCCGTTCAAAACTTTTTTAAACTGAGCTATATTAAGGCCAATATAACAGAGTTAAAGAGTTCTTGTTTTAATGTTCGAAAAAAAAACTTTATTACATTGTACTTTCTTAACACAAAAATTTTAGAAGCTTTAATTCAAAAAAATAAATTAAACTAAATATTCTTCTTAAAATCATCTAGGAATGATAAATAAAAACTCCCATTTTTTTCCTTTAACCCCTTTTGAAAAATATTATAATTAAAATAGCGGTTTCCGTAATAAATATTGTTACATAACATTAAGATTTGATAGTAAAAGAATTTTAAAAATAATATTATCAATAAATTTAATGTAAAATAATAATGCCTAATTGGTGTTCTGTACAGTTTGACAAATGTTTTAATTTATCAAGCACTCGATAACGACGATCAATCAAGTCGAACTGTCTCGTGTGTATATGTGTACACTTAGTGTTAATCCCATATATCGATCGTGTAATAATGTATTCTCTTACAAGCACCCTTGTTAAACTTATTAGATACTCTGACTCCCTATCCTCGACGTATGCGGTTCGTTGCTATTTCATTTGATCTTGTTGATCTCATCAAATATTTAGGACGTTTAAACTTGAGTGAGATATGTGGATATGCGCTCACAGAACTTTAGAACTTGCAGTGACTTTCAAACGTTACTTGATTTCGTCTGTGCCTGAAGATATTTTCTATTTATTTTTAAAAAAGTGCTCTTAGAATATTGCAATTTTCATGACTACTTTTACACAGGATAAATAATTCTTGATGTAGACCAATCATATGCATTTATGATAACTAAATGTAATTTCTGAAAATTTTCTTAACACTTTTATGATTGAAAACATACTTCAAATAATGAAAAATGGCAACTAATAATGATTACAAAATTATGTAAATGAAAATAAATAGATTTTATGCAATAAAGTCTACACTTATTTCCTAATATCGATCAAAAGTCAGTTTTTTTTTGTATATAGTTCAGCTGTTTATTTAGCGCCCATGAGTCGGAATGCCTTACGAGTACTAAGTGGCAGCGTGAACGCTCAAGGACGCCCACTACTGGACATAGGCTCCGTAGATTTTTAACAAATTAAAAATGGGATTGGATAAAGAAATAATATTTAATATTCTTTTAGTTATATTCTATTGTTTTTTTCTTTTAATTCAAAACACTGTTTAAGAATAGTATGGTAATTTAAGCAAAACAGCGCTTTGTCGCAGAATTTGAAAAGGAAAAATCTTGTAACATGTGGACACTCGTACGGATTTCCTGAGCCTTTGTTAACCATCAAAGCGCTGGCGTTATGATTCTAATGGCTACATTTGCATACCGCTATCCGTGTGGGGTCCAATTATAGGATCATCACCGCTTCAATTATGTTTTAAAACAAATAGGGGGTTCGTCCAATCTGGCCTGCGGCTTATCAAACCTGTTTTGAACGAGTTAAGAAAATTTACAGTAATCACGAGAGCCACCTATTTCTCTTATTAAAGGGTCCAAAAACAATTATCGAACAAAGGCCTAGATTACAATTTATTTTCACAGAAGTTTATTATAATTACGAATTTTAAATCAAGAATACTCATATGCAGTGTTCTTTACAACCGTAAATATACGATCAAAATTAAAATATTTGTACGAAAGAATCTTATACCGTATCAATAAATATTTACATTTTATATACAATCATTGCAAAAATATTGTACCAAAACTATGTATAATGTATGCAGTAATAAAAAGTTCTATTTTCGCGTGATAAAGTATTAATAAAGTATTTTTTTTATTGTTAACATACTGGCCAGTTCTCAAATCTTTCAGCATCGTCGGTGTACGGTATGCTATAAAAAAACGTGTCACTATTACACTCGAGTTGATAAAAACGGAAAGAGACCTGACATTGGCATCAGCGACCGTAAACAAGTTTTTGATTATGACGATGGTCATATTAACATTCTCACTAATTATAACCTTTATCGTCATTCGAAATAGCAATCGTCGGTTCTTGTAGGTCAAGTCCTCATGCATGCAAGTTAAAAAAGTTAATAAAAGGTGCATTCACTTACCTCATTAAAAATATCACACAGGGAATAAAAATAAGGCCGGTCGGTATAAATAACTACGACCTCCATATAAATCTTGGTTTGCAGTTAACAGGGTTGCCAAATAAACGCTAAATATTTTCCAGGTACAGAAGTTTACCGTTTTATTTAAACAGCCTTTGTGCAATGTAATTATGAGATTTTTCATATTTGAACACAGTGACCAGTTACTTTAAAAAAAACATTCTGTAATATTCTGATTTACTCTTGAAAATTTATGAAAAGGATTTTTGTTCATTATATAATTATACCTTTTTTATACATGATTACGATCTTTTTTAGGAAATGACTAAATGAATGAAATTGGTTAAATAGTTTATTAAAATTAATAAATACGCCATCAAACAGTTTTATTATCATTGATTATCACTAGATGAAGGTCAGGTTAGGTAAGGTTAGGTTGTTAACACTCGTAACTGTAAAAATCAAAAATACTATGCATCTCATGAGGACCATTAATAGTAGTATATACATAATTTAAGATAAATATAAGACTTATTGGACTCTTTAGTAGGGATATTATCCCACAATAACGCTTCATTAATAAACAATTAAGTAATATAAACCTATTATTGCATGAACGTGAATGATAAGTAGTGTCCAATACTGCCATCCCTCAGCTAGCTTGGCTCCCCGCAATGAATACTCCAGTTTTCTACCTTAAACGTGGGGTGGGAATGTACGGCGATATGGGAATAAAATCCAGGATTTAATCTTCTCGCAAGTCTCCGTTTAATCTTGCAGCAGATATGGCAAGGGTAAATAATAAATGTATAATTCGCAATCACGTTAAATTGCATTGTAGGGGTGCGGTGAGACCGGACCGAGCTGTTGAGGGTTACGTGACTGAGCTTAAAAGACACGCTTTATTATTTTATAACCAAGAAATAAAAGTTATTAAAAATAACTATTTTTATTTTTTATATTTAAATGAGATACAAAGTTACAAAACAAAATTATGTGACATCGATTTGTGCATTGAAAACTTTGCAAAATTTACATGAACAAAATATTAACAGAGTTCACTATTTTCAAAAATAATTTATACCAACAAAATCACTAACTAATCAACCGATTCGCTATATTAATTTGAGACTTTTTTGGTTCAAAGTATAACATAAAAAGTCTACTTTACAATTAATTAATGTCAAAGTTATTTTAAACTATGCAAAATAATGTTAAATAAAATTATTCCCAAAAATCTTTAACATATTTCACGTCATTCCATTTGACCGCAATGTTCAAACATCTTTAGCTTCAGACAAAGTTATGCAACATATAGTGAGATATGTTACATTATACAACAAAAGAGTACAAATTACATACATATTGTTCGTCCAAGTGTAATCTTTTTTGTAAGCCCGGTGCGTAATAGGTCCGCTCAAGTCCTCCCTTGACATAAATACGACTTAGGAATTCTTATTAACTTGTCTAAATAATGAGACTTTAGCTTCTTAATGAACAAGACTCCGAAAATAGAACAAGGAAAATCTTTTTACGTGTGCATTAAAACCAAAATAACGAAAAATATAAGTTGACAACATCGATTTGTTGCAGCTATTTTTTTAAAAAAATATTAATGATATTAAAACAATTTTAGGCTATATTGGTAACACCTTCTCCGCTGCTTATTGGCCTCCTCCATAGGTTAGGAAGCGGCCTGCATTTCGCTCTTCTGGCGATTTTAACTAGGTCATCCATCCACCTTATGGGTAGACATTCTACGCTGCGCTTGCTGGTCCAGGGTCTCCAGAACCATAAGGCCCCAGCAGCTCACCTCCACTTCAGCTTATTTATCCACTAAGTCATGCTGCTAACTTTCGTTCGTCAACTGATTTCCTCATGCTTATTTCGATCTTGTAGAGAAATTTCATGCATAGCCTTCTCCGTGGATATTGAGGTACTGTGAGCTCACGTTTCTTGTCTTTGATTCTATTTAAATCAAATATATTAAATACATAGTTGCGTCTCATTTCGCTGCTATAATTAGAACGATGATTCGATAAATGCCTCTCCCTTCTATAATGCTACGAACATACCCAAATGTAAAATTTTCGTTTCAGTAACTGCATTACACGGTTAATTGTAAAACTAAAATCTTTCGTTCTTAACAATTGAACTCAATTATAAACAGCTAAATAATACGTTAATATGTATCCATTATTTTTATATTTAATGCGATTTTTAGAAATTAACTGTGTTATATTTTAGTAATTAACTAAATTATAGAAGTGCTTTCAAGTACAGGATTCTTGAACACATTTCATTAACTATTTCATTTATTTTTTATCTATTAGGTGACATGAATTAAACCCTGAACTACTCTTTTATTTTTCATGATCTTGTTTATAAGTAATTGACATGGATTACTTATATCTTGTTTAATTATAATTTGAAAAGTCCTCTTTGTTTTTGTTATTGTTTTTTATTCATTTATAAGCGATTTATTACAGGCTAGTGTAATTATGGCCGGGGCTTTGTATGACTACAATATGTAAACTTATTTAATTTGTACAGTG
Organism: Battus philenor; assembly: GCF_028537555.1. NCBI lineage: Eukaryota > Metazoa > Arthropoda > Insecta > Lepidoptera > Papilionidae > Battus > Battus philenor. The sequence goes on from NW_027181676.1 coordinate 5,940,734, forward strand.
TTAGAAGAAATCTATGTAAACGTGTATAATGTTTTGTGATCTGTGTACTATAATATAAAATAAATAAATAATTCATATAGACATATAGATACAAGATTAATGTTGTAAACATTTCCTTTTTCACTCAATAACGCTAGCAAACAAGTAGACAAAACAATCGCGACAACTACACAGCCTCTTATCAACGCACCATTAATAATATAACACCGTCAGTGGACACGTGTTAATAAATTCTTTTGAATTCTCGTAATGCGGTACACCTACGCATCGAAGAAACAATACACAATTACCTAACCGCCTACTGTACCCCGATTGCCTTACCGCGGGATTGTGATGATTACAATTTCATTTTAATGATTTTTTAAGTGTCTAAAAAAATAAACCAGTATCTTTTAGAGTGACATTTGAGAGATTAAAGACCAAAATGTTGCGAGAATTTTAAATCCCCGAGTAGTCTGTCTCGCTGTTTTTCTTCGTTTTTTCCACGGTCGATCCTTCATCGCAGGAGATCGTGGTCCTAGTATTTTACTTTTTACGAATAGATAAAACTGCTTTATAAAGGCAAATATTATTTAATTACTAATAAAATGAATAAATATCAAGGATAAATTTTATTATCGTTATACAAGAAAAATATTTTAAAAAGTGACAATGAAATAAATCTCTTGTTAGCATAATAGTAATAAAAATCCTTAATCGATCTCCAAAGACATTCGATGTATTAAAATAGAAAGATAAAGAAAACGCAGATACGTAGATTTATCTTTCACCTTTAGATAATTTCGAGAGCCGATGTCCATGGTACAAGGCTTTAAAAGCGCATAGAGTGTGTTAAAAAAATCAACAACATCAAAATCAAGGATCACATTACAGAAATCCATTAGGGCGATCAATAAAAATAGATCCCTTGCCGCCTCTAGTACAACCGGCTCTAAATTCAGTCATACGAAATAAAACGCCGATAAAAGATCGTGTTGATAACGAAACACGTAAAGGGAAGAACAATATATAATAAATGTGATGTCCAACAGAAACATCATTTGCTGAGAGTTTTATATGTATCAACTAAGGAATAAATTTAGCCTATCCTGATATAACAAATAAATAAACCTATAACTTATTCAAAAAGACAGTCGTCAATATAATTTTTTAACATGATAGCTGGCAAGCGATTCAAGGACTCGAATAAATCTACTACAATCATAGAATCCAAATACGTCTCTCACAAAATATAGAGAACCCGACGAGAATACAATTGATGTTGACCCTTGAACTTTTGCACTGATCTTCAACCCAGTGCGATGCAGATTCGCAAAGCATACAAAGCATCATTGCTTACATAATGAGGTAATGGGTAAACTCGCTCGACAAAACACAACATTGTAATGTGCTATTTTATGGCATTGTACTTGCTTTAAGAATGGTAAAATATCTAATATATTACTACTATTTATTTGTTAAATTCACTCGTCAGTGCTTAGTAGTTCGAAGCAAATAATTTAGTAATATTTTTTTACTTCATAAGTATTTAATCACAAATGCACGTAGTCATTAATTATAAAGGTTATATCTTACTATCTTTGAAATATCATTAAAATTACAAGAATTACAAATTCCTTTTGAAATAACAAAAAAATATTCTCAATATTCACAACAATGCTCACACTATAGCTCTATTATTTATATCGTAGGCCCACACACATGTCGACGACATTTGAGCGGCACTGTAACCAAATGACGCCGCCGAGTGTGAAAGGGCAGTAACAAATAAAACGAATCAGAACAAGGAAAAACGATTACGCGCCCATAAAACGAATAAAATACCTAAAAAGTAACCCTCCTGTAAACAACAGACAAAAATTGATACTGCTATTGCCTAATTTTGAAATAAAATAGCTCATTTTGTGAAACTATGTGCACAATGTTACTACTACATCCAACTTTATCCGAATCGTTTTGAAAAAAATTTACGTGACTTAGTTTTTTAATTAATTTCCTGTTTTTACGCACTATCTGCCCTTTTTCCCAATTCCAGCTTGACATTGATTTATGAGATATCCTGTATAAAATAGATATCAATAATGATAGTTATATATAATAATGATTATAACATTGTCCATAATGAATATTAATTAATACAATAATTACATTAACAATTTTTCTGCGGTCTATTTAAAAAACCCTTAAAACAAGCTTACATTCATTGTTATTATAAATTTTCGCGACATACTTTGATAGTGAGATCGATTCTTTGTCAAAACGGATAATGTAATTATAATGCCACGCATAACATTTTATTCCATGCATTCAATAGCGTCATATGATTGAGTAATTTTTGCATCTTGTGATATACAGAGTTTTAGTTTATAGTTATAGAATCTTTAAAGAGGTAATCATTTATCTTATTCGTAATCAAAAAGCTTTAAAGTTTTGACACCTGTTTCGCATTACCCTAGGCAAGTTTTTTTTCATTTTTTTCCTTTAAAGGCCTTCAGGATTGCGACAGGCTTTTCCAACTTTTGCCTATACGAAGTATGTAGAAACATAAAAAAGTAAATAATTTTAATGTGTAGTAATTGAAATTATGTAAATGCTTATATTACTATATTATCATTTCATTATTTCTTAAATCATTTTTTATTGGATAGAGTATACATCAATTGAAAAAAGGAGCTATAAATTCACTCCTTCAAAACTTTTACACATACTAACCTGCATGAAATGATGGGTAACATCCTATAATCGAAACCAAAGTGATTAAAACAGTCCATGTAACTTAGGGTATGCAAAGCGACCACAATAAAGCTCAAACGATCCAAATACAATCGGGTGTACGTATGACAAGTTTGATTGCAAAGATGGGGCGAGCCTTAAACATTCGTTTGTAAGATACGACACAATATCTTGCAAGTGAACTCGGCAACGCCCACGAAAGGTATGATGACCCGAACAATCCAATGGAGCACTAAATTAGCCAAAGAGACGTATACGGACAGTGAATCGTGTACTTGGCATACAACATCGAAGTTAAAAAGATCACGACAGCAAATACATGTCGGACTCTCTATAGATGATGATTAGTGCCTACAGCGACTGTTTGTTTGTTCATGTTTATTCATAGATACTTAAAACGGTAACATAATATGGATAATTACCTCGTATTAGTTGCTATCATATCTGATTTAAAAATTGCATTAATACATAAAAAAGTGACCTATAAAATATCAGATTCGAATTTACTTTCATAGATGTAATAAACGCTGTAGCTAATTGAATTCCTGGTACAAAATAGGCAAGCCTTTTCATATAATTATCGGCATAGAATAATTTACAGTGACAACCTATGTACGTCATAAGAAGAATGTCAGAAGATACCGATTTTATTGAAACCAAAATCTGATTGAGCTACTATAAAGGCTACTATAAAGGCATCTTCCAACCGGGCTACTTGCATCCAAACGCGCCCTTGTCTGAGAAGAGCCCACAGCAAATTCAGACGGGTTTTTTGAGGTTACTTATATATTATTTTTATTACTATTTGTAATAGTAGAATATTTCATTCTCAAGCTTATTATCGCTTAAAATTTTCCACATTATTAATTTTTTTTTTTAATTTTTGTTTAATAATGTGCCTTAATTTTTTACACTATTATTCAGAAATAATGTATGATAAGGTATTGTAATACAGTACACTGTTTCCCAAAAAAGAGTAACTAATTTTATAAAGCCATTAAAGGTATAACAGGTTTAAACCTTTATTTGAACACTTTTTCTAGGTCCTTCCACTTCCGTGTAGTAAGTATTGTGATAGCTCGAGACGAGGTTCCATTGATAATTCTTGAGCTTAGCCTTATTGAAAGTTAAAGGAAAGTAGGTAAACACAAACGCTTGTACCGATATGTTACTTCAAACTATATGAATTTATAAATGCCTACGAACATTTTTTCATTACAAAAAAAAAAACAAAAATGAACATTTCACGTCAATTCGTAGCAGAAGAACGGATACAAATACAGAACATTATTTTAAAATTTAATTTGCAGTAACAGATAATGCAGTAACAGATAGAGATGATGAGAAAGGTGTGCTCAAGCCATCACTTTTCGGTATAAACAATTCAGTGGTCGAACCTTCTCTTCGATCTATTCAATCACGATCAAAGGTAACAAAAAAATATATGATAATCATCGCTATTGCATCTTTAACTGAGAACCGAACAAAATGTATTTTATTCTGTCCTTTCAAATGTTTATAAGCGTTGTTTGTGTATTACTGATAGATAAACTACACATTTAAAATTACGTTGATATTTATTTCATTAACTTGAAGTTGTTTTTACTTGTAACTTTTGTAACTCAGTTAATATATTCAGTTGCAGAATTTATTTATACTATTCAACAATTCATAAACATTTAAGTTAAACAATTTATTATTACATAATTTTAATTTAAACAACTAAGTCGTCTGTTAAAAGTGGCGCCGTTGATTGCCTCAAAAAACAACAACAAATAATCGAAAATAACGAAGTCTTTCTCGTAATCGTTTGATGTGAAAGCTTTCGAGCGTTAAAGTTAAAGGGCCAAATTTGTTGAAAATGTTTTATTACATCACGAAATGGACATTTTTATATTTAGCGGCAAAAATATTTTTATTTTTAATTTGAAACAAAAATTTATCTAAGTGTTTTTTCAAAGATTTTAAAGATTTATGCTGTAATAAATTTGCTTTATGAAGAACGTTCAAAAGATGAAAAACAAGAACAATTATTTGTATACATTAACAAGGCGATTAAATATGCGCTCGCGCATAAGAAAACAAAATGGCGGCAGTGGGTGTGGTATTCTTAACAACAGCAGCCGATTGGTCCCCATATTTCTATGTCAATTATAATTTTATAGATCTACGATGAAGATAGTTTGATTAGTACAATAGCCGTTTATACGTTCACAGCTCCCCTAATTTTGTATCGTTAGTTTTATCTATAAAATGATCACGAACGTAGTTACATTACCTTGAACTTTAAACCATAGTTAGAAGGTGAAACATTTTTCATTCAAAGTTACTTAATATAAAACAACTTATATCTTTTTATTTTATTTATAAAATTATATCTAAAATATATGCATTTAAATGTTTACAGTTAAACACCTGATTATTTTAGGTACATACAACATTCACAATATCTATGATATAATTAATATACCTACCTGCAGAATTAAGACATATGGTGATGCGGACAGATGGTATATGATATTTTTTAAATAGCTTATCTGCGATATCTATATGAAAGAAATTTATAGATTATATTAAGGATGTCAATAAGAAATAAGAATACAAAATAGTATAGCATAAAAATAAAGCTAAAAGCGAAAAATTGTGATAAATTTCTAAAAGTTTGATAATTGAGGAATGAGGTGAAGGAAGACAGGAATGCAATGAAGGAATTAAAGAATTAAAGACGGGGAAAGTTAGATCGTGTGATGAATACGAGGAGAGTAAAATAAAAAGGTGAAAATGATTTTAAAAAATGTCAAAGCCCTGTACCAAAATCAGGTTAGGGGAGTACAAGAGGTCCCTGATAATTGGGGTCTTTAAATAAAACCGTACAGTACATTTAATTCTCATGAAAAATCTTTCTTTTTTATACTAGTTATGCAACTTTATATGCTATAAATTGTGATATTGAGATTTGTTAACCGTAACTTAAATCTACTGAGCTGAATACAGATATTACTAAAGTTTCTTTATTTGTATTTTAGCATACACTGCAATGAAGACAAAATGTTATTAAAATCTTTAGATGTTGGCTGTCTGCGCAAAAGTTGTTAAATTTGTTGCAAATTCTGAGCCAATTTGAGAACGACACGGCGCGGAAAGTTGGTCCCTTACATGCAAATATTTATGCAGTTCTTAGAATACACTTCGCGATAGGTCTGACAAACTAACACGCAACAACTGCTAACTGGATTTTTTATATTTTTCTACACTAAATTACCCCTATTAACTCTTTAGTTGGATAATTTAAACTTTTCGATAAACATAAACATGTTTAAAATGTATGATAATAAGATTTATGTAAATAAGAATACTAATAAAATTAATTAAAATCATGATGTATAAAAGGTACTTTCTTTATATACATTTCTTTAAGCTTTATAAAAACTTATAAAAAAAACCTGTAATAATGTAAAACATTATTTGAGTGATAATAGGCAGCTTTAAATTTGCAAGATGTTTTATTGATCAAATTGGGTTTTTCCAGTATTCTTCTCATGACATATACTAGTCGTCACATTAAGTTATCCTGTATAGATTATAATATGAATAAATTAATAAAGAAAACGCACACATCCCAAAGTTATTTCGTAGGGATTGTATAATAATGGACAAAAATGTAGAGAAATTAAAAAGTATTAATCCAGACAAGAGAAATACAAGGTGAATGATTTTTAAAACGAATTATAATATTGATTGTTAAGAATTACTAAAGATCGTTAAGCGAACTTGATCTTAATCGTCACAGGTCATTAAGGCCATAACAGTACATCAATGGTGATGACTTTTAGGCCGTAGATCATATGCTTGTTACAACTTTCCAAAAAAGTCGGCTCGAACCCTCCGGGCGGAATTGATAATTTACTCGGTCGAAGGGCTATCATTAAGTTAGTTGTGTATTGCCGGCTACATCGTATGTTTACAGTTCGTCTCGTCTATGACGGGTTTGGTAGAAGAACAAACAATATCTCGGCTCGTTAACAACGAAAATTGTGCTCAGACGTATTATTATAACATAACTTGATCCGGTTCGAACGACAAGCGCTCTTTCGCAGGTCCATTTCACTGTATAAATGTAAATATAATTAGACGATAAATTTTCATAAAAAATAATTTTTGTAATTTAGAAATAAAATGTATATTTAGGAACTATTAAGACAGTTTGTCAAATTAAACACTTTAATAATCTGAAGATTTCATAATATATACGTACAAATATGAATAGTTTGTAACTTGATATTACTTATAATATAAAACTCAAATTCTTTATTTATTCGTATTAATGCATTTAATAGTAGTTGAGCGGTAGTAAGCCAACGGTATAGGAGACTTATGACCGTAGCGAGTCCGATTTCCGAGATTCTTTATATAATTCACTTTATGCATTAATTTTATAGGACTACTATAGCTGACAAAATAAGTTAACAAAGGATGAGCAGCGGCGTTCTCTGCGTACCATAGTGCCACACTGCGATCGTTAACTTGGTAGGCGGACCAAGCGTGGCGATTACGGTATATTCCTCGTATATATCTTTAGCCAATGGCTTCCCGTAGATGTCTATGGACTAAAACAAGACGAAAGACGTAACACAGATAAGTATAAAAATAACATTAAAAAATGTTAACTGTTAATCGGTAAGTATAAAGATGTTAATATTTAATTACACTCAATTTATTTGTTATTATTTGTACTCGTAATATTATTTTAGTAAACATGATCGATAATCGTTACACAATTCATTTCAAAAAAACAGTAAACAACAGAATGAAATGATAACTTGCAAACATCCTGTCAAATGTCAAAAAAAAAATCAGTAAATGCCATTATTTAAAACATAATTTGGACCAAAACTAATGCTATATTTTTTTACCTTCTTAAATTTTTTATAGCCACACGCAAATTACTGTGATACTAATTTAAAAAAAAATGTTTATTTTGAATGTTTTTGCTATAATTATCGTTATTTTGGGTTTTCAGTATTTAAGGAAACATTAGCGTATTGCAAGCGAAACTGGAGATATGAAATGATACTAAACCTGTGTATTATTTTAATTTTGTAATGATATTTTAATTTTATCGAACTTTTGTTCATATTTTCAATTTTGTTACATTCAATGAATGTACGGTTACTAAATTGTAAACTAATCTTTATGTTTTATGATGAGCATTCTTTGTTACAAACCTTGCATTACTCATTTAAATACATTGAAATAAATGTATAATATATTTACATCACCTAACCGAAAAGGAACAACGTAAAATGATACTTATCAAGACAATGGCGAAAAAATGCGAATCAAAGTACCATTTCGTTATTAAAAGGGCAACCCTCCTCGGTTTTTGTGAAGCTTATTCTTTCTTACATTATTTTTCTATCGTTCTGTGGCCTCACCTTTATTCTTTCTTCCGGAGTTGTTCGAAATTCAAGAATGTAGTTTAAGCGCTATTGTATTAAGGTTCAAATCGAATGTTGGAATATTATTAAATGACGTCCTTACCCGATGAATGATACAATTGTTGCAACCGATGGTTTCCTGTAAAGTGATACTTTAATCGATCCGTGGGTGGCTACATTACATCGAGTCCCTGGCTTAGAATAACGTTTACCAAAAATAATTTCTTCAGCTATTAAATATGTGAAAATTTTATATATTTATGAGAATTTTAACTTAAATTATTTTTTTATTCGATGTGCCGTTGGCGTTGGTGCACCAAAAATAAATCAAAAATACTAACAAAAACTACTCTATCTACTAATTTGATCTCGTATTTCAATTCAAATTCATCAAAAATCCCACCAAGAAACGATTTTAAATTAAACTCTGGTTTTAAATTATGCACTTCAAACCAGCGAATATATAATCAAAAGTTCCTTTAGTCAAGGCACTGGCACAAAGACCCGGTCATATAATATTACACCGTATTGTTCCATTGGACAATCGCAAGAAGTTGGCTTGTTAAAGTCGCCAACTACTCGATTTCTGATACATATAGAATAATTATGATAAATTGTTGCACGGGTTAGTTTCAAATAAATTCAACCATATTGTAATGGATTAGAAGCTAATTTTCAAACGTGAACATTTTTCACAAATGACCCAAATTTGTGTCAAAGCCATTTTAAAGTTCATATTACAGTGGAACCAGCGGTGGACGGAAGTGGTCATTAAATTATGTACTTCGAGAAATTTGCACCAGAACTTTGCCGTCTTTAGTTCTATTGCGTTATATAAATGGAATAGAAATGCACTATTAAATTTTAGTCTTTATAAATGAGCTAAAAACGTTGTATAAATAAGCGATATGCTTTTTTGTAGTATTATATATTTAAAATATTTCGATTTTAGTAGCTTTATAGTATTTATATGTTTTTTATTGGATCTTAATTTATATTAGCCACATCACCTGTAGGCAGCCAGATAAGTTCGACAAATTACCCATACGTTAAACAAATTAGATGGTCACATGGCCGATGGTCTGATCCAGTCAAGTCAGTAACTGGACTTATTATTACTGCTGCCCCGAGGAAAGCTGATGATAGGATGGAATGGCAAATGTTTGTAATTGATTCTGCCAAGGCGTTTCCAGACATGCATAATACCTTTCGAAATGACGAAACGACTAAGAAGGATAGTATATATTACGTTTGTATAATTTTTGTGAGAAATTATTTAAAAGAGTAAAGGATATATTACAGTTTGAATTTTTTATCGCTTGTATGTTCGACTTGTATTTCATAAATTCGTAGTTCCCGTAATACCTTATTTTCAAAGTTTTTATACAATCTTTACCTGGAAAGGTGCAAAAAACCTTTTTTCAAGAATGATAATCAGCCAGGTCGTCACCAGGTATACCGTAACGTTTTTTTTCAATCCAAATTTTCTTAAACGTAACCTATACCGTTATACTGATAGCAAATATTAATAAACTTAAATGTGAATATTAAACGGGTCATACAACACCAAACCGAGTTCAATCGTAAAAGTTATTTTGACGACCATAAACCTTATCTTAATCAACCAAATTGAGTTGGATGTACACCTATCGAGTTCTACAGCAAAGTTTAAATTCAATTCGATATCACATTATAATCAATGCTAATGCTTTATAAACATTTTTAAGTATATATTACATAAATCGATTCGTTTTTCGTGTAATGCTTCAAAAAAGTGTTATAACCTTTTCAAATTATTGAGCACTAATTGCCGAAAATATCCTTTGTTATAAAATGTTTTACGACTGTTTCTTACCTGAATTCTTTTAGTTAGCGGCGAACATTTTATTTGGAAGAAAACCCATTTAAGAAAATCATATCTAACACAACTTCTATAGCTATGTTAAACGTCAAATTAATACATAAAATATATTTATTAAAATAAATACTAACTTTACTTCTATATATTGTTTACCTTTCATTAATAATTGCCAAAATACATAACATTAGTCACTAACCTAGCTCTAATCAAAAATCAAAAGACTGTGTTTCATTTATTTAAAAAATGACGATAAATTTTAAAGCAAAGTATCATATTTCTAAAACCATGTGTAGCATGAATGTTACAAGACACTATAGTGACGTATGCAGGGGACAATGGCTCCGTAATAATATTTTGAAAGAGCGCAGTGAACTGCATTCAATAGAATAGCACAATGTCTGTCATTCAACGTCTAAGCTTCACTTCCTTGTGATGTATGGAAACGGAAGTTGACAGTATTTCGTGGTAACATCGCCTTATCTCGAAGCTTTTTGTCCCCTTGTAAGTCTGGTTTTAACAAAAAATGAAATTAACGATATAGAGTGAACAATCGAAAAATTGTCTAAACGATATTGTTATGACTATAACTTGACTGTTTAAAATCTATATAAAACTAATTTAATAGGTCGGCTGTTTAGGAGATGAATCATGGCTTCTTAGAAACGATGTAAATATAAGAAAGTTACTTTTTTCTTCTTTTCAGCTGATGAACGCCCACTGCAAGGCATATGCCACCCCCAAAGATCAACACCATGACCATCCATCTGTTCGCATCCAGCAACTTACTGCGTACTTAACTATGTTATCAGTCAACCTAGTGAGGGACCTGTACCACCGCGTCTACTGGCCCGTAGTCGCCACTAGAGAAATTTTGGGAGACTCTGTGTTTGGCACTAATCGGTGTAACACAATCTCCTGAAGATGCCCCGTGGAGGGGTGAAACACGTGTTGAGTAATTTGGCGGTGGCGGTTGTGTGATTCGCATTGTTTGCCGCATACGCATTTATCAGAAGGCTGGCGGGCGGTGCACTTTGTTGCATGACTACCACTGCATGTGCGGAAGTGGCTAAATATTGGTCCTTTTCTTACTTAGGATGGACTTCCGCAAGGTAACGCCTGATTCCATTAAAAATTTTGGGCCCTTATGGCGATCGGTTGCACGAGCGATATACAATGCCTACCGCCATTTCAAACGAGCAATTTTCCGAGCTACGTCCTTAATCTTGGTTGTTCTGCAGATCTTTTCATTTCTAGGTCCATCTCGCGTCTAAATTTCTTGCATGGCCATCTCTTTTGTCCTTTTGGTGTCCTTGAGCCTCCTTTTTAGTTCAATTCACTGATTCCTAAATATCAATTAAGCTAAAGTCGTAGTTTTCTAATCAATTAATATCATAATTAAAAATGTAATTATAAAGATTATCTATAAATATATGATTAAAGGACGCGAGTAAAGTAACTGCTATGTATTATGAAGAAATGATAAATTATAATAATCACATTATAATAAAGTAAGAATGACACTCTACAAAGGAAACAATGGTTAAAATCAACTGGTTGTCCGATCCGAGCCAAACTGAGAAACCCCAGCACTATTCGACGCACCTATCGCTCATACCATCTCCGAGACCCTGCAAATTTAAAATAATCAAAGAATCAATGAAAACTAATCCTTATCTCATTTCAATAAAACTTAGTATAATACATTCAACCAAATTGTACAGAGTCATATACGGGCGCGTTCATTCACAAGATCCGTCCAGAGATTGTGATCCATCCATCAAGCCGAATGTCAAAACTAATACGAATTTGGTCCCGTGAGAGACTTCCTAGCGTATTCGTAATTATGCATTTCAATACACTGAATGTCATCCGATTAAAATTGGCAGCCGATAGGGGAATGCGCTTGATAAATACGTATATTTTGTCGTATCGTTATAACTGGCCTGGCGATCAATTCAATTAATTTTTCAAAAATTCTGTATGAGCTATTTACATTACGAGTACCTTCAAGCTAAAAACGTATGATATACTACCGTGGGATAAACAGGGGACGAAGATTCTAAGCGCTGCAGATAAATTAAGAAAAAAGAGAACAACATAGTTTGTACGAAATAATCACGTTTTTCTCTCCGTTTTTTGTCCAGACTTTTAGATAAGCAGTAGTTTACTAATTATACACGAGAGGCCATCGACAGACACTAAAACATATAAATAACAATAAGACTGAACCGGGTATAAAAAAAAACATTATACCTTGATAAAAAAGATTTAAAATGTTATTAAAGAAAATAAAAGCGACATGTAATGATTAGAACAGAACTAATTTTTTTTTTCTGGAGGGAAATCCTATTTGGAATAGACTACTGCTTTCTCAACAGCACATTGCTTCGGAATATAATTAAAAAGGTCTAAACGATATCGCTACATTTTTCATTAAAGAGAAATCTTATTTGGAATAACTTTTAACTACGGGGACATCTAAATATTAATACTGGAATCTTATTAGCCTCTCACACTAACGAAGTTTCAATTTATGTCTCAAAATAGGCTAGAGCTGGATGAATATAGCTGGAGCCGTTCAATAAAGAGGTCCATGACGTCTCCAGGGAAGGGGAGTCGGAGATTTTTCTACCTCCAACATATAGTTCCGTTGGTCGTCAAAGGAGTCGATAGAAGTTAAGGGTATAGTCGTTACAAGTCCAATAGTTATAATAATGTGCACATATTACAGAGTATCCTTCTTGCTTCGCTCTGCTTGGCTCTTGAATTTAAAAAGACGCATAAAGCGAAAGGGATTATTTTGCGCACTCCTGTTTCAATTTTAAATATTTTTGGTCCTCGACTATTGAAATTCGGCGTAGGCTTTTCTCTCCACATTGTCCTGTTATTGAGTTGCTGCTCGCCATCTTCCTCGTGTCATCTCTCTATAGTTTGCATAGTTTGTTACATATGAGAAATAATTATATACAAGGTTAAATAGAAGTTACTACTACGGGCCGCTTAGTAAAACTGCAGTAATTTTCTTTACTTATCTATTCTTGCAACTAAAACTATTTTAGCACACTTTTATTTTCTATGTTGATTTATTTTTAAAATTTTCGTCGTTTAATAAAAACTGGAACAATTTTTTCTTAAATAAAAAAAAATTATTTCAATATTAAAATTATTTCTAACATTTTTTCCATTCCATTATTATAAAATTTTCTTGTACCTTAACGTATATTGTATGCATGGCATATGCTTAGCACGGTCATTTTAACAAAGGGAACTGAACTCAAAAGAATAGAAAATGAACTATGAGACCGCTGTTCTCTGAACTGATATGTATGTCGCATTGATTCACACTTACCTAAAGCTCTTGTTAGTGCTAAAAATATTGAAATAGTCAAACCTATGGTTTTGTTCGTTACTTAAATTAACATACTTGTATCAACAACTTAAGTTACAAGAATAACGGTTGTTACAAATATATATTTGCTTTAAAACATGACTCACAGTCGCTAGTTTGTATAATTAGAGAGTTGTCAACAGTTTACGTAAACACATGTCAAAAATTCATTTTAACTAATAAATGTATACATGTTACTTATATATTTTCTGTTAAAAGTTGTTTTTCAATCTCATTTATGTACTTCATATTCTATTGTGTGAAAATATAGTCAAATCAAAGGTTAATCTAATTTTGGCCAAAACTATACACTCTAAAAGTTAGTTAATAAGATTTTTAATTTTTCGCTGTAAAATTAAAGACTTAATCTTCCATTTCAATTTTTCAGGCGTTTTAAGTGTTTCAAATTTTAAGCAAATATTTTATGTAACACCATTCAAAAATTGTACCATTTAAACAAATATAGAAAAAGGAATCGTCGAAAAAGTTACTAAAGCTCAAAAATAGAAAACGACATCAATTTGACCTTTCTATATTTTATTTAAGTCGTTAGAAGTTGAGTTGAAAACCAAAAAGAAAATATTACAATTGACAATTTTCTTTTATAATGCAAATCATAGAAAGCGTCCATAGATTTGACGACAGTTGAAAAAAAGAAAGAGCTTGTGAGGATGTAAAAAAATGTCGTATAGTGTACAGTATTACAATGAAAACATAATCACATTATTAAAATCTTGCGTTGAACTAAATAAATTTTTGTATATTATTCATTTATTTTTCTATTGGACTGCAACAGGGTAAAAATTCATAACAATAGGAAGTTTGTTTTTGCAGTTATTATTGTTATAATAAATTATAATTTATATATTTTTACTACAAGTATTCTGATTACTTAACATTTATTATTCTCTTTTATACGTTTTAATAAATAATGAACATCACAAAAGCGTAACTAAAGCGAACAATAATGTTTCGATTAAGTAAAGCAAATATTAACTCATGATTAATTCGACGTTGACAGGAATCACCGGGGCTTGTTTCTAATAACACAATTACAGCATCAAAATAAATTCCATTGTTCTATCCTATCTACGACAGAAGTTCAATATTTCCACCAATTGTAATGTTAACATGAAGGACGTTTAAACATTATTTATTTATTTCAAAGTCCTTCATAGGTGACAAGTTCGTACAAAACAAAATATAAATATGAATAGATGAACGACACGAATTATGAAATGCATATCTTAATCAATTCCAAAATTTACGATAGTAGAGATAAAAGAAGAAAAAAAATAAACAAGGAAAGGATAGCGTATTTGACAGTGTGTGGGGCGTGTGTATGTTTAGTGTCGAGTAAGTCTGTAGTGTGTGTTTGATTAATAATTCCTATATATTATGCAGTATACTTCGTTTAAATATATTACGTACATGAGTAACTAATTATATCAAGCAATCATTACAGCTGTAGAACGCTTAGGCCTCCTCCGTAGATAAAAATAAGAATCTTAGCATCTTAGCGTCTAGAAACAGCAGCTATCTGTTTGCACTGCGACTTTAACTTGCCAATTCATTGAGGTACGCCGGTTACTTTCGTTTATCTTCGGTTTTACTCATTCCCGATTCGATTTTACAAAGAAATTCCGTGCATAGCCGTTTATAGCTCGTTGAGCGACAGAAAATTATCCTTGCTTTAAGTACACGATCGACAACAACGTGTATACTATAAAATATTTAAGACTAATAAATTGTACATTTAACCAGTATGTAACAGAGGTACGAGTTTTTATTTATGTACCAAATCCTATTAGTATGTTCATATATATAAGTGCAAATAAGTATATCATTCGCTGGAAACCAATTGAGACTAAGTCTAATTAGATTCCAATTCCAACATGTTTGAGTATTTCATTACATTAAAGTACATTAACATTTTGGCTATTACAAATAACAAGTATCAATATATTTTAAACCAATTTAAAATCTATTAAACGATCAAAAAGCTTTGAGTTGTAGCATAAAGACTGTAATTCAGATCATAGCTGGTTTGGCCCCAAGCACTTAATCCGTTGTGCTTTAACTTAGCGAGTTCTAATACAGAATTATATTTGTTTAGTGTTGAAAATGTTTCGAGTCTCTTTTGATATTCAAAACTTATTGATACTTGTGAACCTGTAATGTTCAATGTTTTAATATCCCATAGGTCTTTAACAAAAACGATTTTCTTCTTCTAATATTTAGCTAGCGACGTGTACAAACTAAAGTATAAATTTCATTAA
The DNA here is from genome assembly GCF_028537555.1 of Battus philenor. Classification (NCBI taxonomy): domain Eukaryota; kingdom Metazoa; phylum Arthropoda; class Insecta; order Lepidoptera; family Papilionidae; genus Battus; species Battus philenor. Next base: position 5,956,433 of record NW_027181676.1, read on the forward strand.
CTAAAGACATTTGCAGACTCTTGATTATTGTACAGAGAAACTAAAATTGATTTGTTACGGTTTCCTCTGACATTTTTCTCATAACGTAAATAAGGGATAATCTTAAATATACTAAAGTCGGTAGTAATATAAATGAATAAACAAAATAATTCAAATTACATTCAATATACATAAAACTTGTTTACTAGATAACTTATTAGAATCTTATTGGTAATGTATACTTAGACTTTACTGCAAACGGTAGTTCTTCAATCGTGTAGGCAATTATGTTAAATAACAAGAAGATAATGCCTATAAAAGCACCGTAGTTGCTTTATGGTCGCATCCGTTCCAAGTTAACTAAACGAATCCCTTGCGTTGCTAATCCTGCAGCTCGATATTGCATATATTCAGAACTACACTTAAGAAGTAATATTATAAAGTGTAGCTATAATGTACATCATTTTCACTCGTAAACGTCAAGATTAGATATTTATTATTTTAGGTAGTTTCTAATATTTATTATTCTCTGTGAATAGTTTTATATAATTCTTTTATTATGAGCCTGTAAAAAGGATTATGGTTATGTATAATTTAAATACAATTAACTGATGCTTAATTTATCACTTAAAATTATTTATCGGTAGTTATTTGAAGTCATGAACACTTCGAAACATTGGGTTGTTTAGTTTTAATCGACGATGATAATTACATTTCTTTACTTTGGGTTGTACAGTGGTTTCTTTGTATTCAAGTTATTTTTTGTTAATTGACAATACAGCGTATGAATAACGATGTTAAAATTTTTATTTTCAGACCCTTATGATATATTAATGTCAATATGGTGCAACATTTTAATTTATTTAATTGTGTTACAATAAAAAAAAATCAAATGATATTGTGAGAATAAACCATATTGTATATTGAAGTCTTATTTATTAACTCATCTCGCCTAAACATTAAACAATTATAAATTTCAATTAACTATTCATTTATAACAATTGATATTTGTAACGAATCTCTTTGCTGACGGTAGACAGTTTTTGCGAGGAGTCTCCAAGTATACAGGACGATTGGTCATGGGTGTATTATGTATATAACAAATATTTACACAAGATCGTTCAGAAATGAGGAGATCCGTAGACGAGTAAAAAAAACCAACATTTCCCGGCGAATTGACAAATTGAAATAGCCGTGGGCAGACCACAAAGTGCAGAGAACTGATGGCCACTGAAGCCTTAAGTTTCTGAAATGGAGACTACGAACTGGCAAGAGTAGTACACGAGGTTCACTAACACGACATTGTTAAGGTCATCAGTAGACGCTTCGTTTGTATTTATTGGAAGCTTACGGGAGAGGCCCATCTGGAACAATAGGCCTATGGTTAGGAGTTGTGATGACTTAATAATATTTTTAGATAAATTTTATTTATTTATTTGCTAATTATAAATACATTTCGATATTAATATTCTAACGCAATGCTTTTATAGTAACAGTTCCTAAAGCTATGACAATATTATCACGTACATAAAAATCACGAAAACCACCGCTAAAAGATTTTCACTAAACCGTGATACTTTCGAGGCGTCCCGGCGCTTTGTGAATTGTTTCGACTTTGACTGCAACAATAAACCTGTTATTTTTATGTCCCTCGAGCACATAACGCGAACGCTAAACGTTTCTCAGGGAATTTCAGAATTTGTTCAAGGATGATAAAAGGTATAGTGAATGTAAACAAATTTGAATTTATGAAACAAATGTAATAGTCTTCACATAGTAGATAGCAGGCTTGATCTCAGCTCCACACGACAAATGATTCCTTATTGTTACCACATATGCTATAGTAGAATGTAATTTTAGGACAGATATAAATAGTTTTCTAATTAAAATAGCTTTATTCAGATGACAAAAAAGATGACTAATGATTTTTATTCTCTAAGAATTAATAAACGACTTTATAGATAGTCCCATATTGAGAATGAATTGTTAGCCACTACGCTGCTTCAACGATAATTATTTTCTTTTGCCTGTTCTTCTCAGGTCTGAAGTATTTATAATAATAACAGTAGGTAGACTTATATTGACGTTAGTAGGAAATGTAGTTCATTTTGAATAAAAGAATCAAATATTGTGTATAAATTAAATAGAATACCATAAGTATTACAATTTACAAGTGATCTCAAGGCACCATAATTCAAACTAATTTACTTCCGAACGATTAAAGATTTTGATGACAGTATTAATGAATATGTATTTAGAGAAAGTGATTTTTCTATTATATGTGGGCTAATCTTTAAATCTTCCGGATCAGACCAGTTAAATCGTTTTACATTTGTCAGGCTTCGTTGTTCCATATGGACTGACCATCTGCAACACGGAAGACTAGTTCAATATAATTAGCAGCATAATCAATACTGTCCAAATGCTGGTGATAATGAGTTAGCTTATGCAAGATACTAATAATTATAGCAATGGATGTATATATGCTTGTAATGTTTTCATATATTTACTTTAAACAGAGCGATTGGATATAAGTGTGAAGGCTTTCAAGGGTTGAATGTATAACTCATTTGTCAGTAAAAGTAAATCAAAATAAATGAAATAAACACCTCAACGCTTTTAAACCTATTTTCAATCACTCTACGAGAAGTGAATACCCAGAAAAAATTTTTTTTTTTAATGAGACAGACCAATGACATCTAGGAATACAAAATCTGCAGTAACAGATTATCAACAGAAATTAATTTTAATAAGTAGTAATCCGAATTTAGTCAACGCTTTTGCTTACTACTTTATTATAAATATATTTCTTGTATCTCAAACTAAATCGTTTTGTATAGGGTGTTTCATACATTAAGTGACAGAAAGTAGATTAAAATATTTAAATCTTTTACTCCAGTTTAAAATAAACGTCGAAAAAATGTTTAAGAATTATTTAAATATTTATTCGAAAACGGATGATTTGTTTTTGTCTATCCCATCGCCTAAGATGTAAAAGATAGCTTCCAGCGTTTCTTTATTGCATTTATTCTTTATTTTAAACTCTGTTGAGTAGTAACACAATAAAATGCAATTATATAAACAAGCTTCTAAATTATATTTTTCTATATTTACATAAACGTGAAAGAGAATTAAGGTTGCTTTCAAGTTCATAATACAAGCGTATTTTATTACCATACAAAGTAGCGTATACTTTAGCTTTATGAGAATTACATTGAAGTAAATTTGCGGTTCTGCTCACGTAGCAAGTATGCCTGTAGAAAATTCTTGTACAGACACCGAAGCACCTTCTAAAACTTGTGCATCTCTGTATCTTTGTGAAGCGAGAAGCTGGCGATGCATTCCTTTATCATTGTGGTTTCCGCAACGTCTACATTTACATAGTTTTTTTTAGTCTTGTTTTTCTTAGCAAGTGAAAATAGCTTCGTAACATTGTTTTCTTTTAACTGCATCACAATAGAACTAGTATTTATTTAACAACATTTTTACTTTAGATCTTGATCTAAATTAGTAGGATAAAGTCAAATAGGAATTGGTTAGGAGACTTTACTTAAGATAGCTGTGCTTACATTTGAACATTTAAATATATTTATATAATAGTCATCATCGTTGTAATTCATCCGCATGGCGTCCTCTGCTGAACATAGATTTTCAATAAGATCCGTTGGAAAATCCCAGCGTCTTCCAATGACCTTAATAAGGTCGTTTGTCCTGTAACCCTAAGACCCTAACGGCTATTTATTTCGCTGCCATCTCAACTTACCAATCTCCAGAGCTATGTCGTTCACTATAATTCATCTTCAGATCCTTATATTCCTGATTCGATCTCGTGGAGAAATCCCGAGTATAGCTCCCTCCATAGCTTCTTGAGCGACTTTGTCCTGCCAATGATGTCCGAAGCTAGAAGACCACGTTTCATTGACGTGGATACTGGTGACACATTTGGCATAAGTTTTTTTTTTTTCATTTTATATAAGAAAATTCGAACATTTGGTTGTAAAGATGCCCTAATTATTTAATATAAAAAATCACAAGGAAAATCTTTTTAATTCAACTAATTAATATTAGAAATAGCATTGGAAAACTGATTATATATGACCCTTACTTGATCGAAGGCGCGTTACTTTGCTGACTAGTAGTACCTCGCTTATTAGTACCAGCTGCGGCTCCTTATAAAGTTAAACTGAAAGAAATTTTCATGTGCTCCCATGATAACTGGAAGTCATTGCTCAAAATAAATATACCTCCTCAAAGAGCTTTCTGATGAATAAACCTCTGAAAATGTTATTTTATAAAATACTTTGGTAGAATTCCAGTTGTTTGCTATTATTTCCAATTTCGCAAACTAATTAATCCATAAGATTTTTGTTTATAACTAATTGTGAGACTTGTTATTACGATAAATAGAGAAAATAATTTTTAAAGTGATTACATTGTATGAAAAAGTTTATATTTCTTCTTATTCCGATTAAAATGTCTAGCAAAAAATAATTTACTTTTAATTTATCACAGTCATTACATTATCCACTTATGTGTCGGCTCGTGTAATTAAAAGCTTATTTTCTAAGCAATGGACATTTTTAATTAAACACTGGAAACCTTACAATGAATGTTTTTCTTTGAAAATTATAATTTCCTCAAAAATTAATTTTTGTCGTCATTAAAAATTACTTAAACTTAATTGAAATGGTTCAAAAAGACGTCGGAAATAAAAAGCGTAATGAGTATAAAAAACGTCAGTATAATTTATTACGGCTTCAAGATATCTTTGTACATTTTTATACAAAACAATAATTTTCATTAAGACTAATAATTACAATCCAAAAATTACATTTATTTTCAAATTTATAATTATTACATCTAATATCACGATTTAGCTTAATTATGTTATTAAATAGGTACTCAAGCGACACATCGATGCCAATTATAATCGATAACATTGCAAACTTTTTTCGTATATACACATTTACCATACGTTTTAAAAGCACATTAATAAATGCAATAATTATATGTATCCATATATCTATAACATAAGTAAATAAAAAATGTGATAACAAAACATTTCGTAATTAAAAATATAAATGCTCAAAGTAGACTATTACAAAAGCGAAATAGTTATAAATAAAAGTAAGTACCGTCGAATGAAATAAGTGCGTAATCTCTTAACACGAAAATGAAATTAAACGGATATTTCTCCGTTTTTTACAATTAGTGCCCTTATTTAATTCTCTTGAAAATGAGATTTTTATAAGTTTATGAACTATTTGGTGTTGTTTTACAGTGAATGCGCAGACGAAAAAAACGTCCACACTAATAAACTATGTAAATACAATCAATGGTAATATTAATATTAAATAGGTGTTTACGTAGTCAGACTCAACAATTTTCTGGTGATCTTTGTACAAAATATTGTATTAGTAAAATTTAACACTGTGTACTTACAATTTATACTTCGTAGGTCTTATTACGTATGTAAAAATTGACAAAATTCATATTTTGTTATCAGCTGATATTTACAATGTGAATGGCCACTTAGTGGCCTTTAATATGCAAACTGTGCCTTAAGTTTATATAAAAAACACAACGAAACAGAGAAAGGCCTGTAACATGACTTTTATTTTTTTCTCAAACGAAATACGTGCGACCCTTAGCCGAACAAGAGCCGGTCATGGAACGTGGTACGGTTGGAGAAATATCTTCCACTCTAGAATATACGTGACCACTACTAGGTGATAGCCTCAGGTCATAATTAAAACGTGAACAAGTTCTGTTGTCGATGGACATGTAACTATTGTTAGAATTGTTCCCTTCGCCGTACGTGTTATTATCAGAGGAAGGGGAGCTTTCATTTTGCGACGATTCACCGTCGTTCCTTTTACTGTATTGCAATGAGTTTGTAAAATTTGACTTTGAGCAAGCGTCATTTGAGACTGGCATTGTTGTATACCTTAATGTCGGTGTGTGACGTAGAGATTTCTTAAAAACGCTCTTTTCGGAGCTTTTGACAGTTATAATCGTGTCCGTGGAATTGAGCAAAGCTATGAATCTATCCCAAAACCGTTGGTCATTCCATGATATATTCTTGAACTTATCTAATAAAAATCCGAGCTCATCGTTTATTTGGTTATTATCTACAATCTTAATGAATATGACCTTATTTAAATCGCTGCGGTTTAGTGATTTTAAATAGCTATAAAACATGTTTTTGAAATGAATGTCGCATAGGTCGTTGCATATAAAATTTGTTGTTAAAACTACTAACAAACGTTTTGTTAATTTTGGAGACTTGGAGAAGCTATCCAAGGTTAATATATTTAAAGAGGACTCGTTAATTGAAAACTTTTTGGCTGTCATTTTTCTGAATTCTATCTCTGACATTATGTTATGATAAATAAACTGGGTATCTTTGGTATTACATATCACGTAGAAGTCGTACATATGATTCGGATTTCCTTCTAACATATCTACGTTAGGACAAGACTGTTCTTTGAACAAAGGCACGCCGTACTTTGTGTACAACCAGTCACTGACATCGTATCTGAAAGCGTAGAAAATTGCACCAATCAAACAGATCAGGACAACAATTATTATTACGCCACAAACAATCGCAAAATAATTATCAGGTAGAAATAACGATTTCGACACGATTTCATTTTTAGAAACTGTTAGGTCGTTCATTGATCCCAAGTACTCTTTGCAATGACTCAAAACGGAAGCTATAGTTATTTTCGTAGGTTTACCTTCATTATCTGTACATAACATTTTCTCTGGATCTCCGGGATCTCGTCGAAGCCATGAATCCAATTCAGCAATGCTTTTACAATCGCACGAATATTGATTACCTTCTATGGAAACATGTGCCAAGCTTTTGGAAGACGAAGCTAATAATTTCCATGGAAAAAAATTAACCAGCTTGTTATCGTCGATCCTAAGTACTGAGAGAGATTTCAATGTAGAAAAAGTGTTATTAGCCACGTGTACAATCGCATTGTGGTCTAAATATAATTCGTTTAAATTATTTAAGTGTAAAAACTCGTCACCTTTTAATTCTACTAATTTGTTATTTTCCAAATGTAAAACTCTCAAGGCGTCGACTCCTTTGAATGTTTGGTTGTTAACTTCTTTAAGTTTCGTGTTATTTAAATAGAGAACCTGTAATTTCTTTTTCCCTATGAAAACATGATTTCCCAAATTAGTTATATGATTTCCGTCTAAATATATTTCAGTGGCGTCCATAGGAATACGTTCAGGTACTTCTGTATAGCCCGCATTAGAACAATCTACTACGTTCGCGTTCCATGTAATGTCATGATAACACTTACAATTATTTGGACAAATCATTTCACAATCGCAAGCAACAAAATCACAACAATGACAAAGGGCAAAACAATGGCTTTCGTATGGACAAAGAAAATCAGAAGGTGACATGTCTATAATCATCTTTTTCTGTTTTGTACGCGAGTGTACCAGTGAACAATACGCTTTGTCTAGATCTAATACACGTGGATACTGTCGACTGTGGCTCAAATAATTAATGCGTTGAATCCATTCCATTGAACAATCACAAACAAATGGGTTCCCGCTTATAAAGAACTCGGGCAAATCACTGTCTTCGTCAATCTGATCTAACCTGAAAGCATTCATGTCAACCTGTACAAGTTTGTTGTTATTTAAAGCAACTGTTGATAGTCTGCGTAGTTTAGAAAACGTAGCGACTTGAATATGTTGAATGTAATTATCGTTTAAATATAATTTTTCAACAGTTTTAGGTATCGAAGTTACCGTAAGTTGACTGATGTTGTTGTGACTTAAGTCTAATAATTTTAAATTGCCATTAGAAAATAGATCGTCATTGATAAAATTTTCAATGTAATTCATATGCAAGTCTAACCATTCTAAGCTATTGGGAAAACTTTTAAAATCAAATGATACTATTTTGTTCGCAGACATGTTAAGCCAAACCAAACTGTTTAGTGTTGAAAATATGCCTTCAAACGAGGTGATTTCATTTCCATCCATACGCAATAATTTTAGATTAATATTTTTACGAAAACACCCGGAAGATATGTGTTTTATTTTATTTGAGGCCAAATTAAGTACTTGTAATTGTGACAAATGCTCGAATGTATCTTCATTTAAGTTAGTAATTTTGTTATCTACTAACCGCAAACCGAATAGTTCAGACAAGCCGCGAAAATTATCTCGGCTTAGGTGGCTTATGTTGTTGTTTCCGATGTCTAGTGACCTTAGTGACCGTAATTTGCGTACAGACGAAGGAATCGATGACATTAAATTGTCGTTCAAGCCCAAATCCTCTATAGTGGTCATGTTGTCGAACGCATTCTCATCGATGTGCTTTATTTTATTGTTGTCAATAAACAATTCATGCAATACGTGTAAATCAGTAAACAGGTGTGTGTGTATATGAAATAGTTTATTATGCGACAAGGTAAGCGAATGCAAATTTCTTAATTCTTCAAACGAATGCTCTTCGATTGTTACAATGTCATTATGTTCTAAATTTAATTTTTGCAAACTATACAAATCTTGAAACATGTAACGATCTATTTTCGACAGCCTATTATAGGATAGATTTAAAATTACCATACGTAATAATCCTACAAACGATCCCTTATTAATCCATTGACTAGTTAGGTCGTTATGTGAAAGGTCTAAAGTCTGTAGTTGGTCTAATCCTTCGAAAAGACCGGGTGGCAAAACGTTTATTGTGTTGTTACTTAAAATAATTTCCTGTAACGTTTTAGTGTCTGAAAATAGATCGGGGGGAATTGTGTTTATAAAATTACTGGATAAATTTAAAACGCGTAAACTGAGTAATCCGTCAAGAGCACTCACTTCGAGGCTCGAGATAGCATTATTTTGGAGAAATAATCTTGACAAAGATCGTAACTTTGATAGGCTGTTGTCAGTAATAACAATCAAGTCATTATAAGATAAATCAAGTGTTTCTAAGACTAAGTTACAACTTCTTATACTTAAATTTTGCTCTCTCAGTGAATCAGAAAAACCAACTGTCTTGATATTCTGCAAATGATTTCTACTCAGATTCAAAGTTTTTAAACTATACAACCAGCAGAAAGTTTCTGTTTTAGTACTCCAGATGTTGTTATCACTTAAATCGAGCTCTATTAGTTCATTCAAACCTGAAAACGCGTGCTCATGCAGCTCCATTGTCATAGCAGACCATTCACTATTGCGTGTTGTGACGTGCAAACGCTTCAGATCTTTAAAGTTCTCAAAAGCGCGCGATGGTATCTGTCGTATCTTGCATTTATCGATGACAAGGTCTCGTAGTTTACTCAAATTATTACTTTTTCCGGAACTTTTATCAGCGTGTGCCGCGAGTGTACTTTCGAAAAACAATATTTCACTGCATTGAACGTGCAACGAAATTAAATCGTCGAAATGCGTTCGAGTTATATTCTGCAGGAGATGTTCCAAGCTGCTTATAGTGCGGATCTTGCAAAAGAGTACTGCATTCTCCGGCGCTTCCGCCTCGAGGCTGCGGTAGGCGCACTCGTGCGGCATCTCTGCCGCGGTGCTCCTTTTGACAGCATGACAATAGAATAACACATACACAATAATACGATTGAAATTTCGGCGCTCGAGTCTTTTCACGAGAGTTTCTTTTATTGGCATTTTACGGTCTTTAGCAGGCTACGGTAAGACATCGAGGTCGACTGTGCCATTTATAATGAGGCGGTGAAGTTGATCGCGTCATAAATATTCACGCGGTGGTAACGACATCGCGATTCGCGTGGCATAGTTAGGGCGCGTTCCAAGCAAACGTCGAACTCGGATGGCGGTTGCCCACCGACTGAACGGCGCTCCGTGACTCCGCCCCACGACGCCCGCCGACGCCCCGCCGCCGCCACCCGCCCGGCGTCTAAGGAAACTTCATCTCATAGGTATTATCAAGGGTGCATAAGCCGTTGAATTATTCTCGGGCGGGTGTATCGAGCGTTAATTATAAACAAAGGTCCCCATAACTGCTACATTTTACAAATATTTATATATGTATATATTTTAGTTTACGTTCACGACTAGTTGCAGCACTTAAATATACGTAAATATACTTAAACATACTTTAATATAATATATTAAATTGACATTTATAAAAACAAATATGCAACCTGTTCGATGTAAATACGATGTACATCAAAGTTAAGGAATATGTAGATTTATCAAATCAACTTTTTAAACGAAATTATTTTGGAAAATTTATGTCATTGTCTAGATGTTTTCTCCACTATAGCTAGTATAAACTAAAAACTGTTAATCATTATTTTTTTTTACTGTACACCTGCTTGCGCTACTGCACAAGTGTAAATAGATCAATGCGCAGAGGACGCTTAGCCTAAGACCACTTTTAAGGCAGCGATGCTCGAGGGCTCCCTAGGGAACTTCGATTCGGAGAGCTACATTCTGCTATTTCGCCGGATTGGGTAACCATTCACCCGGTAGTAAGTTTTTATTCATTATCCTCATAAAAGAACATAGAAGTGAATTTTATGAAAAAAATTCACTGTGAAAATATTTCTCTATAACTTTGAAAGGAAAAAATATCGTCCGCTGAGTGTAAAACTGTATTCTCGGGTATTTTTTTAAGACTAATACGTCGACATCAGGAGCACCTGTTGTGTTGCACAACTTTACAAAACTTTACTCGGGACCCCGCGAAAACGAGATAAAAGCCTCGCGTAATAGTTTCCCACGACACCATATGCTTCCAAAGTTAACGTATTCACTTATATTAAGGGCTACAGAAACGTTTAAAAATTTTTGTCATACTAGTTTTTTAAAACTTTAGTGATGTGGACAAAAATTACAAAAAAAAATACAATAAACTAAAGACTATTTTTTTTATTTATTACATTGATCCCGAAAGAATCAATTTTCAATTGTATTATTTTTCAGGAACTTAATAAACTAATATAAACCTTATATACGAGTGATTGAAAATAGATATAAAAACCTTTAAAGAACTATTAAGCGTTTGCTGACAAATGAGCTAAACATTGACCATTTATATATTTCCAATCACCCTGTATTAGCGATCACTCTGAAATAGGCTATATCAATACTTTTTTATTGGAAAGAAATAAACAAACATTAGATGTTAATACAATTTTTAAACCCCTTTTTTACTATATTACTTTTATGCTATTTATTATTTTTGAACTCATTAATTTTTGTATAGGGTGTACTATACATTAATGAACAGTTTTATATTACAATTAATTGGGAGAAGAAATGTTAACATAACACATGTGCCCAACAGATCTTAGAAAATACTCACAATACATCCGGAAAATGGCCTTTATTTATCTAAGTATAACTAACAGCAGAATATATTAAGACTTATAATCGTTTAACGTTGATGCCGCTTTTAGGTCCCATGCCTTCTCATGGAAATAAATAAGTAACATTGTCTATGTACTTTAGAGAAGTTTGTATCTGCTTAAAATGTATCGTATGCAGTCAATCGTAATTTTACCTACTTAACATACGGTCGAACCAGCTAGTTGTTTTACTTATCATAATATCTCGCCGGGTCCATAAAACAAGTTGAAAATGTATATACTTTTTAGAACCGGATCCCAATCTTATTGTTTCAACGGCAACCATTACTGATTCTATAAATAATTCAATAGAGTAAAAAAATATACAGCGTTCTTCAAAAGCGAGCGCATAATTACAAAGTGAGGATCGGATGGTACGGGAGTAGTCACCTGAGAGTCGCTTGCCCATGGGAATGGACCGCCTTATAATTGGCCAGTCCACGTAATTGAGATATGTTGCGCCCAAACAACTATAAGGCAATTTGTACCTCGTCATATTCCAATCGTTGGACCACCCACTGACGTGTTAATGTTTCTTTGACGATAAAATTATTTATTACAGATTCGTATCAGTGTATAACACTATAATAATAAAGTTTAGCAACAAAATTTTAATTAAATCACCTTTCACTAAGTATTAATTACAGAATAATGATTACAATTTTCGCGTACGCTTTCATCATCATCATCATTTTGGCAGTAGGGTACTGCGGGATATGGGACATCCCCATAGATTTACAAAAGGACCAGTTAGAAGCGGCCTGCATTCAGCCTCATCCGAGAAATTCGACAAGAACGTCTGTCCACTTTCCGAGTGGACGTTCTACGCTGTGCTTGCTGATCTGTTGTCTTCACTACCGAACTCCCAGCGGCTATCTGTTCTTCGATCCCTAAAATAACAATATTTACTAAAAAAAAAACGATTACGAAAAAAATTAGCTAATGTATAGTTGTCTAAGACAAAATGTATCCTTATTTCTATCATCAAGAAGAACTTAACAATCGAGACCTAATTTCAAATATTAACTTAAGTCTTGATAGTTAAGTTCTTATTTAAAATAAACTGATTAAATCCTAACCTATTATGATAGTTATATAAATTTCACAACACAAAATAAAAGCATAGCCGAATAGATGATTAATTTTCCTGCAAGTTGATTTTAACATAATTGTATCCACCGCTAGAGACCATTGCTTGGCGATTACCGAGTGGGCTTGTACCGCCCCTAGCAATAATCGCCTTGTTAACTATAATAAGGTGAAAGACGTGGTTTATCGATTAAATGTAATATATTCAAAACGTGTCAAGGTTATATAAAATTATTGATTATTAGATAAATGTTTTGATGAGCAAGAACTCAATTTTATTTCCGTCATCTTTTCCCTTTGATTAAACCTTGCAACTTAAACTTAATGTAATATATCTATACATTTTAACGGTATCAAATTCCTTATTAATTAAAGTCAAACATATATTAATATTTAATTACTATACATCTGCTTAATACTTCCTACAAAGGTTCGGTTAGGCAGATCCTTATGTCTTCGTAAACTGACGCATTAAATTAATAAATATATGTATTTTACAGTAACATGATTTTTACAATAATATCCAATATAGCAAACTATAAATAAATAGTTTTTTCTAGAAATTTATGGAATGTACATATTGAAAACTACTCACTGTACTGTAACGAACTATGTAAAATCTGTATGATGTATATTCTCAACCAAAACACACTAAAATACTTAGTCTTAAAAATTCGACTTCGAATACATACCTAATGTAATTATAAACTTTCGTGTCGAATCGCAACTCGTTCGCGACTGAATGTGCCCTCTTCTCATTTTTCACTTACAAAATAATGAACGATACACTAGATTCTTTTACAATACTTTGTAGTACATTGATCTTTCTTCTTTATATAATATTTTAGTGTTTGATTAAAGTTTTTTTTTTTATATTTTAAAAAGTGTGTGTGTGTTATGGGGTATTGCAAATAAATGTTTTGTATTTTTTTTTTAAATTATTATTTTTGGTCGATATCATTTTTAGGCCATAGGGTCACATCACTATACATAAGAGGCTAAAAGGCATGCATATTAAATTTGATTCGCGTGCTGAAACAGTTTATTTTTTGTTAACACCGGGAAGTAGGGCGGCTCTGGCGCTTGTCGTTATTAACCGTCGCTAACCTAAACTTTTGATGCTACGGTTTGTTATGTCACTAACTTCAGGTAAGAAAATTGAGGATAAGCTTTCGCTGCGTCTTCTTTATTTTTTATCTTCTTCTTTCAATGACTATACAATTTATAGACAAACATTATCACTGGTTTTTTCATTTCTCTTTTCATTTTGTTGTTTACTGTGATACTTAAATATAATACATTCATAAATTTATATCAATTTAATAACAATAGCATGTTAAATAATAACACTGTTCAAGCGACAAATGAATCAGTATAATTTGTGCAAATATTTAAAATTTATTAATATATAAATACTTTATGTAATCAGGCATGTCCATATTTAGCCGACGTTAATGTATCACGAAGTCAAACCACTTCTTAAAGAATATGCATTTTTAAATAGATCTCAGAACTTTTGTACTTCAGAAATGCATGAGGTATTGTCTCTTTCAAATTATTTTATAAATTTTTTTCTCTAAAAATTCCTTTTTTATCATATAATTATTACCATACTTATTTAATTTACGAGGGTTATGTAAGAAGATTATATATTAATAATTTACAAAAAGTAAAACAATATATACCGTACGTAAAAAAATTATGAAAGAAGAATAAACATTGCAATATAATTGTATCGTTCCCAGCGACCTTTGGCTTATTAGTTCAGGGCCCCTATGTAGCCCCTGTGTAGTCAAAACTGAAATAATTGTTTATTCAGTTTTCTCAAGTGTTCTCATTAGTCTAAGATAGTATCATTAGTCATTTATAACAATACGAAAAATACTAGCAGTAAGCGAAACATTGTTGGAACTTAGGTTTAATTTGCGTGTATTTGTACATTTGTAAAATTTTCATATCTTTGAACACATACGTTCAGAACAGATGGTTGCTGAATTGTGAACGTTCTGTAGTAAAGACCACGGTCCGGCAAGCGCAGAGAATGACGTCTACACGTAAGTTGAACAGGCGACCATAAGGTTTAGGTCATCGGAAGACGCCGGATGCAGGCCGTTTTCAACCGGCTCTCTTAGAAATGTATGGCGGAAGTACATATCCAACTGTGAATGTCCAATAATAGTACATACTATCTAATTAAATTATATTTTAAAACCTTAGATCCTTTATCAATGTAACTCAAGTGTTTAATTAGTTTTCAGATTCATTCCGCAGAAGCATATTTAGTGTGAATTATGTAACATCACTACTGCTTGCTAAAGAAGTGAATCCTTTAGGAGATCAACATATCACAGAACCGTAAACAATAATATAGGTAATAAGATACTTAAAAATGTTTTGTAATTATAAATAATTACTTCTAAAAAGAGTAGTGATAGCCCAGCCGCAAAGATCGAAGATTTGCGATCGTATATCGCGAGTTTTATTCTCGGGATACAGTCTCATATATAGTTTACAATTTGTAATTACATAGTATTGCGACTGCTCTCAAACATCCATATAGCATATCCCCCTATATACCCTTTAGGGGAGGCCTATGCCTTGCACATTTTAATAAAATGCTAAAAGTTGTGCCAAGGTATAACTTTTCGTGATTTGCTAAAATACTTATTTATACTAATTAGTCAAAATTTAAAGCGGAAACATATTTTATTCCCGACTAACTTTGTTTTGATTATAAACTTTTGGTTGTCCTTATTGATTTATAATTTATAAAACCTGAAAATAATTAAAACTGATATTATATGTTATATATATGTTTTAATTTTTTTAGAATATCCAGGAATCCCAGATAAATCTAATATGGCGGCACACCATTCGCTAAATTAGACGTTAACAGTGCGGTGGAGCACGCAGTTTCTATTTAAGAACTGACAGTTGTGATTTTCTGATGTTAACCAAGCGCTTCTCGTATATCACGGCAGGCGGTATATATTTCGCTAAATCATCTCACTTCGTCGTCCCATAATACGTGAGATGCATTGCTTCCTATTCAATTATTTTAATTAATTGACATTTCCGTTTGGTTTGTTCTTTAATTTTATTTTGTCATTTAAATGCTATTAGAAATTATAGTTTAAATTTCAGTTAAAGAGACTACTGAAAACTATAATACAATTTATATACATTTTATTTTAGTTTAAAGAAGTATTTATCGGCTTATTAATTATTAGAACCGAAAATAAAAAAAATATATACTCGCAATAAATCCCATGACGGAGTAATCTATTCTTGGTAGGTAATAAGGTTTGAAAATGAATTATTACAACTATTGTATATTAGCGAGAGAGATATTAATTGGTAATCTGTAGCTACGTATTATAAGTTGAACGATGTCGTTATATGTAGTTCAATTTAAACGTAATTAACGTATCAATGATTGTTGATCCGTAGTAGATAATAATATGAATATGTGAAAATTTCTCAATTTCAGAACAGCAAAAGTTTCTTCTTCGTAACCAAAGAACATGATTCCAGTAGATATGATAGAAACTATAGAAAGAAGTTTACATATCTACAATACAACTTTGCCAAGTGTACCTAATATTTTGCAAGCATGTTTGAATGACAATCACGTAATGACAGTAATCTGCCTTCTGAGCTGTAAGTGGAAATTTATATGTTATTATTTATTCAAACCTGCCTATCTACAAGGTGATTAGCTATAGGTGTAAAAGATTTAAAGGGATGAATGTATAGCTCATTTGTCATCTTTTTATGTCTATTTTTTTTAATCAAAGTTCTGCAAAATAAATTTATTTTTCCTATTGGAATACATTAGGCTTTCTTTTTTCTGATAGTAAAATTTTGCAAGCACAGACAGTTTAAAATAATTCATTTTAATATGTTTTAATTAGAATTTTAAAAGCGCCTTTTTTACAATATTAGCATTTCGTTTTTTATTGTTTCTGTTCTTTAAATACAGTGTACTATACTTTACTTTACCGCAAATAAGCTATGCATGCACACCTTTAAAACATATATCCAATCACTCTGTATACATAGTAAGATATAGTTTATTTTGTAAAAAATTACAACTTTTTTTACATTAACAAATTATGGATATTTTGTGTTAGATGACTTTATTTCTTTTTATAATTAGATAACCTTAAGGGGTGTTATTAAATACGATCATTAATCTGTTCGTTACCAGGTGATATTTATTGCTTATTCTTGCTTTATGAAATAACATGTTACTTTAAATTACATTATATCGTAATATCATTATTTTTTGTGTACTTTGTTAACTTGAGTGATAGTAATAAGACTCGTTAGTCCAGAGAGGCAACAATACGGCTGTTTTTCCTGTGTTCTACTTTCAAGTATATTCAGGTCAGCCGTGTAAAACGACTGTGCCTTTTAATAAATGACTAATTAAATAATGCGATTGATCAATTATTTAATATAAGCGATATTTTTTTTATTTAAATAAAAATAAATACTTTACTCGAATGAAACGATATTTATCTGAAATCTTCTAATAACATTAGAATGAATTATATTATTCTACGGACTAAATTTATTTTTAAATTACACCGCTCTTTATTTGAATAGTCTCCACAAATCTTCAAAGCTTTAAGATGTACAAAGAAAACAATTTTCATCTTTGATAAAAAAAAATTAAGCAGTTATTATTACAGATGCTTAAATTCTCTAGGACCTACCTAGAACGATTTTTACAAATAATATTCAACAATCTCCCCTATATCGTTTTGTTTATTCAGTTCTTCTCAAGATGAATAATTAAATCGTCTGTCAGAATCGTATCTGAAATGACAACTTAAAATGTAGAGGATATTTTTAGGCAATCGGCTTCGACAACGTTAATCGTACCACTTTAAAAATTAATTTGATGGTAATGTTTAAAGATTTAAGAATCAAATTTCTATGGCAATCGCTTTAACATCTGTTAAAAAGTTTTTGGTATTATAAAATAAACATAGTGTAAATTAGAGTTGGAAGCAGTCGGTACAATTAACATATACAAGAGAGGCAAATGGAATCCGACAAGTCATTAGTCATGTTCAGGCGATAATCTTCGAATAACACCGTCTGTTATTCGGGTTTGAGTCTTGTTGTTAATGCGGAGTTTATTTTCAATTGTGCTGTGATGAATTAACCTAACACATTTCGCGTTACACGTTGTTCAATACGTAATATGAGTTTGTAGTATGCTCTTTTTAGATCAGGGCGCATTTGGAATTAGTTTTAACAGAGGATCGCAGTCTGAGTCTAGCTTATATCGAAATGGACTCTTCTAGTATTCTTCTCATAAACGCAGCGTTCATTGTAAATTATCTTATGGGGATATATATATATATATATATATATATATATATATATATATATATATATATTTATATCTTTGTTTTATTTTATATCCTTATTACTCTCGCGACGGAGTGTTATATTTATAAAATCAGTAAGGTATACCAAAGAATCTCTCTATAAATTGGCAGTATAGAATAATTTGGCAAAAAAGTTCTAATCAAAGCTATCATTAAATATCGCGTATAAATAAACATAATTAAGGCAACATAGCTTATTCAACCGATAAAGTCAAATTATTACAGGACAGGGCTTATCGCTGACAACAATAATAATTTACAGATACACTGTGTAGTGCATTTTGCTGTCATTGAACAGGGTGACATATATTAAATAAATTAATGTCGATGCTATGAACAGTATCAAAAATAAGTAATAGTTTTCTATTGGACTAACGCTATGTATTTACCTGATTTATTGAGGAAGTCATTAAGTTTTATATTTCAATATAAAACGTAAACAAACATTAACTAAGAATATACACGTAGTATAATTAGATAACAGTTAAGATATGATTGATATAAAATAAATGAACGTAATTAATTTGAGATCGTCGTTGTTTCAGCACATAAACGCTCACTGTAAGGCATGGGCCTTTCTCGGAGATGTCTATGGGGAGAAATACCATAATCGCCACGCTTGGCATGTGGGTTGGCAAGCACAGTGTGGTATTATTGTACGAAGAGAACGCTGCTGCCTATTTCCCAGAAAACTATCTTCCTAAGCAGTAATAATCCTATATAACTCACAAATCTTGAATAATATAAGATTGTATCCCACGAATCAAACCCGCGACCTGCGATCGCAAGTCTCAGTTCTCTAACTCTTGGGCGACCACAGCTCTAATTAAGGAATAAATATGTATACAAATTAAAAAAGTCATTTTTTTTTAAATCATGCATAGTTTACATAAATAAATACTTAAGTTCAAAGGTGAAGTGCTCACCGCAAAAGAGTGAAGATTTTGAGGAATAGCACAATAAAAATTGGAAATAGAATAGACAAGTATTAAGAAGAACAAGTAGCTTGGTATATATTGCATATAGATAAAGTAATAAATTGAAGATAAAAACAATATTTGTCTTACCATAACACATCTGATGTTTATTCATTATCTCTTAAATTGATAGACGCCCTGTTCAAGGCCCTCGGATATGAGGGAATATACCATAATCGCCACGTTAGGCAGGCGGGTTGGATATCGCAATGTGGTAATTGCGGTACGCAGAGGACGCTGCTGCCCATTCGCAGGAAATTTTGCAAGTAATGGCATTACTACATAATTAATGCATAGTGTTAATTATACAAGATCGCATCCTGGGAATCAAATTCACGTCCTACGATCGCAATTCTGTCTTCTGCCGCTGGACTACCAATGCTCATTTCATTGATAACTTATTTATGCAATAATTAATTTATGAGAGTGTATTCATATGCGCGAAATTTGTTTGTATTTGATTCATGTGGTAACATAAAACTAAAAAAAATTATAGTGTGATACTTTAAAAATAGATATAAGAAACTAACCATAGCAAAATAATTGCACAGATTAAAAACATAATTTACGTCAACTAATTATTACATTGAACTAATCTGTTAAAAACGAAAAATTATTTATTACAAATATTAACGAACATTTTAAACATTGCAGGCAAATACTAGGGCACAATAAAGTCGTTACCGGTCCACGGTCTTAAATTAACGATATTAAAACAAGCTTCTCTCATTCAAGATAAGACTTTTGTGAGGGGAACAAGATGGTATGCTTTATGCCTTAGTCGAGCAAGCAATTTACTAAACTTTCACAAATAACATTTTATATTGTTATTTAAATAATATTATGATTATTGTCCTGTACTACGATTATTAAAGTAAATTTAATCTAATGATATTTAAATCTTAAACCAATGGCAAATCATCACTTAATAAATGTCATTAACAAGGGCTTCAGAGCGACAGACAACCGATGAGCAAAAGACACGGGATGCGGGCAACTTCCAACCGGTCCAATTGGAAATCTATGGGGGAGACTTATGTCCAGGAGTGGAAGTCTTCCGCCTAAAATGATGATGATGATGAAAGACGGTAATAAGAATGTTTTCTTTATTTTAAACCCCTTATTTAATTTATATATTTTGGTTTTTCATTTATGTATTTAACTTTATTATTAATATTAATTTACTATTAAAACAAACAAAACTACTAAACAACAAAACTTATTAATTTAATTTACCATTTATTTGTTATGATTATTTTTTAAATGAAAAACACACTGTAAATACACACACAGTAAAAAAATATATACTACATATATGAATACATCAAATTATTGCTTGTTATTTAAGGGTTGTTATCGGATATAATTTTTTTAACAGTAATTTCATTACGATATGTCAGAAATGTAGATAACATAGATTAAAAAAATATAAATTAAAGAAGCACTAAATATAAAAACTAATAAATAGGAGTTGAAAGTACCAAGGAACAAATACATATAGCGACTGGAAAATTACGCGAGCGATTTAGCTACCGCATTAGCAACTATAAGCTATACTAAACGATTGGAACGCCAGGCTTTTCAAAAACTTGGTGACAGATGATGAAGCACGAGGTATCTACTGACGAGACGAAAAGAATAATAAACACAATTAAAAACAAAGTATTGATACTTAATGTAATAATAAAATTCACATATATTGCAGTATCATATCCACATTGTTGGTGTATGATATACTTAAATTCCTCTAGCAAAATTGCCCTCAACTTGAGTCACGTTTCAGCTATTAGTCCGCGGTACTTATATTAAAGTTTCATCGCGAAGTGATCATTGGACCACTTACCGTTCCGCGTGGAAAATATTTTATAGATGATGAAAGTGGGCCGTGACTTCTGACTGCAGCATAACACGAGACAACTGGGTTAGCTGTGAATTGGCGAACGCTATTCAACAGTGTTTGATGCTCGAAGTTGCAATCAGAGCGGGCAGTTCAATCGTGGGGCATTAAGCGCCTCTTGTTGAGGTCAATAGCTTAAGGGTCAATAATGTGTTCAGCGTTAGGAATTGTATCGGAAATGTGAAATTATTTTGATCTTGAATATCAGACTTTCGTATTACCTCCTTTTAATAACTTACTAAATGTGACTAGATTAAAAATTAATATTGCGTATTTCAAATACGATACACTAATAATATAGTAATTATAATGTATTCTTTGTACACTTATGATTTAAGTGTACACTAAAATACACTAAAGAGATAATGACGATATTATGTCCATATACACATAACAAAATAAAGACGCCATTATCACAATTAAATTATACATATAAATATATATATAAATTATACACATTTTTGACGGTTTTTCTCAATAATGATTGAAGCATGCCAGCAAACTTTTCTTTTAAACTATTAGATATGTAATGAGAAATAATTTTACGTAATCTTTGCGAATAGCTATTTTGGACCGAAGATATTTTTTTTTTAATATAATCAAATGATTATGCTAGTAGTATTGAATAAAAGGTAAAAAAAAACAAAAGGATTCGGAAGTTACCTGCTCTAAAGTAGTATGGTTGAAAGATGGTATTATTTTAAATCATTATTTCTCTCTATGTATCTTTTATTCATACCATGTCCATAGATACAAAAAAAAACAAGTGAATTGTTATTACCAACATTCCAATACTTCTATATAACGTATAAGAATAAATTTTGAACTTCTGGTTATAGCGAGAAAGTTAATTAAACAATCATGTTATTTGCTTAAAATACTATATTTATTTCTATCAATTATTAAACATAAAAGTCTAGTAAATAAATAGAGCAAACGAAATACATGTTAAATACAGATTAAACATCAATTACAAATCCGCTGTTTGAATTATTAACATGATAGTCAAACAAGATGTAAACTCTTAACTAGTACCTTGTTAAACAGTTCGCAACGAGATCCCTTCAAAGGTCCTTTATCAGACTA
This sequence comes from Battus philenor, assembly GCF_028537555.1. Lineage (NCBI taxonomy): Eukaryota > Metazoa > Arthropoda > Insecta > Lepidoptera > Papilionidae > Battus > Battus philenor. The sequence goes on from NW_027181676.1 coordinate 5,978,229, forward strand.
AAGTTCATAATAAATCTCTCTCTAATAAAGCATATTCGCTCCAATTATATCTGACATTTCGTTCTCTAAAATCGAGCTTTATGTAATCTACATTATAACTTTTATTATGTGTACGTAAAAATTTGAAATTTTCTGGAAAATTATTTTAATGTCGAATTATAAAAAATATAACAACGACACATGTGGCCATGAATTTACTAATGTTTAAAATATATTTAAATAATCTTATTTTATTTTCTTTATGAAGGACTTTTAAATGTACACTATACATATCTCCCTTTTCTCCGAAATACGCAAGGCAATCCAGATACTTGAAGGTAGACGAAACCTCTCATGAGGAGATCCGTAGAAGAATTAAAATCACCGAAGTAGCTCAAAGAAGTGCTCCTCTGAAGTGGCGGGGCACATCACCCGTGCAACCAATGGCCGTTGGGGCCGAAAGGGTCTCAAAGTAGCTACTACGAGCAGGCAGATGCTGGTTAACAGACGACATAATTAAGGTCGCGTGGACTTGCTGGATACGGGCAGCGCAGGGCCTGTCACCGTGGCGATCTTTGTGGCAGGCATATGCGTTGCAATGGGCGTCCATAGCCTGAAAATAAAAAGAAGAAACCTCTCAAAATTATTATAGATTTACCATGTCAATTTTAGAGTTCTTCAGCTCCATTTTGTTGTATGCAAGGGTACCGGGTACAGTGTTCAAGGCTGACGACGCGTGTCAAGCTATCTTTAAATGGATTTCGTATAATGTTTAATGGAATCAGGCGTTACCTTGCGGAAGTCCATCCTAAGTAAGAAAAGGACCAATATTTAGCCACTTCCGCACATGCAGTGGTAGAGGTGCAACAAAGTGCACATGCAGCAAACAATGCGAACTACACAACTGCCGCCGTCAAATTACTCAACACGTGTTTCACCCCTCCACGGAGCATCTTCAGGAGTTATGTTACACCGATTAGTAGACTCTGTGTTTGGCACTAATCGGTGTAACATAACTCCTGAAGATTGCGACTGCGCATTTGTCAGCAGGCTGGCGGTCGGTGCACTTTGTTGCACGACTACCACTGCATGTGCGGAAGTGGCTAAATATTGGTTCTTTTCTTACTTCGTATAATGTGTTGGTGTTCATCGATTGGACTCTGGTCCCAATTTATCTAAATTTCTAATGATCCCACTTGTATTGTTTTGGGAGTCCATAAATGAGCTAAAGTTTGTTCTTGATAAGCATAAATACTATAACTATAGTGAGATTTCATCATTAGCCGGTATAAACTAGCTCGTTCATGTACCGGATAAAAATTCGTTAGTTTTGAATTACTTGACATAAGGCTTTTATTTTCATACCGATTTTGTTAATTATTGTTAAAGTATTAACATTGCATACAAAATATAGTTTTAGAGAGTATATCCTGTAAGCCGCAAACGAATGTTGTCATATGTACAACCAGTGTGAGATTATTAATTTGAAAACCGAAGTTTATGGATAACTTAATAAATATAACATTTCGCTCGTTTTCACGTTTAAATAATTATAATTAAAACACAGTTCACAAAGTAAGTGCCACAATTAGTTTTTTTATTTACATTTCGCCTAAATTTCTTTTTAAATGATTTCACGGCGTGTTGAAGTTTTACTGCTTATTACCGTTTTTACATCGTACATCTAAAAAATTTTGTCAAAACAACATATTTTTGACAGAAAAATGGCCCTCTTTTAAATTACAACACTTGAATTATTATGAAAGTTGTCATGCTTCAATGTTCCTTCTGATTAAAAAAACCACCCCTCAGAAAAAGGTCATGGATTATTAAAGGATCTTAGGACATGAAGTAGGAATTAAATGTAACATGTTAATGTAACACAAATTCATGTTGAGTTCTTGTACTACTAAAGTAAAACAAGCGTTTCAGACTTTCAGCTGTTCTTGACTTTTATTATTATAATTACGAACTTTGAATATGTGTTATATTATGTTTGATTAATTTATTACAATTATTTATTGAGCATTACGGGTCTATTAACTTATTACGTGTATTTACTAAACGAAATATTGAAATAAATCAATTAATCGATTAATGACCAAAAATCATATTATACAATTTGAGCTTTGTCAAGGAAATAATATGAATAATTATGAATACAAATAAATAAACATAAATAAACAAGCATTACTGATGTTAGTGCTGGTGTATTCTCATAAGGCAATTTAAATAGATTTCGTCGCAACCATTACCCCAAATATCAAAAATCAATCTATAAGTCTTATAAGTTCCAGTTTGGAAATAGCCGTAGCTATGTTATATCCATATACGCTGCACTGAGTAAACACAGCGAACATTGCACCGCTATTTTATGGATATATTATTTTAGAAGGTGCCAACAACTCTAAACCAATTTAAAAGTAATATAATATATATATTTATTTATGATCCAAAAGTTATTTCTTATCTAATTTACTGTCAGTTCTCTATAAAGTTATGGAAATTTTAACATAGCATTCATTTCTTTCTTCAACTGTCATGATTTGTTTCAATCATAGGATGAACAGAAATCATAACGGAAACATGTCGACCTAGGGTACACAGTAATAATCAATATAAGTGCCATGCGAACTACAAAAATAGACTGAGAAAACCTATTCTTAGTTCATTCTAGTTCATTATTGATTTATTTATATTATGAAATAACACATGCTTGTTAGTGTTTGTGTTAGTGTTTACCATGCTCGCTTAATTTCTGGAGAATAATAAAGATTAGACCTATTTTTTCTTCATTTACACAATAATAAAGTTATATATTGATCTGGTTTGTGAAAAAAGGCGAAAAGTAAATAAAGGTTGCAAAGGTATCTGAACCCTCACTTATATAAGCAAGTCTGCATTTTACGTAGCTAGATCACGTAGTACTGAGACAAATAAAGGTACGTAAGTAACAATGAAAAGCTGCAGATATACCGCATACTAACAAAAAAGAGGAATAAATTCGTGCATAGAGAATGCATTTAACAGCAATACGATATTTTGCGTGTGTAGCCGTCACTTCACATAACGGCTTTTCACGGTTGCGCAATTTGCAATGGACGGCTGAACAAAAAATAGGGGTGACAACGGGCTCTAGGCGATGTGCAACTCAGGGGTGGCATTCGTTTATTTTTCTTTTAAAACTTCTTTCGGAGCATTCTATTAAATTAAATTTGCAAGTACTTATTATTCAACATAAACAGTACGTAGATAAATGGTTTTCGCGCATTACAAAAATGCGCTTACATATAGTAGTTATGCACAAGGTATATGGTTAATACTAGATCAGATTAGTGAAATTTTAGCCTTAATATCCTAGAATACCATATTAAGACTAAACTTTGTAATAGTGCTAGCAACGTGGTTGAAATCTGATACTTGCAATAATATGTCACGGGTTCGATTCCCGGGATACAATCTTATGTAATTTACACTTTGTACAATAATTATATAGAATTACGAACGCTCACAAACAAGTTTACAGATGAAGGGCAGCAATGTCATTTGCGTATCCTCATACCATACTGGGATCACTAACCCGTCTACTATGCGTGTCTGTTATGGTATATCCAACTATAGATATCTTTGGAGAAGGCTCATGCCTTGCAGAGGATGTTCATGGCTGAAAACGATGCCAGAATAAGTTTTCTTTTTTAAAGTCCTACAAGTCTTTATACTATATACGCAAAATTTTATTATTTTTACGAAAAATTTTCATACATAGTACGCAAAATTTAATGACTATATCGGCTGTCGTGAAGCTTGCATCGATGTTGCAGGTCGCTTCTTACTGCTTCTATTGAAAATCTGTGGAAGAGATCTATGTCCAGCGGTAGACTACTGTACGCTACACTTGCCGATGCCAGCGGTTTTCTATTCTGCTTGCTACGTGGCCTACCAAATGCCACTTCAACTAAATAATCAACTGAGCACTAAATAAAAGGATACGGAATTTATAAATACAGTAATGAATAAAATGATTATGCAATTAAATATAATCTTTACTAATATTAAATATTTAGTTTTTACAGTCGTACATTAATCTGTTTGCCTATGCTAATGGCCGCTGTCTTACGCTTATCGAGCTTTCGGTTTGCTCAGTTGGTGGACACGTCGTGTTATCTGTGAAGACGTCGATACCGCTGTATTGGTTTCCAATGAGGGCTTATGTAATATGACTACGAGTAGAAGTTGAAATAGTTGCTCTTTTAAATGTATGCAGTATTATAATATTTCTTTAGCCCATTTGAATTAGTATTACTGCGAGAAGTTAAAAGTTTCATTTGTGTTCAAAAAAAAAATTATGTGGCAGAATAATTGATTGAAATAGTTGACATTTTACGGCAACTAATGTTTTTTTTTTTTTAATAAAAATAATGCGTACTACATTTAACTACATGGTATCATACATCCACGGTTCTATAGAGCTGAAATTTCTCGTTATTTATAGACGTGAGACGGTATGTTTCATTAACACTTGAATAATTTACCAGCTATACCTTGCTAACAAACAGTTATACAAAGTTATTAAGGGTTTGAAATGGATGACATTTTCCTCTAACAGCAACACTTAGCACACTGGTTACTGTGTAAGTAAAATTTATGACGTACTTCTATTCTTACAATTATGTACACGGTGGTTGTAACCAATCTCTTCTAGATATCACACATTTAAAGCAATAAACGTATAGTCCATTTGCAGTCAATTAATATATAATATACCGTGTTCAATATCAATGGTTTTAGAAATCTCGATTACTTTATTTTAAAATTATATAGTCATGTTATATTAAATTTTATGTAAATATATGACCAATGATCCTGTATATCTAAAATCAAAAGCATGTGTCCAAATAAATGCATATATCATTATTAGTATAATGAAAATAAATATTAAATTTGTTACCGTATTACTTCATATCTCATTCACACTACGATTTTGTAAAAACAATATGCATTTTGTTACAGAATAGACTTCCTAAAATTTTTCTCCCGAAGCCAACGTATCCGATCTCACATATCTTACAACACGTTACTTGTGATAGAGGCTTTGTCAAGGATTACGCTTCAATGCTCAATCGTAACAAGAGATGGCCATGTGGCTTTAAAATTGGATGCAAAGGTTTGTACGTATAATGCTACTCTATAACAAATTTATTAGACACATACACGGTGTGCCTAGTACCATCAAATACATCTTTCAAACATGAATTAACTATATCTATTGATTTATTAATGAAGTAAAACAAATGTGATACTATACCATGTTTGTTTCACTTCAATTTAAATTAATATATGCGAATCGTTTAATATTTATTAACAATGTTCAGCAAGTTTCAATTGCAACATATCATAATGCGTTAGTATGCTAAGGATTCTTCTTCTTTTCAGACGATGGATGCCCACTGCGATGCCTTCCGCCAAGATCGTCACGATGACCGATCTTACGCATCCAGGGACTATGTCGTCGGTCCACGTAGTGAGGGGCTTACCACGCCACGTCTACCAGCTAAAGATTACTAAACTGCAAATGACTTCATAGAAGAAACCGCATCTTGAGTTAGTGTGGTCACCCCCAAGCTATTGGAATATTTTATTAATTATGTGATTTCATTGCCTGTGAAAAGAATATAGATGCGCTGAATTTTTCATCTGTTCTTCTCATGTCTGAGACATTTATCATCTGTTCATCTGGTAGTCTCATTTTAACGTCTATACTATATGTATCCAAGTTGAATTCAATTTTTTTTAATTTTTCATTTTTATTCTTAGTCATCATCATTCTTTCAGTCATAGTGTACCTTACTATCTGAAATTGGACTCTCCATTAGATTCCTAATGGGACGAGTTGGAACCGGCTTGTATCCTGCGTATTCCAAAGATCTTAACTAGGTTGTATGTCCACTTTGCGGGCGGACGCCCTACGCAACACTTGCCAGTCTGCTTAAATGACGACGCCGATATTACATCTTACTTACTTAGATCCTATTTATAGTATTCAAACAAACCTAACATAAATTCTGAGTAAAAAAATAAGAATAAAGAGGCTGTTTTTTGTCAAGTTAGCGAACAGGAAAGACGTCATATGAAATAAAGATTCCAAAGCGAGTAAAGTAATTAATAATTACGTAACAGCAATTATCAATAGAAGATAGGTCTGCAACAAAGGGCAGGCTACACTCAATTAAACTGTCTCCCCTGGGAAGCCACTCTTTGAAACTACTTTGTTAATTTATCTAAAACAATTAGAGAAGTGCGCCACAACACTGGGGAAAGGCAATTCTATTATTTTACGCTCAACTGAAACGTAGACGGTAAATAGTGAATTTCGTAACGAATTCATTAAATTTAATCGCACTCGTTTACATTTACAGTTACCATTGTTATCGTCTCATATAAAATTTTATACACGCACAATGAAAACGATAAAGATGTCTGTAAACAACTAATTGACGCATTATTAAGTCATTTAATTTTGTTTCAAACCAAAGCTACACAGAGGTACATAATAATGAATGCTGTTTTCTTAAAATAAAATCTCTTTCATATTTAAATTCAGAATATGTACTTTTTTTTTGGAATTTGTGGAAGTGTCAATCAAGATTCTCTGGAGTATGTTTGACTATAGTTTATCTGATAGAATGTTTATACAATTAGAAAATCTTTTGCAAGTACTGCATATGGTATATACACCAAAATAATATTTAAATTTTTTAGAGATATAACGGAATCAAAATAAAATTTTAATCTAAGCGTCAGTATAACAAATATGCCGTATTAAAAGTTTACAACAAATACCATCATTTATATGAAAAAATGTTTACCAAGAATAAACTTTTCTCTCTTATCTTTCATTCTATATGTGACAATTGTACTATCAAGTCGATAAATTAACTTTTTTGTATATTTATAATGAATTGTAGATGAATTAATTTAAATTTATTTAAACAACCGTTAAAGTTGAACGCCTTAGAAAAGTGTTCTATTCAATTTAATGTATTCGTTCTTGCTATTACATATGGGCAGGGAAACATAGCGTTTACTAGCAAAACATTGAAATAAAATGCCTATGTTATTACAATCGCGGTACAGAATTCAGTTACTGTTCTATTTCAGGCAATATATCAATAATATAAATAAAATGTTTTTGGATAAATTGAACCAAGTACATAATATAATAATAAATGAAGTTAAATAAAAAAATACAGTACATTTTATGTGATGATGGTAAATAGTATAAATTTATGTTTAACATCTGAAACTCTATAAACACAGCCGTATAGCAATCGTGACAATAGAATGAATCATGCACGAACAAAACTAATTTGCGAGTCGCTACTCGGGAACTCATGAAATCCGCTAGAAAGCACAAAACGGACGTCGTTTGGGAATTTTCTAATTACGTTTTCAAAGACACCTCGTTTGTTGAACATGTGACATCCGAGTGAAAAAGGTCACGTACGGAAAATTGGAAAATCTGTTGGGGTTGAGGGTGGTGGGCGCTTTGGTGGCCAAAATTTGCCTTCTGATTCCCCGTTAACAGATCTCATTTGCGCATCCGGCTTTTGTCGCAAACCTGAGTATGTATGGTTTTTGACAGAAAGTCTCTGCCGGTATTCGGTTTCTCTTTAATTTTTTTTTTTTAAATAATCGTCTATAAATTTTTAAAACGCTATTTAACGCAAATACTGGAAGATTGGTTACAGATGTAAAAGAGATGTAATCAAAGCAAGTAATTTATGTTACTACCTATCCAAAAAACAGGGGTTTCAAAAATAATAAACATTGTTATGATAACATACTAAGAACAAGCGTTATAAAAATTCGAATTACTCTTTTTCAAAATCTTTTGCCTCAAAAATGTTTGGACTTTTGTTTAGAAAAATAGTGTGACATATTTCAGAGTGATCACTTTATACAGGATCATTGGAAACAGGTGTATAAGTTTTGGCTAACAAACTCCATTTAAGTTTTTCAACCTGCAATCAATCTGAATCTTGAAAATTATTCGATGTTTATGGTTGGACGGTATATAATATGTTACCCACAACAATATCTATGTAATAAAAACAAAAAAGGTTTTTGCACGCATTCGGAGATATAAGTTTGTCGTAATAAAGCTCTTCCAAATAGTTCATTAATATAACTAGCGAGGCGACAAGCAAGGCAGCAAGCGCAGCAATAAAAGTCCACACACGAGGTGGCTCTTGTTAAACTCATCAGAAGACGCTAGGTGCAGGCGGTTTTTTTGTAAATCTGATATGAACACAATGATGCGACATTGACAGTCTTGACCAGCTTTTAGATGATATATCTATTGTTGGACAAGTATACAGGGATATACAACTGAATTCTAATTCTTCGATAAAACAATGGCAGCAGGCTAAACCAAAACATTCGTGTCCGTGAAACAGCGGAGTGCATTGATCACACGTTCAATTTCATTTAAAAGAATCTTCTTGTTCGTATATTTTTGATTAGAGCAATCGTGTACATGTGAGTTTCATCGCTTTTGTCGTAGTCTTTTACCATTGTTCTTTTACCAAGCCATTTCACATGTCTAGATTGACTTGATCTGTCTGTTAGCGTTCTATATTGGTCGACGCGTCATAAAATGTGGCGATTTCAGGATCTTCCATTAGCTAAGATTTGGGCAACCTTAGTCAACAGATTTATCCATAACGTAGTCCTTGCTCAAGATGACACGAAAAATTGATATGAGCGTATGTGTTTTAAAATGATTCGGTTGAAGAGGTGAAAAAGGCGAAATGCTCATATATACACAGAAATAGTTAATTACGTGAAGTGGTTGCGGTGATTAATTACAAGATATTGTCAAATTGCTTTCGTTCCCACCACGTAAGGATGAGGATTCTATATTGCTCACGATCTCTGAATTGTGAAGAAAAAGATTAGATGAAATATATATAGCCATAGGCTGCTTCAGAATGCTGTTCCAGAAGTTCCACATACAAATTTGATTCTTTAAATTATTATTTCCTCAGTATCAGTGAATTTAATTTCGAATTGTTAGAATGGAATCACTATGCTCTATTTACTCTGAAAAACGGATCATCTTGTTCGTCTTGAATGAACACCCAAAAGCAGTAACGATGAAGATCATATTTTTAAATAAATTACAACATAACCGCTTAACTTCCCATAAAAACAAGGTACCTTGTAAACAAAATATTTCTTACCATAACAAGCTACGATGCTTTAAACTAAAGTATTTGCTTACAAGTGATAAGTGATCTGTAGCAAGTGTCATAATTGGTAAATTAAGAAGACTCATATATAGTAGTAGTCAATAACAAATTCTCAGACTCGTTATGAAGAAAGGAAATTTAAATGTCGCTCCGATTCTAAAAATGAGTGGTACATTTTTAAATGGATTGATTAAACATTAAACAAATTTATAAAAGAACGGCTCCTAAATGAAGGAGTTTAATTAAAAATTACCAACAGTCCCCGCCATTTAAATTTTCTTTAAACCTTAATTTCGATACGGCATCTGCGGAACGCTATTACAAAATAATTACCCTAAAGTAAGTTATGCACCCTTTAAACTGCATCAAATTTGAGCAAATAAAGCCTTGTTAAAATATATATTAAGGGAAGGAGCCACATGGCGAATGTACAAAGACAATTTCCTATGAGTGGATCACGCCGTCGTTGCGATAGGGGGAGGTAGGGAGATGAAAATATGATATTACGCAGAGCTCTTGGACGACGACGCCGACTTTTATTACTCAATGCATGGATATTTAAATGACATCTGATATAACAAACATTTTTTTCATAATGTAGGTACTATACTATATCTGATTTAGTTTTCAATAAGCTTAAATAATTTATTATTTTTCCTTGTTTTTACTGATGACAATATTCATACAATTTTTTTTAATTTTTGAGCTAAAGAAACATTGGAACAAAATAAATATTCTTTCATATAGAAAGATAGTTTTACTTTCATATAAAAACTGATTTAAGTTTCGTAGACCGATCATGTGTTTTGAACCGCGTAATAATTTTAATGGATCATAACTCAAGTTTATATCGAAAACCATCGACGCATGGCATACATTCATTTCAAGCCCAAGTGGAATAAATTGCATTGCGTTATGTGGTTCAGAAAGCCGTCAATGAAAACACTTGAAGCGCCACGCGTCGTTGCAATACAAAAATGGGCACAATTATTCTGCCTACGGAAATAGCAGGGACGCTTCGATAAAAATAATAAAAGAAATATTTATTCACTAAAAGCAATCGTTGCGTGTAAAAACGATTAGGCTATTCACAACAATGGATGCCAGGATAAAAGTTATAAAATTTTAGACCAAATTGCTGATAGTAAAATTGAAATGGCGCAATACTGGGTTGTTTCCGACATGACTTGGTTACAGAAAGCTTATAAATATTTTTATGTTTCACTGTTACAACATTTAGATGACAAAATTTTAATTTACGATTTTTTAAAAAAAAAGGTAGAAGGGGAAAAAAATGCAAATTTTATCTTACTTTTGAGAAGATACATCAATTAGTAAAAAAATTTAAAAATAAAATATGCAGAAGAATAAAAAATTATAGATTTTTCTTAAAAAATAACAATGTAAATTAAATCTATTACATATAAATAATTATTTAACAATTTCGTGTTGTTTCGTTATTGAATTCGATAATGGGACACCAACAGGTTTTAAATACAGAGAGAGAGAATTCAGTGGAGGAACAAGAATATTCTTGCAATTCCAATCCCTAAGGCCCACACGAGAACTGAATTCTACCCAAGCAATTACTTTCCTTTTAGGCAAATTAACAAGCTGGCTGTAACAATTGAAATTCAATCCAACTAAATCTGTATGTAAATGTATTGTAATTACGGGGCCGATATTCGTATTACAATTTCTATGTTGATTAGCCGTGTAACTGTTAAATTTACGCTCACTAACGGTTGTTTCTGCAGTATAATTTACTTTGTGTGTAACGCTAGTGGCATTGTTACTGTCTAATTGGATACTTAAAATAATATTACCCCGCGCACATATTTTATTCGTAGCACACATTCTTCTATAATTATTATGTTTCAGTCTATTAATGCAAAATTTTCAGACTTTTATAACAAATCATAAACTACAAAAAGAATATAAAAAGCTCGTTACTATAAGAATCCAAAATATTACTCAACGTATATCAATTTAGCAATAATTTCTTCAGTTTCCTATTTTTAATTACAATCTTTTTGATAAACTTTCATTCTTTTACATTCATGCTATTACATTGTATTCATTTTCTTTATTCCTTTTTTTCATCATCTTTCATCCCATCCTCAGTCACTTCATTGTAGGTTTATTTTATTATTTACTCTACGTCAAAATTTTTATCACTTAAACTAATAAATTTTATATGCTTTCCACAATTTTCTTCGGTCCCTGTATTTATTTTGTTAACATTTTATTTCTGGTTTTGTCAACTTATTCGTTCTTCTATATTCAATTGAACATTTAAAGTCTAAGTTTTGTTTCTTGCCGTAACTTCTTGAACGACCTCCTTGAGCTTAGTTACTTCATGAAGCTTCTACTCTATGTATACAATTTATGTCACATACTTGTAGAATAGTATAATAAAATCAGTATAATAAAAAAAGTATAAAACTATAATGAATCAGGGCCGGATTTAGGTTAACACGGCCCAGGCTTTTGAGATCTTTTCATAATATCTATTAAGTGAGATGTAATAAAATACATAATTATTGTGGTAGCTTTAAATGCGAATACATTGAATGAAACATGATACTGCTACTAACCTATATAAGTTCAGTATATAGGTGATCAAACTTAATATTTTTTTTATCAAAATAAGTATTTAAATAACTTAACAAAAATTATAACTTTAATCAAATAAAATTCATAATGAAAAAATTAATATTTTACATTACATCACATTAAATTTTAGTTTTGTTACTAATTTGAATTAGTAGTATTTTCCTCTATATTTTGAGGCTGTAGGCTGAAGCTGGTTAGTGTATAGAAAAATCCGACGCTGCAAACAATCAATTTAAGCATCGGACGAGAAGACTCTTTTAAATAACCCGCAAAATAGTTGCTAAATTCGCAGAAGGCTAGTGTTATGTTCACTATTCGTGTTTGTGAACTTTTTTCTGCTGGGTGTTGGTTCGGTAAATATTTGAACAGAAAAACAACAAATGTTTTAACAGAACTACAACAGCCAATACCTACACAAAGGCGACCAGAGCTTGCGCAACCGTTACTCTTTGTTGCGAAACCTTTCGGCCGTCACACTTAAAATAAATTACAAACCCTCGCGCAATTTCACACCCCTTGCAGGCTCACTAATTGGACCAAAATACACTTAAATTTTCTTTGTATCTAACGTAATTTTAGCTTTAGATAGGGTCAGCAGACCACCCGGTGACGATTAATGGGTTAGGATCCCGATGGTGTCAAATTTAGTTTCTTAATGAGTCGAATATTTGGTGAGGAATGTACACCATGAAATATTTGCTGGAGTAGTATCCGAAATACTTCATTAAATTTAATTTGCTGTAAATATTTTGAGCACATATGGAAACGAATTTTCAAACCCAAAATGTATAAATTATTAGCAAATAAAGTCTCATCCTTTTTTTCGCATAAAGAATATGCTAAGGAATATATTTTTAAAAAGGCACGGAAGCTGAATATGTTAATAATTCTTATAAAAATCATCAAAAATATTTAGTTTAATATTCTACGCAAGCATTAGCTATAGAAAAATTATCGATATCAAAAAATTAGTGGTATTTTTATTAATCGAACTTTTATACCAGCTACTAAAACACAATCGGAACAATTTACAAAGACTCATAATGTCAATGCATGTTTACTCCCACTTACAACGTAACTATGATATTTATTACACGTAATATATTATCCAATTCATATTGTAGCTAATCCGAACTAACGCTTTATTTAAAATATGGTAATTAAATGTTGTTAAGCAAGTTGAATAGCTATTGTATTGTCAAACACAGATCTGGAATTTGCGACTAATAATAATAAACACATTGTTATAACTCGCAAATACATATAAAAGAGATATTAATAAGAGAATCTTTAAGACGTAGACTTGCTTACAAATTAACATGCACCTTTAAAAAATCGTTTGAAATTCAGTTATTTTCTGGATGCACCGTTAACACCGTTGACAAGTGAAAAGCGGACGTTGTTTTGAAGCTTATACATTAAAATACCTGCTAAATTAATTAGTTTCCATATATTGTTATAGCAACTAAATTTGAGAAAGTTATGTTTGATATTGTCCGCAGACCCAACACGTCGCCAACACGACGATGTTTGGCGGGTCATCGGCATAGAGTAAATAATTATTTCTGTTATACCACTGTGGTTCCAAAGAAAGCAGCTGAACGAGATGGACAGAGGAATGATTTCCCTCGACTCCTTCGCCATCAGAGCAGAGGCCTCGTGACGGTCCTTCGAGGAATAGTGTTCACCTACTAGGAACCGTCTTTTGATTCCCAGGTGTTTAAGGAGAAGGCCCAAAATCACTTCTAATTTCAACAAATCTGAGACTAGACGAGATTATGAATGAACGTTGTTACTACGAAGGCTACACAGGTGGCGTATAGAACTTATATCCTGGGACGGTCTATGTAGAATAGAACAGTGCGAGGGATCGTGGAAGGAATCAAAAAAGTTTCTTTTGGAATTACCAAAATCCCTTACACCGCGCATTACCAGGATTCTGATAGCTAGAAATCTGACATAACCGTATTCTGGTTGGAGCCACAGACATAATATCTTGAACATCCATAAGATTTTTTAACTGAAAATAAAAAAAAATGTTGGTTACATTACAATGTTGGTTATTATTGCGTCAAGCTAACGATAACGTGTGATTAGCAATTAAGCAAATAATAATAGCAAATACTTTTTACCAATTTTGATTAAAGCTTTCACATTTTTTACAAATAAGAATACAATACAGTAATGAAACAAAACGGATATATAAAGCCGCTGGTGCAAGAGTATTGCATCCGATCATAATATCCAGCATGGAGAGAACAGATGACGCGGGCATAATGCAACACACTGTACATAGCTGGCGTTTATGCGTGGACATAGTTTCTTTATGTATTTAATTTGAACACCGATGGCCGCACGCATAATGGCGGCAGCATGTCGCCGCGGTTTGGCGAATGTGCGCATCCATGAAATGTCGGGATATAAAACTTTGTTTCTGGAAATGGCTGTCTGGATTTAACAAGTAATTATTGTCTATCGCTTTCGACGTTTTAGCAGTAATTAGATGTGAGAAATGGATCAAGCCTTACAAATCAAAGGAATAGAAAAACAAATCCGTCAATATACCCTCATAATTTTCTTAAATTATAACAGAATATCTTTTTCATTTCAGGTATTTTTAATTACTCATGAGATTTGTAAAATAATATTATGCTATAATAGCAACAAGGTACTGCCACATAAAAAATTGATTCAAATTATTGAATTGAGAAAAAAAAAAACAAAAACACACAAGAAAAATAAAGAAAATTTTATTATCTATTTTATTAACACAGTCATATAAATAGGTAACAAAATCATATACCATAAAATAAAGAAGAAAGTTTTTTTTTCTTTTGCAAGCACTGATTGGTAAATTCTCAAATACTATTTTGACATGTTTTAAAATGTATAAATTATTACTATTAATATTGTCATATTATATAAATTAAATACTCATTTTAACATTAACATACATTTATTTTTATTATAACAACCGTAAAACCAGTGTTATGCATTTAACAGATAATTTTCATATTTTTTATAATAATGAAAAAATCAACGTTAATATGTTCTTATTTTTATTTTTATATTGTCTTATTTTAATTTTTATAATATATTACATCACTGTACTACTGTACACTTTGTATAGTTTTAATTTCAATACTTTTAAAAGATCTTCAGATATCTATGAACATGTATGTTCGTTTATATTTTAATATTAAAAAAAGGGGATGAGTCTTAAGAAGAAAATGATTATGGTGATCGTGTTATACACATTTCGTTTTAGAATTTAAAAAATGTTGAGGTTTTACACACGTAACGTCGGAAGTTATTAACACTATTTTTTAATAATGACAATGTTAAAAATTTAAAAAGTTAATGGTCTTTTTATTCTGTACTTCTAGAATCTTTATATAGGTGAACTATTATATGATACGGCGATATCCAGACGGTGGATATCGTGATATTAATTTTATGCAAAGTATTTGCTTTGGATAAACTTACATTACGCAGTTTAAAGTCGTTTACCGCAGAGCATTCCATTATTTTGTCAATTACACGATGCGCATAAAGGTTTTTTTGTAATGTTTACTCATATCTGAATACAAAGTACGATGAAATCTACCCTCCCTGAGTATAATATCAAAATTATAATATAGTATACTATTCTTAAAATTGCCTTCATTTAATGCGTATTAGAAATTATTTTGCCGTAACCATGTATTAAATATGCAGATTTGAAAATAGAGTAAAAAAACGACTTCAAGCGATAATTCTAGTCTTCAGTCTTCAGATTCGTTAAGTACGGACTCATCTTACTAGAGATTGATAAAATATATAAGATTATATTACGAATGCGAAAAAATCATCTATCAGATTTCTTCATAATAAGGCACTGATTGAGTAAATTGAAAATAATATTCTTTACAATCTATTACTTAATACTATCGCTTCCCAGATTAGACGTTTTTCATTCTTATAAAGAGAAAATATTTTTTAACGAATATAACCTTTGAAATACCAAATAATTATATTTGACTTTTTATAGTTTCTGACCAGTAAATTTAGATGAGTAGAATTCTGAAGAAATAAAAGTTAAAAAAATATTTGTGTCTTTTCAATTATTACATAACAAACGAATGAAATTATGTATTTTTTTATTAGTCTTCGAATATATAGCTTTATTCCCTTATTAATTCATACGGAACACGGTAAAGAATAATTTTTAATAATACCTCCATAAGACCCGTTTTTTCATGTGCGCCATATTGAAGCGGATACATCGTTAATAACAATTTTATTAAAAATTTCGCCTTCACTGAAACAAATTAAACGGTATTTTCGCCTACACTTTTGTTGCCATAACGCCATGCTCGTACAAATAAAAGTTTTGATTAACAACCACCTCCCGCCACCTCTCGAATCAATCAGTTTAATTGGTTTACACTGGCGACGGTTCTGATCAAAGTTCTTACATAATATAACTACGTTTTTTACTTTCGCGTCTATTAGACTATTTCGACCTAACTTATACAGTTTTTTTTTTTATATTCATTCAATGGTACCTTTGTTTTCTAACATATACGGTTATCTCTGACATGAAATTTCAATAGGCCGATGCTAAATGTCAGACAGAAACAATTTCACATACACAAAATTACGTGTTTGTATAATTACAAGTAATTCAGCAGTTAATTGACCACTTCTTCTTTTGCGATTTAATGCAGCTGTATTATTTTTATGAGGGTTTCATAAAACAGAGTTAATACACAACAGCGGCTCCCAGTGAACGAAATCAGTGAAGACTTTTCCTTACCCTTAGTTATATCAACGACGCTGGGTGGGTCATCGTCATGGAGGGTTTCTCTAAAACCGCCGTGGTTCGAAAGAAACAGCATACACACAGGATATATTCCTCTCGACGACGGCGTCAGAGGTACTTGGACGCACGCTCCGGAAAATTGTGTTCCGTTTACAAAGCGTTACAGTGTTACGGGTGTTATGGGTTAGACTCTAAACTCACATTAACTTTAGCTACTGAGCCGGACGAAGAATCGACATGGTCTCAAAGCATTGTGATAACACAACAGGAGTTTCAGGGTTAACAAGAACAAGGCAGTACGTAAAGTAGCGAAAAAAATCCTAGATAAAATTTCATTTTAAAAATAAAGTTATGATTAGAAAAATCGTTATTTCAAGGAGAGGGGCTATTTCAATCGATTTATTTTAAAGCTTAAATTTAGGGTATGTACACTTATAAGCCAAAAAAATGTGCAATTTAGACAGACACTCAATATTCGGTCGCTCAGAATAATCCGTGCATTTTCCTTACTTCTCGAAATCAAAAGTTTATTCTCTACCACCATTGTTAGTAAATTATTATTTTGAACTTTTGCAGATATTAAAAATACTTTACCAAAACAAAAATACTAAATTTTTTCTATCATTATTTTTAATCTAAAATATTATTATGTATAACAATTTTTACAAAATTACTATTTCACAGTTGCTCTATTTTTCATTTATTTAAGAATGTTTGACGTGAAATAAGAAAAATAGAAAGATATTTCAAAACTCAATCCATTCAAGTAAGTTTTCACACTTGAGATTTTTAATAGTCAGAAAGCAATAAAAGCATTTCTAAAATACATTTTGCACCCGATACTCGAATAAAGTTATAGAAAATTCAGAAGCAATGCCCGTTTAAACTCAATTTAATTCGCGTAGAAATGACGCAAACAAACTGAACCATTCCACGTATCGTCATAAAGGCTATTTTTATTGCTTACTGTTAACATAAAGTTTATCCAGACTTCATCCCCTAACGTCTAAATGCAATCCGAACGTAGTTGAACCAGGAATTATACCAGCATTTACTCTCAACGTTGCACTGAAGATATTTTCAAGAGCGGGCTGCAAAGTAAAACTTGAAATGTGGGATTATTTTTATTTAATACTGGCATTTCCACCCCCGCTTTCTATCGCTACGACCTACTTTCTGAACCGACGCCATTACGTAAAATGAGCCTAATATGTATAGAATAAATCAAAGAGAATAAATTTTTAACAATCTGTCTTATACTTACAATACAAGACTTTTGCATTTTGATTTACATAAAAGATAACAACGACGTTATAACAAATGCGGCCGCTGATACTAAACTTAAAAGACTGGTAACATAAATAATCTTAGTATAAATTAAAAACTGAGTAATCAAATATTATCGTAGAGTTTCTAACTAAAAGCCTTTAATTTAGGCTAACAAATGAAGACAAATCGTTAGAAATAATAATAACATAACTTAAATATTTACATATTTATGTGGCAGCTTTTTTAAGAAATTTTCTAGGAAAGAATCATCGGCAGCGTATTTCCGCCTTACGAAGTGCGAATAATAAATTATATAAACATAGATATTGATAGAATATTGAAGAACCATTTTCAAAATTCGAATTAATACTTATTAAAATTTATAGCTGTTTGTTGCTGTCTGTCCCCGCACATTTTGTGCTGCCAGAATATATGGGCCTGTCGTATTCCAATAGTTTCAGAGTGATCACTTATATAGGATGGTTTTAAATTGATGTAAACTTATTCTCCCATGAACATAAATAGTTATGTGCAATGTTAGCAATAATATATTGTTTTCGTATCAAGCTCATTTTCGTTTTAATGAACTCGTAAATAAGCACGACTGGAGTGAATTAAATCCGATACGGAAGCTCCAGAAACCATTTTATTCGCTTAAAATCATCATATGCACTTTACAGAACATTTTACGTGCTACCAGCGGTGAATTATCAGTTCATACACCTGTATAATATACGGTCCACTTCAAAAACACCGCATGGTGTTTTTATTCCTAAAAACAAGGTCGACCCAAGACACACAATAAATAAAAAAATAAGAACTTTATAAAATATACTTTGTTTTACAGGTAATTGAAACATGCAGCGATAGTCATCTTAGGTGTCGTCATATCACAAAAATAGTATTAATTAGAAAATTTTTGTGAAAGTGAATATGTGCTTAAATTTATCATTTCATTAATAGAGAAATTGTTGTTTCTTTAAACAAATACTTTTAGAAATGTTTTTATCAGAAGACGAAGTATATGACTCTTTGAACTTTAAAATATATGCTCAAATAATTATAAAAAATTTCAAAGTATAGATTTGCATAAATTATAATTTAGTTAAACGATAACTCAAAAGAAGATAATTAAATAAAATTATAATTGTTACAAAAGACTTTTTGATAGAACTTTTTCAGAAATATTTATCAAATTTGTTGAATTTTTAAATCTATTTTCCGGACTTAGAAATCAAATTAATTTGGATAAAAATTATTTCATAGCATAAAGAAAAAGGAACCGGGGTGAAATTTTTCTAAAATGAATTATTTCACTTCAATCTCATTTTTAAAACGCCCGTGTATTGAGCATAAAAGCTCCTGGAGAGCGACCTGTACGGAATTATTTTCTCTAAATGGATAATTTATATGCTGAACCCGTATCTTTTAGCGTCTACTCGTTTCACTTATTTCGATATTGGACCCCACTAATTTTGTTTACTTATTCATTAAAATGGAGAGCGATGGCGAACTGAAGGCGAAATGTTTCCTCTATTCGATTTTTATGGTAAACTGATTCAGTTTACGTAGAAGAAAAATGTAAAATTACTTTCAACGATCGGCAGAAGTTAAGTGCAACTTTATTTAAATCTAGCCATATTGCATTTTTAAAGTAAATTAGACGAAATGTTTCGTGATTCAAGGAACAAAATATTATTCATAATGATAGATTTGACTGGTTTTATTAGTACAAGCTTTATTCCACTAGGTGGACGGATTAACATGGTTATGATCGCTCATTGTGTCGATCTTTGGAGAGATCTAGACTTGCTGTGGGCCTCTATCGGCTGACATGTTGATGAAGCATTATTCATCATATGAAGAATTATTCATCATATAAAGAACTCTACTGGTGTAGTGGCAGTATACTATTGGTTAAGGTGTGAAGTTAGAAATAAGGTTAATTTAATATATATCCAAGATATTTTTTGTAAATTGTATCATTATTTTGCTTGCAGTTATAAAAAAGGTGTAAAAAATCGGGATGTCTTCACATTGAACCAGCACAGTAACTAAAGATTCGTTACCTTTCTCTGATGAAAAACATCTATCGCAACTTTGAAATGATTGTAGAGCAAACTCGGAACACACACGAAATGAAATGGATGTAATAAAGACGCAGGCTACCAGCCGGTACTCACCTTTGTTATTAAAATTTTTGGGGGAAGTGTGTCCAGCAATGGACGTCCTGCGGTTGAAATGATGATGATGATAACGATGATATGTTATGTTATTATACAGTAAATAACAAAAAGATTGTGTTTAAAAATTTTGCTTATTAGTCGCATTAGAAATAAACAGTGTCTAAAGACGTAACCGAGATTTTACGAATTAACGGTGCGGGTGCCAGGACCAACGCGTTCTAGGGAGAGTGACCAGATACAGTGCTCGGAGCTGTCGATCCGTAAGCAGGTTTAAAATAAAGGCTCCTTGGCGTTGGCATCTTGAACAAATTTTAAACTATATATAACATTATACCATCTCAAAAAGTTGTTTATCCAAAATCTGTTTATGCAGATAAAAATTAATTACTAAATATGTACCACAAAATTTGGGAACGGTTTTATAAATCGGTTATTTTAAATTTTTTTAAAGCAAAAGTTAGGTTTTTAGGAAGAGCAAAATAGCTAAATAAAGTTATATAAAAATATATGAATAAACCCATTAGAGTATAAAAACTTGTCTGTAGCTAGAACATTCGGCGTCAATCAAATGGTTCAAATCGAAAAAAAACGAGTAAAGTAAGATGAAATAAGACAATAAATATCGCACTGTAAAGCATTACAATAAACAGTGCGTACCAGCAGTAGAGGAGTTACTTGTGATCGTACGTCGCGGATTCGATCTAAAATTTTAAAAGCAATTTTTATTGACTGCTTAATCATCATACTAAAATATTTTATTTGAATTTTTGACCGTGATAAGCTATTCATTTTGACAATATGAAGACTGAAAGGGCAACTTGTAAACATAAATTTACACTAAGCATTTCGCATTTATTGAAGTTTTCTACTATACAAATATCATGCAATGGTATCAAAAGGCATATAGGATAAACATGAATAATACTGTTCATGAGCACTGCATACGATATCCTGCGATATTGCTGCAGATTTACAGACAGAATTCAACGACCTGCACGCCCCGGCGTGGTTTGACGGACTGCCGATTCGCATCCTGAATTATTCATTCAGTTACCCCGAAAACTTTACCAGCTTCTAACTGAGGAACTTCTTCCAATATCGCTTTGTTTAACGGTTTATGAAATTTTACTTCCGTCAAAATTTTACTATGTTTATAAAGTTATATTTATCAACTTCAGAATTTAGATTTAAAAATTCGTTAAATATTATAACTTAATTAAAACGTTATTTTAATTTTTTACCGTATTAAATTCCGTAGTTCATATAAATTGTCGGTGTTAGACAGGGAGATAATAAAAATGAATTATCAAAGAGAACAAGACAAAGCTAAGAGAATTATACCTTTAATCTAATTCACTAATAGACTGCAATGGGCGTTCTACTAAGTCGGGTTACTAATAAGTCAGCCGTCGGACACGTGCCTCCATGCTACATCCGTTACCCATTCGCCGACACACAAATCGGTTCGTTTGCGAAGACAAATGGCAGCCGTCTACCCGCCTGCATCTACATTCCATTTTCAAAAATTACTCGAAAAAGAGTTCCGAATCCAATATCGGCAGGCACTGGCACCACTTACAGCCGCCGTAATTTTTTTTCGTCGCTTCATCATACACGAATCAGACTTCCAATTTATGCATTGTAAGGATAGCTTCCTAATGGCATTAGGCAGGGGCGTGTTCCATGTTTTATGCGGCGCGGTTGAAAAGTGATATGTCATCGATATTTGACATTGCATTGTTAGCGTTCTTTAAGCGTGTCACCCTATGCTGTGGAAGTATTCACCTTTTTGTTTAATAACAATAGAATTTTGTACACCGCGACGCATGCTATGTCCATTGTTTGATTAGCGATCGGCACCCATCGCGTTTTGGAGGAATCCAGTCTGTGATATTTAACGCCGACGGTGGCATCGCAAAGCACTTCGTCAGAGCCTGTTTAGAATCTAAATCACGGCATTAAGTTTGTAATTAAGATGAATATAGATGATAAGAGTTTCAAACAACGTGGTAGCACAGTCACCCCGTCCGGAATTTATTAATGATCAAAAAACTAAGAGAGCGGCCTTTGAAGACGAAAGGCGGAGTTAATAATCCTCTAGCGATAGTTCTTGTCTTTTCACTCATTAATTTTTTTTTCATTTTCGTTAGCTAAGCTATTGTAAATTGATTGTTTTGAATTCAGAAATAAATTTTTCTGTAAATTTTTCCTATTATTTTATGTGAACCTTGTGAACAGTATAAGGAGGATTATATCTCAATAAATTAGGACAACCGCTCATATATAATGATAAAAGAACAACAATGGCACGAAAAAGAGGTAGTCACTACAACATATTACTCGAGTATATTGTTCTTATAAAGTTTTACTGATGACTTAGCCGTTGATTAGTTTTATTAATTGAAACAACATATTTAATAAAAACATAATCTCAAACTTTCGCTTATATAAAATGAACTTTTTTTGTAAGGGAATCGTTTAGCACGAGAAAAGAACGAAAAAATCATTATAGTCTCGTTGATTGTCGACATTTTGTTATGGATAACAGCGTACATGGACATAAATTGATACATTGGCGATCTTAATTTTAGATATCAGGCACTTAGGTAAATAAAAAACGATTGTTAGTACTACTTATTTTTATTTTATAGTTTACTCCGTGTCATATCAAAGAAACTATCGTTGCTTTCCCATGAGTACATCCTTGATATAAGGCAACAGAGAATCCAAGAAACTTTCAAGACAAATTCTAAGAACAAAATTAGTACACGACAGACGCGTTTAAACTTCTCAGCCAATATATCTGTATTCCCGAATGAGATTGCAATAGAACCTTACCATCCACGAGCATTTCTTAGGGAATAGAGAATTTAAATTGAGCACCGCACAGTCATCTCAATAAGCGGCTTGGCTCTCAACGCTCGTTGTAAATTCGACGCCAATTGTTTGTTTTCCACGCAAAACGCTCCCCGTTTTGGAATTAAAAAAATATAAGTTGGATTATTATGGATGCGGCTAGAAGTAATTTTACTATTTATCTTGTGATAAATACCGGCCGTTTAAGAAATGTCGGTGATTTGTAAAGCTTATGTAAAGTAATTCAATTCGACAGACATAGGCCTTGCCCAGAGACTTCCACCGGTAATTCATTAGTATAAATTGACATAATCCAAAGAAAAAAATAACGTTTTTTTAATAAAAGCCTCAATAGGTCACGAAAAAGTTTTTGTTGTATTGCTATGCTTTTGTCTATTTTTTTTTCAGACTTTCTCGACTATAAATTCCGTGTACGCTTTCTCCCTTTCTCTCCACTTTTCAGTTTTGAGCAGTAAGGGTCCAGTAGTTCCCCTCCATCTTCACGACGTCAAGGCTTCCTCATATTTGTGGCCTTCCTCGTGGTGTTTTTTAATCCCACAGTCTTCATTCTAGTGTAAGAAAAGGACCAATATTTAGCCACTTCCGCACATGCAGTGGTAGTCGTGCAACAAAGTACACTGCCCGACAGTTCGGTGATAAATGCGTATGCGGCAAACAATGCGAATTACACAACTGCCACCGTCAAATCACACTTGTTGTGTGATTTGACGGTGGTGATTTATCAGCAGGCTGGCGGGCGGTGCACTTTGTTGCACGACTACCACTGCATTTGCGGAAGTGGCTAAATATTGGTCTTTTTCTTACTTAGGATGGACTTCGGCAAAGTAACGCCTGATTCCATTAAATATTCATTCTAAAAATCACCATTGGATCACCGTTAGTGCCATTCCTATTTGTATTATATATAATACAAATAAGAATATATATAATAAAGATATATATATATATATATATATATATATATATATATATATATATATATATATATATATTATATAAACGTACGTATTTAAGCAGTTAATAAATATTATATTTATATGTACATGTATAACAAAATATTTGAAAAAAACTAACGTTTATTACCGTAAAGTTATTAACGGTAACGTATTTATATATATATTTGTGTAAGTTTATCTGTAAAAATAATGCGCAGATAATGCATGAAGTTTATTAAAAAAAAAGGTCTCATCAATATTTTCTCAATGTCAAACAAATTCGTACACTAGACTGTCGGATACAGTTCGTAAATCTTAACTTTTGTCGGCAATCTTGGTGTATAAAATTGTTTTAGAGTTGGAACACAACATGTAGGCACATCGAAACCAATCTGTAGGTATCGGACGCAGTGATTCTCAAAACGCACCGCTCTGATTTATATGTCTGGCTCTAGGATACTTGTTACGTTACTTGGCGGAAATGTCTTGCAATCTTTGGAGGAAATAACTTTTATTTATAAGTTCAATTCTGCGTTCAAAAAGTTTTTATACAATAAACTAATCAAAAGAGTAAACAGTTCGAAATTACTTGCAAAGTATGTTTAACATAGTAATGTAAATTGTACTAAACAAAATTTTAAAATTAAAATTTATACTTATTTTATGCTATAATTAAAATGACAATATGCTATTTATTTATTTCGAGTATTTAGTTGCCGGCAATACTATACATTTTTAGCCCATGTTACAGTCATCCGTGTCCTCCTCTTTAACCAGAAAAAGTATAGAATCAGTGATATGCAATGATAAAAATGCACAATGCAATTATTTAAATGTGCAAGGTTAGGTATAAAAAACAAACACTTAATATTTAATATAAAAATTCTATTAACGTTACCACAATACAATTAGTGTTTATTAATATTAATTAAAATGTTAATATTATTTATTGATGAATTAATACTCATTTTAATACATCAATACAGTAGATAGAGCAAGTAATTATATCGACTTAAAATTCGAAAACCTAGTAAATTAAACTTTGTCCTGATTATTTTTTAACATTATAAAAATGAGAGAATTTTCCTGCTTTAAATTATGTAGCTTCCAGATCTACGATAAAATATCATATCATATCATATATATAGATAAACATTCAGGTCTTTATTGACAACTTTCTTTTATTGTGTCAATATAAAATATATATATAGGCAAAATTTATAATTGGCTGTCTTAACGCAAACGGCGATTTCTATCAGACAGTTTGAATGTATATATTTAGTAAGAAAAATACAGCCGATGGCCAACAATATTAGAAAAAGTTGAAAATATTAAATGCGTTAAAAATATATTAAAATACAAATTACTGTATGCAGTGCTTGTAGAAAAATAACACAGTTTATAAAAATTAAAATGATTTTGTCTGTAAAAAGAAACAAGCAATTTGCTCCACGCGTTTCTATGGTTTTTAGAAAAAAAAGCAATATTTAAATAAATGATCATAGTAATTTTAAATTTACTACATCTGTGATCGCCAGTCGTCGCCACCAGGGTAAAGAATTATAAAAACGTATTTTTTAAGTTCTTTTATTAACTTAGTTATCGATTTTATTGCAATGTAATGAAATTTAAAGTAGTTTAAAATGCGTAAAAGAGTGTTAATAAAATAGGCGTTTTACAGAATTTAAATTAAAAACATCCATTTACGGACAATTGTGCCCGCACAAATTGCGACGGCCATGCGGGCTCAGAGTTATTGACAGCTTATGTCTATTTAAGTAACTATTAAAGCAGTATAATCCAGCAGTAAATCTTTGTTAACACGCTTTACGCTATTGGTTTTTCAATGATATTTATTATGCGTGCTGTTTACGCTCTTTAATTTAAATTATGTCTTCGATTTTATAACCAACGATTCTTTATCGATATTATCTAAGACCAAAATGTTTATATCATTCACCGTTACCCTATTTGCTGTAATTTTAACGCCTCACTAAATTAAATCTGACTTAAGAAAATGTACTATATAACAGTGAGAGTTCTTCGAGAGATTGACAAAAATATTCAGTACAGTTTCGGTTATAAAAACTTTGTTACAAGAAATAAAATATTTCTTGTGTTATACTAGATTTTCGAAACGTCTTTAATATACGAATACAGATCTCATTGACAAGCTCACTGTTGCTCAATTAGGCATGGCTATGACTGTGCCCGGGACTTCTCAACAAGATCTAATCAGCAATGAAAAGATCTGACATAACCCAACGGATTGTCAAGTTAAAGAAGCAGAGGGTAGGACAAATAGCTTATAGAACCTTCAGGGTCTGGAGTGAAGATTGCAGACCAGCAACTGCAGTGAAGGACCTTTATCCACTAATTAGACAAACGCCCAAATAAGGGTAATCAGAAGACCTTAGACGCAGGCTGCTTTTATCCCATTTTATTGGAAATCTAAACGAGATGTATGTGTAGCAGTGGCTATCCCATGGTTCAAATAATAAATTAGAAAATCATGAATTTTTGATTTTCGTATACTTACATATCAAAAACTTCGCACTGTAACCAACTTTTTCGAGTGTCTCCCTGCAGAGAGATATATAATTTCTACCTATAGAATACTAATATTTCAATATAGCGAAGAAATTAACAATTGAAAATAAATTTTCTACTAGTTAAAATAAGCAATGTTTATGTAATAATAATCTTTTGTAACTTTTGTGATCCTAAGTCGCAGATTCGATTCTAGAATGAAAAAAATAGAGATTATTACTAGCAAATTAAATTCAATCTTATGTTCATATTTTATATTTTGTTCTGTGGAAGAATTAAACATAATCTAGTCTCAACCTAACCTATTATCAGACAGTTTCCCTTCAATGACTATTTTAATTATTAATAACAATTTATTCAACTTAGCGGGAATGGCTTACTTCGTACATATGAATTCGGGTAGTCGCACACTTTGAGTAAATTATCTAACAAAGCTCCTAATTACAAACAGTTAGCAACTTATAAAGGAAGCTAATGGAAGCTAAGTCTAAAGGAAGCAAATGGCTTAAAAACCTGCAAATATAACTTCAAAAAATCCGCACAATGCCGCGTGGATTTCGCTTGATACCATAACACGACTAGAAAAAAATATGACTAAGAAAGACTCATTATCATATATACATGGTTATCTTATAAGATGTATTATAGTTTTCTTAGTGAATTCGCTGTACAGAGGACGCAAGTGATCATTTGTAATGCGTCACGTTAATTTGCTTATCGCGTCGCAGTCGTGCCGTGTGGTGCAGCGGTTTGGCAACGCACCAACGTCGGGTGTCGGATATAGTCACTTGGTACTTTCGATACTTATCTCCATTATTTATTTTCGATGTGTATCTGAGAACTTTAAGCAAACCGTCCGCTAATGGCGCATTGCTGAAACTACCGTCACAAAAGACGTATGAATACTCTGTTTTATTTTTCAACGTACCTATTCAAAACCAAAATAAACAGTGAAGTCAAAACTAAAACTATTTTCAGTGTAACAAAAATTTATTTAAATTACATTACATTCGAAAAATACATAATAGGTTATTGATTATAGATATAGAAGTTTTAAAGGGGGTAAAAGCATAGTTAATTTTCTGTCGATTAATGTGTGGTGAACCTTATCCAGAATCCAATGGTTTCAGGAATAATAAAAAACATAATGATGTATGCTAAGACAAATTATTTACAAAATAGGGAATACTAAATGGTATACATAAAATTAATTATTGTTTACTATCTATCCCTGCATATTTTGTACTGTCAGGAGTTAAAGGCCTGACGCTTTCCTAAAAAAAGAAATGAATTTATATAACATATTTCAGAGTAATCTCTTTATAAAGGTGATTGGAATGTGTTGAAATACCTTAAAAGCTTTTTAGTGATAATAAACTTATATTTGGTGTCATAACATACATTCAACCGTTTCTTTAAAGCTCACACACCTATAACGTATGACCCTGAATAAGAAATATAAAAAAATAATAAGTGAAGCAAAAACAAAAGGACTTAAACGCTATGATTCCCCTGACATTTACCCGCACCCTTCCATCAATGCTCAAAGTGCATTTGAAACGGATCCGTCACGGTGTCAATACGACATTTTTGTATAATCTATAATTGAGTGATGTACTTGATTCAAATGATTATCGATAGAAAAAAAACTTTGTACGTTTATATTCATATTTTTCGAGAATTTTACGCAGCAGTCGAATCCAAACATGTAATATATGATATACAGGTTAAATGGTGTAAAAAAGTTTTAAAGCTTTTACATCTATTTCCTATTACTCTGTATAAAGTAATCACTGTATAAACTAATCTTAAATACGTTATATCCACTTTTTTTTCAAAACTTCTGGAAGTGCAAAATCTACAGGAAGATATAGTAAATAATAATTATTTTTAAAAAGTTAATTTGATAATATTTTCACTTACTATAGTATCATTATGTTATTTATTATTTCTGATCGCTTTGATTTTTGGATAACATATACATTAATTGGCTTTTACACGTATAACCAATCTCCTTGTATTTAGTAACAAATTATTTATTATGAAATAATTTTCAAGTACTATACGTACCTAAATATATTAAGAAATCTTACGTAAAAAAGTTTTACCATTATAAAAATTATTCATTGCTAGTACACAGATTTTCCGAGTTGCAATAAACATTTGTAATGAAGGTACATATTAAAACATTAGGAAGCGTGTATTTTAGTTATGAAGGTAATAAAACTTTTTCCTCGCATATTTTTACAAATAAATAGAAAAATACTGACTGTTGCGTGTCGCTATTTCCACGAGCAATACAGACTCAGGCCTGGAAAGTACTAGAATAATGGAAATTCCTGCTTGACAACACGCGAAGCCTGAAAAAGTTTCTATGTAACTTATAAATCACTAATGCTGATTTCACATTAAGATATTACGTAAAAAAAATAATTTCAAAAATTATTTGATAATAATTGCAAGGTATTTTTGATAAAAATGCTATAATCAAAATTTAATGATTTTTTTATTACACGTTAAAAGACCTATTGAAAATGTTCTATTTTTATAGATTCATTAAAAACTATCAGCAAAAAAAATTATATTTTATAAGGCAGATGTTCTCAACATTACTAATTTTCTGAAAATTTTTCATTCTTTCTAATATGACTTCACAACTTAAGTTATGTTTGAACATTTCATACTTAATTTACAGTAATTGTCGTTGCACAAATATAACAATATTGATTAACAAACATATAAACAAATGAACTAAACAACCCACTCTATTAATCTGATATATCTATAACCATTAATATATATACAAGAGCTAATTCCGACCAAAAATATGTCGTTTGCATGAAGATAGTTTAAGGTAATATTTGCATACAATTAAATTTAAAATAAATGAAATTAAAAAGTCGTCTTTTCAGCCCACAGACGGCTAATAAAAGAGATAAATCTTCTTCAAAAATATTTATGGTGGCATATACTATAATCGCCACACTTGGCTGGCGCGTAGGCGATTGCATTATGGTATTATTGTACGCAAAAGACACAGTTGCCCATTCTCTGGAAATTTGTTGGTGAACAATGATAATCCTTTATAATTAATGCACATAGCAACCTACGATTGCAAGTCTCAGTCCTCTACCGCTGAGTTACCAGTACTCATGTCGG
This sequence comes from Battus philenor, assembly GCF_028537555.1. Classification (NCBI taxonomy): domain Eukaryota; kingdom Metazoa; phylum Arthropoda; class Insecta; order Lepidoptera; family Papilionidae; genus Battus; species Battus philenor. The sequence goes on from NW_027181676.1 coordinate 6,007,855, forward strand.
GAATTAAATACAAAAGTAATTATAACAGACAAAATGAGAAAATCTTGAGATTCGTTTCATCTTTGTTATCGATTATACTCCAGATACATCACTATTAGCGATGTGTAGTTTTAACGACAACGCTCTCTTTAATTTGATTTGTTAACTCGTCTGCAAGAAGAATTAGAGTATATCTAAGGTCAGTAGTTAGATTTAAAACGTTTAATTCATTAGATTTTGATGCTATCATACGACAGTGAATTTAATTTGAAGAGAACTTTTTATACAAGATAAAACTTACAATATATATATTTTGAATTACTATTACCTTTTTGATACCTTATTTTATTTGTTTATTACACCGATTAGCTTAACATTAAATTATCAACTTGTTACGTATTTTCAACATACATTCGTATACGGTCAAAGTACAGAGCTTTTCAAAAACATTATTTTCCGACACATATAAATATCATTGAAGTATGTCTACAACAGTACTACAAAAGTTACACTTTCACCAAAATAAAATTTTGTTTCTAACCATATTTACTGGTCGTATATTTTATAAATTTCTGTTGTTAATTAGCGATCGCGACCATGCGATTATTTAAATATATTATATTAACACCATTGGATTATTTTTATCGATGTTTAATGCAGAGTATACAAAGCCGGTTAGTGACGTCATTAACGAAATAAACCCACCATTTCGCAAAAGATTCGACAAAAGTACTGGCATGGTCGTTGTGAACATTGGTATAAACTTTGACTTTCCGCGACTGTTAAAAATTGCATTATTTTTAAATGGATTCTTTTTCCTAATTTTCTTAGTTCAATGTATAGGAACAGCTTTGGATAATTAATTTCAAATACTCGTCATTATCATATGCATATAGCTGTAAGTTATTTTGTATATGAAACGTTTTTAATTTATGTTAAACACTTTTATAGCAAAAATGTTTTAATAATATTAATAAATTTAAGAAATTTAAGAAATATGTAATAAACTTGTGATTGAAAAATTTTCTCACTTAAAAAGTTAGGTAACTAAAATAAGTTTCTTACAATTAATATATATTATTGTAACAAAAAATATTTAGTTCAAAGACTAAGGAATCAGTTGGTGTCACTTAACGGAACACGACAACAAACAATCGCATATGTTACACGAGGTAGCAGAATATATCAAAACAGAGTAGGCGCCGGTAACATACGACTGCCGCGTTAATATATTTATGGCGGACGTCAACCAGGTAATGGCATGAAAACACCACAAAGAATGTTCCTTAAAGTAATAACTTCGTAAAAGAAAACACAAATGAAAATAATACGATAGAGGGTTGCTCCCTTGTTCGAGAGCAGCTTCGTGAATAAAGTACAAGGCTGCCGAATTCCGGTGCAGTTATTTCATCTCTAACATAAACTGTGTCGTAACATTTCCTCTATTACATTAACTTTAACAAACAAAATGTGATTCAAAAACTATTCGTGAATTTTTTATTTTTGTTTGCTTTTAAACTGAAGCAACTAATATTCATAGTTTAGTTTTTAATTAAACAATAGATAAATTGTAAATCATAAAAATTTTACTCCTCTTAATTTACGGATATTTTATATGAAATGTAACGTTGCATAATAACTAATATATCGATCGTTCTAGATAGAAAGCGTTGCTGGAGTTTCTTCTGTCACTTTCTGCCAACGCTTTCCGGAGTAATATAAGCCAAACAATAGCAACTGAACAAGACGAGGTTCCTCCCTCTCAAATGCGCTTGAGTCAGAATACTAAACGCGTTAAATGTCCCTGCAGTAACTTCTCGAGGGTTCTAACCTAGCACGGCAGCTCTGCAATCTGTTAATATTGCATGTGATGTAACGGCGCCTTCCGAGGTTCCCAAGGAAGCCCTCGAGGAAGTTACTTAAATGAGGTTAAAGTTAATCGCCTTCCATGACCAGCCCACTCAAGTCCGTGCAAATCTTTATATGCCAATAAGGCATCAATGTAGATCCAGTTCGAAAAAAAAGTTATTACGAATCTTCTACCTTTGAATGATTTCTTTTTTATTTTATATTATGAGTAACTAGCCTAACTTCACTTTTTTAACTGAACATTTAAGCTTGTTTGTAGCCTTACAACTATTTTAACTTTCATCATCATTTCAGTCGTAAGACATTTACTGCTTACACTTGCCTTCCCTACAAATTTCAATAGGATCGTTTCAAAGCGGCTTGCATTCAGCGTTTTCTGACAACCTTTACACTTTACGTATAAGCTCTTCTTCTTTTCAGCTCATGGACGCCTTTTCAAGGTATGGGCCTCGCCAAAGGCGACTGGTGACTGGTCTCGTACTGCTCGAATCCAGATATTTCCCGTGGCCTTAACGTTTTGTCGGTCCTCCTAATGTGGGCCTAGCAACGCCGCGTGTTCGCCACTCGAGAATCTTTCGGCCTCAACAGCCATCAGTTGTACGAGCGGGCTACAACCATTGATATTTCAGAGGAGCAATTCTTTGAGTTACGACGGTGACCTTGTTTCTTTTGCTAATCTCCTCATTTCTAAATCGATACATTTATTAAAATATTTTATTTAATGGACCAATAAATTAGTTTCTAATACCTGAACTATAATAGAAAACGCTACAAATATTTAAACTAATAGTAATAAATATTTATAATATGACTTAGCAAAAAGAAATTTATGTATATGAATTTTTACTGGTATTATGCTCCTTTGTCTTTTAAAGTATTTATACTTTAGTGTTCACCACATGACGGTTGAGCAAACTAAAACTATCCCGAAAGTAAAGTCATATTTAACTTTTATGAATTCGCATAAAATATAAATGATGTAGTTGTTTTTTTGATAATTACATTTATAAGAGTTAAGACAGAAACTAAAGAAACTTGTACTGGCGATCTAATCTTTATAGTTCTTTTGCGCTCAACTACAAACATTCTTCATTACTTATCTTCACACGCATCGATACACAACATTTATTACACTACGAAAAACAATGTTATATTTGCCGACGCCAAAAATTATTATTTATCTTATATGAACATAACTAAGATCATTTTTACTGTTTCTTTTCATTTTGCATCGCAAATATGCGTTTGCACTGGTACGTGTAAGTCATTCTACCACTACCTCCAAATAAGGAGTAGGGATACGATGTATTGCAATCGGTAATCTCAATGCGTTTTGCCGATATCGTTGCCGTGACGCCCCTCTTTATGAATAATATGTCACAACAGCAGCCTCTTATCTATATAGAGGGAAACTTTTACACATTCAAGGGCGAAAAACTGATTCTTTTCGAACTAACCGCCCGCACCGAACAAATGCATAGGTAAATAAATAGATATATTTATACGCCTTTTTAGAAACATACAGACAAGCTCTGTCTGCTGTAAGTTCAAATTACTTTAAAATTAAATGCCCATAATATAATAAATAATGTAACAGTCGGTCTATGAGCTATCTTTTCTAGACAGACATGGGCAGGTATCGCTACTTCAAACAACTGAAAAACTGAGTGTAGCTAATAATGTATTCAATATTCATTCATAAACACACCCACACACACACGAATGCATAAATTACCAACAAATTCTGATTTTATATGTATCATTTAATTATGTTTCACTGCTTATGTAACTGCCTGCTAACTGATACAGTCGCCAACGAGATACCTATTGGAAATAAATAATTGATTAATTATAATTTTAAACAAGTAAATAAAATGATAATGGGAGCTCCAAACTATTGGCAACTTTAATAAAAATTACATCACAATATACACAAATTATACAAAAAAAAATATTTACAATAAATGTAAGAAAATTTATTACAAATTCTTCAACTTTTAAATACTATTACATAATGTACGAGCACACTTTAAAAAAAAATTAAATAGTTATGGAAGAATTCCACTTAAAATTTAAAAATCAATTTATGACACTTGTTTAATTTATCTTTACTTGTGTAGGCTTTACAGCTTGGTAAAAACTTTCTGTTAATAATTTATTAATTTTAAGTTGATTGTAACCCTTTAGTTTTGTTATTCGTTTTGTAATGTTAGTACTACTTCTTCAAAGTCATGAAATTCAAGTCAATTAACTAACTTTGGTTTTTAGTGGAATGTGTTGTTTTTAATTCCCCTAATTTTTACAGTTACCCCTTCGAACATAAACTAAATTATAACTTTATACTAAAATTTCGCGGTAAAAAAGGGGCGCTGTGCTCGTGTAGATTGAAGCAAGTCCTAATCTGAATTTTGCATTAACGGCTTCTCATTTGTCACCCAAAAGTATCAAGATCAATCACAGTTGAATAGTTAAAAAAAATTAGTATTTATCTGCAGTTTTAAACCATTGTACAATTTATAATTATAGAGTATTCAATGTGATGAATAAACAATAACAACATTACACATAACACTCGTAATATTCTATTTGTATCTAACATAATTCTATTTTATTGCTGTCTGGAATTATTTAAAACAAAAACAAAATTTAAACGTAAACAAATACATGATGAAATCACAATAGAAAGTAAAAGAAGAACAAAAGCAGGATTTATATAATGAAATCTTAATCCTAGTACAAAGTCGCGGACCACGGGCAGTAATATTTCCAAATAACCGAGGACACGTTTCGCATATTACGGCGTATTTAAATGAACATTCTCTCCCCAAGGCATAAAAAAACGCGGGTACAAATACTTGTATTATTTTTGTGGGGGTGATTCTTTAGGGGTAGGAAGACGCCAATGTTTTGCCTCGATGCGCGCACAAAAAATGCATGGGTTCAACGCAATATTTTAATATTAACTGTATTATAGGGTGCAGCGATGCATCCGGGGGATTGTAATGAAGAATGCCTGTAGTTATGTGCGTAGAGCCCTCGTTATGGACGATGGAATGCACTGCGAGGATATTAAGACGAACCGCCGATACAAGACCCGTATTTTTTTCTTTTTATCTGTGGACGTAATTTTCCATCAATACATGGATTCACCGTGAGAGTGCCGCGTCCATTGCTTTCTATAGAGAATCGCTGGGTACGGTTTCCGGAATCGACAAATTACATAGCGAGTTTAGGGGAGCATCCTTGCTATTCTTTGGCGTTCACATTCATTGACTCTTCTCCCTATATAACCCAATTTTGACTGTTCCTACCAACGATGCTTTGGAAGCCTGTTCCAAAAATTAGTTGAATTCATCCGGTTATACAGAGATTTTGTTATTTTAACTTTCACTCCTACCCCACCACATATGAATTCACTTAAAAATTTATTCCTACTTTGTTCACTTGTTCACCTTAGTTGTGTCATTTTTGGGTTTTTCGTTTACCAGGGAACAGTTAATTCTACCTAATTTGTTGTCGATAAGATTTTTAACTAGCCTTATTTAATTATTTTAGATAAAGTAAAGAACCTTTTAGCATTAAGTCGATAATTTGAGTTTAAATACAGGATAACATAGTTATATCAACTAACAAAAAAAACATAGTTTTTTATAATAAAAGATCTACATTTCTACAATGATGTCACCCACATAAAAAAAAACGTCAGTCTCACGCCACCGCTACATCCTGTGAGGGTAACATCGGTTTGCACTCGTTGATATTGGGCTAATATTCGGCTTATCCCTGCTTTATTAAAAAACTAAGCTATTTATATATCTATACATGGCCCCTTGTCAACGAGAAAACTCCCTACGGACTAATTTTGTTAAAACATTTCGCCTATCAATATATAGAGCAGTCTTTAGAAAAAAAACGATAGGGCGCCCGCTGTAAACTAAAAGGCTGAACATTGAAAATGTTTTTCTTTTATTAGTCGCATACGTAAATGTGCGCATTGAAACGAATTTGTATTGAAGTGACTGTACGGACTATACAGAGCTGCAAATAGTTGCATTCAGCTTTGTACAAAGTAAGCGAATTCCGCTTTAAAGTCGTCCTATATCGCTTTTAATTTCATTCGAAAATGAAAATTGAGAACTGAATTCAACTGTTCTATTGATTAAAATTAAAAGCTTGTAAATAAATTAGGATAATGCGTACTGGTAAAAGCGTGCGATAAGATACTTATATTTAATTTAATCAAAAATTAATTCAGAAGTATGTATTGTTTATATAGGAAAAAAATCAGACCAGTTTCTTAATTTTAGGTCGAAAAAAAACGAAATCTATAAATTAAATTTTGTAAGTTATTTTTTAGATTTGCAAGCCCACAAGGTGGACAGACGATCGTGTTAAAGTCGTTTTAAGACCTTGGATATGGGCCGCTTGTTATATGTCCTATTGTAAATCTGCAAAAGAAGCCTGTGTGTTGTGCCTGTGTTGTACCTATGGAAGTGTTTTTGTTAAAATAATAACAATCAATTTATAGAAAAAGAACGGTCATTTTCGGTTAGTTACTATTATTAATAGTATACTTAGTATACAATTTTTTAAATATATTAGTAAAAGATTAAATCATGTCACTTCCTGATCCTTGATTTAAAGTATGAAATAAACCGTTTGTTGGTCTATTGAAAGATTTAATTTATTAGATTTACAAACAGTTAATATCTTGTCATGCCTAATACAACGATATAATTAAAGAAATATATTTTTATACAAAAAAATAATAACATAGTTTATTTGATTCACTAATGTTGAACCGAAAATTTAACATTTTAAAATCGTTTTTAAACTAAAAACATATATAACATACGTATATATTTTTTTCTAAAACTTCTTAATATATGATATGCTCAATGGGTCCAAAACATGACAGCCAGTGTCAGATAAAATTAACCAAAAAAAAAGTTATTCACAACTTTTTTTACATTTAATCGAAAAGATAAGATAATACATAGTTCCTATTAAAACATGAACTGTTACTTCAACTATCCCCTTACACTGTGAAATGATAGTTTAAAAAGCAATTTTCATGAAAATAAAATCATTTCACAAACCACTTAGCTACGTCGTACATTAGCTTGAGAAGGTTAAAGTTTAAAAGTATTTTTTATAGTCTAGCAATTGGCTGAGTGAGATAAAAACACGACGTCCAATGTTGAGACAGACAGTTTACTACTTTATTTTTGTAGAAATTTCGCCTTCACTTTTATGTATTAGATTAGGTTTTACAGTTGCTACATGTAGTTTTGATTTTGTTTGAAAAGACATTCTTTTACGGGATTTATTGTTATCGTTTCAGTTTCGATTAATGAGACTGGGGAATAAAACATTATTTTATTATAATCGATATCATTATTGCATTTCAGTTGTTTTCAAAACAAATTGTATTGGCGATCATAAACGAATAAGCAAATTGATCACAAAGCTTTGCTACAAATTGCAAAAAAACATTTTATTATTGACTAAATCATATATTTATATATTCTATATTCATCATTATTTATATTTCAGTAGTGGACTACTAATAGATATTCGCCTTCTCAATATATCCAATGGGATAGATTATATATTATATATACTCAATTTTAAATATCCTGTAGCGCTTGGCCTAAGTCTTTTATGATATAGATATTAAAAATACTGGACTATATTCTATTTGGTTTCCTGGTTGGGAGAGTGCCGTTCCATGAAGTGACATATCGCAAGGGCTCTCGAGAAAGGACCTTGGATGGAGGTTTCAATACCAGCATAACATAGCGACTCAAGGTCAAATTTTGACTTGTTTGATTGGTAAGACCTGAGTTCCATAAGTACCATTTTAGAAAGCTTTAGCGCTTGAAGAACCAGTGACGGAAGAATCTCTCCTAACTTGCTATTTATGTTTAATTATGTCATATCACATGGTGTTATTGACGTAACATGTTTTATTTTAAGCATCAATGGACTGTTGATCTATAAAGAACAATTTAAAACAAAAATTCACCATTTTATACTCATGTATTTTAGTGCAAAACCATAAAAACAAATAAAATAATTTGTCTTTTAATCTAACTGTACAATAAAAATAACCGTAAAGCTATTAATGGCACATGCGACATTATTTCATGGCGAGCGGCTCTCGACTAGACAATGAACCTCCAGAACGTAATAACAGATAAAAAAGCACAAAAATACATAATGTGCAACATAAAATTCCTCTGCTTTTATTGCGATAGCAGTTTGCGGTGTCGCGATATCCCTATCTGATGTCTATAAATAAATGTTTAAGCAATTTTATGCACATTCACGTCGCGAATGTTTGAACAGTCGGTCGTTGTTTTGGGAAATGATTTTGCGATAATTGATTTTATATTTTATTCATCAATGTTGATGAGAAAATCAGACCCAAAACTGCCGAGCATTTATCGATGTACAAACCATTAGATCAATCAAAAAAGGCTGTACGCCTAATTACTAGGTATTATAGTTAGTGATATAATTATCACTAACTATAATAGCTTTAGATTCACTGTTATGGTGCGACCAAAACCGCTATGGCGCGCCTTAGGAAAGCGGGACGAGGTGGAGGCTAAAGAAAAAAATAGCATCAGCACCGCGTAATGTTGGCGGCGGGCTCACGATGCGGAGCGACCATTACTCTCCCTGTCTCGCCGCGTGCATACCTGAGGCGCGGTACAGCAGTTTCGGTAGCACTAGTGACTAAATAGTCATGGTGTCTTGTTTCGATAACTCTGATTTACAAAGATTTCTTTTATTTTTATGTCACTCTGGATATAGACGTGCTGAACTGGCCTGTTGGTAAGAAGTAGACTCTATTTTTATTTGATTCCTGTCAAATTCTGTATGCCCGTTAGCATTTAATGTTTCATAGTTTGAGGTGACATATCGTTGAAGACGCTAGCTTCGTTTTTTCCTCGGTTTGAATCTATACTATCCCTTATTGGCATTTACTATTTTTGCGGGTTTGAAAGGGCAGAGCGCGAAAAGCGCTTATAACTTAACCTTCATTACGTAACTTGGTTTGAGCGCATCCTCTGAAATTTCGGTTTAGACCATTACGTTACATGCAATATATTTCATTAAGTTTTCTTTATTACTACTTTTTTTAAAAAATGACGTAAACCCTTCGGACAATTGTATGTTTTATAATAAGGCAAGATTAAACTAATATTTTTACGAATAACACATAGAGTAATGCAAGACATCATTATTAAGCTTTTATTATTGTATTATATAATAACCCTATTTTATTATGACACTGTTTCGTGTTTTCCTGTTACATAATTACTGCAGACATAACTGTGACAATCGTCAATTTCACAAGCGAGTGAAACAAACATAATTTGTGGTGGAAATTTTTTTCAAATGAACGCCGAAAATATCACATCAAACAAAATTAGTCAAGTACGTGCGAACGAAACGTGTCACGCCAAATGCGTCTTGTTAACACGTCAACGTGTTCTTCCAACGTAAAATAATTAAATGACCAGAAATCATTACGTGATTCAATGAGTTTTATGTTAAGGATGTCAAAAAGATAGCTGATTTTTTGTCTTCGTAAATGATCCGGGAATATAGATATAATAAAAGTTAATAAATAATGAATGCTGCTTGGATCTTATAGTGCGAGTCTACTCAGTATTTGGTAATATAATATCCTGTACATGAGATAAAGAAGATAAGAAAAGAGATGGGAATTTTACGGAAACGTCATAAACTCGCCGTATAAGATCCATGTCCAACTTTGTAAGAAATATGATGAACGTGATCAGAAATGTGATTCTGGTGAAGAATGCTGCAAATGATAGTATCCAATAGTTAAAAAACAAGCAACGTCTTGTTGTTTAATGTGTGTTATTGTCAGGTCATTTGTAATTTTTTAAACTATTATGGTCCATTTGGAATCCACGCAGCTTTAAGATAAAAGGTGCCATTAGAATGATGGATGCCAAAGAGAAGCTCAATCAGATTCTAATTTGTCTCAAAGCTCTTGTGACATTTTAGTAAACTGTTAGTCACTGTAACTTGGACAACAATGAAACAAATTATACGAAGTATTTAAAGTGTTTTGTATTGTAAATACCATTTCCAGGTGAATTATGACTTACGTTAGTTAAGAGCATTTTCATCAATTAAAGAAACTATTTGGAATGACTAAAGTAAATTTTGATTCATATATACAGAATTATTTAAGATAAAAGTTAAGGATAACATCTCACGCACATTAAATATTCATTTCACCGGTACTTTTAATATTTGTGCCTACACTGTTTTAGTACCTTTCTCAAGAAAATGGTATATTCGTTGAGTACTTTTAAAACAACGAAAAGGCTCCTAGCCCTCGGAATTTAACTCCCTTCAGTAGGATACCCAGGGATCACAGTAACAAGCAACAAGAGAAGCAAGAAAGGTTTGACAAGACGGTTTTCAAATAATTATCTGTAGATCTTCTACCTATACAAAATAAAGACTTTTGGAATAGAAAACTGAATTAAGTACACATTAATTAAATGAGTCTGAAAATAATAGATTTTGCCAAATAATATGCCACTTAGACAAAAAAGATGATTCGCTACTCAAACACGTCGCAGTGGCGTTTTCATTTTTCACGCGCAAAGTTTAATAAGCGCTAACAGCGAACGAAAAGCAAAAAGGAAAGGTGTGAAACAATGAAACGTCACTTAGTGAAAATTTTGCAGTTGACAAATCGGCCAATTCTTTCCACCCCACCCGAGATAAAGACTTCTCATAACACCGAGAGGTTATTACCGCCCGTCTACTATTGACTTTAATTTTCTGCGTTGTTGACGTTCTTCATGATATATACCTCAGCAGAACGGTGGAAATGGGCCTTCGCTTTTTCAAATAACAACCGGGACTCCATCAATCCTGACTGTCACTCATTTGCACCGTCCGCCTTGATAAAATATTACAGTTATCCATCGAGGGAAAAATCGACACTGCGAAAACTATTTGGACGTCCGAAAACAATCTTTCACTTTGATTATTTTTCTATTGTAAATAATGGAGGGGGCTGAGAGGTTTTTTGTTTGCGGCAAAATCGACAAAAGCATGACGCGCCTGAGGGCTATTGTACCAATAACTCAAACTAATTATTTATACTATTCGTTTTTAAAATCAATGAGAATTTTTACCCTTTGTATGACTACTTCTATCCGGTGACGTAATTAATATCATTTTTTCATAGAACGTCCACAGCTGAATATAAGCTGCCTAGACAGATTTTCTATAGGAACAGAAGGAAGCAACCTGCATCCAGCTTCTTCCAATGACCCAAGAGGTCATCTGGCGATCTTGTGTGTGGACATCTGAGGCTGTGTTTGCCGGTCCGTAGTTTTTTACTCCGGAAACTCAAAGCCACAGAAGCGTCTGTTCTGCACACTACGTGGCGTGTCCGCTGCCACTACGACTTGACAATCCGCTGTGATAATTTCGTTCGACTACGGATCCTCATTCCTGATTCGATCATAAAATATTTAAAATACAAAAGGCCGTCCATACCATTATTCAACCAAACAAATGAATCATTCTAAGATAAAGCTATTCAAGCTTTATCTTAGAATGATTGATTCATTTCTTAGATAGGTAGCTTGCTTTATATAGGTAGAATAATAATAAAGCTAATTTCATTCTATACAAATGACTTAAAAATTAGGAATTTTAAATAGTAGTTTGATGATCATGTATGTTATTAAATTTGTATGGACTCCTTCAAGGTAAAAGCCTCCTACAAAGCTTTCTATTTCACTCTTTCCTTGGTAACTTGGAACCACCCGTGACCTGCCGTAGCCACGTTCTCGTCAGCCCATCTGGTCTGCCTCTCGCTCTGGTACCTCGTGGTCCCGTCCATTTTAAAACCCTTTGTGTCCACCTATTATCAGCGAACCTCGCCACGTGACCTATCAAATTAAACAACTTCGAATTAATTTTGTAATTTTGTAGAGCATGCTCTTTGTTATTATTGATTTTGTTAAAAATTGTTGCAAGTTTTATAAACATCTTTAATCACCATTAATTTGAGACTCCCAACCTCTTTAGGGTTTTGACGCGGAAACTATTAACTGGTTTGTCCCGTATCATATTTTAAGCTCTAGAACTTATAATTGTTCGTGTTGAAGTAAGCGACTTGAGTCAAAATATCTCCCCTTTGCAACGGAGCGGCATTCCTCTATAAGTGGTATCGGTGTAAGCTATACATCGGCTTTTACCCTTTAACTAATGTAATAAGATTACAAAGGGCCGCAGACGGAAAGCCAGACGCGGCAGAGGCGTATTCAGAGCCGAGATTCCTCTCAACAATGGCGCAAACTGTTGGGTGGATTATTTTTTTATTGTAGTCGAGACAACATAAAGAGAAGTAATCTGTTGAGGCTCCGTACTTTCTAAACCTAAACATTTCATTTCCTATGTTGTATGTACTTAATAAGTTTTTTTTTAATTCTACATACTTACATATTCATTTATACTTTTTGCGAAATTTCCTTTTAAATTTATGAGTCAGAATTATGGCAAAAAGGTGTAAGGTAATAAAATAGAACAGTATACACTTTATTAACTGATGTTTTCTTAATCGTATAAAGAATAATAAATGAATTTAGTTTTAAAAATTAAATTAATAAAAAGGAAGTTTTACAGTTATAATCGTATAGTCCTTTTTTTTTAATATGCTACTATTAATTAGGTTTCGTATCGTGTCTGGGCATACATAACAAAAAGCGAGACTAAGGGGGTCTGTCAAAGGAGAAGACCAATAATGACTCAGGAATAAAACAAAAACTTAAATGCGCTATTTTTCATATTAAACACAAATATTCATATAAATTTTAAATTGATTATGCAATGCCTAATTACCAAAATAATATAATGCTAGTGTTGGAAATATCGATTGGTATGATAAATTAAAATATTAATTAAAAATAATGTTGACTTCCCGTCATATAATATTAATTAGTAATTATAAATAAAACAAGAATATTTTACAATTACTGACCTAACAGTGTTTGTTGAAATGCTTTTTTAGAAACAGACACTCTGGTCTATAGATTTATAAGCTATTGCTGCTACAGCAGAGACGTGTGATATTAAAACACAATGTCGATATTTTGATGTTATTAAATGCAGCGTCTAAATTCGTCCCTGGACTACTGTAACAAATCACCACCGACGGTTTCGCGAGGCGTTAACTGGCGACCCCCGAAAGGGGTTCGCTATATCATAGCCATTACGGGCGATCGTTTTAGTCGTCGACAAACAAAACATCCATGGCGGCAAAAGGCTGATCCGTCACGGATCCATAGGATAAATGAAGTTTACACCCGGAGGATACCATTAGATGTGTACAGTGCTTAATATTTCTTATCGCGGTAAATCCTTCACATTAATACAAATTACAACTATCCTAATATTTTAATGATGGATCACGTTCTTTTAATAGCAAATTCGCAAGATTAAAATGAATAAAAGAGTCTAAGAATAAAAGTAATTATATTTAATACAAATCAGAGTATAAAACTTACGGCAAGTACCAAGGGTACCATTTAATAATATTGTAGAGTGTAGCAGAAGTAAGTAACATTATTTGAAAACAGTTTTTTTTTCATTCATTTTGTTATGAAGATGTAAATTTTTAAAAATATTACAAATATAACAATTTAACTGTAATAACTAATCAAATGTGCAACTCATTGGTCTCCACAGCTAAGCTAATTAAATTCTTTAAATTAATTTTTATAAAGGCACATACTCTATAAGGATTTTAAGCCGCAAAACACACCGGTTTACCTCAAAGAGTAAATGTAACATAACTTTAAGTATTTTGTCTAGTCCGATCTAGTATGAACCCCTAGGATGTACCGGCTAAAATTCTCCGAAAGAGCCCTCAGGGTAAGTTATGTTTACGAGATTTTGCCTAAACGCCTTCTGCGCTTTGCCTCTACAAGCCTACAGAATCTCTAAATGTCTATAAAACAAAAGTGTAGATTCAGGTAGAAATAAAAGTTCTAGGTATAAGTGAAATTCGTTTATAAATTACTTAAGATGATACTAAGATAGATGCCTCACCTTAGCCCATTTTTTTGGGTTTCATTATAAATTTGTACTAAAGTTGTTCAATTATTGTGACATATCCGTGCGTGAACAAAACTACGTTCCTATGGAATGGCCCACAAGTCATTTACACGAAAACACACAAACACGTACACGTTCACGGACACCATACAGTTTGGAAGAACTAAGCAATGTTTATACGAATCTCTTCTATTACAAAAATATACACAATGTTTTGTATTAATGCAGTTTTCATTATTTATGTTTTGATAAATTAAATTACTTTAAATGTATCGTGTGGAATAAATATATTAATAATACAATAGTTACTTCATTATTTAAACAGGTACAGGATAATACATTTAAGAATGTAACCAAATTACTGTTAATTTTTTTATCATTCGTTATAACTTTTTGTTAGTATACGAATTGGTGGTTTTGTATCGCAAGGCAATAAAGTAAGGGCGTGCAAATATATTATTCTCTCTTGCTATTTATTTAAAAAAAATGGAGTGAAAAGCCATTATTTAATAAAAAAAAGTTTAAATATAGAACGATAGCGGACGTCATTGCCTTCCTTTTGTGCCTGCTATTTTCATCAATGTATAATAATTAATAGTAACATTATACTTGGGTAGTCGTCGTCGTTACAGCCCATAGATACCCACTGCAAGGCTAAGACTTCAAATAAAAAATGGAGGAAGGTATATACCATAATCGCCACACTTGGCAGGTGGGTTGGCGATCGCAGCGTGGTATTATTGCACGCAAAGGACGCTGCCGCTCATTCTCTGTAAACTTGTTTGTGAGTAGTTGCAATCTTATTAATAATTAATGCACAAAGTGTAAATCATAAAAGGTTGTCAAATATCTCCCTTCCGCCTTTTTGTCTTTTGAATTTCGCGGCTATGTACAAAGCGCTACAGAGCTCGTATCTGGCAATACTATACATAATTTGAAAGGTCTTGACATAACCTACAAAACGACGCTATGCATGATTAGTTTGGATATTGCGTTCAACAGTTATAGACGTGTAAACATGGAGTTCACTAACGCCGAAATTCGCGCTATTTTAAAGTTTTCCTTCGTTAAAGGCAAATCCGCTAGAGAAACGTTTCGTGAGATTAATGGTGTTTTGGGGGATGGTACTCTATCACTTCGAACCGCGGAGGAATGGTTTCGACGATTCAGAGCCGGCGAAAACGACACCATGGATAAGCCAGCCGGCGGAAGACCTGTGACGACAAATACCGATCAAATCATGGACTACATCGAGTTAGACCGGCATGTGGCATCTCGTGACATCGCCCAGGAGATGGGAGTTAGTCACCAAACCATTTTAAACCATCTGCAGAAGGCTGGATACAAAAAAAAGCTTGATGTTTGGGTGCCGCATGATTTGACGCAAAAAAACCTTCTGGACCGAATCAACGCCTGCGATATGCTGCTGAAACGGAACGAACTCGACCCATTCTTGAAGCGGATGGTGACTGGCGACGAAAACGGATCACATACGACAATATCAAGCGAAAACGGTCGTGGTTGAAGGCCGGTGAATCGTCCCAAACAGTGGCCAAGTCGGGATTGACGGCCAGGAAGGTTTTGCTGTGTGTTTGGTGGGATTGGAAGGGAATCATCCACTATGAGCTGCTCCCATATTGCCAGACGCTTAATTCTACCATCTACTGCGAACAACTGGACCGCTTGAAGCAGGTGATCGACCAGAAGCGTCCAGAATTGGCCAACAGGAAGGGTGTAGTGTTCCACCAGGACAACGCCAGACCACACACTTCGTTGATGACTCGTCAGAAGCTACGGGAGCTCGGATGGGAGGTTTTATCACATCCACCATATAGCCCGGACATAGCGCCAAGTGATTACCACCTGTTCCTGTCCATGGCGAACGCCCTTGGTGGTGTAAAGTTGAACTCAAAAGAGGTTTGTGAACAGTGGCTGTCCGAGTTCTTCGCAAATAAGGAGGGGGGCTTCTACGAGGGAGGTATTATGAAGTTGCCGTCTAGATGGAAACAGATTATCGAACAAAACGGCGCATATTTGAACTAAATCCGATCACTGTAACACTTTTTATAAAGCATTGAATAAAGAGCAAAAAAGCGGAAGGGAGATATTTGACAACCGTTTATAAGATTGTATCCCGGAAAACAAACCCACAATCCATGATCACAAGAATTTTTAGAAAATCATAATTAAAATTCGAGCTCCAAAAACCTAATATACAAATATGTTAAGATAAAAACAACAATAAAAGGGGTGTCGAAAGCGTCTAGGCAATGTGGTATTAATAAAAGAAAGAAGCAGATGTCTCTGTGAAATATTTCCAATATGAACGGTTGGACGCGGCTTGCTTCCTGCGATATGATACGTTTAAACCTAGAATTAATTATAACCTAGATTTAATTATAGAGTATTCGCTGAACAGAGACAAGTAAAATCAAATTTTATTCCTAATTAATTTATATATATATTATATACTTTTGAAGTAAAAGGTAAATATTAAGAACAAGTTTTATTAAACGTCATCTGTCGGTTTATATTGGAACTTCATGGAGACGCAGCATTTGTAAATATTTATATTTCTTCACATGCTGTATACAAATGATCCAACAGATGGCGCGCACGAAAAATTTTAAAAATATTTATTAATACTTAATATATTTAATTTATCTCTTTTATCATCGTAAGAAGTTTTCTTTTTAAAAGTTTTTCATAATTTAAAAAAAAAATAAAGAAAAGTATCTACGAACCCAAAACATTTTTAGTAAAATTATCTTATTTAATTTCTAGAATTCCTTCGTAAATTATTAACCGTGAAAAATGTATTACGTTGCAAAAGTTAAAAAGAGATTAAAATCGTTGGCCACAATTATTTATAAATTTTAATAACAGACATGCAAGTAATATGAGGAATTGTAACAATATCTAATAATGTACCACGAATCACTCACAAATTGATTACAGCGCTATCTATATTTAATTTATTTAATCACAAACGCATTGGTGGACTTTATAACGGGCTTCTGTTGCAGTTCGTATTAGTTTCATTAATATCAAATAGATAGCAATACTTTTGCAATGTTTTATGTATTCGTTGGAAAGTAAGCATACATTTATTTTGTGTACAATCAATTAACGTTGGTACCTTTATCTTGTGTTTTAGTTGTTATAGATATCGCCAACACAAACCTGTAACGTGTAAGGATTACAGAATCTTGATTACGGAAAGCAAAATTTAGAGTAATAACTAGAATAGTAAGTTGTAGTACCTCGCTGCGTCGGAATTTAACGACAGTTTTATGCATTCCAATTTTATCACTAAATCAAATAAGCATTAAATGCTTATCGTTATAAGTCAAGTGAAAGAAAAAAAAAATACAATTTTTGTGGTTCACCCAAGTCTTTCGTATGCAGATGCTTTACAATATTGGTGCTATTATCATTATCACTTTATTCATAAGACGTTCACTGATACATAAGGGGCTACCCCGGTAATTAACAATACGGTTGGAAACAATCTGCATCCTATACACCTACAACCTTAAATATATATATATATATATGTATATATATATATATATATATATATATATATATATATATATATATATATATATATATGTCTCTAAATTTTAATATATGTATATATTGAAAATTTAAAAACGAAATTAAGAAACGCAAAGAAAACTACACTTTCGTTCCCCGTTACAATCCATAGCGAAAATTAAAAACTGAAAACAAAAGACGTGTTAGGATCATCTTTGCTTAATCGTATTATCACTAAAGTCTTATTCGACATCATCGTCATCATTACAGCCGCAAGACGTGTATTGGTAAATACAATCACAGAATAAATTCGATCCTCGGTCTTTAGCAATTTCATTTATGTCAAAGATCTGACATAAATGAAAATCATAAAAATTTATGTTAGATAGTCAATAAAGAATTTCAAATTAAAAATGTCAAAATTAATTATTTTACTAGTCAATGTAGGAAATAAAAAATATCTATGGATAAATAATTTCACGAGGAAATTTTAAGTGAGGAAAGATGCTCTAAGTTGTCAGTCTTATTCTTCAACATCCTAGACTCCACTAAGGGTTATAAACCAGATACTTAATTTAAATCTCTTGTCTCGTATATTTTGAAATGAGTATAAATTTAGTTGTAAGTTAAGACGGATTAAGCCACATCTCAATCATTGTTAATTTCTTCCATTGTGTCACTAGAGAATCGTAGTGTTGTCTAGAACAAGTTGATGCAAGGTATTGTGGTTTCAGTTTCTTAACTAATAATAAACTTTTGGTCTTGTTTCATCTCTAAGGATTTGGCAAGCCACCATCTTTAGCATTAACTCAACCGAACAGTAATCCACGACTCACGTATACGTTGAATTATACTTGGAAGTTTCAAGACATTTTAGTGATGTTAAAGACGTTAAATTGAATATGTCTAGGTTTAATTTATATTGCGGTTGACAGCGACCTTCTCAAATTAAATTAAGTGTAGTTTTCCATTGATAACATTAATTGAATGTTCCAGACTCAAAAAGTCTTTTGTTTTACAACAAAATACCACAAAGTAATAACGGCAAAATAGGGTAAAGATACCTATTTAACCTAGCTATATCTGTGGGATTAAATTTGCACACCTTAGACACTTGCAGGTAAGGTGTAAAATTCTCCAGGACGAAGGTTGCTACTTGTGTAGTCACAATAGAATTTTGATAGACTATATTTAAAACGGTTAGTCAGTAGCAAGTGCAGAGAACAAAGAACAAAAGAGCCATCAATTTTGTAAAACTAGATTCAAAATAAAAACATGACCAAAGCTTTATTCTATGCTAGTACAGGTACAACGAATTTGAATACGGCGGGTAAATGAGCGACATGTTTGACGGACGAAATCTCTCTGTAACAAGTGCAAACAGCAGCTCATATCTGGAATGGGTTTCTAATGCAGCATTGGTAGGATCATTGAAAGTCTGGTAAGGTAGCGAAAGGAGTCTGGTCAACTAAGGTGAAAGCCAATGTGTTGTATGTACCATCGCAATACAATTGTAGTAATTCTCAAAGCAATACTATTAAAAGTTTGCGATATATAGTGATGATAGTTCCCTTCATATCGTCAAATTACGTTTTCGTCTTAGGCAAACATTTTCAATTTGCAAGGTGGTCGTATTAAGTACGATTTTTTACATTAAACGGATACTACGGTACTTCGGTAAATGATAAGACCCTGTTAAAGAAGTAAATGCTAAATGCTTACACTGTACAATGTATCAGGCAATACTCCGTACTTTGTTCAATGATGATACTTTACACTACACTGCTTAAAACTAATTACAAGGAAGTAGCATAGAAGAAGGTCGGTAAACAAGTCACGTTCCTAGAAAAGTCGCCCCTGACAGCTGTCATCTTGTTGTTATTCCAGTGGGCGCGTTCCATCGCCACAGAAGCATGATGCCACAAACGGTAATTTAACTAAAACCTTACTTTGTATGAAGAAAACATGTTAAATTAACTCAGCAATTGCTGTAGATATTGCACTAACAAACCGAAAGACAAAAATGCTAGCGCCATACTATTATTTGATAAATGTGGGCTTCACTGTATTTTTTATTTATCCAAGATAAAATGTCACACTTTGGGCAAACCCACTTAAAAGATAGCAGAGCGCTAAAGTCTTGGTTTGTAGACGAAATCTTCTGGGTCTAGATGCTGCCCAATATACACTGTCTTCTGAAGGAGATCAGTTATCTACACATTAAAACTCCTACGAAACATTCCAATGGCTCTCGATACTATGCCAAGTCACATCCCAGGGTGATGCTAGACCTCCACTGGCCTCCTTTAGCACTGCTATACGAGACGACCGCTTATTGAAGCCCTTTCCGAATTCCCATTAAATGGATGATGAAGATAACCATCGAACAGATACACACACATGTGAACCCAGCGCCCGTTTAAACAGTCTTATACGACGAGCAAGAAATAAATTAGCCTGATTCTATGAAATTTGGATCAAAAAGTTGATGGAAGATGACAATCGTTGCCAAGGTTTTTAACCTAGATTATATCGTAACTAAACTCGAGATTTCCTTTGAGCCTCTTTTGAAACTCGATCGGTTTTACAAGGACATGGTCTGTTTTGAAAGAAACCATTTCTGTATCTGTTTCAAGAGTCGTATTGTAATGTGTAGCAATATTTGCTATGTCTAACTTGATGGAATTCTTTTATAGAAATATGTTCATCTACTTCGTCATATATTATGATAAAACGGTATGCATATTTTTAACAATGAATTACGATAATGTTTTAAAATAATATTTAACAATTTTTATAATACTCGATCTTGCGTTAGGTAACTTCTTAGTAATATTCAGGTAAAAAAACGTTGAATTTCGTCCAAAATGATAAGGTACTGAGTAATAGGTACATTTACTGTAACAATAATAACAACTCGCAACTAATTAAAAGTGGGACGCGGACTCTCGGGAAAGGAGCTTCCTTACCTTGGTACTAACGCCTGTACAGTCAGAGAAAAAAGGCTTTTAATTTCTATTAGCAAGTCTCACTTTGAAGAAGTTCTTAAATATGATTTTCACCGAGAATTGTATAAATCAATTATTCAGAGTTTTGATTCACTATCTCTGTGTAAATTGACCTTTAGGTAAGTGATTTTAATAGCGTTTTTAATTTCGTGTGTTACAAAAATGTTTTGTTTCAAACATACTTTTTATAAAACTAAGCCTCGACATGATCGAGTAAATCTTTCTAAGGTTGATAATGTGTTCTCTTTTTCATTAAGATCCCAGATATTTTTCAGAAAACTCATATTACTAGATTAAAAAAAAATTGTCAACGTGTGTGTGCTAAGCATCACGATAGCACAACTTGAGAATGATGCGTTCTCCTTCAAACTATTTCAATGTTAATTAAATATGTAATTTAATGTTCTTTAAAAAAATTATATTTTTACAGTTTTGTAGTAATATATAGATAAAACGGTATGTTTGTTTTCCACTTACGTTCAAGTCAATTTGAACAATAATTTTTGATCTTGCAAAACTTTATAGAATGTGCGGAATTTGCGGCAAATATTATGGTGGTCCCAAGGGCTCTGCATTAGCACCTACACCTGCTGTACAACATAATATGTTTTGAACGGTATGTCTAAACGGGGTTTAGCTGGTCAACTTATTTATTTATACAATATAAGGGCGCTAAATAAGCTGACCTGGCGCAAGGGGCTTTGAGAGGACTTTGATTTGACACCAGTTTATTACTGATTACATCTAGTACACATAATGCTTCCCTATTTGAAAGAATTCAACGGACAAATTGAAAAAAAACTTACTTAAGTCCAAACAATATACAAATAAATAAAAATTTTCGTATTGTGTTAAATATTTTTTTTTGAATAATGAATGCGACGTGAATTAACAGATAATACCTTTAAATTAAATGCATGTTAATTAATGTACGCATTTTAAAGCAGCGTGTTCGCAGAGGTAATTCAATTTGAACGTCATCTGGTGTTAATTTTAAACTTTACAATAACAGGCTATAATTATTGCAATTAGTCATTGGTCTAGTGTTACATAACAAAATTAAAATATATAATTGTATTCGTATTCAGTTGAATTTCGCTTTAATTAGTTGCCTGTGACATCAATCATATAACATGGGATTTACACAAGGTCTTTTGCAGTTGAAATAAATAGATTTAATTATTTTTTTCTCAATAAACATAATTGTATTACGTTATAATGACTATTTCTATAACCAGGCTGTTGGATGCTCAATACATAAACTAAAGCCTGCATACATGTTTTTTTAAGTATGTATTTAAAATTTTAAATATTGTTACATTTCTTCAATTCATTAGGTTAGCTATGTACAACAGTACTCCTGTACAAACAGCATAGTTTTCTTTCCATAATTTGTTCTGTCAATAATTACCTGTAGCTTACATTTATTTTTTAAGTAATAACTTTCAAAATGTTAAAGTTTAGATCTCAATCAATTGAATAGATCTCAAGTTATTTTCTTTTTAATAATAATACATGTATTATATGGTTACACTTGTTTCAGGTTTAATATAATAGTTTCTTCATATAGTTGAGTTATTAGTTTAGATTTGTCACAATAGAAGATCCTCCGATTCCAACAAGATATTCGAGATAAATAAAAAAAGTAAATTTGTACGTGATAGAGTCCTAAGAGACTTATGCCTAATGGTAAATTTTATTTAAAACAAATTTAGGCTGTAAATATTAGTGTTGTTTATGTTGACGGTACTAAAGTCGAGTTCTAATTAGCAAGTTGAGAGCTAAATATTACATTTATGATATGTAAATTTTGCTCAGTAAGCAATAGCTAGGATGATCTAGTCTTTATGTCTTCAGCAATAAGATATAAAGTGGTTTGAGGAATTTTTAAATAGTACCGCTTCCTTTTAAGAAGACGGACCCATTCTATATCTTGTACTTGTTTTATTACAGTGTACTACTCTTTAGGGAATAACGTGGCACTTAGGGAAATTTCGGTGCAAAGCTGATATTAAATCCATTCGAACTTGTAACAAAACTTAATTTTTAAATACTCTCGGAATAAATGAAATATTTCTAATCAAGTATTAGAAATAAAATTGTGAGGGAGGAAGAATTTTATCCATTATCGAGAAATTGAAGTATAATTTTTTAATCGTTGATCATAGAAGAATAATTAGTAATTTAATAGCTACATAGGTCAACGTCCTTTGACATGACCGTAAAATAGAATCTCGGCATCTGTTAACGTTATATACAATATAAAAACTTATGATCTTATATCCACTTTATATTTTAAAACGGATATGTAGTAATTACATAGTGCTTTTAAATAGTAAATGAAAATATTATACTTAAATCCGTTGTATACCCTATCATAAAAAATCTAAAGTATTTGTGACCTCTTTCTATTCGCACTACAGTTTGCTCGCGTTAACAATAAAGTCAATTATTATTATGCGCAGGTCTTTTTCGCGTACGCTTCATAACCAATGAAATAGTTCCCTATTAGTTGTTGGTTTCAAAGGTGACCAATTCAAATAATGAATGGAAAAATGGTATAGACTAGAATATTCCAAAGGTTGTATGACGTCTTTCATTCTGCCGACAAGACCGACGAACAATGTTGATTCAATTTATCAAACGATCAATGACGCACAGACTGTAGCACGGGTCTTGTACTACCCGTGCGGTTGCGAGTCCTCTTTCTTAACCCTTAATTAGGCGCATTAAGAAAATCACACAATTAGGCGCATGGGGTCTTAAATGACCCCAAAAAAACATTGGGAAAAGAGTATCAAAAAGGAATAAAACTTAATGGATTTCTATAGTAATTAATAAAGTTCTTTAATATACTTAACTTTAAGAAACAAATACTTACTATGACATTATAAATATTTAAAAAAAACACAAACAGTAAACCTCTCTTTAAACTAATTTTTTTGGCATAGCCGCGATCAACTTAAGAAATAAAGTTTATTCAGCCTCATCAGCGAAATCTTCTGTTCTGCATCCGACGCAGTAAATCCTTGAGTGTTGCTGACAAATAAATTTACGACACTTGAAACATTTTGTTGGCACTTTTTTGTCGTCCTTTCTAGGACATGATGAACAGCGCCCGCGCTAAGCTATCGATTGATAAACCGCCTTGTCACATTATAAACTTCATGGAGCCGTTTTTTTGTTGTCGCTGATACAGCACGTAGTTGTATGCGACGTTTTTGGTGATCTCCCACAAGTGCCGCAGCTATTTTCTTCAAGAAAATCCGTCTTGAATATGTCATAGTCTTCCCAGTATTCGCTTTGTGTATGACAAATGCCAGATATGTATATACTCCAGGTAAATGTAAAATAATATTTTGTGCTCGGGTCCTTACTGCGTTCGATGGTGGTACATTACACCATTTAACTTTCGGGCCATTTCTCTGTGTATGTCGAGATAAAAAATAATTACTTCCGTTGATACAGGGATGTCTTGGATATGTTCAGACTCCTCAATTTCGCTTTCTGAATTATGAGCACTATCAATGACAGCATCGTTTAAAGTTTCGTCTTGCGAACCTGAACCAGCGATATCTTGCTCTTCATCAAGCACTTCATCCAGCCATTGCAATACTTGTTTGTCGTTAGGCATTTCAATTCAAAAAAAAGAAAAAGCATATAAAAAAACTCAAAAATACATAAAGAAATCATACCGTATCAAAATACACACATACAAAGATAAATAGTAAACAATATACTAATATGAACACAAAAATAATCACAAAAGTAAAAACTTACCTTCGCCAAAAAATGGAACGTAACTGGGCGCATGGGGTCAGCTCTCTAAAGGACAGCGATGTGTGTGCAAGAGTTAATGTTCTGGATGTGACTAATTTGCGTACCCCGAGAGGAGTTAGGAAGCTAGAAAGAGCGTTAGTACGCTCTGAAGACTGTAAGCCAATATTTTTTGAATTTCAAGTGGCCCTGACCCCATGCGCCTAATTAAGGGTTAAAAGTGGTTCGGGTCCTAAACGTAAGCTGAGAGAATGAGTCAACAATCTCAATTGACGCTTAGATATATGTCGTTTTATGGAACATTTTCGAATATTACGTAAAATTTATAAGCTTATGCTGAAACATAAAGTACATAACTAAAGAATGTTTTGTAACTAGTAAATTTTATATATGTAATAACAGATTATTTTTATCAAAAACTTAGAAGGTTTTAGTAAATTACTATTAAGCAAAGTTAAATAGAACTTTTTGCGAAAACCTTTAAAATCTAGCGCCTGTTAATTTTAAACGAGCAATATTAAGTTAAATAACGTTGCTATTAATATTAATTCAGTAAAAAATTAAAACGTAATAATTTTATTAAGCTAAAACTTGAAATATCAAAAGTGCTAAAGACCATGGCCAATTTAGGGAGACGTAATTTAATAAAACTTTCATGACGATAATTTTTGTCATCGATACGTGACTAAGCAGGATGTAATGGTGGAATGTCAAAATGTATCTTCAATTTCGTCGATTTCTGTTCCAGTCTATTTTAACGAAGCCCTTAAAAGGATTATTCGTCCAATTAACAACAAACAATCGCGTTTAATCACTCAAATGGTTCCCATTAAATGAGTCATAGTTGCGGTTAGTTCGTTGAATTATACCTGAGGTATGTTGTATATTCTGGCAACTATTATAATATTAAAGAATAACGTTTTGTGGTGTATCTAAAAACGGTTTCAAAATTTTAGTGATACAAGTATTTTTCATAAGGTAGTTCACTGTTTGACATTGGGCGACTCCACAGATTTCTTATAAGACCAATTGGAAGCGGCGTTATCTGTCCATCTTGTAGGTAGATGTTCTACGTTGCGCTTATCTATTCGTAGTCTTCAGTCCAGAACTCTAAGGCTCCAGCGGCCTTTTGTCGCCTATCCCCTGAAACTTGAACTGACCAATGCTGTTTTGGTTATTTCTCTTCGTTGATGAATTTAGTTATCACTGCTTTAATCTCGTAGAGAAATTCCGAGCATGTCATTCATGGCTCCTTGTGCAGCTGTGTTATAGAACTTGAGGAATATAATGCACTTTTCATTCTATATTGTGTACTAATATTATTATTATACTATATTATTATTGAGTACTAAATATATCCATATTCTTTATTTAGCAAGCGGTTTAGTCTCAATAGATTATCGCCTTAGATTTTAGATAGTACCTGTTATCTTAGTTAAAAATAAGTCAAGTATTTACATGATACAGTTCGTGATCATCACGTGGTACATGCCAACAGAAAACAAAATTCAATACGCCAATTAAACAACGTATTATAAGGAATTTAAATTACAGAGGCAGTAAAGAAATAAACATCAAAGCTAGTTTTTTTTAATTATTAAATTATTTACATTACACTCTTCTCTAATTAGGATCAAAAATGAAATATTCTTTATGAAATAAAAACTTATTCGAATATCAAATTTATGAACTACTATAGCCGCGGCCTTATCTCTGTTGGGAATTTTAACAATACATCCGTCCCTCATTTGAAAAATAAAAATGAAACGAAACGATTCCAACAAATAAAACAACATGCGGTGACACGTTAACATCATTTATACGAATAACTTTCATTAAAATACCTGGACTATTACGAGGAATTCCGAAAACTCCTTTTTACGGTGTCTGAATAAGCTAAAACGGTGTAAGTATGTGAAAGTATCTCGCTAATTGATTTATTTAGTGGCTGTTGAACTTGGGACCTTAAGTTTTACCTATACGGTCGACAACCATTCGTCACGATGAATTGTTTTGTGTTTAAAGATAAGTTGACGTTAATGTGCAGTTTGAAAAACGGGAAGACTAATTGGAAAGAAGATAATTTATTATTGATATCTATCAACCTTCTTCTGTGCTTCTATTACTTGGCTTTAATAAACAATAGAGTAGGTGCGGTTTTAACAGATTACTTTTTTGACTTACATAAGTAATTTTCAATGTTAAAAAATATAAATTTTAAAACTCAGTGAATTTAAATTAAATGATTAAAAATTCCCTAAATAATTATATTGATAATAAAGATGTGTTTTATCGCGTGGAAGTTGCATCTAATATCAAAAACCAGTTTTTTTTTATATTCACTGTTGCTTTATTGGCTTTTACAGATTCCGCAGTCTTAAAGCAGAGCGTAAAAGGAGTTCAGCTTAAAACTCGCTTACTTGACTTAGATTGTGACCTTAAGTTGGGCCCTTATGCAAAATTAGAGGATTGGGAGGCCGCTTATTTCTTAGGTGGCGCTCCGTGAAGTGGTCAGACAGAAGTCATATGAGATGAGTAAGAAAAGAACACAACCCTTATAAAATACTATCTCAAGGAAGATCGTGCGACATGCGAAACTGGAGATGTCCGAAACAATTAAACTTATCAACGCAACATTCATTACTAACTTTTTTTGTGGGGCAAAATTGGATATTTTGTTTACGTTTATTAGTCAAGTGGGGAACAATCATCCATCACGTCGCCGAAGACGAATTGGGTCGGCAAAGTTTGATACGACGTTGTTACTTCACGTCCTTTGTCTCTACTATGTATTAAACTGTGAGCAAAAGTTTGTTGTATCGCGATAATATATCCTAATAAAAACAAAAACACCAATATTTTTTATACTATGCTTGTTCTTATGACGGAATTTATACGATCCATCTGATTTTAATTAATCCCGTATTCTCTCTTAACACATAAAGAGCAACACAAAAACACAGAAAAAATATCAACGGTGATATTCAAGATAGAAGCAGCAAAGCTAAGGCAAAACGATTTGATCATATGATTTAAAAATAACACTGATTTGAGTTGTGCTGTTTTTAAAAATCAGCTAAAATAACCGAATGTCAACAATGAAATGATACAAATGAAAGTATCCATTTGTGCCCAAAAATAAAAATAAAAAATAATTTAGGTAAACATGCGTAAGCAAGATAGTCTATCGCATTGACAAGTTCCAGGCGGTGAGCAGGATACAGTGTGCAAAACAGAAGGCAGCAAGGACTTTTATGTTCGCTGGAAGACGCTGAATGCAAGCTGCTGCTAAACGCTTCTATTGAAAGTCTATGCCAAAGTCTAGTAATGGACGTTTTAACGATTTCACTGATGATAATTATAGTAAGGAAGCATGTATTATTATAATAGAATCAATAACTAGCATTTCGCGTTCATTCTATCGCATAAGCTGACATAAACACATACATGCAATTCAACACAAAACGAATTAACTTACATACATAGTCTTGACACAACGTTAAATAATTTTTAATATATGTTTTATTGTTAAAACGTGTACTATTCAAAATGATAATTTATTCTTTTAAAACGATGGGTGGAGAGCATCTGAAAATAAATAATGTATAACTTACTCTGAGGTTACCAACATAGCCTTTGAAGTTAGTAACTGTAACGACATCTTGGCTAAGGGCTTTCTGTGCTCTAAGTGTCCGCTTATTGTAGCAAACATATGAAAAAGGATCATTAAGATAGGTGCCAGAGCACGCAATGTACAAGCGACCTAATGCGACAACGCGGGGGGGGGGGTTGGGTCAAATTTCTATACAAATTAAAAAATTCAATTCGTTCAAATTCGTTTATCGGATTGCTTTTATTTCGTGCACGCCATCTTTTGTGTTCAAAACTTCCCATCCTAGTATTGTATTAAATTAATTCGAAATTATATACTGACGATTTATTTTCGAAAACGAATGAGAAATCATTAAAAATTTATGTAAAAACCGGTCAGAGATAAGCTTGAAAGATAATCTTAATGTATCAAGTATATTGGCAAAGTTCTTTGTAAATGATCCAAGTTCTGTTCCCTCGCTTACTTTGTTTCGGAGTAATATCCAGCCGCAGTGATATTATCTAGATTATCTGAGACAATACCTCTTCAAAGAAATTCCGTGTAACTGTTTGTCTAGAAGCGGGATGTCTTAAAAGCTTTGTGGTTATCAAATAAAGACACCTTATTTATTAGAATTTTTGTACTGTTTTTTTAGGGGGAAAACTTTGCGAAGTTACATTTGCCGATTTGCTAATTATATTTCTTGTTATAAAAAGCTACTTTTTTAGGTAGTAGTTAGCATATCTAGAATAAAAAAAGTAAATATACGCTTTATAAGGTACAGAGTATTTTAACATACAACAAACAATTGCACAATTATCAGTAGAGCAATTCCGTCAGGAATACTGTAATGGTACTGTGTTTAAAGCGTCTGCCTCAATTATAAATACATCTAAGATATATATAGCTGCAAAATCTCCAGTTGTATCTAACAGTCATCTTAAATATATCGTTTTTTACATGAATAACATAAAAAATGCTTAATTTTATTCTATGATTTAACATTAGACTTATATGATGAACCAGATATACAATTTTAACAATTTCCATTAGACTCCTAGAAAAAGAAAATTACCTTTTTCATTCCTAGATAGGTCAGCATGAATATTTCTTCAACATCACTTCATTTGTAAGATGTCAACAGTTGGACGTGGGCTAATCCATGGGAGTCACAAGGTCAAAGTAAGTTAACAAGGTCGTCTATACCTTGGACGTTGACGTCAAACACTGCGTTTGCCGCTCCTTGATATGCACTCAAGAATATTAACGTAATATTATTTGTAATGATGATGATGATGATCCCATTTTCTATTATTTCATGTACGAAAAATTTATCTCATTTAAAAAATATTCTCTACGGGCGGTAACATTTCAAAACAAAAACATTTCGTATCGGAACTCGAGAGTCACATTTCTTGCGTAACACACTAATGTATCGTTATCCCAAAGCACATGCTCTTTAGTGGCTTCAACGTGTAAAAAATGTCTCTTTTTGTTGTACAAAAAGTGCCAAATTAACTTTTTTAAAGGAAACGATCTGTTTTAGGAATGCCACGTGTGACAGCGTGGAGACGGCGTCAAATTCTATTTCGGAGACGCCACATGGTGCTTTGTTGATACTTACTTTGTCGTCGAATGCGCCTCATCATTGGGGATATGTATTTTTAGAGCTGGTGGATTGATGACTGCAAGTTCGAGAGCTTAACTTGACTTTAATACGCCAGTGATATATTGAGCAACGCTACAAAGTTGACGCGTTGAAATGAACACAGTTTATGAATTATTCTTTTTGCTCGTTGCCGCTGTATGAAGCTACATCCGTATTAAACGTGGCAAAATTTAGGGAAAGCCAACAACAAAGAGAATATTAAAATTTGAAAACCTAACACCTCAATCTGTCTTTTATTTCAGACAAATTTATTCAATAGTATAATGTAGGAAAAGGCAGAGCTATTTTCTTTCTTTCATAACAAAATCCCTGAGGAAATTTGAAGAAACATCATTGGTATAACAATAGAAACTTACGTACGAGAGCATACGAAGATAACGGAAATGGGAACGTTCATAACCGGTTTTGACATTATATTCGCATTTGAGAAGATCAAAGAGCGTGTTGTGACACAAGGAAAAACTTCGGTAGGCGGCCGAAAGGTGAACACCGCCTGAGGGTACTCGAATAAAGCCATCCTTAAGGGAGCCAGGCTTCGAAACAAAATGCGTTTGCATACATTAAACTGTAAGAATGTTAGACAAGGGGTGGATAATTCTTGCGTCCCTTGGGTAGTGTGTTTCGGCGATTACGCGGACGGAATTCCCCAACTGTAACTCGCCTTCTTCGCTGGATAGTTTGCACGTAACCTCTACGTAAATTTTCTTTGTCAAAGGCACAGTCCGAAATGACCCTGCGTGTTTAGAAGTATTTGAAAGGCAAATTGGGTACACATTTTGCACAGAAGACGAAGTATCGTAACTATGTTAATGTTTAATGTTAAGATAATTACGCGCGTCCTCCATCGTATTGATATTTACGTTCGCAGCTTTGTTGTAATGAAACTCGAGAGCAAATAGAATTAGCGCCGTGACAACATTAATCCTGCTTACAAACAAACGAGAGCGTAGATAGGCGCGCTGCGTAAGAAATAGCGAACCTGCCGTACAATCCCGGAGCAAATTTTAAGTCCACAGAGACCCGTTTCCGGCGTAATGCACGTGTACGTAAGAGCAGTTTGAAAGACAAGACGAAAATTGGGTTGAGTTCGAGATAAGTTTACGTAAAGTAACAAACAAAAACATTACGTAAATGAAGAGAAATTATGTTCTTTTGTCGGTAAAATGATTAGTCACCGAATACTTTTATTTATAATTTATTATTTGATAATTCATTCATTTTAGCCATAGGAGATTCACTGCTGGCCTATGAAGTAAAAACAATTGACCTCAATAAGGATGTCTGTCGTGAGTGGGAGTCCAGTCTGTGGTCTCCACTCCAAAACTTTAAGACCCTAAGACGCGCTGTGTGGCATGCCCACCACTACTTCGAGTTGAAAATCCACTGGGCTGTGTTGGCTACTTTCGTTCATGAACGGATGTCAACATTTTTTATTTATTTTTATTATTTTTTATTTGATATTCTTTATTGTACTCGCTAGGATACATTTAAACAGTTTCATAATAATGAACATAAAAGTACTTATCACACAAGGCAATCTCTACCAGATAACCATAGTACGGAAAAGGTGTAAGTATGAATAAAGTGTATAAAAAGTGTATATTTACAATTAATAAGATATTATGGTATAATTAATGTCATAAATGAAATACAATGTTAAATAATAATTTAAAACTGATTCCGATAACAATTGCCTCAAAAAGAATAAAGAAACAGAGGATAAAAAAGAAATGAATTGACGGATAAACAATCATAGGTAGAATAAATAGTTCTTATTCAATCTTATAAAAAATCCCGAAAGTTCGTTAAGAAACTGGGAGTTAATAATAAAACTCGAAGTGAAAGACCACGTTTCACTGCAATGGATATGGAGATAATCGTATGCTTTTCTAACTGATACGTATTATTCGAATAATAACAGTCAGTTCGTACTGTGTCAGCTATTTACTTGCTGCGAGATCTTATTAGTCGTTATATTAACAGTTCAAAATTCTTCTTTTAAACCATTAGACTGCCACTGTAAGACAGGCTTAAATAAAAGATCAGAACATTGATCTATCTTGTGTTACTCGCATCCAGCGATATCTCGCGACTTTAACTGTATTGTCGGTGCACTTAGTGGAGTTACATCTTATAAATTATTGTTTACTTTCTGTCACTGTCAAACCTTGTATTGCCCGAAGACATACCAATCAAAAAAATGAGCTATCTATTCATCCCTTTAAAGCTTTTACACCTAAAACTGATTAACTGGTGCATTTTATGTATTAAATAATAAAAAAAAAACTTCAAAAAGATAGACGAGTCAATGTACTTCGAATATAAATATATATTGTTATCCGTAACGAAAATTCCCTTGTGTAACATATAAAACAGGGGTCCTATTCTCAGAGCATTGGAGAAATAATTAATGCGCTAGATTAGTAGAAGGGAAGACACCTATCATCTATCCAAGGCACGTTCTGGGCATTTAATTTCTTGAGCGTCCGTTATTACCAAGGGTGACTTTAGGTTGCATCTCAGGCGCTATAGAAAGCAATAACTGTTTATGCTCAAACGGAGATAAACTTTGCGGACGTTTCGTATGGACAAAGAATCTTTACTGGCCAGTGAATACTCGTGTCTAGGGTTGTTATATCAATGAAGTGTTATTTCGTAAATTCTCACGTCTTGTGAGGCTTAACAACTACTTTACACTTACAAATAAGAGTAAAAACAAGGGATTACTCTATTAAATATCGTAGTTATTAAACTTTAATTTTTGAATTTTGGCAATCAATGATATTAATAAATGTAGCAACCGTAATTGATTTACTATTCCCACTTTTATCTTTTAATATTACTGTTAAAATATAGGCAGTGTGAAATGTAAAAGGTGAGAATGAAAATTCGATTTTAAAGCTGAACTTCTCGAGCGGCGATAAAAAAAAATTCGTTACCTACTTCTAGTTGAATGCCCTGCGACACGCGAGCCGGCGCGTTCAAAAAGTTTCAGTCTTGACAGCCCTGCCTGAACCAATTTAATGCTGTAAATCCACCGGGTACACTTACCTCCCTTCAAACTCATGCGATATTGCGTTTTTTCTAAACCGCAGCCAAGGGGGGATCACGTGGCGCAATCGTTTCATGTAGTCACGGAAATATTTCAATGGTACAACGGAACATAAGCAAAACACATTTTTTTCCCAAAGCTTTCTTGAATTATTAATAAAATTACAATCTCGCCTTATCGTATTCCACATTAATTATAAAGAGAAGATCGAAAAGAAATTGATACCGTGATCGATGGGTACATGGAATTGATTCTACGTATAGCGATTTTTAACACAAATTATATAGATAAAACTGTAGTTCGTTCGCCTGTGTTTACAATGTTAATTACTTGTCATTTTGACCGAAAGAGATAAAGTTAGAAATAATTCAATAAGCTTTAGAGAAATGTCCAAAGTTAACATAGTCGTTCTTATGTCAGACAACTCCGATAATATTGTCTTGTAATGTTAAGTTGTAATGTGATTTTATCTTCATTATTTTGATAGCTAGGCCAGAGGTTACTTCGTGGCATCTTTGATTGAAACAACATTTTTTCTCGTTTTTAACTCGGCAAATTACATTCAAAATCCGTTTTTATTATGTTTGTTTGTATGGGAATGAGTACAATGTTTTTATAAACTGAGTTAACCATTTTCAAAATTTTAGAAAGTACAATGTTATTAATAGATCAATAGTTAATATTAAATAAAAATCTATTGGTTGCATTTTTCAAGAATCATTGTATTACTCACTTCAACGCCAAAAAATAAAAATAAATTTTTAATAAATCGCTTTTGAAAAATATTGTTTTTGATTTATGAAATAAATTGAAAAGTGTGTCATTTGATACAAGATGAGTGCCTTCCGTTCTGTTACATCTGGAGCGTCATCGTATCCGGAATCTAAGTTTAGATGTAACATTTTGCTGTATTCAAAAACAAGACTTTAGCAGATTTTAAAACTTTTACTTTTAGTAATAGTAATAGAAGTTGTATTACTTTTTAATCACTATTCAGATTCTATGTATATATGTAGTCGAAATTTTTTTATTTAGTTTCAAATTAGTACACATATCATAATCCCATTAGTAACATATTTTTGATAAATATATACAATCTACAGAAATAAGAAAGAGTTAGTGCTATATGTGGCGAGCCATGGAGAGATTTATGCTCGGATTTAATCAACCAGATCCGTAGATGATCAACAGTAACCGATGTAGTCCATCGGATTATCTTGCAGAAGTAGTGGGTAGACTACATAGCACCAGAGTCATTGGGATCTTAAGGTTTTGGGGTGGCAGCTACACATAAGCAATACAGGCGTCATTGGAAGACGTTGGATGCAGGCTTTTAGCCACCAGTTCTATTACTATCCGGGGAAGTCTATGTACAGCCACATAATGTTCTGTTAGACTTTCCCAATGACTTTGTGACAATAGTTAACAATGAGGTAAGTGAACAATAAAAAACATATAGACCGAATTATAGAGGCATCGTAATATTAAATTAATTGTTGCAATGATTTATGTCGCCAATTATTCCCTTGTCGACACACATATAAGTTTTGTTTAACAAAATAACAATTCTAAATAAATTGCCAGTATGGGCCTGCATAAGTAGCGTTAACACATAACATCGCTCCCATGAGAGTTTCTGCGGACGAATTTATTTTTCTCTTAAAACCATAACAAATTTCCAGATTACTCCTACGTTAGACCCCGGACCTCCCCTTCATAGCACTCTTTTCTCTATTTATTGCTCTGTACCCTCTGCTAAGTTATCGAAAATATAATCCCTCTTTCGCGGGGAAACTTCCACAGCTGATTACTACTTGGCTTTGAGATTGAGATGGCGTCAAATTGGTATGGACATAACATCCATATAAAAATTATATTTATTTGACATGATTAGATTTGATTTTCAGTTCTTATAAAAATACGTAAATTTTGGTTAGAAATAGCAATAGCAATATTTATTAATATTTCACTGTATGTATATAATTTTTTTAAAACTGTTTTTATAAAAAAAATATTTAACGAACCATACGTTTAAAAAAAGAAAGCATAAATTAAATGTGACATAACAAATTTTGTTTAATTTATGGCTAAGCGTATCTTCATTAAACTTTACATTGGACACAATCAGGGGCTATTTTCGAAGTTCCGAGTTGCGGATAGAAGAATAAAATCCAAGCGTAATCCCCGCGAGATTAATATTATTTTATCGCCAACAATAAATAACGAGAGAAATTCAATAGCCAAACGGTAAGCGGAATTATAAGTTTTTTGACACACTAGTGGAAAACTTCGCCGGATTCAATCTTGCGGGGATTTGCTTCAATCGCTTTATATTCCGCCCCTGAGGAGGTCGCCGGGATATAAGGTGAGAGTAAAGACACGGTCGTATCTTTATCTTTTATAAGGAAAAATTTGTTAGTGAATTTGGACTGAATGACTCATCCTTTTAGAAGATTTAAACTTCGTCAATGACTTAAATACTCCGGGTAGACTTGTAGGAAGCAGCTGCAGAGAGAAATCTCGGTATATTCTCTTTATGTATTTAATTAAACTAAGCTCGATTTTTTGGTTAAATTGATAAATCTTTGAATATTTTTTTGTTCTCTTTTGCTATATATAAAGTTTTTCCATGAATAATTTTATTCTGTTAAGATTAAATGGACTATTTTGTAACGAAATTTCTCCGAAAAACTTTTATTTGTTTTAAAAGCGACTGTCCTCAATTCAATTTAAATACTCTCATAATCATAGTTTAATTAAAATCGATTATAAATGAAATATTATATCGATTTTCCTCTTTCTAACACACTTAATATTTTGCTTTTTACTCACCGAACACGAAGTCAAAATTTTGGGGTCAATTTTAAGCGTTATACGACATCTTTTGACGTATATCATGTGTCTAATTAAATAAAGATGGCCGGCGGCTTTAAGTGTATATACTTTAACAGTCGAAATGGATACGATGTTTTAAAATTCGTATCAAAATTGTTTCAGTACTTTCAATCGATACTTCGGTAAATTTTAACTATTGAAAGCTATAGAAAATTGTCATAATTTATAAAATTTCATTCAAAACTTTAGCCGTTTCGGAGTTAATCCACAGTAAAATGTTTCGCTAGAGCACAATTTACAATAT
The DNA here is from genome assembly GCF_028537555.1 of Battus philenor. NCBI lineage: Eukaryota > Metazoa > Arthropoda > Insecta > Lepidoptera > Papilionidae > Battus > Battus philenor. The sequence goes on from NW_027181676.1 coordinate 6,043,612, forward strand.
AAATGAGTACATTGCGGTACTCTTTGACTTTTTCACATTTCCAATGAAGCGAAAGGGGTAGTGGAATATAAATAAAATTAGAGTGGAATAGTAACGAAATATTATAGCGACGAGTTTCCAGCCACTGGTCCGATTGCAATTTATTGTTTGTTTGTCCACGCGTTCAAACGGGCCCTGTATTATCAATTCGTTGGGCAATGTTATGGAAAATTCAATGTGATTAATTATTTTGTGTGTTTTAGATTTGATGATTGATTGTAGCATTGCGTTGTTGTTTCATTGAATTATTTATTGATTTTAATTATTTCTGTAACTATCGTCATTGGATTTTGTCGCATTGTTTGTTGTACATATTATTTAGGAATGTGTTCCGTTATTAAAATACAATTTGTTTTCTATCAATATTTTTCTATCAAGCCACCTACCAGTAGTATTATGTTGCTACTACACACTTAATTCGGTAATATCAGAATGTAGCGGCTTATGCCATGGTGCTTTGCTATCCATAGAAGAGATTAATGCTAAGTACATCTGCGCTTTGCACCATAGAATCTGCGAAATATGCAAACGCCGTTAAGACAACAATAAAAGAAAACAATGAAAGATCGAGATAAAAAAGGTAAAAATAATATATAAAATCATTAACCTTTTCTTATTTTTTTCAAATGGCAAAGCTCGTCTGTTGTTGTTGCCTCAAGACAAGCAATAGAAGTAAAGATCCTCCAAATTAGAAGTAAGACGTAAAGAAGAGAATACGTATTTAAGATTTTTGGAGGTAAATTATTAATCTATCGGTCTTGTTAATTAATGCCAGAAAGAGGCTCGATTCTCCTCTGTGGTATATATTAATTATGTTTATATAGCTATAAACATAATTAATGTAGTCGGGAGTAATTTATACACATACCATTATATATAAAACAGTGGAATTTTTAAAAGTGATCCGATAAATTGGAAATCTATGGTAAAGGTCTATGTGAACGCCTATGGCTGAAACTATGATATGATAAAGGCTAAACAGGTATTAAATAATACAATATAGATAAAAATGTATCCACTGTTTGAAATTGGCTGAATTGGCTAAATGACAATGTCAATAAAATCGCATTGGGTGGCTTGAAGTTTATATTTAATTTATAGTGTAGCGTTTGTACTTTTTTGCATAATTGTACAATGGTTAATATGGTATTTTGTATGTTACAATTAATTACTTTTTTATTATTAAGTTTCCAAAATAATACATTAAAGCAAGTTGTTGCTTTAATTCAACATTTCGTATTCACATACGCTTACATCGAAATATACTGCAAGATTTGATCAACCTCTGAGACGAAAGACGGACAGCGAATTCATAAGAAAATAATAAAGGCTTTAAAAATGTATTCCTTTTATAGCAAAAAAACGGAAAACAAGAAATAAATTGGAGATTATTTTACTAAATTTATTTGTAATATATGGCTATTGCTTCATTTGTGAAGAGATTTTATTATGAATAATTGGCAATCTTCTCGCGCGTCCTTACTCGAGACTGTCTTTGTTAGATTGAGTAATAATTCTGTAGATATGTTTTATTTATTCTCTTCCACTTACTAAACTGTAAATGACATTTGAATTGTAACATTTACTTTATATACTTATTTATTTCGAAGTAATTATAATTAAAATATAATTTATGTATTTTTAATGTCTTTGGCAGCTGAATTAGTTATAAATTGTGTTAAAGCCATCAGTGCTCTTTTTATTAAGTAGCGAGAAAAAATCGAAACATTTAATTGTAAGTCGTAAGGTATAAAATATAATTTAAAAATTAAGATTTAAAACGATGACATTAGATTTATTATAAAATTATTTTAACTTGTGAAATCTTATCAAAAACGATTCATTATATGATCAATAATTATTAGTTTATTGTTATTTTTAATTGTGTTTATGGGTATCGAAACAGCACTTGAATTGTAGTAGAACTATGGTTCTTATAGTTTATTTGAGCATTGTTTACTAAAATTTAAACTTTGAAAGTTAATCAAAATATAAACTTATGTCATCTGTGGCAAAGTTATATCGGCTTATGTATATAATACACCGTTAGGTACGTAATGAAATTGTATTGAAATGTCTCTTTGATATTTCATACAAAGTACCCCATGATTACTAAGAACTATGTTTCTATGCCTTCAGTAGTGCAATGAGTTAGTCTAATTCAAATGCTGGACATAGATTTATTCCTGATATTATTTATTTCGATCAGTATATCTCATTCTTGTTCTACTTTCAAATAAAATAACAAGAAACTAAACTCAAAACTTAATGCCACTATTTTTAGAGACAGTAGACAAAGGTTAAAGAAGTCGTGGACCATCACCTTCCTACTGGTTTGATTAAGTCAAGTCAATAACTGGACTCACTATTACTAATTTAATTATTACAACCCTGATAAAAGCAGACGGTTGGTTGGCATGGAGACAGGTCGTCATTGCTTTCGTCCAGGAGTTATAAGACGGACGCGGCTTTCAGAAATAAAGAAAGATCGAAGAGATTAAAAAAAATATTAACTATTAATATGTATGCAAAGAAATTATTTTTAAATTATTATTTTATTTACGAATCCTTTTTCAATATATCCCAAGTGTATTCTCATGTCTGAATTTAATAGATCTGAACTTTAGCAAGTATAAACCTGCAAAACTTTACTTATTCGAGATTTCATCTCCAATATATTATTCTCTTAGGAGATATTATTTAATTATGAAAGCAAATTTAAGCTTTCAAGATAGTAAATAAAAAGTAAGTAGACAGGTTGTTTGAATCGTTGAATATCACTTTTGTTACATATGACTTGAAATATAAGATGTGTTATAAATATTGTATAATATTTTTGTAAATAATGTTTTTATTTATTTATTTACATTATTTTCACCATACGATCACTTTCTACTTCTGTACGTCATTACAAAATTGCCAGAAGAGCCCAACTTGATAGTAACTAGAATCAGATTGAGCTCCCATGTATTCAGTGGCGTACCTAGGGGGGGGCGGTGGGTGCGGTCCGCACCGGGCGGCACTTACCTTGGGGCGGCATTTTTTATATTTACTTATAGTTGTAAAAAGCAACTTATTCATTTCATATTTATTTATTTATTTATTTTTAATAAAAAATGATTAATATGGTTATTATAAGAAGAAAATAGTAAAACGAGATCAGATGCTGGAATATTACTCAATTCTATGCATATTATTTTTTATGTTACCTTCATTTATGGGAACCCGTCCTTTTGGAAATTAAGGACGCTCAAAAATACTTGCAAGTAGAAGGGTTAAATGTCCACCAATGCCATATAAAACTAAATTCATTGCAAACACATTTCATGGAACAAAGAGACACGCTATTACAAAACGCTGTTATAGCAGCCAAAATAATTTGTGAAGAGTTGGAGATATCGACTGAGCGTCGAGTTAGAAGGAGAAAAAATATGAGTAGGGAAAATTCGACGTGGAGACGTGGGGCTATCCTTAGAAGAAGAAGAAGTACGAAGAGAAATGTTTTCATGTATGGACAGAATTATAAAGGAAATAAAAGAACGCTTCGATCAGTTGCATGGCCTTGTAAGAAAATATTCGTGTACAATACCGTGTAACCTACCAAATGAAGAATTTGAATGTCAAATAAATGACTTGATTGACATTGATCAAGAACAGTTCCATATTGAAAGAAAAAGGATCCAGGTTTTTATGGCTGTACCTACACCAAAAAAGAGGCAAAACATTTGAAAAACGGGGAGAAGGGCCCTCTTGATCGGTTAAAATTTATTCAGCAGTACTTATAGGTTGGAAAATTCTGTTCCCAACATTGTAATTTTGTTAAGAATTTTTTTTACAATTTCAATTAGTGTCGCTAGTTGCGAAAGAAGCTTCTCAAAGTTGAAGTTGATAAAAAAGTATCTTCGTTCTACAATGAGTCAAATAAGACTACAAAATCTTGCAATATTGTCAAAAGAACAAGAAATTACAAATAATATAAATTTTGAGAGCATTATACAAGATTTTTCTAGTATGAAAGCTAGAAGAGTAGATATTATATAAATATATTTACGAGTGCATACAAATATGTCTAAAAAAATTTACTCTGTGTATTAATTAATATTGATTAAATAACGTAATAATTAATTTATGTGATAATTATTTATTTATTTATAAAAACCACTATTTGATTGACTTATAATAGAAAGGGCGGCAAACTGAAGATCGCCCCGGGCGGCAAAAGTTCTAGGTACGCCACTGCATGTATTGGCATGCTATTAACTTTAAATTTTAGTCCGGTGGTCTTTTCAGGTGGTCAGCTTCATCTGAAATGAGTTTACGGAACTCAAAGGTCGGAGAAATTAATAATATTTACTGGTTCGTCATTTCAGTTGCACGCTGACGATTGCACGAAGGCAGCGGACTGTACAAGTGTAGTGAAAGTGAGTAAAACTTTAAATAAAGCTGTCTGAGTTTCAAACTCGACCTGCTTTGGGAACTGCTACAAACTAGACTTTTTTGTGGTAACTTTAACAATATCCTTAACACATTAGTTGAGTAATTTATTCCTAAGCTTTATAATAACTTTAAAAACCCATTACACTTTAATAGGATTTTTATTACAAACTTTTCTTTTCTTTTACTTTTCTTTTCTTTCTAAACTTGATAATAATCCATATATATTACATGAAAATGTATTTAATACATATATTATGTATTTTTATTGAACGATGTAATAAAGCTTTGAAAACATTTCAAACAAAGCTTGTATTCGTGTTAAGAATAATAAAATAACACATAATACTTTTTTTATCTCGCCTATTCACGAACTCTTGTTAAATAGTTATTTCTTTCATATTTATTCGTGTTTTTTATACGATTTTTGTATTTCGACTATTTCTCATGTCCTGCATTAGAGTCAAAAACCAAATTAAGGCACTTTCAAAATTTGTATACACTAGCACCCCGAAAATGTACTCGGGCGAGTATGGTGAACTTGCTCACAATCGGCTATCTTAATGATTTTAAGGTGTTCTGTTTGCAATTGTGCGATAGAAAGTGCAATTTAGTTTCGTTTCTCAGCTACATTGGTACCTTAAAGGTCATAATTTTTAAACGGTTTTATTTAGTTCGACCCGTACGGAATTTATTTATTTGGGTCAAAATTAGAAATTGAAATTTAAGCACCTTTCCGTTGCCAGATTGATCTGAAATTTAGTACACAAATTTAATTTAGATGACAATACAATATAATAAAATCAATAACATTATAAATCTAAGATGGCCGCCGATACAAAATGGCGGATTATATATTTTTCCTTAACCCCCTCAATATGGGTATCAAATGAAAGGGCTACACTAGTAAAACACGATGATTATGTCAAAATTTAAAATTCAAGATGGACGCTGTTCCAATATGGCGGACTAGGTACATATTTTTCCACAAGCACCACAATATGGGTATCAAAAAACCGTTTGACTTAAAAGTTTTTTTAAATGTATTTATTCAAATTAACGTCAGAATATGTATACATTATACGTATAAATAAACATCATCTTAAGTACCAATATAAAGATAATTGTACATACATTTAGCCGCTTTAAACAGTAAACAGAATTTAAAATGAATTGTATAGATTTACGAATCAGTAGACTTAGAAAAGTGTTGAATTAATTTTATTCGTACAAAACAATATAGGCCTTTGTTAAAATTTATGCAAGCTAATAAAAATACCTCACAAATGTATTTTGTCAGGTGATGTAAGCTACGGGATAATGACGCGTACTCATTTCCATTCACAACCATCACAAAATATATTACAGATGATTTACATTCACAACCTATCGTTGTTCAATTCACATTTAATATGCATTGTAATAAATGTTGTCAGTTAATGTGGTTATCGGTAATTACCTATTGGCTAGAAATAACGATCGTTTGGGAGATCCAATTTAAAATAAACCATTTTCGGCACTGTTTTTAGGAATTTACATGGTTAAAATGAAAGCTCTTTGTTGCTCGAGCACAATTATTGGAATATTTTCGTCGGACAGAGTTATTATACTACACTTTTATAAACATGAAAATAAAGATGAGACCAGCAGGTAAGATGATTTGTAAAAAAACTAAAGATATCTTTAGATGTGACCATTTTTTCAAAAGTTGTGATAATAACCACATTCATATTTAATTTATTTCTCTTAATTTGTTATCATATTAATGGTAGACGAAAAATGCCTTATAAATCTACGTGCTGTTTGATTTCCCGATTTATTTATCATTGCTGTCCCAAAAACACACCACGTTAAAGATTTAACTCGAAATGTATGCATGTATAAATTCCAGTGTAAACTATAATACAAAATACTGTAAGGTTAATAAACAATTTTATATACTTATATAAGTTCTTAAGGCTCGGAAATGAATTGATATTAATACTGTGTATAGGTTTTGCATATATGAAAAGAATGACAAAAAAAATAATTAAGATTGTTTCGATCTGTTCTCAAGAGCAGGGCGCGACTTTAACCCTCGTAGTCTCATATTTTGAGTTGTAGGTTGCCAGTACAAGAGAACTCAGTTTTTTTCTAATATCTATCAATTTGAACAATTACGTCATTTTTTTCATATTGAAAAAAAGTGAATAAAAATAGAAATAAACAAATCAATGCAAGTATAAGCCAATTCACGTGTTTAATAAATATCAGCTCAAGAAGACAGCGTCAGTATAATTCACGGATCCTTCTGCTCCGTGAATTCATATTAGATGCAGCTATAAAAGCTTAAGGGCTAGCAGAATTAACTTCTTCGAAACATACAGTATGAGAGCGTCTGAGAAAAATTATACAATACGTGTGAATGTTTCCTTAGTTCGTTATTGCCAAAAGATGATATGTACTTTTTCTCGTATTAATATAATCTAGTGAAAATAGTGTAGTCTATGTAATATCCAGACAAAATTGTGGAATTATAAATAAACTTAGAATGTCATTCGTCATTGGTAATTAACTATAACTACTAAAATTTAGGAATAATTATAAATTTCTACTACTTACAAGTAAATGTATAAAAATCGAACTACATAAATGTATTTATAAATGCCGGTACATTTTGTATTTCATTAAGTAAATTCTTTAAAGTACAATGGTTGTCGTAAAACAAAGCGTTACGTATGGTTCAAATAGTATTATCCTATGCAAGTGAACTTCGAAGTACAATGTAGGCAAGCTTTTATAATTCTAGGCAACTTGCAGATTTCCCACAGGACATCTAAAATATGTAAGCACGCTTCGGAACGTTAAGCTGGTTTATATGAAATTAATTTTTAGTTTCCATGAACTATTTTTATTCACGCTTAAAATACTTTAATATAGTTTCTAAGTTATAAAATTAGCTTATTACTTGGCGGGTGAACTTTAAATAAAGTAGCTGAAATACTTTGCTTAAAACACGCCATTGTTTCTCGTTGCTTTTGTATAAATAATTGAAAAAATGTTTTGTAAATAAATTAAACTTGGGTTCTTTATTCGTGAAGAAATTAAATGAAGTGAATAGTACTTGGTTTGTTTTTTTAAACAGAGTTTCAACTAAATATGTGATTAATTTCTTCAAAATTTATTCCTTTTCACTTGACTTCCTAAGTAGCAATTTGGCGACGAAAGTGGTTTTTCTTCGATATGTTAAATTCAAATTATCAAAGGCCATTCACCCCTCATACGGCACTTATAAATATGACATGCACCCTCAGGAAGACAAATTATTTCATTTCCCCGTCCAAAGGGACTCTATACGTGACTCTGAGCGAGCATCAATTGTATGAGGCGGGAAATGTAACATGGTAATTTATTACTACGATGGTAATGGTAACAAGCCATCTTTTAACCTGTCTGGCATTCAGGATATAAATATATTTTGATATGAAGGTAATGTAGACTGATCGTTCGACTTAGTTTTACTCGACCTCATTTTCGGGACGACGAAATTTTTTTGTGAGAGATTTTGCAAGCGGCTTCTCTGGCAGCTACAAATTTATATTTTTATTTCTCATCCACTCGATTCATACGTTATAAGATAAATACACAAATTTAAATGCATTAACTTCTGATAATTTCTTGCGGATGTCTTTCCACATCTTTTGATGGATACTTGATTTTACTAATTCTGTTACGTTTTTTTTCCATAATTTGTAGAAAATATTTAACACGAATAGGAGCTATAAAATTATTTATATGCTTCCAGTAAGATATTACAATCAACAAAAAATAGACGACCCTAAGGAGGCGGCCAGTCAAACATGTTAATGTCGTCAACAGACGCTAGGTGTCATTTCGAGAGGACGATGTCCAGCAGACTTCTGATGTCTGAAATGATGATGAAGTAGTTCGTTAATAAAATAGCGGACCTGACAAATTAACTATGATAGTTTGTTACGACAAAAACTGATAATTTTGTTATAAGTTAAAAATCTATATCGCTTTAAAATCACGTCCGATATTTGTTTTCGCCGCCGAACAGTAATACCAAATTCATTACTGTATTTCATGAAGTTATTGGGATAATAGAAAACACTGTCAACCATAACGACCACATAAATAAAGTTTTGCAGCGTTTTTCAATTGAAACCTGATAAGTATGATAAGTGGTTACTTACGATGAGCCTCATGAGAAGGTTCAAGGACATATAGATAGCAATGGAAAGAGACGGCTATGCTCAGAGTCATGCTGTGTGATCAAATTAGAAGTGAGGAGATCCGCATATAAATCAAAGTCACGGACGTAGCTTGAAGAATTGCCTGTCTGCCGACAGCCGTTGAAGCCGAAAGCTTTTCGAGTGGCGATCACGACCCAGTAAACGTGGCGTGGATAGGCCTCTTTCATTAGGTCGAACTATGATATAGTTAATATCGCGGGACGTTGCTGGATTCAGGCAGCGCAAAATCGGCAATTTTGTCGTTCTTTAGGGGAGGGATATGCTTTGCAGTGGGCGTCTACTGGCTGAAAACAAGAAGTATAATACTAACATGGATAACTGACTATCAGTTCGTGTTTAATTACTTCTCAGCCTCCCTAGCTTTTGGCAGCCTTAGGTGGAAGCATCTCTGAATTACAATTGTATCTTGTGCGAGAGCTGGAAGTTGCTGCTTAGTACTAAAAGATACACGAACAGGCGATGTTGTTAAGGTACACACATGCCGCTTACAACAGGTCTTTTTTGAAATATATGAGGAATAATGATGATGGTGATTCAAAGTCGATTGATTTTTTCATTTACGTTGTGTTTAATCGCTGTAAGTTTTGTATGTAACGTACATGTTAGTTGTAGTAACGCAAAGTCATGCTCTTTACAAACATGAAATTTAAATGAATATGTTGTAGATTTTTTTTGCACTCATAGGCGTTAAAAGGTTATTCACAGTATTGAAATAAATAAATATTTTTATTACAATAATATTTTGTTAAAAAAGTAGACACAATTTTATAGAATTTTAGTATGCCTAAAAAAACCTTTTTTAATTTGTATAATAAGAATGAAAAGGATTAAATTTAAAAAATATAACCCTGAAATATTTCTAACAAAAATATGTTCTTTCTTTTATTAATTTTTTGCGTGCTAAATTAGTCTATCCTCCAGAGAAGCCTTTCAATGTCAACGGAATTTATGTTACTTTCAGTTGCCTAATAAGCCCACGTCCACGCAAAATTGTTTCCTCTCGTTCCACTTTGTCATAGTCAACGTGAAAACCTCCAGGAAAATTGCTTCAGAGTTCAAGCGTCCATAATTAGGACTGGCTAATGTCCCGGAAAAACAATTTTCATAAAACATCTCATTTCTTGTGGGTCCGCATAAAAAGAAATAAGACACTAAATAAACGTCTACTTTCACGGGTGGATACACTTTTATTCGGGCGTCGCGTCGAAAAATGCACAGTTATCCCTTTGTCACTGTGACGTCGGCTGGGTGGCATACCGTTTTGCGTGAGAGAACGATTTGCTTAAAACGTGGACGTGAATTAAAATGGCTGGGGGCGGCAACCCGCGATATTGCAATTCGGCACCTCCGTGCCAACTTATTTGCAGTTGACTTATATCTTATGACTAGGCAATAAGGTATATATTAAAGAACTTAACGATGTATGTAAATATGTTACCAACACGGCACATATATTTCGAGTCAAATAAAACGTTTTGTGGTGAGAATCGCTCGTCGTGCATTTGATCATGTAATGTGCTGAAGAATTTTTAATTTTCTCACTTCACTGTATGATATTACTTTGGCTAAAGCAAAGAGCAATATACCATTAACCACTTTTTGATGAATAACATCAATGTTTATTTTATTTTTTAAAAAAATAAAGGGTATTAATAAGATTGAAATGATTACTATAAATTAATAAAGCAAACAATAAACTTATTGTCAGTGTCGTTGCAAGCTTCCACGAAAACATTTGTATGCATTTAATCTAATAAAGAATTTCATTGTATGTCTTAATATAACATCTCTTTACATATATTAATGTCAAAACAAAACATATGCAAGAAAGAAAAATAATCGATATATACTTTATATTCAAAAGTGCATATTAATAAAAATTCACGTACAAAAGCAATACAAATCAAGCTTAGCCAATACGAGAGGCTAAAGAATACCTACACATTGATCGACACAGCCTCCATGTTGTTTCTGCCTAATCCACACAATTATGTATTATTTTGATCAATTACACCCCATACAAGATTTTTAACAACATCAAGAGAGTAAAATTAGGTTCGCACGACACGGTGACTCTGTTTAAATATAATGGTATAAAACAGAGTTTAGATTCAAACTAGACTATATTTTTATATAGATATAGATACATTCCAAGGTCTAAAAATGCGAGTAGCATTGCTACTCATTTATATTTTAATTTTCTTGCACTTATTCCACATTCGTCTGTAGACTGAAAACATTACACGTCAGAATGACACAGATTTTATCTTTCGCATTCTCTTGATGTTATTTTTATTTTCAAAACAGAATTTTAAATGAAACTCTTTTAACGGACCTGACTTTTATCACAAGTTTCAGTGTCGAATACAGCTTTTGAACGCCTTCCTTTGCCTTTTCGTATCATTTGTTGGCAATTCTCCATAACCATGTTGAATGATGTTCAAAAGTGTATTCAAAATTGTTAGTTATTTTTCACAAAGTACGCCAAAAGTAATGTTTAGTGGAGTAATGTTCTATTTACTTCTACTTCTACTTTATAAACAAAGTGAGAGGTCAGAAAGGAAAGAACGCCTATGTGAATTGAATATCCAAAATTTATAGTGCAGTTAATAGGTATACACTTGTCATAATTTTCATTGTGTAGAAATAATATTATCGTATATTTTCTTTAAGCTAGGAATAAAGTATAAATTCTTTATACCACTACACAAATTATTTTCTGATTTGAATATACACAACAAAATTGCTTCATTTTTCTTTATTAATCAAGTCCAATGGCTGTATCGAACTCTGAGGAGACTTAATTTAATTTTATATCATGTGTTAATACAATAAAGAGTAATTAATCTAACCAACGACTTTAATTAGAATATATGTCAGTATTACGTCAATAAGAAGCAAATAATTCACTTATTCTCCTAGTTTAACTTCATATTAAATTACTTTATTTTATTTTTATGAAATGTCAACACTGAAAGCACAAAAATATAATTCAAGTGGTTTCTTGTGTTATATACTAATAAAAATCTTACTTTTAATGTTAAAAATGAAAAATATAAAATAAGTAAAATACAAAGGAGAAATCTTCCTTAAGAACATTTTACGTAAATAAAAGATTCGGTGTTGCACGAACATTCGTTTTGATTAAGAGTTAAGTTCAGGATTCGGCTGGTGTTTCGTTCACGGGCGCCCACAACTATAGGTAAACGAGTAACACTCACGGAATACTAATAATTATTATTGCGTGAGTCCGTTACGATACGATAGCGTACGTTATCTCCCGAAGGTTATTAAGATAAGCCGCCACGGATAAAGCCCGTTTGTCTTATTGAGCGGAACGGATAAAATGGATAAATTAGGTACTCAACCCTATTATCGGTACAGCTGATGGATAGCTATAGATTAAAAATAATCCCTTATGTGAAATTAATTCCTTTCCATGCAAGGGATTGTGCGATATGTCCTGTATGTAATATATAAGAGATATAACCAAACGTGCCCACAATTTATAGCAAGATAAAGGAAAATCAAAAAGGTTGAACGATTGCGTTGGTACCGTTCCTTTTCATTATTTTATTAAAAAGATTTTTATTAATTTTTTTTAAATAAGTATCTTTTAAAATAAATCTGCTGTGAATATAATTGTTAAATGTAAGATAGTTTTAGAATTTACAACCCCGATTAAATACTGGATTTAGTATTCGTGAATATGTTTTGCGAAAAAGCGGTCCTATCTAGATCACAATAATTAATGTCTCAAGAAAAAAAAAAGGCCAAAAAATACAGAGTTTTTGGAGAAATAAATAAAAACAGTTTTATGTCATAACTTAAAAACTTTTACTAGTCATATTAATACAATTTTAAGGCATACGCTTAAAGTGGAATGATACGTTTTGCTTAAGTGTTCTATGAAGATATAAATTTGTAAGAAACTTTTAGGTTTTTCTATCACATTATTCCTGTGAAGGTTGTCGGAAGACAGGCGATTTTCTACTGGTCTTAATAAATCTATGGTGGAGGTCCATCTAGTCCATTTTTGTAACATATAACGAAAACAACCTTAAAAAATCTTCACGAAAAGATTCGATTGCGGAGATTTAGTCATAAATTCAGCAAAACTTGAGTTATATTTAGAATAAACGTAGATATATAACAAGGCTTTACCCCGGTCGCACTGTATTATGTACAATTTAAAACATCGAAACGAATGCGCGCGTGACTAACATTGAAATATTCAACCGTCACGATTGAGCACGCTGCATGTGATGGCAGTCGAAATTGCAGGCGACGTTTAGTCATGCCCGGTACATTCGGCCTGTGTACATTTAACTGCTAGTGTTGTTCTCGTCCCTACAGGGGTACCAGTAAAAGGTATTAGAAATTATTTTTGTGATATTGTCTAGTCTTTTAGATCAAATATTGATATAATAAAATTCTTTGTTGAAATAAGGTTTTAATTTACATATATGTCGCTTTATCGGATAAAATAAAATGAATTTAAAATGCTAATTAATGGTGTAAAAGTAAAAAAAGATTGCTTAAATGTGTTAATATTACTTTAGAATTTTTTCTTCAAGATGGATACACGACTTCGTTAAGGACGTCGGCAGATCGATGTAGGCCGATCCCACGGCTTTTATTGATATTTTTGAAGGCCTTTAGACGTCAGCAAACGTCTTACGGTGAACTGAAATGGCGATGACACTATTCACTCAAAGAATTAAAAAAAATAGTTTTAATTATTACATTTAAGTAAGTTAGTTAAAAAGAAGATGTAAAAACTTAATAAGATGCTTGGAAAATATATTACATGATACAATTTTCTTGAATTAATTTATATGTATACATATGAAGTAGGGACCGAAATGAAAAAAATAAAATGTATTTTGATTATACCCAAATAAAAAGAGGTATTAGCTTATCGGTTTGTTTTAAGTTAAATTCATTTAATATAGTATATTAATAAGCAAAAATATTATGTTAATAGAATTAAAACGCTTATTAAGGTAAATGTGTTCGGGATTAAATACTACTATACTATGTTACTTAACTGCATACGTACCTTTAAGTGTAAAATTTGATGGAGCTAAATCCCTTATCATAAGTCCACCTGTCTGAACACATCCCATATCCAGCTTTTGCGAAATAAATTACGCAAACAATTAAATATCGGCAATAATGCGAACATGGGGTGCGACAATTTGTCTAGACCGGTACGGAGGGTAACGCCTGTTGTATACAGGATGTTTTAGATATTTTTAATTAATATTTTATTAAAATCTTGCGTCTGTGAACAACAAACTTCATTTTATTATGTTTATTTTGTTTCATCTGGATGTACACAGTTTATAAATGTTTTTTTTTTTTTAATTCATTAGGCTAAAGAGATAGTCAAGTCATAACCATTTTAGCCATAGGCCGCCCACAGCTGGATACTAGCTTCCCCCATAGACTTTAGATGGCCTTAAAGAAGTCGTGCTTTGTGGGTGAACGTCCTTTGTTTATTAATTTCAGCCCAAGCAGCCAACTTTCCGCGCGCTATGTGGCCTAAAATTTGTATCTTCATTGTACTGATAGTTTTTCTTACCAAATAATATAAAAAAATCTCTGAGAGCTATTACAATTTATTTAAGTCACGACAAACAAAGAATTAATTTAAAGCAAATAATTTGGAATGATATGATACTTGGTATCTTTTCGTCGCCATTGATATCGGTACGCCTTGAATTTGCACATTAACTGCGTTTTATAGATCTGACCTAGTACTAGTATAGAATTAAATTTTAGTAATAAAATTTAATTAAATAAAAATAAATTTTAAATATCAGCCTATATAGCGATGTCCTTTCGTAAACGCAACGCGTAGTTAATGTAATTATGAGGCTGTAGCGTAAACGCTCCTGACTTTGTGCGATTAAGGAATTGTCTCCGAGCCAGAGGTTAGCAACAATTTAAAAGAGAGCTCTTCTCCAAATTTGTTTTTTTTTTTACCAGATTTGTATTATTTGAATTTTACATGACTTTATATTAAGCATTTAGTTTTATTTGAATTAAATGTATTACATACCTGTTGTCGATGTACAAATTAATAAATGGTAAAAGATAGCGGAAAAAATTAAACAGAAAAAATAACTAGCTATTCCTACTAATTAATTCTGATATCTGCATCTCTAATATCTGCATACATTGAAATAAATTTGTTTTTACGCAAAGACCAAATGCATTACTATTTACATCTATGAAGACAATTTATTTGTACCAAAAGTTGACTAGGAAGGCATTAAACAATTGACAACATTCATGGGTGAAAGTTAATGAAACTTGTCCCCTAGTGGACTAATGCACCCTACTTCAATCATATATCCCTAACTGCTATGTACATATTTACGATTGTTTTCATATTATCTGAATTTAGTTCTGCATAGCCACACAGGCGTCAGAAATATAGCAACTTATTCTATTTATTACAAAAATATGTCATTAAGAGAGCAGTTAAATTAAATCTTTTGTCCCTTTTCAACAGAGTTATCTTCCTCTCTGTCGTGCGCTCTTGTCAGAGTGGTCGTGGTCATGCTCCGGTCGGTTCTACTTATCAGTATCAGCATATACCTATCTGGTGCTGGGTGGTTTTTCCTAATGCATTCTAACATAAGTCTTCTGATCTCCACATCCACTAACACTCGAGGTATTACTAGGTGAGGGAGAGATTGCGGGAGACTGAAAACTCTATGTCCACGACTACACTTGACAAAAACATGACTGAGAAAATGGATTACCCTTTTACTGGTCTGATAAGACGTACCTTCCTGGTATTGTATTACGTGTTACATATTAAAAGTATTTTGAGTTATAATAAGTATCACCATATTATAAGTGTAATATTATATGAGTATTACTTTAGAATCTCTAACAACTTTCCTTATTTATCAGAAACATGTTGCAGAAGTATATCCATATGTAAATTAAAATTAATTTACGTATACCTATACGCTTCGGTTATTTTTAATATTAATTCTGATGGGGAGGAAAAATTGTAAAAATTGCGAGGAAAATAGTAAAAATAACACTTTTTTCCCCTTACAAACCACAGTGTAAATTAAAACGTCTATCAAATTGCTGTCAAACCTTTCAGGTCCATTAAAACAAATGCGTGTTATTGTAGGGTTTCTTTAGTTAATAGCATGAGCGCTCCTTACAGTGTACAAAATAGAAAATTTATTTTTAAAATAATCGTGGATCATTATTAAGACATTAATAAATCAAGGCAAACATTATTAATCTTGTATATGACACATATGTTACAAGCTTTCTTCGTATTTGCTTTAACAAATGTATTTATTAATCTGTTTAATTTAATTAATTCACTTGATACGTATATACAATATCTTATAATGTTTAGTATCTTTTTTGATTGTTAATTTGTGTATTTTGTTTTCTAGATTATTTCTTTCCCTATCGTAGACGCGACATTCGTTATTAAGTGTTTTTAATTTTCACTAGTCTCCGGGTTTCTGGAACACCCCTGGTTACTCTTACCTGTCGTGTCTCTTCAGCATCTAAGTGAGCGTACGTATCGCTTATAATTAGGTGATACATAAGCTAGCTTATTCGCTTACTAGGTGTATATATAGTTAAGCCACTAGAAGTAAATATTTACTGATGTACGAATAAGGCTAAGTAAGCTAAGTACAAAAATATTGTAAGTATTTAACAGAGCCACGATTGCAGCAACGGAAGGCGCATTTAGTATTGTTATGTGTTCACATTAATGGTTCGTCCGCAGTGGGCAATTACTTACAGCAATAGACCAATTAATAACTGGAGGAGCCCAACCGCCGACTATGCTCCACGGATGCTTTAGTGCGGTTTCGAGTCACTAAATTACAAGACTATAATTTCCTTACTGGTACTCAGAAATGCATATTTTTTAATCAAATATTTAAAAAATAATGTTTTAAGACTTTTTGGCGTATATTTGGACTTAGACAATCCTTATCGATCAGTAGATGAACTATTAGAAATTTTAGTCAGATCTTGACATTTTTGGTGAGAATATACTGACGGGTAGCAGATTACGGGTAGTATAAGACATAGTGACGATCTTTGAAAAAGGCGTTTGCGTTTTCCAGAGGGCGTCTAACGATTAATATGAAATGATAATGTAAGGACCGGTGAGCTAAAGAGGACCTGTTGAACAGATGATTTTGTAAAGGTTGTCGAAAAACACAGGATTCTGGTCGCTTCCAACCGGTCCTATTGAAAATTTATGGGAGAGACTTATGTCCTGTAGTGTACAGTTTTTCACTGATGATGATATCTTGATTTAATTTGTTATTGTAATTTAAAATATTGAAATAAGTTTTCTTGAGAAATATATGCAGGAGTTGTTTTAAGAATAATACTAGAAAATATGTACTCACTATATTTTCTTCTCTACTTCCACTTTACAATAAATTGAGAAGTAAATGTCATTCAAACTCAATAATAATTTTGGATTTCCATTAAGGGAATCCATTTGTTTAACATTACATATACAACTAACATTCACGATTGTTATAAATACGAACTACTCCCGTAAGTAATCAACGTTGCACACGTTCAAAACATTCGGAAATTAATTTAATTGACACTTCAGATACAGCTGTTGATTCACCTCGGCAGTCGCCGTATTGCCCCGGGCCATATAGCACATGACGTTAGTACGACAGATTTCGTCCCACCCTTTCCGACTCCTTATTACGTTAGTTTAGTTATTGAACGTTCGGAGCCGAATTTGAAAAAAGAATTGAGAGCTGGAAATTGCATTTCGTGATCGTATTCGAACTTATCTCGATTTCAACGTTCAGCAAAATATATAAAACTTTTATGTTGATTCATCTTATCAGACCAAAGATTTATTACTTAAAAAGATTTTATTCATTACATATATATAGTGATTCAAAATATTAAATAAAATTAAGCTTAAAATAAACACTAAGGATTTGTTTTAATAGCTAATGTCTTATATAACTAAGGCGCTTTTAGTTATACAGGTCGATTAGTAAGGTAATAGGTATAAAAGTTTTAAGGAGGTGAATGTGTAGCTTATTTATACATACACCTAATAAATAATGTTATGATTATATCTCTAGCAAAAAGCGTTGAAAATTCTGATTACTGCATATTGAAATTAATTATTGTTTACTATGTCTCGGCAGACTTTGTGCATCTACAATTTATTGTTCTGACGCATTTTCATAGAAAATGAATGCTACATATTTCAGCGTGATTAAAAATAGGTGTAAAAACTTTAAAACATTTTGATTAATTGAGCTGTACAGTTAACTCTTTAAAGATTACAGAATGCCATCTTAAAAAACTATTCATTTAGATTGTGCAAAAATTATCGCCGTGCGAGACTAGACGCAATAAGAGGCAAACGAAATGAGATGCGTACTTCTCACCCCGGCGAGCGTCTGTCACATTCGAGAGAGAGATGATAATTTTATGCAATCCCGATCTCAGATAAAGCTCGTAGGAGGGTGCTGAGGTCTAGATAGGCGCTTTATTTTAATGCAAACCGACAACAAATAACGAATAAATATTCCCTTTTTTTATTGTTGAATTTTGACGCGACGAACGTTTTGATTTAGGGTGAGACGAGAGGGGTTGCGCGCGACGAATTGTGGTCGAGATTATTTGGGATAGGACAGAGATTTATATTATACTGTCAGAAATTCGAGTGGTATCAAATTTCATCAATATTTGTTGGGTATTGGCCATGGCGGCTGGCAGTCCTGGGCGTTGTAGAATATTTTTGTCTGCGATAACACCGATACGAATTGTATGGCCAGACGTGATGGTTTATTGATTTGTTTTCAAACATAAATAAAAAAGGAATTTTCAATTTTTTATAAATTTATTTTATGTTAAAGGTACTTATAAATAAGACGTGAAATACTTTTTATTACCATTTTTATACAAATCCGTGTGATTTTTTTATCAAACTTGCTTTAGGTTAGATTACACGAGAAACTATTTTTTTGGAAATTATAAATCTTCACATATAAAAAGTTGCTGTTGGTACAGTAGATTTCTCATTAATTTGGATAATTCTATAGATGTAGGCCTCTTTTTGGTTCGCCTTCATGTATTCTTATCGTATTACAATTTATTCTTCTGACTTTGAAAAGACCAAAAGCATCATGGCGTTTTTCTAGCGAGATGATTAATTATTAGTATTTTTCTTTAATGTAAAAGATCTTTCTTTTACATGTCACTTTAAATGAAAGGAAACATAGGATCTGCACCCCCAAATTAATTTAAAGATGATATATTCATTCAATATCCCAAGGTTAAGTTTTCTCTAATACCCAATATATTTTCAACGAAATTTCCAACACGTGTTTCAGATAGATTCAAACTTTAAGACTTCTGCCCTCCCTAAACCGGGTGGCTATAAAAACAATCAGCTTCGATTCTTGCCCGCGCTCTGAGGAAATAAGAAACAGACGCTCTGCCCCTGTATGCAGTGAGGGATCCCGGAAAGTTCACTTTTTATAGGGGACCAGAAATTATGTTCGGGTGATATATGGCGACACTTCTGCTCGTGGAATTTAAACGTCCCGTTCTCGTAACGGTTACTTACAGTGTCGAGGTAGGGCGTGAGTGCGACCCTTAATAAATTTGGCATGAAGGATAGGATTGCTGAAAAATTACTTCACGAAGCGGTTTGTTTGTTTAAACTCATTTTCCATTTTATCTCACTTATTCTCTACAGTTTAGTTTTTACCGGTAAATATTTTGACATTATTAAAGTACGTTTAACAAATAAAAAATTATCGGTGTAAATACTTTATAATGTAATATAATTTCAAAAGCTATCAAAACAAAGAATCTATCAGGTTGCTAAAGAAAAGTAGAAGGCACAACGATAAATTATATATACATAATATATATTAAAACAGGAGTAAAGAAACGGTAAAAAAAATTATTGTTACAATTAGTACACTTCAATAATCAGTTTTATCTGGAAATTTTTATGTATATATATATATATATATATATATAATAGTAAATATGAAAATATAGCTAATTTACTTTAGCATAAGAGTAGCTGAGCAGCCGCAATCGGTTCCGCAGTCCTTTAATAGTCTGCGAAACCGATTGCTCTCATCTGACCCGTCGTCTTAGAATATCCTAGACGACCGTTCTCTATTGAATTGAATTCGGAATTTCCAGCTGGCCAATTCAAACTATTAAATTCGACTTCTGACATACAAGATTCCACATGGCGAGACAACGGTGAATGCCACTTTTGTCATCGAAAAAATTGAGTTTTCATCAAGACCGACCAATACGGGTTGTAAGTGAGGAGTTAGAAGGTAACGATGTTCATTCAGTGTGCTAGTTTTGATGAATTAAAACTCGGTACGATTCAACGAATTTATTTCTGTAAAATATATTAATGGAGCTCCCTCAATAATATGCGGATTCTAAGTAAATCTCAACCGTATAAAAATATCCTGGATTCACCGAATAACAAAACCCTATCACAATTTTCTTGATTCCACTACAGATTATTTCTTACAGAGCTATGTATAGCAACTCGGTGCTCACAGAGTAATTTAAAGCCTCTGGCAGGCATTGTCTGCGTATATTGACTGCAAAAAACCTACGCTGCTATATACATAAACTGATTAGAACATATCTTACTTAGAGGTTTACATACGAAGATTAGCGTTTTCTCAATGCTTAACTCTCCATAAAATGATCTTCCTGTGATTTAGTACAAAGCCTGCTTTAAGAACCAGAACTTCTCTTGATGGAACCAGTCACGTGATAGTACTAAACGTGCTTTGGACGGCCAAATATCTAACTTTTAGCTTAAACCACAAAGTAATAGCTGCAACTTTCCTCAAAGAGTATAACAAATTCTTCAGGCTTTCATTATATTATAGCATACTTTCGAGACCGCTAAACAATAATTGCATTTTGTAAATCCAGGGAATTAAATAATTTAAAAGAAATGTACTAAAACGCCCGTAAAAAATGTTTAAGAGTCTTTATATTTTTTCGTAATTTCGCAACTCATAATGCAATAAAAACCTCATTGTCTTTGAAAAATTGTAGCAGTCACAAATTTAAAATTAGAAAGTACTTTTTGATATACTTTAAGGCACTTTCATAACTAGCTAGTAACATGTTCACACGATTAAATACTCCTTAGTATTGTTTTTTTTTTTAACAGGCAAGAAATAAATCACATCTGTTGGTTTTCTTGCAAACATTTGTATACTATTAAATCATACGACTTAATGAACATAATTTGCCTATAATGGAGACAATACGTAAGAGTCATAATAAATCCTTAAAGCACAAATAGAAATATGAAACAACCACAATAAAATTATCAGTTAATAATTATTAATATGGGGAAGCATAGGTTCTGCAGTGGGCTCCCTGCTGCTAAAATAAAATTACATATGTAGTTTGTACATTCATTTGAGTAAAAATTTTAACGTTATAATCTAGGTTGCGCTGGCGGTAGTTGGTCACTTCAATATGTTATTAATAATTGCAATAACAGAATACTCTTTAACTCCTTCGTCGTTTTATTGCTGTATGTTATATCCAAAGTTGAATAGCTTTTATATTTATAGAAATGAACGCGAAGTATAAAACAGTAATGGCAAAGTTTATCGCGTTGTCGGTTATATTGTTCCAGCTTGGTAGATGTGGTGATAAAGATTGCACGACTGATTCCGTTCGCTCATCGCCTGACCTCGACCTATTCAAAGCCCTTGGAAGTAGATCTTTTGATATTCGATATTTCACACAGTATCTACTATTGTTATTTTGAAATAAATGTCTGTTGTAATATCAAATATTCCACGATAAACTTGTATAGCTTCCACGTTGACTGTTAGGTCGCGGAGTCAAATTAATTTTGAAACGACATTTAGAAAATAATAGAGCGTTGAAGCCTGCTTAACCGCGAACAATATTTTCATTTCTATCTAATATTATATCTTTTTAGCATAAAGGAATATTATTGATATTTCAACATGACGTACATTCGTTGGAAATTATTTCTCATAACGTTATTGGAAATTTTTTGTCGTGGTTACAATTCTATAACTGTTATTAAACGTCAAATTTATGTGTACAGACATATACATGTGCATATTTACATATCTAAATATACATACATACATTCGTACATATATATATATATATATATATACGCATATGTTTATATTTGTCATTCGTCTCTATAGAAATAAAGCTCTTCTATAGAGACGAATGTTATTTACAGTTGTCCACTTAATTTATTGATTTCGACGTTTCAGCCATAGACGCCCTCTGCAAGACAGAGGCGTTCATTAAAGATATCTATGGAGAGATATACCAGGTTGGCCCCTTGCAGTCGGCTTGGCGATCGCAGTGTAGTATTATGATACGCAGAGGATACTGCTGCGCATCGTCTGGAAACTTGTTTGTGGGCAGTGGCAATCCCATCTTTTACAGCTGGACTATCACTAAATTTATTGATTTAATATCTAGCGAACATCGGAATCTCATTTTTATATTTATTAAAAGTTATAATAATAAGATATTATTTAGCGAGATTATGTTTTCATTGTATTATGCATTGATTTATTTCTAACAATCTCTTCGTCCGAGTTTTCACAAATGATAGATTAAACACAAATGCAGAAATCGCCAAATCGGTTACGTAGAGATCAGTTCAAAAATGCTTTACAAATAAGTGGTATAGTACACAGAAAAAAAAATCAAAAGAATGCGTATATACCGTCTAAACCAAAATGCATGTAAACGCATTCTTAGCAGGTTATTACTCAAGTTTCCTGATACTCTTACTAGAGGACAAATTGCATGTTGTAAAATTGGGTACGTGTCTCTCGCGACAAAGCTAAAGTTATATTTCTTTACCGTAAATGGGAAAAGAATAAACTATAAATAAAGAAATAAAACTCTATTCGTTCCATTATATCACAGCACTTCGATAAAGGAACGTATGCAACGCTTTATTTATTATTTTTATCGAGTCCCATAACTGCACAAATTTTCTAATCCCGCTTTGTGCACCATTCGCCGCGCCGCCGGCACGCGCTTAGTGCCGCAGGCGGCTCTGTGAAAGCCCAGCTAATGCAAAACTCAGTCTGTCCATTTGTCGAACGTCCCGTCTAATAAAGAAATTCAATTTAGAACTAAGTTCGCTACGAGGGCTCGGTTTTGGAGACATTTACTTTTATAATGCCATTTCAAATTTTACGGTCGCAACAAAGACATTCTGTTTGGTTTGGTGAATGCTTAGAATAAGTGCGGTTTGTTGGAAATTGGACGTAGTTATGCAAACAAGATTCAAGCCACACTAATAAAGATTGAAGAAAAAAGAATTTTTGACTAGCATAGTTATTTCAAAGACGGTCGTCTATTTAATAAGGTTTAAGTTGAATTTTTCCAAACAATTTAAGCATCATAAGCAATGTGATATACAAATATCATTTCAAACAAGTCAACAAAGATCTTTGTTTTAATTTTTTATATTTATATTATTCAGTTAGTATCGTATATTGTGCATAAATTGATCGTGAAACGATGATTACTTATTTACATGTTTTCTGAAACAAAGGAATTTTTGTTCTTTCTGTGTACATTAAAAAACGTGGGTTTGAATCCTGTTTACTATCCCATAACTAGTCGTTTAATAACTTTGGTCTAAGTTACTTTCTGAATATCATTACAGTATTGATCAATATTACTTTTTTATTTTACAAGTAAAAGTTAGAAAATTAAAAAAAATCTGTGTTCCTAACCTTAAATATTTGAAACTCTCGATTTAGTTACTGTCGTTTTGCTCTCACTATTACCAATGTTCGGTGACAATAAGTTGTGGAATCTTCAAGTAGCTCTGGGAACAATGGACTATAGATATATATTCAGAAATGAAGACAGTTATTATTCGCAGTTCAAATTAGGGCAACAATGTTGTGCATTTCTGAATATATAACGACAAAAGTGTGTTACTACTACTGACCAGTAAACTTAAAAAAAATTATAATCAAATTTAGAGCAAAATTAACACAAACAATAAAATAAATAATCCAAAGAAGTTAGTAAAGTCTGATACCCTGATGACAGCAGTGAAATTTGGTCTATTGCTTCGGGTCTCATGGCTGTGTTTAGGATTTCTGTACGACGTCGAATCAGGAATGAGAAAGTCTGTGGACGATTAATAGACACCGACATAGCTCAGTCAGTGGATTGGTATGTTGAAGTGGCAGTAAGCAGGTCACATAGCGCGCAGGAAAATGCTACTGGGTTCTTGTGGTTCTGAAGTAGAGACCACGGACCAGATATCACAAGGCGGGGCATTCACCTTAGGTGGTCAAACGTCCTCGTCAAGGTCGTCGGAAGACGCTGGACATTTTACCTATTCTTATTGGAAATCTAAAGCGGATTTTCGTTTCACAGTGAACAGCTGAAATGATGATTAACAGTCTGATATATTTTCATAATATTAAGCCGGGGCCTTAAAATAGGTTAACATGAATGAACCTTTTGTTCAAATGATTATAAGCCCTAAAGAGAAATGGTTTTTGAGTATAGTTAATAAATATTTAGGTAGGGCGTAAATAATTTTATCACTTTTTGATTTGCTGCTCTTTCTTCTTTCTTTCCTTACAAATTCTTTCTCTTTTTTCCTCATATCTTGCACGAAATCTTTCATTTTTCATGTTCTGATCTTCTATCACACACGTTGCTTTTCTTTCCTCGCTTTCATAGGCTATATAATAAGGCAAAATTTGTAAAAAAAGGCTATTAAATTTATTAAATACAAATTACTATGATTATGTGTATTTAAAGTGAGACTTATAAACGAAATATATGAACTGTCAATATTGCTTCTTTTTAATTTCTTTCAGTGTTCGTCGACCAGATGACGATGTTGTAACATAGGTAGCAACATGTGCTACGTATATTTCTTAATCAAGATGCTCAAAAAATTACGTTATATTACGTTATATTCTATTTGTATTAAAAAATAGGTCATCCGTATGAGTTTGCAAGAATTAGAGTCATAATGAAAGTATTTATTCTACGAATAAAACTAAGCGTACGTTATGTACGTCGATGTACAAAGGTGTATGAAACATGATTAACACAAAAATCACACTGCGAATCACTCCATAATATTATATTACCTATTAATTTAAGTACTGTAAAGCAATTACTTAATAAGCAATTATTTTTATGCAAGTTCGAAACCTCATCATCATATCAGCCGATGGACTGCAAGGCAGGGGCCACCTTGTAATATCAATACGATGACCGGACTTAAACCTAATATATATTATTCAAAACCTTATATATACTACATAGCTATGGTCAATATATATAATATTAACTACGTAAAGTGGTTTTCTTTATCTACCATACATGGAGTTGGCGTAAATATGTCAAGCGTTAGGAAAAAACAAAACTTCTTGACTTATATGTTTACTACTAGACGGTGGCTCGTTTACAATTAGAATACGGACGTTTATTTCAATAAATATATATTATTATTGTTCATTAAGGATCACTTATAATGTTTATTCATTTGTGTACGTCATTCGAAAGGCAATAAGAGCTTATTTTGATAGAAATGTGAATCAAATGAGCTTATTTATAATGGTATAACGAATCGGGGAGGCCTATCTCGAGCAGTGGATCTTCTATTGATGGAATGGTGATGATGATGATGATGATAATTGTATCTTTCAACTAACTTATTCGGTATTAATTTTTGTCATCTCTTTCATTAATACTTTTAAACCTTGCCATTTCAAAGCAATTTTATCACTTAGAGACTAGGTGATAAAATTAGGAGACTTTATCACTTACGTATTAGTAGGATTTTTAAACAAGTTTTCGTCTAATATACTTGTTAAATTTATGCAGTACGCTGCTTGTCTGTTTCCCAATATTCAAGTCTTTCATTCCTCTTAGCATCTTAATTTAGTTTGACTGTAGAAACACGTTCCATCTTCACGAAATGTATGTAAATTGGTATAAGTAATAAATTGCATATATTTATCTGGTAATGGGGCTCTAACATGAAGGGTGGGGCTATGTAATGAAGGGGACTGAGTGGATAAATTTGTCCCATAATCTTTAACGGTGCGTGTTACTTTTATTATAGAAAATGAAAATAGAATGTTAAATCGCGCACGCAGTATTCGAGTTATAGCAACTTGACTTTGTAACCGATGATGATATAAACAGATGCTGTAAAAACTGACTTATAACAGAATGGAAAATTATTTGCCATATCTAGAATTTCAATCACTAACATTCTAAGAGTTAATGAGATATTTTGGGAAATCTTATCTTATTTTTTTTGATATTAGGTATACCGATAGCTTTACTTATATTTATACCTCTAACGAAGAAAAACTACAATAAATAGTTGCTCCGATATACTCCGTACTAAAAGAAAGGGCTGGGTGGCTGAATTTAAAAGAGGTAGATCAAGCTGTAAAGATGACCCGCGTTCTGGGCGGCCTTCAACCTCCGTTACAGAAGAAAATGTCAAAAAGGTTGAGAATCTGGTTTTGGAAGACAGAAGAATGACTGTAAAACATATAGCTGAGATCCTAAAGATATCTTTTGGTAGCGTTCAATCCATTTTAATTGATTCACTGGGGTTCAAAAAAGTGTCTGCAAGATGGGTGCCACGAATGTTAACCGACGAAAACAAAAAGCGACGTTTGGAAATTTCCAAGCGTAATCTCGAAATGTTCCAGCGTGATTCGGATAATTTTTGCCGTCGTCTTGTCACCATGGATGAAACGTGGGTCCACCATTTTGATCCTGAAACTAAAAGACAAAGCATGTCCTGGAAACGACCATCCTCTCCATCCATTAAGAAATTTCGAGTTGCTCCTACCGCTGGCAAAGTTATGGCCTCTGTGTTCTGGGATAGTGAAGGAATCCTTTTTATTGATTACATGCCAAAAGGCCAGACGATTACTGGACCCTATTATGCAAATTTAATCCCGAAAGTGCGTGAAGCGATTAAAGAAAAACGTCGTGGAAAACTGTCGTTGGGCGTGTTGTTCCTTCAAGATAACGCTCATGCTCATCGATCGGAAGTTGCGCTCAACGCAATCCGCTGTGCTGGCTTCAATCTCCTTGACCACCCACCATATTCTCCGGACCTAGCCCCAAGTGATTTTCACTTATTTCCAAAATTAAAAGAGGAAATTCGTGGAACAAAATTTCACGATAATGACGCGGTTATAGCTGCCGTAGAGGACTATTTCGAGAGTCAAGAAAATAATTTTTTTTCACAAGGAATAAGGAAGTTAGAAACGCGTTATTCTAAATGCATTGCATTGGAGGGAGATTATGTAGAAAAATAAAATATTATTATTTAAATCTTTGCAGTTTTTTGCACTTTGTACTTCACAACATTTGCTTAGTTTAAATTGTTTGTAACAATGCCAAACACTTGTCTGATTAAAACTTAATTTTAAAATCAGTGTATGGAAAGAAAAGTCTTATTTTAAATATTTTCCTAGAATTTTTTTTCTCGCTGCGAAAATATTAATAAAAATTGTACAAACGGCCTCGAGTTCAAACAACTCATACGTCGATTATTCCTTCATATTATTTATTTACACTTTTTTGTACATCAATTGAACAAATTCATGTTTGTGTAGTAATTGTGTAAACAAAGCAAAAAATACCATGCATTATATATTGTTACAATGTACACATGAATATTAATTGTACAAATGCAACCTTAGCTAGTTTTGCTTTATTAAAGAAATGTATAAATAATTTTTTACAACATAATATATTACATACTGAGCCAATAACAACAAAATTACTGGTCACAACAAAGGAACTATCGGGATATTTAATCTCCCAGGCTTGTGTCCTCGTAATACACAAAATTAACCGGCTTTGCGACATGCGGGTGCACTCAAACGTATCTGCAGTCATTATCGAACATTCAGTAGGGGAGACAGATTTGATAAAATACCTAGATAGAAATCGGAACAACGATAAGCGAGAGCATTTTACAATCGCTGCTTATTTACTATTACATTACATGTATTTATGTTACTATTACATACACATATATAATAGGAATGTTTATTTCAACTACAAGAAAAAAACCAACCGTCGTATGCAACTTGGAGAGCGTTCGGGAAACTGCGAAATATCTTCGCATTCAATATCTCTCAGAGCCTAAGGTTGCAGGTCCACAAGCAATAAGTGTTACTAGAGTTGACTTACGAATAAGCACACACTTCTCTTTTACAACAGGCCTCATTGGCAAGCTTACAGATGCTCAACGAATTTTAGAGGTTGCTATATGCTTGAGATTTCTCTACGAGATCGAATAAATAATGAAGTGATTCGTAGACGAACAAAATTAACCTCAATAGCGCAACAGATTGGCAAGTTAAAGTTTAAGATAGCAGACTGCATAGCGCGGTCTATATGTTTTAAATTAAAAACCACGAATCAACAAAAACATCGTATGACGTCCAGCGACAACATGAACAGATGACTCTCTTTAGTCTTTAAAAAATGCTGGATGCTATTCGCCTCCAACTGCTTTTATTCTAAATCTACAAAAGAAGACTATATCTAGCTGTAGACGTGTTAATGTTGAAATGATAACAGTGCTGATAATCGTTTATTTGTATGCAACCTTTACGCGTCGTTCAATAGTGCTGTAGAAAACAAAGTGTTACGATTGGTGATTGTATTTGTTTTGCAAGTAGAAACTTTTTTTGTAAATTATAGTTATTTATTAAGAATAAATTATTTGTCATAACAATACAACAATTTTTTTCTGAAAAGAAAAATGTTTTTGCATACATATAACCATATTGGTAGTAATTCTGAACTTGGTAAACAGGATCTAATAAAGGCAGAATGAATATACTAATGGTATACCACTACAAATAGGCAAGGTGTATATGTTATGCCCATACATATCTCTGGTGCCCACCAGGCATAACTCATTGGCATAATATGATATATACAATAAAGTTTTACATAAGATATAATTAAATATCCAACTTAGTCAAATTGTCATGACATTCAAATACATCGCAACTGATTGACGTTGGCTGGTGAAATTATTACTTTTTTGAGTTAA
This sequence comes from Battus philenor, assembly GCF_028537555.1. NCBI lineage: Eukaryota > Metazoa > Arthropoda > Insecta > Lepidoptera > Papilionidae > Battus > Battus philenor. Next base: position 6,072,511 of record NW_027181676.1, read on the forward strand.
CCATCGATTAAACTACTCTTCATTTTTGCTTTATTTTTATAGTTTAATTTTGAACTTCACTGTAATTTGTTTTTATATATGTATTTGTAATTCTAGTAAATATAAAAGTTTTAAATTGTTGTTTCATTTTGAACCCATACGTGTTTCATTTAGGTTAAAAACATGATGCGTCAAGATTTTATTAAAAGTCTTCTTTAATAAAATCCTGACGCATGGAATTAATTTCCTTTATACTTATTGGGAGTTTATTATAAAAAGTCTATTAATTGCAATGGATATACACACTTCACAATGATATTAGTATGTCCATTGTACATTTATAAAAGAAATCTGTCTTTCAAATCAATAACGGATCCGTGTTCTGATGATTGGACCTTGAGAGGATATGTGGATCTTCCATGCTCTATCTCTCACATAGAATGCCTTAACAACAAAAAAATAGATAGTATGTATGTATTACATTTTCGTAGCCATTGGATTTAGTTTATATTAACTGCGGTTTTAAAGTTGATTGGTTTTTAACGTGGCTACTTTACAGTGTTTTCCGTATTTTGCAAATTTGTGGTTAAAATTGCAATTACAATTTTCATCGACAGCATTGATGATCGAATTATGTCTAAAGATATTTGGTATGAGTTGACGTTGTAAAAATTCTTCTCTATTCAATTACAATAATTTCTAATTTAACTTTGTTAGTTATAAGGTGGCTTTAAACATTTTTCAATGAATGAAAAAAATTAAGTGTTCTTTCTCGAATATATATTTTTTCAGGAGTAAGCTCCAATTTTTTCGCATTTTAGTTACAGACAAATAAAGACTAATTGACTCGTATCAAGGATTTGTAGCTCTGTTTAGTCTGACTGTGTTATGGTTTTTTTGGTATTTATGAAAAGATTACGGAATAATTGGTGAACAGCTTGGTCCATTAAATGCTTTATAATAATATTTTATATAAAACTAGAGAAAGTAGTACAATTACGTAATAAAACGTACTTTTTCGAGCAATTATTTATACACCTTTTCCAACCCAAGCTTATCTTAGCCACTGTTTACCCGTTGTATTTAGAAAAATACTATCAATCTCACCATTTCTTTGACACCCCACTCTAATGTTATCTGCCTCGAAGCAAACAAAATGTAATTTTCTTGCCCCTTAAGGCTAAACCTATACACCATCACCTTATATCAAACAAGTTGTGACTTTGGCTTAGCTATAAGACGATCAGATCCCCTGTAATTCTAATATTATAAACTTTCTACGTCCATTCTATGCTATAAAGTGAGAAAAAGACTACTAAAAAGAAAAATATGAATACAGGAGAAATAACCATGTACATGAGAGTTGGGATAAAAATAAAGATAAACTTGTTATTTCTTTCTCTAGGCTTCATAAAACTAGAAACTCATTTGTAACAAACTGTGTTTTTTTATTAATTCTAATTTGTATCGCTAGTGTTTTTTTACAAAATTTTTTTTGCTTTTACTAATCGCAGACAGTTCTTATGTAAAATCGGTATATACGGTATGTCACCTGCCGTTTTTCTTCATTATTTCCTAATATGAGATGGCAGTTGATTATCGAAAACAAGGCAATCAGTACCTTTATTTAAATGTTAAAAAAAATCTGAACGCATGCGCTAACCATCCTGAATTTTGACAAGACCTTACTTCTTCGAAGATTATTTAAGCGATGTATTCTACTTTTAACAAAACTTAAAGCTTTGAACAGTAGCAGCGCTGCGATAAAAGATCTTGACTTGCGATCGTAGGTGCGGGTGCAAGTTCGATACCCAGGATACTATCTTATGTAATTCACACTTAGTGCATTAATTGCATAGGATTACCACTACTCACATGCCATACCATATTTTCTAGAGGTTAGGTAGCAGCGTTCTCTGCGTATCATAACACCAAACTTCGATCGCCAAACTGCCTGCCAAGCATGGTGAATATACTATACCCCCATAGATATCTTTGAGGGTGACTTATGACTGGCAGTGGGCGTCAGTAGACTGACTGTGCAAATGCTTGCCGAGAATCGCCATTATGTACAGAGAAACCCTCGTAAATATAATTGCAAATCTTTAGTCAATCGTGCCATAGAATACTAAACACCAAGCTTAGTGAGGCAAGTCATATTAGAAATGAGCTACAAATAACCCTTTTTTCTCGCGTTCAAGTCCTCGACATTATTAATGAAAACTATGTATGGTGTAATACGTATAGCTAAGTTTTTTTTTTTCAATTTACGTTGTAAAATAACGTCTTAGTATTATTCGAAAGTCCAAATTCTTAAATATAAAATCATATGTTGATACATCACACAGAGAAAGATGATACGATTCATTGATTCCGAAACCTTTTTGTTAAACAAAGAAGTAAAGCTTGTGTACTCATATTGGCAGTAATCAACGGCAAAGGGAAGAAATATTTTCAGAGTATTTAGGTTTTCGAATGCTATGTCGTAGTCTTTTACTTAAAAAGATATATCTTAAAAATCATTATCTATCCGTCCCTTTCAATTTCTACGGATACAAGATTCGAATGTAGATACTAATATTCCTAATGTGTCAAATCAAACGGGATTTTATCTTCTAGTAGGGGACGAATTTAGTTGTAGCGTGTATGAAATATAAAACAGGGGTCCTTGATCTTTGTTCCCCGCTCTTGATGGTTTGTCAGACTTGATTCGATTGGGAATTCAGTTAGGGGGTGACGAAAAGTTGCTTGTCATGTTTAAAAGTTTAGTAGAAACACTTTCTGTCGAATAGAAAAAAAGATTTTGTTCATTTACGATAGCTTTTAGGTAGTATCAATCTTGTCTTATTCTGTGTGATTTTTATTATTCTATATTCATATGATCGTAAAGAAAATCTTAACAAAATATTGAAAAGTAAACGAACATATTCAAGTTCGTAATATTACATGGTAATGATGTTGGTTTTTAATTAGGTATGTACTTTGAAGTGTGTGCTCACAGGGCGTAAACCTATTTGCTTTGCTCGTACACTCCTTCACAAGCAAGGCTTGTTTGATTAATAATTATTTTTATTTTAATTACTACCTTTTTACATTCTAATTAATGTATTTAAAAGTAACTATTAATTAATTTTATATCATTTTAAAACTATTTAATTTAACTTACTATATATTTTACTTTCCATTTATTTTATTTGTATTAATTTATAGAGATTCCTTATGCATCCAAGCAACACAAAAAATTACTGTATTTCCATGAACAATTACCTGTGAAAAAATGTAAAGCGTCAAAAAAAGTTGCAGCATAGAGAGAGAAGTAATCGAAAAATTCACAAGGTATTTCATTCATCTGGCATTATTTATCGAAGTAGCTATAAAGCGCATTTAACCTTTTTCGACCTGTATTCATGGTAGGTGAAAAATAACTGATCTGATGTTTGTTAATAAATTAGTTTCTGTTATGTTGATAAGTCTATTAGTTCTACACGGATTACTACTACATATACTATTCAAACTTTAGAACACTATTTTTAATTCTTTTTATTTGGAATTTGCAGCATAAACAATGATCACAACGCAATTGCCAAATAGAAGCGTTGTCATTTTGCTTTATTTCATTTGCAATTAACATATAATATAATTAATTTCAAATCAAAACAAAGCAATTAATAATTAGTAATTGGTTATAGGCCTAAGAGCTTTAAAGAGCCGAATCTTTAACGCTATTAATAAATGTATTGTACACCCGACACCAAAATTAAATAAAAGATTGGTCACTATATGTTAAAATCATTTATTGTTTACTATTTGTCCTTGGAGATTATGCACTGTCTGAAGTTATTGAGCAGTCGTAGTTTAATAGAAAATATAAATTAAAGTCTTACATACCTCAATATGATCACTTTATATAATGTTATTGGAAATAAGTGTAAAAGTTGTAAAAGTTGTAAAACTTTTTACAGTTTTCCCACACCTTCGCAAGCCTATTTCTTTTCAAAATCATTTTAAAGCACCTTCTTCTGTTGTACTTTTAACGATCATCACCCACCAACTATCCGAAAAGATATATATAATTATAAGATCAAACATGTAATCGTTTTCAAAAAATTAAAAGGTTAGACTGTTAATTCAATTTTATATTTCGTATTCGAAGAGCACAAACATGCAACAAAGATTTTTTCAAAGCAAAACCAGGTAAACTGCTGTTTGGTGTCTTGTAAAAATAAAAAGATGCGTTGTCACTTAACACCGCCTGGGATCGTAATCAAGCATTAATAATGAGCGACAACTCTTAAAAGCGAGTAAACAATTTATCGCCTTCGTATTATTTGTCTGATAATTGTCAAGTTTTTAGAAGCTTGCCAAGACCAGGTTCAATTAAACAATAATTTATTCAAAGCCGAAAAACAGGAGGGGTGAACATCGAAACTAAATAACAGCTTTTATAAAGCCATCATTCCGTCGAAAAGGAAACGTAGACACGGAAGCAGGCCGGCACGCTTTTATTCGGTCTGCGGACAGTAATAATAATGATCCGTCTTTCCGTCGCCGCTCCGCACCATCGGAAGCTTTCGCCATTGATTTTTCCGCAAATAATACACCGTGTCTCCCAATTCATTTTATTTCGTCCTTTTGTTTCGTCACTGGCACCCGAGTCGCCCCACGTTCAGATGTCGCATGGTTTTGAGTGCATTAGATCCGCACAAATACGTACGTTGATGTCGGTTTCCTGGACGCTGGTCGACACGTGACTGCGTATATAAAAGACTTCACGCCTGATCGACACAGCAGTATGATACGAATGGAATTGGATAGTGGGCCCCCATGATATGAGGGTGACGCAATATAATATATGTACATTGATGCAAATGACGCTACACATTTAAACTTATTAAAGATGATAGAACATTCATAATAAAATACGTAGGCTTGTGTTTAAAGCCAGTGATTAAAAAAACTAGGTATTATATCCTACAAGAACATATTTCTTGTAAAAAATCGAAAAAATTGACTAATAATCCAGAATAACGTCATCTTTGATTTATGAACCCTAAACCTATGTACATAACTTACCCCAATATGCACTGGCATTGCGAGTTTATCTACAATTCTTCATGCTTTCTATGAGAAAAAGCTTGTGTGCTCATAATGAATAATTAAAGCATCTAAACCGAAATTCTGATATAAACTTTTTCATACAAAATCTTTATGAAAACAAAAAAAAATTTAATTAATGTATCGTATATTATCTAATAAGAAAAAAAAGCAAATAACCCGTTAGTTAAAAACCTGAATGGGAGAAAATGATGTAGCGGGAAGTCGCTGGATACGGGCAACGCAACACCAGTCGTCGTGGCGATCTTTGGGTGTAGCATGCCTTTCAGCGGGCGTTTATCGGCATATAGGATGATATTGATAGTACGATTAGTGTAAACAGCGTGCATATTTTATACCTGTAACTTGTTATATTTCATTTAAAAAGAGCAACTATTGAGTTTCTGGCCAATTCTTTTAAGCAGATCATCATTTCGAGCCGATGGTAGCTTAATATCTGTCTGTCTACATTGACATATTCATAAAATTAAATACATTCCACAATTCAAAAGTTCAAGTCAATAACTACTTGAATAAAGATATTTTGAATTTGATATTATATTGTGTGTTTGGTGTTTAAGTAATATAATTTAATATCATCATACCGTTCACAAGTTTCAGCTTCTTTACTCCGCCGAAAAAAATATTTTGCAATCCGTAACGGTTCCGAATTGTGTATTTAAATACACTTATCGCGATACTTCAGCCCCGACAAGAACACTTAATCAACTTTGACGTTTCATGCAAATCTGTTTCGTCCTTTTTTTATCATGAGTTCTTTCGTACTACGTAATGTGATTAGACGAGTCCTCGAGTGCCCTCTTTTGGGAGGGCGCTAAATAAGATACGACGTTTTCCGCCTTAGGCACCTTTGATAGTACCTTTTAAAGCTCTGTCACGAATTCCGAACCTCTCTTTTATTGGTCGCCATTATGATAATTACATTAAGGACCGTCCTGTCGATACTCCGTCTTTCGAATTTGTTCAGTTGTTACAGGAAGATGTTTGCCTCTTGAATATTGAGCAGCTCATTTGCGAAAATCGCACCTATTGTCTACGTGAGACTTTTTATTTTACAAATTCCTTCACCCGCCTTTGACACAAAATTAAATTATGTTAAATTAAAAAAAAAAACATTTGTGACTAATTTTGATAATTAAAAACTGGAAGTGGGTTTAATAAAATATTTTTTATTAAGTAGGAGTAAATATTTTTTAATTTAAACATTTCAACCGCAGGACGATTTAGCTATGGAACGTCTTAAGCATTATTTAAAACATTTTTTTATTTTATTTTCAAGCTATTTTTTGGCTATCCATTTATTATATTTTTTATTACTTAATTGAATAATGATATTTCTCGTACTGCTTTGTATTTACGAGTTAGTGTAACTTATTCTCTGTAAATATTTAATTGCAATAACCTTACTTAGTTCTTAAATTTATTTTACATAAACATTATTAATATTGTCATGAAAAAGTTATTCATAAATTATTGTTTAAATTATTACACGTGGTATTTCATGATTTTGTAGAAATAAATGGTGTCGTCTAAAATAAGCTTAGAAGAGTCTCAGTTTATTGTTTATTAGTTGTGTTAGAGCTATCAAACAGTGGTTTGAATTAAAAATCCGTTTGCTTGTTCGCAATAGCTCGAAACGTTTTCCGCTGTCAGAATAAACAGGTTTTATTTATTTAAAACAGAAAAAGCTTTGTCGTTCCGGCGATTGTATACGTCCAATGGTTGTTTCAGGCCTCGGTGTATTCAGCGTATAGTTTATTGTAGCGTCTAGATTTTTAAAAGGCTTACGTGAACCTTTGTGTTCATTTATAGTTTTCTATAACATTGTTTTCAGCGGTGTTATTTCTTTATTAACAAGTTCGGCACACATATCGAAGAAAAACATTTTATGTTCATTATCAGATTAGTGAATACTGACATGTAATATTTATTAAGACATCAATTAATTTTGAAATGACAGGATTCTATTACCGTTATACAAAAAAATATTTAAAAAATGTTAACGGAAAATTCACATTACCTTACTTGAAAACGTCAATGTGAGTGCACCCTATAATCTCTTCATCGTCCAATGGCAAAAATTTTCATTATTACGTGGCTTATAATCAATACCAGACTTTTTTTATCACAATTGCATATTCTGGTTATCGCGCGGTGTAACAGTGACCAGAATTTGCAACACACGATTTTAATGCAAAAAAAAGCATTATAATTCTCTTATGTAGAATTTTAAAAAGAAATTTTAGATTAATTAACGTTTATATTTATTATTTAGAGTACGTTTTGTCTATAATGTTTTTGTTATTGATTTATGATTTTTATTTTATGCGGTAAACGCTTTATATATTGTTAGCGTACGCTTGCATATTTATAATCATAGAAATGAACAAAGTAATAAAAATTTGTGTAAAAGCTAAGGTCACTAAGTTACAATTTTCTTTTTCAAATTTACGATAACAATATGTCGTCGTTGTATATAGAAAGGTTGACTTTTGTTTTTTATTTTGTACTCTTCTCGGCTTATCTTCTATTTTCAAAAATCGTTAATTCAATGTTTGATAAAACATGCAAGCATCGGCCGACACAAGCTCGAAATTGGACAAAAACGCTTAAAGGGCTCCTCAATCCCTTTAAAAGCGTTATTTTCTTTTTATATCCAATGAACCGTAAAAATGTGGGCGAGTGTAGGCCCGGATTGAGTTAGCGCCATATTGGAGCCACGCTGAAATATTTTCAATGAGAGAGAACAAAAACACGATAGCGTAGAACAGTGAAATATGCATAATCCAATTTAGATAACAACAATAGACTTCTGTTAAAATATATTTTTGTGTTTTGATTTAGAGCAACATATTCTATTCGGTCTTCAGAATTACACGAATGAACTGAATTCATACTTGATTTGTTTGTTATTTCTTAGGCAAGGATTGAAGTAACAAATAGATTCCACGAAGTTCATACTAACGACTTGAATTTATTTATCTTTTTGTAAATCGGGCTGGGTTTTACGAATAAAGAAAACTTGATTTTATTATTAATTAAAATGTACGTGGTCGTTTACGATGAGCCTTATCAGAAGGTTTTAGGTCACCCAGAGAGCAATGAAGAGCTTTGCTATGAGATCAAGTCAGAAAGGAAATCCACATAAGAACTAGAGTGCCTAATGTGTAAATTGAATGTCTGAAGTAGCATTGGACGGGACACATCGCACGAGCAAGTGGCTGATGGGTCCGAAAGATTCTCGAGTGGCGACCAGGAGCCGGTAAAAGGGAATTTTTTAGGTCAATTCCCAAAAGAAAGTACTCAGAATTATAACTGCGATAATGTGATATTCTATCTCTCGTTTTAAGGTAACTAGGTATGGCAGGGTCCGCGAGGTGGAAAGGAAACCACGTGCCGGCAAGTGGATCGTAGTACGTCCTGTCACAAGGTAGGGATAGATGACTTTGTTTAGGTTATTAAAGTCGTCAGAAGAGGCTGGATACACGTTGCTTTCTGCCGGTCTTAGCTATGCAAGGCCTATTTCCAGTAGTAGACATCTTACAGCTGAATTAATGACGATGATGTATAATCAAATTTCTAGAGCTTTATATCTAAAATTAAAATGTTTTACCTATTGTTATATGCTTCTTTATTTTCTGGTCTTTTTGCCAGTCGGTAAAGGCTTCCTTCAACCACTACCATACCCTTCTGTTGTGATCTGCTCTGTATTAGGTCACACTCGCCACTTGATTGATGTCATCATTCTAATTCCTAGTGGTCTGTGGTCTCTTCCTTTTGCCTCTCCTTTGGTACCATTTGATACCTACTTTGCTCCATTTCAATCTGCTTGGCTATATTTGGTTTTCAATTTGCCACTGACTGGCATACTTGCTTGTCATCTCCATTGTTAGACTCCATGATTAGCAGCCAGAAAGATATGTACACACACATACACACACACACACATATGTTGTACTATTTCATGGATATATGTTTATATGTATATGTCCAAAGAATCTGTACGAAGATTATGTACGGAGTATTTATTAATATATTCATGTTCGTATTAATATCCAAACAAAATCATTTACCGTGAGCTCTTGTAATGGAATCTTTTAACTTAATGCTAAGAAAATTCTAAACGTACCCTGATTTGAAGAGTGCACAACCAACAAGAATGAGTTTCTTTTTGGTCTTCGTCGTTGTTTTAGATCATATATGACCTCAGGAAAGTATAGATCTCCCCGAAAGATATCTATGGGAGGATTTATGTCTTTATTTACACTTTATTGTACAGCATAAATAATAACTAAAAAAATCTACAATTTATATAAAGGTACAAGAGGCAGTCTTATCGCTCGAGGCGATCTCTACTAGCCAACCTATCAGTGGAGATGTGAGAAATGAAGGAGAGGGTAGTTTAGACTGTACATACATAGAAATTAAAGACATTACTTTACACACATACTATACAAAAAACATACAAAAGTATACAAAAGTGAATAAGATAAATATGGACTTTGTATAAGTGGATAAGGTACATAAATACGAATAAATAACAAACGCTACACAATAGCCTATTTTAGAGGTCAAGAAAGTGCTCTTGTGCATTTACTATAATCATCACGCTTGGTAGGCGCGTTGGCGACTGCAATGAGGTATTATGGTACGCAGACGACGCTACTGCCCATCCTCTTAAAATTCGACTTCGGCTTCGACTGCTTTTTGTGGTCACTTACACAACTGCTACTCTATAGCTTGATTATAACTTAAAAACCGTTTGCATTTTTAAAGGATTTTTATGTTTTTGTTTCATAAGATAATTACGGGCACATTATGCTTTTTTGTACAAATAAAAACTTGGACACATAGTTTAGGTGTTTCTTAAACTATATCGGAAACTAATCCCTTAGTAGACTTGTATTAAAAATTAAAACACAATGAGTAACAAAATCTATTTACATTATCCACTGCATTCAAAATTCGGATACGTATTTGTTAAAATGTAGTTAGTATTAACAGGGGACTACGTCTTTTTATATTGCTGGCTTTATCCCCTCATTTAGTATCACGATAAAGTAAATCGACTAATTAATAAATATTTAAAATAAATGGCGAGTCCATTAAAATTTCACTCGTAATCTCCAAGACAAGTTAGATAACACGGCTAAACTTTTTCGTTTGATCTGCTTCTGCTCGAAATTTCACAAAATAATATTAATCGTGATAATTTTTTTGCCATGCAAAATTTAAATTACGCCTAAAAAGCGAATATAAAATTCTAAATAGAGTTTTATCAGTTGATTGGGTTTGCCTTTAAGAAACTTTCTTCAGTGCTTCATTGCGCAATGAGCAAATTTAAGTTGTTTTCTTATAATACAGAGGAGAACATTTTCTCACACATTTCATTATCATTATCATTTTTTCACATTGTACAGAGGATACTTATATGTACACATGCTATAATCAAATCATGCCCAAGCACACTTAACCAGTACGTACCATACCGCAACTTTACAAGTTTAATTTTCAAAAAGAATATACAAATCGACCCATTACTACTAATTACTACCATTTACTTATTATCTTTTGTTATTGATATAGATGTGATTATGTTAGCTATAGATGTATACATTTTAGATAATATTTTCAACATTTTTGATAAACAGAATACCAGTTTAATTCTCTAAGTTAACACAATAACTTCAAGTACTGTAGAAATATGGAGTATAAGAAAATTTATCAATATTAAAAAGGAATGAATATTTTTGCTTTTATAAATATGGATATTAAATAATACAAAGATAAAGGGAAAACTCGATATAAAAGTTTTAATAACAGAAATAAGATCCTAATAAGCAAAGCAATGCCATTTTCTCAGTTGGGGTGAGCCAGTAAGAATCATCGTATAAAAGAACCGACTTCCAATTTAAGAGGCGACGCGAACTTATTATTCCTTCCTATTTTCCTCAACAAGAGAAACTAATCTAAAGAAAATTTTCGAGTCCCTGTGAAGAAAATAAGCTTATAAGGAAGTGCAGTTTGCTCGTACGAATACTGCCTAGGAATACCGGCTGGCAACAAACTTTAAATTAAACTTTTTCGAGGAAAATAAGAATTTTCCCATTCCAGTTAGGGTTAGTGGTGCGCTTCGAATAATTTAGTTTCGTGTGTGCACCATTTGCATCGATCTCGAGCAATGTAATATTGCTGCAAATGTAATTAATTGAATTTATTTATGTTTACTCAGTACAATAGGAATTTGATACCTTAAGGTTCTGCAGTGAAGACCACTAACCAGGAATCGAAGTAAGTCCACAAATAAGGTGGACAGAGCTGGTTAAGGTCGGAAAACACCGTATGAAGGTCGGCCGAGTCCAACCGGTCTTATTGATAATCATTGGGGGATGTCAATGTCCAGCAGTGAACGTTCTTTGAGCGATACGAAGGTGATTTGACATTGGTTATTTGACATTTAAAGAGAAAACTGTAAGGCAAAAATTATTAAATTACGAAAAAGAAGATATTTACAATTTACAATCTGTTAAAGTAAAATCAAGATCTTACGTTACATTCAGATAATTTAATAGTTGAATAGAGAAAAGTCTCTTTAAAACTTTCAGTACTCGACGTCAAAAAATCAAGTGAGACGAAAGTATTTTTTTCATACTTGTTAAGGGTATCGTAAACAAAAAAGATTTTTAAATTTGATAGGCAAAGTAACAGTTAATTGATAGCTTTTGGTTTATTCTGTCATCGATGTTTGTTGAACAAAGTCGCACTAAGATGTTATCTGTAGCCGGGATCTTCTAGAGTTAACTCCTTCCAACAAATGATATCGTAATGCTATAGCTTTAAGATATATAAAATTCTATAGGTTTCGTGTACAGGCGAAGGTGAAGCGCGTCTGGTATTCTGCTAGTATAAAGTCGGAGAAACTGTAAATGCCAACTGAAAACTAGCACTAATCTTTGCCAAAAAAATGTATTGGTTGGAACTAGTTTTTCTATTCCATACTATGAATAAGTGATACCTAATTAACTTAATTTAACTTAGTTAACATTCTTTAACCTGGTGTGTAAAGAATGTGACTTACAATGTGTGAGTTCGAGCTTAATTACCTACATGTATACAATTTGAGTATCAGAATCAACTCTGCATACATACAGCAACAGAAATATTATATAATCATTATTACCCCGCACGCGTCTTTTGCACTCATTATATTTTCGACGAAAGGTCATTGCTTGGATTACAGGCATAAACTGACTCCTTGGATTACAGGTAGAGCGTCAAACGTTGTTTTAGTAACTACGCCTGAGCTGACCCAGGAGCTTCAATATAGGCAGTCATATTAATTTTTGCCGAACACGATGGCCGCAGGACTTTTTTGTTGCTTTAGGAAATGGTTAATAGAGTAACTACCACTACACGCGTCACCTAGAGAACCGAATTTCAACTGGATCAGTAGCTGTTACTGAAAAGCGTTGGCTCTGGGAGAAGAAATGGCGGAAGAAACTTCAGCAAAGTTTCTGTTTTCCTTCATCATCATCATTTCAGCCGTAGGAATCGGTTCAGCCATTCGCAGGTGAATATGAGCATCTCCCATTGAATTTTAAAGCTGTAATAATAGTTTCTTTTGCACTTAACAGTGCTTTAGTTTATTTATTTAATCCTTCTATCTTCGTAGCTTGTAAAACTGGCGAAAAATTTTCTTATATAAATCATCTTCGATGTTCTTTTATCTCAGTTATTACGCTACAATAACCGTTAAGTGGTAGTTAAAGATTATCTAGACAAGCGAAGTGGTTCAATAACACATGCATTTGCAGTAAAACGTACCACGCGCGCAGAAATGCACAGCGCGCTAAATGGGCCACAGTTACAATTTAGTGTTAGGACGTGCTCTTATATGCGAACGATGTGATAAAATGGAGCCGCTGTATTGTATTGTGGCATTCGATTTTGGGCAATATTGTCCTATTTTAGAACACAAAGTTTAACAAAGTTATTCTTCATAATCATCTCATTGGCATAAAGATCCATAATATAGTTTTATAAGATATTGAAGTACTTTAAAAATCGATCGCCGGTGCAATCAAATCTCTAAAAAGATTGTTACATTTTTAGTCAAATTTAAGAAGATTTGAAGAAGTCATAGACATTTTGAGTTAGTGATGTCGGCAAATCTAACAATCTTTTTAAAAAAAAAAACAATACTGAAGCTACTTCTCTGATATATTTCTTCAATGTTATTCAATAAAAATGTAACCTAAACAAGAATTAAAGCAATTTCTCTGACTGTCCCTATAATGTATGTAGTGTAATATGAAATAAGTGAAAAAAACATGGCAGGGACTTCCAATATTTTTAAATGGCTCTCTTATAACAGTGTGCTTTACGAAATCCTACGCAGTAGTATCACATCTGTTCTCATCATCTTGATAATTCCTTTCATTTGCCATGTAACACGTATCTACAGCGCTTTCAAATCAATTTTGTCACGGATTTACGCTCTTTGCCCGTAGGCATTTAGCTCCACCGGATGTGAAAAGGGCGCTAAAGGCGTTTATCTTGACTTGTTAGTAAAGCAATGTAGTTTAGGAACTGACTCGAAGGCTTCGACTTTGGCCGTCGTTAAATTTTTCACCAGAATGGAATACCGCTTTTAGGTTGTTCAGGCAGACGCTCCATGAAGCGATCGGGTAGGCGTAAAAGCCAATGCGAGGGGACCTCGGTTTGCCATATATTTTACAAGTTTAGGATTTTGACTCCAGAGCGTCCAAGAGTACCGAACCTCAACTTGATTAATTGCTATTACCCGGTTACCATTATTACCAATTTGGGAAGCGTTAACACGTGAAGAACTTTTAAAGCAATGAAAGCTTGTTTTTACTGACTAAGAATCATTTTATCATGTGCGTCGTCTTATTGTTGTTTTGTCTCGAATTTTGAAGGTCCGAGGAGGATTGTAGTTTACGGCCATTAATGTCAAATTATTTTTGTGTATGACAATAGAATTATAGTAATAATTAGATGCCCGTTTGGAAAACTGGGTTACAGTTGGCAACTCTAAATTACATGTAATGATTACATATGAATCACGATAATCCCGTGGTATGAACCTATATGTTTTAGGACATTCGTCATTCTCAGGAAACAGAATCAAAGGAATAAGTTTTATAAAAATGTATATATACTTTTAAAACACATTATTACTGCGAAGGGAATAAAAGCATGTTATCACATAACAGTGAATTATAATACATTCACATCTCACTAAATTTCCCGCGAGACAATAACAATATTGCATAAAACTCATATCGATAAATTACGTTTATTTACTTTTGTTTACTTTCTTTTCCTTTTCTTGTAAAATAGCTTTCCTTTTGTTTCATTATTTCTTATAGCTGTTTTTGTAAAAATGGCGCGAGAATAAAATTTCACATACATTTGATTAACAGGTTGTTTGTTTTTTTACTTGAAGTACTAAATTTTAGGATTACGTTGTATTTACTTGAAATTTATGTTAACAGTAACTAAGAATTCTGTATCTATAAATAGATATAATGTGTTATTAGCTCAATCAAATAATTTTTAAATTAATTGTCATGTGAAGCATAAATATAATTTACCTACTTTAATTATAAACGTAAGACACAATGCGACAAACCCACGGATTCAAATTCTAACAACTTACATTTTTATATCTGCGCTTTAAGGCAAGTTAAATAATAGAAAAAAAAAAACTATAACTAACCCTAAAATTACACAAGTTTTATTACGTATGTAATTTAGTTAGATTATTGTATTGTTTATCCTGAGTTGTGAACCAAATAACAAAACAAATTGTGTAACAAACTTTGTCAGGAGTTAGATGACATTATGTAATAAACGTATGTTTCTTGCGCGACATATGTATTTGTAGCGAATAGTTTCGTAATGAATTGGTTATTTTTCTGATGGTGAATAACATTATCTGTTCTTAAGTGTGGCCTTTTCTATTCTAACTCTTAACTTTGTTATTCTATGCGGCATATTTGCTCTCTTCAATTTGAAATATACAGTAATGCAGATGTAGGCGGTGTGGCAGAACCTTTTAAAAAGTCTGTCTAAAGTTAAACATAAAAAAGTTTCATAACACTCCTCGTTTTAGCCCATAGACGCCCATAGGCCTCGCCCAAAGATATGGAATATACCGTAATCGCGACATTTAGCTGGCTAGTTGGCGATCGCAATATACTATTATGGTACTCAGATAACTGCTGCCCATCCTCTGAAAACTTGTTTGTGAGCAGTGGTAATCCTGTATAATTAATGCACTAAGTGTAAATTATACAAAATTGCATCCCAGGATCAGAACCAGCGTCTTACGATCCCAAATCTAAATCCTTTACCACTGGGCTTCCACTGCTAGCTTCGTAATATATACCAAATATAAATATAAATGTATCAAACGAAAATTAAAAAAAAATCGTTTTGACTTTGATTGATAAGGAAACCTCACATGGGCAGCTATATTTAACTTAAATGCGTGTATAGTTATTTGTACTTTTGATATTATTTTATTGTAGAGAACATTTTTTATATTAACTTTATAAATGTAACTAATGTAAGCGAATATTGAAGCGGAAATTAAAAAAAAAATACACTTCATACAATTTTAATAAAGATCATAAAAGATAACAGTGATGTACAAAGAAATAAGTGCAATAACATAAAATGGCCAATCCATTAATGTTAATGCTAGATATCAAATGTAGCGATTGGAGGGAATGCATTACTGGATAGCATTCAACGGTGCATGAAGAGTTGCGAGATCTATGCATTTGGTATATTACTCTCGTTTTAGACGGCTGAAAGGAAATATGTTTTTTTTTTTTTCATTTTTATGTGTAACTGCCGGTTTTAGAATATAATTTCGAAATAGAAATTTTACATTTGTATTCATGGCAAAATAACTTGCAATAAAACTAAAGTAAGAGACGTAAGGGTCAGAAGGTTTCTTTATTGTTATACAAATATATTTTAAGATCTACAGCAAACTTCTACTACTGCAAAGATAATTATCAAACTGATTATAAATTATGCCTATCCCAATGTTTATTTTTTAAAATCTTTTGATAAAATAATGTAAATTTCGCAACATCATTATTTACAATCAAATTAATGATTACTCTTTTAACGAAAAAGAAAAAAAATCATTTATTATCTTATGTCATTCATTACGAGTATATAACGTTCAAGTAGTCGTTTCAGCCCGTAGATACTCACTTCAAGGCATGTCTCCCCCAAAGATACCTATTACCTATGGAGCTATACGATAACTGCCACACTTAGCAGATGGGTAGCCAATCACAGTGTGGTATGTGGTACGCAGAGGACACTACTGCCACTGAAACTTTCCTGTATAATTAATGCACAAAGTGTGAATAGTATAGTATAGTATAGTATAGTATAGTATAGTATAGTATAGTATAGTATAGTATAGTATAGTATAGTATAGTATAGTATAGTATAGTATAGTATAGTATAGTATAGTATAGTATAGTATAGTATAGTATAGTATAGTATAGTATAGTATAGTATAGTATAGTATAGTATAGTATAGTATAGTATAGTATAGTATAGTATAAAACGCTATCGCGGGAATCGAATCCGCGCCCTAAATTTCCAAGTCTCAGTTGTCCACTGCTGGGCTACCACAGCTCGAGTATTTACTATACGTAATTCAAAGTATTTAGTCAAGATTATAAAGAAAACTTTTGTTACAGAATAACAATGTTATTTAGATATATAAACAGTAAGTGATTTCGCTTAGCATGGTATTGGCAAAAACTATAGACAAATGTCTGAAGGGAAATAAAAGTAAGTGTGTTGTATACCAGGCCTTACGACAAAAATATCCACATTTAATTTACTTAAAAAATAAATAGATAGATATCGCGATGCAGATTGCATAAAACTCTAAAACATTATTTTTTTCTTTCTCTTTGTTGAAAAACAGATAGGCAGAACTTTTCCAATCAGAAACAGGAGGGAATTTAAATATAAATTGGAACTCCGAAGCGCCGGGCCCAACAAAAAGCGGTCAGTTGGTAATGAAAATCGACACACATAGATTAGAGCTACCATCGCTGAATGCTTTTAGTAATGACTTGATTCAAAGGCCGGAGTGCTAAAATCTGACCAATAATCATCCCACTAGATTAGTTCACCTCTGTATATAGAGTTATCTGCTTTTAGAAATTAAACATACAAAGTGAAATTACAACACCGGGTCCGTACAAAATATCTATGATTATTATCCCAGCGAATTGGCATGTTGAAGTGGAAGTAGCAGGCAACACTCTCGAAATGATGGTGGCTGGGACATCAAGATTCTGAAATAGAGAACATGAACTGGCAACACAGCGCAGAAAGTTCACTTACAAGGTGAACAGACAACATTGTTATGGTAGTCGTAAGACGTTGTACGCCGAACGCTCCCAGCCGTTTTTATTGGAAATTTATATCAAGTAGTGCTCATTCTACGACTGAAATGATTTTGATGTTAGCAATCGTAATTTTTTTTCATGTATATTTTAAATTGTGGCTAGACGATTTCTTCATTTCAACACATCAATATCAACATAAAAAGTCTGAAAATAATTTGGGAATACAATTATTTATTATTAATTAGTTGTTAATGTGTATTTAGTTGCGTTATTGTTCAAGCTTCAGTATTCGTGATCATACTTGGTAACTAACATATACGTTTAGTTAAATTTAAAAATTTGCTTTAAATTTGATGGCACTAACAATTGTTTTATATGATAATTAGCCAAAAATATTTTTTTTCGTAAGTAATTGTAAGAAAGCCTCATGTTTGAAAATATAAATTTTAAAGGTTAAGTAAAAATTATGATCTATTAAAAGATTAATAAAACTCTTTCTGCAATTCCCTAAGATCGCATTCAACAGATTTTATTTCATTAAAAGCAAGTAAAGTGGGGGAACTCACGAAAAATTTCATAAGGCGGCAATCAGACGAAGCGAACAATTATTTCCCAGGAGCCTCTGTACACATGTGCTGACTCCGTTTTCAGACGTGCCCTATTTGTCGAGCCGAGGTGCCCCTGAGCTAACATATGAACTCTCTAGCTGTGCATTGCGCTCATGGCAGCCGTGTTTCACTGAGGTTTGTAATTGTCGCGAACCAGGATTTCATTTGAAAATTGAGGGTTTTTTATAAAACGCTACGGTTAGGTCTTTTAATTAATGAAGCGCACAAATTTTAAAAGATTTATTTTAAATTATTTTTTGTATATTTATACTTCTGGGAAGGTAAAAAATAAATGTGAAAACGGGAAACGAATAAATATCATTTTAAGAATATATAACCTGACTTATCTATCTTTCTCGATAATGTCATCCGATCGTGCCGAGGTTTAACTCTCTGGGGTACCTTCGAAATGGATTGCTTAAAAAGATGGTCGTGGAAAAAGTATGAGTCACCTTTCATTGTGAGAGTCGACAGCGGGCCGACAGAACGGAGCGGCCGCTACGGAACGGAGTTTCGCCACGCCGCTCCCTGACTTATGGCGCGGTACAGAGGTTTCGGTAGCACTATGGTTACAGTTTGGCATGTGATAAAATGTCAGAAACGGCCATCACTATTTTTTTTCTGCTTAATTTTGCATTAGATAATTTGGAAAGCAGATTTAAAGTGCGGTTGTTTGAATAATAATTTTAAATCGTTTCATCACTCCTTTGATTATTTCAATAAAATTTTGAACAAAATTTGATCTACAATTCAATTGTATTTTGCTATCTATTCTTCCATAAAAATATTCCTTGTTAAATAAATAACAAGCATTCGCATTGTAAAAACTCAGTAACAGGGATTTCAATTCGGTGGAGCAAGCTACGTGCACCCATCACTATGATTGATTTTGGACTGTAAATTGCTCATGGATTATGTGTATTGCAATTCGTGAAAGCTTCGTACGTCGATCCAATTGAAGAATGCACCCCAATATCAAAAGGCAACATATTGAATAATTTATCGGATCGCTTGCACGGCAACCTGGGCGCACTCGTACCTGAGCGTCTTCTTAAAGTTTCAGCAAGACACTTTAATTTCCCTAGGGCTGTTGGAGAGTGGAGCTCATAATTCATGCCGAGTTAACATTTTGTCAGTTCGCATTTGTTGCTTAGCACGGACGCATGCTCTCCTTTGAACTTTAATTCCGCCTTATACAGAAACATTTTCGTGTTTCCATAATTAAGTGCCTTCGTGTGTTGGTTGAATTTTGATCAAGTTATCTTGAGTCGCTTTCGAGAAGATCTTACGATGTCGTTTTACTCGAAGTCTGCCAAATTACTCTGTGATGTTTTCACGTCTCTTTAAGTAGGTTTCTCCGTACCGTTATTCACTTAAATTTAAAGTAACTAATTTGAATTAATTTAGGTACTGACGTGTTATTTTGATTTATTTTATATTTAATAGCCTTTGCATAGACTTTGATTAGAAATACGCAGTAAAAACTTTAAAGGGGTGAAACTTTAAAGCTCTGGCTTAGACAGCAAATGAGCTATAAATTCACCTCTATAAAGCTTTTAGTACTTATTTCCAATCTGTATAAAGTGATTACTCTGAAAAATGTGCATTTATTTTTTCTATAGAAATGCTTGTCCAATATCTTCTGGCAGTACAAAGTTTACATGGACTGATGGTGAAAAAATGAATATATAGTAATTTTCGCGAGGGTAGCCCAGTAGTAGAATATTGAAGCCAGCGTTCGTAAGGTCGCGGGTTCGATTCCTGGGATACAATCTTGTATAATTCAAATTGTCCATCAATTATAAAAGGATGTTATTGCCCACAAACAAGTTTGCGGAGGATGCGCCGCAGCGTCCTCTGCGTACTAGAATATCAAACCGCGATCGCCAACTCGCCTGCGAAGCTTGGCTATTATGGTATATCACCACAAACATACATATCGTTGGCTCTTCTATGCCTTGCAGCGAGCTTCTATAGACTAAAACGACAAAAACGACAAATTAAAATTCTGAATTTTCATTGCTTAGATTATTAACACTATGTTATTTGTTAGTACCGAGTCCACTATTTTTTCATTTTTTACCACATATTATTTAACAGCTAATAAGATACACCTTCACACTTTTTCGACTTTTTATCGATTTCCAATTACCTTGTTACCATATTTCTATGTTTATATATACTTACATATTTTATTTACGACATAAACTGCAAGAAATGGTAAAAAATTATTATGTTAATGAACGCTGAGTAGAATCAATTACCTCATAACTTAGTAGCGCCGCAAATTGTCTCAACAATAACATTACACTTCCAACGTTGGCACAGAACTTTGTTTAATATTAGCTATAAACTAACTGAGTCTTTATAAGCAAATATTTACTCAGGTTAATTAGTGTGCTCAGAGGTCCGCATCACAAACTGAGAATACATTTGTGTTTCGCCCCTAAATTTTAATGAATCAATGATTTGCTTTGACCCCCTATACATTTGCTCGTTATTTATTGAAGTTGCTAATCAGACAAATGGCTAATCCATTAGGTACAGAGTCCACTAAAGCCGACCAATGTGATGAACGTACGGAAATAGAAACCGAATGGATGTGTCATGTTATGAAAATGGCAGTAGTGTGATGAACTGTTGAATTTTTTAGCATATTCATTCCCTCATATACATGTACTTTAAATACTGTCTATCCGTACCAACACATGTCTTAATTCTTCTATGTCTAGAATCTCAAAGCTAAGTCGCTTCTGTATTGTTATGTGAACCAAAAAAAAGCGTAGACAATTTTTCTCAATAAATTGGAATGGTGATGTAAATTCTTTGTTTTGTTTTGTTATATGTATTAATATATATTAATTATAAGACCGTATTCTATTTAACGGTAAACCAGTATAGAAATAAGATATTATTTCTGTAACTGTAATTATCTCAGAGCACGTTCTTTTGGAGTGCTTTTTTATAAATAAGTATAAAAATATAATGTTGTAAAAATTGTAGTAATAATTTTTCCTGTATACCTAATTGAAGGTGTCAAATATTTGACTTCGATTCTGAAGTGGTTGTTGAACATAGTGGTCATAGATTTGAAGTAGAAGAAAGAATAATAAACATTTCTTTTTAACATTGATTATTTGTTATTTACTATGATGTCAAAACTGAATATTCGTTATAGTTAAATACTTGTTGCATTTGTTAAAATTCATAATATCCTAATAAGTATTCTTGCATGTTATCGAAATAAAGTAGAAACTAAAACAAAAATACCGCATCGTTTCTCTCTATATTGACGATAAAGCACAGGTACTGAAACTTGCAAAAAGTAATCAATTTTGACAAAAATGTACATGGAGGAAAGAGATTGGAATAACAGATAATATTACCATATCTCCCCCGTGTAACCGCACTTCCTGTTATTGCCTGCCTTCATTCAATATTCCGTTTGGAACTTTGTACTTACGCATTCACTATAAGTCTGCGGGTTCAACATTGACCACACTTAAGGGCAAGACTAAGTAGAGACACGAAGCCTGAACGTTATTTCGTGAAACTTCTTAATATTATACACTGACTCAAGGTACACAAAGGAATACCTGTTTCTGCCAATAACCATTATGTTGTTGAATGTTTACGTATTAAGATACCTTATTCGTTATATTTAAATTACCGCGCTATTAAGATGTGCCATTTTATACTAGACAAAGAAAGCCGTAGTCGAGGGCTTGCGGTTATTTTATTTAACAAAAACCCTATAGGATACTGCACTAACTTGAGCTGAAACTATTACTTAACGTCAAATGGAAGATCTAAAGGTCTCGTAATTTTTACGCGCAGAATAAGTAAAATATATAACGTATAACGTAAGTGCTAAGTGTAATAGAATTATATTGAGATTATCGCTTCTATTTAAAGTCTCTTAATAAGGAGGTATATTAATGCATGTATTAACGTAGTATTAGTATAAATCTTGTAATATTCAAGCAAAACTATGGTATACCTGTGTAAAAAATTAGATATAAGTAATGGTCGCTAGCTTGTTTTAGACATGTTATAATGACTTGATTAATAATTTATGCTATTTAATTTTATTTTACACAGAAAAGATGCGGTCTTATCACTTAAAGCAAATACGTTTATACATTTGTAACATTATAAAGACATGATTCTAAATAAAACTATATAAATCTTTGGATTATCTTGGATAAGTCAGCGTTTGCCTGAGAGAAAAAATAAAATGTGGAAAAAAGTTTAACTGCTCGTACTTAATAAAGATTCTTAGCCAAAATAATATGAATACATATAATAACAAATAAATTAAATTATTAAGTTAAATTATATAATGACGCAATGATATCTGTTCATATTATATGAAATGCAAACAAACTTTTAAACTTCATAGATTGAATGCGGCGGACAATTCATTTCAGTTTTACTACCGAATCATTGGAAGAGTAGACAAAGGGTAATATCGCCGAACGCGCTAATTAATAAATCAAGAATCGTCTGGGCAAACAAGGCCCGGATAGCCAACAACGCTATTTGAATTTTGGTTTATGAAACTCTATTATCTGTAATTACTTAAGTATCTTCATAGTTTTGAAACTTATAATTATGTTTCGAAGCGTGTACATCTGTGTTTTTAAACGTCATTTTTTGAAAAAAAAAAAAAAGGTGTGTCTTACATATCTTAATTTGGCATAAGAAGCATAATTGTTAGTATTTATATTTCGGCTTATTTACTTCAACGGCAATAGACATGTATCAACTTTAAATTAGCGATTATAGTCCCTTATACGATATATATTCCTCAGTCGATGATTACATAAGTATATTAAGAGTAATCCAATTAAATCCATGTTTGTAAAAAGATTTTAAAAATGTATTATAAATCTTAATTGTCAAAAGTAATAAAAATTAAAAATATGTTATGTTTTATTGGATATAAAATCATTTTTATCATGAAGGAGAGCAAAAGGATGTTGCAACCTAAGAATGTTAAATTAAAAATGTTGCTGAATAAAACTTTAACTTATAAAGACGCTAGACCTGGAATGGATATCCGTCTACATGCATGTCAGTTGTTTTTTATTTCGGCTGTTTTGAGCTTGCACAATTGTTTGTATGTTCATATTAAAAATACATATAGTTGACACTGCTATATAGGTAACCGTACTTCTTAAAAATCCATCGGTATTGATGCGGAGTATACTATTATTTTATTCGAGCAGTGGTAGCCTAGCGCTTTAGGACAGATTTTCAATCATAGGACGCTAGTTCGAATTCCAGGATACAATCTTATGTATTTACACTTTGTGCATTAATTTCATAGAATTGCCGCTGCCAACAAATAAGTTTGCAACGGATGAGCAGCAGCGTCCTCTGCGTACGGTATTCTTATGGTATATACCCCTACAGTTATGTTTCGGTAAGGCATATATCTTGCAGAGGCGTCTATAGGTTAAAAAAACGATACTATGATTCCTGACTAGTAATTTTGTTTTTGTTATAAGTACTTACTCCTAGCTAAAAATAAACAACCGTTTGCTCGCTAAATAAATTAAATAAGTACGATCGTTTGTGAAATCCGTATTAAATTAATTATACTGATTGACTCGGACACAAAGAAATATGCCAGCGGAGATAATATGAAAGCCTCGCTTTTGATATTTAAATTAATTTTTATTTTTAAATTTAAATAAATATGCAGTTGCATAATACTTATGGATCTACCAAATATGTAGTAAGTTAGAATATTTTTTATATTTACATTTTTATGGGCAAACAATTGTAAGGCCCGTGTTTAATATTTAATAACAGTTTGTTTCTCAACATAGTCAATGTATTAAATGTGTAATGAGGTGGAAATTTGTAATTTTTTTATTTGTGTAATTTATTTTGTTTTTAATATGGCTTCACGTCTAGATACAGGGTGATAAGTCTTAAGTGTAAAAGCTTTATACGGGCGAATGTATAGTTTTATTAATTAACAAAAAGCTTGAAAGCCTATATATCAGTAATATGTTGTAATATTTTTACGTATACAATTATTATTTTTAATATGTAGTACTCCGAATTTCGTTTCCTATATACATTCATATATACATTATTTTTTAAAAGTATTGATTTTTGTAAAGGATTTACCGTACATAAATTGGAAACAAATGAATGCTTCACATTGTTATTTTTAAAGTTTTGGTATACACAAGCAATCAACTTGTATAAATAAATATTTATAGAAATATATATTAAAATTTTACATTGTGAATCCGGATACGGGTACTTCACTAACTATAAGGTACGTATCACTAACTTATAAACGAGTAAAGAAGAACATATAATAATAAAGTAATCTCTTGAAAGAATAAAGACAAACCAAAATATATAAAAGGGACATGTGTAGGTACTATATACTTTGTTGGCGACGCGGCTGGAAGTCGTCTCTCGAATTAGCGTCCCTAGCTCGGCCCGGGCGGTCCTTTCAAATATCAATTATGTCACCGGGCTTGTCTCACTAGAGGTGATTAATTAATTAGGGGTTGTCTGCAATTATGTCTTCTTCGGCGATGCTTCGCAATACTGTCGTTTGGGAAAACAATTTGGTTTCGGCTTCACCTTACTGATTTATCAGAGATTATGGATTATTCCCATTATTATTCATATATT
This sequence comes from Battus philenor, assembly GCF_028537555.1. NCBI lineage: Eukaryota > Metazoa > Arthropoda > Insecta > Lepidoptera > Papilionidae > Battus > Battus philenor. The sequence continues at coordinate 6,097,298 of NW_027181676.1, forward strand.
GTACATTTTAAATGAAATCATTGTAATCTAGTTAACGTATAATATTATGAAAGTGCTAATGGAACAGTTTTTGTGATAGTTTTGGAATAGTAAAAATAGAGGAGATTTCATCTGAAAATAGATGATACATCTCACTATGGTTTCCTTTTTCTGTATTTATAACTACTACGCTACCGTTAAACAGGAACACAGTAAAATTTACATAATACTGTTTACCGGCAGAAGAGAGCTTCGTACTTATTTTGTTTTAACTTAATATACTGACATTTTATTTACTGTTTATTATTATTGTTATATATAGTTCTTATTATTGTTTATTATATACTGTCATTTTTTTAAACCAAGTTATTTAAAATTTGTGCAAGTACCACCTATTACTCAAATACGTGGCATCGAGGCACACAGTTTCTGTCAGCAGTTCTTAATGTTTATTTTCTCTCTAAAATCGTTTATAATTCTATGTTTATACTCTAATACCAAAACGTTTCACTTAAAAGAGTTACCGAATGCTAACCTCGGCTAATGGTGACTTATCCTAATCTTATTTGAACCTCTTCTGGACGACCTGACTATGTAACTCTAACATTAACAGTTTTTAATTTTTTTTTATTTATAGGTAAACAATTTTAAATTGATTAAAAAAATTGTTATTGTGGTACCACAAAGTTTTTTACAGTAATAATGTTTTGATTGCCGTAATACGTAATGTATTAGTAAGTCAAAGGATTTGCTAAAATACTTCGAACAATTTTATTATATTCGGATTCCAAGAAAATTTATACTTGCAGTGAAAAAGTCGCGCAATGTGTTTTAAATAGTACCTCATTCTGCAAACATATTATTTGGAGTCAATGTATTTCATAGTCTTTTTTCGTTATAATTTAAATTTGGAGTCTAGTATTTTCAGCAACCTAAATAAGTTGGAAGACTGTACTACACATTAATAAATTTTAGGTATTGGGTTACAGTTTCAATATCCGCATTTTGAAAAAAAGTTTTTCATCTTTGTCGTTCTTATTTATGTTTAAATAAACAGTAATATAGATTATAGAAAATATGACGACCTGTACAGTTTTGTCATTGATTCATAAATGTTGAAATTAAAGATAATATTAGCCAGCCGAGAGTCTAATAGAGACGTAAACGAAAATAAACATCAGTAAAAAAGTGCGATCGGCATGTTTAGTGTATATAAAATAACAACAAATTATTAAAGTATATAGAATAGAATAGTTGTACTTAGAATTTAGAATAGTTTTCTTATATAGCGATGGTAATAATTTATTTTTAGGTGTTCCTGTTTACATAGAATTACGAAGAAGCTTTCTTAGAGTACAGTTACGCCGGCGTTCACTTTAAGCTTTATGGATTTCAAGTATACCGAGTTCAATACCTGAAATAGTTTATCCATCTAAAGGTACTATTCTGTTTATCTTTAGAAAACAAACTGAGTGAGAAAATAAAAGAATGAGACATTTGGAAAGTCACCTGGAAACCTTGTACCTATTACTATCTTAAGATGGATTCCGATGCATAAATATATGTAAAAATGTAGATCAGTAAGTATCATTAATACTTGAAAAGTAATGTATATTAATAAAAACGTAGTATTTTAAGTAATAAGCGTTTCTTTTATAACGGAAAACTTCGAAATTGTATTCGCCAAGTTATTTTAAATTTTAGTATTTTGTATTATACGTACAATGTAATCTAAAATAAAAACAATTAGGGTTTATTTTACAAAGTTTTTTAAAATAATAATTAACTCATTTAATCCGTTTTAACAGCTTTGTATCTGTAACTATAAAATTTTAAAATTGGTATCAGTATATTTAATTTTTGTTTAGAGTACACTAGGCTTATAATAATTAATGGACTTATGATACATAAATTCACGTTATGAGATTTTGTCTCAAGGACGCGCACGTACATATGTTCGCATTTTAAAATAATAGGCGACGCACGTTTGGCGTTTACCTTTTCAGCATTGGTTCGCATAAATCGCCTTATGTCTGGCTTGGATAAAACAGCTGACGTAAAATTGTATTAATTAAACAATTTAAAAAAAGTATATCTCTCAAATAAATTTTATACATTGGTGACGACATACAGACATTATCTCTTAAACCAAATAAATTGTATAAGTGGAACTCGAATTTCATTGTTGTATTGCACACATGCGGTCAGCTTTGTGAGTACTTGAAAATCTCAGCGAAATTGTTGCAATTCAACATTCAATAGAATCGTGAGTTCCCCACTCGTATGATTAGTGTAACGTGACAGAGAAATTGCACCTCAAAGCCCCTCATATGAGATGAACTAATTTCCTTTCATTGAGCACTGTCCTGCACTAGACATATCGACTGTTCATGACAGGATAATAGGTTCACACCCTCACTGCAGCCGTCATTATTATAACAGTTATTTTCCCTAAATAGCAACATTATCCGGGCATATTTATAAGAATCGACGATAATATTTGCAGCAAAATATTATTTTTAAGTTAATCTCGGGATGGAAACTTATCCCATTGGGATATGAAATCCTATTTAATATTTAGCTTCAATTTTTTAATATAGACTTTCTTTTTTCTGAAGAAATAATTTAATTTAAGCCTGATCATTTAATTAAAGTCTCTTATAGTATCATACTGAAAAATTTGAATTGTATATTAATAAAAAAAATTAGTTTAAACAGTGTTTAATATTTTAATTTGATATACATTTTTATCAAATCAAGTTAGTAAATAATTTATAAATAATTTTAATGAACATTAAAATTAGGTTTGATAAAATTACGGTCATCTAATTGTAAAATATTAATCTTTTAAATCACTACAGAATCGTACACAAAAGCGATTCATCAATAAAATATATAATTAGCTCATTTAGACCTAGTAATGAGAAAGTGTAGAATTGTTGATGAGTGTGTTTATATTTCTTCCAATTTTATACACACTAGATATTGCATAGAAATATGATGAACATAGCTTAAACCATAATAAATAAAAAATTAAATGTTTATGTAAGACACACCGATTTTAGTTATTTTAGTAAAAAAATTATAAAATGTTAATTTATATTCTTTATCACGATGAAGTTTCACGAAGGTTGCCAAAGTTGATATCAAAAGAAATGTTGATTCTATCTAGAAGTCTATTTAATAAAATGCTCTACTATCGTTTTCTTCAAGAGAATATTCCGATAAGTTTCGATAAAGGCTGCGAAGGCGCGGGTCCTGATTTCCTTTCATTTCCTTTTAGGAAACTTAAATAGAACTGAGACTTCCCTGACGACGGGGCACCGAATCAATTATTTGGGTTAGGAAACTTTCTTTCGATTTGCTCCGTATAATAGTGAAGCCTAGTTTTTCTTATCGCGTTTATATGTTGTAGCTTTATTGTGTAATATTACTATTTATATAACACTCACTTATAACGTATGATTATGTATCTGATGTTTAATTTTCTTTTATCATCTTTAAAGTATGATTATTTATATTTGAAGCAGGCAATCTTTAATTTTCATGTAAAAAAGAAGCAAATTCGATAGTCTTTGTCAAACTACGCTATTATTTTTCCAAAGAAAACCATCCATTATCATTTCAGACACACGATGTTCACTTTTGGGTATTGATTAACGGTGAAAACGAAACGTCATGTATCCAACGACTTCTGAAGACTTTGACAAGGCTTTCTGTCTGCATCATTTGACATCGACTTTTTGTCGAAGATATTTTTGTAAAATGTGTTAACCAGGGACTTCTTTGCGTTTTAAAATGAAGATAAAGCTATTATATTTAACTTAAAATTTATTGGACAAATTTTTAAATGATTCTTTTTTAAAGATCTTGATAATCGCCTACGCGGTGTGATTCTCACGTATCGCGTTCAAACCGAAGCACAATGGGGCACGATCCTCAAACACTAAATTGTTTGCGTTGACTATTTACTTTTGTTTAAGCTATTCATATTCATAGTATTTAATGATTTTTTGAAATCTAATTTCAGATACGGGGTGATATATCTAGACTATAATCATATTTTCTATCGTAGCACGTACTGCTGGAAATGAGTCTCCCTATATATTTGTAATAGTACCAGTTGGGAGTGGCCTGCATCCTATGTCTTCTGAAGAGCTTAACAAAATCGTCTATCTACTTTGTGAGTGAACGTCTTATGCTTCCCTTGCCGGTCCGTGATATTCACTCCAGAGCTATAAACTGGATGATTATACTGTAATAAATTTTTGCAGATATCTGAGTAATTTGCATCGTAGTTTATTAATAATAATAAGCTTTAGATCACAGCTACATCAGAGAAATGATCAGTAAGAGAGTCAATATAATTAAGTAAGAAAAGGACCAATATTTAGCCACTTCCGCACATGCAGTGGTAGTCATGCAATAAAATGCACCGCCCGGCTTACTTAGGATGGACTTCCGCGAGGTAACGCCTGATTCCATTAAATAGTCAATATAATGTAAAATTCATACACAGAGAGACTATTTCGAATGTGCCTAGTAAAACTAATCACCAAACCAATAAATATCGTTAATAAATGCCAGTGTAATAAAATGCGGCTGAAATAAAAGATAAGAACTAAAATATACAATAAGTTAACGAAGAAAAAGTCCTGAATTGCGTTCAAGATGTTGCTATGAAAGTTTGCAAGTGCTCGTCAGCAAATTATAGTCTAACTTGAGAATTGCCGCAGGGAAAGGAACTCCGCAACGTAAAGCTAAACTTCGCATGAAACAAACTTATGATTTCCATTAAATTTTGTCGCAGTCAAGACGATACTTCTTGATTAAAAATTATTGATCAGTTAAAGTAATTCAACGAATTTGATTGTCTACAGAAAGTGTCAGTTACTAATTGATATGTAAACGAATATAAGAATTTATAATTATTTTGTAAACAATTTACGAGCATATAGATTTTATTCTATAAAATAGAACAAAACATTGACAAACAACGTTTATTATTTCATGTACATTATAGTCAATTAAATGTATGTATATACTATCTATCTCTGTGACTGTTTGTCACATGACAAACAGTCACAGAAAGATTGTAGAAACATAAAGTTTATTATGATCATCATTTCAGTCGTAGAATATTACGAGTAACTACTGGACATAGGTGTCTTCGATAGATTTCTAATGAGCCCGGTTGGAAGCGATTGATCTCAATGTCCTTAACACAACAGTAAAGAAATTCATTGCCAAGCTTTATTTTTACTTAAAAATACTTTACGCTGTAATGGAATATTTTTAATAAGTTATATTTAATAAACATCTTAAATTTATTAATGATACTTTAAAAATTGGAGTATTTTGTGTTATATTTTACAACATAAGAGCTACTAATTTTATGAAACCTAGACAAAGGTGTACAATAATAGCCAGAATCTTATCTTTCATGGTTACAACCGCAAATTCAGCAAGGTATAAGTGATCCGCAGAGAAGTTTTCAAATACCGAACAGTGGTAATTTTATATACGCTTATGCATTATAAATGTAGTTTAGGAAATCAAAATAATAACACATAATTCTTTGACATCAGCTTTTGTTTCACAAATATAGTGTTTTACAGACAGTGTCTTCGTAATATAATGCACCAGATTAATATTAGGCCTCCACAATTAATTACTTTCTTGAGCTTTGTTACAATGTTTTGGAGACCTATATTTTGCTTTCCCTAATTTTCAAAACGCGTAAGAGCGACTATCGTAGGTGCCATTCTTTGCTTTCCCACAAGATATAGGCAGGTAGAAATTGATTTGCGTCATTAACAGTAGTGTCTATTGACTTGTGTTTCATAACTTTAAAATAAATATAAAATTTGAACTAACTCAAATCCTGTTGAGTGCTGAGTTTTACACATAATTTTTTGTAATTTATGATGTTTCCAAAATCTTCAATCGTAATTTAACAGAAGCGAATAGGTTTAACTATAGTTACATCCTTTTTATTGTGAGGAATAACTAAAATTTGTCAACAGAAGCAGTCAACAAGATATAAAATAACTTATATTTATTCTGAAATTTTTACAATACCAGTCATTAATTTTGATAGTGCAAAGTCTGAGAGACCGATAGATCAAAACAAAATTGCAAGTGTTTGACATTCAGTCGATATTAACCAACTAGCTACAATGCTTCGTAGAAACAATGGCAAATGAATAAGCATATTTTAATACGAGCATAGTATTATTCTTGGCAACAATATAAATTAACTGGTGTTACAGGCATAACTAGAGATAAATAAATTTTCCAAACACTTTACTGTTTGCGATTCGTGCCACATTGAGCTTTGGTTTGAATACGATGCGTGCGTAACAAGCTCCGCGGAGGATTATACTTAGAGTTAAAAAAATCTGTGCAAAGTACAGTAATTAAAAAAGAAAAGATTTTTAATTTAAACTTGAAATTTGTCTTGATATGGATTGTCACTATTTCAGATTTTTTTTCTTACAAAAATGAAAAGCATTAAATATCAGTTGAGATAGTAATGATATTTTAAAGTTTTAACGTCTTAAAATAATTAAACTCGGAAACGGCTTAACGCCGTCTAAGGATAACGTAATTTTGTAACCAAAGAAGACGGCTTCTAAACTCGACAGAGCGTGTATCATGGAAGCCAGCGCTCATCGAGAATAATTGAATTTATCTTCAACGGCAGGGAGTTTTTTTACAATATATTATGTAGGTTAACATATTAGGATATATAGTGAGTTGTAACAACAGTATATCGAAATAGATGAAAAAAAAATTACTAGCGTGAAGAACGTATGGCTTCTGGAACCTTTAATATGTGGAGTGGAGACCACGGTTCCGCAAGTAGATCTTGTTGGAAGTCAACGGGAAAACCCGTGTCCAGCGGTGGACGTCTTTCAGCTGAAATGGTGATGATGAATTGTTCAGACGAGCAAGGCAAAGAAAATGTATTACCGATGGCACTAGAAGATGTGATACTTCTAGTTCTAGTATTTTTAGTGATACTTTAAAAATTAATAACTTAAGACGAAACCATAAGATAAATAAATGATATCAACGATACCATTTTTTAACAAATTAATGATTAATATAATTATTTGAATGTAAGTTTACATTTGAGAAAACTGTACAAAGACGATGTTTCATTTTATTTTGATAAAATACCGATATGAACCAAGTAATATTTGTTTATTTCATAGTTACTTCCTAACCTAAGAATATTTATTAAGGTTATACGTTTCTTTTAAACAAAGGCTCATGTCATTAACTCTTGTCAGGGAGTGTAATTTCGTAGCAGACTACATGAAACTATTTTCATTGGCATTTGTCTTCCGCTGAATCTGATAGAGTATGTTTCAGAGAGTATTAAAATACAAATCAATTTTTCATTAAATTGTTAGCAGCTAAGTTTTTGCCAAGTTAAACCTGTTCTGAGATTAAGTCAACGAATCCTATTTACCGAGTTCAAACTTGTGTATCGCCCTGGCACATACCTGAAAGCTTAACTAACTGAATAAGGAGCGTCGCCCGAAACTCTACGATACAAACTTTCGACTTGCAAGATTTGCGAAAGCGCTTTCTGCTACCTGCATTAGGCTGCGGTCAGAGGTACGACTTTGATAAACAATATCCGATTCAAATTGTAATTGAAAAACTTAAATAAGAAAAAGACGTTACTTACAAGCAGGCACTCTCTATAATGCTTACAAGTATTACTAATGATTAAGGTTTTATAATTTTTGTATATATTGGAATTACAAAATAAAATTTCATAATAATTTAAATTTTTCAAGCTTAAGGTTGTAACTAAAATAATCATATTAGTATAATTATCATAAAATTTTAATTATCAACTTATTGACATTACACTAATTACTAATGCTTTTTCAAATTTCTTTATAACAGGTTTGTACAGCTTCATCATCTTCGTCATTATCATTTTTGTTAGAGGTGTCTTTTGCTGGGCATAGGCCTCCCTCACAGATTTCCATAAAGACCAGTTGGCACCGGCTTTCATCCCAAAAAAAGATCACCTGTTCGCCTTGTGGGTAGATGTCCGTCGTTGCGTTTGTCAGTCCTTGATCTCAACTCCAGAACCTTTAAGCTCCAGCAGCCAACAGTTCCACACGCTTTGTTGCCTCCCTGCTCCCACTCTAACATACCAATCCGCTTTGATGCATCAGTAAATATTGTTCGTCTTGTTGACTACTTCAGTATAATTTATTTTACAAAATATCACGGACACATAACAGTAACCACAGCTATCGCCTCAATAATGAATGATGGACACAGTAGGCCAGTTTTTCTTAAGTTTTGCGAAACCATGATCAAACAAGTAACAAAAATGAATAATTGAATTTGATATTGGGCAATAGAACAACACAATGCAGAAATAAATTATATTAAATCACGATAAAATAGAATATAAAACCCAAATATCTCTGATAAATTATAAAGTAAGTATACTGTAATAATGTTAATAGTGTGTAAAAATAAAAAAAACTAAAGTAATTTTTTGTTAAAACTAAGAAATGATGGAAAAGGATGAGGCGATGAACGAATGGCAATCAGAATGGAAGAGAAAGACAGATTGAATTATGTTATGAAAGAATAGAATGATAGACTATGTGAAGGATGACAGCTGAGAGTGAAAAGAAAAAAGACTATGAAAAATTAGTAAAGATAAAAAACAACCCTGTCCCGAACCAGATAGGGGTGGATGCAGAGATCCACAATAACAGGGTAAAAAAACATAGTAAACATTAAGAATATACCTTAAACTTTCGATAACAATAATTAATTCAAAAATTGTTTAAAATTTTAAATATGCACTTATTATAGTTTGTCTACGCCCTAAACGGGACACCTAAGTATTTGAAAAGCTTCAAAGTGGATTTAGAAACACGTCGCACTCGTTTCAAGTTGTTCTGAATGCGTTTAAAAATAATTTAGTTGCAAAATGTCTAGTAATATTTTGTTATATAATAATTTGTGGTTTCATTTAAAAAATATAGATTTATCCTTATATACGACTTACATAAAAAAATTGTTACAAAATCTAGAGGCCAATGAAAAGTATGTTTATGTCACATCTACAAGATTTCTTAAGCTCGATTTTTTTCTTTTTAACAAATGTGCTGTGCAATGTGCTTAAATAGACTAGAATAAAATATTTCTTTCTTTATTTTATATTCATAATTACTTAATATATGCTTAGAGCTGGCATAATAAGAGCGTGATCTAAGAACCATTTATGAATATTTAAAAATAAGGTAAATGTTATCTTTGCAAATTAGTAATGTAATTTTCTTTGCGAGTTGCTATATTACACGATTAACAATTCTTTCATCAATTTCTTTTTCTAAATAATCTCGTAAGCACTGTATAACTGTTGATTCGTTTTAAAATGAAATATGTGTTTAATCTGGTTTATTAGCTATGATGACATGACACATTTATTTAAATTCTTCTTCACATATATTACGAATCTGACACGGAAATCATTTCCCAATCGTTGATATGTAAAATTTACTAACCATTGTAACTACTTAAAATTCTTAATGAGACTGTTCACAAAATTTATTATATAAATTATTAACAAAATAACAGTGAAATATTCAAATATTAACATAAATAGTTTATAGCTTAATTTGTATAGATTATTTATAATTAATTATAAAGTAATAATAAATACGTTGAATTTATATTAAAATATAATAAATTAAGATGTTTGTAAAAATAAAACTATCAGGTAAGAGGTATAAAACTAACAGGTATTATGAATGCCATGCACTTAATTAAAAATCATTAATATATTTATATATTTGTGGTAATTAGAGTATAAATCGTGGTGACCCTACTCATAAAGGTCCCAAAATATGTTATAAGCGGGGAACGGACAAATTTATGTAGCTTGTACACAAAAAGCTACGGTCATGTTTAACGCTGGAGATACTTGTGGAAGCATGGACTTTGACGGCGGCTTGGATAAGGTTAATTTATTAGGAAAGTTTCTAACTGAAGGGACAACAGTAAATCAGCAACGTATCTGGAGAAGGACAACTAGTGTGCACTTAAATGGAAAATGTTTGAACGATATGCCGAAAGATAGTTCTGCTTAAAATTTTGTCTCTCTAAGGTGAGTTCAATTTTATTTTAATTCTTATGAATGTTATTATTTCAAAGATTGTTTATTAGTTTAATATTTGTATTAATATAAGCTTGTATATATAAGGATATGAAAAAAGTAAAGAATTGATCAAATCTGTTTTTACAGCCATTTTATATGAACCATAATTATCATTTCTATCAATTAGGGTCCCCTTAAACTATTCTTTAAGACTAGTTCGTAGAGGCATACATCACTTTGCGACGATTTAAACACAGTCGTATGTCCATCTAGTGCGTTGACGTTCTGCGCAGCGTTTATCGGTCTGTTGCCTCCGCTCCGAGCATTAAGGCTCTATTTATGATTGTTGAATTGAAATTAAAATATAATATAATAATTTAGTCACCCTTAAAGTTAATGAGGTAAGTTTGAATACGTTGCACTAAGCTACAAATAGTGTGAGTATTTATCTATTAAAAATAATTGAGTATCACACATGTACGACCCATGTCCTTGTCAAATCAATGCATGACGTACGCCCAAGAGACCTAAGTGTTCGACGGTCTCCTCTCCAATATATTAGTATGCCTGGGCCTGACCTAGGTGTGACTGGTATCAGGATACTTCGTCAGGACGAAGTCCTCAAGCTTTGCTATCTAATGGAAAGTTCAAGGCAAGCATCATCTGCGTTCTGCTCCAATGGCAACAGGGTTAATCCCGTAAAAAAGTCAAGATTCATTACATCAATGTAATTGTCATGACATGTTTGTGCTTGTGAATTATTCAAGCAAAATTTGTTAAAAATTTAAACATTGTTTTGCATCATATAAAAATATGTTAATAATAAAATAAGTTGTTTAAGAATAATGTTTATTTAATAACATATTTATTCATACTTTATGGATTATGTTCAAATGGTTATTAGAATATAAAGCAGCAAACCATAGGAGTGAGACCGCAGGTGGTTATTTAGTTAACGTGACGATATAATGAATACATTGTTTGTCCTAATCTCCCACTGAGATACAAATCTGATTTAGAGTAAAGATTTTAAAATGTATCTCTATATATTTTTCATATAATACTCATGTAAGGGTTTTTTCTTTATTTGTTATTAAAGCAGTATGTTTTGGACTGATTTTGTTTGACCAAAATATATTGTATATTCCTTAGCTAATGGCTTTTATTTATATTCCATTTTATTATGACCTGTATAATACGACTTGAATGCGACATTTTACGATTTAACGATTCTCGCTGAATTCTATTTCGTACTATGTATGTTTATGTATGTATGTTTTGTACACGTAAACTACACGTTATTTATACTTCTATTATTTACATACTACGGTTATCTAGAATAAATTGCCTCGTGTGATAAGACCGCCCATGGTACTTTTTCCTTTACTATTATGAAACTATGTATATATTTTCTAGCGTGTAAAATAAATAATATTAATTTAACGCATATTATAATTGAACATATCTTTTCATGTACATGAATCTCGGCTGTAATGAGTCTGATGGTTCACTCTATCTAGATACAACAAATTAACGGAGATCGGTGAATTGGTGCATTTTTAAAATTAATTTATAGTTTACACAAAATAAGTTACAGCCAAGAACGATATCAAACAGTTTTTTTAACGAATAATTGTCGTCTATCTGATATATGACGTAAACGATAAACACAACTTATTATTTAGTATAAATATTTAATTTAGTATAAATAATATGTTGTGTTCACTAGGGATAAAGAAACAAATCAAATTTAATTTCTTTTTGATGACAAGATTGGGGTTAAAATATCGATATTACTACGTCTTTAATATTAATATTGTCAAATCTTATCATCCTTGTTACAATATTGTAAAAAGATATGGTTGAACCAGTTTGAAATTAAAATTATTTTCGAATGAATTTTATTCTATGCACCAAGATTATGTGAATTTTTCATTAAAAGTATTTAGTTGTCGTTTCAGACCATAGACGCCACCTGCACAGCATAAGCCTCCGCCTAAGATATCTATGGAGGATATTCCATAATCGCCACGATTGACAGGCAGATTGGCGATCGCAGTGTTTAAGCAGTGGCAATTCCATATAATTAAAGAACAAACTGTAAATTAAATATTAGACTGTATTCTCGGATTCGAACCCGTGTGCTATGATTGCAAGTTTCAGTCCTCTATCGCTGGCTCGAAAGTTATTAGTAAAGAAATGTATTCACTATAGTAATTTGGTGATAAAATATCTAAAAATAATATTTCAAAGCGGCAAAATTTAACATTTTAGACAATTTATGCAAACTGTTACGTACAAAATACTAACGCACACTCCATGGGGCCTCGCTTCGTCTCTGTATTTGTATTTGATGTTTATGTATTCAATTCCTAAACCGAACATTTAAAAAGCCATTATTATTTTTAAAATGACATAGATTACACCCTGAATGTTGTAGACACGAGGTTTTATGGTGTTTTTATAAAGACATGACCAACGCTAAACGGTTAACAAATTTGACGACGGAAATTTCTGTGTCTTTTATTACGACATTAATAACAAACTCAGCGGCAATTGAAATTTTCTTAGGTTATTTCAATTATTTAATTAAACTATCAATTATGAACCGCAAAGGAATTTCGTATTTTTTTCTTAAGTTACAAATATTTGTATAACTTTATACTTAATGCATGGAAGTTAGAAGAAACACAATTGTATATTTTTTTTTATATCAGCACATTAATAAAGTTTTATGAAAAGTATTCGTTTATTAAATACTGTACATTTTTGTATGATCCACATTCTTCATCAGCATCATGATTGTTTCAGCCGTATGACATCCCATGCTGGACAGAAAAAAACGTAATAATTTTTCAAAAATAAATATATCTTCAGCCCTACTAATCATGATATAATAACGTCGAGTTACGCACAAACATATTATTCCTGACGAAGGAACAATTAACGACGAACTGATCTTGGTCGAGTTGCACTTATTTCTTGCTTCACATTCAATTACACTTGATTAGAAACAGCCATTTATATCAATTATGGTCAGCGTTTAATTTGGGTAAATACCAATTTTATGGGTATAGTGGATTATTGCTACGAGAGCAAAGTGCCCCTAAAGGGTTTTGAAATTTAATAGATCGGTGCTACATGAACGATGGGTACAACGGTTTGGTTCGGACCTTTTGATGAAAATTTATTGATTTTATATTACAAAGTTTAAAACAGCTTAAATTTTAGTGGATCTAGTAACGATGATATTTACGAGGATACTTAAGAAAATTATTATTGTAACGTAATTTTGAATTATTTTCTTTCTTATTTATTCTATCAGTATCATTTCTGTCATAGTCGGGAGTTACCTATTGGATATAGGCCAAATCAGTAGTTTTCCAATAAGATTATTGGAACCTGCAAGCACCTAATGTTTTTCGTACTCAGTTTTCATAAATTTTTAATTAAAGGTGGAATTTTACACGCTTTATTTTACATTTATTGAAAATGTATTATTACAGATGACATCTCGTATTTTTCTGCAGTTTTCTACAAATTTTATGGCATATGACTTTTCCCAAAGATATTTATGGCGGAATGTGCCATAATCGCCACGCTTGGCAGGTGGGTTGGCAATTGCAATGTGGTATTATGGGAGAGGACGCTTATCCTCTCGAAACTTGTTTGTGAGCAGTGTCAATCCTGTATAGTTAATACACAGAGTGCTAATTATATATAGGACTGCACCCCGGGAATCGATCCCACGACCTATAATCGCAAGTCTCAGACCTTAGAAAGATTACATTAATTTTTAGGACAGAAATTATAGCAATTCATTACATCTTCCCGAAAAATATACTATTGATATTGATTATCAATCAAGTCATTTTTTTAATTTTATTGGTTTAAACAATACAACGATTTTTTTCAAATATATTCGTAATAGTTAACAGAACGACAGATTTTGAGATAAAAATAAATTACGATGACAAAATTAGACAAAACACGACAAAGAGAGACATCTATTACTGTAACAAGAACAAATATAAATATTAAATAGGCAAAGAAATAAAAATAGTTGGAAACCTACAAAGTACATTGGAAAAGTAATGCGATATAAACATTTAAATAAAATAATTTTACACAATGGACGTGAATGACATTGCGTTATCGAATATCCCATAGAGAGACAGAATAAATTGCCTTTTAAAATCCTAATAATATTGACAATGAATTTGAATGTATATCAATGGGGGTTTCGCCCATCTCATCAACATAATGTGTATTTACAAAGGCAAGGAATGCATCGTCCAGTGCATTACCATTTCGACCTGAAGAACCTTCGATCGTATTGTCGCGGGAAGTCATCGATAAGTGTGAGCGAGTGCCTTATACAGATCGTAAGATAAAAGTCAAGCACTCACGATCAAATGAGAAGATGCCATGTTTTTTTTTTCTCTGACTCCTTGTCTTTATAACAATAAAACAGAGAACGTAACCCAATCAGTTTACATAATTTTCAAACGTAAGTAATTGTGTGACATTCTATTAAAATTAATTAGTTGATAAAAAATTTACATTATTTTGCACGTTATTTATGAAGTATCAGTATTTTTATTGTTTATTATGTTTCAGTTTGTATAATACGGTAACAATTCTTTATATCGATCCGAAGCGAGGCTTCCAGGGACCTAAGGAAGCTAAGTACGACCAGTACCTGGTCTCTTCAAACACGCGAAATCCGAAAATATAACAATAATGATATTTAGACTAAAATATTGTTTAATAAACATTACCAAATAAACTACAGCGTCATTCTATATTAAACAAGTCAAACTATGTGTATGTGCCTCTTTGAGTGTTAAATAAAACACCGATGTCTTTTTTAAATAATAAAAAAACTATTGAAAGTGTTAAATTAAGTCTATGAATTTATAAATTTTTGGAATTTTTTCTTCAACAACGTATTTAGTTTGATAAAATTTAAGCTTGTCTAACTTTTTTGCTAGGGAGTAAAAAAGAAGTTCATGTACAAAGAATTTTTCGTAAATATAACGTATTCAAACAAACAAACTAAAAATCAGAACAAAAGAATTATGACCACGTGGGTTTAAACCCACACAAGTAACACCCACGAGAAAAGTTAGAGTCAAATTTTATTTACCAATCTACGTCTTCTACAAATGATTGCTATCCCGTACCTAGTGTTTTAGTATAACTATAGTTTATTTATGAGATTGAGCCATTATACCTTTTCAGTGAAAATATTAAAATTAAACTATATATCCATTACTTAAAAGCTACGACTTTAAATGAAAGGCTTTATTTAAATTTGTAGGTATGGGTCTTATTAACTCATCGTGAGTTAAATTTAAAAATGATAAAAGGAAAAATGACATTATCACAATATAAAACTCACCTTAAAACCTTTTGTTATTGGAATTCGTTCGTGTTGTAATTATAAGGAAGGTTAATAAAAATAGTATTTATAGAAATGTAAATTTAATATTTTTAGTAATATACGGTATTGTTTCCAATAAAAAAGTAATATACAGAAATTATGTAATTTAGAAATTCTCTAATATTATAAGGCGGCCACTGTTGTAATATTAAGGCTTTTACGCTAAGAAAATATCTTTTTCATTTAGTATTCCACCGACCTGGAGCAAGACAATTTAAGTAAACAGACTAACAACAGAAGCTAATGTCTGCCAATAATCGTTATCGTGAAGATAAGTACCGTAACAGAGTACCTCGCCAATTGCCTCAAGATACGCAGCGGTTAATTGCTTTGTAGATATACATTTAGGTTGTTAGACATGC
Organism: Battus philenor; assembly: GCF_028537555.1. NCBI lineage: Eukaryota > Metazoa > Arthropoda > Insecta > Lepidoptera > Papilionidae > Battus > Battus philenor. The sequence goes on from NW_027181676.1 coordinate 6,113,235, forward strand.
AACTGTAAGCTTAAAGTTTACTTCAGGTATTACGTACCAGTGGAGTTAAAATAGGCAAAAATAATTTAGGAATATCTATAGAAATACTTTTCTTTGTGACCCGTACAATGTTAATACTGCGAAATGCACCACTTAACACATTTATCAAAATGGTATAAAGATGCGTTCATATTTACTAAAATCACGATAAAAAATCTGCGTATGATATAATATATCAGAGCCTTTTAAAAGAAAGAAATTAATTAAAAAATCGAGGATTGTTTTATCTGTAAAAAGAATGAATGTTAAGGAGTTTGAAAAATGTGAAAATTATTTGTTACTAATTTAAACAGTGGTTTCAGTAAGTGAAAATATAGGGGTTTTAGTAAAATATTTTATGCATAAATTTTTAATACAAACAGAGGCAACAGACACTGCGACATCCGGATGTGTCGTTAAATATAATCGAATAAGAAATTTACATAATATCAAAGAAAAAATCAAAGTAGGAAGGAAACATCTGGTTTGTCACGTGTTTTGTTAGCACACCAGAAAAACACACGAGAAGTCCGCTTGAACTGAATTTACACATATATTTTATGCTTCCGTTAAAAAACCCGGGACGCATCGAGTTAAATTCAAATTAGTGACTATCTTTCCGTACATCGCATTATATCGTTACGCTTTTGAATAATTTATGTATGAGAATAAATAAAGGTGTGGTGGTATGTGCCCCACCCTGTGAATACACTTTGGACCTCAGTTGATACGCCCATTACAGATACGTATCATATATGTATAGGTCCAATGTTTGCTGTTCTTTATACTAACAGACGGTCTACAAGAGCTAAAGTTTCACTGTTAATAAAGTAGATCCATATCAAAATTAAGTACCTGGGTTAGCAAAGCAACAGCTACTGACCAAGTCGAGGTTTAGCCCTCTTGGGCGCCCTTGTGTCTAAATCATCATCATCGTCATATCAGCTGATTTTTGGCCACTGCAAGGTATAGGCGATCTTTGGTGCGTTCTTCCATGTGATCATAACTACATCGTTGTACTATCTATTGGGGGGAATGCTTAACGGTTATTATCGACAAGGGACAGCCTAAGTTGAAGTTTCCTCGTGGGGGCCCTTGAGCCTGGTTACCCCAAGGAAAATTCTCTAAGGTATGAAGCGGCCCGAGCCGAGGCTGCCCCAAAGCTCGAGTTTCGCTATTTTCAAAAAGAGGTCTTAGTCTAGCCTAAGACCTCTTTTTGAAGATAGCCCTCTGCGCCCTGCCGTCTAATACCCTCTGAATCTGCACTTGCCACTTAGCAAGTTCGATTCCAAAAATTTAAATACTCTAGATGGCTATCTAGTCTTTAAATAAAACATGGCGATTAGTTAGACTTGAAAAGATTTAAAGAGGTGAATGTATAGTTTATTTGTTAGGGAAAACTTTTAAAGCTTTTTCAACTATTTACAATCGATCTGTATAATAAAGTGATTAGTTTGAAATATGTCAAAATTATTTATTTTTCCTATTGGAATGCGACAAGCTAATAACTTCTGACAGCATGAAGTCAGGTGGTAAACAATAATTATCTTTAATATACAGTTATCCGAATTTTTAGTGCGTATTTTCTTACTACATTACAATCACGTTAGATATTATTTACCAGCATGGAAAACAATATAAAGCAAGGCTTTGATATATAATTTGATATGTCGTGATACATAAACTTTTTATTAGTAGAGGCGAAACAAAATCTAACATCGTTATATTTGTATGGTTTCAAAACAAACGCATAAATGACACCACCTGACCGACGTTCTCGAATATCCAAAATGAACAGTTTTCTAACAGTTTTAGGTGAAAAAAATATCGATTACGACGGAAGTAAAGTTAAGTGACGTGGAAACTGTCTCATGGCGAGAAATCGAAATCCATTAAGGTGTAAAGTGACTAGGTTTGACGTAATGACGTTTCGCTTTGCCGTTGAAAATATTAGGTCAACTTTTTTAGTTGAGTCTGTACATTTAGTTTAAAATCTATAAAAGAAATCTTTAAAACATAAAATTTTTATTAAACGTTTTTTGTCATCATAAAAGCAAACTACAAATCAAAAAAGGGTTAACATTTACCGGAATGAAAAATGACTTTTTCTTTGTTTGTACTTTTTTGTTGTTATATGAAATTGACACTTGAATACGTAACATGCTGAAGGATTTAGGCCTATCCACACGAAACATCAGCTTATTTCTAGAACAGGTTTTCAAAGCATTATTGATAGAAACATTTAAAAATTTATAAGAGAAGGTGAACACTAATGTATTTCAAGAAAGCGTCTTTAGGCACTGTACCCTGCCCTTTTCCCTACAACGCGTTAGACCCTGTACCCGCATAGTGAATCCTATATAATATTACTGTAATTTGAAAGGAAAGTACATAATCAAACATCCAGAAACATAATATGACAATTACTGACTCCATAATAAATTAAAGACCTTATAGTTTAGTAAGAAGAAAAAAGTACTTTTAATTTGTATATTTCTGTAGGTCTGTCACACAAGTTGGAATCATAAGTTGATTGCTGATTTCCACGTGCTGAATAAAGAATTTATTACATGAAAAATTGTAAAATGGCGTTTATAGAATAACTATTGAATTTCTTGACAATTTCATCTCGATAAAATCAATCTTTTTTAACATGGAGGTAATACATGGAGCAAATTGGGACCAATAACACAATTTATAAATACATATTAAAATGTGCATTATAACAATGTCTTGGATTTTAAATTGCTCGGCTAAGCTTATTCGAAGGAATAAATATCTAGATCAGTGTTACAAAAAATGTATTTCTAATCGTTGCTTATTGAACCTAACAATAGAGCGGGCGCTCGTCCACTGAACTGTTGTTATCATATTTTTGTAACGATACATTTTCATTTTATACGAGTTATATTTCGAAGGTATACATTTACTTCCCCTCTTTGTTTATGTTTTTATTATCTTTGAAAATTATATGAGGGTGAATAATTTTAATACCATATTATTCTACGCAGGTTATTTAGTGAAACAGTTTATGATAGGGGTGTGTTCATTGTCTAAAGACGTTACATTAATGTTTAGTTTTGTTTTATTTGTTTTCAAGGTATATATATGTTCTGTACGAGCGAAGTTTTCAAATAATACCCATTGATCTTGTTTTATAATAAATATAAATAAAAATTGTATCCTGGTAGTTAAATTGCAATGTTTACGTTTCTTATTCAGAACAATTTCAAAAGGCTTATTTACATGTTAATGTTATTGCGTAGTACTAGGAATTGTGAATATTTTTAAGGCAGGCAATTCACTTATTGCTGCTAAAATTGTAATGTTTCAATTTTGGGACTTTCTTCTAGATTTTATTGTTGAATAGTTTGAAATAAAAACTGTAATGTAACTGGATTCTGGGTCTAGCAATACTTATCTTCAGACGTACTATAAAAATAATATGATATAAAAGTGACTCTAGAAAAAACAGAATATATTATTTAAATATATAACGGTTGTTAACAATTATTCCCAAATATTCTACCTCATGTAATTCAGACGAACGAGATACAACGATAATACCATTAATAGAATATCATCAGTATTGTAACTATCTTTTTGATATTAGTTCTTGTAATTACAAGCCGAACATTTGCCGTTCAGGTTAGAACTTTTTTGTTATACTGCCGGTTTAATTTTAGTAAAAAAGTCATTATTAATGATGTAGCATCCAAAATAAAGCAAATTTAAAATTAAAGGTAACTTTACAAATAAAAAATATGTAAAGTAATCAATAAACGTGAACCGTTATAAAAACAACTAAAATAATTTACATGCTTCATTTATTCAAAAAACTTTTCATTCTTCAATCATGTTTATTTAGTGCAGTATTTTCTGCTATATAGTAATACTTGACTAGCAGACGAGACGTTAAATGGAGCGTGATATACGATTCTTTACGATGTCCCTTCTTATTAAAGAAAGTTTACTAGTTTTGCATAAAGTCGAGAATGCTGAAGAGCGTTCTTTATAATTCATAAAAGATCACTTGTACAAGTAGTGATGGGTTTTAATAATGTTCAAGAGCATCGTAAATCTAAGCTAAATCAAATTTTTAGATTCGTTTGACGGGTCCCCAGACGCATTTTTTGCTTAAATTTCTTATATGTTCGCGTTAAAAATGAAGACTTGAAATCTTATATCTGCTAGATAGGTTTTAAGTGATGTAAAATATAATATAGAGTAAAATGATTCTTGCAAAATTTTTATTATAATATTGTGAAAGGTATAATATATTTTTAAATTTATGAAGATGATATAGTTTTGAAGAACAAAATTGCTTATATATTTCTTTCGTCTGTGATCTCTTCATTTCAGTTCTCGTTGGCAAGCTTACATCAGCTCGACTGCCCACTTAGAGGTCTTTTTTGGTGATTTCTGACCGGACAGATGAAAGTAACTATCGTAGTCCAGTAAATGGAAGTGGCTGCTGTGGTATGTTCTGGAATCTAAATAACAAACCGGCCAGCAGAGCAAAGGACGTCGACCCACAAGATGGACAAGCAAATTTGTTAAGATTATCAGATGACGCAGGATGCAGGCCACTTTAAACCGTTTTTATTGGAAATTTAAGAGGGAGGCCTAAGTCTAGCAGTGAACGTCCTATTGTTGAAACGATAATTAAATTTTTAACAAAAAGCTTCAGCTTTTTCATATAAATACAGATAAGTAAACTAATTCAAATAAGTTGTGACATTGACATTATTTTATTCGTCGTCTCATGATATGCTCGTACAATTTATTTATGATATTTATTTCCAGTTATATTTCTTCAGTTGTCATTAGATTTATTTCGCAGAAATGTTCAAGTCTTACTGAATCTCATTTTGTTAAAAATAATGTTATTATTATTTCTCTTAGTTATATTATACTATAAAACCCAAAAATCGATTTTTATCCCTAAAAATTTATGGTGATTTATACAGTTCATAATTGGTCAACTGGACTTTTGATACTGATTGACTGTGCCAATTGTTCTTAAAGATTAAACATAATCCTGTTCTGTTAACAGAAAATACAATAATGAATAGTTTTTACATACTGTTTTTTACGGAGTCAAGTGGGCGCGTTATAGGAAATGCATCACTAAATATCCGTGTAATAAGAGAGACACTATTCCACTGTAAGAACTTATATTTTCATATATGAACATACCAATTTTATTATTTTCTCTAATGAATCTCCAATAACAATATTAACATAATTCATTCACGTGTATGATGCAGTAACAACGGTTATTCTATAACACTTTAAAATTAATATTAATATTGAACAAGGTCTCTTACGCTCAATGAATACGCTGATTCATTAGAAGACAGCCGTTTCGTCGTATATCTGGCATTAGCTAAGGAACAAATTAATAGATGTCCGATAAATGAGTATCATAAAAAGCTATCACCTGTTCGTTGGCCGGTCGGCATACTCTGTCACATGTATCGTAATTAATAAAAATAAAAACTTGCCAGTGAAGGCCTAAAACGCATTTAATTCTTGATAAGGGTAACAAATTGGATAAAGATAGCAAGACGCTTGGAGACAGCGAGATCGTAAGTGCATTGCCATGATAATTCATAAAGTTTGTAAGAATTGTATGGATATGCCAATATATATTTTTTTTAATTTAATGGAAGCTATAACACAGTACTGATCCCAAGACTTGTACATCATCATCATAATTTCAGACATAGAACATCCATTGCTGGATACAGGCGTCCGCCATATATATAACGTAACAATTAATGTACTTTTTATTTTGATTTTAAAAAAAAGTAAAATTAAGAACAATCTATACTTGAAAATTTGTGGTGCTTTTTACGTTTATATTATTATACCTAATTATTTGTGAGTTACATCATTATATCAACTTAAGACATCCACTGCTGGCTATTGGGTTTCCCTATAGATTTTCAAGAGACACGGTTGAAATTGGCTTGCATCCAGTGTCCTTCGGCTACCATACTAAGGTCGTATATCCACCTGGTTAAGATGTTGTTTGCATAATGAAAATAACATATGAAAAAAAAAGTATGTTTTCGTATCCATAATACTATTTACATGTCCTTTAATTCTACATCTTGGCATTGCGGCTTCGGTGATGTTTATAATCTGAAAATGTCAAAGGTATTCAATTTGAATATCAACTCTTATCTTACTTCCATATATTTAAATTTATCAATAAAATATCAATCGAAAGGATACATCGTATTGCGATAAAATAACGAATAAGATATTTTATCTTTATCTTTATATATTTATTTACTCTGACTTTCTACATTGAAGTTGTAAAATAACAAAATAGAATTTCGTCTGTTATTGCCTATGTGTATTAACAAATACAAATACATTGTTTACGGGAATTCAGTGTTATCGGTCTTACGATAGGATTATTATGTAGTTTCTCCGTGACATTAACTTCGATACAAATAGGGTATTAAGTGCGCCTGATCTATCTCGTCACTAATACTAATGCCTCTTTGTGTAAGCCTGGGAGTGCCGAGATTACTATCTATATTCTGACCATCGCTTATAATCGTTCAATCATTTCTCATAACCGCTGTTATTAATACTATGCCGCATAGAATATAATTTACTGCATATGTTAATAAATACATTCAGTATGATAAATGTTATATTGCAAAGCATAATGGGTTTTAATTTTATTAAAGATTATTTATTAAACTTAAAACTCTGCAGTGCGGCTTAGAATGTCCTGCGTATATCTTGGAAGGCTGCCTTCCAAGATTATTTAAGAAGTGGCTTCTGTGTTACGCTTATCTATTTAAAAAAAAACATATTTAGATGATCTAAAAAAAACTATCAATTGCTATATATTATTAGCCACCCCGACATTCCTTGTCCTCTCTTAGCCATGAATAATCAATCCGAACTTCAAAAGTGAACTGTCCAAATCGAGAATTTATAGCGAAATGTCAACGGCGCCATTTCAATTTTTATTAATTTTTAATTTAAAATTACTAGATATGTGTTTCTAGCATATTGATAACAGTTGCACAAACTACTACACAGCTATAAACTATATTAAAATTGTCAGCATCCTTCTCTTTAAATAGCAAATTAGTTAAATAGTACATTTAAATATACCACATAAACAACAAAGAAGTTAACAAAAATTTAAAAATTTATTACCACATATGTATTCCAATAGACATAATATTTTCTGTTATAGAATTCTGCAAATTTTCTTATTTTGTTTCATTAAAAACTCTCTACAAAGTGTATGAAAAGTTATACAGAAAAATGAACGAGATCCGTAAAGTTGTTTGCAAGTTATGGCGTGACCAAGGAAAATCAAGATTAATGTATATATATATACTTAAATTACGAAACATAAAAATAGAGATATCACTTAGGTAAAAATACTCAATACTTTTATTTACTACCTAAGCAAACGCTCACAGATCTTTGGTTGAGTTATTATGATCTAAGTTTGTTAGGTCTTAAGTTAAATTTTTTACCGACAATTTATAATTTTTTTGCCGGTTCCCGTTTGTACTTTTTACCACTATAAAATACACAAAGTTTGTTATGTATGAATGATTGAAACGAAATATATCTAAGTAAATTTATATTTATTTACCATTTGTCTTCTTCTCGTATTATCAGTCTTGAAGGCTGCCCGCAAATATTTTTTTATCCTTTGTGATAAAAATAGTGGCCATCCACAAATGGTCCGTATAATAAACCTTGCTCATTAAATTATTGTAAATTAGAAACACAAACATAAAATTCGACTTTCTTCTATGTAGTTGATTTTAGCGATAAAGTACGGGTTATTTCTAAATGAAACTGACGGTGACATTAAGTTCCTTTATGAATACAACATTTGTATGTTTATCAAATGTGAGTTACGAACGTAAAAGATAAAAAGTTTCATATTCCATAAACACGTTGTTCCTAAATTCCGGGCGACTTTATTGTTATGTGTCACGAAATGTGGAAGCAAAGGTCCGATAACGGTATAAATATTCGAAATTTTTAGTTCAGAATCATTTGCATACCCTTGTTGTAGTTTTACTTGAATGTCGCGTGTGAACTGGTCATCGTGGTTGTAGGTTATTAAAAGGTTATTGATGACTCTGTCAGGTCGTATCTCTTAATCAAATTCGTGAAGTTATTTTGTGTTCGAAAGAAATATTGAAGTTGTATGCGACAAATTTATTTTTATACAGATTCATTTGGTTTATTGTATTTTGTAACGCAAGACTTTATGTAGTAATTTATTTGTATTGTACTAGTTTACCAAATTTAATATTATATCATAATGTGATGGTGAACTAACTATGGCAACCTTGTTTAGTTTTTCTCTTTTTCTTCTTATTAGTTTTCGACGAGAAAAGAAACAAAGAACAATAATTAAAACGAAAGGAAGACAATCCCAAAAAAGAAGCTTATGCAGAAAAGAGGAGGTGTAACGAAAGAACTCTCCCTTCGTTCCGCGTGCTGCTCCATCTATCGGTGCTCGTTGTAATAACGCGGTTTGCTTCGGCTCCTCGCGCGTGCGGGAGGAATTACGAAGAAAGAGGAACATGGTGCGGTGTGCGGTGCTTATGGGCCCATTGTCGATTCAGGTCTGTGTTTGTTCACTATTTTTTTTTTGTTTTTTACGTATTAAAGTAACATTGAACGTTAGTTTTTCTATCTCCTTTCACATAAACACCATTGTAAAACTTAGTGAGGGATTTACCGACACACCCTACAAAGGAAAAAAACAATATTAAAAAACTTTATTAATATTTATTTTGGTTTTTTATTTTTACAAAACCCGAACTTCATATTCCTGCAACGGCTACTTTCCACAAACACTAATAAATAATAATAGAAAATGAATACAGAGAATGTCGTCATTATATACCTTTTTTTGATTTTGGGGTGATATCATGAGATCTGTAAAGCGCATACGGTTTAGGACAGAACTATGTGGAATTTCTATCTGCATTAACTTCTTCATAGCCGGTGAAGATTATCTTCTCAAAACGCATCATGGCACCTCGGGCGATTTGTTATTTAAAAAAGGGACTACGTTTGCAAGTATGTCAATTAAGTCTCCTGACTTAACGTCCAAACCAAAAACGTGTAAACTCCTGTTTAAGGTAACAAGTGAAATCACTATCATGTCTTGGACACTACACTACACTACAGAGAGCTTGAATATAAAAGAAAATTTTTATATAAAAAAAATACTCGAATAAATAAGTTCTTTGTGCTACACTTATGTATAGTAAAATGAACCCTGAGGTAGCGCAAAACCATAATTTTACTACACGTGTGAATTTTACACTTTGAAAGCAAACACTTAAGTTGACTTTTCCAGTTAGGGCTGCTGTAACCGACCTCATGCCAGCTTAACGAGCATAACCTGTCCACAGTTCTACGGTTGTTAATGTGATTTTTGAGTAATTAGAACGTTTGCATATGATTTATACGGTTAAGCCGTCCCTTTTTAATTTGTAAAGGACACGCCGACAACTCGCTGACTGTATTTTTAATGCGTTTACAAAGTGGTACCGCTTTCAATCGTGGTTTATTCATACAAAGTACACGCAACTCTCGGTTAATTTTTTCCTTTTCATTTAGACCTTTGAAGTAATGATTAACCAGAATGATTATTTACGCACCAACGTAAACTAAAATAAAACTAGTTATCTTGTAATAAATAAGGTGATAGGTTATAGGTGTGATAGCATTAAAAGGGTGAACGTATACCTCATTTGTTTTTACTTACTGTAGAGTACGCTTTATCCGAAAACCGATTTTTTCAGAAATAATAAATAATGTAGTGAAGTAAGAAAACGTTGTAAAATTTCGCATTATTAGATTAATTATTGTTTACTATCTCTCCCTGTAAGACTTTGTACTGCCATAAATTAAAGACCTGACGTATTCCAATAGAAAGAAAATAAAATAATAAAATAATAGACAGTAACATATTTCAAAGTGATTACATTATATAGATTAATTGGAAATAGGTATGAAAGCTTTAAAGTTTTATTTTTAAAAATATATGTTAATATATGTTATATTATATATGTTATGTTATAATAAATATATGTTATACCGTGTAAAGGCTTTACCGACAACGAATCACCCCGTATATATAATATATCAATATCGTTTAAGTAAGCCTACTTAAACGATAGCTTTTATTTCACTTCATTTATTTTTAAATTTGGAAAAGTAGAACATTTTTCCCAAGAGAAAATCACAACGAAAAAAAGTTTATTTCCTTTAACTACTTCAACTTTACTGCAAACGTTTCTGTAACTTTGAAGTATTTAAATTATAAAATAAAATAGTTTTTTGCTGACTTTAGAAGTTTGGCTAATATCTCATAAATAAATAACGTAGTTCGTTACGTAAAACATGTCTCATTTGGTCCGATTGAATCTATGAACATATTTAAATCCAAAGCAACTTCACGTATAATTTTCTAATAATCATACGTTATGTTCATGTCTTCGTTATTCAACACTTTGATATCTAGTGTATATATTTCACGGTTCAATATCATAGGATTGTTTGAATTCAACCCACACGGTATATTTGCGGCACGATCCATGCAGGAAACATAAATCACAAATCAACGTTCAGACAAGCACTAACGAACGTTGAACAAATAGCGGAATCAAGTTATACGAATAAAAACGAATGAAACAATGAGAGAGACCTCTATCACACTTCAATTTGTCAAAAATGTGCCGGTATTAAGTGCAATGCACACACGCTGATTGTACTTCGATACATGTAATCGTGATCTTTAGTTCTATTTTTATTATGAGAATGTTACGTGCATCAAAATGTTACCGATGATCTTTAATAGTAACTTCATCTAAACTTAAAACGGATTAAGACAAATTCGAGAAAAGTGACAACTGAAAGTGAATCAATCGAGCTTACAAGACAAGAGAACCATATCGTAACCTATCAGTTCAATCAATGGACTTCCTTTGTTTTAAATAAATACAACAATGATGTTTTGATCGTCTCTGCTATGATAACAATAAAATTATTTATTGACATTAAGTAGTATTATAATTAGGTACGATATTTTCAAATGACGGTATATTATTAATTACACTTACTGGTATTGGAGTATAAAAATTAGAAAAATATATTTAAGACAAAACACACGCAAATAGAGGCTATCTTTTATTTTTGTTTTAAAATTTAAAAGTAAAAAAGGTGGAATCGATTCGAATATAAAATTAAATAAAAGTTTTAAAACCATGACCACAAGTCTGCAGTGGGCTTAACTCTATTTACGTTACTACGTTTCGTTGCAGTTTCCTGTGTCCGCCATCCACATTCAGACGCGGCCCCAATGAATATTGTTTTAGGAGAAAAGGCAAAATGTGAAAAAAGAACCAGTTAAAACGGAATGAACATATTTGAAAGAGACTTTCCATAGTCGATCTTCACTAACTTGTAACCTATGTTGAACGGTAACTCTATCCATAAATACGTTGGTAATTGTATCGGTATTTATTTGGTCATTCGTATATCAATAAATATATTTATAATCGTTTTCATTTTTAAATTTTGGGTACAATTCTAAATTTCAATTTTATTAATATATTTAGTACTGTTTTATAATATTAAAATTAAATTACGAAATTAACGTAAAAGCTTTGCCATTATAACTTTTAAACTCATGCTCGTAAGGTCAAAGGTTAGTACAATCTAAGGAAATTGTCTCATAAATAAATAATATCAGAAATCTGAAAGTTTAGACCCGTATGAATCTTTAATTTGGTTAAAATCAACCACAAACCGCTGGGTCCGATTCGGATTCTTTCAAATTACAAATCTGGAAAATTTCTTGTGAATAAGTATAGCATACTTGAACTGTACAATTTTCGGATATATATATTAAATACTTTGGAATGAAAAAAAAACTTTTTGGCGCCGTTTTGTATAGTTTCAGCAAAATATTCCAGCATCAAATGAATTTTTCAATTAAAGAAAAACATCGGAATATTTCTCATTATATTTTCTTAACAAACGACTATAGATATAGATCGATAAATGCATAATATACATTATATGCAAATGTTATTAATATATATTAATATTAGTACGGCATGTTATGTAACTAAGAAAAATTGTTTCAAAATTTTAAGGACATGAAATTTTTATTATTTACATCTGAATAGATGCATGAGATAAATTAAATAGTATGAACTCTTTTTAAGTTGCTCCATATTCACACATAAGCGTCTAATGATTTTTTTTAGTATTCATGCTTAAGAGAATCCGCAGTTAAATGACTAGGGTGAATACATTTCATTGTTCACAAGTCAGGACGTTCACGAATGAGCACCATTGAATAGGAATTCGAATCCAGCATGTAGGTGGAAGTCCCACGCTACACTTGCCAAACCGTGGTCACTCCATATACTTTAGGTCCCAGGGACACCAATTTGAATTCACTGGACTATCTCGGTTACTTATGGTCGTTCTATCGTATCTACTCATTCATGATTCGGTTTCGTAAAAGCATGTTAAGCCCTCTATACAGCTAGTTGAAAATTGTAAGCTTGCCAATCAGTCCCAAATAAAGAGATCTATTTCCGTCGAATAAGAAAATACTAGGCGTCTGGTGTACAATTTATCTTCTGACGCTGCCAAGGGAGTTCTCCGGGTTAGTAACAAAAAAATGAGATTTAAGCTAGACGCTCTTAGCGTTCATCGACTACCTACATAGAACATTAGCCTTCTGTCACCAAAAATGTTCACTCTTATATAATTAATGGCTTAACTTGAGTGCCAACGGCTTCAACTCTGTACGGTCCACTGTCCTTCTTCTTCAACCAGTTACAGCTTTTATATATGGTCTTCAGCATTTTAAATAATATATTTTATATAGTTTTTATAATAGTCACATATTAAAAATTATTCCAATAAATAAGTTATCTTGGTTTACACATTTTATTTGCAAGATAAAGTTTTAATATGGTCAACATATTTTAACGTATTTATAATTGCTAATTATGTATATATAAGTAAATGTATGAATGTTTGTCGTTTTGAGTATATTATAAATTGATATTCTACTGTAAACTACTTTTTTCTTTTAACGCTATTTGACTACCCGCTAATGGTTCTTCTTCTGTTTCCATATTATGGTTGTAAAAAATTGTTTAGAATAAAAGGTTTGCTATGCCACATTTTATGTTTCTACAACTCTTTTTTTTCTGATGATACGTATGTAACAAAAATAACATATTTGCTATGTAACAGATTTTGAAAATAAAATTTTCTATTTCAAAGAAACCAAAAGTTTCTTTATGGACGTTTATTCCGATTTTAAGTGCTTCATCATCGTTGAAAATGAAAATTCGTCAATTCTTTTCATTAATATTTACGAAGTCTGTTGCGTTTTTAATATTCACCCCGATATTTTTACAATACAAAATCAAAACAATTAAACACACGGCATGAGGGTTAGGTGCGAGGGGATTTTTTCACTTCAGCGCTGTAAATTTAAAACGTGCATAACTCGCATTTTTAAAAAATCCACATTATCATCATTAAAATAGAGACTATATTTAAAAATACAGATAAGTAATTATCTGCAGTTCTACTTAGTTATGAGCTGACAATTTTCATACAGACGCCATCAGTTTTGTTCGAAAATGTGCTTTCTTCCTTTTTTTATAGTTAAGCTTCCATAAAAAATATTGACTTTTTTTAGAAATTAATCATTACTGTGGCTTGCATTTGCATGGAACGTGTTGATAATTCGAAGTTTAATGAAGCGAGCTCGGGATTCGTCTCCGCCGGAAGAACGCAGAAAAAATGCCAGCATTGAATAGAAATTTTCCCCGTAATTGTGCATTCTATTGTCTGGTTTATGAAACGAAAGAAAAATACACTTCATCTATACACTTTAGGTTTTATTTCAACGCCGATGAATGTTAACGCGTGCAGCCGCTCATTTTCCTGGCTGCAAACAAAGGGGAAAATTTTAATATTTTTTTGGGGGAGATTTATTATTAGGAGTGTTTTGTGCCTTTATTGTTTTGTGAGCTTATTAAAGCCTAATGTTTAGAACTTGAATTTAAAACTTTCTAAATATGAAAAAGTATGTTTATTTTTTAATAAATTAGGAACATTATAAATTGTTAAAAATCTTCACTTTTTTTAAACACGCTTTAACCTGTAACCTGCACAACAATGAAAATGCTTGCCGATTTTAAATGGTTTTTCTTAAAAATTTTAAATATACACACAGAGATAAAATGCTTAAAGTTTGAAGACAAAGGTCTTTAACCAACGTGTTGGTGATGACTTAGAGATCGGAGACGTGGTTGTTTGCATTAGAGCGTATAAGAAGGTTCGAGGTCACTAAAAGTGGAATGGAGAGCACTATGCCCGGAATTTCACCGCAGGATGCAAATTTGGTTTCAAAAATGGGGAGCTCCGCTTTTTCTTCTGAACCAAGATCACCGACGTAGCTCGTAGAATCAAAAAGAGTATCAAGAACCGCTCGTGCAATTGACGGCCGTTGAGGCGGAAAATGGCCGCGTAGCTTTATTCACAGCGTGGGTAGACCCCTTACTACCTACGGAAGACCGACGATAGGTCATCGTGTCGACCTTTTCGGGGAGGCCCTGCAGTGGGCGTCTTTTGACATGATGGTAATAATAGACAAATTGTGTCTAATTTAATAATTAATATCTAGCTTCTTTTAAAAACTTAAAAGTTGATGATTCCTTTTATAAAATAAAAAACGTGAGTAGCTTCTCTTATTAAGACTTATTTTAAAAAGTTAAAACATCATGGTCATGAAATTAAAATAATTATTTTAACATATCGTTAATTAAATATTATAATAGTTCGCATAAAATTTATTTAAAAACAATACCATAATATGTATAAGAGCTGAGCTTAGCAATGGACGTAAATAATATTGACAAGCTCTACGACCAGCCGTCCGTATAATACCCAATATCTGAACAAAACGATATCCATTCCACAACATTTATTATTTATTGTGCGGCCACAAAAATGTAAATTTCGCCGAATCACTGTGCCGGTTAAGTATGCCTTCGATGTTTCGAATATCATGCCGACCGATGCTGTTGAACTCGAAACTTTTTTAATTGTAATGGAGATTAGCCGTTATCTGATATGGGATGGTGTGAGCATTTGTAATAACATATTTATTTCTATCGTTTGACAGCTGTAGGCGTTCCGATCAACAAGATAAAGTAGAGCAGGGTATAATGCGGACCAGAGATACAACTTTTATACTTCTCTCTTTCTACAGAATATACCTATAATATTTGTAAGAAATCTTTAATAATATTTGTCGTACGTTATTTACGATTATATGTGATATATTTGTTTTCACATTTTACCCATGTCTTAATCTAAAATATATATTTTAATGTTGATTATTCCCTCATTATCATCATCATCGGCGATAGACACCCACCGCGAGACATTGGTCTCCCTCAAAGATCGTCGTCCTGTCTTGCGGTGCCCGTATCAACCGAAAACCCGTGACCTTCACTATGTCTTCGTACGTGTGACCTTGAGTCTGTCATCTACATGGATAGTATTTAAATCTTCAGGGTATATATATTTTGATGTTCTTAATGTTTATTTAGTTACTTTATTATTTAATATTGTTTCTGATTATATTTTTAACGTCATACACTTAAAAATCCTTTACACAACAAAAAGGATTTTTTTGCGAAATTTGTTTTATGAACTTTTTCAATTTATTATAATATATGACAATACAGAGACGTTACACAGGAGTAGGTTGTAATACATAAAGAACACAGTTACCAATAAAATAGTAACTAATTTTATAAGATCCAGATAAAAGCCACATGTAACAAGCTTAAAATAACTTTGCTTTGTATCAACCACGGGTGATCGTGGACGATTGTAGATACATAAAATTATTCTCAGTATATACAAATATAAAATTTTTGATTTATATTTTGATAAATAAAATTAAATGTAATATATCGAAGCAATAATTACACTTTGATTTGTTTCGATCATAATTAAAATAGCTATGAAGTAATTTTCCCTATTGTTTCGACACTTTGAGGTACAATAATAAATATTGGTAAATAAATATTGAATATATTTTAATTTGATTGAATTCCAGTATTTTTCAAACTATTTTCTTAATTTTTCCTAACAGTTTACATTAAATTCGATGAATTGTTCTTCTTTAGTTGCTATATTTAATCAATTTTTGTACACATTTTCGCAGATTAATCCTAAGCCATATTAGATCTATACGAAGTGTCAAACTTGCAAGTCATGTAGATAAAATAAATATTGTGACTAAACGATCTCACTCCTATGGCACTCTTCAATGCTTTCTCCCCTCGCACAGCCATATCGCCCTGTGCAGCTTCAAAAACTGCATCTCATGTTAGTAATAACACCTCTCAGTTGACACATACAAGAAATCTATTACCGTCAAAGCGAAAGTTTCTTTAATCCATCACGTGGACGACCCCTCAAGTGAAAATATTCCTTGCTACGAAATTCGCCGGCAATCGTGGCCTTTTTCCTTCCTCGTAACAAAGTTATGGAAAATTTATATAATGTTCACAGATATCTTATTACGTGAAGTTGTTTACATTTTTACTATATAAAAGTAAAAAGTAATTCTTATGTGTCCTGAACCAAATAAATATATGCGCAACTTTTTAATGTTATTTATAGCCTTTTATAACATAATATGATCCTATAAATATTTTATAAGTTTTATAAAACATCTTATGAACTCTAATTGTGTTTAACTTTTTAAACTAACATTAAGTCAGTAGTAATATAATATTAGTATATTTGACTAAGTGATTTGTTTGACTTATACTAAGGAGTTACTTGATCAAATTCATTCCTGAGCTATCATTAGAAATTAGTATTGTACCTGTATGTATTTAATCAACAAAATTAAAAGAATGCCTTTATTTTATGAATTTAAAATTAACAGGTTATTTCCAGTCGTGAAAGGCCACTTAAACACTAAACGAATAGCGTTAGTATTGGTACATTGTTTAGTATAAACATTTGCTTAACGTATAAATAATAGCGGACAATGTATTGTAAAAACAAAGAAAACGGTGTAATTAAAAAGAATCGTTTAAAATGATAGCCAGATGACAACTTTACGCGTTGCCCGCGTCTACAATGGCGAGAATAATTTGTCGCCCGATGAATTGCGCAATGCAAGAGGTATTCTCCGTCTAGACTCCAGCTTAATGAGTGCAAATCATTGGGAATTGCAATCCTGGTGCAGTCTTGAGTGTTTTTATTATGTTTATTCAAATAACATTTTATTAATTCGAAACATTTTATGTTAATTTTTTTAAATTATCGCAAGGGGTAATTAGTAGATTTTTTTTTGTAATCTATTGATTTGATTTATTTTATTTTTATATTTCATACGCTTTATTGTACACGTCAGAAATATATATGTATATATATATATATTAGATGCGAAATACCAAGTTCTACGAGCGATCTTATCACTCGAGGACATTGCTTCCGGACAACCATAGTATAGATATAGAAGAAGGACAAACAGTAGGTAGTCGACGCATACATACAAATATGCATTATATATATACTTACACACATATATATATATATATATATATATATATATATATATATATATATATATATGAATATATATATAGGCATATACTTTATACATTAATCATATTATACATTTATTGATTTATAATACTAATACTATTAATAATAAACACATTATTTGCTTGACAAGTTCGCAATTACCTAAGAAAGAATAGAGAAAATGGATGGAAATTACTTAATGGATAAATAGTCAATTGCCAAAAAAATACTTCTCAAACATTACCTTAATCGAATATAATCGTGTAAAGACACATTTTTTATTACATTTTTTATTTATATAAAGGAAGTAACCCTAGTGTACTTAGAAAGGCCTAAAAAACTACTTTGAAACTAACATTACTTTTGAATTTGGAATCAGTCTTTTTTATGATTGTTCATTGTATTTTCTTATGTTCGCAAACATATTTTGTGATATTAGAATTGAGTGGGGTGATAAAGAGGATCAAATCGCTGTGATTGCCTTACATGAAGTATGGTGCCAGATAACATTTTTTAAATTCTTTATACGCTTATTATTAGTCCAATGTTTGTTTACCGGGCTACTGATAGGTACAATGAAACCTGCTCTGTTTGTGACACAAAAAGATCTGGTCGTCATCGTAGTATTTGTAGGAAAAAGACCATTGAAGAAGTAAGGAAAAGAATTCGAACCAAACCTGTCCAAAAGCAAAAAAGAATTATCGCGGGAGATGAAGATAGCACCTAGAATCATGTCGTGTATTTTAAAAGATGACTTAGGATTTGCAACCTTTAAGAGACAAACTGGCAACGTTTTGAATAATATTTAAAAAAAGAATTGTGTGGAAAAATCAAAACGACTCCAACGGTATGTAAACAGAGGTCACGGAAAAAAATGTATACGCATAAGAATATTATTTCATTTCAGCAATATTTTAACAAAAAAATGTCCATATTTATACTGAAAGCTTTAAAGAAGCTAACCAATTAGTTAACAATGCGCAACGTGGACATTATTCGTCTTTAATGATGGCTTGGTGGGGTGGTAGCTATGAAGGAGTGACCAGGCCATATTTTTGTGAAAAAGGTATCAAAACATCGACAAAAGTATATCAAGATACCATTTCTGAGAAGGTAGTTAAGTTCTTTAACAATACCATGTTCAATAAACAAGAATGTTCCTTTCAGCAAAACTCAACGAAGACCACTTCTTATAAACTTTATATCTTTTTAAACGTTTTCAAATAACGTACTAAATTAACATACTATTATAATTGTAAATGTTACGTACAAAAAATAGTGTTTTAAATTGTTACAATATTATTGGCGAGACTTATTATTATGATATAAAAAACAATATTTTGTATAAATTATGTAGTGTAACTTTTTTTCCTTGTTTTTTTTTTTTTTTTTTTCAAATGATTACATGCCTGTTAACAGTGATGCCATTCTATTTTAAATTATGCAGGGACACACTTTTAAACTACTGAACATAGGTTTAATAGTTTTTTGCTAACGCGTCAATCCATGTCAAATCCTGAATAATATTTTGGAACGTCAGATGATTGTTGAGATAAAAATATTCTTGAGATCCGCCCAATCAATTGCGGCTTTTAATGGATTGTATTTAGAACTAATGGCCTACTCATAGAGTAGTAATATTGATAACCAGGTCGAAATAATTATAATATTTTTATTGATCAACAATGGGATTTTTATTAGTTATTTCAAATGTTTGAAATAAATTTCCCGTTTTTTTTTTTTTTTTTTTTTTTTAAATTAGCAAAACCTTTATCGTTCAAATGTTATGACAAAAAATTAACAATATTATTTGTTTTGTTCTGGACAACAAAAATCATTTATTAATGATACAGAGCTTGTAAGATGCAGGAACATTTTCAAAATAATAATCGTTTTCTAAAAATAAAATAATAGCTTTTTTAAAAAATAATAATTTTCTTATAATATTTTATTCCTCCAGTACAGACATATTTCTATAGCTGTTTCGTTCCCTTCAAACTAGTATTTGTACAAAATAAATCTGTTTTTCATTCTTTTTAACTGTGTTTCATTTGTTTGTAAAGCAAGAATCTATTTCAAATAATTCATTATACTTCTATTTAATATTCTTTGACGCTAGTTTCAAATTAAGCTTCGAGTACGTATCTGATAAGCTTAAATTGAATCACCTTCGAGTCTGATTGAAGGCTGGTCACGGAATTTGAGTCGAGTTAGAGGAACAAATTAATTAAATACGTTTCGACATCTGCGCCATTTATATTGAAAATTAATGTTATGCAAACGAAGTTACGCTATACCTGTAACTAGGAATTACAAATCATTAAATCTATTTAAATTTCCTAGTTTATAAATACTAAAGTATTGAAATCATCATACCAAAGGCACCATCAAATTATGTAAATAAATTATTAAATACATGATTAGTAAATTTAAATTAAATATCCTCATAAAGTTTTTTAAACGTATATTTGTTTTTAGTGAAACAAATTCTACAGGATGATTTTATGAAATGTTGGTATAAATGATTGAAACGGGTGAATGTATAGTTCATTAGTTAGCATAAAGTTTTCCAGATTTTACAAGTAAAGTTTGAAATTAATTTTTTTTTTACAAGGAACAATTTGAAATTTCGTTTTTTTACAAGAAACACTTTGAAATTTTTTTTTTATTAGAATACAACAGACAACTTAGGCAGTACAAAGTTTGTAAAAACAAATAGTAAACAATGAATAATTTTATTATAAAGTAATTTAACAACAAAAGAATTTTAACAACTCTTTTTCATACTATAGTGTTGTCATTACGCTATTTATAATTTCCGGATCTATTGGTTTTTGAATAAAGTGTACCAAATATTAATTGACAGCAAATGAGCTATGAATGAGTAGTGGTAGCCCAACGTAAGATGACTGGGACCTCGATCGCAGGTCACAGGTTCGATTTCCGGGATAAAATCTTATGTAATAAACACTTTGTGCACTAATTTTTATAAAATTGCCACTACTGACAAACAAGTTTCGAAAGGATGGGCGATAGTGTCCTCTGCATACCATAATATCCTACTTCGATCGACAAGGCATTTGCCATGCGTGGCGATTATGGTATAACCCCCGTAGATATATTTGGGGAAGACCTATGACTTGCAGAGTGTCTATGGGCTGAAACATTAAGCTATACATAATCCCTAAAGTATTACACCTATAATCAACCACCCTGTATAATACATAAACATGTATTCACTAAACTTGAAGTCAAACTAAATATCCACATAAACTTCTTAAACGTGTAATCGATTATAATGAAACAGATTCTACATACGATACTTTTTTGATTAATTGAATTTAAATTGCTTTGATTAATAACTAAGAAAGCAGTGGGGAGTCAACGCGGTCCAAGCTAACACGTTTGAGCTACCATCTCGGACTTTCCCAAATATAAGTGGCAATCAAATGTAAAAGTTATTTTAATATGCAGTAAAATTTCGATTCAATTTCTTTTTGAGCAGTAAAGAGACGTTTTAGTGGCCTTCTGTGAATCAAGCGAGGTGTATGCCGTACCAATTCAGCGCATGATTTGTTGGTATAAAGTAGTCAGGGTCCCAGCGAGAGACGTCGTAAATCATGGCAAGTGACACCCTTACGATTGCAGCAGCTGCATAATCCGTCGAAAAATAGTACCGTGCGCGCTGAACACAATGACGTTTTGCTTTTTTATTTTACGTGATATTTAAAGAACATTTTATAACTAATATCTCTCCATATAAGTTTCGTTGAAATTGTGCTGCGACTTGCAAGTATGATTTACATACGTGGACGACAGTTATAAATTTCGTAGTCATATCCTTTATCATATAATATAACTGATTGCATTTAATATGAAGGAAAAGAAACCTGTTTTAATATATCTTCACTTGATAAATAACAGTTCGGTTAATAAACCTTATGGCTTCACGGTGACAACAATAGACCTAGGTTTACTAGGGTTTATAGTTAATTTTACGGGATAATTTATTAGTCTAATAATTGAATACTAAATACATGCTTCCACGAATAGTGTTATATTTTATGTTCGTAGGTAGTGGAGCCTTTATAATGAATTACTGCATTTATATTTTGGGAAACCATGAATATTGTGCGTGGTGCACTTCGTATTTTTACAATAAAAAATATTCAAAAACTTTATGCAAGTTCTATTGTGAGCTCTGTTTTAATGATATCCATTATAGCACTAAAATAGTAATTGTTAAGTATTGTAGCTTGCGGCAGTAGGTGATTTAACTATCAATAAGCTAATATCATGATGATGCACGTATTCTGATAATAAGTTTAATCTTAATACGAATTTATAGTGTAAACTTATTTCGGCACAAATACGAAACGGCTCTCAAGGGAAGAAGAGATACGTTCCGTATTGACATCTACAAATATTGCTCGAGGTATAATACGTCAGTAACCGATATTTTGTATGATGAACGAGCCGAAAGCGATATCGGTAAGTGAATGTGTATTCACTTACGGGACCGCCCGTAATTTGTTTTCACCAGTCTGTTTCCCCGTACACATCAATCGAACAAAGATAGACTGATTGCATTGTAACTTAATACGGTAGGAAGTAAAAACGAACATTACTGGAAAGTTTTTTTTTGGTTCTTTTTTTCGTGTCCTGATATAGTCATTCCGAGAAAATATTTTAAATTTTTTCCGTTGTATGGTTAAAATTTTTACAGATATTGTTAGTATTTTTAGAGAGTCTTATTTTTAAAAAGTCTTCTATAAAAATACTGTTTAATCGTACATAATTATTACAAAAATGCATTAAATACATCTCTATCGGAAATTAAAACAAAGAAAATTGCATGTGTACGCTAGTGCCTATTAAAAATTTCAATTATTACAATTACTGTACAATTCTCCAATCATAATTAGCATCGCGTGTTTTTACTCTCCATTGTTATGACTCCAACCCTATTCAGAACGAAGTAAAGCTCTCGAGCGATAAGTTGAACACCGTTGAAGTTATAATTTAAAGTTAAACGAAACAAAACGTCTATACCGAAATGAGAACCTCAATGAATTTAACGGCATTATGGCGGTAAGAGGGGGCAATTTGCTAAAACAAACGCCCTCCATGTCTCGCAAGTTGAACAAATCGCTTAGCGAAAACATTAACTACGGCTCAAAGGCTGTTCAGGCCAAATTGCACGTGAAATTCGACAGCCAATGGTACTGAGTCTACAAAAATCTTGCCTCGATATTGTCTGATTACTTCCTGGTAGTCTAACTGAATACGCTTTGGTATGTGCCTTCAAAAACGTAACCCGGCTGGTGTTGTTTTTTATTAGTTTCTGAATACATTAATATGTTTATGTTGTAATAACAACATATACAAATACATATTGAAATAATTGTCTTCTTTAACGAAGAAGTTTGAATCATAAAGTAAATTATTTTTTATTTACACTTTTTTAATTTTATTTATAAACAAAAATTTTTATAACTAATTATGCAAAACAAAATCCGGAATTTAAATAAAAAAAATATCTTTGTTAAATTATTACTCAATGAATACTTAAAAACACATTATCAATATTGAATATAAAATATTGAGTCTCTAAAAATATATTTTAGCTAACTGCATGAACACAATAGATTTGATGGACGTGAGACTATATGAACTGGTAGCCGTTCTCTTTGGAATGTAGTCGGCGTATTTGTTTTGGGTGAGAGTTCGTGAAGTGGTGATAAGGCGGTCATAGTGCACTAAAAATAATATTCATATGATCACTTAAGATGAAAGAAAGAGCTTCTGGTACTTGCATTTTAGTTTCATGCGCTGTGGTTCCGAACTTCGTAATAATGATAAGAAAATAATTATTAAAAAAATTAACTCTTACAAAAACAAGACGCGGTGAAGAAATAGCTGCTAGCATATTTTACATTCAAATATCCGAAATGTATGACGAATACTATCCCACTCTGAGTCGTAGCATTGGATTACGGAATCTTTCTTTGAGAGGAGACTGGTGTCAATCAATATTATCAACAGGCTGCATATCATAAACATATATATGTATTTATGTTACACTAAAATAAAAAGGCAAAAAGTCTTTTTTACACTACTTATTTTAGCAAATCCTAAGAAGAAGATTTTAGTTTTAAAAAAATATTATTTATACTTTTATAACAAATGAAGCAAGTAAATCAACGAACATACAGGGAAAAAGGCTTTAAAACAAAACATGCGTCCTATTACTTAGGAAATTTGAAACATCGCTTACCGCATCAAATTATAAATTTTATAACTTATAGATCTATTCGATCTGTAATCTCTTTAAATTAATTTTTTAATCTCTTTAAATTAAATGTAAATGTAAACCGAGTTTATTTATCTGTATCACAAACGAAAACGAAAACTTCAGATTTTGTTTACAGTCTTGTAAGTATATTATAGATATCCTAAGGCACTGAATTATAAACTGTTAAACTAATAACCAGAACAGCGGGTCCAATTAGAATGGTATTCGTTGTCGCTAGTCACATCGATATCTTAATTAATCAATAAATATAATCATTGTCGAAAGTACATGTCAACATATTTTTCAATTTCGGTAAGATAATTGCCATTTTCATAATTCCCGGTGCGTTGTTAACGCAGTTTTATTGGCCATTATGTCCAGGTAAATCACAAATGACTTGGTAATAGTAATATAGACTATAATGCACGCCGTTATTCTTAATAAGTTTTTCGTAATGTATTCCGAATAATTGTCACATCATGAACAATTCGCCATATCACGAATCAATGATTGAAACGTGATTTGTTACAAAACATTCTTTGAAACGAGTTACTAATATTTGTTTAAATTTATGAGGAACTACTAAAATAATCATTAATAATGTTTTCCATGAAATGAATAACTATGTACTAAATATTAGGAGAAAATAATATTATTTTCACTCGTGTTTTATTTACTTAAAGGTGAGACCCAAAATTTTCGTTCACATCTAAGAATATAACTAAGTTAAGATTCCAGTATAGAGACCACAGACCAGTAAGCACAGAGTCAAGGTCGCCGACATAAGCTGTATGCATATTGCTTCCTACCGATCCTATTGTTAATGTATAAGGTAGATCTATCTCCAGCAGCAAAGAACTTGCAGCTAAAATTATGACGGTGGCAGTAAAACATATCCCATGAAAGTCATCAATAAGACTAATAATTAAAAAGGAAAATCTGCAACAGTTCATTTATTTTCTCACAATAGGATACTGATCGAAATGAAGATCGACCTTGTAGGTATTATTAACTAGAAATTGTTAAACGTTTTTTTATCGCTCCCGTTTTTGAAGACTTCTTATTCTCCCCTACCATGGTAAAGGACTTTTACTGAATATTATTATAGTCATGCTTCTCTTGTCTTTTATCCTTCTTATTATCTTCCATCCATTTCTCTCTTTTCCTTTTACTATATCTTGCATACCCTTTCTTACTTTCGTACATAACCTCACTTGCATTGCTATCTATACAGGATTCTCCATTTGCATTTTCTTTTATTTTTGTTTCTGTTTGAAAAAATTTCGAATCAAACGTAAAGTCAAGGTCTTTTTAATTACTAGATAGCTTCTCACTCGTGGCTCCTTGTGCTCAGTCACTCCATAGAACGCGCGCTTAAAAGCTCGGCGGCTTCCAATCCGGTCAAATAAATAAAGCAGATCCAAAGCTTACTCACTGTAAAGAGGACAAGGAATTCTGAGAACTAAAATCAAATGAGGTAGTAAAAGCTACCAGAACAACCTTAATTGTTCATGACCAGAAAATAAAAATCATATCGTTATTTTATATTGCCTGTTTACTTACTTCATCGTCATCATCATTATTTCAGCGATAGGATATGCTCTGCTAGATATAAACTAAAATAAAAAAAATTATAGATTTCCAATAGGACTGGTTAAGAGTAGTATGTATTCAGCGTCTTCTGATAACTTTACGAAAGTCGTGTTTTCATTTTGTGGGTAGACGCCTTACACTGCGCTTGCCGATTTGTAGTTTCTAATTTAGAACCTTCAAGTTCCAGCAACCAAAATATGCTATACAGCCTGTTCACTTCAACTTACTAACTCCTTGGGCTGTGACAGTTATTTACGTTCGTCTACGGATCTCTTCATACATGAAATACTGGACATAGACTTTGGCTCTTTTTGCGACTTTAAGCTTACCAACGAGTCAAAGTTTTTGTGCCATAAGTCATAACTAGTAACACACAATGCTTGCTTAAAAGCTTATTATACCTAAAAACATGCTTTAAAAGGTAAACAACGTAATTGCTTCAAAATAGACGTGTGTTCGAGTAGTTATTTATAAAGTATAATATGGTGCTCTTAAATGTGTACAAAAGTATTTGGCGTAAAAACGCATCACTGGTACGGTGGGCGTATTGGAGTGTTTGCTTGTTTACTTTGATCTTTGTAGCTTTCATTGAGATAAATACTTCCATCGATGTTGACACAGTGTCGGATAACGCTCTACCGCACGCTCGATCTGTTGTTTTTATTGTCTCTAAAGTTTTACTACAGTAGAAATAGGCTACTGTTCTTTTGGATAGACAAAAGAGGAAGGAATACTTTATTATACAGAATGATTAATTATAGGTTTAGAAGCTTTAAAGGTAAAACTTACAGGTCATTTGCCTAAAACCTTTAAATTTTTCACACCTATTTCTAATAACTCTATTTTGAGTGATCACTCTGCAATAAGTTACACTACACCACACACTATAACAAAGTCTGCAGGGATAGATAGTAAACCATAACTAATTTTAATATGCCGTGATCCGAATTTTGAAAACGGTTTAACTTATTATATTATCATCACATTATCGATTATTTCTGAAATTATAAAAAGAATTCATTTTTGGATAGCGTCTACCATATAATAACTGACAGCAAATGAGGTATATATATTTAAATTTTTAAAGATAAACTATTAACCTTATTTAAATGGTTCTCTTCCAGTTACTCGATGAAACAAATCTTAAAATTAATTAAAATATCTAATGAACATGTATAAATATTTTCTAAATTTGATTAAGATACAAACCTTTTTCAAGCCAAAACAGAAAAAAAGACTAAACATGCTGTATTGACCTACTTAAAGATCCTGCTAAACGATGCACGAGTCGACTTCCTCCGACAAATGATTGTTTTTTTTTTTAATTTATCTGTTAGTCGGACCCTGGATTTTAATAATCTAAATCTAATGAACTGTAATCAAGGTTATTATTGATATTATGTTAGATAAGTAGATAATCTATAGTAAACAAAACTTCTAAATCTAAAGATAACTTAATTTAGATTATGTATTTTGTTAATATCAATAAATACTAGGTAGATTCAGCATAAAGTTAGTAAAAAGTAAAAGTAAAAGTAAATCTCGAATTTCATGACGTTAACAGATTTTAACATTGATGAGTAAACAGAAATTTTAAAAAATTATCTGGTAGTTACAAATGTACAAAAACTGTAAAAACACCGTCAAAGATAAATTGTTACAAAATAATTTAACGTTGATTTGAGTTGAGAATACGCATTTTATTTTCTACGCTTATACACATTATTTGAAATTAATGTGATTTGTATTAGGAGACAGAACCTTTTTCTTTGTTACTGACAACAAATTGAGTCTTTCCAAGGAATCACACGGCGGAAATGAATTTAATTTATTGACGACTTATTCAAACTGTTGACGACTTCGCAACGTCGTACGACAATTATATGACGGCAAATTTGTTATTGCCGGGGCAAAGAGCTCTATAGCTTTATAGTAAAGTTGAAATTGGCATGATTCCTGTTTAATTGTTTTGTGTGAAATCAACGTTGAAGTGACAGAACTTAATAGGACTTTAACAAATAGCTAAACATTTCGTAATTCGAAGAATATCTTGAATGGGTAGTTTATTTAACAAAAGACGGTTGGACAGTCTTCATTTTGTTGGGGCACTCGTACCGACGTCAACATCTGCCGTTTTTTCATAAACAAAACACGGCCGACGTGAAATTGATATTTGTTCAACTAGCCAGAAAATCGGAAGCTTTTGTATATTTATAAGGAAGGTGGTAATGCTTTTGTTAAATTCATGGTATTTGGTATTGCATGTATGTATAAATGCGTATTTTGACGTAACATCTTCAATTTTTTATGTCGTCTCATAGTGGTAATGTATGGAAATATTCTAAATCATATAAATAAATTATCTTGTTTTATGACATAAAGAATAAAAGAAATTATTAATTGGCGTTAAAACATAGGATGAAAATATTGTTATAATTGCTAAAAAAGGTTTTAAATATAATAATGTTTGTTAATTATGAAATAATATGAAAAATAATTACGATTCATAAAATCTTACAATTGCCATTAACACTTGATTTTATGTAAATATAAATTTCTGGTAATCAAAATTTATATTTTTAAAATCATTCCTATGGTTATCATAATAAAACTGTTTATTAATTCTTTACTTTCTTACTCTTTTCGTATCCAAAACAATAATTTACTTTGTCTTAATTAAAAAGTGTAAACGACTACAAAATATTTCTTAAACTAATAATACTTTATGCATTATTAATGGTTAATATTCGAAGGCGTTTGCTTCTTCCCTTTTTACAAATCGGCTGAATAATATTTTTTATAGTTTTATTCCTTGAGGCTGTAAGAGATACAAGGTGCTAGCTAATAAAATTAGCTATTATATTCATTAAATTTTTATTTAAATTTGTTGTACGTAAATAAATAGTGGTATAAATGTAAACACTGACTACCGGAGACTTACTTAAGTTAAACATGAAATTGTAAATTGTGGTTGGGTAAAAAGTGTCAATATAGGATGGAGGTAAAAAAACGTGTTAAACGATAAAAGTTAAAGCAAAAACTTTAATTGTAAATAGTTATCTATTGTAAATATATTATTACTGTTGTAATAGTTATATTGTAAAATTATAAACAATCATATCCAGAGATAAAGATAAAGGAATATAAAAAAGAAGAAACATAGAAAATTTTAAATTTTAAATTTGAAGACTGTGTTGCAAGAAACGTGGCGAAAAACGGATGGTGAATTGAAAGTATACAAATAAATGAAATAAAAATTAGAGATAATGTGAAAGATGAGAAAGAAGATTGGAAGAAAGTGTGAAGAACAAAAGAATATAATGCAAATAAAATGAAAAACTGAAAAAAAATGTAAATAAAGTCCTTGTCTTAAACACACAACATGTAGAATTTACTGTCAAATGATTGTGATCATGATACCCAAGTCTTTTTGAGTAAACAAGCATAGCTCAGATCATCTTTTTTTAATGTTCTTTGTTTTTAATGTCCAACTTTTTTTATAAATAAACAATGTGTATCGTGTAAATGCTCTTATTGTATTAATTAATCTAAAAACAAATCTAAAATCAAATATTTTTAGTCACAAGATACATTGTAAGTAACGTTAAGAATCGTGGAAGAAAACAAACTAATTGGAAGCAAGGAGCAATAGAGAGAATTAACTGAGGTGATATTATCAAATTGTCGTTAATGAAACACATATAAAGTTGAAACGTTTAAAAGAACGACCGTTGCAGCTATGGTTCCGACAATAAAATACTCTGGATATGCAATAGCTGTCCGGTGCACTGTGAGAGGAGGCCATTTGCATAGGAAGTAAATGCGTTGAAACGGCCTCGGTAGGAATTTAATAAAACTATCTTAGCGCTTAGTCGTGTCCATAAAATAAAAATATCGTGCAAATGTTTTACTTAAAAATTCCTATTTATCTTGAAGTGTTATGCATGTAATATTAACTTTTTCCTTTGTTGTTTCTAGTCTATATGGTTAATATACATTAACAATTATAAACAGCATTGATTATATGAAATAATAATTTAATTTTATGCAACATTACTAACTTGTTACGGTGGGATATTCTTTGTCTGCTCTAAGTTGAGCAGTCATCTTCATACGAGTTTTCTACTCCAAGATACTTCGCACGTATTGATTCAGGGGTAACTCTATAATGCCCCGCACTTAGTTACTCGAAAGCTAGTCGATCTTGAGACACTAATTAAATCCTGGAAAACAAGTCTCTCCGTTGTCACTCCTTTGCAAAAAAGTACCAACTCCACGAACCAACCCAGTTAAACAGTCACCGATAGCTAGAACAGCGTTCGTGTACAATGAGCTCGCAGCCGCTTCTCTAGAACTTGATATTTTCTGTAATTGTTGATTAAAACTTAGACCCCTCATTTTAAAAACTTAAAAATAAAAATAACTAACTAAAAGTTTCATAGTTTAACAGTGAACGAACACGTTCTTGTCTCACACTCACATTTGGTGTTACATTTCCAAGCCATCCATACTCTTTCGTTCACTCTCTTTTACTATCCTCATTTCTACGCAATGTGCCGCTGCGAGTCTGTTATTTTTGTAATGTTGCGGTATCCATATCTTAAATTGTTTTTTCTAAATCTGGTTCCGGTTATTCGATGCTTAATTTTACTCTCAATGCCACCGTCATAAACGGGGTATTAATTTTAATGAAAAAAAAAATGATTAAAACTTTAACAGCCAATTAATAAGAAACTCACGTAGAGAAAGGAAAATTGGTATTACTTAAAGGAATAATTGTCTCTTGGTAATATCATATTACTTCAGACGAGATCTCATAACCAAGCTGTAGTGCCACTCTTTGCTTTTGATTACAATGTTATATCTAGTCTGAACTGTTTCATATAATAACTATTAAACTATATGTCTAGTAGACGAAACTCGAATGAGAAATATTGTTCATAAAAATTAACATTCATAGGCCGTCCTCGATGACATAAATAACATCACATATTTGCTTTATACGGAAAGAGATCCGTTGCTATTAAGTATTCAGAGATACCGACGGGCGAGTAGTAGAAAATAAATAATATTCATATGAAATGAACGACTTTATAAATATAACCCGGTAGGTCTATTACATATCTATAGCATTAAATATAAAATACGGGCATCATTTTTAAAAATCTTAATGAAGTTTTAATGTATGTATAAATATTTTATCTTTTTAAAACGTAAATAAGAATATGGTCTGAATCTAGATGAAGCCGAAAAATGGTTAAGAATTGTTGCATTCGGCCTCGTTTAAAATTAAGATAGTAAAGTTTCACCAATGACATTATTTTACTTAAGAGATACATTTTAAAGTAAGAACCATCTTTTTATATTGTCTTTAAAAACACTGATGCCTAATACGACTCCGCTTTCAAATTGTTAACCATAGCGTATTTTAAACTTACTTTTCAGTTTTTCGGTATTTTATGTATTTTTTGAGTGACTCGCCTTCAAACTAAATATCAGGCCAGAACTGGACTTAATTCTTAATATTATAGACGATACAAAAATCACATGAAAAGACCACGAGCTAATCTGTAAAAATCACTGTAATATGAAAAATGGTTTTTGTTATAGCAGCAGCATTTGTATCATATATAATGCTCAAAAATGATCCAATGTTAAATGCTCGATATCAATGTAGGGAAAATTATTTTCATTAATAATATTTTCCCTACATTGCATATGCAGTAGACGTAACAATAATCGCAACTTTAAATCACATTTTATATTAGGCACAGGGCAGATCTATTTCGTACAGTAGGCACTCAATTATGCCAGAACTGCAGAGAAAATTGCTTGGATTTCGAGTCGGCTACAAGAGGCGCGCTTAGCATATTAATCTGTTGAAAATATTCATACTTCTATTAGTATATTTATTTAGAGATCAACGCGGCGTTCCTAATATAACATACCGGGCACGTATTCGCGAAGTTGAATCCGTATTATTTAATGAAATTCTCTCATTAGTATGTTTTTCAAACTTTATTATCAAATAGGAAACTATATTATTAACTCTAAGGTATCATAAAATACCTGTTGTATGATTTCGTTTCAATGTTTTAGTAAAATTGCTAATTTTCAAAGAAATTAATGTTGTATTATGATAAAATACATGTTGGTGTAAAAGTATATTCTTATACAATTATCAAAAATAGCTTACTACCATTAAATATTATAAAAAAATTGCGACTTTATTTTTTCTGAAGTAAGAGCGTTTGTAATCGATTTTTTTGAAATATTTTACATAAATATCATTAATACTAAAACTTGTAGTTTAAATGTAGAGGTTCATTCTTAAGAAAATTGCTTAACTTTTCAGCTTCGGGTTACAATAAGAAAGTTATTATGGACTAGGTTGAAAGCAACATTATGATATAGGATTTATTTTTTAAAACTTTAGTCATAGGATGTTTGCGACAACCCATGTTTTTCCATTAGGATCGGTTGGAAATGGAATACATCAAGTATCTTCCGACATTCTTTAAAAAGGTTATCTGTCAACCTTGTGAATGGACGTTCTACGCTACGCTAGCCAGTCCTTGGTCTCCAATATGGAACCCCAAGGCACTAATGGCCTTCTGTTCTGCGGTCTCTGTAGCCTTTCCATTGCTACTTAAACTTGCCAATTCATTGGCTACGTAAAGTATGTTTGTTAGTACATTGAATGAAATTATTTTCAATGTATACAAAAGATTTAGTTGTTGTAAAAAAAGTCAATGCTTTCGAGGCACCATTGGAAGATTCAGTATATAGAGGTAAGCTTGCAAGCTTTAAGTCATCTAATTTAGGTAATCTTAAAGCTTTTACGTAGTATACATTGTTATAAAAAATTTAGGAAATTAGGGTAACGATAATAAATACTTCGATTAAATGTTTGTGCGATTCGTTTAATACAGGAATGTAAAAAACAGAATACACTACCTGGAACTGTGAAAAATGCGTCTCCTTTTTAGGAATCACAGTTTACGTATTGCTCTGCAATAACTCGAATGCAAAATGGCGCAGTTAGCACGTAGTACGCAGTTGGCCGAGAAAAAAAACCGTTTCACACTTTTAAGTTTTATTTGAAATGCATTTATACGGTTGTATACATTTGTATAGAAACGTATATTGTGAATATGAGTATTTTGTTCTTCAACTTTAGATCACTCAAAAGGGGTATGAAACGAAAATATCCTTTCACATCAGCACAAATAACGAGCTATATATGTAAATATATGTTTAGCCGGTTACTCCGTTACATGCAATGTTAATTAGGCTGTGCACTAATACTATAAAGTTACGTAATTTTGTATATGTTTACCTAACCTTATAAGTTTTTGTAATTTTGTGTAGTAAAAATTTTGTATTGTAATACAGGAATTTAGTCTAAAATAAAATCATTTCATTGATTAATCTAATTATCCCAGTTAAGAAATGATTAATGTAAAAGTTATATATAATATAGAAATAGAATATAATTTTTTAATAATTTTAAATATATACACGATAAAACGAATACACTAATTAAAGTAACTACTTTAATTCTTTAACTATACTATTTTAATTCTTTTTTGTAGAGGAAATTACAAAATATTTACTTCCTTCGCGTGTGTTATCACACCTGTTTTCTCTAATGCTTCCACTACGTGAGTAGATATGGCTTAAGTAGTACAAGTAATTCTACTCCGATCTAAAAAACTAGGTAAATGGTTACTATATCTGGAGGGAGAAAAAAGTTCTAGGATGTTATAGGTTGATTAGATTTGCCGTACCATACCCTGCTAATTATTTCGATACCGGTGAACGAATACATTGCATGTATTAGTTTGAAAGAATTAAATTTTAATAAACAGTTTATGGTTTCTTTATAAATTAAAATTTGTACAGTTTTTAGGTTTTGTGTACATTTAAGACGCCACTATAGTTGACTGCAATGAAACAATAAGACATTTAATTTACCGTTTTTGTTGTAGATTATTTTGGAAGACGGTTCCCGACAGCCATCGACTTGCACTGAAAAGAAATTATAAATTTAATTATTTCGTTTAATAATGTCAGGACAGTTTATAAAACTCGGTATGAAACTAAGTTTGTGCTTGTTGCTTTGTTGAGCTTACGTTCGCAGAAGTGCAATTTGCAGTTGAATGAGAACTCGCTTTTAAAATTAACAAAGGCGTTTCTATTCGACGGCGGCGCATTTTAGAAGTTGAGAAGCGAACTACTGCGTTCCTATTTATTTCCACGCAATTTCTGCGATCGCAAGTTTCATTAGAAATGCAAGAGGTATTAATCGAAAGTTTGGTGGCGTTTCCACAATCCGCTGTGGTCCCGACATGATCAACCCGCTTACATAGAATAGGCATCCATTTTATGCCTTTTTGTTAAATAAAACTTACCCCTAGCTTCCACATTCAACGCTAACTCGACCAACAAAATCATTTAAAACTAAAACATCTTACATTCGCATATTTGTTATTAGAAAAATAATCTTAAGTCTATCATATTACGGTTCATTTTACATTAACTACATAATGAACAGTTGACTCATTTTTTAAATTGACAATATTATATCCGTTATTCATAAGTAGTTGCATACTGTGGCAATATGAGAATGTGCTTTAGTTATGTATGTTGTATTTTTCAGATACTCGTTACGGAGTATGCAGTTGACATATAAAATTATTTTTCAGCTCAATTTATTAAGAAATTGTTTTGAATTATATTTATAGTAAATTCTTTTAGATATGATTCATAATATATATTAAATCATACATTTACTTTTATTTGTAATTTTTCTATCCAATATTTATACAAATATGACACGAACGTTTCAAATTTTCTGCAGAAAGTTCACTTTACACGTTTAAGGAAACCAAAAAAAAATCTTGCTGTCTTGATGGCTTCAAATTATAGATAATTTATAATATCAATAACTATCTAATATAATTAATTTACCTTTTTCCTAAAATAAATAAAAATGACTATCCATTCATCACTTTTTGAAATATACTTTTTTCATTTTGTGCAGTGGCAGACTAGCCTTTTAGCCTGTATTAGTCTCTATTAGTCAAACTTAGTGCAGAGATAATAAATAGGCACATATGTAAATGCGATAGAAAAATAAAACGGAAAAATAGAAAAAATAGAAAAATAATATATTGTATACTTAGTAATTGCTAACAGGTTTTCGTTGCCCTTTCTGAATAAGCAACTGGCTCTTAGCAACTGAGTGCTTTAAATTAGAAGCCTAAAGCGCTAACAAAATTAGCCTTCATGCACTTACCTCTTGGCAAATGGTTGTTTAGAAACGTATATGTTCATAACCAAATCTATAGACAATTATACATAAATATACAATAAAATATATATATATATACATATATATATATATATATATATATATATATATATATATATATATATATATATATATGTGTGTGTGTGTGCTAGCTGATCCCGAAAAGTTTTTAATTAAAAAATAAAAAATAAGTGTTGATCGTAGAGGGGTGAAAATTGAGGGTTGTATATATTTTTGTATGCTGTATCATAACAAAATTAAAACAAAATTTTTTGTCTAAAATTAAAAAGGGGGTGGGCCACTCTTAATATTTACGGGAATAAAAAATAGATGTTGTACGATTCTCCACCCTGGCCGATATGCACGCTATAAGATTCACGAAAATCGGTCGAGCCGTTTCCAAAGAGTTCAATCACGCACACCGTGACACGAGCATTTATGTATATATAAATACACACACACACACTCACACGCACACACACACACACACTTATATATATATATATATATTGTAAAATACGTTGCCTATTCAATTATATAACTAACAATATGAGAATTTAAAGACATAGAATGTTACTGTGACTAGATAATGGGCTTGGAGATTTCGGTCAAAGGTCTGCACGCCCCGCTGGGAGCGACGTTGGCGGTTGCCTCAACGTGAGATTGAAATAACATGAAGGTCAAGTTTAGCACATCAGAACAAGTCATCTAATAAGAACTGTCTCTAACAGTGGGACTTATGTAGGTTATACTTGTCATGTTTCCGTGTTTATAACAATCAAAGTATCAAAATATCACTTCTGAAAATAGACTGTTACCATTTTGATAACAATTACATTTTTATAAAGGCAAGTTTATGATGTGGTACCACTAAATATATTCTGGAAAAGACATTATTAATAAGCGTCTATACTTTTTGGATTTTACATCTTTTGTAACAATATAACTGGTAAGTTTAGACGAATACTAAATACTTAATATTTTGCGCTTCATCCCTTCTAATACAAGGCTTCTAATACTTCACTCTATGTAATTAAAAAGATAGATTCGAATTTATTAAAATAACTCAAAGGATAAAATAAATATATAGAAATGTAAAACGTTATACCGATGTCCCCAATATATGCATTATTTTGTAACTTATCGTACCTTACCGTAAAATAAAGACAGCAGTGTTGATACCTTAATATAAAAACGTTTAACAAAAAGATAATTATAAGAACTTATTACAAAAATAAAGTTAATGTGTGTGTGTATGGGTCTGTGGCCCATTAGCCACATATATACATTTCAGTATCTTGTTATGAGAGTTTCAACAGCTACTTATACCTTGAAAGACATAAATGTATTTACATGTATTAAATATGTACATACACGTCGTCATTTTAAAGTGTATAAGAATCGATTAAAAATGTAGCCGTTCAGATATAGAGATCATCTCTTTTCTGAATGTCTTCTTTTGTGCTGTTTACTTGTTTTATGGTATTACCAGTTACAAATAGCAATTTGTTATTTAATCGTAGTAGTCGTAATAAATCGTTTATTTACCTTTATTATCATTCAAGTATTTTTTGAATTTAAGTAAGATATTTAATGTTTTATATCTTATTCGGTTGAATTTAAAATACATACCGGAAATATATATAGAGACAGGGACGTTACAGTGAACAGCGTCGCTACAGAAAATGACTCTTTTAAAGACTTATAAGACATGTAGTGAACGTTAGATAAGCAATTCTCGTCTTCCTTTCAATATCTTTGAGAGAAATGATAGAATTACTTCGTGAGGATATTTCTCAAATACTGCTAGGGATATGTTGGACCCGATGGAGCATGCGAAAATCGCATCGGTTGCATTTTCTATATCGCATTCCATATCTGAAAGCAATTGCTTTCGGTGAATCTTGATACATTTTTATTCGGTTCTGTCGAAATTACAATGCGAATTGAAAGAAATTTCTTCTAATATTGTTTGAAGTCAATTGTGAACATTTTACAGAGAGTGTATCTGCTGCTGCTACTACTACTACTAAATCTACTGCTATTGAAAAAGGAACGACTAATTTTCTTTTAATATTGTTAAAATTTGATTTTGTTTTGGATTTGATTTTCACTTTTAATCACCAAAGCTATGGATTTTAGATATATTCCATGACTGTTTATTGGTAATTAAAAGTATATTTTTATTTATTTGTTTAAGTTGTATATATGACATGTACAAAAATTAATACTTCAGTTAAAACATGTGAAAAATTGTTATTTGTATTACAGCATACCTTTTTCTTTTGTAATGAGGAATGTAAACGTTATTAATAAACATAAAAATTCTTTTTTTATAATATTATTTGCGGTATACATGTATCGATGATTCTGTTAAAAAATTGAACCTAAAACAATTGTTTCTTAAATACTAGTGTTAATAATAAAATTAAAAATATAATGTTACCATATTTACTTTTACAGGAAACTACATTTTGTTCTCAAGATGTTTATATTGCGCAAAGTTGTTCACGTTAGCTAAACAACTTGGAGCTTGTTAAAGGCGTTCACTTGAGTTTAACAACGATATGTGCATGATAAAGATGTAAGTGCAAACGGCGGCGGTATAGCAATAAGCAACCATGGTAGCAAAGAATGAGCCGTCCTTATTCAGTTAGACAGTACATGGTATTCGTGACTTACACTCGGTATAAAACAATTCTCAGACAAAGGTTCTGGCCACGAGCGAACAACAAAGGAACAATGCGGTCGACGGGAGATGCCTTTGCTCCATTTCGATTGTGGACAGCCGAGTTGATTGTCATATTTTTTTTTACTTTATGCAGGATAGATTAGTAGTTTAGAACTCTTATGTCTATCATTTACAACAAGTATTGATTAGTATGTACACATACATATATACCAATATAAGAATAAAAACAAAAAATACAAAAATAATATGTATAACTTATTCCGAAAATCAATGGTCTCAGAAATAATAAACAATGTAATGATAACATAGTAAACAAAACACGGACAACTACATTTTAATATAAATAATTATTTATTTTCTGTCTTTTCAGACTCAACACTGTTAGAAGGTGTAACCCGTTCTAAAAGAGAGTTAGAGTTAGAGTTTAACATTGATCACTTTATACAGAGTGATTACAGATAGGCGTAAAAGATGAAAAGCTTTTTGCTAAAATCAGTTATATGTTCACTATTATAAAGCTTTTAAACCTATAACCAATGTACATAGTAACATTTATAAAAGTAAGAACAAAATCTAAAAATATAAGTATATTATATTTGTTCTCAGATTTCTTGAAACAATTTAAAGAAACTTTCCACGTACGTTTCAACAATAGCTAATTTTCAACAAAATTGAGCAACGGTGTATTGTAGAATAATTCGACGTTCTGAAATCCATCCTCAAATACGATATCTTTACAATAGTGACGAATCTATTTTGTGCAGAGCACAAAGGATCCAACTCAGGGTACAGGCCACCCGCAAATAATAGGAACACGACGTTTAACCCATTGTGTGGTTACGTTAAATGTTTATAATTTGACTTATTGACTAAAGTTTTGTTACATTCAGTTCCTCTATATAAATTTAAGTCCGTTGACGTAAGAAGATTAAGTCTTTAGAAAATAAAATTTAATCTTTAAATACAAAATGGAATCATGAGCATATATCAACTAGATGTAAGACATATAAGGGGTGGCGTTTTTTTCTTCACTAAAAGATATTTTGAATAGTTAATTGTCTGGCGTATTTGTGGTTATCTCCTACTGAGATATTCAACGCATTTTATTAAACATATTACTTTTACGTAACGCAAAGAATTTGCAATACTTGCGTATACAGTTTTATACATAGTAGAGCCAGGGAGCTGAATGCGCTTAGGTAATATAAAACTCAAAACTGACTTATCACGATATCTCAGTAGCTATACGGCATAGAGGGCATTCTTTAAAAAAAACTCGTCCAGAAGTTTTTTTAGGCAGTTTAAGGATTACTAACAATAAATTTTAAATTAAAATAACTTTCAAAAAAGGCAGTGTTGACCACGGGAAGCTGGCTGAGGCTATATCAGAGTTTCCTAACAGGGGAAACTTTGTTTAAAATTTTACAGTAGCTATTTTTAACTCCAAAAAAACTAAACTTGTACGCTCTTTTGAGAACTTCAGCTGCATACGTTACATAACGAGGCCCTCTCTGATTGTTTAGACGGACCCTCCATAGGGAGTCTAGATTCTTAGACTCTTGTGTTAGACCTTGGCTTGGGCTGTTACTGAATACGCATTTAGCATTTCGATACCTAGCTGGCGGTATTCGAACCTTGGCTCATTCGCATGTTTCTATAGTCAGGTCAAAAATAGGCTTACTAAATCTTTATTTGAGAAAGAAAATGTAGTGTGTGATATCTAGGATTTATCTGACAATCAATAATTTAAATATTTCAAAAATGAAATACTACAGAAACTGATTAATTCTGTAAAAAGTTTATTTGTACACCATCACACGCTAATCCAATTTCCTTGAACAACTGTCGTTTAGATTCAACTATATCTGTGCACTGCTGTGAGCTTGTGAACATAATCACATAAATAGAGTTGACCGATGCGAAGTCCGGATATCCATTACAATGCAAATTTGTCCTCGCCTGTCACAATGAACAAGTTACCTACCCGCTCCCAAACTTTTTGTCTAGTTACAAAACCGAAATTGGACTGCGACCGAGTTTAGACAGTGCCACGTAAAACCATCTAATCTTGTATGACGTTCAGCATTAACCAAATATAAAGTTCCACTGAAGTGTTAACTTTGTACATATTAGTAACATCCTCATGTTTGACACAGTTCTGTGATTTTACATATTTGAAGTAATAAGCGCCAAGCGATGTGAAACAAATTTACGTCATTCGATTAACTATTTAATAAACAGTGAAATTTCTTATAATGTCTTAAATTTTTTTTTTAATACTAAGTGCGAGGAAACTATGGGTATTGCTTCTGTTGTTATAGGAATTTTAAGCCATGTTTTTGACTATAACAGTTTGGTTAAATTAAGTTTTGTTAAATTATTAATTTGGTTTAAAAAAAGGTTTTTTAATAAATAAACCTTGGGTATAGATTTTTATTTATATAGGCAGATTAAACAAATAATTTATTCGAGATTTATTAATTGTTATATAGATTTCCAATAAGACCGGTGGAATACTGCCTCCAGTATTTTCTGGCGACTTTGTTAAATCGGTCATCTTTCTTGCACGAATTCTTCTTGTCTATCAACATCTGATTTCATTATCCATTTGAAAGTACTGCTACTTTAGCGTCTGCTGTAGATTTTAACAAGGTAGTTTGCTCACCTTGTGGGTGAACGTCTTGAGCTACGCTTGCCGATCGATGGTCTCTATTTCAGAATCTTTGATTGAGGCCTTTATTCAGCAGTGAACATCCTACGGCTGAAATTATGGTAATAAAACTTTTTAATGTATTGAAATAAGAAAGACTAGGTAGTCATGAAAAGTAATGAATGTCACCTTTCATATATATTATACAACATGACAATATCTTTAATAAGCAAGTCAATATCTTTAATAAGCATTTCAAACAATTTGTTTTCTTTGCCAATGGTAATATTGCATGTGTAGTAAGTAGCAGCTCGAGTCAAAGTTTATGAGTGAGCATTTGAGGTGTGTTACGTAATCAAGGTTTAGTCTAAGTGCCTTGCGCGCTTTGTTCTCAAGCAGGCGAAATCGCATCGGATTCGGAAGAACGCTTTACAAAGTGGTTGTAATGTAAGCCAGGTAATATCTACTGACCAGGTTAAGGTTTGGCCCACTCGGGCCCCCTCGAGACGGAATGCTAAACAGGTATTATCGTCGAGTGACAGCCCAAGTTGAGGTCCCTTCGCGGGTACTTGAGTCTAATCGTTCCATGAAGCCCCAAGCGAAGCGATCAAAGAGTTCGGCGGCCTCCCAATCCGATGAAATTGTAGCAACCCAAATCGAGGCTTCCTAGGGAGTCCTTGGGCCTTGCTAGCCCAAAGGAGGTGTTATGTTAAACGCCTTGCTCTTTCGTAACTGTGGAATCCATGCCATT
Source organism: Battus philenor (assembly GCF_028537555.1). Taxonomy (NCBI): domain Eukaryota; kingdom Metazoa; phylum Arthropoda; class Insecta; order Lepidoptera; family Papilionidae; genus Battus; species Battus philenor. Next base: position 6,154,229 of record NW_027181676.1, read on the forward strand.
TGGGCGATAGAGTAAATCAAATAAAAAAATGTAGATCCATAAAGATCCATAAAGAAAAATCAAACCAGACCAAATGAAAATCACCACTTTTTAGTGTTCAAGTTAAAATCTGATTACTGTATTTAGAATCTACCTTTTACATAGTCCCACAAATAATTTTTGATAGATATTAATTTTCATGTTTGGAGCAATTCAATTCGGTCAAATTAAAAATAATAAATTAACATAATCAGAATATTTTTGGTTTGAAATAAATCCATTGTGTCAGTATCACTGTCACATGTGGCCTATTCCGTTGTAATCACAATTTAGTGATACGCATATCTGTAGGTAATTTTTTTTTAAATTCTGTAGTTATATTAAATTTGCATTTATATGTCGTTATGCGTCACATCGACATAGAGAAACTATTATCTTCGTGCCTTGAACAATTAAGTTGATTATTAACACAACAAATTAATACGCCAGACCCACTTAGCAAGTGCATAAAGTGCATAAACATCAAACGCTCCATCATGGGAGGCGAAATTTAATTGCATCGTTATGTCACTGACCGACCATAAAACATTGATCAATATTGACTATACACTTAATATGCCCTAATGGATATCGCCGGGTCTCGTTCAACAGAGCACATGTATGCTTTTACAAATAAAAATGAAACCTGATTAATCGATGGGAATAAAGCAACATGGGAAATATTTTTCTGCATCATTAGTTTGATGATGCGTGCTCGTGACACTATTTTGTACATTGTCTGTTCAAGAGTACACTTAATAATGAAACAGTGAATACATTACTTTATATTTATTAAAAAATTTAAAAGTATGTCCATACTTTAAATAATATACTATCCTTATAAACCCCTTTTTTATGTTAATGCACTCATACACATGAATCAGTGAAATCAAGTATATGTCAAAAAAAAAAAAAATTAATACATTATATTGTAAAAGAAAGAGAGGCAGTGTAAATAAAATGAAATTTATTTTGTTTACAGATGTATATGACTAATTATTAATAACCTTTTTATTTTTTCAATAAAGTTATTCTATATGTGAGTTTGCGTATAATGCATATAAAACATAAGCGATTTTGTATTTTGATTCATTAAGTAGATGATTCCCAGCTGAATAAATCTTGAAAAGAAAAGCTTTTCCTAGTATTAATAAAAATAAAAAAACAAACATTATCGTCGCGTTTAATCATTGAAACTATATTCAATAATTTATCCGTAATCCGACCAGCTCTGTACAACAGTTTATAACGATGTGGCACAGTAAATTGAAATTTAAATCTTTTAACTATAAAATAATTACTTATGAAAATTTACGAAGAACGTGTTTGTGATGACACAACATGTATTTAAAATACACATCTTAGTTATTTATAATATCGATATGTTACGAAACATATATTTAAAACAAATTAAAACGTATTTATTTGTTTCCTTATCGGTGGCAAATACAAAAATGAAATAAAAAGTCGATAATTTTTTTAGAAAAAAATGCTTAGAATTCTTTTACCTATTGCATTCTTAAAGCAAAATCCTTGTGATTTTTTATAGGCTTCATTCAATGATCGTTAAACTTTCTAGCATATTTTTTTTATAATAAACACATTCGTCATTAGCATCATCATATCAGTCGATAGACGCCCATTACATAGGCCGCCTCAAAAAAATAACCACGACGACCGGTCTTACGCGACATGCATAAAGCGACTTTCTATGAACTTGACAAAGTCTTCGGTCTGCCAAGCGAGAACCTGCCCATGCCATGTGTACCGGCTAGTGGTCGGAACGAAATATACGAGAATCTTTTGGCCCGAACGGCCGTCGGTGCATGAGCGATGGCCTCGCCAAATGCCATTTTAGACGAGCAATTTAGCCTAGTACTTTCTTTTAATACGGACCTGAATCCTGGACGCTGAAAACTCTGGATCGTTGGAAAATTCTCATCGGCTGTGCAATTACGAATCTTCGAGTTCTTTGGACATGTCACCCGTAACGTGGACTCAAAAGAATGTTTGGTGATGTAAGGCAAAGTGGAAGGCAAACGATCTCGTGTATGCTCTGCAACAAGATAGACACTAAAAAGTCAATAAATGTCTAAATATGAATCTAATAAATCTCTCATTCCACTTAATATTGAGCTACATGGTGAATCATAGCAAGAGCTGCGGGGGCACCAGAATTGACCAGGATATGACAGGATACAACCTCTCTGACAAGAGACCACGACTAAGAAGATGCTTTTCGTTTTTTCTTGACAATGTTACCATAAAAAATGGAAATCTGAAATATCTAATCTCTTTACTTTTAAGTACCATTTATGTCCCGAAGATGGGGCAGAGGGCGTGCACAGTACGTCGCCATCCATTGCGGTCTTGAGTCTCGCGCTTTAATTCGCTCCACGTTATTCCAACTGCCTTCACTTCTGCAGTGATCGTCCGCCACCAGGTTTGCTTTGGGCGGCCACGTCTTCACTTTCCTTGAGGATTCCATTCTAGGGCTTACTTCGGTATGAGATCAGGGTACCTTCGGAGCGGGTGGCCGATCCAGTTCCACTTGCGGCATTTGATCCGCTCTTCGGTCGACATCTCACCGCAGCGTTTCCAGAGGTCTAAGTTGGAGACTTTCTCATGCCAGTATATACCAAAAAATACGTCGAAAGCAGTTGTTAACGAAGACTTGGAGCCGATGCATGATATCTTTGATAACCTTCCAGGTCTTGCATCCATATAGAAAACCGGTTTTCACATTGGACCGGATTATTTTGAATTTAACTCTCGTAGTCAGTTTCCGTGATTGCCATACACAACGGAGCTGTGTGAAGGCTGCCTTTTCCTTGGAGATTCTCGAAGTGGTGTCCTCTTCGGTCCCTCCTGATCCCGATACTACGCTACCGAGGTAAGAGATTGTGTGGACTCTCTCCACTCCCTCTGTGCCAATTAGCGACGCCAAAGAACCTGTTGCTCCGCACGTCATTTCTTGGGTCTTCCGGATGTTAATTTTAAGTCCCGTCTCCAAGGCCTCTCGTCATAGATCATCCAGTTTGGCATGTATATCGGCATGTGTGTGGCTCAATAGGCATAGGTCATCGGCATAGTCCAAATCTTCCAAGACATTGGACAGTCCCCACTATGCCACGGTGCTTGCCGTTGTTGGTGATGTTCATGATGCCATCCAGAACGAAAGGAAAAAAAGAGGTGAGAGGAAGTACCCCTGTCGCACACTTGCATGGACCCATATATCTTCCGAGACAAGGCCGTCGTGAGTCACCTTACAAGAATATTTCCCGTAGTAAGTACGAAAGTAAGTAAATATTAAAAAAATAATAATAGTTTAATATCCTTAATACAGACTTAACGATAAGTATAACTACAGAGATTTTGAAAATTCTATATGTTATAACATCCTATGCAAAAAGTAATCTGTATCTCGTCGCATAAAACATAACACAATAAGTCTCAAGAAGTCAGAAATTAAGTTGAAAGGTGGTAAGAAATTAGCTCATTCATTTAAATCCCAACAATTATTATAGCACGCGAAAATTTAATATTTATCACTATAAGAAAATAAACGTATATTGGAAAAATTTTTATCAGCAGACAAATGAGGTGTGAATATAGCATAATCGAGGTAAACATAAATAAATATAAAAATAAAAAAATATTTTAAATAAAAAGCGACTGTCTGTAATAGCAATTTGAACGCGCCAACGATATTGCTTTAAGTGTAAAACGCTGTTCTATTGCGATAATATGTCGCGTTTCCATAATTAAGCTCGAATATCTCGGTTCTGTGGGCTTCATAAAAATTGTATTTCATTTTTTACAATAAATGACAACTATGGAAAATAACTCTTTGTGAATCATTGTTAAATTAATTTATTCGAAAATAATTGTAAACTCGTAGTCGTTGTTTTAAAGGACGGGGATATACGGATCACGCTAGAGGACGACTGCACTCAAAGAAGGGTCAAAATCACATAAGAAAATTACTAATTCACTCACAACTAATGTTACAGAAAAACTAACGCACGCTATGTATAACATTAGAAAAATGAAATTTTTAAGATTAAGAAAAAATACAGCTTCCATTCATTTTAATTCTAATATAATGGTTCATTCTTTATATCCATCACCAATCGGAATGACCTTTTTAAACCAGAAAGTGTTAGGCGAATGCGGTAATAATTGACTATATAGCGACGCCTTTGTTACCTTGCTACTCGCTTGTTACATTAGGACATGAACATGGTTTTGAGTAATCTTTACACTGTGTGATGTTATTATTAACACTTTTAGGTGCATAAGATCCTACTCTGACGCCGCAGATGCCGTCACGTCTCTCTGACCATCCAGGTATCCCGCTAATTCCTATTTACAATGTAGACAGTTTTTTTTATAATTATGGACATATTTTATTTGGCCGTTGACATTTACAGTTTCAAAAGGTTTTATGTTGAGTTTATCTTTGTATTATCTAGTTTATCTCGATACAGTAACTAAGCTAGAGGACTCTTTCAATCTTGCGGATCTCCAATCCGTGAGCCGTATGACTGACGATACTATAACAGACCCATGAGGCTAGCAGCGCCAATATTTAACAGATACTAGAGGTTTTTTAATGCAACCAAGGGCTAAAGTTGCCTTGGGGGCCGCTGCATCAAGTGGCAACGCTCAAAGGTACCACTGGAACGATCATTCTAGCTAGTCACACGAGAGCGTACATAATTTTTATTCATAAGTACTGTAGAGGGACGTTTCTCGGCTCGTTCGGTTGCTAATATTTGATTATCAAAGCTAGTGCACTAATGCTAAACATGTAATACATTTGGCTTCAAGTATAAGCATCGCGATATGCGGTCTTTAAAATAGAGCCCTTTTATATTTCGCGGCTTGAAGTGAGAACTATCCGTGTTAATATTTCTTTCTCCTTCATTAGCGAGGAAAATAAAGGAGTTATGATCTATCTAGTGCATATGGCAAAGAATATACACAATGAAGCGTGACCTAAACACAATGATAGCTAATGTTATTGTCTATGTTCAATTTAATATCAGCGAAAACAATTATAACTCAAAACTAGTTATAGCAATCGTTCAAATGGAAACGCGTCAATCCTGAAGAATTAATCAAAGAAATTTGATCATCAATGTCATATTTGTCAATAGTTCACGCAAAGCATAACGCATGTTTAACCATTATCTGTATTTTATTCCTATCAATTTATTTTAGTCATAGCACAAAAGAAGACGATATTCTCTGTAACTGTTAAATACTACCATGTTGACTTTAAACTATGATTGCCTTACGATTCTCACCATATTTGCTGAGCAATTTATATTATAATAGCCAAACTTTAGTGCAACAACGCTCTTCCATAGTCTATAGCAGATATCTTTAACGAACATTTCTTAACATGGTATATTGAGTATAAGTATATTGAGCACAAACGGTAAAATATACAAGTTAATGTGGAAAATGTATCCATTGGAAACGTAACGTAATATCAATAGTTCATTATAACTTGGTATGTTTACTACTGCACTCTGAATCGAGGTTCTCCGCAGCGCGAAAAATTAAAATAAAAACAGTCACGCAAACATTTCCAATAGGATTAGTCCGACACGACCAGCATCCAGCGTCTTCCGACGAACTTTACAAAGCCGTCTGTCTACCTTGTTGGTATACATTCTACACTGCATTCATTCCAGAGCCTTTAAGCTCCAGTGGGCATATGTTCTACACGCTGCCACCCATTGCCACTTCAAGTTGCCAATCTGACGGGCTATATCGTTTCCCTACATTCGTCTATATATCTCCTTATTCCTGATTACTAGAATATACAACATGAATATTTTTAAACAATATTCTATAAAAATAATGCTTAGTGTAAAGTATTATTCGATGATCTCAATCATTCAAACACCTTCTTTGAATGTTAAATGAACATAAGCTCTTGAGCTATATAACAGCTTGGCTTCACCGAGCATTATTCCATCTCAAACCTGGTAAAGTTCTGATGCTGAAGATACCCACATTATCCATGACAGAATAAAAAATGGTATTATTTTCTGTGAAGTAATTTGGTATATTACAATTTTATTTTTTTATAACTATTTAATTTATTAGTTATTATAAAGAATAAAAGGTATACTCTTAAAATTAATCTCCATGTCACATACGTTTAATGTATATACCGACGGTTTTTATTTTCTTAATAATGTGTAATAAAGGGTCATTGCAGGTTTTATAGCGACGATAAAAGTATAAGGTACCTACTTAAACAACAACATTAACGCCATTATAAAAGATCGGAACGAGGTTTTTTAAACACCTTGTTATAATTTAAAACTTCGCAAAATGAACGCCTCTGTGCTCCGGTGCCAACGCAAAGAGTAATAGCTATGGACAACTTTATTACCACGTTAACACGTCGTGGTAGAAAATTGCTTATCACTTTCGAAATTAAGTATACAGATTGCCTGTTTGAACACACCAACTTATATTTCGCTTGAGGTGCCAAACCGAGATAATTAGGTAATAAATATTTATAAAAGGCGCAATGGCGTCTGTTCAAATTGCTCTGCACTCGGATCCACTGTCCATTTTTTTCATTTTTCAAACATCAAAGGAATGGAATCCTGTTAGCTCTCATATACAGAGCCACACGTTGTTCCATTTTAAATCTATTTCCATTGATAATAAGGTACACGTTTTATAAAATTTATGGCACATAATTTATTAAATACATCGAAAGAAGTGTGAATAATTTCTTCAACCACTTTAAGGCTTTGCAAATGAGATTTCACAGACGTGTGGTTACTAGAGTTTAAGTAACAATTTTATTTTTGTTAACATTTTTACCACATTGCTTTTATAAAGAATTAGTAAAGGAATGTGAGAAAATTCAAACAAATTTATTGTTTGCTTTCTGGATATAACGATACCGCTATTTTACTAACGGCGATATGTAGTTTATCTTCTCAATATACATTAAAGTACTTCTGAACCACTTCAAGATCGTAAATGTTTTTTAAACATTGAGTGAAAATTGCCCAGTCTGAACAAGAAAAGAACCTCGTTCTCGGATTATTGACCTGAACAAACTCTTAGTATAAGCTTAAAGCTTAAGTGGAGAGTTTAATAAAAACACTTGAGAATTTAACGGCATTACGACGTTCCTTTTAAGTGAGAATGAAGCAAAAGTAATTTGATTTTTGTTTACACTAAAGAAATTTATTTGGGTGTAAGTCCAAACGAAAATTTAAAGTTATCGTAGAAATTGTTTTGTAATTATATTTCTTGTAGTCAAAAATAGCGTATTCTTTATTAAATGAAATACTATTTATTACTGTAACTTAAAATTTACTTAAACACAATAAGCATCTATCAGATCTTTTTTTTTATAATTATCAATCAAAATACTTTAGAAATAACCCGAGTTGGTTGTTACATTATGGATGTTCCTGCGAGATTATAAAATTGATATTGTAGCAATATTAATGTTAACTTATTAGTAGTCTATTATTTTTATGTGATATTTTTAATACATTGTAAACAACACTAGCAAAATAAAATATTTACAAATCAATGAGATAAAATTAAACAAATGCAATGAAGTTACGTTGCCCTAGAACGTTTTGCACTATCGGCAATAAATTTCTATCTAAATTACTAGACATTAAATTTTAACTATAAAAGTCACGATAAATTAAAAGAACGTCGAATAACAAGTTACTTTTTAGGTCGTCCAGTTGACGAGAGGCATATTGAAGTAGTAAAAGCTTTTATTACGAAGAACATTCCCGATTTTATTGCATGTAGTGTTATTCCAATTTCATTTTTAAACGATCATTCGGTTTCACTAAAGTGCTTTTCTGATTTTCATATAGCGTTATCAAACCTGAAGTTTATTTTAAAAATTGTCAGTTTAGGAAACAAGTTCGGCCCTGAATTGTTATACTACATTTATTTGGTTTTGTAGATGTCTTGAGATTTTATCCAAAAGTATCATTTTTAAATTAAAATTTTACTGTTCAGAGAAACTTCATTCTAATGGAGCACAAAAAGTGTTTTATTTTTCAATTTATTTTTCATTACGAGCATAATATACCTGACCAGTGCATATTTTATGTTGTTTGAAACACAATTACATGTTCATTGTTTTATTGTCTTGAATCAATTTATGGGTTTCGTTGTTTTTCTTACCAACACTCGTCTTCAATCCAATTGTTTAACATACTAATTTTAGAGATTGAGTACACTGCATGAAGAACGGGTAAGAATTTCAGGTTTTAATGGCAGTGCATAAAATAAATACAGATAAATATAAAGATAGAAGCAATTTTGACAATTATTAAATATTTGGCCTTAATTTAGATTTGCGAGGGAAATATCAAAAATATGACCATCGAAATTTTACAGTCATATTTACGATTTTATACTTTTTTTGGTAGTTCCCACAAAACCATCTTAAAAGGTAAACGTCTATATCTTTTTTTAATCTTTTATGATATTTACTTATCACACCTAACTAAATTGATTTACATCTGCACCAGTTAAATATTTAGGGAATGCTTTCGGTATAAAGTTCGCCGATATACTTTGTAAAAGTAGTGTGTCAATAAAAAATAAAAATATTAAATCGGTGTCTAAAAGTTTAAAGAAAATGACAAGTAAAGACCCTTTCCTTCGATGTTACAGTATTACGTATTTATTCTTAAAGAAACTAGTTATTTTTTTTAATTTTAACTGCTTATTCTATTTAAATTAGTTTATACTTAAACTTCTACAATCTTTAAGATTACTTATATATACGATATCTAACTGTAAATATTATACAAATTGATTACTTAGCAGTATCGACTTAAGGATATCTTGAATTGGTGGTTAATCAGTATAGTAGGTTAATCACACGCAGTGAACTTTTCTTTACTATAGCTCTTCAGGAAAATATCAGCTAGGAACTCAATTCACAACTTGACAGTTCTAGAAAGGATACATTTATGGAACTGGAGCATATAACAGCGAATCAATTATAATTATACAGTGGTTGTTGTATAAGAGGCTGTGGTGTTTTATATAAATTAACATATCAAAAGTATAATCTTGTTTCAATTTTTAAAATAACCCCTACAATTATTTTTAACATTTTATACTGTTTAATATAAAAATATAATAGTTTCATAATTCAAGTTTTTTGGTTAAAGATATTTTTAATTCTAATTAATTTTTGTTTCAAAGTTTTTTTGCGGTATACATTATTTTTTTTTTAGTTTTAGTGCTAATTAAGACTTTTGACAAAAGGTAGAGGTGCAATCGAATATTTTTTTTAGATAACATCTCATATATTCGACCCACTCTTGGTAATTCGTTTTCTTGGTAATTCTTCTTTCAATTTAATTTTTTTATAGTGATATGTTTATTATTCTTATTAATAACTCAGTTATTGGACAAGTTATTGAACGCTTTAAATGATATATACCCCTATCAAAGTAACAGCTGCTGAGATCAGTTCACAAGTATTCGCAATTCGTCAACGACATGATTATTTGTGTAATTAATTGCACGATTTAACGCTACCAGACTTTGCGAACGTAATCGATGTTAATAAAGAAGAAAAAAGCATTTTATACAATTTCATTGAGAGTCTAATGGTTTCTTTACAACTATTATAATCCCGCAAATCTTGGAAATTCTCTTTTATTTATTAAAGTTACTTAAAGAAAACGATTTATCACATTATGTAATTACTTCAAAAAAAATAGGTACAGCTATTGATATAACTAAATATTTATTTTTGGTTATTTAATTCATACTTTTAATACTATCCAAACCTAAAACAATATTTAAAATAAAAATTAATAAAGTTGGTCTTTTTTCACAAGATCCTATAAGTTATTAATACCCTTTTAATGAAGAAAATAAATAAGTTAAGCCAAAAAATTGCTCAAGAAACGTTTAATTTAACAATTTCAATAACAAAACTGTTATAATATTATTAATTCAAAAGTTTAATGGTATTTTTATTGATAATATTTAAATAACACTTCAATTATATAGTAATCGTTTCAAAATATCTTCTTTGACATGTTATTAACGATAGAATATTAATCACGAAGAACATGTAGCGACTCTAATTAAAGTATGGATGCAATTAAACGGCACTAAATGAAGTTTTTATACAAAACATTGTTTTCTCTGTTTTGGGCAAAGGGTATTAGGTTTGGCCCCTGCTGTTTCAATTATATCACTGACAATACTTCAAATACCGGAGCAGTGTATCAAAACATGTCGTGGTTGTTATGGTTGCAATCGGTAATGATTTTGATACTTTGAATAAATTCAAATTAAGAACTATTTTGTTATTAAGAAGATTATTTTAATTTTGATATATTTTAAAGTACATTCTTGATACTTAGAAAATTATTTTTATCTTCTGAAAATTCTAATAAAGTAAAATTTAAATCAAAATATGATTCAAATAAGAGTACATAAAAATTAAGATATTGCTACGTTAAATTATTACCGCGTTATACCTCTGAACTACAAGACAATAAATTTAAAAATCTAAATTTAGTAATAAAAGTCTTAAAAGAGTAAATATTTTTTTAACGATGACCTAGTAATATAAATTGCAAATAAATAAATCAGGTTACTTAGACATACTTATTAAAATTATCCCAAAAAATACACGAATGACTGTCGCGAGTTATTCTCTTGTCAGGTCGCAGTTGAAACCCTTGTAGCCACATGTATTGTCGAAGGATATTACAGTGAAGTGCAAATTGATTTATTTTATATGAAATTTGGGCTCTTCTTGCATTCTTCTCATGACACATAAAGGTGATCACCATAATTAATCTATCACAGAAAAAAAATAACATTTTACAATTTTTTCTTTCCTATATGTTGTAATAAATATTTTTTGTTTAAAGTATTGTCTTTATTTTTGACGTTCAACTTGAAATTCTCTACCTTAAGAGCGGTGTTACTATGAATTATAAATATAAAATCCTAGTTAACTCAATATATATATATATATATATATATATATATATATATATATATATGTATATATATATATATATATATATATATATATATATATATAAGATGCAGGTGTTTGTTGCAACGTCATGCGTGGCTTATTGGTACTAACGACCTTCGAACAGCGCGGGAATATGGCGTTCAGTATTCCCCGTGGAATATCCCGTAGTGGAATATAGCTGATAATGATAAAGATAAATGTCTTTAATAATCACATTACGACTCATTAGTCCAGTAATTATGTTAGCTATAGTGCCTTTAAAACGGAGAATATGCAAATGAAGAATAGAAATTGCAAATTGGCGCTATTTTATGCTTTCAATTCTAACGATATAGCTTACCGGATTGGCAAGTCGAAGTATAAGTGGATAGGCGCATACATCGCGCACAACAGATGCCTGCACAGGTATAAGTTTCTGGAGTGGTGACAACGGGTCGGCAAGCGCAGGGTAGACTTTCACCCAAAAGGTAGATATCCGACCTGGTTATGGTTGCTAAAACATGCTGGGTGCTTTCACCCGGACCTGTTGAAAATCTATAGAGGTGGCATATCTTCAACAGTAAGCCTTTTATGGCTGAAATGTTTATGAAGATAATTACATCTAAATAAAATTATCACACAAAACAAGTACCAACGTCTTTCACTCCAACTACAATCTTGTTATGGGTTTCACGATTAAATGCATGTGCCGACAGAGCACCGATACAATCTTATCCAGATTCTCCCCACTACTTAATTGATTATTTCGTAAAGAATAATATGACTCGTCATACTTGACCGTTCGTGGTACAGAAAAATCTGCCAATCTCCCATGACTCATGAGTCACGATATTAAAAGTTTGAATTACTTTTTGATTATTTGTTCGTTCTATTTTATACCTTATACTAAGACATTAATATTCAAAATTGAACATGAAAGACTCTCTGTTAATTTTGACGTAACAATATTTCCCCTAAATAACTTTGATAGTTTCAGTAATAATGAGTTGCTACACGTTTGTTATAAGTGAACTGATTTGATATTGTCGTAAATTAATTGTTGTGGAAGTTATGATTATCTAATTACGTCTATATGTTAATAAAGGAAAATTATAACGCTCGTCAAATTCTTTCTAACTTCAAATTTACATATCCATCAAAGAAAATTTGAAAAACTCTTATTACATTTTTTAATTGTAAGAAACGTACATCACTATACAACATATTAATTTTTTCTCAATAACTGTTCAGTGAGAGTTCACAAAAGTTATTCTAGTTATTTTGTATACTTACGAATACAATTATTCTTTATTTTTGGGAAAAAAGTTTTATTTTTTAACTGAACAATGCACAGATTTCACTATCAAAATGGACAATTGTCTTAAATTAACGAACCATATCATTACGCCTAATGATTTGAATACCATGATCTTATATTTTTATTGTCGTTGGTTAAAATCTGTAACAATGATTTTATTGATAAAAACATAAAGTTCATGGTTTAAGTTTAAACGTAAAAAACATATAAATGTAAGATTTACTGTTGTGCATAAGTGTAGTGAGAGGAAATAACATGTACTTTTTTTACAAAGGTTATTTTTCTTATTGAATATATACCATGACATAAATACATAGTATAAAAAATTATTTCTCTTACGCTAACATATTTTATGTATCTATTGTCCAGTTAAAAATAAAAGTAAGTGGTAAATTTCTTATATCCGATACTGACATATTGAAAAGTTTACCAAAAGAAAACGATTTGGCAAGCGCTGTTTCTGTTGCATGTTTAGTCTCCATTTAAAAAATTTTTTTTTACTCAAATTCCACCAGCTTTAGTTAACCTGAAATTTTTTCACAGTTTATTGTTATTTAGTCGCCGCTATAAGCTAACTTAAATTACTCTTTTCTTTACTTCGCTACAAGCGTACTCATAAATTATATGCTATGTGCTAAAGTTATGTAGCAGTGTTTTTAAAATAATATATATATAATATAAACAGACAACAATTTTTCATAGTAAACAAGAGCTTTATCATTGCCATTATCATCATTATCATTTTAGCCGTAGGACGTCCACGATTGGACATAGGCTTCTCACAAAGATTTTCAATAAAACCGGTGAAAGGCGGTCTGCATCTATCGCCTTTCGATGGCCCTAAGAGCTTAATAAAAATTAATTGACTTCACGGATTATTAGTATATCTTGATAATCTAAGTTAACACAAGACAACCACAGCCATTTAGACATAACGAGATTCTATAGCGTTTGCAGAACAAAACTATAATGCCATTGTGTCAGTACGCAAAAACCCGAGTATTAAGATTTTAAGTATAAACTGTTTTACCAAAACCGAATCGTGTTTTTATATCATATTTAGAGAATGTAAGAAAGAAGGAACATTTTAAATGGTAAGGACATCAGAAGGAGAACAAAAAATGAATGTATCGCACCTCAACGACTTGGGCGTGTGCTTCTAAAGCCAGATCAAAACGCTTATCTATAGCACTTCATCGTTTCTAATGCAAAGTGACTTGAAAGATAATAGTATACGAAGGCGGTCCTCTATGCCGCATTGCTGAGAAAGCTTTTTTTTTCTAGACATTTTTCATAACAGAACACAATAACGTCAGGGACATGATGTAAACCGTATTATGTGTAAGTTCTTGTTTGTCTTGTGATCTTTGTGCCGTGTAGACGAGAACACTAAAGCAGTAGATTTGCCGGAAATTATTCAAACGCTCGTTCTGAAGTGTCAAATGGGGTTATTAAAGTCTATGTAAATTACATCGCTGCCGACAAATTGCTTTTGCACGGTTTTAATAGTATTTATTAACAAAGAGAATAGAACTACTGCAATGCGAACAAATATAAAGATGCGTTTATATTTTTATCGTTCAAAATTGATTCTAAGAAATAAATCGTTTTTCAAATATTGCTTCCACCCTCGTTTAAGGTAATTTATGATCGGCGGGTCCATCTCTACTATTGCACCTGTTGAACTTATTAATAATTAAACGAATTTTCATTATGTCGAAAACACGTTAATATTTGAAAGATTGCAAGTTATTTATTTTAGATAAGTAAATTTAAACACGCAAGGTTACTTTTTATACCTTTAATATAAAAGAAATTGGGGATATAGACATTTTGTTGTTGTCCGTGAATTCTGGTACACGCAAAAAAATTATTAAAAGATGATCTATAAAATAACAGCAGAATTATCTATTTATTGACTATAGTTAATTCATAATTATTCCAACTATATGGCTAACATAAACACTGCTGGACATAAGCCGCCCCCATAGATTTCTAATTGTACGGGTAGGAAGCGGCCGCAATCCTGTATCTCGACGACCTTTTCAAGGTCACCTTTTCACTTTGTGGTTGAACATGTTCCGCTGCGCTTGCTTCCTTTTTGCCCCTTACTCCAGCCATTTTTTTTTTTCATTTGCCATTTGTTCTATGCGCTATGTATCCCACCCACCACAACTTCAAATTACCAATCCGTGGCTCTATCAGTTGCTTTCTTTTATCTACGGATCTCCTTAATCTTTTCAAGATCCCAATAACAGTTGAACAGTCATGAAAATTGTCTGATGGAAATTGTTTTAAATCGTTACTAATCTATCTCTAGTAATAAGTTGCTTTGAGAGATATGTGAATACAGGATATCATTAAAAAAATTCTAGGAGGCCCGGACACATTTTTATCTCAGTTATACATTGGTTAAAGCTTGAATCTTAAATGTTAATAAGCAGGTAACAGAAAAAAAGCACCGGAGCCGTCTAAGCTTATCAAGCAAATTAAGTATCTAAGAGATCGGCAGATAATTTCGGGAGCCAGTGACAAACGTCACCCGGTTTAATATACGAGTCCCTTATCAAATTTATGTCAATGGTAGTGTATAATTAATGACCTTTAAAATATTTTTATGTCTATTCTAAATTATGTCGGTGTTTTAAATTAGACCGATCGATGTCACTAAAAACTTATAAGCGGCTTAAATAATGCTACAAGTGTGTCATGACTGGTCCGCAAACTGTCAACTGCTCGAATGGAATTCGATCTCTATTTGAGATATTAAATAGTGGTACTTTTTTAAATGGGAATCGGCTAAGATGAAATACCATACTAAATATCTAGTAGCTACTATCATCGTTACAAAAACTTGCTAGTCGTAATCTGTTTTGAATAAATTTTAGGTGCATATTTTGTGTTTTAAAATAACGTATATGTTAAAGAATGTTCCGAGTCAATTACCATTAATTCATCATAACTTTGCATATGGAATGATATATTAAATTTAATAATGATTGTAACTGTGATCATATAAAACAGAGGCTAAATTGGATAGTGTCTAAAACAAGTAATTCATTTTCCATTAAATATGAAAATGTCGGATACAGTAAAAGTAAAAATGTATCTCGTCGATAAGGATAATGAGAATAAATGAAGTTTGATTGCTTCGTAACGAGCCTTAATTTCCTTCTTCGTTAGCTTCTTTAATCTTGTCCAACTTCGGTTACTAATTTTACATTGAAAATAATTACCTATAACCGAATCGACGGCGCCAGTATTATAAGAACTATCTATTTTTAACAATCTAAAAAAAATATCGAATGACAAAGAATGGACTGTTTATTACGAAATAACTATCTATCGGCGGCTCGAGAGGAGGCACCCGAAAATAAAACGAGAGCTGACCAAACGACGTATAAAATAACGGCCGAGAAAAAAATAAGATTAGAATCAGATAGTATTTATGTCGAGGAAACGACGAAGGCGCGTTTAAAGCCTAACGATTCCTATCAATTAAGGTTATGGGTCGACTCGACAGGTCGGTTGGGTGGACCCCCACTGTGTCAGGATTTCGCACCTGTCTTTTTTAGTTAAGTTTTTCACGTCAGCGGTTCTTTGATATGCTTACAGGTGCAAAGAGTAGCTGCAAAAATAGAGTAACAATTGTTTTAGATATTTACGGATTATTTACAACAGTGTAATGTAGCGAATTATACAGAACACGGCAAGTTGTATTATTTAACGTACATACACGTATTACGTACTTTTATATATGACTCATTACTTTATGCCAATGTACCATTCTGAGTAAACTTTTTTTCACGAGGTTTAAATGTTATTTATTCTTCATCAATAATTCAAAAAAAATGTCTAGTATTCATTAAAAGAACAAAAGTAAAAATAATGTTAAATAGGTTTATTATAATTAATTATCCTATCTTAGTCATTATACATTGTTACACTATTGTGACAAAAAGAACGTGCTATTTAATATTTTCGATATGATAATTTTAATAGATGTGCCAGAACCCTACCGCGGCAAAGTGGAACAAATAGGTTTACCGTGTAAATATATTGAAAGACAATTAATAACTTTGACATTTTATGATTAGAACGTACTAAAATAATGTTAATTTTCGTTAGACGATTTCACAGCCGTCATATCTTTCAAAGAATTTATTAGTTTTGTAAATACACAAATTTTTCGTTATTCTTTAATTGAAAACTAAAAACTAACACCGTTGAAAAGCATTAATAATGTGGGAATAATGCTTCAAATAATATATGCATTTGCCTAAATTGTGAAGACGTCTGTGAAACTGTGTAATATGTCGTTGAAAGAATAGGTACATCATAATGAAAATATTTTTTTAAAAATAAAATAAACAAAATACATATACGTTATTTAAAAACTAATTTATTGCAAAAATAAAAGCATAAAGCTACTTAGCACAAAGAAAGCAGAATCTTAAAAAAATATTACAGTAAGCCATATATGTGTCCTAGAAATATTTCAAATAATTGTAACTTTCCTGAAATAGTTATTGTTCAACTAGAATACGGTCGGGCCAGTAAATTATGTTAAGTTCGTGGACGCTTCAATTTGATTTCGATGAAGCTGGAAAAGCCCCCGGGCCAGCTGCATCTACATTGACTCAAACAATACAGATTATTCCATAAATATATTAAAAACAATCGTTTACGTATCAATTAAGAACCTCAGAGACAAATTATTCTTTCTCTTTTAACATTTATATCACAAAGTGCATAAGCATGAACATCGGTTTCCTCGGGAAATGTTCTGCGTTCCAGTTTATTGTATTTGGAGCTGTGGGCTAAGCTTTTAGCCTATATCTACACAGCCGCTCCATAAACCGCATCAAAATATAGGGTGTATCATTTTTTACAGCGCATTATAATAGAATATACCATCTCTATTTAATAATTATATCTATGAGTTTTCCGTTAGGCGAATGAAATGAATTTGATTATACATTAGTTAACCATAATCTAATTTGACAGAAGTACATTTTTCTTCTTCTATTTTCAACTATTTATTCTACATTATTGTGGTAAAAGTATTTATTTACCTTTATTGTAAAGTTTACATTAAAATAATGTTGTTCGATATTGTGTATTACATTACATTTTTAGTATAATATAAAAACTTAAATATAAAAGGTAAATATTTAAATAAGTGCACATACATTAATATCAGCAGTGGTAGCGCAGAGGTGGAGGATTGAGATTTGGTATTCTAAGTCGCGGGTTCGATTCCTGGCATACAGTATTATATATAATTCACACGTGCTTTAATAATATAGGATTGGCAATACTCAAAAATAAGTTTCCAGAGGATCGCCAGCAGTGTTCTCTGCTTACTATACTACACTGTGATCGCGAACCAGCCTATCAAGCGCAGCGATTATGGTTTATTTCCTTTCAGTGGGCGCCTATGGACTGAAACGACGATACGTTAATATCAACTTATATAATTTTCCTATTTTATTAATATACAGACTGTCAGAGTTTGACAACAAGTAAATTTTTGTTTCATCCATTAGGGTATTTTTGTAATAAATTTGTAATTTTTTTATCAAAATACATGGATACAAATAAATAAAATAATAATAAAATACATAACATGGATCCAAGTGCAGTACTTCACAAGGTTCTAGTGTCTAGGCTCCTAAGCAGAAGTACAAAAGTCCGTATCTACAAAACCGTAATACGACCAATATTGATGTATGGCTGTGAAGCTTGGACGCTAACTTTGAAAGAAGAACAAAAACTGCTAGTGACGGAACGCAAAATAATGCGGAAGATCTTGGGACCAGCGAGAAATCAAGACGGATGATAGAGGCTCCGAAAGAATGCCGAAATTGAGACTATAGTAGCACAGCCAAATATCATTGGCGAATATAAATCTCAACGAATACGCTGGCTTGGTCACTTGGAGCGAATGGGATCGGATCGGAGCGTGAAGGTCGCGTACCTGGAAAAACCGAGGGGTCGAAGACCAGTGGGTAGACCCAGGTATCGCTGGATCGATCGCGTTGAGGTAGACTTGCGCGAATTAAATGTCAGCCAATGGCAGACGATGGCGCAAGATAGAGGAAAGTGGAAGTCTCTCGCTTCGGAGGCCAAGACCCACTTTGGGTCACTGAGCTAGCGGAGTAGTAGTAGTAGTACATGGATCCAACAAAATGATATATAGTAACAGTTTTCTTATAAAATAATTAAGTTTTTTATTCTTATTCAATGACAGGATATCTTTCAACATGTTTTTGTTCGTTGCTAAACAATATGAAAACAATGTCGTTTGATGAAGCGGCAGTAAAGTAAGTCTTGGTCCGTTCGATATCTTAATTCAGATAAACACTTAAGCTTAATGAAGAGACACTCAATGAGAGGTGCTTCGAAGATGCTACGTTTTCGTTACGATCAAGATAATTGTGTTTGCTGAAAGGAACCAAATTTTCTTGTCAGCAAAAACATTGATATTTTTTCTAAATCAGAATTCTCATTCTTAGTAAAAACAATTTTTACAGTTAATGAGTGTTTTTGCTGGATTTATGTATGATGTGAGTGAGATAAAGAGTATTTTATTATTACAGGTTTAACAATGAGAGATAGTGATTTGTAAGTAACATTTTTTGTTTTGAATCTATATCTAGCTGCTCCCGATTTGAATCCAAAAGACGTAACCACGTGACCTAATGTGAAAACCTTAATATACCTCCGTTCAACTTACCGGACTTCCTGAAGAAAAAATCTACGGCAGAATTTTTTGATGAGTTGGCCCGGTACATTGACCTAAACCTCAAGGCATTTAACGGTCTGTAGTGCTTGGGCAGCGACTTGATATAAAATAATGTCTCAAGTAATGTATAATTGAGTAAAACTTTTTAACTTTTTACCTGTATATACGTATAAGATAAAAATGTATTATTAATATTGTAAACAATAATAAAACGATATCGTGCCTCGCAGTTGGGAGAAGAAAGATCCATATCGTATAGCCGCAACCCTCTCCCAACTGTCTGCTTTTAGTAAAAGCAAAAAAATATTATAAAAAACAACTACAAACGATACAAATTAGAATGAATAATAAAAAATCTAGCTCCCTTATGCAAAATAAAACTACAAGTCTCCGTGTACTGGATTCAGATCAATGTCCTGTCTGAATGCAGCTTTTATGAAACATTTATTATAAGGGATTGCTACTGCTCACTAACAAAGTTTCCAGAGGTTTGGCAGCAGCTTTATCTGCGTACCATAATACCACAGTGCGATCACCAATCCGCTTGCAAAGCTAGAAATTTTAAACTACGTCACGTTTAAAATTTGTGAAAGAATTTAATTTTGATTAAGCCGCTTTTTTGGTATAGCTTCGTTCTCTAAAGTTCTACTCGTTACTAGAGCGCTCAAACTTAGTTATTTTCTCTCATAGTTGGTCCAACGGTTAAGAACGAACTAACTTCTTAAGGCTCGGATGAATCTTCAAAAGCTTTAATCTTACTCTGAGAGTTTATTCAAGATATTAACTTTTTTAATTCTCTAATTTTAACTGAATTTATTACGGTCTACTTTTTTATTGATATATATTTAAGATATTTATATTTGGAATCGTTTAGTCGCCCAAAAGTTAATATAGAACTATCGTTTAAAGAGTTCTTTGCGTAGTTGTAGTATTTTTTGTGATTGTATGAAAAGTAAGGAATGCAACCACGAATTACTTCATATTCAAGAGATTCGAAGTATATTCCTTGATTATCCATTATATTTATTGTTTGCTTATTTATTATTTTCATTCTAGCCGAAGGATGTCCAAAGTTTGGAAGAAAATTCGCATTGAGCAATATTCTCAGATAATCTCGATGATAGTAACAATGAAGGCCATAAACTTCTATCGTACATAACGTAACATATTGTGAGAAAAGACTTAAATATTTTTAATTAACTCTGCGACAAATTAAAATTGGTATAATAAATGTGGTAGGAAATTTTCTTTAATTTACGTCCATCAGTTTTCGTAATCAGACCGTCGACGAGCGACTTCATTTTACAAGAGTTAAATTTTAATGGCCAGCTACGCTTTCAGCATTATAATTTAATACTAATAAATATAAAACTTTTATTTGGGGGAAAGAATTTGTTTTACGACATTATTTCTTTTAATAGCCTTCGTTGCACGGCCCTCGGGTACAGTTTCAAAGGAAAACATTCCAATTGCAGCTATGGGACATATTAAATGTTGTAAAGAGAAAAACTTAGCCAGTCAACATTAACAATTGTATTTGTTTAGTTTTAAAACATTTACTTATATGATTCTATTCACTATTAAACTAACTCGTTGAAGGAACAAAAGCTTTAGTTTATAGGAACCTTCTTATAAGCCTACGGTTATTAGCTATGTTAAATTAATAAAGAAACAATAATAAATGTCGCAACTTTTCGCAACTTCCGCTAACTATATCCACGGGTTATATCACAATCAGGCGTATTTGCAGAACACGCTGCTCATCCTCTAGAAAATTGTTTGTGAGCAGTGGCAATTCCATATATGGTAATTTATGCACAAAGTATAGATTATCTAAGATTGTCTCCCGGGAACCTAACCCGCGACCTTCAATCGCGAGTTCAGACCTTTAGGCTATCACTGTTAATGCTTCTGGTAGAGAATATGAATGTATTTGTATGAATCAGGTGACCAATATTTTCTTTCCGAATTAAATAAATGAACAATTTGCATGTGGTTTACTAACACTATGTAACTGTATCGAGTTAAAAATTTAAACCTGTTTCCAGAAAATACACGTAGCTTAGAATATGATTTAAATTTTTTTTTATTTTATATGGCGTTGATGTAGGCCAGTAACCACGTTCATTAATTTTAAATAAAGAAACTTTATATGTTATAATAATTTACTGCTGAAAGGTTTACTTTTGAATTTTTAATACACTCGTAAATTTATTATGTATTACAATTCAATAATGATTTATATTTTTTTCTGCAATGATATGTCTGTAATACTCTATTCTGTTGAAAAAAAAACACGATGCTTTTGTTAACTTTCCTTAAATATTTTGTAAGTAAGTTAATTATTCAGTATTTAGGAGTCATTATGCCGCCATTTTTATTTTTATATACGGGGAGATTGAGAATACGTAGTAAAAGCTTTAATTAGGTAAATGTATATTTATATGCTTGTTTTTAATCATACTATATAGAGTATTTACTGTGAAATATATCACATTAATATTTTTTTTCTAATATGATTAATAATTATAATATAATTTTTCTATTATATTAAATGCGACGGCCTAACAATTTCTGGCAGTGACAAGTCTGTAGAGACAGATGATAAACCATAATTAAAATTTTTATACAGTAGTCTCAATTTTGATAACGATTTTTCTTACTTCATTATTATTGCTTTATTTATTATTGCTGAAAAAATAAATTTTTGGAAAGGGTGTACTATAAAGTAATTGACGGTAAATGTACTATGCATTTACTCTTTAAAGGTTTACACCTATTTTCAATCACTCCATATAAAACTAAACATAATTATCTGAATAGAAATTTTCATAAATGACATAAACTTTATTGGTACGTGTTGAGCGTGGTTATAGTGTTTTGGCGCATAAGCCTATATTTACCCGCATTCACCGCAACCGCATCCGAACAGCCGTTGCCTTCGCCCAATGTTCCAAATCCGGGAGCGAGCCTGACAAAACCGTGTCGCGTCCGAGCGGCAGTCGCACGCCCGGTAAAATTAGTGCATAAATCCCAAACAGAACTTCGTACTAACTGTTCTCCGAGTGCTGCAATTTGCTCAGCTATAATACGGATTTGCAGCGAAAGGTTATTGGAATTTACAGAACTTAAAACTATATTAAACAGCGAGAACAGCTATGAAATACTCTCAATTTAGTGCCTTGTGGCATTACAAGTAACTACTTTGAGATAGGAAATATGATATTCTGAATATTTAACAAGAGACGCATTGCTTGTACATTGTTCGACATTATTAATTAATAAAACATGTATTTATGTACACAACTAATTTAATTTTTAAAAATTATTATCTTCATCATACGAGCCGATAGAGACCGATAGGCCTTCTTGAAAGACTACCGGTGACTCAACGATGACCGGTCTTATGCTTTCCGCATTCAGTTCCATTCCGCGATCTTAATTATGTCATCCGTCCCTCTGATGGGGTGCCTATCCACCACGTCTACCGGCTCCTGGTCGCCACTTCAGAAACTTTCGTAATATATTACGTATTTTTCATACATTCATTAATAACAAAAAAAAATTTCAAAATCATTTTTATACAATACATTCTACTCAGTAAATAATATTCATGTTAAAAGAAAATTGCGCTTCGCTTATGCTAAATAGAGTTCATTGTTATATACACACATTTTTATTCAGTTGCTAAAAAAACAATCCTTTTGCGAAACATTCAGCAATGCAGTCCACTTAATCAAATGTAAATAAATGACTACATTTAAAATAGACAAATGGACAGTTACACTTAAAGTTATTATTACGTCAGATTGCGGACACTGGCTATAGATATCTCTGTCTCCCGGACGTGTCACGGAGTGGACAGTCCGTGCTGTCCACATTTCCACAGTTCGTGCGGGAAATAGACACAGATTTTATGTTTATTTTAGCCGCCTGTAATTTATTCACGGCGATACAAAAACTTTATTTTAAAACAACTACATGTTTTGTCCCTTCATTAAATAGATAGTGAACATAGAAGATGTTTTTCAAAAATAATCGTCAAAAGGCATTGAAAATATTTATTTCGTAACATTCATAAAT
The DNA here is from genome assembly GCF_028537555.1 of Battus philenor. NCBI lineage: Eukaryota > Metazoa > Arthropoda > Insecta > Lepidoptera > Papilionidae > Battus > Battus philenor. The sequence goes on from NW_027181676.1 coordinate 6,177,419, forward strand.
GAAACAAGCATAGAAAACTTGTGTTATTTGTCAATTTTGCATAATTAAATTGATTTTTTCTTCGTCTTTGCCTTTTTATATCATAACATGTTCTCGTGTTTAGTGGACGTATTAAACAATAATAAGCTTATAATATTGTTTTTTCATTCAATGAAATATTTGTGTATAGTGTATGTAGTTTTATTTTTAATTATGCTACATTCGACACTCTCACATTAAATTACAAATCTTATCTAATCCATCCAAAGGTTATCTGGAAAAAATTGTAACTTGTACTTGTATAGTCGTTGTAATATTTTCACATCATGTGTATAAGATATGCAATAAAGTTAAAAATAATCGCAAAAATACTTAATTTTCATTAAAAAGAAACCAAGAATGATTTTTTTAATAGAAACAAAAAAAATTTATACATTCTTCAAACTATCCTATTTATTATATATAGAAATAACAATTTTTGATTCGCATTTTTTGGAAATAAATAATGAAATTTTTCAATTTAAGACTGTATTACATTCGTATTCTGTAAAAATTTAAATAACGAAATGCTTTCTAAAGTTGGCACTGATTAATATGCTAACTGTTTTCACTTAATGAGGCGAAAGATGAAGTGCTATTGTTAATCTTATTTCGTTTCCAAATTAGCCTAAAATTAAAGGCAGTTAACGAAACGTGTTGCAGCTTTTGTTACAAAAATAAAATAATTTACAATCATTAATTACATGCAAATACTCAGGGTCCGCTTTTATTTATATTAAAGCTTAGTGTTTCATTTTCTACTGTTTTCGGTCTAGATATACACTGATACCTTATTGCTACCTATGGGCTTGAAGGGGCGAAAAGCGAAAGGCCCTTGATGTAAACCTCATTTGCGTAACATATTTCGAGGGTTCTTCGGATTATACCAGATTGTAAGGCCGACCAGCTATTATATCACTTACATGGGTGCTTCAATAAACAATCGCAAAGTCCGTTGTGAAGGGACCTTGGTGTAGGCTGTCACTCGATGACTGTTAGCATTCAGTCTTAAGGCCGCCCTAGAGATTCGATCCTCGACTTGGTCGACAGCTATTGGCTGAACATTACAACCACTTAGAAAAGTCCTAGCGCTGGGAGAAGAAGTAGCAGAAGAAACTCCAGTGACGCCTTTTTTCAGGTCGATGAGGGGTTGCTTACTCTTATATTTTCGTAGCCAAGCGAAGACACGTCATCCAGATATTGGAGATACGTTTATATTTCTTCGCAGGAATTGTTTTGGAGGTTGCAGCATTTGCTATTAACGAATATGGGTGGATAGCTACAGAGTCATAGTAATGGATCGTTTTTTTCTTTGGCTTGTCTTTTTCGTGTAACTATTATTTGATGTTAAGATGTTAATTTATCTACTGAGAATTACAGCCAAAGTCCTCTCCCGGGGGCTCTTGAACCCAATTACCAAAATAAGTCCATCTTCGGTCTTGGTGGCCTGACAGATCTGTGGTATCCCAGTTCGGTAAAATAACTAATATAATAGCCTGAGCCGAGATCTCAGCTTAATTGAGAACGTATTTATCAATGGCAAAAAAGAAAGTGAACGTATTAATGAGACTTTTTATCACTGCAGTATTTCCCTCAGTTTCTCTATCAGAGCGCATATATTTTCAGGTTTTCATTGTTTAACCTCAAGCAGCGTTTAGAATGTGTGTGCAAAAAGCATATTAAGAATATCGTTGACGTAAAGTATTACTGGCGAGTGTTACAAAGAGTTAAAAAGAGATAGAAGATTTTGACAATTATTACAATTCAGAAGCTGCAGTGCTTTAATCGAAGGATAGAGAAGATGCACATAATGGCTGAAAAACGACAGTACGTAGTTTACCATGACCGTCAGAGCAATTGCCAGGGCGTTGATGATCAAGATAATTCCACCGATAGCCAATCTTTCATAGAAGATGTGCCGTCTTAAGAAGAAGAAAAGTAACATCGATCATCATCATTTCAGCCGTAGGAATGCCGCTACTGGATATGAGCCTTCCTCATCTATTTCTACAAGGGCCGGTTCGAAGCAGCCTGCATTGAGTATCACGTTGATTGGGCTACATTATCAAAGTGCTATCAAGCTTAAAGATATAACTTCTTTACACGTATGACCACTGCCAACTCAGAGGAGCAATTCTTGTGACCTTGTGGCCTTCTTATAAGATTTATCGTTAGCGACCACATCGCGGATACATATGTCATTCCGGACAACACACACTATTTGTTAAATGGAATAATGTATATTACGAATACTTTAAAAGCGATGTATGTCTACAGTCTGCTATATGAAATCGTTTGGTTCAAATAAGTGAGTGAACGCTATTGACAACTTGCAGCACGAATTAAACACAAAAAGCAGCGTTAATTCCGTGAAAGCATGCAGTATGCTCTGGTAAACATTCGAACCGTTACACGACGGCAGTTTACTGTGCAATATCCTGTGGAGGCGCCGGTTCCGGCCACTGAGCTGCGTCCCTCGCTATACCGACCATTATATTTACGACTGCAACTCACTGTGCCGTGGTTTTGTTTGGACGTGTCTTTTTATTTCGTTCGCTATCCCAATGGAGAACGGTTCACTTCGAATAAAAGTTATTTTTTAAATCTACAAAACATAAATACGAAAATTTCTGAAAAATGTTTTCGTGATTTTTATAAGACAGTTTACAATTCATTTGCGTTAATAATGTAATGAATCATCTTTGTCCTCCGACCTAGTTATGTCTCCTAATGATCTCTTTCTTAATTAGTAAGTTTGATTTTTTTACTCATGGCGATGACGATGAATCCGTGCAATCTTAACGTAAACTGATGGTTAAAATAAAATCTGTCTAGTACCTATTTTTCCAACAAGAAAAATAAATATACACGAGGTTTGAAACATCTAGAGCAGTTTTAAAAAATTTGTTTTCCTGTAGAGATCCGTGTCTCTTAATTTTTGTCCATCAAGTGACATTGTAAGCAAAGCACCATTTAAATAACTACAATGATACAAATACCCCTATAAATAAATATATTATATATTAGTGAATTCAAGATTAGTGACAAGTAAAAGACAAGTGATGATTTCCTTTTAAATATAAATAATATAGACTTTCCAGCTAAGAAACAAATGAAAAGAGTTAATGTATTTATTCTACTATTACATACCTTTATTATGGAAATTAAAGTTTAAATTTGACGTTGAATTTCCAATCTAATATAAATCTCTCTCGGAAAAGCTTTTGCGAATAAAAGTCCAATTTCAAACTTTCTTTGTACTGAACACTTCAAGCTCTTTCCACGAAGAGTTTTTTAAACGTAGTAGAAAGTAATGAAAATTGTCTGTTTTTTCTCTAATAAACTATATATAAGTTTCTCTAACTGAGTCAGTTACACAATTGATCAGTTTCACTAGTTGAATTTATTTTATATTACGCTGCAGTACGGGTTTATCTGTTAACATATACTCGTATAACATATTTCACTCTCCTATACTAACTAATGAATTGAGAAATAATTTTTAAAAAGAATTTTTAATACTTTATTAATCTTCAATAAACGCGCCGTCTATCCAGTTATTTTAGAACTAAATAACTTTCTTTGAAATAATCTTTAACTTCAAAGAAATAAGTTAAAAACTAGTTAAGTTATATAAGATTATTACTTATAATATATATAATTTAATAAGAAAAAAACATCAATTTTACTATTCCATATTTATTTATTAACAATACGATTTGTAAAAAAATTGAGAAATTAAGCCCTATTTCAAACCGTATTTCATCGATTTTATAAAAATAATTAATTCGATATTGGCCCTGTCTAAAAATCACAAGGCCGAAAATATAACATTGTATAATTTATTCACTGGAATACATAATCAGTTTCATGAGAGTGGACCCAAATATATATTATTAATTAGCACGTGTCAAACCGTTCAAACGATTTTCACTGGGTATTTTCAAAAAGTTAGCAATTTAAAATAAATTGTTTAATATTTCATTTTTGACAGATGAGAGAGACGATATTGTTCGTTTATTGTTACTAAGAGTAGTGGAGAGGGATGCTGAAAAAGTTTTTGCTGTACTATAACATTTAAAAATAGCAATTGTAATTCTAAAAGATTTTTACAGTCTTCATTAGTCCTTCGGCTTCAAGTTCACCGTCACACATTGCATAAAAAGTGTTAAAATAATTAAATAAGTTATGTCAAGGTACGACGAATATAAATATAAAAAATAATTGTTTTTTGGTCTTTGTTGAACTATTTTAATGAAGATTTAACAATTGTTTAAATATTTTATACAACCACATAAAAGCATAATGTACGGTATTTTACTTCACAAGTAATATTTTATCATATTTATTATAGCCTTTTTTTATTAATTCTAATTGGTATCGCTAGTGTTTTTTTTTTACAATATTTTTTTTCGCTTTTACTAAACGCAGACGCAGTTAGGGGAGGGTTGCCGCTATTTGATACGGATCTTTCTTTTCCCAGCTGCGAGGTACGACACGGTTTTATAATTCTTTACAATTTTTCTTGCACAATTTTCTCTTATGGGTAAATACAGCTAAAATTTATACATATTAACAATACAATTTGGAAGTTTTACTCAGTTATAAATTAGTTGGTACATATAGACAAGAAATCTTTTAATTAATTATTAACCACTACATAGTTTTCGTAGGATAATTTTAAGGATGAATTTGTTACTAGTTCGATAATTTGATTAGACGAGGGTCTAAGATGGGAGCTGTGAAATTGTAGATGGTAACCTTAGATAAGCTCCTATCATTTCCAATAGAGAAGTTAATGTAACGAGTCCTTCATATAATCCCTGTTATTGACGTAAATGTAAAGAGGTTCTAATGTAATTAACTCTCTCATTAATTTTTCAACGTTATTTTCTATGTATGATGTACTCAGTAATTTTTTATGAGATTAAGTTTATATATGATGGAAATATGCGTAATTTATATTTATATTGTATAATTTTTGAAAGTAAGTGACGGAAAGACTGATTCCCTCGATCTCTTATAAAAACAAAATAAGATATTGCATGCAAAATCCACCATCACTGTTTTAGTCGCAAATCATCTACTGCTGGTCATAGGCCGCAACCATAGATTTCCAAATGGCCCGTCGAAAGCGGCCTGCGCTCTCAGACGACCATAACAAGATAGTCTGTGCACGTATCCCCCTGCAGTTGTACCATCTGTCCTGTTATCCATAAGCATCAAATAATATTTATTAGGTATTAGGTATAATATTAATATAATAATATTATATAATAAAATTAATAAATATTAGGACAGCGAGTAATAACTTTAACAGTATCAGAGTAGCATGTCAGAGATCCTTTTTCTAAAAATGTTCCTTCGGCGATGACTTTTAATTCTTTAGGCAGAATGTGAAAGTTTGTCACAGAAATATTTTGCTTGCTATTGGCATCAAATTTTTTGGAAAAGCATTTTGTTTAAATATTTGTTTAACCAACCTGTAGATTTAAGTCTTCCTTATACACAAATCAATTCTCATTTTGTACATATTTTTTCTTATACACAGATTCGATTTTTTTTAAACTAGATTTTATTTTTACTTTGTGAGTATTTTTTTTTCCTATTAGTAGACATGGTATTATATGTATTAATTTTTAATAATACATTAATCATTATTCTATATTAGTTTTAAATTTCTTCCAGTTACTTTTTTGGGCCTTTGAATGATGGTCAACGTAAGAAATCAAATAGAGAATAGCTAATAAAGTTTATATTTATTATTTAAATATTTTTGTTTTTTGTTTAAGATATCACCCACAAATCGCAGAGATTTTATTCAAATGCTTTTAAAAATCAAATATGATTTAATTTATACTTTTTAGTAGCCTAAATATTTATTTAATAAATGTAAAATGTAAATTTACTACGTTGTGTAAACAATTTCGCATTCAAACCTCGTGGCGCGATGTCTTAAAATGTATACCAGTGCACAAAAGCTTATTCAAATAACCTCGGTATTTATTCATAGCTGACCGCCTCGCTGCACTTGATTCTAAAGAATGTTTCGTTTTCCTTTCAAACGGGGTAAAGTCGTTGCATCGACCACCCGGATACCCGAGAGGAAATCGCGCCTCACACCGGATATTGAAGGGTGAACTATAATGATGGTGCTTTAAAACCGATATAATGAAAAGCCTTTGCAAAGTCATGTTACATACAAAACCGTTCTATTATTTATAAAACAAAGTACTATAGAACAATATATATTTACATATTTATGATAAAAACTATAAATGAATTCCACTTTCTTCTTTTAAGTATCTGGCAATGAATAAATAAATTAGTTTTTACATAAATATATATTTATATTTAGCTAATATATTTGTTATTATCAGCTAATAAAAAAATTATATTGAAATAATATTCAACGAGACACAATTCTACAAGAAAGCAAGAGGTATAGGCTAATCGCCCTTAACGGAGAGGGTTGAGATTTCTCGACATTTAAATTCGGAATGAGGAGATCCGTTGACAAAAATAGTAAATGAAAGCCCAGCGGATTGGCTTATTGACATTACCGTGTGTTGGCCACATAGCGCGCAGTATTAACGGATGCTGGCGTCTTAATATTCTAGAGGTATTATATATCATATAACTACACACCGGCAAGAGCAGTGTAGGATGTCCAATAAATACACGGACAGATGTTAAGATTGTGGGTAGACGCTGGATGCAAACCTAAGGGAACCAAATTTGAGGGAAAGGGCTGTGCCAATGCACAGAAAATGTATTTACCCATATAATAGACATTTTGATTATTAAACGTAAAAAAACTCTGGATGTTATGCATCATCAGAATCACTTTTTATTAAGGTAAATTTAGTTGTCATGTAAATTGAATATAGCGAGGTTTATTATAGAATAATTGTATCTGTAGCTATGTCTTCTGCATTTACTAAAACAGTAAAATTTAATCGCACATTAGGGCGGTGCCACACGTGCATCTGATTTGTTGAGGCCTGCTGTTGACGTCATTAATCAACGGGACAACCGACATGTAAATTTACCCAACTATATTTCTGCCAGTAACCCTATAGTAAACCACATAATTATTAAATGAATGAAAATTATATAAATAATGTTTTTTAGTATGAAATCGGTCACATGTACATATAAATATAAAGTCCTGACTTCCAAAGTAAAAAAACTGGTATATAAGGAGATCAGGCTCTTATTTTACAATTTATAACACTGTGTACTCAATACTCGAAGAGTATAAGATAATAACATTATAAAAAGTATAGTAGGAAGCTAAAAAAGAAAGCATCTCTATGTACACTGATCGAGCGTGCACGTGTATGGATTATGTATGATCTATTCATACAAGAACGTGTGTGTATGTATGATTTTGTAAAATTATTTTAAGGTAAAAATCCATGTAATAATATGAAAAGGATTTATAAATCGAAACACAGGTACTCATAGTAAGGAAGGTATAAAATCTCTTTAAAAGTTATTTTGTTAAGGCAAAAAAAATTAAAAGTTTATTGGAATTATGTCCTCACGTCGCTGTACACAAACAATGTAGAAAAATATCTTTGAAAATATGAATATAACAGTATGGAAATCAAATACCTTTGTCATCCGCCAACACTCACTACCTGTAGGTACATTACAAAGCTACTAACAAAAACGAAAAAAAAACTTTAAGATAAATTATGATCTATCTCTATATATCGTAAACGTAAAGATTTTTAATTATTTCCTGTTTAAACACACAACTCTAATTATCATGTAAGTCGATACAAAACAGTAGCTTCGTATCAGGTATCCGGCGACGTTAATGCTTTTTGGCACAGGGCGGGAACAGGGGGCTAAGAGGTCCTTTAAATTTAGAATTCGAGGTTAATGACGGTTAACTGAACCCGCTTTGTAAAACATACTTTAGTTGTATTTAGTTATGCTAATGTTAGTACCTCGCCACAATTTACTGCTACCTCATGCTACATTACAGCATAAGAATACAATATTAGGTTTAAAACAATTTATTATATATTGTCGTTTACCTATGTTTTTGGTTTTAAATATTAATAGTTCATGAAATTTAGAAGGAGCTGTATTTGCGAAGCGTTTATTTTCGTAAATGAATAAATTTTCCCGCTAATGAAGCTTCAACGACTGATTTTAAGTTCGACTTGTATAATTTGATAGCAAACTTTAAGACCACTAGTCAAGGTTTACTGTTGATTAACGTATTATTTATAATTTTGGACGTACAAAAAGAAGCTGAATAATTACATAGGAATGTCAAAAAATAAAAGATGATTTTATGATTAGTCAAAGAGTTTTTTTAATGCGCTTTTTTAAAAAAGTAAGTAAGTTTTGGAACATTTTATTTTTAATAAAATGTATAAATATGTTTACATTTACTTAAAACGTTGAATTTCTCACAAATAAATTAAAGAAAAGAGAAAAAAATAGTGATTTACTGTAAACATATTTTGGATTATGATAAATTTAAGAAAAATTTGTCATGTTATTTTATCGAATAAGCAGCATAAACAAGGACTAAATTTTAATCATATCGGCCTTATGTACAGTGCTCTGTACATTTGTTTACGTCGTGTGCAAAAGAAAAGAAGAATGTGATAGTACAACATACAACTAATTTCACGCATTGTACACATTCCCAAAACAATTTCATTTTCTCATAAGTAGAATTTTTGCCCTAAACATAAAACCCAGCCAATGTACAATAATACAAGTAAAGGTCAAGAAAATTGGGAAAAAATGATGAACAAGTCAATTACAAGTGATGTCTATCCTTCGGGATTCGGGATAATTAATTTGCGGCCGCTGACAAGACTTTTTTCGATAAGTAAGACGAGGGAACAGTTAATTTGGTGATTAATACTTCACTTCTTTTTTATTTTTTGTCAGAAATCCAATAAACAGTAGTAACCCATGGCTTGCTTTTTTACTTATAAATAAATACCTTTTCTCTTGGCTACCTGCGAATATTTTTGAAAACATATAACCTTCAAATAGGAAAAACTTATACTACATACTAAACCAAAAAAAATTATGCGGATTTCGAGTAAACAATTTAAATGTCCCTTTTTAAATTATAAACATTTTTAATTAGCATCTATAAAATGACTAAATATATGTACTTAGAATGTTTTAGTCATTTTAAATAACATAATATAATTACACTTTTCAAAAAAAGAGGACATCTAAAAGAAATCATATTATACAAAGATAAAAATGATAAATTAATATCTGAATACTTTGGAAATCTTTTCTATGTACTTAATCGATCCGGGAAATGACTTCGAGAAATTTTCACCAGTTACCTCAACTAATGAGGCTGATGTCCGAAATAGCTCCCTAAACAAGAACAGAAAATCATTGGAAACGATTGCAATAAAAAAATAACGTACCTGAGTATACGCATTTAAGACAGAAAAAATAAAAATAAAATTGAGAAACAATTAATTTTGAGCTAATTTTATATCTTAATTATATCAAGTAGTTAATATTTATGTATTGATGCAGTGTATTTAATACATTTTATTACAAATAAAATTCAGTTTATCGGTATTTTTATTTTTAGTTTTAATCATTTTCTTACAGCTTTTTTATTTAATTAAAATACATCACACAGTAAAGTGGTAGCACAACGGTAGAGGATTGGATCTTACGGTTGTAGGTCACAGGTTCGATTATATACATCACACTTTGTATATAAATTGTTCAGTATTGCCACTGCGGCATAAACAAGTTTCTAGCGCTTGGGCAGGTCGATCATTGCGTTTATATGCAGTGGTCATATGAACAATGATTGCAGTGTGGTATTATGGTTAATACCACACTGCGATCGCCAACCTGACTGTCAAGTGTGGCGATTACGGCATATGCTCCATAGGTATCTTTGTAGTAGAAGTAGTGATAGTAGGCCTGTATTATAGTAGGTCTATTTTTTATCTATTGTTTAAAATCATTTTATTTATTCTTTTCATTTTACGTGTTTTTTTATTCATTGTGAACTCTATTAGCACAAATAAAGACCCGGGTAGTGTCTTATGTTATCTACTGATATAAAACATATAGCTTACGGATTCCGGATTCGCGAGCCTGAGACCGTCAAAGCTATTACAGTCCTATAAAAATTAACAGCGTCGAATTCAACCAACAACTATATAGACATAAAATAGTAACTTTATAATGTTAAATTTAAAAAAAACGTTTTTTTTTAATCATGCAAATAAAATTTATAAGTACTAATTTATATGATAAAAAAAATCAAATGTAAGATACTTTAAATAAGATCTAAATAATTGTATCAAAATATATCTCCATTGATTCCGATTCCCCAGCCACCGTGAAAGTTAACACAACAGGCCCGTGATAAACGATTGACTCAATGACTTGAAAAAGTAACGCCCCAGAACGGCGATCGCAGACTAACGATGTCTATTATCCACCGTCGAATATCTCTGAAAAGAACTTCATCGCTTTTCATTCGTTTGGGTATTTTTGAAATTTTAGTATCGACCGCAAAGTGAGTTTAGTGGGACTTCGGTATTCTATAGGTTTTACATCTAAAAGTTTTATCAAAGAGTTCATTATGAAATAAAAAGTTTAGTGTAGTGTAGAGTAAAATACTTTGTGTATAATAAAAATAAAGAAGAAAATTAGAATGTGCATCTGCCTTATCTACGCGCGCAAAGCACACAATAACAGATGGCCGCTGGGGCTATAAACTCTTATAGTGGAGATCACGAACCGACAGCCGCAGCATAGAATGTCCACCCAAGTGTAAGACAGAGCATCTTCTTAGACTCTGGATGTGAGCTTCCAATTGGCCCAAATAAATCTATACCGAGGCCTATGTTTCCATATTATTCCGTAATCTATTGTTAAACGAGTTTAATACACGTTGAGTTATACCTCAGACTAACCAACTATCTTTTAACAGCTGCCAGAAAATTAACAAAGAGAGCATAGGAATGCATATAGTGAAAGGTATGAAATAAGGCACAGGACTTATTATTTTTTGTTAATAAAAAACAGGCAGAAAAAGAACGTTATTTTTAATAATATATTTATGATAGTAAAAGAGTAAAGTATAACAAGTTATATATCCATATTCTTCTTCATTTCAGCTAATAGATACCCACTGGCAAGACAGGCCTCCTCTAAAGATTGCCACGACGACCGTCCTTGCGCTGCCCGCTTTCAGCGACTTTCAGCGACTAACTATTAGCAACTACGGTCCAACTAGTGAAACTAACGACATAACTATATAATGACATAAGATTTTGCTTGCTCATACTTAAATAAAACTATCTAATGTATGTTAATATTACATTTATATAAGGTTTTTTGCTTATTTATTTTTAATTTCTTTAATTATATTTATGCATTTCACCTACCTCAATTAAATGATTTCTACATCGTCAAAATAATAATAATAAAGCAATTGCTGGAATAAATAAATTAATTCTTGTAATCTTATGAGTAATTCTTCTCTTAAATTTTAACCTCAAATGGTAAAAATATTCAGTTCTATTTTTTAAAATAAAATCTTTCACAAACAAATTAAAAAGTAATTTTCAATCTTTCAATAGAATCCCGTTACTGTTAAAAGTCAAAAGAAAATGTAATAAATGAAGTTTATTGCGACTAAGTAATTTTAAAGTCATCGTAGTCTCTGAAAAATATTACACTGAATGGTTTAAAATTGGTTCACTCCGATACCCTTGAGACCAATTGTTGAAACCCAATTTCTCAACGGCGGAGTATGGATGGGGCACAAACGACGAGCCTCGTTAGTACAAAGACGCCGCTCATTGGATTAATTAGTTCTCCTTTCAAGAAACTCGCCGGCATACTTTCGAAGGCTGTGCATTCCTGCCGAATTTAAGAGAACCCCAATTGCTTAAGAATCTCCTTGTTGCCTTATATATTCTAAGTTAGCCGGGTAAGGAAGTCTTGGAGTTGTCTGTTGCCCCTTTAATCCTTTTACTATGTTAGACGGAAAGTATTCAGACCCGCAGAGCTCTTACTCTGTATAATATGAATAGTTAATTAGGAATAAATTACGTTCCGCAGCGAAACAATTTGCTTGTATTTACTTAAGATGTGTATAAAATAACAAATTAGCAATGTTTTTCCAAGGACAACTTGATTTTGCACAGAAATTTGTGAAGTTATCAAGAGATTCGTTCGTTAGATTGTACAATTGTTTTATAAATTTTTTCAGATTAAATTTTGTGATAGTCCAATATAGACTGCGTCATTTTTTATTACCATGAGATTTTAAGTGCCTATTGTAATGGGAGAAAGTTCATACAAAACAAAAGTATTTCATGTAAGTACTAAGATATTATCAATTATTATATGTTTTTTTTTCCTTTGCTAACGTAATAATATAACTTTAATTGTACATTGATTATGTATTTCGAACATTCCAAAAAAATGTTCTATTATTATATTTGCATTATATTTCTGGTAGATAGACGCAAGCGAAAGTTCGGCAAATATTTTTTTATTTATTATATTATAAATCATTCATATTCGAGAACATAGCGGAACCAACTTTCCCTTAATTTGGTTGTTCTAAGTTATTACCAAATTAAAATTAACCGTTAAAGACATTTTACTTTGATTTATTAACATTGCATATGATTTTTCACTTGCGCCTGACAAACGATTTTTTTGTAATTGCTTTTTGATGTGTAATAAGCAAAAGGTCTTTAATTTCTTTAATACCATGGAGAGCCGTCGATCCATTGACAGGTGTCCCGCTCATTTCATAAAGTCCTATATTAGCAGATCTAATGGGGACTTAAATGTCTATAATTATTGTATATGTCATCATACACTATGCAATTAAGATACCTATAAACTTGTTTGAAAGCGACATTGTTGAAATTAAATCGCTATATTTTAAGATAATTTAAGCTGGTTGCTTAAGATTCTTAAATCGAATTTCGTCACCAAAATTTTATTGTAATAGCTATAATATTTATCAAACAACTCTTAAGAATTTAATGTTAGTTTTACTATCAATTCTATTAGTTAATTAATACATATAATAAATAAGTTATAACTAAATAATTCTTAAAATATACAGGAGTTTTTTGTTGATCGAAATGTGAGGAGCTTGATACGTTGACTCATTTACATGGTTGTGATAATAAAATAAGTAAGAAACATTGTTATATTTCGTATAGATCGGCATTCAGAGCCCGTGGAAGTTTACTCATGGCCTGACTACACTGACGTTTTTATATATTTAAAAATAATTGACAACATAAAAGTGCGTGTAAATGCCAACTTAAACAAAGGCATTTTGAATTTGAATTTTGCATTCAAAATTACATTTAATTAGAATTTTAAATATCAGAATTTTAAATGCTACGCCGTTATGTCAATGCTTATTAGTTTTATAATTTTAACAAAAAATCACTGCTGCCGCAACTAAAATGATAATTTGTTTCAGTTTTTTTTTGATGCCACGTGTGGCGACAACGCAACGTATGAAACATTCGCATACATTGAAGCGTGTGTCGGCGCGTTTGTGTTCTTATACAAAGATTAATGAAGGACAAAAATGAGAATGACAAGAAATTATTGAGAAATTCCAAATCGATTTACTTCGAGGGTGTTAACGAAATATACTTTAATACATTTCAAAACAATAAAGGAAAAGCTGCGTAAATTTCGAATTTTGTTGCGTTATAAGTACAGATGGATAGATGTCAGAATAAACGCTTTAGGTCATAGATGTTCGAAAACCAATCGACTTCGACAGAATCGAAGTTGGCTCATGGAATACTGGTGTTGCTAACTTCCTATTATTCTAGATAGAAGCGATCTTCGCCTAGTCAGGCAATAGCAACCGATTATGCAGCGGTTCGGCCCTCTAGTGCACCATTGGTTCGAAATGCTGCATGGTTATTATCGACAAGTGATTAGCTCGAGCTGAAGTCCTCTCGGAATGGCTGTTAAGTTTAGGCAGTTCATGCAGCAAAAAACCAGTAAAACTGTGTATAGCGGCTCGATATGTGTCTTTCCAGGAAGCACTAGAGCTGCACTACCTTGAAAAAGGTTTAGGCTGAGTTCTTCGCTCTGCCCTCTGGAATACGCGGAATCTTCAACCCTTATTTCTCTAGGTTATTTTAATGGAAACTCCTCTATCATCATCATAATTTTTTTAGTGGATATTAAAAATGTAAACACAGATATTATAGTGACATTTTAAAATTAGAGCATACGTTATTGACAAAACATTATCGAAATTGAATCCTCCAGCAAATAATAAAATGAAAAAAGTGCAAAGAAAAAAATTTAACAATATGTAAATCGTTTCAACCGAATGAAACCTTAAAAACTTGTATGTTTCTAAAATACAAAAGTTAACATGATTAAATAAGAATTTCTATTTGTCGAAAGATTATATAATCTCTGAGCTACAAAAAAGTGGCTGACACATGCACATCAGTCATTAGTGTGACACGGTCCCTCGCGATCGTAAAAACAGTAGCCTCCAGCTGTTATCGTCAGAAAAACTGCGGAACCCGGTCGACTCGAACTGATTTGTGATTAACAAAAGACCGTTGATTCCATTGACAGTATTAAACGACTTTTTATATTACACTTTAAGCCTTTCGAGTATAAGTTTAATTATGTTACTGAAATATTTTTCTGTAACAAATATCTAACAATAAATATCTTAGCTTAATAAAACATAGAAATAAAGTTAGAAGGCCTTAAAACATTTTTAACATTACAAGTTATTTGTGGGTGTAAGAGGCAGGATTTTAATAATATTAATTATTTTAAACTCTATCCTATATAATTTTAAAATACTTTATATAAAAGAAAAACTTGTGATCGATGACCATCGATGTGGTTAATATTTCAGCCCATAGACACCTACTCCAAGCCATAAGCCAAGCAAGACATCTATGGGGGATAGATATAACATAATCGCCTCGCTTGGCAAGGTGTTGCTGCCCACCCTCTCAAAACTTGTTTGTGAGCAGTGGTTATCCTAATTATATATAATGCATGAAGTATTAATTATATATAAGACTATTCCGTTAATAATAAATCCGTGACCTATGGTCACAAGTCTCAACCCTCTATCGCTGGACTACCACTGTTCGATCGACGATCGATCGATGTTAGAGATTAGTTAGAGAGAGATCGATAGATATATAAAAACTTAGTTTAATTTATGATACATATTTTTTAAAACAACTTTGTAAATTTTATTTTTTAAATTTTGAAAAAAAGGGTTAAACTACGTAAAGTATCCTTGATTTATACATACGTCCACAATTAAACACTTGCCTCAGTAGCTATTGATACCGCGACGGAACATAATTATCTTACATTTGGACAAAAATACTATGAATACGAATGTTGAGTATTTTAGTTCACAAATTGTCACCATATGGCCGGCGAAGACCAAACAAAGTCCCATTATAATTTAAAGAACAGTTGGTAGACAGGCGACATTATCACTTTAATAGCTTTTTCAAGATTGTTGTTTAATAATTAAGTATTTTTATAGCTTCGATAATAAGATCATTAACGACATTTTTATAATTTGCTTTGTTACTACATTTTCTTAATTGAAGCTATTCATATTAAATTACTAAAATTAAATGTTTTTTTTTTTAATTCACAAATTAGATTAACATCTTAAGACCGGGCTTAAGTATTATGTTAACACACTGATACTTTAACAGATTTATGTTTTCATTACAAACCTGAGTGGTTAAATTTATTTACAAAAATATCAAGATCATTTTAGCTTGCATCATATAATTATAGTATATTTCAAAAAAAGAGATACGTATTATAAATTATAAAATTTTCCAACAAATTCGAGTGATCCGAGAAGACCAAAAGATGAAGTGCACGTGGAACATAGTAATAGGTTGTCAAATATCTCCCTTCCGCCTTTTTGTCTTTTGAATTTCGCGGCTATGTACAAAGCGCTACAGAGCTCGTATCTGGCAATACTATACATAATTTGAAAGGTCTTGACATAACCTACAAAACGACGCTATGCATGATTAGTTTGGATATTGCGTTCAATAGTTATAGACGTGTAAACATGGAGTTCACTAACGCCGAAATTCGCGCTATTTTAAAGTTTTCCTTCGTTAAAGGCAAATCCGCTAGAGAAACGTTCCGTGAGATTAATGGTGTTTTGGGGGATGGTACTCTATCACTTCGAACCGCGGAGGAATGGTTTCGACGATTCAGAGCCGGCGAAAACAACACCATGGATAAGCCAGCCGGCGGAAGACCTGTGACGACAAATACCGATCAAATCATGGACTACATCGAGTTAGACCGGCATGTGACATCTCGTGACATCGCCCAGGAGATGGGAGTTAGTCACCAAACCATTTTAAACCATTTGCAGAAGGCTGGATACAAAAAAAGCTTGATGTTTGGGTGCCGCATGATTTGACGCAAAAAAACCTTCTGGACCGAATCAACGCCTGCGATATACTGCTGAAACGGAATGAACTCGACCCATTCTTGAAGCGGATGGTGACTGGCGACGAAAAATGGATCACATACGACAATATCAAGCGAAAACGGTCGTGGTCGAAGGCCGGTGAATCGTCCCAAACAGTGGCCAAGCCGGGATTGACGGCCAAGAAGGTTTTGCTGTGTGTTTGGTGGGATTGGAAGGGAATCATCTACTATGAGCTGCTCCCATATGGCCAGACGCTTAATTCTACCATCTACTGCGAACAACTGGACCGCTTGAAGCAGGCGATCGACCAGAAGCGTTCAGAATTGGCCAACAGGAAGGGTGTAGTGTTCCACCAGGACAACGCCAGACCACACACTTCGTTGATGACTCGTCAGAAGCTACGGGAGCTCGTATGGGAGGTTTTATCACATCCACCATATAGCCCGGACATAGCGCCAAGTGATTACCACCTGTTCCTGTCCATGGCGAACGCCCTTGGTGGTGTAAAGTTGAACTCAAAAGAGGTTTGTGAAAAGTGGCTGTCCGAGTTCTTCGCAAATAAGGAGGGGGGCTTCTACGAGAGAGGTATTATGAAGTTGCCGTCTAGATGGAAACAGATTATCGAACAAAACGGCGCATATTTGAACTAAATCCGATCACTGTAACACTTTTTATAAAGCATTGAATAAAGAGCAAAAAAGCGGAAGGGAGATATTTGACAACCTATTATTTAACTACAATCCCGAATCTTAGCTGAAGGAGGTTTACCTTTAAGGTATATATTACTGATTTTTTCTGCTTTATTTCTGAGAAAGTAATTTTTAATTAAACACCTACGGCCGTACAAAATTTTTGTATTTAGCAATCATACTATCAGTAGATAGACGTTCACTGCGTCATCTATGCACCAACAGGCTTCGCCCAAAGATCGCCACGAATAAAAAACGAAAACGCCACGAAATAAGTCTTTCGCTGCCTGCATCCAGCGACTTCGCGCGACCTTATCGACATTTGCACGAACGATTCACCCCGCCCACTGCCACTTCAGACGGACAATTCTTAACATTAGTTATCGTAAAATTACTCATCTAACATAAGTACTTTTTATATGTAGAGTATTTTGGTTTTTCAAGCAATAGCTTCAATTAAAGCAAACAGGTAATTAATTTACCTGAAATATTAATTATAATTACAAAATTTTGCCTAAAAATTCCAAGAATATAAGCAAAATAAAACAAATAAAATTTTGTAACTGTCTGTAGATCGCAAAAAATATCATAAATTTTTGGATATAAATATTTGCAGAATTAAATCGAAAGAGTTGATTGAAGGATATCGCCTGGGGCGATCCTCTTCTTTCTCTTCAACCAAGAAATTCCGATTCCGCTAATCGGAATATTATGTTCCAATTCCGCGTCGAGACAAGAAGAAAATATCTTAAGAAAAACTTATTTAATATCGTACTTTTAGTAGAATTTCTCGGATCTCGTTCCACTTCACGTCTGGAGATGTTTCTTAAAAACAAAATTTAATCGACGTCATAATAATTTGTCTTTATTTAACAGAAATGAAGATTTAAAAACAAATACGCTTATCGCGCGATAAATTTCTTTTTTTTAGTATTCATTTCTTATTTTTTACTATAATATTTTACATTACTATTATCTTATTGTGTATACTTCGAATACACAATACTGTCTAGCCATAAATACTGTTTAATTTAAAAATAAATAAAATGTTACTTTTGAATTTAGAATCGATCATTTTTATATAATTATACATTGTTTTTTCTTATTTTTCGCGCCAATATATTATAAAATATTTTTCAATATTAAAATGGTGTGGGCTAATAAAGAGAACCGAATCTCAGTGATTGCATTACATAAAATTGGTATGGTGCCATAAAAAATTCTCCATATGCTTGTTATTTGTAAAATGTTTGATGACCGATTGAAGTCGTAGACATACTATGAAGTAGTGCCTAGGCCATAGTTTTGTGAAAAATGTATCAAAACATCGGCACAAGTGTATTAAGATACCATTCTTGGTAAGATAGTAAATCCCCTTAACAATACCATCATCAATTACCAATAATGATCTTTTCAGAAAGACTCGGCGCGAAGTTAGGTCACGGAGCCCGATCCACCCAAAATTGGTTAGAAATGAACATTCCGGATTTCATTAGAGCTGAAGACAGACCGTCCACTAGTCCTGTTCTTGATCCACTGGACTGTGATTTATTGCCAGTTCTAGAGAGTAAGGCTTGCTTTAAACGCTATGATAATTTGGAGTTTCTAAAACGATTCACAGCATTGGCAGCGGAGAATTTTTCCATAGAGTGCCTGCTGCTATTGAATATTGCCTCAACGTTTAATGAACTGTGTTACAGCCAATGGTTATAACTTCGAATAAGCTTTACATATTTTTCATAGTTTTATATTAATTTATTAAACCAACATACTATTATTTTTATGGCAAGAATAAGAAAACAAATGAAAAGAATAAAAACTTTTATTTTATTTTATATTACACTAAAATTTTATTATAATTCTCTTACTCCTAAGGTACTAAAAAATACGGGATAATACGAGTATTTTGAATTACTGTGCTGGAAAGCGTGTACTAATACTACGACATTTTAAATAAACAACGACAACATTTTAAAATATTTGTTTTCATTTATATTTGACATTTCGAAGATATTTTTGTTATGAACACAGAAGGAATGCGTATTGTGTTTAGATAGGCTCCAGTTACGCAAGCCTTGAAAGCACGAACCTAATTACGTCTGTAATAAATTTCTACTAGCGTTAAACTTTGAGAATAATTTACGATCTTGTAAACGTTTAATTTCGCCGCGGATTCTAAATTTTGTACGCGCAGGAAGCTCTCGCGTTTGAAAATCTAAATTAGCACTTTGATATCGAGATTAACGTGTATATTAATATCGATTATTGATAACTTATTGCGTAGAAATTTCAGCAATTTGATATCATAAAATTTATTACAATTAAACGATGTAAGACGCAATATCAATTCTTTTTGCGTAGTTACTGCCTTTATTACAAAGAATTACGCAATTTAATTTTACCTCTTTCGTATTAAAATAGCATCCAATGTTTTTACAAATTGATTGTTATAGGTGTAAAAACTATAAAGGAGTGAATGTATATCTGAGAATGTATTGCCAATAAAAAAACTTTAAATTTTTAATTCCTATTTTTAATCACACTGTATGCAGTGATTACTCTGTAATATGTTACTTTAATTTATTTTTTCTTTTAGAATCGAGAGGCCGATAACTTCTGCAGCAGGGAATATGAATAGTGAACAATAATTAACTTTAAAGTGTGGTAATCCGAATTTTAACGATACATTTTCTTACTTTTACTTACACTATTATTACTTTAATTATTACTTCTAAAGCCCTTCTTTTTGGATAGGGTGTAGCATGCGTTAATAAATTGCAAATGATCTATATTCACCTGTTAACGCGTTTACACATATAAAAAGTAAACTTTTTATTAACAGCAAACATTTTTTTTAACCTACAAATGCTGTTTAAGCTGGCATTTATAGCTTAAAGGCTTTTAATCTTAAATCTTAGAACTAATTTATCGTTTAAATTGTAGGGCTCTTTTAAAAGCTTCACCTTGAGCAGTTATATTATTTATTTCTGCGCAATATGAATGAATCATTTTTTATATTATTTTATTCGATATTTCAACTGTGGGTGATATTTTTATCCTAATATTTATTGTTTGTATACTTAATGATTTCTTTAACAACTGGGAAAAATATGCTTCCTTATTCTGAACTACGTAAAAGGTGCCATTAATATTAGCAGCTCGGAACAAGACAATGGTGAGACCATCTTGCTGGGCGAACCCCAGCGGCGGCCGTGATGTACTCTCAACATAACGTGAGTGCAAAGTTAGATGAAACTCGTATAATCAGCTGTACGCATAATTAAGTAACTCCCGTGTTTCTGTAACCGCGTGCTTGGAAGTTCATGTAATGGCCTTAATAGACGCTTTGTTATCTCTAAGATTACATTTTCGTAGCTCAATTTACTTTATTATGATATTACTTTAAAATATTTCCATTGTACTTTCTCAAATTTATAACGACTATATTTATATGCGACGAAATTTCGCACACATAAACATGATCATATCGCGCTCTTTATTGTTATGATATATAATACCCAATACTAAATAACATTGCCTCTTATTTAGACAGTAATCATAAAAACAATAATTTTCTCTGGCATTTTATTAGTCACACAAACATGGTGTATATCTAAATGAGCGCTATCAAAGTCATAACTCGTGGCACCCAAGAATAAATTTGAACAAATTCAAATTCAAACGCGAACCAACACAATTTCAAAGTTTCAACTTGATCCAACTTCACCACAGGATACAGGCAACTTCCACAAAACACGTCTCTAATATTAAATACAAGTTAAATAAAGACAGTTCTCAAGTATTGTTGGCTCACGTGGATCTTATTTGAGAAACAAGTATAATTTCAACAAGCTGTAAGAGAATTTCTTTGGAAATTAATTTAATAAATTAGTTCAGAAACAACAGTATAAAAGTTTTGCTTTTACAACTGACGCAAAAAGAATTTCAGACATTCATTATCATAACTTTTCTATCTTAAACGCATTTTATTCGTTTTGTTTCATCGAAGATAAGTGAAGTAGACTGGAAGATGAATAGAACATAAATATTGAACTTGTATCTTTTTTTAAATATTGTAAAAGTAAATAATAAAAAAAAAGTAATTAACGCAATTTTTCCTTATTTTTATTAAATATCTTTAAAAGAGTAATTGAAAAAAGAACAATTACGCTAATTCTTTTATTTAAATTCCAATAAGTATCTAAAAATCTGAAAAAAATATTCATAGGTTGTTATTTAGAATTAGATATTTAGATTATAGTTTAGGTATTTCCTTTAATACATTGTAAGTTTTACAAAAAAACTTCCAAAGAGTGTATTCTTTAATGTTTTTATTATCTGTTTATCGTGTTTCGCGATAGCATAACTATAGATTACTCTTAAATAATTTAGCCTTACTAATAGGACAGAACAGATAGCCTCTGGGGTTTTAAAGTTCTGGAGCAGAGACCACGGATCTGTAAGCGCAGCGCGTAACACTTGTAAAAGTCGAAGGAAGACGCAGGATGCATGCCCCTTCCAATGGGCCCTATTGGAAATTTTTGCGAAAGGCCCATGTTCAGCAATAGTTTATGACTATAACTTTTAGAATGAACATACGTGACCCATGTACATAATACATAACATCAAATCAAACAGCACAAATGGAATTATATTAACCACACATATGGTAAGGCTCCTGAACATATATCTAAGCTTTGGAAACGCACAAGAGAAACGTAAACGTGACTGTCCCTAACAAACCTGAAGACGAAAGTTACTGGAAGAAGTGAGACGCATTGACAAGTCACGGATCTAGAAGAATCGTGTAGCCCATACTGATAAATAACGTTAATTTCACGGTAGGTTTTTATTAGTGATTTTTCAAGGCATCATCATTTATTTTTACTGATTTCGCTAAACTTTTTCGTTGTAATGCTTGACTGACTGAATGCAGCCGTATTCCCTAGTATCCCACTACTAAGTATTGTTAATTTTTTACCTGGTTTCTTATTTTTGGTTGCTCTAATTATATACTAGGTGAAATTGGTGTATATTTTTAATAAAAAAATAAACTAATTAAGCGGTTTTTCAAAAATTTTCCCGAAGATATACTTAAAAGTTTACAAAATTTTCACGGCTATAGGTTGTATGGTTTTATGAATATATCGTGTCTGTTTGACATATATGAATCTCATTAATTTTTATAGTATATATTGGTTAAGCAATTTATTCTGAGTTAATATGAAAGTTTAATATTACAGTAAGTTGTTGCTACTTTAACCAAACCTAATAAAATAAAACAAAACAATATCTATCTCATCACCATAGTGCCTAATAAATTCACTACACCGTCTTTTAAACTGAAACACCGATAATATTTACAAAATATTTTTTGTCAGAAAAACATCGCGGCTATAATAAAAAAAAAAGTATTGCTTGTTTTATTATTTAAAAAACAAATATCACGAAACGTGTGTGTGTGACGTGCCATCAATAAATCGAATACTATGACTTATAAAAACATTTGCTAAAGTTTATAACGGTGAATCTGTGTTATATCTAATATGTGTTTACATTAATTTTCAACTCTCTCTATCCTTTTATGACGGCCCGCTTTATTTATCTTATATATCCATGTCCATCCAATGGCTGTCGGAAAGATATCACCGTTTTCAATAAGATTGCTTCTTTACTTCATAATTTGCCTATTTTATCTCCCTTCTTTTTGTTTTTTTTTTCGTTGATTTACAATAAACAGTAAATAATATGTATAGGTGTCGAAGAATGCAACCATTAATTTTGCTTTAAGATTGTCGTACTCGACAACTTACTACTGTAAGAATTTTTTATTGAACTGGAATTTGTTCCCCGTTCTTAAACAAGAGCTACTTTAACATATTTGTGCTACATCAATATACATATAACACATAAATATGGCTTTGTAGCGAAATGCTAAATGACATGTAATAAAAACAGGCATAGAAATATTTGATAAATTTTACACATTGCCAACGCGAGAAAGGATCACTGACTATTTGTCAATGTCTACTTTCTCGTATTTAATCTCCTCGGGCGTAATAAATGTGCTAGAAATTATCATTTAACGCTGGTCAGGTAATAGCTGGACTAAACTCCATATTAAAGCTTTTAACTTATTAAAACGTTTTGAAAATTGAAAAACTTATGTCGTTAAAAAGTCATTGCCACGTAAATGAAATAATTTATTTATCTATATACATAATGAGTTATACATATATAGAGTATATATAATTTGATAATAATTATGATGATAATAAGAAATTCTTCACTTAACTGTAATCTTATAGTAGATAATAAAAATATATTTAATTATTAAAGTGTAATAAATATATTATTATTAACATGCAACAATTGCAATAATTACTGTAAAAATACATAAAATTTATATGTCATTACAACCTACAGACCCTAACTGCAAAGCAAAGGCCTCACCTAAAAAATATCACAGAGAGATATTAAATATTTTCATTTAATTTAAATCAAGTCGTTAAAACTGCGTATATATATATTTTAATTCAACACGGCAATACAGTACTTGTACACACAGTACAGTATGTGGCAAAAGTTGGTTGGTTAAGAGTGGACAAACTGCGGCACGCGAGCCACCTCTTGTAATATTTTTGGAGGAGTATTTGTATCTTTCATTAAATATTTACAGTTCCCTCTTCGTATGAGTGTTACTAATATTTAAAAAAAATATTATCGTGAAATTCAAACACTAGTATTACCTAACCAGCGTTTAAAAGAATCACTGGGAAGAGCTGTCACCAATTGTTAATTGAAGTTAAAAAAAAATATTTTAATTGTTTAAATTTAAATTCAATGCGCATTTCTTCACTCAATCTAAAAGTTTGTAACATCTTTATTCAAGTAGGAATTTACACGCGCTTTTGAGTCGTCGATTATTTTAACATTATAAATAGTAAGCTACCACCGGCACGTTGATTCGTTCAGAAGAGACGGCCAGAAACTCAACAGTTACTCGTTTTTAAATAAAATTTAACAAATATTCACGTATACATTATAATATTAAACATGTAAATGAATCCACAAACCAAATACCACACGTTTCGATCAACTAAAAACTTTTGAATGGTATAATAAGATTTTTGTAATAATTTACTTTTATTTTATATTTAAAAATATGAAAAGAAAGTTCTTTTATATCCCTTGGAACTTTATTATATACAATACTCAACCTTTTTGGATAATACTTATAAATACTTAATTAATTAGGGCTCGCGAAAAATTACAAATACTGAAAATTGGCTCATGAAATTAAGGAGATTACCCTCCCCTGGCATGTAACCTTTTCTAGAGCTTGATCAGTATCTCATGTAATGTCATTTACTATTCCAAATATTGCTGTTGCCCATTTAAAGTGCCTTTTCACACATTTCTTGAATTTTATGATAGCCCTGACTACTGAATTTTGATTAATAATGTACATTTTATGCTTGTAACATATACATCGTAAACACAATTACTTTTAATTAAACGGCCATTTATAAAAAATGTATTGTAATATATTATTAAATATATCTACATCATCTACAGTCAGTGGCCACTTCCAAACGATTCTATTAGTAATCTATGGGAAAGATGATGAGGTTTCAAGACCAAAGATGAACTTAGTTCAAATGAAGTTATAAGGAAATTTATGTGCTACCTACCAAACAATTCTACTTTGTGGATTGGTTTAGTCAAACTTTTTAATTGTTGCAATGATAAATATTGAAACAGGCAGGTCCTTTTATAATTGCTATTATTACGAACTATGACGACAAGTAATCAATACAAATGTTAAGTTATTTATAATTTTAAATTTATATGTTTAATATTTATAAATTATTTTAATGATTCACCGTATCACCATTATGTAAAATTTTATTCTGTACCTTCATTAGAATGGATAAAATATGAAATAGCTTATTTTGTTGAAAACACACTGAGGTTAACTCGACGAAGCGCTACAAAGGGAAACTTTCGGCGAGTCCAACGAGCGGCAGTTTTAAAATCCAAATCGGCAAAGTTGTCTCTGATTAGTCCGGGTCTTGTTTTGTCTCAGATCAAACAGTCCGCCAGTAATGCCGGCCGCCTATACAAACAAGCTACCTAATGTGTTTACTCCTAATTCCAAACAAAAGTTGCGAGAAAGGCCCTCTGTACGCATTTGTCTATAAGTACTTATTCTGTTATTATACTTTTATGTATTCGAAATATTTGTAGAACAAAATCTTTATCATACAGATACATTTGTATACTACGATAATATATTATTAAGTTTCAAGGTGGTTAGAAAATCAACAAAGCGAATATGTATAATTTAAAAACTTTCTTTACCATGCCACTTTATGGCTGGCATGAAGAAAATATAGGGTTGTTTAGCGATTAAAAAAACAAGATTATAAAAAAATTCTCGAAAGTTGTGGAATTTGGAGTAAGGCTATAAAACGTCTGGATCACGCCGTCCCCCCAAGCCGCCCTAAGAGTAAAGTTTGATCAAGTGGGAAACGTTCAAAAGTTTATACTTCCCGCAAGGAAGCGGGATAAATATTCATGAGTCTTAACTCGTCGAAAACTTATTTCTATGTCAGTATACGTCCGTCTGTACATTTGTAATGAAACTCTTTATAACTGGTTAACGAATGTCATTTTCTACTTCATTGTTCATACAAAAAATCTTATTACCTAGGCTGTACACATAAAAGAAATACTGATTATAATGCTGTCTTCCTCAGCGTAAAAACTTTCAAAGGTATTGTTTCTATTTTTACAGTTTGTCTAAAAAGTAGTAAATAAGAATATCAAACAAGATTGTACAATTTATTCGAAAAGCTCTAAAGGAAAGTAAAATACTCTAATATGTTTCATCTTTTGTCAAATAAAGACTAATCAGACATCAGCAAATTTTCGCTAATATTTGACTATTTGTAAGAACTATTCCCGCTTACATTAACTTTAAAACGAAAAGAAAACTTATTAGCCTGTATGTAAGAATATTGCCCATATACACACTACAGACCTTACAAATTTATTAAATTTATCGCCTGGTCAAACAATTAGTATTCAGATTAAATATACATTTTTTAATGTCAATACAAATAAAATATTTTAACCTTCTACAAATATATCGACTGTGAATGTAAACCTCAGGTTATCGGATATTTGTTTTAAAACGTTGCACATAATAAGATAAAGTTAATATTTTTAAGGTTGTTACATATTACCATCGAAAGTAATTGACATAGCCTAGCGGATTTGTTAGTTAAAGTTGCAATAGATAAACCATATGCGCACAGAACAGATAGCCACTGGGGTCTCAAGATTTTGGAGTAGCAACTACAGACCGACAAGCAGGAAGACGACCTGAGATGTTCTTATTGAAAATTTGCTTGCTGGACTTGTATCTAACGTTGGATGTCCTATAGCTGTAATGATGATGATTACAGATTTCTAATCAAAATATAATTTATACAACGTATTTTAAATTATGGGCACCATACCTAAAATTATGGAATGACTAACTAACGTAATAATGATTCAGTTTTAGGTTAACATAGCTCATGTGTTATATAAAAATATATACGAAAACGAATCCTGTATAGATTTTTTATTATAATTGAAATCAAGCCAATTCTCAAATAACCATCTTGTCTCATATCATTGTAGCATGTGAAAAATTCTCTGAACTATTACTAGTACTACATATGAAATACCTAATTCAAAAAACCTCAAATATCAAAGTCCTTCTATAATTAGATAAAATATATATTGTAATACTTTCAAGACTTTTCTGACTTTTAATTAACACAAGGCCTTTTTCTGGCTCTTGCCTATTTTGTCGGCAAATATCGTCTCCCAAGGCAATATTCCTATAATACCAAGCTTTTTTATTTATAATTCAAGGGACGTTACCCTCCGCTATATCTTTACCCAGGGTTCTCGTATTACGAAAAAATGTCAAGGTATTTTAATGTAATGCAAAAATATGGTACAATAATAGTCTTTATTTTATTCAACACTAATGTCATTTATTTATAGTGGTATAAATTTAAAAAAATATTTTTAATGTTAAAAAAACAAATGTTATTGAAATATTCCTTAAATACCATTAACAATAAACAATTATTTTTTTACTAATTATTAAAATAATTACTATAAAATAAAATATTAGTTGGAAGTCGTAATGGGTAACACGCAGAACAGATGACCGCTGGGATATTAAGTTTCTGGAGCAGAGACTACGGAACAATGACGGATTTAGGCCGATCTCTACCATTTCTGTTAGTAATCTACGAGAGAGGTTTATGTCCAGCTTTGGACATCCTATGACTGAAATAGTGATGTTGATAATAATAAATCAAGCATAACAAAATCAGCTGCAGAAAAGTGATATATTAGATTAATGTTTATTAATGTCCGAAGTAAAAACTTTCACATGATCTGAAGAATCAGAAATAATAATGTTTTTGATTAAGACCTAATTGTATTTTAACCGCTAACAATGTGGTCGTTGCTAATAGTATCAAATGGAAATTTATTTGAACGACACATACATATATTCGCGTTAAGGTATCATAATAGAAATTAAATTTCAGGCAGTATCCCAAACTAAAATTGAGTCTCATACAAAGTTTATGGTCCGATAAAGCTGGATGCGCGCCAACCCTATTAACATGGAGGTTATGTAGCTAGCGTTTGTTTTGCGTCGACGCTCATCTTTTTTTATGCGTGTTTACCAAGTTCTGACCCAAAAAATATTTTTATTCTATAAAAAAGCGACTGATTTCAAAATCTACTAGCATTAGCACAATAAATTCAAATATCCAATAAATACAACCGTATTTTAATTAATACATTTCATTAAAATATATGGTTTCGGTAGCACTAGATATGGTGACCTGAAATAAAAACAAATTAATGCCTATATACACTTATATCGTACAAATCATGGAAAGAGAGTGATGCATAGCAATACCAACATTGTTTCCTCTCTGCGATTTTATCTCCTCTAAAGAAATAGAGGCAAACTCCATCACCTTTGCTACGTCGCCTCTTACATGGCTTATCATTTTATGTAGGCCTCTAAGCTTCACCGTGGCTTCATCAAGCCACGGCTACTGAACATATTTAACGCCCTCCTCCCGCCAGGACTAGGCGGAAACTAGATTAAGGGATCCTTTCATACGATAGTTCCTATAATTTCACCTTAGTTGACAAGTTAAAAAAATGTAAATGAAACCTCACCATGTCGATTTGGATTTAGAATGCGTTTTCTTTTAATTTAGAAGTAAAAAATATAAATAAACTAAAACTAAAATTTACACTTAACTTTGTGGTCTATACAAACTCTTAATTATTTTTGCGAAGATGCAAAAATTCGGTAATGTTTTTTTTTTAAATATAAAACACTCAAATTGTTTTAAAAATAATATTTAATGAACATCACGTGTAACAAAACTTTGTATAGTGATAAAACTTCTTTCCGCGAGATATTCCCTCTTTCACAACTTTTTAATGTTGTGCAAACGTGAAGGATCTTAAATGGGGCTCTTGAGCTTTTTAGTGCCTTAATAGAGTGGTCATGAACGTCATACGATAAAAATTTTGTTCAAAGTTTTAAAATTCTTACAACTAGAAACTTTAACTTGAGAAAAAACCTTCATCAATTTATAGAATCGCTTAGACGCTTAACTTATCATTAAAAATATGTCTTTATATACCTTACATATATTAAAAACTATCTAAACTCCTTTATTGTTTTGGGATTATTTAATTAAAAGTTTCCTATTTAAATTAACCACTCTTTTTATACGTATTTAAAATATATTGGTACGTACATTGAATTTAAAAAATCATGTTAAATAAATAGAAAACAATTGTTGAAACTGCATAGCGTACACTTTGTCCATCCATATGTTTGGTTTCAATTCGGAAAAACAAACAGAAAAAAGGAGAAAAAAAATTACATTCGTACATGAACTAAGAAAATTTTAGGTGTGAATTATTATTAATGATATTACTAAATTGTTAAAACTTCTATTGTTATATGAACCATATTAAAATCGGAATTAAATACGTAAAGAAATTATCAATATTTTAAATAAATTTTCATAAACTTACTCCAACTATTTTTCTTTAACGGCTTTGTTTGCTTTTTAATTTATATAAAAACGTACGCGTCTGTACATTCCGGAGCGAAGATTAAATGTTAGCATCCTTCAAAAATGTTTTGACAGAATCTTATGATTCTACGGACTCTCAATTGTGGCTTGATATTTATACGCAGTTCCATAAATCTTTTTTAAAGTAGCCACGATATAAAATGTACTTAATACTAAGAAATCAATACAAATATATTTTGACAAAGCTTAAACAAACAAAATAGAAATAATATTACTACACAAAACTATTTGCTTCAACTGAGGAATTTAAAAATTGAAAAAGTAAAGAAACGTGGAGTAATTGCCTTTATGACTCCGCGTCGTCTCCCTAGAATGCCGTAATGAGCACTCCAGAAAGCTCTTTTTAAAATCCCGGTTTCCTTCGCTTCCTTGTTCTATAGTTTCTTAAAATAACGCCTTTAATATCTTTTTATGGAATCACTTTTAAGAAAATTGAAAATTTTATCGTGCCTCTTGATTTTTTGTTTTAATTGCCATCCATAACTTTTAAATACGAATAAATGTTTCTCTTAACTACTTATTTGATAAAATCTGACATAAATGGGTAGATTGAGATAATACCGGTTATGTTATACGACGTGTGTAAAGAAAACTAAGGGCTCAGTAAATGCCGAGACATTGCAAGGAATAAATAATTATCAATAAAGAATCTCGTTGAGTCGTAAAACTTTCTTCAATTGTGCACTGTATTCTGTATGTAATAAAAATACGTATTCTATTAATGTTAAAGGTTATTACTTACATTAACTGTTAAAAAGTATTTTTATACGCTGTATATATCTGCATGATTTTTGATAAATTATTATGACTTACAATAATAATTTTGGTAATTAAAAATCTCCTATGCATGCATTCGAATTAAAGCGTAACAATGTCCTTAGAAATCAACTACATGTATATAAGTGTAATAATATAAGTACATAATATAAGTATATATATATATATATATATATATACACTTCTTGTAAGCTTCGTATTTATACCCACCGCCAAGCAACTAATATTTGTCCACCCTTAATTTTGACTTTTAACAATCAAGTGTTTACAGAATTGGTACTAACAATCTATTTACGACAATTACGTGATTTTACAAAACGGTGATGTCGACATATTAAGGAGTATAATAAGTTATTCGATTCACTTAAAAATACTGTTTTCTTCTAAGTAAGGTTTTTATTTTCCTTAAATGAATAATGACAGTTTTTCGCCTCAATACAATTTTACTTTCAGCTGCAGTATAAAAGAAATACGTTGTTTTTAAAGTCACCTGGCGTAAACTGGCTCCCTTAAACTAAACAGACAGTAAAGTTTTACCGTTTGAGCAGCTAAAGCGGGAAAGTTTAAAATTTGCGGGTAGCATGATGGCTCTACTCTATATAATGCGACTTTACCTTCGCGTTATCTAAAATAGAAGCTCTTTGTACTTTATGTGTGTAATAGCACCCATAGACTACAAACTAGTAGTATTTTTGCATGCTATTAATGCACGTACGCCCCAAGTATTACGAACTGTTTTCGTATGCACTTTATGCTGTTAAATAATTGTGTAGGTGATTTTGGTATAAAATGCAAGTTTTCTTTTAAAACTTCTCTATATAGCGCAAGTTTAATCGCAAAACAGAGAAAGTTGTGGGAGTCCAGCTATTGGCTATTTTAGAATAAATTTAATTTTTATCTTAATGACAAAAACACGTCGATTACATTCAATATGTAATGTTTGTTCGTTTTCCTCTCTATGATATTTTTCTTTTTTCTCTTCAATGAAAGTTATTTTTGTAAACAGTACTGAAATTTTTTAATAAATTTATTATGGAATGATAATACAAAATAATATGTCCAAAAATTAATCTTATGACATAATAAGATTTGTATTAATATGATTATAATATGCAATAGTTATAAAATATGATAATTAATAATAAATATATATTATTAGTATAAACGCAACTTTATTAGAAATATATAAAATTTGGTTATCAACAGAATAAAAACAATTTTTTGTTTATAGGTAGAGTAATTTCGGTAATTGTCAGACTCTTGCATAATAAAAAAAATGTTATAAGATTTGATGTCATAGCTGTCAAAATTAGACACATGTTTTTGTAAAAAAAGTTTTTTATACTCTATATTAATATACTTTTCTAAAGCAATTTCTTTCAGTTAAGGTTTTTGCTTTTAATTTTACTTAATGAGGCGCAAAAAAATTAATTTAAGTAGAAGACGTAAAAACAGATAATAATCAAAATCATTCGATTTAGACATAATTTTGAATAATATTATATATATTTAATTATCACATTAATGAAATCAAATTATATAAGCAAAATAACAAAAAAAAACTAAAATTGTTATTCTAACTGTTATCTATTTTCTTATTTTTGTGAATCATTTCACGAAGTGTGCTAATTATGTTTTCGGATCATTTCGTATAATTTCCCTGAAAGATTTCCTTTTAACGTAACTCCGGGCTTCCGAATCGTATCAGACAAAAAGAAACATTGAACTAAGAAGTGGTTTTCGCTGTCATTATAGCTCATTTCACTGAAAAGCTTTTATGGAAGAGATGTTAAGCGTTCACAAGCTTTCAACTATCATTATTTCGAGATTACCTGAAAAATTCTCTTAAAAACAACTAGAAAAAGCTTCTCGGAAAATTATCTTCTGAATAAAAGGTACGTCGGTTTGTTACGATCTTATTATTGGATTTTTTTTTAAATCAAAGTAAACATCCTTATGGTAATAGTCTTCGATAGTATTAAAAGCTATAACCATCATTTTATGTTTGACGTACAGATTAATAAAAAAAAAATTGAAATAACTCGTCCGCGTTCCATGGGTTCACTGTTTGAGACCATCGCAATGTAGAGGGTTCATGCACGATGCTCGAGGCTGACGAACGTCGTAAAAGATTTATGGAGGCCTCCTTGCAATGTGCCATTACCTTCACCGACGTGCGTCTTTCCCTGTTAAACCAAATTTTAAGTGATTTTATTTATACTGTCATAGGAGCCTGTTCCAGCAATGAGCTATATTCGCTCTTGACAGGACTAAATCTTTCACAGATATCTCTACCATACAGATTAAATATGAATTTTTATTATATAACAATAAAGTTAATTTATATTTCTTTGTTTTACAGGTTACACAGTAAATCTTATTAGTACTACACGGTTTAAAATTTTTGTTAATAGGAATAAATAATGATACCTATAACGACATTTGTTGAAAATAAAAACTGCGCTGTCCACAATAGGTAACAAATGACTCTCACACGAAATAATTTCGAAATGCTACTATTTTTAGGAAAAGTAGAGTAAAATACCATTAGATTAATCACCCACCTGCTGGTTTGTAAGTCAATAACTGGATTTTCTTTTCCTACTGGTTTGAGCGAATAGAAGATAGGACGGCATTTCGTCAAGTCTTTGATACGGAGAGAGTCAATACGGAAACGACCTGCAGTAATAAAGAAACTGAAAAGTCATTATCTACACTCAGAATGCATATGTAAGAGTTAATCCAGTCTATTAATGTCATATATTAAGTGGCCTTGTTCGATTTATTAAACATACCGGGATTTCCTTTCAGGCGTGTAGACTTAAACAAAAATATTAATAATAAAAAACTATACATTTTTAAACGTGAACAATATATATAAATAATGCTTGAAAAAACTTTTGTGTAAAAATTACCAATTCCGGATGTTACATATTTATTTTGTTCATATTAAATTGATTGAACAGTTAGGTAGAAAACTTTTTGAAATATTTTTTGAGAGATTCTGACCTGAAAAATCTATTCATTAATATAAAACAATGATGAAACATAAATATAGTAGATTAGCATAACCAATTTCCTGAAGTATGAAATTGATAACTTAACAAATATTTCATCCCTTCAATCATTTGCGCGTGTAGTATCTGGGATAGTTTCCAGCACCTTGTACCGACGGCTAGCCATGCGCACGCCTAATTTATAACCGCCTTTGTATAAATGTGTCGTGGATGTAATGATAAAGCGCCCGATGCTTACTGCCCCGTGTACGCTAAATTGCCCAGGCGACGGTTGTGTATTAAAATAATTAATTAAGGAGAAGTGGAGTCTGGTTCATTATGCCTTGACATTGTTCCTTGCTATTGTTGTTTGGAGGGAAAACATAAATGGGAATTTTCTTATTACGCCATTGTTGTTGTGTTAATAGTAAAATTAATACACCGGAACGATCAAGCGCATGTCGTTTGTTCTTAAGTCTAATTATAATCGTTCCATTACATTTTTCTAATATAACTAAAACTGTCTCTGGGCAATATAAAGACCAGGCTTTCTATTATCCGCCATCACCGGGTACTACACTTTTTTGGCCAGTAAGAACCAACAATAATTAATTGTGATTGAGAAAGTCAAAGGCAAACTTTCACCATATCCGACTAAATCTTCTCCTCTCTTGTCACCAATTTTCATGAGCTCCTTCATGCCAAAGGTAGGAACAAGTGGCGCAGCATTATAAACATAAAGGTTAAGTCTTTCCGCTGCTGCACATAAGTGTCGTTAAATTAGATCTTCA
Organism: Battus philenor; assembly: GCF_028537555.1. Taxonomy (NCBI): domain Eukaryota; kingdom Metazoa; phylum Arthropoda; class Insecta; order Lepidoptera; family Papilionidae; genus Battus; species Battus philenor. The sequence goes on from NW_027181676.1 coordinate 6,211,397, forward strand.
ATATAACCGGTCGGAAGTGGCCTGTATACAGTATATATACGTTTTTCAACGACCTTAACGAAATCGCCTTGTGTATGGGCATCAAACCCTGCGCTAACCAGTCTGTAACCTTCGCCCCAGAAACTTAAGGTCCCAGCAGCGTTCTGTTAAACCCAAGTTATAAAACTGTTACTCATAATTATTTTACGGTATAAACAGATGCCATTGTGAAGTACCTAATCTCCTACAGTCTATTTAAAATAGAACTGCTATTGCTAAACATGTGACCTTTGGTCTTTTAACACTAATTTCCTAAGGAAATAATTTTGATTGCCTTTCAATGCCAACTACAAAAACAGAGTGCAATTCATAGAAATAAGACCTAGTTACGTAAGCAAGATGGGGTAAGAGCCCCCACCATCAAGGAGGAATACCTAATTAGATAATATTGTATAAAATTAGAATTTACAATAAGTAAATAAATAAGATGTTCACAAATAAGAAGTACAAAAAAGAAGCTAATAAGTAGTAACAGAGGCTGTGATATAAAGTATTGTGAATTTCAAAAATAAAAAGCTGCGATTCCCTAGGAATGATGATGAGCGATGAATTGAGATGTCTGAAAGACGTGTAAAGAATATTAGAATTTGTAAAGTAAGGAAATTGAAGAATAGAAGAATAAATCGTTAGAATGTAAGGATAAAATAAACTAAAATACAAAAGAAAAATTTATTAAACCTCTGTAGACTAAATCCCTATTTCACATGTAGGTGAACGGGAGATCCCCAAAAACGGTGGCCAAAAAAAATTTAAATAATATGAAATTAATTTACACATTAATTATTCTTTCAAAATGTAGTCATTGTGATAGCTTTTGAGAAATAGCGGTATATACTAAGTTTTAGTCATTCTGTTGTTAATATCCACTTTCGAACTATTTTGTCTTTACTGTAATATCAGTTTATGTATTCTTAAGTGAAAATGGTCCAAAAGTTTTCTTTCTTTTATATACACTAAGTCGTTCTTTTAAAATATCAATTATATCGCAAACAGAAGTCTGCCTCAGTATTTACGAAGTGCGCCTGTGTAGTGTTAACGACTTTTGGCAACCGTTCCCACTGAACGTACTGTGAAATCCAAACAATAAACAAACTGTTTCCTACTGTAATGAAACTCACATGTTTGATAGCATAGCAAACTTCAGATTCTGGTAATGTTCATAAAATAATAATCAACAATATGCTGAGGTTATTGTAAATACGACGACAAGATTTACGCACCTTATCTAACAGAATTTACATATATATAAATTATTATAACGTCAAATAACATTACCTGAAATTTAAATTAAAACTGAAATTGATTTGTACATATATGATAAACATTTTTATTGCAAAGGCTTAAAAACTATGTTAAGGTTAATTTTAATATTTAATTCTCATTTATATACATGGGTAACAGAGTGTAAACCTAAATTATTGTCAATCACCTTATAGGACTGTAGTGGTAGGTCACAGGGCGCGGAACAGATGGAGCCTTAAGGGTCTGAAAAGAGGATCACGGACCAGCAAGCGCAGCGTAAGACTTCCACCGACAAGATGCATAGGTTACCTTTTTGATGTCGTCGGAAGACGCCAGATACAGACCACTGCCAATCGTAAAAAGATGAAGAAATTTCTGCGGAAGGCCTATATCTAGCAGTGGACCCCCGATGGCTGAAATAATGATGGCTCAAGTAACTACAATATACGAGCTTGTGAGTACTAGACCGGTGAGAATAGACCGTATTATAATAGTCTCATTGGTTGATCGACAACACTGATTAACATGAAAACAATAACAAAGGCCGGCTTCACCGTCTTGTAGAATAGCTTACTAGATAAAAAAAAGTTATTATTGAGAGTTGACGAATATAAATGGCACATTTCAGAAAAAGACTGTAGACGTTTTTACCCTGTTAATCGAATAAATTCTTTAAAACTGTGTTTTAATCACCAAAAAGTGATGGCGATATCGGCAAAAATTAACACTCTTAAAAAAATATCACTTAATAGCCTCACTATTTCTCCCACATGTATATAAGAAATATTAAACCTAACCATGTCATTTTTTCCACAGTCAGTTTTGAAGTAGCATTAATTACATAAGGCATATAAGTGATGCCATTAAAGATTAACTCTTAACTGTGGACGCGCGGTCTCACAGACCGCTTGCAGTTTGTAATTTTTGTGTTTACCCCTTTCCCCTTGCTGCCCGCGTTTAATGCTCTCAGTAGCTTTAGTTTTAGCGCCGAAACGTATGATGAGATGAGAGGTTATGTCGGTGGCCACAAATTAGCTGAGTTATTTTATTTTATACTTTAACCGCGGTCTGTCAGACCGCACGTCCACGTTTCTTGGGTAAATAATAGAAACGGTGATTTTGTTTAATTTGATTGTTTTATATTATTTTCATTCAAGTGTCAATGAATATTAAACGAGAAGATGGCCTATGCTCATTTTATATCGCATTCTTGACTTGTGTGGTATAAATGCTCATGTACTACACAATGAGCATCAGAGCAAAAAAATAGAAAGAGGAGTGTTCCTAAAAAAATAACACGATCTTTAGTCGTTCGGCATATGCAAAGACGAGCAATAAAATCAAACCAATTAAAAATGACAGTAGTTAATATAATAATATAATATAATAATAGACAATACAAAAGTTTTAGGGGCAGATATGCTCCTAAATGAACCCCCCAGCCAAGAGAGTGATTCATTAAAGAGAAAAACATGTCGTCTTTGTCCACCAAAACTAAAGAGAAAGTCCAATTACACTTGTATAAGTTGTAGGCAGGTCATATGTTTACAGTGTTCCAAACCCTTGTGCAAGGACTGCCAATAATTTTTTGGACCAATGTCAAAATTTTTGTATTTTAATTTGCGAAGACTTTTATTCGTTTTTATATTAGGATATACCCTAGATTTATAGTTTTGACTGTTATTTTTTCTAAAAAGTTTAATTCATTCAAGTTTTTCGTCCTAAAATTGATCTCTAGTAAATGTATGCCAAAAAGTGCCTTTAATTGTTAGTATGCTTTATTTTATTTACAAATAAAGGAAGATCGATTAAAAGACTCGAAATTATTTAATTTTAATATACCTAAAATACAATAAATACAAAAGTGTACAAATAAAATTAATATTTACGTAATATTTGGACTTCAGAACATTGCGGTCCGAGAGACCGCGTGTCCATGGTAGTGTGACAAAAAAATGACGTCCATAGTTAAAGGTTAATAAAACGAAACATTGTACTTTTAACAGTAGGTATTAAAGACAAACAACAAAAGGGCTCAACTATACAAGAGATTTTTGATCGCGATAAAACTTTTATACTAAGAATTCAAGAGGGCGACAGGTGGTTTTTACGAGTGCTCTGATTTACCGCTCCATGATTCGCCATTAATCTCATTTAGGTGGACACGAATAGAAGTGGCAAAGCAAACATTACGTTAACAAGAGTTTTATGATTGTTATTTCGAAATCGTTGAGTCATTCTGAATTTTGTATTACTAATCTGTTTAACAGATTGTCTTTTGATCAGTATAATATGATCTGGATTTTGCTTTAAGAAAGATAATATAAACAGTAAGCATTTAAGCAGTAAAGTAACAAAATAAGTACAAAAGAAATTAATTATATTTATTCGGTAACAAATATTATTTATTTACCTCGCTGTTCCTATTATATAATCAGGAAAGTTCAGCTATTCTTTTCAAATGCTGCACTTAGATATAAAAATATAAAATAATACAATTAATCCGAAAAAAGTGTACATGAATTATGTAATCCTTTATTTAAATTTAACGGTGCCCATATTCAACTTTATTTATTTCTCTCACACCGTGTTAAAAACAAGTCTAGAACAAGAAAAGGTTTATGAAATCGGTTAAATGTTTACTCGTCGTGACTCGAACTCCAATTTCAAATATATTTTTTACCTTTGTGACTTATTCATGTCTTAACACGTTTAACCGACTCACGATGTACGACTGACATTATGGAATCAGCACATCAGAACTGCGAGACGCTCGGAACAAGTTTCCCCTTAATTGAATATACTGAATTCGACAGACTTCGGTAACTGCTGAATGTTACTTCGAAATAGTTTTTCTTTTTATACTTTTGACGTAAAAAACTTACATAATCACCAAATACGTGCTGTAGACACCAAAAATCGTGCGCTAACTCGCTAAACTGCTGTGTTTTGGAAAAACCGAATAATATTTGTTAACATAGTGTCGGATCGTCCTTAATAGTGGCAAAAAACCCGAGGAATCGATTTCGAAACACTAAAGTTTCGTTTCGAATTTGCATTGCGTGCTCGTTTGAATTGCCTGACATTTCAAACGAGGCGGCGTTCGTGGCTTTTAAAGTGACGGCGTGCAAAAAGTTCGAATCGGAAATTTCGCGCCTCGAAACACCAACGTGTCGTTAGTCTGTTACAAAAAACCATTTCAACAAATAAGGAGAATGTTAATAAAACTTGCCGATGCGAATCGAGACGATCACACTTCGTATTTCATTGTTAGTGGCAGAACGGCAACGATTGGAAACAATAGTCAGTTTCTCACACTTCAAAACTAAAAACAACGAGTATATACTTCTGTACGTGAAATAAATCCTATGAATCATGACCTTAACTTTATGCGAATATTTTTTTTTATATTCTGTCTTATATATACTAATGCGAAATAAAGAAGTGCTTATATACGATCATATAATTTAGTATAATTCAATATTTTTAAATTAATTGTCCCGTCTGCCTGTTCAATTAATAAACAAACTTTCAAGCAACAGTTCGCTATAATAAGTCGTGCCGAAAATCTGAACATCGAAGTATATAATCCAAGACCTTCCTTCTCCAACTTCTACACTATTTCTTAAATGGTCCGAAAAGTACTGAACCATTGACATACAAACCCAACGAAGAGCTTCAAAGTAAATCCGTGGTCTTAGCCTCTAGAAGTCCGTGATAACCAATTTGATGTCTTGGAAAGGTATCTCATTAAGAATTTATTAAATTTAGGAGTTTTAAATTAAAAATTATAACAAGCAAGTATATGTGACCAACAACCTTGTAATATATATGCAATGTACATTTAAGAGAGTGAAGTTAGTGTGATGCGAATAAGTCACAATATCTGATTTTTTTGTAAGTAAAATTAGGTATACTTATATTACAGGATTTTCGAACGTGGATAAAAATCGGTTTTGAACCTGAAAAATTAAGTCTAATACCACGTTTATGTCTTTTACCTTTAGTTATAAGGTTATAGTAATTCGGTAATTTAAAAACTTCGTTTATTTTAATAACTGTAACGCTGTCGAACAGAAACATATCCTTACCTGCGGACTACTGTTTGGAATCTAAAACCGATACCGATTATAACTCCCTAGACAGCCCTTTGTAGAGAGGATGGGCTACCAGTTATGTTGAGATCTAGCTAATGTATTATTAATATGGTGGTGAGTGAAATAGGGGACACGGATACATACATACATTAATGCTTACCATGACGCAAGAACCGTATTTACAGCAATTTTTTTTATAAAAAATAAAAGTAACAGTCAAAGGTAATTTTCCTTTGTAATCATTAAAACGAATAGTTATTCTTTTTATATAAAATGTTTTACCAAATTTGGATTGCACGAGTTTTATTCATTGCGGATCGGTTAAAAACCAGACGAATGTGTTAATATTTCACGATGTGGTTTTAACAAAAACATTGCTCTGAAATTTATCATATGTTGTATGCAATTTCATGTGTATATAGTGTCATAGTTACGCTCCGTAGTTATTTGCTCGGTGCTCTATCATATCAACCTGTTAGAAATATAAATCATAAAGTAAATACATTTTATTTTTGTCTCCTTATTTATTATTGTTAACAAATCGTAGTCAAATCTCTGTAAACATGGAATAAAAATTATGTAAAACATACACAGGTCTTTAAAACGCTTTCATCAGTTCGTCGTGATTTTCTGAAGAAAGATAGTACGTGTTTATGCAAGCCTATAATTCTGTAATGCAAAACAGTGGTAACGTGAAGCCGGGATCATTAATAACTCGCCTGTCTTCCCTTAGCGCGTGAAGACTCGGAGTCAGTGTAAACTGCTTCGTGGAAACCACGTTTTTGTTATAATATAGCCCATAATTGTGTTAAAATAAATATTCTACAACAAATTTTAAAAATAAACAGTATTATATACGATTTGTTAGAACCAACGGACATTAATTTTTTAATACATATTCGCCACACTACGTATTGCTTCGTTACACTAGGCACCTAGTTTCATGAAACGTTTTCCTTGGTGGAAGGTGAAGGATTCAAAATAGGTAGTGAGTAGCAAGTAGAAGTAGGAGAAAGGAACCCTTCAAGAGTTTCCATGTGCCGGCGGTTGCCCAGTAATTTAACTTGATTAGGTTAAACAATAAGCAGTGTGAGAAAACTAGCATATTATACTTTGAATACGTCAAATACATTAGTAAAATATTTAGTAAAATTGGATCAAGTCTTTTAAACTATTAGTTGACTTTCACAGAAAGTTTGTATGTCTGGTTAAATGTCTGGGCTAATTTAAAATCTTTAATATTTAGGGCGAGAGACGAGCGTTCATGATTGAATCCTGAACGATAGTATACAGTGTAACAGATTTTGTGTAATATACAGATGCCCTAATAGTTTTTGCAGTTTTCGAGAATTGAAAGAAATAAAGCTGAAGGCGCTTAAAGTAAATTTAACAACCAATATCATTGGCTCTCTATCGTAGCTTGTAACATGGTAGAATGTAGCGGCCGAGCCAAGCCTCCCAAGGGAGCACTCGGGTTTTGATACCTAAAAAAGAAGTTAAGGTCAGGCGACATCTGCTTCCTGTTCACTTGAAACCACATAATGGGCAAATACCATTTTGGACAGCAGTGTAAGACCAAGAATCAAGAGCTTTTTTGAAAGAATCGGTTCGTGCGTTTAAATATATTTTTTCGTGATGAACGAAAGTAACCAACATACCCCAACTATATGGCAAGTAGAAGTGATTGTGGGTAGACCACAAGGCGCGCAGAACAGATCGCTGGATTCTTATAGTTCTATAGTGAAGACCACGGATAGGCAACCATAGGGTAGCCCTTCTACCTAAAGTATGGACATACAAACATATTAACGTTGTCTATAGACGCTCGATGCAGGTTTCTTCCAACTGGTCTGATTAGAAATTTATGTGAGAGGCGTATTTGGCTGAAATAATGATAGTGATGAATTTAGTGTATGTAAAATACAGATATAATTTCGAGCACAGATTTAGTTATTGTTTAGAGTATACTACGTGTAATCAAGGAAATACTCGAAACAACAACTGAGAATTACTTACTACGTTTCTAAATAGAAAACAAAAAACTCGTAGAGAGTTATTGAGCCACAAATAGATGCATTTGCCTCCTGTGAAACTGTATCCATGTCTATACATCTATCTGACGAGTTTCAACAACGCCAATTAAACACCCATTTGTGCAATCGATTTCGGCTCTGCGTACTTTATATAAACGCATTGTACATTTGCAAATGTATTTTAGCTTGTTAATGTTATTACTGTAATGACTATAAAAATTAAATTTATTTTTTTAAATTAGAAAAAGGAAGGAATTCGCCGTAATTTACACGCAATGTACACATTGATTGGTAAAAGGTTTAAAGAGGTGAATTCAATTGTAGTTTTAAAGGGATACCTCATTTGTTGTTATTAATATAATACATTATCTAAAAACTCCTGGTCTCAGAAATAATAAATAACGTAAGTAAGAAAAAGCGTCTTCAAAATTGTATTAATACATATTAAAATTTATTTACTGTATCTCATCTGTCCCAGAAGACTTTGTACTTTCAAAAGTAGATGACCTGTCACATTACAATAGAAAAAGACAACTAATTATTGTGAGATATTTCATAGTGAACACTTAATACAAGCTGATTAAAAATAGGTGTCAAAGGTGGATGGCTTTTTGCTGACAAATGAGCTATAAGTTCACCCCTTTAAAGCTATATGATCTACATTTATTAACGCCTTAAAAATATATTTAAGAGTCTTTATAGTTCTTATGATTTTCACCATACATATGAATATGTACACACGTGTGGTGACGAAAAACATAAGAGGCTAGATACAACTGCGAATAGAAAATACCACTTAACATAACGAGGATGTGGTTTGTATCACAGAACATCGCTGATTTTATGATCACTTGGTAACGTTATTTACGGACTTTGAAATTATCTTACGTAATAACAGTGGTGTAATAAACAAAATAAAGCAAGAAAAATTTAAAAAGTAAGTTAAGTACACATACATTCACACAAATGGAGATATTAATAACCCATTTGTGGATAGTTCACAAAAAAATTTCATTTTCCGCCAAATGTTAGCATAAATACCAAATTTATATATATTTCTTAATTTAATAAATATTATTATATGTACAATGTATATGTAATTAAACTGTAATGTGAACCCTATTACGAACGATCAATGATCATCTCGTTAGTTAGCGTGTTATTAATACTTCAACGTAACTAAAATGCAATAACCCAAATACCATCCAATATAGGCTTACTGAGATTATACCATCTCACTGGTCTATTCAAGCTAACTGTACACGGGTGATTGATGAATGGTTTGACAGTCGAAACAATGCGGACCAAACATCAATACAAGACCCGATGACCTAGAACTCTATGAGGTGGGGTATAAATCAAACATGTTGATCATTTTTAGAATAGACATGCAAATTACCACCTTCCATAAAAGGGTGTCAGAGCACCCATCTAAATATCATAGGAATATATTTGTTTATAATATTCGGAAGACACATAATAATACCAGAACAAAAGTTAAGTCAGTATCACTTTGTAGATAAACAATTTCATAATAAATATTCATTACAATTCTCTCAAAGTTTAAAAAAAAAAACTAAACATCCATTAAATAGCAAATGCAGAATTAACACTTGTAAAAATAAAAATAAATGTAGTTCTGTGTCATAAAATGAGCAATTAGTTTATCTTTGTATTATCTGATAACTTTTAAATCTGCGTCTACCAAACCATATTAATATTGGTAGCAGTAGTATCAAACAAGATAGTTCAATAGTTTTGCCTGTATAAGGTAATCAGGAATATTTAACAATATGACCTCGTGCACGATTATTTACGTTATAAACTACATATATTCAACAATTAGAATTCATTTATTATTATACAATAGGCTGTAAATGTGATCGATGAAAATATAAATATACTTACTCAAAACGTTAAAAATAACTTAGAAAAAAACAGGTGATTTTTAACTTTCAACAAACATTTTCAGGCCTCGAGTTAATTATAAAAGAAAATCGTTTACGTGATAGTGTAATGTTAATGTATATAAATGCTTACAATCTATCCTACCTACTTAATTATCAATTATTCTACTGACTATTACAAGATATATATGTATGTATGTATATATATATATATATATAAATACATATATACATATATAAATAAGCTATTTCAGTTTCCGTTTATAAAAATTCTTTATGTACTTCACGTATTTTTTTAATTATTTTTTTTCAATTATTTTCATACACCTATTTATTTGCTTATACATTTAATTATCAATTTTAGATCATTTATGTACTTCATTTGTTTACATCAATAAAAAAGAGCCTAATTTGATATATTTAAAAACTAGAATCAAATACAATATGAGTAATAATACAAATTCGTAAATATAATTAGAACAGTCCTGTACTTATCAATTTGTAATAATTAATATTAAAAAGTTTTTTTTAAAGCTAATAAATAGTACTAAAACTTTAGTAGTAATTGTTGAAGTAATATGGCTCATCTAGATACATTTGATACGGTGAAATGTATTGAATACGTAGTTGCTTATGATAACATTTTGTGGAATGACAGAATGTATGGCGTATAAAATAGTAAGAACATCTTCCGTCGCGGGCGACTTATTGACACGTGTTATTTTCTCTGACACTCTCATAAAACGTAGCAATCTTATCTCATACAATAACGTTTGGATAAAATAAGCCCCAGTCGGAGTTTCTAAGACGTATCAGAATGCAGTTATTTCTTCCTCTAACATTTTAGTTTTATCATAATACGTTCTCACAATATATCGGAACACGTTCAAATAAAACTTTTATTTAACGCAAGTTATCGTAAATTTGAAGATATCTTTATCGAATTTAAGCCCATACGCCCAAGTGGTTAAAACATTCAAATTGTTTCATTTGATTATAGAAATAGATTTAATGTTGAAATAATTTAAGAAAGGAAGCTGTAAACTATCTGATAAGTATTTTTTTAATACCGTAGACTCTCTTTTCGTAAATGTTTAGATGATATTGTATGTAGCCAATGAAATTTTAAATGACTATATAGTCTGTGTCTATTCTATTTCTGTCTGTATCTGTATGTTCTGTCTATCTATTTAACTGCATAAAACGAAGACTGAGAGATTTTTAAGTTAACTTATTAAATAGGTTTTTGTATTTTTGTAGTTTCATATTACATATTTATATGTAGACGTTCTTCGCTGTGCTTATCGTTCCTCTTTCTGTTGAAGACGCTGATAGCCTTACGGTCTGTTGCACTTTGGTAGAAATGAGTTCGTGGAAACAGAGTGCTTCTTGAATAACACTGCTAAAACATGCCAGTCCGTACTCCTCTGAAACGTTAAGACTCCAGCGGCTGTCAGTTCTGCGCAGTATATGCCATGCCGCTCGGCTGTCCTATGAATCCATTTATTCTTTGCAAAACATAATTTCATACTACATTGACAGCACTATTTAGTCGAAATATTTGTTAAATATAATTATTATAGCTAACAAACATAATACACAATGCAATTTATTCTAACCTCTCCTTGGCGCTGAATTACAATGAGAAATTATTTAACATTTTTTCATGGTAATCAAATTCGTAAATTCTCAAAAGTGGAAATTAAATACAATAGACGCTTCCGACATTGATCGATTTAGTCGAGGCTTTATCTTATTAATTTTACCATATTTTTCGTAGCCAGGTCATAAGAAGGATCGGGGTCTTCTCGAGCGGAAACCAACTATTCGAGAAATGATATCTATCTGAATCTCGAGATTTTATGTCGGCAATATATTACACGGAATGCTGACATGTGCGACTGCTCCGGATAAGGTATTAGGACATTTTTTAATACTACGTTAATTAAATGCGATATTGATCTCTTGCTATACTATTGCGTAGTGTGTTACAAGTTGTGAAGTGCTTTTAATATTTATTAGAAAGTTAGAACATTGTGTTTTGATTAAATATATCTATCATACATATATTCATGTTGATTATAATTGTTCCATTCCCATTGGAAATCTATTAGAAAAGCCTAGGTCAAAAAATTAATGTCACATGTCCTTCAATATATTAAAAAAAATATGTTTTTGTAGAAATGGTAGCCAAGCGGTAAGATCAAGCCATTCGATTCTCGCGATTCGGTCTTATATAATTTACACTTAGTGCATTGATTATATAGGATTACCACTACTCACAGACGTTTCCAGAGGATGAAAAGAGGCATCGTCTGCGATACCATAATAGCACAATACGATCGCGGACTCGCCTGCTAATCATGGCGATAATGGTGTATCCCCCTTAGATATTTTTTATGAAGGCCCATTGCAATGCGCACCTATGGGCTGACACGACGATGACGTATTTAAAACCTATTAAAATTACTGACATACAAAGTACAAACAAAAGTAATATAAACATGACAGCCCTTAGATGAGTAGTGCCACCATTTCTCGATTAAAAATGACTACGCACTATTAATTTGTGATTCAAGTAGTTTTTTTTTTAACAAAACTCCAGAAAAAAAACTCTGCATCATTATATAATTTAGTCCGTAGTTGAAACAACATGTATTGTACACGTTTAATTTTCGAAGAAAACGTTTGTAGGAGTAATATGTTAAAGTCGCATGATTTAGTATTTCAGGAACCGCCGTAATAGCTTGTTTGCGCGTAGTTAAAACAAGATAGCAGTTCATTAGAAAGATATATGCGATCATTATGGGGACATACGAATAATTGTCCCTGTGAACTAACATCTGCAATGAACACTATATGTAATACGCAAGACATTTTAATAGACATGTACTACTTCGGTGCATAGGGTTTTTTCTACAACATTGTATATGATTTTTTTTTTGTTTTAAGATGAGGTCTCCGCTGTTGAGATCTCTTCTTCCATCCCTATTTTGTTGGGAACAGGGTTTTTTTTTAATTCTTAACAATTTTTCACATAATTTTTTTATTTTCGTCCTCGTCTTCCATAGTTCACAATATCTTTTTTCTTCCTTCTATCATTCCATAATTCCATCTTGCTTTCTCAAGCATTCCATTCCTTTCATCCATCCTCAAACACCTTCAGTTGTATTTTCTATTGCAGTATCACAGCTTTATCTAGTTTATTTATTTTTCTCATGTTCATCAATTTTACATTTTTTATTTTAATTTCAATTAATCTTTCTTAATAAGATTAAATATATAATATAACTCACAATATTTTATGTTTAACTATGTTTTATTCCAATTTATTACATATTGTGCAACTTTCCTGAAGAATTTGAGGACGGACTCTCTTGCATCCTTTTCCATAATAATGGAAGCGAGTGTGGCCACCTCAATCTTTTTTCCTATCCGGCATTCGGTCTCGTACCGGAGCCCTCCAAATGCGGGACTTTTTTGCTACCAGGTGGATCACGGTCTGGTCCACGCCCGGTTCACAGAAGCACGAGGGGTCCTCCCTGAGATTAAACCTATGAAGGTACTCAGAGAACCCCCGAGCCCACATTGTATATGATTGAAACAAAGTGATACTTGAACCACTACGTACTAACTATAAAGTTTGACTACCTATAAAAACGAGGTTGGGCGCCTACGGGTGACGTAAAATCCGGACAAAAAAAATAGAGATGTATAATTCATATGTATAAATATACAATTTTAATATACATTATTACGCTTATTTGGTGGATGCAGGCCGCGTTCAACAGGTTCTTTTGTAAATTTATGAAGAAAGTCCAGCAGTTAACGTCGCTCAGCTGTAATGATGACGACGATTAGAAATAATTGAAACTATATAACGCTACATTAATTTAAAATATTTGTATCTGTTATATCATAAAAAATAATATTTTTGTACGTTAAAAAGATTGGTTTGTGTAATTTGAATACTTAGAATAGTCTTTTTAAAGACGATTTAATTTAGAGAAAATTTTGAAATAAGAATGACTTAAAATTCATTTAGACAAGATTAGATTCAATTTAGTAAAACATTGATAATAACATCTACGAATAAGCAATTAATAATCATAAACTACGTTGTTCACTTTAATACAATGAAATAATATTATTAAGAAAATGAACATAATTTTGTTACATAAATAAAAGCAAGTTGGCTTTATACACCTAACAACATAAACAACGTGACAGTGCCTTCAGCGAAATGATATCTTGTTTAAGCACAAACGCTTGTGTACATCAAAACCTTTGAGCTATCAAAGGCTCCTCTGATATTAAGGTTAAGGTGGCTATTATACACACAATTTGCTACGTGTTGAAAGAAAGACAGCTGCCTCAAGGCATATTCTTCTGCAATCCCCACCTCTTATTTTATCTGCTCACTTTTAAAACAATTATGGCTATCGTGTGGATGTATAATTATCGCTTTTACCATGACGTACGATTTTTACATTTTCCTTATATTAAATTTGTACGACTTAACCATTCATTTTTTAAAAATATGTACCTATTTTTTATCTTAATCGGTGTAAGATTTTTTAATACTTTTCTACTAGTAATTTTATTATTTATCTTACAAAAAGCTAGTTCTCGCCCGCCTCACACAGCCCGCACTGCCTTTTGTAGGTGTAGTCTCATAAAGTCCATTTGTTATTTTATTAAGACAAAAAGAGCTGTAGTTGTAAAATACGAATTTTTAATGAGCGCTCCCTAAAACCCTCGTGCGATTAGGTATTCGTAAAATACGTTTTTAACTGGTCTTCAATTGTCAAAATTAATATTTCTACTAAAAAAGTCACTTAGCCACGTGGATCCAGAGATATCGTGATGATTCTATATATACGAGGAAAACTTTTATTTTTTCTTTCATTTCGTTCATAATAAATTATCTCTGAAACTCATTATAACACTCGGTGTGAGATTAGTAGTATGATAGAAATATTAAATATTAAAAAGTTAATACTTAAATGGCTTAAATATTTTTTACCATTTAAACCTGCAAGAAGTAAAAAATTACGTGAACTGGTTATGTTATTGCATTGAATACGAAAATGGCTAAGATCTTGATTAAGAGTAACTAATTTATCATTTGGCTCAGTGCCAAAGGCACCGTCGCAGAGATCTGGGCAACAAGCCAGGTAATGGTCGACTTTGATGTCAGCGATTCTCAAATATTAACAAATTAAATTAAAAATCGTTAGCATGTTTTAAAATTATGTTAGACATACAATCATTAATATTGTATTTGTCAAAGGTAATTAGATGATCTTACTAAATTTCATATACGAGTATAAAAAGTTATTTATACTTATTCTTAGCGACGATCTCCAAGACACTGGATAAATAAACTGATTGTTAATATTTTATAAGACTAATAAGTTGATCATATGATGATCTAGTCATTTTTAAATAACCTATAACCTCACAAAGTTAGCCAGTTCATAAAACTCCGAATCAGTAGTTAATATAACAGTGATCATTAAAGCTGTACAGATCTATATTGACTAGATAAATAAAGCGCAAGGTATAACAAGAATCTTCTATCCATTATCATTTATAATTTTATTTAGGGTTTACTAATTTTTACTTATTTTCTTTACTTAAAAAATGTTCGCTATTTTACTAGTAACATTAATGTTTTGATAAAGCAAGCTCCTCTTCTATCGCAAACAATTATCGCAAATAGATATTAAATATTTAACTTCATCAGATACGAGTGACTTTCATTATACAGATAAACAGGTTTATTATAGTTGTTGTATTTTATAGTATCATTTGGAGAGGAAAACGACTGCATCAAACTTCACAAGAATTTTGAATCCCTCGTGAAAATCTTAATGTATCCATTTTCCAATAATCATTTATTTTCAATATAAGCAGTAGTTTATGCAGATATGAAAATTATACATTAGTCGACGAGCCCCAGTATTAATATTCTTTTACCTCAATTAAAAATTAATAAATGAAAATTGTCCAAAATAATTTTATTATTAATTACTTAGCGCCATTTACTAGTTTGTTTTGGCGCAGCGCCAAATCATCGTTGCTTGTATCATCATCATTTCGACCATAGCACATCCACTGTTGTAGATAGGCCACCCTGTATATGTATATGTATATGTATATGTGTATGTATATGTGTATGTACATGTACACGTACATGTATATGTATATGTATATAAATATATATAATAAGGTATTTCACATAAAAAATAAATCTTGCATAGGTGCTTAGAAAAAATATTTATAAATATATATATCTGCTTAAGAAGCTTGCAATATTGTGCATCGATTTATAGAATACTGTATTAGTATGCCCATAGAACATTCCAGATCAGCGATTTAGAGTTTTAGCTTAGTTTGCCGTCGAGGTGTTTCCCCTGTGAAATGCTTCAAAGGGATATTTCCACGACCGTATAATCCAATTAGATTTTAGTTACCTACGCTACACTTGGTAGCTTATCCCACAATCTGTGCATTCCCGCTGCACTTTTAGAACGAATTTCTCTTTTTAAATAATATCTGGTATCAATTTTAAAGTTATTCAAATGGTTTTTTTTTTCGTTGAAAACTCTATTTTAAAATACCTTTAAGAATTCCGTGTTATTTCACTCATATTTTAAAACGCTTAAAAATTAAAATGGATATTTATTCACGAGCATACTTTTGATTCGAAATTAATATGCCAATCAACAATAAATAAAGATAATGAATTACATTTTTTTCAATCCCATATTAATTTTTATTTATTAAATATCATCATACAAAGACACCACACTATCAGTGTTACATAAATCACTGTCACAAAGTGACCACCAGTAATTATATAGTGGACTTTTAAGACATCCACGCCAAAGGTAGCCGTTGTTTCTGAGAGCTTTAACGCCACATATTTCGTCATCAGCACATTGTTGTGTTGGCAATACTCCGCTGAAATCCAAAAGAGTTTGATTAATAAATTATAAACTCCAGTGTACGTTGATGTAAAGAGAAACAACAAAATGTAATAATTTTAGAAATTAAAAAAATGTGAGAAAGAAGTAGAGAAGAAAATATAAGACACAATAATAAGAAAACATTTTTATTGATCTGTCTATTTAGAAAGTATTAAAATCACTTGCATAAAACAATTCTCTAAGACTTTACTGCATTTGAAAGATGTAATACATTTTTACATAATGGAATAAAAATACTTACATATTTCCCTCTAGACAGTTTGCGTTATCTAACATGTCAAAAGTTTTTGTTGTAGCGTTTACTTCACAGCTTAAACACGACATATCTTTGTAAATCGAAGTGCGAAAATTTCTTGATCTTGAGAGGTCTATGACGTTATCTATCCATTCTTTCCTCTTGGAGAAAATGTAAGGCATTTCAGAGATTGAAATATAATTGCAAAGATTACAGGAGCACACGAAGGTGGTAATGTTAAGATTGATATTAAAGCATCCTCGATCGATTAGACCAAAAGGTGTTTGTTGTGAATAACATAAATCTTCTTCATGATCGCATATAACAGTTGGAACTCTGTAAGGAAAGAGGAAAATTGATAAGTTTAATTTTCAAAACATGGTAAAATCACATTTAAACAATTAAATTTCATTTTTTTAAATTTTTATACAGCTTTTCAATTCTTTTTCAATAGTGTTAAGGTTATTTCAAAAACACTTATACAATTAATCATAAACAACAATAATCTTAATAAACGTGCGAAATTTTTTGACAATTTGTTAAATGACCAATATAAACAACACATTTTCTACATATTGAATACACTAGTAAAAAAATAATTGCAATGATAAAATAAAAATAATTTACTTACATCTTATTTTTGGGTTCATTGCATTCTTGCAATTGGACGTTGTTACACGATATACAAGATCTCCTAGCATTTGATTGTTTTTCACTGGGTAAACTGTTACTTGATAGATCAGAATTTAAGTATTCTTGATTTTGAACTTCAGGCTTCGTTATTGTACCAATATTTTTGTCATCGTCAGTTAAATTAAATACCTCTTTTCGAATTGATTCAATATTTACGGTATATTCAATAGGGGTTCTAATTCTTGCTTCTGTTCTTGTAGGAACATTAATCGATTGTGTTGACATCGTTGTTATAGTGGTATTTTTAAAATGCAATTTTTTGAAGTCAAATCTAGTGGTACTGGTAGAGATAACTGCATTTGTTGAAGTAATGTTACTAGTAGAAGGGGCGACAACATTAGTAGAGGGAGAATGAACTTCATAGTTATATAATGGAAAATCGGCTACTTCCGATCTTGTAGGACTAACAGTTTCATTTAATAATGGACTTTTACGAGTAGTTTTTTCAGAAGTCCGTGTTATTTTAGAAAAAGTTCTAGGGTCTGATGATGTAGTCTCTTTTTTAGATAACGTTATTACTTCAGAGAAGGTTCTCACTTCTGGGAAAGTTCTTACTTCAGGAAAAGTCCTTTCTTTGGGAAATGTTCTGTCATCAAAATAGGTCCGTTCTTCAGAAAATTCTGTGTCTGTGAGAGATCTTAAAGTAGTAACAATAATATTCTCTTCAGTTTCACCAAATATTTCTTTAGCATTTTTAACAAGGAAAGCGACTAGATTTATGTTCGCATCTTCTTCACTTTTTTCTGTAGTAAAGTCTTCAGGGAGTTCCTCAACTTGCCGTCGAAAATTAGGCAAATGTCTATTTAATTTTGGTGTTTGATCTTCATAACATTTAGTAAAAATAATAACAAAAAACAAGTTCAAAAAAAATAAAATTCTTCTCATTGTTACAGAAAAATTTTATGACATTTTGACAATATGCATCAATAACTGTCATATTAAAAACAAAATAAATCACCTGAAAAGTCTAATTGAACAATAGTAAAAGAGCTTTTGCCAATAGAAAAATATTCATAAAATATTCATAGTTTATTTTATCTGCCGAATTCTTTGTAATCGAAGAAGGCTTTGAGGACAGGTCATTTAGTAGTAATTTTTCTGAACGTATTTTGGGAATGTAAAAAGGTTTAGAATTACAAAGAGAATTATTGCAAAAGTAAAACATGGAGTTATATGCCGGTGTATCTATGCAGCCTCTTGAAACAAAATCACTTTCTTCATCATAATTGACATAACATACTTGATTTCGCCCACAAACAACATAATCCGCACTAAAATAAAAATATGCACTGAATAAAAGATAAGTAAAGACATCTAATTCGTTACTATTTTATGTTTAAAATAACTTTTTTATTAATTTCTGTGAACAGAATCGATGTCACTAATGTTTCGATACTTTATTTATACTTTAATTCATTGAAATCATACTAAGCAATGTAACTTACTTTTTGCCATATCTGCAACTTTCATCCGCTATTCTATTAATACCTCTTGTGTCACAAACTTTGCATATTATCTGCATTCCCACTATCGGTATTTGCACACGCTTGTTGTGATAATCCCAGTCGCCAATTTTTTTATATTGATAATATACAGAATCGTATGCCGGTTTGTCGTTACATAATGGACAGTTGCATACGAAGGTTCTGTTAATTTTGTTTGGCATAAAACATCCTCTTTTTATATACTGTGGATGTAACTCAGTATAACACACTTCCGTTGGTGCGCATTTTAATTGTGTTTGGCTTAAAAAGATTTACTTATTAATTAGACATGGAAAATTTTAAACGTACTATGTAAGTGATATTTTGCGTAAAAAATGGATCAAATTGACATTGACGCTATCCTAGCTACACCTTATACAGACGCCACGCGTAACCTCTGGAATCTTTAGTTACCAGTTGTCGCATCCAAAGCAATACGTTTAACCCCTTATTACTATATACTATAACGAATTACTACCAACAATTTGATGCATTCATTTATTAATAATTAGATAGTATTTATACTGTATATATATTTCACATATTATTTAATTAATTAACATTCTGTAACATTTATTCTTCTGCACCGTGATGGGTTAACTGGTATGGAATGTTTATAAGATATTAAGTCCGCTATTACACAAGTTGTAAAAATAGTTAAAAATAAATAATGGCGCAGCAAAAATACCAGCTGCAAATTTTTGTTTGAAAGGAACAGTGTTTAGAGATTTTACAAAGCTAACGTGACTAAGCATCTTATGTTTCAACGTAGATGCAGTAGTGTTCAGGGCTTTGTATTACAATAGTCAGAACGGCTAGAGTACTTGAATAGATTACACAACGAAAGGTTTATGGCTTGTGAATTATACAGGTAACGAAATATAAAAATATATAGGAATGCGAAATGCGATATTCGAAATAAAATTAAAAGAAGCGGTTGGGTAGAGCTAGCACAAAATAAAATCATATACTATTAAGCATTGTGCAACTCGCAATGAAAAATGAATGTTTAAAAATGCCATTTAGAATTGCTTTTTAAAAGATTAGCTTATTAACGAATAAGAAATAGAAGTAATTATAAATGGTAATCTTATTGAATGCGAACTAAAGTATACTAGAATGGTTAAATATGAGCATGTATTATTTACACTTACGTTTTGCCGCTGTAGCAAGTTTCCTCTGACATGAAACCTCTGTCTGTGAAACACCCTAAGCATAGTATTCCATCAACACTTTTGTTTTCGTTTTTATTTAATGTTTCCTGTGTTGTAAAATCGTTTAAATATTTTGTGTTGTCTTTGTCGGTTGTTGATTCAACGTGTTCGTATAGATATGGATCGGCTGTAAAGAGTTTACCAAACTTGACATTACTAATGTCATCGTAAATTGAAGAGACAGAGCTTGATACCGGAGTTTCGGACAGTAAAACTTTATATAAAGTAGTTTGATGTTGCTCTGGTTTGGTTAGCAAAACCCATTCTTCTTCGTTTAACTTGAAGTCACAGTGGACACCACAAATAAATATGAGTAAAACAAGGTAATTTGTACTTTGTAATGTGTATATATATAGCATTTTGTTGTATACAACAGGAAGTCATATTGACATGTGTGTTTTATTCTTTTTTAACTTCAAAAGATTCTTGATAAATAGACAAGATTTATGATGAATATTAAGGCGTTCCGATTTAATACTTTTTTTAACATAATTAC
Source organism: Battus philenor (assembly GCF_028537555.1). Taxonomy (NCBI): domain Eukaryota; kingdom Metazoa; phylum Arthropoda; class Insecta; order Lepidoptera; family Papilionidae; genus Battus; species Battus philenor. Next base: position 6,231,832 of record NW_027181676.1, read on the forward strand.
AAAAATATGAATTTTGAACATTGATTAACAACGCTTTTCTCTTTACTTTTGTGTCTTTATTCATATTCAGCTCTAAATAATAGAGGCCATTTAAATTTGGTGTTGGAAGAAAATATCACGTATACTATTAATTTCAATCTAATTCAAGACTAAGCTCTCGATAATATGCTAACGACGAGTCTTAAGTTATTTTGTCCACATCACCTGTTTACAACTACTGGATGAAGGGGAAATAAACGGTAAAAGATCACGTGAACTCTCTGCTATGGAAACAACATGACAGCGATTCCGTCAAAATCGTCTACAACAAACACGACTTTCCGTAAAAATAGAACCTATTAAGAAGAAGATGGGAAAAGTGCCGACTAATATATTTAAATAAATCTATCACTTTATTACTACTTAACAGATTTTTTTTCAATAATCGTCCAATGGTTTTATATTTAATTATATTTAAAGCACAAAAAGAGTTAGCCGGTTCACATTATTTATCCAGACAACTGCTTTGGGCGTTTAAAAGTAAGGGACGAAATTTTGGCATAGGCAAACTAGTGGTTAAGACATCTAGCAGTTTATTATAATACGAACTAGTATTGAAATGTAATGCGACGAATACAAAGTTTTATACACATTGAAATTTTAATATTTTTTGTATCATTACCAGGACTGGATATTGTTATATAATTCTGTCCGTGTATAATTTAATACATACAATGTGTATATATATATATATATATATATATATATATATACATACATCATTATATATACATATATGTATACATATATATATGCATAATTATATATGTACATATAAATATATATATATATATATATATATATATATATATATATATATATTTATACGTTGTAGTGGCTTGCATCCAGCTTCTTCGGTTGACCGTAATAAGGTCATATGACCACCTCCAATGACATTGTAGGTTTCAGTGGAATCAATTTTCTATTATACCGTATAATTAGCACTGCTTTTGACAGAAGTGTAAATCATCTACTCAGTAGATGCTACCATAGCAAAAAGTTTATGTCTAAAAATATTGTTTATACGACGCGGAATTCATTTTTCTGTACATAAAATCACGACACCTGTAATCATAAACGTTATAACTTTGATGAAGGCTAAGTACAACTGGTTACAATTGATGCGTATCAAAATGGTTATTACACTTTTAATTACAATTATTTTTCAAATGACTACTTAGATAGGAGAGTAAAAAAGTATCGCTATATGAAATTATACGGAACCATTTTACAGGAGAAAATAAAACTTGTCTTCTGGAGTAACAATCAACTTGAAGTGCTTACAATTTGACTCTAAGCAGCCGAATTAAAAGCATTGTTACTTTACACCCGATCTCGGAATAAAAGTCTTGTACCAAGTCTTTTGTTAATTACAAATTCTATTCTGTTCTCAACAATTAAGTTTGAGCTAATTTTGTAAGTCGAGTTATTTGTTCTTCTTGAACGATTTATTGTTTTTCACTTCTAAGGCAAGAATCGAGAATGGCGAAAGTTTAGAAGTATTCTCTTTTGGATGTGGAGTAATCCACTTAATTTTAAAACTTGTGCAATCCTGAATACTTTAGCAAGCATGCTCATAATCGTTTATTGTATACCAGGAATTAAAGTTAGTATACATTAATTCTCGCAATTACTTGTTTTGCGCAGAAAATATGATTATAAGCAATGTATGAAATAAGTAATTTGCGTTAAGTCTTTCTTGTAGTTTATTATGTTTTCTTAACTGTCTGTAGCGGTTGCCGATTAATAAATGGGGATTTTTCATTTTGTGTTTAGCCCGGAGTGTGCAGAAATCGTTAAAATTAAATAGATTTTAGTTTCAACGTACGCTTGTGGTATTGTAAAATTTCATCCAATTATAAGATCAAGAATAACTTCGATTTTGCAAATCTATAACAAATGTCTTATATTTTATAAGCTCCTCTGATAAAATGCACAACCCCAATATGAGTTTACAAAGGGGAAGCAGGTTAGTAAATGTCGTTAATTATAAATAATAAGTAATCTAACTATGTTTTTTATGTGTATAGCATTAATGATTGAAATTCAATATACACATGTAAACGGTAACTAACTGAAAATAAATTTGTAATTGCAGAAAAAGTCAGGTGAAACAGTACACTTAGACGGATGTATTGTAATTTGCTTACATTTGGGTCTTAGTCAGAAACAAAATATTAAAAAAAATTCAATGTACTATTGCATGTGTAACAAAATAATTAAAAAAATCAGTCAATAGTTGATATTACTACTCACGATAAAATTATTAAACTATTTACAGCAACCGTGTATTTCGGAATAGTAAAATGTTACTTTAAAAGAATTACCATTGAATAAATATGATCAAAATCGACGGAACATGGATTTTACTTCAAAATAAAGTTACAAACAACTTTATCACCCAGGGATTAGAAAAATCCGCGACAAATTAATTTGGAAAAGCGTCCTTGTTGTAATAAATGAAAATCACGAGTGGTAAATGAAAGAATAATATAATGCTCGCGACTGTGGATTTAGCAAAGTAGAGATTTTTTAAGAGAAAAATCCTTATAACAAAATAATTGTGAACATCCCAAAAACCTTTAAATTCTTAATTTGTACTCCTAAGTCCACCCTCGTTTCCTCAGGAGGTTAAAAATGTAAATCCTCTTTCACGCTCGAGATTTTTGAACTTAAGCCTTTTGTAATGAAATACTTAGTTGTATTTTCATACTATATCCCGGGCTAACAGCAGTTGTTGGAAAAATTGCGGCTGCCACACTTCGTCTGAGCTAAAAATTACTCAAACGAAATGACGTTTTTGATCCGTGCTCATCTTTAAGACTATGACTACGCATTTCTCTACTTCTATTTATTTAAATATATAAATCACAAATAAATATTTCAAAAATTGTCTTTAAATTTTTTTTACCCTCTAAATCTTCCTATACGAGTACATACTTAGTTTATGCATGTATAATTTTCGCCATTTTTATTTTTAAATTTGATTACTGAATTGTATTGTTTTAAATCACATTGATAAAAGACACACACGATGTTAAATTAACGTTTAAATTTTCAAACAATACAATTTCAATGATGTACTGTAAACCGTAGTTTTTAAGCTTTATTAAAATTTTACTTACAAATTAAGCCATAAAGCTGTTCTTTGAACAAATACAGGTATAACATGAAGAGAAAATTTTGTATTACGGTTGTAAGACATTAAGCGAACGGTGTATATTTAAGGCAAATTATTTTAGCTCTAGCAGCCTCTGAAGTAGCTATAATGTTGAGCAAATTATAAAATAACAAACAAATTTTACGTGGAAAATTCTCTAAACTAAAATTTGTTTTTATGTGTAACTTTATGAAATGAAGGTTATAATAATTAGATATTAAAACTCAAGCATTAAATACCTCCACTGCTAGACATATGCTTTCCTCACCTCCTCTGCGATCCAATAGGACCAGTTGGAAGTGGTCTACGTCCAGGCTTTTCCTACGTCCTTAATAAGGTCGACGCTCTACGCGGCTTTAGGTCACTACGCCATCTGCTTTGCGCGCATGTACTACCACCTCAACTTACCCTTACGTACGTCCACGGATCTTTTATCATCTCATGTTTTCAAGATGTACATATCACACTATAATATAAAGACACGCAATGTAATAGTTACACGTAAATTAAAACAAAATAGATATATAAATTTATTGAATGCATAAACTTTATACACATTAAAGTTCATTACGGAATATATTAAACAATACATACAAGATTAAATTAAGTGAAAATTATCAATAATCACAAGGCGTCATTACTGTATCATCCTCTAATTATACCAAATGTACTTGAATCAGCAATTAATTTCATTTGGGATACGCTAATAGATATGTACGGCTGAATAACTCGACAGCCAGATGGAAATTTAGTGGCGAAATGTTAATAATCGTCATAATCCTCCTGGCTTACTAATCCCGGCTTATCATGAATCTATTCATATTTTAAATATATCTATCTGCACGGTATGATGCAAACAGTCGATATGCATACAAAGATTATTTGAAAAGTTACTCATTTGACACCTTTTTCTAGGTCACTACTGAAATTTGCAAGACTCTCGTGAAGGAATCTTCCTAAGTTTCTGGAGAAACAGTAACTGTCACGAAATTCAATATTCTACAGACCAGTTTTATTATAAAATTGTTTGACTACTATATTATCCATTGATATTATGTTACTATCTTCGCTTGTTTAAGTTCCGTATAATCCAATTATGTCGAGAATTCGATCATGAGTCATTAGATTACGTCACTAAATTCCAGAGTCAGTGACTTTGAATGAAGTCCGGCTCGGTATGACCGCCACTGTGGGTCCATTGGTGCTATAAGATTACAGTTGCGTGAGAGTCCCACAGATTAAAGATCAAGGAATAAAAATAATTACGTTTTAAATTATATTTTTAATTAAATTTACTATGGACGCTCACAAAAAAAAAAAAAAAACATTTTTAATGTTTCTATCTGTGAATTTTAAATTATAGAAGCACGTTGAAGTATTTACAATCATAATTTGTTAATTTTAATAACTGCAAGTTAAAAAAAGAACTTAAACGAATCATATTTATTGTCTTGTGCTACTTGCAAGAATAACAGAATGTTCAACGAAAACACCAAAGAAACCTTTTTGAATTTTTGTACGAACCCAACACTATGATTTTTTATGTTCAGCTAAGCTTTAGAATATTAAACAGAATATTTCTATTTTTAGTTGACATTTAGATAATTGTAGTCGAAATATTTTATAAAGTGATTGACCCTCTTTAAAATTAGGAGTCAGTTTACAATGGGAAAATTTTCAAGGAATTATAATTAAAATTGCTTTATACGAATGTAATAAATTGTATTGTCAGCCCAGCAAAACATTCTCGATTTTCCCAGAAAGTAAGTACACACAATTTAAGGATTGAAATCAAAATCAAACTTTTTATATATATCTATGACTCGACTTTATCGAATTGGTAAATGTTTCAATGGGTAATGTATACGTTTATACAATAGAATCCAAAGTAATTTTTAGAATGCTCTTATTGCTGGTGGTAGCCCATCGCTAGAGGACAGATACTAGCAATCCTAGGTCTCTAGTTCGATTCCCGAAATACAATCTTTTATTAGTCCAACTCTGTACATTAATTATATAGGATTGCCACTGCTCACAAACAAGTTTCCAGAGAATGAGCAACAGCGTCCTCTGCGTACCATATACCACACCTCAATCGATTATAATATATCCCCCCATATATATCTTTAGCAGAAGCTTATGCCTTGCTGTGGGCAGATTGGGACGACTACGGCGATGTTAAAAATATATAGTTCGACTGAGTTTCTTTAGCCTGTTCTCAAGTCTCTTAACGTTAATAAGATACGTAATCGACCCTATGTTGAATAAAGAATTTTTCGAATTTAAATGTGTGTAAATCATGCTTCTTTTTATAAAAAAAGCATTATTTTGATTATAGTAGTTGTGCTCAAGGTGCAGTTCAAAATATTAAAATACCTTCTCCATTATTTAAGAGTTCATTATAAAACGTCTTTCCACAATCGGCTGCCGTGTAACCCTACACCACCGTGGACAGCGTCCACAGACCATTCCTTTCCACTCCGTTCACTCGTTTCCCATGTGTAACAATACACTCACACAGAGTTAAATAACTATTTGTGTTGGTCACAACTTTTTCTTCGAGTAATGTAAGGCTGCCTTGCTAACCGTTGACGCCAATCTTTAGTCAGGGATATTGTTACAATGATTTCCTTTTAAGTAAATAATCTTACATACTAAACAATTTATACATAAATACTGTAGGTTATGTTCTAGAAAATAGATCTTACAAAAGATTCCAATACTATTCTCTATTCACTAGACAGACAACCACTGCAGGCCTCCCCTGAAGATGTATATATATACCATTATGTCATTATCGCCATGTAAATACATATAACGTTATTGTTACGCTTGGCAGTCGGATTAGTGATAGCAGTATGTATGTTATGGTACGCAAAGGAAACTGCTACACGATCTATGATCGCAAGTCTTAGTTCTCTACCACTGGGCCACCACTGCTCACCATAAGCTACCAATATTAGAGAAAATATTATAAAAACTACCTTTATATATTACGCTGCGTAATGTTTATTGACTGTTCAAAATTTTTGAACCGGGGGTGAAGTGATTTTATTGTTCATCGGCAAATTATATTTCAACTCCTATCCTCTTTATTTACAATAAACTGTATATCATCATGCACCTAGAAAAGAAAATTCTTAATTTACAATCTCTAATGTTAAGCAAAAAAATTCAATTCTACCAATTCCTCGGTAGGCTCCAAAAGGTTCCTATGTAGAATGATATGGAAATAAGCAAGGAGAAATTTAAAAATAACCCTTTTATTTTCCTATTAAAACCACAGAGTAAATTCAAAGGTACTTGTTAAATATTTGACGTCAACAAAAACCAATAAAAGATTAGTTAGAAAATAATGAAACATAAAATATCGTGTACTAAACTGTATTAAGCGTTAAAATGAAAGTATATTACTAAAGTTTTCAGGTGAACAAAACAGAAAAATAGGTTTTGTAAGCAAATGTTCAATGCTAAGACATTATAGTAATAAATAAATTGATCACGCTGCATTATTTTATTTTGAATTAACTTTTGATAATACAAAATCCGTCGGAGCAGCAAATATATAATATACTTGTAGTCGATGAAGTAAATAATAATTCATTTGGACGTGAACTGAAACAAAATAACTTCGCTTTTGATCAACAGAATATCTCATCAGTTCGTCTCTTGCAATCAAACCTCGTACTTCACTAATTGTCTTTCTGATTGCACCTCTGCAATTAACCGCATCAAGCGCGCACCAGTAGCCGGACGGAATTGCCAATCAGTTAATGACTGTTTATAGATGTATTGTGCCATCTCGGTGATAGTGTTTAACACTCAACTTGTTTAACATATAGACATCGCTGTTCCGAATGCGCACGCCTATTGAATAGTGAAACCGCTTGGTATGATTCGGGCCATCGCAACTAACATAAAGGAACATCTGCGATAAACATAGAAACGTAATTCCCAAATGTTGTTTAAGTATATATTTATTTATTACATTATCATACAACTTTCATTGTGAATTATCAATAGTGTATACCAAAAAAAAAAAACACCAGGTGAGCCCAATTTAATTGTGACATACCGAAATTTAAGTCTCTCTATGATCACATCTTTCAAAACACGGCTAACAAAATTTCCGAAAAAATAAAAAGTTTCAGTCTTTTCGGTCGAGTTTATCGAGTATTTCTCTTATCAACACATTTAGATATTTATTTTAATTTAAAAAGAGAAAATTACGGATCTCATATGAAATAACCGTCGATAAAACTCTATATGGACAGAGGAAGCTAATTAGGCGAATATGAATAACATAAAAAGGAGACGCGGGAAGTTCATGAATATTATTAAAGGACTAAGTTCGTGATATAAGCACTAAAGTTGGTCGCTCAAAACTTCAACGGAGTGCGTTAATACCCGTTAAACGCCTAGTCCTCACCTCGTAAACGTTTGTCCGTTTCGAACTTCGATAATTATAAAGTTTCCAGACCATTTATAGTGTGGCCCACGACCACTAATTAGACCGCAGACAAAAATTAATTAATTCGTAGTAATACGGGAAAATGCCGCAAAAGTGTTCGCCGCCGGTCGCGAGCTCGGTTCACCGACGCGATTTGAAGTCGAAAATTTAATAGAGCTCGGTTGCAACCCATTGGGGCAAATATCGTAATGCAATTTTCACGTACTATTTTTAATTTAATGCTTTAAAATTTTCCCGCGTTATTTCCTGACACAAACTGCATTTCGCGAACGCTCAACTGTAGATTACTGTATGTAGAATATTCATTTAACTTTTCCCTTTATCTGTGTTTACTTTGCTATATTTATTTGAACAGAAATAGACAAAATAAAATATAAATTTAAAAATTTGATTACTTTATTTGTTAGGAAGGCCATAAAAAAATTACTAATGTTATAGAAAAACAGTGGTAGCTTAGTACTTAAGTTAACATTTACTTAGTATCTAATTTTATTTTGTGACTCTCGAGAAGACTCAAGGACTAATACAACTTTAAATCAAATTACTACTTATATGTACGTTTTTTAATTACTCATGTACGTATTCCAAGTACTTTGAATATATAGTTAACAATAATATACACCTAAATCCAAAACATGGATATTAAAAATTTAAAAGAATTGGAATTTATGTTGAAAGTTTTAAATGAAACCATGAGCCACGAGTTTAATTCCTGAAATCAACATATGTCATTAAATATCATTAGTGGGACCAATTAAAACTTTCTCTCTCTCTCTGCCTACTTGCCTACTAAAATTAGGTCAGTGAAGATCAGGATTTTAATATAATGCAAGTAATCTTTCAACCTGCCATGCGAGCCGTCAGCCCCGAACATTGTACCCGGCTTTTTTTTCTACAACGCGATGGACCCGACACCCTCTGGGTGATGCCGTGGGACGCCGTGAAATTACGTCTCTTTAACATTGCCAATCTCACAAATGGTGCAGGAATTTACCATTAAAAATGACATTATTGGATATATCAGCATTTTTTGGAATCCGAAGTACTAAAGGTACATCAAACAATCTGCTTTAGGTCAATGTAATGGATCACGATAATTTCTTTCTAATTCTCTCTTATCTCCGCAATGAAAATATTACAAAATTAGTAAAGAATTCAATTACTTTTAATACACCGTAAGACTGGTAGGCATAAATGTTAGGCATGATTTACTTTATTCATAAATTTTTATTTTTTAAATAATTGGATCCGAGACGTGGTCGTTTACGATGGGCTTTATTATATTACATTGTTACATCAATCAGGTTTAGGTAAACCTAAGTAGGCTCAAGGTCATTCAGAAAACAATGGAAAGGGGAACGTTCGGTGCTTCGATACCAAATCGAATCAGAGATACGGAGATCTGTAGACGAACCAAGGTCGCCGAAGTAGTTCTCTGTAGTGGCAGTGACATATATATTATATGTAAATATATGTATTTATACACATACTTTTATATATATTAAAATTACGTAAAACCCGTGTACAAATAGGATTTTCTAATTAAAACTATCACAGCAATCAAACTCACGAAACAAACGCCCCATCGTTTAACGTATTCGTGTTCGCAATCCGAGGTTAATTGACATCTGTACAAGTGCGATTGACGCTTCCACGTGAGTAATCGGTTTAAGAGACTATTATTTGAGAGTTGCGCGCATTTCGGATTAATTAATGAATGAAAAGGGTCAGCGTGGTTACTCATTTCGTTGAGATTGAATTCCTATGTAATCAATCGTTGGAACTCTTTCGTTGCTTATTGTTTATTCCGATTGGAATGAAGGTTGCGTTGTGATGGGAGTCGTTGCGTTTGATTGAGCCGATCGTTAATAATAATTTGTTCGCGCCTTAATGCATTTTTATGGAAATTAATTTAGACTTACCCGTTATCGGTAAGACTGTTACAAAAACAGGTATATTAAATAGCTATAACATAGTGAGAAATATGTATTTAAATAATATAACCTTTCTTCTCATGGTATTTATTATTTAAATAAGATACAAGCAAGTAAATTTTCCGTAATAATTAAATATAAAGTATGATCTAATATTCAGTATTACTTAATTATTATGTTTAGAAGAAAGCTGTTCATGAATTTTATAATGGAGACTAAAAGATTCTTAGAAAAAAGTTTTCTGCGATAAATATTAACGAACTAGCGATATACATAGCGTAAGTTAGTGTTTCAAATAAAAACCACTCTGTTGTACCTTCCTCTAGACTTCATAAATTTTTTAACTTTTTTAGGCAATTCTATACAATGATTATAAATTCTGCTGAATAATACTAAAATAATGATGACTAATGAATTATTGTAAATAAAAAAACAAGGAAGTTGATATTCTTCTTGGCCGTTTATCTTCATTAAAGAAAGTCGCGCCTTTCCTGGAAAGACATGATCGCGGATTCGACGATTTACGTCACTGGGCCTGTCACCACTCGTACAGAGTCCGCCCATAAGGTCGATGATAGATCTCTTGATGTTTTTCCTTCTACTTTTCCTACAACAACCAGCTTATCGAGACTCTCTGGTTGCCTCCAGGCTGTGACCGAAGTAGACTAGAATCCGCTTGGTAGAAATAGAGAGCCTAGCTCTTGGTAGCCCACGATATGCGTAGCAAGTAATTCCCAATACATATAAAATATCTTAAGTGATAATACAGATTGGAAATTTAATTCTTTTACTTCTGTATTAAGGACGTTTGAAAAGTAATCGTTAAACATATATCTGACTGATTTTGTTGTGGGCTCTACATAGATCAAGGCGCGATGATAACCCACATAGCCACGTATTATAAGTTGAAGATGTCGTTATAAGGTTGCTCAATTTCCCTCAATTTTATTTTATCAAATTATGCTCCAATGGCATTCGTCTTAGGCTGACGGATATAAATGTTCACTATTAATCATCCAATGAAGAAAATAACTCTGATGAGTATATAAATAAATAACTTAACACACTCATTCAAATTGCCATCTATAACTTGTACATTTTGCAATCGGTTTTGATTTATGCAGGATTTTTACTTTATAAATAATGTATTTTAATAAGCAATAGTAAGCATGTAGCTAATGATTGAAAGCTGTGACCTTAAGTTATTTATTAATTTATATAATTATTCATCTAGGATATCCACAGTGAATACATAACCAGTGCGTCGATCGTAACAAGTGTATCGGAAAAAAACAAGAATCAGATTGAGTTACCCTATAGGCGTACCCTGACTTTAGAAGAGCCCAAAACAAACAGAATTTTTGCGGTAAAATTCACAAAATACTTAATACGGTAGAAGAGAAATTTTGACTCAAGCTTTATTTTCACTATAAATCTTACACACTGTAAAAGATTTTTTTACTAATTTTTAGTAAAGAATTTTATTACATAATAATTCACGAAAATGTACTGTAATACCGCATCCAGTTGCCCACAAAAGAGTGATTAATTTTATGAAACTTAGAGAAAAATATATAAAACCTGCTTATTTGTTTATTCCTAAATATTTAGATATTTTTGTAATATTTATTACTTTCAAGTATAACCATCGTTTCAGCTCATATACACCCACTGCAATGCCCAGGCCTCCCCCATAGATATCGTTAGAGGGATATACCATAATCGCCACTATTAGCTGGCAAGCTAGATATGCAAGGAGAGCATGCTGGTGCTAATCCTCTGGAAACTTGTCCTTTATAATAAATATACAAAATGTGAATTTATAAAATTATGTCCCGAGAATCAAACCCGCAACCAACGATCGTAAGTCACAGTCCTTTACAACAGGGCTACCACTGTATAACTCACTATGTACGATAGTATCTGATTACCATATATATCGAATATGTATTCTGAAAGAACAAAAAATTTACTCTTGATTCGCGTATCTGATTTCCATAGTGACAGTACACTTTGTGTATATTACGTCATTGTCACTGCTCACAAAGAGAGAATAAAAACATCGCGAGAAAACCGACAAATAGCAAGACGGAAAATTTGGAAGATATGTGACATTTACGAATCCGCAATGGCCCGCGTGGTGTACTAAGCACGTACCCTTTATCCGAGAAGAGGCTTTAGTCGCAACAGTAGTAACGTAACCAGGATAATATAATATTCTTTAGAGAATAGTCTTCCCAAGTACAATCGATATAATATTAAATTCAAGGATTTCTTTCGAAAAAGATTTTATTTTTAAAATGCTATCATGTAAATCATTTAATCCATAACATGTCCAATGCTGTTAATAGGCCACCCTTAAAATATCCAATGAGATCGTTTGGACTGATTTGAAATATTAAATTAAAATTATTCTCATTTTAGTTGATGTATAGTTGAAAATGCTATTATATTTGTCCTTTTTGTAATCTGGACGTGAAGTAATGTTCATCTTCATTGTCCTGCGCCACATATACTTCCATCTTGAGCATCAAGGAACGCAGCATCAACGTCAAGAGACGAGACGACCAACTAATGAAACTAAAAGTTCTTGGGCGTTTACCCTCGACTATTTTAGTGACAATCAGTTGTTTGAGGTTTTGGTCGTCCTTTTTGTTTACGTGTCATAAAAGTTAGCAGGAACTGGTTTTGATACTGAAATTCACTCCACGAAATTAACAGCATATTTTTTCATCCCCACCAGCACCTTTTCAGCCCTATCTCGAAAGATCCATCTTTACGTACCATGTTTCTGACATTTCTGATGTGTGTTTCTCGTGATGAGCCAGTCTTTCCATATAGAATATAAAAATCAAACCGCTGATGTTTTTTCGTGCCTCTAAAGGATTTTTAATTTATAATATCTTTTTTTAATAATCTCAAATAAAAAGTGAAATTGAAAAATTTCAATTCGAAAGTACAAAATAAAAGTTAAAATAGTATAAACATTAAATGATTTAACTTATTTTTTAAGGTTGATGTATTAAAAATAATCACTAACCGTAAACGTTATTTTAAATTTATTCTATTTCAAGTTTAATTTTACGTTTAAGCTTACTCTGAACTACCCCTTACCACAGTATAGCACATAATGAATTCACTTTTCTATTACCTAAATAGCCATTACAGCCACAATATCTCCGGAGATTCTGTTCGCAGCTGCCCACGATTGTGCATGGCTAGAGGTGGTTTCGTTAAATACAGGCGTGAATACTGTTGGCTTACCAGAGCATAACTTGGTCTGCTCGCCTTATTCACGCTTTACAATGTTCCTTCTGTATCCAGACGCAGTTATCGTAAAAATTAAGTACATTACCTGCGCATAATGCAGAGACTTATTTTCTTCCCGCATACGTCTGAACACGATATCGAATAAAGAGAGTCATGTTCGTGTAACGACTGTATTGAAATGCTTAAAAAAGTTGACAAAAACTTTTTTTTAACATTACGTTCAATTAAGACTATTAATTGAACGTAATGTTAGGTTACCACCATTATTACTTTTTACCTACGTAGTTAACGTAGGTAAAAAGTTATAATGACTGGAAAAGGAATACGTAAGGTATTTAATTTATTTTAACTGCTATGTTTAGTTATGATATTTCTTCTCACTAATATTACTGCAATTAATATGCTGTATTACATCTCTGAAGTGTGGTAATGCGTCTGTACATGTGTGACATTTTTTTAAGAAGCACCTGCATCAAAACTTGCAAATTATATATGTAAAGTGTATTTATTTATACACGTCCAACGATCAATAAAAACGGTAGTGTTTCAAAAAAACTATTTACATGTAAATAAATGTTTAAATTTTTACAGTGATTCATTTGGTTCTTATTACTTTATCGGTATTATAAATCATGCCATGAAAAATTATTTTTAAATTTTGACGATACTGATGGACTGGAAATAGTTCAAGAAAAGTAATGCTACAAACAACATATAAAATAGGTAGTAAAAGTTAATACGCGAATACTACAATTTACATGTTCACAGCTTAAGGATTAAACTTTACCATGAAATGAAAGCAATGTTAAGCTCGCGCCGGGGAAAGTACTCCTCGTTGTAACTAAAATAATAAAGTGTACAATTAAGTTTAATACGAATAAGTAACTTAGAACGTTTTGCAGTGCATAAGCTCTTTGCATCTAAGTTAAATCGTTACATAGGACATTAGGATCTAAAATCATATCTAAACCAGATTTAAATATTACCTTTTTTATGCAATACCGAAATGAGTAAATTTCAGTTTATATTAGTTGAGAGAATGAGTTATTTCTTTACAATTACAAAATGATGATACTCAGGGTTTGCAAATTCAAAAAATATGTGTAATATAATGAGCTTGGTTATTTTATTAACTACAGTGCCTTATAAACCAGACCTCAGTCATACTTGAGACCTTTAACTACGTAAACGGTGACTCCGGTTTTATCTTAATATATGGGTCTTGCAAAATTCCATTACTAATAGCCGTAATGACGTTTCACTTCTATAGCTAGAATTTAAATGTGTTTTTAGTAATTCTAAAATCAAAATTATAGTGTCTCATTTTATTATTTGACTTTCTTACGTCGTCATTTTAATAAGAATAGTGTAAAGATAATAAATTCTAGAGTTTATTATTATTTTTTATCTTAGTTTCAGCCGATATACGCCTACTAGACAAACAAGGCTTAGCCCAAGGTTCGCCGCGACGGCTAGTTTTACGCTGTCCGCAACCAGCGAAATTCTGAGACCTTTATCGGGTCGTCGGTGTACCTGGTGTGGGGCCTATCCACGCTGCTTCTACCGGTTCGTGGTTGCCACTCGAGAAAAAGAAGCTGCACAAGCGATGTGTTCTTCGAACTACGTCTGTGACTTTGATTATTCTGCGGGTCGTATCATTTATTGTTATTGTTTTTATTCTTTTTTCTTGCTGTTTAGCTTTATGTTTATCTCATTTAATCCCACATCTCCGGTCTTCTTAATTAAACTGTGGTTTAGTTATTCTTTTTCCTATTTGTTATATAATGTTTCCTTTCAAGTTTTTGCCCTGCTCTAGTTTTCAATAAAACCTTATGTTAATAAGTATCATAAATTTTGAGTAGAGTGACTGATATTTAAAATTCATATTTAAAACTGTAGTTTGATGGTTGTAACCATTACCGGCGGTCATATCTAAACAAATAAAATTTGTAGACTATTATCAAGGTAACGTCAATAATATATTTATTCCGACACGAAAAGCATACTTAAAATGGGAAATTTATAAATAAAAAGGAGCATTTTGAAAGTATAAAAAATTTTTTTAAAGATAGTAAAAAAAATTTTGCTACACCAGGGCAAAATAAAATAATATTTTGAAACGGTAAATAAAGTCTAAAGTGTATAACAGAACTTAATTTAATGTTCCATCAACACCGAAGAAGAAACTCTACAAAGGCCGGGTTGTGGGATACACGAAGCGTTAGAATATGCTTTGTAGACTTCGCGAATGTTTGCTTTGCACTTGGTTTTGATGCGCTTTTGTATTAAAATGCTTGCTACCAGATAAGCAATTTTTCGTAGTGCTTGTAGTAGATTTTTTATATTAACTTTAATAAGTCTCGTAGTATTTCTAATACAAAAATCCTTACTCATATACCACGAAACTAAAATATGTTATTGAATTATAAGTTATATGTATCTTCATTTTGGAAATTTTAAATTATATTAGTCGAATATTATTTAGTAAATACAATGACATTATTTGGTGATATTCCTAAAATACGTTTAACGCACTAGTATAATACATATGCATTTTTATTTATTTTATGATAAATAGAAGTATATATTGTTTATGATAGCCAAAGAGTCCTTTGTGCTTCAGCTTATAACTGTTTTATCATATATTTTTTATACATGTTATATATAAATAAAAAATCAAAATTTATAAATGTATAGTATCAAAAATTAATAAACAATTTACTACTTCTTACATTTAATTATGATACAGCGAAAACTCAGTGATTTTTATTTCTGAGCGAATACAGACGTAAAAAACAACCTAAAATTACGTATTGTTTGTTTTTGAAATAATAGTCGTAATTACAGAGCAATTTTAATCTTCAATTTCGAACGCAATTTTAAAACATATGCCCTCTTATTTCCTTATTTATACACTGGTATTTCTTCTTTTACACTTGTTATACGAAGAACACGTACGAATGATACTACAATGAAGCATACAAATTATCGCTTGTGCCGACGTCTGCCTCCTACAAAAACAAAACCGTTTAAAACTGATAACAAATCAAGCGAAATTGAGTTCTATTTACTTTTAACTTACTTGTCAGTTTTGTAATTATAAGTGAATATTTTTATAACATTTCTACACGAAGCAGAGGGTCAGTGGTCGGCGAATAACTGGCTAAGACATGATCATGACTGGTGGGCTTATACTCCACACCTCGTTACGTGTTAACAGCCACATTCGCTCACGACGCGATGTTTATCCGACTAACCACAAAACGTACAGAACCAAGCAACGATATAAGTCGAAATATTGTAATTGGAATATACATGATTGATTCTAATGGCCATGGGAACTGTAAGAGTGCACTTTCAAATAAAAAATAATTATTTAACGTAATAGCATATTAAATATGAAGGTTTAGAGCTACACATTTTTACAGGAGTATCATTGAAAATGTGGCATTAAACTTTGTTTTGTGAGAACTATGGTTTTACACATACACACACACTACCATGGAATGCCTCTTAATTATCGTGTGATGACCTTAGGAAATTCATTAGACAAAAACTTAAAATTAGAATCTATTAAAGTGTTTTTTTTTGTGATATTAAAGATTGAAAATGAATTACTTTAATACTGTATAAGTATATTTTTAAAGTAACATTAAATAACCCTTCCGAGTTTGTAGAGGGATCTCTTCAGGTCAGAGCGCAAAAGTTCAACGATGCTATCAAATGGCAGCTCAATCTGATTCTAGTTTCTATAAAATTAGGCTCTCTTAGTATTCACTGTCACTTTTCTAGTTGTCATTATACATGATACTATGTGGATAATAACATTAATTATATAATATTTGTTTTAAAGACTAAATTAATATGTAATATTAGAGAAGTAGTGTGTAACGGGAATATATTGTACCACGAGAAGGTCATAAAAATAAAAAAACACGAGATCAAAAGATGAGATAAAATTTGAAATTTCAATTTTATTTTTAGTGTGCTAAAATAGTGACAGCTCAGAGAATTGACGCTAATAAATCACAAACCGCTATCGAGTTTTATCGCTGACGTTAACTACAGTGAGTACGTCACATGTTTTCCTTCAATACACAAGACAGACCTTGGTTTTGAAACCTCATTCGAAAATGGGGTTACTTTTGAAGTCATTTTATGTGTCTTGTATTTCCTTAGGAAACGCGCTGTAGACAGTGGAGATAATTTATTAAGTTCACAGAACGCTTGCTCGTTAATGCTTCAAAAAGATTGACGTGTGACCGTGGAGCTACAAATGTGAATTCTAAACGAATTATATGAATTACTTACGATATCTTTTATTGTAAAAATATATATTTTAATAACAAACATAGTTGCTTATAAAATATATCAATAACACTTATTTTAATAAAATTTTAAATGAACATCCTTAAGTATTATTACTTAAAAATTAGTAATAAGTTAGCACATAGTTTAGAAATGATGTCGTTACTTCTAAGATCAATTCTGTAACAATATTTTACTAGCAGTGAAGTTCTTTAGGTAGATGAAACAGTAGAATATTTTTACTCTTCAGCGAACTTCGTACAACAAATTTATCAATATACATATCAAATAATCGCTAGTACGTTCATAAGATATATTTTAAAATATCACGCAATGTGTTTGTATTAACTAAATAAACAAAATGAACCTGGTGATTTTTGCATTATTTTGTTATCAGACTTATGTTAAAACGGGTACGTAAAGTACATTTTTATATAACTTATATTGCAGTTCGGACTTTTGATGCCAAAACGTATAGTCTCCTTTAAATGTTTTTTTTTTTTACTTCTGTGGGCATAGGTCGTGTCACAAACTATGCACCAGCTTTATTGGAAATCTATGGAAAAGGTCTATGTTCAGTAGTCAATGTATAACTGATGATGATATCAACTTTTAAGAATCGAATTCACAACCTCAAATCGTCTTAGTCTGTAACCACGAAGCTGCTAGTAATATAATTTAGACGTTATACAAACTCGAATAGTCACGAAAATGCTGTATAGATGTTTGTAATTCATTACTTATTTAAATTGAATATTATTCCCCTTGCTACATTTTCTTACCTCCACGTACCGGATTGACATTTGATCGACGTGTTCACAAAACATCGCTCGCTTTTAACCTCGTTTAGATGCCGACGTGAACGTTTGCTACAATAGAATTCACGAACAATTGTCGTTGTTGTTGTTTTGTTGTTTAATAATAACACATTAAATTACGACAGAGCTTAACCGTGCGATTAGCACAATAATTTATTGTCTTTTAATGTTGTAAAATGTTCTTGTTTCGTGTCTTTATAATACGTTGATACTACCACTGAACTTAGTTTTAATGGATCCTTATATAAATAAGTATATCTGTAATTTATATACATTTATTCTGCCAAAAAATACAAATATATACAATGACATAATAAAACTTAGCTATATGTATATATACGTATCCATTTTTCCAAATTTGGGTTTGTCGTTTATTTAAGGAAATAGTTGTTAATGTAATTTAATACTGTTCAAAATATATACATAGTTGTGTAATAATAAAGAAAAAGTACTCTAGGCGGTCATATCATACGAGGTAGTTTGTTCCAGACAACCATAGTATGGAAACGGTACAGGGATAAATGATGGTTATTTAACGTGTATGTACATGTAGACAATACTGAAGTATATACAAACATACATTCCACATACAAAGATATATGTATATCTAAATAACATTTATACTCATAATAAATACATAATTATAAATACAATAGTAAATAATAACTGCAAAATGAATTGAATGGCACTTGCCACAGAAATATTAAAAAAAATGAATTAAAGGACAAATAATAAATAATTTCGTAAATATTTCTTAAACATTTTTTAAATATGTAATAACTTGACACATCTTATATTCAGCGGTACATCATTCCACTAACGAATGGCCTGTGTGGTAAAAGATATAGCCATGAACGAAGAAGAATGTTATATGTTATAACTAAAATCAGCATCAAAATTTTACAAAATTAATTAACTTACCAGCTATGCTTTTGTAAAATTTATTTTAGCAATTAAGTTTGATATCGCAAAACCTTTTAAACAATTATACGATGATCATAAAGTTGTTACGATTTGTACTTTTGGACATATAACTTTTGATAGCGTTGTGATATCTATATTTCAAAGTTAATTTATAACTTTGAGCTTATTATTAACCAGAATTAAAACAGTACAAGTAGTTCTAAATATTTTTATGTTAGACGATAACATTATTACAAGTTTATGTATCGATTATTATTATTACTTCGGGTTTTATATACCCAAGTCTTTCTTTAAACATGTTACACCACACAACGCTGAATAATTGATATTAGCTCAACAATAACAAGACATCAAATATAAACATGATAAAAAACAAAAGAAACACATTAAACATCGCAAAGAATATGTACGTTCATGTATTACATAAAATGTAATTATATTTTCAGTTTACTAGATATAACGACATGTACTTAGACACAGAAGAAAGTTTAATAGAGAATGAGTATTACTCCATCTGCCCACAAATTATACAAGTACAAGAACAGTCAGATTAATTTTGAACATTTTTGGCTTATGAAAGTGGTACACAGCCCTTCAAAGTTTTGATCCCGTGGGATTAACGTATGTTGATGAGACGTTGAGGTCAGGAACAGTTATACAACGTACACGGAGCGCATGAACCGACTGTGGGCATAAATCAACTCTGCACTAAGTTTGCTACACATTGTAATAGATAAGCTAATAGCGATTTTATTATAATTAAATATTTCTTTTTATTTATAAAAAGTACTCTAGTGTAAGAGAGTGAGTTGGGGGGTTTCCCCATTGTACAGACCGATGATGTAGTCCAGTTCGTGGGAAGTTGTTGAATACGGGCAGAGCAAGTCCGGTCATTGCGGTAAAGGTGATGATGACTCCAGTGTATTCGTATTTAGGTAATAAATCGTCATTCATTGTCACGATTCATGACTGAGTAGGTCATAAAAAACCGTGTCCACACTAAAACGTACAGAAAAGAGAGGCTGCGTCCTTGGTCATTTTTAAAAATTAATATCTTACATAAGATAAGTAATAACGACGATACATACATACATATATATATAGCTCAAAGGTTCTCTCGGTAAACTAGGACCTGGTCGTTACATCACAATCAATATTTTGGATGGGAGACGTGTATAAAAACATAAATAATATCCTCAAATTCCGCCCTTTATGAGTAATGGCGATATAGTCAACAGCTGGCTGGAAAGTGCAAATTTAATAGGTTCCTAGGAGGTTCTCGAAAATCCGGTACAGGTTTATTGATCCGAGAAAGTGATTGAGAGCTTATGTGATAATTCGAAATAAGCAACCGATCGTGCTGATGTTGGCCTTTTCGGGCACCCTTGAACCGGAATTTTAAGCGAGATTCGAATGATCATCCAAGCAAGGTAAACTGTCTCGAAAGTGCTTGCGCCCAGTTACCATTAAACATCTTTACGGGGACTTAAGAGCTATGTGGCGGTCGTGTAATATCATCACAAAGGTTTCTAAAATCTCAAAGTTTCTAATAGACCTCGAGCTTAGTTAATGTGAAGAGGTTTCAGTTAAGCACCTAAAGCCTTAGCACTACTCAAAGCAAAGTAGAGGTGTAAATGACAACGGCAAAACGACGTTTTGTAATTAAAATTCGATTAGTTAAGTTATTTTACGAAAAGATAAAACAAATATCATAAAAATTTTTGAATTGTCATCAGTATTCATCGTTTCAGCCCTAAGGTGTCGTCCGTTCTGGACATAGGCCTTCCCCACAGACTTTCAATTACTATAGAGACACCACTGTATCCACTGTGTCCACTTTGTGAACGTCCTATGTTGCGCTTGTAACTCAGGGGTTTCCACTGAAGACACTTATGACCACAGCAACTATCTGCTCCATTCCTTTCAAAGCTTTACTAATTGTATGAAAAATAAGTATGTTTTCCGTTGTCTCTTGTAACTTTAACCGTATTTTATTTTACCTCTCGTTGTTATCTATCGTCTTGCGGGAATCCCTCAGCCTTCATTACAATTTTCGTCTACTATTACATACGGATAATAAACAAGATCCAATGGGCTGAAAGCAGTTGGTTTTTTAATGAGAGGAGTAAAGTTATAGCTTTCCCGTCTTGCAGTTTCAAGTTGCCAATTTAGGGAAACGAAATTCAAAAACATTTCTTGATACATGTTGTTATTTTGAAAACAAGATTTAAATGAAGGGCTAAATTTTGTAACATTATGATTTTTTATGGTCTATGTTAATGTCAAAGATTTTTGTTTGTTAATCGTATTGGTCAGTTTTTTATTCATATAAAGTTTGTTCATCAATTCACTATCACACAAACGCTTTTTGTTAACCGTGTCTGTAAATTTACTTTTAAAACATTAAATTAACTTAAATTTACTTTATTAAGAAAAATATCAATTTAGCTTTAGTTTAGTATTAAAAGAAAAGCTAAAAATATATTAATACAAAATAAAAATCAACGTTTATTTACAGCAGCTGGCATCACCGGATACCAAACATCGCTGACACGGAGTGGGCGTATTTTTCTAACGAGCAAATTATCGTTTTCTGTCTATTAATCGAATCTAACATTCTATCGGAATATTTTAAATCGCATAAATAAAAACATCAATCTGAAACTAATCCAAAATTGATAAAGCAAGGGAATTAGCGAAATTAATTATAACTACCTTTAAAATGTTTACATATAGCTAATCCTATTTTATTTTTAGCTATTACTACTTATGTGCCTATATCACGGTATATCAGGAATCATGGGAATGTCGGGAATTTCCCTTTCGCTCAAAAGACAGTTATACATTGTACGTAGTTCCACCCGCAAGGGAAGCTGAGGGTGCGTTCACTTAAAAATGCACATTTTCTAACCATAGCTCTCTATGAGATTTTATGACTCTTAGCCAGAATTTATTTTGTAATATTAAAAATTACCAAGGATTGATTTAATGAAATAACATTCACAAAAAGCAAGGTGAGGGCGTTAAATATAAATAGGACCGGGAGACTGCTAGTTATGTATGCATACATACGAGTATATGGAGTGATTGCCTAGAGCTAGTTATCAAATTTATAGGACGATGCTTTACATGAAATTATATATAAACCCGTCTATAACTCTTTGATGCAAATCGGTAAATATCAAAGTATCTTAAATTATGAAGCACAGCTTAGTTGCGAGGAAGAAGTTTGTCAGATTAAGACGAGCAGTTGTTGATAAGTGAGCGCACAGCCAAATACCGCTGCGCTGCAGTACGTCAGATATATTACGCTGATGCGGCTTCAGCTACACTTCGTCAAACTGGCGTGGCATTGAGATTAATGCCATACACAAAGTTACATATGCACTGAAACATGCATTAGTTCGCAGTATGCTCTTGATTTTCTTAATGAACATGTTAAGCACTCGCTTTTAATGAATTAATAAACATATTACTGTAAACATCGTCGTTTAATAACAGTAGATGTTAATTTTAATTGTAGTTACAAGGAATAAATTGAAGTTTAAAAGGAGAATAATGTTAAGAACTTGTGTTTAATTAGATATTATTAACGAATATATTAACGAAGTGAAAGAGAAATACAAAGAAAATGAACTCAGACTTCTAGATGACACTTGTTTGCAGAGGTTTTAAAATCGTTTTTATAAAACTTAGTGTATTCAAAGACTACGATTCCATTTCGTTCCTTTATAATCTTAAACTTTCACAGTAGGGTTACTGTATGTACTCTGATCAAATTTGTATAGCAATTTTTTTGTTTTTGTTTTAAGGAAATAAATGTTATGTATTTTGTTACCATGATAATAAATTATTATTTAACAATAATCATTTAAATTAAACATAAACTAAAATGTAAATATAATAAAACTACCAAAGCATGTCCATAGTAATTGCCAGTAAAGGAACCCGATACAGCGAGGGGCCAAGAAGCGAACACGAGGTGAGCTTGAAATATTGCGCGCTAGGTGCCCGCTGTGCGAGCGCTTGCTTGTGCGGGAACGTTCGCGTATCAAATTCCACTTAGTCTTAAATATATTATGCTGGTACTTGGTGATTAGGAAGATTAATTGTAATGAGGAATAATTCCAGGTTGTCTGGTGATGAATTAATTTTAGATGGCATTAACTCTGATGTCTATCTAGCTTGTGAATTCTTTATGTTATAAAGGTTCGCAAAAATATTTATTATGCTTTTATATAACCTGTGATGTACACTATTGTACATATATTTTCGACGAAATAAGTATTTTAAAGATGTTTCTCTGACAATAAAAAATCTACTGCTGTGGAAAGTATTGTGTAAGCGATTACAAACAATCAACCCATCCGATTTTATTTTTGAGCTGTTTACAGATTAGGGCAAATTAGGAAACCTCTTAGTCTTTGTGGGAGAGCTGAATATGATTTTTCTATTAAATAAGACTCTTTTGGTATTTTTCATATGACATACACAAGTGAACAATGTTATTGATTCTAAGTGGATAATAATTTAAATAAATGCATAAATGAATCACTACTATCAACTAAATGAGCAGTGGTAGTCCAACGGTAAAGGACTGAGACTTGCTATCATATATCACGAGTTCGATTATATATACAATCTCAAATAATTCAAACTTTGTGCATTAACTACATACGATTGCCCCCGCTCACCAATAAGTTTCCAGAGGATGGTTCAGCGTCCTTTGCGTATCATAATAGCGAGGCGCTTATGGTATATGACCCCATATATATCTTTGGGAAGGCTTTACTTTGCATTCGGCGTCTATGGGTTGAAACGAGCTACCAACAAGCACAAGTAAAAAAAATCTATATGTTGTAAACGTAAATTTTCGAGTAAAGGAAATAAATGATTTTATTTATAATTTTTTGGCTATACGTTTAAGAATGCTTAGTTCCTTAGTGGTCTGTTGTCTGTAATTGCAAAATTACTTGAAAGTACTCGTACATTTTAATCATTTTAATTTTTTCATAAAAATATAAATAAACACTATTAAATACGTGTTTTTTTCATGTAAAGTCAAAATAATAAATAATTAATTACATTGTAAGTATTGATCAAGGTAAAATAATATTCCCACACACGGTTCAATAAGTGTTCGATGTAACATAGATTAGAAGACGTATTTAATTAAGAGAATCAAGTTTCCTACTGATACAGATGTGAGTTGGGTGGTTCGGTCGGTTTCTTTGACAGGCTACGATCAAATTTTAAACCGCGATATCTCTAGTTTATCTTAAGCTCTCGGAATTGACGAAAGCAATACCGATGTATGTTAATGCGAACTGTTACTAATTTATCGTCAAATTTAATAGCCGAAGCTATGTCAGAGTGATCGTAATGTTTTGTATTGATCGGTAACAGTTTAAGAGGCACTTACTCTTTTACGACAGACAGTTGCTTTGACATTGTTTAAAAGGTGATATTGCAGTTTTATTGCAGATTTAACGTAAACGTAGCTTAATAGAATTAATTCTGTTATTCATACGATTTTTTTTACAGCGATTATTTGTCGACGTCTATTTATGAACACGTTACATTAGTAGCTATTGTAATTAGTAATACTATCGCAGACTGTCTCATTATGTCTAGTAAAATATTAAACTCGTTGGTTCAATAGATATTAAAGCCAACTCGGTTATTTCCATTAGCTAATAAATAATAAAAAAATATGGTTTTCAGTTATAGAACGTCAACAGGTAGACGGAGGGCTCTATGGATTTCCAAAGGATCCGTTGAAAGCGCCTTGTGGGTGGACGTCACGACTGCACATGTCGGTCTGTGGATGAGTCCAGGGACTAAAGGACCCAGTCGCCTTTTGGTCATTTGTTCTGCGCTCTATGTGGCCTGCCCACTGCTACTCAAGAATTGACCTCGTAGAGGTATCTCAAGATATCCCTTTCCCCGATTCCGTGGCTTCATTCATTGGGCGAATGTGACCTTATCAGTGAGAACCTAATTGAGACCACGATTCACTGCCATGTTATCTCAGGGTCGTAGACCTTCATCTTATCATCACTTTTTTTAATTGCAAGTGATAATTATATTTTAAATTTTACTTTATTTTTATTTAATTTGATGATTCTTCTTTTTTTGTCACTCGATTTGTATTTCAATTTATCTATTGAGAAATAAATGTTTTCTTTTACTCTCTACAGCATACGTTAGGATTAAAAGATTATATCTTGATAACACTTTTTACAATTCAGTGAACATTTTGTCATTTGACAGCGAGAGCAGCGGCGCAGGTTTCGAGATTTTATCATCCGCCACCGGTAATGAGACTTTGTGTTATTCGATTGGAAACAGGGACATTATTTTTAATTTCCACTTACGATTGGTACACACACAACATGGCCGGTCCCAAGTAAAAAATAAATAAAGAAACTAACAACTATGTTATTGGATAGATAGAAATTGTTTTTATAAATCTAATCTGTTTTTACCATAGTTATTTATTTATATATTAATAACGGAGCTTTTTTTTAAAATGGATAAATCTTTGTACTTATTGATAAATCATGAAATGTATAAAATACAACATAGCGCCATTAATAAAAAGTTAAGACCTTAATGTTTTAACGTACATGTGGGTTCAAAATTATTTTTGATATAATAGTGTATAAATAAATAATACAGATTACTTTCTCACTCACAATTGAGCAGTGGTAGCCCAACGGCAAGGGACTGAGTCTTGCGATCGAAGGTCCCAGGTTTGATTCTCAGGATACTTATATAATTCACACTTTGTGCATTATTTATATAGGATTGCCATTGCTCACAAACAAGTTACCAGAAGAAGGGTAGCAACGTCCTCTGCGTATCATAATACCAGATTGCGATCGTAAAACTGCCAAGCATGGCTATTATGGTAAAACCCCCTTATATACCTTTGGAGGAGGCCTATACCTTGCATGGGCGTCTATGGGCTAAAAAGAAGACACGCTTACAAACCTGTATGTTCAAGCCCACTATATTCTATTTTAATGGCAACAAAGTAATCACTTTATCAACTCAATATTGATCGCTTAGACACATGAATTTAAAATATTTGTAAC
This sequence comes from Battus philenor, assembly GCF_028537555.1. Classification (NCBI taxonomy): domain Eukaryota; kingdom Metazoa; phylum Arthropoda; class Insecta; order Lepidoptera; family Papilionidae; genus Battus; species Battus philenor. The sequence goes on from NW_027181676.1 coordinate 6,257,856, forward strand.
AAAAATTTAAATACGCATTAACTTGAATAAAATGTTATCATATAAAATTACGTATGCAATTGTAAATTTATTCAGATAGATTACTTTTATGCTCGGATTGATTGCATCAATTGCCACCAAATATCGATCTTGATAAGCAACTAATTAAAGAATCAGCCGATCATTCGGCGAAGTGGCTCCAGTTTCGAGTGAGGTGGTAAGCCGGTCTGTAATCGAGATCTTGATGCTTGCGCAATCGACTAAATGAATCGATTCCGATTACATTTTATAATTACCTTCATCAATAGCGAGCTTGAATTTTCGTAGTTATTACTCGTATTTTTTATTCATGTTCTGTTCGAGTAAAAGATTTTAAGCGGCTTCTGTTTTAGCTTTAATTCAAAAAAAAAGTTTCTTTACATTTTTTTTTATTATAGTCTGAAGTTTCGTAATTACTTTATCAATATAGAAAGATATTTAATATTACATATAAAATATTTACAGCCCAAATATTTGAAAGCTACGATATCTTTGTCTTATTTTACAAGTTAAGATGTATCAACACCGTTTACACGAAAAACATCACAGTTATTCTTAAAACAAGTATATTATTGTATGTATTGATAGATCTTGACAACGTTTTTATTTAAATTAAGTTTGAGCTAGCAAAAAAGAAAATAAAAATAACAGAAAAGGTGTAAAAATTACGGTAAATTTTAGGGACATATGAAAAAGGGATAAAATAATTAAAAACTGTAGTGGCCTCTTTTCAGATCAAGCCATTTAGAACGCTCGTAGCGTATTTAAAGGTGAAGAATTATAGAAGAGCTCTTTGATTATTATGTCTATCAAATTTTACTTTTCTGACGTTTTTCTAAACCAAGTGATCATTATAATTGACCAATAGTAACTAATTATTTCCATATGTTCTATGTAATACAGAATTAACACTACAACAGAATTCTTCACAAAACTAAATCACAACGTACATATTATTATAGCCGTCCGTTCGTGGAACAGATTTCTCATGATTTAAGTTGCGCTCTAACAATTAATTTAGTTTTAATTTTCCTGCAGACTTCACAGAGGAAAACTAACGTTTCGTCGCTAGTGCCACAACCGTTCACAGCTGCTACTTGACGTCATTATTAAACGCTTTTCAAGAACAGGTGTTGATAATAACGAGGGTGAAGGTTTAATTAATGAACAGCACTGGTTTCTTATAATATTACCAGGACCGAAGTTTCGTGTAAAAATTTCTATGACATATCTTTTGAAATAAAAAAAAAATTATTTTTAAAAATATAATGTCAGTGATAGTGCTAAATGTTTATTTCACATATAAACAGTGCGAAGTGCACATTTAGTGGGTTAAAACAAAAGTCTTAGGGCCTCAAAAACAAACTCAAAGTTGCTAAAATAGTCTTGGAGAGGACTATATTCGGGGACACTCTATGAGATAAAAACAGGAACTGCGAATAGCAGTGGGCTAGCTACACAGCACGTAGAATAGACGGCCGTGGTGGGTATAAGTATCTAAAATAAAAATTATCAATGAGCAAAACGATGGAAGACCTTGTTAAGGTCGACGGAAGACGATAGATACAAGCTGCTTCCAACCAGTCATTTGAAAATCTACGGGAGCAGCCTGTTTCCTGCAGTAGACATTCTAAAGCTAAAATGCTTTGTAACTAGCGTATTATATGCTCGGTCACTTGTCTTGTTTATGTTTGGGTGTTTGTGAATCGTCAAAGCATTCTTAACTCACTATGCTTCTTTAAAAGGAGTTTTTTATCCAACTAAATTTATGATAACGTTTGTCCCTTACAAAAAGGTTAGTCTACAAACCTTAAAGGATCATTACAAAGAAAATCTGTGATATGTCTGGTAAACATAAATCACTAAATTGTATTAAACATGAGTTACTTAGAAAAGGGACAATTGTGGAACAAGTGACCTGTAGTCATGACTCTCATAGTGAGTTAGCACCCCTGTTTGTATAAATAGAAGCCCTAACAAGCCATGTACACCTTAATGACCTGCCGGTACAATATCAAGATGTATTTAATTGGATTCTTTACGTAGGTAATGTTGATACTTCTTCAGGTGTTTGTCTCACGGAGTATAAAGTATTCGTGATTTAAACGACACAAGGTTGAATTTCATTTAAGATATTTATTTAGACAATATTGTAATTATCGAGGCTTAATAATCTTAATCAGTTAGTGAAAACTCTGAGTAAATGATGTTTTAGATTTACGCGTATATTACCCATCGAAATAAAATCGACCCGTCTTAACAAGAATATAGGAATTAAAACTTCAAAATTGTTAATTAGTTGAGTTTGCCCAATTTACGTAAATTGAGCCTACGGCTTCTCGAAGTCTCAGGTGGATTTTCAAGATTTTCTATTAATATTTGGATGAATTATAATTTCAAAAGCCTAGCAACCCATCTCGTAGTTAAGAAACTAATAGTTCAAAATGTGCCATGTCTACCGCTTTTGTCAGTACATTAGATTTCATAAACCACATGTCCTCGTGGTATCGATTCCTAACAGGTTCCGGTCTATTGGCTGTTAAAATTAAAAACACCAAAATTCGATTAAGGAAAGAGCTCGGTACTTCCATCAATCCTTCTAGGATTGAAGGAGGCGTTATCAACATCATCATTTCAGCCGTAGGATGTCCACATAGGCCTCGCCAATAGACTTTCAATAGGAGTGGTTGGAAGCGATCTCCATCCAGCGTCTACCGAAGATCTTAACAAGATGGCCTGGATAGACAAAATTATAAAAATTACATCTAGAACCAAAAATAACAATGCAAGACCTCAAAATGTCTTGAGCTCATTATACGCAGACCAGAATAACAAAAAAGAAATATTAAACAAGTTATCAAGTAATTTGAAATTTTAACGATAAGCGTCCAACTTCCCAGTCCTATACGTTATCACATTTACGGGAATCGTCGAGAAATTAAAAATAGAATAAACTGCCTTATAATCCGAACAATTGTTTTCATATCAGTCGTGTCATGGATCAAATGGATATAGAGTATATTATGTAGGAAATTTATAAATTATTAAATTTGCTAATTGTTTTATTAATTAATTTACTTAAATGTTACAACCATCACCATCATCATTGTTTGAGTCATAGCGTGTAACTTCAGCTTGTTAATCATCTCATTTCATTCATCTGGGGATCTACTTATTCCAGGTTTCGAAAAATTTTTAAGAGTTTAGAACATAAGTCCTTATAAGCAATTAGCACCGTTCAATGTTTTCCTTTAAGACATTTTAAGATAAAAAATATTCGTTTATAGTGTGAAGGGAAAAAAATAACATCACTGATTTAAATGTTATATTTGAAAAATATTAGTTATAATTAATAGACTTTATTTTATACATGCATTTCATGTCTAGAATGAAATTCATGTACGGAAATAAGAATTTTAAAATAAAAAATTGTTTCCAACAAATGAAATAAAATAGCCGCATCTAGTGCAGTAGTAGTATTTCATTGTACGGAGTCAGAGACTAAGGGTCCAGTATTTATTTAATGTCGCGACGTGGGAGGCTAACCTTGCGCGCTATCGTTACAATATTCTTTACGAACTCTGATTCGAGAGTACAGTTGATACTCTCCTATATATCTTTGACTTTGCTTGAAACCTTCTTAGTTATTATTCTAAATAATTTATGTTTTTTATAATAGTGTCTAGAGCGATATGTAATGTATTACAATGTTTATTCTGTACAAATTTTGTTAATCTGTTTGTCATTTAATAATGAATATTTTTATTAAATATGGTACTCAGTAAATCTATCTTAACATCATCATTATCTTATCTTACAAAGGACGTCCACTGTTGAACTTAGACATATAGATTTCTAATAAGACTGGCTAAAAGCGGCCTACAACCATTATCTTTTCATAATCTTAACATGGTCTTCTGACTGCTTTGTAGGTGAAAGTCGGTTTCCGATCCATGATCTTCACTCCAGAACCTTAGCACTCTCAGCAGCCATCCATTTTGCGCATTAATTGGCTGCCCACTACCGCTATTCATCCACCAAGTGCTTTTTTTATGAAATTATTAAAAAAATTGAAATTTGTAGGCTCTTGGTGGATCAGGTGAGATAATAGGGTATATTACAGGACCTAATTAATAGTTTCCCACCATCATTGCCTCTCCGAGGAACTTCACGCATAGATTTAAACGGAAATCCGTGAGAGCCCTAGCCCGATCTATCCACCGTAAAGCTAAACATTGGATCTTGAACGATTACTGTACCCTGGATAATATGTCTCTCTCTAGTGTCATTTTATATGATTTCATTTTATTGTTTTTAAATATAAATTATTATTTTTAATATTTCATCAAATTTTATTGTATTTTTCATTTTTGCTTTACCATCTACAGTCTACCATTCAGCCATCATCAGATTCAAGCTTTTGTTACTCTTTTTGTAACACAGTTATCCAACAACTGCTATAGGAGTTTTTATTGGGCCTACAGGTCCTTCGCTTTAGTTTAAGTATTTTTTCTTTCTTTTAAGGCGAGGTTCCAAAAATTAAAACTAATTCTCACTATGCTCAGCATAGTATAAAATTTCATACAATGTTCTAAAAATAGTATGCATACAAAGAAAAAGTTTTTGGTTTTGCTTTAGAACGATCATCGTAATATCCTTTGTACGAACAGGCAGCTTAAAAAAGAAACAAGTAAAAAACTACGCCACGGTTTTCGCCTTTCAAAGTCCCTGGTAAACACCGCGAGCTTGTCGAGTCGGTGCGATGAATAAAAATTGCGACCATAGCATATTACCTTATAAGGGCGTTCTCTTGTCACTTCGTTTGGTACCTAAATCGACTTCAAATGCACCTGTGTAAAACGCCGATTATGCAAATGCTGTCTCCTTTTAAGCGAACATAGCGCCTTCGAGTCACCGTGTCAGGTGATTATTTAAGCTGACCTTTTTTTTTTCTTTTCCTAATTGATTTCATCGCAAAATTGATATTGTCATACACATACTTACTCTTTATTATATTGAGCCAGGCTGTGAATAAAACCGTGAAATTAAAAAGATGTGTTTTTCTTTGTTTCGTTTCGTATTGTATTTATATTGCATTAAATATTTTAACCCGGAATGCGAAGCGTATGACGTAATCGAAAAACCGAGGACGTAGGTTTTTACAAGCGGCCTTGATATCTACAGTGGACGCATTTATCTAGCTAAAATTTTGATTAAATAATTTTATATCTAGTTCTATACTAAGAATTGCATCAAAATCTTATCTTTAAATTAATGCTCTCTTGAAGAATATTGAACGATTCAAATATGTAGATCATTCTACAACAATTTGCAGATGTTTACGTCTTTTGGACGATGATAATAATTCTTCTAGTTTTGGTACATATTAACACTTGATTGTAATATTTAAATTAAGTATTATTATAAATATTATATCATACTATATATAACAATACTATTCTTGCTGTAAGAAAAGTCGAAAAAAATATTGTTAAAGTTGGAGATTAAACGGACCGTAAATTTTAATAACAATATTGAAATGTTTTAGTTTTTGCTTCAACGACTTGTTTATCATGTAAAATAGTAAAATACTTTTGAATTCTTTGAGTACCTAAACATGTCCAATAATAAAAACAACTAATGTTTATTTTTTCGTTTTATAACTCTCCACAAAATCCCTCAAAATCACACCTACAATGGATAGATAAGCACTTCGCACCTTGGGAGCTACTTAAAAAATTCCAATCCTAAGCAAACATTTTGTTATTCAGCATTATGCTCTAGACTGCAAATTTTATTTTCATACAAATGTTTTTTCTAACAAACCTGCCCTTTTCTCTCGGCAAATATCTACTAAAGGCCAACATAAAATATTGAGAAATGGAATTTCTTTATTCTAAGCGTATTCTAAAAAGAGTGTCACATAAATTGGTAACACAATCTGGAATACGAGTCAGCTGTACGGCGCAATGCAAATTGATGGTTGACTCTACCGAATCAGCTTTTCTGGATGAGGAAATGTAGTCTTGTTAAAATTTATTACTATTCCATGTATAGACAAGCTTTCATTATTAGCAATTAGTGAAATTAAATACAGGATATTTAGTTTTTTATCATTTTAAAGCTTCGAAACCGTGAATACATATCTTATTTGCTGTCAATTAGCGTATGGTATTCCTTATTCAAAAATCAAATGATATAGAAATAAACAAAACATAATGATAATTTAGTATCGTTAAGTCAGATCAAAATCCGGATTACGACATATTAAAATTAATCATTGTTTTCTATCTGACCCTACAGACTTTGTATTACCAGAAATTATTGGTCTGTCGCATTCCAAAATAATTTCAGGGTGAACACTTTATACGGAGTGATGGGATATATGTGTAAAAGCTTGTTGCTAACAATTAAGCTTCACGTTGTTTCTTTTTAAAGTCAGCCCTGTATATCACATGTTTTTTCTAATATATGAAACAATTTTAATTGCGTTACTACATGGTTTATATATCACTTATTTATTCTTCTTACGGCGGTATCAACGTCATATAAAGACAAAAGTACTGAAGCATGCAAACTATACAATTCTGTTGAGGTACGCATCAAAATTGCCGAAGTGGAACGATTCGGTCGCATGCAAGGAATGTCCACAACAAAAGCCGCGTTGCCCTACATGTATCTCAACGTCCGGTGATAAAGAGGGAGCGGTTTACGTTAACTCTACGTTAGTGTTCAAGACTAGCCATATTAGTACAAAGTTTTGAGCTAACTATCTTCATGGTTCGTCTTTCTGTGTCCAAATCTTTTCGATGTCTTCTTCCATCAAAATATAGCTGGTTTATGCAATAATAGACAAAACCTTAAACATACGACGTATAGAGCTGAGCTTAAAACTGTATTTCGGACATCATTGTCATTAATCTTATTATAAATATGCCGTATAACTAGCCAATAATATGTAATTATAATCATGTGACGTTGTCACTACGAATTGGTTTAGTTTAAGAAAATTTAACGAAAATTAATGTAAGAAAAATCAAATTTACTTATGTCATAGCACTATTCTAATAGTTTCAAACCAAGGAAAATGGCGTAATTTATAAATGTCTTTTTTATAATTTATAAATTCGTATAACTATTCGTATAAAATAACGAAAACACTACAACATCGTTTTAAATTACTGAATGTGTGTGAACATGTGTGTGAGTGACAAGAAATGTACTAAAAAATTGCGATTTCAATTTTAAGTAAAGCTCTATAAATTTTCTAAAACATAACACCAAATGTTACAGTTCAAATAATCATTTGAATCTCGGATAGGGACGTTGTAATAACGTGTCTGAAATGTTTACAATCTGACTACAATCAAGCCGTGAGCTTATTTCGTCCATCTTCCGCCTGATTCCAGTTACGTTTCAGATTTGGCTCTCGTACAAAATGCAAACAAAAGAGATTAGTTTCGGGATTGCGTTGTAGGCCGTAGAGTACACGCGTTATAGCTTTTAATGAAGTCTGCACGGAGGATGGTATGCCCATATGTTGGCAAGGTGAAATTAACTCTGCATTTTAAATTTCTTCATTTTTGGTTCTAAAACTACGTTTAATAACGAAAGAGTATTTAAATCAACACCATTTAATCTCGTTTAAAAATATCAAATTCGAGTAGTTCAATTTAAAAAAAAAAACTGTAAACAAAATAATTATAAAATTATTTCATAGGCAAGGAAGTACGGTTACGAATATTGCTTTGAATTAGAATACACTTCTGATTTATTTTTTTATATCGCAAGTAAAGCAGATTGCAGACACCACAAGCAAATGTAAAACACATTACAAAACCCTTGATTGATAAATTTTAATTAATATTTGATGGTACCAAACGTGCAAACGAAGTAGTTTCTCTTAAACCAATGACTCGTGTTCAATATAACCACTTTTCGTTAAAGAACTTTTATTTCTGAGTGACAATGTTTGTATTACCTGACGCATTTCAATACAAAAAAAAAAATTAATGTAACATATTACCGAGTGATAACTTTCTTAATCAATTAAAAGCGGAATGAATAAGCAAGTGCAACGGTTAAATTACAATATAAATTTGCAGCGCATAAACTGTCAAACGCGCGAAGTTCAAAGCGAAATACTAAACGCACGAAATTCATAGCGAACTGTCCAATGCGAAAAATCTAAGAGTTATTACGTTTTCTACGTAATTGTTTTTACATGAAAAGAACTGGCACATGACGAGAATTGTTGAACAAAATCGTAGAATGATATCGATAAAGTCGTTCTCAAGACCGAGAAAAAAAAGAATTTATTTTTAAATAGATGCCATTAGGAAAATAATACAGATGTTGGAGTTATCTGAGACAAATTACTTCCGAATCACGTTTTACGACAACAGAGATAACTAAAATGCATTCTACGAAAATGTCAGCGTCTTTCAGAGATTCCCATCTATTTCACTTACGGCATGTGAACACATCGTTAAGTAGTATTTCTCCTTGTAATGTTACAGAAAAGAAATTTACGTTTTAAAACAGCAAGTTAAACATTTTGTCAATTAAATATACTCTGTTTTGTTTTGCTACACACAGTCATTAATCTTAATTAAGATAAACAAATTCGGATCACTTTCTAATTTATAACCGACCCAGTTATCTGCCGTCGAACAAATTGAGGGACAATACCACTCATCAATCAAAGCAAGGATCTCTACTTAAAAGTACATTAACGATTGCCTACCCGAGATCATGCTACTTTCTATAAAACAGGTGTCCATGCCCGTAGCAATTGTTTGTTATTAATTCAAATCTAAAATATTGCATGCATTAAACTGTCAAAAATTCATTTATAAGTCATCACTTACTGGTATTTACTTAAATTGTAGACTGACAAAGAGAATTAAATGAATTTCATTAGAATGAAATTGTTTAAAACGTTATCTAAATAAACCTGGCTTAACAAACTATATCAGATTGTAAGTGAGAAATGACGGAATATGGGCGGATGTAGGCTTGATGTGGGACTGACGCGGTGACGCCGTAATAATACGTTGTTTGAAGGCTCGTTATAGAACAAAAACGTCGTAGGTTACGCTTCGCTTGCGCCGGCCCCTTGCTCCGTCTACACCTATAGCTGATCAATTTGTCGTAATACTAAATTGTACTTTACATAATCCCTCACCCACTTGATTTCGGCTTTAATTTTTTTCCATTGTGACTTGCTAATGATTATATATGTACAAGCAGAGAGGTCGAGGGAAGCAAGGTGTATCTAATTATAATAGATAGTAATTATAGTCTTAGTGTAAGTTAATTTACTAGCACACAATATAGAATCATGATGGAACAAACTCAAAAGTTTTATTTATATTTCTTTAAAAATTATTTGAAAGCAAATAGTGAATAGTATAATAATACTTTTTTATTCACATTACGTTTATTAATAATTATTAAAAAACGTACTTGTGTAATGAAGTAACCAATAGAACTAATAATAAACAACTTTAATTGAGTATTTTATATTCAAGAGAGTATTAACGGGACTCTCTATTAAAGTTAAAGAAAATTTAACTTGTTAGTACGTTAATCTGAAGGCAGGTAACTTTTAACGAAATTGACATATTTTCCTTTCAAAGCCTAATGAAATGACAGAAGAGCTAAGACTCATGTCTAGAATTTTTATAAGGGCTTTAACATTCAGTGGGAAAAATAACTTTGCAGTTTTAAACAGCTGAATTAGTTTACAATGCCGTGGACGCCTTTGGCTAACTTAATAATAAAACACCCTTTGAAGTAGGTAACGCTTTGCGCTTATAACAAAAGGAAAAGCCCTTTACGACTGCTTTCGAAGACGTTCAGTAATTAACAAGTCTCAGATTTATTACGTCTTGAATTAGCTTTCAACGTTTCATATCATAATCTGAAAGCGTTTTATTGTCTCGAGAACGACGAAAGGAATTCTTCCACTAAGTCGGTAATTAATTACACATAACACAGCTTAACGACAATTTGAAGAAACTCTCCCAGGAATGCTTTTAACAAAGAGAGAATTAGGTAATAAATTGATTTCTATTATTCCTTTGTTTTTTTGGTAAAGCTTTAATCTGGACGTATTTCTATTAAATTTTTATTTTTTTTAATATAGATCAATCTGAGATAATAAGCAAGTTTCGAAAAATATCAATACCGTACTTTAGCACTAATAAATGTCTTATTTTTTCAGACGAAATTAGAAAATTTGCTATACGTGATCATTTTGCAATTATCTTTAGTGTGTGCTGTAATTGTAAAACAGTTACAACAACTACTGCAGTTCACATCAATCTACCGTACCCATTTTAAGTGCTCAAATCGTGCTTATTGCTGTAGTAAATAGCCTCTGAAGTTAAAAGTTTGATGCAAATCATAATAATTCCATGTTTAAAAATATTAATAAACACATTGAATAAAAGAAATACATTATGATACATTTCATATATTTTTGGTAAGCAGGTTGGAAGCTAAACGTGATATATACAAACAGTTTGATATCTAATCAGAACATGATATTTCCATTTTTCATATAAGAGTACATACACAATTTGAAATTTTAAAACAAATTTACTACGCTCATACAGTTATTTATTCATTAGAAACTACTTTTTTTAGATTGCACAAAGGCACTGTTTTTCTAAAATAAATTATGGAATTGTAAAATATTTTATTCTGTCACTCTTCATACATTATTTAAGTTTAGTTAAGTTGAACTAGTTTAATTGAGGAAAATATTTACTAATCTTTTTTTAATTGTTCGGCTCTTGTTTTTTATGAACGTGCTAGAAATTGCTCTGGCGCGCGAACTGCTTACTATTCTCGAAACTCCAGAGGACTGCCGCCTAAAAAGGTCGCATGCCCTCTCCGGGCTCATTATGGCTGTAACAATTTAGGTAAGTCAAATGGTGTAACGTAGAATTTTGCAAACCTTGCTCTTTGCTTCATTTATTAAATAATTTTTGGATCACTATACTAACGTTTTATTTGTTCTGTTATCACGAATATGAAATAAATGAATTCTTTTACCCGAAAATTTATGTATTAGTTTGAATTCAAGAATATCATTACATTTTGATTTAATAATACACAAATAAGAAATAAAGGGAGTATAAATTGGGAATATGTATAAAAGCTGCAAAAAGAGATGAAATTACAGTTCATTTACTGTCAACTAATGTAATGTACGCTCTATGCAAAAATCAGTGGTTTCAGAAATAATAAATAACATAATATTGTTATGGTAGTAAAAAGCGTTTTAAAATCGCATTATTACAGATAAAAAATAATAATCGTCCTATCGTAACTATCTGGCCCTGCAGACTTTACTACTACCTGAAGTTTTAGGTCTGTCATTTTACACTATCTTTTACTGCTGTCTTTTGGAAGAGACCGTCAGAATAAGATACATTTCACAAGTAGACTACTTAAACATTTAAAAATATATTTTGTATTATTATTATTATTATACACAATGGTGATTACTATGTCAGAGCGAAAGCTTAACTGCATATGCACTGCACTTAATCAATTATTTAAAAAATCTTACTCGAATGCAACGGAATTACTGTTGATGAACACATTTTCGATGGCATGGCAAATTACCGTACATTAAGTGAAACTAAAATTGTGTAACATGAGTTTTTTGTAGACCTTGTTTTAAAATAAAATTATAGTGTTTTTGAACATATGACGACTGCACCCATTCATCCATTTGATAAAAAAGACGATTTTACTCAGTTGTATTATTTATTTTATGGCAATCTTTAATAAAAATATTTATCAAAAATGTTTTAAAATATCGTAGCTTATACATGCACTTTTGGATGTTAAGAATAAAATGATAAGTGTTATAGAATTCTTCGGATTTACCGACTTTAACATCATTGTTGTTATTTGTGAAATTCGGCAACAGTCCTTGCTTTGCCCTTTAGTATCACCTCTAGCAAAATTTCTCTCCTGTGTTTTTATTATATCAGTATTAGTTAAAAGCTAATCACCTTGTTGGATACATAAACTTCACAATCTACGAAGTTAGTCGTGGATGCTCTGAATACTTACTGCTTAGAGTGTCTATCGGCGGCATTCCAATTTGCATAGCATTAACAAACATTCTGAATATTATTATGCTTCTAATACATAATTTAGCTTAAATTACAATTTTAATTACTATAATATTAAATAAAAATTTCTTTCAAGTTTCACAACATATTTATCTTTGCAATTGTCTAAAAGAACTGATACAAATTATAATTCATTTTTTTTAAAGTAAAGTTCAGTAGTTCTTTATGCCGTCAGTGAACGTTCTTAATTAACTTTCACGTCCAACGTACCCACGATATTAAAAATGAATAGAAGGAATGTTGTTTTCATTATAATTAAGACTAAACTACTTCTGATTAACAGTAATCATAGTTGCAAGTCAAAGACCGAACTCAGCGATCGGCTCTTTTAAATGTTTAAAAATGTATTACATTTAATAAAAGCTAATTAAGGGTCTATTTCAAAACATTTACTTGGTCTCTAGTCCCTTCTCAATCTACAAATTGCCGTCGTATTCAAGCCGGTTCGATCTTGTGCTCGTTAATACCGGACTAATGGCTACCCAATAAAGTTTAAACGCGATCCTATACGACGACGTCTTATGGTTATTTTTAAACGTGGAAATTGTTACGTTGGCAAGGTTCGCGCACCAGCTGCCTAGCAATAAAGTGGTATCCCGACCCAAATTATACGATAAGCGTCTTGTTAAGTTTGGACGGTCTTTGGAATTGTTTTAAGTGTACCGACGGCTTCGAAATTAGTTACATTTGGTTTTTAATTAAATTACATCAACTGTTATATATAACGTCACAATTTTGTCGAAATAGGTATAATAGCTTTTTTACATATTCATTACAGTAAATTTATTATAATTATACGATACAAAATAAAATATATCATTAAATACAAAAATTAATTATTTCAAGTTAAATGATTCTATTCGTAATAATAAATCGAGCTTCAGAACGAATATTGTTATCCTATCCTATGGTTCACAAATTAGTTAATCATTTGTGTACTGTACTGTGGTATTACAATCAATATTCTTATGTAGAATCTCTTAATTATCGTTAATCAAATTAAAGAAATATAATAATTTTTTCAAAATTCTGTTCTTATGTAAAGGATTTTTTTGTATTGCTCCAATAATCAATTACAAAAAAACCGTCTGATTTTGTTACGGGCTCTTCTTTTGAAGGCTCTTCTCTTTGAAGTTTGAGGATGCCATCATAAAGGTATCTGATTCTAGTTTTTTGACAAAATGGACTATTTTGTAATTTTTCTCGTAAAAGACTCAAATGGTCACAGTAAATGATGCTTTGTGAATAATATTATTTTTCCATTAATTACGCCGTCCTGTTAAAATAACCATTTTAATTCCTAATTTAAAACAGATTACAATAACATAAATTACTTCAAAAGTCTCATTCTCGAATATTTGATGCAATGTAAGGTTTAATTAATTTGCTGACTATACATTTTCGACTAAACATTCATACGGAAACATCGTAAACATGCCATAAAATTAAAAAAAAAAACCACTACGTTTGCTCCGTTAAAATAAGGGACCATTGAGCATACAGTGGAGGCCAATTAGAGATTTTATAGTCGGAATGCATTGTTAAACAATTAATCCTATAATAGCAATCGGCGCTATGCCCTATTAATTACGAATCACTTATTGAAGTCAACGTCAGGAACTCAGCGTGCCGTAAAATGCTAATTAGGTAAGTAAAATTAAGCAGCGTTGACTCACATCTACAAAGAGCACTATTAAAGTCGACGTGATAGTTTACCGATGAGAACAATATCAGAACGTCAATTAATGTAAGAACAACGCAACTTAAGGGTTATAAATATAAAACAGATATGCTATTATCAACACGGCAAGTACATTACTTAGAATAAAATGCAAAGTAACATTTCGAATTGAATATTGTTTACTAAACCATTATGCATTAATATACATTGTTAATGATAATGACACATGCCTTGTTTTGAAATCCAAATTCTTTAACCACGTCAATTGATACATTGCAGAAAAGGAGAGGAGACAGAAACATCACATTGTCAGCGCATAGCTTCAGTAGGTAAATAATGCACTCTATTATTTCATACTTATTACACTTAATTATTTATTTATTTACACTTTCTACGCTTTATGTGACGGACTTAATGCGAAATAGATATTATCCACCAGCTCTTATTAGATCCTTCTAAGGAAGCCAACAATTTAATGTACCGTCGTAGTTAACTCGGCGACAGCCAGACTTAGAAGTCCATCTGATTTGTTCTGGCCAAAAGAATCGGGTATTAGTCTATCTCTCTAATTAACAGTAGCAGCTATACTGACAGAGAATGGCATATACTTCGGATTTTTATAAAAAGGGCGTAGAAGGAAAGTGAGCTGAAGGGATTTGAAAAGAGCCGATGTTGCTCTAAGACAGAAATAACGATGCGGCAATAAATTCCTATTTCGAACAATCCTAGGTTTTCTCCTTCTTTTTAGCCGATACATGCTCACTCAAAGGCCTAATTCTCTCTCAAATTTCGCTACGATGGCCAGTCTTACTCCACCCGCATCCAGCAACTTCGCGCCACCAAAACTATTTCTTTGTTGCATCTACTGCCAACCACGCGGTGTGGTTAGGTACCAAGTGGAGTGACAGCTTGTGGTCACCACTCGAGAGCCTCTCGGCCCTAACGGTCATCAGTTGGACGGGCAATGTGCACGCACTGCCATTTCAGACAAGAAAATCTTATATCTTCGTTGGTGACCTTAGTTCTTCTGCGGATCTCCTCATTTTTGATTTATAGTTTCTGTGACATAAAACAGCAGAATTAAGTAGATATATATAAGTAAACAAGTGTGATATAATGTGGAAGAATGGGAACATTTTTAATTACACACTTTTTTTACATACACTTTTTGGCTTTAACTGAATATTTAATTTTAAGTGCCTGTATTCTGTTACAAATAAATTATTATTGAAACTGTACTGCTGGTCTTCTATTCGACGTTTCGTCATCATCGTGGCGATTATGCTGTAACCCCGATAGGTTATAGCATAATTGCCACGCTTGGCAGGCGGGTTAGCGGTTGCAGTGTTATTGTATTGTTATCGTGGTACGATGACAACGCTGCTGCCCATAATATAATTAATACACAAAGTGTGAATAACAAAAGATTTTATTCCGGGAATTGAACCCGCGATCTTACGATCACAAGTCACTGAACTCTACCGCTGGGCTAGCTCGAACTTCTACCCATAAAAAATATTATTTAGAGAAAGTTTTTTAAAATTCGTCATTTACATAATGAAAAAGGCCTAATATCATTCTTAATATAGTAGGGACAAGTAATAACTCATCCGTCTCATCATTTATGGAAATATTTAGCACGACCGTTCCTTATTGTAGCAGTATTTATAATTCAAACGCGGTGTCGGTATATTGCCGTACCTCTCCAAAAGCACGCCTTCGCTGTGGCATAGAGTATTATATCGTCCTCTTTGTACCAGATTTATAGCTATTTCATGAACTTTATTTACTTTTATAGATGCTTGATGCCGAAGAAGTGTGGGCTATAAATAACGCAGTGAGGAGACCGAGACACTCTAGCTTATAATGTAGTGAATAACATTTTCCTCTTATTATGTTTTGGATATAAATTAAAGAGATTTATAATGTCTTCCCTAGAAAACATTCTACCGATTCTTGTCCGACAATTGGAAGCGATTTCGATTGTAAATTAGACACAATTGAACAAGACTCGACACTAAAGTATAACTCATATTAGATAATATATGCTACTAACATTACATTTTTATTTTACTTCGCTGTACACTAATTTTCCCAAATATTTGTTCTATCGCTATTTGCTTTGTATATATAATATATGTAATATCTTCCCATTATCTTCCAATCATTCCTTTTTTTTCCTTTCATAATTTCCTAAATTCCTTTTTTTACCCTTTCTTTCGTACGTTGCTTTACTTCCATCGCCTTATTCGCAGGATCCTACATTTGCATCTTCTTTTTTATTGTTTATTTTTGCTTTTTACATTTATTCGCCTTAGTTTATTATTTATATTTTTTTCCTTATCTACATCACAGTTTATGTTTAGCCCACTTTTAAAATTATCACAATTTATTATCAGTGTTCTTTTCTTTTTGGTTCCATTTAAATTACTTTAACTTGTTAGCTCTTATCGTAAGTTCAATGATCTTTCTACAAAACTCTAGAAAGGTCTGGCGGCTTTGCCTATTGAATACAAGTGAGGCGATAGTCTCCTCCTCGATCCTTTTTTGTAACGAAAACTGATAACCCACTTTATCCGAACCAAATACAGAAAAACTGGTGATTAGGCGCACCTGGGTCAGGTCCTCTCCCGGGTTACAAGTGCACGAGGAACTCTTTTTGAGCTTATGAAGGTACTCAGAGAATCCTCCATAGTCCGTGAACTTCTGGACCAGAACCGAACCAGCCCAACCTAACGAAGCACATAGTAGGCCGAAACGGAATCTGGAAAGACTTTCCGAGTTTCCGAAGCCGTCGACCTTTCATATACCCCATATTTCATTCGCCAAGCGTATCTAGCCTAAGCACAACAAATAGAATAGACTATTTCTCTTGCTCTAGTCTACATTTACTCTTCAATTTTTCCGCCAGCTTGTTACCCTCCATCCCCTCGTGCGCTTTTACTTAATATAATCTGACATTCTTTGCGTTTACTTCTACTTTCATTGTAATATATTTTATACTTAACGCTAGTGTGTAGGGTGTAAGATCTTGCGACTGTCCCGTGGTTGCACCGTAAGTCGCTCAGCAAAGCATTATAAGAATTATGTTAGTGAACTTGTCAAAACTCCGTCACACAACGACCCATGGATATGCGCGGAATTTCTCTACGAGATTGAATTAGGAACGAGGAGATCCATAGGCAACCTAATCAAATAGTAAGCGGAACAGATGGCCGCTGGGTCTTTGAGAATATGGACTGGTAAACGCAGCGTTATTAAAGTCGTCGGAAGATGCTAGACGTAGGCCGCTTCCAACTATCCTATAGGTAATCTAAAGATGAGATGATGAAATAGCAGAAATAGTTAACTATATAGTGGTAGTAGTAAATTAATTATGACATCATTATTTCACTACTTATAAACAAATAAATTTTAAAGCACCTGTTTTCTTCGTGAACGTTGACTTTTATTTAGTAAATTACCCTGCTTAAGCTCGATCGATAAGGGACCGATTTAAATAATTATTCAACACTTCCTGACGGTATCAAAAAATCACACCTTTACAACACAAATTAAGAGTCTCGTTTTCCTTAGTGCGGCTTCAGAAAGGAATGACTAACGGCCGCTAACAAGGTATCATTATAAGGATGTCGACAATCCTTGTTTTGTGTATCGATAAACTTGTCTGCATTTAAGAATTTAATTTATTGTTTTATATGGCCTTGGGATGCTTAATCGAATCATTACTTCCACAGATAGACATCTACTACTGTAGTCATTTTTCTTCGTCGGCTCATTAAGGTAATAACAATTTCATTCTGTTGATCACATGTGGTAAAGGCTGTTCATTTAGAGGACATTTTTTTTAAACACACGGCACCTACAGTTAAATATTAATGCGTAAGCTTTACACTTAAATAAATATTAATTTAAGTGAAAATATTTTTCACGTCTGTTATTAAAGTATGTAGTTTTAATATTTTCCATAAGGTTTTCGTATATGTTTGTGTAGATAGTTTTTCTTAAAAACAAAATAAATAAAAATGCCTATTTATCTTCGTCGATAATTCGAGAACGAATTAACCGAATTCACTGTTTTTTTTTTCAGTTTCCTGATATTTTATTTTCTTATAGACTTTTTACAATTTCCAGGGTGACTTTTATTTGAAATGTCGAATAGTTTCCAAGTAGTTGTTGAGTGTTTGTGGTATCAATCCTGTAAAATCCATGTTTTTTTTTCATGGCCACATCTTACATATGAGTTTTAACTACAAAATAAATAAAACAATAACCGAGTAAAAAATAAACCGACTTAAAATTAACATCGTCATAATTTCGGATTTCTGGTAAACATTGGCCTCCTTCATGGTCTCAGAAGGACCAGTTGGAACCTGTGTGCACCTAGCACGTTCCGATAACTTTGACAAGGCTGTTTGTCTACCTTGCGGTTGGACGCCCTACTCTCGATAGACATTTCTTAGTTACGTACTATAAAATAGTACCAATGTCGAAATAAAAGAAAACGTTAAATTCAAAACATTAAGCTAATCAGGATGATATAAAAATGGAAACATGAAAAAATTTTAACATTAACAACAAAGTAGTTTGGTTTTTGTAAAAATAATGTATTTCAAAGATGTAATAGCATTGACTTCTGTTAATGTATATACTTTTATATCATCGATATCAAATATCGAACCTTCAAACATCTTCCCTCTATCGATGTTTGGGCAGGTGGTGAAACACACAGACAAAGGCCGTTCTGTATCATTATGCTGTCTTGTTACCGTCTCTTGTGCATTCTAACT
Organism: Battus philenor; assembly: GCF_028537555.1. Lineage (NCBI taxonomy): Eukaryota > Metazoa > Arthropoda > Insecta > Lepidoptera > Papilionidae > Battus > Battus philenor. The sequence goes on from NW_027181676.1 coordinate 6,276,503, forward strand.
GAAGCGCGATTTAAATTTTAGAGATGTAATTACTTTTAATACTAATTGAGCATCGCCTTTTAAGGTATGTAACTAAGATAATCCAAAAGAAAATGTGTTGTCAGTGTGCTCATTTATTTCCAAAGCTATATTTGACGTGGAACTATTGTTAAAAGATATTAACGATGGAATAAAATTTCTGAAGTGTATATTTCTTATGTGTAATCATTTATTTTGTCAGATAACAGAGTAAAGTGTTGTTTATTATACATAAGATTGAGGGTGACATACGGGAGTTATCCATAGTTTTGTTAGACAAAATCATGATGCTGCTTGAGCAGTCATAAATAAAGTATGTACAAAATTGTGTGTAAAAATACAGTGCCTCACTACAGACTTTTTTTTTGGGAATTGGATGCTATATTTAATGACAAACCTACTATGTCGAGGTAGAACTTTCGAGTCGAGTTGAGTAATTGATTGCGCAGGTTCGGGTGGTCGTGTTTTCAGCCATAGACGGCTACTGCAAGGTATAGGCCTCCCCCGTAGATAACTATATGAGGATACACCATAATCGCCACGGTTGGCTGGTGGGTTGACGATTGCAATGTAGAATTTTAAGCCAAGAAGCCGCTACTGCTTATCCTCTGTGAACTTGTTTGCGAACAGTGGCAATGCTATATGATTAATGCAAAAAGCCTGAATTATGTAAAACTGTATCCCGAAAGACGAGCCCATGACCTAAGATTGCAAATCTTAGTCGTCCATCGCTGGGCTTCGACATTTTCGGGTACCTTTTTCTAAATATGTATATCGCGTATTTTTTGTTTTGAGAATTTAATTAAATAATTTCGAAGAAAAACACAATCATTCCAAATTTTAAAAGGTATGTTACCAAGAACTTAAATATTAAAGTGGTGCTGTACTAAGAAATCATATTAATCTCGTATCAATTTCTATGAAGAAATTTGCTTACACTTTGATTTCATATTTTTGTTATTTAAATTTGAAATACATGTAAATGGTTAGATTTAAATCGTATGTAGCTTTAAGGTTTTTCATAGCTTTAATTCTTTGTTCAATTTTAATGAGAGACGATGTTAAGCGTTAAGATGAACTCATCAAAGCAAACTTAGAACGTTATCACATTAGTGCGGTCGGTCGATAATTAACCACTGCCTCCATGGGCGTTCACATATACATCATTTATGTTTAAGATGTTACGTGAAATTACTACAGACGGAAAGATCGAATTAATCGTCTCGGACTGTTAATTTTAGAGATCTGTTATTCGTAATAGATGTCCGTGAGATTTTTTCTCCGTTTCACTATTACTTCGTAAAATAAGCGGTTACGATTATGTTGCAGGTTTTCATTAAAAATAAATGAAAGGTAAAGTACACAGATACTTATAGTTAATTCTTTTAAACTATAACATTTTTTTCAATTGTTTAAAGAATTGTATTTTGGTTTGTGCTATGGTAGCCCAAGGATAGAGGACTGAGACTTACGATTGTAGATCGCGGAGTCGTTTCCTGAGATCATGTAATTCACACTTTGTGCGTTAATTACAGGATTGTCGCTGCTCACAAGCAAGGTTTTCAGAATAAAAGCAGCAGCGTTATTTGGGTACCTCAACACCATACTCCGATCACAAACCCGTTTGCTCATAGATTTCTTGGGGACTATTGGCTGGAACGACGACATGCATATTTAAGATGAATGGACGATCTCCTACGAAATATATGAGGAGGCCCATTAGATTACTACGACTAGGATAGTGACGAAGATAATGAAGATCTTATAATTGTTCCAAACTAGTAAAATTATAAACTAAACCAGAGTGCTAATGAAAACTGATAAATATATTATGAAGAACTGATGATGAATGCAAATTTGAGTATGCAAAAACTTTTCTCTTTTTATTATCTACAGATAAATTAAATTTGGACCTAAATTCTGAAGAGACCTACCTGACGGTATGCATGCAGCTTTTTTCGGGCGAAAATTACCTCAAATTTTCCTACTGAAACAAATTAAACTTGCCGCAGTTCGCGGCAGCCGTTCTCGCAGTTAAGTAATTTATTTACCTTTAAAAATAACAACTTTATAACGTTGCTTACTTTAATTTTATCTCAGCACCCGCACCTAACGAAAACGCAAGGGAAATATGATTAAGAGAAAGCGTTACTTATTTAAATTTAACGCAATATAAATTTCATTTAAACATCAAATCTTGGTAATTGTAGATTTTTTTTAAGTGGTCGGACAAGTATGTACAATATCTATGTTGTAAAACAATACCTTTTTATTGAGAATATTAGCTGTTAAGGTTCTGGAATGGATTACGCACACCGGCAAGCGCTGCATAGGATACCCGTGGACATCGACTTAGAGTGGATAAAGTTCCCTATTAAAATCGTCAAAAGATGGTGCGGGTGACGATACTAGGGTTTTTATAACCTACGGTGGAAGCCTATCTCCAGCAGTGGTCAGAGTGGACGAAAAACTGAATCCAATGACACTTAAAACTTAAAAATATCTTTTTCCTATTACTTTTTATTCCAATTTTTCTTAAGTATGATTTAAAACATATGTTATTAATATTATAATGTCCAAAGAAGTAATTTTGACGGCTTTTTAATTCCAGCTAGAGTAATCATTATGTATATGATGGGACAGTTTCCTAGATTTTTACTGATAACTTTTATTATGGCCCTAAAAATATCAAACACAATTATTATTTCACATTGCAGTTATTTTATTTATACATACTAAGTTTTATTCTTTCTAATACTCAAGTAATTTTATGCCTCTAAATTGTAAAACTTACTTGCATAGTTATGACAGGACGATGCTAAATAAAAGTGATATTATTTTATAATATTGTTTAGAAAAATTAAACCAACTTAATAAAAAATCTAGTTACGGAACGATTAACGCCGAAGCTAGTCGACGGATACAAAATGTTAAAGTTATTACCTCCTTTCCACTAGGTTAATTAACTGTCTGGAACATTCTCGAGTCACTTACTATATTATTTACTTATATGTATATATAGATTGTTTAGAATAAATATACGATGTTACATTTATATTTTAACAAAAACTTTAATGGAACATCACGCTTATAAACAATACAACTGCAATGAACATCGACAAAACTGGCACCAATCTGTCATAACAATGTTTTCATGAAATTCGCAATTATTTTAACGGTACTGATTTAATAAATAAAATTCAGGGTTTATATTCTTATCACTCCGAAATTTAACTACACATCACTTATTTGGTGAAATGTTTTGTGAATTTATACCTTAATGCTCAGTTGCAGCCAGAAATCAAAAAAAAATAAGTTATTGAAACAATAAACAAAATAATTTTGTAATTAATGATATATATGATAATAAATTGTTTTAGTTCATGTGAATTAGTTGATGTGGTGAACTATTTAAATAATATATATACATAATATATATCATTATGTGTGTATATATACGAGGGTGAATCAAAAAGTTCTTAGAAGTGCATATATATGAAACCTTTTTGGATCAAGTTCGATATTCAAATTAAAGAGTGTCTATCACACTATATTTATGCAGACTGTCACTTGTTTTTGTCAGTTCGTTCGCATGTAATAATTTTTTTTGTGCAACGAGTTGCTAAAAAGTCAAAATTATGGATAAAAGTGAGTTACGTGCGGTGATAAAATATCTCAGTTTGAAAAAAATGTCTACGAAAAAAATTTTTTTGGACATTCAGCAGACATTAGGGGGTGATGCTGTACCCTATTCTACGGTTGCGTATTGGGTGAATTTAAAAGAGGTAGATCAAGCTGTAAAGATGACCCGCGTTCTGGGCGGCCTTCAACCTCCGTTACAGAAGAAAAGTCAAAAAGGTTGAGAATCTGGTTTTGAAAGACAGAAGAATGACTATAAAACATATAGCTGAGATCCTAAAGATATCTTTTGGTAGCGTTTAATCCATTTTAATTGATTCACTGGGGTTCAAAAAAGTGTCTGCAAGATGGGTGCCACGAATGTTAACCGACGAAAACAAAAAGCGACGTTTGGAAATTTCCAAGCGTAATCTCGAAATGTTCCAGCGTGATTCGGATAATTTTTGCCGTCGTCTTGTCACCATGGATGAAACGTGGGTCCACCATTTTGATCCTGAAACTAAAAGACAAAGCATGTCTTGGAAACGACCATCCTCTCCATCCATTAAGAAATTTCGTGTTGCTCCTACCGCTGGCAAAGTTATGGCCTCTGTGTTCTGGGATAGTGAAGGAATCCTTTTTATTGATTACATGCCAAAAGGCCAGACGATTACTGGACCCTATTATGCAAATTTAATCCCGAAAGTGCGTGAAGCGATTAAAGAAAAACGTCATGGAAAACTGTCGTTGGGCGTGTTGTTCCTTCAAGATAACGTTCCTGCTCATCGATCGGAAGTTGCGCTCAACGCAATCCGCTGTGCTGGCTTCAATCTCCTTGACCACCCACCATATTCTCCGGACTTAGCCCCAAGTGATTTTCACTTATTTCCAAAATTAAAAGAGGAAATTCGTGGAACAAAATTTCACGATAATGACGCGGTTATAGCTGCCGTAGAGGACTTTTTCGAGAGTCAAGAAAATAATTTTTTTTCACAAGGAATAAGGAAGTTAGAAACGCGTTATTCTAAATGCATTGCATTAGAGGGAGTTTATGTAGAAAAATAAAATATTATTATTTAAATCTTTGCATTTTTTAATATTGATTCCAAGAATTTTTGATTCACCCTCGTATGTATATATCGTTCAAATAGTGAGAACAGTGATTAAATAGTGATACTCATATATATTCTTAGAGACTACAAAGTAAATGTTAAATAATTCTTACTATCGTCGTTTACCTGAAGAATGATGTGATATTTTTAAAGAACAATAATAAACGCTATATACAACAATAAATCTAATCCGTTATAAAAAAAGTCAAAAGACTCAGCGATACGCTATAGAAAACTACTTGTGTAATATAAAATAACAGAATTATTTAAAATAATTATTGTTCTTATTTAATAAATATATACATATAAGCTATATTTTATTCACTATTTTAAAATGTCTAAGAAACGTATTGCGAATAGCAAATACCAGTGCCATTTTATCGATCTTAAAACATAGGTTCTTTTGATCCTACTTTCTGGAGTATTTATTTAAATACTCTTCGGAATTCGTACAATAAGCTTTCTAGTTATTCGCAAAGTTTGAAAGGGTAAATAGCTACAGTTGTAGAAAACGATAATACTACAAAAAATGTATTCGCATATTAATCACCTTGAAATATATGACATCAAAGAAAAACGAAGAAAGAAAACGTTACAGCAACAATATTCCTTTTTAATATAACAAAGCGAAGTATTTCTTTTAAAACGGAGAACTGGTGCAGAGTTTTATAATAACAAAACAAAAACCGTAGAGCATTTTGCTGTTTGAGAGAAGTAGGAGGAAATTTAAATATTTCAAACAAGAAGGATAAGTTGAAATGGACAATTACGTTACGCATCGCAAGATTTCTCGGCCGTCCCGTACTCAGATTCGCTCAATTTCAATTGCAAAATCGCGTTGAAAACTCTTTCAACGTAAATGTTTGCGACTGAAGGAGCCACTTTAAAAAACTACAATGAAAAGTAGTTTCCGAGTTTTGCGGGTGTGTTATTGTGAGATAGTTGCTATGAAGATAAGACCTAATATTTTACAGAATAAAGTGTTTGTAGCAGAATTGTAACACAAATCTAAGCAAAAATGTTGTTCTGTATCTAAAATAAATTACGAAAAAATTAACACAGTGAACGCAAACTTATTCTTAACTTATTCTTTGTCAAAAATAATCTCTCATACTGCGTATCCGACTTTAAAAAATGTTTCTATCAGAAAAACCAACACCTGTTTTATAACTACAAATTAACATCTCAAACGAAGTTTCCCCGTGTCCAATAAATGACGTTTATTTTTGGGAAAAGCATGCGGAATGCTTAAATTCTAGGTAAATTATGTATATTACATTTATTAACTATTTTTTTCAGTGCCAATATCATTTTGATAGTATGTTTAAGATTGAGCTAATGATGGTTTCCTTCAACTTACATAAAAGCGGGTGCCAAGCCCGTTCTGTTATTAGCAGATTCCATAAGAATTTTTCTGAGTTTTCATGTATACCAGAAAATTATTTCGTTATGTATAAATATAATACAAAATATTGATTTGACGGAACGTTTTTAATCACGGAATAAAAATAATAAATAATATATGAATAAGTCGTTTATTAAGAATATTTCGGTTAATGTCATATCCACGTATTTCGAAACAAAGTCCGCGAAACGCATAAATAATACGTTGGTCGTTGCACGCCGTATCTTGTGCACGTGAAACTCATAACATTCATAAAATGATTACGTGAGAAGAACCAACTCGACCTAGCGTACTGGATACACTGGCAGTATTCCAACTAGCGACACAGTATCATTTCGAAGCAGTTATCGCTCGCAGTAACCGCTGCTGCCGTGACTTTGCGAGCGCAGTGTTTTGGTATATGTTAGTTAATTATTTTCTCTTGTTAGAACTTATCATAAAATCTTCACGTAGGATTGCTAAGATATTTAAGCTGTGTCTCTAATTAAATTTGCAACTCGTCTTTCTATGAAACTATACACACCTAGTTCCCAGTCACGTATAACGACGGTAGTATTTTTATATGCTGCATTATTTCGTTTACATAAACGATGTCAGTTTTATATTCAAATAAGACTACTTGACATTACGCTAAGAAAAACAATAGTTTATCTGTGTATTAATAAAATTATTTATTTACACGAAATAATTTTACAGTCAATACTATAACCATGTTGTTAGTAAATTTGATTATAAACAAGTCATAGTTTCAGCTATGATTTTCCATGGTTTCACCGTCATCATTATTTCAGTCAAAAATGTTCACTGCTGGACATAGACTTTCACGAGGATTTTCAAAAGGATCGGTTTGTAGTGGCCTTCACAGAGCGTGTTCCGACATGGGTTAATACACAAGTAATGTCGAGTAGTAGATAATAATGTTGTTTTTAGTTGTGTTTACGAACTTAATTGAGTGGGAGCCTTTGCTGACGCACAGGTATTCGCTTTGGAAAATCCAAAATTTAAAAACTAGTTATAAAAAATTTTAATGGCGCATCAAAGTAAACAATACAAATTTATCGTATCGTAACTTTATCTATCTTTAATCGTACATTGACTTCACCTATGTTTATAGTTGTTTGACATCCAATGAAAATAAAAATATATTTATAAGCATTTTCAGTACTGGTTATCTGTCTTTCAGATACGATATATAACCACGGGAACTATTCAACTCTCAAGTGTAAAAAGTCGATAAGGTTTTTTTATTGATTAATACACGCGTATATTTATTGATAATATCGTTTTTATTGCAAACATTTGCAATTAAGACTTCTAGACTATTTTATTGTGAATTAGTTTAAATTAAAAAAAAATCTTAATTGTACGGAGATTCAAACCTTAGAACAATTTTTATGTTGATATTAATTATTTTCTAGCACTAGCAGTCTGTCTGTTAATATCGACAACAGAAAAAAAGATAAGGTACAAGATTATTTAATAGAATATAACAAAATTACAGTAGATGTAATTAATAAAATACATATACAATACCAAATGATGGCTAATGTCTTCAATAGTTTAACTATGTTGCAAATATTACCGACCACCTTCGTAGTTAAAACGCGACAATGCAGTTTCCTTAATATAAATACTTTAACAAAAAGCAAAATTAAATATTAGGTTAATAGAAAAATGATGAATTAGCTAATTACATTTCAAAATAGTTTAGTACCTTAATAAGGAAGTTTCAACGGCTATTTTCTTAATAGATACATCTGTTCTGCGCCACTTTATCCTGTTCATCAGTTAGGGCATTAAAATTCTGAAGTGGAGATCACAGATCGGCAAGTGCAATGTAGGATGTCACACACAAGGTGGTTAGACAACATTGTTAAGATTGTTTGAAAACGCTGGATGGAAGATCAGGCCGCTTCCAAATCGTAAGTCGTATTGGAAATCTATGAAGGAGGCCTGTTCAGTAGTGGACGATATTGATGTAATAAATTGTTGACTAGACAAAGTCAGACACACGGGTCTGATGACTAAATCATTCTGAGTTACTAATGCTAAGAATAAAATCTGGTAGTGAGTATTGTAGAAAAAACGATTAAAGAAGGTTACTTTCTTTTAAAGAGAGTGAGTATATCATTAATTTTCTAACCAAATAATAAATAAAAATCCTTTAAAATTGTCGCCATGTCATTCAATTTTATTTATTAACAAATTTAATTAAATAATACGTATCTTATCTGGTATTCCGCACTACTCTGTAATCAAATTACACCTTTCAATAGCACTGACCAAAATTTATAGGCGTTTTAATTTAATGTTAATTTAATTATTATTTGGGAAGGATAGTCCTTAAATTCGGTCAGTGGTCAGTCAAATTATTTCACCTAATTATAGACCTTATAACCGTACATATAAAATTAAAAATTTAACTTCGTTTCGGCGTAATGTTTAGTTCGCTGGTTCTTGTGATGTTAACGAACGGTTCGCATAATTCTTTTGTTTTTGTTGTATATGCAAATGTATACAAATTAATGCTTATTATAGTCTATTTTACTTTGCTCTTTGTATATAAGTTTACTGTTTCCGGCAATATTGTTTTAAGAACGTGTTCGTTGCAACTAATGTTTAAAAGCTTCACATAGTTTTATATGTCTGTTGAGGATATTTAGTGTGCCGTAGGGTGACTTTAATGTGCGTTTTGTGATAACTGTAATTAATGGCTTTGATTTAATGGTTGAAGTATTTTCAAAGCTAACAAATAATTAATTAATTTAACTAATTATTATTAGAAAAACTTCTTTAATGGTTACTCAATTTTGGATACAAAACACGCTTTTTTTGTTCAAAAATGTATGAGGGTGGTGGTGTTATTAACCTTATAATATTGACATTGCATGGTTACAAGCTTTCTCCTTTCCTAGCGATAGGATATTTATTATACATATTTTAAATTCAAAGTAGATGTCTGTGCGAGTTTGAATTCTTTGAAGTCTCCCTCTGGCCATTGAAGGCAGATTTACTTCATTAATGTCGCTGAGCGATAGCGATACTTAGTTATCTCGTAGAAGTTTGTTTATTTAGTGAATTCTCAAACAAAGCTCGTTCCTATTTCGCGGCGCAAACACCAGAGCCGTGGGACTTCTTTGTTTCGAACCCCCATTTAGCGTCAGACGTTCGCCGAGATCTCACCGTCAAGTCTATTAAGCGAAAAATTAAAGAAAATAAAATGAAATAAAAAGCCAAAATTAAACGTCGCGTCTAGTGTCTCGGCGATTCAGTTGCTTATAAAAGTATTTAATTAAACTGTTGCTATTGATGGAGGTCGCCGCGAGATGGCGCTTAATCAACAGCTCGCCCGCTCTTGTTTTGAGTTTATTTTTAATTCGGCTTAATTGTCAGAGTTACGACGCTGTTAGGCCTTAGGACTCGGACGTTTTATGCACGCCACCTTTATAACGTGAGACGACCTTCTGAAAGGACTGACACTTGTATAAATTTCGTTAGTTATTGGTTAATAAAAACGCCGTCTATTTCTACATAATCGTAAATTTGACACACCTATTCCATCGAATATATAGTAACATTATTTATATTTGATTTATATAAATATTGGACTATATCAAGAATGAGGAGATCCTTAGATGAACGAAAGTTCCTGACATATTCCATCGGAATCGTATACTGGAGTGTCAATTAGCAAGTCATAGCGTGTAGTACAGATTATAAAAGACGATGAATGGATGCCGCTTCCAACAGGTCCTATTGAAAATATTTGGGTGAGACCTATACCTGGATGGATATGAACCATAATCCATCACCATTTTTACCGTAGTATTGTCTGTCTGTGATTATGGTGCAAGCATAATTATGACTTAATTTTGTTATGATTGTTTATATTATGTAGAATTTTTCAAAGTATCCTTATATGCAGAAAGCACAAGCTGATGTCCTCAGATACTCCTTCGACTTCGCCTGATAGAATATAAAAGTGAAAGATTCAGTTTAAAATAAAACTCAATAATGTTATTCTTGACAAGCACTGAATTTAAAATCACATTTTCGTTAACTTGCATCAAAATTAAACAGATTTATATTTCCATACAAAGATGATTTATAGAACTATAATGGTAAGAAAACCTTGTTTTGTTTTATCGATTCGACTTATTATTTGTTATAATATTATTTTAGAAAACAGAAAGATAAATAAATTTTGTCAAAAGAAATACAATAACCAACCGAAAATTTAATGTGCCTAGACAAAACCTCTCAAGTTCAAAGTATTGTTAATGTTAAGTGAAGAATTCTAGGCTAGATTAAAGTAAGATAAAAGCGATATAGCTTGTTAATTTCAACTTTTGATGCGGGGAATCCCTGCAGTGACTAAATACTCTGTGGCGCTGCTATTTATTTTCAAAGCCATGAGACGTTAAAGTGAGATAGGGCTTTAAGTGTTCTAGACGCTTCTCCGCGAAGACAATAGTTGCACAAGAATGTAATTGAAATGTCAGCCTTAATTTGTAACTTCGTTTTAAGACTCCGCGCCGCCACCCTAACGTTAGTAAGAATGCGCTTCCATTAATTTAAATTATTTTGTTGGGGTGTTGTAATTTGTTTGCAGGTTTTATCTCGATTCTCACCTTCCGCTTTTGGGATAAAATTCATAGCCTAGAATAAAATAAAATAATTATCGACTTTTGACTGTATTTTCATCTTTTATTTCAGTTAAAGGACGTACACTGCCTTACATACACCTCGCCCTCAAATTTCCAATCCAGGACCGTTTAGAGGCTACCTACCTCTAGTGTCTTCCGACAACCTTAACAACGCTATCTGCCTACCTTAAGGGCGAATATCTCACGCTTTACTTGCCACATCGTAGTTTCCACTCCGGAACCTTAATACCCCAATGATTTAACTGTATAACAATTTCAATATAAAGTAATTCTGTATTAATTATAATATATTTATTAGTCAAATGCTCTTTGTCTGTCATTTGCAGCTTCGCTGGATTTGAAGGCGTGTGAGCGTAAGTGTTATTCACCTTCTAGAGTAGGTACACAAACAGCAAACCGTCTGCTATGTTTATTGTGTTTGAGGTGATATTGCCATTGAGGCACTTAGTAAAGTAACTAAATCAAGAGAGCTGAATCATAGTTTGATCATTGTGTTTTCTATGTTTTACATATTGTACATAATATCTTAAGATATTAAGTATTTATTTAATATGAACTATCAGAGTGTGCGAATTGATGATAAAGGGCATTATTATATTTTCGTACTGAAACCAAACTACTCGTCTTATAATAAATCAAACACTCATGATTACACAGATATAACTTTCTTTATTCTTTATAGTGTTCGTTAAACTGCTAACGGTACGTTTCTTGATGCGTTCATCGTATAATAACACGTCAGACTGTTAAAAAATTTACGGCAAATTTTAGAAACTCATCCATAAATGAGTGTAATTTTGTTTCGTGTGTATATCAATTACTGGAAGGAATATTCTGAGAAGTTCACATGGTTGTTCACTTTAGTCTGTTATTATCGCTGTTATATATGAATGTGAGTCACATTGCAAAGGTTACGAGGATGCGATAATCTATTCGAAATTCAAAATGTTTCCTGGCTATTTAGATATTTCTTTATGTTGTTTAATTGCAGCTATAATTTGCATATTTGCCGATAGGATTTGCATTTAATTAATAAATGTACGCTGTTTAGGTAATTGAAAAAAAATATATTTAATGCTTTAACTTTAACTTGATCGGGATTTTTATAAATCTTGGGACAATAACACATAACACACTTAATAAGTGTCGTCGTTTCAGCACATAGGTGCCCATTGCAAGGCATAGACCTATCCGAAGACATTATTTATGGTCGGATAAAAGATAATCGTCATGCGTGGTAGGCGGGTTAGTACGCAAAGGACATTCCTGCCAATCCTCTGAAAACTCGAAACTCAAAAAAATTATGATTACAAGTAACAAAGAAGACAAAAGCTTTAAAAGCCAATTAACTACAAGATGGGTTCATTATCTGTTCGAGTTGACCCCTAGACTACATTATATGGTAGAAATGATCATACTCAAAAACCGGTGGAAAGTGTTCATCTAGACGCTTATCGAATCGAACCTGGAACATGATCTTCAGAAAGGAAGAAACGACGAAAAAAAGCAATTAAACGTAGCACTTTAATTTTCCTTTTCTCACTCATAGACCTCAAAATAAATCTATTACCCGTTCGGTTAATAACTACCTAAATCTTAAGAAAAACGGAAGCAATAAAATCAGAGAAACCATATTTAAAGAAAATACGAACATAAATAATATTGGAATAGCCTGGAAGCGAACATCATCCCCAAGGCATATTATCTTCTATGGTCATTTACAGTGTCACACTTAACACACAAACTAACTTTGATAATGTTTTTAAATCTAACTATAAGAGCTTTCTGAAAATTGTACCAGACCCTGTTGCAAAGGCTAATTCATTGCCCATAGATTTTTCATAATTAAATGTCTTTTATTTTGCAGCTCTTACTTAATATAAAGTTTTTGTACCGCTCTAGTACACGCATTACTAATATGTATCCTCAATTATCTTGAAAAAACAAGTGCGCGGACAATCCTTTTCTACTTAAAATCTCATTTTCGAGAGAATTACTCCGCTCAGTACGTTTTGCGGTGGATTCTGCGCTATACAGTTGCGGTGGCGTATTGCGATTCGGCATTAATTTTGTAATTAAGAGAAGGGTTGAATCGGTTGTTCGATTCATTTATGGTCGTGTCATTCAAAGATTCGATTAATATGTAACAAACCATTTCTGCAGTAATGTACATAGAAATTCGATTTCACAAACAAACACCCCAATTTTGCTATATAGGAAATATTGCTTCTTCCACGTTTGCTTTATTCAAATACATACAGTATTAACAAGTACAAGGGTACGTAATATAAAATAAATAACATTTTCATCATATTAAATGTCTTGAATCATCATGTCCACTGTTGTACATCCGCAGCAGGACACACGTCTTTATTTTAGATTTCGAATGATGTAGTTTCAAAGGCCGTTTGTCCATCTTTTGGGTGAAGGACCTACACTGGGCATGTCGGTCTGTTCCCACCATCCCATTCCCACCCCTCCTGCGCGCTATACCACTTGCCCACTGCTACTTCAACTTGCCAATCCGCTAGGTTCTTTCGGTTACTTTCGTAATTCGACAGATCTATAACTAAAAACAGTAATTATTTAAAATCTATGCTCTTTAATAAAACTAAAAATGTGCATGCCTTGCCGATAAGAGAAACAAATGAAAACTATGAATTAAAATATAAATAACGTTAATTGGCGGCGTCTCTCCTTTTAAGTGTTTGAATGCCGTTGCATAGAGAGAGGTGAATAACTTAATGGCTTACAATAAGCGAATAAATAAACGCTAACAAGAGTTTATTTAGTGATAACTTTCAAACAAGCTGCAGATATTTCGTAAATTTTCAATTTGTTAACTAAACTTAATTATAAGCACTGATTCTACAGATGATTCTATACTATAGTTATTTTAAGCGAGAGGTGACTTTGTGGATAAATTTCACTGGTTTATAAATGTTATTTGTTGTTTATTAAAATGTTTGTTTTGCGAACACAAAATCTAAATTTCGCTTTTTCAACTAATATGTTTTAAGAAAGAGCAACAGATTGCCATAGACATCAACAATTGCATACAAATATAAAATTTCGGTGATATTTTATTTCAGTTTCGGAGTTTTTTTTCTGTAAATAAGTTTTGAGTTATATATGTATAACACACATACAAATTTAAAAAAAATAATCTTCGTCAACAACATGCTTTGATCACAATTCTTTAAGAAATCAGTTCAAAAAGCCATGGGAGCGATCGGTTTAAAAGCACGATAACTCGTTCCACGCACACGCACCATGCACATTACAAATGTAGACTGACATTTACTTGTGTAAATGCGTCGGTACTGCAAACCAAAAACAAACACGGTAAAGTTGTGCATTTTGTAGTATTAATTCTGCCCACACAATATAAAAAACTACCTTTTATACTCACCTTCCAAATGGTAACACTTAATATTTATGCAATCTTGGTACTAAAAGGAAGGAAAATCAATACCTAAGTATCTATCAAAAGGGTTTTATGCTGAAAAGACCCTACTACACTCAAAATACCGGACCTCCTCAGGAAAAAATCTACGGCAGAATCTTTTGACGAGTTGACCCGGCACATTGACTTAAACTTCAAGGCATTTAACGGTCTATAGTGGTTAAGCAACGACTTCAAATGTAATTATGCAGAAATTAATGTATAGTTGAGTAAAAGTTTACAGTTATGTTGGTTATATGTATAAATTTTAGCTATATTTACCTATTCCAAGAATTGTAAATAATGATAAAACGCTGTCGTGACTAGCAGCTGGGAGAAGATAGATCCGTATCAAATAGCGGCAACCCCTTTTCCAACTGTCTGCGCTCAGTAAACGTGAAAAAATATATATTACACAAGACACACAAGCAATGCAAGGTATAATTAAAAATTGTAATATATTAATAAAATATATAATATATATTGTTGTAAAAGTATGTTTTTAACGACTTTATACCTCTACCGCCAAGTGGCATAGACTTTTTATATGTAAGATAATCATTTTTTCAGTTTAGTTTTTATTTCAAATTTTACTTATTCTATTCCTCGTTTTCCTAAACTTACCGGAAACTAACTCTTAAGCTCTACATTATTATTTTATATTATATTTTCTTGGTCAAATTTTAATTTCTTAGTAGTAAGTATATGTAGGTCAACCTATGTTATACATTATATATCTTCTTCTCCTTACTTGCTTTTCACTGAATAAGTAATTTGTAACATTTTTAACGTTACAAAAATGTCTAACTTTAAACAATATACTCTTAGGTCAATATTAACAAAATCCATAGCTGTACAAGCTTACAAATTTTAACACTAAATGCAAAACGCATCACATAATATCATAATATTTCGTTACACGCACGGCTTTGTTCGCCATCAACCATATTTTACTTTGCCCAATAATGAACCTTATTTACGGAGCGGTCGTAAACAAAGCTAACTTATCCGACAACATTAAATTGAAGTCATTAAAAATAATAGCGATGTATGTTGCTTTCACTTGAAATAAAATGATAGTCATGATAAACATATAAACTGTGAACAGAATTAGCTGTAATACTACACAAGGAATATGATATAGAGCTGCCAATAATAATGTCGGTCTTTGACCCTCGCTGTTATCCAACCTTTCACATATAATGTGTGAACTGGCCCAGCGAATTAGAAATTCGACTTTAACTAAATACAGATTAAGATGAGTAAAACAGAAAACTATTTACGTAGTCTTGATATATGTACTTGAATTTGATGCTTTGGCTTTAAAGAGAATTAGTATTTTTAAAAAAGTTAGTTTAATGACATGGTATGTAAAAGCATATTTTTAATATAAATTCCTCGTAGGTCCCTTTTTTAGGTTGATCATCATCTTTTCATCCATAGGACGTCAACTATTTAATATAGGCTTCTATCATTATTTTCGAAAGGACCAGTAAGAAACGGCCTTCAACTAGTATCTTCCGTCGACCTAAACCTTGTGTGTACGTTAGAATATGTTACTTAACTTGAATATATATACCAATAAACATACTATGATATGCCTATGGACCTGAAAGATAATACAGTGCAGTATACAGTATATATTACTATATTACTTACTACTTAAACTAATGGAAACAACAATTAACAAAGTTAAATTTAAACGTTTTTTTGTTTCTTTAGATCTACTGGCGATTAGCAAAAATATTATACTACTAAAATTATTATCTGTAAGTCTATAAGTGTCATTATTGAGAGTGGATATTGAGTTATATGAATTTGGATATATAAGTATTAACAATAATATCAATCCCGTTAAAATACCATGAAGTACAAATTATAATTTCAAATTAAAAGTAGTAAGCTAAATTAACAGTCATATTAGGTGAATACCTGATAATAATATTTAAAGATATGCTTCGTAGGAATAAAATTTTAATTTCTTTGCACAAATGCTAATTAAAATGGCCTAAATTTAAACCCTTAAATTAGAGTCATTCTAAACAAAATCGGCCAGTGGAACGGTTAAACCGTTTAAAATTAATTACAAATAATAATTACAGTTAATTTTCCTTCAGGTTCCAATATGCTAACATATACTCTATTACAAGCTCGGCTGAAATAATTTAATAGGCAAGCGCACGTTAGATAACAAGCTAGCATTAAGCCGGGCACACGTGTATAACCGGCTATAGGCGGTGTTACGTTGCATGGCGACAATAATTTAACGTCAGAGGCACTTGCATTGAAACCACAGTACAATTTAAGACCTGTGCAATAAGGGAGCCTGCATTGTCTGTTAGTAGCTCAGGTTACCCGCATACACTACGCTTTGATATAAATTCTCTGCTTGTGGTAAACTATTTAGCTCTTGCTAATTCCTTTCATCCTTCTATCTCATCTTTATGAGAGACCTACCGCAAAATTTATGAGGGATTGACAAATCTGTCTTAACAAATGTAACAACGACAAGACCATTGTCTTGCAATAAAAGTGATAGTTTACAAGGAAGTGTGTAAGTGTTTATAGCTTGTTTATGGTACGTAACAAAGATTCGTTTGTTGACAAAGTGAAACTTCTTTACGACTCTGAAATTATTATATGAATTTTGTATTCGAATTATGGTAAAAAAGATTGTAAAAGTGTTTATTGACAGTAATTTATGTCATGTCGTAAATAAAGTACTGTCGCTCTCGTTGAGGTATTGAATGACTAATATTCCTTTCATTTTCTCGTTTTGTTTTAAGCAACAATTGTATGTGATGTCTCTTTTGAAAGTTACAAGACAAGCAATGCGTATACCAGGAAGTGGATTCACTCAAGAAGACCATTGCGGTGCCATACGGACTTTTGAAATGAAATATCCTATGCAACACCCTTGCTTTTATTTTTATTTTTTTTTACTGGCCCCATACCGCAGTTTGTTTTATTTACATCCACATTTTGAGCGAACAGGAAGTACCAGTGCGCTCGGGTCTAAACCTCTTCTTAACCTACTCCTATTACTTCTTATCAAGTGTAGTACATTCCCCGAAGGGGGTGCCCTTGGGGTAGAATCCAGTAATTCTTAGCGCATACCACAGTTTAACGGCTGATACAGATATTGCGGTAGTTATCTATCAAGCTGGAGACATCTTCAAATACTAAAATTCTAAATTCTTGATATTTCCAGCATTGATAATAAAATAGAAAGAGGATAAAAATGAAATGTGAAAACGCACTATTATCCCTGGAGCTTAAAAATCATGATTTTTCATTTTAATTTTTATACATACATATCAATGTAACTATTATAACAACGCGGAATTAAGGATTATTGTACGTAGTTCACATATTTTGTAAACACCTAATCGTTAAAAAATAATTACATTTAATAAAAGCAAATTGATCGTTGATAGGTATGAGTAATAATACATCACAAAGATGGATAGTTGACTCGGTGATCTCTAAGACGTTACCTTATTAGTTGAATATAAGAAGTTTCTTCAAAACTATGTTGTAATGAAAGGGTGTTATAACAAACAAATTATATTAGCGACGTTGGCAGAGTTGACTTCACACGCACCTTTAAAAACACTGCTGAGATTGCATGTTTGCAATATGGCAATTGGGTAGCTATCTCAGCATATTAGAGTATTGACATGTGAGATAGGTGGTTTAAAATGTTTCTGTACTTTGTTTCATAAAAAAATTGACGGCGATTTCATATTTTCAGCCAGTAAGACTTCCACTGCTAGACGTTGGCTTCCTTCAGAAACAGAACTACTATTTTATTAGTAATATTAAGGCATTGACAGATGTATAATTATCACGAATCCTTCGTGATTTTACGTAAACTACAACTCATGGAAGATTATAACGGTTGCGTCGTAAATAATTTCAAAACTATTTTAAATTTATTTACGACGAAATGTAGCATACATGCATGCATTTACCATGAAAATGCTAGTGGAAAACATAATTATATTGACCAATAAAGCTTACCATGCGATGGTAATATACCACAAAATTCGCTTCGTAACGTAGGATTCCAAACGCTCGTGCTGAAATATTCTCTTGTACAAATACTTCATAATTCAAATAATAAATATGCATGAAGAGCCTTTTTCCCGCCGTATTCAAGTTTTTTTTTAAATGTAGACCTATAAAAATGTTTCTTTATTGCTAAAGTTCAATTTATTTAATAGTTTTATTTTTTAATAAATCATAGTTTATACAAATATTTATTATAATTAAATTAGTTATGCCGTTTTGTAACATTACGATTTTACAGTTTTTGCAGATCGCAAAGTCTCATTTATTATGGTTAAGGAACTTAATAATAAATAGAGTTAAATTGAAAACAACCTATAATAGAAATATAATAAAAATAAACCTATAATAGATTTTTTTTGGTATCCCAAGTTAGAAAAAAATAAATAAAGTTGTCCATAATGTACACATTTAATACAATATAGAAGTTGTTTTAAAAATCAAAGCCAAACAAAAATCGAGTGCAGTATCGAAATCACAGAAAAGTAAATAAAAAATTTAATTTATATTTTCTTTAAACATTGCTATAGTAAAAGTAAATAACAATTGTGCATCTTGAACTGTTTATTTTTATGTTACTGATGCTACATTGTTATACGACAGACCAAAATTCAAATGGTTTAATTTGAAGAAAAAAAACAGCACTCTTTGTTTAATAATGTATTGAAATTCATCACCATTTCTAGTTACTTAATAATATCATTATTGTAATAAATTTATATTCAATACTTGTTCTAGTCCTCGATTTCATCTTGACGTTATTTTATGGAAGATCATGTATATGATGCACGCATTTCACACGTTATTCAATTCAAAGTAGAAATGCATACCCGTTCGGTAATAACCACCTTATTTAGATAAAACCTCAAGCCACATTCGACATCGGCAAAACTAAAATTTTCCTTTCCCAAGATAGTCATTAGGAATCTCTCGTAATGTACGATCGTCGGATACTTTGGTTTTCCAATCTCTCCATAGCTCTACACGTAAGAGGATTGCCCCTTCATAAGGATATCGCAACAAATTGACTGTTATTTTGTTTTTTCTTCTCACGAACACGTATCTAGGTGTATTTGAGAGCAACGTTCGGCTTAGACGTGGTTAGTATTCACGAGCTAGCGATCAACAAGGAGGAGTAGAGAATTTCTTATTTGAGTCCACATGAATGGTTTTCGCTATTTCACGGTTCTTTATTGGCAATATAAACTTTTTTACAACGGGACACAAACATTCGAGATAATTCGTCATGGTGTTAGTAACATCGTCTGCATGTACTGCTTTTTTATTTTCAGATCTTACGTAATAAACTCGATGTAAATAAACTTTTATATATACGATTTCTTTCCCATACGAATAAACTACACTTTATTAAAATACAAAAATGCAATACTTTTTTTCCGGTTAAGTTTATTTGTTATTCTTTTAATATTCATATTATGTGTATTTGTTTTACAAAAATAAAAATAAAACATTATTTATGTATTTAGGGAGTTATAATGAGAAATTTACACTTCTGTAAATAATCGCAATATCAAACAATTAAGTAGCTCTACTGAGTTATTGCAATTAAAAGATGTACACCCTCAAAGAGATACTTGAGTATAATTGTATTCGTATATTTTTTTAAGTTTATTTTAAAAAGCGTAAATATAAGGATTACCACTTGAAAGAAAGTATAAAGCACACTAGATAAAATTAACCCTCATGCGAAAATAGCCGTTAGGAAAAGCAACTCTTACAGGTTGCTTTAAATGGAAGGGTAATTCACATTAATTATGTTTGAATGTAAACATGTAGTAGGCGAAGAGTGACAGGGGTTCAACAAAGCGTTGAGCTCCGACGTGACTCGAGGCGAAGAGCAACGAAGTAATGGGCGCCCTCAAACTCGAAGCCGAACGTAATTATATGCTAAAAAGATTATTAGAAGCCCGTGAGTGTATGCAGTTGTGAACATCAAAAGCTCGTAGACTATTCGAAATACGTAGTTATTATTGAAATACGTGTACGTTTTCGGTTCATAAATTACGATGCAAAACTTGTATACATGTATAAATATGTATATAGATACACATATTATTCTTATTCAAAATCACTGCTATCTAGTTGCTAATTACAGTTTTATCAGGCTTTGACAGAAAAATGAAGTCGCTTAACGATGGTCTATTTATAGACGCTAAGCAGAAACTTCGAGACCGTTCATTAATTGTTTCACTGGATTGAAAAGCCACCAAGCCCTTAAATTACGCGCACGATCCATAGAGTTACTGGACGTAAAATGCCTCAATATACTATACATCAGGTTGGGTTGTCACAATTTACTTTTTAAAACATCTCCAAACTATAAATTTTAATTTAGAATTTAATAACCTGTAATAACATTTGTCCACCAGAAATTTAAAACTATTATCGGGTATGATGGTTGTTTTAAATGGCTGTTCATAGAGACTTATATGCACGTCCTACAGCTAAAATACAGCTGTAGGATGTCCATATAGATCTCTCCCATAAATTTCTAATGGGACCGTTTAAAGGCTACCTGCTTCCAATATTTTCCGACGATCTTAACAATGTCATCTATTCACCAAGTGGGTCGACGTCGATGCGTTAGACGATCTATGTTGTCCACTCCAGAGCCTAAAGGCTCCGTCGGCCATCCGTTATGCACGCTATGTGTCTAACTCACTAGTATTCCAAATTGCCAATCATTTGGACTTTGTAACTAAAATTAATAATATGGTAACAAATGATATTTTTGGCCGCCGGCAATTCAAAAGTAAAGAAAATAGAATATCAGATTCAAATTATAACATGGACAATTTGTTAGAACTTATTGCACAAAATTTGAATTTACCAATTTTAATAATTGCGATATTGGAGGTGTTTTAAAAACAATATTTTATTTGGTCGAAGAATTGGTGTTTTTCTTTTAGTATATAGAATTTAGCTGACAGCACTTAAGACCAAACGTCACATTCACTTACTTTAAAAATATCTGGCTTAGTTCAAGCTGATAACTCTTCGTCCGGAAATTAAACGTTGCGGGCACAGGCAACCCGGAAAAGTTTAAAATTAAAACTGTTAACTTTTATACTTCTTGACGTATTCTGTCGGCTGTCATTTTATGACATTTTTATTTGTATCTTCTTTTCGTTTTCATATCTTTAAAAGATTAGTCGTTTAGAAGATATCTCTGAAAACTTAAACCCAATATTATAAAAACCTAATAACTATTATATATATTTATATGTTATGAAAGCAAATAATAACCTTAAATCATTATGAACCAATATACCACAAAATTCGTTACTACAAACAATAAATATCTGTATATTATACTACGCCATATATTTTTCTAAAGTTTACTACAAATAAAAATCATTCGGATTTTACAATCTCGTTTTATGTAAAAATCCATGTTTCAGATTTAATTGTTGACATAAAATTCCAACATTTTAATTGGCGTTGCAATTGGCAAAAGGCTGCCGGTATTAATGTTGCGATTTTCAACCTAACGTAACGATTGTAAAAATCAACATTGTATCGCTGTATAATTTCACATTGGCTTCGAAAATGCTTGTACCTACAAAAGTTACGGTAGGTCAGACTTTATACGAGAGAGTTGAGTAATTGCCAGCGTCAGTGAGTAACACAATAAAGTTGCTAAGGAACGCTACACACAATAAATTCCCGTTTTACGTCTTTGATTAGGTACGACTCAAGTTACATTATGACCCCAGCGTTCATACGCAAGAAGGCATTTATGTTCGGTACAGCTCGTGTTTTGCATGAAGGAGAGACCACCAAGTATTTCTATTTTTCTGCAGATTTAAAACTGAATAGTTCTTTATAAATAATTATTTTTGATTTTTGATTAAATTAAAACATTACAATTTTAATACCTATTTTAATCAGTAAAAATTCGCTTTATTTCAATTACGGTACCTAATTCATATTCTAATTTTAATTACAATTAATAAATAATCTTTTTAAGTTTTAGCTAAGAATAATTATTAATCTTATAAGGGTAAGTATTTTTTTTAAGATGATAGTTAATAAACAATTTAATAATCCTAGATGACATTCTCGTTATATTAGTACTTTTACCATAAGCATAATATAGCTAATCTTTCTGGCTTTTACAGCTTATTCGGACTCAATACTCGCGAATTCCAAATCCGCGAGCTAAAAAATTAAAAAAAATCTATATCTAATGCGTCCCTTGACGTGTTGTATTGACTAATTGATACATACTCGGTTTTCGAATTTAACCATTCGTTGCATTTGTTTCATTTACACTTTTCTATGCACCCTTTCCTTTTATTTGATTAAAAGAAATATTAATATTCTTTTCACTGTTACGTTTAATATTTCAGCTTAGGTTTTATCTCTATTTTACTATATTTTGTCTTCTTTTGTTCTCTATTCGTTAAAAATAGCAGTCTTTGAAATTATTATTTGTAAAAATAGTCAAACACAAACTGTTAAGTATTCAAATTAAACAATAAAATTGTTCAGAAAAATAATATTGGTACTTTTACAATTTATAACATTGACTTTATCTTATGAACCTTGCAGTAACTTTGTTATTAGTAAAGTATCATGTTAATTTACTTTGGTCAAGAATAATTTCCAAATTTTTATTACATTGAACTGTTAATACATTTTTAGTTTATATTAATTTGTTTATTTGCTACTAGTTTTAAATTGGCTATGCATTCACTGGAACTAACATGAGATCTGATGAGATACGAATAATTTATTAGCATATGAATAAAAATTAATTTATTTAGATTGAAATATATCACGTTGAACTAAATAACTCAAGTCAATTCGTTTCACTGCGAGATGTCGAGGCTATAACAAATGATCTGAAAATTCTCCCGGATTATTCGAAGCCGTCTTTTATTATTATACTATTATCAATTTGCCAAGCTTTAATTTGATCATTATTTCAATTCAATTCAAACTCCTTGTGTTTCATTTTTGTCTTTCCATTCATGTGATAATGACGTTAATTTAAACTCAATAAAGAAATTCCAAAAGATTGCGCTAAAACTTTCATAATGATGGTTACAATACTTTTTTTGGATGGAAAAACAAAAGTGATCCGACTCCTTAAAGTCCATGTCATCTTTTATTTATTTACATATTTGTTAGAAGCAAACACAGCATACTTATCAAAATAATGTAATCATATACTCTGTGAGTTTATCCGTGCATCATACAATAATATATATGTATAGTTTGATTAATTTTGTATACAATGTAAGTTATAAAATAAAATTTGACTTTCACGGGAAATGTTGACTAAGTGGGTAATGAAATTATTACCAATTAACCAAAGGTTAAAACAAGTGGACAATAAAAATGCTGCCATAGAAACAATGACTAAAAATGTAATTGCTTGCATAAAACACAAAAGAAATTTACTTAGATAAGAACTTACATTTTTATTATGTTTACCACTAGGAAATCCTTGTTCTTGATCATATTAGTTATCGATAATTTAAGTACGTATAATAAATCACGTATAGTACAGTAGTGAGCATATTTTAATTTAAATGTCAGTACAAAGTTTCATACAGTTGCCATAAAATATATTATAAGCATTTAAAAATAGCGGTTAGACAGTAATTAATACTTAACAATTATACCATTTCGCGGTATTTTATAATTCGAACAACATGAACAAAGTTATCACAGAATCATTAATTACATTCTAATCCAGTTTGTAAAATTTCCGATCTGGCGTAATTCTAACTTCTTAAGCTTTGTCCGTCCTTTCCAATTCTGATTGATATATAGTCCAACAGAATTTAAATTGTTAATTGAAATTAATTTAAAAAATCTATTCGTTTTCTATAAAAATTTGTGGTTATGCATATGTTTAATATGTAACAAATCAGGACTTTAAAAGTGCCAGTAATAGTGACTAGTAGCTATAATAGTTCATTGTAAAACTTTACTTTCAAAGGGACTCTAGAACAGTTGTCTCTATTTATTTTTGTAACTAAATTTCAGACTTATTTATACAAAAACCGATTACTATATTGCGAATTTTTAAAAGTTGTACCTGTATATATATTTACACGGCTTAAAAAAACCTTATTATGTTATATAGCGTAACACGATTCGTTGAAAAGATAAATAATAATATTACATACATTAAATTTGAAAAGTCTACGATCGATTTATATTATTATTGATTTATGACTGTGCAACATGGTTTCTTACTACAAGACTCATTGGCAAGTGACTGTAATCGCTCAACGATCCATGGAGAGGGCTATGTGGGTTCAGAATTTCTATAAAAATTTAGCCAGGAATAAAAAGATACGTAAAGGAATGAAAGTACGGATATAGCTCGAATGTGCAAGTTGAAGTGGCAGTGGCTAGGTCTCAAGGTTCAACAAATGGCTGTAATTGATTTGATTTGTTTAGGCTTTGTACAGTTTCATCAAAACAGAAGGTCCGCGGACTAAAACTTTACGCTGGGTTTACCCCAGTTACAACGAAGACGCACGCATAAAAAGGCACTATACCCGTGCAGGTGTATAGTGTAGTGAATGGGGTGTAGTGTAAGTTATGCGAAGCGAGGGCTACTTGGAGGGGATACGAGCCTCTCCAGACCGCTCTCGCTTGAACGCGGGCTAAATGGCTGCTGGGGTCCTAAAGATTCTAAAGCAAAGACCACAAAGTGGCAAGCACTTAGAACATCCCACTAGGCGGGCAGACAACATTGTTATATTCGGAGGAACTGTGTACAGACCGCTTTCAACCGGCCCTATTGGAAATCTCTGTCCAACGGCTGAAGTGATGATAATGATGATTGAATATTGGAAGTAACTTCTTTTCCCTAAAACTCTATTATTGAATATAGTTTCACAAGCTGCCGTCGGGCTATTAATATATCTACGGCCAAACCATGGAACATAGGTTGTTATATTAGTAATTAATTATTATAAGAACAGCTAACCCTCATTCAAGTTTATGAGGGATCCTATTACTTATACTGAGGTACAAGTAGATAACAGCGAAATTTTGTCTACACACTAAGGAGTACAATGATGGCATACGGCAGTAAAATTAGATTATCTACATATATTTGTCTCGTTGCTAAGTAACCTCTATCATAAGTATTAAATTCAGGTTGTTACATAAACCCCATGTGGGATTTACTAATATTAACACAATTTAGATTTTAGAAAAATTAACACAACGGTTAAACATGGACTTTTTCTTAGGGACAATATTCAAAATTGTGATTCGTTTTAAAATTAAATTATACAAAATTTTAACTCATTTTTATTTATAGAATACAAAGTTCGGTTAAAGATTTACGACTTCGGTTAACTATCATTTAAAAACAACAAGTTCACTAGCGGTCAGCCATCAATACAATAGGCAATCGTCTAACTTTGTCGTTTTATAAAAAATGGGTAGTGAAACTTTAATACTAAAGTTGCTATAATATCTCTAGTAGTGCACCTTAAATAAGTTAAAACGTTTTGTTTGCTCAATACGATGTTTACCATATTTTTTAGGTATTATGGAAACAAAAGAACAAGTATTAAAAAGAAATCCGGAAGCAAGAATGACATAAGAAGGTATAACTCAAAATTAATTAAACATTTCGTAAATAACCTGATAATGCATTCTATGTTTGTAAATATTTAAAAATAGAAACTACCGGAGTGTAACCCAAACACGTTTACCGTTTACACATTACATAATGAGGACAACTACACTTTGTCGGTATTTTTAAAGCATTGCTGAAGAATGCGTACATCGTTAGAAGTCATCTTAATTCAGAATTAATCGTAATATTTAAAAAAAAATATTGTACAATAAATCTGTCGGTCATGTTGCCGACCGGTGCCGGATGACACTGCTGTACTTTGATTAATTGTCGCGACGATTGAAACGGTCGAACCCCCCACCGACAGACGAAATGGAATATTGTGAGCCACCGCAGTAACACCAATAAAAGGCGCCAAACGAAACTAATTTATGTATCATGTTTTTACTTACACTCCTTTAACGATTCATAAAAAAAACAAAAACTTACAATATGTAATATTAATAAAAATTTTAATTTTAATAGTTCATTTATTTTCAAACAATTAATCGCTAAATAATAAATAAAAATAATAAGATGAATATGAGAACTTAATTATGAGAAAACCATTTATAATTTTTAACCAATTAAATAACCAATATATAGTTCCAGTATACGAAGAATAGATTATCTATATATTGTTCGAAAATTCTATCAACGCTGAATAGTAATCATTAGAAAAAAAAAAAGAAAAAGAATATGTAATTTAAAAATAAAAATAGTTTAAACTTATAACAGCATTTAATTTATCTGTGGAATTTATTCTTTAACATCTATATAACATAATTTAAAATTAGCTCTGCTTATCCCAATCCGATAATAAAAGTTTGTAGGAGCTCATATATCAAGAACGAAACTTAGACTAGACTTCTTCAGCGCCCTTTAGATCTATCTTTATGTATAAACATCAAGAAGGTTAACAGTGACATTCCGTCAAAAAGGTACATGTTTATGAGTATTGGGACGTACAATTTGACATTCGAGCTGTTCTCGGTGCGGAATTCTATATCTTTCAAAAATTTACGATAAAAATCGATACTTTCATAATTATAATAATAATATTTCAAATAGTTACCAACATATGAAGCTTGATATTTTAATCTATTTGCTGTATAATCTATAATATGCTTATAAATAAAAAGTATAATATGTAAATATATAATAATAATATACATCTATAAGTCTGCATTAATCTTGATCGGATTTATGACTAACTTTACTATTAAATTATGCTACGACAAGTCTCACATTGGACATAAAAAGCTTCACGTTTTGTCAAAAAAAAAAAATTATTAAAACACCGTCATTCTTACAATATGAAACCGATAATTTAATATTCCGAGATGCAGTGTGACATAAACTGAAACGACATTCTCCAATTTAATGTTTACGCCATAACATCTTTTTAAACAACAATCCGTTGTATCTCTCCCGATAAAATATTTAATGCCTCCTAAAACATCCAGTATCACTTATTCGAATATTGTTTATGATACAGGTGGATATAAATTAGTTCACTTTAGGAGAGCCTCGCTCTTCAGGGGTCTTACCGAACAGGTTCATTCGTTTAATTTGATACGTTTTTTTTTTCTTTTATTGTACTCGGAATGAGTTTGAGAGTCCTTGACTCAACGAGGTGTAACTAAATGATCAAATTTGTAACGAATTGATGTCCGGTCTGAGGCAGTTTCGTGATTCACAATAACAACTGGTTCGGTTAATAAGTCAACAACTAATTGAGAAACCGATGCTTTATATTTAGTTTCAAATCGAATACAAGCTTTGGAACAAAAGATAGTTTGCTATTGTCTAATAAGTTCTTGTTAACAAAGGTGACTCGCACTGTAACAAGATTCTTTGTAATAAAGTACCGCCGAGATTCCGATCTAGATGTCTTTTGGTACCAATTGGTCTTCTAATAACTTCAATTTTACGAACAAAGTATTTGAACTTTTACCTTATCTAATTACTTCGAGATAATAAAGTTAAAACTCCTAACGTTATTTATTTCGTACAGCAAGGGAATTGACAAAAACATTTGAATCCAAGATACTACTTACTTTTTATTGTGTATTGATGAATTTTAATTACAAACAATCGTATCCATATCTTTTTAAATGGTTCAACATTATAATTCATAACAAAATTAAAGATTTGTCATATTCTTCAAATTTATTACATTTAAGTTACAAAAATCAATGAATTTTAAAATCTGCGAGCGTAATTAAGTTTGTTACGTTTTCGTTGTGAGGGTTTTAAAATTTTAAATCCTTTACGGCACTGCATTCAAAACTTTTATTTTTGTATGTTACGCGACAAGTAGAATGTTTAAAAATAGCAACATCATGATGGCATACTAGGAATAAGGATGAGGCACTGGGCAGGCCACAAAGCGCACAGACCTGATAGCCGTCGGGGCCTTAAGGCTCTGCAGTAGTAACAGTGCAGCGTTCTCACTAAGAATACAGCGATGAATTGGTCAAAAATAGCCATTGCGTTCAAAGTGTCTTTGAATGTTTAACTTTTTTGCTTTATCTCTGTTGATGTTAATGCTGTTAGCCCTAGGGCTTTTACAGCTTCATCGGTACTGAGTTCATAGAGCCGAAGGGTCCGTGAACTAGATTTAAAAACTAAAAACTAAAGCTGGTGGGACGCCTACCAGTTGCACGGTGACGTTCGGACGTTGCTAAGGCTCTTATCGGTAGAGCTTTGTGTATTGATGGAGTGTGCTTGCAGCTTGGGACGGCAGCGTGGACCATAGGCGAGTCGAAGAGGGATCCGGATCTAACCACGGTCCGCCCACGCTGTTCGCGGTTAGGGAGTGGGCGGCCGCTCACTAAAACTGGTGTTATAGCGTGGTGGGTGATGTTTTGTTGTGTAGAACACGACGACCTGTGAAAGCGTTGCAGGTACAGTGGTTGCTGATGTTGCTAAGTAGTTGTTGTCGCTTGCAGTGTTATGAGTGAATAACCATTCATACAAAGTTTACTTTGAAAGCTAAACAAACACAGACGTTCCGCTACACTCTTAAAGTGAAGAGAATGTAGCTAGAAAAATGTGACCCGTAGAACAATCCCTTCGGTAATTTATAATCAAATAAATTTTAATTTAGCAACCCCGGCAAGTGTTGGTTTTAACCAAGTTATTTGTTTTGATATTGGAAACAGAATCTCTAGACCTATCTTAATATCTTTAAGTAACGACCTTTATTGATTAAATTTTAATAGAATAAAGAAATTTAATAGAATAAAGCATGGCAAAATTTCAAGCATAACAAATCGTCGTGTAGATCTAGTATTCCATACCGTGATTCATTGTAACTAATGCTAAATTAAATACGAAAAATTTATACTAAGGTAGTAGTAATTACATTACTGTCGAATTCAATCCATACGTGTCGGAGTAACAGTAAACCTAAATGTATAGTTTAACGATTAATAAGTTACAAATAATTTTCTATGTTATGAACAAATCACAAATTTAATACATTCGAAATAAATTACCGTTTCGTCTATTTAATTTGAATAAACATTGTAGGTTACCGCATTTGGCAGAGCTATCTAATAATCGAGCCTATAGATATATAGACCACTGTCATTATATGATTTATGATGGCTTCTGTCTAGGACACCCTTCCTTTACGATGATTTTCAATCATATCCGACGCTTCGTTAGCGCTCGTATCTGTGATCAGTAACACGAATGTATAATATTATAGGGTTACCATATATACATTATTTTTTATTGTTTAATATATTATATATAAAATTTAATTTCGACGTATAAACTAACAGTAAGTAAAGATCAATGTATGTATATTACGCTGCAGTAATTTACCATTTTAAGACTATATTTTTGATCGGATCATTTCATTAACATTTCACCTTCTGAAGGTCAAACGTTAACAACCAGCCTTATTGGAAATCTATAGGGGAGGCCTGAGTCCAGTAATAAACGTCTTAAAATAATGAGTTCTTCCTACTCATATGATTTTTCCAAAATACTTTTAAAAGTTATTATTTTCCTTTTCCTATCTAAATTAAGTTAAATAAGTTCTAATTAAGTATTAAATTTTTCTTTTTAATATTATAAATTGTCAAGTTTTAATCGTTAAAAATATGACCTAAAATGCTGGAAATAACGGTTGTTATGAAAATAAAGATACAAAATTAATATTACCTAATTAATTTAATGCTTTAAAATTATTTCCTCCTTTTTTTGGTTTTTATTAGCTTTTTGATCTTAGCTCAATATTTAAGTAACAAAAAATCTATAAACCAAGTATGAGTTCGGTCCAACTTATAAATGAAATGAATAATATACCTCCATTTCATTACAGTCCCAAATTCCTAAAGTCGTAAGAAAATTATTTCCAAAGTTCTCGATTTATTACCAATTTGCTGACTCGTATCTTTGCTAGCTAGCTGCCGAACATAAATCTATCTTTTACCGTTGGCAACATCAACAAGTAGTACAAACACATGTAAATAAATTGAGATGAGTAATTCCGTAGCAAGCAGCCAGATCTATCTATCAGTAATTCACGTTGCATTATCAATCAACCGAACCATGATTGATGAAATATCAGTCTCAGTAGCCGGATAACTTGTCTTCTTCGTAACTAATTAAGCCTTCGACATACTTTTGGCTCTTTTTTCTTGTTGGCGTAGATTAAATATCGTTAAACGTCATTTGAAGCGACAATGTTTAGGGTGAAATTATTTCAAATTATTAAATAATTTTGTACATAGAATTTTCAACTTAGAAATTACTGTTTTCGATGTAATTTTGTGTTTAATTATAATGTTGATGAGACAGCGATATACCACAATCATTAACACCATTTTAGCCATAGGACACACACAGCTGAATATAAGCCTCCTTAATTAATTAATTTGAAAATCTTTCAATAGTATCCGTTAAAAGCGGCACGCACCCAGCATCATCCGACGACTTTAACAACATTGTCTGTCCACGCCGTATGTGGTCGTCCTACTCCTCGTTTGCAGGTTCGTGGTCTTCACAGAACTTTAAGTTTCCAGCGGTCATCTGTTCTGCGCGCTGTGTACTCAACTTCCTCGCTTGGATATTGTTGAAAAACCATAAAATTCATAAAGTACATATTGACATAATATAGACAGTTTTCAGTTAAGTGAAAACGTCTGCATTTTAAAACTTAAATTGAGTTATTTTATTTGATACCTATTTTAATTTTTATGTTTCCTAAAATAATAAAAAATATTGTTGAATAATACTCTGTATGTAATATATAAATTTAATAAAAAATACTTTCCGTCCGTCTGTTCATAAATACACGTATAAATTAGATCAAAATTAATAAAAAATATTTAAATAAATAATAATAATTTAATAAATATTTAAATAGTTTAAGTATTAATCATGTAAAAACCATAATGATGACTAAAAAGTTACATTTAGATTTTACCTCCAGTTCGTATTTTTTAAGTGGCGTAATGAGCAGAACTTCTCTGTAAAAGCTCCCCTTCACTTCATCGTGGGTGACCAGGTCAAGGCTATTCCTCTCTAACACCCCACTTAAGGACAAACCCGCTGGTTAAGACATAATTATAAATTTCAAAACTAATTTATTAAAACGCTTAGAAAATAATTTTTAATATATTAATTTCTTTATATATTGCGATCTTTCAGTCTAAGGGACATTGATTAAAGTAGGCCTTTAATTTATTGATTGTTGTTCCATTATACATTTTTGCACTTTTATAGCTACAGTATATCTTGAGGGATTTTTCGTTTCAATTGGCGACGCTGCCGAATATTGTCCATTAATCCTTGTGGAAGCATATTCGGATTCTGCCCCTGTGTTAGCTTGCGAATCGTGCGATTTCTTCCTCCACCGTACGCATTTGCAAGTGTTGGTAATATTAAAAATTTAATTATATTTTTGCCATACTAGATATATTTTAATAAGTACCTTCGTTAAGGAAAGTCCAAAGCAATGTTGAAGGTAACTTCTACAGAGGGTCGGTTGCGGCGCACTAGTTGCGGTCTAATGTCCGGGGGTGAACTACCTTAGAGCTACTACCACATACACTTGTGTATCAAATGTATTTGTGGCGTCGTCTAGAACTTTGTAATTAGAGATCTCGTGTTTGGCTTTGAGAGAGTAAGAACACAATAAAAAACATGATCACGTAAATGAAATACGTTATTTCGAAGTCTATACTTAATGAACGTATTTAAAAAGTAAATTATTTTCTTCATTTACAATACGTACTTGGTCCATATGCCCTCAGTTAGGATGTTTCTTGCCCAATAAGAAAAAGGAAACTGTGTTTAGAGGCTTTCTTTTTATTCTAAAATAAACCTATCTCGTACTGACTTATAAGTCTTTTTAAAACCTTGAGAAAAATTATGTATTACTTTTTTAGCCTTTCATGAAGACTTAAGAACTCATTTTTAATTCTGAAGTGAACACTACTGCACACATAAAGTGCATAGAAATTTAAGAGTCGCGTCTTCCGAAGACTGGTAACATGACAACTATAGTCCAGAGCTGTATTTAACAGTTTTGCAGTCAGATCAGACGCTCGTATCAGGTTCATTTTCTCCTATAAACGAAAAAGCTTTAGTCGGGTTTCCTCTGCCATTTCTTCTCCCGGCACTAACGATTCCCCAAATAATATTACGTTAGCTTTAGATATTTTATTGATTACTCGATTCCCTCCGATCAGGTTGGGGTGTGATCCTTGCGAGCACACTTTAATAACAATGCTAAACGCATCAGCAACAGCCTAAATTGTGGCCTACTATAGAGAGCTCGTGAATACAGTCACTCCAAGCCACCTAAGAATTTGGGGCCTTCCAACCAGGTGAGGTAAATAATATAATGACTCAAGCCGAGATTCCCGAGGAATCCCCGAGCATAGTTATTGTAAAGAGGTTTAGGCTAAGCGCCTTCAGCGCTGTTCTGCTTCAAACGCGATAAAGCTATCAATCCTATGAGTCAAACAGTTTTTTTAGTGATCAAAAAAGTTTAGAAAGTCGGTAAGTATTGATCATTGAAGTAAGCACTTTACAAAGTAACGAAGACTCTTATTTTGACTTTATATTGACATTTCTTAAAATAAGTTGTGGCTTTTACTAAGCTAAATAATGATGAATTATGATTTTATTAAACTATAACAATAAAAATTGTAGTAGATAGCGATGTGAAATTTTAATTAAAAATGTAATTAGCTTTCTAAAAGGTCCTTATATAAATGTACTAATAAAATATTAATATCAAGTAAAATTGGTTGTAGAGAATATATATTTACATAGTATCACAAAGTGGACATTTAAAGCCATACCGTGAGTTTCGAGCATCGTTCAAATTAAACGGTACCTACACTTGCGTCAAAGGCTCTGGTTGTTTAACTTGTTATCAACTGATGCAGTAGTTTCCTTACACTTTCAACAATTAACATTTGATAACATGTTTACGCAATACTTTGTTATTTACTTAATAAGGAATCTTTATGAAAGCTGTTGTTGCTAGTAATAAACGTAAGTTACATCTTATTTTTTATTTATAGCTAATTTTTATATGTAAAGCAACCTTCTCGTTGAACGTGGCGAAACGCTTCATATATACTCTTACATAATTTGTTGCGGAACTTCCTACTTTTATTTTTTCATGTTAATTGTAATAAATTGACGTATGTGATACTGCTCAACCTCTTCTTAATACACGTAAATATTTTTTATCCAAGACGAAGGACAATCTCTGTGTTCATCGATGATTCCAAAGTTCTGACAACTAAAGGCTTTACATCTTTTCTGAATGCTCAGGAGCATAAGCATATGGCCTGTTTACAGATCGTAGGGATGAAGTTTCTATTTTTTGTTTCGTGGTTTACAAGAAACATCGCCTGCAATTGCAAAGGCCTTGATATCGCTACATAATATGTTACGCTAGGGTTTTCGCTAAAGTATGTATATAACAGAACATTATATAGATCTATGGACCGCATTAGTTCTAGATTCACTCCTCTTTACAACAAATCTGTTCTGGATGCACACGTTAGCGAAAGTCAGACAAAACGCTCGGATTCCTTCGACTATAGGAGATGAGCAGAGGGTATTTAAATTGTATTGTAAGAAAACAGTTATAGGAGATGTCACGAAAAATACACTGTAATTAACTCTGGTTTTAAATTAATAAACAATATATGTACAAAAGCAGGTGAAATATCCTATCGGCGTCGTTTGTTAAATGTCAATCTCATACGACGTTGTTAGCACTGTCCTCTTAATTAAAAAGCATATTAATACTATTTATACAAATATATATTTTTGCAATATATATAACCATAATGAAAAATATTTACTACATATTTTCAGATATAACAAAAAACATGTTCACAACATAACTATTAACACGGGTACTTCTGAATTATATTATATTTATTAACACCATTGACTTAAATATTCTGAGAAAGTTAAAGGTTATTACTTCTCATTGAATTATTAACTAAATCTACTTTTAAAAATTACTTACAATAAAAGTTATATTTTAAAAAAGTTGTGGCTTATAAATTTAAATTAAAATGCTATTGTGGTATCGTTTTTAAATTTATCCGTAAATCGTAACAGTTATTGTGATTATTATTTTTTAAACGCAAACAGAAAAAGACACTGAATAAGATTTCTTTGAGGCGGTTAAAATTCGATAAATCGTTAAGTGACCGAGAGCAATTCGATATATGGCGTTAAACAAGATAGGGTTCCCGCTGTGCGTGGTATAATTTGTCTGCTTTGAGGGGCCTACGAAACGGCACCGGCTCTGTTAAGAATGCATTATATTTTTTTGTTTAACAAGAAATACTGCAGTCGAGTTTTAAATAAAATAATCAAAAAATGCGAACGCGTTAATGTTACGTATCATAATGAGTTTATAATATTAATATTTCTTCATAATGTCGACTCAACATTATTCTAAACATTTTGTAATATCTCTCGTAATTGAAATATTTAAAAAAAAATATCAATAGAAATATAAAAACCGTTAACTCTCCTTTTTCCGTAGGTTATAAATTTAAACTATTTATGGATATTATCAGGTTTCTTAGTTTCTTAGTAAACGATATAAGGGCACTTCTCAGTATCAAATGTGAAAGCAACCTTGAAGGGTCAATGTGAACCAGCCTTTATCTATAAGAGCGGCCGGTGAAAAGGTTCTTGCGCCTATTAGTAACGATTTGAATCGAAAGCTAAATAATTGGCTCGTCGCATCACAGAACCCGCCTGCGTAAATGCCCTTCTCTAATTTTTAACGTCATTTATTGATACGAAATTTTAAATTTAATTATCTTTCTTTACTTTTTAGTCTGCTGCTCAAGTTAAATGGATAAAATTTTAAAACTCTAATGAACTTTGAAAATAATTGGCAAGAGATACAAGTATATCATAATAATTGGCGTAATAATTGTTATATCATTATTATTTACCGGAGATTATTCCAGGAAAAAATGAAGTTTGAAAATAGCTTTACACGAATTCTTTTTTATTCGAAGAACAAAACCGACAAAAAGCGCGATCTGTTATATAATTGGCACAAAAGATGGCATATCGCAGAAAGAATATC
Organism: Battus philenor; assembly: GCF_028537555.1. NCBI lineage: Eukaryota > Metazoa > Arthropoda > Insecta > Lepidoptera > Papilionidae > Battus > Battus philenor. Next base: position 6,312,064 of record NW_027181676.1, read on the forward strand.
GGGACCAATAGTTTTCATCTTTTTGTGATTAATTTATGTTTGACTTTTTTCATAGCAACGTAACTTTGAGCTGCTTAGTTTTTTATTCGTGCCATAGTTTCGACATGAGTTATAGAATTAGGCATGAGTAGAGACGATGCCGCTCGCAAAATATTTAACTATAATAATTTAATAAATAAAGTAATGAATTTACCTCAACTGTTTTTATTATAGACGAAAAAAGGCACGCCTTAAAACATCTATAATTATTAATAACGGTTATTACTATTTTTTTGGTGATGGATCTATTTACACTTGGTTGTATATGCCCACAAACGACTACGATGATGGTTTGGTGATGACGTTAAATTTTTGACGTATTTCTATATATTACAGCTCGACTCAGGATTTTGATTTCCAGAATTATTCATAGAACTACATTGACATGCATACAAATCACAAAAGTCAACTTTCGTCTTTAGGAACACTCACTTCATCTATCTATTTAATGCTTAGAAATTATGAAAGCAGCATCAATAAGCTAATAATTAAATAAAAAGGAGTCTTCATTAAAGCCGGTACAGTTTGTCGTCCTACTCTCTAAAGCAAGTGTGTTTATTCGTTTCACTCACCCATTTGCACCATAAGTTTTTACAATACAAAAGAGATTCATTAAATCAACTATATAATTTGAGGTGAGGAACTATATAATTTTATTTAGCCTTTTTTAATTACACGTCTTACTTTTTATTGTGCGTTCTGTATAGACAATAACTAATTTTTGTAAAATACTAATGAATTCAGAAAGTAATTAATTTAATTCAACGAACACAAACATGAATATTGCGGCGAAAATATTAAAACGTGTGATGTCTACTCCACGACTCGCGTTAAATTTTTTAAAACGACCTTTTTTTAAATTATGAACAACGCCTATGGTGATAATGTTTGCTACCTGAGCGTGGGTGCCTTCTAGACAGGGCACGTGAAATATTGCAGACCAACCCCTGTCACATATCTTTCTTATAAAACGTAGAAGATATGCCTGATTTAGAGAGAGATTATACGTAACTATTGCAAACGTGAGCGAGATAGAAAAGAAGCGTATGTAATTGGACTGATTAGATTTCAAGGATATTAATTTAGTGATTCGTGTATTCTGTATAGATTCATAATTTAGAATTTTGTACGCTGTCGACTTTTTGAATAATGGAAATTCGTGAATGGTGTGTTTACCCATCTCGGTTTGAGTCATTGTCGTTGTGGACGTTATTATATTATTGGGATCCGTAAATATCAACATAGCCGTGATAAAAACGCTAAGAAGGAAATATTTCGCGCTTAAAGCACTTCCTGCAGGAAGTTTAACTTTTTATCAGAAAAATCATTATCTTATTACATTGTTACCGATTGAAGTGTGTTAAATGTATGGTTATGTATTTACTTAAGATGAATTTAATTCATGCTTTGACCGTCATGTTGTTATCTTTTATTAAGAGTAAATAAAGCAATATGGTTAACAAATTTCACTCGTTAACAGTTCACTTCAATGTAAAAATGTTTCCGTATGAATAACGCTTAAACTTTTGTTTACGATACCTTTTGTAGTATATTATTGTTAGAATAGCATATTTATTAATTTTATTAATAGATGAACGCCATCGCGTCATAAAATGTATAACATTTTTATTAAATAACGCATACGTTATATGAATGTATTGTGAATTTTGCCTCGAATATAAATATACAATAATCAATAAGTATGATCAAATAAATAGAAATGAAACGATGTTTACGTTTACGGTAATTTTATAATTTATTCTAAAAGTTTCGATGAAACTTAAGTACTTTATTCAGAGAGATATTACTTGTGAAAAAAGGTGTACTAAATTGTGTCCTAATCTTAAATTTAAATTATTAAAATAATAAAAATATGAGTTCAATTTCCAATAAAAACAAGAATCAAAGGAATATCCAAGTAAATAATTAAGTTTCAGATTTTAAATCGAGATTGTGCTGTGGCAGAAACAACGCCTCACTGGCATTCCCGTGGTAAATAAATAACCCCAGGAGGTAGGTGTGTAAATATTAATATTATATAACTATAAATAAACACGTAATTAATAGGAAGAATATTAATAAATATATAAGTAAAATAATAATTATTACGCTAATTTTTTCGCCAATAAATCTTAACTTTCTTTTTGAACATAAACGATAATTTCGAGGTGGCGTTTATTCCAAAGTAGGATGTTTTGAATACGAAAAGAAAAATTGACAAAGTTAGGAGACCAATGTTTTGAATCTTCCATTCAAAACATTGGTCTCCTAATGAACCCTAAACCAAAGCTTTTTTACATCAGATTATTTACATAACAATATGTATTTGTACATAACACAAAAAGTTAATAAAAAAAGTTATTACAGGTGTATAACGGAAATAATCTTGTATTTTTTTTTCTGCGCTAATCTACGAGTAGTCTAGTGACTATAAGATTTCAAGTTGAAAAATTATATTGCACTAAACAAGACATGAAGGGTGTTTAGCAGATGGGTAATGCTACCACCCTACTACCTACTTTCTACTCATACAATAGGGCGTTACAAAAAATGTGTTCCACCAGTCTCATTCCTCGAAAACTTTCACTTTTTTGTTTGGCGGTGGAAGCTATGGAATGATCGTAACATCACTAAAGGAATAAAGACTCGCCTTTTAGATTCTTAGCCTTTCTACGAACTGGCAAGCACAGCGTTAAGACTTCCACACGCAAGACGGGGATCTGTTTGAAGTACAGACTGCTTCCAACTGTATGATAGGAAATATTTAACAGATGTGAATATAGGTTAGTGAACGTCCAACAGCTGTAATGATGATCTTGATGACGATGCGAGAAAATAAAAGCGCATTGATTCCGTGAAAATGTAATGCTGGAGAAGAATGTTGAGGACTTCGTGTAGTCATCACTGCACTAATGTCTCTATTATCTAATAACTAAAAGATAACTAACTTTAAAAAAGCAACGTCTCTCAACAATTATTCACTCTTAAATTTTAAAATACTTTGACCATGTTATGTGAAAAAAGGCGCCCTTATAAAAGACTTACTGTAAGTGGCCGCTCAACTGTGTGATAAACGGACTAAATGACAGCCCCTGCATAGTCCTTGAAGGCCCTTGAATACAAGCGGAGAAGGAAATATGGCGGCATATGAGAAGGAACGTGCAGCGATCCCCATCATTAAGACTGCTCTACCAGGAGCACAAGACTTAGAAGTAAATCTGTCGGTGTAGGTAGGCGTTGCCCTGTGTATATTTTAATAAATGGTTTTTACCAAAAGAAATCATTCATTAGTACCATAATGTTAAAACAAAAATACTTTTCACAACCAAGGAAATTTTTTTTTATTTAAACATCCAACTTCATTTTCCGATTTCAACGATTATAGCGTCGTGCGAAATAAATTAGGTTTCTCTTAACTTTAATTGCATCGTTTTAATATTAAATAAAGAAATGCTTTTCTATTAATAACTCTCTTTTTAAATTAGTCTTGGTTGTTGAATATTATTTAACTAACTAACTAACTTTGTTTACCTATATTGATAACTGAAACATTTTCAATGAAATAAAATTCTATTGGTTTTAGATTAATCTTACACTGTTCGACAATTTATTTCATGTATACCATAAAACAGAAAAAAAATCAGCAAGTTTAAATAATTTTCATTTATTACTCTTTGAATTAAGTGTCATCAAAATGGATACGTCAGTAAAAGTTAGTTACCAAGACACAATTGCAGTAACATATTTAATAAGGCGAATTTATGTGATTGTAAAATTAAAACTATAAAAGTCATTTCACATAGTCCGTTACGAATCGTTTATTTCCAGCTATTATAACTTGATTGCCAGGGATTATTTTAATCGATGTCTCAACCTACGCTTTTCGATGAAGTATCGATGTTTAGGTAAAAAGATGCCCTTACGGCGAATATAAGCGAAAACGATACGTCATTATTCATTTTGAAACTGACAGATTGTGATGTGAAACACTCCAGTGTAATAACTTTAACACGCTACGTCACCTTGATAAATGTTTTTTAAGACAACAAAATGTTAACATGTGTTTTTTTGAACACATAACGCCTGAAACCTAATTTATTCATAATATACATGATGATTGGTTATAGGTAAAACTTTTAAAGGGGCGAATTTTATAACAAACGTTTATACCTATTTCCAATACGGCATAAAGTGATGACTTACTTATATTTGTATGTAAACATTTCTGCATAATTTATTTTTTTAATTGAAATTTGACCGACCAATTCTACAAGAACAGATAATAAAGATCGATTAATTTTAATATGTAGTAATTCAAATTTGGAAACGCCTATTCTTGCTATGTTATCCTTACGCTATTTACTTTTTTTAATACCATTGATTACATGATAGGGTGTACCAAATAGTAATTGTAACCGAAGAAACATTTACCCTTTTAATGTTTTCACATATAACCAAACACCCTGTATACTTCACGAAGATTTTTAGTCCAGTGAATGATGTAATAATTTTTTATAGTGTTTTTATATGACTTTGTTGAAACGTGTTACTGTTATGCCAGGCACGGGAGTGATTTACGTAAAAACTACATTTCTGCTTTTGTATCAGAAAACATAATTTTTATTCTAGCGATAGGTCTACGTCGGTATATGTCTGGTGTTAAACGGTTTTAAGCTATATTCCCTCTAATTCACCGCCTGTAAATATATGTATACCTATATCTCTATATATAAATGCACACTAATAAGATGTCACGACAGGGACATTTTATGAAAAGATATGGATTCCTTTACTTCAAAAATTGACGCCATAATGAAAGCAGAAAAGTAGCGGCAGCCATTATCAATCGGCATTTTTTTCTCTTATAATGACTGTGTAACACGTTTTAATGCTATTTATAAGCATATATTTTCATGAATGATTTTATACATTAAAATTAAATTAAAAATATAAATACTAATGGATAGATATGTTTGACACGAGCTTATTTTCGTGAAAAAAGAATTTTGTTTTAATACACTTTTATGTACTCATATCATATCATAAAATAAAATATAAGATTTATATACGTAACATCTTTTACAGCGCCAGGTTACACACAATTTTAGAGACACACTTACAACAGTTACCTCAATTGTTTCGCTATGCTTGACCTTTCACCGAAAGACGTTGGAGAGGGATAGGAACGTTTCGCTCATTTGTATGTTTACATCATTAGTAAAAATAAATTCATTATTAATTAGTTAATCAGGCTTTTTTCAAGAGCTAATTGGTAACCTCATTTCGTTACTTATATCAGAACGTAATATATATATTAAATACTATTTAAAATTGTATATTTATCGTTAAATAACGAAATGTAAATAAATTGAATAAATAAAAAATTAAAGTACAACTTCACAACATATGTTGCAAATTAATTTTTTTTTTATATAAAAACCAATTCGAATCAAAATTTACAATTTCATTTTTCTTCACCTTAATATTCATTTTATAACCTATAACCATATTTGAATATTAACTATAAACTAACAAATTACATTTCAATTTCGTTACATTTTCAATACAATGTTTAATAAATTTCTGAAAAAAGTTATTCTCGCAGCTGAACATACTTCTGTAATAAATGATTATTCTAGAACTTAGACCATATAAGGAAAGGAAGGTCCACCAAGGTTTTTCAATAAGGAACAAGGTATCTTGTTTTATGGTCATATAGTTACAGCTCAAAGTCAGGCTTTTAAAAACCTAGCATATAAAGGCTAATAATACAGTAAATTCATATATATACTTAAAATTTAACCTAAGCCGGATAGGTGATTAATAAAAATCGGTTCCGATCGAAAATTATGACAAAAAATTAAACCTTACCGCGTTATTTTAGGACCTTCCCATTTGCTACATGCCAAGCATAAACGTCATTTGAGCGACAAAAAGAAAACACGGAAACCGGCAAGACATCTATCTTTTCATAGTCAACTTAACTAAAAGGATTAAAATGATATCTTCCGTCTAACATCCAGTGTGGTCCGCCGAGCGTGAACACAGTCCTCCTTTGTTAAAGCATTTACCAATTCTGTTACCTTAAACCTTTAATACTTTTATTCCATAGCCGGTTTTTAATTTTGCCATTCGAAATTTAAAAGGGTTGGTTTTTAATCTCGCTTTCCTTGAGCTTTGAACGTAAGGATTTCTTTTGAAATATTTAAAACTGCTATTCACCTAGCGATTTCGTTTTGATTTATATTAAAAGACTTAATATGTCTTAGATGGGTTTAAAAGATTTATTTTTAATCTCCTCATTTTTTATTTTGTTTTTGTAGCGACGCACATATTGTTCTTTTTCTTTGGTGTTACGTTTTAAAAGTCATTTCGAGGATCTAGAAAATTGTATTAATTATAAATACAATTAACCATGTTAATTAAAAATAATAAAAACTCAAAAACTATTTCTGCATAGTTACTGCGCTATCAAAATCTAAAAAAAAATCCGAAATTACTCTCCGCTAGAACAGACAAAAGTAAATACGTATTTGTGTTTTATTTCGTATTTCATGCCAAAAAATACAATTATTTAAAGGTAAATTATACGCGGAGATTTGTTATATGTATAAAAGCTTCAACAGTTTAGTTGATCTTAACTAATGTATGTACATTGAGCCTAAAAACATTACTGCAATAATAAATAACGTTATGATCATAAAGTAAGAAAAAGCATTTCCAAGATTCGAATTACAGCGAAATTCGGGCAGAAGTAATAGGCATGTCACACTCTAGTAGAAAAAAGTTACATATTTGAGAGAGATCACTTTATATACAGGATGGTTGGAAATCGATGTAAAGTATTAGAGTTTTGTGATGACGATTGAGCTATACATTCGCCTATTTAAAGCTTTTACACCGATGTCCATCCATTCTGTATAAAGCACAAACTAAGTACATCATGTACGTAGTTGTCTATATTTTTATTAGAATAAAATTAAATAGCATATTTATGAAAACAGCTGACATCTTCGCTCATTCAAAGCTTACAAAACAGAATGCGTTCGGATCTTTTAAAGCTCAGTAAAAATAATTTATTGTAATAAGTCGTCGTGAACATTCGCCATCGTTCGGAATCATCTCACCCCGCACCCCTCGTCCCACCGTACCCAGTAAGCGTGTATTCAACACGACTGCAATGCCTTTAGTAGTATTCAGTTTACTTGCCGCAGCGTCGAGGGTCGGTCGCGTCACTCGACGCTCTGAACGGGCGAGCGATCTAGTGAAGACGCGCTTATCAACACGTATTTTTACAACAAGCGTTCGGACTTTATTTGACTAAAGAAATTATAAAGTTGCTTAAAATTATTTTAAAACTGTTGACGGGATTGTTGTGCTTCAAGAAACTTAGAAGAAATGTGCACCGATTTGTGACAAATATTTGTTATCGAGAACTAATATAAAAACTGTGATGATTAGATAAATCATGTGCGTTAAAATATTAAGGACTGTTTATTAAATTGACGCAAAAGTAAGACTTCTAAATTGATGGATATTACGCATCCGGCAAGGGGACGCAACACACGAATGCCGACGGAAAAAACATGACACTGAGCTTACTGTGTCTTGTTTTCCTTCTTCCTTGATATTTGATTTTAATCACAATGTCTCTTCAACAAATATCTGTAAGAAGTAGGCTCCTTGGCCAAATTTTGTTTTGGTTTGTTATCGGGTTCAATTTCGCCGATCAAAGTTCATTGCCACTAAAATATGAAGCGCCTGATGATTGTCAATGGTGGCTGCGTGGACCAAATGACGCTCACGAAGTTTCTCTAACTTGTAAACTTCGAACAATAAACAGCGAATTTGACACAACGAACTTTAGTGTTATTCCATCAGAGCATACAACGTCATTAAGAATAGAGTGCAATGAAGAAATGATGTACAAAAGTTCACTGGATGACAGAAGTTTCTCGCATTTAGTTAAGTTACGAGAATTGGTTTTGGATAACTGTAAAATTGGAAGATGGCCACCAGGCGTTCTTTCTGGGCTCAGAGATCTTCGAAACTTAACAATTCGAACGAAAAATACAGAGTGGGCCGCTATGAGCCTAGAAATAGCTTCAGAAAGTTTTACAGCTGTTCGACAGTTAGAAAAGTTAGACCTTAGTTTTAATAACATTTGGTCTTTTCCTGAAAACTTATTTTGTCCATTAAGTAATTTAGTATACTTGAATGTATCTTCAAACAGACTACAAGACGTCAGTGATTTGGGTTTTAGAGAAAGAGCAGTGCATCAAGCTTTAATCAGTGATCAAGAAGGTCCTGGGTCCTCAGCATCTCCAACGTCACGCGCATCATGTTCTCTTGATATAGAAGTACTGGATGCGTCTAGTAATCACTTTGTTTTGATGCCAGAAAATGGATTTATGGCTCTTCGAAGATTAAAAGAGTTACACATCCATGATAACGAAATTTCAATGGTTGCGGATAAAGCTTTAGCTGGATTAAAACAATTGCAGATCATTGACCTGTCTAATAATAAAATAGTCGCTCTTCCACAAGATTTGTTCAAAGATTGCAGGCCTGGCATTAAAGAAATATACTTACAAAATAATTCAATAAGTGTGCTTTCGCCGAGTCTTTTCGCTAAATTAGATCAATTATTGGCTTTGGATTTATCAAATAATCACCTAACAAGTACCTGGATAAACGAAAACACTTTCTCTGGTCTCATACGAATGGTTTTGTTAAACTTGTCTAACAACAGACTTACAAGATTAGATCCGAAAATATTTAAAGATCTTTATACTTTACAAATATTAAATATCCAACATAATATGTTAGAAAGTATTGCTGCCGATACTTTTGCACCAATGAATAATCTACACACCCTAATTTTATCCTACAATAAAATAAATCATATTGATGCATATGCGTTGAATGGATTATATGTTTTATCTTTGCTATCAATAGACAACAACCATCTTGAAGAACTCCACCCTGAAGCATTTCGCAATACCTCGTCGTTACAAGATTTGAATTTAAATGGTAATCGTTTGAAAAAAGTGCCAACTGCGTTAAGAAACATGAGATTACTCAGAACTCTAGACCTCGGAGAAAACCAGTTAACCTCACTGGAAGCTCACAATTTCGTTGGTCTGCATAATGTGTACGGATTACGACTAATTGGAAATAAAATAGAAAATATAAGTAAAGATGTATTTTCAGACTTACCAACGCTGCAAATTTTAAATTTGGCTCGTAACAAACTAAAAAATATTGACACGAAAGCGTTCCAAACTTTAACTAATTTACAAGCAATTAGACTTGATGCTAACCATCTTACAGATATTCAAGGTTTATTTGTAAATATACCTTCTCTGTTGTGGTTAAACGTTTCAGATAACCAAATTGAATGGTTCGATTACTCAGTTATTCCAACGGCACTTCAATGGCTAGATCTACACAGTAACAATATCAAAGAATTAGGAAATAATTATCGGTTGGATAAGGAGCTACGTTTACAAACACTAGATGCAAGCTTTAATAAAATGACAAAAATATCAGCTTACTCCATACCGAGTAGCGTCGAGCTTTTGTTTCTAAATGATAATCAAATTACGCAAGTAGAAGCTCAAACTTTTGTCGGAAAAACCAATTTAACGAGAGTCGATTTGTATGCAAATCAGATAACTAGTATGGATCTCAATGCGCTCCGGCTAACGCCGGTCGATCCAGGGCGGCCCCTTCCCGAATTTTATATTGGCGGAAATCCTTTTCAATGTGATTGTACCATGGAATGGCTACAGCGAATCAACAAACTCGATCATCTTAGACAGCACCCAAGGGTAATGGATTTAGAAAGCATATATTGTAAGTTGCTCTATAATCGAGAAAGAACCTACATCCCTCTCATCGAGGCAGAATCCTCACAATTTTTATGTACGTACAAAACTCACTGTTTCACTTTATGTCACTGTTGCGACTTTGATGCTTGTGACTGTGAAATGACATGTCCGTCGAATTGTACTTGCTACCATGACCAACCTTGGTCTGCAAATATTGTGGATTGCTCTGCTGCTGGGTATGCTGAGATACCCAGCAGTATACCTATGGATGCCACTGAATTATATTTGGATGGAAACAATTTCGGGGGCTTAACAAGTCATGCATTTATTGGTAGAAAAAATTTAAAAATCTTGTATGCAAATAACTCTAACATTGATGCATTGTACAATAACACATTTAGTGGACTAAAACGTTTGACAGTTTTACATCTCGAGAAGAACAACATAAAAGAGTTACTCGGTTTCGAACTATCTCCTCTAGAGAATTTGCGAGAACTGCATTTGCAAGATAATAAAATACATTACATTGACAATCGAACCTTTATGGAATTGAGACATTTAGAGGTATTGCGACTGGAAGGGAATAAAATTTACAGCTTCGCTGTTTGGCAGTTTACAATGAACCCATATTTAGTGGAAATAAGTTTAGCACGCAACGCCTGGTCATGCGATTGTCAATATATGCACAAATTCCGAAACTGGTTTAAAAGCAATTTAGGTAAAGTTGAAGATGCCGATAAAATAACTTGCATCTTCGACAATATTACGAATGTAATTGGACCGCTTATGGCAGACTTTAACTCTACAATATGTACAAGTCACGTAGGAGGAAGTTCATCTATTATTGAAAATCAAGTCATAAACGATTACCTTCCATTGTTGTTGATATCGCTGTGTGTTTTTGTTTTAAGCTCTGCCCTTATATGTGGTGTATTTTATTGGCGGCGAGAGCTAAGAGTTTGGGTGTACTATCATTGCGGATTTAGAATGTGTTATAAAAGCACCGCATTCGACGAAGAAGCCGACAAGGATCGTCTATTCGACGCTTACATAAGTTACAGCGTCAAAGACGAGGCTTTCGTTGCTCAAATGTTAGCGCCCGGCTTGGAATCAACAGATCCAAGTTTCCGGCTGTGTCTGCATTACCGCGACTTCAATGCTTCAGCGTACGTCGCTGATACCATTATAGAGGCAGTCGAATCCTCTAAAAGAACAATAATAGTACTTTCAAAAAATTTTATTAACAACGAATGGTGTCGGTTCGAATTTAAAACTGCGCTGCACGAAGTGTTGAAAGAGAGACGAAGAAGACTGATAATAATATTGCTTGGTGAACTGCCGAATAGAGACATTGATCCAGAGCTTAGATTGTGTTTGAAAGCGAATACGTGTATAGAGTGGGGTGATAGACAATTTTGGCAAAAGTTGAGGTTTGCCATGCCGGACTTGAGGAAGTGTCAGTATCATCGCTCCACTGTTAATATTTACGCGTCGGTGTCGCCCGTGGGCGCTGGGCGGGCGCCGGCGCCGCCCCCACCTCCTCCGCCGGGCAAACTCCCTCCTCTGCTCGGCGACGGCTTGGCGATGCCGGCTAGCGTCCACACTCGCGACCCCCACACACACCGAATGCCGCCGCACGCGCAGCTTTGGGCGTAGCGTATGCTCCAACGCAGGTAAAATCTATCCTTAATGTAACTCATAACAATATTAGTCCGACTAAAAGTGATAATAAATTAAGTTTCTTCATTATTTGTATTTATTGTGTACATTTTAAGATTGCATTTATTTGTACATAAGGTTGCCACTTTTTAGTTATTGATTTAATTCCTATGTTCTGCGATAATACTTTTAGGTAATAAAAAAAGTACAGTCGTTGTAAATAGTACAATATAAAAAAAATATTCGGATTGCTTAAACTATAAATGCCAAAGTTTTAAACTTTTAAAATATATGTATAGATGCAATTTTTTATAAATTATTATAATTACTATGTTAAGAAACTGTAAATAGACTATTTGATTCCTGTACATGTTTGTAAATAGTGAAAGAAAAAATTATCAAATGAGAAACCGAAATATACACATTATGAAATTTTATTTCCTTTTGTTTTATTTCTTTATTTCCATTTATGTTTTTTAGTTATAAAAGCAAATATAAAGCTCCTGATATACAAATTTTCTTTTATACAGTAGATGGTCTATAAAATATAGTAAATGGTAAACAGTACAGTATTTTTATTTCTTCGTTAAATTCACAAATTATGTAATTGAATTTTGTCAGCTGAAATATAATATTTTAATTGTTTTTTAAATCTTAGTAGATAAATGCAAAAGTTTAATTTGTTTTGTTTATAATTTTTTTTGTTACAAGAAATTTTGATTTTTGAAAAATAAACTATAATTGAACAATAATTCCACGTTTTTAATTTAAAATTATATCAACGATCTGTTAATAGTCGATTAATAGAGTTTCCATTCTTTTTTAATTACACGAATAAATCATAAAACGACGGCACGATATATTACACACATTCGTAAATAAATCCTCTACACGCGCTTCGATCCATTCGACAGCAACAGCTACTCATCAACTCATGAAACTGCTATTATCTCAACGTGGACAAATCAAAACGAAATCAACATCGATTATTTTTGCCATTCGCACCCTTATCAAAAACGACGTCGACGGGTCAACATAGGAATAATGGGAAAACTTGTTTTTACGAGTCCGTAGCAAAAGCGGAACGGTCTGTCGTACGATTTTATCGGATAATATATATTTACTTGTCTAATATTTATGAATAGAAATAGATAAGTTATTGGCAAGCGATTACAACTGAGCTACAGTAATATTGAGATATGTCTGAAGATGGACCATAAGTAAAGTTTTATTTTATTTTGACTACACTATTTCTTTTTTCATCTAATTTTAATTCTAAATACTATTACTTTCCTAAGGTTCTGAGCCTAATCGAATACATAATTTTTAATTACATTTCGAGGCATCATCATTTCGGCCAGGGTCGTCCACGTTCCACTGTTGGACATAGACCTCTCTATAGATTTCCAATGGGATCTGTGGGAAGCGGTCTGCATCCAACCGCTACTTAACCTTAGACTTGTTCAAATAGTAAAATGTTGATTACACTTTAAAATAACGATTTACTTTCTAAAGTAATAATTGGAATAATTAGCTATAAAGTGGAGTGGTATGTAGAGTCATTTATATGACATTAAATAAATTATTTATAAAAGTAGAGGTCGCAATAGTGGACTGCGAATAAAGATAGAGAATTGTGAATTTGATTCCAACGAAGCTGCACCTTTTGTGTAATTTTTTTAAACTATATCGATTGCTAACAAACGATGAAGGTAAATATCGTAAGCATACAGAGTTATCTTAAGACATGCAAACGGAGTCATGGCAAAAGGAGGCCAATTTTGATCGATTCTCGTGCGCTTACAATGTCTGATCGCTCAATTGCAATTCTACATGGAAGGAGTCAAAACTTACTAGCGATACTTTAATGATTTCTGGGATTTAATGAAACGGTAAATCCCTTAAATTCTGCCAGATTGACAATGTGATCTTCGCTTGCACAGAAAAACATATTTATACTTAAGTCTGTGAGTAATTATTGATATTTAAATAAATAATTATAAATGCATGACAAAGCTAATAATTATTTAATAAGCCCTAAAAACATATTTCGTTATAACTGATCTCTAACAATAAACAGGTAAAAATTATTCTCTCGTTTATAGATTAAACTTCGCCGCTCTTTTAAAAACATATTTATCTACCGATATCACCGTTTTGAGCTCAAAAAGGCCTAAACAAATATAATGTAATAACTTTCCCAATAATTTATAAAAGCGTGAAAATGTCCACGGAGAGGACAAGGACGGGATAATGGAATTAGTTTTATAATTAAACTTACTTTATTGTTTAAAAGGGGTAGAAACACAGATAGTATTATCTGAAATAAAATTTAGTTTTGAACGTTTGTGTGGTTGAATAGTAATCACAGCGCCGCAAGCATGTGCTAAAGTTTAAAATTTAGTAACCGAGGGTCAGATTTTCGACGTCCTTTGTAAATTTGTGAATAATTAGCAGTTTGTACCGATAAGTAATTTTTGGGATGTTCTACCAACCCATTGGTTTAAACTTTTCACTTGATTTAAAATTAAAAGCACGTTCTTGATACAGAATATTTTGCGAAAGTATTTTATTAGGAAATTATCTCAAATACTAGTTTAAAAAAAAAGTTATGTCTTATAATTTAAAAACAAATATCTTAAAATCTAACTCTAATATACGAGTTATGTCGACTGAATACAGAGAAGAACATTTATACACAAAGATAATGCATTTACAAGAAAAATAAAGTAAAATTTTATTTTGTTTTAAAATTATTCAACGTTATAATTTTTTTTATTTTCAATAATTTCTTGACTAATATTTTTTGTACAGACATTGTAATTACGACTATGAAATAAAGTTATATGTTAGTAAAGTTAATGTTATAAATATTCCACGCACTAATTATTAATACATTATCACTATAACTGAAAAATTTAAAAAAATATGACGAGAGGTTAGATTTACTTAGTCTGCTAAACACTTGCAAGACTAACAAAGGAACCATCTGCTCGTTAACGCCATATGTCACGACAAAAGACGCATGCGCAACTTAATAGCATCGCAATCTAAAGAAATCTTTGAGTGCCGTCGTATAAATACAAATTAACGTAAAAAATATTTATTGTTATTCGATAATCCTTTACATTCTCCAGAAATGTCACCGAGAAAGATCAGCTTTCGTCTAGCCATCGGTATTGGGTTTGCGTAACTTAATACAAAATGTGCGTCGGGCGTGTTCTAGAAAATTCTACCATAGTACATGAAAAATAAAGGCGATATTGATTTTAACGAGATTTAAATTCCGACCACAGACCTCAAAACAAGGACAATTGAGGACAAAAGCATCGCAGATAATGTCCCATTCCTTAATCACATGCACCGTTGCTCTCGAAAAATATTTAGTTGTCCCATAGAGAATCATTCGATCGCATTTATTTCTTCACAATACTATTAGAAGGAACATTGCTTTATTTACGTATTTACAACTGGCCAAAAACATTTTCCTAGTACAAATTTGTTGTTGTTATTTAAAAATTCCGAACTATAGACGTTCTAAAATTGACTACAAAGAATGTTGTACGACGCTTCGTAGTAATGCACAAATAATGTAACGGTTTTGTTTTATAATTTCAATTAGGTTTTCGTGTTTTGGTAAGTTTTTTATGCCGTTTGTTGAAATGAAGAATGTGATGTCAGCTTAAAGAATTTTAGGTGCGTAGTAAATAGCATCGTCGTGGGACCGCCATTATGGCGGGCTCATTTCTGTTCTAATTTCTCAACATTAGAGTCGAACATTAGTTTGGTATCCATCTGATAATAAATATCCTACGTTTGGTATTTGAGCTCCGTCAGTTTACTAACACTAATCTATAAATTACTCTTAGAGTTACGTCTTTATTTGCACTGGTGATGAGGAATTTATTCGTATAAAACTAATAATAATTCGATTATGATTGTTAATTTTCAAAATGTGAAAAATAAATACAGAATAAAAATGAAGGAGTGATTTTTATTTCAGTTTATATAAGAACATTCTCTTAAATTACCGCTACACTAAATAAAATACGCTATTTCAGTTTCTTAAATTTATATACTTTCTAATTTTAGCCGAAGCTTGAGAATATACCTAATTTTGATCTTTAAAGTATTGGTTCGAGCAAAGCGTACATACATGAAGGTAAGTATACCCATTACAATGCAGCTTAACCAAAGGTTTAAAACACATTTTTTTCGTTTAGTGGCGCATTTATTATTATAGCTACTTCTCTAGCTATTTTTTATTATATTACTTAAATGTATCGCGTTTAGACCTACAACTTTATTGTAACTTAACGCGGCATCATTGGCAATTGACATACTCCCGCAAAATCCCGTCACTATTTTTATTACTTTTCAATAATAAAATAGTACAGTTTGAAAACACGAATCTAACAACTCTACCCGGTAACGACGTTTGTGTTTTGTATGGCTGTAATCCTGTTTTTCTCTTAATTAGGTAGGAATGGACAAAGATTCTCCAGATTATAGAAAGTTATATTGCGGAGGGGTAGATATAAAGAACATCGGATCGCCTAATCTGCAGCCAGAGACCTCGATGTTGGAAAAGATTGTACGATGCTCTCTTCCAACAAGGCATTGGCGTTACCTTGCAGTTGTGTGTGAGCATTTTTTGCTCGCATCTTTAATTTTAATTAATAATTGATATAGGGCTTTAGTTCAACTATAAGACGATTAGGCACCATGCCACTATCATTTAAAACCTACAATAGCAAAACTTTTATGTCCTTTCGATACAAAGCGCCAAAAAACAGTGAGATTTTATTTAATTATAATCTAGCATAATCCTTTCGTTATCCTCACATAAAGGCATCGCATGTAAAATTACCCTATACCCCCAAAAGAGCTAGGCTGTATAGATAGATGAATAATTAAAAAGTGACTGAATGATTGTTATACATAATTTTGCCAAATAATAAACAATATCGCCTAGAGAGTGCTTTATGAGATTGTGCTAAAATTTAGCTTATACATACCGTATTAGCAGAAGCCTATCCCAAAGGCATAGATATACGGACAAGATAACCCTAACACAGCAGATTTCTGAGTTGACTGCCAATAATTGACTATCAAACTTGATATATAGCTTTTCTGGGAGGTTTGACGGCGATAGTTGGGTGAATTATGGTCGGTCGACGTCCCGAGAGAATGTGAGACATCTGCCTAATCCCTTCGATACTAGCTCGATTTTCATGCTCTTATACAATAAGCCGTACTTTGCATCGCAAAATTAATTTAATATCTAAAAACATTACAAGAAAACGATTTTCTATTAATGACTGTGCTTTGCCATATCCATAGTTAAGTTAATAATTAAATGAATAACAGTTATGGTTAACACCTTTATTCAGTTTAGCCACGTCATTCCAACAATTAAATTAAAAAGCTGTAACCCTTTTATTAGTCATGATTTTTAAAAGTACACATATTATATATTTTGAAAAATACCTTGTGAAAATCCTTCATAACTATAAACATGTCATACGTTGTTAAGTACCAATTCATTAAGAAGTGTAATAATATTAATTTTAGTCGAAGCCAGAGAATATACCTAATTTTGACCTGATTACCGTAACGTATGAACAAAATATGTATAGTTGAAAATATCGGCTCACATTTGTTCGCTAAAATGGTAACCGACAACACTAGATATTATTGTCTTACAGGTTATATGTATTTAATATGAGAGGAAGAAAAAAAGAAGGAGGGGTGTATATAAGGGTACAAAGATAAGCTTGTTATAGCTTTCTTTAGGATTTATAAAATTAATAATGAATATGTAGGCAAGAATGCGTTGTTACAATACATTTCCAAGTAATGCCTTGAAATCCTATTATAATTTTTAAAGTTACAATAAAACTTGGTGATGAATTAGTTTACTATTTTATTTAGGCTACTATGCAAGTAACTACATCAAAACAAACCGTTTGGATATATCGTGGACTCTTTCAGAGGGCGCGCCACGAACCTTACTTTAAGTTTAAGGATTCCAAATTGAGCTGTTCTGGCACACGGCCCAATGTAAATAAGTGGTCACTGCAAAGTCAATTTAACATATGTAGATAATAATATGTAAAAATATTTAAGAAAAAATCGTGATTTTTATACACCTATTACCAAGATTAATGATTTTTAAATATTGAGGATAGCCTTGTTCAATCATAGACCTGCCAGTCATGGGGTAATGAAATTTTAATCAAAGTTCTGAGCCTCTCGCGTATTATAATAGGATAGAAAGCAGACATTTCTGCATCACTTATTTTATAGAACATTGTTTCATAACATACATACAAATTGTACTAAGAGGTATAATTAATTCTGTATTCAACTATAAATCAACCGCAACGCTATTTTAGATGAATAGCTAAAACATTTTCAGGAGTCATAAAGACTTACATCTGTTGTTTAATGTAAAAATTTTTAACAAAAATTAAGCATCTAAACATACCTGTTTCGGTGCAAACTATATATATAACTATAACATACATACGGCGGAGTATTCGAGACTACAGCGTCCATTTCACCGCTATAAATCTCACGGAGTTGGCATCAAATCGAACATTGCCTATAAGGTGACCATATATTCCAACTCGAAACAATTCAAACTAACGGGCGCTTGCTTATAACGGCAGTACAATGACCTGAATATATATTCTAAAATAACACAAAACTTATAATAAAAACAAAGCATTTTCAGTAGCAGTGATGACATCTGGTTGATCATTAGCGCATTTACGAAATGAAGTAAAAAAAAAAGAAACTCCGGAGGCGACGACAAAAGTTCATTAATTTTAGTTTGTCATAGTGGCACTAATTTGTAAAATTTACAGCGACCTACTAATGGCACTGTATCCGGCAACATATCACCGTGATATTAAATCCCTTTGAGTTTTTCTTACGGAAACGTATTTATGACTCGCTTAACAGCATTGAACGTTGGGGGGCGCACATTAAATCCACATTCATTTTTATTGGTTTTTGACATGATGAATAAAAGTGGAAAATGTAAACTTGTAATATTATCGTTATATAACAAATAGTTTGTGAGAAAAAACATATCAGTGGTCATAAGTAGTCGATTCGTGAAATATCTTATAAGAACATTAACTGCCTAACCGATACTATCATAAACATTGAACATTTTGGTTTCGGTTGTCTATTGACATAGACATAGATGTCCTCTTAGGATTATCAGGAGGATCGGCGGCCTTCAACCAATGTCTTCGGACGATCATAACAAGATTGTCCACGTTGAGAATAGTTGTCCTACGCATTTCTTGCCAGTCTGTGAACTGTATTCCACTACACTATCACTTCAAAGGTGACTTTCATTAGACTACCCGTCTTACTCCTTTTTTGATCTCGTAGAGAAATCCCTTCTCGAGGCTAGAAGTGTTGTTTCTAATGTTAATCGTTGTAAGTCCACCATTGTTAGTGTTAGTACTCGGTAACCTTAACAAAACAGAGACAAGCGCAACGCAGTGCTGTGCCAGATTTTGTTTTTTTTTAGAAAACCTGGGTAGCACTGTACTATTGTGGAAAAAGCTTGTTTCATACACTTTTAGGTACTTTCAACTTTACAAAACAATAAAACCAATGTTGAATACTTTGTTGCCTTTTCTCATCTGTCTAAAATATTACATGATACATTATCAATAAGCAATTTTATTTATTGCTACGAGGTTGTCTGGATTGTTTATGATAATGTTTTTTTCTGAACTACAAAGTTTTTAACCTTTGGACGAGACTATATTAAAAATTTC
Organism: Battus philenor; assembly: GCF_028537555.1. NCBI lineage: Eukaryota > Metazoa > Arthropoda > Insecta > Lepidoptera > Papilionidae > Battus > Battus philenor. Next base: position 6,331,400 of record NW_027181676.1, read on the forward strand.
TTAAATATACAAATATGGAAACAAAAGTTGATGCAATAATTTACCAAAAACTCATAAAAGTCTAAATTTTAGACTAAATTAAGTACTGATATGACTCTTTTCCGTCGAATAACTAAAGTTTTGTAATCTATTTCTAAATATAGAAAAAACTTTTTGCATAGAAATTTATTTTAAAAAGTTGTTTGAAATTGCGCCGTTATATTTCTTCAGAAATTGACAGCTTATTTTAAGATACAAAACAGTTTCCAGCCGGACAATCCCATCCCAATTCCACGGCGTTAACAATATTTACTGCCGGCACTGGAAACAACCCGGCACCCGGTGTTTTAACGTATCAAGTAAATTTCGTTGTAATCATAAATACGAAGCAATAGATGTATTTCCTCCTAACGCCCGAGGTTAAATTTAATTATCATGTAGACGATGAATGTCTTTAAGCGATGAACGAACGCCTACAGTAACAAATAAATCAGCTTGCTATTCGACTATACCAGCCCATATTTCAACAGCCATCTTAAACAAAGGTTAATATAATGGCGTCCATGCTCAAAAATAATTATTTGGAATCGATTTGAATAAATCAACGCATAAAATTAGAGTCTACTATTATGGTTGATTTAGATGACAGGTCATTTATTATAAGCAAATTATGTATATTACGGGAATATTGAGGAAAATATCTAATGTGTTTCTAAATTACATCTGCGCGTTTTTGACACTTAAAATTAATATATGACCAAATGAAAATGCTTTTTAAATAGTTATAATGCTAAACGATACCGTACAACCACAATTAATTAATGTTGCAATTTAATGTTTAAAACGTGTTTGGGCGTATTTTCAAAATGATATATTCATTATTTAATTAACAAGGATATGTTTGATAAAACAAAAAGTTTAATATCACTCGAAGTCTCACTGTTGAAGATTTTGAAATAAAGAAAAAAGTAATGAAAAATTCTTTCAAAGAATCGCAAAGGAAGCAAGCCACTATTTAAATTTAACTTTCTTTATTTCGACGCCGAGGCTTGATAATTAAGCGGGAGAAGCTGTTAGACCCAACATAGTAGCTTCTAAATGGATTCTTCTGACATAAAGACAGGGAATGGTGCAGTGATTCGTAAAGATCGTTCTATTTATTTTGTCGCATCTAGATGCGGCTTCTTATTTAAATTATTTGTGGAGAATGACATCAATTTGATGCAACGGTGTAGTTTTTATTGCATTAAAACATTCATTTTCGGATATAGGTAAAGACCAATATTGTATGTTTCTGGGAAAATTGAATATTAAATATTAAAAAAATGGTTTAATAAGTGTGTCAAAGTAATTTGTTATAAAAAGGAAGCCAATAAAAGGCAAATTCAGTGATGAGAAGATAAATAATGTTGCATCGCAACTAATTTATATAACCATAAAAATATTAAGAGAAATAAAAAAAGTAGAATACTTTGTAATACGAAAAACACTTCCAGAAACTGTTTGTCTGTGCTCTGATCCTCCGGGGCTCCGAGCGTATAAGGATTAGGAATTCGTGCGGATTTGCTTAAAGGGGAAGACGGGAGAAAATTGGGAATTGTTTCCTCTACCACACTTTGAACAAAGCCCTCACATATGAAACGTAATGTTTGCTGTCGCAGGCACGCTTAATGAAATTCTGTTACTCTTTATTTTTTCGTGTTCATCCGAGTTTTTTTTTTATTTTCGCAATTAGTGTCCCACTCAGATACATACAACTTTTACTCCAGTTTCCAACATCGTGTCGCATTTCATTGTTAATTAAATCTGGCTTTCCGACTTTATAGCTTTCGGTTCATTGTATACGATTTACGCCTAGTGAAGGCTTCTAATGTGATTAAAACGACTGGCAGTAATAATAAACATTTTATTGGGGCATTACGTACGCCGTGAGATGTATCTCTATACTAAACTATCAGGTTATGGCCGGAACATCGCGTCGGTCCTAATCAACTTTGTTTTATTGTAACTCGGTAAGAAGATCGGACATTAGGACTAATGGGTTTTATTTGTAAATTAAGTTACGTTATTTATCGATACAGCAATATAACAATACAATATGAAAACCGTGCAGTTTTTCCTTTTTTAATAAAAAAGTAAAATGAGTAGCGTGCTCTGTATTCATATATTTAATAGCATATTAATTATTATTACAAAAACAATAATTATTATTTAACTCATCACAGGTATAGTTTATAATTTTAAATAATAGTTTTAAGTTTTTATACTCAAAGAAGAGATAAAAAATGAGAAATATTAAAAACAGTTACTAAGGTTTGTTATTTAACTCGGGATCCAAATCTTCGACTGACATGAATACACAGCGCTAGAAGTTACCACATTTTTTTTAGTGATGAGAGAGGCTCGGCTTTTACATGGTGGTAAATGATACAGCCGGCTATAAAAACACATACCGTACATATTTCGAGACATAAAATGGTGCGACTCATTAATTTAGTAACTTCATTATGGTAGTCTTACGATGAAAACTGAACACAATACTACTTCCACAAAAGTGTTTTGGCAAATATTTTTGTCATGGCAATACATAACTGAACAATACACAGCTCCTACCATCAATTTGAGCAATATTAATTATAGAATATGGGCAGGCTTAGGTAATAGTAAAATTTACATTCCACTATATATAAACACTATTGTAGTACGAAAATTTGAACACCTTTTGAGCATTTATGGATGTTACCCTACATATTTAGAAAAATATGGTGAAATACTTGGACCTATTCAACGAAATGATTACTGAAATCTCACTATGACATTCTTAATGATTTAGGTCTGCCAAAAGCGAAAAGTAACTTATTTGTAAAACATGCTTTCAAAATAGCTTTGGTATAATTATTTAAAATTTGTTTAGATGTTGATTACGAGTATCAATGTCAATATATTGCAAAGAGTCCTCTTTAAATATACAACGTGGGTAGCTAGCTTCGAGCATCGTAATAGGCACTTATACCTTCAATGCAATGGACTCAACACCTTCATGGCTAATCCACCGATTACTGAGAAATTATAAACATTTTTAGAAATATGATTAATATATTTTTATCACCTCATGATTAAAAAAGTTGTTTCGAACTTTGGTAATACTCGCAAATTCGATGATGTTGTAAAATTTTTATAAGTTAATACCACCGAATATCAATGTAATGCTTTGGTTTTCAGTTTATTTACAAAATAAACAATATAAAACAATTTTGATTCATAGCAACCATAAATAGTTTTAAGAGTAGCCGATGAACAATGTTTATTTACTGTATCACTTTTACAATGTCCCAATACTTTCAGTAGTAAACTTAAAAAAAAAAAAAACTGGTACACCGGATTTTGATTTACAATGTCATTTTCGGAAACGGGTCATAAAACAGTACTAACATACATCACAATAGATAAGCAATTCATTGTTTCGACAAACAAAATCACGTTTGTCAAGGATGAAACTAGACATTAAAAGAGCAAATTGTGTAACTTAGATTTCACTTTCGTCCTTGAAGAATAAATTAGTTTTCGTAGGGTAGCCCATTGTAATGCTTTACTTTCGCCGATACGCTAAAGGAACGGTCATAAACGAAAGTTGGAGCTCACGATATTAATATTTATTGTTCACAACGTATACGAAACACTTTCTTCACCAAGTTATAAATAGTTTTATGCCGGCCACCCGTTAAATGGCATAACAAGGGGGTTTTATGAGGCATTCTATTCTACAGAGAAGGACGCTACCTTCATATTTTATTGCTTGTTGAAGCGAGTTTTGCCCCTGCGCACGCTACCATATTTACCATAAAATAGCATAAAAGATTAAATTCTTTTTTAGTAACGATATCTTGTTATTAAACTTAAAAAATATGATCACTTTTTTATTATGTAATATACATTAAATAAAGTCCATTTATTTTTTTAATTTTTATTATTAATTATGTTACGCGATGGACAGCGCTCTTATCTAATATTTAATAATAATTCGATTATTGTTTATTTTGGCACAATCGATTATTTGTTGAAAATTTATCATGGTGGGTTAGACATATTTCAATAATCTAATTATTAAATAGTCATTATTGAGAGTGGAGGAATGCTCCTTCAGTGAGATCCCCCGAGTTCGTTACGTTACGTTCGTCGCCTCAAACCCGCGGAATTTTGCTTATGTCTTTTGGTCAGTTTAAAAAAAAATGTTTACACTGTTGACTTTCCCAAAATGGGAAACGTATTGGAAGTGTGTTGTAGTAATTTTGGTTACTACGTTAGTGTTGCCAGAATTGCTGACATCAAACTTTCTTATATAAATAAATATTGTTATTTGAAAGTGACGAAGATTTTTCCTCGCGAGGGTGAATCATAAAGCAAAAAGCCTACAAAAGATCACATCTTCCGAACCTCTAATGGGAGAACATTATCCGAAATCCGTTTTGTACGAATAAAATTTACTCGTCGAAAATTTTGTTGAAGCACGACTTATCTTTATGTACACTTTTATGTAATATGCTGCGAAATGTTATCGGTCAATGGTTAAATAGGGTCTTTAGCGCTCGTTTCTTGCCTTTTTATTGTCATAAAGTGTTAAGAGTACAGAAATATTTACAATGAATTATAAAACTCGTGCGGTTTTGATTCCTACAAAAATACACCATAAAAGTTACACTAATATATTAGATTTACGGTTGTAGCAAAAGTTTTAAGTAAGCTTTGGTACGCATTCATAAGTTGGAGAACATAAAACTTTCTATGTAAATATTTTATTATGTATTACCCCTAACATATTAAGACATATTACCCTTTAAGTTTTATGTATCATATTAGTTTTTCGTACGTGCGTCATACAAAACTTTTTGCTTATATCATGTCTATGTTGCGAACATATTTGGCAGGTACTATGTAACAAAAGTTAGGAAGTTATTGTTCGGCTTATCTGTTATTTTAGGGACATACTAAAAATATAACAGGTCTAAATGCATTGTGAAAGTCAGTAGTATATGGAAGAACAAGTATTTAAAAAATTGAGTACAAATATTAATTTGCAGGAACGAGAGTTTATATAAATAAACGAGAGTTGATATTCTACAGAACGTAGGTTTGATAAGTATAATAACGATCGATGAGTAACAAGACAATTCGACGTAAAATATTTGAAAACCTCACCGTTTGCGCTTTTACTTCACAACTTGATTACGAAGCCCATTCTAAATTATTCTCTAAATAAGTTAAAAAAAACTTGTCAAAAACTAACTACCTGTTAATGGTTATTTTACACAATCGAAAATTTTTTTAAAGACAAAGTTCTCAAGTCCAATCCGCTCCGCTTCCATCTGCTCATGAGATATAATACATTTCGTAATTAAAATTATTGTAATGTTCTTCACTTTTTGGAAAAGAGCAAGTGTTGAGTGTCTTTTCACTTTATCTCGGCGCATATCTATCTTTTGTGTGCGGCGGTGAATTAAAAAATAAACTGACGCAAGTAAGGCCTGCTTGAAGTAAAATATTTTAATTTTTTTTAAATATTATATTTGTATCATACAAATTTAATCTTATTCCCATTTCCTCAAAATACTATCGTATTGTTCTTTTTTGATTCGTAAAAAGCAAACCGCATTGGGTTTCTTTAGAATGTCTTTAATGTTAATATGTTTGTCTGGAACAAATTGCTTCGTGTGATATAACAACTATTTATGTATATATTTTCTAGCGAGTACTACAAAGAGTACCCAAAAAAAATATATTAGTTATCTATAAATATAATGTGGCCAAGTACAAAATAAAGAACAGCGCAGTTAAGATATAATCATTAAAGTAACTGAAGCCTGCAGCGTGTAATATTTTTATGTTTGAAATCGCAATATACTAAAGCCCGCCTCGAATGATGCATGTTATGGAAGCTAGTTCTTAAAAAAAGTAAAACAAGGAGATACTGGGAGCTATTACATGGTTTACATCGTAAATAATCGTCTTAGTGCGGTAAATAAATAAGTGTATAGTGTCGGTTCGTGAGGGCCTCGCTATCTGATCGGGGGGCCCGGGACGAGGCAAAGCCGGGAAAATACTGTTCAAGTGAGCAGATAGTGTTTAATGTAGAAGGAACATAAGTTTTGCGGCGTGTTAAAAGATAATGAGTAGGGATATAAGAAAGAATGTTACGTACTTTCTTTATTAGCCAATGTTATTTTGTTATCGCATACTCTGTATAGAGTTACGCAGGTACGACCATCTCGAGCACGATTTATGAACGCAGAACAAAGTTATTTTTTTTATTTTCATAATCGACTAATGAAATTTTTAAAATAAACTTATTTAAAATAAATAATGGATTATAAAACAAGCAGTTGCTATTACGTTAAGCAATGAAAGTGAAAAAAATATTTCACTTCCACTAATCTGTACATATCGAGCAATGGTTAGTGCCAAATGAAATGGGCAATTGTTTAACTTTTTATTTGTTGAGAATAATATATTAAATTCATAAGCTAAAGTATTAATCAAATATAGTAGTGTAAATGACAAAGTTGACAACATTTTGACATTTAAACATAACTCAATGTTCAACTATACCAAAATTTAAAATATATTTTTGCAAAAAGAACGCATAATTATACGCTGAGTTTATATTCGAATTTATGTTAAGAGTAATTAAAAATTTACCAGAGAGTAACAGATCTCAATGCATTCGTTGATATGATTTTATTTCATCAGTACGTACATTAAAAACTGATAGAATAGAAGTGTGGCTCCTTCGAATCCTTCTTACTGAAACGCTAAACACATAATTAATTTTTATCCAGACCAGGGTTCTTTCTCGAAAGTTCTTGCGCCTAGTCATCACATGGATTGTCCGCCCAAGAAACAAAAGAAGGTCAGTGGCTCCTATATGCCATAACGACTTGAAACGAGGTTCCCAAGGTGGCCTTCTCGGTGGCCGGCCTCGAACCCACTCAAACTGTAAAAGCCAATAAGGCAAACAGTAACTTTTCACCTCATACAATGTAATCCTAGTTAGCAACCCGCTGTTATTAACGAAGCAAAATGTCTTTCTTTAAAATTTCCACAGATCCGTTCGCAATTTCTAAGACATCTCATAACTGGTCTATCTGATACAGATTTATAATTTACTTTGCTATAATTAAACCTGGCTAAGCTGTGTAACAAGGACAACGTATTAACGCGAATACATTGCAACTATCATCTTGTCACTTTTTACTATATAAACTAGTTTCGTGATAAGTACACGCAGTGGAAAAAGTGACAAAGATGCATTTTTTTTATCATGATAACATGTTACAAGTAGAGGATACTCTTAATACGTTAATTTTTAAGTCTTAATTAGGCACGCCTACTGCAATACTTTGTACACATTTTTAAAAGTTTCTGTACTCATAAATAAAAGGCTTTCTACATAACAACGAAAAAAAAAAACGAATTATCAATATTAAATTTTTTAATACTTTTTAAATTACGTAATTTCTTACACCAAAATAGAAAATAAAGGAACTTTTTTTAATGCCTCAATTTTTTCCAAGTTTAATATATAAAAGTATAAATGAGTAGGTAAATCGAGCGGGCTATTCCCACGACTGCGCCATCAAAACAAATTATCGGAGAATTTGCGGAATAACAATTAGCGCGTTCGTATATTGACGCCCATTTAGTTAATTGGAGTTCGTGCGGTTAGACTTCTAAGTTACCACTTAACTTGAACATTGTCTATTGACACAGGTTGTGGATGAATATTGTATTGAATATATCTTCAACGTTGTCGTAAGTAATTTAGAACCATCGAATTTATTAGTGTTCTCAGGTTTCATTGTTTCAGGAAGATATTCATAACAATAATAATTAAGCGAATACTAAGTGTTTTTATACATAATCATTATTTTCATTTCAGCCGCAGAAAGTTCACAGTTGGAAATAAGTCACTCCTGTACAAGTCTTATAAGACTAATTTGACGGCACATCCAGTGTACTTCGACGACCTTATAGGGTGTCTGTCCCTTTTGTGGGTGAACGTTATACTCCCCGCTTACCTTCTTGTTTGGTTCCCAATCCAGAACCTTAGGGCTCCAGGGGTCTTTGCTGCTTACTACGTGGCCTGTTCACTGTCACTTTAATTTTTCAGTCCACTGGGCTGTCTGTTACTTTCGTCTATGAGTCTCCACATCAACTATTCTATCTCGTAGAGAAATTCCGGGCATAGCCCTCTCTATGGCTTGTAGTGCGACCACTGCCGTAAGTCGTACCGATAACACACTCGGTCGTAAACCTTCGTCGTAAAATTTCTAATTTTAATAATTATAATAACATTTTCATTACAAAATAGCTAACATTCTCTTTTTTAGAATCGCTATACAATTTTTGCGATATTAAAAGGGATATGTATTTACGGTATATCCTAGCTTTTTTAAGATTTTATTTATGTACTTTTAAAGCCCATAGAGATTGTAATGAACAACTGGTAGACTATTTTTGCAGCCCAGTGGCATAGTCTATTGTTGAGACTAATTAGTATCTCAAAAGCATCACCGTGTTCCTGTTGAGCATCGATTGTCTCGATAATTGTTGTAGCTTGTAAAATGGCTAGGCAAAAGATACTAACAGATTAAACTTAGTCTCGCTTCCTCTTATTGTGTAGTCCTCGATGATATAAATGGTATAAAATCTAGAAAATTAACGTGAACGTAACTTAGAATCAGGTTGAGATTTTCGAGTAATAATTTTGAGTATTGTGGTTAACCTATTTAAATGCTTCGCAGGATTAAATAACTCAAGACAGACACTCGAACTCCAAAATGAGAAAATCATATTTTTTATAGTGATTTTAATACTTCATATTAATATTTCATACCAGGGATAGGCATCTTTTAAGTCAGATCATACCACTTAAAGATGGAAATACTTTATCTTAGTATTTTACATTATTTGAATTTTTCGTACATCGTAAATAGTGTTAGAGGCACACAAATCCAATTTAAAACAAAACAAAATAACACTAGAAAGAAAAATCGAAATCGTTTACGCTGAACTTTATTTAACACCTAAAACAAATCCCTGTGAATAAACTGTGGCGAACACAAGAGAAAAAGAAAATCCCTTTTTATTCCTCGCATTTTATTGTATAGGAAAGAAAGCAAACATGGAAGACGAATCACGCAAGGGCAAACACATCTAACAGTACGCTCCGAAGCAGTTTGCGCTAGAAAGCGAACGCGATCTAATCTCGGATCTTGCGATTGAGAGAGCGTACTTGGGAGCGATGCATCACCTGGCTTCCGTTGCAACGACGATCTTGATTTCTTTCTTAATGTACCTCCCACGTCCCAACACGTGAGTGATGCCGCCACTACTATTTGACCTGCATCTCTAACTACTTTTGTAACTGAACAAGCGTTTTATGCAACAATGACGTGGATCTCTGTACACTGGTTGACATATCCTCTTTAAGATATTTGACGTACCGTCGATAATACAAGCTACTATTCATTTAACACCTACACTAGCTAGTGAATATTGCTTTAAGAATTTTTCTTATTCCATTATAACTTTGACTATATAATATTAATAGTGTACTTATTAGCTATCCTACGCGACATTATTCTTTACTATCCTCTAATAGTTTTTATAACTTTAAATTTTATGTAAATAAAAACTGAACTAAAGATAGAATATGTTTATTATTATTATTTATACTTAAGGATTATCATAACATTAAGTGGTTTTGGTAGTATATAAATAATACATTTCCGTATTATTTTTCCACCTCGACTTTTATATACCTCCTTATTTGCTATGTTTGCGCCATTCTAGATTGACTAGCTAAGAAAGTCTATAAGACCGCTATAAGACAAAGTGTAAATATATAAAAAGAGTATAGTAATAAATAAGAAACTATATACAAAAGAAGTTATACATGATAGAATGATTTGTTTTGTAACGATCTCATTTATAATAATTTCTCACTCACAAAATTTGTTATTTTGTGAAGAATTTATGTAAATTGCCAAGAATACAAATAGTTCAGAAATCAAATTGATTGAATTTTATTTGGATTGATTTCATCTTTTAGTTTTCACAATAAACATAAAATTAAAAAAATTGCTTATATAATATCTATTTGAATAATAATTGATAGACCGTAAATAACGTTTATCTATGTTTAACATAACATAACTCCGGTAAGCATAAGTTTTCATAACATTCACTTGATACGCTGCAGGCAAGTAAACTCAATCTTCATAGAATAATATGCGCACAGGGCGAACCTATATAGAAAGTTTATTAAGTTATCTGAAGTAGTTTACCGAAAAACAAACATGGAAATATACAGAATTATTTACGAAGATAGTCGTATGCTTAAATTTACAAGGACGGCCGACATCTAAAAGGTCATTCAATACTACGACTTCCGTAACGAAACGGTGATGGATAATTAAGATAACAAGAAAATGGCACGTGATTGCTCCGAACAAATAGAGAATATATTTTTAAAGTTCACATAAAATGATCTCGGTTCCTTTTTTCAATAGTAGATGCTTGTAAGGTAATGGTTTCCAAAACAAATTATTGTAAAGTTTGTTGATTAATATGACATAGTTTTAATTAATTTATTTAGTTAAAGTACTGGATAAAAGAAATTTATATTCTTATTTTATTTATTTAAACACTTCTTATACCAAGTGTAACGGGGAACTTAATGCCGAAGGCATTTTCTGCTAGTAAACCATTTGTACGGTGCAGAGATAAATGAATGAAAGTAAGTGAAATAAGTTTATATCACAAAAGAGAAAAAAGACAAAGATCGGCACAAAAAGAGACAAATTACATTCAAATAGCTGATATAAATATATGTATAGTAGTTAACTTCTATTAACTTTTATCGTACTTATATAAATATGGCATAGTAAAAATATTTATATTCACTTTAATAAAATATAATTTATAATGTTTGACACGTTTTACATACTATAAACAATAAAGTCCGATTATTATGATGGTTCCGTCAGCTTGTCGACCAACAGCGTTCGAACTGTCGCTTTGAACGCGCAATGATTTTTGATCATCTTAATATCGATGGGGAGCGGTATATTTTTATTTGCCTAAAGATTGACGATTATACTAATCAAAAACATAAAATGTATAAAAAAGTGAATATTCATGCATCTGTATAAAAAAAATTGATTTTTGAACCCGTTCAAAAATTCCAAATGCTAAAGGGCGGTCGAATGGCTTTACCAGTTTTTGCGTGAAACTAAAAACTCTTTTAGTTGAGTGCAGGTAAAGACTCAAAATATAATTTCATTTGTTACTTTATCTATTGTCGGCTCCATATTTTATAATAAAATTGATTAGCAAATATGGATCTGGTTATATTAATGTTTTATTTATTGTATCATACTAGACAAATAGTTCAAAAATATTTGGCTAATAACAGCACTACATATATTATTTTGTAATAAATTAAATTTAATGTGGGAACATAAACTCATTTTTAAAGACACTTATCAAATTCTTATCATGACTAATATTCACATTCCCATAACTATATATTCCACTGGAGAGGAACGGTTTTATGTTTCCTTTACAGTAATATAGGCTTCAATGTAACAGCGTTGCCAATAGCTACTCGCCAACTCGACCGATATTATAGCACACCATTTGGCAAGTAACTCAGACACCCTGTATTTGACGAGAAAAATACAAACGAACGTTCGGCTTTTATATTTATCCCAATGAACTACAGGACAAGGCCTTGTCATAACTAAAGAATAAGATTTTGTATTAAGTCTATTTTGTTTGTAAAAAAAAGGGAACCTGCAAGACTCCAATTAAATATCAATAGTCAATTTCTGTGGAAATAACATCGAAAAACTAAAGTTATGAACAGAATTTGTGTCTTAATTTAAAAAAAAAATTAACTTGGGCTCCTTACATTTTTGAGGGTAAAATTAGTAACAACATAACTGATTTTCATTGTATGTTTTTGGTAAAAATATTTAGTCGATGGAAAAAAAATATTTTTATCAAACAGTTAATTTTTAAAATATTTTAGAGGATCCGATATTACGTCACATATACGCTAGCTCCCAGTATAAAGCCTACGAAAACGTAAGGACGCGCCAGAGGGACCATTAAAGGTACCTATAAAGACGTAATAAACATAATCGAATATACGCAGGTACTCCAAGCCTCTCGCATGGTCGGGTATATTTACATTTTTTCTCAATTCATTGCGGCCCGACATGTTTGGTGGATGGATGAGGCTGTACTGACATTTTGTGACATTAAGCTCCATTGGTTTTGAATGTGTCGTACGCTGAACCAAACCGCTCTTTTTAAATAGATAAGCAAATGAATTGGAAGACTTTTGTTAACCATGTGCTCATATTTAAAACCAGCTTCGAGTGCACAGAAGAAAATGTTTTTGAGTTATAAACAAACAATTTGCGTCTCAACTAACAATGATATAATTTATAACAGTTGTATCATCTAAAATCAGGCCAAGGCCAATGTATATTTTACTTCGAACTTCATTTGAACCCACACTGAGAAGACCATTCTTGATTTTTCTACGAGATCCGGAATGGGGCGATCCGTAAACCACAAAGATAAGCGACATCGCCCAGTGGATTGACAAGTTGAAAAGCCAGTGGAGAAATGTTTGATGTTTGGAAGGTGTTTTAGATTTTCAATCGACCTTAACAAATTTGTCTGTCCACTTTCTCGTTTGCTAGGACACCGCGGCTCTTGCCTATCCGTGACCTTCATTCCAGAAACTTAAGGCCCCTCCGGGCAGCAGTTTTGCTAGCAATGTAGTCTGTTTACTGTCATTTTAACTTGCAAATTTACTTACCGTTTTCTAAATATTATTATGATATTAATAAAAAAAAATCGTACAAATTTTCCTTTCATTATTTTTGTTCTTTTATTTTAATTGGCTTTACATGTGCAAAGTCATCAAGTTCGTCGGAAACGAATACCGCAACCCTCTGCCTTTTGAAACGAGAAATATGTACCACAAAATAAAATTCGTGTTACTAATTAAACATAATATCTTAAGGTTTTCTATGGAGGTATTGTACGAAATTTGGCAGCCAAAGCCCCGGTTTAATAAAAGAAATCCGTGGAGTGAAAAATTAATTAAATTTTAAGCCTTTTGATTTCCCTACGCGGCAGTCGTAGAATAAAAGGCCTACAAGCACACATCTCGGTGAGCAACTAAAGATCAACCATGTTAGATAATTTGAATGGGGTTATGCGGTGTGGATAATGAATTTCATTAAAAGATTCACTTTATTGTAGTTACGCTCGTTATTAAAACCAGGTTTGTTATGCTTATGTTGCTTAGAAGATAATATGATTCGTTTTATTCATTTAGAGTTTAGTAAAAACATGTACAGTAATTTTTTAATAGTTTCAGGTAAAAACAAACAAAATTTAATACCATAAATTCTAGGTATTGTCAATATAGACAAAGAAATGACTTTTATTTCAAAGTAATTCGAAGGGAAAACGATTAAAATGTAAACAAAGTAACAAAATTTCTCGAGAATAAGGCGTACCAGCAAAAACATATTTCATAAGGAAAAATTGAGACACATCTTGGGAGCTGTGGCCAGCTGCGCAGCATTAACTTTTTTGTGTAATGTAACTCACTTTTATGAAATTACAAAAAAGCATTTCCTTTTGCTAATTGTTATTTCATTAAATCTGTCATGGAAATTAGTTCTGACGCATTTTTGTGACAGTACACTTTTTAAAAATTGTTTTTAAGTGTCTGGTATTATAATAAATAATATTTTATATTATATTATGAGTCAATTTGAAAGTTACCAAGATAATAATACCTTCTACGATTACCTATCTAATGCTTTGACAAAATTTTAAAGGAATCTATTTATTAATCGATTGTCACGCGTATAATGCATAAAAGAGAATTAATGGCGAAAGGCATTCTTAGCCAGTTAGATAAATTATTGGAAGAAGATCAATTCAGCAATAATATCATAAAAAAATAAGAATAGGTGTGATAAAAAATAACGTATTAAAATACAATTTAAGTATAAAAGTAATGTAATAAAAGAAATTAAAATAGTCATATTAATACATAATTTTTATTTAACCCATAAAGCGTGTACTTGGTATATTCTGTTGCTAGTAAGCGGAGTTAGCCTTTCTGGCTATTACAGTTTCTTTGGATTCAAGGTTCACGGATCCGTAATCCGCGAGCTAATACATTGAGAATAAATCTATGTCAGGTGCGACGCCTGACGATTACTATTGACTAATTATTGTCTATCCGGTTTTTGAAGAATTTTTGGCTGAATCAATATTAAAGTTCAAAGAGGATAAGCTTGAATCGTCCGTGAGTGCGGCACTACATCGTATACACTACAACACGAAGACAGCGCGATTTAAAACTGATTTGGTTAACATTCGCACACCGAGAGACTTGAACGGGTGAGACGACTTTACGGTATAGTCGATATTTACGACCGTTACGGAGTCTACTGGTGAACATAGGTCACCTCGATAATTTTTAAAGACTGATTAAAAGCTGTCTGTATCTAGTTTTCCGACTATTTTAACATACATACATTAAATATAATAATGCGCAATTATTATTATGAGTCTATCACCTTATCAAGCAAAAGCATTTAAACTTTCACTTTAAATGCGTAAGGATTCCTGGATATCTTCATATCTAGAAGTAACACTATCCAGAAAGAAACAGATAGTACTAAGAACAAGGATTGAGAAAAGTCAGTATTGTAGAAGATATACTTAAATAAAAGATTGATCTACGGATAAAATGCTTTTCGGGTATTTTGTAATTTATATGCTTAAGGCGTTCCATTCCGGAGGCATATAAATAATTGTGAATTGATGTCGGTAATGATAATTGAATAAAATTGTTTTATTCTTTCTGAACATTCGTAAGAATCAACCATAACAACATATAACAGCACCAACTTCTGTTTAACTCATCTAATACCTTTCATAATTTGTTTATTTATTTATTCATTTTATTGTCAACTTTGGATCATTTGCAGTGGTCACGTTCTTTAGGATTTTTTAAATTAATTTGAATAGAAAGCAGGAACAGCCTAATTTGATGAAAATTAAAATTAGATTGAGTTTCCCTATAATGACATCTTTCTACTTTAACCAATAAAAATTTCAAATTTGATTTAATAAGAATATACGACTAACTTAGACGTTTTTTGTGGTCACTTTCACAATGTCCTTAAACCAGTAGTAAAGTAATTAAATCAAAGCTTTATAATCACTTAAATTTTATAACAAATCATTTTAAAAGTTTTTTTTTTGGTAAAATTCTAATAATTCAGAAGTGAAAGTTTATTGTAATACCGTACACACCTTTGCTCTCAAAATATTTACTGAAGCCTATAAAAGGTATAATAAGCTTATCTTTATTTCTTGCCAACCTTTTTAAAGGCTAAAGTTTTTTCTATATCTACATAATTATGTTATAATTACATACTGAATTAATTTACTGTGTGCTTCGTGTTTGCGAATAAAGCGATTTATTTATCAAGAGAACAACAATTGCATTCAGAATCAAAGATGTACGTCGAGATAAGGCTGCTGTATTTTCACTAATTAAGGGCCGACATGCACTCAGCTACAATTAAGTCGGACGATCCTTGATAAGCCTGAATCGAGTTAATAGTTTGGTCTCGAAGATAGCGTTGAGTTAAGCTAGTGCGCTTCACACCTTATTAAGAAAATGCACAGAGCTATCGCGGGGGAATTCGCTGATGTCTCTCCTACGCTGTTATCAAAACATTAAGAATTTTAATCAAGTTTTGCTGCATGCAGAACATTAGATTTGGCATTCGCAGCTAAATATGGTTATCGTATATAGCGCTCCACAGTGAACTATACCATTACGTAACTACTGAAAGGAACTTGACTATAATTAATTTGACATAAATTGTTCGTGCCTCGTTTCAATTTTATTTAGGGAGCTATTTAAAATTGTATGTATTAGGATTTAGATGGCAAGCACATTTTTAATTTTGTATAATGTTATACGAAATTGTTGTGAACTTATATAACGTTCTGCTGATGGCATGCCTATTTAAAATAAATAAGAAAGTACATAAAAATTAATAGTATATGAGCAATGGTAACTTAGTGGATACAAAAGGGTGGCTTTCTATCTTATATTTCGAGTCGATCCTGCTCAGGCATACGCTCGAGTGTTTTATATAATTTTTTCATAAATCACAAATGGAGAAATAAAATACTCGTATTTGTAAGAAACCAGTTGTCATCAATCAATCTCTCTGGGCCGGCGGGGTGGGTTAAACCATGAACACTTCCTTGGAGGCTTCAAACTTAATAGTTATATTGTAATAAAGTAGAAAAACAATACTTTTACTAATTAATTCATATTAGATATTTATTTAAATTCATTTTGTTTATTAAACATCAATTACATCTCTTATTGACGTTGAAATGACCACCTATGATAAATGTTTCTAACTTGAGAAAAACAGACGAAAGAAACTAAGCGAGTCCAATTTTTTATTTAAAGATAAATTTTTACACACATCGCTCTCAAGGTTTTTTCTAAGATTCTATGGCAAAGACGTATAAAAAGTCCAAGAAAGATCATAAGTTTACAAAAGTCGAGTCTCAATACACAAAATTAATTTTTGCTCTTGGTATACGTATTTTGTTTATCTATCTCATTTCCTAGAAAAACTGGTAATATTTTTATGAACATACACGTATTGAAAAGCTATAGTCAATCCTTAAATTTTCTCATTTTTTAATATTAAAAGTTATATTATTACACGCAACTAACACATAACAATGACAATTAGTCTACAAGTGTAATTTTCATCCTCAACAAAACTAGTTTGTCTTGATTAGATGACGAGCAGGGAGCTGCATGACACAGTTAACTTTCAATGTCAAACCAATATCGAGCTATTGATAAATAGCTACATCGCACCGGTACAATAAATCACAAAGTGGGTCAACTACCGGCTTCATGCAATTTATAAAATATGAACTTCAAAGCTGTGAATAGCGAAATAATGGCTCTCAAATTTATTGCAGTGCATGCAATGATATTTTAATAGACATTATACGTAAAAAGGTCAGTAATTATTTGAATAATTTTATAATTGTATTTCATGTTGATGTGAGAGACTGATTTTGCGGGCAATTTTTATTATAAGTTTTTTTTAAAAACATGGCAAACACCTTAAAATAGGAATAATTTTTATTTCCATAATATCAGAAATCAACTTGACTTAGTGCTTAATAAAACAATAAGCACTAGACACCCCCTATTTCATGGAGTGAATTACGTTTAAATGACATTTTGGATTCGTGTTACTGTATTAGCGATTGTAAGCGGCTTGCATGCAGCTGAATGAGTTGTCTGACAACCTTAGCGTTTTTTGGCAATACGAATGGACAAAACTATGTCATGTTTTACTAATTCAGTAACTTTATTAACTACAGCACCTTTTAGAGCCTAAAGTTCCTGAAGCAAAGCCACGGACTTGAAATGGCAGCAAGAGACGCAGAACTTTATTCAGATCTTCCGAAGACTGAAAGCAAACCGCTTTATACCGGTTCTGATGGAAATCTGTTATAGCTAAAAGGATGACGATGATAAACATCTGAAATACGGTTATACTCGATAAAAGTGATTGCAGAATTCTTCTCTTAACAATAAAAGCGTTGTTAGAGTTTTTTCAATTCTTCCCTGCCAATTCTTTATAATATCATGCGATTGGTCAAAGATTTAGCTTACTCGACGCTTTTTGATGGAAATCTTAGCCCAGACTTTTCGAGGCCCATTTCGCCCAGACACTTCATGGACTTTTGTCCGACAATCCGTTGTAACCTCCTTCTCGAACTTAGTAAACTGTAAAGAAAGGCTAGGCGTATCTTTAAATGTCAACATACAAATAATATTTGTCAACGATGAAAAAAATTTTGGTAAAGGATCTTTTACAAAATATGTTTGCCACCAATACTTTCTATTGTAAATTAAACTTACATTACTAGATCACTTAATTTATTAATTTTGAAATTTTTGTTTTATTACTATCTACACCTGTATGGCATCATAAGTATTCCTATCATTTTTGTTTGAAATCTATAGAATAATATGTTTAGGACCTTAGTTTGTTATAAAACACTTTTTAAATCATGAAAATTCTGAGCTGCTACGTCATATGAAAATAAATTAGGTGCTAATTTAAATCACGATGAAGTAATAGGAGCTTTGAACACAACCGTTTATGCACCACAGACTCGTAACCCACAGCGAGTGTACGATGAACCGTTTATTAAATTACAATCCAGCTTCAACATAGATGGATTCATTTGATTTCAATTTGTAAGTCGTGAGTTTCTTTAACAAATCAAATTTATTAACGCTGATGTGATTTAGCGAGTAGTTTCATAAATTTAATAAAACGCAATTTGTTTAATAAATAATGCTAAGACATGGACATATCAATCCGTCTTCATTAAGTGTTTGGATGGATTTATTTATGTTCTTCAAATAGGAATGTATTGAAACAATCACATAGTGATAAGTTGAAGTGGCAGTGAGAAGGTCACAGCGCGCAGGACTGGTAACCGCATAGATCCTAAAGTTCAGGCAGGGCGAGCAAGCGAAGTGAAAGTCACCATCCAGATCTTGGACATATGTCCACGTTATGGTCGCCGAAAGACGGAGAAGGTCAATCTTATGGGAAAACACTGTAGGATGCTTATATCCAACAGTGGATGTCTTACAGATAAAATGATAATTATGATGATAAACATGAACGTAGAATGTACATTTACAAGGTAAGCAGACGACCTTTTCAAGGTCGCTGGAAGGCGCTTGATACAAGCCGCTGACTACCGGCCCTATTGGAGATTTATGCGTGAGGCCTGCATTTAACAGAGGAAGCCCTACGCCTGATATAATGATCATGAGATTGTTATATTAATACTAACAAAAATAACGAAGAAATCCTCATTAAAAATCTTATCGTCTATACGTAAATTATAACAAAGAGTTTATGGTCATAACATTCTCAGCACTAATTGAAATTATAAAATATGTTAAAAACTCTGGTAGCGATTTAAAAATAATTCCTTTCGAATTAGGTAGCAGAAAATGACATCGATGACAAATAGCAATAACCGTTAAACCTTTTGCACTTAAAACACAAAACAAAGGCAGACAACGGTAATACAATTTTCACTTCTTAAAGAGAAAAAGTGGGCACTCTACGATTAGCCTCAGAACCTTAACCCTTTTAACTCCGCTTCTCTCAAGCGGGCAAGGTAAACGAAAAACTCAACGTTGACCGGGCAATTTAGGCGCCGGTAATCGCAAGACAAACAATAACAGAGGGAAATTGCGTCGAATTCCGGTTCAACGATTCAAACGGTCTTTCTTTCGTACAAACGATATTGAGCAGAAAAGATTTTGAAACCTTCTCGCCTTCCTTATATGTCAAATAATCAATTAAGAATTTTGTCAATATTAATTAGAAAATGTATATAAATACTAATAATAGTTACACAATTAGTTGCTTTTAAAAAAAATGTTTAAGAGGACAAAACTTTATATTTTAAAATGTACTATCGCTAAATAGATTAATATAATTCTCTTTATTCTACACGTTACATCGGAAAGAAAAAGATAAGGCTATTATAGAATAAAAACAGGCGGTCTAATTATGAGCGGCAATTTTTTTACAGACAACCATAGTATGGAAATAAAAGAAGGATAGTTCACACGTACTTTCTATAAAATAGTTTAAATTACAATTGGTCTATAGTGTACTCAATAAAAATACATCCACATATTTACTTACATACACATATATGCATACTTTTATTTATATAAATAAATAATTAATATAATATTAGTACTTAATCCCGCACTCGAAAAATCTTTACCGCAAATTCCGCCAATTCTTACATCTTCTAAATAAAAAATATGAGAATCCGAAGCCGTTTTTTCAGGTATTAATTCCTAACAATCGTAAAATTTATTTTCATGGTGCTCCTAAAAAATTATTACTACGTTCACGGCAAAATATACTTTCTATACAGTTTATCTGGTGTTCGCTTTGTCTACAGGCGAGTTCTGGATTGTCATAACAATAAAGAAATAACAGTTTCGTGTGGGTATTTTTATTGCGTTTTGAAGGCGAGTTGCGAAGAATTATTGAAAAAATACTCGTAACGTTTTATTTTGATTGTTGTGTATCCTACTGTATTGGGCTGTTTTCTTTGATAACAGGCATTCTTTTTATTATTGCCGTCCTTATCTCTTCTATGTTCAAAGACGTGGATTTGCTTTATTGATATGTTCATTGAAGCGTGTTCTTTTGAGATTAAACGTCTTTTTTTTCTAAATCGATTAATTTGGAATTAATTGAAAATAAGTTTACTCTATTTTTAGTATTTATTATAGAACTATACGTTGTACGAATGTCGTCAAAACATTATGTAATTAGAATGTATCGGATAAGATTTAAATGAGATTATAGGCATATAAATAATGTATATATTTTTAGACATAACTAGTCAGCAATCGATATATTTACCATGCGGGTGTCGGGTCTAAGGCATTGTAGGAACAAGGGCCGGGCGCGGTGCTCGTGTCTGTCGACCCGAGTAGCAAGTTTTAAGAAGATTGCTCGCAGTACATTGACGTTCACCTTCACCGATCAGAGTTTAAGGATCAAACCAATACTGCTTTAAAATTCTGTTCCAGAAATAACCCCATTTTCGATCTTGTCAGACCAAAAGCAAAGTATGAACTGATTTTGCTTTTAACCACAAACTCCTACCCTAATGACATTCAAATTAAATATGAATTTATTCCTACCTATTTTGTTGACTAGCTGCGTAGTCAAAAAAATATTTACATTGTATGAGCTTTCCTAACTAAATTTTATAAAACACAGATACTATATAAACTCGGACACGAACGTGTAAAAAAATTATCAAATTACTTTCTCTCCGTGCGTTCAAGGAGAAGAGATTGCGTGAGGGTTTATAATACAAGTTTGATGACGTGTTTTTATTTCTTTACTCCTCGATCGTAACAAGTCGAAAACGAGCCGAATCGAGACAATAAAGCATTTTTCAAGACTGATGAGACGAGAGTTAGTAATGATTATTACTTTCGTCCGTTCCGACTTCCTCCGGTTGGATTTGTGTGTAATTTAAGGATATATTGTATTGAATATATTTTTATGCAACGAGTATTGTGAAGAGATTCATTTTGAAGTAAGGCTCATATTAATTTTATTTATTTGGAACTGATTATTGAAGCATTATAATAGGAAACATCTTTAAATCTAAATATAAAAAATATTGGTTTTGTTTATAATAAAAACAGGTTATTTTTTTTAAAATGTATTAGTACAATTATTACCGTTTAAAATAAAAATCGTAGTTCAAATATTACAATTAACTATTAAAGCAGAGGAGTACTATATGTCTACAATAGAAAAGTCGTCCTATTATACAGGATGATTGAATATAGGTGAAACTCATTAGCTCTCAATTAGAGGATGGTACACCTGATACGTAAGAAGCGTTTGCAAAATTCGCGTTATTGCGTTTCATTTCTTATTATTTATTGTTTACTATCTGACCGTGAAAACTTTTTACTGGCAGTAATTATTAATCTTTCGTATTCCTGTTTAAAAAATTAATTAATTTAGCATATTTTAGAGTGACCTTATACAGGCTGATGGTAAATAGGTGTAAAAATTTTAAACCTGGCAAATGAGCTATACATTTATATCTCTAAAGATTTAGTTAAATTTGTGTAAGAATAAATATAATTTTAATTTAAGGAGTATTCGCGTGGTTTGAAATATTATATTGCGGATACACACGTGCAATGGTCCCGCGTACCGGACCGCGGTAATGGCGTCTTGGATGTTA
This sequence comes from Battus philenor, assembly GCF_028537555.1. Classification (NCBI taxonomy): domain Eukaryota; kingdom Metazoa; phylum Arthropoda; class Insecta; order Lepidoptera; family Papilionidae; genus Battus; species Battus philenor. Next base: position 6,353,381 of record NW_027181676.1, read on the forward strand.
CGCTATATTATTACAATCATCATCAACAACTTGTACGGTTAACAAAAAATATTTTTGTTATCTCTGTTTTTATTGCTCCGTTTAAAGTTATTCAAATTTAAAAAGGATTTCAAATATAATATTCGGTTCTGAAATTGCTATAGGGTATTAGTTCGATATCTGCATTTATTAAAATTAGACGACTATTTCTAGCTTAAAAAAAGCGTTGGCGTTATTTAGAACAAAAGTTATAGAACTACTTTTTAAACATCATCGTGATCATTTTAACTATCGAACGTTCACTGTTGGACTTAGGCCTTCTCGTAGAATTTTAATAAGATAATTTAAAAAAAAAGTTCTTCATTTATCACGATTAATGAATTACATAAGAAACGAGGAATACTAAAACCATACATAATTAAGTTGAATTGTTATTGTGGATATAATATTATTATGTAAACAATGATATTTTTTCCAAATAGATCGATTTACATTTTCCATGTCATTGATACTTATAAAGTAAACGAACAGAGGTAATATTTTTTGGTCTTGAATTTGTTATTTGTATAATTTGATATATTGCAAATACTACGTAGACAGTCTTTCATTGCTATAAACACATGTTTTATGTATAAAGTGATGACTCAAAATGATATACAATTGTTTAAAGTGTGATTTTTTATTAGATTAGCTCATATTTAGGTATATATTCTGACCGTACTTTAGCCAATGTTCACATCAAGCGTTACATATTATTACCTTACATAAGTCATTATCATCATCATCAACATCATATTTCGTAGATTCGTTGACATAAGGAGCCTTCTAACTATCATTAGTAGACATTGGATATTCGGATTTATATAAATTTAAAGCGCTGGCTTTACATGGAAAGCACTTTTGTATCGAAAAAACCCATACATGCGAATGGGCGCGATAGAGTTATATCTTATATAAAATTATATCTGTTTGTGACCAGATAGAGATTCCTAAATATATAGATCATTTTTGATCCTATCAATAACGATTATATTGAAGCTGTCTCCATGATTTTTAAATTATAATCCTCATCATCCTTATAACAGTAGGTAATTCACTGCTGAATATAGGTCTCTATAAATTTCTAATAGTACGAGTAGAAAGCGGCTTGCATGCTGGTTACTTCGACGAAAATAAGTTTTTTTTTATTTAATGGAATCAGGCGTTACCTCGCGGAAGTCCATCCTAAGTAAGAAAAGGACCAATATTTAGCCACTTCCGTACATGCAGTGGTAGTCGTGCAATGAAATGCACCGCCCGCCAGCCCGCTGATTGGAGTTCTTCTGAAACTCCTGAAGATGCCCCGTGGAGGGGTGAAACACGTGTTGAGTAATTTGGTGGTGGCGATTGTGTGATTTTCATTGTTTGCCGCATACGCATTTATCAGCGAGCTGGCGGGCGGTGCATTTCATTGCACGATTACCACTGCATGTACGGAAGTGGCTAAATATTGGTCCTTTTCTTACTGAAAATAAGTTTGTTTATCCACCTTGTAGGTATCTACTTGCAAGGTAAATAGACAAACATTACTTACTTACAAGACGTCCGTCCTGTACATCGCTTGCCGGTAAGGTTCACTCTAGAATCTCAAAGCCGCAGCGACTCTCTGTTCAGTGAACTAGGTGGTTTGTTCACTCGAACTTACTCTCACCAATCCGCTGGGACCCTTCATTCGTCTATGCATTTCCTCGTTCCTGATTAAATATCATTACTATTTATTTTATATGTTGGACACATAAAGTGAAAAACATTATTTGTAGCCTAAAAGCAATTTTTAGTATAACCATAAAGCAAAATATTGCGTAATATTACGTGCTTCTAAAGGTCTACTCGACACTGATCCATTTAACCTAACATGTAAGCAGGGCTGTAAGTCGGTTTTAGGCAAAATAAAGGGTCACTTAAGTATCTTTATAGAATTTTTATAAAGATAAAAGTATGAAAAATGCAAGAAAAAAGTAATGGTCATGTTATTGGACATAAATTTTATTCTTTAACTAGATAACAAATTGAAATATCAAGAAAGTTCATTTAAATAAAAAAAAACTATATATGCTTGAATCTTTTATAAAGAATTTGTTGCAAAAATAACTACTATTTTATATTTAGAGGTATTTCAATTTTAAATATAGTAATATGTCACATCGTTCGTACTATTTCTAACTAAAATAATGATAAAATGTACATATTTATTACCTCACGACAATTGCTTCACTGTTTTTAGGAAGAGACATTGTTTTATAATTCATACAAAAGCAATGCCTGTCAACTATCGAAGCTATATACGACTAACGTATATCATAGTAAACAATAGGCTACAATAGGTAAAAGTGAGATACATCAATACTACACTGTAATACTGGCATTGTTAAAATAATTTATGGTTCGTTTGCGTTGAGATAGCAGTGAATCATCATTGTGCACCGGCCTAGTCACGCCTCTTAACTAATCAAACCGTACCTAATTAGAAAGTCAGGTAACACAGTGAACAGTTGAAGACATTTTTGAACACGTTTGTGTTTAACGAAATGATTAAACAATGATGATTCATTGAATTCTTAGCGCGAACGAACTTTAAATATTAACAACTAAAATGTGAAATATACAAAAAGATATTTTTAATAGAAGTTTAATTTTTAATACATATTTATATTTGCAGTGAGCCATTCTTGTCAGATTAGTTGATCGTTGAACGTCGTCGCTGGTGGCTGACGAACTTTAAATAGGAATACGTAAAATAAATTGTTTGTAACCTTTCCATTTTATCATTAAAAACATAGATCCAAGTTAATACGGTCACTGCATGAACTTTTGCAATCTAATCTCCTGCAAATGAATAAATGAAACTCTCTCAGCATAAAGAGGTGCGTGGAAGCACGGCAACTATTTATAATATCCAGAGAATCTAAAACGCAAACGCTCTCATCAGTATTTGCCCCAGGGACTTAGTTTGCGTTTTAAATCAGAATATTTTATAACTTGAAATTCTTATAACATAGTTTGCGATTGGATATTGCGATGCTACTTTTAACGACCATTAAAAGTTTTGTTCGGTATATTGGTGTTGTATTATTTTTAAAGGATAATATTTAGCAATAACATCGCTAGGAAATTCCAGCTGTTTTTTATTAGTTTTTGATAGTATATGGTTACTTCATATTCTACAGGTTTTATTAACACTTGTGTATTACCAGTCATGATTCATGACACAGAGGCTTTGTTTCTAACTTCGGGCCTAATTGTCAGCAATCACATTTACTCAACGAGCTATGGAGAGCTCTCTGCTTGTGATTTCTCGACGAGATCTAATCAAAAGCGAGGAAATCCGTAGACTAACGATAGTTATTGACCTTCGGAATGTCAAGTAATAGCTCCTCCTTAAACTTCTGGACGGGAGATCGCACCGTCAGGTGTAGTGTAAGACGTCAACCCATAAAATAGAGAGATAACCTAAGGTCGCCCTAAAATGCTTGAAGCAAGCGGCTTCCACCTAGTCTTATTGGAAATCTTTGAAAAAGGTTCTACGGCTGAAAAAATGATAAAGATCATTATATTCTTTATTTATTATTATATTATACTTGATCTCTTATTCGCTTATTTCTGAATGTTACATTTCGAAATATGACAATAATGAATCAACATGTTTATGAATACTCATATTGTACTGAAAAAAATGCCTTAAGAAATGCTATTAACTTAAAAATTTCCGATTACTTATAATACATTTTGTCTATAGCTATAATGTATAAATTAAAATAAAATACGGGGAATGTAATAAAAAATGACGATTCGTTTTATTAATCTTCACTTAAAGTCCCCTGGGTTGAAAATAACATTTTTATTTTCTACGAAATTGTGTAACTGTTATATATTTTTAATATTCCGCGATGGATGGAGTAGCGCCGTGGGAGGAGCGCTAGTTCGCGTTATAATTTATGTATCGCTCAGAACCCGACGCGTCGATGATTGCCTTCAGCCTCTACTTTGATCAGGATTCCGTCTACTATAATAACTGTATAAATTAAGTAATAATGGCCGTTCCGAAATTTCGTCACGAGAAGTGAGGAATCACTTAAATATTATAAATACTTTGTTTATATTTAGTAAATCACTACTTTATGTGATATATGACCGGAGATTACCTTTAAATTATAAATATGTCTCTTGAGGCATATAAGTCATATATTTGGGTACTATTCGTCATCATTTCAGCCGTATGGCATTCACTACTGGATTTAAACGATCAAATAGATTTCCCATAAGACAGGTTGAAAGCGGCTTGCTTCTAGCTTCGTGACACGACCTTCATTCTATGTGTAAACATCCTACGTTGTCTCAACTCAAGACCCTTAATGCTTTATTAAGGGTATGGACTTAAAACAACGCCATTGTAACTATCTAATCTGATAGCTTGCCCACTGCTACTTCAACTTTCCAAAAACCTTCTGTCAGTTATTTTCGTTCGTCAACGGATCTCCCCATTCCTGATTGGAAATCCTGAGTATATTCCTCTCCATTACACTATAAGTATGTAATTCAATATTATTTTATAGGTAAATATGTTATTGAAAAATTAAATTGACTTTATCTTTGCTAATTGATAATCAAATATTTTTATGAATAGTTTAATTTTATCTTGAAAGTATATTTAAAAAAAAAAACGCGTAACTTCTCTGTTAATTCGAGCCGCTAACAAAAGACAAACGTTTCATCACGTGACTTTATTTAGTTAATACAAACCAGTCGGGAGCGGCGAAGCGACTGCGCTTCTACGCAAAATCTGTACAATATTTTTTGCTGTTACATGAAGTATGATAAATTGCTCCTGTGCTCCGCCTGAATGCAAATCTCTAGAACTGGGTCAGACCGGTAATATTATTTTTCACGTCGAATCAGTAGTGGAGGGCACCTCGTCTCCAGAATGATTGATAGCTTATTGTCTAGTGACATTTTTACGGTTCTATGGTGTAATAGAAATTTTACAACACTCGCCACAGCTCGAGTGGTATTCTTTTGATGCGGTTAAGAATGCAGGCATTGTGTTCATTTCTTATAGATCGATTCAATAAACTTTTTATACTTCCGTCCGGTCACTGACATTTTAATCGATTACAATATTTGTAAAAAGCTCGATTATTGTGGATGAATTGCTAAAAAAATTTGCAATTTTTGATCCCGTTATGATAAATGATAACCTTTAACAACTTTATATAGTCGAGCCAGGTTTAAATTTCTTAGTCAAAATACTAATAATCGGTACAAATTTTTGTTAAAATAACATTTTAATATTAAAATTTTTATACGCGTATTCTTAGCTATTTGTTTTGGGCGTTCAAAACCTTAAACATTAAAATTCCATGACGACCGAGAAGTTTAGAGGTTAAAAAGTACGTACGACTTAACATCGTGAGTATGTGGTTAAAATCTTTGCTAGTACGTAATGTATATTAAGACTCATGCAACTTATCTGCGAGGTGACACGTCTGACACCTTGCAATGACAATATAACTAGATAGTGCCCCACAATATGAATTAGAAATTAAATAAATCTAATTATTTTACATTATATTTAATAGTTATTCCGAGGTAACTTATGACATATGGTCGTCGTCGTCGTTTCAGCCCGTAGACGCTCAATTCAAGGCATAGAACTAGCTTAAAAGTGTCTATAGGTGGATATACGCCACGATTGGCAGGCGGTTGGCGATCACAATGTGGTATAATGGTACATAGAGGACGCTACTGTCTATCCTCTGGAACCTTGTTAGTGAGCAGCGGTAACCCTGTATAATTAACGCATAAAATGTGAATAATACAACATTGTATGCCGAGAATCGAACCCGCGACCTACGATCGCAAGTCTCTACCGCTGGCGGACCACTGGTCATGCATAATCATGTATGACATTTGCCGTACGACAAAGCACTTGAAACTTTTACATGAACATATTATTATGAATATAAAATTTTTTTATGTAATAAAGTGTTTAATAATTCTGATATATCTAAAAGATTTTTAAACGAAGCCATAAATTACAAATTACTACGAATCGAGCGCTGGCTATAAATTATTCATTTTAACTTTTTGTTAATTAATAATGAAGTCACCGCTTTAAAATTATATCGACTATTAATACGGGCGATATTTTTGTTTTCGATACCAAAACTGTATATCTTAATTCGAAAAATTCATATTTCTTACATCTGCCCATTGTTCTGCTGCTTCGCATTCCCATTTAATGTATAGAAGGGTGGAATTTAATAATTGAAAAATGTGTCCAGCGGTCAGAAGAAACAAAATGGTATGTCTGGGGGCTGTTATCCTTCGGGGCAGGATTATGTAGAACGGTTCTAATTTAAGAATTAATATACAATAATCGAGAACCTAGTTTTTGTTATTCTAACCTTTATAAAATTCATTCGAGCTTATCTTATCTCGAATTCGAATTGTAAACTTTTTAATTTGTCGTTAGATAAAATATTTCCTTTTTGTCAATTGATATCTTTCTTTCGTTTTATCTTTTTTTAGCAATAATAAACATACAATCTAAAAAATTACTGATTTAAGACTAATTCTACTCATAACAAAATATTCGTTTACTTTGTACGCATCGGTTTTCGCAATTCTTTATATGTCTGGGTAGTACTGATAAATAAGATAAATGAAGTTTATTTTAAAACCAAATCAGGTGTGGGCTCGATATAGGTCGAAACATAAAACATCAGGTGCAGAAATAATTTTCGAATTTCAATTTTCTAAAAATTGTACTCGATTTAATAGCTAAAATCGTAACTTTTTGCAGCAACTTAAAAAATTAGCTGTCATCATCTTCACACCAACCGACAAACGCCCACTACAAGGCATAAGTCTTACCTGATGATCACCACGATGATCGGTCTTGCGCTGTTCGCGTCTAGCGACCTCCCGCGACCCTATCATATCGGTCCAACTAGTAAGAGCTGCAAATAGTAGTATATTTTTTTTTTATCAATACAATGGGGTACAAAAAGTAGTTAAAAAATAATGTTAACTAAAAAAATTAAATGAAACAATGAAACTATGATTTGAAATCACCGTATTTAAACATATAATCAGTTCATTGATAAAACTATTATAAATAATGTAAAGTTTAACCATCAGAGATTAATATAAATATTTTGACCGCATTATTTATAACTAACATCGAGGAGAAAAAGTTATAGGCGTTTAATCCAGCTGAGTGATGGCGTATATTCAGCAGCCTGTAGTAACATTGACTTTCGCTTCTTATGTACTGCTACTTTTCGTCGGAAAGCGATTTTAAAATAATTAATAAACATGTTATTTCCTTACACATTTGTGAAAACCTTTCTTTTTTATTATTCATATTTTATTACAAGTTTGCATTGCAGGTATGTAGTTTCCCTATCGATGTATAGTTACACAATATTCAAACATTTATATTCTAATGAAGTAGGATAAGATGACAGTAATATATTTTATTAAATTATTCAATACTAATAGTATCATATAAACGCATGCTTACTCTGGCAACGGAAAGATAGTATTTGTAATAAAATTGTGTAATAAAAATAAATGTGTTAATTTTCATTCAAAATTATAATTTGCTTTTAAATTATATCAATGTATTACAAATATTTATATGAATAATAAATGTTTGTAATACATAGTAATAGTAAAACGCAGTACTCGCATCAATGTCAATTTTACAAACGCTTCACAAAAGTTTTAAAATTTGACAGACATTACCAATATCATTTCATATTTTTACCTCCCATATATTTAAATATAATTTCGTAATAAAAAGTTGAATATAGTAACAATTTTAAGCTTTTATGTACTCTTTCCTTAGTGCCAATGAGAAGTTATGCACTTTCTCATTTTTCTCTTGATATGTCTGGATGTCAACTTAATAGGCAACTGCGTTTTAATGGCGAAATTCTATTAAGAAAAACTTAATAGATACAACATTATAAAAAACGATCCGTTACCTTTACGTACTTTGCATTCAAATGATTCTTAACAATTTTAAACACACGACGCAATCTCAACTATCTCTTGCTAGCTATCAGTTTCATAATGATATAGTTCCGTAAGCGAAGACATTTGTTCACGTGCGGGCGGACTAGTACAATTATCTAATTTTAAAAATAAACAAATCATATTTAAGAATAATGTTTTTATTAATACAAAAATTTTAATGTACAATATTACCAACGTAACGATTTTACTTGGAATCAGTTCAAAAGTACAAAAGTAATTAAAAAAAAAAATATAGATTTTGACTTTGTTATATCAATACAAAGATTTACACTGTACCAGTCAGTTGTAACTACACTATATATATATATATATATATATATATATATACATGCTTTTTTCAAATTTTTAAACACTGATAACGAATAAGCAAATCTAATTGGTTGTTGTAGCTCATTCCATAACCTGACAGCGACAACAGTAAAAGGTTTCTCCATAAACATAGTAGAATGAGCAGGCATAGTCAATTTGAAGTTCTCCGATGATCTGAGCAAAACTAAATCTAGATTTAAAGTAAGAGTGAGTAAGCGAGTTGAACAAAATATTACAGAGAAGGATTCGGGCATTCCGGCAAAGTCGAATCGGAAACCACTAGAGCTTATAACGAAATCCAGAAATATGGTCATATTTGCGCAAACTAAATAGGAACTCAATACAGAAATTCTGAAGGCACTAGAGCTAATTAAGTTGTTTTTCAGTAATGTTAATGTAGGTGGCATCAGCATAATCAAGGATAGGAAGGAGAAGGAATTGTGTCAGTGAAATATTGGTAGACAATCGACAAAGCGTCGATTATTTCATCGAAAGAATCAACGCAAGATATTATATTTTTAAATTATTTGTTGATAGTATAACATAAGACATTTTACCTGCAGGTAAACAGCTCGGAACTGTATCAAAGCATTAATTTTATACATTTAATGTAAAGTCTCCCTTACATCGTTGTTATCTTAGACGAGATTCACGTATTTTATAAGCTACACAACGTCATTATGAAGATATGGAGACTGTTAAAACTTGACAATGTCATTGTCAAATGAAAAATATGTTCCCATGGTTATTATCTTGATAACTTAAATGTCATAACACGTAATTAAACCTGTGTTGGTATCGCATATAAGATTTTAATATACTTGAAACGACTTAACTTTGCACGTACGCATTAATTTATAAGAGTAGAGAAATTAATAAATGTAGGGGAATCTACTAGCGTGTTGTAGGTTACGAAAATATTTATAAATTGATTACTAATTCAATCACACAGTGTCCGATCGATAACAGAATTTAAAATTAAATTATTTACGCTGCTCTAGGAATTATAAGCTATAATGAAAACGTTGATATTTCATAGTAGTGTATATATGTGTGTGTAAATATTATAATTAAGTGACACAAGAATTATTTCAACGGTTTTTAGGCAGCTTAAATATGTCCTTAATATGTATATATTGTCTTTGAAACTTAATAGAAGAGACCAGGGAAAATAAAGTCATCTGTCCTGTGATCTCCGCTCTGAAACCGTAAAGCCCCAGCAGCCATCTCTGTTACGGCCACTATGTGGCACGCGTACTGCCACTATTGGCCTGTCTTCAGGGCTTTGTCGATTACTTTTGTTCGTCTCCAGATCTCCTAATACAATACACAGGATTATTGATGTTTGTGACTGAGGTAGGTCTTTTATTAAGAGTGTCTAAATCGGCACGACTATCTTAAACAGTTGCACCTAAGTATTATAAGTACGACGGATCACTAGCTCTGTTAAGTGAATAATATTTACTATTAATGACCAAATAAATAAATTAACATGTCTTTTATCCATTGGCCTTTACAACTTACAACGGCAGAAGTATCTAACTTGATAGAAAATAGATTAAATAGGTTTCGCGTATAATGGCATACTTCGACAGAACAAGATACCAAACACGCTAAGATCATAAAAGAGCCCACAAAAAGTCAGACAATTTTTTGTGGTCACTTTAACAATATTCTAATACAGTTCTAGAGTAATTTATTCTCAAGCTTTATTATCACTTAAATATAAAATCCTACACATTATAATAGCTTTTTTTACAAGATTTATTTAATAAACATCATAAATTTATTACATAATAGTTCAAAGATATTTCGTGGGCGTTTATTCCAATATCGTATAGAATAAGTCACAAAAGATTTACTAATTTTATGTAACCTCGAGAAAAAAGTATAGGAAGTTTACCTTCGTTTCCTGGGCTAACGTTAATAATAATTTTATTTCTTGATCTCTAAATCTTGATAATATTTCTAGTTCAGGAGATAACTATATGCAAGCGACAAGGTATGGTCCTAAAGCACCTGCATTTACCGCAAACTGGCGCGGGTTGCCGCTCTATCTCGTGGGAGGTCGTTCAATACTTTATGTGCCACTACAAAGTGTCCCCGCAGGTTTGCTTTTATTAGCTATACGGCATTAACATGTGTTAACTTTTAGTAATAATAAAATGGAGAAGATAATTGTTTGTCATTTTCATTTTGTGTATAGGCAATTTTTTTGGCCTCATATATACAGAATGGTTGATTATCAATGTAAAAGCTTTAAAGCTTGAAAGCATAGCTCATTTGTCCACTAAAAAGCTTAAAGACGTATATACGTATCTCCAATCATCCTGTATAAAGTGATTACTCTGAAAGAATTAGATGAACTAATTTTTTTTTATAGGAGTGCGTTACAATATTAATCTCTGACATTACAAAATCTGCAGGAACGGAGGGTAAATAATAATTAATTTTGATAGGTGGAAATTCAAATTTTGTTATATTATAATAACGCTATCATTTGTGGACCAAAATCAATGGCAGTAAATTAGCTGTATACTTGGTCACATACGCATTCACCCGTTTAAAGCATTTATAACTATTTACAATCTCTTTATATTTCATAACCTAAATTATTAAAAAGAAAGAAATAAAACTTGTTACGAGAGATAATAATTAATTAAGAAAATTTTCCTACAAGTGATACAAATCTAAGAAATTAATTGTTATGTCTAGGGTTATAATGATGTTTAACAAAGTTATCACGAAAATAATATAACAAAGTTTGTTGTAGACTCTTCTCTGAACGGCGGTAAATTTATTTTGATTGGAGTGTTATATATCAGTATAGATAAATAGTTAGAAAGTCTACCATCAATCTGAGTTTTTCTGGCATGTTTCTTATGACGTACACAGGTGCTCACTACAAATGATCTTTAATTAACTTAATTGTTAAAATGCAGTAGCTACAACCTGTATTAACATATGTTTTAAAATAATTATAAAAAAATTAGAAACAAAACCTCAGATTCAATCGTAATATTGTTTAAGTTTTAATCTTAACAACGCAGGGTGCCCTATTCGTGCGGTAGTGTCACTCACAAACATTAAAATTTCTGGGAAATTTAAAAAATCTCTCCATGCGTTCCTGTTACAAGAATTACGCTTTATTATGTAGTCTAACACGTTCCGCTCGAAGAGGCCGCATCTAAACATGTTTTAACATAAGTCATCTTCGTTTTATTCGTTACAAGATATATTTTCTGCAGCCAAACATATTATGTTAAAGTAATAATACTTAAAAAAACACAAAAGAAAACAGATTATTCCTTTTTCAAATATTAACAACCAAAGCAAAATAATTTGTACCTAGCGACGAACGGTCTAATCCCAGCGAGTGAAAGAACGTAAATTGCAAAAAATGCCGCAAATCTAGTTTAGTATTCATTAAAATATGCCTAACTGCCGAGTTAAAGGGCCCACAGCGGCCCGTTAACAGAATTGATAATTTTAAATCTTCTTTTAAAAATGTCCGCTGGGAGATATTGTGTTTTAAATTGCACGCAATAGATGAAAACTGAATGAATTAACTCTGTTACAACGTTATGATATAAAACTAACTAGGCGAAACAAATGAAACTATAGATATTTTTTGATAAACTTTAGTGTTGTTACTAATACAAATACAGTACGCAGTACAAATAACAATCATTGAATTTCATATTGAAATTAAATGATTGTTATTAAACAGTTAAAAATATAAATTTAAGTAAACATTACGATATTTTGTTAACAATATTTATATAATAAAGTATAAAAATATGTAAAATCTCAATATTATATAATAAAGTATAAAAATATGTAAAGTCGCCGCTATTAATAATAAAACTGATGAATTTAAAATCAAAAATTCTTCGTCCTGTAGGTATTAACCGACTAAATGTTTTTTTTAAAGTTACGATTACTAAACAAATCACATAATATCGCTGTTATATATTCTTCGCTCACACCTACCCCCTTGCCTCTGCGTCACAAACTTGTAAACATACATAAACAAATATATATTCAAGAAAATAAGTAATTGTTTGTTTCATGTAAAACTAGGAGTACCGGTTCATGCGTTGCAATGTTAATGTTAAGCATCTAATTAAAAATATGAACGAAAAGGCAGTTATAATATCTCAAAAATAAACTTAACCTTGGAATATTCCTCATAATTTACCAAATTTTCACAGCGATTGGATATATGGTTTGTGAATCAATCGAGTACAGACAGAGACACATACGTATTTATAAGTACAGGCTTGGGAGCCTAGTGCAAAGATCAACAGTGATGATAATTTTTTTGCAATCAAAATGCAGCAAGGAAGACATACAAGTCAACAACTAAATTATATAATAATGTTAAGTTAGTAAATAAAAATATTCCTTAATTTTTTACCCAACATTACAAAAGCGTTGCATATATCTTCATGAGCGGAGTATATGTTAGCAAAATCAATTTGGAATGAGTGTGTATTAAAAGCACATTTCACCCACAGCGGCACTCAACACACGGCTGCTCCGTAACTTCTCTATTGTTTCTTTGTCAAACGCCCGACGGGTGCCGTTAGCATTAATCGCTGGTTTTATGATCCTACTCGACATCAATGAATTAGTCTCTATACTGTGTTTATCCTTTGGAAAGAGGTCTAAATTTATTTAATTGGAATGCAAAGTGGAGAATAAATATGTTACTGTCTAGTTGATATTGTCGCGTTAAAACAAGATGCTAAAACCATTTATCCGAAATTTTGTATTACTTACCTTACTAGACTTATTATCTCATAGAGCTCGCAAACTTGCTTTTGTGATAAAAACGTTGACTGCGTTCAATGAAAGAACTAACCTCTGAACGTACATTGAAAGTATGACTATCATATATCAACATTATTCCTAAGGCAATTTTTTTTAATTACCATTAACTAATGTCTCGCCAGTATTCTCACTTCGTAAAAAATGTACATTTGTATATGGTTGGGATTCAAAAGTAAATATTATTATGCTAGAAATTATATGACTGCTTGAACAATAAAAATCTTTTTTTATTATTTTAACTATATAATTTGAGAGGATTTATTAGGAAAGGTCTCTCTATCATCATTTTAGCCATAGTATGTTCACAGCTGGACAAAAGTAAATTTCCAATTAGATCGTGCGGAAGCAGCCTGCATGAAAATAATGAAGAATATAAAATTATAAATAGTTCATTAGCACGATGATTAGACTGTTATGTCGAAATAAGCAAGATAATTTATCTTAATTGTTTATTTATTTTTAACTGTGAATAGGTGATTTAGGTGATCGAATTAAACAGATTCGCTTGACAAATTCAACACCGCGCGTGGCTTTAAATCTGTTAAGCTGAAAATCACCAGACGCCTCTTAACACAAAACATCAAAGTACTGACTACAACACAGTGCGTACAGTCAACAAATTATTATACAAAAGTTGAGCCAGCTAAGCTAAAAATACCAGAATCAAAGGGGCTGAAGAAGCGAACGGAGATCATTCTATTTATGTTAATGTCACGGGCGTGAGGAAGCGTTTAAATCCAGTCATTAATTATTGTCACGGCTAAGACAAAATAGATAATATATTCTCTATTTGTTACCCTCTATATACACCCTAAAGAGCAGGACGAAAGAAATAACAAGGAAATAAGTAGTATTCAAGTTGAACAGATTGATGATGAAGATGCGTTGGAAAAAACTGCCCTTAAAAAACAAAAGAGGATGCTTAGTGAGCATTTGCTTCCAAATGAGTTTTTACAGAATGACGTAAGAGCGCTAGAGGGATATTAAGAACCATTTTGTCAACAGGCATAATTTATGAGTTATGATATTTTATGGAGATGAGATGCAGAAGATATTTTCAAATCTTTATGACGGTGAAAATTAAAACGTCGTATTTTATTAATGTTTCCTGTAACCGAAAATAAATAGAATTAGGTTATTGTTGAGAAATATTATAAATATTTGCTTAACGTGTATTAAGAAATGATGTAATGATGATATTACCTTATACTTATTAACGGAAATATTAATAATTATCCACATAAACAACTTATTGTAAGACTTTTACGTCTAAATATTATTCGCACATTAAAATAAACTAATAAAAATTGTCCTATTTGTATACATAGCCTTTTCCACTTAAATCAAAAACATAGCCGTTTTAGACCTTTAGCTGTCTGGTGATTATTTTTCATTTACTAATTTATGTGTATAATTCACTAGGTGATTTCTCTTTTTGTCGGTTTATAAACCAAAACAACTAAAGCATTCCATTTTGATAACCAACTTTGATATAGCTCGTATTCCGACTTAGAGTTAATGTAATAAATATAGTGAACATGTAGCGTCTTTTAATGGATCATGTCTTTTGAAACAATACATGTAATGATATCAAAAGCATAACACTAGTCATCAGTAGTAATTGTGCGAGTCAATACACCGGGAATCAACATACTAAGATCTTTTAGAAACTGGTCACTTCCCACAATGGCTCGAATCAAACGAGAAGATACCATTGATTTCATTATTAATAATTCTAAGAGCCAAACTGGAAGATTTTAATGAGCTCATTAGTGTTGGTTTGTATGACGTGCTTATCTCTTTAAGACATTGACTTGACGAGTTGGGCATCTTTTTTTAAAAAAAAATAGAATACAAATTTAAACTATGAATTATAATTCAGCTTTATAAGTTTTATCAGATTAAGTTCTAATTTTGCTATAACTAACTAACTCCAATTTATATCTATTCTTCAAAAAAATGTAAAGCATCTTAAAAATTATTAAAAAAAAATTTGAGAACGGTTTAAAACAAATTCTTAGAAGCATAAATGTAATTAAAATACTCAAACCGTTCTTTGTAAAATTAATATTAATCAATTAAGAAAAAAATATGTCGGTTAATTAATGATGAAGGTGAAAGTAACAATGTTTTTTTAACACCTTTTTTTAACTTCATCGAGATTATTTTTATGATATTTATTTTTGAATAAAATATTTACAGTACACTTCACATTAAAACTCGATAGCCATTTTAAGGTTTTGAATTTAATGAATAATAAAAAAGTAATACATTGTTTCATTCGATTTATGTTTTATAATTTTTACCAGTTAAAATTTATTAAATTCTTTATTGTTTATTACAATAACAATCATATACCATCACAGGCATAGGACGCCCACAGCTGGACCAAAGTCTCCTTTATAAATTTCCAATAAGACGAGTAGGAAACGGCGTGCGTGCAATGCCTTTTGACGACTTTAAAAACGTGGTATGTCCACCTTGGAAGCCCTGTGCTGGGTTTTTATGCACTACAGACCCGAAAGGCTCTGGTTGCTATTAGTTCGGCATACTAAAATCAATAAAAAGTAGTACAATTGCTAGTGTAATCGCATTCCTCGATATTTAACTATCAATATTTGGATGCTGTCAGAATATATATATTATTTTCATAAAAGAGATGTTGAATAATATGAAAAAAGAAGTATTCTTTGATAAAATTGATAATGTATAAGATAAGAAATAACAAAATACATACAAAATCTTCAAACCTAAAAATATATGGTTTTTATTGTAATTAACAATATGTACGTATGTTTATATAAAGGTATGTTTTGTTAGCGGTAAAAGCGACAGATAACCAATCGCTAGCCTATTAGTCTTGATACGTCCCATAATTAAGCGAAATAAGATACTTTAATTGCTTAACACAAGTGTTATATGTTAGCTGTAGGATTTTTTCGTTGTTAGTATTTATATTTATTACAATTACCAAATAAATAAAGTTGTTTCTCCAGATATTTACTAACTAGACGAAGTTATTCTGTAAATTGGCCGCACTTTTTTAAGTATGTTTTCATAAATTACATTATGAAAATTTTTATCGGAAAACAAAACGTCCTGTGTCATGTTTTAAATACCTATAAAAGCTATAGTTTGAAAATATGCATATTCTCATTTCACCACCATGCAGGCGGATTTTCCTATAATTCTTCCTCTATTTTGCGAAAGGAATATTTCTACCAAATTTCAAATCTTATGCTTCCAGATATATTATCATAATGCAGTACGATGTTGGAAACCCCTTATATATAGATTTGTACATTACTAAACGTGGATAAAATGATCATCAAGTAGGTCAATATACATCACATCGAATGTCTTCCTTTCTATTTATACTGGTAAAGAATAATATTTTTAACTTATTCAGAAAATATTTTTTAAATATCATTTTGAAGTTTTTAGAAAGAATTGTAATGTTTGAGTCATTGGGTGAGTATTGGAGCAACACTTTCATCACAATCATATCAGTGGTAGAGCGTACACTGATGGATCTCCCCCATAGATCTTCAATAAGATCTATTGGAAGCGGTATGCATCCAGCGGTTTCCATCTATTCTGCACGCTATGAGGCCAGCCCACCTTTACTATAACTTTCCAATCCGCAACAAAACATTTGAAAAAATTGTTCATTTGAATAGATAGAAGGAAAAAGACTTATTGGTATTTAAAAATAACAAGTTATTTATAGAAAAAACTTGTATGCTAATTTAAATTATGCTGATACTATTTTACTGTAAATTGCATAAAGATTAGTATTTATCACACCACTTATTAAGGCTTCCGATAACGTATTAGTCCGCCATCATTCAGTGATTAAGCGTGGAGGTAAAGCAAAAAGTCCGACACTCACTAACCGAGTCAGTAAGATTGCTATAAATCTCCCCTTCCACGCAATCATACAACCTCGTAAGTCCCTATAGGCAAGAGTTATAATTAAGTTAAACTCACTTTATACACAATGCCAACCCATTCAGCTGACTTTCTAAAGATTATATTACATTTAATCTTCTAAAGAAGTCAATTTTTCAACTTTATAAGACAAGATAATTGTTAGTAATAAGTATAGAACTTCGTTAATTATCAAAATATTTTGTGATGACACATTAAATTTTACATAAAACTTAAACTTTATTATAGTTTATAGAGTAAGAGCAATAAATTAGTTTTTAGTGAGGCATGTTTTTTTAATTCAAATACGCAAACTTGTTTTCTTTATTTTAAACAGCTAGTTGATGTCTGGAGAAAATAAATAATTTTTTATTACCCATATATGTACGTTGATCTAATATATTAAATAATTAACAAATTTTTAAAAATCCTAGTTTCCTTATTTTAAAATTCAGACATATGAAAGAATGTTTGAATTTATTCTCGTAAATTAAACGACAAATAAATTCTACGACCATACGGGCAGTATGTATTGCCACTGTTCGGAGTCGTGGCCGAACACAGATGGTGTTTTAGAGCGCGCGGTTAGCAAAAGCGAGGAAAAAAACAAAACATTACTGAGCAACTAATAATGTAGCTTATAATGTACCCGACATCGCATCTGCTGCTTTTGCGAGCACGATCGGGGAAGTAGACTTATTGACTTCGGCTACCATGTAATGAAACGATAATTATCCTTCTAATAGAACCGGAAAATGTTTTTCTCGTATGTATTTTTATTAAATATATATATATATATATATATATATATATATATATATATATATAACAAGCAAACAAAGGATAACATTGAGAAAATATTTACAGGAGTTAAGAAAAAAGAGTTTTTGGTATGCAAGCTAATAGAAAGATAATTTTTGAATGGTATAAGTGCAATGGTACACTCTACTCATACATTTCCACTAACGATTTTTGATTTGACCTGGTAAAATTGATATACAAAAATTAAAAGTATTTAGTAAATACAGTATGAATAGGAAACAAAAAATAAACTGCTTTTAAGTACCATAGTAAGACATTAGACGAAAGTAAGACTACATAGTGCAATAAAAAGATAATACAGTTTAAATAGGTTATTTCCTCTCCTTTCAAGCAGTCACTGCATATACAAGGACATGTAATAGATGACGTACCTCTTAATGGCGCCATGAATTAATTTTCGTCCCACCGCATCATCTTATGATTCACAGGCGACTAAAGTCTCTTTGAAGCTAAAAGCGCCTATCTCAATCACAGTAATTGTAGGCGACTTCTAAATGTCAGAAATATACATTGCATGAGATGAAAATTTTTCTGTAAACATATTACCGTCGCATGTTTAAATTATGATCATTTTATAGCTCGTAATATTTGCTTTATTATATTCTCTATAGTGAAGACTAGACGTATTTTTGGTTAAAGAACGTAACAAAAAGCAACGTCTATTTAAATTTTGAATGCAAACAAGCAGCTTATTAATCAAACGTTGGCCATAAGGTTCACTTTTGAAATAAATTTATAAAAACCATGTGAAGAATATGTATTTTTTAATAAACCAAGAAAGAAACGTTATATATTTGACACTGGTTGTTTTCAAAAACATTCTTGTTAGTTTAAGTTTTCGGAACCGCTACTATTTTTCACGACTCTTTTTCTATAATTCAACGAATATCTTCGGAGAGTTACGGAAAAATATTTCATAGTGGTCACCCAAAACACAATAGATTGGTCTATGGTCGGAGTTTCGCTACGGGATTTATTAAAAAATAAGGCGATCTCCAGAAAAGCCAAAATCGTCGACACAGCTCGAGGTATTGCTCGTGTGAAATAGCAGTAAGTGGGGCATAGCGCTCTTGCAACTGATAGCTGTTGGGACTGAAAGGTTCCCGAGTGGTGACCATGAACCGGAAACGCGGCGTGGGCAGGCTGTCTCTCTGAGTGAACTGACGACGGGGATAGGATATAGGATATAGGAATAGGATCACGGGAAATCGCTAGAGTCTATCGTCTGAACATAAGATGAAGCAGAGAGTACCGTACAAAAAATTAAAAGGCTACAAATCTGCACTTCGTAGTACCAATCTAATATCACACCTTACAGATACGACTTCTCTTGTAAACATCTCTCTTGCGACCTACTGGCAGTAGATTTCTAAGAGGTCATCCTGCTGGAAGTCATGGAGTTGAACCTACTGATCGAGCTCTTAAAGCTTTAGTTGCAATAAGTTACTTAATTTTACATAAGTAAACTTTACGATGGTCCACTCTTCATTATAAAAGAACTCAGATGATTCTTTGGCTATCAAAGAATGTATCGCAAAATATCTCAAGTTTTATAGATGCCGGGATGATTTATTGATATGAATTCTTATGGCGACCGTCTGCGGCGAGGCCTCTGTTTTTTTCTCGGCATGCCGCGGTATCTCTGTGTGCATTTAACGCTGATTAAACTGTAAAATTACGGCCACGGAGCTCACTGACAGATGCGACGCTAAATAATAGAATTATTCACACACGTACCGACTCACTGTAAGTAGTGGTGTGACGCGGAAGGGCTATTGTAGATCTCGAAATCCACTTACAACACAAAGATAACAATGGATATCTTTGGCAAATTGTAAAATATACATCTATTTATTGCATTGAAGTGCATCGAACCATCGTGAATTTTTATCTTACAGAGCTATTGAAAAAAGTCCTTGTGGTGTACAAAGACATTGCAAAAAGTAATATTTCTAGTAGGAAAGTTTTATGAGGGGTCAATGACAAGAACGTATTGTCTTAACTTACTTACTTATTGTTTTTTTCTCAGTTATTTGGTCGACATATAATCGAACCGTAATTTTGGCGATAAATGACGATTCCTTGCAACTGAATTTTTTTAATGTATTGTTGGTACATATACACTAAGAAGATTTAATATGTAAAGATCGCACCAAATATATAATAATATACACTAAAAGCTGAGACGACAAAAATTAAGCATAAAGAGATATCTCCGTAATAATTAAGTCATATTTATTCAAATATTTTAATTGATTAGCTGAAATCATTTAAGAACTAATAAATCGTTATTTACCGTATTTTACTTTGGTTTGTCAATCAACGGTAACGTGTTATATAAAATAAGAGTATTCATTCCCGATTTAGGATTTAATTTATGTTATTTATATGTATATTCACCCTAGATTAAATATTTCGAAAAGAAGTATAAATTTTTTAGACTTCAAACTTTATGCGGCTTAAGAATCTTGTACAATGTACTCAATTATAACTTTTGAAAACACACCCATTCTTCACAAATCTAAATAGCTAATATTATGAAATATTACCTCGCTATTGATAGGGTGCCGCCTCGAATCGTTCTTACGATATTTTTTTGTAAGTCCACACATTTACTTTTTGGTGAATTTTATACAGTTTTATGAATGGACCCTTCGTTCAGTTCGCGTTCAAGGGTCGATTGTTTTGTCAGACCAACACCTGGTTGCAAACAAATGGGAGCGGGCAACCGTTGCCAAATCAAAATGGCTGCAATGACGAGATGCCGTAAAAAGATTTTGTTTTAATTTAATATTTTAATTATTTACATGAAAGATTTTTAAATAATGTAAATAACAAAATGATTATCAATATTTTTAAATAATGTTAATGTCATTACCGATATGTTTTAGTATAATTAAAACTTATTAGCATAGTTATACTATTAACAATATATTATACATAAACTTTATTTCCAGTTACAATCACGAAATATTACAACATATGTTAGAAATTAACCCGACATTTATGTATTCCACATCCCGTTTTAAATTATTAGCTGTAACGGGTTTGTTCCCTATAATTTTCTTATTAGATACAATTTAAAATATTACTAAAGCTCTGTTTCAACCGTGTCATATATATTCGGTTTATCTTCCGCCGCTTTGTGTGATACGTTTTTAATTAAATTTTGGTTCGTTAGCATCATTGAAACTCGTTCGTAAATTCCACTGTCATGATTGGTGGTTTTATCGACTGTTTGAATAAAGTACTAATATAAATTTTCTCCGGTTTTATGTTGCTTAGATCCGAATTTATTTCTCTACCTAAATGACACCTTTTTATATTTGCACAACAGAAAAAAACATTGATAATTAATAAAAAAAATCAAGTTTCGTGTTTCATGAAATTTAAAATTAAATTTCATCGTCCTTATAATTTCAACCATAAGACGACCACAGCTGGAGATATAGCAGGCCTCCTCTACAGATTTTTAACCAGATCGAACCGGCGAACTTAACAAGGTCGTCTGTCCTTATCGTTCTACACTGCGCTTTCCGGTTGGTAGTCTTTACTACAAAACTTTAAGGTCCCTACTGTCGTCTGTTTGCTGCGCTAATGGCCTACCAACTACCACTACAACTTACCAATCCGCCGGGCTATATTCGTTAACAAAATTCTTTTTTCGTGATAGATCAGTTTATTTAAATATATAAACTTAATAAAGATGTTAAGAGGGTTTGTCACAGCAAAATATTTATTTACTCGATATTTATTAACTTTGAGACTTATACAAACAAACAATTATTTTTTTTAAACCCACTTAATGAAAGAGGTGAAATAATAGAGATATTGAAAGTGGGCTTACTTAATAATGTTGGATTCTTCTTTTAAGCATACTGCGTTCTATTTTTTGTTGAAGTGATAATAAATTGTAACCTCTGAAAAATTCTCCTTTACCACAAAAAGGTTTTTATACCCATGCATGACGTTTTGCTTTAGCTATCTTTTGATTTTATTGTATGCTTTCGATGTGCATTTTTCTGTGAACATAACATTAATATATGACGGTAAATCTCATAATAACGTGCATGCTAACCATGAAGTACCAGCTTACTATCTTATACTTACAATGGGCACGAAATGACTCGAGGCGCTTGAAATCTTGACCAGTGCAGCGCCAAATATAGCAACGTGGACCCGCCCAATCACGTAGTGTTGTAGAGCCATGCGCATAATGTCACAAGAAATTCGATAACATTGTGTTATAAGATTGCTTTGGATTCAATAATTTTTAAAACATATGTACATCATATAGGGTGTTTATAGATGAAAAAGCTTTAAAGGGCTGAATGACTCATTTACCAGCAAAAAGCTTCAAAACTTTTACACATATTTTCAATCACCTTTGTATAGTTATCACTCTGAAATATATTACATTAATTTATTTTTTCTATTAGAATGTGATCACAATAACTTGACATTACATATTCTACAGAGACAGACAGCAGATAATAATTAGTTATAATATTTAGTAATCCGAATTCTGATAACCGTTTTTACCATATTATCATTATTATTACCTATTTTATAACTATATTTATTATTACGGAAATCATTTATTTTTGTATAAGGTGTACAATACATTAATTGACGGCAAATGAGCTACATTCATTCTTTTAATGTTTATATATCTATGAACATCTATGTATTATATCTTTGTTAACCGTGGAATAAGTCATTAGTAATAAAAAATATTTAGGTAACCAAAATATTAGATATTTCTATGTCAACAAGTTTGCCTTTGTACGAAATTTTATAATAAGTCGATTCTTATGTGCTAGGATTGTTAAACTTTTAATTACATTGAGAGTTATATGTTTACAGTTTTATTATGAAAATTTATTATATAACTATACTTATATATTCTTGTTGGTATCTCGGATTCACGAAAAGTCATAAACATAAATTTTTATAATTAAATTTACCACATAACGGTTCTACAAATGTTCTCTATGTCCCTAATTAGAGATTAAACCTTTTAGATGAGTTTATTTAGGGAGGAAATTCTTCATAATTTACAAATAGACCCTGTATAAAGAGTTTTAGTAAAAAAAATATTTTTAATTAGATTACCTTAAGCATATTTGTCCCAAAAAACAAATTCATCGTTCCATTTCCCCAAAAAAATAATTATAAAAAAAATTAAAAAGAATTACGTGTCCTGGTTAAAAATAAATTAGTTGAAATTTTAGCACTCTATAACATAATTATCAATGTTACCATCGGTTTTTTTAGTTTCCTTTGTAAATTGTACATACATAATATTTTATGACCAGTTTTTCCTGGTCTTAACGTTTTCTCTAATTATTTTGATATCTACATCTAGAAATTGTGTGTTATAAATATTTTCCCTAAGAAATCTTCAAAATTGTCAGAAAATGCTAATGAAAAATAATTTTATATTTTGTATGTTAAATAAAGTTTATTAAATTTTTCACTAGTAAAGCAGAACAAACCAAATTAAATAAAATTTATTTAATAGTTTTACCAAAATTAACTCTAAATTACTACACCAACATAAATTAGTTTTATTTTTAATTAACAAATAGAAACACTAAAAATTATATCTCAAGAAGTCTATATGAAATGAGAGCAAGAGCAGCTAGCTCTTAATAGACAAATTGGGGTCAAGCATAAATGCTATCTCTATTACTATTTGCAAATTTTCGTCAATGAATAGACGTTGTACTTGATAAGCTCACGAAACCTCACCAATCTTGCGCCCAAGCTCAATATTTCTCTGTGATGAAACTCGAATTTTTGTTTATCGAAAATATAGGAAAGATTTTATGAAGTGCGTTCTGCTGTAATGAGATAGGATACAGTCAATTTCGGCCATTGTTATGGATAAGTGGACGTAAAATCCGGTAAATATTTATAGGTTCTACTTCAGAGGCTCCCGTATCGTTTCGTAAAGCTTGCCACTATTTTTCTACGTGATCGGGTTGTAATACAGATACAGAATGTTTTGTCAACGCAAACCTATTTTATGCATGTACGTGAAATAATTTTACAAACATTCGTAACTAAATATTCAGGAATATTTTAACAATGTACAGGGTGACTTATTATAGGTGTTTTAGAGCGTTAAATGTTTAGGCCTGCTGCTGTCAATTAATATATGATGCAACCTATCCAAAAAATATGATTCCAGAAATAACTAATAACGTAATGTAGAAAGGTAAAGCTTTTTCGAAATTCTGACTACTACAGTTTAATATTATTCATTGTTTATTATCTGTCCCTGCGCATTCATACTGCCAGAAGTTCTCAGTCTGGCGCACTCGAAGAAAAAAATTATGTTTTGGAGTGATCGCTTTATCCAGATTATTGGAAATAGATGCAAAAAACCTTTTTGTTAAAAAACTAGCATATACATTTACTTCAGCTTATACACCTATAATCCATCCCACAGTGTATTCCAAATATTTTTGTTTAATACTAAATAAACTATACGGTAATATTATTTTTATACATCATATTCAAATTGTATCGTAAATAGAAACGAAAAGTATCTCACATAACTTAAATTTTATAAGCAGGATTTAAGAGTCGCTATAAATAAAAATCAAAAGCTATGAACCTTTAAACTTATAACGACGTCCCTAATTCTCTTTATTTTTATCTTTCAACACATGCGACGTTAGCTTCTTTAGTATTTTATTATAACTTCTTAATCTTCTAATAAATCCGATGAGACTTTTGACATGATCCCTTTCAATTCTTTGTTAAATTACAAAAGAAATACTATTCTTCTTTGTCACATAATTTTGTTAAGCGTTTCTTGTTAGAGAGATAAAGGTATTAGGATATTTTGGGTGGTACGGTAACATCGATCGATAATTCTATTCATTGTATTATAATTATTATTTATGCCCTAATTTTTTTGGTCAGACTGTCATTGCTGTCCAAATGGCATTTATAAACTCCGCGATATTAAGATGGCAGGACGCAGACAGCGCCTAGCCAATGACCTCTTTCAAAGTAGCGAAGCTCCGGGGGAACCTGAGTTCGAGTCGCTACATACTACTATTTCACAGAATTGGGAGGCCGTTAAGCGCTTTCTTCACTTGGGTGGAGGCTTCATGGAGTGACTAGGCTCAAATGCCCCCACAAGCCCTCACCCAGCTTCGGCTGTTGCTCGTCAATAATAACCATTTAGCATGCCGACAAGGGCGCTCCAGAAAGCCAAACCTAGGCTTGGTTGAATGATATTGCGTGGCTAATATTACTAAAACTTCGGAAGGCGTTAGCGCTAGGAGCAGTAGTAGCGGAAGAAGCTCCAGCAACGCCTTTCTCTAGTATGATATATGTAGATCATCTGTCATCAACATTTCTCTTATAATTGTATGACTATGTCCGATTTATGTACAATCTACTAAGATCATGATCTGTCAAACTCATATACTTGTACATAAAATTGTATTATGTAAATCTCAAATTATAAAGGAGTTTAGTTCAATTTAACGAAAGATTTAGAATCTTCTTGTAATTTTCATCGTCCATTATTAAATTAAATATATTTTCCATACCAAATCGCAACCTAGTTTCATATCTAAATTTTCTTTTCATCGACGCTTATGCAAATATTTGAAATTAAAACTATCGCAGGAGAAGTATTTTCAATAAAAATAGTCGTGCCTTGTTTTAACGTTATACAGGTTTTGCAATCATGGTAATGTAGACGACCCATTTTGCTCGGTGACGGGCCGCGCTACTTTATTTGGTTCGGTTGTCATTTGTTCATTTTAGCATTTCTCCACGCCATGTCATTTATATAACATTTCATAACAATCCAGTATATACTTAAATTTAAAGCCAAGTCTAGCTGCAGACTGCCTAGTCAATGTTTCCCTTTTCATTTTACTATTTAAATACTTTACAATTATGGTTCGTTTATATTCAGAGTACTGCGTAAAAAATTACATAAAAAAGTTTCGTTTTTATGATTCATTTACATCACTGTGTCAATATCCATGGTTACATTTCTCGTCATTTTTTAAAAACCGAACTGTCAATGATCGCGCACGCGATGCAACAGAATTCGTTCCAAAGCTGCCACAAAGACACTCAACTGACAATAAAATCAAAACCCAAAGAATTCGAGGCGACAAATAAACGCATTATAATGATCTTTTGTGCTTATTAATTCATATTACATGGCCGCTTAGGTATCTTGACACAGCGACAAAAGACGCTTTCCGGACGACCACAAAAGTCAATGGATCGGAGCGAGGTGAACATAATAAATTACGATGCCTATCCTTTTAGACGTACGTACATTGGTATACGTGAGGTTTTGTTGCCTTCGCTTCCCTCTTGGACGCGTTTATTTGTGTGCGGAGACAATTTATCTTCCGACACGGCTGGGCTATGAATGAACAAGATTCTAGTTATCGAAATTTTTAGATCTAGTGTAAACTCTTGTAACTTGTTAACAACATGCGACTTCTGAATGTTTTACTTTAAAATTTCTTATGATACAAAGAATAAAATAGAAAACACTCTTAGAAACACTATTTCTATTCATGCAATTTTTTAATGTCAACAGACACTCCTATTCTCCATAAATTTGCTAAGAAAAAACTAGAGATAAATGACGTTAAACTTGTCACGAATACGCAAAAAGGGCTTTAGTACAAAAGAATAATATCCAGCTTGATCTTATATGTCTAGACATAAAAATTTAGATGAATTTCTTATAAAACTAAACAGAACGCTTATGAGATGTGAATAAAAAGTGACCGTGATTTGTTTAAGACCGGCTTTGATCTCATCGTTATGAATTTTGAATACTAATAATAGTTAAAAAATATTAAACATAAATACTTAAACAATTATGGAATTCGTAGATATACGACAGCCTATGTTCTAAGCAGTGGACGTTTTAAGATTGAAATAATGATGTAAATAACAGAATGGTATATTTATGATACCGACAGCATAACTTTGTACTGACTTCCAATGTATTTGTGAAAACCTATTCATGACTTTTTAATATTTATGTTATATTACAAAGGTGTGTAATTTCGTAAAGATGCAATTTTAAATGAAAATAATAAATTTAAAATTCTCAAATTATCCTATTTACTTTGTTTATTGGTGTTATAAACATTTTCATTAATTTTTCCACAAAGTTCCAAGTTTACGTGAAAGCAAAGCCGATATCCGCAAAAAAATTAAGTCAAGTTAAATTCAGCTCACGCCTCGCGAAATTTCTTACACTTCAACAGAACATATGAAAAGTTTCTACGTGTCTTCTCAACCCTCGTCAATCGTCTATGCCATTGTCTATTCCATCCCATATCTTTTTCTTAGATGGTTATAAAATCATAAGAGAATAAGTTCCACACAGTGTTAGGACATCGCGGACGTGTTACTGTCATTCCCTTTGATATGTGATACATGAAAAAGTTCAAAATAGACATACTTACGTATTCACGTCTTCCGAATATAAAATATATGCTGGGGACTAGAACGAAAATATTTTCTTTTACGTTTTAGCAATACATTTTTCTTTGACAATTATTCCTTTTCCTTTTACTGTATATAGTACTTCACTCATCATACCAGAGACTAATCGCAATCTATAACAATAGAGTTATTTTTCTGTCTGGTTTTTTGCAAGTATTTTAATTTCTACATATTAGATTAAAATGTTGATTTGCTATTTTACACAGAGAAATGGACGAATGTATAGTAAATAGATATTAGAAGGCCTCTCAAACAGCGGCCTTATGACATAGTTCAAATCACTAAAAAGGATTGCATGTTCAAAAGTAATAATAAAAAAATGTAGAAGCTGTAGGAGGAGGCTTTTACTCAAACATAATTGATTGACTATAGTCATTAGGTAAAAATACTAACACTACTGAAATAATCTTAAATTAAGTTAATTGATATGAAGTAAAGAAGGCTTTATTGCTATTATTATACGGTAAATTAAAACCGTTACATAACGTCATGTAACGGTTAAGTACAATCACAACTAAGTAAGTTATTAATGCATTGCATTGAAAAACAGTCGTATGAAATCAAAATATCAAGCGAAGGTATACTCGCATTACCCAAATTGTATAACAATATTGTAAAAGCGCATCTCCAAAAGAGACTTCATTCCAATTAATGTAGTCTCTTTAGTACACCAATTTGATGAGCCGGTGGTGTTAATAAATACTGATCTAAATGGGATATAATAATTATGAAATATTATTTCTTTCATAAAATTAGAAAGTTTTGCCCAGGCACGTTTTCTTAATAAATTCTGAGAAAAAATTCAATATTTAAATGATAAACATTTAACCAAGAGGTAACCCGAAATTTTCATGTCAAACTATAAAGATGATCCCCAGGATTACAAGGAGTTAGTGACACTATTTTTGAATACGTTAGGAGAAGTTAAAAGCGATTATGAACGCACAGAGATCTCTAAACTCTTTAATTCCTTGTCGTTTTAATTTTACTCTTCCCTAAATCTATTAGCGGCTGAATAAAAAGATTTATATTTTAAGGCGGAACGGAGACTTTTGAGTTATTTATTTAAATGTGAAGAGAATCTTCGACTTATGTTTGTTTTACGAATTCCGAATTGCTTATAATATATCAGTGTAAAAGCTGTAAAGGTACGTAAAGGTCATTTGTTAGCAAAAAGTATATATTAGCTTTTTCTATTGTAATGCGACATGTCGTTAATAACAAAAGTATAAGTAATATTGTTTAGTAATGCGAATTTTGATTACGTTTTTTATTACTACATTATGATTGCGTCATCATTTGTGAACCAAAATCAATGATTCCAAACTATTATTTTTAATACGATATACTATACATTAAATGGCAGCAAGCAGGCTAATAAGAATTTAGTTCTCAAGTAAACAGTTCTTAATTATTTACTTATAGACTAACCTGGCCTTTATAGTTTTACGGAAACAGCTTCGTAATAGTAAATACAGGTATTTTAAAATTCACCTGGAGTACATTTCTTTTCCATATCTGCATTCTGTTGAAACAGAGATTCCATGTGCTTTTTTGGTTCTATCTACGTACCCTGCATAATTAATTTTAACTACTATATTTAGATTTTATTATATATAGTTTTTATCTGTGCACTTTTGTGTAGTAAACTAAATAACATAATTTACAGTAATTATATAAAAATAGATGAGATGCGAACAGCGCGATTATCTGTCGGTAATTAAAGCGGCTCGTTCATAATGCTTCTTCAAGTGCTTCTGAAGGTTGCGCACGTCAATTTACACGTAAGATGTACCGATTTATAGGCTAGATAATGTTACTAGATTCAACGCTAACGAAACTCTTCTTTAAACAGCTTTATATGGTAGATGGGGGCTTATATGATTCCGCTTCCAATCATAAATACGTATATTTTTGTAGAGACAGAGCTAAGAACTTAAATTATTGTTTAAAACATTTTCTTATTTTTCTATTTTAATAGAACGTGTTCTGTCAGACGCAGTAGAACATGACAGGTTTATTTAAGTCATTCCAATCTACATAAATTCTTGTTGCCTTCCATTATCTTGCAAAGTGATTGACAGCTGTGGTCTTTTATAAAGGCATAATCGGTTACAGCTACCGACGTTTGTCATCTATTGTTCTTTACTACTTTCATAATGAAATTTTTGACATTTGCACAAATTGAAGATAAAATTAATTATTTGTGTCTCTTCGAACTAAAACTTTAATATTTGCAATATGTATTTGTAAATTTATAATATATAAGTATATTGATACATGGCACTCAACACGCAAAACGGGTAGTTTTCTGCGAGCCTTTTCCTCGTTTTCAGTTCGTAATATCAGTAACATACTATCAATGTCATGGGATGTTAAAGCTTTGCATAAATCTTTTTATATATATTTTAAGTATGTCTGGTAGCCATTTAAGGATTAGTAAATATTTTAGTCGCGGTTATTCCAAACGAATAGGGGCCAACATTCTCCACCTTATAGATTTTGTTTATAAAGTAATTGGTCACATTACTAGTAATCTGACTCTTTAGTCTCCGCTTAGTAAGTTCTAAATTTGTGCATGTAAATTGTTGTCACCTTTAAGAAATACTCTAGTTTGTACAATCGATTAAGATATATTTAATTAAATTTAATTTAAAATCCTTGTTTGCAGATGCTATAAAATATATAAAAGTTTCATATTAATATACCAAAAAGTATAATGGGCGGTCTTATCACACGAGGCAGTCTTTTCAAGACGACCATGGAAATAGCAGAAGTATAACGAGTAATTAATTTTTACAAAACAGAAACACGTGCTATACATGCATATATATTATAATAAATACGAAGTAATACATTTTATAAATATAACATGAAATAAAAACATCAAGCTGACTTGGATCGCACTTGTATATATTTAAAGTTATAATATAAATATATATATTAATATATATATTACAAGTTGCAACATTTTAATTCCTCTATTTTAATATCATCTCAAACTCATTACTACGTTCCTCTAAAAACTTTTTTTTAACTCATAATAAACAATCTGTACTGGCAAGTGCAATATTTTTCGCAAATCAAAAAACACATAAGAGTAACTGTAGTTTCATTTTTATTCCGTAACTTTACTTTTATGCGTCAGGAGAACCATTTAGTGTAATTACAGGCGAAGTTATAGAGTGAAATGAAACGGGGCCAAAACTTCTTTAAACTGCGGGCTTTCTACTATTTTCCTTGACCCATTTATGTTGTGTAATAAAACTGAGTAAATTCATCAATGAGGATTTGAAAGCTTAAGACATTTCTACAGGATTGGATTGGTTATAAGTGAAAAAGCTTTGAAGAAGTGACTCCATGAGAGTACCATAGGGTAATTGACAGCAAATGCTTTTCCATAAATAGGTTTCAGAAATAATAAATGATGTGATGATATCATAGTAATAAAAAGTATTTTCAAAATTCGTATTACTACAAATTAAAATTAGTCATTGTTTACCATCTGTTCCTGCAAACCTTGTACTGTCAGAAGTGGCTGGTCTGTGAAATTTCAATAGAAAAATAAATTAATGTGTGTCATTAGTTATTTAAAATCTTTTACACATATAACCAATCACCTGTATGCTTATAAAATATAATCCTAAAATTATAGTATACAATTTCGGATAAGTATTTACGTCAATTGTCTTCAAATAGCTCAAAGCTTTTATCTTGTTATTGACATAATAGTATGTCTCATATTGCATACCTTTCTCTACAGAACCTTCGCTGTCATTTTACAATGGAAATATATTTGTCATAGGAAACGCGAGTAGGCGCTTTAACGACGTACGAGTAGGAACAGGTACTTTCTTATGTGTTTGTTCAAGTTTCATTCCATATTCAAAAATTATGCATCCACATATTCAAAAATGGAACATGGAATGGTTTTAAGCGCGTTCGTTCTTTTATGGAAATGTAACAATTCATGTTTTTTGAACGCTTTAAAAACAGTTCTGTTATAATCACCGGATGCTTTGTGTTACGTTCTACATGTATACATTTTTACAAATACATGGAATGGAGAGCGATTTCAGTATTTTAAAATGTGAACCTTGGAGAAGACCAAATTAAATATGTCATCTATATTTCCTAAATTTAGGTACGTAAGAAATTGTAAGATTGTAAATGATGTACGATATGCCACTTCTATATATTGGAAACATCCTATATTGCAAGAAATTAAGAAAATTAAATATTATATGTCAAAATTAAGTAATACGATATAGCATAGTAAAATTTAGGCTGGCGACTATTTTTATTATTCAACCGTATTGATGATACATTAAATGATACGCCACAATTAATTTGTTGGAATATTAAATTAATTTTAGGGTATCATTTATAGTATCTGATCTAGTCGAAGTTCGGCTATTTTAGGCACCTTCGGAGTACTTATTCGTATCGAGTTCCAAGCCGAAGTAGCTTCTCGGTAATTTCGGGTCACATTACCTACCATTAAGCATCTACCAAGGCAGAGATAATGTGAAATATATATATATATATATATATATATATATATATATATAAGTTTTTTGTGACCAAGGAGCGGTGAACGCAGCGTAATACGACAATCCACAAGTTGGACAGATGACTTTTTCAAGGAAAGAGGACACTGCACCTACATCCAAGTCGTTCTCAAGCAGAAATATTGAAAATTATGGGGTCCGCATATGTCCAGCTGAGAACGAGGGTTAAAATATCGTCGATCATGGTGAAGCAAATATTTACCCTAACGTAACCAATTTTCGAGAATCATGGGATTTTACAATACCGTCATGCCGGCGTATATCAAACCATAAACATAAAAAAAAACTAGCTGAATACATGGAAACTGTTAAAAATAATAAAAACTGGCCTATTTATGGCCGCAGCTCATCTGATAAATCGAAAAATTTGAGTTCATTAACACCGAGATAACATATTTCTCTCTCACAACTATTTTTATTGCCGCCGACATTTGTTTTTATTTCGATAAAGTAAACGACGTCATATATCACGGCGATCACACGGGCACAATATTTTTCATTATAATCTGACCCGGAATCGCCGGTGGACGTATCTTCTGCCGTTCTAGAACAGGCGTGCCTGTACATAAATCAAAATTTTCGACCTTACGATAAGGAATTACCGGAATTAAGTATTCCGTGGATGTGCCTTGTTGGATAAAATAATAAAATGATTAATGACATTTATACTTGTCCGTATTACGTATTACCATAGACATGACAAGTCCATTACGTTGTAGACGATATCATGTGGGGCGACAGTTCCTACTTAGAATTACATACATGTATGTAATATATTCCACGTTCATAGGAATAGGGAAAAATTAAATAGAAAAAATATATCATGTTAGCCATTCCTCTAATATTATTTGCAAGTACATTCAAGAACAGTCTAAATTATATAAAAGATTTTAAAAAGTGCTGTAAATAGCTATGATAACTATTTTTCAATTTGTTATTGCTGTCAGAGTTTTGTCTTCTATCGCTTTCTGAGCTATGAAAACAAATTTAATTTTAGAGAAACAAAAAATTTCTTCAAGGGTAGGTAAGGTTTTTGTTCTAACTAATCGATTTATTTTTTATCTAATACGAAATCTGGTTGCGATTATACGCATGCTGCAATTGGTTCAGGATGCTCTTGTGAACGCAGGAAGTCATTTCCTATTTTCAAGGTTATTTAAGAAACATACCCATAAAATTACTAAGAGCGGTAGCTTAGTGCCCGACCACACACCAACTGAAAGTTTTTCATCTCATTCTCAATATATTCCTTATTTAGTTGTTTATTTCGAAATTTAATGTTTCCACTGTAGGACATACGCTTCCACGACAGACATTCAATAGTACCGGCAAGACGAAACGACTTCCAAAGTTTTGAAGACTTAAATTGACCGGAGTATTCAAATGTTTAAACCGACACGTTTAAGCGCTGAAAAAATTGCACTTATTTTTTAAGATAAAATCTGGCACAATACCAATTCAGTCCTTGTCAACTTTCATTATATAAACATAAATATCGATAATAAAAAGATTTTCGAAATGAAAAAGCAAGATGCGGTTTTTTTCGGATCGGACTCTCACTATTACCCAATTTGCTACTTAAATCTTTTATAATGGATTGCTACTACAATTTCCAAGAAAATACTAGTTGAACAAATGAAATGAAATTGCTTTAATTATTATGTAACAATTGTATAGGGTACTGATTTTGTGAATAATAGCATAGTAACTTTGATGAACATGGCTTAAAAGCATTTATGAAGTATTATATATACAACTGACATCAAAGCTACCAATTTTTTAATTTAAACCAAACTAAATAAAATATTTAAAATAAATGAATATCGTATATATAATTCTTTTCTTAAAATGAGTAAAGACGTCAAGATGTGAGTAACAAAATATACAAGGAACGTGTTTAGTTCGACTGAACGTAATATTATAAAATTCCTATAACAATTTTTTCATTGACTCGACCTCAATTTTCCTTAAATATTAAACTAAAATATAATTTCAATGTATTCCCGTAAATACTTATTTTATGGAAACTATTTTTAAGTTTTTCAAAGCCGCAGTGGGGAAAGATATTAATAGCACCTTTAAACTATGAGAAACGTCAGTGGTAAAAAACATAAACATATTTCTTGTAAAGGTTTCGCCAATTACATCTAATGCGACAAAATTGTAGCGAGCGTTGGTTTGAATTATCCTTTATAGTACGTAGGAGCCGCAGATCGCGAGTCCCATACATTAGCCCGTCGTGGATCATAAAGGTCGGGAATGAGGGGCTGTATATCACTCTTACGCGTTTTTTGCCATTTGTTTTCACGCAATAACCCGGCATTACGTGTTATCCGCGAGGCCGGTTCTACGAACGAGCCACGACTTCACTCATTTATCGTATTATAAATTTAATGGGCGGAGCTATCGCCCGCGCAAACGACCTTCCCACTTTGCGATCCAAACTGTAGGAACAAGACGGCGATACAACGTACAAATAAAGCGAACGGGATGGAATCCATTATTTCAAATTTAACTAGGATAGAAAAATAGGGGCCGATTGAAGGCTTCCCCTCATTAATAAGCTATTAGATTACGCCGATGTCGCACGGCCGATTGGTAGGTCACAGGGAATCCCAATAAACGCTGCCCCCACTTCCACGTCGATGGCTGTTCGAGATTCAAAGGAAGCCCCGCTTTGAGCGTTCACAAAACAAAACGGGCGCTCGAAAAAGACCCCGCTCTAATTCTTTTTACGATCTCCGATTTCAATTGCTCCTTCAGAAATTTGAATGTAGGGAGGGTCGAAGTTTTGTCACGTAGGGTCGGCAGTGTAAAGCCCGTGTACACATAATGCGGGCGCGGGCCTCATAGGTACCCCATTAACGAGAGTGCCCAACGGCCGCCGACGATATCATATCTGTAGATCGTATTGACAAAAAGTAAAGAAAAAATTCCGATACAACGCAACTAGTTTTATAAGCCGCTCTGTTATTAAACATTTTAAATAAATACGTTCTTTGACAATTTTTTTTACTTTTCTATTCTACTAAGCAAAGGTCGACTTCCAATCCTTTAGTATGAATGCACACACATTTACTACATTTTTTGTCACACAGAAGGTCTTATAAACTGCGCCCTTTGCTCGATCTTTTGATGTCTATCGTTTTTTACCTAACCATTATTGTGCAGACATTTAACCCGGATAAGATCTTCGAAATGTCACCAAAGCGTCTATCGTGCTTTTTTATTTAGCAACGGATTCTTTAAGGATTCCTTGGTATCAACCCTGTGGGAACTTCACAAAAGATCAAAAAATGTATCGTGTGACTGATTTAATAAACGATAGGGCTTCCTTAACTGATAAAGTATGCAAACCTTTAAAAAAGAGCGTCGCAAACGTTTATCGTTTGAAAAAAATTGTTACTGTGATGAAGTGCTCATATAAATTGAACTTCTTCAGATTGAGTAATCATTCGCTCGATATTGAAGGAGTCAGCGCAGTGATCCATCATTACAGATTGCCTACCTCACAAATTCAACGTTCTACGCGAATGAGTATAAAAACGCATTTTCAATCTCGAACCGAGGCAATTTTGGAGCAAGTGGAGATGACATTACAAAGAGACTGCTGAATCACTTTTATTTTTTGATATTTCAACAAAAAATGTACGAAGGATTTAAAACAGTATAACAATTAAGCGCTTATGTATCGATATTTAAATTTAATTAAAATAGTTTCATGTTATTTTACATCCATTTTGCATTATAGATAATTACAAAACGGATATAGTTAATATGATATTATATAAGGCAAAGTAAAAAAAAATATAAAATATATTGTAAATAGGCGCATTGTATCACAATAAGCATACAGCATACAATCAAGTTGGCCCTGTTCAAATTGTCACTTTTAGTACAAAAAAAAATGTTTTTTTTTTAATAAAGTTTCAATCTTTTTTTACAAAAATGGCGTTTCGATAAGTCTTCTACTATGACAGTGTGGGATGGAATTTATTTATCATCTTCGCGATTATCTTTTTAATATTGTAGGCATGATAATTTTACTAAGCTATCAGAAAACTATTACAAAACATTTGTCAGTTTCACTTTCGCGGCATTTTAATTCGTCTTTTCACAAATACCAAAAAAATTCACAAATATTCGCTATATTCGTTTTGTTCAATGGCCCATAACAGCAACAATATTTATTTATACATGTCCGTATTAATCATTCCAGTAGGAAAAACATTGCGAATCTTTTATTTTCCTTTTAAGATTCGCTACTGTTACCAAAGACGCAACGACCTCTTGAGAGGCAACCATGACCGTTTTGTATCCGATTACACGTTCAAGAATACCAGGGTACTGGTTGATTGTTTGTCGTGCCGTCTCCGCTTGTTTACACACTCCAACTAATGTTTTCTCCTTAGTGGTCCGTGAACATTCTCGTATTACTATCCACGGAGACTTTGTTGGAGAAAATCTTAGAACTTAAAAGTTTTTTATATATGCATATAAGATTTTTTTTAAATTTACATTACATATTTAATCAGACGTAGTTTCCACTTAATGATACTATATAATACAATATATTCCTATACTAGTACTAACCACACATCAACTATTTTTTATTTTGTTTGTCTCTCATCAAAGTGATTTAAATTATTTTGAAGGAACATTTATTGTCAATAACCAATGAGCGCCCGTCATTAAAACTGTACATACTTCGTACCCGTCTTCGTTTTAGTTCAGAGACGCTTACTGCCTTCCTCCAAAGATCTATGTGGGGATATACCATCGCTAGACTCGGCAGGCGGGTTCTGGATTATAATGTGGTATTACGATATGCAGAGGATACTGCTACCTATCTTCTGGTAATTTTATTTAATTATTTGAGTAGTTTTAATCCTATATAATTAATTTACAAAGTTTGAATTACACTTGTTTGTATATAGAGAAACGAACCCGCGAACTACGATCGCATGTCTCAGTCTTCTACCGCTGGGTTGCAATGTACAAATGTACTCGTGTAAAAAATCCTGAGAAACAACATTTAAACCCATCAATACACATATTCTGAAGGTTTTTTTTTTCTAAGGAGTCTAAGATTTTTCTTTAATGACTTCTTATCATCAAACACGTAACACTCATTTAGACTATAAGATTATTATATGAATCTGGGTAAAATGTTTCATAGGCAAAAAAATATGGTTGTAATTTCTTGTTAGAATAATTTAAAGGTTGTTGTAAAAGTTTATTATGAGGCTTAAGTGAGTTATGTAAGCTACGTAATCTTTACGATTTTTCCATTATTTTAAGGTATCTCGCTTTTTACGTCCCTATAAACGTAAACCTTTATTTCTTTGTTTTATGGGAAATATTAGGATGGTAGTTTAATTTAACTGTATGAAACGTTTTAATGAAACCATATAGCATATGGTGTAAGGCGAATGGAATTTCGTCGGCATATACTTAATGTTTACGCTAGATGTATTAAAATTTAGGCAGCAGCTGTCGATTCCGCCACTAGATTGTGCAAATTTAATCCGCATTCTGCTAACATATTGAATTTCTTTCTCGCTCGATTGAAAGTGTTTTTTTTTAGATTGTCCCAGGCTGTCGCCTAAGCTTCCTTTTAGATCTCGAATTACACGGTAGCCTTTTGCCGCTATGCAACTTTAGACCGCCGACTATAGGTGCCGTTCATTCATATCGGTTTTCGCAATATTTTTTTTGCATAATATTACTACTGATGTATTATTAGTGGGTGTTGCTATGGGCGGAATGAAGTCAAGTTTATGTTGATAGGCGAACAAACCATGGTAAATATCTTGTAAGTGAACTTTAAACAAATGCATTAATTTTTGGTACCAAATTTAAAAAAAAATATTTACAACTTTCAAATATAATACTGAATATCGAAATTTAAACTTGTCTGACAATAAAAAAAATTATTTCTCGGCCATTTAATAAGAACTATATACTTTCAGCATTAAAGATTAACAACATCATTATTATATTCAAGATAAACAATTAAAAGTCCTTACTTATGTTTAAATTATTTGAATTTTCAATGCATTATTAAAAACAAAGTTATTTTTAAAAATCGGTAGCAAAAATATTTTTTCTAGTGTAAAAGAACATAAATTAATACTTAAAAACTCTTCATAATAATATTAAATTAAATTATAATTATTTACTGTTAATAATACAATTCTTTTCCGAGACTACATAACTTTCAAACAAAGAATGAAAGAACTGATACCATTACGTTCGTTCCTTTTTTGCTCCATAAGGATCGCACAACGCAAATATAATCAAGATCAAATGTACGGCAAATTAACTATTAGTCTAAGAAAAAAAAGCTAACAATGCACCACAGCTGCAGTAGACAACTGACTCGCACAGAAACAATATTTGCTTTGCAATATTCAATAAAAGACTGTAAATACAGCAAGCAATTACTACACCGGTAACATATTTGTTTAGGACTGAGAAATTGAAGTGTTTTCGAGCGTGCCAAGACATTTCGTTCGTGGTATTTCTTCGAATACCAGCGTACTTGTACCTCGTGTGCCTACCGTCTGTGTAAATAATACTCGACGAGAGACAATAAGAAATGGGAACAATTGTATGCTATAATGTGTTTGATTTAATAAGCGGATCCCGTGTCATAGGTAGACTCCTATTAGACTGTCATTTCGTTTTGTTACAATTTTCTCAGTAATTGCTCAAACGAAATATAATATGTAGGTTTCGTAAGATTTTGATGTTTTCTAATACCTATTTAATTTTAATTACATTAATGTATTCATTCTGATAATTAATACTGAAGTCAAAGAAAAGCAAAGAATTTTGGCAGTCATTGTGTGGTTTTAATTACTACATTTCACTTTGAATGTTATTCGAAACATGAACATACATACTTCACAGTAAATATTTTAGTCTATATACATGAATTCTGTTTATCATGATTGTTTAAACCAAAACAATGCGATGTTATATAGAAGAATTGTAAATCTCGTGTATAGAAACACTTTCAATAAAATAAACATAAGCGCCACGTACACAAGGGAAGGTATAGAAAGCGGGGAAAAACAACCATTATGGCTTATTTTCCTCAAACTTATACGGCGTAAATCCACTTTCAATGCAGACAAGGCAAACTGCAAATGATAAGAAGGAAGGAAAAAGGAGTAAAGAAAAAAAATATGAAAACTTTCTTTATTCGATCTCCGGACGTTGACGCGCAATCCTTTCCACTAACTTTATTTAATATAACTCAGTTCTGAAGACATATATTATTATTTAGATTTTCAAATAGTATTGTAAATATCTACATGTCAATTACTAAACAAAGGGCTTTATTTTATAATTTAGAAAAAGTAAAACGATGTGGTGTGGTTCACTGTGTACGACGGAAAATTCTTCAATCGGAACAAGGAACGTAATACTTTATGGAGCCTTAAGCCTGCAAACAAAGAGTATATAAGAATTATAAGTTTACGTGTCATCGTATAATTTCTTTTTATTTGAGGTCGCCTAGAATAAGACCCCGTTTAAAAAAGCAAAGCTTGATGACTCCTGTGAAAGCTCCGTCTCTGGCAACTATACCCCACTATCTTACTGGATTGGGAATGACTAGACTCAAGGACCTCCACAAGGGGACCACGGCTTGGGCTGTCACTCATCGATGATACCCGCTTAGTATTCCGACACAAGGGCGCCCGAGACAGCCGAACCTCGGCTTGTTCAGTTGCTATGACTTGGCTACATGTTGTGATAGCTAGAGAAAGTACGGGACTTCAGATAAATACATTTGTACACTATAAACTGTGAAGCTGATATGGTTTTTATTTTCAACTACTTTCTTATCACACTTGTAAGTAATTAGTTAGTCAAATATAATAATGTATGACTTTCCACAAACGTGTGGTTTGCGTGCTGAAGCCAGGTTATAGTGACCATAATGGATTGAAAGCGTTTGATAAATAGAAACTACATTTTGTACTTTAGTGAACTGAAAATTCATGGATAGATCCCCCTATTTTAAATTATAACTCCAAATATTGCGTATACAGAAGAAAACTACATAATTAAAGGTTAATAAACTATCAGAATTAAATATATATGTATATTACATAAATAGATAATTAAAAAATGTTATATGTTTCTAATATCCGTCGCAAAATACTATGTCTTAAGGTGTTGGATGCAGACGACATACAGGCAAGATTTTTGTATTACAAAAATCATGTACTCACACAGCCATGTCATTTACTACTGGTAGTCTACACTTCAGAAGCTTAAGACTCCTGCAGCGATCTATTCTACACGTGTCATCTTGTCATCATGGTCTGCCCATTGCCTCTTCAACCGGCCAACCTGCCGGGTTACGTCGATGGTTATTTTTAATATCTACATATCCCTTAAATTAGCCCTTTAAATGGCTCGTAGAACGGCTCTTAGCTTGCAAAAGAACGGGCAAGGACGTTTCAGGACGTTCAGACACAAGATGAATAGGCGATGACCTCGTTAAGGTTGTCGGAAAAAGTTGGAATAAAGTTGCTTCTTACCGGTCCTAGAAATCTACCCATCTCCCGGCTGAAATGATGATGTTGATAAATCATACTACTCATCTAACTGCTTTTAACGTTAAAAAAATAATTTTTAAATAATTTCGCCCGTGATAATAAATATCTATCATAAGAACCAATTAAAAAGATACTCCTCACATATTCTCGTCTACTTTTAATTTCAAAGTGCTTATAAGAGTTTTCATTTTCGCCTCAGAAAATTGAGTTTACACCTCTTCAGTCTACAATTCGCATCTGTACGAAATAGCTTTTACAGCTCGATAGTACCAAAACAGGCGAGACAACAGATTGTAGTCCCTCAATTTTGTGACAAAACGTCGAAACTGCTGGGAAAATATCGCTTTCCTTGCCACGTTATTGTAGAACTTAAATTTAAAGCAATGCGATTGAATTTAAATTGCTTTTTAAAGTAGACGAATGCAATCTCCGAGTATTCTGATGAAAGGTACACGCCAGATGTTGTGGTTTACGAATTTTGTCGTAACTTAAAGCTCCGTTTGAAATTAAGGTCTCTTTACAAATTTCAGCTATTGGAGTAAAACGTTATTTTAACTTTCAGCGGTAAGGAAAATTTAACATTCTATCTTCACTTAAATAAAACATTAAAATTTAACAATTATAAAAGTTGGAAATTAATTAAATACTCGTACTATTTACCTTTGACGCTTTCAACTGGTCTTGTTAGAAATCTTTGGGAGAGGCCTATGTCCAGATATGGACCTCCAAAAGTCGAAATGATGATGTTGATTATGAACATGTGTTATTTATACGTATTTCTCATTTTTTTTTCGTTCATAGAGAGGTATTAGTTTATACTTTATGCTTAATGTACGGTTTATAGCAGTACATCTAGATAGCGCGATATTCCAGTAATGGAATCTATAATGGTATTTATTACCACACCGACTAGACACGCCCAAGCAAAAGGGCCGCCAGGAAGTAGAAAATTTTAACACCAAGAGTTATAGGAATAGCGCTAAACGACGGCAATAGCTACAAGACCGCTCCATCCAACAACAGCCTAAGGGATGAAGAAAACTTGTACCAGAGTCAAACAGACGCGCCACATCAAATCCAAGTAACGCAATGAGATCAGGCCAAAATAGTGGTAGGATAAATTTTAATTTCAGCAGCCGTGAGGTTCTCGAATCCGCTAGTACTTTGACCCACGAGCTGTAGCAACCTCACAAGGCTATCAGCGTCGACATCTAACAGAAACTAGAGAGGACCTGATATTTATATGAAATTGCTACGGTGATGGGCGGCGGATAAGCGAAATTATTAATTAAATAACTATTAGTATAATTATATAAAAATAATTGAATTGCAGTGTGCATATACGCATACGAATATCATTTACATATAATTATATATAAAAATTATTCTACTTTCACCTTATGGATAGGAACTATGATTTTAAATATGTTAATAATATTTGGGTATAAACTT
The DNA here is from genome assembly GCF_028537555.1 of Battus philenor. Classification (NCBI taxonomy): domain Eukaryota; kingdom Metazoa; phylum Arthropoda; class Insecta; order Lepidoptera; family Papilionidae; genus Battus; species Battus philenor. The sequence goes on from NW_027181676.1 coordinate 6,395,454, forward strand.
AAGAATTGTTAATAAGCTAATGACGTAAGAAAAGAGGATAGTTGGCGACGATCGATGTGGAAGTACACTAAAACTTAATTTATATAATTAAACATTTTGCAATAATGCTTTATATATAAATAAAATAAGACAATAGTTTGCTAAAATCCTCTAGAATAATATCTATGTTAACATATTGTCTAGATCGTGTAGAAACCTAATATTTCATGTTTTATTCCTTTCATGTCTACTCTGGATATTTTGTATGGAAACAGGTTAGTAAATAGTTTTGCTGCTTTTTTACTTAACGAATAAACGTGCCGAGTCTCTTGATTTTTACACACTCGGTGGGTTTATTACAAGTAAACATTTATTGAAAGGATAGACTATTTGCTTGATGTTTATGGTAGCGTCAAAGCCTCTTTGATGATCTTATTTTATTAATGATGTACGGTTTTTAATGTAATAGCCAGGGACATACTATATCTCCGATCATTACCTTTAGACAAACATTATAGATAGATGTCGTAGATCCTAATATTAAAAGAAATCTAACTTCAATATGTTGTTAATAAACATCACAAACGTTTAGAAAAACCTGGACTTAATGTAATATGCGTTCATTGTAGAGATTGACTCGAGTGTTCTTGAAATCACATTGTTCTTTCGAAATAAAAAGCGTCAAAATAAATTCTATGAATTTCAAAAATATTCTCTCAAAGAAAAAGTCTAGTTACGAAAAATAAATTAAAATGTTCAATTATTACCATCATTCCATAGTTTAGATGAGCCAATAAATTTTTAAGCGTAATTCAAAATTAATATTTTTCATTATTTAATATATTTTCTTATTCATTCAGATTCAGACATTCAGATAGTAATCGCTTATTCTTTAGGGAAAATCAAAAATATTTGAATAACAAAAATACCATCACATATATTCTAGCCAGACAAAAAATTCTTAAAATAGACTATTAATGTTAATAATATTTAATTTTTAGTATTAACATATTTACTTGATTACTGTTTTAATTAAAGGCAGTAACTTTTTTCTATAAAATTAAAAATGCGATACAGTTAAACTTTAATACCACAAAATATGCGCGATGATAAATTCTCGAAACAATTATTAATGTAAATAACAGTATTTTTCAGTTAAATGTAATCGTCCTATATTTAATGATAATTACGTAAAACATTGAAATAAATAAATTAGTAATATAGTACTGCTTTTGACGAATACGTTTATATAGTAAAAAATTACTTAAACATTCATATTAATTAAATGTACACCGTGCATTATAGGAAGTTAGATGCATTCAATGAGCAAATAACTTAAAAATTCAACCATGGTGCTATTGTCGTTCAGCTAAATGCATTGTAAAACAACAATACAGGGGAGCCCAGGTACCCAACCCACCAATTACAGCGTATTGTCAAAAAAAACTATCTCGGAGACACTTTTGAACATGTCATTCACGATAACTCACTACCGCTCTAAAATTTCCAGCATATAATTTATAATCAATGCTAAATTAAACCTTATAGCCATTGAAATAAGATACTCCAGACCACGATCAGATATTTTTGTCATTCTTTTAAAAACTATTGTGTTCGAGTCCTTTAGGCTGTCACATATCCTCTCTATTGTAATTTTTTCTACAATAGCCTCGCATCTATTGCGTTTCGAATCCGCTTTTAGCAAAGAGTTCGTATAGGTACACCTGCTTTTATTTTAGACCTATTCTACCAGAACCAATATTACAAATAACTTACTACTTATTACTCTATAACGACTATTACCTAGACAACTATTACAGAGGCTTCATATTATGTAACACCTATGTAGGCATTCGTATTCACTTTTACTATTCATTCCTGTGTCAATGTCGCCGTCATAACTTTAGCCCTAGGATGTCCACGACTGAACATAGACTTCCCTATAGTTTTACAATAAGGCTGGTCGGAAGCGGTTTGTCTCCAGCGTCTACCGACAACCTTAACGAAGAATTCTGTCCTCCACATGGGTAAACGTAGAACGTGGAACGTGGAACATTATGGTACCACCGGGCATTTTAAAAAACAATAAAAACTTAAAAAATACTTTACAGTGTAAAGGATTTTAAGTAACACAGGTAAACATATAATAATTAAGGATATTTGTGAATGAGATTACAATAGAAAACCCCTATAACATATTACACACAGGGTCTGCCAAGAGGCATATATACTTACTGTTCTAAGTTTAAGTTAAAAAAAATTGTTAAAAGTGTAATAAAAAAAATAATTCCATTGAGTTTCTTCTTAATTTTTTCACTAGGCTGCGCGTTACGAATTAACGTAAAATTAATTTCTAGCTGACGATTATAAAAGACTGAAAAGAAAACTTTAACTTTGACCATGAAACCTTCGTAGCCACATATTTGGAAGAAGCCATTTTACAGAATTTGTTTCTGGCTGTTACCAAATTAGGCTTTTTCGGCATACTTTTAATGATATGTACAAGTAATCATTCTAAATGGGACAAAGTAAATAACGATATGAATAGATTTATAAATAAAACAATCCTTATGTTAACATAAAACTATATTTTTCAAAGCTCTCTTGAAACAGACTGTGATATAAAACATAAACATTATTTTAGTTTTCTGCTTTATAATAACAATTCATATTTGTTTAACGTTGAAACAAACAACCCTTTGTACGATGATATTAACAAAGCAACTAGTCCCACTTCGTTGTCTAAGTGAATTAAAATGTGCAATGCCGACACAATAGTCCTTTGAGACAGAATTGAACCGTCAACTGTGAATTCTGCTGATTATTCAATTTGTTCTACCGTAAGATGACGAGCGCTTCGGAAGGAATACTTTATTGGATCAAATTGGTCTTTACTTTAACTGGAAAATCCAAACGCTTTAATTCATAACTAAGAAAAATAAAGTAAGTAATAAATGACCGCTTTGCCTTATTTTAAAGACAAATTATTATAAATTAAGACAAACATAAATAATTACAGTAATAAGCAACGAAATTTTTAACAAAAATATTTGAATAAAAATCTTCGTCACCTTTCATCTTGTCTATGAAGCTAAAAATTCCAACTATAACTGCCTCTTTGTATCCTATTATATTTTCAACAAATCGTGATAAAGATTGTAACAGATTAAAGTAGTATAAGTTTACATGACAATACATATTTAAAAAGGTTTTTATCTCCTAATAATATTATAGTGAGTTTTGTTTAAATGAGTTCAAAATCTGAATTAAATATTGTAAATTACTTCTTCACAAATTTTGAGGTTAATGGTACAAAGTTGGTGTTTCGTTATAACAACTATCTTATTCAAGCCATAGTGTTTGTCAATTAGTCTCAGGTTATATTTTTCTTTGATATATGCAAATTATGAGTTGATGAAATTAATCTTCTGTATCTTTTCTGACAATTTAAAGTAATTTCCTGAATTTTTAACGAATTCAAGATTGTTTCAAATTATTATAGAAAACTTCTGTAACGTAATGTGCTAAAAATAACTTTCATGTAAGATATCTTTTAAAAGAAAACTTTGTAAGCGTAAACAAAATATTCGTACACTCATTTGAATATAAAACTTCAACCCTTCCCTTCCGAATCTTATTTTATCGTATGTCCTTCTCAATGTCTATGTCGGAAGCCCGATCATTTATAACCGTCGTATTTATTTCAACACAATGGCCGCTGCCACCTCGATTCACATGTCAGACCCTCAGTAATTAAAAAAAGACTGACGAATAAGACCGGCGATTTTTATCGCTCGCCGAATCGTATACCCGAAGATACGTCGTAGGCGTTCTTCATATGGTTTCCTTTTTTACCACACGACATAATAGATTCACCATCTCTATCTATCGCACTTTCTACCACCGATCTTTATTCATTAAATCAACTCGTAATTGTTTATAATTATAATTCATTTAAATTTTAGTAAAAAGCCGCTGCCGCGTCTTCGTTTTGATACAGTAATGGGCTTGAGAGAATTTGATACTTTATCTTCTGGATACAAGTTTGGGCACGCCCAAATTTTGTTGCGTTTTGTGAACTTGTTTACGTTCTTAATTCAACCTTACAGTCATAGTTATAATGACTCTAAGAAATTTTACGAAACGCCATAAACTGGCAGCGGTTAGAGATCGTAAATCGAAATCAAAAACTCGACGGTGACAATGTTTTTGTTTGAACTTTACTGGTTTCGTGACGATAGCACTTTATACGGTCTTAATTATTGTTATGGCCGACGTAGAGATTAAAGTTGTGATGGCGTGATAATTATAATAATCGCTGTTCGTTTCTAAGAAATTGTCGAGTTTGTAGGAAATATAACAAATGATCATCTGTGTTATCTTCATGTAATAAAATACCTCAAGCATGAAGGAATTCCCTATAGGGCCAGTTTTACAGTGTACAGGCCTTTATTAAATAATAATACATAAATAATTACATTAGAGAATATACTCTTATTTAACTATTTGTTTATGCCATTATATACATTAGGTATGGTAAAGATGTACCATAGATTTATATAAATATATTTTGTGTTTTGTAATATTTATGACATTTACACACGTTCCTACCTGTTTCTGCACCACTTTGGAACTGACTTTGGCTGATTATCTCTATAAAGCATTAAGTCGAACATTGCACAAAATGAAAAAAGATTATAATAATTATATATAAAACCATTTGGATATTCAACAATTATGTAAATTTGAAATTATTATGTTATAATAAAAGTGTGGGTGCTAAAAAATTCTGGAAAACCTTTTTGGAACACATTTTTTATCTGTTACTTATCATTTAATATTTTTAAGCTTTAAACATAAATCAAAGAATTTAAATTAAATTTGTTTATTGCCAAATTAATTTCACAAGTATAAAAATAGGATCTGAGCTCATCAGTGTTCTTGTAAACGTTATTTGATAACGTAATTAAACGTTGCCACTTCCATTAGAGATAATCTTTGACGTACCTTAAGGTCAAAAGATCTTTTTTCCATTAACGTATTTGATAAGAGTTTTGACTAGCTAATTACTTGAGAAACATGTTTAGATGTACAGAATATAGTCAACTGTAAACCGTTAGTCGATTAAATAAACAATTTTTAACATCAAACGGAATATTCGATTGGTTTTAATTAAAGCTGTAAGTGGTATTTCAATCTGACTAATTTGGTTTTGTATAATATTACCTTTTAAAAAATTTTTACCCGATATCAAACATGTATATTAACTTTATTATGCCTGTTAACATAACAGAAAGTTTTAAGCTATTTAATAATTTTTGAGTAAAAAACCGCAGCTGTATTTTGTAAGAATGTCTTGTCTTTGACTTAAAAATTTGGAAAAATAAATAAATAATAAGGACTTCAGTCGTACTACACGAAAAAAATGTAGTTTTTTGTCTGCTATTTTTTTAATATTATAGAAATATACGAGTATATTTTATAATGTAGAATTTACATATATTTTTTTATTTAAGTTTTTCAGTTTAAATTTCAATGTACTTGTGTCGCCATCTAGTAACAGATACAGAAATTAGAAAGTAAGAACCAAAAAAGTATCTGTAAATTTCACACAACAATATCTAAGATAATGTAGAAGTAAACAAAAAGATAAACTAATTTTAATAACGTAAAATAGTGATAGAAATAAACTAATCCTATTGTAAATACTTTGAAAAATATATCAAACAGGGTTTTCAAGGCGCTTACAATTTCCAGCTATTGCTGGATATAAATAACTGTATATAATATAAATATAAAAAATAATTTAATATAATATAAATATAATATAAACATAATAGCTCTTCAAGAATAATATAGTTATAACTCACTTGCCTAATCAAATTCGGATGAGCACCGTTCGGGAAGCTCCATAACATCTTCTCGACCAAAATACCGCAGTGTCTGAAGACGAATATCTTTCACCGATGTGTAGTGCCAGTGATGACTTAGAATTCGTGACTTGGACGCTTACGATGGGTCTCATGAAAAGGCTCAAGTCACCCAAAGAGCAATGAGGAGGGCTATGCTCGAAGTTCTGCTGCGAGATTGAATCATAAATGAGTAGCTTCGTAGAACTAAAGTCGAATTAAAAACCTATCTCGAAGAATTATTCGTTTGAAGTCGCAGTGGAAGGGCACGCAGCCGACCGATTTTGGTCTCGAAAGACGCTCAAATGGCAACCACGAGCTGGTAAACTCTGCGTGGGCTCCACGTAGTTGACCGATGACAGCGGAGTTAAAGTCGCGGTAAGTCTCTGGATTGGGGTAACGGAAGATCGGTCATTGTGGCGATTTTGGGGGAAGACTTGTAAAGGCGTCCTTCGCATGAAAAAAATAAGTAGAAGAATACTTTACAAATATATCTACAATATTTTATATAAAAGAATGGAACTAACATTTTATATACTTTTACAACAACAACCGTTATTACAAAATCAATATTAAAACTTTTGACACATTTTCAAGATAAATAAACATCATTATACGAAAACTTACGCTGAAATGAATATTTATTAGTAATAACACATCATACTCAAGCTCGGTGGAGCAAGGATCGCTCCTAAAGGGCATACTAAATAGATCGTACAACATATCCACCTAATAACATGCGAACTCATTAATATGCATAACGCTAGAATGGCGCTTGTAAGCCCACCATCGATGAAGGAGAGTAATTTGAGATAGAAACTCTGCAACTAATTCAGTCTAAGATCAAATATGGTTTATACCTACATTTCAGTTTAGCCAAACATGAGTAAATTTAATGGATGTTTAACTTGTGTTTTGGCATAATGAGCTTAACATAAACATACGCGCACCTCTAGATTATATGAACTTGGATAATATTACTACAAACATTAGACATTTAAAATAATATAGTATTTCACTTCCGTTAATTTTTCACGTCATAGCAGAAAGTTACTTTTCCTTCAATTATTTATACTATAGAATTGATTACATAGATTAGCTTTTTGTTACTTAAAATCATATACTTAAAGCGTATGATTTAAAACATTTTTTTATTAATACTTCACTCCCGTTCACTTAAGGATGTATTGATCTTTTATGATAAGACTTACAATTTTAATTGGTACAAGTTTAACACAAGAAGTTGATGTAGGTCACAAAAAAAAAAAATATTTTTTTCATGTAAAATATATTACTACACTAATACAGTTACAATGCAATCCTGTTTAGGTCGTTCGAAGACGACTAATGCTGGTCGTTCCCAATCGATCCTACTAGAAAGGGGGCTAGCCTATGTTCAACATTGGATGTCCAGTAAATATTGAACTATTTTTGAACTAACCTTAATTTCATAACCACGTTGTTAGTGATATAAGTATCACAAAATTCTGCCGGTAATCTAATTTGCATCTTTTGATTGCAAGTCACAGTGCTCAATGACTAAACTATCACTGGAAAGTGATACTTTATCTCTAGAAACAAATAGAGCATTCCGGTAACAGCTGCGAACAAGGTTCGATCTTTAGAGTACTCTCGAAAAAGAATTTTACACTCTTCGAGTAACTGACCAAGCCGAGGTCCTCTCTTGGGTGCTCTAATAACCAATACGCCCGTGAAGGGTCCGACTAACCTAATAGCGTGCGTCCACCTAATCTGATTCTTCTCTCTCTTGACAGCTGAGGCAAAGGTCTTTACCAAAAGATATCTATGGGAGGATATACCATAATCCTCACGCTTGGCAAATGGATTCACAATCAGGTGGTATTATGGTACACTGAGAACGCTGTCGTACATCCTCCGGAAACTTGTGATCAAAGACAATTCTATATAATTAATTAATAGTGTGAATAATGTAAGATTGCATACCGAGAATCTAACCCGCGACTTACTATTACAAGTCTTAGTCCCATACGGCTGGGCTACTCTAACTGGGCACTGCAATAATCTGGTAAATTAGCTCTCTTCAGAGGTACAGCAAGTTTGTTTTTGGGGTTTATGTTTTGCGTCTTTATTACTATGCTATGTCAATACTCGATATAGCTAACGCCAATCGACAGAGCGAATCCATGACCAACAAAAAAAAACTAAGCAACAATTAAAACAAAAATCTACCGCATTAGTACGAATCACTTGGTTAGATGTTTTTAATAAACAGTATATTTAATAGTAATGTATAAAGATTTACTTACTTCCTATTTGGAATAGAATAGTGCGTTTACACTACCGATTGTCTTTTACAATATCTAGATCCAAATTGATGAAAATCTGAGTCAAATATTATTACGTAATGTTAAAAGGTTGCTTGATTAATCATAAGCAATTTTTTAAATGCTGTCTATATTTGGTTTTGTTGCTGATATGTAATCAACTTACAATCATAACTGCATATTAAACTTGCGAATTCGGCATACATGCCACATGGCGTCGAAATAATCGAGTATCGTTTTGGGTGCTTGTTTGTTCTTGAACAAGCTATTATTAGGCGGCATCTTGTTAACATTCTCTTTCCTGCTCAGGCTTTAAATTAAAAGGGAATCGTCGATGAACGGCAAACCTCGGCCCCCAACCGCAACTTACAGTTATTAACAATTCCGGTACAGAAAATATTTTACTACCACCTTATTATTAAACACGTTTTTCGGCCCTTTCTGTTCTATCTTTACGAAACTCCTTCGAGAATGGGTGGATACGACATTGTAGCATGTTTTATTAATTATGATCCTAAATATTACCGTAATGAATTAATAAGATTCATTTAGGAAAATTATAAGTGATCTATACAGTATTTGCTTAAATTTTAGTTTAATTAAATATAATATTTGAGAAATAGTAATACATATAAACAACTAGACAATATCTCACAAAATCTAGAGAAGTTCCTGTCAATGTATGTCAGTTATGGAAAATGAACAATAATAATGACATAAAATTAAGCAAAACAAAGTAAAAAACAGCTAAAATTGTCCGACAAACTTTGATGAAGAAATTAAAGGTCAATTTCCGACTACAGATTATATAATACACCATTTAATTCTATTCGAAAATGAAATGTTTAAAAAAACTACACTAATTATTAATAGCTAATAGTAAAACACGTATTTGAACGTTTGGCTGAAAAGATAAGAAGAATGAATGTAGGTTAACAGTTTTTAACATCAAGTTATCTCTCAGCGATTGCCTAGAGGGTATTGCATTATGTCAAATAAATAAAACTGTCAACATGCTATTTAAACAACAATCTGGTTACTTATTCTATTTTTAATCAAATCGCACAATTGTTTTAGCGTTTCACAAACTCTCCAAACCCGCAAATAGAGTCAGCCGCTAGTTCAGATTCTTTTTCATTTTAGATTCGACCACATTTTTGGTCGTTCTATGATTTTTTTTATTCGTTCTATGAATCTTCTCAAAACCTTTCGTAAGATTTACAAAAGCCTGGCTTACATTCATTAGCCATATATTAAGTAATTTCATGGAGATTATATACTCACATTCCGTGAACAATTTGGCTTCAGTAGCAAATTTTTCTGCATCCAACAAATAAATGCATTGCGTTACGGATCATAACACACATTTTAACGAACAAAATCAAATGAAACACTTTAATAATCAATTCATATACCGGCGAGGACGACTTACTATATATTCGCGATACTGCATTTTAGACAAGGTTTCTGATATTACGAAAGAAGCGTTGTTGTAGTTTCTTTAATCGCTTCATACCTCAGTACTACTCGTTAATACGATTGAGCCTAGGTTCCTCTCTTGCACCAACAAATTGCTAACTTTATCTCACACAGGGGACACACAATAACATCATGGTTTGTTATATTCATGACACACGCTAAAGTTTAAAATTAAAAAAAATATATATTTTTAGTTATTTTTAGACTTATCCACTTTTTTACATCGTCATCAATTTAATTTTTTTCTCTCTGGTTAGCCCCATATTCGTAAGGCATCGTTACCTCAGGCGCGCCGGCCAAGGCGCACAATTACGTAATTACGTGTTAGAAGATCTGTTTTTATCACGTCCACCCTTGTCTATGGGATAATAATTTGACTTGTTGTTTTGTTCGTTATTTCGCGTGATTGCCATGTCCACAGAAATTGTATTGCCATATGTTTAGATGTAATGTGAAAATAATAGTGAGTCAAGACTGCCAAGGTATTAATGTATGCGAAATCTTTGCTCTTCACAAATACTCAATAATATTGTTACATGTACAACAATTTTTTTCAATTTAAACTAATTTGACGCGTGCACAAAATCATTCAAATGTAAAATACCAATAAAAGTAAATATAGGCTAACAATCACCCATATAGCTTTTAAATATTAATTTTCAAATTTAAATTTATTTATCCGTCCTATATTTAAATGTTAAATATATTTATGAAGAGGAATGGAGACCTATTCAGAAACAATTTTGTGGTAAATATAAATATATATATATATATATATATATATATATATATATATATATATATATATATATATATATATATATATATATATATATATATATATATATATATATATATATATATATATGTATATATATATATATGTGTAAATATATGTATGTATATGTATATATATTCATAGCAAATGATCTAAAATCTATAATTCCCAAAAATGAAATATAAAGACTTAGTGGTCTGGGCAATGTGTAACAAATAATATATGGCTTAGACAAAATTCCACTTTTATTCTGGAATCAAGTTAGATTTTTATCACCTGTATCCAAATTCGAGTATTTATTTATGGACAAAAAGTCTTTATGCATAGTTTAGAAAATTCGGTTGCCATATGGTCGTAACAATAGGGCAGGGTCAATAACATGTGTAAGCATCCCGTCAGCGGGACGTCCTACTTGCTTGCGATGACCCAACACCCTCGATGTATATCATATAGAGCTGTATAGTTAAATGTAAATTGTGGTAAAAAGGTGACTTATCCAATAAAAAATTGGTAAGATTAATGCGCGTAAATAGAGCCAGATACTATACTATTGTGAAGTAATATTTCGATCTACATCAATTCTAATTACACTATAGGCTTTTTAAAGCTTTTAGTTCGGTTTTTATGTTTTAAAGCCGTCAATAAAATCGTATTTATTAAAAAGATACACCATCCCTCGAAAAATGATAGTTCGTCTGCTCGTTTCATGTTTTTGAAGTTTCTTTTACATTGACAATGGTGCTACTATGTTTGTTTATCGTTATTCTGAGTGATTTGTTATAAAAAGCTTCCATAGGTTAATTGTATAGCAACCAAAATCTTTAAAGCTTTTACACCTATTTCCAATGACCGTGTAAATAGAAATCACTCTGAAATATGTTATGTTAATTTTTTTCAATTGGAATACCATAGGTCCACAAATTCTAGCAGTACAAAATCTACAGGGACGGATAGAAAAACCTAACTAATTTTAATATGTAATGAACCAAATTACAAAATACTCTTATCATTAATTATTATCTCATATCAATCTTATCATTACATTATTTATTATTTATTAAGCCATTGATTATTTCATAGGATCTACCATACATTATTTAACAGCAAATTAACTATACATTCAACTCTTTAAAGCTTTTATACCTGTAAGTGTCATATAATAATTCAAAATAAAAATCTTGCTTCAAAGATATCATAGGACTTTATTACATGTATAACTTATCAACTAAATTTTTCTGCTCTATATTAGTTACTTCCTTCAACCGTCTATTACCGCAGGTCTAATCAAAAAATCATTTTTAACAATATAAAATTGACCGGACACGGCTTATGCTTATAGCGCATAAATGACTTGTAGCCGTAGTTTGATGTACGCCTACACATAATAATTACATAAGTGAATTATTTTTCGCGTTTTTATAAGTATAAGTAATACCTAATGACATTTTTAAATCAAAAAATTTTCTCGTTGATAATTTTATATTATGTACTAAATTATGCAGAGCAACGAGTATATAAAAAGGTAATTTTTTATACACCAACATGTGCTACCGATGATGACCTGATTTCTTTACGAAATTTAATAAGAAATGAATAAATCCATAGGCGAAGGTAATTAATGCATATAGCCCAGTTGATCGGCAAGTTACGGTAGGTAAAGTATATAGTAGTGGGATTGTCGCTAAGGCCTTGAGATTCTTTAGTAGAGTCCACGGCACAGGAAGTGTACCCATAAGTAAGATAGGTCACTTTGTTAAGGTTGTCGCAAGTCGTTTAGATACAGGCCACTCGCTTCCGATCATCATTAGGTCAAGCCTTAACAAGGTATCCAACGTATGTGCATCCAGAATCCTTCGACGACCTTAAAAACTATTTTGTCCACCTTGCGGATGGATGTTCAGTGCTTTGCACGCTGGACCGTAGTCTCCTCTACAGAATCTTAAGTATACTTTTTTAAAAATTAATCCGTCTTAAAATTATTCTATAAAATTTGTTTTTGTCCTGTTATTGTTTGTATAATTAATAATGTTCTAAATTTCATTCAGCGTCTCAAAGAAGCCGCAAATATGCAAACGCAAATAAGGATCTCATTTTTTACGAATAGCTTTGTGAATGCTACTTAACTACAAACTCAACCTAAAAATACTTCTTATTTAATGTTTCACAGCCCTTTTAAACATTTTATTGAAGCTAAGTACCTCTAACAACCTTCTCTACTCGGCTTAAATTATTACATTGAAAGAAAACAGTGCCCGAAAAGGAGAATCTGAAAATCCAATTTACCATTCTATTATTCGAAAAAATCCCCTTTAACAAGAACAAAAGACAAATCTCCGAGGAACTCCACATTTAAGTAATCCTACGCCTTTACAGAAATATTATGCAACCTAATAATATTGGGCTAGGTTAGATATAAGAGCAATACGTGTATGAAAGCCAAGAAAAAAACACATCGTTTTCGTTGATGTTATAACACAAATTTGTATACCTCAAAATATTCATAGAACTGAGTCTCGCGAGATATTACGATATGAAAAAAAGTACACAAGGTTTTTAGGGCAATATTCGTTCTGTCTTTATTTTTGTGACTTTTATTAAAGTAATAGAACTTACACTAGAGAGTTAGTTGTAAAAATTTTAACATAATTTTGAACGTAGCATAACTAGTTTTGATTTATTTTATAACTATCAAGTGTTTAAGAATCCAAAGAATATGTGTATAAATATTAACCACATTTACCTGTTGGATATAAACTAGATGAAAATAGTTTCAATAACAAATGTTTTTGAAGATGTTTCAAATAAGTATAGGTTAGATTAATTTAGTAGTAAATCAACTGTTTTATCTAATACGAAAGATGTTTCACGATCTAAATAGATGTTTACTTATCGCTTCAGATAAACGAACATGGTGGTACACTTATATATTAACGTGTATAAATTTGAACAATGGAATAACCATATCGTTCTGTCGTAAGGATATCAGGTTTCAAGAAAATATAGATTAAGCCGTTCAAACTATTGTGTACTATATGTAAATGCAAATCAAAAGTCTATTATATTTTTTCACACATATTGTCTTAACGTTGTTATAATTAGAATTATTTATATTAACTTGTGCTGTGAACAGCATTATAGTGCTTATGTTAATGACTTTTTAAGATTTTTCAGCTACAAGCTATCTATTTTTTTCTCACAAATTTTTTTCCTCCGTGGATTTGGAATTCTACGCGAGGAATTGTAGAGCGGATGTGTTATTACATGCAGAAACAGAAAATGGCGTGTCCCCTTACGTATCACATTAACGTAGGAGTAGTAAAGTTTTAAAAACTTTTTTCTCTTATTAACACGCTCGCGCAAAACTCTGTCATTGGATATACTCTATCAGTAATTGTATATCTAAATATCTTATGAATGTAAAACGTCGGTAATAATATAAATAAAAATTTTGAAATAAAATTGTTATTAAAATATTGTCTAAAGTCCTTACAAATCTAAATAAATGTATATTTATGGTTAATTTTAGAGGAAAGTGAATCAAAGTAACAAAAAGTGACCTTTACAATATTACACTAAACATTTCTTTCAATGTTGAGAAAGGGTAGGTTAAAATATAAAAACATTGTGTACTACTTTAAGAATCTATCCTAGTGTATCGCAAAGGATTTATTCGACTTTACTTGCTTTAGCCGAGTCAACCTGCGGTGAAACCTTGGATTTGAAAGTCAATTGAGCCCAATATTATTATTTACTTAGTTTATTGGATTTAAAAGGTCTATGAGCAGAATGGCTTTTTCTATCTTGTAAAACGTATAAACGAATTATATCAGTAGAATATATAAAACCTTTTCGGAATTTATATTACACGTCGTGGTGCAATGTGAATAATGCAAAGGGAAAAACGAGAGTACAATAATAATATTAAATAAAATAAGACTTAAGAGAAAATGCATCAAACTCTCCTACATATTGATTAAAGGTATAATAATGCTGATTATGGTATAAATAGACAGGCAATCTTGTTAAGATCGTTAGAAGACGCTGAACGCGAGCCGCTTCAAACCCAATCTATTGGAAATCTATGGGGGAGGCCTTTGTCCAACAATGGACGTCTTACAACTGAATTGATGATGAACTACAATCAAAAGTATATACCAAGTTTGCTTAAAACAAATAGGCAGAAGGTTAATAATGTTTCTGAATAATCAATAAGGAAATATTTTGTTACGTAGTTATTAATGTGCAAATTATTAAAAACTGAAGCGGTTATAAATTAGTGGCAAAAAATGAGACTTCAAAAGCTCGGAAACTAACAGATACATATTTTACAACACCACTGATCGTGACTGATATAAAATGTTTTTACGCAATTGATTCTTCTTTCTTTGTTAAAGAGCATAAGAGGTCTACGTCAACAGTGGGAACAATGAAATCGTTATTATCAATCCGTCTTTAAATCGAGCTAGAAGCCTTGAAACCAATAGGGATATCTCTTTCTATATAGATATTGTACATATAATTTGGGATCTACTGCTTGATAAATAATATAATTATAATTGATTTTCATAAATAAAACGTTGTTTTTATTTTATTAGAAAACAAATCTTGTAATGTGTTTTTGAATATCATAACTCATTGGCCTAGTTACATTTCTATACGTAGTTTTGTTTTTAATTGTATATATCACTTCACAGCTTAGTATCTAAAAAGACTAATTTACTCGGTGACAACATAAACTGAGGTCCCTCTTAAGCACTTGCCGGCAGGTTATACCACGGAGGATCCACGTCAGCGAACTAAGAACTTGATGACCTCCAAATCTTTTAAAAAATATGTAACAGTCCGAGTTGAGTCTAGCCCTCGATCCTCGCTACATAAAATAAGTTCTTGGCTACATATATACTCCTTCGAGCTCTAAGAATCTATAAGTTCCAATAATACAATGACGTTCCATAAATCAAAAAACTGCACCCTATTTGCTTTAAGAAAATAATGACACAACCTTGTCTCTAATAAATGACCAATTAAATTAGAAAATAGTGTTAATTGACTAGCTCAAGTAAGCCTTGTAAAGTACAAAATTTCGTTTTGGCAAATTTAAAAATTAATACCTTTACTATTGGTTACGAGGCGTTGGTAAGGTAAGTGACTAAGATGGTTTAATATAATAAGGTAATTAAAATATATTATTAAAATATATTGCAATTCTGTTACCCTTGTTTAAGATATATTTTAAAATCTTGATTAACAAAACAATAGAGAAATTTTAGTATAAGTAGGTTTTAAATATACATTTATAATTTTTAATGAAACATTTCTTCACTACAAACTGTAGGTTTATTTTTGTAGAACAGAAAAATTTATTGAGGCCACTAGAGTTTGAATGTTGAAAAATTGTTACTGAAACAAGATGGATTGATGGTGATGACAGTTCAAATAAACAAACGACGAATTTTATTGCCCCGTAGTACTATAGCGTAGCTTGAGTGATGAATAGCAATGAAATAAAAGCACTCAGTCTTTTATTCCGATGCCGGTTGACAATTTTTTTTATATCTTAAATAGGTCACAAGATGAGTTAATTTTCGTTGTCACGAATTATAAATTAACTATGTAATTAGTTAATGGCTCTGTTACTATTAAAACTAAAATATGAAATTTTTCTTTTTATTATATCTGGGATAAGATCACGGTTCGTGTTATAAAACGTGTCACAGGTTTTGTGAGACATCTCTAATTTCGACATGTTTATGGTACCTCCTTCATTACCTCAAATCCTGCTTAAACCTTCCTCAGTTTGTCTTTCCATCTGGTGAACTTTCTAAGGCTGAAAGTGTGATAAACATGAGAATTCGTATATGTAAAATGAGTCTGGTTTCATAGTGATTTTAAACTGAAAAAATAACGGTAATAACATGAGCGGTAATTATTCATAACTGAATAGGTCTATAAATCAGAATTAATTTAAAAAAATACAGTTTAATGAAATGCTCATAACTTTATACAACAATCAAACAAATCATGAAAAGTTCCCGCTAATATTTATTAACTTTCCGCAAAACAAAAGATAAAGAGTGGTAGTTTATGAAAGTTCGTGTTCATACAATAGCCGCAGTACGAGCCACAACTGCATTCATTACCCGTACTTCAATAAATTGTCTCAAGGCAATTCGTATCGGAAAAAGTTAATAAATCTAGGTGCCTATTGTGGCTTATAGTACAATAAATAACCAATGCCGTATCTTGTAGCGAAATGAAAAATTTTCAACAAAGAGAAAATGGAACCGTAGCTTTGATCTTCCTGCCTTTTCTCTGAAATATATTTTCACTGGTGGCATATTAAATATTATATTACGATCAAAAACTACATTTTAATTAAATGCTAATCAATGATAGAGTGATTGAAGTCTTTTATAAATTACTTCCTATAGCCTTTTCTACCTGTAAGTTTTTTTGGTTGTAAGTTTATTTTTGTTTAGTTACTTAATATTAATTTTCTTAATTGTATACGCACTTGTTGAGGTAAAAATAAATATGTATTAATGATGTAATTATATATATAATCCCTTTAGCAATAAGGAGTTTACTACTAAACATTGGCCTTCCCTGTAGATTTCCAATAGGAATGGTTAGAAGCAGCCTCCGTCTAGTGTCGTTCAACGACATTAACTAGGTCGTTTGTCCACCTTGTGGCAGTTCTGTAGTCTCTTTTTGATAATATCACTTCTTTAAAAATTAATACAATTTTTTTCAGTTCTAAACTTTTTAATTTTCTTTAGTCTGTAAGGATTTTTAGTCTCATACTTAGGAAGACATTTACTTGGTAATACGTAATAGTCACTCATCACTTTGTATCCCAAAACTCTTACAATACTCATTATGTTCTTGTCAATATGAACTGATTTTCTTTTTCTTTTACTTTTTATGAAATTTAATAAAACGCAAAGTATTATCAATGTTAATAACATATTAAACAAAGAGTTTTACGGAAGATATTTTGTTGTAAAAGATTTCTTTTCAGACGATTTATATAGACAAATTAAGTTGTCAGCAGTACTCAGTAATAAAACTAAGCATTTGGATTATATATAACTTTTTGTAATGAAAAAGAAATATTTAAGATCTGAACCTTCAACACATGGTATCTGGAATCAACAGTAAAAATATATAGAATTAATTAGATTGCAGAAAATTAACGTTTTTTTGGTCTCTGCAAAGTTACAATAATGAGATGAAATTGAAAGAGGACTACACCCAGAGAGGGGACGAAATTATAAAAGAAAGTTACTAAAATACAAATAACTAACGGTAACGAAGCGCTTCATACCAATATTAACAATGTTTTAAATGTAAATCGTCTAATGGCTTAGTAATAATAATATAATGGTTAGCAGGGCATGGCAAACTGTTTTTAGTGAATTCTAAAATTTTCTGTAAGTTCCTGGTTTTCAATTCCACGTGCTATGTGTTGTTGCTATATTTATATTAGAAAATATTCGTATAGAGTTTGCTTAGAGAAATCATGAAAAAGTAAAAAATACTGTTTCAACTTCTCATTAAATACTTTATTTAGTATCGGTAATCGTTTGAAAACACCGCAATGCGACGAGCGTGCCTTTTGCCGTGTAATTTGTAGATGTACATAGCCGTATTTAACATTTAGTTAATAAATAGCCGTTAAACTGACAAGTGACCCGCTTTAATTAACATATAAAAGTTTGTGCAACGAAAATATTATGTGACATTTTAGAATATTTCTTTATTACGTATGTTCTCTTTGGGTTTTAACTAAGTAAATTTAAAGTTACAGTTAGTTACAAGTTGGTAAACATTTTAATATTTTGTTATCATCATCATCATAGTTTTAGACGAAGAACATCGATTGCTGAATACAGAGTTCCACCAAAGACTTTCATTAGGACCGATAGCAAGTGGTCCATACCTAGCGTCTTCCGACAATTTTAATATGGTCGTCTGTCTACCTTGTGGGTAGAGATAGCATGCTCGTTTGCCGGTCCTACTTCAGAACCTTAAGGTCAAAACGCCCATCTGTTCTTCGTGCTATGTTACCTGATCACAGGCACTTCAGCTTGCCGATTCGTTGGGCAATCTCAGTTGCTTTCGTTCGTCTATGGATCTCTTCACTCCTGATAATAAGACTCGTAGAGTAACCCCGAGCATATTCCTCGCCATGGCTTCTTGAAGAAAGAGTTTCGTATAAAAGTTTATCTTTACAAATATTGAAGACTGTTTTGATTATTTCTTGAACACTAAAATGCTTCTTGGAATAACAATTGTACGACTTGATTAAGTTTGTTCCAATAATTCACGAATCACGATCGAAACAATTTTCAAAATTAGTCAAAATTTAAATAAATAATTTCTTTTGAACAGAATAATACACGGGTCATCAACCTTCCAAAGGCCTTATAATCCCGGATTCATAAATTCCATCCCGTCAGCGTCTCCGAAAGGCATAAAATTACGTTAAATTTCCAGTTGAAAATAATGATACAATTGCAAATTATTCCGGCTGTACCCGCCCTTACACCGTTGTTTATCTTTAATCACCCTTTACTTTTTCCCTATTACACCCCCTGCCAACCGAGTAGGAGCAACGAGGATTAGGGTACCTAAATAACGGTCGGACCCCGGATAAAAAACCCGGTGCGTGAAATAAACGGTGGCACCCAGCAACGTAACATATTTGCATAATAGCCCGACGTAATACACGTTTAATCGAGAATATTATATTCTTTTATTACTATAATTTAATCTAAAAATCTATGATGATTCTCCACGCCTATATAAACATACTATATCAATATTTAATGGCTAACAAGTTTTCATTACCTCATTTTAGAAATGAAGAAGGAGATTTATCACAGAGTTGCGGTAAAAACATTATCTATTAATATAAATAAGACATTTCCACCCATTACGATATCTTCGGAACGGGTTTAAAGTTTTCAAATTTTGACAGGATTATTCCTTTTGCAAAATAAAGGTTAAGAACGAATTTCACAAAATCCTACCCGCAAGAGCATTTTCTCTCCCAGCAACCCACTCACTGCAGAGCATTTTTTTTCTAAAAATAATTATATTCAGACTACAACTCTTAAAGGTATATATGTATACATATACATGGTCATAATGTTTTTTGGATGTTAAAAAATATCAAGAATGGATTTTATGGAATTATGCCGAGACAGTGGACACAAAGCGTGTGGGGTAGAGCAAGCTAGTCATAATTTCTTACAATTTTTCTTCATAAAAAAGTATTAGCAGATAATATGAAAAAACCGCATGTAAAAGGTTTCTTTCGTGGTCGATATCTTCGTGAACTTTATGGACGAAGACACCCCACGGTAAGCGGAATTATGCGGTCGCACGCCGCAGGATTCCTTAACCCTTTCAACCTAACCCGTGATTTTGCTTATCTCGTGTCGGGATCGAGGAATTTAAATACGATTTGGTCGGACTCACCCCGAGAGTTCGCGTTGCTTGTACAAGCGCAAATTTAAGAGCCCCCTTAGCAAACATCTCGCAGTTTTCAATTGTTTGAGCGAATGTAAGTGAATTTATTCGCAAATGCTTTTATGTCTATTCGTGTAAAATGTAGAAAAGTTTTACCGTTAGAGTTGTGTAATATTTATTAAAGTAATTCAAAGCGCTTCGTATGAATGTCGGCGTTAAGAATTTGTATTCCTCGTTACTTGTAAATTAAAAGTGACAAGGAATACAACGCAAAATAGATTGTTCACTTTTTTTTAATTAAGTAAATATGGACGCGTTTATTACATTATATGAACTAAAAACATAGTGAACATATAAAGTCGCATAATTATTTAATAAAAAGAATTTATAAAGTAATTCAAGTTATCACACAAAAAACCCTTTTGCCGTAGAAATTAGGGATAGTTACAACAATTAAGTACGGCAACTATCCGACCTCCAAAAAAGTATTCGGCCCTAGTTAACACATGATCTCACTTAAAACAAGGTTTAGGCAGTGTTCTGTGCCCTACTCCCTTAACTTTGTAACATCGGCAAAGTGTATAAATAAATATATTTATATACATAAATGTGCATATATATATATACATCTGTTGCCCTACTGGCATTTACATATATGGCGAGTTTCAGGCAAAAGGCGCGTCGCCTGGTCCTCGTGTTTCGTCGCGAAGTAAAAGCGTCTATATACCACTTTATTATTGAATTTCGATTCCGCCGACCTCGAGTGATATGGTGCAAGGGCCCCCGGAAAGGCTTATAAACTTATGCAAAAACTTATGCAAGATTGAGCTGTTATTTAGAACACGGTTTTTTGCGACCGGGATCCAACCGGAATGATCGAACATCAACTGCTCGCTGTTACCTAGCTAATCACTACTATTTCACAAAGCGTTAGCGCAAGAGTAAGAAGATTTGAAAGAAACTCCAGTAACGCTTCCGTCTGATTGTCTTTCCTTGTAGTTTACGAACTGAACTCGCGAAGAGAAGCTTGAATGTAAATATAAAAAATATTACTCTGTTACAATGCGAATATAAAAATTAATATAGCAATATTAATTGGAAATTGAGTATAAATAAAATTTAATACTGATTTATGGAAATGCAATATTCACGCAATGCTTTTTAAAGTAACGCTTCAGCTGTTAACGATAATTGTCCAGTGTAATAAAAATTTAATGAATCCATTAAAAACTCAACGCTTGTTGGTTATTATTTGATTCCTCTTCATGTTTGTCACTTTGGGAATTTTACCTTTTAAAGAATATACAACAACTCATTTTTCGAATACCTTTAATATAAGTTATTTTTCATTTAGAGACAAGTGAAATGTATCTTTTTTGTACATACAATGCTATGAAAATAATACAAAATAGGTACAAGGATATTAAAACCTAAAACAAAAAAAACATTTATATACTCGATAATTTCCCAGATATACCTACTTATTTTTCAATTACACCGATGTGAAAGTACCATAATAATATATGTAAAATTTAAATTAAACCATAATGCTTTTTTTTTAAGTTCTTAACTTTCTATTGCTGTACTAATATAATAAATAAAACAAAGTTGCCCAACCTAGTAACGTTTTCAGTATTTATCAAGCTTTAATTGCTTCATAATATATGAACCCATATATTACAGATATCTACACACCTGTCAGTTTTCTTTTATAATTTATAACACGTAAATAATACTTTTATTTGTTCAACAAAAGATATTATCGTTAGTAAAATACGAAATGATTCGCTTTAAAATTTATAATGCCTAAAGCGAAGCAGATCTCATCTATAACAAACACGATTCTTTGATGATCACCCGTATTGGTGTGATCATACGATTATGCGGTCGAGTATCTCTATTGTTGCTGGTATAATTACGACTCGATTTACCGCTGTACCCAATTTACATGCAAGATATCAATTTATATTATGGCCGAGTTAACGCATAATTTGTTGGATACGTAACATGTTATTTACAAAACGTCATATACAAAATTTTATCTATTTTAAACAAATAAGACATGAGAGATTTACTTTTGAAGATAAAATCAATACTTCTTATTTGTAGTAGAAAAGCAGGACAGTAAGAAGTTAGTTACCTAAGTTTGTCTTTGTAACGTAGTAGTATGGTGATAATATAAAGGGCTCATTAGCAATAAGCATTTTGTTCGTATCAGATGTCACGGACAAATTGCTTACGTGACATCAACTGCAGCTGTTAATAAATACAAAACTGTATTAAAGGCCGCCTTTGTACAGATTTTTATTTCACACGTGACAGCACCATCATCAACAATTTAATCATTTCAATCAGCTGCAGGACGTCCATTGTTGTACATGGATCTCCTTCAAAAATTTCCAATGGGACCACTTAAAAGGAGCTGATATCCAGCGTCTTCCGATGACTTTAGGATAAGGTTATCTGTCCACCGTGTTGGTGCACTTCCAGAACTCCAAACACTCTAGAACCTTAAAGTCCAGGCGGCCATTCGTTCTGTGAGCTATGTAACCTGCCTGCTGCCATTTCAACTCGCTCATATTTGATTCTATTTCCATGCGATATCGGTAAAGTCTAAATCTTTTTACTGTAACCTATGCTTAAGATCTCCCTTAAAAACCTAGGCTCGGGCTGTTTATTTATCTCACCAATTTGTGAGGCTATCCAGCTATCCATGGAATGCCTGGGCGAAACGGTTCCTGGGAGGGGGCCACGGTTTAAGATGTCACTCAAATTGCGTTTATAGTCCCATTTAAGTTTATCCAAGACGGCTGACGTGTCGATTGTTTGTTATCACAGGGTTGTCGATTTATGCAGACACCCTAGACGAATATGTGTACTCGGCAATTATAACCTACAGTCTTTGCCGATAAAAACGACACATAAGTACTTTTATATATGTATGATAGACTATGTCACTACGATACTTCGGAAAATACATTCCTTTATAATTAAAAGGCAAATCTTTAAATATGAAACGTAAAAGTTCTGTCTATTATGGTTTCAAATAAGCATTTTTGAGTTTATGGACAAATCTGTAGAAATACACAGTTTTTTGATATACAGTTATAATTAGTACATACAGTTACGTCTGTTGTGAATCCTAAACAATATAATATATATGTAGAGGTCCATAGTTAGTTCTCTAATAAAAATACAAAAGTGATAAGAAATTACTCTTTGACCCATAATTGAACTCAAAAACCCTAAGTAAAAACTTTTATTTTATTGACCTGGTAGTGGTATCGAAACAGGAAAAATAATTAAATAAAAAACAATAATAAATCACGTTTCACTGACTGAAACATGAAAAACGTTTCACTAAACCTTCCTCAACCTGTCTATCCAACATTTGGGCCCAATGTACAGGGCATCGATATCTGTCAAACGGGGAGTAATAAAAAACGACTGGTAGGTCGAGGCGCCTGTAGAGAATCGAAGTACGCCAAATGATACCATTAACTCAATAATATACCGCAGGGGAATGACAATGGGCGGAGATACCGAAAGCTTAGAGTGGACGTCGTTTATCCAATTACTTCACAATATATTCTTTTGAAATATTTACTAACTGAAATAAAGTTCATTAACCTTATTAACATTTAACAGTTTTTCTTCTCGATAAAAAAGCACCTAATTAGTATTAACGCTTAGGTTAACTTTGCTTAGCAAATTCTAATATAATGTAAGGTTTATATATATGATAG
This sequence comes from Battus philenor, assembly GCF_028537555.1. NCBI lineage: Eukaryota > Metazoa > Arthropoda > Insecta > Lepidoptera > Papilionidae > Battus > Battus philenor. Next base: position 6,419,128 of record NW_027181676.1, read on the forward strand.
TGTAGTTACTTATAACATATTACCTACTTTTGTTACTAATTTTCATATTAGTTAAAATTAGATAACTAAATCAATGGTACTTAAATTAATAATAACATAGGATTTTAAATCACTATTACATATTTATAAAATCCCACAAAGCATCACATTTCTACTATATTGTGAATAATTTGCTGAAGTACTGTTAAAACAGAGAAATACTATTTAATGAGCTGAACACATTACTGTTTTGGATGAATTTAAACTTCCCTTTCTAGTTTTCTCATCTCTATCCAACGATTGTCTTGTAGAGATCACCTCGAATGATAAGACCGCCTGTTCTACTACCTCTATACATATTGTTTAGTTATAATTTCGTATCTATTTTTTGTAACATTTGCTTTTAGATGTATTTTATGGTTACTTTGGTGTACAATAAAGTGTAAATAAATAAATAAAAAAACAGTACAGTTGAGATTTGTAAGAATATCAAATCAATACCTGGCAAAGAGATCGCAACAAGTCTTTTCATGTTGATTTCGTCTTCCGAAGTGTAAGGCATACATTAAAAATAAGTTTTATATGAGAATTTCTAATAAGGATAGGAAATGTTGGAGCTCGTCTACGAAGTTGTCCAGATGATGTAATCACTAATCGTTAAACCTCAGTTAGACAGACTAAGATTCCTTTTCTTTTGATAATAAAATTTTTCACTTGTGCCAATTGTTATGCAAATCAATGTATTCTTTAACAACAATCGGTGACAATTCAGAAACCTATTTAATTTCAAATGTTATATTCGTTCCTAGTCTTATCCGTAATGTTCAAACCTGAAATCAGATTTATGAAAACGAAACCGCAAGAGCATTTGGAATACACATAAAGTATTGTGTTAATATGACATGATTAACGCAAAATTGTGGTACGGTTACGACCGTAATTGATATAAGCATGTGGGGAGACGAAATTTTGCTTTTGAGATCACATTTGATATTATGATCTGAATAAATTTATGTTAACGTTATTCGCAATGAATATATCCGCTTTAAGTTTATAAACTTAAATATGTACTTGTCAAGTTTATTAAAATATCTATCATTAATTTTTTTTTGTCCATGTTAACTGTCATTCATGATCAGGCAATCCATAGTTATACTAATGCAATAACATATTATAAATTTAATATAAAAACCACACGTATGAATTATATCACCTTAAATTACTCAAAAAATATTATTTTATTACCCATATCTCGGTTTCAGGGTTTTTACATTTATTATATTTTATTAACAATAAAATAGGGTTTCCTAGTTATGTACCGTTTGCAGACAATAGTGATAATAAATATAAACTAATAATTACTTACAATGGAAATGAGATTTTGTTGGCCGTCCACACACAAAGAGGGCAGGTGACCTTATTACTTCTAGCTGGTCCTATTGAAAGTCTATGGGGGAAGCCTATGTTTCGCAGTCGACCCATGCTGGGACACCTGCGTGAAGACCAGCGAGCCTTGGTGTGAGCCGTAAAATTAGTTCGCTACCACCTCACAGTTTTGTACCTGAAAAACTTAAAAAAACTAACATGCCACTATAAAACTAAACTAAGTTAAAAAATATTTGTTTCGTCCATTTTTAAAGCTGCCGTTAGAGCAGTATATTTTCGCCATTAGTCTAATTTTATAATTGTGACGTTCAAGCAGCAACCTACTTCTATTATGTAAAACTAAGGCATTGTCTGATTTTTTCTTTCTTCGTAGTAATTGTGATGGTACAAAAACTTTTGCATTCATGACGTAGGTCGCAGAAACTACATCAAGTAAATTATTATACCATATCTTTATATAAAAGATAAAATATGTTACTTCAATTACTAACATTTTTATTTTTAATTTTACTGATACAAAGCGTGCGTTCTGAATTCTTTAGTTCGTTATTCGAAAATTACCGAAGACAATGAAAGGAAAAACCTTGATTTTGAAGATAATACAATCATTTGTTTCATTTATATATACAAGTTCGCTTACAAACAATGAAAGCTTTTGTAAGATTGCATTTTAAAATTACAATGAAAATAAACAATAGTAATGTTATTGAAAAACTCTTTATTTGTATCGAACGTATTCCAAAATTTATCTGCTACAAAATAATACTATGTATTATTCTTCAATGTCCTTAGTAATATTAATCATTATTGCTCGCTCTTATATTGAAAGGAATAACTTTTAATGATACATCACTAACTGTACGTCGACTGTCTGGTCGTCGAAGAACGTCCGTCGTATGAAGGTGAATAGCGACACTGTTATGATCATCGAAAGTTGTTGAATACAGTCTGCTTTTAACAGGTTCTATTGTAAATCTATAGGTAAAACTTAAGACGTGAAGTGGACACTGCCTCGTCAAACAGATCTAAATATATTGAATTGAGCAAATAAAAGTACATTTAATTTTGCAACAAAAATATTTTTAATTTACCAAATTAAATAGCAGTTTTTTCGGAACAATTCAAATATTTTATTTTTACAATCTATTTGGAAAATTATAACATCATATCGCTACAGAAATCGGATTATTACCTCTGATAATACAAATCTATTTACGAAAATAACTGAAATACAAGAGATGAAATATGAAACAATATTTGTATTTGCCACGCGCGCCCTGTCCAAATACTGGTATGTTAGTACAAAACGCTCTTTACTACAAAATAAATAAAGATTGAAATTACCAAGTAAATTTTATCATTATTATAAATATATTTAAAATAACGTTCGAGCCACTAGTCACGGTTAAGCTTAAGCCGGTTACGTCCCTCCCTATTTTCTGATGGAGATTTATGTCAGGGGATCAAAAGTTTCCAACCCGCACACAACAAAATCACAAAGTTCGCTGGTGTGAGTTACATCCCTGTACGCAGGCAAATTTGCCTCATAATATCCCGCTCTATTTATGAACACTCGCTGTCACATCTAATAAGTAAATCGCGACTGAATTTTATTCCATTACAGAATGCTTCTCTTATTATACAGGTGTATGATAGCCGGAGTAAACTGCCGGTAATTCGTTTTCTCATTAAATGCTTTAATTTTAGTGATGCGACATGCGGTCGTACGACTTTACGACTCTCGATTTATGATGCCATGAAGTGCTGCGTACCACAGTGTCGTATATCTGACTGTGTAACATATGCGCATACGAGTACATACGTGCCAAAGACCATGCGTTGTAATTTTACTGGAAGGCTCGTGGATCACTGCCAAGCATAGTTCCGCTATTATTAATCGTTATCAACGTTTGCTATACAATGAATTTATGGGCGCCTGGTATTAACAAGAGTTGTGTAGTCTATTAGCTTGAATATGATACTGCATCTAGTAAAAATATCAACAATTTTTTGTACACGAAAACGCAATAACATCCCCATACTATTAATCTGTTTTTATCTGCAACTTGTTTATTTATGGAGCTTTGTTTACTTGTAGGGGTGACTTGTTTCTGTCGTATTAAAGCAGCTTTGACGTCGTACGTTCCGTTCTTCTATTTTGTTGAACACGTGTTCTAATATTTTTATTTATAAAATTTGAAACTTCTTTAGATTTGTTAGTTTTTCTTTGTTAAGTCTCAGTTTTTTTATCGCTCTTTATAACCTCGTATAAGATTAACCTTATTTGTTCCAGAAAATAAAACAAATTTTTTACAACGTCCTATTCATAGAGTAAAACATTTTGTAAATTTCATAACCTTTAATTGATTTTATATTTGACTATGCGAACTTTTTTCGGATACTTATTATTATACTTATACTAGATGCTTCATTAATCGAGAACTATAATCAATAATACAATATAAAACAACCGAAGTAGACTAAAAATAAGTTAAAAAGTAAACTCCTAATAGTAGTAACTTCTAAACTTTTAAATTCGTGTACAATTAACAAACAGTAATTAGTATTCAGTTTCGGTTTTCACTAAAAATTCGTGTCTATTTCCACAAAATAAGTTTTTGATTGACAGAAACGTTATTTATACAGCTAGTTAACACGCCTCCAAAAGCTGCCAAATGCAAACGCTGTCAGCATCGTTCAGAAACTTTACACTGAAAAATTGTGGCGAACAAATGTGATCACTGACGGAAATAGAACGAAAGGTTTCCGCAGCACAATAGCGTTTGAATAATAACTCCGCTCGATTTAGCAAGAATAGCATAAATCATCATCAAAATTGTAAGGAGCTGCGGTTTGTTTTCATTACACGTAACGTCACGGCGGAGTTCACGCAAAAGTTAGTTCATTGTCGTAAATTCTAATAAGAAGTTGTTTAGTTAGCTCACTCGTGAACTTATGCCTTGCTTCCTATTATCATGTACAAGCAACTGCGAAGAATCGTTATGCAGTAAATTTTGCTGTTTAAGCACATGTATTTACTGTTTCTAGCTTCAATAAAGATTTGCTTCGTCTAGAGCAATATTTTAATTGTTTAATGATTAACTCTATATTTTTTTCATTCATATGTTGGAAATAAAGTTATAAATCAAAGTAAATAAAGGTTTTTAATATCACATATACCTTATATAACAACAAATAAAAATTAAGTAAGTGTTGATTAGCATTTATTTTAGATATTGACCCATTTTTGGGTGATGGCCTCTGCCATTTTTACGGATTTTCTCTGTTACTACCTTTGATAAGCCAGTTTTTTTCTACTATATCCGTTACTTCGTCAGACTATCTCTATTTGATCTTCCTTCCTTTCTTTATAGATTAATACAGTTATTTTTTATGATGTAGTTTATATTTCTCAAATTTGAAATAAATATCACGACATACAAACATTATGAAGTTAAATTTAATAGTTTACAGTCTATATATTATAAGGTTTTATTACTGAAACGAGTTGTGGTAGCCCCACGGTAGAGAATTGAGACTTGCGATTGCAGGTCGCGGGTTCGATTCCGGGGGTACGGTATTATGTTTATAACTTATACATTGTGTATTAATTATTTAGGATTGCCACTGCTCGCAAACATGTTTCCAGAGGATGGCAGCAGCGTCCACTGCGTACTATAATACCACACTGCGATCGCCATCCCAAGCGGGATGGTGCCAAGCGTGGCAATTATTGTATAACCCCCCATTGATTTCTTTAGAGCATAGCTATGTCTTGAGGCGTCTATAGGCTAAAACGATAAAGTAAAAACACTGAATGTAGTTTGAATGTAGATTCATTGTGAAAGCAATATTTGTTTTGCATTTGTGTGTATAAATAGGTTTAAAGATCATTTTAGTATTAGTATCTTGGGGAAGTATTATTATAATTACAGTTTAATGTTACAAGTTTATTCTTGCATGAAACAACCAACCATACATTTTTGAATGTTATTAATTCAATGTATAATTTTTAATTTCATCAAAATTAAGTTAGTGACACATCTCGTTTTCGTAAAAATAAAAACCGACTATGGAAACCGAGCAAATGACGCGGCGCATAGTTCACCAATGTAGCTAGTTACGACACAATAAATTTATTAGTTCAATTAACTTGAGTTTGTGGTATACTTCCATCATTGAGTAATTATGTAGGTTAGAGGAATATTTTTATAGAACATTATAAAGTTAAAATATTTTTTTTTAAGATCTAGTCTCTATTTATCCTCTTTTTGGCTTCTTAATGTCTATTTTATATATATATATATATATTTATAAATATATATATATAAATATATATATATATATTGACCAGGCATATACTTCTACGAAAATGACATTTTCATATTCTGCAGGTCTATATGATCAGGCATTTATATAATCTCTTATATCTCTGATTTTCATATATAATTTCGTAGCGTAGAACGCTCGATGTAGGAAGCTTTCAACCAGACTTATTAAAAATACACTGAGAATCCTATTTCAAAAAATGAACTACGATAAGAAAATTATAATAACATGTATTGAAACATCTCTATTCACTCTGATGGTAAAAATCATCAATATGATTAATAAAGCTAGATAATAGATAGTTACACTGGAGGAGTTAGTAAAAATAACTATAGAAATTCTCTCTCTCTTGGACCCACAAGCACACAATTTTTTAAACCGTCGAAAGACGCTGGGTACAAACCCTTTCCAGCTGATACTTTGAGAAACTTATGGAAGGAAGGGACCTTTGTCTAGTAATTGACGTTCTACAGCTGATGATGATGGTATTTATCATAAAATTTATAGCGGAAAATTTTACAATGTAGGATAAAACGTCGTCATATACCTTAATCACCTTACGTAGTCTGACAAAAAAATAACTCATATACCTTACAAAAAAAAAAGTCAACGTTTCGTTATTTTATTTTCAGTTTAATGTGTATACGTTTTTATTTTATATAAATATACATTACACGCCTGCTACATAAAATACAAAATATAACATTTTTGGAGATAATATGAATAATAAAGGCCTATGTCATACATTCTAAAATACTTTGTTCCGATGAAACATGACTAGTTAATTAGAGCATATTAATTATAATATATTGTAGTAAATCAGTTATTCGCTGAATTTATTTAGCTCCTTTAAAGTTACCTGGAATTATACACAAACAATTAAAAATAAATTGTAATACATTAATGTTTATAATGCTCAGATATAAAAAACGTTCTCAATATGTAAAAATGTGTAAGATTCTCACAATTCTAAAAATACGCAGAGCCATAAAGATAAAATAAATGTAAGCATATACATTGAAACAAAAATTCTTTACCAAAATAAATTTACCAGTGTTTCAATATTGAACAAAACAATGTGCAAAACGAACAGTAAATTTAAAAAAAGCTAACAAATAGTGGAACACATTTAAAAGCGATACGCACAATAACACAGCCAAGTTTCAGTGTAACTGAGTGCGGCTGACTCGCACCGATGAACCGGAATTAAGCTGGCTCAACAAAGCTTTGATACTGTCAACACTATACCGGTACATATACACTGGCGGACGTAGACAAAGATAATTGCGCAGACACATAGTAATTAAACAATATAGACTGGCAAATGCACTAATATCGTGATTGAACTACAAATAAGGCAGCGGTGGATTTGACATAGATGTCAGTCCTTTGAAATATACTTCGAATTATACAGCGTAGGGTGAATTAAGAAGTAATATTTTAATTTTAATTTAATGTATAATAAATCGAGGTTACAATTTATCTACTATATAGCACTCGCAATATTTATAAAAACAATTTAAACTTTCGTCAAATTACTTGTTTGAATTTTGTTTCCAGATTATCTCTAATTTAAGGGTTAAAAAATTTAACATAATCTTCATCTTATTTATAAAACACAGAAATTGTTACGTCGCTTTTAATTATGACTTACTTTGAGTTAACATCGTAGTCTAGTGTTTGCAATGGTGTGACTGCATTCAAAATACTAAGCATTTCATTCATTTCAAGACAATATTTGGGTATTTACTTTTGTTTATTCCGATTGACATTAAATTAATCTGTTTATAGCTTGTAGATTTTTAAGTAGTTAAATAAAAATATCGAAAGTAACAATTATGGCCTCTGATTCATTACATACAGTAAGAGGTAAATAACAGTCAATGCCTAATTTTAAGCTTTTATGATATGAATTTGTTTTCTTCTTACACCACAGTGAAATCTATTTGATTAAATTAATATTAATTTATTTTTTAAAATACATTGTATTTATATCGTACAGGATTTTTTATATATCAAGTTTCCTTTTTTTATAATTGTATTTGTGGTTTTATTGATTTCTCTGTAGTTGTTATCGCTTATTATTGTGGTGCCTTTAGTCCATGGGTTTTTTAATATACTTTGTGTTTGATTACAAGATTTTTGAAACTGTTGCTGATGGATCTTTATAAATATATAAGTATTTTATTTAAGAATGCCGGTATTGTGAGCAGTCGAAATAGGGAAAAAAATAAAACCTTAAAAGTAGAAGCCGTGGTTGAGCAGTGGTAGCCAAACAATAGAAGGCTGAGAGTTGCAATCGTAGGTTGCGGTTTCGACTTCCGGTTTACTATTATTTATAATTCACACTTTGTCCATTAATGATATAGAATTTCCACTACTCACAAAGAATTTTCCAGAGGATAGGCAGCTACGTTTTTGCGTACCGTAAGACCACATTGCAACCGCTGCACTCCTGGCCACGCGAGGCTCATGAATTGCAGTGGGCATTTATTGATTGAAACGACAACAACGACTCAAAAGTACACAATATAATATTTCTTAGACGTTTAAAATGTTTTAGAAGTTTTGTTTCATAATACGATTTCTTTAAATAAACTATGATAAATCTATTTCAAATATATAATGCCAATAGTTATCACCTCCTAAAGCTATACGATGAAATGGTGCGTATATCTAAAATAGTATCAGATCTAGTTTCAAGATAAGGTAGTTGGTATGATACCCGCGTCACATAATATCATTCGTGCATGAGTGTCCTATAGAGGTAACCCAGTATAACACAATTAAGTTCAAACGTACTGTTGACTGCAAACATTTCCGTTTACGAGTTTATTATCAATATAATCAAATGTATGAAACTGATTTAAACAATTTAATAAGTACAAAAATAAATTAACGGTTCTAAAAAATGCTTTACAGTTACAGTTCTTAGTCTTTTTCAGTGTCATTTGTCTGTAGGTTTTCATCGTTTGACAAATATCAGTCTAACTTAAAGCTAAAAAGCAGAATTAAATTAAATTAACTAAATTAAAACTGGCAAGCACAGTGTACAATGTCCACCTCCTAATTGGACTTATTGTAAATATGTAGGGAAAGACTACGTCCATCAGTGGACGTTCTCTGCTTGAAATGATAATAATTAAAGCATTAAACAAATGCATGTTTTCTCTCCACTCTATAGTGTTTCTTTATATATATTTAAGATTAAATTGAACGTTATACTGTATTCTTAAATTTAAAGTTTTGGCTTAGTTTAATTTTGTATTTGAAAACTACATAGCACCACTTTGTTCTTAACCAGTCATGTGCACTTACCGTGATCAATTTTCCATGTCAAAAAATAAGAATAATTGTTTTTATGAATATTTTGACTAAAGTTTAAGACATTTATAACTTAGATATCCAATAACTGCTCTATAAAATTTTACATATCATCGACATAATAGCGGACATAAATTGATAATAATAGTAGCAAGTAGGAAATAAGCCAGGCAATTTCAATAATCAACAAGGAAAGCCGCACACGCTACAAAATAGATTGTATCACAATAATTGCCGTTAGACGCGGTCGTTTGCATGAAATAATGCTTAATTTCAATTCCGTGTGCATTAAGTACATATGTAAACTTGTGTGGAGCGCTGCCAATAAACTTCGATACACATCGTTATAGTTCGGGACGCTAGTGTCGTGATAGCAAGAGGGTACAGGAATGACTCCAATGCATTGATTATGCTAATTTTATTACCAAAATTTCAGTCGTCGCAACTGTTCAGTTTTTAACTTGGCACTTTTTAACTTAAGCTTTTTGTCTGCAATAGCATAATGCATATCAATAAAAAAGATATGTGTTTTACTTTAAAAGATTTATTTTCAAATTTTACTTTGTGTTTTTTAACTTCAAAACTACAACGGTATTTTTGACAAAATGCATTGCATTGTGGGGATTTCTAGTTGATATGCGGTTTAATTTAACTTTTATATATTCATTTGTTTCTTTTTAGTGTAACACGTTTTTGCAAAAACGTAATATTTGTTTAAAAGTTACCAATTATGCTAGTAATGCATATAATTTTATGCATAAATTATTAAAAGATCAAAAGCATCTGCGAGATATCTCTTGAATTCATCATATGACTATAACCATCAATATTTTAGCCGTAATAATCCACTATTGAGCATATTCCTATGGAACCAGAAGAAAGCAGCCTATACCCAGCGTCTAACGATAAGGTTTAACTTGGTCGTTTGTCAACCTTGTTACATTGGTTCATTACAGCACGGAGTTTATAAACCAAAACAACCCCAGTCTCTACTAACAGTCTGTTTTATAGCAGTTAATTATTTCATGTTACCTTTATTCCCTGATTTACATTAATGAACTATAACACATCATATAAGAGATAAGGATGAAAATAGGCTAAGCCCTAAAGAAGGATCCGAGGCAATTTGGTTTTATCATAAAGTAGAAATTCGCCCATTCATAAGTAAATAACAAGATGTCTGTTCGATTCTGGACACTATTTAATTATTCCCAAGTTGATCACGTTTCGAAGAGTGCCGGGGATGCCTTGAATGCACCCTGATGAGACTCGTACAACACTTTTTCTTTTCAGATAATAAAATTAAACTCTCAATGGACTTGTAAAGTTTGAAGTAGTGAATGTATAGTTCATTTGCAGTCAATTAATATATAGTAAATTCTACCTAAATATCAATGATTTCAGAAATAATGATAATAACGTCAATAAAAATTAAAATTTCTAATATTATAAATAAAGTAATTAGTAAATAAAGGCGATTTTAAAATTCGGAATACATTATGTTATAATTAATTATAGTACCTGTTCCTGTAGAATTTGTACTGTCAGAAATTATTGACATGTCGCATTTCAATAGACTTTCAGGGTGATCATTTTATACAAGGCTATTGGAAGTGGGTGCAAAAAAAGCTATACCTTCACCTCTTCAAAGCTTTTACATCTATAATCAACTACCCTATTTAACAAGTCAGTTCATGTATATAATTAAGAATAATATTTATTTTGTTTTTAAACGAAAGAAAAAAGAAGGAAATTTTTATTTGATTTAGAATTTCCTTTAGAAGGAATGCCATAAAATTTACGAGCCTGTTTACTTTACGCCGATATAAGTTTGTTTATCATACAAAATCGAAGGGAATCAAACTCTCCGGGCTATGGAAGCGGATAATTCTGTTTGTATACCGGCAGGCGGTTGGACTTGAACGTATAATGAAACTTTGTTTATCAATAATGAATTATTAAAGCACAAAATAAGTCTGCTATATTTTTTACAAATCACATCAAATCCGATTAAAAGAGACGGAAATTAATATGAAACGTAATCAATTTAATTCAGAAATATCCGAGGAGGAGTTTTCTGAAAACTTTCAATGTGTTTTCAAGGATAAAATCTTTATCCATTTTTATTTTCGGAAAGGAAAGGAAATTATATATTCTTACTTATTAACAGCATCACCATAATGTAAGCACATAATTTTTATTGCCTTATATTTATTTTGTTCACAATTAATTTAGTATCGACTATAAATAACTTTTTTATTACTATCTATAAAAAACCGATATAAATAGCCGACGATATTTTTTATTCATATATTAATGTTTGGTCTAAACTAGCATAACTCTGGCCTAGACCTACAATAGGACAACATATTTCATTTTGTGCAGTATGTACGATGTTGTGCGCATTGGTGCATCTAAACAAAATAAAAAATTAAAAAAAAAAATCGAACATCAATCATTTGGCAGTGCGTCACTCATTTTGCTTTTAATAATTTTGTACGGATTCACTCTTTATATATATGGTAAAGACTAACTCATTAACTAAGTAATTTTCCTCACTACCGAGCCCAGAGACTAGAATATATTAATACATTCTCGTTGATGTTTGGCAGAATGTTCATGTACTGGCTCTCTCTATCAAAACACATTTACTCCCTTCTTATTATTACACGATAATAACAAAACGATTGAGTCGTTCGGCCCTTACAGTCATTCTTTAGTCGAAATGCTGAATGCATTCCGAATGACAGCTTACCTCGCGGAGGTCTTATCACCACGTCTTACACATTACAATTCCATGGAATACCCACCTTAATAAATACCCTCCTTAATAAACCTAAGCCAAAGCTCCCGGAAGACACGCGAGCTCACTTTATATAAAGAGGCCCAGGATAATTTTCTTCTGCGTCTTCTTTAGTTGCAGTAAATATCAAGTGGGTAAATAGCATATTTCAATAAAAGTTTGTGATTAGGAGGAATGAGTTATTTTATGTTCTAATAACTGTAGCCGATTTTTACTATTCAGTTTTGTTTCAGAGGTAATAATAAGTTATTAACAAGAAGAGTTAAAAAATTTGGGAAGCTCATGTATTGTACCTATTTTATTATTTTTAATTTATAATATGGCATGCAATCTCTGGATCACTAGTAGTAATGTACGCTGTTTTTTGTTGTTGTTGTTGTTTGTTCCAACCTTTCCAGTCGAAGTTATTTAAGACTATTTAAAAACGGAGATCTGTTTAAAAACGGAAACGCTAAACACTGGTTTAGACTAATAAACTCTAGTTGTGACACAATTAGATGTCAGTGACCGGCATTTCCAGGGATCTAAAAACCGAAGTACATGTGACGTCCGTCAATTCACACTAGGTCCACGTAATAGATTACGGTCTGACAATCCATCTTGGGATTACTCACAAGAAAACAAGGAAAGTAAAATGCCACTGACAAATAAAGTGACACTATAAAACTGTCATCTGAACCACACATCCGCGAATCTGATCTTTGTGGACTCCTAGAAGTCATTTACAAACTCTAGATCATACTAAACAGGTTTATGCGCTGGGTTATAATGTAAATCTAAAGGTACCATATATAACCTATGTAAAAACATTTATCCAAGCATTGCTTTAATTAAGCCGTTAGGTATTCAAATTCTATGAAAACAATTCACTACCGTTAAAACAACCATCCGCCCTCAACGTTCAGTTCTTAAAGTACAGATAACGCCTACCCCGATTGGATCAGATAGCGCTGTTGAAGTTTCTTTCGCCTCCTCATCCCCCAACGCCAACTATTTATGAACTGGTAACAATGTTAGCCAGGCAGTAGCAATCAACAAAGTCGAGGTTCAGCTTTCTTGAGCACTCTTGAGTCGAAATGCTGAACGGGTCTGGACTTGCAGCCAGGATAGCATATTCCATGAAGTATGGGCGCTAGCGATCTAAGAGCTTGACGAGCTCCTAATCCTATAATGAAAATATTATATAGCGATCTAAGCGGAGACATTCGAAGGAGACCTGGAGTGTTTCTACCTAAATCGAAGTCTGACTATCGGAATCAGTAAATGTCAGTAGCAATGACCTTCCACTGAATGAAAACCGAAGATTAGAACTATGTTTTAGCAAGGAGAACATTACAATGCTTGCCTTTTCACTAGTAATAACACTGTAGACCTCTTTGAATTAATGAAAAGGAATAAATTGGTAGATCCGATAAATTACAACTAATGAGAAAATATTTTTGTTATAATGAAACAATACTTAGTTGCCATAGTTTTAACCAGTTTCAAATAAAAAAAGTGAATGTTCAAAGTTAAGTCATCACAGTGGAGTGCAGTACGAGGCATATGTTTAAAGTCGAACGCAAGTAACACGTTAATGATGAAGATAAATTTCCTTTGTGTCACGGACTGGCCGTAGAATTAAACTTGCTCGCGTGTAGTCCGCTCCTTAATCTGTAGCCCATTAACAGCGGTCATTAATCACAGTTTTAATAACAATTTAACCCGGACTAGATTAATATATCTTCATTTATACACGCAGCCGGCGACGCGCTGGAGTCGTCAAACTTTTATCATTTAAATTTCACCGAGCATACAAAATCGAATCCGCGACAAATGCATACTATCTTTTTGTATAGTGAACACGATCGCGACAGTTACGCGTACAGGATTCGGCTTTTGTTGTTTACCCATTGTGTACAATTAAACATGAAAAGATGTAATAATCTCGAATGTCTCTTTGTGTTTTTTAATTCAACATGCGGGGCGGTTATAAATAATAAGTGTTGCGTCGTTGGTGCTTACGTTATGTCCTACAATGAATTGAGCGTCAAGTTTAAACGTAGGGTTGTACATAAATTTAGTCGAGCGTGTGCCCCGAGCAACGATCGCTAAATTCGGGGTGTACCATTATTTATTACACTATAATATTTTGTTGCAGTCTAACGTTTATGACGCGTATTTTTTATGAATTATTATTTATTAACAACCAAAAATGGGTCATTATATTGCATTGAAGCGGCGGGGCTGCAATTCATTAATGAATGTTTGTTTTTCACACGACCGATGTTGGTAATGTACTACATTCAACTTTTAAACAATCCTTTATTTAATTTACAAAATATACTACTTAAATAGTATAAAAGCGCATTAAGTAATTTTATTTAAAAATGAATAAATTAAAAATTTGTAAATAAAGACATTTAGAAGTTGTAGCTGCTACCTTTAGTCTTGAATTTAGATAAAGGCCTGTATCTATGATAGAAGGCGACCAAAAGAGATCTGAATTTCCGTTAAGGGCCTTTCTAGTTCAATGAAGCGAACCAATACAATAGCACAGTAAGCTAGCAAGTCATATTGTAATGATATGTGGATATTGATATGAAGTTGTAGCATAACGAGGTTAGGAAGGAAAGGTGTTCCCCCAAGACCTGACCAGGCACAACTTTAGAGATACCCGTAGAATATCCCGGCGTCCATGAAAATTACTGATTACTAAAATGGTTAGGAGTCCCACGTTTCATTCCTTAGGACAGTGAATTTTTAAGACAGAAATACGTGTACAGTCTACTTCCATTCAAAACTATTTGATAGTACTATTTACCCGTGTTAACGCTGCCAGCCACAAAAATTCACTCAGTGCTAAAATTTAATTACTAATTTTTATACTATTTCATATTTTTTTTAAACTGTGTGTAAGCAACCCTTTCATTAAATTTGAATAAAACAAATAAATTGATGCAAGTAACTTTTTAATATTTCTATTCTGATTCCTTGAACAATAGGCTAAACATGAAGTCGTACATAAATATCTCCAGGCACAATAGACTTCGCTTCAAACTTCTAATGAACAGAGACCTCAATCTTGCAAATAGGTCACAAGAAGCTACAGCATAATCCTTAACTTGTTTCACTATTGTTACGTTCTCAAATTTATAATTCTTACATTATAAAAGTCTTTGTAACACTGACATCATTTTTTACACGCAAAATATTAAGTTATGTCATATTGTTATATGGGTATTTACAACGAAGTGAGAGTTATTATAATCATATGTTATCGCCACAAGCTCCGTCGGTCTGAGAGCATTTAATAACGTAGGAGTAAATCGCTCCGCTAGCCCAAACGCAAATTACTACTCTAAAATAACCACGTGACTACACAAAGAGAAATCTTTGTATGGTAATCAAATCGATCGAATTGCCCGAATGCCGGCATCGTCTCCCGGGGTGCTAGCCCCAAATTATCGGTTTGCCTCGAAGCTATTCAGCGAAATGTTGCTAAATTCGTTAATAAGCCGTGTCAGCTATTGTCAAATGAATATAATGAAAATAAAATACGCAATCTGGATTCGCCATATGGAGAACGATTTCGCGTCGCCCCGTGAAACCTTTTCATTATAACAAAGTGTACATACTCTTTTAGCAATAAGTTTTAATAACATTTTTTGTGATAAATTTTCATTCTTTAATCTTTTTATTTCATTTTACAACAGTTGGTGTCTTATTTTTTATATAATAGTTAATTAGTAAAGCTTTTAATAACTAGGGTTTAAATATCTCAAAGTAAAATCAAGACGTAAAACCATCTTAATAATTTATTCTAAAACAGAGCAGCCGTCATCATCGTTGTTGTGTCAGCCTGAGGACGACCGCTACTGAAGACAAGCGTCCGTCAAAGATTTCCAATAAGACTATTTGAAAGCAGCTAGCATTCAGCGTATTCCGGCAACCTTAACAAAGTCTATCCACTTTGTTGCTGGACGTCTTACGCTGAGTCTTCACTCCAGAACCTTAAGGCTCTACCTCCCTAGGCTTGCGGTGGTTCTGTGTGCTATATATGGAATATATAATATTGAGATCGTAAAAATTTTACTATTTTAACTTTGGTAACAATTACAAATAGTTGTTACTTACTACTAACGAATACTGGCAAAAGTCAAAAATAAATGTGGTATATTCGTAGTGGTATACTCTCCCACGTATATATATTTATATAATAAAAAATACTATGCTATTTATTTAAACTATAAGGGATATATTTACTTTTAAGGGATCTTCGTATGATATGCCTAGATTAGCAAATGTAAAATATGTCAGTATACAACAAAACAGTGACATTTAATATGTATACCTTTCAACAGAAACAAGTCACCTCGTACCAGTATTTACATCGACCGTGTTTATGTGTGTGCGCTAGTGCGGACCCACGCACGACGCTCACCCCTTGCGTTTCATTAAATACATTTCCGCATATCACGCACTGTGTCATTTCCTTTCTAAGTGTTACCCGTATACAATTTGATTTTAATATCGATATCGATAAAATTCGTTGCACCAATTTATTTATTTGCGAAAGCTCTTTCTATATTTTTATTTATAACAGCGCAGCGTAGGACACCCATATAAAAACATGGACAGATTCCTTTGTTAAAGTCTATAGAAAACGCTGAATGCAGGCCGTTAGCAACCGGTCCAATTAAAAATCTTCTGAAAGGCCTATGTCCAACGGTGGATATTCCATGGCTGAAATGGTGATGACGATGTAGTAATATTATTATTTTAATTTTATTGGTTTTACACCTATATAATATTAGTAATTTTTTTTTCATTTGCAACTATTTTTGGTCTTTAATAGTATGATTATCCATTGTTTATTTCACCTCTATTCATTAATTTATCTTTGTGCCTCTCAAAGGGTAAACGAAAGAGAATGCTTTCCGAAATTATGATAAAAAACATATTTATATATAATAATCCTGTCTTCTTTAATTTATAAACATTCTGTAGTTCAGAAATATTAAAAAAAATGCAATGTGTGGTCTCAATGATAATCAAGATTAAATAAAATAAGGTTTTTTTAAAGAAATTCTCAAAATATCGATATAACCGGTCCGAGCCGTGGTCATGACTATATGTAACCATGGGAATCTATTTGCGGATTCAATCAAATCCGCAGAATGGTATTATTATCAGCTTAAAACATTCATTCAGTGGAAGTTACTTTCAATTCATTATATGGATACGAATTTTTACTGACTTTTAAATCTCAGTTTAATTTTAATGCTTATTGATTTTTATGTCGATAGTGGCCTAAAAGAACATATATCCTTTTCCAGGCATTATAGACAGATACATTCTTTTATAACGAAAGAAATTATATTGTAATTTTTGGAATTGAAGTAGCCATAAGGATAATTTAGATCCGATCATTATCATCCCTACATCTGTGCATGTCCATTGTTGCATATACCAATTACAAGCACGAGGATGGTAGGCCGACATGGGGCATTTTAGATTCCATTTAACCATAAACTAAATTGGTTCCTTTACGGATTTCGGAATTGTTTATAATTTTGTTCCCATGCCGATTCATTATTATTGCCCGATCGTAGATACATTTCACTCCCTCGTTTATAGTTGCATAGGGTTCGCGTGAGGATTACAGTTTATTTAAGCGTTTGATTTTTTTCTCTTCGCTTAATAACATACTATTACTCTTTTCTAACGTTTTTATTATCGGTTAGGGCCCACACTAACATCATTCATGGGATTATTTATTTACATAGCGGTCTAAAGGGCATTATTTTTAAATCCGATGTTTAAGAAATAGCCAAATAATATTTAGACCACTCTTAATAAGAACCTTTAAGTACACTTATTAAAATGAATTTGTAATATTGGTAATGAAATAAAACAACTATACCTAGTACCTCATAGTTAGAAATAAAGCAGCTTGAATCAAATTGTAATTTGGCGTATCATTATCGCCATGTAATCTTTCTTGTTTTACTATGTTGAAGATAGATATAAAATTTGAAGTAAATTTGTACCCAGCAAAGTATGTAATGTATTAAATTAGAATTATGGTATATTTTGGTATGGTAATTAAAAAATTAAACCAAGACTTAAATACCTAAATGACAGATTTTTGACGAAATTTATTTACATTATCCAGATAGAAACTATAGATGTGTTATTAATTTTGAGCATACGATAATGAGTTATTAATTATACACAGTTTTGGTACAGTTTATAATAAAGTGTTGTTAAAAATGTGGACATTCTATCAAGTACATTTAATACGATAAGTACATTAAGAAGTTCAACAGTGTTAACATTATAGATATATTTAATTTTTAAAAATAAAGTATCAAAAAAAGTGTTCAAAAAATAGAAAATAGAATATGAGTAAAACTCATTTTTCACATAAAATTGATGAGTGAGCTTTTAAAATTATAATCAGAAAAACCCACCCTAACACTTTTTACGACGGTCAAAAAAATAATTTAAAAATAATCCGAGCTACCATAATATTTTAAAAAGTTTACTGTACGTAAATATCACATTTTTATCATAAAACTATGGTACCATCTTGGTGAATTCAACGTATATTATTTAAAAAAGCAGCGCAAATACTAATGCATTGTCTCCATTCTTTATTCATTGTTAGTCTGCATCTGTTTTTGCTGTACTTTTAACAGCACTGGAGAAAATACAAGCCGCTTTGGCCTAAAAACGAACCTTTACATGTATAAGAAATTAAAGTAACATTCTGTGATTTTTTTAAAAGTACATTCCTTCGTTGTTGGATAAGAATATATTTTTGGAACTAGTCGCTGCTGCGCTAATAGTATTTGCAGATCCCGAACAAGGCGCAAAGGACTCCTAACCTCTTTTTAGGTAGCGAAGCACGATTTTCGAAGGACTTTTGGCACGCGCCGTTGGAAGGCCGCTAAATTCTTAGATCGAGTTGACGGACGCTTCATGCAGTTCAAAGGCTCCTATGAAGGGACCTGGGTTGCCACTCATTGATAGAATCGAAATCGATATCATTAAATAATATAGACCATCCGTAATTTCTTATATACATATATAGGTGAATTTCTAATAAGTGTAAAAGATTTAAAGGGGATCAATGTATAGCCCATTTGCTTTTAATTAACGTATGGTGCTTTTATCAAAAAATGAATAGTTTAACAGATAATAAATAAATAATGTAATAATAAAATCGTAAGAAAAAGCGTGTACAAAATTTAGATTACAAGGTATTAAAATTAATTATTGTTTATTATCTGTCCCTGCAGACTTTCTACTGCCACAAGTTATTGACTTGCCGCATTCCAATTCCAAAAATAAATTAATAGATCATATGTCGAACTGGTAGTTGTAGCCCAGCAGTAGATGAGGGAGACTTGTGATCGTAAGGTCGTGGGCTCGATTCCAAGGAAGTAATCTTGTATTATTCACACTTTATGCATTAATTATAGGAATGGCACTGCTCAGAAAAAAGGTTCCTGAGTATGGGCTCTAGCGTAATCTTCGTACCATAATATAAAACAAACGTGGGGATTATGGTATATCCCCCACATAAATATATTTCGGGGTTGTAGTAGGAGCCTATAAGCTAAAACGACTATTTTAGACTGATTATTTAACGAAAGGTTATTGTCAGCAAATGAGAACTATTACATTAATATACGATCAAATTACTTTTTTTCTTTCTACTTACGAATTAAAGAAAACTTAAATGTATGTGGTCCCTGTCAATCAACTGTTTCTTTTTTATTTCAGCTTTTATTTAATTGATATAATTAGTTAAGTCCCAAATTGTATTAAAAAAGTTTTAATTAACATTCCACTGTAAGTAATCGTTAGTATAAAAGGCACCGTCCTTTTACCAATTTATAATTTTACGGGCTTTAAAATCAAAGGAAAATTATTTTAGTATCAAAACAAAACATTCATAGCAGTCAATGTATTTATTTATTGGTCACGCCGCGTGATTAATTCTTAACGAACCAAACCGAAATATTGAAAGAAATACATGATGTTTATATTTTATGGCTCTTGCATTTAGAATACGAAGTTCACTTTTAATCACTGAAGATTTTACTAATTGCATTACATGAATATAGAAACATACAAATTATAATAACGATAGGATTTAGGTTTTTTAGATAATTAATATCAATAATAAAATATTTCAGTTAGAATCTAAATGATAAAAGTAATGTTAGTTAATAATTTACTTGGGATTGTTACTATAGGCAATTAAAATTTATAAGCATTAATTTTTTTTTTACATTTGATATATAGTTTAAGTTTTATATACTTTTTGTTATTTCATGTTTTCCAAACTGCTTTCAATATCATAATTAGTATGAATTTAAATACTTTGAATTTTGAAGACTAGACTCTTAACATGATATTTAGGTTTTAGAAGAGCAGTAATTTACTCTAACCTTAGTCTATTTTTTTACCTTGTCTAAATATGTTCATGTTTAAGGATAGTAATAAATGAAATAAAATAACAATGTGCTCTAGGTATAAGACAGGTGTTTTATAACTTTTTCTATGCTTTTTAAAATTTGTAACTTATTTGTATGAAACTGTATACGTTATTATAATAATCACACTTGCGTTGGTTTGGAATTGTAATATCATAAAATAATTTAAAACTTTCTAAAACTACTTAAAAACAATATGGGATTTCAAAGCGATAATACAGCATGAGTATGATTTGCTTTAAGTACTTTATTAGTATTTATCACAAAAGAAAAAATAACAGTAATATTTATTGTAAGCTCTTTTGGGATGTATTTATACAAGATGGATTGGTTGAGTTTTGGGTCTCATTCTATCAAATTAGGCTGTTCTGGCATGTACAGAAGTAATCAGTCAAACTGATAGAACGAGTAAAATATGTACAAAAACGTTACACAGGAAGGAACTTAAAACGATGACAAATGTAATTACGGTGAGTAACACAATCATGAGATGGATTACTCCGTCTCACTAACTCGCTCTATCTAAATATTTACATCCACGCAACAAGTTTTCTTCGGTCAATATTACATTTGCCGTACTTGAATACAATGAATACATTTTGACACAAAAGGGGTTCCATTTTGACCGATACAAGTTTGTTTGTAGAGACAATTCTCGCTGCGTCTTGAGCCACCGAAGAGTGATACGGACCGGTTTTCTTTTCCTTTGTTTTATAGCTTTATTATGACTAATATGTCTGTGAAGACGCATACAAATTTGGTACATAAATATTACTCTTTAATCATACTGTAGTTATTTCATTATCAGATTGCTTACTACGGATGTGTTTTATAAAAGGTTACTTAAATCTTCTAACCTCCCTAGCGTCTGTGTGAGTTAGCACTGTCCTGCGATTTAAATTAGGTACATCCTTTGTGTGGTGTATAATATTACTACCGCTCATAGACGGCAAAGGAAAGAAAGAAAATATTTCCTCTTCGTGAAATAAATACCCGAGCCACGGTCGGTCGGAATTCAATTACTAGTATGCGGCCTAGGCTAAGCGTCTTCTGACAAAACAAAAACGAAGTGAAATTGTAAACACAAAAGAACAGAAAGCAGCATTCAAACAATCCTACTGGATCTACATGAAATCTTTGGTCCTGATTGAAAATCACTGTTTCGCCAAGTGGGTCATTCTGGTCACTGAATCATGACCTATTTCATATTACTACGACTCTGATCAATTATACTCCCTGAATATATTAATAGATTATAAGTGTTGATTTTGTCGTGTTATGTTTTGGTGCAGCGTAGTTGTCATCAATTTCCTTTTTTTTTGTCAACGTTTTGTATATATGTTATTGTGGCCTAAAATAATTGTTTATATATCTATTTATTTTCGAATGAAATTTTTTAATTGTAATCAAACTCAAAACTTCGAAATTAATTTTTAACATGTTAATTTCATGTCTGAATAATGTCTAATTCACACACTTAAAAAGTCGTATTACCGGTTATACTATCTACTGCAAGTATGCTACCTTGTATACTAAACGTACAAATTATTTTACTTATGTTGGGTGATGGAGATAAAAGATATTAGAGGCTTGTGCGGTTTTCTTACCTATAAAATGAAGAGATAATCTTTTAATACACTTCCAATCTGTGGCTAAGAATTTAAAACGAGTTATGTAACGTAAGAAGAAAATATGATCCAATTCAAGTTCACTAGTGAACTGTAATTTAATAAGGCAAACTCAGAAATGTTCACGCAGGCGTTAAGACCGGGTGCTAAGTGATCTAGTTCGAACGTTAACTAAAGCAGATGGCGCAAGGGACAAGCTCGTTGGCATAAGTAATACCAAATGTTAAAAATTTCTTACTGTCTACGGGTACCACCTCGTTATAAATATGCGAGCACTGCTGTGTTTCAGTTTTCATACATAGGCTATTGAAATTATCAAGAAAATGAGAGCTATCACCTTATTTCACAAGATGACGTGAGAAAGCACGGTGTCATATCAGTAGAGTTGTTGGTAGGGAACAGCTTGTAATCTTATTTACTCATTATCAATTCATACACAAATAATAATAAAAAAAACTTTTGTTTGCATCTATTGCTGTAAATGTATTTCCATTCAATAAAGTCAAAAAACCTAAATTTCTGTTATTTATTTTAGACACAGAGCTGTATAAATTAAAAAATATATATAGTTAAAATAAAGTTATATAAACTCATTGATTCTTCTGAATTGTGTGTCAGTTATGTAATATTTAATTTTAATTTCATTTTAAAGCTATATATCGCGCAGAACAAATGGCAGGTCAGCAAGCGCAACCTAGAGCGTGTACCCACAATATGGGCATAGGACCTTATTGGAAGACGCTGAATGCAAGCTGATTCCTACCGGTCTTATTCGAAATCAGTAGAGAAGTCCAGCAATGATCATACTATAGCTGCAATAATAATGATTCGGGCTCCTTATAAAACTTGTCCCACACCGTTTAATGGAACGATTTTATTTATTTCTTGAATATATGTTTAATGTTATTATCTCCATATTAAACCATCCCGTAAAAATGTATTCTAACAATTGCAACATCTTTAAAACAGAGTTATTTTAAAGTAGTAAAATCACCTTCAAAGAAACATATTCCCCTTGTTCAACGCGCGGTTGATTCTTTTTACTCAACTTCTGTTCGCCGCTCGCTTGGCGCGTCAAGATTAGAGAGGTTTCCATCGTATGAGCATAACATTATTATTCCTTACAGCCCCTCAGAGCTCAGAGCGAGCTATTACTCATCTTTTTCCGGCGTCGAGGGCTCGTTTTTATTACTAGACGTGAAAAATACCAGAAATTTCATCCGGTCCGCTCAAAGTGGTCGGATTAATTCAGAAGGCACTTATTTCAAATTGGATTTCGCTCGCGCCACGGCTCGGCCATCGTCGTCTTCATTTCCTTTTAATAGTGTCAGAGGCGCTCTCCTGTGCGGACCACTGTCGACATCAATAGTACGTTCGGCCATCGAGATGTTTCTTTGAGAGACATCAATAGATAGCATTCTTGTTAACTTTCTATTACGATACAATTTTCTCTCTTTGATACTAATTTTCTCCAATATTAGTACATTATTACTCAAGTTTTGATTCCTTTGTAATAACACATATTGTTATAACTTGTTTACTATTCATAAAAACAATCTGAACAAATAATCACAAAAGAGCATGCACACGTAATCAGAGGGGAAGAGATAGTAGAACAGAAACTTAATATAATACAAATTTTTATTTAAACCTAAGTGAGCCCATGTAATATTAATTAGTAAGAAACAATCTTTATTTAAAGGCTATGTAAAAATATGTAAAGGTTTAATTCAACACAATATTAAAAGCTCAAATTTTGAATCTATTATCGTACTAATTCTGCTCTAGACAATTGACATGCCTGCTAAAAAGTTAAAATAATTTGTTTGTACAATAAACAGTTATCCTATTACGCGAGTACATTATTGGTGAAAGCAATTACGTCATAAATTTCACCGGTGGCCATAAAAAGTAATAACAATGGCTCCGTCATAACAATACCACCACACCATTACCTCCCGGCATTAAGGAGGCATGTCAATAGCGTTGACCTGTATTCTGAAGAAGCTCCCTCTAAAATAACAGACTATAGACAAGGCAAAGTTAAACAGCGCTTCTGTTTACACAAATGCACGTAGGTGGCACTCGGAGGCGCGAATGCCTTTACATTGCACCGTTGTTTCGACAGTGTTTTCTTTTTAAGTTCACCACAAAGTTACATAAATATAAATTTAACTTCCTTATTATTGGAGATATCACTCTATAGAAGAAAATGTATGTAAAGTATACGGAAACTCGTATAAAAATGTTAATTAATTATTAGATAGTAAAATTAAATTTAACACTTAACTTTGTACTTTTTTGACAAATTTCCGATCAACGACAAGTCTTACTAACAAAGAACTTGAAAACGAGCACAGAGTTTTATGTTTATATAACTACTGGCTACCACCACCCTCTTTATTTCGCCTGCCCCACCTATCGTGGGTGTAATTTCATAAAACCTATTCTTAGTCATTTATAACATGCCAAAAAAAATTTCAGTTTAAGTTTAATACCTTTAAGAACTATAGTTTTGGAAAAAAATTTGCAAAGTTCTTAGTTGACCTCTGCTCGGCAACCAAAAAAAGAAACTTGGAAGAATCCATATGGTTTCAGATATATAGTGATGAGTCAGTTAGATAGAGAACAAAACCCAAAATCTTTTAATTTTTATAATTGAAAAGTTTAGATTATAATAAACTTAAATTAGTTAAAGGTAAAAAAAAATGGTAAGACTTTTTTTACTCAAGGAGATTGAAAAACTAAATATAGTAGTTATTTATGATATTTAAAACATAAGCTTGTTATAATGTTTATGTTAAAATACAATATCGAAACGAGTCAACGATAGCATTAACGTTTAGGTAATAAACAACAAGTTAAGACTATCAAAAAGCAAATGGCACACTGTCCCCAAACTAAAGTAAGGTTTATATTTCGGAACTTGTAACAAACTATTATATTATTATAAAGCGCTACCTTTGTCTAGGCGTAAGCGAGAGCCTTTGTTAAGTCCACGAAACGTATTCCGTTAGAGAGCGTGTGTCTCTATGTAAATGTTGCTCTCGATTTCCATTAAAAGCGTGAACGTTACAAAAGCAATGTTGAAAGTTAAGCTTTGAATGCTGTAAACTTTAATTGGACGTGAAACAAGGCGACGCTTAAGTTGGCTCATTTCGTTGAAGCTGTGTAACTATTCCGCGAAACTTAATTTGAAAATGGATCGAACAGTTACTTTGACAAATATTATATTTGTGTCATATTTTTAGCCAATTTTTTTTTAACTAACAAGGAGATTTGGGGTTGATGCAAAGTATATATTTTATAGTAGTAGTAGTAGTAAAGTTTTCAGGAGGGAAAATTTGCATCGACGGTATCATTTTGGATCGAGAATTCACTCTCTTACTTAGAGGATGATTTATTCTAAACAATGGAATCTATATCAAACTATGTTATATCCTAATATCTATTAATATTAGCTTGAAAAAGGAAGAACGTGTTTTATTAGAAACTAAAAAGCATATTTGAAGTAAACCCAAAAAGTCATCAACAATACAAATGTTTCAATAAAAATCCAAACCATTCTGACTCTGTGGACAGTAGTCGAAACCTTAATTTTTATTGATCGACTTATTTATAAATATTTTTGATTTTAACGAGATATTTGCCTTAATCAACAATTTTTTGCATTATATACTACAATGTTAAAACTTTATAAATGGCAGTAATTTATGCGCAATTGGTACCTAGTTACTAAATATACAAGAAAAATTTGTTTTATTTCGAGATACTTGTTTGAAAATATTACACCAAGCGATCTAATTAACTGGCGGTTTTAATTATTTTTGTTCAGAAGGTAAATTATACTAAAAGACTCGATTAAAAAGATAGTTCTTTTGTAAATAGACTGACATTCATTTATAATTAAAACGATTTAACTGTTCAACGCTGGCTGAATCGGGATATATTACGCCGAGCAAAATTCATCCGGTGAAATATAATTGTGCATGGCAATCACAATTAAATTTCGAAAATTACTTCAATATTATACATCGGAATTTTGACAATGTATTTGTTTATGCAATGTTTTCAAACCATTGCATTGTGTTTTAATTTTTTTTTAATTAAGACTATTTTTTTTAAATTGTACTGGTCTTTTTTCGTGTGAATTATACCTTTAACACTTAAAGTAAAAATGAATTTAACTAATATAAGAAAATAAAATAACATTTGTCTGTTTCATTACACATTGTATTTTGTCTGGTAGTTTCTGTGATAACGAATGTTAACTTTATCAATCGTATTGCATACGTTGTATAGTCGCATGTTTTCAACCATTCCTACTGTAATTCTGTGGATAAGACCTATGTTCAATCTTTGACGTCCTACGACTGAAATAATGATAATGACGATGACGTATTCGTCTATAAACAGTTTTTGATTTCACTATTTCCAAGCCAGACGTCGTAGTAAAGATTACTCTAAGCCATTGAATAAGAAAATTTAAAAAATCTTTAAGTTATCAATAACAGTTCTGCAGAAATTCGAAATTCGAATCGAATATTTCTTTTGGTACTAATAATAATATATTGATAACGTCTATAGCGCTGCTTGGAGTGTTTGAATTAAACATGACATTAGCAGTGTAGGTGATGATGATGATGAACAATATTAATAACAATTTTTTACTCTTTTTAATTTCAGTGCATCCTCGGAGCGCACTGCGTATACCTGGCTACCAGATACCAGGATCGAATTCTGCTCGCCGTACAGCCGACGCAAGAGTTCCAACTCCACCGTCTATGAAAGTGACTGATGGTGCGACAGCCTCGATCAACTAGAAGAAGCGTTACTTTGATCGGACACATAGTGCACTAATTTATTGAAGTGATGCGTTATATTTAAGGACAAGTTACACCCTCTTTATAAGCTGACATTAAATTATGATAACTTCATTCGTGCTATCTCTATATCCTTTGTGTATATACATATGTACTGTTTATATATGTACGATGTAAGAACCATTTTATCGTTTAGATACCTAAGTGTTACAAATAATGGTTTAGTCTGTCATTAAACTTTAACAATGGATTACCTTCTACTGTCGTCCGTAATTGTATATTAGCTATTTGTTTAAGCTATAGAACCAGATTTAATGTCTTTTGTATCCTGGACATCTTTAAATTTACAATAAAATAAGTCTCAAAAATGTCTTGTATACATTAGCCCAATAAAAATTCAATCCTTAAATCGTCTTATTTAAGAAACTTCAGAGAGTTTAGAAAATTTACTCATAAATTCGTTGATATTCCCGCATTTATATCAGCACGAACAGAGAGCGAAACTTTCTTGCGGTTACCTTAAATTAATATTTACGATGAACATGGAATAATGCGTCATTTATGGGTGAAGTTTGAGCGTATTCCGTCTACTTACCAAACGAAATTATATTGCTGAACCGTTCATCGTTTCCGTGTGTCTACGCGATGTATACCAGTAATAAAACTTTTATAAACAACTGAATGTCAAGACATCGATGTCTATACCAATTACCCTCCTATTGCATTTGTTACCAATAATATATGTAATCTCATTCATATTAAGTCCACCTCACTTAATAAATTAATATTTATCTAAGTCTTCAGTCTAATTCAAAAGAATAATTGTTATTTAAACAGGTTAAATTGTAAATAAAATAGGAATAGAAACTTCAACTTTACTGTAGAGTCCGTAACATTCGATTGGACGAACCAATTTCGAAAAAAACTTCGGTGAAATATAAATTATATTTAAAATAAGTCTAATGATCAATTTACATGTTTTTAATATCATTTTAATGTTCTTGCAATAAATATTTTATCCTAATATCTAATCGAATTTTCTTAAGAACTATATGTAAGTTACTGTATTATTAATGTAAAACATGACACTACTGTTTGTTAATACTTATGTCAATGGATAGAATTAAATTGCATAATTAGGTGATCAATTCGCTGTGATTTTTAGTTTTACATTTACGTCCGCGCTAAGAATTTCTTGGAAATCATTCATTTACAAACATGTAAATGTAACAATGCGTAGTTATGGATCGTGTAATTATTGTAATGAATAAGAATTATTTTTATAACACTAGTACCAAGGTTTCAAGACACACGATTCCAGATAATGATTGTATAAAAATCTACGTCATGTAAATATTAAAGTAGAAATAAAGTAAATTGCTTTTGGGAGCATTGTCTTTGTTAGATTTTGTCATTAAATATAAGATATTCAAATTGGAATTGTTGGAGACTGTAAATTTAAAAAGACGTAATATTTCAACGTGTTAAAGTATAACTTTATCGAATTGTAATCAAACACATTTTCCTTATTCGCTATCTCATTTACGTCTATGGCTTGGTAAGATTTTATTTAATTATAAACTCTACCTCTAACTATCTCATATTAGTTTGTCGGGCGGCAAAATCAAACTTGTAGAACTGTACCTAGTTTGTATAAATTAGCAGATAGATGTTAACTATTATCAGATGCTCAATAAATACATGTAGTCCAACTAAAATGTTTAGTATTATATCACGTGTATAAAATATCATTACATGCTTACGAAATGAGATATCTAACGAATATTCAAGATATTGCAACTTTTCTACCCTAACCTAATAATGTAAGGAAATAATTATTAAGTTGATCAAAAAAGGCTTTCAATATCGGGGAATACTTAATAATAGTAACAGTAACAACATATATAAAGCCACTCTTGACCTATGTATCTGCAGAATAAAATTTTATGAAAGCTAATATAAACAAATCCGAGATGTTACACACGTTTATAACTCCATGACGCAATTCCTGAAAGCAACTGAATTTTAGTAGAATGATATATTTAATTCGTTAAATAGATCTAGTACAATCAATAATATGTATGTATATTTGTACATTTGGTTCTGCCGCCGATGCACATGTTTCTCTCCCTTGTAAATAAATGCACATTAACTTTATACCTAGATATAATTTATGAATTTTCAGCAATTGTTACTAATTAGTTACATGAAATGTTTTTTCCTACTGAAGTGCTGTATTCCTCAAATATTTTGTATAATTTTCAATAAAGTCATAACATTATATATATGCAATTTTAGTACATGTTAATTAATTTTACCCTTTTCAAAATATCATTACTATTTATTTAATTTTAAATAACAGCACAGCAATTGTCGGTGGATTAAGAATGTGAAATTTACAAAATGACGTCAAGCCGAAACAGTAAGCATATTTACCAGAATCATTCTCCTAGCTTACTGAATACTCGACCGTTTCCTAAATCCGAATAAATATTTTATAAAAAATATTTGTCAGAATCCTTATTCTCACGATGAAAAATATTATAAGAATTTAATGTACAATAGTATTTACATGTCTACAATGTCCAAAAAATTTTCTTAGTGAAAAAATACTCGTTCCACTAGGAGATGCGAATACTAAACAATGGCGGCTTACAATTGTAATATATCTTGAAAATTATGTCAATTAATATAGATTCGATTCGACCAGAATTTCTCAAGAAAAACCATCTTCAAAATCATCTTTGAAAGAAAAAAAATAATCCATGGATTATACTTGTATGGATTGTCCTATGTGAATTAATATATAATAATTAATATTATGAATTTTATAATTGTATTCATAAATTATCTGTGTGTGTTTTCGAGAAGCTTATATATATACTGTTTTACAAATTAAAACGAAACTGGCATCCAATAATTAAGAGTAGTAAGTAAATCAGTCACGCAAAATGAATACTCTGATCAGACTAATCAAGTGTAACATGAGTTAACTGGAAGCGTGCGATTGCAGCAACAATTAATATGAATTCCAGTCCCGTTTCGTAACGCTCATCTCATTAATCTCGTTGCTTCGTTTCAACAATTACAACGAGATGGAACCGACTTAGAACCGAACGAATGTTTTATTATGCTTTCGATTTTTTTGTCAGGTTTTTTTGCTACATCAACTCGTTGCCGTCGCTATTATGTTTAGATGTTAAACACATTAATATTTTAAATTGACATTCTTTTATTATGTGATTTTACAACTGTTTTACAGATTTATATCTGTATTGTTTGTTATTTATGTGTTATACATTTTAAATATACATTGAATACTCCGAAAATAATTCTTTAAAAAAGAACTTTCTAGCTTAGCATCAATATATATTTTTTTACATAATTCATATAAACTAACGTCATTTAAACACTAATCTTACATAACACATAGATGGCTGTAATATTCATGATAAAGATTATTTTGTACCTCGTGACACTAATTGGAAGCTAAAAAACTTTTTGTATGTATCAGACAGCCTTAGAAGTTACAGGCCCGTATCGAATCGATATACGTGTTTCGTATCACAGAAGCTTTTATTTGGTTTGAAGGTTTTATACAAAAAGTCAGTATCCTAAAAATGTTAATAAATACACGATATTATATAAGATAAATAAATTACAACAAATCAATGACTGTCTGTTAAATGAACTTGTAGAAGTTTACACAGACGAATTAAATAAATTTCAAAGTACCGATGCTATTTATTTACTCTTTTTAACAATGTTTAAAATCCTATGTCAAAACAAAGCTATTTTCAATTTATAATTTAAAGTTATCTAAAGTTTACCTTCAATAAATAATAATTACTACTATAAACCTAAAAACCAATAAATTTCAATTTCATAAATAAATAGGATGTTCAGATGTTGCTCAAGACTAGATCTTATTGAATTAAAATTAAAAACGTGAATAATTATTCTTAATATCTTAGAAACATAACAGTTTTGTATTGAAAGTATGTTGTACACCAAAATTAAACTGATTATATTGACTATGCTGTCATTGAACGTTTCAAAAAACTAATGATTTTAAAAAACTACTGATTAGTTATAGGTGAAAAAGCTTTAAAGTCGTGATCTTGTAGCTCCTTTGTCGGTGAAAAACTTTGAAGTGTACAAAAAAGACAGTTATGATGAGCTTTCCGAAATACATTACATTATTTTATTATTACTATTGGAATGAGATAGGCCAAGCTCTTCCGACAGAATATAGTTTGCAAGGACAGATTATTTTATTCAGATCTAAATCTGAAACCATTAAACTTTGGATAGGGTATATATATTTATTGACAGTAAATGAGCTATACATTCACCCCTTTACAGCTTTTACACCTATATCTAAGCACCTTGTTTATTAAATAATGTCAGGCTCAATGACTCTACCGTAACTATTAAACAATGGCCAAAAAACCGTTGTAAATAAAATGTACAAAACTATTTCGTGAAAATGCTGATTTTCAAAATTATAGGTGCGTCACTTTGGCATAAACCGTTTCAATCGTACCCGTCATGGTCACGGACCGTATTAAAAAGTTCCACCTGAGTTTATTTAAGTTATTCGATTACATCATCGAAATTCTGCCAAAGCTTGAATTAATTCATTATTTTTCGA
The DNA here is from genome assembly GCF_028537555.1 of Battus philenor. NCBI lineage: Eukaryota > Metazoa > Arthropoda > Insecta > Lepidoptera > Papilionidae > Battus > Battus philenor. Next base: position 6,450,543 of record NW_027181676.1, read on the forward strand.
TCAAAATACAATTACTAAAATTTCAGCCGATATTAAAAAATGTTTTTTGGACTTTCTAAAATAAAATAATTAAAATTTACTTATATCTGTATACAAACATATAAGAGATTCTCACTGGACTTTATATAAAAATAAAACAATACAAACTATTATATTTTAATATCTTCTGTGTAATCCTAAATATATGATAAGTTTGAAAATCACCATAGAATATAAAAAAAGTAGGTCACTCTTTTTAAAAGGATGCAATAAACATTTATTTTGTTGTATTCAATTTAAAATAAAGTTATTTAAAACTTTATTCTAAAGCAACATGTTCTCACTTGTATATGGCCTTAATGCTTTTAAGTGAAGATTATTTAGTACACAAAACGGACAGACATACTTGCTAAATTCTGCGGAAAACGCTGTATACGGAATTATAAGGGAAGTCTATGTCTAGAATTGGATGTCCGATAACTAAAATGATGATGATTAGGATAAAAAATTCTAATTGTGTACACATATACTAGAAGAATAAATGAAATAGCTTGATGTGTGTGTGTATCTCTATGAAAAATACTTTCAGATTTCGATTAAAACTCTTGATAATTTAAGTTAAGTCCTGCTTCCACATAAACGTACTTTGAATATACCAAAAGTGCTTAATATGTCCTTTCAGACTTCATCAATTTATTTGTTATGATGAATAATAAAATTACTGTCCGATAACATCAACTGAAATCGTTAATGTCATTTCTATATAACTCAAATATATAAAAATCAATTCTATAATTCATGTTAAATATTTGACAAATTATTAGCGAAGTAATTATAAAATTCTATTTATTTATCATTTATCTGTTTAAAAAGATTTCACTTTTCCCGGGAATCGCAATAAAGAAACTTATTATTGTAATTCGGTAGTAATCAAAATTAATAAATAATTTAATCACCTTTTACCAAACTTAAATAATTTGGTAAAAATACATATTACGAGAACAATACACCATTATTAATTAGCTCCACCAAAGAGTGCCAAACAATATTATGTATAAACAATGTTGAAATTTTTATTAAACATGGCGGCAAATCTATATAGAGTATAATAAAATATCATAATAGTTAAATATCAACTATTGTAGATTAACACATAACAGGAAGAGTAAAATAAAAATAGTATGTATAAACTTTTAATTAAACCTCTTTGGAAGTACAATGTACATCTGGCTTGTTGTGATGACATTAAAAAGGTTACATTAAAAAAAAAAAGAATCGAGTGAGTAATTTTTTTGTTAGAAATTTTTTAAAAATGCAATTAAAATTTTAAACTTTTATATAGTATAATTTTAAAAATGGAAAAAAAAAATTGTTGTACTAGTTTGTTCTTTGTGTTTACGTAATAAAAGAGTTTATGACATGACCATCCTTAATATATTACAGAAGTTATTTCTCAATCACTAGAACAGAGATCAGTTTCGTATAATATACATCTGTTCACGTTCTCAAATCCTGATAGGGCGACAAAGCACGTAGCCTCAGTGGACTCATAACTTCACTAATCGGGTGAGTTCTTTTAAGTTTGTTATTTCGATAATCACATTTTTTTTTTCAAGCTCAAAATGAACGCAATACCGATAAGGTGCAGAAGCCAACCCGCTGAGACAAGACATGTCAGAACATGTTTTAACATTTATTATAGCGATTTTTGCACTACTATTCACTTTAATTCTTAGTAACCTATACGTTTCAAATAGATTACTCTATTGTATTGTATTGTACTGTTAAAAAACCCTATATTTTTGGAAATAAGGTCGCTTATTATTAACTCTTAAAATTACTTTTTTAGTAACGGGTAGTCAGATAGCCTTTCTTGCTATATTAGTTTTTAATGATTCCGCGGGTTTGAGTAGACCAAAACCGAACGTAGATGGCGACCAGTGAAGGGGACCTCGGCTTGGGCTCGTCAATAATATCCACATAGCATTCCGACAACAAGGGCACCCAAAAGGGCTGAAACTCGACTTGTTCGGATGCTATTGCCTGGCTAACCGCTACCGCTTTGGAAAGCGTTAGCGCTGAAAAAAGTAGCAGTAGAAACTCCCGCAACGCTTCTATCTAGTATCATCTAGGATAGGTGTCTCCTGTGATATACGATCAAACCTCGTTTATATCGAGACGGGTTGATTATCGAATAGCAACGGTGACGGTAGCTTCAGTAGTGTTTTTTAAAGTGTGCTTTGTTGACTTTGCCGATATCACCGATTTCATTTTAGTCATTACAACACGGGCCTACGACTTATTTTAATAACTGAATTAAATGAATACAAAACTTTTCTTGGTACGTAAACGTTGGAACCGCTATTATCTTTATGTAAGTTGTAAAAATAGTAGTTACCTATAGAACAATTTTTTTTTGTTAGAAGATGAATTTAACAAGTTTTTAAAATGTACATATTGATACTTTTATTAACCAATATAAGGTGTTTTACAATTTTACAATCATCTAATTGATGTAATAGATAAGATTGTTACACATACATGGCACGTTTAAATTATTACCGACACAGTACGTACTAATTGGTGCATATCGTATCACCTAATAAAAGTACGCTTACCAATTCATTTACATAGTTAGAGACCAGAAGTGTCTAACAGTTGTACGTCAGTTGTTTGATCGATCGGACCTACCAGCGTTACGAACGTTAGAAACCAATTCTCACGCCAAAGTCAATAACTCAGACATTTTGTAAACAAATCTCAACAATAGACAAACGTGTGGATTTACGTTTCACAATATACATATTGGTACGCTAATAAAAACCCTTTTACTATGGCAGCAAGAACTATTCAAGTTCTTGGCATTTAATATTAAAATTTTGGGCTACCGCACAGTATTGACTTTGCCTTTGTAAACACTAATAGGAAATTCAAAAGTGGGAACCAGTTAAGATGAAACATTGGATATGTTAATTTAGTTAGCGGATATTGAGCGTACGCTGAGAAATGGGCATTACATAATATTGTTTAATAATTGCTAGTTAACGTGACGTCATTTAAACTTCTGATGGCTTTAATATTATTTCTTAATTGCTCTTTAATCTATCATTACAAATACAAGGAACATTTTTATCTAATTTTTATACATTGAATCAATCGTAGTTATATTATACCGGTGGATTCGTTATAGGTATAAAGTTTTAAAAACTTTTTTCTTGGAAAGTCTGCAGAGATAACTAGTAAACATTAATTAATTAAACAATTTTGATTTTGGATAGGATGTATTATATATTAATTGACAAAAAATGAGCTATATATTCACTCCTTTAGCGATTTACGCCTATAACTAATCATCCTGTATATTTCATTTTTAAAAGATACAAAACAAATGGGTAGTACAAGCGATGGTAAGGAATTGCTCTTTATTACAATGACATAACATTATAAAAGTTTTTGAAAGCATAATATGAATCATTTTGTTAGGCCACACAATTATATTGGTTATTATTTCGCTAAAAAATTGCGTCAAACCAAATGCTTATAGGTTAACTATTATAATTTATCAAGCACTAAGATATTTTTATATAAATTTCTACCATAATCGTCATTTCAGTCGTTGGACTCGGTCACTTTCATTCATCTACGGCTCTCCTCATTCATGATTAATAAAATGAAGATTCATAAAATCCGTCATAGATTTTTTCATATTAAGACTGACAAATAATCATTACTTTAGTAATAAAAATAACATATACTCTATAATCGAACGCATTTAAAATTACCATGTTTTCGTTAGATCATAATATTAAGACATTTACTACAAATTATTTACATTATTCCATACATTGATGCCGAGCTTAAAATGAAAAGTAATACCAATCTCATATTAAATTCGAAGACACGCGTATCTTTCTTATTTACACGGATTATATCACGATAGACGTTAATCCGTTTTTTATATCTCCACAAGCAACACGCCTACGTATCATTTGCCGGATATTTTACGAGAATTTAAGTGACTACCGACTGTAGAACGCATTTAAATGGAAGGCTTTGCATGGGATAAGCGAGATAAGCGAATGTATACCAATTTTATAAACAGTATTTATTCAAGTAAGCCCCATTGAAAAGTAATTCCATCGTATCAAACGGGTATTAATATATTTTTGTGCATCACATACACGAGTTCCGTAGAATAATTGACGTAAAATTTTATTTGTATTCTTCGCTTTCTTAGCTAAACTACTATGATGTAAGGGCGCCCATGTAGACGTCTTTTACTAGATAAAATATATTTATTAACGGATAATACAGCTATATTTCCTTTCATAATTAAAATATTTATATATTCGATTCCCATAAATTAACGATAAGCTGAAATTGGTCCACGCCATATGAACCGATTCACTAATAAGTAATCCCAGAAGATCACATACACCCAGTGATGATTTTTATTACTATGAGTGCCAAAATGTGTACCGCGATGGTCTCATTATGAATTATAATTTGTAATATGTAGTAATATGTAGTTTTTGTCAAGCCATAACCTCAAAATATTGCTACATCTGAATACATCCGTTTAAAAAGATCATAGTTGGTAGAACCGCGTTGAAAAATAACATAAAATGAATTTCATCTAATTTCATCTGTGATAATATTGGAATTCGTTCTGTCGTTGATTGTGGTTTGTATATATGGGCTATGAATGTATATATTTAGCAAGTTTTAACAAAAAAAAACTGATTCTTCTTTGGATTTTATTTTTTTATATAATATTAAAAAAAAATTCACTGTGTCTAAATATATATTTATAGGTGATACTTTCTTATTTCAATGCGCTTATTGTAGTTTATGCCACAGTGTTAAAAATTTTGTCAAAGCTGTGGAAAAATACCATATATTATTCTTGCAAGCTTCGATTCCCTGGCAATCGATAGCCTGATTTTAATTTGAGTGGAATGTCATATTGTTTAATATATAAAAAAATGGCACGTTATACATACATGATATGATACATAAAATGTAATCTGTTTATACTCGTTGTATTTAAATGTATCTATCCACCACTGCTTAAACGATAAATCTCTTCCGCTTTAATTCAGTCAATTTGTGTACGACTATGAATCGATAACTAAGTATTGTTGCAACTGCATTAAAAATATTCTGACCACAAAAAAATTGTCTGAGATGATTGTGGACTCTTCACATATCAGAGTACCTTTGGCAACCTCATAGCTTTAAGTTAAAGGATTCCATTATAGGGGAGCTAAGTCTGATTTTAGTTTCTATCAAATTGAGTTTATTTGACGTTCTTCTCATAAATAATTCTAGTGGGCGCTGGAAATTATCCGTAGTTGATATACAAAGGACAAAGTACATTACTTGACAATATTTTTTTTTCTTAAAAATGTGTAATAAAAATATATAGGAACCAAATTAGCAAAAACGTGCATGCATGCAACGTATTCATACCATAATCGTAAAAATCAAAAGAAATTTATTTTTAAATTAGTGCATTAATTTCAGGCTGCAATTCATTTACACTCACCAGTTATAATCGTCTATTTATTTCACAGCACTATACAAATAAAGAACGTAAAACTACTAATTATTGTTACTTGTGCTATAAATGTCATAATTCAAAAAAAAATATTTTACATTACACAAAAATGATCCTCAGTAGGGAACCATTTAGTAAAAGATCCTCATTTATTTGACAGACGCGCCTTAACAGGCTAAAGACCGCACTTTAACAAATGCATTTTTAATACTTTTCCTTAAAAGGATCATGTAAGAGGGCTTTCAAACGAGGATACAAGTAACGCTAACAATCTCGGATTTAAGCACCAGTGCCTTCAACTCTTCATAACTTGTAAAGCTTTGCTTTGGCTTTAGTACTAAAATAGAAAAACGCAAATATGTTTATTACTTACACGCAATACTATTGCTCTTTTCTGCTTATCTTTTCTTTTTTATGCTTGTTATCACTCTGAGTTTAAGTATAATAATCATTTGCAAAAGTTTTTAAATTATAATTGAAATTCTTAAAGCTACGTAACTGTTTTCGACTGTACCTTAAAAATATCTTTTATTTTGCTATGACTAGCGACACTACGTTATAAATTATAAACTTATTATAAATAGCATTATATTTGTGCGAGATTTCTGAAGAAACATTTCATCAACACCTCTGTATCAAAGAGGATTTAGATGAAATAGATGCAATATGCAAACGATACACAATTTACTACCAATTGCGTAATCATGGGTTATTACCATGGTTAATTACATTAATTCGTCTGTCAATACCTACCAACGCAATATATTATAAAGGACGAAATTAATTGAATCGTTATCTAATTTAGTCTACATATATCACTTTAGAAGTCCGAGTAACAACTCAAGTTCAGTTAAGTCAAACTTAAGTTATTCACCGGTGATAACAAGAGAATCTTGTCATAAAATACATCGTCATTAGTTAAAACATCATGAGGTTCTTGTTATATAAGTTAACGGCCTTAAATAATTTCGGAATAGGAAAACTGCGCTTAGTCGGATCCTGTCAGTTGAGTGATACTCATCCCTAATTCCCATTCTGGTGAAATTCTCCTATTTAGCGGAGTGACCCAAGCCTCTCGAGGTAGCACTCAAGTTTCGCTATCTTGACAGAGGTTTTAGGCTATGCTCCTCCTTCATGTTGCATTGATCCCGCGGAATCTTGGAATGCCACTTAAGCAGCAAATGAAAAAATGAAAGTTAGAAAAATACTCCATCTATAATACTGCTTGTATTTATTATCCTGATGAGTTCTCATAAACAAAACAAATCTACAAATTAAAATATATATATACACTGTCATTATTATTTACATCGTGTAAAATTAAAAAAAATGAATTACGTCAAGAATTTAAACTAGCTGTTCAACTATAGTATATATTTTTTTCCAATTACACATTCAAACGACAATAAATTAAACGTTCTATTCAATAGTAAACGAATAGCTACCGTGTGTTTAATGAAATATGAACGACGCATTCAAAAAACGGTAAAGTAAAGAAATCAAAAATATTTTACCATGATAATAGGTATAAAATCAACATGAATAACAAAAAACCGGACGCGGGCATACCCCCCGGCGTACACTAGTCACGGTAACACCACAGTGGTGTGAGACGCCCACCATGCATTGTATGTAAAACTGCGTTCATACGTCTGTACTGCGTTTGAACTCGAATATACATGGCATGGGACGAACCTATTTTGGAATGAAAGATTCATGTAGACCTCGTAACGATCGAACATAAACCGTAACATATATCACTTATAAAATTTTTACTATCCAATGTACCTATCTATGAATATTGATACTATTTGAAATTATTAGCCGCGAATAATTTAGCGATTCAGGAAAAAAATGACATTACAGATTACAACAGTACTTGCTATTGAAGTAACTCTTGCCCTTTGGGGAGCGAAGTAGCCAGGAGACACAATTATTGGTAACGAGGTTTCTTAAGGGTAACAGAGCGACTGAACTTTCCTTATCGAAGATTTTAAAACTCCAGAAATTACTAAACCTTAAATGAAATAAACATACAAATGTATTAATTATTTTATGCGGACAATTCCACAATAACATTCGCATATCTATATCAATTTCTTACACAATTTACAATTTTGTTGCTATTTTCTTTGTAAACTACATCAAAAATTAAAAATATCAATCAATATACTGTATAACTAACATTTCCATAATTTGACATATTTTTTAATTTAAGTAGAGAAAATGCAGAATTAAACAAGGAATTTTTCAAAACATTAATAATACCATTACACGAGCGATAACTTCTAGTTTTATTATACCAATAAAACAAGTTGCTTGGAGTTTTCTTCAAACAAGTAGCTTGAATCACATGAAATTTATAGTATATTCGCGGGATCCACACGTAAAGTTTAGAATCAGTACAGCAATTTTAAAAAAGGGTAAGCATGAAATAGTATTCTTACTTGGAAGTGCCCAGTTTGCGTCTCCCGCAATGCGCATTATGTTGAACAACGATACCTTACAATTTACAAACACAAAAGAACTTCACTAAAAATATATTCTAAAATAAATCCTCAATTTACAATATGTAAAATCTTAGATATTAAACAATCTCTTCCTAAAGTTCCTTCCTAGAGACAGAAAAGAGATAGAAAAGTTTTTACATCTTTTTATAAAACATTCAACCTCATCTAAAAAGATTATAAATATTTAATCTAGACCACTGGATCTGAAGGCATGGTAAAAAAAATCTTTCAATACTTAATATAACGCTACGACATATAACAGTAACATGGTGAAATCTGATTATGAATGCGTGGCCCCATAGTATATTATAAAATAAGAAATAAATAACGTTTTGGTCACCTAATTGTTTATAATTCATAAACGAAAATTAGAAAACATAAAATGTAAGAAGAGCTATTTGACTCTTTTACCATTGCAAATGCTATTTATCCGTTCATCAAGCTCCATAAAACTCGAACTAGCCGTAAACTGAAGCCAGGATCATCATCAAGGATATTTGTACTTGCTTAGACTCCTCAAAATAGTTTAAGTTCCAAGTCTTCTTTATAATCTATTTAGGCATAAGCAGTCTTCAGTTCAGTTTCACCAATACATTGTTACTTACGGAGAAATGTTTATGAATATTGATGACGGATGAAAAAGGAACTTTCAGCCAATGAGTTTTTTAATGATAGTCGCAAATATACCAATTTTTAAACTCGGCGCTTGGTGTTACCTATTTTTTAATAAAATGAATATAGTTGCATAATCAATAAAACCTGGTAATTACGGCAACTCAATTCAAAAGATAAACTATTCAATATTTTTGAACCTAACCTGAAAGGACTTTTTAGTCGTAATACCACAATAACGTTTTTAGTGATAAAATAACATTTTACATAATAATAACGTTAAAATATTTACAATGTATTTATTCCATTATTTCGCTGTTAAATTTTCAGCCTTTGTTACAAAACCTTTACAAACAATTTGTTAAATTGAAATTACGCGTAGCCTATTGTTCAAAAACGTTTGTAAATTATTTTTGAAATTGAATTCAAACATTCATTTGATCAGAAAATTCAAACTATACGTAATAATTTATCCAAAGAAGTTTTAGATCAGAACTAAAATCAAAATAAATTCTTTACATGTATGACAGAAATGGACAACATAAATTACGTACACAAAGTTGTTACATGCTTACCAAAAAATAGCATCTGTATTTAAGTTCTTTAATAATTAAAAATGTTTCCTTCAATTCTATTTTCATTTTCGAGAATTTTTAATTAAAAAAATTATATTTTAGTGTCGTTGTTTGGTTTAGATAATTTTTTTTTCATTATTATCTTCATTTCAAAAGTAAATCGACATCACATATAGGAAACAACCTGCAATCAATTTCTTCCCATGTGAGTGTAGTAGTGAGGAGGTTTTTCCAGAGAATAAAACTACGAATTGAATTATATTACTACTTTAGTAAGTATTGTAAAAGGGATCCCAAAAGAAATCAGTCTGAGTTTTAATATTAATGGGTGCCATTTTAGCGTAAGTCAATCTGATTCTAATTTCTATCAAATCCGGCTTTTCTGGAATTTTTCTCACGACATGTGATCACTTCATTTGCGTAACCTCCCAGCATTGACATCTACATGTAAGAAATTTTGCAAGTAAAAATCTGTAAAATTTCTAAAAATCATTTCCGTCGAACTAAAATAACATTATCTTATAATATAGGAATCCAATTAGAGATATATCTTTCCTCTAAATCACAACTAGTGAATTGCACACGAAATATTTTTAAAGGTACCAAAAAGTAAATACAATCACATTTTATCTTAAACGAACGCGATCTTAAAGTGCTATAATATTGTACTCTTTTATATGTACATTTTTAAAATAAAATTTCGAAATAGTCAAGGCCATTTATTTTAACGAATCATCTAAATATTTATTAATTTACTCTTTTATTCATTTCTTTACCATTTTTACAATTATTGTAATGGCGAACTTTAATGCCTTTTGGTTATGTCCTTAGGTATGTAATAAACATTTATATTATTTTTGTTTTCTAAATGTTTACTTTATTAAATTTTAAAATAAACTTATAGTATTAAGCATAGCATTTAGTTAAGAATCACTACTACTTTTGCCAAGCACTGGGTAGCCCAGCGGTAGATGACTAACACTTGCAATCGTAGGTCGCAGGTTCAATTCCCGGGATACAATCTTACATTATTCACACTTTGTGTATTATTTATATAGGATTGCCTCTGCTTGAAGATCCGCCCGCCTCCGCCTATAGATAACTTGGCTGAGGCCTATGCCTTGCAATGGGCATCTATGTGCTAAAACGACCACTGCTTCTTCTTAATAAGGTAAGTATGAAGTAGTATTTATATTTTATGAAATGCATAGTTGGCTTTTACCGCAATGTAAAAAAAATTTTAATTCATTTAATAATGATTTATAACATTTCATAGGTAATATTTCAATTTCAACATGAGGCTTACATCGTCGATATTTTTTACTGAACTAAAGAACTAGTGAATTCTATAAATATTATTTTAACATAGTCGTAACGAGTACTGTATCGGCAGGCGTGCCCGGTCACCCATCAGTCATGCAGGCTAGCGCAGCGCGTCATCTGTCAAAACTAACGCGTTATGGTTTAATGGATTATTGAATACGCCCGTTTCCAATCACAAACAGAGTATTTTTTGCGGTAAAATGTGTCACTCGACTTTAGTTATGTAATTCATCGGGTCTACGCGTGGTTGCGAGTGCACGCACGGTTATTCATATGATTAATTCTTCAACTAGATCAGAACATTTCTCATTCAATTTGCATTGCAATCAAACAAGCAAGAAATAAATAGTTATCCTACATATACGCATTGATTAATTTAAATGCAGACACAAAGCGTTGTAAAGGAAATAAACATAATATTTCGCGCAAATATTTTCCTTCACTGTACTCACAAAACTTCCCTTTGTAAACTCCCAGAAGTATGTAACGTATTATAAACAAATAGCCAAAAACTGAAGCCGGAACATCAAATAGTTTTAGATTAACATCCCCTTTTCTTTTGCTTACATTTCCTTGACGACGCGTCCCCTAATAAATTTTAATATGCTCTTTTTATCTACGAGAGATAAACAAACATTTGGGAGTAGGGACATGATTCAACATTTTTCCCTTTTACCATTTTAAACCAACCGAAAGTAACAAAAAAAAACCAAATCATTGTTAAAATAAATTACGATTTTTGGGATCAATTTTGGTTTTATATACATGTATATATATATACATAAATGTATATATGTACATATATATATGTGTATATATATATATATATATATATATACAAATAAATTAAGCCAAGAAATTTCTTGTACGTCGTTAATTACTTTAGTTTCTTTTATTTATTTATGGTTATATTCGCTGCTTAACTTTAACAGCTTCTACGAACTCAATACATACTAAAGCATTTTGTACCTTGTTCTTTATACTATCCTATTATGAACATTAGTATAATAACAACAACAAAAATTAAATTAAGAAAAATTCTTAGTGCTGATTAAACTTCCTAATACTTGCATACAATCCTAATCCTAATCAGCGCTTGATTCGATACTCATAACAATAATATATGACCAATGTGTGATACTAGTAATGACTTGCGATAATGAAATGTGGTTTCAAACTTCGGCCTCGTTGGCGAGCACAGTCGCTCGGAGAGCCACGGGAAGGTCTATGCTGAGGATTTCTCCACGAGATCGAATTAAATTATCGAAAGACTTACTTATTTCCTACCGATCTTATTGCGAATCAATAAGGGAAACCTGTGTCCAGTAACGAACGTCCTACGGCTGAAAAGATGATGGAAAAACATCAATGTATTTATAAAGCTAATATATTGCAGTATTCCTATAAATGAGTACTCTGTGTCGTGCTGATAAGTGGCGACAAAATAAAAATTTTCAAATATTATCAAGCAAAATATTCATTCAGTTACGTTATTACAAAACTTTACTCCCATCTTGTATCTAAACTGGTTCCGTACAAGCATGGGGTTGCGACCTCTTTTAATCCTAAATTTTATTACGCTGGTGCCGCTGTGGGTGCTGGTTTGCACATACCGTTAATATACAACGACAAGCTGTTCATTGGTAACGTCTATTGGTAATCCGAGCTATAAGGAATTGCATGTGGGCTGTCGGTTCCTATAACATTAATATTTAAAATTATGTAACAAAGTATAACTATCAAGGATCAAGCAATATTCGATTTATGTCATCTTACCACAAATTTAAAAGATTTTTCGAATACTAAATTTAAATTAAATAAAGCTATGTATTGTAAATTTACGGTAAAACTTCAAGTGTAAAATAACAAAGCAATAAAAAACAAAGAAAAAGGTTAACAATTCGGCAACCCGTTGTTATTCATCAATCAAACGGATCCGGTAGTCGCAACGCATTGAGTTTTTAAAGCCGGGGCTTAATTTTCGCGACGGATTTTAATGTCAATGTGCCGGCTTTGATCTGTAGTGACACATATCTTTTCTTAACTGACCATAAACAGTGCTCTGCATTTATTGAATGTGCGTATTAAAATAATAATGAAAAAATATGAACAAGTCGTTAAGAAAATAAATCTTTATTTATTACTTATCCATTAGCTGGGCGCAAATGTGACTACTTATGAAATAAATGCGTATTAATTATAATAAGCATTATTTTTGGTAAAACTGTTTAGTTTAGTATTCATTGATATTTATTTAAGCCGTACCTATCCTTTTTTTGGATATGGTAGGGAATTTTTTTGATGTCCAAGATATCCTGCCTTTATGATATCACAGGATTATGTGGGATTCCTACCCACTAAAATTCCTTCGGTTGAGGCTCTCTGCGCGGTGTGAAAGACTTCACTGACTACGTTAAAAACTTTTTTTTATTCCCAAAGTCTCATCGGATTTTTCTGGAATCTGTATGCGTTGTTAATGCTATCCTTAAAAACCTTCATGGTGCTTATACGATAAGTTCAGACCACGTTGACCCATCCTCCGCCTCAGAGGCGTTAAAATTGGAGAAAGTATAGAGCCTCCGCCCTAAATACACGCTGCCTCCTTTAGGAAACCTGACGATTCTGATCTCACTTTCCTCTGCTTGTTAATCGTGCCTTCAATAAAAGAGTCAGCATCTTTTTCAATTATAACTAAACTCAGAATTTTATCTGATGTATACTTAAGGTAAGACTTTAGCAAAAAAAGGAAAACGTACTTTGTTTTGAATCATTAAAAAAAGCACCTGATCTCAAACAAACAATTAATTTGTGACTGTAAGAAATTTTAGATAATTATATATTCTTTGAGGATTTTTTGTGTGTAATGGAAAGTATTAGATCGAAAATGTACTAACTATTTTACATTAGGTACAAAATTTTTAATAAAAACCTAGGACCGGCAATAAAAATACCAATTACATTGTAACTTAATAACAATTCTACGCGAGAAATAATAAGAAACTTATTTTCGCAGACATGTGTTACTACGAAGTAGGTAGGTTGTATTAAAACTTTTACAACTGCAATAATGTTTTGATTTGTAGACAGAAAAGGAACATAAAAATCTTCGTAAATAAAAACAATTTATTTCAAGAAAGAACAGCTCCAATACAATACTAAATTAGATCTGGACTCATTGATGCGAAGTATTAGTTTTCAAAATAAATACTTTTCCAATGAACATAAAACTAGTAATTTCTATTTTTATAGGAAACGTAATGAACGAATAAATGAACTTTTACGACGAAAAGAATTTTTATTGAATTTCTAATAATAACGATTCTTCTTCTTAGTCGCTTCCTCACAGCTGAGGGTCGTGACCAAACATGTTATCCTCTGCAAGCATTTTTTTGCATTTTGATTTATTTTAGAAAAGTTTTAAAAACAGTGTAAAACGCACGATGTTGAAACTGTGTCAGTTTAGCGAGCAGGTGACTGTCTAGTAGCTCGTTTACCTTCTACATTGCCGATCTTCAGCTTCTCCCGATTTTCCCAGTTACCGTGTAGTCTGAGTATAGTTAGTTGCTTATTCTGAGGTCTTTGACGATAGAGGAACTAGTACGGCGCGATGTTCACGGGATTCTTAACATTTAACGCTAACCCCAAGTCTCGAATGCGTCTATCCTTTGCCTTGTACAAGAAAGCGTCCCTATTCTTATTACAGCAATTTTATCACAATCAGTAACTCTTGATGTGATAATTATAGTTTAATTGTATGAAGCATTAAATGCTGAAATAAATAATTTGTGATTCTCTGCTATTGTTTTGTTCCAAAACATATTTGAAATATCCTCAGCTACACTGTTGACGAAAAAATGTAGTAATTAAGTAAAAAAGCATCTGAAATATTTTATATATTTGGCCGTTAGTTGTTTGGAAATTATTTAGACTGCAAAAACTTATCTGGTTCAAGATTGACATCGCTGGGAGACCGGTCAAATTTATTACCATTAAGTGACAGACTTTTTATAAGAATTTCTATACGAAATGAATGCAACATTACTTTGGCATTGAAATTTTAAAAAATAAAATAAAAAGTTTGTCACCTATAAAATGATTCCAAAATATTCTTAACTTGTATGATATCACGTATTGAAATCACATCACAAACATGAAATAAACTAATCACATAAAGAACAATTACTATAAGTGAATAACAATAATTAGTAAACAAATATAATGCTAATATTATTCCGATTACAGTAAATTAGACAATGAAGTCAATTAAAATTTTAAATCAACTAATCCAATACGATTTCGGAAATAAGATTTACGTAAAATTGACAAAAATCAATCCATAAATTAACATAATATCATGGATAAAATATAACATCGAATCAATATGTCTCTTATCAAAAAGCTTTAATATATAAAGTTTTAATGAGCTACTGAAAAATGTTATTGTGTTTCAACTGTATAAAATTAAAAGGACGTGATTTTTCTGACCTGAAAACATCACATCACATTTAGAGGCAAAATAAGGCAGGCAAAATATGTGTATCAATACGGTCATTAATAAGTTTGTACATAAACAGCTTATATTATAAAAGAGCAATGGTTATCGTCACTTGATAAAGAAATAAACGATTAATAAGCCTTTTTTAATACCATGTATATTATTTTCGAATATTCAGCTCAATTTAGTTAGCGAATAAAGGAAATAAGGTTCTCTCTAAGAAGAACACGACGCCCACTACCAGTGCACGAATGAGCCAAGTAAAGATTTGGGTTATAAAATTTATAAATCACGTAATAAAAATTTAACATTATTGACGCTGTCGCATGATATGATAGTATTTCGGAAACATTTAGATAAGGATTTTCTTGTAAGGTATAACGTAATATTTCTTACAGTAACTATAAGTATGTTTTCCTTTTATCTAAAGCAATTTTGTAAATAAAATAAATAACTTTATACCTATTAAATGTGATTTAAATTATATTACATAACTTTTTTTTATTCGTTTTTCGTGTAGCTTACCATGTCAAACGAAGTGGTTTATATTATGAGATGGAATTTTTTACGTATTTTTGATCAATTTATTTTATAATATTAGATTTTTATATAAGATTTATATCAACCTTATAACAATATACAACATAAATTAATATATACTTAATCCATTATGAACATTATAATATTTTATATTGAATACATTCAGGAATAAAATAGTTTGCATCATCAGGTAAATATGTGCAGAACTTGATAATACAATTACGACATTGTTACCTCAATAATAATAATATAGTTTAAGTATTCCATGTCTTCCATAAAGTTGCACAGTAAGTCTTAAAAAAAACACAAAAATACGAATAATAAACGACAGGCAATAACCATCTCTCTTGCGTCGCGAGCAAAGCTAACTACATTCCCAATATGTGGATGCCAAAGGCGCATAATTTCCTTGCCCAGTTCAATTTATGCGTGACCAGGGACGTAAAGCACTAAAATACAAATCACCTTGATTTATGCGTTAAACACTCGAATTACCATACACTGAAATCAATCGAAATATTTTACGACCTATAAATTTTTGTACCTTAAAAATAAAGTTTCGTCTTACTTTTGTTATTAGCAATTTCTTAAATAAAATTATTATTATTTATGCTAAGCTAATATTTTCATGATTATTAAAATTTTGAATATTTGTGATATAATAGATACTCGTACGTATTTTTCAAATATCTTTTCGTGCATAATTTTAAAATGTTTGGCGAAGTAATATTTTTTTATAAATCTACGAACGTGTGATAACAAAAATATTAAATATCTGCGAGGAAATTAATTATAAGATATTGTAAGCCAATAGTCGTAATTAAAAGGGACTTAAAAATAAAACTAAAACGCACACATTGGTGTTCATTAGGGAAGAGTGCCTGCTAATTTTCGGATGCTTGATCTGCGGCGAGCGCACTATTTAGTTATTTCAAATATGCAACAAACGGGCAACTCTGTTACGGCAACCACGAGAGCAGCGGGCGACCTATGGCTAAAATGATGATGATCAATCAGCCTCTTGTAAATATTCGAGGAATCTTTATATATAACTAAAACACTCATATACACAATGTTCTTTATAGGGTTTGTGTTATTGAAATGTAAATTACGCAGGAAGTGTTTCAAACTGATTGAAAAAATAATTATCACAATTTTATCTTGTACACAATAAGATAAAACTCTGTGAAAATAATAAAAACCAATTCTTTAAAAGTAATACATAATGAAGGGGTGAAATCCATAATGTTTTATTATTAAGTATCACTCACGATTTACATGGTCAGCAATATAATCGTCTGACGTCTTACAATCTTTGGCTAACCTAGTTGTGTTAAACACAACCGCGCCACTTTCATGAAATCTTGCCGTTACTATGAGACCTTTACGAATTAAGAAAGTTTATACTAAAGGTATAGAAGGATTGTTGCTTCTTTACAGCCTAGTCAACCTTAACCACTAATTTTAGGTTTATTGTAAATAGACGGAAAAAATTACGAATATTTTAACGATAAAACAATTTGAATGAAACTACATACATGGTTTTAAGATGTTGGTAAATTGGGTTCATTTATTGTATTAGAACACCATTTAAAACAATTAGACGTGAAACTAAAAACATGTATACGATTTAATTTCAAATTGATTCTGACATTGCATCGTGAGGTATTTTTCGAGAAATATTTTTAACTGTTTATCATAGTAGGTGTAATGTTAACACCCCAACCGCAAACGGGTCAATGGCGGCCTTTGATCCGTCCTCTCACCTGTATTCCTCAAGTGCCGTGGTCTTTCGCAGACTAGACACTTTAGTCGGTACTTACCCCGACCTATAGTGGCGATGTTTGCTCTCACCAGTCTCGATACAAACTGCTTTGATATAAAGTTCTAAATTAACATTTACCGCATACATTTGGAATTTAAAATATTTCTACTAAGGTTGTTTTTTTATTTCATGATTATCTATTTAAGAAATATTTTTTATCGAGTATTATTATTTTTGAAATATTAACAGTACCACATAGGTTTTTAAAACTTTTTGGATAGAGGATCATTTTCAGCGTGTAGTATTTCATTGCTAGACAAAATCACACATTGCGTGTCTTGTGTGTGAACTTTCTTTTTTCAACGCAATACACATTTTACATGTTGAAATACATGAAGAATTACATTTTTTCGGTCAAATTTTAGCAACTATTCATTTAAAAAACAACGTCAATTAACTTTAAAGTGACGTTGATAGTTTTTTTTAAGTTATTTGATGACATGTGAGCGTAATGTGCGCGAATTTCTTTTTCGAAACACGTAAATCAAGTAACGAGTGGGTACATCTTTACTTCATAAAGTTACAGACGTTTGAATGCATTAATTTAAAAATCTTAATACTGTATAAGGTATCACACTTTAGTAAATAATAATATAAATTAATGTTATTTTTCCAATTATAAAATGTTGAGTGCGCACAAATATATAGGCGATGGACATTGAATACAGAATTCACTTTTCTGTGATCTCTTTCATTCATAACATTATCCTTTATATCATAAAACTGACAACACACAACGCAACGTAAAAAAATGTAAAATATTTTGTAAAAATCTTAAATAAACGTGTATAAAAAAGGATGCTCGAATTTGTGGGTCCAGCAACGATTTGAATCATAATAGTGTTCGAAATTTATTTCATCGTAAACGAAGAGTGTTTCCAGCCAGCTTGTGACAAAAGTCGTTTTATAGGCATCGGTGAGCGGTCGTAAATTGTTCGTCGCCTGTCAAAGCACTGCATAGCTTTAGACCAAAAGGAAACAATTGTAAAGATCCATATACGTTACATACGTTTTGCCTCCACTAAATAAATCGTACGTCTATATTTATTTAATTATATTTTTGTCATAATATAGTACTCTTACTAGCATCCCCTTACTACCTTAATTGGTAAAATGCGGAGACCTAGTTCTTTATTTATACTATTGATATGATTGAAGAATGACTTTTAATAACTCTTTTCTACTGTGTATCGTTCGTTTCACCAAATCTATTGCTTACTACTAACCTATTTTTCTCGTTAACGTACTCCACGCAAGATCAGACTTTAAAATGAAAAAGATTCCCATATTTTTTTTCGGCTGTATGTAACTAAGATTTGATCAATCGGTCAACGTTAAGGTGTGATAAGATTTCACGTTTAGTATATTTAAATGATTACTATGCAAAATATTATTCAAGGGAGTTATAATCCGGCATAATAGCCCCATTCATCTTTGGTCACGTTTAAGACTGCGCCCCATGACCAGTTGTTTAACGCCTGCTTTTAGAGACATTTACTTTTTCCTGGCTAATTCGAGCACCTGTCAGATTTCATTATACAATTGAACTATCATAACACAGGCATAGACACATGAATACCGTGGCCTCTAAGAACTATGACGATCAATAGAAATAGAGTAAAGAGACAACAAAGTCATAACGAAGGCGAGTCGTATTTGAGTGAGCGACAAAAATCTCGATGTAAGACAGACAGAGAGTGCACAATCTAAAAACAATATGTATCTAGAGCATATATCGCATGCTATAAGCATATTGATCAACCCAATGTGAAGACTCGATCAAAGGCCATAGGCCGTCTAGGGAGACAGCGAAAGCTTGTTCATTCATCTCAAGTACTTCTGTTCACACGTGCGGGGCTCTCGGTCAAAATAACTTTCGTTCGCTGGGAGTTATTTTTTCTAGGTACGCCAAGGCTATACGTTTAATATTATCTTATATCTTATATATTATATTCCTGCAGACTATAGAGGTAATTAGAACAGGTCTCTTTAAATTGTTTTTCTACTAATGACATTAAATGTAGCCTCTTGTTAGATTTTCTTTGCTGTTTTTAAATTTCAGTACGTACTGCAAAAAACGAGTTCTCCAAAATTATATTCGACTCACCTGTGGTTGTAAGCCGTGGTAAATAGCGTACAATAAGCAATAGTAGTCGGCGTAAAAAGACCAGTCGTTGTCCGAATTTAGTAGAATCGTTATGCATATTGGATGCCTTTCTTGCTTTTGTTTCTCAATAAACAGTGGTTGTTTCCCACCGAGTTTTTCCTTTCCCCGCTTTTTTATTATTAAGGAGCGACATTTACCTAAGAATGTAAATTCTGAATGTACAGTCACAAACGAAAAAGGTGCGCCGTTTTATTCGGAATCTGCTATAACAATTTCTTACAACTGTCATGAATACACAGTGCTAATTATATGAATGCGTATCTCTTCTTAAAGAACAATAAAGAGACTTAAGTTACATATATTTTATACTAGTTTATGCTATTACAGGTGCTGTGTTTATTCTAAGTAATACTAACTTACTTGTTCAGCTAGTAGTATAAGGCTAATTTAATAGAGCGTTTCAAGTTGAAGTTACTGATAATGAATAAATACAGGAAAATATTTACGGAAATATGTATCATTTCCTTTTTCTTACTAGTAAGTATTCACGCAACAGAAGCAACTTCCACACTATCCAAATCCTTCATGACTTAGTCAGTAGATGCTGTTTATCCAACAAAGATGTTAAATTGCCGATTGCTTTTTTTAGACTGCTACAGCGTTTTTTTTTTTCCGAAATAGATCCTTTTTTTGCATTCGGCATTTATATCATGCATATTTGCATCCCGGACCCTGCACCCAGGATGCTTAGACCGAAACTTCTTCATATCTGATTACTCCCCGCGCAGACCAAACCCAGGTTGAAAAGTTGCCAAACTCTTATTTATGCTTAGACGGAAACCTAATCCAGAGGGTCTCCGCTTGACCTGTCACTGCGCGTTATGTATTCCGGATTAATCGTGGGTAGCATTGAATGTACCAAGTCATGGCCGGAATTGTCTCTTCTATTAGATTGGTTCACTTGTGATTCGTTACATGTTTAGGTTTTAATTTTAATGCAGCGCAAATGTAAATGGCTGAATATCGTGGTTGTTGTTGTGGTTCAGTATGTTCTCATCTGTACGATCAGTTGTCGAAAATAATTTGTGTTAATAACAAAAATAAAATTGAAAAGTAGAATCAAATTTTCATATAAGTGTGTGTGTGTGTGCGTGTGCGTGTGCGTGTGCGTGTGCGTGTGCGTGTGCGTGTGCATGTGCGTGTGTGTGTGTGAGTGTGAATTGTATTCAGCTATTGTAAAATTCCATCAACTTTTTTGTATGTATTATTATTAATTTAAAAAAGATTTTCTACTTTGGGATGAACAAATGCCCTTGCTCTCTTTCTTTGTTAGCATTTACAGGTCCACTGGGTTTAATATTCTAGGATAATTATGCTAGCGGATTCCCTCAGTAACTTTGGCCGGGATATATACGTAATTTAATAACCGGATGATCTGATCCTTTTCCTCGCATCTTGGTCTCTCTATTACCAATGCCTATGTTCCCTTACACACAAAGTATCTTTCGCATTATGGAGCATGACATAAAAAAATCGTGTCAAGTGACGAGTTGACTTTGTCCGACCAATTGATAGGACTTCAACTTCTGAACGTTTACCTTCAAATTTATCCTGGCTATGTAACCGAAAATTTAGAACCGAAAAGTATTCGTTGGAGAAATATCTACAGAGTCTGCAGCATCATATTTATGAAAAATTCACACATATTCGATGAGCTCTCCTTAAAGTCTACGTTTCTGACAAGTAGTTGCATATGAACGAGACGAAGGAACTGACCACTTTTATTATAGTGTTTCTCGTATTTTAATTTATCTAATATTTACTTCTAAGTAACCGGTCACTGAAAAGTGTTATCCCATGTTTTTAAAGAAACATAAAGAGATATCTCTCAACGTTAATAAATAAATATCTCAATTTTTGATTAAACAAAGATGGCATAGAAAGTCGAGACGTCTTTCACAATATTGTCTACGTAATGGACAAGATGCTTTCTCAGAGCCATATCCCGAATCCCACTGAAATAAAATTAGCCTAAGGGTAATAAATTCAAATCACGGCCCACCGTAATTTTAGCCTCCTTTTCACCAAAAGATATTCACTGTGGGCTCCTTAATTCAGTTTTCTCGTATTGTTGTAGTTACGCTTGATATCGTTTCTCGCTTTGTTTTCTTCCACCCGAGGCTCTGCTCTGATAAGATTGTTTGTGGCAAAAGGATTGTGAAAAAATTTGATACTCGCGATTTCTGTCTTGAGTTTTATTCTATAAATTTTAGTAATATTTACTGTTTTTTTTTAACAAATTCAATCAATATATTATAATTAAAGTACACAAATTACTGCTGTAAAATGGCTTTTATTCGATGTATAACATTGTTTTTAACTCTGCCTCTTTGATAGTGTTATAAAACTTCCTATAGTAGACATTCCTGTGTAAAATATATTTGTAATAATGGTCTGTAATTTCAATACTAATTCCTACCAATGCGTGGGTTAACTTTTCACGAATCAATTATTAAAATTATAGCACATAAAATGTATTTCGGGAGTATAGTCTAAAATTACGGTGAGCGCGGTAAAAGGAAAGTAACACCAAAGTGGTGGCATTTTCTCTTTAAAAGTCAATTAATTTTCTTTAAATATTACAATTATCGTTAAAAAAAGGTTTCCTGCATTATTTAAAAAATTACATTAGGTACCATGTTTGCGTCACTTTGCTGAATCGCAACTAACTCTTTATAAGATTAAAGACAAGCTCAAGGAGTTTTGTATGCACTTACGTTGCTGATTGCACGCACGTTTTTATTTAAGTTGAACTGTACATAAAGAAAAAAAATAAAAAAGTGGAATTAATAAGTTTTGTCATTAATAAATAAATGCTTTATACTAAGGCTTTACTCGGTGCTTATTAAGTATATTCAATTTTCCATATTTTTTGACATGTGACGTACGTTAATATATTTTTGTTATAGATCACGCCCGCGGGTTCAATTGCATATTCTGCTTAGACTGTTACAAAAGTTTGTACCGCTTCCCGAGTCTCACACCGAGTGATCTTTCTACTATGCCAGTTTGATAGATAAAGTGACAGTCAAATAAAATTTTAGACACATAACAGTTATCAAATCAATACTGGCGTAACTAAATATCTACAGATGCAATGCTATTTGTAAATTGCGAAGCAAACACCAAATAATTTCTGTATCACAAGTTATAAGAAATGCTGCAACGTGAAGCGTTTGGACGATTACTATTCTGCTTGGCGATTCGGGTGCTTTAAATGTATTCTGTCAAAAACAAAATAAAGAATCGCTTCCCGACTGGCGGCATTCTATCAACCGCTAGATCTCAACAGTATGATTGAGACATGAGTTTTAAGTATTACACTTCAACGATTGACAATTAAACAAGAAAACGTAAAATAAAAGTTTAACCTCGATAAATTAAGATAGACGGCATTAGAAGACGGCAAGAGACAAAGACAAATGAAAGAAACTCGGTGTGTGGGGCCTACAAAGGGTTAAACGTGATGGAAACTCGTTCAGAAACTATTGACTCCCGTTTTATGACTTGCTGAAAAACTAGAGCTAATACTTTATGTCCAAATCACTGATATATTTTATCCAAAATAACAGCGCTATTTGACTGCAACCTAATGACACTACCGAACCTGTAAGCACTACATTATATTGTGGTTTTTTGAAGTTATTGTTAGCAATATTTTTCTGTTTATAAGATATAATCTAATATTAGTTCAAAACTTATGTTATCAATTAATATTTTTAAGATAGATGAAAGCGGCAGCAACAAGTATTACTTATAAAAATATGTTTGTAACGTTACCTAGAAAACAACCTCAAATGGTTCATAATGTGAGGTAGGCTTTTTTAGATTTTTTAGTGTACTTCGGGGCAGTAGTATTGTTTAGGCTCACCAGACTGCCTAACTATTAGTAGAGTACCTTATAATATTTTTACCTATAGTATAATTAACCTTTTTTGGCCTAGAACTATAAAATTTTCCACATCTTTGATGATGGAAAAATTCTTGAACATCGCATATTAGTCGACCTACCTTTGGTCTTTTTATCTTTTGGGAAAATGCTAAACGGACTACTCATCCTTTATGGTGACAACAAAAGGGATACACCGGACAGCTAAAACGCGATGGTGTTGTTTGAAGTCTTTTCTCAAAACTACTAGTTTCAATGGCGTCGGCCTAGTGTGTCAACTTCGTAGCTTAAAAGTGGATCTATCGTTATTATTATGGCTTCAGGAGAGTTAGCTTAAACCTTACTGCAGGATAAACTCGCGGCGAATTACCCTGAACCCGCCGCCAACGTATTGTTATTTGTAATAATTTTTTTTTTTCACTATAAAAATGTTTACAGAACGACAAAGTTTATTTAAAAACACTATTAAAATACGTATTTTAAAGTAATACGTTTTTAAAAACTTCATACATAGATACTTCGCCTTTACGCAATATCTGGAATAACGCAGTATACACGAGGGATGGTCAACGCGTGACAAGCATGATAAATGGCGATTTCGAGATCATGCCTCTGGGTACAACCTACTTGTATAACTAACATGGAAAGAGTCTTTCGATATCCATCAAAATCTTACAAAATAATATTTTGTCATATAAACTATAAAGTTCAATTTTCAGTGATGAAAAGTTGCGTTATAGCCGTATAAAAATTTCAGCAACTAAGAATTAGTGTTGCAAAAATCCAGTATACAGATATAGAAAGCAAAATTCGTCTCTATGTCTAGATGCTATAAAGTGCTGAATTAAATACAAAAACAAACTGCTCAAGGTGCAAAACTTCGCATACAAGATTTTATAGTAAAAGAAGCAAAGACATAGAATTCAAAACAGAGTCAAGTCAAACGCGGATGGACTTTAAGTACTGAATTTATTCAGTGGCTGCTTTTTAGTGTTATAGTGGTATAAGTCAAACGACTTTGACTTGTTTTATCTTCTATTCTTATATGAAATATTTTAAATCATGACTCTTTATTTTTTCATTAACCTTTTAAAGCACATGTTATTAGTGTTTTAAATGTACCAGTAATTAACGAGAATATCAAGGCTTGCACCTGATATAGCCTGGCCATTAGAGTACAGCGTAGTTCGTAATACAATACTGACATACTAGTATCACAAACGCATGTGTGCTAACCACCTTGTCGGTACGTCTTATTAACCCAATAATATCACTAGGGATCCGAAACTGGAAACTTGCTTTTGTATATTTTTAACTTCATATAAAAGTACTACTTTTATCACTATGCGAAAAACATACTTAAAAATGGAATAAGAAATTAAAAGCTATAGCAAGCGTATAATAAATAATAAACAAAATATATAATAAGAAAAAAAATGTTAGACAAAAAGTGATACGGTTGTTGAAAATCAATAATATTTATGATTAGCTACATAGATATTTATAAAATGTTTTAGGGTATTCTTAATCCAATGCTTGGTTTATTTATACATCAAAGAAATAATCTTAATAACAAAGATAAAATTTTCTGATTTTATCTGTGTGAATTTTAGTAATATTTCTGAACATTGGATAAAATAAAAATAAGTAAGTGTCTCATGATCAAGTGTCAGGTGTGTAGAGAAAAAATATACGGTTACGAAATACCATTGAGTTTCCATTTAAAATACATATTTAATTACTTAACACTAATAATATTTAGAACTCGTTTATTTCCTTATACGTATTACTAATGATGGATACATTCACAAAGAATATTTAAAAACAATGTAAAATTACGTAAATTTAAAAATTATTAACAATATTTTAGTTTAATAGAAACATATTTTACATCGCGGCTTAATCTTTATTATTTAAAGGAAAAAACATTAAATTTTATGTTTAAAAAAAGCTATAACAATAATGAAGTTAATAAAAATCATATCCGAAACCCATTATAGAATTTTATAACGCTCTCTGAAACCGTTCGCTAGACTAAAAATAAAACAAAAGTTTGGATCTGGTATCCAGTTCGTTGTACTGCCTGAAGAATGTTTGCTTAGGTGCGTAAAGTTCGAATACACGACCGTAAAGCTTACCGGAATGAACAGGAATACTTCTATACACTTAAGACTGCTAACTTATTGAAAAAGAAACGATAGTTGATTTGTATTTTGTGATGTAATGTTGAAATGTTGAGAATCCGGATAGTATATGTCAATTAATGTTGTTATTCGTAATCAAACCTGAATTTAATCACTAATAAAAACGTAAATTTAAGTTTAATTATAATGTACAATATTTAGTTCGCATGCTACTACTACTTTAATTCTTATAATATAAATAATAATCAAGAAAAACACTAACCGAAGCCGTATTTAACAATGCAATTTTCATAAATAGAAGTAAATAAATAATTTATATGATAATATGTGGTATAACAGTATCCAAACAAAGACAGTCGGAAAGGCTATAAAGTTAAAAAAAAACTCGATGAAAAAGGAGACGTGTGATTTAATTATGACTTCATCTTGATCTGTGGCTGGTGTTACTAAAAAGGGATTTTCAATTTTTTTCCGCCCATAAGACGAACTCTTTGAAAGTGACCCGCATTTGAAAAAAATATCTTTGCATTCAGTGGCGTCGTGTCCGGCCGCTTCCGCCCACCGTCCGCGGCTGATTGCGTCCGATCCATGAATAATACTCACTTTGTGCCCAATAAAACTTTTCCACCCTTACCCCTATATTGGAAACAATGCCTTTGAGTCGCAATTTTTCTGTCGCCTCTCCTCGAGCACAGGAAACTGAGAGTATTATATCGTTCCTTTGATATGAGAGTAAACGTGATATCGTTTCAAATGAGAATCTTGCTTAAAATTTCTTTAGCGTCTTTCGTAACGGTCTGAGAGCGAAACAAAATTTGTGTTAGATAAATAAATTTGGAATAGAGAAAGCTAACATTTTAAAATTTTTGTTATTATCATCATTTTAGTAATAGGACCAATTTGAAACGGTCTGTGTGCAGCGTCTTTCGACAACCTTAACATGATCTCCTGTTCACCTAATGGATAAACATCCTACAATAAGTGTGCCGATTCGCAGTCTCTACCCTTCAGAACCTTAAGCCCCCAGCGGCCATTTGTTCTGCGTGCTATGTGGCCCGCTCGCGGCCACTTCAACTTGCCTATCCACCAGGCTAAGTAGGTAACTTTCTCTTCTTCGCCTCATTCCTGATCATTTGATCTTAAAGAGAAATCTCAGAAGAGACATTAGATAATCTATGTACTGTGAATACTTACTGTGAATGTATATTGATAGAGGGCAAGTATCTGTATTTTCAGGCTCAAGTTTTATACCAATATCATATCAGTGAATCACTTAAATGATAAGTTTATTCCCTTTATTCGACTTTAATTTCATGAGACGTAAATAAAATATTATATGCACGTGTTACATAATATCGGCCGAACTGGAATCAAGTACTCAAGTTTTCAGATGTAAAATTATAGGAAATTTAAATATATTCGGTCTAAAATACATTAATTCTTCCCAGTCGATTAAACAATAGTCGGCCAAAAGTAACCTCAAATTAGACAAAGGCGGTATTAATACGGAAGCCATTAAATTGAGATAAGCGCCACAGCAGATTGGGTGGCGCCCTACGGGTGGTATTAGCCCGTAAGTCCTGATAACTAAGAGCTGGGGGTTTGTGGGAAGAATCAAAGATCAGATATATAAAGATACACACATATTAATGTACATAATATTATGTTTTCTGAAGTAGAAACATGTTTTTGTATTCACGAACAGCAATAATACAATTCAATTTTAATTAATTAATTAATACATACCTTAATTTCCATTAAAATAAAATGGTTATGTTAATAAATTTTATTTTAAAGTACACGTAAATGAATTGCAACCAAGCTTAAGAAAATTATGTACAAATTATTAGAAAACAATACAAAACAAATTTCCGACATCTTAATAAAAACAGTTAAAGTTTAGTCGGTAAAATTAGTAACCTTTTATATTTATTACCCAATAGTTATTTTAAATAATGAGATGACCTATTACTGTTTGATATTAATGAACCTAAATTATTAAACTAGGGACAAGTAAATATATTCTAAATAAACTAATAATCTATCTAGTCTCGCATTACCCTTATATAATTTAAAAAAAAAAATCTGAACTAGTTATTGGTTCAGAATACATGTATATCACATAGAATAAAAAAGGTGAAGTTAATAGATATTTTTTAGATTATTCAAGTTAAATAGAGAACTTAAAAAATTATTAATAAATTGTCACATTTATTTAACTCTATTTATAACAGTCTTTTTCAATGGTACTGGCAGCTCTACGACCGCGACATAATCTATGCGGGGAGTATCGCAGGCAGGGAGGCGTCTGTGTCGCTAGTAATTGGACCGCCGCCGGCCAGCCGGTTTGCCGTTCGACAATCAACACAACGTGATGTGAAATCCGATGCGTCCGCGCTAGATTGCCGCCGTAATCATTATCATGGGGTGATTTAAACTCGGCATCGCGCCACAAAAACGCACAGAGATTAAACAACATGCCAATATAGAGACTATTAATAAAATTATTTATAAATTTAATCGATTAAAGTCCACGTTGAGTAATTTTTTTAATGTATAACAAAGCCATTAAGAGTTTACAAGTAACCAAATGTGCCTAAGAATATGTTGAAAAGATTAAAATAAATATTAGATTTACGTATTCAATATTACGATATGTTATTCTAGTATCGTTGGCAACAGTACTAGTTATCCACTGTGTTACAACCGTCAGCGACCTTCTTCTTGAATATCGAAGTAATTAAATGATACATACATCCAATTTACTAAATTTTTGACTCTAGTTAATAATCGCATTACCACACACGCAACTAATATTTATTTATTTATAAGGAATATGCTTCGGTATATATAAATATATAAAAAATATATATGTTTTATACAGTGGTTGCTCTGCCTTATGCGATCGTATTGCGAGTTCGATTCCCAATATACAATCCTACGTTACTCACATGTTTGTACATTAATAATATAGAATTGTCACTGCTCACAAACAAGTCTATATTGGATAGGTACCAGCGTCGTCTGCGTACCATAATGTCACACTGCCATTGTCAACCCGCCTGCAAAGCGTAGCGATTATGGTATATCTCCCAATAGATATCTTTCGATAAGGTTTTATGCCTTACAGTAGGCGTGTATGGGCTGAAACGATTGCTAGTAACTATTTAATTCACAAGTTAAAAAATTACATAAGAGACTCTGCGAAACTGTCATATGCTTTTTAAACGAAAAAAATCTTTTAAGCCTTTCTATATATAGATTTTATATCAGTTCTCAAATAAATATTTTTTTTTAATAAAAATAATAATTCAACAGGAATCAAAGCTGTAATTATGGGAAATTAGTTCCCATAATTACATTTGGATCACTTACTAACCTACATACAATTTTATCAATATATATGGGTACTTTAGATCTTGCCTTACTAATATAAAATCAACATTCACAAAATCACATCGACATAAAATTTATAGCTTTATTAACTTGCTAGAAAAACATCACATTTCACTAATGCACTTTTGTACCGTATCTTCTATGAAAATTAAATAGATTCATATTCGTGAGTGTATTTTACTGCATTCTTTTTAGAAAACCAGAAAACATATATTCATTTCAGGATGAGGCATACATTACATCTGTTTTCATTACATTATTATGAAACTGGCTGTCTCGTGCGCTCCACAAAATTGAACTTCATTTTGGAGAATTCAGAACACTTGTGTTTCATTTTCAGGAAGCGCCTTAAAAGCCAATTATCCAATTAAAATATTCTGCTTAGCGAGATATTCTTGTAATGTTTTAATTACAAAGTGTGTTAACATAAAACTAATAATTTAGTTCTTCTGTCTAATTGTAATTATTAATTATACAATAACGACATTTGCAACTCTGTTTTAAAGCATGTGTTGATTCCGTAATAAATCAATAATAATAAAATGTAACGCGCGCTGTTAAGATAAAAGGTGGACACTGTTATCAACGAAATGGAAAGGTCCTATTGGCAAAAGAAAAATTGGTCGGCAATACAAATGATGGAGAGATGATATTCGGAAATCGCAATAAGGGACTGGGTGAAAAAGGCAAAAAACAAGCAAGCACAGAGTACAAAGGAGTAGGCCTACACCCAAAGAGGAGAATATGTTGAAGAAAAAGAATTAAGAAATTACTAAGAACTAAAATCAAGGAATCACTTAAGGGTACACATAACTGTAGGTATGATTTTTTATGGTATGGAAATAATGGCTTCATTCATCCATCCATTAATTAATTCATAAGTCCCCTTAAATTTCTTCGCGTTAAGGTGAGTGGCCTTGTAGGATGCTACCCCTGTACACTAGAGTAGTACATAAGCTGCCTCTTTCTGGCATACCCTTTATATAGGATTGTCCACTAAATATATAGTTAAGAACATCTAGATTAGTTAAGATATCTGTCACTAGAAGCAGAGTTACGACAAGAGTTACGACCCAAGTGTACTCCGATATAAAATATCTGCATTAGTTTCATAGTGGAAAGATGGGCTACGGGTCGTAGCTTTCATAGCCAGTACATATGCAGTATCTTTGCCTCTTAAGCTGCTGTGACCTTTTATTCATTGTCGTGTAATAAAGTTGTACATACTATCATTAGATGCTTATGACAAACTCACAATTGACTGTGTACATTTTAAAGGCGAGAAACACAGTGTTAGAGATAGTCCGATAGAGTCTTATCTATGTAAAAGTAGTATTTTTATACCAGTTAAGGCGGCGACTGCTTCTATGATATCCATATAATAAGTAATTTTTTTAGGAAAAA
Source organism: Battus philenor (assembly GCF_028537555.1). Lineage (NCBI taxonomy): Eukaryota > Metazoa > Arthropoda > Insecta > Lepidoptera > Papilionidae > Battus > Battus philenor. The sequence continues at coordinate 6,480,962 of NW_027181676.1, forward strand.
TACTTTTGTAATGATAATATTTTTAATTTCTAATTTTTTTGACATTGCCCGCGAAAAAAGCATTACTACTGTTTAGAGTGGTAAGATAATTTTAATAAATAGGGTACTATATAATCATTTAATCACAATTATTCAACGGTCTTAAATACATTTGCTATATGCTTATTGTCAAACATTGTATGCACACAAAAATACGAATCAAACGTAACCGCTTACTCGGATGAATCAACATCGCTAATTACAAATTTATCTAGAACCGCAGAGCAGTTTGTAATGACCACTAAACAGTGGCCAGAGAATTTATTGTTGACCTGTTAGTCAGATAATTCACGGACGAATCCTGCCGCCATTAACCGTTCAGTGGAGTTGGAATAAAACGACTTGAAAATTATTCAAATTTTTATACGATTTTAAAATGCATATGTTTTGTACATAGACTATTTGAAAATCAAAGCTACGCTTGGTTGAAAACATATTATTTTGAATCGAACAAACTTTTTACTTTCTGTTATATAGTAATACTGAAATTTTATCCTAGACAATTCACGTGTGTTAGTAAAAACCGATATCAGACAATAGTTTTTCCAAAACTATTATGAATAGAAAAGATCCATCTTATTTTTAACAATACTTTTTGCAGATCATTTTCATCAAAATTTCATTTAAATCAGATCAGAATTTCAATGTTAATTATGCTTAACTTTGTTTTGTTCTTTCCTTTAGCCTCTTTTCCGTAAAAACAATACACGTATAAATTATATAAAAATTGAACACTCTGCCACGAACGTAATAAATAAATCTCATATAACTAGCTTTAATGCAAAAAGTTCCAATGTTGTTCACTCCGCCTCACGCAATTTACCTCAAAGGAATTTTAAGCTCGATGGGAGAATGATTAATGTAAATACAACACATTTCATTTAACGAAATTACTTTGTGGCTTCTATGTTTTCTAGTTACAAAAATACTTTCTATTGTGGTGTCGAAACCGCTGTACCACGCCTTAGGTATATATAGCGCGGCGAGAGGGAGGGAGTATCGGCCGATCCGTTCCATCAGTGCGCCGACAATGCTCATGCTTTTTTCCTCAACCTGGGGTGCGCTATAGCTGTTTCGAGAGTTCTATAATAAAAGTTTGATAAATTTTGACTGAACTTATTGTAAACTTATTTTGAAGTAAAAATAGATAAGTTCGTTGTATGTTCGACAAACAGGCTTCGAAGAATATGCCCAATTCGTTTTTATACGATTCTGAAAACGCATATCCCTAAAACACTTTTTTAAACTAATTTTTACAGTGCTTGCCTTAATTTACCTTACCTTAACAAAGTACAATTAGGAGAATAAGAAGTTGTTGCTAGACATCTGCATATCTGACGTATCTACCGATGACAGATATATTGGTCCAATCCGTAATGAAGGTGTACGTTTATTATCAAATAGCAATGAATAGTTACATAATTGATTTTATTCCTATTTTCAATCTGTATTCTAAATATAAAATACTTATTGTTTAAATTTTGACTATACACATTTTTTACATTTTTGTAAAATAAATAGAGTGTGAATAGTTTTCATTTTATAAATACTCATTCCGTGTTATGAATTTCGACTTTTATTTTTAATTGTATATTTTGCAACATTATTATGAACAAAGGACTACACGAGAAATATTCTAGCTGGTGAAACTCAATACTAAGCTGTGAGGCTATTGCTGGTGTATGGTACATAATCAACTCGGCTTTATTTAACTTTCTCTATACCTACACTATGTAGGGGTATAACGGGAGGGATAGCGTGTCAACAAATCGTACAATGTTTTGTTACCGACCACCCGTATACCACGAGGCATTTGTTTATTGACGAACAAGTTTACAACCTTTAGAAATAAGCAGGGTCTGGCTTAAGAATGATGTTTTCTTTGTGTGTTAACTTCCGGGTTTTGCAGCTCATTAGCATAACGATTGAAAGTAACAAGTTGATGGTCATTAACGATAATTAACCTAAAAATGTTTGTCTGGACGAAATTCGGTTTGTGATAAAACCGCCCAGTGCAAGTTATTTCTATTAGCCAATAGACTAGTAAAAAATAAAAAAGCAAATTAAAAACAAATTCCTTGTTAAGCTATGCGATTTCTTTTAATGTTTATTGATATAAAATCAAGTAAATAAAAATAAATGCACAGAAATAACAGGTAGTCAAATATCTCCCTTCCGCTTTTTTGCTCTTTATTCAATGCTTTATAAAAAGTGTTACAGTGATCGGATTTAGTTCAAATATGCGCCGTTTTGTTCGATAATCTGTTTCCATCTAGACGGCAACTTCATAATACCTCCCTCGTAGAAGCCCCCCTCCTTATTTGCGAAGAACTCGGACAGCCACTTTTCACAAACCTCTTTTGAGTTCAACTTTACACCACCAAGGGCGTTCGCCATGGACAGGAACAGGTGGTAATCACTTTGCGCTATGTCCGGGCTATTGGTGGATGTGATAAAACCTCCCATCCGAGCTCCCGTAGCTTCTGACGAGTCATCAACGAAGTGAGTGGTCTGGCGTTGTCCTGGTGGAACACTACACCCTTCCTGTTGGCCAATTCTGGACGCTTCTGGTCGATCGCCTGCTTCACGCGGTCCAGTTGTTCGCAGTAGATGGTAGAATTAAGCGTCTGGCCATATGGGAGCAGCTCATAGTGGATGATTCCCTTCCAATCCCACCAAACACACAGCAAAACCTTCCTGGCCGTCAATTCCGGCTTGGCCACTGTTTGGGACGATTCACCGGCCTTCGACCACGACCGTTTTTGCTTGATATTGTCGTATGTGATCCATTTTTCGTCGCCAGTCACCATCCGCTTCAAGAATGGGTCGAGTTCGTTCCGTTTCAGCAGCATATCGCAGGCGTTGATTCGGTCCAGAAGGTTTTTTTGCGTCAAATCATGCGGCACCCAAACATCAAGCTTTTTTTTGTATCCAGCCTTCTGCAGATGGTTTAAAATGGTTTGGTGACTAACTCCCGTCTCCTGGGCGATGTCACGAGATGCCACATGCCGGTCTAACTCGATGTAGTCCATGATTTGATCGGTATTTGTCGTCACAGGTCTTCCGCCGGCTGGCTTATCCATGGTGTCGTTTTCGCCGGCTCTGAATCGTCGAAACCATTCCTCCGCGGTTCGAAGTGATAGAGTACCATCCCCCAAAACACCATTAATCTCACGGAACGTTTCTCTAGCGGATTTGCCTTTAACGAAGAAAAACTTTAAAATAGCGCGAATTTCGGCGTTAGTTAACTCCACGTTTACACGTCTATAACTGTTGAACGCAATATCCAAACTAATCATGCATAGCGTCGTTTTGTAGGTTATGTCAAGACCTTTCAAATTATGTATAGTATTGCCAGATACGAGCTCTGTAGCGCTTTGTACATAGCCGCGAAATTCAAAAGACAAAAAAGCGGAAGGGAGATATTTGACAACCTTTTACATTACTACAGTTTTTATACTTAAATTGATTTAAAAAAAATTATAATGAAAGACTACTAAAAAGTTCAATTTTATATCGTTATATTAAAGGATACTTTTTATTTGATTACATTCTAACACAATTTACTTGGTGTCAAATGTTTGATAGTCAAGCACAGTTGACTCAGTCGTTTATATAGGTAAAGATGAATGTTGTGTTTAATATTTCCTTGCCTATTTTACCCATTTACCTAATGTCTCTCTCCTATCCATTTTCTCATGCCTTTATGAAATTTGATTAAAAAAAGAACAGTAAAATTATTAGTGATCAATTTTTATTTTTATTTATTATTATATTAAAAACTAAATCAGAATTAAAGTTAATACTTTAATACACGTAATAATTTAAAAAGAGATGCCGATGTGTAATTAACGCCCCTAGCTACATAATAAAATAAAGAACAATTCACACATGTTTGCGCGCCCGCATGTAAACTAGGCGACTGAATTTTCCGGTCTGCGAGGCACTTTGTGACATAACGAATCCCCGTGTTTACACAGCGAACTTCAAACGCAGGTTCTTTAACTATTTTGTTGAATTCAAATTAAGATATTAAAGTTTTCTAGCAATTTTATACGAGTTTCGAGTACATTAAATTTAGTACAAAGAGAAATAAGCACTTTAGAAATAAATTAAAACTAATTCCATTCTTGATTTTAAGATAAAAATTATAGCATTTTCTTTGCTCAGCAGTGAACCGTGATAGCTTAGTGGTTAAACACTACAACTCTAATTTATGAATTTAATTTATTTGATTAACACTGATTATTTATATTCAATAATTAACAAAGGATCCATATGTCTCTCTGGTATTATTTATAAGGAAGCTTAAGGCAACGGTAGCAATGTTTTTTATAAGTTATTTAGAAATGTAAAATTGATATTTAGTTAGTTGTTTGTTTCAGAGCTGTTAGTAAAATAACTAAACTTGTGTGACACATTTTCTTTTACTTAAGAATCAAATTAGATATGGACCCGTTACACATATGTATTTGTACAGTATTCTGAAGATATGCTTTTGAGGGCTCCATACATATTTATATACAAATATACATGACAAATTTATTATTAAGTGTAATTTAGATCAAATGTTAAAATGACTTTCATTACATCACATTTAACGGTAAAAGACGGTTCAACTAAGACAGATTTTAAAAATTTATGTTTTAAAAAAAAAGCTTTACAATAATATAACGGTTATGGTTATACGTTTTGTCAACATTGATATGGTTTACTATTGGAAAATATCACGTTACACTCGTTATTAGCGCTTCAGAAAACGTGACTTAGTAACATTGAAATTTTAAAATAAATTTCCTGAGTTTCATGGTTAGATTATTTGTATCGTTTATGTATAATGAAAGGAACTATTTTTTAATTTATTTGTGATATGTTAAGGGCTTTTGGCTATAAGTCATGAGCCATGAGGCCCGTCAGCGATGCAATAATTTTTACAACATAACGGCGCTCTTCTTTTGTAATACTATAAAGCGATCTTCTTGATGCAAATATTTTGACGGATTTGGTGTTGTCAAAATATAACTATTATGAAACAAAATAGTCAGAAACAAAAGTGTTCAATCTGGATTCACGTTGACAGAAAGGTATTTACAATTTTTTCGTTCCTTATATTTAATTACTACCGTTTTCATTTCGAGTATGCTTTTTTGTAATTGTTCGAAATTATTAGTATTTGATTAAATTATATGCCAACGGCTGTAGTCTGTAGTAGTCAAATTAAAACATTATGTTCTTGGGTTAAAGAATTTTGAAAATAACACTGCCAGAAATGTGTCCGAAGTTCATTAATTAATTTCATTTAAATTTTAATCATAGTTTATTGACATCGAAAAAACAAAACAGGTAATTTAGTATTTCACGTTTCAACACCCCCGAATATTTCACTACGGTCTATCGAATGCAAATTTTGAAATTTAATTGAGACTAATTATTAAAGGTTCATTAAGCGCTTTTGGCAAATGTTTGCTTTGCTTAACGGTTTTAGAGGGAATGTGCGGCAATTATCGTTCGAAGTCAACGCGGCTGCATTGAAATTTGTTTACCTCTAGTCCAGATAAACACGAATGATGTCGGTCGGCATCACTGCAGCTGTTTTATATTATGACGTTCGCTTAAATTTTCATGATTTAGCCTTTAAAGCTTAATACAACGCAATGTTTTAAAAAGTATATTCAATTACATAGTTAAATGTAAACAAATTTATTAAATGTTTAATACTTTTCTCTAGGCGCTATTACAATTTGATCGTACACATAAACTAGTTCTTTGCTAATATAGATGAGAGATGAGACTATTTTTGACCCACGTTTCTGGGGGCCTCTCGTGCTCCCCTGCAATGTGTAAGCAGGGACATTATTTACGATTTAAGATTTTTCATTCAATACTCTGTTGTTCTCAATCTCTTCCATTCCTTTCCATACCTTGCTATCTTGTAAACATCGCCTCCTTTTCTTTGCCTTCTGTCCAGAATAACTGTAACAATTGTAAATTTTATTACCTTAATTTTGTTATTTTATTATCCTTTGTTTTACACAGTTTCTTCACAATTATCTGTCTTCCAATGACTTACGTCTTATTTCTTTTTATTGCTGTATCGATTATCCTCCTTGCATACTCCAGAAAGATCTGGCGTCCTCTCTCTTGGCTAATAATCGTGGCGATATTACTTTACGCGACAGTCGTGGACTATATGCACCACGGTCTGGTCCACTACCGGGTGACAGGTGCACGCGGACTCTTCTTAGCTTAGTCATATGAAGGAACTCGGTGAAACCCCCATAATCATCTGGACCATAACCGTCTCCAGCTCAACTTGTCCAAGTACGCGGTAGGCCGAGACGGCATTTCTTCCATATACTTAGTATTCCATTCGCCAAGCTAATCCAGCCTAAGCTGTCGCTTAACAAATAAAATAGGGCTCGTCTTCAGCTTACTGGTCACGTACGTACACAAGTAGTAGGTAGTCCCACGTGCGGTTTCACCCAATATTATCTAAAATTCTTCCCTTTTCCTCGTGCTTTTACTACGTTTTCTTTTATTCTTATCACTAGGAGGTAGAGGGTATCGGATCTAGAGTCTGTCTCAAGGGCGGACCGTAAGTCGCCCATGACAACATACGTCTGAGCCGACCCTAGGGCCGCGTACTCTGTCATTTCCGGTAATGCCAGAAGTTCTGCCTTGTATACAGTGCAGAAGTTTCCCAACTTGAGCTTCTCACAATACGACTTTACGGCACCCTGCATGATGCAGAACACCGCATCTACCTTATTCTCAATGCAGCTTCCTTCGGTAAATATCGCCGTAGCGGTGCAGCTGCGGTAGCAATTCAAATCTCTTCCGTACCTTACCCCACATAGTAAAACTCTGCATCAACCTGACTAGATGTGTGTGGCAGTCAAAAGTAGCTGATCGTAACCTTCAAGGTCCGGTTCCATGCCTAATGCCAAGAGAAACCTCGTTATATTTAAATAAGAGGGCTGCTTTATGAACCCGAAGTTCTAGAGCAAGCAGCCCGGCAAGGATAAGTACCAAGTATAGCTACGCTCCTAAGGGTCTTCGCAATCTTTTGAGCGAAGCCCTGCTTGACCAGGTCCACACTGCCTGCGTACTAGCAGCTTCTTAGCCGCTGGCACCCATGCATTCGCTGATTCGCTCGGCTCGAAATTAGAATATTAGAAATATCCTTAAGACAAACTAACAATTCATCATCATATTTCTACAATATTATTTTAGGCATATATATATTATATGGTAAGTCCGCTCACACGTTGTATCAATGTCGTCTGAAGACGTTGCATGCAGGCTGCTTCCTATTGGTCGTATTGGAAATCCACGAGAGAAGCCTTTGTAAAGCAGTAGATGTCCTCTGGCTGAAATGAAGATGATGTCAAAAAGCATATCTAAATTTATAATTTCTTTTTAGCATGGTTTGTTATTTCATGAATTTTAATGCTATCAAATCCATGTGTAACTAATTGTTTAAGATTGAGCACCACACATGGGCTCCTTACGGAGACTAAATGTAGATTTATACAAGAAACTTTAGAAGTTTGTCCGATTTTTATATTTTACCGAATAATGTATCCAACTTTATTTGTACTACGTATGTATGGGTACAATGAATTGGGAATTAAGAGAGAGCTCGCGCTTTTGTTGTATAGAAGGAACTACTTGTGTTGCCAGTACCCAAAAGCAACCCTTAGGACGCATAGTTTCGATTTTTTTTTTCTAGTACTTGAGAGAAATCGATGCAAACGGTATGAACTCCTGTGTCAGCAACTTTGCAAGTTTTTACAATTAACTCACCCATGATATGTCTAAATTGTTAGGAATTAATGAAATCAAAATGTTTATGAAACAAACCAGTGAACAAATGTTATTGCAGTAAAAGATTTTAAGTGATAATAAAGCTCAGAACAATTGCTCTAGCTACTATTTTAGAAACATTTTTGAAAGTGAATTCAAATAATTGACTGATGATTGTTGTGGGCTCTTCTTAAATCAGATTGCATAAGAAACTGTAGCCACATATTTTAAGTTAAGGGATATCGCTTGGAATGAGCATAATTTAATTATATTTCCTATGAAATTGGACTCTTTTGGCTATTCTTCTCATGACGTCCATAAGTAATGAATAATAATCGCAAATGGGTAACAAAATAATTAAATAATTAAAGTTAAATCCTCAATACTCCTCCGGTAAATACACCTGAAATGTTAAATATGTAATCAAAAGTAAACCGAAACCAGTCATTGTATATTCGAGACATACAGGTAGGTGTTTGTGGCTAAAAATAACAACTAGTGTATGTCTTATTTGTAGAGGTGATTACGGTACTCTACGTGCTCCGCTACTATTGTACAAAAGTACGAAATGACAAAGTCTGAACTCGTTGGAATAAAACCATTTACTAAAGTATTTTCCAAGTTATTGAATCCGACGAGACATCGTAAACTCGGTTTAGTGCTCGTGGAGATTTTATTGAATTATGATGATTTTTTAAGCGTTCTATTTAAAGACGAAAGTTAAGAAGATTTATTGGTAATGTCTTTCAAAAGTATACAGTACCGTAATGCTTAAGATTCAATGCGCTTTATCAGTTGGAATAAAACCGTCTGCAATTTCACATATCAATACAAAGTTAGACTGATACAAAAATTAATAACCGGGGGCCCACATAAGATAAACAGATTTAAAATATTTGTAATAATAAGAATTTTTTATTATTTTATGCTCTTGACTGCACACGTAACAGAAAGAAAAGCAGTATTTTAATAACATAAAAAATATATATTTAAGAAGGGCGTTATGATCACTGAAGCCAATTTCTTACTGACAACTGCAGTTAGGAAAAAAAAGGACAAGTAGCGGGTAGTCAACTGGTAAAATGTAAGAGATAGTTTGTATATGTGTGCATAAATACATTGTATACTCAAAAATATAAATACATACATGTTATATGTGTCTGTATATACACGTATACAAAGACCTTTAACTGAATTTACTAGTAATAAGGACATAAAGATACTTAATTATACTGTAAATAAAAAAGAACGTTCAAAATATAATATATAGAGAATATAATATTTAATAATTAATCTTTGTCAAATGAATTTTCAATATCCATTAACATACTATTGATAAAATAAGTAAATATGTTTATTATTATACGCATAGAGTATATAAAAGTAATACCATTACTAATTAATATTAGAAAATGTAAACAAAGAATGTTACACACAAAAATTTTATTTCATTAAAACTAAAAACCTTTAAAGTATCGCGTAAGATTCGTGATTCGTTTCCAAAATGCAAAATGCAATCTGCAAGATTTGTTATTTTATTTAAAAAGCAAATTACGCTAATCCACGTCCCTCGAAAGCGCACAAAATGGAAATTTTCAAATTAATAAAGTGCCACTTAAAAGCACCAACAGCTTTCGATTCTACAGAAATTTTGAAGGTGAATTCCAACATTAGTATAATAATATTACAGGCGACGGACGCGGGAATGTTAAAGTATTCTTGAATAAATTTTGTCGCGTCTTACCTAAATGCAAAATAGTATTAACTTCGTATAATTTCGACTTTCTTATCTGCTCAGACGGTGGCGACAATCCAAACTAAATTCGGAGTAAGATACTTTCCACACCATGCTTTTGAGAACAAACATTCAGCGACTGTTTTTTATTCAAAACTATAGTTTAAAATATTCTTTAAATATCTTCAGTGACTTCCTGTATTTTGTCAAAAGAATAATTTTCCAAAAAAAAAAGGATATGAAATTTCCTTCATGTTAGTTTAAAAATCGTAAGTGGAGTTTTTGGCTTTACAAAGTAGCAAGAAATCATCTTATTACTTTTCACCAAAAATTACGCAAGTTAATGCAATGCGTCTGATGAGCATTTAAGATCAAACAGACTGTCCGACTCCATTGTTTGCCCACGAACCTTTTTGTCAAGATTTCCCATGGGATCCCGTCGTCGCGCGCGTTTCACGTCACTTTCTTGTTTCAGAGAAGGGACATGTAGATTAATAAAAATATCTGGAGAAAATTACATTTTTCCCGTCCTTAAACGAAACCTTATATCAAAAAACTGAAAATCCTTCTTTATTACGATAAGTTTTTCGTTTTTCAAGAAATAAGCCTTTTATTAAAAACGATCGGTTAAATATCAAATATGTGCTACCGATAGATATACAAAGGGCAATAAATTTCATACGAGGTACGAAAATATTACACTAGTTTCGATATATGCGCTCATTTTATAGCTATCTTCGTCTTCAAAGTCATATCGAAATCAAGGTAGGTATAAAAGATTATTCATTATTTTAGTTTAAGTTATAACTTCGTCATTATATTCAACAGTTTCTAGAGATTCATTAAAGCCATGTTCCAAAGTATGGATGTTACTACTTTTAAATTTAACAGTACTATTGCCAGCAAATAAAACTGCTGGAGGATTCATGGTTTTCAGCATATCATTAATGTACACGAAAAAAAGGAGTGGGCCCAAGATACTGTTCCGTGATATTATATTGAATTGTTTTAGCCCGGGACGAAAGTGTAGGTAGTTTTGCATTAAATGTTGGGACACTGTTAATATTTGTTATTTATGTCCTACCTCTTAGGTACGATCCAATTACGTTTAGGTTATTTTATCGTACTCCATATGCTTCAAGATTTTTTTTTTTATAATTCCTTATAGTCAACATAACCAAAAGCTTTTGTCATATCCATGAACAGGGCCGTAACGCGTACTTGTATCTATTATTAATTCTTTTATTCATTCATAGACGGTTATAATAATGTTTTTGTGTTTCTGAAGTCTTTTTGCTTCACAGCGATATTATCATTCTTTTCCAAATATATTTGTATAGCAAAAAGTCACTATGCTCATTGATTCTATATATATTATATTTTCTCTTATTGATTTTATGTAATATGTTCCTTAACAATGACTTACACATATTTACTAGAAAATATCGCTTAAAAGTAAATAGATTTCAACAATCCATGTCGAGATAAGTCACGTTAGTAAGAAAAGGACTAATATATAGCTACTTCCGCTATGTAGCAGTAGTCGTGCAATAAAGTGCACCGCCCGCCAGCGCGCAAACAATTCGAATTACACAACTACCACCGTTAAATCACTCAACACGTGTTTCACCCCTCCACGGGGCATCCTCAGGAGTATTGTGATTATTGCGATTAGTGCCAAACACCGAGTGTGGCAGATGTGGAGTTGTAGCTGAAGTAAGATGTGACGGAAGTAGCTATGTAATAATCCTTTTCTTACTTAGGATATACTTCCGCAAAGTAACGCCTGAATTCATTAGATATATAAGTCACGTTTTTGCGTGACATGCAAATTTAATTTCATAGTTTACTACCATGAGTTTAAATTCATGAATTTATTTTGTATATAGTACTTCTGTAAAAATAATGTTAGTATATGCGGCATAGTGAAGCCAAGTGTTAGTAATATTTATTACGTAAAGGTTAAATTCCTGTCATTAGTGCCAATCGCGATAACGATGACGTCATTCGTTATAGATGTTTACGCGTAAGTGTTGTATTTGGCTTGATAGTGCTCGTGACCTGAAGGCGGTCACCTAGTAGACATTGGAGATCTATCTACTTTTAACCAAATCATTTAATATGTAAGAATATATTATTTGATATTTTTCTCACCAGTTTTTATTAATGTTTTAGCTTCTCAGTGTACGAGTAGATATATACGATTAATACTAAGGAATTTAACCCCCCAATTTTCTGCATATATGTCACAAACATCATTGAACGGACGCGATATAAATTAATTAACACTTTATAGCGAGACATCATTCGCAATAACCTTTTATTTCAGAATGAATTGTTTCCAGTTTATACAAATACAAATTAATTACGGTACACTGCTGATACTTGAAAAGTTAATATAAGAAAATAGTTTTCATTAGTAAAGATTAGTTGAATCCCAACTTAAATTAACTGTTATTCTAAATTAAATAACCTAGTCGTAGAATGCGCTACCCGTACAATTTACGAAATAGTATAATTAATAAAATTATGGTGTATTATGGTAATTGACAGAAGTCTTTTAATTATTATCCATCGACAAATAAGGGCGGTAAGTGAGCGGCTAGCATATAAAGGATCGCCGATAGGGCTATTTCGATACACTCAGAGTTAATAGTTGGCTAGTTGATTGGCAACAATTATCATGCTTCCTCTATTCTAACCACAGAGTTTAGAATTAATAATTCTGCCCAGTTTTTAATTCTTATTTGTTTTCAACAATATGACAAAATCTTTAAAACACTTATACCGAAAATAGGCAACGTTACAGTCTTCTGAGATGGTTCTAAATTTAAACTAAAATTAAAATTTACATAAAACATAATGTTCACCTAGAGGAAGACAACGTGTTATCGAAAAACTACAAAAAAAAACCAAATTCAAATTACATTACATATTTATAACAAAATCTCGCTTACCAATGAAGAGACAAAACCATTATAACACTCGCGCACGTGCACTAATCATAACGAATTAAAAAATGATGTCTTAGTTAAAAAACCTATTATTAAAAGCAGGCTCCAGCGTTTATTTCGTAAACAAAAACATTTTAAAATTGTAACAAAATCGTTGCTATTACGTATTGTTATTAACTTATTATAGAAAACCCAATGATAATCATGTTAAGCGTATAAGAACCAAATGCTGTTTTGGGTTTCGCTTTTAAGGGGCCCTTACACCAAAATATTTTGAACATAGGTCATAAACAGATGTCATAATCATAAGCGACGAATACACGGAGCTACGTAGAATTCTGAATTGAATTCTTGTGTTGAAATTCCTCTTCCAAAACTTTTATAGTCTATGACACCTTGTAGCTACCTTTTAGGTAGTATACGCGTTCCAGTCAAGCTTTCGTCATTAAAATACTAGCTAAAGTTTTTGTGTGAGACTCCTGAGAATAGTTTTGCTTGACTACTCTCACCCAACATTGACGCTACTGAAGAATAAAGTGGCTTATTGAAAACAAGCGCAAATGTTACATAATTATCCTAGTGTTTATTGCACGGAACGTAACGAGGGCCATTTTTTTCGTCCCGGTTTCCTCGATTATTAAAATCAATTTAACGAAATTATAATCTAACTAGATGAAAGAATTTCTTTTGAGCTAAATTCCAATTTTCTGTAACTAGTTATAAAACAAGTACATTATATAACACAAGACTGAGAAAAGCTGAAGTTAAAACATCAATAGATTCAAACAGAGCCTTAAGAAGTTTACTTTTGTTTTCTAAATATCTTCTTGCAGCCAAAGTTCCTTAAGTCAATGAAAACAAATCCATGACTTGGTTCCAGGAAGACAAAACCACTTATCATTGTCTAATGCCAGTATCGAGGTCGTGAGGGGAATGTTCTAAAGAAAAGTAATATCAAAGACAGGTTATACTGAGTGGCTACCACGAAGTCCATACTTATTGTCTTATAATTTTTTTACTTTCAGCTCTTTAGATATTCACATAAAAACTCTCTGAAAACCGTTGTTAAAATTATGCAAACAAAACATTCGAGGAAAAATGATGGCGATTCCAATAGCTTAATTTGCAGGCGTGTATTTGATTACTATGTGTGTCGTTTAGAAAAATGTACCCTAAAATTCGGACCATACCTCGACAACTTAATTTTCAAAATATAAATTGCATTCGTTCTTTTATTTGATAAAGAATATAAAAATATTCTTTAAAATAATTAGAAAAATAAGTATAAAGACCCCCTCTTTATTTTTTACTTTGGTAAAGTTTATTTCACTTAGCTTTTGATTTTTTGTGATAGTAATAAATTAGATTTTTATTACCCTTTTATTCCAATCGCATTAATAATGTTATGCTTCTTCAGATTGACGCGAATACAGAAGATAATACAGTAATGGCCCTCCAGCATCTTACAAATTCTAAATTCTAAAAATTATAGTCTCCCGGGAATGTTTTTCCCAATTATTTACTGAAGAAATGTTTTATTGTTCAGTTCCTAATGTTGCATTATAAATATAACATCAATGAGTTAAAAAGATAGTTGACTATGAAATACACGGAAGCGAAAATTAATTATAAGGTTTCAAATAAGACAGATATTACAACGCGAGTGACGTTAAGTAGTGCGGGTCTAATTGGGCCACCATAAAAATCTGCACGCATGTGCTCTTTTGAACTTTTTGCTTTGCCGGTGTTGATCAGTCTCTTCAAATTGTCGCTCGTCTTCAGCTACTCGTTCGAGACAAATAGTCTATATCATTCTAATATTACCCAAATCCGACCGTTCAATGACTTCCATGCAATTATCATCCTGTATTGTGAAAAAATATAATTACTTTAAAGAAGATTAATAATTTTAAAATTGCTTAGCTTAATAGCAAGAATAATTATTCAACGTTTTTGTACTTTGTGAAAACAAATAAATCCGCTTTCATAGCTACTCGCCAAGTCATTAGCAAACCTTATTGAGCTCCTTAATAATTCTTAAAGGAGCTTGCTAAAGGTTAGCGTTTCCCATTACAACATGCCGCAAGCAGGGCCGTTAACAAACGTAGCCTCCATGAAAATCTATTTCCTTCTAACGATTGTGCACATTTTAATTTAAGAAACTATAACTTAACTTTAACATGCGTGTTATGGAAATGAATAGAAAAATGTAAGGCCAGACATAATTATTACTAAGAAGTCTTTTTTTTAAGGTTCAGGAGTTGCGACCACCGACCGGCAAGCGCAGAGTAGAATGCCCACCCATAAGGAGGACAGACAACCTTGTGAACGACTATGAAAGATTATGGGTGGGGCCTCTTACAGGTCCTATTGGAAATCTGTGGAGGAGATCTGTATCCAGCAGTGGATGCCCTACAGCTAGAACGATGATGGTGAATTCTAGTTTTTCAGAGCTTCAATTCGTGGTCTCTATTCCAGGACCATAAGTGCACGGCGGCAATCTGTTTCGCACGCTATGTGGCCTGCCCACTGCTACTTAAACTTGTCAATCCTGGAACTGTGTCAATTGTTTTCGTTTATCTACGGATTCGTCATTCTTGGCAAATTAGTGATCATCTGTTATAATTATTTTAATGTGTATGTTATGGTTTAATTCGATCAAACATATACGTATAACTTGATAAAATTGCACTCGGTTTTTCTAAAATAGAAAGACATCAATATAAAGCACGGTTCATTTTTATTTTACCATTTCAATAGACGGCGATAACCGTCGCCGTACTGACACAAGCTCTTTATTGCGATTTGTTTAAACAGTGAATAATTAAAGTCCGGAATGAATGACTCGATGCTTTAATCAGACGACTCTTCGCAACTTATTATACTTTTTCGAGCGCGCACCATTTTAAGAGAACACAATGGAGCCCGCTTGTTAAATACTTGTACAGTCGTATTAATCAATCCATTTAATTAGATCTAAGTAAGAAAATTCAATGTTCTATAAAATTGCATGTATTTTTAACTTTATTCATATTTATACGCCAAGAAATATATATTAATAAATATTATATCGGTTTTCAACTTAAAGTTCTTAGTCTGGCCATGGATACCATAATCATTCAAAAAAAATATAATTAAAAAAATAGAAATTCCTCATTCCCATATAAATATTTATTATATTCTGATTTCTGTAATATAGATCGACTTTTGTAATATATGCCTAGCACAGAAGTCACAAAACTACACAAATTTAAAAACCTATTTATGAAACTGGTGTAAAAAACGAGGTTAAATATTTTTGAGATATTAAGAAAGAGGGAGGTGACAATGAGAATCGAATCATTGTAATAAATAACATTTCACAAAGTAGGTATGATGGAGCCACATACTAATAAAAAATCAATATTTTGTTTTTCTTTATTTGATTGACACCCTAGATACGGATATATATATATATATATATATATATATATATATATATATATATATATATATATATATATATATATATATATATATATATATACTCATACTCAAAGTACTGAAGATGGATAAAAAACAAAGGCTTTCCAATTTTGTTGTTACCGGTAGTCGATGGTATGAGACCGAGTAAGTGAAGGGTCCCTCTGGTCTGTCCAAATTCAAACCACTCTCAACATGAATATTTCTGACACCGTACACAAAGCGGAGAACAAGATAAAAGAACTTCGTAAGAGATAAGATCACTGCATGAATGCGGCTACGACCTCCCTTCCCCCTCTGCAATGGAGAAACGACTCAAGAAGGAGGTAGAAAAAATTAAATCTTTAAAAAAGTTATCAAGTTAAATGAGTAGCGAATTATGAATTTCTTGTTGTGTAATATGGATTACGCAAAGTTTCAATTCTACACAGACTCTCCATAAAATGTTCCGGCCTAAGCTCAATGGTAAACATAAGCCAACAAGTAAAAATCCTTTTAAATATTTGAAATGAAAATACGAATGAGTTTTATTTCTTGTTAAGATTTCGTTCTGGACATAAGTCGTAAGTCAGGCTTCAGGTAAGTCTCTGTAAATTATTTACCAACTAAGCAAAGAAGTAAAGTATTTAGCGGTTAATGGGAATACGCGACGGATTTCTCAGACGTTTTTATTTCTCCTTTGGTAGTTTTACAGCGCACCGCTTTGAAATTTTTAAGGGGCGAAGATCTTGAAACTTGTCGGCCGTGATGCCGACTTCAGCGAAACATTTCCAGTATTATTTCGATCGCAGTAGACGTTTACGACTGAAATTTAGCGGACATTACCGCTGGGAAATGTTATTATTTTACTGTCGAACTTGTCACGCTCTCCTATAGAGCATAGCTTTTCTTATGAGATTTCATTTACGACGCGAAACAAATATTTATGTTTAACTATAAACCTGAATAAACAAAGTATGCATGCGCGCTAAACGAAATCACGTCTTCTCGTAAATATATATTTCTTTCGTGTGAATAATTTAATAATTTAATACTCCACAACATCAAAAGCGCTAAACATACAGTTATTATTGATTGTAATTAAATTTTTAGTATTCATTTAAAATGAAAATTTTTAGGTTCACCACATGGAATAGAAAATTAATTTCTTATTGACCGCAAAATGAGTCTAGCCTGATCGGATAATAAATAACTCAGGTAAGAGATGAAGAGGTGAAAAAAAGGCCGCAGGACTACATATTTTTTGAAGCAAGTTAAAAATATATATTGTTTAAATTGTATTAATAAAAATGATTGTTCATGAATGTTTTGATGTAATCTAGGGTGTGTGGTCTTCTACGAAGTTATTTACGTGTATACTCGTATGTATAATTAATAAATAAACATACAACAAAATTTATTGACATTCTTTCAGATCTAACAATAGAAGCTTTTGAACATCATTTGGATCTTATTAGTAAAGTGTATTTTTAGAGCCCAAAAAAAGATTAACAAACTCGATGAAGTCGAGTGTTATTCTATTATCCCTAACAATTAATGGGAAAAGATCATAACGAAACAGATGTAGTAGCGAAATTTAAAATGTATTATTTCACTTTATAGATGAAAATATTAAACGCCTATTAGAATAAATTATTGTTACTTTTTGTCACATTTCTTGATGAATATTAAATCATCAGTAAATTACAGCGAATGCGAAGCACGGACAGTTTAAATTACAACAGATAATTCACTCAATAATTTACATAGCTGATAAGCTATCGAAACTCTTCGTATTCAAAACATACCGCAGGAGGTTTTGTCAATGCAACGATATAGTGTTTAGCAGAAAAACGATGTCTATTCGCAATAAATTCAAAGCAGTAGCACCGGTAAACGGCATCTAACGAGTTGATAATTGCGGAAGTCACACCCAGATTTACGACTCTAGTATATCGACAAGCGCTCCCACCGAGGCGGGGTGCATTCGGCTTCGATAAGAATCTTTCACAGCTTACCAACGCGACAATGTTAGAGAATACGTAAAGTTTTTATAATTTTATGTAGATACATACATATCGGAGAAATAACCATTGTAATATTTTTAAACGAGTTTGTAATATCAGTATCATTCTAGCTAAGACGATTACAACACAATTTCGAAGAGTATTCTTGTATTCGTCTACCAACGTTTTCAGAGATCAATGAGACAACTTTTCTGTTGTGTCTTATTGTTTGTTAACCAATAAGCAACATACTTATTTATTTGTCTACTCTAAACTAATGAATTGTCGATATTTCCGCGATTTCACAACGCGGATATATTATAATATAAAATGAATTCAAAATTGTTTAAATTTATTGTAATTAATCCTAGAAGTTTCTCTTTAAAAAAAAAATTATTAACCTAAAAAAAACTTACTTATACTTAACTACATATGTGCTCTAAGCTAAATTGCATAATTTGTTGCAAAACATTGCAAATTATATACCAAATTGACACAAGTTATAATATATGTTAGATACTTGCTTTGCGTTTAAGGAAGTCAGATTAACTTTCTTTATCGATTAACATAAAAGTCTTTAAGCATTTATGTTCTCGTATCGTTTAATTTAATAATGACTATAAAATAATGCACATTTTTAAACGCTAGTTAGACAATATTTGCTTTACACGCATCGCGTTCGAAACAGATTTTTTTAATAAATAGATTAAAAAAGTTTTGTAACAAGCGTCAGATTTATTTAGTGTTTATATTACATATCCTGAACATCATAATTTCAATAGAACGTCCACTGTTAATCAAGGACTTCCTCCAAAAATTTTCAATGGGACCGATAGGAAGCGTCCTATATAAAGCCTCGTTATGTGATTTTCATTCCAAAACCTTAAGGTCCTCCGTTCAGCGCGTTATGTGGCCTGCCCGCATCCACTTAAATATGTCAATCCATTGTTTGTTGCCACCAACGATTAACAGAATTGTAAGAAATGTATATTAATTTTATACTATTTAAGGGCATATTTGAAGAATATATGGAATTAAAATTTCCAGAATAAAAAATCCACAAGATGTGAAATGTATGAAACGTAATAACGTTTCGCATCTTTTCACATTTTGTCATTGTATCGTTCATAAGTAAAGCTTATTGTGTGGATATATCACTTTGGTATGCCATCAGCATACTTGCCAGGACGGGCAGAATCAAGAATAATTTTTAAAACACAAAAAAATTGTTATTTTTGTTTTTATACTCAGTATGATATGAAAATAAAAATTCTAAAAAAAACTGTTGTCCTTGTTAAGGCCGTAGCAAGAGGCTGGATGCAAGGCGAGTGCAACCGGTTCTATTGGAAATAAGGAAGGACTTCGTCTAGATGTGAACGTCCTGCAAATTTAAATGGTGATGATGATGATAAAAAAAACGAAATAAATCGTTATTAATAGTTAATTTTTTAGTAAAGGTAAATATTTTACTTGTAAAATTATCTACTTCTGATAATTTATAATTATAAAGACACTTCTATTGTATCATTTGTGAGGCATATGTGTATTTAAATCTTTATTAAATAAATGATATCTTTATAATGAAAAACATCCATAGCATCAATTATTAAAAGTAGCTTTTACCATGGAATTTCATAATCCTTTGAAACAAAACCGCGGGTGATAATAAGTCAGTTCATAATTAATGAAACAATAACGACCAAGCTCTTTGTAAGTGGTCAATTAAAGAGTTAAAAAGAGTATAGCGACTACAAGCCCTTTGTAGCTCAGTGATTCATTCGAAAACATTATCGCGTGTCATCGGGAGAACGTTCGCAGTGGTTACGCGCATACAGCGACATCTAGAACACGTAGACTCGCATTTAATTGTATGGTTCGGGATGCGCATAGATCTATAAATGTCGAGAGTCATTCGCATATATCATTTAAGGTGATGCTTAAACCAAGAATAATAACGACAAATAAAATCATTAAACATAATATAAGGAGGATTACTTGACAGCATAAAAATACTGCTAGTTCGATCTAATTTCGTGAATTTGAACTGACATGTTAACACTGTATCAATTATGGTATAAACAGGCCACATAGCGCGCAGAACAGATGATCACAATGGAACACGGCACAGGAAAGTACGTTCATACACAAAGTGTACAGACAAACTTATTCAGGTCGACGGTAGACACTGGGTGCAGGATGCTTCCACGGTTTTAAGAGAAATCTATGAGGTAGACCTTTAACCATTCTATATCTGAAAAGATGACGATGAAACTGCTCAAAAGCTGTAAAGAACAGTATGAATAACAAACATGATGAGATATCTGTCATAAATCAACACATCATTTCCGATCTACTTATTCATACACGATTATATCCTATACCGTTTATATAATAACTAAAATGAAGCTATAAAAATGGGATCATTACCATATAAGAGAAATATCACTAACAAATATGAGTAAAAAAAAACGATTGTAATATTAATAATCATAATTATTGTAATTATACGTGAAATGAACACAACGGATTTTATAGAATTTATCAAATATTCTTTAATTTGAAAACATAAATTTGGTAATTCGTTGATGAATTTAACAGTATATGGGTAAAAACTATAGGCATTAAATTATATAAAAATATTAATTCATAAACTAATGTTCTTTAGTGGTCAGCATTGTAACGTCATATTGAAGCCTTGTTAAGAAGTCAAAAATCATTTAAAAAATATGGAGGCAGTTGTACAAATTAAAATGTGTAATCTTTTTTTGTATTCTCCGCACAACATTTGGCTTACCGCATCAAGTAAATTCCATACCCTGTGGCATTTATCGCCGCCCCACGGTAGATTCCAATCAAGGGGAGTTAGCTGCATGGACGCGCACCTTTTCACATATATTAAATGCATATGTACATTCTTGAATATACCCTGTTCCATTTTTTATTAAATATTTGCGACTCACTTAATTTTAAAGTAGAAAACGTTAATTTTAGCCTCATAACTGATGAGTAATTGAGAATGATGTTTTAAATTAAAACTATAAATTCGTAAAGTTTCGTTCAAGGTTTTATTAAATTCAACTTAATAAAAACTAACCTAAGTACTTATCCCAAATAGGCAAAAATTTAAGTCTCAAATGGTTAACTCTAAAACTTCTCTCTGAATTTAAAATCGTGAACGTTAGAAAAGAATCAAAACAAATGCTATATCATAAAAGATTTCGACCAATATACACAAGAGGTTGTAGGTGTGACATAAAAAAATAAAGTCTGCCTCAATATTTTGTATTACTTATTCATACATTTTTAAGATTTTATTATTGAATCGCCGCACGATTTTAAAATTATGATTTATGCATTTATTTATATAAAACAATACAGAATAAATTCTAAATGAGGATCTAAATCTGATTGATTTAAAAATCAAATGAAAACTTAATGACATTAGGTGCCGAAGCTAAGAGATACGTACAAAGATCATTCGTATTGATTATAACAGATACTGATCGGTTTGTATCTGAGTACGTCCCCGACGTCGCGTCCGAACCTTTTCGAAGCTTATTGTTTTTTATTACAATAGGCGTTTTTTGTATCGCAAATATATCCAACACTTCATTTATCCATACTATTATCGGATTAGGATAATTTATAGTTATGACATAACGTAAACATAAGAAGAACGTCAGAAGAGCTAATTTTATAGAAACTAACAAGAGTTTCCCCATGATGGCATCTTGCAACTTAAAGTAAAACTATGCGGGTTCCAAACAATCCCTGCAGTGAGAAACACCCACAGCATATTTTTTTTGTAGTCACTTTTATAAAGATCCTTAATCTAGTTGCCAGAGCAACGCATTGCAACACTTCATTATCACTTAATCAATCAATCTCCTCTGGAATAGGATTTTTTTACAAGATTTTGTTAAACAATTCAAATACATGCACGGAATTCAATAGTAAAACCATACGCAATTGTGTACTCCTTTGTGCGCAAAGGAGTTGCTGTGAAGCTAAAAAAAGGCATCAGCTAGCTATAAAAGGTAGCCTACCTTTAATTATGCTGGCCCTATGTACATCTTTATTTTGCATATTTTATTAATATTCTTATACACGAGAAAATGAATATCTAACGCGGATATTATTATTAGTATAATTTTTACACTATACGCTGACTGACTGATTTCTTTACCACATGAATGGACTAATAAATATTTTGACTGTTATTTATAGTCATTGATAGAAGCTGCTTGCCCTTCGCTATTTATAGCTTTAATTAGAAGAGTGCTCAATGCACTTAGTCTTAACCCTTTGTATAATAATAATTTTTCCTCAGGCGCCTCCGCTCAGGCAGTTACATTAGATGTTCCATCATATTAGGAGGCTATCAAACTTTTGGTAATACATTTTAAAACTGTAATATTGTCAAGAGCAGTGGTAGCCCAGCGGTAAAAGACTGAGCCTTGCGATCGTAGGTGTCGAGTTTGATTCCCGGGATATAATATTATATATAATTTTTTGTACGTTAATTATATAGGATTGCCCCTGCTCTCTAACAAGTTTTTAGATGATGGGCAGCAGCGTACTCTGTGCACCATAATATCACACTACGATCGCCAATCTATCTGTCAAGCGTGACGATTATAGATATATAGTAAGTAAAAGAATATCATAGTACGGGAATTCATTTCTAATTTCTATGCTCTAATTGAATTCTTCTGGCCTTGTTCTCTCTGTATACTAGGAATAATAAAAGAACTTTAAGTTTTTTTTTAAATAATTCCAAAATAAAAATAATATGCATAAATTAATAGACACAGCGCAAATATATCCTAGTAGAAGGAATGGACAATAGCTGCAGTAATGAAAAGTTTTTTTAACTTGGTTTTAATTTTTTATTCCCAAATATTTTGTCTTTATATTTCATAAAAGTAAGGAAGGTATAACGAACACTGTATTTTAAGCCGCAGAAACTGGTGGGTCTTTAAAAGTTTAGACTTTTACTTTGATGTGTCTCTTCCGTTAATTAAGTAACAAACTTTGCTACGTGACTAACTAAAGTACTTTACGTCCTACCGTCATGATTAATTAGGTGAAAGTTAAGTATATTTGTGCGAAGTATTACGTATGTACGTATGCAAAGGTGAGTTAATTTTTGTCATAATTATATACGATGAACAGAAAAGTGATTATTATTTTTTTCGGGACTTAACGGCAAGTTCAGTCAGTCAAACAGCTTTGGAGAGGGCTATGCTCGGAATTTCTTCTCAAGAACGGATTAGAAATGAGCAGATTCGTATACGAAAGAATTTAACCAATATAGCCTAACGTATTGACAAGTTAGTATGGCGGTGGGTAGAACACATATCGCGCAAAACAGATGGCAGGCCACTGGAGTCTGGAGTAGAGACGATGGATTTGCAAGCGAAACGTAACACGTCCTTCTACCTTGTGGTCGCAAAATTTGTAAAGTCGCTTTTACCGGTTTTATTGGAAATCTTGTGCGACACCGTATCCATCAGCAATACTATGGCTAAAAAAATTATGATGATGTCGATGATTATGGGTATTATGTCGCGGTTTACTTTATTTTAATTCATCATCTTATCTTCAGCTTTTTATGTATGGTTACGAATTATTGATCCTGAAAACAATACAAAACATTTATTTATATAAACATGAAATAAACCGCGTCATATTTACTAAAGCGTTGCCTTATTTCTATGAGTAATATTCGCAAAAATCTAAGAATGCATTACAAAAATAAATATTATAATTCAAACGCGAAAGAAAATAAAACGTTCGTCGTTTATACTAAAGACTAACAGTAGTAAGATGATAACAGCAGATCTAGGTGAACGTGCAGCAATGAGCGCATTATAAAAATACTGTTTAAATATGGAACAGACTTGCAACAAAAGACTTGAGCAAAGTAAATCTCGACAGCTAACAGCTTACTACTGTAACGACCACAGAGAGTTCCAGAGGTTAAGCCTTTCCTTCTTGTTTTTATTATCAACACAGATTCCAAAGATATTGTCGCCGTTATAAACAAACATAATTTATATATATAGGTAAAAAGAAATTTATTTATATAAGTTTATCTTTATTAAACATATGCGACCAACTTATTTTTAAAATAGAAAATATTTATTTAGCTTTATAACAATACTAGGTTGTTCGTTGCCGTGCGCTGCTGCGCAGCACGCGTGCGCCTTCTCATGTACCAAAAACCTACACAACTGTCAGAGTCGATAAATACATAAGAAAATAACCAAACGACGTACGAGCGTGAAACCGTGCAAGAAATCTACTTGCCCTTTTTATCTTATATATAATTCGATTGCTTAAATTTAAAACACATCCAAGCTATTGCAAAAACTTTCCAATACTAAACTTTATATAGCTCCACAACCTGACCTCACAGACACTGAAAAATTATACTTAATAAAAAATTATATTTAATACAAGACAAAAATATCCTAGTTATATACAGAAATTGTAATGGTCAAAGCTTACAAAAATTACATAATTAGTATATCAAAAACTAAAAAATTGTTTTTTTTTTTTGAAGTACAGATAGTGTTGATGTGAGAAACAGAAAAATTTTGTTTTTTTTTAATCACTTAGTATAACAGATTTTAAGAATACCCTTGACATCTACAAATTGCAATAATCAAAGCTGTAGCAAAATTAAATAATTGATAATGATATACAATATGAATACTATAAAAGACATAGTTTCATATACTATATTATCTTCAGTACTTATTTTAGATCAGTAATAATATAGTGTGTAATAGGAATAAATTAACACGTTTAATTTGATGCTTTTATTCAGTCATCAATACATAACAAATAAAAATAAGTGTTTGCATAATATATTCACACATGTGTGTGATTATATATTTTAATATTTATTTTAATATTTCTTTCTGTTACTCTTTTCATGTTAAAATTATTAACTGCGAAACAATTGAAACTGCAATATCGGCCACTTTCTCGTGTATATTAGAATGGTATATAAGCATGTTTGCAATAGTCAATTAATTCAAAAGCAACTTTCTTACTTTCATCTTTACGAGATTTATCGAAAATAAATTCCGATAAACTTTAAAATATATGCAAATAAAAACAAGAAATTTGAGAATATTAAGAAAAATTGTCGATATTTCTGAGAAAACAATCGATAGATGTCATTAATATTTCTTATTTATTTATCATTTTGAATTATCAATAGTCGATGTTAAAATTTTAAAAACCAATATGATATTTTTAAAGTCCTTATTTTATTTAGTATTACGTACATATTTAAATTATTTTAATCTTTCCTATATAACTATGCACATTTTCAAAAACCTTCTTTAGATGACTCTCTGGGTGTTATGAAAGTATGTGATGCAGTAGTGTGTAATTTTTTGGGTATAGTTTTATGACCGCAAATGGCATTTGGAGGTGTTGCTTGTTTTATAGTTGTGCTGATTAATCTTCAAAGTATGTTGAAAATTATTATTATACGTCCAATTAATAACAATGACATCTGTGGTTGACAGTTGAAAAAACTCGTTTTAAATTTAAGATTTATTTCTTTCACTCTAATATTTTGAACTACTAATAGTGTTTAATACATTATAGACATATATATCAATTGTACATATCAACCTGAAGTATAGAAAATAAAGAGACGCTTGTATGAAAAGTAAAATTTTTTATGCCATCGATCTATTAAACTTGCTGGAAAAAAATATGTAATAACTTTTGAGTGCCTTTTCTATTCAGCACAGAATTGCGCACATCTTTAACGAATATCGTTTTTATTTGGCACTTTTACTATCGACCGTGCAATCGGAATTATGAAATGAGCGGAAAAATCTCCACAGCCGGTGTTGCCATATGTTTCCTTCTAATATTTATGTTTCTGAACGAACACTTCTTTTTTTCTAATGGCAATACAAAATTTTCTATACTATCGTATACTACTTACAAGCGCCAATAATTTTCTGGTACATAATATACTCGCGGAACAACGGCAACAGCCCTAAAATTCCGACACAAAAAGTCAAGTTTTTTTTTTCGTATGTCAATACTTCCCTTTCGTATTTTTCTTATAATTGCTGTTCTAAATAGACCAGCTTTGTCATACAATAATTTCACCTCGGCCTATATTTTCTACCGTCCATTATCCGGTGCAGTAGTTTAATCAAAAATGTAGCTCCTTCTACTTTTCATATTTTTGAATGAAAAGTCCTAAATTTGTATAAATACAAACAAACTACACAATGCAATACTAATCAATGTTCTTTATAGCCGCTCCGTGTAAAGCATCTGGCCCAGTGGTCTACAACACCAAAATATTTCAGTTCGAAAATTCCAATTTTTATAGGTTACACACGGATCACTATAGGGACACGAATCTTTTTTAAAAAAAAAAAAGTCTTCATATTTGTCAAAATTCAGGATAAGTCCAAGGGGGTAAAAGGTATATTTCAAAATTCAGTTCATAACCTTACCCGATGCAAGCCCGCAGTTACCTCCGAAATCGACATACTTTATATTCGATTATTTTAGCGGCCATTTTATTCAATTTTTTTTAAAAAAAATCATCGTATTGATAATATAATAATTAGCCGAACAATGTAAACAAAAAAACAATGTAAAATTTGAAGAAAAAAAGAAGTCGGAAAAATTGTATGAGCGAGGGGTAAAAAACTTAACATTGAAAAACTTCAATCAAATGTGTTATCATCGCGTCTTTATAACCTGTAGGCTCCGCCGTGGAGAATGCGAGGTATTTGAATTCACAAAAGTGCAACTTTTTGCAGGTTTTACTCGGGGGCCCTGGGGGGGTGCTTTCGGGGAAACGAAAAATTAATCTGTCCGGGTTGAAAAAGTTGGGGATATTTCCGAAAATGAAAAACAAATATTCCACAAAACCGACGTCGTGCGTCCGCTAAGTGAACGCTCGAACACAGGTATGTGAGATCTCAACGGCCATCTTGTATATTCGACTCGCTGTTCTTTCATCGTATAGAGCGTCCATTGATTACCCGAAAAAGACACCGACATCGAGTAAAAACGCCATAGAGCAAAAGTCGGTTCTCGCGGTGCAGCCGCCGTACTAAATTCCGCAAATGTCATATTTTTCAATTCGCGTGAAGAAATGTGGAAACTTAGCCGTACATCGCGAATCTCTATCTCAACTTATTTCGGGAGAACTGTCGCATCGATGGGAGAGGGGAAATTGCAGTAGTATACATAAGAATAATAGATAAAAATCAATCATAAAATCAAAAACTTTGGATCAAGTTCATGGATATAACAAAAGTCATGCCAAATAGGCAACAATTTAACCTGCAAGTAGTTAAAATGGTTACGCCATAACTTAATAAGAATGTAACTAATACATTGTAGAAATTTCTTGGAAAAAAATCATAATGTCCAGTAAATCTTGTATTAGCAATAACAATAAATAGATCACAATAACAATCCTTGATTGTTTGTGGCATTAATATTGAAAATCCAGGTTTTTCAACCGGCCTATTGTATGTCGTTTGCTGTCGTGTTAGAAAAGCATTAATATTATTTATTTACGCACCACGAAATAGAACTAACATTTTTGTGTACACATTCAAATTAATTATTCATAGCTATGGACAACCTCTCTCGAGTCAGCAAGTAAATTTATAAATAATGAACAAGATATCTCAAGGCCGCAATAAAAACCTCATAATAGTTTAAAAGCAATTCCTGGTGTTTCCTTTATCAGTATCGCATGCATTAAATAATTTTAATCTACGTATAGAGATAAATTACTGTATGACTGTACTTCGGCTTAAAATTATCTGTGTCAAAGATAAAAAGTCTGAAAGCTCATAAATATTGTTTAGCACTGTAGGCGCATACGCTAAAAATTAAAATGTGATGCTTTACAGGCTTTTGTTATCTAAAGGTAAGAAACAAATATTTCTCTACTCGCACAGTACTCGAATTTTCCAAAATCTACGTCGTCCTTCAAAATATATTATTGATATTTACATAACACTGTTTGAAAGAGATTTTGTACCTTGTCCAATTTAATGCTTTTTTTTACGAATTAATAATTGAAAACATGACTAGCGTCGTGATTCGTTCGCTCAATCAATTAATTGTTAAATAGATTTTACAATTGAAGAAAGTACTTAATCCCAGACCCTGTAAGACATGGAAAAAGAGGGGGGAAAGCCAGAGGGGAAACATTTTATTCATAATTTCTTAATTTTTTTTTGATATAATATCTGTTTAATGTTAAATAGATTATATTATGCACATAGTAAGTAATCTAATTAAAAATTTCACTAGGGCCACGCACTTAAGATAAAATTGTGGATAAATGAAAAATTGATTTAATTGTTAACTACCTAGTCTAGTTATAAATTCTGTTTGTTTTGTTACCCTAATGAATTCTACTAATGAACAATTGCATATGCCTATGTTCTGGCACAAGAGATGAACGAAAGCAACCATCGCTGTTCAGCGGCTTGCCAAGTTGAAGTTGAGTGATTTGACGGTTGCAGTTGCGTAATTCGCATTGTTTGCCGCATACGCATTTATCAGCGGGCTGGCGGGCGGTGCACTTTGTTGCACGACTACCACTGCATGTGCGGAAGTGGCTAAATATTGGTCCTTTTCTTACTTAAGTTGAAGTGGCAGTGGGCAGAATTGATTGTAGCGGATGCTGTAGGATGCCCACCCACGAGGTAAACAGATGAACTTTTTAAGGTGTCCAAAAGACCCTTGATGGATACCGCTTCCATTCAGTTCAATAGGAAATTTATGAGACAAGCCTATGGCAATCAGTGGACATACTACAGCTGAAAGGATAATGATGATATTCAATCGCATGCATGTCGTAAATTTATTGCAGGTTTGATGTCTTCGGGTTTG
This sequence comes from Battus philenor, assembly GCF_028537555.1. Taxonomy (NCBI): domain Eukaryota; kingdom Metazoa; phylum Arthropoda; class Insecta; order Lepidoptera; family Papilionidae; genus Battus; species Battus philenor. The sequence goes on from NW_027181676.1 coordinate 6,509,860, forward strand.
TTTATTGCATATTATTATTACTTTTATTTCAAATTTTAATAGCTTTATCACCTCATGCTACTTTGGACGTGCTAGCTCCGTCACAGACGACTTCCTCTAATTTATAAACGTAATGACTCAATAGAAAAGCGCAGCTTGATCAGAGGATAAAGCGGTTAAACTGCAATTTACAATAACATCGATCTAATATAATCTGTGCGATTATATTAAATCGATGTTTTGTTGATTGTGCTATTGTGTTTAGAATTATCTATGATATTATTAAAGTTTATGTTTTTTACCTCACATATATTTTAACCATTAATCGTCTTCATTTTGTATCGCGTTTATATGAGAAAAAGATACTCATGATCGATTACCTGTATATAAACTAATGAGCTAGTATTAATTACTAATACGAAATTTGTACTTATACGTAATACGTAACTTTGATCTAAATTTGTAATAAAATTCAGAATGTCTTTCTAACATTTTACTACACATAAAACTAATCTCACAGAATGCGACAAACATGTGGAACTCGCCACAAATCCAAAGGGCATTTCAGCTGACAATTAACAACATAACAGTCCAATATTCGCCCAGCAATGTTAACAGAGACCGGTTCACGATAGCTACCCACTTCGCACTATTTATGTGGACGAGATAAAGCGCACAGCACCAGTGCCTTTACTTTTTATTGCCACTCGCTATTTTGTTAGGAGAAACTATTGCGATTAATGCCCTCCAAGACTATTACGCCTACGAACATTTGTTTTGTATTCGTTATCACAGCTTGTGTTACAGCGGGACATTATTTTCAATGTCTGTTCATGTAAGTTTTATCGGCAAGTGCTAAATTATTTTGTGCTGAAATGTTCAAAGTTCTCCTAACTTGGCATAATCTTATAGAATGGGCAATTTATTATCTCTTTGGATTCTATATTTAATTATTAATTACAAACAAGGATTTTACACTAAAAATGATTTTTTCTTCATTTAAATCCCATTTCAATGATGATAGAATTAAAAAATGTTTAAAGTTATTAGTTTTGAATGTTGAAATATAAAAGATACGAGTTTCCCATGGTTGTTAAAAAGCATACATCAACTCTAAACTTTCCTTTCATTTCCTTAAGTCTAATTAACGAATTCCAGGGATGTTCAGTTGAATAAAATAATAAAATGTTGTACAAAACTGCGTAGCGTCGCTCCCATCAATATTATATGCTAACATGATATCGGATACTGCAATAATGGCAAACAAAGTCTTACTTGCGCTCTATTAATAATGAAATGTTGTTGCAATGAAATTTATAACAAATAGTAATTTAATATGACCGCCGTGAAAGCAAACTCATACAAAATGGATTGCTTTAAATCATGGATGCATAGACTGCGACCCGCCGATCGAATACTGGTGGCCCGCCGACAGCAAAAATAATACTCTCGTACATTCGAAAAATATTGAATTTTAATTATTATCAATTGTCTTTAATTACCTATACTTCTGGCGGCCGGCCCCCATCAGTTCATGATTTGCCCGAGTGGCAGTGGATTCTTAATAAGTCTGTGCAACCATGCTTATATACACTGTAAAATATCTTTTTAACTTACCAAGTAGGACATTTAACATTTACTCCATTCTTATTTTTGAAAAACTGTCCTTAACAACTGGAGTATTTTACGTAAATTTTGTTATGTGTAACTGCATTCGTATGTTTTTTGTGTGTTAACTGTACAGATACCGATAATTACGTCTACGTATTCTGATCATAAATACTGTTAAAATAAAAAAAAAATACACTTCTTAATAATTTGGACTTTCTTAAAAATATTCTCATATCAGTTTTTTTCATTTTTTGAAACATTTTTTATGACATTTAAACGGAGTTAGGTGATAAAGGAACCCTTATTGCTGTAATAGCAATACACAAAGCACGAATGAATTCGAATGCAAGTTTTGAAACTCTCTAACCGCTTGTTATGTTTGAGTACCGGATTTTTAATATGTACGAGAAAACCTCCTCTGTTTGGGACAGAAAAGATCTGACATTTCACTCTGTATTTGTATAAATAGAGCTATCAAAGCAGTGAAGGAAAAAATTCGGAGAAATCCTGTCCGAAAGCAAAATATTTTATATTTAAAAATTAATATAGCACCTAGAATCATGTTATTCTACTACTCTATATTGCAGTAATAAAGATTACAAAGAACAAAATAATATTCTATTCTTGTAAGAATAATTTTATCACTGGACGACTAATTATGGTACGTAATTAAAAACGTCTTACAATTAATTTAAATAATGCCGAAAATAAGTCGCTTACCGATACTAAAGAATTTAAATTAATTGCTTCAATAAACATATATCTCTAATTTAACAAAACAGCATATTTTCATTCATAATCAATTTTAAATTTCTTTTTAACAAAATACAATGTATAACAACTGTTACATATTATTGCTAATAATTTTCTGTTATGAGATTTTAAGTACTATTCATTACAGATATTTTTAAGTAGCCGTCTAGTTGTACCACATATGGTCAATGTTGCTTATTTGTCGCGTGTATTTATAATAAATATAGAGAAGTTTAGTCTCGATCAATGATTAAAAATAGTTTTTTTCTTCCTCTCTTATTTATAATTATTATTAATTCTGTAAGAGAGTACTGCTAGTTTGTATTTTAGGTGCATGTTGTATTATTATATTTTAGGTTGTTAACAGTATCATAACGTTACGAGACGTTTAACACTTATAGTAATTTTAAGTATAACGGGCAGTTTCATAACCCGAAAATCCTGATATCTCCCGCCTGAAAATAATTAGTATCAAGTTATTAGGAAACTATATAGATGTAGTGTAATGACTTCAAATAGTGTCACGTATTACATTATAATATGTAATATGTCACTAAGAAACGTTATGACTCACCAGAAATTTTTCATAAATGATTTTAACTTTGAGCTATTGAGTCTTGAATAAATAACGAACGGCTAAGCAGCCGAGTAGTATCCATTACAGGCAATGCGCCGCTTTCCGCAAAAAAGGTACAAAACAAAAAGACACTTTACTCTGTTTTTCCTTCCCCATCTTTTACGTAATATTCAAACTGATCCTTTGTACTAACAGTTTGTTACATCCGTTTGTATTATAAGCTTTTAAAGAGATAGTTGCACTCTGAGCTTACGATGTTATGTAAATGTACGTCAAGTACACAAATATTGCTTCCATATTCAGACAAAACGTGGAAAGACATTTATCTGACTGTCATTTTATGGACTCATAACCCATGCGATATTTTCTTGATTAATAGGTCTAATAACAGGTCAAATTGCTTTTTAACGAAAATTTCTACAAAGGTTGAAATAACTTACAATATTTTTTACAATAATAATAAACCCTTATTCAATGAAACATTTTAATATTCTTTCGTTACATTGATGTAAGAATAAATATATCGTAGTTTAAAAATTTTACTCAAACTTTCTTTTCGGTCTTCGGCCAAATGGTCGTAAAATAAAGTCATGAACCTTTTGATTGCAAAGGGAAAAGGACGATGAATGCCAAATTAATAAATTTACTAAAGTGCTTTCAACGTACAAAGTTAATATAATTTGAACTTCCTCCCGCTTATCTTAAGATTACTATCAAATTTTACCAAAACATTAATAAAGTTTAATTACATATAGAATTTGAAACCATAATGTTCTAATTACACTTTATAATTAAGGTTTGTTCGTCGAATATGGAAATGGTATTGCAACCATTGATTTCAAGGAAATCTAGCACTATACACAAGACGATAGGACCTGTTATCGCTTGCTAATATTCTTAGTAAAATGAAACACTGAGTTCTGAAACGCGGAGCCGCAAAGAAAGTTCTTAAGCTTTAATTAAAAGAACATCGCGATTACTGCTGTATTAGTTACAACTGAGGAACAGCAATGTGATGGAGTGGTTACTACATGCATTATTTTTATCGTTTAGTTTTTTAGGTTTTTAACAATTAATGTTTAGATTAAAAGTCCCACCTATGTTATAACATATTAATAATCAAATTTTATTTTTATTAAGATATTTTATTGGTCACACGAATTGTAGAATTATTTAAGGTATATAAGGTCAAAGTAATATATCGTCTATTTTAAGTTAATTTCGTAAATTTTTTGCGTGTAATAAATATATATATTTTTTTAAACAAAACCTTAAACACCTCCATACATCCCATGTTCCGTATTGTTCGCAGAACAGATCAGATATTAATGGGCCTGTCAATAATATGATGTAATTATTATAAATGTTCCAAGATCGATGATAAAATGTTATTACTCTCTTCGTATGAAACGTATTACGTACACTACTGAGATTCGCTCCTGTTAATTGTGCGGTACGTGGCGCGCGGTAGATTTATCTCACAGTTTTCGCAAGTGATAAACTGCGAGTGCATTGGATTCAGTTAATACCAATAACAGTACGAGCATACATTCTCTGTAAAGAAACTAACATCCTGACCTAACTTCAAGCTACAACGTTATAGCGTTTATACATTATAAAAATATCATTATGAAATAAACAAACATAAGCATATAAATAACGATTTACTTGATGACAATCCGTCCTTTTTTTCTTTGTTATCCAAGTTTATCCTATGGTAACCTGGAAGAGTTCGCTGTTTGTGATAACTCCGCCGCTTGTACTTTGTACTAAAAGTTGTTTTGTCTGTTTCATAATACCTTTTTTACTGTGTTGATAAATAATGAGTCATACCATTTATTTGTTATTTTTGACTTGTGTTTGACTTCAAAATAATCGGTCGATTCACACTAGAGCCAGTGTCACAAAGACCTTAAATAAGAAAGAGGTAAGAAGAGTTCACCTTTAGTTTCTAAGTGTTTAATATTTAAATAATAATAAAGATAAATATTATTTAACTATCAGCCGCTCGTGAAATACTTTCGCACGTACAGGACCATTCAGTATACCTACTTACGTAGAAGAGCCCAATTTAATAAAAGTTGGAATCATATTCAATTGCTCTGTAATAATGAAAAATATATATTCTATAACTTAAAAAGCTTTAAGGGTTCCAAACGCGCCCCGGTCTGAGAAGAACTCACTACTTATTCTGACTCTGGTTTTTTGTAATCACTTTTACAATAGAGTTAATATAGTAACAGAACAAATAACTTTAAAAATTTTTAGTCAATTTAAATATTCTTTAGGATATAAAATTTTGTTTAATGAACATCTTACATTTATAACATGATAATTAAGATACATTACATGGAAATGTACTGTAATAAAAGTTTTCGAAAAAACATTACTAATTTTTAAACTAAAAAACAACTTTCTTCTTTAGGAAACCTCTCTGTTTACAATATATACACTTTTACAATCGGTTCTCATAAAATGTTCAAAAAGGTTTCATCCTCAAATTCCTACGGCTTTAAAAAATGTCAAAAAACGTTTGTGTGCTATGGGTTGCTACATTGTAAATAATTTCATAGAAGCTAACACATCCTGGGAATAATTTGTTCACCTTCATATGTTTATAAAATATGTCATTTTACATTACTCAGCAAAATACTTAGTTGCACTATGTTTCTTTTGCCCTTTCCGCTTAGGGCCGAGTGGTGGATTCAACTTAACGTCTATAAGAGATCGTGTAATCCATCGTATGATCTATAAAGAATTTTTAGTTTCATATTTGATTTAAATATAACCATAAACCCATAAGCCTAGAGAAAAGCATGAGAAACTTATCTTTATTTCTTGTGCTAACCTTATGTTCATCGCTATTTTCTCAAATTTATTAATATTTTTATGCAGATAGACGAGATTATCAAATAGATATTAAAGTGTTATAATTTTTTTTTCAATAAACTATCCCCTAAGAAAGTCTAATCGCCTTGCGTTCACACCTCGCGCCGGCCGCAAAAGGATTTCAACGCTTCTGAATTATGGATACCTCTGCGGCGACCTGTTGAGGTACATGGAGTTGTCGGCAAACAATGATTTACGCTCAGAGTACACTTTCCTGTAAACAAATATTAATGAAGATCCCACGCTGACTACGTTGTAACCAGATCATAACCAACTACCGTCTTTACCGAATATAAACACATTCATTTTTTACTATTTTCAAATTAACATTTAACTTTAAAGAAGTTAAAAAATATAACGCCTATTTGCACGAACTACATTAAAACATTGAAAACAATAGATATGAATAAGTTTATAAGAGTTAGTAAATATACTCGTATGTATCAGTTTATTAACAAGAATGATTCTTTAGTTATTTATCAACATCATTAGCTTATCTTGTTTTTGTTGTAAGTGACTACATATATCAATAACAAATATTGACCGGATTCTAACAAAATGGTTTCATCACCGTAAGCGTTTGATGTAAACGACCAGTTGCCCAGCGCTAGTGTTATTTGAAACGTACTGTCAGTCTAAAACGCGGTACAGAAGTTTCCATAGCAATAAAATAAAAAGTGATTTTGATGAATTTTCTATAGATTTATTTTAAGCTTGTATGATTTTTAGGAAACTACGCACAAGCATAACCCTGAAGGTTTATTAGGGGTAAATAAATTGTTATAAAACTTTTGGCTGAACATTATTGTGATAGTATTTTTTGCCAAATAAATAAAAATATTAAAAATCTTACAATAAATTAATGGCATTTATTACTCATGTAATAGGAACATTACACCAGAAAAATAACGAAAGCCGAATTTATTTTAACTTCTAAAATGCTTCAAAAATTGACTAAACACGTAAAAAATTAATATAAACTCTTGACACTGATTAATTTATTACTGAATGACATTAAATTATGGTGCTTTTACTTCACTCTTTTATGTCGTTTAAAAAAATAACAGCAAAAATGCACATTCTTTCTAAATATGTACACGGCCATATATTGTACGTTAGTCGCCAAGAAACGTCTTCCCGACGTGTTCTTAATTACTTTTATTAAGAACGTCCCGCGTCAGTCACTCAAAACAGTTCAAAATTGATGTGCGATAATATTTAGGTTAAGTACTTTATCTCACGTCACGAAATTATTTAAATTTCGTACCTGTAATAAATAACGGTATAACATCATAAGTGAGTCTTAAAAGTGTCCATTTTAAGATTTTGTAGATACCATTTTTAAATAGAATTTCTGAAATCGGGTAGTAAATTGTAGTACATCTAATGTTTCTTGATTGTCTGTAAACGAACTTCAGTTACTGATATAGTTTAACCAATTGACAAGATGATGTAGATACCGGCACTTTAGAATTAACAATTGGACACCACGGACTGGCAAGCGCAACAGGACGTCCACCCAAAAGGCGGACAGAAAACCTAGGTAAAATTATGGTCTTCTTGGAAATTTATGAGTGAGGCCTTCATCTCTAACAGTGGACGTGTAAATACACCATACAAGTACATGGATTTATTTTTTCAATGACCGTAATTTATTACACGCCTTACGAAGGTACTACATATAAAATAAGTAAGTACTACATAAGTAAATGAAAAAAAAAACATTAACTCAGTAATTATTTTATTTTACACTCTATCTACAAATTAAAAATTAAAGCATACTAATCATTACAGTCTAGGATACTGCAAGTAGTAATAACATATAAATCAAAAATTCTTTAGGACTGGTGCAACGATTTATAAGTACTTATATTTAATTTACAAATATATAAAGCGATGAACTATTTTAAAATGCGTTGATGCATATCCAAAGAAGAGAGCATACAGTTACCATACTAAGCGTTATTTCTTTTTAAAATGAAAGCTAATTAATTACCACCTGATCCATCAAAAGCGAGCCGTCAATCAGATATGTCTTCTGGATTAACTTGCTGTAATTAGTAAAAGCTTTTAGTGGATGATATGTTAATATGGTTGCTTATTGCATGAAAGGTTTGCTGAGAGATTTTTTTAAATTATTTTGATGTTATAAAAAACTATGATTTTATAAACCGCTGTAAATATATTATAGATCCAATTTGTTTGTGCTAATAGGAAATACAGGGTGTCTAGTGACAGATTTAATTTAATACTTAAATGCGTAATGTAATATTTGACACAATTTTTAATTAAAATCATTACGATGTAATAGAAATAACGATTTTTTTTCTTGAAGAGTATGCCATCCAAATGCCAAGTTCATTGCAATTGTCGTCGAGTTGCACACACTGTTCAAACCAAAGAATTGTGTTCGGCGTCACACACTGCAGTAAACTTGGTTCAATTGAGCTGATTTCTCGGCTATTACCTTCTTTTAATTTATTAAGATTTCAGGAATTGTTTCTGTAAACTTTCTCTTGTAGCTCTGACTGACTGATCAGTTTTTGGGGAAAAGCTTTCCGAAGCAAATTCATTGAAACTCTGGCCGTGTATGCAGTCACACCATTCTGTTGGAACCACGTTTGAGAAAAGTATGATTAATGAGCATAGAAAAAGAAATCCTTAACCATGCGTCGATAATTCTCACTATTGACATTTCCATTACCTCGAGCATTTTGGAAAGAAAATGCTCCTTTTATTTCATACGTGGATAAGATATCACACCAAACAGTTACCCGAGGGCAATTCAATTTCAAATTTTTAATGTAATAGTCGAGGACTGCGAGTTTTACTTCTTGAAAGTGAAAATGAGACTCGGTCCGAATTTACGGCGAGAAAATACTGCAACATAATCAGGCAAAATTTCGTGTGTAAGTCACTTTCTTTCAGTTCTTGTACAATTTGAAAAGAATGGAACATCTGATCCTTTTTTTAAAATTCATCAATAATCGCTCTTGGAAGCCCCAGTGAGTCTGCTCCTTTCCCCATTGAAAGTTGTGGATTATCAAGTAAAATGCTTTGAACTAGTTTAATGTTTTCGATAGTTCTTGAAGATCAACTGGGCTCTATCCGTGGGACGTTAATAACCAAAGCAATTGTGTGGGATCCAAGGCATAAATTAAATTTACACTACTTCCATCATTTACCTGTCGAATAACGAAGTTTGAACAAAATTGTCGACGAATAGTTACGTACGAGTCATTACTCTCAATAAATACCTCGACGGCAAACGCTCGATGCTCGCTTTGCCTGGTCAGGGATTCCTATGGCGCCACCTTCCTTCCACACTGTTTATAACTTTTTGAAGTATTCTTATTTTAAAACATAAATCTGTTACCCTGAACTTTAGGTATTTTATTTGACATTTCTCCACACGATAGATTCAAAACTCTTTCAGTAACTTGTTATCATACTACTAATATATTTAATTTATTCTTAACTGTTCCTATTAGTAATAAACCTGTCTCTTACTTCTAGCAGTGGCTCTGGGGGTGAAATGAAAATCATAATAAAAATTCATCAGTCCAAGAAGCATATAACGGTTAAGAAACATTACCTGATGTTCTAAACTGAACGAGAATTACTAAAAGATGGAACAGACAGAAAAATGAATTGCTAATCCAAAAAAATTGTAAAATTACCAATTTTTATACACAAAATTGTACTCCGCAACAAATTTCTAGTAGTCACGTAGCTTTAACGTAGCTTTAGCATTTTATGACAGCAAACAAACTAAAAGTATAAATAATTAATGATATTTATTCTATGGGTAGTCGTTAAAGATCATTTTTTTATTTTGTCTATCTATTTATTTAAATGAACATGAATTACGGTAAATATATATATTGTTAGTAGTATTTGAATAATATGTCGGTACCGTTAAAAATCAAAAACATGGGTTTATCGAAAAAACAACCACATAATAGCACTCTAGATTTATTTAATGGACAGATATAGTAGACGGACTACTGTAAGAAACCCGATAAGAGGTTTTATTTTTTTGGCACAAAATCAAGTACGGCTCCCTCGACTAATATTTCCCAACAGACCACAGCCTTAACAAACATGTGAGTATGTACCGACTATGTTTACGTGTTCCTTTGTTTCGAAATATACTACACAATATATACTCTTATAAGGCTATATTTTCTTATCTCTTATTATTCTGGTAAAATCGTCTTACTGCGTCTTTGCTTCAATCAAAAATAACAAAGTTCTTCGGATCTCGGCTTTGTCTTAGTAGAAACACAAATTGTGGCAAATCATTTCGGAAATAAAAAGAATATTAGTTAAGAAAATATGCAAAAATGATTTGAAACAAAATTACAAAAAACATTAATTTTTGCAGAACTTATCCAGAATTTTGATTTTATATAAGTATAAAAAACTTGTAAGTCAAATAATAACTCATAAATATTGTAAAAATAATTATAAAAGTTTTAATAAAATAAAAGTAACTATTTTGATTCTACCTTTTACAATTGTCGCCTGTCGACGGTTAGGCATAAAAATACCAAATTTTCTCAAATAATGTATTACGCTAATTATAAAATAGCGACAGGTAATAACTGGTTGCTTACTTCCTTTGCTTGTTACTTTAGCATCGACATAAGTTAAGATATAACTCCGTAGGTGGCTGCGGTAACGTACAAATTTGGTAACAATACGTCGAACGTCTGGAAAGTTGTCGGACTAAGCACACAGCTTGTGGCCACAGTACTAACATTGTACTCAGGCCTATTGGTAAGTTTGCCTTTATTGACGGGTAAATTAAATTTACAATACCGCTTAAGACGTATACAGCGTGACTGTAATGATGATGGAGTTACGTAAGTTAATGTAAGTTGTGAACTTGGTATGCCTCTGGTCTAATTTATGGTGAAAACGCTTCCTAAAGATATATCTTTAATGTATTTTTATAACAATTACAATCCTACTTCTGCACCAAGAATGTATCTTGCCTTAAATCTGTATGAATGTTAGTTTATTCTGAAAACTGACTTTTGAAGGACCTTGTTCATAGCTGGTTAAGTCAACTATGCTTCGAAGATTGCTCCTTAAGATATTGCGACAAGTCAATCATCATTATTATTGATGTCATTTTATCCGTTCGAGGTCCACTATTAAATATAGTCTTCTCTCACAGATTTTCGGACTGGACGGAGACGGCTGTATGCAAATACAGCGTTATCCGTCGACCTCAAAAGGTCATCCGTTCTAGTAGCTAGTCTGTGGTAATCCACTTCAGAATCTTAAGGCCCCAGTAGCCATATTTTCTACGTGCTATGTGGTCTACCTTATGCCACTTTAACTTATCAATACGAAAAAGAAATATCAATACCAAAAAGAAATAGATCTTTACAACGATAAGACCGTCTCTTGTCTATATGAATTGTTTCTTTTTTTGTAGATACTGCCTACGATGTAAATAAATAAATCTTTCTAAAACAAATATTACAAACATAGACACCTTAGAAAATAAAAAAAAAACAAAACGCAACTGTAGCTACTTCTAATATTAACATATTTCTCAAAAACTTAATGTACCTTATTATGATACATTTAATTACACACTTTATTTGATTCTAAACTTTACTTGAATATAAATTGACAAGCTTATTTTTAGGGTGTATATCGCAAAATAATTGACTAAACAAGATATACACAGAGCTTTTTTAATAAGACATTTTGGCTCAGTTTATGCGGTAGCTACGTTTCAAAGAAATGTCAGCAATCTATGGATAAATCCTACTTTGTTGTTGTTGTGCCTCATTTATTTGCCGCTCACCCAGAAGAATATAAACCAGGGGATTCCTTGACAACTGAAATCGATTGGTTAAAAGTAAATAACGTCACCGGTCACGAAGCTAAGCCATTTTTGACACATGGATTGTCAAAATAACAAATATTGGTGTATATGATACGGCTAGTAAAAGTCTACTAAAAATTTAAATGTTTTCAATATACATCCGCTTCTTCAAATAAAAACTAATTTATAATAAATTAATCCATAATAAAATACGCTTTCTCTATTCTTAATCTCAAATGATTTCTTTATCAAATCTTAAATGTATTTAAAATACTACTTAGACATAATTTATTGCGTAACAAAATCAAGCTACGACTTTTGATTTTAAGGTCAATTTAGATTTTTCTTCACAACTCATAAAATAATTTTTGGAAAAAATGTGGAAGTACCAAAATATTATCAACTTACGCTAATTCTTTGAATTAAGTTAATATTTAAATTATGCAGAGTGGACCAGTGAGATTTTAAAAAATCATAGAAAAAAATTAACAAGTTAAGAAAAGGAAATCTGTGTGTTTAATATAGTAAAATACGGAAATTTTATTTTTTTTTAAATAATGTCACTAAAGTGCATGCCATCTTAATGAACAGACTAATCGAATCGAGACAGTAAATTCATAAAAACTCGCTGGCACACCGCTCGTGGAATAGCGGACATTTCGTCGCAATTGTTATTTTTAAGCTGGCCAATTATCGTCTGTTTTTTGGCGTTAACGCACTTTTTGGGGTCACTCCCAGAAACAAAAGTCCATTGGCGTGAGATCTGGGCTCCGGTGAGGCCACGGAATTTTTCCTAGACGCAATATCAGTTTTACACTCTACATTTCCTTTACGGCTGTTGATTCAAGGGATTTATGGGATATTGCATCGTGTAAAACCTAGTTCTGCTATTGTAAGCATCAAAATTATGCAGTTGTGGAAAGAAAAAGTTAAGTTATATTGCTGAGAAGCTATGCGAATTTGTAAATCGCACGCTCTTCTGGCCCGCCGAGTATATGTGCATGCATAACTTAGACTTAAACGAAGACGAACTTTTAGTTTCTAGACGTGTCTGATGGGCGTTTCACAACCTAAAACATTTGCAAAAGACGTATTTTTTTGAGTAGACGTGCTTGATTTACTTATATCTCATTTCGTCTAACTCTAAATCTCACAACTTGATTTAAAATTATTGTACTATAGGCTACGGAAAGAATAAGGACATCCGTAAACGAACGAAAGTAATCGCCAAAACCCAACGGATAAGAAAATTAAAGTAAAAGTGGACAGACCCCGCGCAGAATAGATGACCACTGAGACCTTAAGCTCCAGGAATGGAGATCGCGAATCTGTAAGCGTAGCGTAGGGTCAATCCACTCACAGAGTGGGCAGACGACCTTGTTGCGGTAGTCGGAAGACGATGGATGAATATCGTTTCCAAACAGTCTTATTGGAAATCTATAAAAGATGCTTATGTCCAATAGTAAACATCCTATGACTGAAATAACGATGATGATTAATTATTAAATTTTACATGCCGATTTCTTACACAATTTAGCAAGCATACAAATTAAAAAAAAATTATTCTAGCAAAAAGCGCCTCACATTTTATTCAACGTTCACCCGCCTCTCCAGACGTGAACGAGTGCCGATGCTCAGTGCAAGAAGCTTCCTAACATAAGAGGTCGTTACAGAATTATATTTTCCTGGATATGTCATCAACCAAAAATTATAAATGTTTATTTACTTTTAGCAGTTTACTATTATATGTATATATATATATATATATATATATATATATACTTATATATATTATATATTTATATATACATATATGTACAGTTATTGTTAAATTAAAAAATAGAAAAAAGCCAAAAAAACTGCATACTGAATTTAAATTTGAATTTGAGTTTGGGAATGTATTTATAATCGTTAAACTCAACCAAATTTAATTCCCGCTCATCTCCGAGCCTTAATTCTAGCTATACTAACAGACTTTATACTGCCTGAAGTCGTTGCCTTGTTGTATTCCGATAAAAAAATTACTTAATGTACAATATAGTACAGTCAACTGTCTAAATTGCATATCAAGTTGTTATATGTTTTTTAAAAACCCTCTATAACTATTATAAGAATGATAAAAAACATTAATGAAACCCGGAAAGACGTTCACAAGTTACACAGTTACCATTAGGAATAGGCATTTATTTTTTTATGTACAGGTTCACTTAGTTATAGTCGTGAAAGCTTTAAAGATTCCACTATGCTCATTTATTAGCAACAAGTTTAAAGCTTTTAACCAATATAGTATACAGGCTATAGGTATAGTGTATAAGTATACAGACTCGCTCATAATTTTTATTTTTAATTTATTTTTTTGTTAACTATATCTATTATAAGAAGTCTAAACTTTATCATTGCATAAAATGATAAATAATGAATATATAATTACATATCGCAACAGTTCATCAACTTTACTTTTAAAATTTAAGTGGAATATTCGCTTCCAGTAATATAGATCATTCTGTCGCACGATTTAAGCCCCTCGTATATCTTGAAAAGATTTTCATATTCAATTACAAATAGACAAGTGCGTCTCGAGCGTGGCCTTTGACGTCTTCACGGTTTAAAGGGAATATTAGGCGCTGTTATCAAAGGGACTGGGAAGCGTTTGCGATGCGCAGGCTCTTTGCTTTATGTGCCAATTATTATTATAGCACGTACTGAATGCACAGAGCGTTTGTAAAATTTTTCACACGTCTTTATTTCGTGACAAATTAGGTTTATTATTTATAAATATGAACACATTTTTATACTATTTTTATGCGACGGTAATGCCTCCGTATCAATAAAGCTTTTGCTAAATGTCAACCAGTTCCATCCCTTATTACCTGATGGATGGTCGTTGGGGCTGATCAAGAACAAGCTAGGTCCTTTTGGTAAATCTGTGGTGAATGTTGTTTGCTGTGTGATTTGTGTATTTAAATATAATAGTGATTAGCTCTATCAGTAGCAATAGCAATAGAAATAGCTATAGCAAAAACAATAGTAAATCTAATCATTTCAAAATTTGGCTTCAATTTTTTATGGTTAATTTAATTAACATGCGCATTTTATTTTATAATACTTATGGTTCGTTTGCTTTTGTCTTTAACGATATGTAAATATCGTATTTAGATGGGCCTTCAGGTATCAACGATAATCCACGTATCATAAAATACTATCCCGTTATTACGAGAACATAACTTGGTCTATAGATCAAACAAAAATATTCAGAAGGGCACAAGCCGAGAACCAACTTATTATCTCCGGGGGACGGATAAAGGAAAATGCAAGCTTTGTGCCCGCGGGAAGCAATGTATTTTGTAATTAGCTTAAGCGCTTTAAAAAAGGGGGACGATTTTATTTGAAAGTACCTAATGAATGTTTAGATTGGACATACAAATTTCATCTCCTTTATATTTAGATTGAGTTGAAGGGTTCAACAGTTGGTTAGATTGATACACTGCACAAGTGACATGTGTTCAAATATCGTAATATTGACATTCATTTCAGACCAACCAACCTTAATTGTTTAATGATGAAATAAGTATTTTTTTATTTCTTATAATACAGTTCTATACATTATTATTATTCGTTACATTTCTTTGTAATGTACGAAATAAAATCACGACATTTACAGCACTAACAACACTTTTGTAATTTAATTTGCACCTTTTGATGCGGCCAGTGATTTGGATATGATTATTTATTATTATAGTTAACCATTTAAGATCATTTACAGTGCCTACTTGTCTATATCGTGAGAAAAATGCCAGAAGAACCCAATTTGATAGAAACTAGAATCATATTGAGCTCTCCTATACTGGCACCCTTCAACTTAAACCCGCATAGGGTTCCTAACGAGCCCACATTAAATTGAACTCACACTAATTTATTTTTAGATCACCTTCACTGTATCTTTAATATCTTACTAGAGCCACTAAATATTTCAAGATTTTTACCTATTTTTGCTTATTTTTATTGATACGTAGTTATTTACATAAATTTTGTATATTTTAGATAGAACAAATTCTCGTCTCGGTATGTATTAATTGTGGAATATGTTATATCTAACAATCTATATATATATATATAGCTTTTACCACTAGCTACTTTTATTTCATTCATGTATAAAACTAAATTTAATCAATTTTGATTTTTGACTTCAATAATTATTTTCTTATTCCGTGACCTGGCTACCGGAACGGCCACCGAGAAAACATTATTAGAATTAATATTTGCCTGAGAATAATCTTTTAATCCATTTTCACTGACCCTTTCCAAGCTAAAAACAACAACTTACTATTGTTATATCCAACTGTCGAATTAGCACAAAGAGGCTCAATCCACAGTGACCCTTTAAGGCACTTTCACACGAAAAATTTGTAAGTAATTTATTAGTATAATATTTTTAATAAATGTTATGTTATTAATTTACTTGCACGTAGGTGTTCACGTCCTCTCGTATTTGATGAAAAGACGTGAGCAGTAATTTAAGACAATGTTAAGCGCTGAAAACAATTTTTCTCTCGTTAACACATGTATAATAAAATTACTCAGTTATTTGTAATTTGTTTAAAGTACTTTTTGTTCATCAAATCATTTTTCTTCTGTCGTGTTATTGTGGATTGTTGGTAACCTTAGTTGATTTAAACTTAGGTTACCTTTAATTTTATTATAAACACACAGATTTAAAAAATAATATGGGTAAAATCTCGCATAAATTATATATTTTAAACAAGATATAAAATAAACAACAAAAATACAGCCCAAAATATATCGAATACTGTAATATTTGTTAGACATGTAAATAAATGCATAAACTTCATTTGTAAAACACATCGTTGATTTGTGCACCTCGTCGTGTGAAACAGTCTTTAAAATCATCTGGGTTGTCTTAATAAAGGGTTTAGAACCACGGAAATATGTCTGACAGGCGCATTGTTGCAATTTGAAAAGTATATATAGAATTTAAAGCAATCATATTCCGTTGGGTACGCTGAAATAACAATTCGACACAATACTGTCACTCACTGCAGTGGAGCAATTTCAAAGGGTTGACACTTTTTTGTGATACCTGGTGTTAGTATTCGTTGATTGAATTACATATTCATTTAACCGCACATGTCGCTGTCACATTTTTATTGTGCATAAATCCAACAAAAATTTATATTTCACAAGAGACTCGATCTGGTAATATGTAGCTGCCTGAGCCGAGGCTTCTGTGGGACCCCTTGAGCTTTGCTAATAAAAACGAGGTTTAGGATGTGTACCACCTGCGATCTACCTTACCGACCCGCGGAATCTGTAAATGACAGAACAACAGTGACCAATCGTCCCTAGAAATTAAAAATGGCTACCTACAAAACTTGAGAAACAACTAAAATAGAAATTAGAGATGACCGTTGGCGTTGAATAATATTGTAAATATATAATAGTTAATGTTATAGCAAGTATTTGCAGAAATTAAGTCACGTTTTTTTTTATCATATGTATATAATCGACGATCCCAATCCACTATTACAAGGTTGTAAGATATGACACATAATTATGTAGTATCACATAAGTATTTCAAGTGTACATATGCTAGAATTGTTGAAAGAATTAAATCTGGTAAGAGTCACTGAATCGATAGATAAATTACATGAGTTCAAAGCAAATGTGCTCAATCACTTTCTATTTAAAGCATTTCCATATTAGCTCTTTTTTGCTATTTAAAATTAACAGGCGTTACATTTCTCCAAATAATTAAATGGCATTTATAAAAACATTACAACATCTAATAATGTAAAATGGTTTGAAATATTTACAACTGTATCGTTAGCAAGAATCTGTACTCTATTTTTTGAATTTTGTAATTTAGTTTGCAACGAAATCGATGAATCAATTGCATGAAGTTAAAAAAAAACGAACAATAACTGCCTAAATTTAAGTTTGCCTACTAATCAGCAAAACGTGTACTATATCCTAAGTATTTTTTGTAATACCTGTTACTTATTTTCAATTACGTAACTAACGATATTTGTTTCAGGATTCATATCCACTTAAGATCCACTTAAATAAATAAATAATAAGGTATGCATACAAACAACTGACAAAGAAAACACGATTATGTTTTTTTTATCTCTACTACACAGCAATATTATAGCCGGTGCTAACTTATGTTATCTTTTTTTTACATGACTAAAATACTACTGCCCAAATAACATTTGCAGTTTCCGAAAGTTTTTTTTATGGCCCCTGCTGTTGGGTACCTCTGGTATAACCGCTGTCTTAGGTACGCAGGGATAATAAAAATAATAATAATTAATTTTTCACAGATTATTTTAGTTTCGTCCCCATCTTTTATCCTTTACAATATCTTATACACATCTTTATTTAATACGCCATATTTTCTGTCTTTCGTTTTTTAACTTTATTTTCCTTACTTACATCGCCTTCCTTACTTCACCTTCATTAAATAACGAAAATTAAAATGTAAAAGTAGTAGTCTAGACCGCTTTTAATTTTCATATTCGTTCTATTTTTATTTATTTATCTTTTTTATTAAACTATTATTATGTTCCAGTTTATTTTTAAAAATATTTTTCTTTTACTTTAATAAATTGTTTATCACATTATCTCACAATTTGTTTCTTTTCATAGTCTAACACGGCTAGTATATTTTCCGTGGACTATAAAAAAATGAAAGTAAAATAGAGAAAGTAAAAGAGATTTGGTTCAAAAAATAAAGTCAAATATAAAAAAAAATATTTTTTTTATACTTGACTTGGATTTATCCAAAACACTCTTTTCTTCTTGTTTAACGTACACAAATAAACATGAACAATAATTTACTAAAAATGTGAAATAAAGTTATTAATAATTTTTAATTACTACTTCATTTTTGTAATAAATCAGAAATCAACTTCCTTTTCCATTTTCTCAGCAATTTTTAATGCATAAGAAATGAAACAGTCAAACAAATTAATAGTTTAAAATCGATGTTCATCTTATTTTCAAAACAAGAGTTGTATCAACTATGAAGTTTATAAGTAATAATTATAACATAGAATTTATGCACGACAATATGTATAGTGTATAGTGAACTCTTATTAGATTTTGTAATAAACATTTATTGCAATTTAGAGCACTTGCTAAATTCACAATAAATGACGCACATCTAAAAAAGATCTGACAATAATAAAAATAAAACTATTTGTTTTTGATGAATGAGGCTTCAAGAAATGGGATGTTGCCACTTGCTGTTTTTATACATGCATTTCTTTCATGTGATTGCGAGTTTTTATCTACAAATATACTCCTATTAATACTATTAAATCTTTTTTTGTTAATTTTGTACTGTTACCTCTCAAATAATAACAACTATACAGTAACCCTGGCAGCCCCGTTTGTATTCTACCTTTAAATTAAATCTTCTATTCAGGTAGTACAATAGATCTGGATAGTGAAACTTCAACAATTTTCATATTATTGTATTGTAATGTAATATAGTTCTTTAAATAATTTTAATGAAAGGTACGAAAGTGTCGATATGACAATGCACATTGAAAAGTTAATTTGTTAGATCTAAAAATAACAATTGAAAATTGGATTGACATTTCAAATTACATATTAAAAACATTTGGGAAATGAACATTTAATATCATTTCATTCTGAATACTAAAAATTCCTTTTATTTTAATTTAGCAAAGCCACATAATTAATTTAAAAGAAGTATAGCTAGTTTTCTATAACAGGCGCAAAGAAAATAGATCTTTTAATTTTTATACTCGCTATTAAATTTCTAGATGATAAGTTAAAATTAATGCATTATTGATTTAATGATTAAAAATAAAAGATTTCTAAACTTTCCATTTTTAAATTTGGGAATCATTCATAAATTTAGGTACAAAAATGTATGTACAAAATATTTTAGAACTCACTTGTTATAAATAATAGTTCCATGCTATTTGGATCAGCCCCGCTTCTGCAAGGATTTACTTGACAGCAATCATTGGACGTAAGGATTTGGATCTATCCCAAAGCGACGTTTCACAGCCGCCGTGAAATGCGTAGCCCAATTATAATCAATATGCTCCTTCATTAATTCCCTCCAAAACTAATCTCTTATGTTATTATATTGGTGTACATATATAAAATAAAATAAATACGGCCTAAAAATGAAATTTGTTCATTTGTTTTATACTTTGGTAAAAAAAAACAAATAGTATATCTAATATAGCTAAACTGAAATAAATATTATTAACAATACATTAAACAGTTTTCACATCTAAAATTTTAGTTATACAATAAAGTGACCGCGCTTAAGAACTAAGCTACAGTTAGTTCGGTTTTTAAATACTAAATCTAGTAGAAATTCGTAATCACGCTAAATATTATGGAGCAACCGAGCCTCTTTGAACTTGCTCTCAGAGTTCGATATAGCGATTCATGTGATAATTTAAGTCTGTAAGATTATTATTTTGCAATTAATATTTCATAAAATAATAAAATTATGATTACTCATTCATTCCTTATTAATTTAAAATGTAAATAAAAGTTAAAGTTAAGTGCATTTGGTAGATTCTGGTTTATTCAAAAACCGTTTCTGACGGTAGTGACATTATAATATTTTTAGTAATAACTTTTTGGAGAGAGTAACATTAATATTTTTATATGATATTATTAGTTGATATTCAATTTTTGCAGTATTATTCTTGTACATTTCTTTAATGTATTCACATTTAGCAAAGTAATCAAAAGTTTATAAACGATAACGCCTCACCAACGACAGTAACTGAAAGAACACACTTGTGATTTTAATCATATTAGTATAAAAACTTTACGTTAAGTCATTATATTTCGAATTGAACCTAATATGGCTTCGATCAATTTTCTTCAAAGATTGTTGAAAGTCGTTAGACTTGAACTGTCTAAACTCTTTAGATGTTTAATTAAAATAAGAGTAAGTGGTCTCTCGACAAACTTCAGTATTCCAAGATTTTCTTATTTAGTTTACTAGATTATTATTAACATTCGAATGAATGTGAATTTATGTGTGAAGAATTCGGCTTTTATAGTTTCGTATGTTTTTATGTTTAAATATGACATCTGTACCTATTTGATGCATTGAACGATTAGACATACTGCAAAAAAATGTTCCCTGTAATTCGTCACATCTTTTATCGTACCGTCTCCCCCGAAATCTTTCCTACTCCTTGGAAGTATGCACAAATTATCCCTCTCCCTAAAAAATGGAATCTTTCTGTCTGCTCTGAATTTCGACTCGTAGTCATTTCACCTTTCCCCTTTAAAATTTCAGAACCTTTAATTCTTTCCCAGCTTAATAAATTCCTCTCCATAAATCGACTCTTGAATCCGTTTCAATCCAGTTTCAGTTCTTTGCTTTACTTGACTTTAAAAACTCTTTTAACACTTGACTACACAATTGGCTAATTTATATCTTTACGCAGCAATACGATCTAAATAATATTATAGACATGTCTTTTGTTTCAATGGCAACACACGATATAACGTGTTACTGAGTATCAAGATTAAAAATTAATGGAATAATGCTGTAAATACAATATAAGATATATTAACTGGTGCTTGTAAAATTATTAAAATATTTTTAGAGAGTATTCTTAGAACAAATTGTTAGAAACGGAGGCTAATCTTGAAAGTAGTGGAGGGAACATCGCTTATTAAAGCGAGCGTTTGCGTCCTAGGGACACTATTTAATTAAAGCTTTGTCAGCGGAAGCTCTATTTGTTTTTTAGGTGTAATCAGTAAATGCTTTATTTTATAATTGTTATCTTTTATAATAACACATTCCGAAAACAAAAAAAAATATAGATAGTTGAATATAATATGAATGTGTGATGTGTCTAATCGTTCAATGCGTCCAATAGGTAAACAATCAATTTTTCTTGCGCCTGTCATAGAAAAATAGCTAGACTTTTTGTGTGACAATTATGTGATTTTGCTAAATTAAAACAAAAGGAATTTTCAGTATTCAGAATGAAATGATATTATATGTTTATCAACCAACCCTTTTTAAAATGTTATCTGAAATGTCTATCCGAATTTTCAATTGTTATTTAAATTGTTTTAGCTCTAACAAATAAACTTTTCAATGTGAATCGTCATATCGACACTTCCGTTCTTTTCATTAAAATTATTTAAAGGTACTATATTACATAACAGTTCAATAATATAAAAATTGTTGAAGTTTGCCTTTCCGGATTTATTGTACTGGCTGAATAGAAGATTGAATTTAAAGGTAGAACACGAACGGGGTTCAAGGTAAAGGTTCAAAATAAACAATAAAAAGAATTAATTGTGTCAATAGGAGTATATTTGTAGATAAAAATGTGCAATCACATAAAAGAAATATTAATACAGCAAGTAGCAATATCCCATTTCTTGAAGCCTCATTCATCAAAAACAAACAGTTATATTTTTATTATTGTCAGATCTTTATTAGATGGGCGTCATTTATTCTGAATTTAGCAAGTGCTCTCGATTACAATAAATGTTTATTACAATATCTGATAAAACTTCACTATACACTATATATGTTTTCGTGCATAAATTCTTTGTTATTATTAATAAGATGAACATCGATTTTAAACTATTGATTCGTTTGACTGTTTTATTTCTTATCTATTAAAATTTGCAGAGAACATAAAAAATCAAGTCGATATCAGAGTTATAACAAAAATGAAGTAGTAATTAGAATTATTAATAACTTTACTTCACATTTTTAGTAAATTATTATACATGTTTTATGTATGCACGTTTTACAATAAAGAAAGAGTATAAAGGATTTTTTTTTACTTGACTTTATTTTTCGAACTTCATTTCTTATACTTCCTCTTTTTTACTTTCATTTTTAATTATCGTCCACGGAAAAAGTAGAACAGGATGTAATAATATTTTATCTATGAATTAAGTCTCATTAAGGAACTTTGCAACGTTTTCATTTTATCTTTTAGTTATAAAAAAGATAGCGTAAACGTTCTCATGATCATGGAACGTCGTATGCCGTCTCTGCTGCCCTCGAATTCCTTCTCATTTTTGAAATTTTACTTGCTGCTCTGAGCAACGTTTACTTAATCCTGCAATCGTTTTCAGTTAAGCAAGCCAAATTTCGACCTTTCGAATTTTATGTGTGAAACCGCTGTACCGCGCCTTAGATATGCCCGCGGCGACACCGGAAAGGGGTACATCGCCCGCGGCAGCTACCACACCGCACTTTCCTAAAGCGCGGTACAGTACTTTCGGCAGCACTATTATACACGTACCCTGTTTAAGGGTTTTTAGACCTAAATATATATAAACGTGGACTTTAGAACACACGAAACGTTAAAATATTTGGAATGAAAATAGGTTCATCGTATGGCGTGTGTGAATTTACATATATTTTAAAGATACTATGTAAAGTACTGTACTTATTTTACGAAGGACAGGGAAAGAGGTCACATAAAATTCCTTAAGAATTCTTAGATAAAAGCAAAGAAGCATCTGCATAATTTAAGGGCTGACTTATGGAAGTCCTAAGTACAATCATGGAGCTTAAATTTTTTTTACCTACGGGGCACGTAGCCGCCCCTTCTCTGTAAATAGTTTATGCGGCCCCAAAATCCACGCCAACGGCGCGTTGCATTAGCTTACGTCATATGACTTAGCGAGAAAACGTAGGGTGTGAACAATTTTGAGGCAAGTAATAAGGGAAGAAAATACACAATACTTCGATGGAATAAGTTTTACTTGATGTGTGGTACAATCGTTTTTTAACAAATCTCTATCCAAACACAACTCTGTCTTACGATACAAAATTATATTCTATTCGCGCAAAGAAAATTTAATTTATTGTTGTCACTCAGGTTAGTATTTAGTTAGTAGCTAGCCCTAATTTGATCATATTAAAATCAAAAGAGCCGTCAATACTTTTTGAAGGACTTACTTCAATATTTCTGCAACAGACAGAGCAATAAATATAATAAAGTACTATTAAGCTTTCTCTGTTTTTTTCAGTCCTTTCTTCAGTTCTGATGGCCATTTCCGTCTTGAAACACCTTGATGAAATAAATCACTAGCTTTTCCATGCCACTCTACTCTGTTATTCCCAGGGCACTAATAATAGTGAGACCAATTATTGTATTAACTTACCATCGGGTTTTTGTCCATCTACTTACTCTACAACCAGTAGTTTGTAGAATTAATGTGGTTACCTGCAAGCGATACGGCTTAATATCTTGCTTCGTCGGTAACATATTTATAGTAATTATTGCATAAGCACTCCGAAATTATATGTAAGTTATGAAGCTGATATTGAATCTCGCTAAGAAACATTAATTTCGAATAAAGGAAAGAAACATATCAAGTTATATTTATTTTTTACACCAAGTGTATGTTGAAACATATTTGTCGCTAAGTATTTGAAAAGTAAATGTTTATACGTAAAAAGCCATGAAACTAAAGACTAAGTAAATTTAATCGATTGGATTTTTTTTTTAAATTTGTGAATAATTCAGTGTGGCTAATTAAAATAGGACTCGTCTGCAAAAAAGATAACGTATGGTTACAGCCACGCGTGAGCTTGGGCTTGCTCTGCTATCCAACGGGGATAATAAGAGGATTTTTGTCGAATCCTTCCTATGGCTATGTGAAAATTTTTAAAATTGAAACTGCTGTTATTGTAAGATAGTTAAACGGCACGCCCAGAACTAATTAGGTAACAAACGAAGAATCACTTCACACGTTTTTTTCACTTACATCGTAAACTTTATATATATATATATATATACAAACACACACTATATATATATATATATATATATATATATATAAATATATATATATATATATATGTATAGAAATTAAAATCGCTGTTATGTAATAAATATAGTCCTACTATATTATATGTATTAATAGTTTTTTACAACCAAATATTTATTAAAAATGAAGCAATCACGTTGGGTTAAAAAAAAAGTTATTTGTTAGCGTATGTCTCTGGACATGTTTTTAATTCATTGCGTTTCAATTAACAGTATTTCTACTGTACTGTGTACAGGTACTTTTGTAGCAATAAAAATCACAGAAACAGATTGGAAATTTCAATTTAATATTGCCATATTAAAAATTATTACTAACCTTTTGCCATTACATTGGTAAAATCAAAACCCATAACTAAGTCAAAAATGATTTCCAAGTATACTGACTTATTTTTTGACCCAAGGTATTTCTAACAAGTTGTATTGAATCGTTAATTAAATCTAAGAAAGGTGAATACGTTCATCATTTAGGTCATGAAATACTTGCAGACATTTAAAAAAAATCAAGAGTTTATTTTAGTAGGAAGGTAAAATATCATATGAACACTGCTAGTTGGAACACTGATTCGAAGTAGAAATTCTAATCAAATTCGATATTCATTACTTTGACGTTGAACATAAACAAAATTAAACAAGTGCAACAATCATTATTTCTTACAGTGATAATTTTCCAGATACCGAAAGGACTGGTCGGTACCTAGCAATGTCTATTATGCTCTTTACGGCTGTACAAAAAGTTTCCACCAGAGATTACGTTATGGTAATAATAAATATTTCTCTGAGTGTACTTTGCAATGTGTTCTATTTAGACCAAAGACTATATATAGTATTTTAAATATAATATATAGTATTTTAAAGAGAAACAACCCCAGTAGTGGTTTCTAAGAGCGAGCTTTACTATTATCACCAATATAATTTTCGCGATTACCATAAATTTCTAACGCAACACAGTCTGGAAGAATCTCCTGATATCCGATTATCCAGCGCAACAATGTTTTGACAGGTCTAAATGCTTAGGCGGTTCAAGCAACAACTTTTGTTTGTGCCATCGATGAATCATTTATACTTACCAACAAGACATAATTGTACGTCTAATAATTAATACTTAGCTTCTGAAAGTAAACTTCCCTTTTTAAAACTAAAAAGGGCTAACAACCTCTCCTTTTAAGGATAGATGGTGTATACAGAAAAGCTTTGATTTTATTACTAGACAGAATATGCTTAATTTCAAACAAGTACGGATGTAATACATATTACGTTTAAATTCGATTATATGAGTCGTAAAATATTAATTTAAACGAAGATTATGCTGCGCGACATGAACTGCAATTAAAGCAAGTAGAAGGGAAATGGAGCAAACAAAATTACGCCTCCCTGCTCTTAATTTTCATGATTACGAGACTTTAATTACACAGAAGTTATGACAATTGTTACAGTTCTTACAAAAAAAACAAAGTTAGTGCACAATAAATAGTGACATTGTGAACAGAAAAAGCAATTAAAGAACAACTTTTTCGGTTACGAACAGAAAAACTACTAGTTTAAACTTATTGAACGTTTTCTTTTAAATGCTTCTTCTTATCATCCCCACTGTATACATCAAATGATTTAATGCTCTTCTGTTTCAAATGGTTTAACCAGCTTGATTTTAAATTGAAAGTTCTTGCTTCTACAGCTGATGTTGACAATCTTGTTCTAGCTAGCATTCCTTGTAGAGCTTGCAGAAGAAAAGATAGAATGGACACGGATACTACAATATTAATTGGGTCAAAACTAATGGAATGGTGATGATACATGGGAGAGCCATAGTTAGAGTTTCCGCTTACACCAAAGCCCGTTGAAATAAAATGGGAACTAAAGCTCCTTAACTTTGTCGTAACTTCGGTAGATCCACCACTTTTTGTAACTCGTGCCGGGGATTCGATTTGATGTTCTTCTTTTTGGTACTTCTTTACGTTTCGGATTTGATCTTTATACGCGTGTGTACTGGAAACATTTGTTTTCTTTTCTGCTTTAATTTTCTTTTTAGACATTTTCATTTGATTTCTATCGTGTGAAATTTCATTTATGAAATTCGGTTCCTTGACGACTTTCGAAAATTTTTCTTTGAACTTTTGTATCGTCACTGCCGGGGATGATAAATGATTTTCGCGTTCAGTTTTCACAGTGGTTAATGTTAAAACTGAGATTAATATGGCGACTGAGAACAGCGACATAATGACAGTCGCTGAATTGTACGAGAAAATTTTTGAAGACATTTAATACAGTAGCAACGTTGAGCTAGAAATGTTATTATTTCTACTCGGCTAGTATTTTATATGGATTGAAATGTTAGGTTCGTTGAATCCGTTAATAACTTGTCACTCATATCCGCAGTTTTAGATGACAGTGAACCAGCTTTTACCTTGACATTTGACCTAGCTGAGCGTAATGCTTTGCAGTAACAATGCGTACGGAAATATTATGATAAGCGTAAAAAAGAAAGCAAATAATGGTGTGCAAATTTCGAGTAATTTGTACTATTTACTTTAGCTATTTTTCCGATCACCATTCTCCTTATGATTAAAAGTTCTAAAATATAAAGTTTGCCTTTTAAATTATTAAAGAAGATTAGTAGAAATAATAGAAACTAAAAGTAATTAGATCGATTAATATTTACGCTTGATTCGTAACTTTTTAATGAGTTACGTTGAAGTATAAATAATACTGCATAAAACTATTTGTCAAATTTTTTTTCTTTTTCAAAATTGAAAAAAAACTTTGTTTAATTCTTTCTATTTTCATACTAATTCTTTTAACTATGGTGAAACACTTCAACAACAATAAAACAACTACGAATAAATTTATCGATGTACGATAGACAAATATCCATATGTGCTCCTTGAGGACTTGGGCATGTCGAGAGCGCATATTTTTTTAATTAAACGTGGTGGTAGTGTACGTTAAAACGGCATCAACAATTATACTTTTTAAGCACTATTATATGATATTAAATATAAAAAAATATATATTTAAAAGAAATAATTGGCCAGTTTTATAATAGAATAATACAATATAAAATTAAATTATGAATAACGTGTAATTTAAAATATTTTTAAGCAGGTACAATACGTCCTTATCACACTTAATAAAGATATACTGCTGAATGCGCCATCTATTACAGATCAATCGATATAATAAGTATAAATTTTGGGACTGAATTATACAGACCAGATTTTTTATAATTAAAAATATATTAAAGCAAAATTGTGATCGTATTGTTTTTTATTACTATTAATTTACACTTAAGTAAAGGAAATGCGCATACGCATAATGATACAGCGCCCTCTGTGATGTAACTTTAAAAATAAAACTAATTTCTGCTAAATAACTAGGTAAATAACAAGATGTCTAGATGGCGTTTTACTATTATTTATAATTATATTAAAAAGTAGTCTTTACCAGCGTGTGTTATGCAATTATTGCTTTCAAAATTGCTTTTTGCCAAATACAAAAAAAATTAAAATCAATTTTAGAATTAAATTTTTTTTTGTTATCTAAAAATGCTCTTTATATCAAACAGACGATTGTGGATTTGAATTATTTCAATCCATTTCTCAAAAATTGTACATATTTACTATTTCGAAATGGTCATCAACGACATATTTAAATTTTGCTTTCTGCTCTATTACGTCTGTAGGAACACTGCCCGCTTTGTAATGGAAACTACAGTAAATATTAAATATATTTACTGTAGTTTTTTTTTTTAATGAATTTGAAATTTAGGTTACTAAGTCTTTAAGGCCCAATATTTTATACGACGTGGTCGCTCTAAGAAGACGTCCATGTGGAGACTAGTGCTGGTAAATATAATTACGTTTCCCACTTTAGTATTTCCTCAATACTAATCCTTATTCGAGGAGTGTAAAAATAAAACACTCGACAAAGCTTGATAGGATATTATTTGCGTATCTTATAATTAGCGGCACAGGGTAGTTATGAGTGAAAGCGCTGAGAAATGAATCAGCGAGTGGCATGCGTCCGGCGTCTATTGGTGTATGGTCGCGTCCCCGTGTGCACCAGCCGTCTGGGAGCAGGTTTTGTTGGCGCGCCCGCGCATGGCCCTCGTTCACTTGCCGCTAGCTGGTCGTAGTTCGGAGACTGTGATAGCATCACGGTTGTGCGCACACCACACCTATCAAAACGTTCAAGAAATAGGACGATAGTTTCCTTCTATGAAATAATTTATTAAAAAAAAAAAAAAAAAAACAAAAGATTAAAACAAATTTAGTTTTACAGACTTTTTTTAAAGAAATTTTGACGATTCGATACAGTCGTATACGTCACAGTTTTGTGTCTAACTTATAAATATTTATTACATGTTAGATTAACCATTTGACTATACTCACGAATGTGTGAATTCCCCACAACTCTATGTCACAAATTAATTTTCATTATGTTAATTTGTTGAACTTATTTACTTACAATTGCCCATTACCAAATTTAACAGAATATTCTCTTATGACAGAAATTTCTATTGTTTAAAGTTTTTATTTTTAACTTCATGCTTATATTTTAAGTGGTTCTGTAGAGAATTCAGATAAATCCACCTATTATTATCTCTCTTTTGGTACATTTGACAATAAAACATTATTATATTAAATTGCTGTACCAGTCGGTGCTACTTGGTCGGCGAAAGTACAAATTATTGCAAAATGAGCAATTTCAGAAAAGAAATAAGTGCAAACATTTATTTAGCAAATAGTTGAAATGGAAAATTAATGTAAGGAAATAAAAGAGTTCAACAATGTAGTTCCGGTAAAGCAAATACACCAACGAAGCGTCTGCGTGCCGACGATAGACGACAGAGTCCTCCAAGTGTTACCATTGGACAGTGTATTGGTGTTTTCTATTTTAATTAACAGAAGATAGGAACACTATATCTATGCCGTTCATCAAGCGTCTTCTAACGACCTTAAACTAGGTTAATTGTTGATGTGTGCTTCCTATAAAGTACTCACGAGAATTAGAAATTAAAACTTTAGACACTAAACGCAAGGCAGATACTAATTTACACAGAGGTTTTAGTACTTCAAAATGTTTTTATGACTTTTGAATTATGATGTGATTCTTTGCCGGATTTTTCCCTTCCGCTTTATAAAATTTAAACATTCCAACTTCGTTGCATAATCGCACCGTCACATCATGCACACGTCTGCACGATATGCTATGCTATGGAAATCGCTTCTACTCTTTCCCCCTCATTGTGTAAAGGAATACCGAAATCATTTTTAATATTGAACACGGTATCCGATTGTTACAGCAATGGATCCGCGAACTATTGGATTTTGAGGACTTACGTCAGCTATAATTAGGCTATAAAAAAAACTTATCCCATTCCACATAAAAACATTCTGACCAGCAACAAGTCGACTTTTTTATTTATTTATTCATGTTATTAATAACTAAGGATCATTTACAGTCATTACTTGTGTACTTCACGTTAAGAACGCTATTAAAGCCGAATCTGAAGCGCCCTGTCCTTTCGCACGTGCGGAAATTGTATAAATCATATGGTGTAAGTACGGTTGAAAAAATGATCTGAACTGACGAGTCTTCCTCTGCAAGCTTTCTAAACGCGCTTATCTAACTTATCTCCTAGTAGGTCTCCTTTTAACTTAGCAATGGAGAACTCGGTCATTGCTATCATCCCCCATACTTAGCAACAATAAAATAAACTGTTCGAGCGGAAAATGTGTACCGAGTTACCGATCACAATCTTAAAAATAGTGGAGAGATAAGCCTATCTTGTATAAACAGCAGTCTGCATGCAGCATGTATGTCTGTATGTATCTAAACATGGACTCATAACTATTCATAAGAGTACTTTTTCGGGAGCAAAAGGAAGTCAATTAGTAATTACTTCACCCGAACAAATCTTAAGCAAACAGTTGAAAGTTTTATCTTGATGCATAATTACTGGAACGGCGGAAGGGACGTCGTAAGTACAAAGTGGAAAGTGGGAACTTGATATAAATGGCAGTGGATCCCAATATTAATTCGTCGTTTGTCAATTTGGCTGCGTAGCCATTTTTAACGCGGCACCGTAGGGTTAATTATATTGGACGGAATTTGAACAGCGGAATGCTTAAACGGGACTTTTATTTCGTTTTAATAAATAGTTTTTTACGTTAGGTATACCATTTAACATTATGTTTTATAAATTTTAAATAGACCTACAGACTATAAACATTTCAATAACACAGCTCATTATGTGCTTTACTATTAAATATCAATATAATAGATTTATCATAGCAAAATGTAAAATTTATAAAAAAACAATCTAAAACCGGAAAAATAGATATTACATAACCATTTGTCTGGTATCCTAGGCAAGGGTTAGTTGACGCCGTAAAGACAGAACTCGAAGAAGTGGAAGAGCAATCTCAATTTAACGTTGGGCCTCCGTTCTCATGATGCACACCGAGCTTGCAGACACTATAAACAAATTGTTAATTAAAACTGCAACATTTAAATATCAAAGTAAACAGTTAAGAATAAAAAGGTTAAATTGTATGTTAAGTCCCGTTTTTACCGAGAAATGCTTAAGGAGCTTTCACTTTACTGGCTCTGTTTTGATATTAAAGAAAACCAAATTTATATCTACAGTTTAGATATCAATTTATAAAACGTTTCACATTTTAATTTCTACTTAGACCAGCGGATTGGCACGCTGAGGTAATAGCGGGCAGGCTAAATGACGCGAAAAACAGATTGCCGCTGGAGCCTTAAAAGTTCTGTGGATTGGAGACCACGGTCCGGCAAACGCAACGTAGATGTTCAATAACAAGACTACCTTGTTGTGGTTGTTGGAAGTGGTTGGATGCAGGCTGCTAACAACCAGCCCAATTTGAAATAAACAAGGGAGGCCTATATCTAACATTGAGCGTCCTACGGCTAGTGGTACAAGATAGTTTAATAATTTATATTACATAACAAATTTTTTACTTGTTAAAAAAAATATTAACTTTATAACAGTTACACGACTCTACTCTGCACTGTTCTGGAACTCACGGTCAGTTAACAATGTGAAAAAATGCTAACTTTAAAAATACTTCATTAAGCCGCGTTTTATCGGCCGTGTTAATCAATGGGCGTGGGCTAGTAAACCCCAAAGGAAATTTTGTAACGGCTTATGTAGTTGCCCATGTAATTCAAAATGAACTTTAACAGAAAGACTAAACGTTCAATATTCCAAGCATCGCTTAAGTAGGTTTTCGGAGTGTGAAACGTCCGTCTAAGCAAACTGTATTGTAATAATAACGAGTTTATATTTATTGGTACATCCTGGGCCAATTAATTTTGAATTAAGTCGTTAAATGTATATATTTATTGTTTCACCTAAGTTAAAATCAATAGCAGTTAAGTTTTTAAGTTAAAATAAAAACTAAAAAACATGCAGACGTTCTTTAGTGCTCGTTTTAGTTTCAAATAAATTTATTTTTCATTGTAATTTTATTTTAAAACTAACAAACAAAAATTTCCACATTAATAATCATAGCAAGTCTAGGATTATTCAAAAATGCAAAGGCTCAACTGTCCACGTTTTTCCGGGAATGGATAGACTTGACTAAAAGTATTAGACACCCTCATAAAACATGTGAACTTTTGTAAAAATTACTTTTCTGTTTAACAACGCAATTAGCGATAAATAAGATACTATTTTAAACAAAGGGTAAGGTTTTCAACATGAATTTTCCTATTCTTGTCGGAGAGGGCTCCTTTCTGGCCTTGCAGTATTTTAGGCCAGCTTCTGTGAGTCTTCTTTTCATATTTCGTAACTTTCACTAATCTGGCTATCTCTACTACCAGACTTTCCCTATTCATTTAGCAACTGATTTTTTCTCCTAATCCACCAAGCTCTCGCTGTTTTGTCATTATGTTATAGTATGATAAACTTTCTCGGCTTTACAAATAAACAACACTCAAGAAGTAGTAACCATGGAAGTCAAAATGCTAAACATGTCGTATTAATTTTCACGCTTTGCGGACCAGATGTTTTATAAGATCCCCAAAAACCCTTATCTTTTGTTTAAAACAGTGTTTTATTAATGCCGCTAATCGTATTTTAAAAGGGTAAGTATTTTTTACAGAGTATTTTAGGGTCCTCGTGTTTTGAGGAAGTGCGTGCCTACTAATACTTTTGGCAAAGGATTTGCTCGCATACCTTATGTGTAAGCAATTATGGAGCAGTGACCAGTAAACAATTAGTGAGCGCGAGGTCCGCGAGCTTAAACGTTCATTAAGCTCGCGTAAAAAGCGCGCGCGAAAGTATTACTACTAAAATTCAAGCTCATAAGGCTTATGGTTTTTCAAAAACATTGTGATGAGTCTACACAGGTGGATGTCTGTAACTATTGGAACCATTATCAATAAAAATTTAAAGAAATAATTATTTGTTTTAACAGTTTTCTATATTGCTTAGTAGAGACGTAGCAATTATAGGTTTGCCTGTAAAATATTTGCTGTAATCACCACCGGTACGACAAAGAGCCATGGTTTTTTTTTTTTTTAACATAGTTTACCACATGTAATTTGGCGGCAGCATATTAGTTTATTTTTATATTTAAATTTTTTATAGAAGATACATAATTGTACTGTGATCATCAATGAAATATCGATTAAGAGACAAAAAAATTTCGATCTCGTTATCTTCTAGTAAATTCTATAAATGACATCAATGCTGGTAATAAAAAAATTAACTTGCTGGTAATAAACAAATAAAAGACAGCTCGAATTATTGCATCAAGAGATGGACAGCTAACCCCGTTTTTATCATTCACCCGTTTTCATCAAATCTTAGATGTTATTTGACCCAATGGGGCCAAATAACATGTATGATCAGTTATTAAACATTTTTAATTAAACGACAATTTCTGTACCAAAAAAATAACTTTAGCTTCAAAGTAATATTACTGAATATTAAGTTTTTCTTTTTCTTTTTTGAGTTTACCCAAATACTTATTAAAACAATCAGCGCCGACTACGTAAAGATATGGAGCTGGATAGAGCAATTAGTTTAACACTACGATTTTTTTTAACAAACTTGAAAGGTTAGATAAGATCACTTGAATTTACGTGCGCCCGTATTCAATTTACCGGGAGCGTGGTCGATGAAAAAACAATTAAAAAGGCAATTAAAAGTCGCCATAAATCCATCAGTTGCACCGCCTAAATATAAAACTATAAATAAACATTCCTTTTGTTGCCTTTGTGTCCAAACGATGTTAAAATAATTTACATTTTATAGAACTATAAACTGAATTCATTACGTTGCCATAAAAAAGTATATGCGACGTTAAAACCTAGAAAGGTATGAGCGTCTCATACCATGTTATGTAGACGTCACGTGTTGCATTTTCATGAAAGATTATTTAATTTAAATCAATTTAATGATTTCTGAGTAAATGTCAAGTAAGTTTTTTAGTTTAACAACCACATTCTAACAACAACAAAAATTCTTTCGTGTATTTATCACACAAATAAAGAGTGGGCTATAACAAAATTTGCTGTTGTTTTTTAAATGACTTACTGACTAAACAATGAATCTAACTCCATGACTTGGTCACCTTAAACCTTCAGTGCTGTTTGGAAGAATGTTATCGCATGTTTGGAGGACGCCATGACTATATTATCTTCAAAAAAGAAATTATATCCTCTTGCATTATAAAAAGAAAAAAACATTTATGAAGCAAAGTACATGTAACTTTAAATTATTTTCAAAAGTGAACCTAATTATGACTCCTCCTACATTTACAAATATATACAAAAGTATGTATCTGTAGAGGTCTTTCTGCAATCATTCGACATATTGTTCAGCGAGTTCAATCTAACACAACAATCACACAAATTTGTAAATCATAAGTTTTCTATCTTTAAACTTTCATTTAAACTATTGAAGCGCAGAAACTTAGCGTTGGACCCGAGTAGACACTAGTAACCTTTCAAATAAGGATGTTGATTTGCGATCTTTATAAGACAATAATTTACAACGGGAATGCTCTCTCACGACTTGTCCTCTCTTTTCATTGTGCAAGCGTGAAGAAGATAACATATTACACTAGAAGTTGTTCGTGGTTTTGATCATTTAACATACAAAGCAATTAGTTATATGTGTAAAAGCTTAAGAGGGGTGAATGTATAGCGCATTTTTTTATTAATTTGAATCTGTATTCCACAGACATTAGCGTCCGTGCTTTGGTTTTTACAATTACGTTTAAAATTTCTGAATTTTTTTGCTCGTTTTTGTAACTCAAATCGTTAACTATTTAAAATTAAAGTTGATATTTTTATTATTTGTGTGTGTTGAACTAGTGATTTTTTTTTTAAAATCATTGTTGTCTTGTGTTTTTAACGACGCCATAACAATGTCCAGTTTATAAAATTACGGTTCGTGTATAGCGCATTTGTCAGCGAAAAGATTCAAATGTCATGTTTTCTGCAAAAAGCATAAATTTCAATTTTAGTTTAAGAAATAATAACGTAAACATATTACAGTAATAATTAATACATATTAAGACTTTCTACCGGCAGAAATCAAGAGTCTATTGCTTTCAAAGAGATAAAAAATTAATTATTGCATATTTCAGAGTGATCCCTTTACACATGTTGATTGTAATACACATTGACCTCTTTAAAGCATTTACATATATAACCAATCATCCTGTATGCACGTTGTTAATGTGTTTTAAAAAGAGGTAAAGTTAGTAGCTTCTCCCAGAAGCTAAATATTTGTTACACATAAAAAAAGCACAAGACCGGCAGAAGAAGAATTTTATAATTTAAATAAATGTGGAGCTCAATTATGAATAATTTATCGTATTTATTACAAAATATTAAATAAATTATGAACGTATTGATGAGGAAAATTGGAAAGTTATCCTACTTTTGCTATAACGAAACAACATATTGGACATTAAAAATGATAAAACACAGTCATTTTGTGTAAATAGTAAATTTGCTATTTTGTCAAGGGGCAAAAGAGATCCTATATTACACGAAGATAAGGTTAGATTTTGAAATAAAACAAAAACAATATCATCAAGAACTTATATTAGACAAACAAAAAATTATTTTAAATCCAACCCATAAAGTAAACCATGAAAATAAAACCAAGTAACACTTCCAGTGCATTTACGAAAGTAATTTATTGATTACTTAAATTATTATATTTTCCACGCTATAATTTTTTCTTCAATCAGCAGTCTATCAAAACTTTTCATATAGCTCGTTTTTTAAATACTACATCCATTAAGTTGTTTCTGTTCTGTTAAAATTTAATTAAAACCTTCGCATTATTTATAAACATTTTTTGTTCAATTTAATATCATGTAAATCTTTATAAACGGATTTTTTGTGTAAAATCCGGTCTTGTTGTGGCTCATCATTTCGTTCTAATGACAATTTATAATCACTAAAACGAATCAAGATCCAGTCACCGAATCGTTGGAATGAAAAAAATGTCATAATTGTTTCTTTAATGTATTCGTTTTAATTAATAGTTAAATGGACGCTTCGTTCTGTTAATTACGACATATTACAAACTTATTATTTATCGGTATCACATCGATAATCATATTTTCTCATTCCAAATTTCAAATTTAAATTATAGTATGTTATGTGAGATGTTATAGTTAACACGATTTTATCACAACCATTATGTATCGGTGTCTAGGTTAAGAATCTTCAAGGGTGAATGAATCTAGTTTTCTTTTTAATTTCTATCAGAGATATGTTTTTAAAATGCAATAGGAATTAGGTAGGTATAAAGTTTCACAAATTACCAAATCGAAAAACGTATTAAAATCAGGTAATGTCAACTTTACTAAACAATACAATGGTACAAAGCAATCGAGCGCACAAATCATATTTAAGATAAGGTGTGAGAGGAACAGAGCACGACTTACGATATCAACACGAGTTGTGTTCGGTCATGCTCGAGGAAGTGAACCATTACTGCAGCTTGATGCGGAATGCAGATAGCCTTTTTATCGCCATTATTTAATGTCGTCGACTGTTCGATTTCGGATAATACTCGGAAACATTAAAAACACCTTTATTTAGAAACTTAAAAATAGCATGTAATATGATCCTATATAACAGTAAGAAAATTCGAGTAATCAAACATTTTCCCGTAAATCACAATTTAGTTTCATACCCAATTTTTTTTTGTTTTCTTGGGTGGCCCAAGTTGATATACCAAACTTTCTATATTTAAGCCTATTTATGATCTTCACCGGTTATTAAATGTACAAAACTAGATTAAAATATAGTTGTTCCCGTGATAAAATCTTTTTGCTTATTGTTGAAGTTTTCAATTGCTGTTGTGTTAGTAGCTCGGCTACTAACAATTTTCTTCGATTCCTATATATTTTAAATGATTAATTGCAATTGCTACAATATATTGAGACGATATATAAGGTTAAAAATTAATAAATCTCTTGTTTATAATTTTGGTTTAAAAGTAATGCCATAAACCAGAATGTGGACTAAACACGGGATTAAGTACTTTACACGAACAGAGTCGATTAATTTTTTAAAAAGTAGAAAAAAAAAACCTAAAATTTTACCTACAATTAAACGTTTGTGATCTCGAGCGCTTGTTATTGTGATAGTAACGTAACATTAAGAGAAGTTAAAAAAAAACCATTTCCTACGGTTACGGTTCCTAGATCTAAAATTACACAAAACATATGCACGAATTTAAAACTAAAATTTTCCCATTCACAAAAAATAGACTCACATAAAAGAATCATTACTTCCTCTACTACAAAATTAGCATTAAATCTTTATAGTTTATAAACACAAAATCAGCAAACATGGTATTTTAACACCAAACATTAAGGCTAATTTGCTTAGTTTCATATTATAGTGCACTTTAAGACAATAGCATGACTTGTAAAAAAAGTATTTTAAAATTAAAATGAATTTTGTTATAGAACGAACAATTAAAAATTAGTTAATTTCTAAAACTAAATTTTGGTATGTAGAAGTCGTACGTCTGTATTAAAGTGTAATATAATGCATGTGATTTGTAGAGATAGTATATCTACTAGGAGACATGGCTGGAGAAAGGTGCATGTGGCATCAGCAAATCTGCTAGGCGACCTGCTTCTCTCAGCCCCGACAGAAACGCGCCGTGAACTGTCGCTGGGTAGTTTCGCATTGTGTGTTCACCTATAATCATAAAAAAAATTAAATATGTTATTTGGGAATTAAAGTAAACATATCCCGCATAAGATTTTAGTACGATCCCGATAGGCATGTATACGCGGTGTCTTAATACAAACTATCCGTGTGGCCATCTCTTCGGGTTGTTAATCGTGACAACCGGCAGTACACAAATATCACGATATCTTTCAGAATATAAAACGCACTGACAAAAACGGGCATCAAGAATTTATAAAATAATTTTAAGATAAATATTTTTATAACATTTTCGTATAGTACATTTCATTAACATAACTCCTACTAAACATATACACATCTTCACTACCTGCGCTACCACTCTCGTCTGATATTAATTTCAACAAAAGATTAGTGTAAATATTTTAAAAAATGCATGATTTTCCAAAAAATGAATTGAAAATTGTTCTTTCAGAATAGTGAGAAATGTTCAAACTTGAATATTGAAAGGTATAATTAAGCATAAAATTTCTATATCTTCATTATCAAATAGACCATAGAAAATCACGAGTGAGATTTTTGATTGTCAGAACCCTGGATAATGTAAGAATGTTAGATTTACTGCTTTTATTCGGTGTGCGTCGTACTTAATACTTGTCACTTTAGGTTCTAAGGTGGGATAATAAGGCTATTGTGAAATCGTTGTATATTAACAAATAAGCAGGTGTGTTCTTTAGTTACAAAAACATTTGACTATGGTATTATTTGTCTATCAATTGCTTTTAATTTAACTTCAAAGAAATAAGGAAAAGAATCAATTTATCGTTTCAGGAGATTTAAGATGCCTCACATAACTTTTTATGACCTTACACAGCGTTTTTCCTTATCGGAAGTAATAGAAGCAGTATAAGGAAAATGTTATTCAGCTCTTTTACTCGTGATTTTTCTTAGACGTTTAACTAAAGTGATCTAAGAATAGACACATATCTTGTTTATATTATATTTGGTACATTCAATTAATAACAAACTAAATTAAAACATTGATTTTTAGGTAAAAATTTAAGTACATAAATTATTTTTAAAGCCTGTAAATGTTCTGAATATTGATTAATCTACATAAAAAGTATAATATCAACGTCGTTACATTTTACCTGAAACTTATTACCAGCTAACAGGTACAAAGCAGTCTTCTCTGATTAGTTAACTCTAAGTAAGTTCAATTGTCATCTTGAGTTACCATGAGTACCTTATTATTAATATATAAATAGTATTGAAAGGACTGCTACCTACTGGAGGGGGTTGACACATACAGAGTAATAGTTTTCAAGTGTAATAGTCTATAAGGGATGAATATATAACTTCATTCGTCAGCAAAAAGCTTTAAGACTTTTTTTACCATTTACTCAATCTGTATATATATAAGTGATCACTTTGAAATATGTGACATCTATTTTTTTATCAGAATGCAACCGGCCAATAATTTTTGACAGTTGAAAGTCTGCAGGAACA
This sequence comes from Battus philenor, assembly GCF_028537555.1. Lineage (NCBI taxonomy): Eukaryota > Metazoa > Arthropoda > Insecta > Lepidoptera > Papilionidae > Battus > Battus philenor. The sequence goes on from NW_027181676.1 coordinate 6,549,032, forward strand.
GATAGTAAACTATAATTCATTTTATTATGTGGGAATTCTAATTTTAAGAACGCTTTACACGCGTTACGTTGATTATATTATCTGAAAATACTGATTTTGGATATAGTGTATTATAATATTATAACACATTAATTAACAACAAATGTGCTTCACATTCACCATTTCAAAGCTGTTACATCTATACCGATCACTTTGTACAAATAAATACCAACCAGCAAAGAACAGTCTATTCTCCCCCGTGGAGGCGGGCACCGGCGCCGCCAGCAGGTCGTAGTCCGTGCCCGAGGACCCCACCGCCACGAAACTGTACGAGCCGCGAGCAAACGGATCCGCGCGCCATCTAAACCCACAAACATTGCAGGATTAAATATCACCATCACCCGTAATAAGTAATAAGTAACATTTGGTCCGATGTTAACGACATATTAACTTGCTTTTATATCTATGATATTTATATTTCTTCATAGGCCTGTTCATATAGGCCTTTCCCTTAGATTTTAAATACCGCCTTCAGCGTCTTCGGACTGCCTTAAAAAGGCCGTCTGCCAATTTTGTGGATGGACGTCCAACGCTGCTCTTGCCAGTCCGTGATTTCCACTCCAGAATCCAGCGCCCTATGCATATACTGCGCACTATGCAGCCTGTCCACTGCCACTCAAACTTACAGGCCAGTTACCTTCGTTTGTCTAGTGATCTCCTCATACTTATTAAATAAAATTTTGAGTTTTGGCCAGGGAGGCTTAAGCCTTGTAGTGGGCATCTTTCGGTTGACGTGTTGGTAATGATTTATTTGTATCCAAATTCAAGAATCAAAATTATTTTTCAACATCTTCTATTTAATCTTGTTCTGTATTATAAACTGAAAATGACTTACAATGATTGATATTACAATCTCTGTCCGCAAATAAAAATTTCAACAGGAAGTTTAATCACTTCATGACAATAATGTGAATACTATTGTATAGTATGTTATCTTTCAAACAAAATACCTCGTAACGACACACTCCTTAGGCTGCGGTACGGCGGCGTGCCCAAATATGCTCTTGAGCACTGCGATGCAGCGGCCTACGATGACGTCATCCGTGACGTTCTCCATGACAGCAGCCGCCTCGCCGGCCACCAGAGCTAGTAACACTGGAGCGCTGTACAGGTTCCAGAATAGGAACAGCTCGCCTGACGCACACGTAACAACGAAAAAAAAATTATTTATACGATAAAATTATATATTTTCCTAAGAGCGAAAATAACATTTATCATGCATTATTTCATTTTTATTCTTCTTGTTTACTTTAAGTAGAAGAGAAAACTGTTTACAGTATCAAGATCAAACATTTAGAAAAATTACGATGTCGTACTATGTCTGCTCACGAAGAGACCTTCATAGCTAGAAATAAATATTTACATGAGATATAATTTTATTACGTGAACACGTAATTTTATTATTCACTTAATGAATTAATACATTTTTATAACAAAATGCCTAGGAGCAAATTTTATGTTTACGGACATATGGACTGTGTTTAAGATATTCGACGTGCGTTCTCACATAACTCGCAACGAAACGTCGGATGATAGCATTCATCAGATATACCGAAAACTTTAAATTGGTATCGAAGAGAAAACGCAAGAATCGTCTTACATTGTTCCGGTATTCCCATCGCAAAAGTGGGGCCTTAATGAAGCTAGCCAACAAAGAGTTAAGGTGTACTAAAGCATAACGTAAAAAATAGCATGTCCCGACTCGTTGCAGTGATTTATCGCAGAAGAGTGCCCCTCGGGGTCTCTCAGTAGCGTTAAATTATTCAGCTTTTAATTCGTTATCGCGTCGCGGCCGCGGTTTCTGCGTTTTACACTATTTACGTCGGGAAATAATTTAAAAGCGGTATCCTCGGAGAACAAACGGGGCACAGTTCATTTCGAAGAGATCGTCAGAGATCTCTATTTTATACAATTACATTCATCTTTCCCGTTATATTCAATTGATAAGATGAATATTTTTTTTTTGATTTTTTAGTATCCGCCACAAAGAATGAGCTGAAACACTATTAAAGTTGTGCAATATTTGAAATAGCTGAAAATACGTCTCAAGGTTTGTATAGTCAATGATATTTTTTGTATTGTGTTGGACAAAACTCTTATACTAGTTGACAGACACTCACATACATTTTATTAAACGCTTTTTGTATAATTTTAACTTGTAATAGATATTTTTTTTTAATTTGCGTCTATGCCTACAGCTAATTTAAATGTTTCACAACAGATAGTATGTTTATGTCACACCTCTACTGGCGGTCGTTGTGCCAACATGTCCAAAGAGGTTGGCGCTGGGGTCCCAAAAGGTGCGCTCAAAACACAGCACTACTTTATTTAAATTCCCATAACCAAGTCGCTTGATGGCCGAGACCTGCGAAAAAAGGGGCTTTTATTGAATCTTTATTAAATACAAGTCAATATTTAAATTTTCATTTTAAGTCTCTTGTTTTATTATTATGGTAATCAAGAAAGAAATTATATTTATATACTGTTTTTACATAATTTTTATATTTCTTTAGATAAAGTTGTTCTCGATTTCTCTGTTTACAACAAAAATTTAATCTATATCTATTCATTATTATACCCGCGTATTATCGTTCCGGCGGTAAATTTAAAATTAAAAGAGCTTGGCGTGTACTGATTTAATTGAAAAATATTAGTTTAAAACATGTGCGATTTGCAAAAAAAATATCCAGCCTTAAAGGCTGAGGTTGGAGCGCTACAACAAAAAACACATCGTTATTAGCCGTGGCGTATGAGCGAGTTTACGAACCTTCCAGTCGGGTAGCGGCGGATCAAATTTTACAAAGTTCTGTTGATTCTGGCCGTTGTTCGCCACTGCAACTTTGAGCACTCCCAACGGCAAAGTGCACAGAACCACATCACCTGGAACAATATCGTGCTGTATTAAAACTTTCCACCTGCACCTCGTTCCACTCAAACGGACAATAATGAGACTAGTTCAAACGGAAATTATTGAAAATGCTGCTGCTTATTAATTTTTGGAATGAAGTTTACTTTTTAATTTCACTCTGTTATAAATTGTTTTACCTCGATATTTGTTAACAGTCTTAATCAGTTCATTTCATTTCATTACGGCCACATAGATTTCCAATAGGACTGATTGGACTAATGGTTTATTATTTTTTTAGTTTGTTTACTGTACAAACCTCTTCTCTTCTACTTTTTCAATAAGATTTGTTAAATATAAATTAAGGTACCAATATCTAGAATAAAATTTACTAAAAGATTTCTATTCATTGAGTCACAGTAACAGTAAGCAGCTTTAATGTTTATGGGAACTTTTATGAACGAACGAAAAAAGGCCGTAAAATGGGAGTGTTATGCTATAAAAGCGAGCAATCAGCATTAGAGCTACACTTGATCTTAGCTAACGACCCCTAGCTCTTGCCGGTATACGTCGCAAATATAACGCCATTCACATTAATCGAGATCTCGTGCTGCGAGTCTGGAGGCGCAAAGTTAAAAACATCGCTTCGGAGCATTTGCTTACGCAGATTTAAACATTTCAAAACCAGGAGTACATTTTTCATTTGTAAATACTACTCAAAATACATAACAGTGAGCATAATAAGCAAATTATACTAATATTTTTGTTTAATTTAGCATATGCTTTTGACTTGTACTGAATGCAAAGGATTGTAGTATATCAATAGTAAATTTATTTTCAAACTGCAAAATGAAACGGAATTGACCAAAAGAAAGAGCTTGTTGGCGATTCGATCCTGTCTATCAATAACCGGAACCGTAAGTTTGCTACGATATCTTTTACGTTAAATGCTGAAAGCGTTTTATTTGGGTCAGTAAGTTGCAGTGCGATAGCTGTCAGGGAGAAAATTGAAAGAGAAATTCATGAGGAACGATATATTTGGCATGTAGCTGTGCTCAAAGGAAGTGGTTTTTTTTTTTGTAAACTTGGCAATGGCGGGCACTGGGACTGCTCTTTAGAGTCTATCTGGCACTTTTACAATTGACTTCGCCGCATGCAAATTCAACACGGCCTCGAGCGAGCAAGGGAGAATGGCAAGCGGTGGGTCAACAGAGGCCAGAATTTTTGCGCCTCGTCAAAGTGAAATTAACGCGTTAGAATTGCAAATCATTCCGCGACAAAGAAATGACAAGGAGCCGCCGGCGGCGTTGTGGATTTTTCTCATAACGCCCATTAATTTGTTCATGGTCATTTTTGTGTCCTTTCTGACTCTTTTAAAACAATTTTTTTATACATCGAATACAAGTATTAGATTTTTCTAAATCCATAGTTTACGTTAAGGTGAAATTCATTATTTGAATTTTTACCGTTTTCAAAACGAGATTTCGCCTGTTCATTTTGGACCACCACTGGCCGCTTTACAACTACAATGTCCTACAGATCAGTTACACAATATTTATTCGTTATATCTCGATAGACATACAGGTTGCCGTCCGTTTATTATGTCCGGAAGGCCCACTTTACACCGCGGGCGACTCTATTGTGGCCAAACCAGCGAAGATTCTGAACTTTCTTCTCGCCAAAGATGTTAGATTCGTTTAACTCACGTTATTCAAGGTTGACGTTCTTCTTCTTTAGATGCCACAATTTAGTCTCTTCGCACCCAAGATCTTTAGAAATTCCTTCATATTTACAACTTAATGAAATGTTAGGTCAGTCTTCCTGCTACGAAGTTTGTTTAGCGTGCAAGTCATTCATCGCGTACCACTAGGCATTTTAAATGTAGAAGCGTATTTTTTCATTGTGAGCAGTGACAGATAACAGCGATAGAGGACTGAGACTTGCGATTGTAGGTCGCGACTTTGATTTTTAGAGTCTTGCAGTGGGCGTCTATAGGCTGAATCGACGAAACAAGTTATGTGAACCTTTCGACGTTATTATAAGCAGCGCCTGCCACATTTAACTCTTGATAGTTGCACCTGGCAACTGCAACGTTGATCCTGTATTCGCCTTTTCCTCGGAGCCTTTCAATTGCTTAGGCACCACTTAATTTCTCTAGGTTTTTATTTATTTTACAGGCCACACCCAAAGATCCCTATAGTCGGCGATCTTGCAATGCCCGCATCCAGCGTATTCTCGCGACTTTGTCCACGTCGTCGATCCACAGGGTAGGGGGCTACCTATACCCGATAAAGTCTGATAGGGCGCATACCCTACATCTTATAGGTAGGTTACACCTTGTTTCAAACAAAATGCTAATAAAACAAAAGAACGAAATATAAAGACTGAATACATGATTAAAATTGAGAATGTAGTATACCTTTAAACGTTTGTGCTTGATTTGATACTCTAGGGTTGAGAGCTTTCACTGTCACCCCCGGTCCACCGTAGAGAATTTCTGTGACTGATGTGCCTAACCTTATGTCGAGACCCTCCGATAACGCCACCGGTACGCAGGAATATCCGTTGCGCACTGAAACAAATGTACACTTTTATTAAACTCTTCTACTAAACTATGCATTCAAATAACGATAGTGTTACAATATTACATGTTCGTCTGTTAAATTTGCATTTTAAATAAAGCAGCCAATTTTTATTTTAATACCCTAAATAGTTTTTGGTTTCACAATTACTAAGAATGATTCTTTTAAATGATCAAATGCGATATTTAAATATATCAGATCATGATACAACCATGCGCATTCCCGCTGTATCGTAATTATTGTATATGTATTATTTAATAAAATTATTGAAGTAAATTATTTGCGATTTTTTCAAAATATAATTTTAAATATTAAAAAATCATAATTTTTGTGCTAAGGCTACCGAAATAAATTTTTTCAAGTTTTAGGACTTCTTGATATTTTCAAAATTCTCTTTGCGCCCCACAAAAAACCTCTGGATATTCGAGATCTATATATTCATTAATAATTAACATCGAAAATTAAAAAAATATTTAATTACTTTTTTAAAATATCAAATTGTGGTAAAATTTTTTTTATATAATACATATTTTGTTAAATGAAATAATACCCAAAAATCTAAAAGGTAAGATAGGGTAATGAAAATTCTTTATAATAATTTTTCTCGCAGATTGCTTCAGAATGTCTATGACGTGACTGAGTAAACACTCATTAGAAAGAGTAGGTACATGTTAAAAGAATTTAACACAATTATAAATATAATAACATTACAAAACAACTATCTCAGTCAATGCGGCTAATGAAAAAAAATCAGGAAAGTAATTTTATGTTAGAAATTAAGTTGCAAGGACTGTGGGTATTACAATGTTGTTTTCAATTAGCTTGATAGCGAGACTGCAAGGCACTTTATAGTGTTTTAATAACTTTAACTGAGTTTCTTACTCCATTAAATTAGTTCCATTATTCCGTACTAACTTTATGAACGCCCGGAAATATTGAACCTTTCGCAAAATAAAAACAGAAACGAAATTTAGAAAAATCAAAAGAGAATCATGAGTTACGACAAATTAAGTTCGAATGCTGAAAGGCGAGTTCTTCATCTTTGCTTGGATATATTGCAGCCGCATAAGTGCCTATTTTTCGATATTTGTGCATCAAAGTTTGTAACATTTTAAACTAAAAATTAAACAAAATTAAACTGAAAAAAATTTAAATTTTTACTTTTACTTAATTTCCATAAAAAATATTAGAGTTGATAAAAAAGTCTTGAGCTTATGTCGAAAAAACTATATTTTAATTTAGGAGTAATTAAGTTGGTGATTACTTATTTTATCTAAATTAAAACAACAATCAATACCTAAAACAAATGAATTGTGTGAGTGTCAAAAATTCTCGCATATATTTTATATTAAAATATTCGCAGCAGTCCACTTCTCTTCTTTATGTTTATTATTAAGTATATATTTCAAATATTTGACAATTTTTTATTATCAATTACGTAATACCCAGTAAAAAGCTATTCAAATATACACACACGAATGAAAACAAACGGATTCAAATTAAGAGCTTCAGTATACAAATTTAAAATTTTACACGTCGTGTTCTCGAAGCGGCGACGGTATTTTTAGTGCATGCAGCCGCGACAATGTAACCGTTTAACGATATTAGCCCAGTTTGATGTCACAACTGGCTGCGCGAGCGAAATGCATGAAATAGTGTTGAGCTAGTTCCAGGATCCAGAATCTATGTCTTTTCAGTTTTATATTTGTTACCAGCATGGTACAAGTCAAGATTTAATTTAATTGCTGACTGATTTTATTTTCTTTTATTCTACAACTGCCATAAACTATTGGCCTGTCGTATTTCAATAGAAAAAAAATAATGAATCAATTTTGAGACTGATCACTTTACACAGTGTGATTGTAAATAGTACGCATGATGTAATAAATATGCACAAATAAACAAAATTTTAAAGCTTTATGTTAACAAATAAGCTGTGATTACATTGACCCCTTAAAGCTTTTACACCTATAATCATTCAGTTGTACAAGACAACACACATAAATGCACACTACTCTTTGACGGCGCAGTAATATCTGACAATAATCATCCTCTTTAAAAGAGTAACCAGTACAAATTGAAGTTTAGATGTTTTAGAACATAAATAATTTTTAATATTGTAGCACTGACATTAAGTGCGTAAAAAATTCAACAAACAATAGACAATACGAAAGAAATTGCAGACTTTGAGCTGTATTGACATAACATATTTTGAAAGAAATAAAATGTTTCCATTTAAAAATACGAATTTAAAATAATCAAGAACAGCACTAAGTAAACCAACAGTGCGCTGGAAGCAACCGCGAATAGCGCAGAAGCACTTCCTGAGCCAGCTACTGTGCCATTTTAGCGAAATTAGTTTGTAATGTAGATTAAATTAAACGTATCTAATTACATTAATTTTTGTTATAAGACATGCCCGTAGTTTCTCATTATGATACTTTTCGCGAATGTTCAGTTCAATATTGCATTTTTTAAAATAATCACTATGTATGACAGAATCAAAAAGGGTAATTCCATGAAGTCCTTTAACTTTTTTAGTTAATTACATTATGGCTGTTAAGAATTTTATTGGAGCAATAATGTTTAAAAAAAGGAGAAGTATGCTCTCTAGAATAAAGTTAGCGGTAATGTTTATATAGATATGTTAAATAACGTTTCGATATACAAACAAAACTGGATTATCTCAAGCAAATGTTAGTATTTAGAATATTCTCTGTTATATTAAATATTGGTTAACGCTCATGGTAGAATATTACCTTCCTTTTTTATAGCTCCAGCCCACACTGCTGCCCAAGTACCATTTGCAGATCCGCGAGTACGATTGGTTTTGATGTACAGTCTAACTCTATTATTTTTTGTTACCTTTTATTAGATACTACCATAAGCTATGGCTTTTTATCATTTATTTACTAACATTTAAAAAATAGGGTTACTCAATAGGACCATCTACTTTCGCAATATTATGATCCAATTGGTAAATAATTATGTTGTTCATGGTAAATGCTGCGAATCCCTTGAAGTAACGCCTGTATCAGATAATTTTTGGTAGTGAACCAGATAAAGATTGAAAACCTCAAAAAGTACCGAAGTAGAGACCAAGAACTGGCAACAGCAGCGTAGCACGTCTGCCTACAAGGAAAACAAATGACCTGGATAAGGTCGTCGGATGACGCTACACGTAGGCCACTTTCTACCAGTCCTATTAGAAGTCTGCGGGGAAGCCCTTTATCTAACAGCGGACCTCCTGTAGCTGAAATGATGACGATTATGATCGAGTCGTAAAACGGTACGATATCATCATATCGTATAACTTTTACTGATTATCACTTTTGTTTTTCAATCATGTCTCATGAACGTAAAAACGTCTATTAATTTATTGGTCGATAATTTCTATAATGAAAACATATAAAATAAACTGAAACAAATAATAAAATTTTGATATACGTGTGTTAAAGGTCAAATCAGAGTTTCTGTATTTCAAATTCCAGCTTTTAGTAAACAGCGCCTAGCCGTGACGTTCAGTGTACATAGAGCTCACTCGATTTGCCGTCAATATAGCTCGTATAGTTCATACAGCTCGCCCGAGGAAAGTGCAAGCACTAACTAACAATGTTAGCCGCCACCTCCGTGCAAGACAACAATCTTGTGACGTTGCGCTAGGTCATTAATGCCCTGGGAGCTAGTGGCACCGATAAATATATGGTCTTATTTTGCTTAAGAACTTTCTTATATTAATATAACTATATTTATATTGTAAGCTTAGGATACGAAGATATAAGTTAAGTATATGTATTATACATACACTCAGAGTTAAAATGAATTATTAAAGTTTGAAATAATTTTTAGGTACCTTTGCTAGAAAATAGTAAAAATACAAAATTTGAGCGACAAAAAATATGGAATCTTCTTGTAGAAGATGTTTTTGGACAATGATCGTCCTTCATCACCAAATTTTATTTTTAAGCTACATTTATTTAGAAAACTGCACGAAATGGTATACTTGTTTACTTTTTTGTAAACTTAATTGGTGGCAAACGCCCCACTTGTACGTAACTATTTGCTATTCGAAAAGAATTATACGATGTTAGATGAATGTATGTATAGTAAAAAGTAGTATAGTAACGTATCGTTTCCTCATTAAACGAGGATGTTTGATAGTGATAATTGCAGAGATTCAAATTTGTAATTGAATTTCTTAAAAATTAAAGATGCAACGTCATTTAAAAAAAAAGTGAAACAAGGTTTCTGTTAAGTTTTCTGTTACAAATATTTCAAAAATTTAATTTGTGCATTGAACGAGAAAAGCTAACGAGTAAGTTTGCGCACCTTTTGTCCTGCTTCAATGAAGCCACAGTAAGTTTATGAAGTTGTATCACGTCAACTATTTTACTGAAACAAATATAGTACTCGTGTATACATTGTTGTATGCTGTTACACTTCTACAACAACGGCTATGAATGTGAATTAAATAATATCAAATTTAATCATTTAGAAAAAAAAATCCGTACTATACGGATAGAAATTTTATGCCTTTGCCTCTGCGATATTTATATTCTTCTTTATTTCAAAACTACACAAAGCAAGCTGAGTAGTTGAGAACCAATTTCTTTGGGCTAAAATATCGAAGCATTTTGTCTTAGCGCTGCACATTCTCCGTGAAGTGTGTTTTGTTAAAATTAATAAATCAATGCTAGAACTAAGGACATCGATTCGTCACTCCCCGGTAAACTGTTTCAGCTAAAGGAGGTTTCACACAGGAGTACTTCATTTCAATTAAAAAGGTATTCAAGTATCCGCATTAACTATATTAAAATTTTATAAAATTTCCTTCCGACTAACTTACAACTGTTTAGCCTTTTTAATCTTTGTTACAATAGCAGCATTTTGATATACTTTACAACAGAGAAAACTATGCTGGTTTTTAATTACAAGTTATTTTTTTACCAGTAAACTTTTAATTTAGTAAGTAACGAGATGAGTCTGGCCAATGAATGAATTTACTATATCGCTTTAAATAAGTAGTACTACAAATTTTTTTTTATTCATACTGAGCTAGATGGAGTCAGGTAACTGTGTTGTTGCATTTCTGCATGCTGACATAGTTCCATGATTTGTATTACGCAGTTCAAATTTACTGATTTAATACTTTGAACCATGGACGATGTATTTTCAGATAAGCCCTTGCTTTTGTAAAGATAAGATTTGTTTATGCTACGGCAACTTGAATTTACGATGTTTGACTTTTATTTCGCAATCGGCCATAAACACGACGCAGGGGAAAATACGTGGCAATTCGTTACAAAAACGGCGTTACCTCGAACATTATTTGAATAATTTCACGAAGCGCTGAACACAAATAGCTATAATTAAGCGAGCCCTTTTCGCATTTACCTGAGCTGTATTAAAAAAAATAGAGACTGCTCTCAAATTACATTTGCGGACTTAAGTATTTGCTAAATGGTCAAAGCAGTTAGAACTTTAATGATTCGTAAATTTTGACTACAGGTGCTGAAATAAACGTAAAATGAATTGCGGTTATTACCTCCCACAACGGCATTAGTATTTCATACAGAACTATCCGCTACTTTTTAAAATCGCCCGGTTCTATCGCGATGAAACACACAGTATTGATATTAAACCAAAAACAATCCCTCCAAGCTAAGTTAAATGAAAAATAAAATAAAAGTATTAATAAACTTTAGAATGGGCGATATTAACGAAAACCACTAGAAGTCCGTACACATTGCTAATTATATAAAGCATTCGTAATTTATTTCTTTAATATTTAAATGTTGACGCGAATTATATTTGATACCGGCGCTACCGAAAACATGACTGCGTTATCGGTACAATGAGCCCGCTTATCGTGGTATTATTCACTCAAAATCATAACCTTAAAGCAGATATCTGCATCACATTTGTTCTTAATTAAGTAAACTTTTACTTAACAACTTGATGAATAATCATACTACACATACATCATAATGAGCGTCAAGCTGGGCTTAAATTGTCTTCATTTTCATATGCATTACTTTGTTACACATAGCAATAATATTGTTAAAAATTATGATTGTCATTAAAGACCTTTGAATTTTTTTCATTAAAGATAATAAATAAATAAAAAGACAAAAAAATTACCCTGTTTGCACAAATTGCGTACTAAAATATTAATATGGATCATTCTGAAGATATAATTATCTCGATAACTTGAACCCACTATTTGTCACATAATAACAGGCGGTCTGTTTTACGACTCGTTAAGATTTCATAATAAATACCAGACAATTTCCACAAAGAAGAAGTAGGTCTACAATTTTATTGTTAATCTTTATTGCCAACTATATCAAACGAAATGTCGAAATACCACAGAGCCGCGCCGTAAATTTTATGCTTTATATAAACTCCTCTAAAATAAATAGTTTCTAGGGTGGTACCAATAAATTTATTATAATTTTATTTCTAATATTAATTTACGTAATTAAAGTATTGTGGTTCTAACTTGCAGTGTTAATCATTCATTAATATTATTGTTTTCTTGACCATTTATTATATTATACTTTATTATATTTTAATTCATATAAATAAAATGTTGTATTAATTCCACCGCGAATTAAAATCACGTAACAAGCATCTAGTTTAAATATATTTGCAGACTTTTACAGCAGAACAGAATGCGCGTCGAAAATTACGCTAAATAAGCACCGGCACGAAAACCTTTCGCAAGCAAAAACAGATACCACACATTTTGTTACACGGAGACCATAAAAATAACGGCAGCGCTTCGTCAGTTCGGGAATCGATAAGTTGATGCGCAACGTACGAAAATTCAATTTCCCTACATTGTTGCGCGTGGTCGGAAGCCAAAAATACTTTAAAAGTGTTTAAGATTCAGATACGCCTTTCCGACATAATAGTATACGTATACAAATTAGTGTAAACGTTGAGCTAATCGATTGCTGACAAGGGTCGAAAGGTTGAGGATCCGACAGCCAACCATGAAGGGCACAACCTGCCCCATTATTCGGACAGGCGCGCTCCGACGCCTCTCAGCCCTTTGACATGGAAAGGACCCATTAGCATTGAGCGGCTTGTTGATCTCGTGAGTTAATTACTGACCTCTGCATTGACTAGCACCTCTGCGGCTTTAAAATTGTCTGACGGCGTACCGTTGCAACGGCGTACAAAGAATATAAAAATTGTTCTCGAACAAAAAACAAACAGAGCCGTCGCCCAATAAAAATATTCAGACGAGTTGAATTTAATCAGCGTCAACTGAATCCAAAGTCGACAGATATTTAAATGAAGAACGAGCTACACTCGCGGAAAGGATGAAGCTCAAAATCAAGGCAGCGGAATCGCCGAATAAAACTGTTGATTACGTACCGCGCGAAGTTACGCTCCGTCGATCGGAATTTTATTTACTTGTACGTTCGAAAAACAAATATGATAGCTTTTAATTTATGTGTGCGTCTGCTGGGCCTTCGATCCCCGCGATTGATATAAAGTACGAAACTGGCAGTCGTTCAAATTCGTGATACGTGTTTCATTTTATTTTTATCTCAATTCACGTAGAGGCTCGGTGGAATGATGACGGTGTTCGAGCTAATGGAGATATCGTATCTGTCATATCACGAGTAACGAGTGACAGTTTTATTGCGATGTTCTGATAAAGGTGAATTAATCAAGGGTGAAGACAATCTCATTTTTTCTAGGGTTCTTCTCTGTGGTTTCGTTATTTACATCGAGATGGGTGATGTTAAATCGAAAACTTTATTCCCTCATTAGTAAACATATTGCTATAGGAATTTTACTCGAAACATATATTTTTGGTGAAAGTGTTTTTGATATTAAGTGTAATCTAAAGAATGTATCAAATTAAAAATATGTCAAATTAAAATTAAAAATAATTTTACAATAGTGCTAGTAAGGCTTTTAATTTTAACATTAACTTCAAAAGTTTAATAAAAGTTTAAAAAGTATTCAATAAAAAACACCAGAAGTTCTCTTTATTCTGTAGATATGTGAACTCAAAATTTATGATGTATATGGTAGAGTTCAGTTTAGCGTCGGTAAATAAGTAAAAAGGCAGCGGTAACCCGAGCCCCTCCTAGGCGCGCAACACAGCGTGCAGTAATCGCTACCAGGCAAAAACTTGATTCGAGAATCCTTTCGGATGACCGCCCGAAGCATTTGCTAATGCACACAGACTGTAAACGTATTAAAAACATTTTGAATCCTCAGTAAAAATAGAGTTATTTAACATAAAGTAATATTTATAATGCAAATAAATACTATATAAATTTGTTTTAACTGGTAGGTCTTTTTTGCTTCAAGCTGTATAAATAGTAACGTGGCAAATGAATCTCTCATCAAAAAAAAAAATGAATTTTTGTCACAGTTCTAAGGTTTTGGTTAAAGACATTATATTAGAATAATCATACCGCATTGGTAAGTGCGAGCTTTATTAAACCACGTCACTTTACCAAAAAGATAAATTCCTCGCTCACTCTATTTATTTGTAACAAAATTTCTACGTGTCAAAAAAGTAAATTACGAACTGTATATTTACATATAGATACATACAAATATAAATTAGTTATCAAAGCCCAAACTCCATTTTTTTCTCAACGATGAACTGATAATTTTGTAAGGGTATCCCATGAAAATACACGAACACCAAGTTTACAGTGTACTACTTTTTTTAGAGAACACTATTTCCTATTTGGCATTATATATGTCAATAGTCAATATACTTTATATTAAACCTTTTGTTTATTTATTTACACAAATAATGTGGATGTTAGGCTGTAGTTAGACAGGTATGGGTTAATAATGTTCTTTACTGTACTCAATGTACCCCTCCCTTGTGTAAAAATAACATAGTAAACCTTTATAGTATAGAGACAAGATAAATTTGATAGATAAGTTTAAGTGCCGCGAGATCTGTGTACAGGGTGATTGGTTGTAGATGTGAAAGCTTTAAAGAGGTGAATGCAGTCAATTAATGCATGGTACACCCTATTCAAAAATCAATGGTTTTAAAAATTATAAATAAAATAAGAAAAAGAGTTTTAGCGATTCGGAGTACTACAACATGTAAAACCATTTTTTGTTTACTCTCAGTGCTTGTAGACTTTGTACTGCCAAGTGGCCTGTCGCATTCCAATAGAAAACAAATAATTAATGTAACATATTTCAGAGTGATTACTTTATACAACATAATTAGAAATATTTGTAAAAGCTTTAAAAGCCTTTTGTTGTCAAATTAAATATAGACAAACAAGAAACACATTTTTTCCTTTAAGGCTTTTTTTTTTGCAAGTAACTAATCACTAATTATGGAGAAGATATAAAATTTTACTGTCAACATAAAACTTAATTAATGTTGTTAATCTAATGATTAAATCTAAAATGATGCTCAAAATTTCCAACACACACGTTTTGTTGATATAGATTTACGGGTGTTGGCGTGATATTGTTTACATAAGATTTTGATACTATTGATAACAATGAAAAGGTTTTGCTTTTCCCACAAGGCAAAAGACAACAGTTAGTTATTTGACACCAATGTAAGGCGACTCGTATAAAGCGGCGAGTACAGGACGGCGTGGGGAGCGCGGGCTTGGCGCGTCGTCGCTCCCGCAAGGCCTCTAGTTACATCGCTGTGTAATTTGTTTGCGGTCGCCATTAAGTGGCTATTTAAAAGTAGATCATTTATCCGAGTTAGGCGGGCGCGCACCGACGATCTTATTCGACGTGACACGGCTTAAGAGATATCAGATAATAAACGCGCCGGGACCCACATCTTGATGCCATTTATCGTACAAAGTGACCGCGGCTGCATTTAATTGGTTGTCTCGCCGTAAAAAATATCTTAGCATATCATTTTTATTTTCACTATCTTTTCGGAGAGTAAGTGAACTCACGATTAATTTCTGATTTATTTTCGTACCGAGAATTTAATATAAAGCAATTGGTGTAAAAAAACGTGGTGTACAAATGTAATGTGTGCTGTATAATTTTAATTACACACAGTTTTGTTGGTTATAGGTGTAAAAGCTTCAAAGTTACGCTAATTTACCATCAGCTCTGTTTTATGATCACTCTGAAATATGTTACGTTCATTTACTTGTTCTATTGGAATGCGACATATTAATAACTGGCAGTACAAAGTCTGCAGGAAGTCGGAATCCAAAGTCGTCTACAATATAACGCCTGGTGCTACACAAAAGAAATGCACATAAACAATGTTTAATGTAAAGTAAATAAATGGTTTTAAATTTTGTCATTATCGTACTGCACCGTCTAATGTTAAAACCACTCACAGGTTGTCTAATGTAATACAAGTATAAAAAAGTTCAAGTATAGTAAGCCAGAAATATTGACGAACCTGTCACATTAAAATCGTGGTTAAAATATAAATAATAAATCACTTCCTAATTTTAATTTAAAATGGTCTAAAATCAGGTATAATAAAAAACTAAAATTAAATACACGATATAAAAACAAGTTTGAACGTATTACTACTGACACTGTTTGCTGAGCCGCTCCTCCCTGTACTTGACGATAAACTAATTATTCAAAGTACCCGCGAGCTAGAGCATGCGTAGGTGCTAATTGGACACAGTTTGCATTTTATAATATAAAATTTATGAAGTACAGCCCTTATCTTTCATTATACACGATGGGATTCGTTACATTTTAAAACATAAAATAATAATTTAAACGCCTCGAAGAATTCTAATTAATTTTTACTCCTATTTTTATTTAAATCAACTGCTATTAAGAAAATTCTCTGCTGTTGTAAATATAACAAAGGATCGGCAAGAAAATTGAGAAGAAATTAGATTCTAATGTTGATTGTAATACATTGTATCTAAACAAAAACTAATAAAATTAATGGTTTTCGATGTTCATACGTAGGAATAAAATTGGCTAGCTTACAGTAAAAGAGCCAAAATCGATATTGGTCACTGACTTCGAAAACTAAATGAGGAGATGTGCGAAGGATCGAACATAACTGACATAGACGAGCTGAACAGGTGGTCCGCAGGGGACTTAAGGTTTTGGAGCGGAAAGCACGCCTCCTTTCCGACCGGTCTTACTGGTAAACTATGAGATAGGCCGGTGTCCAATAGTCGACGTCTTGTGGCTGAAAAGATGATGGTGGTTATAAGAGAAAAACAAAAATATTGACATGAAAATCGACTGCTAATTTCAATGTATTTGAAATACGTGTTTGATATTAGCTCTTACGGTTGTTTCAACACAAGAAACATAAAGAAAAGTTAAATGGTAAATAAGATACCGAAATCAGATAGTTGCATCAAGCGACGTCTTTATCGTAAGATGGACGTGACGACGGACAAAAAGATTTTGCCTTGTAAATCGGCACGTCGGCCATGTATCGGTCACTCGCAATGCTACTTCAGGCAAATGAGATATATTGTGACGAACTAATAAAGTAGCAGACTAATTGACCGGGCACATAAACGAGCCAGGTATAGGTATTTGAGTGAGGAAACTATGTAGTTACATAAAAAAAAGTATTTACTTAACGCTCAATACATATATATATATATACACACATATACATATACATATATATTTATAAATATTTGTGTGTGTATACGTGTGTATATATATACATAGAACGCTAGAATGCATCCATCTTATCGTGTAAATAATTCCGAGCACTATTCGTAAATAATAACTTTTTATTTAATTGAAAATAAGTTATATGGTTATCGATACGTAACTTGAACATCACTTTTAAATCTTTACTTTATTTACAAGCACACAAATGGGTAAATTTTTAAAAAGCTTTTCTACGCGTATTGCACTGCAGCTGTGGCATTGCAGAGGTTAAAATCTATGATTTCAGATCGCATGATCTGAGTAAGATAACTGACAACTATTACACCCGTTGCTTCTACTAAAATCCTGCAATCACAAGTATTCATAAACAGCATTAAAAATAAAATCTAAACATAAACGGTAATCAGTCATCAAAATAAAAATTGTAAGACGTGTGAGACGCACCAATCCGTACTGATGCCACGTGTACAGCTACAGCGCGTATCATTTTTTATGAAGGTCCCTTTCACTTCATGCCTCATTGTCAAGCACAGCCGCTTAACTAGCCATGGAGAGGGTTAATCTCGAGATTTCTCTCCGGGACTGAATCAGGAATGAGGGAATCAGTAGACAACCGAAAGTAACTGACGCAGTACAATAGTTCGGCATATTGAAGTATATGAGGATATATGCGCACAAGGCGGCGACCAGATGGCTGCGGGGGCCTCAAGGTTCTGGACCTACAAGGCGGACAAACGAACTTGTTAAGATCGTTGGATGTGGCTGGATACATTCCGCCTCTAGCTGGTCTTTAAAGAAATCTACGTGGGAGGCCAAAGTCCAGCAGTGAACGTCCTTCGGCTGAATATATGGTTCTGAACTAAATATTTTATAACAGCCTTGTGAATAATTTGGCATTATGAGAGGTTTGTTGCTAATCTCGTAAAACTTGTCTTGGCTCCGCGCCCTATTTCGTGCGACAAATATTTGACAAGCGCTTTAAGCTTTTGCTAATTTGGAAATGTTGAGGAGTAAAATAATGGTGTATTAGCTCTAGGTATTGCTTTAACATTAAGTCGCATAGTTGTACGTCTATTTTTGCATTTTTTTGGATTTATTATGTTTGTCAGTCTTAAAATAATTATTGTCCATACTTAATAATATACTAGTTTTTTATTAGCTATTAAATCAATATAACAGTTTAATCGTACGGTTTTCGAGGTCCATGTATCTGCGGAATATTTTTTGGTTACAAGACGTTTAGTTGTAGTCAAAATAACATAGAGTAACGACGTGTGATAGCTGTTATTGATAACTGCACGCGACTATTTATCACTTTTGGAGGCCAGAAGAAAGTTTTATGTAATTACTTTTATGTAAGTACAAATTAAATGATCTCGTTTGTCAAAATAAATACCATTGAATACCTACTACAAACATTCAGGTAGTTTTCTCAATAAACAACCTGTTTTTTTTTTTACACAAAATGTTAGTTTTAGATTATATTATTATTATATATTTTAAAACAAACGTAATATACAAAACTGCACTTACACGATAAGTTATTATATAGCTAAACCTAATTTTGTATGTGAAACATAAGTTACTTAAGATTTAGTTACTAGTATTTTCACGGGTTGAACGAATATTCAGACGCCATAAAATGTATCCCCGTCCAGTTATGTTAGTATTTAATTGTGGTCAAATTAACATATAATAACGTATGAAGTAACAATTAATTTAGTGGGTTATAAAGTTAAGTTTTTAAATACAAATTAAGAGTAAAATGAAAATCTACGGTCACCAAATGACTACCAAGTTGTATACGTGTACTAAACCCGAGATAAGTGTACATTACAGACAGCCTATGTTACGATAATAGTGGAGCAGTCAGTTAGCGCGTCATGCATAAATAGCATTAAAGAAGAATAAATGGGTCTAAGTCGAATGAGCAACGACACTGACGGTGAAACGTATTATTGATATTAGCGCTGTGGCAAATGGTCACCGGAGTATTCGCACAAAAAGAAAATAACAAACAATGTAATCGGTACAGTAACATTTACATGACACGATTATGATATTATTCTTAAATCGTATTTAACATACGCTTAATAATTTTTAACGTTTTGTTGAATTTTCTACATTTTTATACAGCGTCATTGGTTTTAGGAGTAAAAGAAAATTAAAGGAGTGAATGTACACCATATTTGCTGTATGTATTATTTGCTTCAGACATAATTAATAAATTATAAATAATAAATTAATAATTAAGCGTTAAAAAATATGGTTCACTAAAAAAATTACTATTTGAACCTGCAGAGTTTGCAGCATCAGTAGTTAATGGCTTATCACATTCCAATCGGGAAAAAAAATAATGTAACGTATTTTAGTGTGATCGCTTTGTTGTTATGATCGGTAATTCGAAATAGTCGTCAAGGCTTTAAACGTTTTTGTTGACTAATAAGATATACGTGGGCCCTTTAAAGGTTTTACACCTTTAACAAATCATTTTACATAACAAATATAAATGAAATTCCTCGAAAGCGCATGAGATTGTTCGTCTAAACAAGGCATAAATTTATAGATTGTTCCAGCAAACAGTATGTTTATAGTGCCTTTTTGAATATTAAGATTGTAAACGTTTACAAATTTAAATTAATTATCACTACATAAACATAGTAAAATAAAAAAAGAAAAATATTAAAATGCTTTTAGTGAAATGAAAAAGCAGTGCATTACGCTCCGTCATTAGTAAGTAACTGGTACAGTCTAAAGCGTGTAAATCTGCCGGCTAAGCCCGCGGAAGTATCGCATTCATAAACCGTAAATCAGAGGGCTTATCGGTCCCGGAGAGCGACGCTCGGTGCTTCGCAAAATATGCAACGTGGACCTACGCGCACGTCTCCTGGGCGACTATTCTGTAATATACATTTTTAAGGCGTAATTTTTCTTTTAAGTTTAAGTACGTGTAAAGATTTGAGTCACCGTGTTTGCAATATTACAATATTGAAAGACATTCATTCCGCGGAGTCGTGATCGCTGTGATATGTGCGACGAATAACAGGACAACTCTGCTTTTAACCATTTTTTTAATATGTAAATTTAATGTAATAATACTATAGACATTTCATTTCCACTTTCATTACTATGTGTATGATTGTTTAACAATATTTAGGTGAGATTAAACTATGTTTTTACTAAAATTACTAACTCTATAGAATTTTATATTGATATTAAAACGGTGCATTTATGTTAAGATGAAAATAATTATCAATTTATTTATTATATCAAACGATCTGCCAAATGTTCCTTGATATAATACCAGGGTACCTCACGTGACAGTTAGCAAAACAGCTTTTTTATAAGAGTGAGGTACTACGCACGAGTGTAACGTGATTATTGTACCAAAATTCTGCACAATGCCATACTTGCTCTTGCGGCCTTCATTTGTTACGTCGTCTTAAGATTTTCACAATCCTCAAATCTATACACACTCATTTGTACATTAGGCGTACCATGAGACAACCACATATTAATTAAAAGTAATACTTTATGCCTGCGTATGTTTATTTGTATTATAGTATCATGATAAAATTCCTAATTCACAGACCTCCCCAGTTGATGGTCCGTAAACATTACACTATTAATTAGAAAAACATTGTTTTTCTTAATTTCCATATTTAATAAATTTAACACGATTCATCACATAATAAGCCCCCGGAGTTATGTTGTTGCGGACTCAGCGCGACAAATTGTCCGACCCTTGTGAATTTGCACGCAAAGCAATTTTACGTTCCTATTTTATCAAATAAAACTACGAGCATCCGTCTTGTACTTATGTTTTGGGTAGACCGTCTATAGCCTCGTAGATGGTTATCTATTGCAAAAAAGAGCGTTACCCTTCTTTTTAATTAAATTGCTCTACCTCCCTGTCCTCTATTTTAAGGTAAAATAAATAGTGCAAAACAAATAAAATAAGTCATATAAATAAATAAAGTATTAGGTAACATTAGACAAACATGTTATATATATGACTTAGTGTATCTATCAATTGTCGTAAATATCAATTCAAGTTAATATAAGTTAATAACCAAATTTTAGTTAAACCAAAAAAGGTACAAAACTAGAAAATGTCTCGATCAATTACGACGATTACGATTTTTTTTTTCATATTTTCTTTAACTTGCAAGGAAAAAATTATTTTGGAGGGAAAAATCCAAAATACCAAAAACTACCTTTTTCCTTTAACAATCACAGACTTCAATCAAAAGTAGAAAGGTCGGGTTCGCAAATAATTGTAAAAATTCGTATCCTTACAATGAAAATATTATCTAATAAGAATGAATACAAATTTCTACCACTATACCAAAAGTCTTAACGGAGCGATAACTTCGTCTTACCTTTTATTTTCTCTCATAGATTGTGAAAGGCCTGTAACTTTTAACAGTAGTAGTATTCAGGCCCTCAAGCCCAAGAATAAAAATTACATGCGTTAATTTTACTCAAAACCTTTATTTAAATATTTTAAATACATATGTTATATTTCCTGTCCTTTGCTGAATGACAATAAAAATATCCTATAAGTTGTTGAAGGCACAGGCAATCTCCGTTGCATAGCAGAGGTCTCAAACTTTCAGATCATCGTTAGACAAGACGAGGGTTGAATGCAACAAACTGGCGCCCGGACACAGCGGCCGGCCATTAGTCTAACTCTATCTGCGCGTCACCGGAACAGATCAAACGCTAGATATCAGCAAGCAAGCAACAACTCACGCATTCGATTCTATCGAGTGAAAATATTTACATGAATCACTTACGTTCCTTTCTCATATTTATAAAATGCTAATAAAAACATTTTCAATTTAGATTCCTATCGTAACTAATTTGTTTAAGCATATTATTTTTATTTTGGTACCGTGATGCGACACATGAAAATAAATCTTTTTGATCGGTACAAGAGATAGTACATTGATGAGATATTAACCGAGTGATTTCTCTAGTTAAAGCGTCCTTGGATCTAAACCTAAATAATTTTACATGTTAAAATTTTATACAGCATACACATTCATCAGTTCATGGCTCGTGACTGAAATGATGATGATGATAATGAAATAGTCCTCGATACAGAACTAGTTGAGTGGTGTTTCTAAAAACTATTAGTCGCCATGTCTACAGATCGCTTTCCATTATCTCTTATCACTGCTTTCAGAATGAAAGCATCGGATATGCAATTGATAGTGTACACAACAACTTTCGGGTTATCGTGGCTAACTTACGAGTAGCTAAGATCTTTAAACTCCGTAAATAGTTTAGCAAATTGCATATAGTTCTCCTTACTCATTAGATCAACAATGGTGGACCACGTCGGTAAGAGTTATTATAAGCGCTACAGTAATCAAACTAAGCTAAAAAGATTTGGCTATTTTAAGACAACATTTAATCTTATAGGAGGATATAAAAATAAATAAATACTTTGACCTCACCCATAGAATATAAAGAGCGTATGCATAACAATTAAAATAATGTATTATACAGTCTAATTTACATTATTGATGATCGTTAACGTTGCATGATCTGAGATAAAATCTAGAATTATGGCTTGCTAATCGATGGCGGAATCGAGTAGCCGACGATTCAGAGTGTTTCTCTCGCGTACTATGTCGGTAGTTTGATTGACGTGCGTCGGGCTGCGATTAGATATGCTACGCCGTCTCGAGGCCGGTCGTGAGCGCTGTTTTGTATGTAAATGCACATGTCGTGCTGGTGGACATGTGGACGTTTTGCACGCGACGCCTCTCCAAATATACAAAGCGTATACATCAAGACGTTCAGTCCTTGGCGTTTTCGTTTTTAGAATCCGGGAATACGACTGAGCTACCAATCTATACCGTAGATTTGCTCTTTGTTACCAAGAAGGCGCTATTAAAATAAGAATTAAATGCTTCTGAATGGAACCTAAGATTCCATTGATATATAAATGAATTTAACTAATTTACTTGTGATATTCTTTTCAAAGAGATACACCATTATTCAACAATAGTGCTACCCGTTGTTTACAAAATCAAAATCTCTTTGCTTTGAGACTTATAATAATTTTCTTCGCCTTAATAATTGTGCAATATTGAGAAAGGAAATCCTAGACACGATCTGAGGTATTTGAACGGAAAGACAAGGGTGGTGAGCAAGTCGTGAGAACACTGCCACTTGAAGTTTGCTTACGTCCCCTGTCGTACTGTTCACATACCTCAGGGAGCTGACCAACACTTGCGCGCATACTATATCTATGGTGTCATATAAGCCGAAACAAAGAAACAGCATACCTACTCGATGGTACTCACAGAGTACCAACCTTTAAAAAATTAGGGCCGAAGATATGAAATAGAAAAGATAATCACCTCCGAAACACTAAACTAAATATAATCGTGACCACGGAGTAGCGTAGGATGACTACTCACAATGTCTCTGGATGCAAGCCGCTTCCAACCAGTCCTAGCGGATTTCTATGGCGGGAGGTCTATGTCCAACAATGACTTAGATGTTGATGATGACACTAAATATTAAAATTTTCTTAAACTAAAAATGACTAAAAATGCTATTAATAATAAAAAATGTAATAACTTGCTTAATTATTTGCCCAGCTTCACAGTTAAAATTCTTTGATTTTCCGTAGCCCTAAGGCAAATCGCTATTGGTTTATAATTAATGTATATGTGTAAATCTATTCTCGCGTATTATTGTCTATATATTTGTGGTGCATTTGGTTGTTTTATTTGCAGATTTGTAGTAAATTTATAAGCTTATATATAATCTGTTGTATTTATTCTTTAGAAAGTATAATAAAGCTTTCATACAACGTTGCCGCTTCACCGGCGAGAGTGTACGTTATATGCGCAATCAATGGAGCCCCACTTAAACTAGATGGCGGTTTCAAAGCGAATAACTCTCGGCGCGATACTTTTACGGCGCATCATCTCGTCTAGGAGAGTCTTATTATTCACTGAGCGTTTCTTTTGTGCTCCGCGAGATTCCAATCTGCGATCGTCCTGGCGTTCGGGCGAATCTCTTTACGCCTACGTTTAGAGCGCGATTGCAATTAGAATTTGAGAAATGGGATTTTCGTTTGCCTATTCGCTATTATTATAATATGACTATGCAAAGTTGTTCTTTCTTTTAATTTTCGCGGTTTTGTCAATACTAAAGGCCTATATTACAAAAATTGAATTAGTATTTTTACTCAAAATGACTAAGCAGTTGCTGCTTTTAAAAGATCTTTGAAGTTATGCAAAGTTGTAAAAAAAATATAACACGTTATTTATTAAAAGTTTTATAAGGTTATTGGTTATGGATGTAAAAGCTTTAAAGAGGTAAATGTAGTACACATGGCACACTTTATCCAAACATCAATGTTTTCAGAAATAAAAAAATAACGTAATTATAATATAATATAAAAGGGCATTTTTAAAATTCGGATAACTGCGTATTCAAATTTATTATTGTTATTTTCGCAAAAGTTATTGGTCAGTCGCATTCCAGTAATTTTTAAATTGATTACTTAAGACGAGATGATGGAAATAAGTATAAAAGTTTAGGAGATTTTTACTGACAAATGAATTAAAATTCGCTCCTTTAAAACGTTTATATCTACAAATATATAAATTTTTTCAAAAATATATTTTTTTTTTACAATTTTACGTAATTATTACGTCTTTGCAAAGAAAAATTAAATAAATTTTGATTTAAAAAAATTGTGCAGTGTGTTTTAATAAAGTCAATAACAAACATTTTACAAAAACTAAACAAGCACTGTTTTTGCTTAAGGCCGTATTTCACAATTCATAAACTGTTTACATACATTACTTCAGATGGGTAATCAGTTAATAGACCGAAACTAAATCGCCTTCACTTAGTCCAGTTCTACTACCAACCGCTAAATAATCTTCTAATTTTTATTACTTTCAATAAAAGGAATACGTGTAGACTTAATTCTAGCTCGACTCGATTTGTTGAACATACAGCGTGGCATTCATAAAATCAAACAGTATGGTGCATAACTTACAATTTGCGACTGATGTTTTTTTTATAGTAAGAAGGCCGTTTAAACAGCGTAATCTATTTTCACAATACCGCAAGTGTCAACGAATGAAAATTTAAAGAAGTGATTGAGAGAGTAAAGGATCATAAAGAATGTTCCGTAGTCTATTTACGGCTGAGTGTCTCGCAATAGCTGGCAATGGCCGGCATAGTTGCACAGGGCGAAGGTTCCGTGCAATGAAAATAAAATATGTCTTTTATAATAATTGTAACAGCCAACTACTGAATAAATACATCCTTAACCAAGATGTGGGCGTCCGGAGTCTGTTTTCAAGCTGTGTTCGGTTTAAATTTATGTTTATGGTTCTTGTTAAGAATAAAGTTTCCCGGTCGTGCTTTGGATTGCTTATATTATTATAACTATCTAAAATAAAAATATTAAAATAAGTTGTACTTGGAATTAATGAAATTTACTTTATGAAGTCCTCACAAGATTTTGTCTGAGCATAACAAATACAAAAATCATTCAATGTCCAAAAGATAATATTAGTTACTAGTGACATCATAATATATTTTGTATAAACGTAATTTTTTTTTTGCCTTTGTAATTTCTTAAGGATTTTTCCTAAACATTTTTACATCAAAACCACGAAATTTTAGGTCCTGCTTTGAAATAAAATAGTTCCATGGTGCATTAGTATTACTTATCTCTATTCGCAATATGTAAACGCGGTAAAACTGGATGGGGATGGAAAATTCGTACAATTTTCCGGATGCCGTTGTAGCTAATACGGCCTTTAAAGGCGGCAATCGATTAATCTCTGTCGACCGAGATGAGCTTCGCCTGCTTAATATCACAGCCAAACAGTCTAGAACCCAGGCCGTTAATAAGTTTCTTACTTAACATATGAAGGGGAGCAAACACGGGGAGTTCAAACTACCGTGGTCGCTTTGTATGATGGGTAATATGCGAATGAAGTATACATAGCGATTAGACAGTAGCTCAATTTTGCCAGATCGACATCGAAAGATTAATCGTATTCTTCATCACAGCCATCATCATCATTTCAGCCGAAGAACATCTACGACTAGACGTAGGCCTCCCTTACAGGCATATATACAGTGTTTCCCACAACCTTAAATATATCGTTCCACGTATCTAACAGTCTATGGTTTCCTCTACAGAAACTTATCTGTTCCGCGCTCTACGTTGCCTCTGTTGCTTGCCCACTGTTACTTCGATTTGTCATTCTGCTGGATATTGGCGATTATTTTCATGGGTCTACGGATCTCTTCGGATTTTTAATTCGTACTTGTAGACACATCCCCAGCATGTAGCCCTATCTATGGCACGTTGAGCGTCTGTGAGCTTGGCGATTCTTATTTTTATTACCAACTAATTTTCTATATCTCGTTTACTGTACTTCTTGAATATACGAGTCGACTAAGTCGTCGAATGACTATATATATAATTACACAAAATTTGTCTCGATCTTCAATGTTGTATATCTTGTTGATTTATATTTTGTTATGCTATACCTGCCATGGTTTAATAGTCGCATATAAACATAACAAAAAAAATACGGATAACATGCTTACAAACTAAAATATCATATTTAGTTATAGTACAGAGTCCTCTCTGTTATTTAATATAATAATATTTATTCTAAAAAGAATTTGGAAGTTAAAATCATAAAACCATTACCTTTAGTTGCTCTTTCACTTAAGCAAAACGTATTAAATGGTGAACTAACCGCATTCCTCTACGGGACCGAGCGTAATACCAAACACGTTTCGATGCAAATACGAGTATTTGTGCGAGACTCCTACAATGGTCATTACCACGTTTCAATTCGCCTTGAAATGCATCGCTCTAAACAGCTAAATGCCGTAAAACGAACCCACGGTCATGCCGAGCGAGTCTACGCATGTGCCGCACATGTGGAGTATTCATGACACGCCCGATAAATGGAGTAGCGGTGCAATTCAATAGCATGCAGCAAACGCCTCGCTTCAGGGAACGGCTATAAAGAAATCACAAGCTGCGAGTTCAATTGCAAAATTCCGGACGAATGGTAACACTAAATGGACTGATAATTTTTCATGTGTAAAGCGCAACTTAGCGAGGAGCTATACACAGATGCCTGTTCCCAGAGGCATTAAGTTATTAGCCAGGCGTTTGGTTCCAATACACGTTCGGACGCAGCGCCGAACGTTTCACTCTTCAATTTGAATTCAATGGACGGAATTAGAGAGAACAAACGGCGCACCCGCAAAACCAAGCCGATAAAATACGAACATTATGTGACACAGGATTTTCAAAACCAGCTTTTGCTAGACGCTTTTCTATATCAGTATTTTTAAATGATTGTATGCCAAAAATAAAGCAGGTTTGAGAATTTATCGGTGAAACTTGATTATAAGAGAAGTCCAAAAGTGTGACGATTCAGAAAGATTTTTTGTAAATTTTTTTTTTTAAATAGCTGTTAATTTTAGTGACTCGTTACTCGATAAAGTGCAATAAATAAACGGTTAATTGGCTAATATTAGGCCGCATGGCGAGGCCTGTCGCATACGAATGGACGTAAATCTGCGAACAGTTGATTAGCTTAATTGAGGTCATTAATCGGAGCGATCGCGAGGACAGCCGTATCGTGTTTAATTAACTAACGAATGGACGAGCATTTGATTATCTTAATGTACATACGTCGTCGCTTGCAACGCACTGATGCCTAGGCAGTAGAGAGTAGTTACATTCTAAATAAGCAAGAGCGACGAAAAAATAAATCGTTTTCATACACCGGATTTTGTGTTTTACTAAATATTGCAGAATACAAAATTACGAAAAAACTACAATGCTTTAAAACTGCCTTTCTATATATTTCATTATATAACAGCGCTTAAAATATATTTTTATGTGCAAAACTGTCCTTTTTCAAAACGGCGTAAAAAGTTTTGGATTTAAACATTTATAGTAAAATGTGTTTCTAAACCTTTATTAAATATTTAAATGTCTCAATGGAGTAAATTTTGCTATTGTTGTTTGTTACGTACGCACATTTTGATTGTTTTCCTTGAACATTTTTTACAGTTTAAACTGCCAACACTGGGGGTCCTCTGATTTACACGACGTGCTTTACCCATTAGAATGTTGTGCTAGGCAAGGTTTTAACTTATAAAACGATACATAAAATTCTCGAACACTCGCCAAATTTCGTGGTAAAATATTCCAAATAAATTTCAATAATTAGCCCTGTTATTTGAGAGTCGTAATAGATGATATGGCAATTATGGCCTTTACAAGATATGGGAAGTGTCACATTGATACCTTTACGTTGTTGTCGATATTACGTAGAGTAATAATTATAGAGACAAAAGAAAGCCGACAGCCATAGAAGAATTTCAGCGAATAACATTAACATAAACAACAAATGACAAACAGCGGAGATAGATAGGAAAATGAAAAAAAATAATAATACTGTATAAATTAGCAACAATTCAAGATATTACCCAAACTGTAAATGATATATGGTTGGATGAAACTTTCAACCCGTTGTCGTCCGTGTACAATTAAACAAACAGCGGTTTGCGGGGACGCAGCATTTGTTTATCGTAAACCACGTCGTACCGCTGAAGCTTTTAATCCTAAACAAATATCAGGAAGCAACGTTGTCTATATAAATTCTCTATCTCAGGGTAACATAGCCCGCCAGTATCCGAGCAGATACAATGTGAAACGGTAAGGTAACGATTAAATCTCGCAGTCGCGGGCAATAATATAAACAACTGATTAAACCGGCCCCGTGGTCACAAAAGGAGACATTAGTTAGGGGCCGGTCTCCGCTGCGTAGCGAACCGATAGTGGCAGGAAACGATAACTGGTACACGAGGCACGAGGCCGTCGGATTATTGCCGCGAGTCGTGCTTTTAGCACCACGTTATACCTTTTGTTCGCTGTTATCAGTCACACTTCGCACTCCAAAGCCTTCTACGGAGAAACAACTAAAACTCATAACCGTAACTTATATTATCACACATTTATTAAATCATGTGAAATCTCATATTAACTTCCAAAAAGACGCTTTTAAACAATAAATATCCCTTCATAAAAGTGATATTACATGAGAGATTCATAACAAGTTGCGTTACTAAAAAAAAATTTCTTCTCAGTTGGCTGTAACAGCAACAATTATTTAGAGTTTTAATTGTGTACCAGTTTTAACTTAATTCGTTAGTTAAGCTGGACGATTAAAAGTATAAAACTTCACAGAGTTTTACAGGGCGACCGTTCATAATTAGAAAGAGGGATGCACGGCCACGAGTTTAACGATGTTCTAAAGTTTAAGAATTGAGCTGGTAGCGGGCAGAAAAATTTTATTTTGTTTACTGGAATATTAAACGTTTTAGAATTATTTAATTCAGAAAAAGGTTGTAGTAGCGAAAGCAAAAACATTAATTTATACGCGTGTATGTAACTTTACAAGATGATTAGATTTAAAGGTGTAAAAACTTAAAAGAGGCGAATGTATACATACATACACAAACATTTTGTAGCAAAAAGCTTTGAAGCTTTTACGCTTATAACCAATCACCCTTTACAAAAGACAAGTAGCTTTGTAACTTTCGTTGACGATTATCCTGATGTGTTTAGATCTTTATTGTTACACTAAATTTCCCTTATGCTTTACCCATGCTTAGAAATGTTAAAATTTGAGAGCATCAAACCTATTGTTGCATTCACAAAACTTACTGTCTTTGAATAATGAGCGCAGATGCGGTGTTGTCGCATACTACATCAGTACTGCCCACAGCAGGACCACACAATTTAAGCTTAAGTGATCGTTTGTTTAGTTAATTTATAGTTTAAAACGTAATAAATGAATGAAAAATATTTATTAGTAAAATTCGGGCTTCATTGGCAACTAGCTAAAAGAGGAATTTGTCTACGGAGGAGTTCCGTAGATGAACCGAACTGATCGTCATAGCACAAAGGATTAGGAAGTTGAAGTAGCAGTGGGCAGACCAAATTGTTGTTCAACAAAGATTCTGTAGTGGAGACCGTGCACCGGAAATCGCTACGCGGGACATCCATCCACAATCAGACCTTGTTAAGGTGGTCGGAAGACACTGGATGCTGGCCACTTCCAACCAATCCTATTGTATATCTATGCGGGAGGTAAGCCTCCAACGATGATCGGCAGTGAACGGTTTAGAGCTGAAATGACGATAAATGAGACGACTAGAACAAACGGGAATGTTCATTATTTTTTTTTTATTTCATAACAATGTTTTTCGTGTTATCATGGAATACGCTCATTACAGTGATGAACCAAGAATTCACAACATAAGGACGCTCAAAAACGTTTGTCTTATCTTTAAGTGGACTAGGGAATAAATCGAGAAAAGTCATCTCTTTGAACTTGTACCCTACACCGCCAACTGTTTGGAGAGCGCTATCGCATCGAGCAGTCGCTAATTTCCGCGGCGGACGTTCGCACGACAACTTCTAGACTCTGGACGTGATTATGAGACGATGACTGCTTGATTTATTACCTTTAGTGCGGCTGCACGGAATTTACGAACCAACTTTAACGTTTTAAACCGTTTACATTTCATGAACAAAAATAATTTATTTTAAATAAATAGCAAGTTTCATTACTAATAAATCAATCGATATTAAATAGTTAAATTACTTATTTTGAAAAGAGGCGCAGACGATTGCTTTGCGAGTCTGTAATAGACATAAATGCATAAGGATCAACAACATATTAGCATTTTTAATACAATGTAAGCGTTTATATTGTTAACATGTTCTGTATACATATATAAATATAAATGAATAAAAATACTACATTTATAACAGCGTAGTTTTTTTCACATGTCATTTGATCCCATTGAGTTCAACATGAATAAAACACAACAGGTATGCAATGAATATATACTTAAATACTTTCAAATTCAACAATACAGTTTATAAAATAAAAACATAGTTGAAGCTTCAGTGGCAAAAGAGCCGCGTCGGAAAGCGTACGACCGTACCGTACCAGTCGTCGCGGTACTCAGCAAAACAAACGATATGCTTGGTAGCAATCATTTGTTAACAAAAATGTAGAGTATGCCGCGCTCCAACCTCCGGTGACGGACATGTTAAATCAATTAGTAATAACAGCTTGGTGCGACGCTAACGTTGGAGCTTCACTCCAGGTGGTCATCATCGAGCCATTACTCCGGACCCTCTATTTAATCATTGCCCTACTTCGCAATCGTTAACACGTATAATGCATATTAATATATTAATAGTTTTGACTTGTGATAGTTTATAACCGCCGATTCGATTTTTCCTTTGGCAAGACAAATTCTCTTAAATTAAAATGAAATCAAAAATTATATTAAGAATAAATTAAAAATGTTATAAAAATTGAACTAGTAGTAATATATTAAAACTGTGCTCTTTTTCTGTGATAAATTGTAAGTAGATATATAATAGACCAAACTGCAGTGATTGAGGATGGATGTATGGAAAAGAATGGAAGAGAAAGACAGATAAAATTGTAGAGTGAAAGAACGGAGAGACAGATAATGTGATGTATAAAAGAAGAGTATGTAAATAAAAACTGGAATGTGAAAAAATTAATATAGCAAAATAAAATCCCTTTTCTCGCATAGATAAGGGTGGAATGAGCCACTAGCGGAGGCGACAAAAAAAACCAATGGATGTTTGGATGAAATCGTATTTTGCGATAAGCCCGTCCGTTGTGTTTAATTTTTTTGTGATTAGTAGGAACGTTATTTTCACAAATAATTATTACATTCTAAACAACAGAAGTACACTAAGTACTTGTACTATAAAGGGGAAGACGCTCGACGCTGGCCGCTTCTGACCTGTCCTATTGGAAATCTTCGGTAAAGGTCTTCGGTCCAACGGTAAGTAGCAGACGAACTACAGCTAAAATGATGATAACAATGATGATGATTATACAATAAAGAGTAAATGAATAAAATAAATACATAAATTAGTAACATATCCATTTAATGTAAGACACGGCCCGTCTTAGAGCACTGTTCTATACATCTTCAACTGTCTCAAGTCCTCTTTTAAAAGTTTTTGAATTTGTAATAAATTACTTAACTTAATAAGTCGCGGCGATTGTAAACATATGCAAAAAATAACGATATAGAAAGCTATACCCAAGATACAATTAAAGAAATTTACTACACGATTGAGACTATAACTTCCCTTTGTATTCTTGACACTCGCGTATGAGCAATAACTTTGCTTTCGGGTCAGCACCTCTTCGTGGTGTGCTTTTACGGCACTATAAAATACCTTGCGTAGAAACCGACTAGTGCGTGCTAGACGTAACCAAGTTTTTAAACGATTTTCCGCTATATTTATAAATGCCGTCGCTAAAAAAATTGTATGTCAAAAGCTAAATCAAATGAGATGTATTAAAACATCTATTACACCACAAAGGTTTTTATTACAGCTTACAAACATTTTAAATATTAAAAATGCATAACAAAAGTACTTCAAGCTTAATGGAATAGCTTTAAAAAAGTTGAACTGTGGAACCTTTATGTTCTATTACACATTTTTATGATTTGGTCTTTAATAACATTAACATTTGCTAAGAGGTAATCAGCCCTGTCATAAGTTGTGTAACAATAACACGATCCTTATTATATTAAATTTTGGATATAAGACGATTTCAAAATCTTCTGATTTAATCTGCAGTACGGATTCCGACTGTCTTAAAATCTTGAATAATGTCTAAAAATCAATTGCAGCAATTGTTTGTGTTTGTTTAAAATGTCGTAAAAGGATCCCGCATACCATATCGTTAAGCCGTAATGCTAATCACACGAGGTGCAGATAGTCCACGCACTGGCGTATCTTAGAAGCTTTCTTGCTATCAACTGCAACCATTACACATGTAAATTGCACTTTCGTAATTTACGCTAATTGGATCACGTTATCTACCCGCACTACATATTCATTATCGGAAAACTCTTTCTAGATACGATCAGTACAGATGTGAATCCATAAATAACCTAGTACAACCAACATACAGCAAACGTTTGGCTTTCTACGCCAGTAGCAGATTACTATTTTTTCATTTTCAGTGTGGTAACTAATAAAGCAAGGTTAAAATTGTAAAATATATTAAGAAATCCGTAATAATAATTTGGGTTTTAGCAAATAGTAAATTTGCATATTCTATGGCTAAATTTAATTCATTTTACTGAATCTAAATAGATATTGCTAAAGTGGCCGTGATCA
Organism: Battus philenor; assembly: GCF_028537555.1. NCBI lineage: Eukaryota > Metazoa > Arthropoda > Insecta > Lepidoptera > Papilionidae > Battus > Battus philenor. Next base: position 6,582,393 of record NW_027181676.1, read on the forward strand.
TAATATACCGTGTACAGAATATGTAAATGATTTTATAATTTTTATTTAAATGCTAATTACGCCTAAATCGAACATGTTCGAACAAAATAAGACATTCCAGTAAGGCCTCACTTGTTAATTGTTAATTTTTTTCTGATAAAGCTTTCCTGTATTTAACTTCTCACGACCGTCTAATATTAAATTTAAAAAGTTTCCACAATAATATCTGTAAATAGTCTGTTAAATAAACTCAATAAAGTTACAAACAAGTACAAATACCAATGCTTATTCTTGCAAGTACAAAATAAACGCGGGATAAGTCGACGAGCGTTGTCTGTTGACTTAAAACAAAAAAGAAGAATTGCAATACTCTTCCTGTGTTACAAGCACGAGCTAATAACAAACAAGGAAAAACGCCGATAGTGGTCCGCGAGTTGATAATCCCGGCAGATGTCCCGGGACGTCCGGAGGAACGACGCGACAGGACTGTCCTGGTAAAAGATTCCGGAAAGATTGTCTGGGCTGATTTGCCGGGACAATGGACGCTGGAGGATCTTCCCGGTATATCCCCCGCAAGCTGGTTGACAGCTATTGTAGCAAAACCGTATTATTTTGAAACTTAAGGAAAACACGTTTTACAGAATTTTCTTTGCATGAAAGTTATTGTGTTTGTTTTAAATGTTTTTAAGTGTATTATTTTTTTTCTTATCCAATCAAAATAACCAACTTGCCATAATAAGAAAATATATTTGAAAAGTTAATAGGAATTTCAGTCATTATCTTTCCATACATTGAGATGGGTCTTACTCAGTACTTCTTTAATAGGCCCAGTAAGTAGTTAAAACATTAAAGGCATTATTACTTAAAGAGGATGCAATAAGAAAAAAATTGTACAAACAGTAAAATCTAAACCAGCGAAAGCGATTGATCCAAATCCAAATATCAATAAATAAAAACTGTAATAATTGTTTATAGTATGAACCGTGTTGACTAATTAAAATTACTTAGTTTAAACTTGCAAGTTTATGTGATTTTCACATTTATTGAGTATATTTTATAGATCGTTGATTACAGAAGTCTTGTGTAACGATAGTAAGTGCCTGTTATTTAAGCAATGATTTTAATTTTTTGACATGCTGTAAGAGGATATCAACGTTTATTGTTAAAGATCATTCGAAGTAGCTAAAGGTGATCAAGAATTCTTAACGCATTCTATCGGTGACAGAATCACGCGGCATGTGGCGGCTGCCATGGCTGACAAAACATAACGCCGCGTCGGCCGCGCGGGCACCGCTGCAAAAACTATCGCACGCTTAGCTCTGTCCACTCCCGCAACGAATCTTTATTTATTATTCAACAAAATTCTACTTTTTTCATTGCTATGCTACATGTCGCGGCGGCCGGCTGATATAAAAAGTAGTACAGACAACGACCTATGTTTAATTCGATGCTGAATGTATATTATTAAATTGGGTTATAAAATTTCGTGATACATTCGGACTGCGTAACCGAGATGGGGTGCTAGCTCTCTTTTTCGCCAATTAGTTCCGCGTTTATACGTCCCTCTCAGACCTAGCCGGGATAAGTGCACGCTCCTTGTCGTGATTTACAAACAATGGCTTGTCTACCGCCGTGTCGCTGTCTGTGGACTTTTGAAATGCCGAAGGTACGGCGTCAAATTAAACACTGATTTGGTTTTGCATACTAATGTTGGTTTATTGGAAATTTGAAATGAATTTATTTTTTGAAATAAATTTGTGGCTCTCTTACAACAACACGTTACAAAATAATTTTTCTCCACATTCTTTCAATTTTTTAATGAAGACGTATTTGAGCCATGTATCATGTGTCTCTTTAGCTACGGCAATAGAAGTATATGATAATTTGAGATACAACACAGAACACAGAAACAAAGATCTCACATGGAATCTATGCCCGCACACCATAGCTTTTACTTTTCCATTAATAACGACAATCGACTTTTAAGACTTGAGAGCCAAGCACGCATTGTTGAATTCTGTAGCACGTCTTCCATTGTGGCGTGAACAATAATTTGCAACTGAACCCTGCCTTAAGACGGCGAAAGGATCAAGTAACGGTGGCTTCGGTCGAAGCATTAGGCTTTCAAGAGTAATCCTTTTCCACTAAGCTGGATTAACTAACTGTTGGCCTACGTATTCTCTATGTTGTACAGAGCACGCCAACACAGGACAAACCGTAATATTAAATTCGTAAATAAATTATTATCAAAATTTGCGCTGTTTATGTGACATTTACAGTTTTTAATACTAATAAAAACTTTAAGAAATTTTAAAGATAATCTTGTACAAAATTCTTATCTTAAATTAGTGTTTAGAATTATAAAGACGATTAATGTATTTAGTATGAAAATGAAATCAAAAGCTACAAATAAACAATCGATGTTCTTAGATAGAAAGATTGATTAGTAATACGTGTAAAAGCTTTAAAGGGATGAATGTACAACTCATTTATCAGGAAGAAGCCTACGCCTAATTCAGTCAGCCTGTATAAGCGATCATTTCGAAATATAACATTTTTTTTTCTATTGAAATGCGATGGGCTAATAACTTACAGCAGTAGACAATCTACAAAGGCAAATAGTAAACAATATTCAATCTTAATGTGTAGTAATCCTAATTTTGAAAGCGCCTTTTTCTTACTTCATTACCACTTCTTTATTTATTATTTCCGTAACCATTGGGTTTTAGATTGGGTGTGTCACATTTTAATTGGCAGCAAATGCATTGCTATGTATACAACCATGCCGTTAAAGCTTTTACAACTTAATCAATGATCCTGTGTAAATGTATATAGTTGTATGTATTTAGTTTGAAAATAGCATGTTTAAAAATAAAAAGTACAGAATTCATGTTTTAGGATATGTAATAACTAGACAAACATAACGAAGAAATGCACATTGTTTTTATATAGTCTTGTTTTCACAATAACATCCAAGCCTCAAAGCAAAGTTCTACACTAAACTACACAAACACTTCTGAATTATTTGTTCTGTGGCAACATTAAGCGTCTACAGTACATCTGACATCGTATTTTAATCTTTGATACCCACCTCTCTCAGTTTTGCACAGGCAAGAATAAAGCTTTGTTGTTATAAATTTATTGCTGTAAATCCGTTGTATTTGAAATTAGTAAATCATAGTTAACAATGTCTTAAAATACTTCATAATACGTAAATAAAACTACAATAAGCATTAGATTATTAGGACAGTTTCGTTTATTTATATTTGTTTAGTGTAAATCATTTAGTATTATTTTTTGATAAAAATCACAAGCCTGGTAGTAAATTATTGTATCTTATTAAAACAAAGCCAAATCTACCTACAAATAAACGCCTAAACGAACTCATGCAAAACAACATTATCCTAGACACAAGCGTTGTTGAATCCGTAGCTACCTTTAAGATTACGTGAATATGGAACGCGCAAAAAAACAAACTTTTTTCAAACATTATTCAAGTGTCACTTCACACGGTTTAATTAAAAATATTGGAGTTCAGTAAGAGTACTGCAATCGCATACTAAACACATTACTGTAGCTCCAAGCACCCTTCAAATACTGCTCGTTATTTCAACAAACTGTAATTTTTTAACTAACGAACTCTTCTGGTGAACACTGCTTAATGTAAGGCAATTTCAACCTTCAAAATTAGTTACTAATAAAATGAACAGCCTCAAAAATCATACCATATCGAATTTGCACGTTCGAATCGAAATTCTAGTCATTGACACCGATAATAACCACTATCACAATTAGATTAAAAAAAATATTTGTCACAATATTACGTATATTTTTTAACTATAGTAAATCAAAACGGAAAAAAATAGTGTAAAATGTCATTTATCAATAAATAATCATATATTGAATTTATTTTATATGCAAAAACATAAAAACGTAATAGAAATTCAGTTTTAACTTTTCCCTTGCTCTGCCCATTTCAATACAATTTGTGATCTTACACAAATATCTCATGTTGGTAGCCGCGATCTAATCCCTAGTACGATCGAGTCGCTCATTAACGAGATTTATGGCTGAAACATAAACTTTGCGACGGTGTCGTGCGGCCCAAAGCTTTGTTTACGAGCCAAAGATTGGTAAGATACCGTGTTCACTGCTCCTTACGCTTCAAGTGTTGTTCGTCAATAATGATTGGTTTGTTTATTGATGCACAGCACAGAAAATATATCTAAATTCTTCTTATATAGCTCTTAGACCTATCAGACAATAATTTTATTAAAATATATTAAATTATAGCTTTCTACAATTTTTTAATTGTCAAAAATTAGAAGTAAAATTTCTTGTTTATTTATAAAAAAAAAAGATAAATCATATCTAATAAACGCATATTTTAAAAGAAGCAATCGCTAAACGCTAAAAATTCGATTAAAGGTTTTCCATTTGAGCAGCTGTTAGAGCTCTTCGTGTGTTTTACATTAACTTTAGTTGTAAAGCTTTTACATGTTGCGATATTGATAGGAGACTTGTCTCTAAAGAAAGGTCGGAATCTCCACGTTGAAATATCGCGCAGCTCGTGCGAACCGGGCGGCCGTATCGACTACCCGTAATCCGATAATAATGAATAGGAAATAGTACGGGCATGCCCCAGTTGAAAGTTCCCCGAACAACTGCAGGCACGAAGTTTTATCGCGAAGCATAATTCGGCCCCGCCGTCACGCGCTGTCCGCTCGGGTTTATCGCGAAACTCGATAGTTCCCTAGGGTATACCGAGGAAACAACAATACTACCCGTCTAGCAAAAATAAACTCTAGTTTCTTACTTTAAATTATTTCAAACATAATAGTCATGAAACACAATTTACTAATTGTCGATATAGTTGTTATGGAATGCTATTTAATTTTACGTACAACAGCAGTAAAACATCGTCTACTTTTCCAAACTAAGAACATGAAGTCATAGATAAAATGTAAGAAATACTTGCGGTACGTGTGTAAAGCTCTGATGAGTTTTATGTGTACTCTTCAACCTGCATGTTTCCCGATGGCTACTTACGTATTTCTCTTTAGTTACTTACAAAAGTAGACATTGACACTTCGGACAAGCAATTTAAACGTGCTACTTCGGTGACCTTAGTTCTTATGCGAATATCCTAATTTTTGAATTTGATCTCATAGTGAAGAAGCAAAGCCTTCTTTATAACTCTTTGTATGACATTCAGCCTTCTTATAAAGACCATTGTAAACAACCACGTCTAAAATTCACAACTCATCACCGGTAACACACTCTGATGAAGGCCTTCATGTTTAGAAATTATGGTATTTTGGATGATGTTTCAAAGATTCCCAAACGCTGCGCATTTGAGATGGGCATCGCAAAGCCGAACCAAGCAAAGTATCAGCTAGTATTAGGATCCGATGCAGAACTTAAAATCTTCAATTCAAACAAAATTTAATTGTTAATGCTAGTTTACTAACACTAGTTAGTGCTTTTACAAACACGCACTGATTTATAATTAAGATTGCCGCACTATCATAACAAACATTGATATTCAATTGTTATAATAAACAATTTGTTGTAATGATGTTAGTGCATTGGACTTATTAGAAGAAATCATGATAAGCTTATGACTAAGTATCATTAATTTGGCCGAGATTAAATAATAAGCAAAAGAAGTACCAATTTTAAAAAGGAATTGTGAACATTTCTTAAACTGCCGTATCATCTAGTAAGGAGTATTTTTTACAATTTGTCAATTTATTTACTTTTATGTTATTAGAAAAATTAATAAATATTTTTATTTGGTTATTATATTTAAACCAGAGCTTGATTTCAGTGTTTGCTCTGTGTTATAAAAAGTATATAGGCCAAGCTAGAAAGTTCCATCAATCGACTTTTCATCAGAAAACAATCCCGGTTCTTTGCGAAGCCCCTTTTGTTCCATTGTGGCATACCCTTTGTTCCATGATCACGGATAAATTATTTTCCTTCTTTACTCCGTCTCCTGTTCCATTTCACTCGTATTAGTTCCACCCGATGCGCAACGATTAAACCTTTATGTTTGGATGATGCGAAAATCATTTTTGGCCTGTAATTTCACGGCTTGTTATAACGAGGGTCTAAATGATAGATGTAAAGGATTCACTATTATAAAGTTTTTATTTATAATACAAGAATTTCAAATGGGGTACATGGGGAACATGGGGATGCACTTTAATTTAAGGAGCAGTTTCTGCCAGTTGAGACGATACGGCAGATGCTCAAAGTTAACAATTTCTAGGTGACATTCATACAAATACATATTATTTATCGAGGGTTGCCGCCAAGCTCCTTGACAGTCATGGTTATGGGACATTTCTTAAAAAAATCCAAAAAAATATTTATTAAAAACATAAATATAGATTCAAAATGTGTTTTGTACCTTTATTTATATGTTTCAATTCAAATATTAAAATTAAAACGTACTTATTATACTTGTTTCGATATTTCTTTAAAATTTGGGAAATAGTTTTCGAGAAGTCATACCATTTATAACTTGGAAGGAAAAATTTGTTACAAAGTTGCACTTAATTCATACGGAAGGATAATATATTTTTTTTACATATTATAGCACATAAACAAATGGGGAGCTCCGGTACATTTATCGCAGCAGATTAGTCCCCACCCAATTATTGTTATTCTCCTTCCACCCTCAGCACAACTACCACAGATTAGACATAAATAACGTTTTTCTTTCTCAAACCTTAATTAAAAGTTATTCGTTTTAAAATATTCCTAAATCAGGCTTGATAATCTTGACACTATTCTAAAACATTTTTTGATAATAAAAACGTAAATTCTTAATTACTCTCTTGTTCTAGCATGTTCTATTTAAATTGATATACAAAACCGAAAATTTTATTACTTACTAAAACTTACGTCATTCGAGCTTAGCTACGAGGTGATTTGTAAAGATATTTTTATTAGAGTTTATCGTAAACACGAATGTTCATTTTAAAATCGTAGCGGGAGATTTGGAGAGTTGCTGCTCGAAATTGTTTTACGACGACATGTCGTTTTTTCAAATTATCTATTTTTGAAATATTTAAGGGTTATATTAATTTAGACATGTATTAATTATTGGAACAAGCATCAAGATTATGATATTTTGGTGACAATTTTTTGTTTTTGTAACCAAATGAAAAGATGTCTGCAGTTATTTCAAGATTACCTGAAACTTTTACTCTTAGTCATAATTAACAATAAACTAATGTCTACCATCTACAATGTGCCATCTTTTTTCTCTTAACTTATCTAAATTGTCTTCGTTTACTCTATTTATCAAAAGAAGCTAGCATTCTGTTTGTTGCATTGCCATTGAACTACGGCCTGAACTGGCCGCAATCAATAAACTGGAAGCATCTGGGAGAATAAAATAATTATAAATATTTACAAAATCAATCCCTTTCTATGCTTGCTTTTGTATGTGGTCATGAGCTTTTTTCTGTATGACCAATCTAATTCTGCCACCCAGGACAAATTGGCACGAAGCTCTGGGTTTGGTAATGCTTGAAACTATGTCCTCTAAAATTATTGGAGTTTGTGATAAAACATTGCTTTGGTAAGTCAACTGGTGGACTGCTACTATTTTGTGTTAGCCTAGTGTAATGGTGATGAATCCTTGAAATTGGATCTTATTACTTTGATCTTTCCGTGTTTATATTCAGACGGCAGCTACAGCTTCTAGCCTGAAGTCATCAGGCTCAATATACAGTACACCGAAGTCATCGGCGAGCTCAATACAATGTCTTCAGTTAGTTGCTATTCAATGCCGCGACGATGATGCAAAAAGAGAAGTGGTGAGAGTAAGCAACTCTGTCAGATTGTGTAACCAACACCTGTACTTAGACGGATGTCGACGGAGATAATGCCATTGTGAATTATTTTGCAAGAACAATTATTAAAGATGGTCCTCTTCCAAGAGAAGATGTAAAGAAGAGAAGATGACCTTTAGTACCATTATAACAGCCTCTTCACCAAGCAGGCAACAGCTTCCCCAGACTTGAACTAGATGCCAATAAGACCAAGGGAAGATAGGACTCAAAAATTCCTTCTGTGGCGAACCGGGTGCTTGTTTCCACCGCCCAACCTTTGCCTAACAATGGGAAACAATAGGCTTACACATATAAGACCTGACGCAGTGTTTCCTGTTATAATGCATTACGATTTGTTAGATAAATAACAGTCAATTTTGTTACTCTAATAATTTGTTGTAAAAAAAATCTTGTAAAACCAATATTTTTTCTTCCTGTAAATATTTTAAATATATTAATTGTAAAAAAATATGTTATATTGTAGTTTAAAAAATATATTAATTGTAAGTTGGAGGTTTTTTAGAGTTATCATCTTATACATACATCTGTACATATATATTTTTAATGCTAATTACCTTTAAAGATAAGCAACACAATTATAACAGATTTTGCTAGCCGATTGTAATGCCGAGAACTCTAATTATTTCCGACGATAAGAGGTGCCGCGATGCGATCAATCGACGCCACTCTCCGCTGATAACGCGCCTTGTCGCTTTGATTGATGTCACTAGCCCACGGACCACTCATGACTTCTATTAAAACAACTAGCCGCTAATGGGGTCTGTTATCCATCAAATGACCGAAAATTGAGACATATACCCCCGCTACTCGGCGTCGGAAAGATCTACTTATCTAAATTAGGGAACCACCTTTTATGGAAACAATTACCTTAATGGTAACGAACCTTATTGATTGAACTTCAGTACCATTTTATAAGAATTTGATTATTAACGACTTCACCATTAAGACAATAACACAAACCTCTATATCACTCTTTACGTAAAGAAAAGTGCATTCTGATACTTGCTGCATGGACTGGCGATTGACAATCTCCAATTATTAAGAAGACACTCAAATAAGGTGTGTTTTTATTTGTATATGATATTGGCTATATTCCAAGCTCACAAATAAACCAGGGTATTTAATAGAATTAGATAAATTTAATTACACAGGAGGGGGTGCACAGTTTGGAACTTGACCAGGATATTGAGGATCAAACATATCTCCCGATCTATAACAATTTAACAAAACTAAACACACTATAAATGTAAAAGCGATTTCGCAATTTTATAAAAAGGACAACAGTACTTAAAGGGTCTTTTTACGCTCTTCAAAAACACAAATAAAGAACCACAAATGTTCACGTGTAGAATTGTACTCAATAGCTTGATAACCACCTCATTTCCTGAACAGCACTGGCATACCAGCTGTTGCTCTGAGGTGTGAATAAATCCTTTTGCAGTCAAAATATCTTTCGTTATTAAGTAATTACATGTTCGATAACATCTTCTTACTTTTAATTTTAATATGTTTACTCATTAAAAAATACAGAAGTAATATAGTATTTCTATATCGTGCTATTGCTTACAAAGTTGAAAAAGTTTGCATGCTATTAACATGGAAAAAAAACATCAACAGTCGCCAAAATATATATGTATTATATAAAGATATATAATAAAAGAAAATGACATAAATATATAAAGAAATGTTCCTATTTTGCACATTTATTTACAAAAATATTTTTATATTTGTAGGACGAAAGACTCTCTTAATAATTGTGTTTTTTATTAATGGTACCTAATGTGTTAATATGATATTAACACCTTTCATTAAATACGAACGTTTGTGAATTAAGTAAAAACACTATTATCAATAAAAATAAAATTATTAAAACCTCGGAAGGCACTTAAATAGCCAAACAATTATTAAGCCATATATAATATTGACAGAGCATTAAAATTAATTATTTCTGGATAGTAAATACGTTGCATTAGTCCGTTGTATAAGAGTAGAAAAGTTTTCATTGTAGACATAACAACGGTTGAACATCAGAAACGATTGTAAGAAAATGTAAATAATATCTTGACAATTGACACTAGAGATTGCAAATGGCACTAAATGGCTTTGTTACTGCCTAGTATTGATATATGTATAATATGATAATATATTATCGATCAAGCTGTAATAAATATGTTAAAAATCTACAACGTAGCATCATTTGCGCATTGATATTTCTTCATATCTAACTACATATTTAATTTATCTGTCCTTATTTCTGTAGACGCCGCTGTAGTTACCACTTTTACACCAGCCTTTGCAAAAGCTACACCACAATATTCAATAGTTTGTTTAATAAACTTTTGTGGTAAGCGTTAAGCCCCTTAAACAAGAGTACTCATCGTTATATTTATTTCGGAATATTTGTTATCTAGGCCGGAAGTTATGAAAAAATGTGTTATTTCGACTTTCAAGCGAGACATGCATTTGTATTATAAAACATTTTCAACTAATGTGACATTTTTAATATATATGTAATTTTTAAGTGACGCTGTAAGAAAAATGCGTGATCAGATATTCGTATAACTTATTTAGTAAAATTTAATTTCGAATAAGGTCACAGAAGAAACACTCGTACCGAGGACGTCATAACCTTAACAAAGCTTTTAGCGACAGGAAGGCGGTCCAAAGTCATTTCACACTCGGTCGGTTTTCAATTTGCCGCGGCCAGCTCTGTTTATCGACAGCGGCTACTCTGTGCCCGTGAAAGATCACGCATCGCTTAAAATATTATTTGTTTAGTCCGCTGGAAATCTGCCATACACAGTCAACAACTGATCAAGCATAAAAGTCAGCTAAAACCCTTTTATTCTCATCGCGTTGTTTTCGCCTGACTTACACAAATTTAAAACTGCTGAAAATTGTAAACAAAGCAACTTACAGAAATAAAACAATATTTGTTAAATAACATACAAAGCTGCGCAGTTGAATATTTATGGTATTGATAATGAAGATATCTTGGAAACATATTTTCTAAGTTTTCTTATACAGTATTTAAACGTTATTGACATAATAAAACAAAAGGAAACCTAAGTTAGCGATACTAAAGAAATTTAACAGTTACAGTGCATCACCTATCTGTGGCATTCTGCCACTTAGCTTGATTTTTGTTTTTGAGTATCCAGTTGCTGGTAACCGCCTAAAGCGTCGCTTTATTGCCATCATTTAAGAAGCAATTGCTTCTTCGGCAGTCCTGTATGAAACAGATGTCGCTCGCATTGCCACTTCGGTGCGTTGCTCCCAAAAATATTCCACCGTTGTGTTGACAACCTTTACGTACTAGTGGCGATTTTTAAGCCTTTGTTACATGCACTACATACTTTATGTACCTATAGGGCAGACGAACGAGGTAAAGCATACATCAGTCGAAAACGAAAATTTGTAACGAAACTCCTAAAATACTACCCTGCCTCGTCTCAATTTATTGTTTTGTCTATTCATATATTGTTATTTCCTATCAGCAAAATATGCAGATGTTTGTTGACTTTAGAGTATTATTTACAATATTGAAATTCAGCCATAGATCATGATTTGAATTACAACAATATTTTAGAACTTGATATTCGCCTAGTTCAAGAACATACTTAGATTCAGGTTTCGATGGAAGGATATAATAATCTAGAAACTATAATATATCGATCCATGAGGCTAGATACGTTTTATGGTCTATGTTTATTTAAATAAATATTTACTTAATAAAGTTTCAAATACGTATAGCTACTAAAAAACCGTATAGGGTATAGAAGTCTTTGTAAAATATATCTAGACTTACTAAAATTGTGTAGAGAGACGACTTTGTTGAGGACTTCGAAAGGCGCCGGATGCAGGCCGCTTCTTAATGATCCTATTGGAAATCTATGAACCTTCTACATGTCGAGTGAAAAACAATGATTTTAAAAGTATGTGGTTTCATAACAGTAAGTCTTGATCGTTCGGATCGTGTCATAAACAAAATTCACGTTGGGTTAAATTGGGTATACAGTACCCGTCGGCAGCCATAAAATAATAACAATGAGTGTAAACGGCAACAGCGAATGTGAAACGAACCAAATTATACTTGACAAGCAGTAAATATTAAATTGGACGAAAGAATAACAGATGCCGTAAAAAACTAACGAGACGACTCGTAACCATAACGAGTGATGGCAATTAAATCAATTTATTTAAGACATGGTTCAACCCTGCGCCTCTGGTTAAATTGAAATAGCAATTTTCTTCGAGCTTTTTAGTGAGAACACTTAAAAATATTTATCGATGGAAAATAGAAGAGATTTTTTCACCATTTACGTTACTCATGCCACAAATGCTGCACAATAAATTCCTAGAGTAGCATTATAAATTCAGGCAGAAAGATTGGTGCATTACAAAACGAATAAGACTCTCAAGACTCAAAAATTTGCTTTCTAAATTCCTATAGTGAGATAATACTTAATTAATTAGGACAATACACTGTGTCTGAAGACGAAGGCATTTGAGCAATGTGTGTTACCAGTGATGACATATGGACCCGAGATGTAGTCGCTTGCGATAGGCCTTTTGAGAAGGATTAACAGCACACAAAGAGTAATAAAGAGGATATGCTCAAAGTTTAGCAGCGAGACCAAAAGGTTCCCGAGTGGCGACCACGAGCCAGTAGGCACTGCGTGAGTAGACCACACGAAATATTAAAAAAATGAGAGAAATACTAAAATAAAAACGATTAATTAAGTGGTCTCACAAAAAGGCCTGTCAAAATGGTATAAATACAACAAATAACACTATTTTTACGCACAAATGGATGATATACAGACGTACGATGAATTTGATGGGCATAAAAATGTACGCTTTATTAACCTTGATACCTTTAGAATAAATCTAAAATAATACCAATATAACTTAAGTTAGTACTTACATGTTCCGCTGTATAATTTACCCTACCAATAAAAAAATAAGACATCACCATTAGGCAAACGTATTAAATCAGAAACCACAACTATTTTGTAATATTTTTCGAAGCATAATATGCAAACTCTATGTTACGTATTTATACAGTAATAATGATTATACAAATAAAACATTAACAAGGTGTTAGTAATTTTGTTACACGGCATGAAGCCAAAAGAATTATTATGATTATAAACAAGATACAAAGCGGGACACGGGAACCAATCACCATACATCACAGAGGAGCATTCAAATAAAAATCCAGTAAAACAAAAGGGTATCAAGTTTTTGTGCCAAAGGAAAACAAATTGTAACAAGTGGGAGATCGTATCGCACTAGCCGCTGAGAGATGTGAAAACTAATTAAGATCGAACGCTTTTCTATACTGATAACTTGTCAAGACAGACGTGCAAGCGTGTTTGTATTATAACAGTCAAAACAATTAAACTTTTTGCCGCGGTCGGTACAAAAATTGATAAAATAGAATGATACCAGCCAATTTTTTTTTGTTTTTTTTTTCTAGCCTTTGTTTGTAATAAATTTATGATAAATAAGGCAGGGAATAAGTATTTGTAAGTAACATTTACTTGTTCACTATTGTCTTAATAACTAATCGAAATTGTTCCTTTAAAAAAATCTTCAAATTGTTTATACATTCAAACAATAGGGTACTTCAAACAAATAAAAATCGAAAATTATACAAGCCACATTCTCACGACAAAAAGACAGTGAAGGAAACAAAGCACAAAGTGAGAAAATAAAAGTTTTTTTTTTTAAACAAAACAAAAAAAGTATTAACTAAACGCCGCACAGCGATCGAACCGTGAAATAAATAAAATGGAAGCGCCGCGCAAACAAGTAAAAAAGATTAAAAAATTGTGGCGTTAATTTTCCAGTGAGATTTCCCAGCAGTCGGCGCGCACGATGGAAGTCGCGTGCGGCGGACACGTGAATTAAAAACGTTAACAATGGCGTTGCTTGCGGCGTCTTAATGAACCCGCCGCCACGGGTGTCCTCTATGCGCGTCCTCGCTTGCCCACAGTGCAAATTTTAACTTAAGCTACGAAATATTGAAGCTAACTATTTTTAAATGTTAAACTTAAGCTCGTTCAAAATTTACAATTTTTAGAATCTAACCTCTACAAGATTTTTTAACAAACGGTGATGCATTTTTCAATTGGTTTATGACTAAAGTTTGAAGCCTAGTCAAAAATGGAGGAGTGCTTTCTTACAGAGCAATTTCCTTAATAACAATAATGTAAACTATATTATTAAATGAAGAAAATTGGTGTAAACTGACGGACAAAACTCTATGAAAGATAAACCCATATGATAAACCACATTCGATACGACTTTTGGCACGTTGAATAAATAATAAAAAATAACTTTCATACAACATGGGCGAGTTTTTATCAATAATCTTCTGTAAATAGTTACTCGATGCATCAATTTGTCTTTTCAATATACAGTGTTATGAGCGGGTAATTACCTTAGTAAATAACTAGCATAGCGTGGATGCCATAAAAGAGCAAAATTTCCGATGCGCAAGGGAAAAAGCGTTATTGAAAAAGAAACGAGTTAATATATAAATAAAATACGGGTTCAGCTATCGTCGGCTTGTTATCGCATGCCTGATCAGGGCTATTATGGAAAAGTGTCGGTTATTCGAGTGGCCGTGGGCACAGTTTGCTTTGCAGCGTGGAGCCCGCGCCGCCAGCTCGTTATAATAATGTGAACTTCCAGCCTTGCGCCGTCCACGGAGAAGATAACCTAAAATGTAACATATCTCTTTTTTTATCGTTAGCTATTTTTATATAAAATCAAATGTACAAATGAGTTATGAAATTTGCATCTATTACATATATCATTAAGATTATTGGCAAGAGTAAGTTTAACAAAATGAAAGCAACAAAAAAAATATAAGCTAAAACCAAAATGTTTAAATATTATTCTTTAATCGTTTGATATTTTTATGACCAACACTACTGCGTAGATTTCAATGTTCAACATCGGAAAGAATTTCTTTTACATACATAATAATTGCGAGTTGTCTCGAGGCGTCACGATTCTGATGCATAATGACAAAGTGTATAGTGACGTGAAAATTGCTCTAGTCGTCTATAGAGCATACTTGGCAGAGCACCTGAACGTGTAATATTTACAATTATGATACGTCCGCAATTCTTTATCGTTCAAAAACAAATTCTCTCTGTTTTTACAGTGTAAGAGAATTCACTCATATGTGTTTGATTTTCTTTAAATTTACACATGTACTGTACATTAAAAAGTATTTTTAAAAAATTTATCACTTGTGGCATTAATTATACAGTACACCAATAAACATCGGTTGAGAATTATGTCAGAATCTACGTGCGTGCACTAACAATCTATAGTACTAATTTCAAAATGCGAAGAATCATTACAGGATAAAAGATTTTTTTTAAAATTCCAAAACTGACAGTATTACAAAAAATTAAAATAATTTCACATGTTTGGAATAAAGGTGTAACAAAGTACATATAAAGCACAGTTATGTTATTCAATAATTAATGCAAAGAGGAAACGAAAAGAATTTAAAGTGTCAAGACGGCTTAATAAGGGACAACGAGGTTTCCAGAAAACACTCAAGTCGTTAGTTTGACTAAAATCTGTACACTTGGTGAGCACGGTGATGTGTGAAATTACAGTTCGAATTGATTTGAAAGACGTTAAGAGCGTCCGGAGAGTATCCTCGTTAATTTGTTGTTAGATTAAAATGGTTTTGGAGGTTTCTGCATAAAAAATTTTAAACCCTCTTGTTTAAACTACTAAAGTTAGAGTGAAATCAAATTTATTACCATAAAATTTATTCCTTTAGTTTTGTAATATGAACTTAGTATTCTTATTAAATTTCTCATTAACACAATATAACCATTAAAAACCTTTACAAATAACAAAATGAAAATACATAAAACATGTCTATCTACGCATAAAACCTTCCGCTTCAGCCAGATTGTGACTTTACATTTTCTGCTACAAGGTTTATAATAAGAATCATATATATTTGCTGAAAAGCAAAAGAAGATCCACTTTCTAGAGAATCTAATCTCAAAATATCTTATGATGAATTTTTAAAAAAGATAACGTCCCGTGTACTATATTCACAATTTACAAGCTCCTTCATTGCTTGTAAGTTGCGACACAAAGATGAAATTATTTTTATTAAATCGTCGCACGACTGTAAAAGTCTTTCCTTAACAATCACATTTATTTATTTTTTAATTTTTACTCTCCCATTAAGTCTTAACTAACTTTTTTGGTACACAATAATAAAACATTTATGTACGTATTCTTTCTTTGGTCATCTTTTTACGAACACCGAGTAAATCAGTGTGAAGGGGGCAGAAAAAAAAAAGTGTTTATTAAAAGAAACATAAAACGGGGAAAGATTCACTGTAACATTGATAATCAATTAACGATCATTCTACTAACATCAATCGCATGGAGTAATGAAATCTAACATTTGAGTTAAATTTTGTAGTGTAATTCTATTAAAGAAAATAATATTTTAGGTGTCTGTTCCAATACATTAAAAAAAATATTTAACAATGATTGGCCAGAAAAAGATTAGAAGAAAAATTGTGACGAAAAAGACAAATTCTACATTAAAATTGATATAACCAAAAATCAGACAGTATTTCCGTTTCCAACTGATCATATTGTAAATCTATGTAGGAAGCCTAAGATGACCAGCTGTGACTGTCCTCCGACTTGAATAATGATGAAAAATAATACAACCGCTTCAACAAAAATGTACCGATGGCTATAAAAAAATTATCTTGTCGGAATTCACATAACTGGCGGTGTACATCGAAGGCATAAGGAACTAATTTGCCAGCAATACGCGTGCGCCCGATGCAATGTACTTTGGATTTACGACTAAAGTGATTTCGATTGGCTGTTGTAACTCTAAATTAAATACATAGAAAGGTTACGAGTTCTCAGGATGAGTGCCCTAGAGCACTTATCCTGAATTATAAGAAATGTAGAATATTAACCGGCAAAGACCTAACACTGAATTTAAGATTCATTTACATTACGTCTTTGTCAAGAATAAAATCTTTATTAATGAATGCTATGGCAGACTGGCGTTTTTAAGTGAAAAATCTATTAATTTCGTTATTTTTAAATGTGGATATTTATATCTATACATATGTCTTACCGCTAACTCGTTCTTTTGTACAAAATAAATCAACATTTATATAAAAATAATATTTTTTCTCGCAGATGTTGCTCTTAAAGATGCACTTTTTACTTTACAAAATCCGGACAAAACAAGGTAACTATTATAAAATATTAAATATCATGAAAAAGTGCCTGTATGAAGTTCATAGTATATTTATATATTATATTATTTAACATTATTTAACATTCGTACAAACATGAGTTACGAACTGAGATGATTTTTAAAGGGTTCGTCAATAGCAGCGGTGTGACGAGATAATTTTCAAATGAGTAAAGACAGCGCATTTTTAGAAACATAAATAAACTAACCAAAATCCCAACAATAATGTCAAAGTTTTACTATTTAGTAATAAATACAAGATTAATGAAAAGCTGTGCTTATAGTATATATAAATTCTTCTCACAAAAATGTCTATACGGGGTGATCGGATGTAAGTGTAAAAACTTAAGGAGGCGGAGGAGGGTGTACGTCTGCAGGGACAATTATTACACAAAAATCAATTATAATATAGACTAATGTGAATTTTGTGTGTGTGTGTGTGTGTGCGCGCGCGCCTGTGCGTGTGCGTGTGTGTCTGTGTTGATGGCAAAAGAGCTGCACATTCACCCCTATAAATCGTTTACGCCGTTAAACAATCACCCTTATTTCTTTCGTTCAGAAATAATTACTTTTCCCATGACAAAGAAAATGCACAAATTCAACCTATATTATTCTTTATTTTGAATAACCTTTTGCAGTTTTAATGCAGAGCGCGTCGTAAATTGCGAATGCGTTCGCGCCGCAATCGGCAGTGATATAATTGGGTACCTGTCATTTAATCAATCCGGTTAATTAAATTAATTGAACGCTTGATCCAAAGCACTTTTACGGTTTATTTTAGCCGAGCGGCTTGCGATCTCGAGCCTCCTGCGGCTTTCTTTTGTATGGTGCCAATCGAATAACCTTATCAGTAGCGTAGTAAAATTATTATTAATAAATTATAACTTGCTTTTGTCACTTGCTATATTTGCTTTGTTGTACGAACATTTTCAATTTTGACTAGAAATTAAGCAATAAGTTTTCACACGATACACACGAGTAAAGCAATAACCACTCGTATTATTTTCAATAATTATTATTATGGTATTAATCCCAGCTTAATATTTCCTAATAGCAATAGTCACTTTTAATTTTTTTGGATTTTTCGATAGTGGCTATATTATTAAAAACAAGAAAATAATGAAAGTACATTGCAAAATTACAGCTGTGTAAGGGAAGA
The DNA here is from genome assembly GCF_028537555.1 of Battus philenor. Taxonomy (NCBI): domain Eukaryota; kingdom Metazoa; phylum Arthropoda; class Insecta; order Lepidoptera; family Papilionidae; genus Battus; species Battus philenor. The sequence continues at coordinate 6,600,682 of NW_027181676.1, forward strand.
TACATAAAATAGTATTAATATTGCTAAATAATTTATTACACACACATTGATAATCTTCGATAACAAATAATATATAGAGCTTTTTTATAACTGAGAACATAACACCTAACATTTCTTGCTAAACAAAAATTATTTAAGTACTTGTTTACGAAATGCATGCCGTAATATTTGTCATTTATTTTAGGAGAGATAAAAACGATTTATTAACATTTAAGTCACATTAAGATATTACAAAAGACATTGTTGCTGATTCCTATGTAAATATTAGTAACCTTTATCAATGTAATATCGCCTAACATCGCGTTTATTTATAAACGAGTGCCTATTGTTCGCTGATATTAACAAAACTTAACGGACGCCGGTCATAAATATTGTTTGAATCGGAGCAAAATATAGAATCGCGCAAAAAGTGATACAAAGGCGAAGCATTCGATACCTTTTCGTAGAAGACGGGGAAAGAATTCAAATTTAAAACGATGCGAAAGATTCTTAAAACAAAGAGACGAAGAGTTTATTTGACCAAAGTCCATTTGGAGCATGTTGAGCACAGAATTGCGTATAACTCGAAGCCAGTACAACTTATTTTTCGCCATTATAAGGACGGAATGTAAATTGTTTGTAATACAATTTCAGATAAGAGTCGACAACGACTGGGACCAACGATAAAACTGTGCCGATAATAAACACTGAATAAGGGAATACAAAAGAGATGGCGCGTAAAGACGAACAAGGAGTTCTCCGCGGCGAACGATTCAAATTGACGAATAAGTCCTGATACCGGTTAACTGGGACGTGAAATTTAAATTAACATCAACAAACAATTCTTCGGCTATGGCGGAATGAATGGCAAACTTCACAACTCCATTAAGACGGTACCCAACTTACCATTCACGCGCAAACGGGTGTTCTGAACGCAGAAACGTTATTCTTCTATTTCACTATAGCGGACACCTTTGCGATTGACACGACGGCAAAAACAAAAAATATATAAAGAGCACTTCGGTGTCAAAATCTGTCATATTTTTATTTTGACTAGAAAAAATACTTGAAGTAACTATTTTATTAAACGTGAATTGATTTTCAATTATGCTCTCGGACCATAAGCCTAGTGCTACACAAAGTATGTACATGTAACCCAAAATCCTAAGCAGCACCACCTTTGTTCTACATACTTCGAAACGAGGGTGATAAAGGTATGTCAATATCCTGTTAAACGAATTATAGCTTCGGCTTGAAAAGTACACGAAGTGGCACGTATTTAGATAGATTATAGCTTCCAAACTTTTAATGTTATTTAAAACAATCTATCAAACTATGCCTGAAGTTCCAGTAAAAAAGTTAGAGCAGTGTATTTGTAAAATGAAAATAAAATGTATTTCATTAATTCCTGTCGGTGATAACTACTAGAGCCGAATTATTCAGTTAAAAAAAAAATTCGAACGGACCCTTTCGAAATACTCTAAATTTGAAGACACACCTCAGTTCTGCGAAGTCAAATTTATAAGACGTGTTAGATATTCGAATAATTCCGTTATTTACAAAACACCGCAGACTTTTCTTTGAAAACATATTTGACGCTTTGTTCGTGGTTGTTTCAAAATATTTCTTTCCTTACAAACTATGGGAAAATAAAAAGGGCAGGTATCACGTGTTTTAATAATGCCATATTTTAACAAAAACATTTCAACAGATTTTCTAGAAACGAGACAAAATTAGTTAATAGCTCGAGAAAACCATTAGCAAATCTCGGCGTATTGGTAGCCAGTAAGAGAGAAAACAAAATACGTTCGTCTATCGGCACGGTGTCGCTGCAAGCGGCGGGCGATGTCCGCCGTCACAATAGCACAATTAAAATGCCAACAAGTCCGGTTGCCAGCCCAATCCAATTACAGTGGACAAGGATTTCAACGAGTAATTGGGACCGAGGGTACGGAGGCGCTGGTGATATACGTGGAGAGTGCCGCATCTGGCGCTAACATTCGCACTACGTAAATACCATCACGACAACCATTTTTTTAACATTCGTTTGAATATTTTTATTTAATTTAAAAGTGTCTGTCAATAGTTATAAAAATGTACGCTGGTTAATTTTGCACGTCTAAAAAGAAACCCAACAGTTATAAATAGTTAAACACTGTTTGTAAAACGGTAGCACCCAAAGCATATGTCTGCTATCAACTTATCGAAAACAAAAGATTAAACTCTTACTTTAATTAAACTTTACACAAGCCACTGAAATTGTTCTCAATGGAGGCAGTACGTATTTTTATTTTATAATATTCAAAGACTAAATTGGTTTTTACTGCAAATCGGACGGAATCGGAATTTGTGCGTATTTTATCTTTTTGTAAATTAAGGTATTGTGTGACCTTCTGATTCTGTTCTCTGATTAGACGCGGCCAGATAGTCAAGCGATATTTGAATGTAATTTTTTTCAAAGTCTTTTCACTTCTACACCAACAGATTTTCGGTAGTGGACATCCAGATAAATTTTTTGTAATGGTAATGATGAAACAGATTGTTATTACTAAATGTGAACGTCACACCATCGTAAATTTTACTTTAACTATATGAAAGAACACTAAAGAGCGGCATCCCCAGATATTGATAAAGTTTTAAAAGCAAACTAAAAATACTATAAAAAGGCAGATTATCCCACAGGCGAGCGACGTTTGTGTTGACAAAAGAACGAAGAACAAAAAACTTCACCATGTTCCGAGACCACGGATACAAAGCTGAATCAATTTTGGAGCCTAGATACTTTTTTCTAAATCTTACTTGTTACGTGATAAAATACTTTAAGTTGGAACAAGACGGTCTTTTCTTTAAAAACTTATAAATATAATCTTTTCCTTGGATATATAATCTTTTCATAAAAATGTTTTGAAATCTCATAATATTTACATGCAAGTTATACTATTACACTGTCCACTATATATGTATATTAATGTTAACCGGGATTTTTATCTAGCTATTAATATTCATCAAAAAACATTTTTATTTCCTCATTCACATATCAATTTTATTTAAAAGTAACAAATCAATTTTAGGATAATGTGCTGAATAATTATAGAAGTTCATAAATACACGCCTATAACCGAAATTATTAATCTCTTAAAAAATATTAAGTGCTTAAAAAAGGATTATGCGAAATTATCAAATAAATCTGTCGTAAAAACTCCGTATAAAATAAAGCAAAATGTAAGCAGAAAGCGCAAAATTAAAATGAATTTTTCGAGAAACATACGAAACACCGTCTGCATCGTCGGGGAAGCTTTAAATGCATATTTGCATTGTTAGCGTTTCGGAAAGGCAGACATCGGGTAACATAAATACTGAGTTCTTCGGTCTCACTTCCAAACAACTCGTACATAAATCGGTAAAAATCTTTTCTGGACGATGGCGATGGGCCCCCGGCAGCGAAGCGCAGTAAATTGCAGCAAAAAAGAACCAACCAATAATGCAGCAGCAGTATCGAACGGTACTAAGTTACGATGGGCTACGACACGGGATACTAAGTGGCCTATCGTGTTAAGCAAAAATCAAAAACTCGAATTTTCGCGCCGCGTTAAAAAATATCACGAGTGGGTGTGCTTTTGTTAATCTAGCTTAAGAGGTTGCCGTTGTTTTATATGAACATAGATTCCACATTCACTTTTAAAGTGCAGAAATAAAAGTGAGTACTTTAAACGGCTGTCTGCAACAGTACTCCGCTAACAAAATAAAGCAAATACTTTGTTAATTTCAAATATAAGCTAAATTTATAAATTACAAAAAAACGGTGTTTATTCTATTTTGAATTGCGTTTTTTTATATTTTGCTTAATTATATATTGATTGAATATAGCAAAAATGCATACAGGGTAGAAAATCCGAAAACGAAAATCCGAAAACTGACAAACCATCACAATAATTTCATGATTCGGGGTCTTCAGTGAGAAATAAAATGAAAGCAAATATTAATGTGGACGAGACATTAATTACTTATATTTAACAAAAAAACAATGGAATACTCGTCCTTAGTAAACAAATAAATCATGAATATTAAGTAATATGTAGAAAATATATAGATTGACATATTTTCTATTAAAAAGTAACAGAACAGCTTGCACCCCGCGCGTTTGATACTTTGAGCTCAAACTTCGTTAATCTGACGATGTTACATACAAAGGAATCTGCGGTGAGCCTGAAAATTAAGTTGGTTCGCTCTATTGCCTTCGAATTAATTCACCGCCTTCGACAAAAACACTTTGCGCGTTTATTGCTAGGACATCATAAATCATATGTATGAAAAGTTAAATTGCATGTTTGTTATTATTTCGTTAGAAATAATAATTGAGTTTAATTGACTTGAGTTTAATGGCTCAAATACGTGCTATTAAAAGATAAGGCACAAATTATTTTTTTTTTTTCGCAAAAGAGTCCACTGGTTGATTAATGAGATGTGTATAAACGACACGGTACATATACATACGTATCTAATTTTTCTGTTTAGCCGATGATACATGTTGGTGGTGATATATCTAACTAACATCAATGCGGACGCTGATCTGTAAAATCTAGGCTTCTCATTTAAAAATAATTAATGGTTTGTGGCGGGAAAATTAAAAATTATTCCAGACTCTACCTAACGCTGATGTTACATTATTTATCCACGTAGAAAAAATTTTAATTTTTTACACAAAGTTGATTGCAGTTTTGATTTACGATTTACGATTTTTCGTAAAAGAAGCAATTTATTGCAGTGGGATTATTCAAACAATTTAAAAAATCAAGGACGATATTACAATAAATACGACTAGACTTTAATAAACAAAATGTGAACGTAAACACGTAAGTGCTTCACTAGAAACAAAAAAAAATTAACACTTTAATTTAAAACATCAAAATAATTATACAAGGTTAAATCATACAAATTAGTCGATAATTTAGAAACCAATAATGTTCTTCGGACAGCCTATATTATATAGCGCTTAAATAAGCATCTATATATGAGATAACTCCATGGTCTCTCCAGTCTTTATTTAACTCTTAAACAAAAAGGGGTTTAAGAGTTAAATAAAGAGTAAGTGACGGCCAATTTAACCACCTGTATATCCGAGCTGTGAAAGTTATTCCAGCCTTGACCCAATATCCAGGAAAAGTCAGAAGCATGCAAGCTATAAACTGGCTTTAGGTGTGCCTTTTAAAAATCGTCACCATGTCTGCCGGCAGACGTCCACTCCCACTGCGAGTCATAAGAGTCTCTCAAAGATCGCTACAATAGCCGATCTTCAGCTACTCGTGCATTTACCGATTTCCTGCGACTGATAATTTCTTTGGTCTTTCTATTGGGGCTTACCCACGCCGCCGGAACCGGGCCCCTGGTTGTGCGCGGGACGTACCCCGCCCACTGCCACTTCAGATAATCAATTCTTCGATCTCAGTTCTGAGTCGATCTTGCAGCGAAGTTCCAATCATAGCCCTTTCCATTGCTCTCTGGCTGACTTGAAGATTCTTATAAGGTCTACCATAAACGACTACGTCTACTAGAGCTATTAATTATCACCGGCAATACACACTGCTCAAAGACATTCACCTTTAGGCATATGCTATCAATAATAAATTAAAAATATTAAAAGAAAAAACTTATTTTAGATTCAGACTTCTAGATCTGTTGAAGGCGAAACTCATAAAGTGCCCGTAAATTTCTCAAGTCGCGTTGACGGCCCTTTGCCGCGGGCATATCGTGACCTGGCTCCGTTCGCTGCTTTTCGTATTATTTACGATTTTTATTACAACGTAAAAATGTGCGAATTCTTACAGGGAAGGCACGCCTCCGTCGCACGTGGATCCACGCGCCGATAGCCATTTTATGGGCGATGCATTTTCACATACAGGACTGAACAAACAAACAGTTTACTCGGATTTGCAAAACAAAATAAAAAAGGCAGTAGAGAACCAAAATATTCAGATACTCCACGTAAAAGCCAACATTACGGTATTCTCAAGAACTCCATGCCCGTGTAACAATAGTAAGAACTGCATTTTCAGGAGACGACAAAAAGCAGAGAAGAGTTAACTGCAAGGCTAGCATCGCGTGACTCATTATTGTGAAGGGAAATGTAAAAACTAAGTCGTATAATAACAAACAACTTTAGTATTGCGAAGGTTGTTACGTAAATAACTTGGTAATCCGTAGGGAAGTTCTCAAGGACATGTAACAAACCGATTTGTACCGATTTCGATCAATTTCATTTCGCATCTAAAAATAATCCTGTTAGAATTAATATTTGTCAACATCAATTTGCTTTTTTTCTTGCATCGAGTAAAATATACAATAATTATCTTAAGTATCTGTCAGTTTTATAAGTTCAGTATATTTATATATTGAAGTTATAAATGACAGAAATTAAATATAAGTTACGTACACATATAGAAATGCGCAAACACGAGCAATTCTTAGTTTGATACTATTTTTTTCTTAGAATACGAATCGGTGAAACCATTTCTTGGGTCGTCAATACAGTATGGCAAACGGTGGATAGAGGGCATTACAACACTATGAATAGAAAACCCTACTGCGTGTAGTTCGTGAGATGTTACCCATTCAAATGGGAGGCGCGCGCCGATACCGAAGAGGGACTGAAACGGTCACACGAACACCGCTTTTGTATGATCCATCCACTCTACACGCAGTTAAAGGCTTTAAGGCTTTCAATAGTTCGTCTTTTGAACGTTCGAAGGTCAAACTAAGTTGGCCGCTTTTGAGCCCAAGCCAATGTTATGGAACTTTATGAAATGAAGTGCGTTTATACGGTCTTTGATGTTCGGTTTTGCGCTCTTAGCTCCCAGTGGCTCCCACGGGTCCCGCAATAATAACACCGACGAAAGTGCTCTCTGCCTTGTCGCACATTCTGATGTGCACAGCACAAGTGCTAAGTTGTGTCAGTGTTACTCGTATCATTAATAAATCTATATATAGATATATAAATAATGCTTGATAAGATGTAAACACAAAATAATTTCAGTTATAATAATTGCATTGGATGATAATTTACAAAGGGGTCCGCATATAGAAATATTATCTGGTAGACTTAGTTTCGCAACATATGCTGTTGAAAAGATCCGGAAACTGACCGATGTTGACACCGCGCGTTTAGTAATTTCTGGTACTTTCTTAAAATTACATCATACAGTCTATTGCTTTAGAACATTGGCGCTAATTTAAATTTCATTTTTGTCTTCCAGAAACGGGTTATTCGAGCTATCTTCATCATGAGTCGTGCGGGAGTCACTAAGAAATAAATTTATAGATACTGGCATACTCACACACTAACGTAATGTTTACGATAACCTTAAATAATGTACATAGAAATACTGGTAAACTTAACACAAATAGTAATCTCCATCAATGTAATCTAAGGAGTAAAAATAAACTTGCTGAACCTGCTATTAGGCCCTAGAAAGGGCCTAACTCATTTGTATGTCAATATATACGATTTTATAACAAAATACTGAGCGAAATTAAGCACACATTTCACATTTCAGTCTATGTCCAGTATAAAGATGTTTAGATATAAATTGTTATAGTTTAAGGAAAGAAATTTTTAAATACAATTTTTATCAAAAATAATTACAAACCCTTCAGAGTTTCTTGTGAGTTCTTCACTATAGGTGGCGCATTACGAACTAACCTAGACTTGCTTTAAACTAACGATTATAGATGATTATAACGATCTTATATAATTATCCTATATTGACTTTGCATATTACTTGGATACAAATTGCTTTTTATATAATATAGAAGTAAAGGATATTAATAGATGAAACAATCATATCAAGTAAACGAAGTCGACATTTGAATATCTGAGACTTGTGTTGATAACTGAGTTTAACTACTCAATCTAAAATTTCTCGGCTACTTTCGAAAAGAAATAGTTGTCACGGAGGAAATCTTCATTGAAAACAAACATGAAATAGGAAATTAGTACTACCTTGTTACGTTTAATTGATGAATTTCGGCGACAAGATCAGGAGATAACTCGTACTTACATTATCAAACGCTCCTATTTCCTATAGTCCGATGATAATGCGCAATATTTTAAATCCATTAAGTATAATTATTAAATATACTCCGGGAAAAATTAAGCGCTGAGAGACAAATGTTTAATACGGCAAATGTGTACCTAGTAAAGAAATAACATCTCCAACACAAATTGCAAATAAACAAAAACGTTTAACGACTGTATTTCTTTTAATCTGCACGGATGAAAAATGCCTTCAAAATCACTGCGAAATAAATCCTGCGAGATGACCTATAAAGTGTTCTCTGAGTAATCTCGTTAAAGTCCTTTGCGGGTAGTTTTAAAACAAATGAGAAAAGAGCCTGAAGATGGGGTTGGGGCGGAGTGTTCGGCGTGACGCAACTGACGACACAGCGGTCGCATCTAATTAAACGGGACGTTCTCATTTCGCCCGCGACAATTTTATGCACAGATTTAAGACTTCGTAAAATAAAACGAAGGAATTTACGAGCGAGAACACCCCCGGCGGCGGATAATTTTCTCGATTGTACCTTTTAATGACTCCGGGACGTGCGACCGCCGGTAATCCTATACAAATCTATATTTATACCAGCCAACGATGTCACGATTTCGTATCGCGACACGCTATCTCATTCAATACTCTGGCAATAGTGCGGGGAAATGAATCCGAGATTGGTTCGCAAAGTTCAATTATTTGCCATTTCTGTATAGAATCTTAATGCTAATTGGCTCTACTTGGACGAACAGTACTGATTGGTATCAATTTATTTGTGTTCTGTACATTAAATGCTATCTTGTGTAGATAATGAATTGGTTAATCTAAATTACCTTATTATATTATCAAAAGAATATGTGTGTAAAAAGTGTGTATAGATTTTAATTCGACCAAATTTAAAATGTGATTTTAATTCATCTTATGCCATAAGCACTTTTGAAGAGATGACCTTTTACGATACGTGGTAAAACTGTGTGGATGCAGTGGTTCCAATAATGAATGTGTCTGCTTCTTAATAGCCTTGTTTTACACTTTTACTCTTTTTTCATTATTACCTTCCTCTTTGGGAAAACTGACAAATTATTTTATTCAAATATATATAATAAGATATTCCCACCTATGTACAGACACATAATGATATCGCTAGAGACTTAAAGTTTGATAGAAATATTCATTTTATTGAGGTTTCAGCAAAGAACGTATTTTACTAAATTCTACCCGCTGCAGTGATTAACAGGTGGTTCATTATAAAATATTATTTTCTATAGCTCTTATAGGTATATACTTGGTCAGAATATTTTTGTAATGATCAAAATTATTAATAATGGTTTTATTGAAATTGTACCAAAGAAAGGCATTACAAGTCATGCAAAGTGGGCAGCTAATAAATAATATTCGTATGAGACAAATTCATGTTTGTTTTTTTTAAAAATCGCATTGTTTTGATGCAAGTTGATCACATGAACAGATTATCTAACCGAAAACATAAAAGCATATTACTTGTTCCTGCTTGTTCCTACATAAGTAACCATAAGCCGTTACAAAGAGTGAGCAGGCCGCATTCTCTGCAGGCGTGAAAGGGGTAATGCTCGTCCGGGGAGGAGGTTAGGCACGAGCGTGCCACTTCATAAATCTGACGAGTTGAAGTTGCTCCGGGCCAAGCAGCCTTTTCTAGAGATGGGCCAGTCTAATCATGACTGCCTTAGCTGCACACAGTGGATAACTATTTTGTGAATAATAATTTCAACTCATTGATATTGAATGATATTATCGATCAATAGTATTCAAAACGTACAATAGAAGATCACTTATACAAATCACTCACTTATGCAGATGGTAGAACATTGCACATCAATGGAAATATTTCGACAAATACGCCAAGACCGCTAAAGATTTTCTTTGTCTATTGTTTATGATTTTATTTCATATGTCAATAAATCTCAGGTTTAATAATAAAAATAACTAATATTTTGGTCCGAAGATGATTTCATATTCATAAATAAGATTTCATATTCATAAATACTCCACTAAAGCTTGGGAATAATTCGCTCAAACTACTGCATTGGAGACATTCGTGAAAGTGATGATGAAAAATCCCGACTAAATTTGCGATGATCTTTCCTTTAAGACGTCCTGTGTTTGGAAACTTTGTTTTAATTTATTGGCAAACATTATTTAACTTGGTTCTAATGTCTAATGTTTTCATTAAAACGGGCTCCTCCTGTTTTCTGATTACTATAAATTTTAAAAGACGAAATTAAGATTTATAAATAAATACCGTACAGATATGGTGGTAATTAGATCATTTATATTTTTATAGAAATTTGTGACGAGACGCAAAAATACGAAAGTATAATCATAGTGAACACTCTTCGATTTCGAATGCTCGACACTAGATGAGAGAAATTAGCGGCAGTGCGAAGCTACTTAACAGAAACAGTGCTCCATAGATCATTGAATATGATAGTAATTGCAGGAACGACTGTATAATCCAAGTGTAGAACGCTATTCGGCACACTTTGTCGGCTCGTGAATAACTGGCTTTTGTTTTAACTATGCACACGTTGCTTGTTTTACTAACAAAAAGAATTCAATAAACGGTATACAAATCATGTTGGCAACATTCCGATTTCTGAGTGTAGAAGTCAAGTATGTGATGAGGATCTGCCTTTGAATAAAATAAGGCGTATTTTCGTTAAGATGTACTCAAAGAGGAACTAAAGACATTTGAAAACTTAATTAAGATAATTAATGAGCGAAGATAATTTAATCTAACTTACAAGGCTATCGTACAATCTTGAGACGCCAAGTAGTATTATATTAGAAGACTCGCACATAGCTTCGTGGTTTAATTAAAAAAAAAAACATTTCAAATAAGAAAGTTTATTATGATTGGATATGGTTATGGCACTGGCCAGATAACATTCAAGATCGTGGGTGTTTAGATTTTAATGAGTTGTGTTTTGGGGTGATATTTTTTCAAGTTTATTACCAGTATAACACTATGTTACTAGTGTGTGATTTTTTTACATTATATTCGGTACGAATTTTATCGATGTCTAATGAATTATAATGCTTAATCAAAAAGTAAGGTGGATTTGTTTATAAAATGTAAATTCTTCATTTATTCTTTAAAATCAATTTCATCTCCTTCATAGTAATCCCCGTCCGATAAAACGCACTTTTGCCAACGTTTTTTCCACGCGCTTTCCGCTTCTCGAAACAGTCAGAAAAGTCTTTTTCCGGTATAGCCTTCAGGACTTTATTTTCGGTTTTTATCTCCTTAATCGTGTCGGAACGGCGTCTTCGCATTGGCCTTTTGAGTTTGCTGAAGTCGCACGGAGGCATATCAGGTGAATACGTGGTTGCGGAATTACATAATTCGAGCTTTTGACCTATTTTTTCCAGAAAATTGAATGATTTTGGCTCCATTCAAGTATTGACGCGTTTGACAAAATTAAAATTTTTGACAGAAACAGTTGTAAGTCCGAGATAATTATTTTTTTTGACAACAAACGTTTGGCAGAAGTTATAGCCAGCCCTACAAAACTAGGAAGTAAAATTTACCTGCCTTCCTAATGCCCGGTAGTTTTAAATGACATTTCCACCTTACTTTTTTATCACAGTTTTACTTTTCTTTAATTACAGTGCCTTAAATTGGATTGGCATATTAAAAAAGATCCAAATAAATTAATAACTGCATCCTATTCAATTAGTAATTAATATTAGAAATTAAATTTAACTTACATAAAATACTTTACTTCGAAATACCATTTACATTTATAGTAGGTGGTAAATCTGTCTTGCTGGCGGCTATGTGTTTAACGCGTAAGCGTTACGTAGCGTTACGTCGATTTTAATATATATAAAATTTGATAAATACAATTAATTACTGGAATTTAATAGCCATATAAAATATGAGCTTAAGGTGATGAGCGTATCTCTGTCACCGCTTAGTATTTTGTATAACAAAATTTTGTAAAGCGCACTGTTGATGGCGGACTGTGTCATTTAGTAACAAGTGATCGATCAGCACGCGAATCATAAATTATTATAAAAAAAATATTACAGATAAATAATTCGTTATTATTTAATTACATCAAAGTATTTTTGAAAATAAGTTAGTAAAAAGCATGCGCTCTCACTTATATTTATTGCGTAGGCTTCTTGAAATTTATTGACTCTCTTGTCACCTGCCAGCTACAACACTAGCAGCTTCGTGCGCCTTAAAGAATTTGATAAATTAAATTGACATCTATTATTTGAGCTACAAGGATTAAATTCGAAAAGTTTCTCGTTGGCGCGAAATGGACAGCCGGAGACAACCGATACGATGGCCACCGTGACAGCGGTATTGTTCCAGCGCGATACAACACCAACGCTAATTTATCCCGATAGCGGCATCTTGTGCCTGTCTATCCCGACTGGAGTTACTCCGACTGAATTTGTATTAAAGTTCAAGACAAACTCGTGGCTATTTGAATAGAAATTGCTTCTGCAGAACAATCAAAATAAATAAGAAACCTCACATATACATTAACTACTTTGCAACAGACTTACTTTATATGGATTCAGTTATGTATCGCTTCTAATATTTTCGAGGATAAGTAAATATAAACACGGTAAAGACGTTGACATGGAACTTTTTATGTACTACGAAGGATGGTGTACATGAGGACTGTTTTTTTATAAAAACGACCTAAGCACGTGGGCTCATCAAAGAGGATGTCGGGGTGTGTTGAAGTCTACGTGTGGTGAATACGTTTTTCCTATCGAAGTGATGTATGTAAACAAATTTGCAAGTTTTGATTAGATCAAGTGCGGCTGAACGCGACCTAAATAAAAGACTTTTGCTTACGTTCAAGTAAGAGCCTCACAATGTCTAAGTCATTTATTGTCGACCTTCGGCGGTTACGCTCGTGCGATTTTTTGAAAGCTTTCACTTCCGAAGCTGAAAATTTAAAACTCTCTATCACGTCTATTTTACTTTCTACTACTGTGCTATATTGTACTTATTTTCATAGTAAAATAATAAAAATATTAAATAAAAATACTAGGCCATATGTAAAATTCAGACATGTAACAATCCACCATCATCATTTCAGTGATAGGACGTCCAATTTTTGTTGGAAACATCATTCAAGCCATTTTAACATGGTTGTTTGTTAACCTTGTGTATGAACGTCCTCCGCTGCGCTTGCCGGTCCATGGTCTCAATTCAAGAACAATAAAACACCTTCGGCCATAAGATATGCGCATTATGTGGCCTACTTACACCCCGCTCAATTTGCCAATTCAATGTACTGTCATTCACTTTAATTTGTAAAAGATATATATTAATTTATATAAATTACTTTGATTTATTTATTAGTAGAATAGATGGTTTAAATAAACGGTGTGAAATATGTAATCAAGAATAGAAAACAAATTATAGATTTTAATTACAGCTCCAGTTTCGAAATTAAGGCAAACACCTAACAAACAGAGGACGGCAGTCAAAGGAGCGAGTTCGTGCTAATTCGGACGTCTGACAGTTTGCAAACGCTCCCGACCAAATTTCACCTTTCAATATTTATCAGAGACGTCTCTGGAGATGTTTCTCCTTAGTCGATTGACCGTATAAATACATTTTAAGACAAAATTTAATTACTTGGATTAAATAAAATTAAATATTAGTTAACAGAATGGAATCATTAGGATATGATAGAATTTTATGCTATTATATTACAAAAATATTTATTAAGTGGTTTATTCAAATTTAATATTTGTTATATGGAAACTGTAGACTGATTTAAAATTGTAAATTTTATTGTAAATTTTAAACAATATATGAATTGCAGGTAAATCGGAGTTTTGGTTATATTGTTCCCTGCCAAGTTATTTTCTATTCATTTCTCGTGGACTTGGTGAAATGGCTGTGAAACTAAAACGAGACGAAAACTAGGTAATTTCACAAAACTTTTATGACGGGTTGTGTGTACGATGCAAATGCTACTTAGATTTACCTCATTTTCTATCTTGGTATCTAGACTCTAACCCGTTTTGAAACTACGTCCATTTTATAGACTTGAGTTTTGGAACTAAACCTTAATAATTTATTAATGTTATCAACAGGCAAAGATAGTTTTTATTTCTTTATATTGTACGTATGTTCAAAATATAAGAAGTATAATTATTAACTGAATTCTTAATGTCTTAGGCTTAAAATTATATTCGATTGACTATTTCTGGTTATTAGCGCCCAGTTTGCCCTTATTATAATTTTAAAAAGTGAAAACAAAATAGAAAATAAAAGTCTCTGTGCCATATGGTGTAAAGTAGAAAACACTATAAATTTTTATCGACTCGTATGTATGTACTATGAGAATACGAGAAAACGACCATTAATATGTGTAATTATTAATCTTCCGCTCTCTCTTATGGATAATTATTTAAATAAATTGATTATTTATAATTTTATACATTAAGGTATTTATACTCACCTAAAAATTTTATGAAATTAATATAAATCATAACTATTAGAAAATTAATATAAAAAACTATTCGTTACTAATGACGGAATAAAACTATTTTAGATTGCTGTTGAAACAGCAGAGGATTACCTAAGGAAACTAATTTTCATACATTTTTTATAATAATTACCAACGGTATTACAACTATGTGAAACTCGCCAGTTATTAATGTGTACGAGATAAACTTTATTATAATTAGACACCACATCAATATACCCGCGACCGGCTGACAAGGAGAAATGATGGAGGTTCTTATTTATCACACCCAAAGAGCTGTTAAGTTTAAAACCTTTAAAAAACCTCCCGAGTACTAATAATCGCTGATGAATTATTGATGAGGCGTTAAGCGCAGGGATTATTATTACAGCGCATTACGAAAACAAGTAGAAAACACCGATTACCGGCGACTGCCGACGGTGCGCTCGGTCTGAACATGACGCGGGACTCTTCACTAGTTGTAAAAACAGTAATCCTATACAACTTCTCTAAATGAACAGTATTAATAAAATATTTGCTAAATATGATTTTAAAAACATTTTAAAGACTTATACCAGAACAAATTGGAGCCATGTTTTCGATATTAACGGTATCATTTATAATATAATAACTTTAATGAATAGGTTTAATGAAAGCTAGAGAAAACTATCTAAATTATTACAAGATGTAAATACTCGACTGACTTGAGTCACATATGAAAAAAGCAACACGCGGGATTGTTTTGCTTACCTCTGTGACCGGAAGCTGTTATACTGAAATATGTGGAAATAATCAACTCTCTATAATATCCAGATAAAAAGTCAGTTACTTCCCTACACTGCCGCTAGAAGCATCGTTTGCATCTTAAGCTATTTCTTATTTCGATAGCACTTGCCAGCGCTTCAGCCTTTATAAGTCAAATATGAATTAATATCATACTACAACATAAACCAAAGAAAACCTTTTTTATCGATTTCTAGGTATAAATTTACAGATACATTCTTTTGCAAGTGATTACCTACACGGCTTCTATTGCTGAAGATGACCTATGTTAACGTCTTACCCTTCTTATCGGTTTATAGAATAAAATAGTCATTTATTTATTCTAAAACAATGTATAACATGCATACGTCAGTTATTGTGTGTTAAACTCTATTTATAACTAAAAATCTATACAGACTCCAAATTTTTCATAACATGTTTGGGATAATTTATTATCGATAAACGGAAAAATTTTAGAGAAATAACGAGAAAGACGTTTGACTCAATGTTATCAAGAGTTTCTCAATCGCATTTATTTACGTTACTTGAAAAAGAGATTCACACAAAGAATATTTTTATACGAAATTCTAATCAGGACAACGTTCTTAATCCTTTATAACCATTTAATAGTGATAACGTTGGTTTATACTATTATCTACCAGATACTAGGTATTATCATTCCGCTACCGGTAAGTTTAAAAGGACACATTCGTTAAGACGAAAAGTATAAATTTCGTGGAAAGGATGCTGTAGTGGGAGTGAAATCGCCTGTATATGTAAATAGTCTTTGAACAGCATGTTGAAGGTGTATATTGGTCTGTATAATGCTGGGGCATGCTTTGCATAATGAAGTTATTAAAAGTGGTAATAAGATTAACGAGCTGTTCATTGCGCGTAAATCACGATGCATTACACCACTGACGACAGCAGGCTCGTATCGCATTACTATGAATTAATTGCAGCTCAAGGTGGCGGCGACAACTGAGGCGGAGACCACTGCCCGAGCCACACGGGCGAATGCTCTACGTTTTTTTTAGTTGTGCAACCTTCTCAATAAACAGTGTTATTGGGAAAGATAAACCAATAATAGCAGATGTTGTCCACAATTTTACTCAGAAACGCCGATGTCGAATCAACTCTTTATGTATGGTGTTCCATATAAGTAAAAGTGTATTACTTAGATTTGTAGTTTATGTAATTATGCAGCTTAAGAATTGGAATAACATAAAATAAAGTTTGATAATAAACCGTGGACAACGAAGTTAACTCAAACAACACAACTAAAATAATCTCGTAATCTTTGATCAATCTAGAAAAAAACAATTTAGATACTATCTACTCACGCTAAAACAACGTTTAACAACTTCACAAAATCACAAACAGATGTTATCGAACTCTGAGAGACGAGACAGTCCCAGACTAAATTTTATTGACATTAACTTCCCCACGAACAAATTAATCTGTGTGTAAACAAGAGTGGTCACGTTTTTAAACCAGAGAACATTTCATTCGTATACTTGGTAGATGGTTGCTAGAAACGTAGGAATAATTAATAGCACGTAAATAATTAAATGTTTTGATAACAATTATAAGTTTCTTAGTAACAAGTTTGAAATTGATTAAACGGTTTTATTTTATTTTATCATAATATTACAAAACATGTTAGCAAAACAGGTAAATGCAATTAGATCTGCGGAAACTTTTAAAATAAACTCAATAAATTGTAGTAAATAAAAAACACCTACAAAGCTTTAAGTCCGCCATTTTACTATATATAAAAAGAGTAAACAAATAATTCAATATGAACAAAGAAGTTTTTTCTCTGGATTACATCATCACCTAAACTTTAGAAACCTCCTCTTTTGTGTTATATTATGCAAAAGTGTAGATACCGGCTTTAAGAAAAGTCAAAAAATGAATCATTACACTTTCGCTGTGTATTTTATTTTCACAGTTATCAATAAATTGAACGTTATGCACCGACGATATTTGATGACCCTCCATACAACGTGGTGTTTCTTCACGGTTTTTGAATAAAAAATCTTACGCACCATCTCGTTTATTCCCGCGGCGTTTGAAACAGTGATGGAAGCCGTGAAACTACTAAACTTAGACAATGTCACAAGACAAAGTGTTCATTAAATTGGGACCAAATAAGGGTTGTTCGTTGAAGGAGACTGTTTATACTTATAGTTTTCGTATGAAAGTTAAATAATATTTATTTTTGATGCAGTATAAAGGTCTTTAATAAGATAATTTTGTAATAATATAGCATGAAATATCAACATTAGCTCAATAACTCTACTAGTGACAGTACGTTTTAAACAGCACTGGCACACTGACGTTGTTACACTAACCAGTTAGACCTAAAACCAGTAAAAAGTATTTTACGAAAAAACCTAAAGCGATCCATCTTTTCCGAGAAAAATAATATTCGGCAGCGCATCCAATATTAATTTCTTTTGTACGTGAAGGAAACGCTTAATCTGCGGTGCAAAGACGTGGCGGGCCTGCTTATAGCGATATGAGCCGAATCCCCCCGTGATACTTCGGCTCTGCAAACAAATTAAGTTTCCATATAAAGAGCGTGGAGACAACTTGCAAGTTCGTTTTTGTATATTCGATACTAGTTATATTAATAACAGAAGCTGTTGCCATTCTCAAGAAAACGTAAATGGTTTTCCCGGTTTTTGTGGACGACACTCGTCCGTTGTTATTCAAACGAACATCGTTCCTAAGGAACAGGAAAGTTTTATCAGTAAAAAAGGATTCGAGTGTTTGCTCTTTACGATAAGTGAGCTTATGGAATACACGATACATGTAACATACGTAGGTTTTTGTTAGAGATATATTATGTTACAAGTCAAGCTGATAAAACACTTGCACAACTACTTGAAACTAATTATCATCGTCATCATGTCAGCTTATATACGCCCACTGCAAGGCCTGCTGCTCCAAAGAACGCCACTATACCATGACCAGTATTGCGCTGCCCACATCCAGCGACTTCCCGTGACCTTAACTATGTCGTCGGTCTACGCAGTGAGAGGTTTACCCACGTTTGAAACTTCATAAATCCTAAATTATATAATATTGTATCACATTAAAACACCTGTTATATGTAATTGTCAATGTCCTCTTTCCTCGTGTGTCAACGACAATAGGCGAACTGGTCAAGTCGTCCTCGAATTTAGCGCTTAGAAACACATTTTGCGATTAGTTTTCATTTACACGAACTTAATAATTAAAATAGAATAATTCAAGAGAATCTAAACGATAAGCATGGCAAACTTTCCGCATAACTTGGCAAGCTAACGAACGATGCGCATGGAATGATAGGATAAAAAAAATGCAGAGCGGCTATTCTAACCCCGAACATGCCTCTACTGGTTCGCTCGATTAGTCGTATACCAAAGCAATTTCCTCCCTCTTGGGTCAGGGTTGCCCAATACACAGCGGCTGCGCACTAAATTACAACGCATATTCTCTACGAGAGGTATACCTGTGATCATAATCACTCAGATCAAATAAAAACTACCTAAGGAGATATAATTATCGACCAAGTTTGTTAGTATATTTCAATGCTTTTTCATTCAATTTGTAGGAGGTAAGATTAAAATACGATATTTGTACCTTATTAAATGTTACTGTACATATACATGAATATGCTGCAAAAGTAAGCGAGTACCGTAGAACAAAAACGTATCGATTATTTAGAGAATACAAGCATTCATCATTTTATGCCGTGATCAAAATAGACTTTGAGCTAGCAAGAGATGTTGGTGTCACTATATTTAAAACAGTTATTCATTTATTTAAATTGCGTATTATCTGATGTACAGGGTGTGAAACGTTACCTAGAGAAAATGTACTTACGAGTTTTAATGATAAAAGGACCCCGCAAGCAGTGTATATGTAATGCTTTTTAATGTTAAATATGCTCTTCAAATCGTCTAAATGAACTGTTTAGTCATTATATAAAACTTTACGACTTAGAAATATTTTTTAAATATATTACATAAATAAATTACATAAATTAAATGAATAAGAAATTTGCAAAGCCTTTGAAGAAAATAATAAAAAATCGTAATAATTTCTTAGCTTGCCGTTATAATTGTAAAGTAAAAAAGAATACATATTTTAATATCTTAGGCATATAAATATAAATAAAACATTTGAAAACATTACATCAAGCAAGGTTTAAAGTAGTCATGTAAAAGAGAAATCGTACAATTGTACGATGATGAAAAGTAGCCTATGTATGCAGGAAATGTTTAAAACACGAACAAAGTTGTAAAACAGATTACTTGATTTCGAAGTATTGGCCTAATTAAAACTGTAAGAGAATGTACAGCCCAATCGAAGTCTAACTAGATTATCAAGTTTACAAGTTGCGCGGTCCTTGGATATCGGTACGAAAGCTAGATGAACCTGATTTATAGACGCCAACCACATTAAATTACATCTAGACCGAACATCGCTATAAATTGCAGGTTGCCTTGTAAATCGGGCCGTGTGTCGACGTCGGTCAAATCATTATTGTATTATATTCATCAATTAAGTATATTACTGGCAAGAGACAAGAAATCGTCCATTTCATAAATGCTATTACAAACAGCGCGATGTCCACGCGTCTTAGTTAAAACATATTGTTCTGTAAAGGAATAAGCTAAAGACAGTATAATATTCAACTGATTTCGTTCTCCACTCCGTATCGAGAAAAATAGCGAAGGTGAAAAGTAAAGCAGTTAGTCGTGTTTGCTGCTCTACCGGTGTTAAGATTCCAAGTACTTTTTGCGCTAAGAATTAAAAGATTAATAGTAATTTACTTAAAGACGCACTATTTTACACAGAGTTTCTCTACTGCGTTACCTTTAAAGGTTGAGGCGATCTCAGTAGGCTCGCCAGGTATATGAAAAAATTAAATTCACTAAAATTCACATTCTGTCCCTTAAATAAACTTGCGACTAACTGCTATTTAACAGATATCCTTTATTTTTCTTACCCTCCTTAATTCCTTCCAGTGTTTTTGTTATCTACCTTTTTTTACAATCTTTGTAAAGTCGGACAGTATAATTTATATTTCGATGTATTAAAATTAATAAATAAATATATTCATTTTCACATATTTCACATGTCACTTATAAATACAATTCACCATTAGTCATAGGTGAGGTTACGGAACTTTAGAAACCTCATTATAACACATAAGTACTTTACCGCGCGAGTGAAAACTGGTTCGTTACATATGATTAGTAATAGAGTCGGTCTTCTCGGAGCACAAAAAATTGCTTACCGCTTATTTTAGTGTGTTATAATGATACGGTTACATATACCAATTGGCAAACAAATTGAAATTCCTTCTCCAATTAGTATTATTCAAAAAAAAAGTAATCAAACATTATACTGGATGAAATTTAAAAAAAAAACTAGAAGTATTTATTGACGTAAGCATGTGTAATTTAATATATATATATATATATATATATACATATATATATATATACACATATGTATATATACATATATATATATATACATATATATATATATATATATATATATATATATATATATTAAATTACACATGCAACGATTTAAAACCAAAAATTTCTAATCAACATCATAAATTTTCATGATTTAAAAGTTTACGTCAATGCATTGTAATTTAGAGCAAACTTTAAAAAGGCATGTACAGTGAGCAATTTACCGCTGAAAACTGTCGTTAACCTTAGGTACCGGCGCATTCCACTACATCGCCATGAGTGTACGTAGTGCGCTCACAAATCAGTGACCGTTAAAAATAAATTATAAATAACGAGCGGGCAATAAACGCGCTGTTCGCAGGTCGGAGATGCAGGCAGATAAATCACGGACAACCCGACGGCCGGTTGGCGCTCGCCGTATAGTTTAAGTGTTATGAGTGAAAAAAACCTTTGATGATCCATCTATGAAAGTGCCAATTTAGGATGTTCTCTGGCGTCATGTACTTACAAGGAAAACACGCTAATAATTGCGATCATAAAAAGTTTCGATAGATCCAAAAAAATCTGGAATATATTGTAATTCTAGTTTGATTATAAAAGTAAGTCTTTTACTTTATAATTTATTTCGACGACCTATTACTTCATCTACCGAAGTATAGTGTGTCAATAGATTTGTGTCTACAATATACATGTATACATACTTTAACTTTTATCGCTCGAGGAATTCACTCCGTTTGCCGCAAGTCAATGAAAGCAAAAAGCAGGTGAAACACTAACAAAGGCTGGTTAAGGTCACATCGTGCAAAGTTCCGTTATTTAAAATACACTCAAACAACCGTTATTTAAACGCAAGCGCGTTTGAATGCTGCTAGTAAACTTGTTTGTTAGAATTTTAACTCATAAAAATAATAATAATATTTATCTATAAGGCAACAGTCTTTTATTTTTTTTTTGTACTTTATTTTTGTAGCCTAGCTCGCAGTCAGTCAACTCTCAATCCTTTAAAATTGTAGTATGTAGCGCCAGAGCCGAAGCTGTTCAGTGGGCCCTCGAACTTCGCTACCTTAAAGACATTTTAGGCTAAGCACACTTTACGCCCTGCACCCTAGCAGCCGCGGAATATGCAATTTTAGCAGCGGTGTAAGACAGGTAAAAAAAAATCGCACAACTAGCGATGGAACCCATGCTTGGTATTTCCCTACGAAATCGAATCAAGATTAAGATGATCCGTAAACGAACGAAAATTACCGTACAACTCAGCGGATCGTACTAGGGAAGAATTCCTCTCATACTGCAAGGAAATAATTAAAAAAGTGATACAAAAAACATTAAACATTAAAGAAAATAAGAAAAATTTTAAATAGACTATAAGAAAAAATGTGATTAAATGTAACTCAAAATGTGATATAAAATGTGATAAAAATGTAAACGAAAAGAAATAAAGATAAAATGTAACATGTAATGAGGGAGGAATGAAAGGTCACAGAGTAAAAGGGAAAGATAGCAGAAATGTGGCATGAAAGAATAGATTGAAAGAATATGTGAGGAACGAAAGGAGAGAATGGAAATAATAAATAACTATGTGAAAAAATAAATTGCCCGTAAAGTCCTTGTCCGACCAAAGATAGGGGTACGAGGGGCCCCCGATAGCGGGGGGCAAAAAAAACCAGCGGGTCGATATGCTTAACTTTTAGTGAGCAGGCCATATAGGCCGCGGGAAGAATTGATGGCCGCTTGGGTCTTAAGATTCTGGAGTTTAGACCACGAACAGGCAAGCGCAGGGTGGTACGGCTACCCATAACGTGAACGGACGACAATGTTAAGGTCGTCTGAAAACGCTGCACGCAGGCCGCATCCAACCAATTTTATCTACAGAGGAGGTTAATGTTCAGCAATGGACTACATGCTACAGTAATTACTAAAATATGCAGTAATATTTAAATTACTTCATTTTTTCACAAACTATACTACGTTACCTAATGACATTAATGAACAAAAAGAAAACTTTTGAAAAACATGAAGACGCTATGAAACACAATCATAAATAAAGGTTAACAAAAAGTTGAACGCCGCATAACTATTTTCGGATTTCTACATTGCTTCCGATTAAGGAGCTGACAGTTTAAAAAAAAACAGTCGCAGTGTATTATTAGACCTGGATAATTATACTCCGACCCGTTTATACCATGCACGGATCTGTTTCACTGGATAGATATGTGTCACATCTACCAATTAACTAACTTTAATCAACTAGATTTTAGGCGGGCACCCTGACTCTTTTATGCAGACTTTAAGTTTGTCAAAATAAACATCTATGTTATACACATTAAAGTTAAAGAAAACCTTATGAGAGGATTTAAAATTAATTACTTAAATTTATTTACTTTATTTTAAAGTGTTGGTAAAATTTTGGGTACATAATAAACAGATATCCCACCTTAAAAAATCTACCAGTTGCGATAAGTAAACTAAATAAAACACGTCGCGGTTTTTTACTTCTACCAAAAGGGAAGAACAAATCAGAGAGGCAAACATGTGAAAAAGGCGTTAACAGAATCGAGTGGATTTCGACACGTATCAATTAGCACTCGTCTGACATTACACTGAACATTCGGTTAGATCGTTCACTGCCGATATTAATATGTAATTATTGCGATATCCGCAATATGATGCGGATTGTAAACGAAATACCAATTAGTCAAATGGAAGTTAATAAATAATTAATGGACTAATACAAAGACAATTTCTTAAGAAACTTCACTTTTACTATGAACAGTTACGAGCTCTAGATGACTTCCTACAGAAAATTACCACTACCGACCACCCTTTATCCTTTACTTACTATACCTCTATACGAAATGCAACAATATTCATTAGTCCAACGAGGGTACAAAGAGGAAAAACTTTCCAATGAAACCAAAATTGGGCGGCTCGCGGTAACCGACCGTCCTAGTTATACCTAATCTAGATGGTAGCAATGACAATAGTAAGTCAGTAGATGCTAAGAATCTCCGGTCGCTGCCTCATCAACCCAATCTGTGCGGGTACACGAAAATATATATATAAATAGGCTCGAAGTTGTCCAAATGGATTCTTTAATGATAATCCAACTTTTTATGACGTTGTTGAGATTACTTATAACCATATCATAAAGACTACTTGTGAATTGATGTTAGGGACATCGCAGCCAAAATTCAAGAAAATTATAAAATGATGACTAGACAATTGGACAAGATTGAGGACCGGGAAATCACTAGAATAATTTTGATTTTCTTATAAATTATTTTTCAAACTATTGACTCCATCTTAACATCATGATGATAAGTGGAGCGTATATTTAAGGATGCTTCTAAGGTTTAATACCGAAAGCAGCCACCAAATTGTACAAGGCACCTTGTATATTATAAAATATTTCTAAATTATAAGGTCGAAACAGAATTTTTGTTACATAAATTGTTAACAATATTTTAGAATTAGCTAGTGTAATTATAGAGTGAATTGCACAATTTTTTTCCAAACTAAGATGAATTATATATATATAATATATATATAATTCATTTTCACCTCGGAGAAAGCCTTATGACCTTCCATGCCGTAAATATTCAGCTCGTTTATAATTAAAAAATGATAAATCAAAGCACTTGTATACGCGATTGTACTTAATACTTTTTATCCTCGTTCCAAGGATCGGCAGGTGCCGACAGCGCGGGGTAAGGACTATGACAGTCTCAATTACCAAATTATCGTTACTGCCAACTCGATACTTACCTTAATAGCGGGTCTCAAGTTCTGAGCCGATTAAAAAAATAGTAATGCTGTTTATTCTTTAACAAGACCGTGTAAATATCGCAGGGCAAAACCGGTATTTATCATTTACGTTTAAATGCAATCTGCTCGCTCACACTCGAAGAAAACCGCATCCGTTTCTGTTTTTTAGGCAGAAACCTATTTAAATAGAAGCATAACTTAGTTTTAACGAATTTGTATATTATGGTTGGTTATAGATGTAAAGTCTTCATGAGATTTTATGTATTTATTTTTACATTTGCTGTACACCGTAACCAAACAATAATTGTTTTAGAAATAATAAAGAAGGCGTTTACAAAATTTGGAATACTACCTATTAAAGTTAATTGTTCAGTGTCTATACCTACAGACTTTTTAGTCCAGGCGGTACCATACGCCATTCGCAAGAAATTTTTAGGTAAATATTTCGTATTTATCTATTTTTATTAAGTTTAGAAACAGACGGTACAAATATACTTATTTAAATAATCACAGTAAAAATAGTACGCCTATAAAGTATCCACATATAAATATTTAAATTATTATGGTTTTAAAAGTCGAAAAACAAATCAAATGATAATACATCTAACAAATCAGGAGTGCGATTAAGAGAATTAACATAAAAATTAAAACTAAGTATGAGGATTCTCTAAATAAGACAACATGAAAGATTTTTTTTATAAACGATACATAGTTTATAGACGGAGCAAAGTGCATTTGCAACTATGGCATCATTATTTGCAAAAAATATTCTTAGATTAATTAAAACATTTCTAGTCATTCACACTATGACAGTTGCAGTACAATCTAGCACATTAACAATCCCAGCGGGGAATACGAACGATGACTTCCGAATGTAAATGGTGCAACAGGTGAGGAATAAATCTCGAACAAATGAGCCTGTGATTAAGAAAATCGTATATCAAGTGTTAACAGTCCCAGCACGCGGTAAATTCTCGTACGGCTTTGAATTAAAAATTTCTGGTTTCTATTGCATAACCAATATAAAAAATTTTAAAGTATATATTTTCAATGATGTTCGACGCGGTAACCCTTTACGGCTATTATAGAAATCTGAAATGTTCCATCTAAAACGTTTTTTTAAAAACTTTCCTGATTGTTGGTGCCTTTTGCTAGAGGCCATGGTCATCTAGATACTACCTATTTCTGTCACAAAGTGTCGCCACTGATATTATTTCTCGTCTTACACCGCGCAAGCGAAAAAAATACAGAAAAAACATTTGAAAACAGTTGTTATTAGATATAAAAAAATATAGTTTCCATCTGTTGTACCTTTAAGTGCGACAATTAATTTATAATATAGATAAAATAATCAATAATGATTATGTCATTCAAGTCTTATTTTTCAATACGAGAACGTTTTCTGTGACGTGCCAATTAAATACCAGTTGGTTACTGATTATAAGCAAATTTATTTGCGCTCCTGCTTTTATCTTGTATCTAGCGAATTGTTCTGAATTGTAATTTTCTTACCGATCGCAGTTCACACGTTAACCTCGGAAAGTATTCGTTAAATTAATCCCACCATATCGATGTCTAAACACAACATTAATAACTACGAGGTTCGATATCTGTGATCATTAATTGATTTAAATTTGGAAAAGTTATAAAAATTTGTATCAAATTTGTATTACTTAAATTTAGCCCATTATTCCTTTGATCGACTTTATTTCTCTTTCTAAGATGTTCTTCTTAGAATTTCTCAATAGTCAGTCAAGCAAATGGCAATATAGGCACGGAATACGATTCATTTGAATTCGAATTGGAAATTGTATTTTGTGAAGAGGATACAATAAATAACCGAAAGGTCGCGTTAACGAGCCAACCCGACGCAAGACGCACGGAACAATAAAGTAACTACGACTCACGCCAAAGAAAAAAAGAAAATACAAAACATGTAAGAAAAAATACAGTTCCATCTGAATCAAGTACGCAAAATTGTTTCACTCTTTTCTGAAAGGTTTTAATTATTTTTTTACAAATACCCGGCGTTTAAAAATGTTAACACATTAAAATTAATATGGAAATATGCGCGGCAAGTTTATAACGACTGTCTGTATCGGACGCAGATCACACATGAAAAAACGCTCACTGCGAGCATCGAGAGCGCTGGTGCGCCCTGGTAATGATTGGATCCCATATCAAAGTAAAGAATCCCTTGCAAAAATACCGCTTCATAATAGGCACGTAACCCGTATTTTTGGCAAGATTACTTATCCACCACTTATCACCTTATTTCGATCTCTCGCTTATTATAAGT
This sequence comes from Battus philenor, assembly GCF_028537555.1. Taxonomy (NCBI): domain Eukaryota; kingdom Metazoa; phylum Arthropoda; class Insecta; order Lepidoptera; family Papilionidae; genus Battus; species Battus philenor. Next base: position 6,627,506 of record NW_027181676.1, read on the forward strand.
CGCTTACATTGGGCAGTCCCGAGTGATTGAGTCGCTTGATGTACGCTGCCCGAGATCCTGCCCTGTTTACGAAAATGTTTTTATTAAAACCAAAATTTAATTTACAGTATTAACCAATGACTATAAAATATTATTTATAATATTTACAAGCACTCGGCTCAAATATTAGTTATGAACGTAGAATCGCTAATGTTTTTGTACCAAACATCGTATGTATTCAAAACATGGCATGTAAACAAAAACACAAGATTTGGTTAAATTAGGAGAATTATTATAATTCAACAAATGCAAATAGTTTAACAAGGCGAAACAAACAATATATTGTACGTTTCTTAAACAGCTTTATATATTTCTCGTAAATGTAAAGTGCGCAGGTTGATTTTATTTTCAAAAATTATAATAAAGGATATACTTAGTCAGGCCATAAACACTGATACAATTAAAAACACGTAACATTATATTCCATATTGAAATTTTTTATTCTAATACAATTAATTATAACTTTTTTTATGTAAGCACTATTAGTGTTTAACTTTTTAAATTAAAATGGGGTCAGGTGATAAAGAGAACAAATAATTTCACAAATCAGGTATGCAGCAGGAAAAGTATATTTTACAATAAAATATATTATTACAGTAAAAGAATAGAGGCAAAAAAATAATAGCAAATCAGATAAATTAAAAAAAAATTCTACGATATTTTATATTAGGTAAATTCCAAACAACTCATATTAAAAAAATATTTATACTGACAAGAACATTTTTACTGCTGAGCAAAATTTTATTAAGCTGAATTACCGAGTTTAATCTTGAAACTCTCTAGCAGCCTTATAAGTCAACGGGCTAGAATGTGAATATTTTAAAGAATTGTTAGCTATCAAGGAGTATCTGTGCCATGATTGTGTGAAAAAGTATTACAAAACGGACACGCGTGTATCAATACACGATTCTAGATGTGTTTTAGTCTCCTAATAACACCTTGTTCCATAATCAACAACAGTCCTTTCAGCAATGTAGTCGGACTATCAACTATATCATCCACTGATCCGCTCAAAAATAAGCAGGAAAAGAAGTTTTCGTACTGCATCAGAGTTGCAAACTGGCCGCCGTCTAGTACATCGCTTATCTAGGTTTATGATTTCTGGACAGCTTTAGAGTGTATGGCTTGCTTTAAAGGACATGTTAATTTCAAGTCTCATGTAGAATCCATAACAATGGCCAAAAATAATAGTCTAATGAAAAGAAGACTTCAAACATTAAAGGACTGTATTAAACCTAAGATATATAACTTTCATGGAACCCTACGTATTTTTAATGTTATAATATCCTTTGTAACACCATTTATAGTTTGACTGAGTGAATGTAAAAATATCTAAGGTACTAGTTGTTAAAGTATGTAACGCTACAGTCTTATTTTAATAACATGGTCAAAGACGAAAAGCAAAAACTTTTTAAGATAATACATCTAAATTCGGGCACAGCGGCGGCGGACGATTTCTGCGAACTGCCGTCTTAACGGTCAACATGCAATCATTCTGGCACCGGCCCTTCACTCGGCGATGATTGGAATTTAATTTTACGCGAAAGGATCAAACACACTCGTAGTCGTGTTGTTAGTCGAATACTAAAGTAAATAAAATATCACTATTACAATATAATTATCTATTTCATGTCCTCATTGTAAAGTGGATAAATGTTTTATATACGTGTATACTACAGGCTGATTGGTTATTGGTGTTAAAGCTTTAGTGGTGGATGTATAACTCATTTGTTGTCAATTAATATTATTTTAATTAAAGTAATGTTTTATGGTATGCTGATGTTCAATTTTATAACGTCCCTACACCCTTTATTTTAGTCTTGATTGATGTCAATTGTTTATGCCTCCTATTGTTTTATGAAGTTTTTATGGCAAAAAAAGGTGTTTATAACATACTAATGCAAGGATTTTTTCCATTTTTTCTCTTATCAACAGCATTCTACAACAAACCATAACGTTAATAAAATTAGAATAAAATGGTCAAACTTGACATACCATTTGTTAAGTAAAATAAGCGTGTATATTAACAAACTGCTGTTTATTGTTTTAATTTACAGAAAATTACAGCACAAAATGTGTCTGGGCATAATTACAGGGGAAGAAAAAGAAAATTTCTATTGATGAACCTTAAAAAAAATTAAAAATAACATTGACATGACTAAACCTATTATAGCAGCATCACATGTGCAATAATTGCACACCATTTGCTTAGCAGAGCATTAAGCGATTCATTTTAATTTATATAGATATATTTTTGCAACGTTCTTACCTCAGTATCCACTTGAGTCTGTAATGGGCAGGGCGTGACACTTAGCATCTGGTAAACGCCTTGTTGTTCTCGTCGGATTCGAGTAAACACGCCCGGTATGGTATCGTGTAAGTTAATTTTAAGTTTAAAAAGTAAATTTCTTTTACTAGCTGCCCCGAGAGACTGTCCCGTCAAAAATTATTGGCCTATCACATAAAACCGCTGAATAAAACGTATTTCAGAGTAATAGCTTCACATATTGTTTTGATGTCTTAATAATGAATAAACAAAAATCTTTTTCAAAAACAAATTTTCTTTTTCGTACACTATGGTTATATTGCCATTGCCTCATAGTACAAGACACTTGTCATTTGATTACACTGTAACATGTCCTTTTTGGTTTTAATAGATGTCAACCTGTTTGACGACTGTTCTATGGATAGGTGTTTTAAATTACTGTGTGTATGTATAGGACAATCGACGGCTATTGTGGCAAAAAGTTTTTAGAGTTGCGACGAAGAGCTGATCTCGACGCCCGGCTGGCCTCTCATTGGGCCGACGACATAGACAAGGTCGTGAGAAACGCTGGATACGGGCAGCGTAAGTTCGGTCATCGTAGCGATCTTTGGGAGAGACCTATACCTTGCAGTGAGTGTCTATCTGCTGACATGATGTAAGAAATTTTCAACTCTGTCTGTATACAGTACGATTTTTTTTTATTTCATTGCGCTCCATTTTTACGTAAATTCTATAGACGAACCTTTACTGTCTTAACGAAAACATTAAGAAAAATAATCAAATTAGTAAACTGCTCAGTTGCGGTTCTTCAGTTTTGCCTTGAACAAAATATTTTGGCGCCTTATTTACATTTGTTTAAGTTAAGATTAGGTTATTAGTGATCTCATATTACTGTATCGCATGTCGTGTTACTGTATTACTATGTAAAATTCATATAACCTGATATAAGAATATACCTGATATGCTACAACAGACAATGTGCGTTAGTAATACAATTTAGCGCGTGGGTGAGAAAGGCTCGCAATTATTATAGTACTGACAACCATTCTCGTCCGGCCGCCGCGCCTGTTCACAATTCTATAAAAATAGTAATCAATAATAATTTAATTCCAGCTCTCTGTTGACGAATCATTCGATCAAATAATAATCGATGATATTCAATTTAAAAAGTACTCAACATTGTACGTATATGAATATATTATTTATGTAATATTTATGTTCCAATTACATTTCTATATCTATTGTGGCACGAACTACCTGTTTTGTCTTGTTGTTTTATTTCTGAAAACGTAATCAACTGGCTAGTAAAAAGCGAAGTAAAGCTCGCCTGAGTATTATTTTATTGATTACTATGAAGTTGAAGTTAAGTTATGACAACGAAAAAAAAAAAGTTTATATAATTTATTATTGACATTGTTTTCAAATGCCATTATGTTAGCATACGTTTTTAACTTGTGCTAGAGTATTACATAAAAAGGAGTATCACTCTCCACTACTTTTAAAGAAGTCCATTTTTAAACATCACTGTTTTTAAGCGTGTGAAAATTGGGAATGGATAAGTATTTTAAAGATTTAAGGCAAAGCATTCAAGTTATATACAAATCCGACGATTTACCTTCACCGGCGTGGACGTCCAGTACGGGATTTTGTCGTGGGAACATTTCTGTAGTGTTTCGTCCGTCAGCTGACCCTTGAGAGTCACAGTGCAACCGTTAAGATTACGCAAGCTGTTTGATTGAGATGGGAGCTTATGTCAACAGGCGTACAAATTGTTCGTATCGAATTGACTATTTTTTATTCTAAGAACACTTAGCTCTAATATTTATAAATGCCAAGCGTAAAAAGCGCTTAATTTAATGGTTAAAATGTACTCGTTATGGTAATACACATTTTTATTTTATGCAACATGTAGGAACCAGACGCAAACGGCCGTCCGCGAACACTTTCAAGACATGTAATTTACTCTTTAGCCTATATCGTTTTGAAGAGATCGTTATTTCATACAATTTGTAGCATATCATAAATTAGACTCAAAATACAATTTAATGTACATCACATTTTACAAGAAAAACTTTATTTTTCAATAACAATTTGCTTTTATAATCAAAAATTATTTTTTTATTTCGTTAATTTAAAAAAAATCGTTTAAGCTTTTTTAAAGAATACTTTAGTTATAATGACTCTATTTAATACTTACGCTTATTATATTAAAATTAATGATCCTGTATACCGATGACTACAGTTGATACAAAGCACCCAAAACAACGGGAATGTAAAAAGGAAATAAACCGTAATGTAAATAGTTAATGGGGGTATTTATTAATAGATTAGGTTAGGTATGTTCAACTTGTTTTTAAATAAAGTTTTTTACATTTTCTCAAAAATTTAATGTTCTTAAACCCGCTAAATTTGTAGCTGCGATGGCGTTAACACGTACACATACCAAAATTAGCTTTATTTCAATACCATTTTTAAAATACGCTTAAAAATAAACACCGTTGAATCGGAAATAAACAATGTATAGAAGTAATTCGCTAGTGGCACAAGATGTAATCCGGCGCTCGTCGGTAAAGTCTCAGAGCACTAGAGCTTCAACGAGGCTTCTCGGCTAGCAGGCACGTCGCCGGGGCGTCTCATTTGCTGCTGTCTCTTCACCGATTTATGACAAGGTAATGCGCGCTCCCGTTACTCGTAGTGACGTGCGAGCGCAATTTACCCTGAGTGCAGGTGACACTAGATACGTGTGTTGTTGCCTTATTCTTCAAAAAATATATATTTTAAACAAGTTTACTGACTAAACGTACATTAAATTAAACATTCTTATTTTTTTTAATATGTTTACCAATAATAAATATGTATATATTTTTTATGGTCCCCGCTATTAGGGACCTCTCCTTCCACCACTATTTTGGTGGAAACAGGGTTTTACAAATATTTATTAGATTTTTCACATCCGTTTTTTATTTCTATTCTATTCTCTTCTTCCATACATACTTCATATTATCTTTCTCTCCATTGTTTCACTCTACAGTTCTGTCTATTCTTCTCTTACATTCAGTTCCATTCATCCATCCTCAAACACTGCAGTATATTCTATTAATAATTTATCACAGATTGTTTTTGTTTTACTTTCTTCTAAAGGTATGTATCACAATTTTTAATAATATCACAGTTTAGTTTTATTACATTTTCATTTTTATCACTTTTATCTTATATGTTTATGACTTAAATGAATATAACTTGTCTGTTTGTAAATTAATATCAATGTTATTTTCGTTCGTTCGTTTTTCACTTATAAAGGTTATATGTGCCCAAGCATTAAAGTATTGAATTTCTACTGCTACTTACCCTGTATAAAGTGATCACTAAAATTATTTTGCTATTGGAATATGACTGGCCTATAACTTCCGATAGCACAAAGTTTGCAAGGTCGAGTAGGCTTTTTGATAGAATGTGCCACAAATTATTTGACAAAAAATGGGCTATAAATTCACCCCTTTATTGATTTTATAAAAGACATACTATTATCATGTAGGTTAATAACCAAACTTATAACTCTCTTTTAAATTGACATCATCGTTGCTTATTTTTCGTTCACGTAACTTAAAAATATAGCGGTAGTTTTATGATTTTTACACTCTTTATAACCTTTTAATATACATGTAATATAGCAAATGTATTTCACACAAAAACACGTAAACATCCCATCCCTAGTCCTGCTAACAAACTAGGCTTATTATGCAGTACCTTCCGATGCGGTAAATTATTGTACAGCTGTCTTATGTTAATCGGCTATGTTTATTTTGTTAACTAGAACTTTGCTTTGAGCAAGTTCTTAATAGACTTTTGAAAATAAAAACTTTAAAACCTTTTTAAGTTATTTTTAACAATTCTTAAAACCCTTTTATCTTGACCTAGTTGAATCCAAGTTGAATCCTATTTGATTCGTGTTCGACGCTATACCTAGAAATAAATAGAGGGATAGAGGTTTAAAGCGGTATTTCAAATTTTAAAATTATCATTATATTTATAGGAAGCCCATCCACAAAGCGGATAGATGAACTTTTTAAGGTCGCCGGAAAATTCTAAATAGAAACCACTTCCGATCGGTCTTGTTAGAAGTCTATGGCGGAGACCAATACTCCCGACTGAAACGATGACGATAATGATAAGTAAACGTACATATATGCAATACAAATATTTCGTGAAGCTACTAACTTAACAATACAAATAAAAGATTTTCAACGTGGCAAGTTGCAAAATATATAGGATATTGACGACAATATCAGCAAGAATATCGCTCAAATTAAACTAATTAACATAATTATGACAAACTAATGGAAGAACGCTTTTCTCTTATATACTATTGCCGTGATGGCTATTTTTGCTAATAATAGCAAGCAAAACTTTATGAATAAATTTTATGACAGGAATAAAAATAAATTCTAATAAACGTACTATTCAAGAGTTTGAATGGGCCGCACAGAACGCTCGGGTTAAGTCCGGTTATTCACCATGGGCTATATAATAAATACTTTGAGGAGAATACAGCTTGGCTCCTTAATAATTCTCTTATATGGTCTGTATCTCTCCGTACAAATTGTTTATACGTATATACATTACTTTTACTCATATAAATATCTGAGAAGCATGTAGAGGTTATGAACCAGACATAAAAAATAAATTCCAAAGGTATATCTATTCTATTAAAAGTGATAAAAAATGCTTCCATAAAAGTTAATAACTAAATAGGCATCATGTACATAACTTCGCTTCGTGTACTGAAAGATGATTTACTTGCTATTATAATCTTTACTTGTGAGAGCTCTATAAAACAGTATTTTCTTTACATATGAAATTAATTACATTTAATAAAGTAATTACATATTGATAATAAGATATTATAATTTGAGTAGTAACATTAATTGCCATACCACTTAAACCTTTTTTGCTAAAAACTATATGTAAATAAAACATCATATCATATATGTTTTATAAGTATAGATAAGTATGTTAGCTGTTGATTTACCAATTGTTAAAAAAAATTCAACTACCTACAAATATTTGCTTCTTTAATACACTCAATAAAATGTAATTAAACATTTTGTTACAGATCGTTTTTATTTTAGTAAAGATCCAAGTCTAAAAAAGCGCTGGAGTTATAATAATAAGAATGAAGTTGTTAAAATATAAATTACTCGAACAAAATTTTATGTACAGTAGCAAAAGCAAATTTTAGTCCAGACGTTATCGTAAAATAACGGCTTGAGTGATTATATCATTCTTTCAATATTATCACTCGATCGGATCATCGATATGGGCTCGGCCGTATCCAGCCACTGCGAACACGCAATTTAAAATATACGGAACTTGTATCTAGTGACAGGTCCAAAACAAAAGGATGTGTTAAAATTAAAGGCCCCTCAATAAACGAAAAAAAAATTCTTCTCCGACATGAAGTCAATGATGCAAAGATAAAATATAAATGCAATGTCTTAATTAAGCTGCTACAACTACGAAATCATGCAAGTCGTTTCAATACAAATGTTATTTGTGTCTTGGCTTTCCAAACAGTTTTATATGGTGATTGGTTATTAGGTAGGTTTTAAAGGGGCGAATGTGTTGCTCATTTGCTGTCAATGTATGTATCGTACATGCAATAAAAAATCAATGGTATCAGTTGTAATGAAAATAGCGTAATAATTACAAAGTAGGAAAAGAGTTTTCGAAATTTGAATTAATACATTTAAAAATTAGTTTTTCATTTATTTACGGGCTTTCACATTCTAACGTGATTAATAAATTAATGTTAGACATTTCTGAGAGTTTTTTTGCTGACTAACGAGCTATTCACCTCTTTAAAGCTTTTATACCTATAACCAATTACCCTGTAAATATACTGATTTTATTTCCTAATTATCAAAGAATACAGCACAAAAAAGTTAATATAAAGGGACGTGCAAGATGTGTAAGTAATGACGGCTCATAGCCGACACTGCCATCGATTGCCAGCGTTATCTCAATAAAGGCCAACAGACTGCGTTCATTAGCACTCTGACACGGCGTAATCATAAATTGTGGATCCCTGCCGCGACCCGCACGCTTGCCGTCCCGTGCGCCCCTAGTACCTGGCCCTAAACCCCGCATCCAACTTTTTGCCACTCTCATTGTTTTTGGCGGTATCACTGTATAGCGGCCCTGATCATCCGATAGAAGGGCAGGTGTTACTTTTCACGCGTTCTAGCTTTATTAAATAACTTTTATCCACATACAGTTATGCTCACCAAGGTAACTTTATCGCAGGTTCGATACTTCCTTTAACAGGATGTTAATTCTTGTAAAACTCATTCAAGGTTATAGTTATTTTTTCCAATCTCAAAGATAACCTTAATATCAACAAAGTAAGTCTTTTTTTTCACGATGATTAAATCAAGATAAATCACTCGTCACTCTGTTTCAGTAAAATCAGATATAAATAATAGTAAATGTATATAAATAACAATGACAACCATATTAAAAAAATTAAATAACAAAATGTTGCAGCATTTTGTAGCTCAGTAAGTTTATAAAATATCATATCTAAAACTCGCGAACATGGGAAGTCATTAAACCGGCCAGCATGGCACTCGGAGAACCTCTATAGCTGTCTGGCCAAGCATGAAGATCAATATCTCGTGGCTCACTGCCAAATCTTTTTAATATCGTCCCAGACGTATCTGAAGAGCGGTTACGTGGATAACAACAAAACTATTACGTGAGCAGTGCGCGAATTGGTCAGCGAAGTTGGCCGAGTCGGCGCTTCGACCGGCCGCTAGTTAATTCTTATTGTCAGGCACAATGGGGAATAATAGCTCGGACATACTTCTCCTTCGAGTACTTTTGACTCAGTTGATATTTTACTGGCACTGCAGCGAAGTTTGAAGTGAATTTGCAATAAGACTTTTAATGAGAGCATTTTACATTCGCAAATGTGCTTTATAATTTAATTCTTAAAACTTCATACGAATATAGAGATAATTTAAATAAATCAAAAGGTGTTGAGGCTAGCAGTGAGACATCAGGTGCCCACGCCAATGTAGTGACATATATTAAGAGAATTGAAAGCAAAAAGTATAGGAAGATAAATAATTTCCAACTCAAATTTACCAGCAACTAACGTACATTAGAAAGCTTTTTGCCATTTAACAAAATTCCAAATTTTCAAAGCCCTTAAAATACTATTCAATTTGAATATAGTTCAAACTCTACCTACTGTACTTATTAACATGACTCATAAAGAGAATCCGTCAAGTGGATGCGGTTGTAAAAGGTAAATTTCGACGCAGTCTATTAAAAACGACATTGGCTCGCTAAATCAAGTACCTCAATAAAAGAAGTATGAATGGAGGCGTTAAGTTTCACACCGCGTCGCTCCCGCGCTCCAGGCGCGACGAAACGAACACCTATTATCATAAAGCAAACAATAAGGAAGAAAAAAAAATATACAAACATAAGCTTTAATGATTTGGAAGTTCTCGGGATGAATTCAAACGAAGCTGCGAAGGAAACGGGTATAAAATATATTTTATGAGGTATCATTGGTTATAGCACCTACAAAAACTTCAGCGTCGTGTGTTGTTGCATATTATAAAATACCTATAATATATGATAACAATATTGATTTTAACCACCCCGTAGCATCAGAATAACAATAAAACTTATGGTTTAAGAAAACACTACACCAGACATTGCTTGTCTCGTAGAGTGAATTAGGTCGAAATATCATTTTGGACTGGTGTGCAATGTTTTAAGATTTACATAAAGACAAGTACAACAAGAGTACTTATATGTTTTTACTCTACAGTTTAAAGTTGTTATTTTAATTCAAATTGCCTTGTATTTCTTTGATACTTTTGTACGTCTGCTTTTGTAACAGAACGATTCTAACAAGAACACATTTACACAACGCTGTATGCCCAACGTAATGTACCTTAATAGTGTTAATCTCACCAGTAAAATTACTACTACAGACCATACAAAACAATGGCATATGAGTCCGATGATCCGGGGAATCAGTTGCTCTTTCTCTACGACATTTTTTTTTGAGTATAAAGACTAAAATTTCATGCTTATTTGTTGCCATGTAGTCCGCTTTTAGAGTTCAGCGTAAGTAAGTGCAATCTTTAGAACCTTTCAGACAGAAGCACTGTGATGTTCATAAGACAAGTCCTGAATAACTTCGCTGCGGCAATCCGCGTATGTGGACGAATTTCGGTCAAACCTATAATCAGTTTTAAGCTTTCAATACTTGCCTTATAAACCAAGTTCATTCAATGGTTATCTGGAAGAAATCAAGCTGAGAGAAAAATGACCGCCGTTTGTACTTTATTTTTGTTTTAATAACAGGTGATTAATTTTTATTTCTTATATGAACAATAAAGATTAAATGAATAAGTTTTTATCTACTCCCTGCCAAAAAGTTCTGTATTCCCTGTAAACCTACTAAAGGTGTATGACGTAAAGATTAAACTATTCATATACATAGGCAGACCTTCATATTTTTGGAATAACAAAATTCCATGTGGTGAAATTTAAGTTTACGCATTTTGTTAAGTTAATGTAAAACTAACCAAACAATTCATAATTCAATTGAATGTAGCACACCTATGTTATATGGCCTGTATATACACTGTGAATATCTTGTATGCAAGTAACAAAGTAATTTGTAAGCAATGTAATTTTTTAAATGTTTTTAAAAGACCTTTTGTTAAAACGTGTGGGTGTAGTTAATACATAAAAACAATATCAGCTTCAAGTACATATTCAAAGCACATTTAGTGCTACAACTTCGGCATAGGAATTAGATAATCAACGTTGGATGCAGCCGTGCAGCTACCGTGCGACGAGGAAATACATAAAAATGTCACGGATGTTATTCTGGGAGGTTACAAGTATTTCGATACGTAGTGTGAATTAAGTATTGATAATTGTGGGAACTACTCTTATAGGCACAGGGAATTTCAAGGAATAGAAATTAATGAAAAAGAAACGTTTTTGAATAGTTTGTAATAACTATAATAACAAATCTACCACTTCTTTAAAATGGTGACGGAAATTCCCCAAAACATTGTACTACGATGACATTATGTATTCGCAAAATTTATTTTAAAAATATCCTGTTCAAGTAAAAACAGGAATCTTTGAGAACAAATAAAAGGTAAAAGAAATGAAAAGCAGATTAAAGTCCACCTCCGAATAAGTAAAAAATACAAAAACAAATAAAGTGACATAAATTCACTAAAAATTCTATAAAAAAATAAATAGAAGTTAATATTTAACTACAATTTGTAGAAAAGACGAAATGTTATTAAACAAACATATCGTCCATTTGACATGCTTTCAGGCAGGGGCTGGCATAATTGATTTTTTCCGGGGCGTGGCACAACGGCTTGGACTATTGTGATAGCAACGCGTTTCGTTGACAAATAATCTTCGTATTCCTAAGGAGGAATAATTTCTCATTTCCGTTTATAAACGAAACCTTGCGTTCCAACAATGGCCGCGACTAGGCTTCAAAATCCAAAAGAAATTGAAAGTTATTTGTTATGACAATATGACTAGAGCATTGTGTTCGCTGTGTCGATTATAAATTACATAAAATTTAATAAAGACCCGGCTTCTGATATTATTTTCTTTTTTAAGTTACTAAACACCTCATGAGATTGGAACTTAATAAGTAATCGTTCAAATTTTTTAACACATTACAGACAAAAATATATAAAATCTATTTACATGTAGTGTAATATTAAACAGGTAACAAATTCAAATATCAAAACTTTTATAGAATTTGTTAAGTTTTGGTTTACTATACTCGGTCAATAACTTTGTCTTTTACTTTCCGTACCTCTATTTATCATTATGGATTTTATAAAATAGTGAATCCACTTTGGCATTTACAGATGTACAAACGGCAATTAAACAATATATAGTTATAAACTATGTTAAATTTAAGTTCTTAATGGTGTTACTGAAATGGTGCGATTTAAAAAAAAATTTGATGCATGTATTCTATTAATGTAACATACCTTCGACAAAAGTGCAATCGATTTTTATTATCAAAACGTCTATAAATATTACAGGTTTTTATCGAAATAAACAAAACGAACATTGTTAGGTACTTCATTTTTATTTAATTTATGTAAATAGGTTCAAATTAGGTAATTAACTGGGTGCGACCGCATCGATACAACAGTTCTTAAAAACGGACCTCATTATTGACAGAGTAAAACGTTTAGAAGGTGTGTCATTATTAAAAGCTTTCGGATCTGCTGCACTAACATCAACATAAACGATGAGGCAACTAATTTTACTCCGTCATTATAAAATATTTAGCGATATACCTCATTTCGTTAATAACACGAGGTTATTTTAATAGAATGTTCGTAATAACTAGGCACCCGGACGCAAAACGCCCCTCAGTTTCGAATAATGACCGGTTCAGGCAGGCCCACGCGAGATTAATACATTCAAAAGTTTCGAATAACAAAAGAAACAACAAAAAACAGAAATGGCTGATAAAAGTCCAATTCTACCTGGCGCTATTCTCCCGATGTTCCGGCCGCCGTTCCGGTGTGCCCTAATCGAACTGTAGATAAATTCTACCCCTAGACATAATAAATCAGATGATAACATTTTTTTGTTTTTAAAAATATACCTAATTATTTTTGAGAACTGTTATGATAAAAATCTTCTCAGGTATTATCACAATCCTCATCATTTCCCCAGAAGGACGTTTACTGCTGGACATAAGCCTCTGCCATAGATTTCCAACACAATCCGTTGGATGCCATCTGTATCCACCTCGGGTATACGTATGCATGACTAGTTTTCCCTATTCTTGATATCCACTCTAGAACTTTAATGCCCCCGCGGCCCTCTGTTCTGTTTGCTATGAGGCCTGCCTACTACCACTTCAAGTTACCAATCTACTAGCCTACTTGAGTATTAAATTACGTACTTATTATTACATTTTTTTTAATTTTAATACCTATTCGAACTGTATTTCTTGCTTACATGATATATAATTAAATATTTAAATAGGTGTAAACTCGGAGTTTACGGCGTGCTTGCTGGAATCTAAACAACTTTATTTAATTTTGTTTTTAGTTTGAAACGTAAGCAAACAATTTACATGAAAATGTCAAAATAATTTAACACGACTACGAGTATCTATAAATATAACTGGATATAACAAATAATCTCATACGGCCACGTCACATACATAAAATTTACACAAATACAAATCATTATTTTGTTATTACTCTGATGAACTTACTAATAGCATAATAATAATAATTTCGGCATCAAATATCACTTTAAACGAGTAAAGATATGGAAGATATTTTGATAAAGAAGCCACCGTTATGTAACCCCAGTGTTAAAATTTTTGTGTCATATTCTGTGAAAAAAATATCACCCACACGGAAGGTACTGAAAAATGTTTCAACAAAGAGACAAAAAGAAACAATAACAAGCAACCGTTCACTGCGTTTTATGTATTATTTCATGTAACAAGAAGCAAACAATATCTCTGACCGTCTAACTACCGGCGGCATCCCTTTCGAAAACAATATGGATTTACAACACAATGTCTTGAACAACATTCAAACAATAAAGAATGAAAATTACTGAACAACAACTTAAAACTGGTGTGCTACATTTCTAAACTCGGTAAAATAGATATTTTGAAATAATATTTCATTGATATTAACTCAATTGGTCAACATCCACAAGGCAGACAGACGACCTTGAAAGAGGTTAACACTAGCTGCAAATCGTAGCTTAATCATGACAATTCGTCATAATTTTACATTTGTTCATAGTAACAATATATTAAAAAATGGGAAAAAAATATGCATCGCACTGCATTTAGAAGAACAAAACCAATTCTTTAAACACAGGCGACGCGCATAAAAAGTTGTTAGACGATTGAGACAGATGACACACTCGGCCCTCTGAAGACAAAAAAATAAACACGTGACAATAGAAACACGACCCCAACGATATGACGGTCGGTTTCATGGATCGTGGACAGTTACCTCTTAAAAACGTTACTGCAAATCATACGGCCTATATAAAAAGTCTAATTGTCAATATATTATTGAATCTCTATCCCACAGATATTAGTGTCCGTGTTTTTATGTTAATATTTAACATTTCCGTTTTTTTTGCTCCTGTTACTGCGTGCATACTTGTATTAGAGCTAGGTTACTCAAATTGATTCTTAAACTATTTCCTTATTTATTTCACAAAACAAATTGTTATTTTTTTATGTTTGTAATTGTTTTTTATATGTTATTTAGTGGTCTTGTTTTATTTATTTTTTTATTTCAATTCATACATTTTGCCATACATCCATCCTCAGGGGTTTGTTATAACTGTAAAAGCTTATAATTTTTAAGATGCAATGAAATAATGCAAGTATGGTGCTGTAAGGAAATCTTTGTCTAAATTTGATAAAGTAATCTAACTGTTCATTAAAATCAGAAGATTTTCGCCTGCCGCTTTCCAATTAAAAAAATCTATATTCCAGATTGCTCACTTTATAGGGTGATTATAAGTGTAAAAGTTTTAAAGCTTTTTGCAGACAAAAGAGCTTTACCTTTATCACTTTTAATATCTATAATCACCCAGTACACGGGTTCCAAATAAAGTGGTAGTAATTGAGACAATAATCAAATCATTTTACACTTTAATTTACATATAACATTTTTAACACTAAAGCCTATGATTAATCCTTAGCGTTAACAAATATTATCAATAATTTATTTAAAAAAAACTACTTATTATTTTCTGTTAACAGTTTTTTAAAATCATTTAGTAGGAATGAAAATATTACTTAACATCCATCCTTTTCTTACGTAACAAAAAGTTCTAGTCGTATAAAACAGCGGCGAGTTCTAAGAGGCTACGGAACACAAAGACAATAGAAAATTGATATTTTTGGTAAAACAAATTTTCTATCGCATTGCTTTCAATATATTTAAACAGGATCTATATCGTCAAACAAACTAAAAATGTTTTTGTTCTTTTTTTTGTTTGGCTTGATGAACTCAAATAATCTTACGGAGCATTATTTTGGATGAAATTATAATAATCAAAATTCCCAAATATTGGCAGTTTCAAAATAGTAGTCTCAATGACTAGCTGAAGATAACACGTTGACAACAAAAATAAATATTATTTTACTGCCCATTGCTGTTCAAATCACATTTACTCAACAACCCGTCCTGAAACTAAATTATGTTTTATTTCGAATACATTAATAAGATTATTAAAGAAAATATAAAGTCGAAACCTATTTTATGTGTAATAAATAAAAGTTAAACAAAAAAGCATTAGACGACTAAACAAAACATTCAATGTGTGAGGTCTATAGTATTGAATTATTACAATTTGTTACCACAACACCGTGACATTAAATAACGGGCAAAACTGATTTGACGTTAATTATTGCAGAGAGTGCCACTTGTAGCTACCCCCCACGTGAAAAGGAAAAAAAAGAGGCGCCAAGCGATCAACCGATCACTGGAATTTAACATCTCCAGTGCCCACAGAGAAGTCCTAACAAAACAATTAAGCGATAAAGCAGAAAAAAAAATTGAACCCATGTTGTATCTCAAATGTATTTTTCACCAAAATCTGTTTTAATATCATAGATACCTTTTGATGTATTCATTTAAATTTATATAGCACCATATTGATATTTTCAGATGAGAAACATTAATTGCTTAGTTGAAAAGTAATTATTGTATGCAATGGTTATTTTTCTTTAAAATTTTAGGCATACCATGATCAGCATGAAGTACTAACAAGACCAGCTCAAGATTAAGATCAGGGTCTTCACAACATGCTACTAATATGCCCCAAGTTAATTTTTAAGAGCACATGGACGTTTACTTTTCCGCTGGTCTGATCAAGGCTAATCTACGACTCTGCTTTCTATTGCGACTCCGGAGGGCAGGTGATATGAAGGTACAAAATTTATCATCAATTTCATTAATGCGTTATAACACGACCAAGACCTTAAAAAATGAAGAAATGACTAAGAAAATCTTTTCCTTAAAAACTGTAGAGTTATTATTACATGTCTTATCCTTTTTACTAAAGGGATTAGTACAAATTTATGTTTGTTTTGTTGTTTCTATGTTTGTCTGGAAGAGATCGATCTTAGTAATTAGACTACCTATTTTTGCACTAGCAACGTATTACATGTTTAAGCATTTTAGTGTCAAGAGCTTTGCACATAAATAGTGTATACCTAATACGTAATAAAAGTTTAAAAGTTATTAGAGCACATTATGTTTTAAAAAATCGAACACACTCTTAATTTTATGGCGCTACTTTTAAACTGATTACCTCTACTTCTTCGGTTATTATCATTCGAAAATTTATTCTTTTGTAGATGAAAACGCATTTATAAACAAGAGTAAACTTGTTTTTATCATGTATGATTTCGTCCACAAACATTTAAGTTGTTAGTTGCCAATTTGACCCTTTTTATGTCTATGTAAAAATATACGAATTATAAAATTATTAATAAAACACGATAGATAAGAGCTAATTTCTATAGTAATTAATAAAGTTCTTTAATATACTTAACTTTAAGAAACAAATACTTACCATGACATTAAAAATATTAAAAAAAAAACTAAAACAGTAAACCTCTCTTTAAACTAATTTTTTTGGCATAGCCGAGATCAACTTAAGAAATAAAGTTTATTCAGTCTCATCAGCGGAATCTTCTGTTCTGCATCCGACGCAGTAAATCCTTGAGTGTTGCTGACAAATAAATTTACGACACTTGAAACATTTTGTTGGCACTTTTTTGGCGTCCTTTCTAGGACATGATGAACAGCGCCCGCGCATAGCTGTCGATTGATAAACCGCCTTGTTCACATTATAAACTTCATGGAACCGTTTTTTTGTTGTCGCTGGTACAGCACGTAGTTGTATGCGACGTTTTTGGTGATCTTCCACATGTGCCGCAGCTATTTTCTTCAAGAAAATCCGTCTTGTATATGTCAAAGTCTTCTCAGTATTCGCTTTGTGTATGACAAATGGGTTGATGCCAGATATGTTTATACTCCAGGTAAATGTAAAATAATATTTTGTGCACGGGTCCTTACTGCGTTCGATGGTGGTACTTTACACCATTTCACTTTCGGGCCATTTCTCTGAGTATGTCGAGATAAAAAATAATTATCTTCCGTTGATACAGGGATGTCTTGGATATGTTCAGACTCCTCAATTTCGCTTTCTGAATTATGAGCACTATCAATAACAGCATCGTTTAAAGTTTCGTCTTGCGAATCCGAAGCAGCAACATCTTGCTCTTCATCAAGCACTTCATCCAGCCATTGCAATACTAGTTTGTCGTTAGGCATTTCAATTCAAAAAAAAAATCATAGAAAAAAAACTCAAAAATACATAAAGAAATCATACCGTATCAAAATACACACATACAAAGATAAATAGTAAACAATATACTAATATAAACACAAAAAAAAATCACAAAAGTAAAAACTTACCTTCGCCAAAAAATGTAACGTAACTGGGCGCATGGGGTCAGCTCTCTAAAGGACAGCGATGCATGCATATGCGTTAATGTTCTGGATGTGACTAATTCGCGTACCCCGGGGGGAGAGAGGAAGCTAGAAAGAGCGTTAGTACGCTCTGAAGACTGTAAGCCATAATTTTTTGAATTTCAAGTGGCCCTGACCCCATGCGCCTAATTAAGGGTTAAACTGATTACCTCTACTTCTTCGGTTATTATCATTCGAAAATTTATTCTTTTGAAGATGAAAACGCATTTATAAACAAGAGTAAACTTGTTTTTATCATGTATGATTTCGTCCACAAACATTTAAGTTATTAGTTGCCAATTTGACCCTTTTTATGTCTATGTAAAAATATACGAATTATAAAATTATTAATAAAACACGATAGATAAGAGCTGTCAAAGTAGTAAATCGTCTCGGGTACCAAAGTTTAAGCATGGGCGATACTTCCAATTTAAGAAAATATGGTTTTAAATTCTTCACATTAAAATGTTTTACGTAACTCATTAATTAATGACTCAAATACAGATAAAATATAATATATCAACGTCTAAAAACATTACACAGTAAACAAAACTTCAACAATGACAAGGACAAGTTTTGTGCTATCCTTTAAAGATGTTTATTGTCAATCAGTCTAAGGATACTTATCTTATCTCTGTCTGTATTGCTATCATTATTACCATTTAAACAAAAAATGGATACGTTGAGTAATACTGAAAAAATGTACATGAGTTTTAAATTAAGATTAGTTACAAGGATTTCAATTTTAAAAAATTATGACGTATACGTATGTTCATGCATGCAATTTTTTTCATGTACAAAGACCGGGTTTTATCATTTACCACTACATATCAGAGTAACTGGGACCTCCTGAACTTCTTATATAAAATGAAAGCAGTGAAGCCAGCCGATTAATATTATTATGTTAAATTTGTAAATCATAACAACGCCTCATGTTTTTCTAATCTTATGTACTATTTTCAAATTATGACGTACAATTAAGTCAAATATTATTAAACGTTATCATTGAACAATTTATTTTTTGGTTATATATAAACAGCAACTGTGAACTGCGGCAGTAGATAGGTAAACTTCTGCCTGGATGCTTATTACGATGGCACCTCTTTACTATAAGAAAAATAACAGCGAGTCAATATATTGAATTTCAGTTATCATCAACATCATGTCAGCCAAAAGACGCCCACGGTAATGCATAGAGACCTCCGCTAAATTGCTCCGATAACCGGTCTTGCGCTGCCCGCATCCATCGTCTACCCGCGACCTTCACTATGTCGTTGGTCTACCTTGTGGGAGACATACCCACCTCGCGTCGCGGCACGTGGTCGCCATCGTATCGTGGTTATCGTCGTGGATCTTTTACAGATGTATAAGTATATTATTCACTAGTTAATTGCGCTGTAGCAAAAATAAAAAAATGATTAAAGAAAATGCTAAGCGCAATAAAGCGTAATAAAATACAATCAATAACATATATTTTGAATGACGTTTTATTACAATTAATTCTGTATACATGACGATTTTTGTAGATACGTCACCTGCTGTAGGTTTGTTTTTGTGGGAAAATATACATGTAATCATTACCGAGGACCAAATCTAAAAATAATTACTTACATAAAACGCTAAAAAAGAAAAAAATATACCTTGAATCATGCAATAAAATTAGTCAAGCTTGCGGTGAAATTTGTGCGCCGTCATTTATTTGAATTAACATCTGCTCAGTAATATAGAATAATTTCGACTGACAGCAACAAAACGTTTCGCGAAAATCCGACGTCCGTTTCGTAATACTAATTAGATTCGAATTAATGAAAAGCGGGTTTCGGACGTCAGCTAATCCAATAGCCTCTGGACAATAGCGCAAAAAGGTCCCAAAAACATACCTAAAATAGTTGCCGACTTTAACGGCAATTATAGAAAACGAACGCTATCAACAGCGAGAATAGCATGAAATAAAACCGGTCACGCGTTCCGATCCCGCCGAGCCGTTTGCCCAAAGTTTGGATGCGATGCACCTGTGTTATTAACGCATCACACGCCTTTGTTCCCGGACAATGGACGCCAAATTGCAACTTGAATTTCTCACATTAGGGTTTCGCCGCAGGCCGCAGGTAATTTTTTTTCGAACATTTCTAATAACATAAGAACTTTAACATTTTCAGTCATATTTTACAGTGTTTTAACATGTAATATATACGAGTGATTAGAAAATGGGTGTATAAACTTTAAAGCTTTTTGCTGACAAATGAGTGTTACATTCACCCTATTAAAGCTTTACATCTATAACCAATCAATCCGTATAAACATTTTATCATTTCCTAACACAACTACATCTAACATAGTACTGACCACCAAAGCAGACAAATTCAAAATATTGAAACATTTATTGCCATTCAAACATAGTTTCGAAGGTGACTAAAGTCAAGACGAAAAGCATTTTTATGTATCTAAGACTTTGAAATCGGACAAGAAAATTTATCGACGAATTTTAATAGCGATAAAGTATTTAAATTTACTATCCAGTTAAACAACTACCACAATTAATAGACGGCAGGCATAAAAATCTTATTAGAACAGTGTGAATAGTAATGGTCGGTTTATGTTGACCATTAAACTACAACAAGAAATGCCACACTGTCACCTACTGCAGGTTTTTATTCGGTAACACTGACTTATCTCGTCTAGGACTTTCTTGTTTCTTTGTCGTATATTACGTCGAGACTCCTTTGAAAAATAAATTCGCAATTTCTAATATATTCGAAAATTCGCGAAACTTTTTCAAATTGTTTTTTAGATTTGCTTATACTACAAAAACTTTTGTCACATAATACATAACCAAAATAAACATGTACACATACACATATACAAGTAGATATTCAAAAGTGTGAGCACATCTATACATATATGTACTGTCCACATGAATACAGGTTGATTGGTTATATGTGAGTCGTGGTATGTGCTTTAAAGTGATTTGTTTACAACTCATTTTCTGTCAAGTAATGTACGATTCATTCTGTCAAAAACAATCATTTCAGAATTAATAAATAAACTGCCAGAGGTATTACCTTTCGCATTCCGGCAGAAAAAAATGATTAATATAACATAGTGTGATTATGTGTCATATATTATCATAAAGGATGATTTGAAATAGTTGTAAAACTTCAAAGCTTTCTTCTGTAAACAATAATTAATTTTAATATGTAGTAATCTGAATTTTGAAAAAAGCTTTTTGGTGTTATTCATTAATTATCAAACTATTATTTTTTAATTGTCAGCAAAGCTTGTAACTTCAGTTTTTTTATTTAATTTCGTTTCATAAAAATACATCCTTTTAAATATTACACTCACATTCATTAATGTTCATCTTCTCTTACATTTTAAGTATATTAATTTAAGCTAATTTACTTTTACAATTTACATTTATCTTAATTATAAAAAAATAAACAGCTACTTATAATTAAAAGAATGTTTGTATTTCGCATCATAGTTTGTTATTATTATAAATTTTAATCTCTTCGGGTATATCATTTAGAAGAGTGGGTATAATAAAGGCTAAACCTTGCCTGCCGTAAAAGTTATTAACTTTTTTTATTTGCAGTTTTCCGTAAGTAATGTTCCTTAAATATTTTGTAGACATTTGTACCTCATCATTATTCTGCAGTTCTCTTAGTAATGTCACATGAACTCTCTTGTGGATGGTTAGAATGTTTCAGAATGAAAAAATTCGTGAGCCATTTTTGCTGTATTGTTTTTGGATATTTTCGGAGATAATCATTTCAAACAGCGTAGTTTCAAGTATGGTTATTCTGTCTAGTTATGTTTTAAACGTGCTGCCGTAACTAGTATGTATAAACATATAAAATAGATTTTTTTTCCTTTCTTTACTACTTTCACAGTGAAAAAACTTACTATCTCCTTTCAAATATATCCTATGCCCTGTTTTTTATAAATTATACATTTTATGTGCACACAACAATTGCTCATCTGTGATTATAATAAGGCGCACAAGTCACGTCCATCCGACGCGCATTGAGCGAAGGCGTAAGCAGGCCACATGATATACCCACTCGCACGAATCCATTCCCGACACCCAAGAAAATCCCACACCTTTATATAGTGTTACAAAGGTTTTACATAATTATTTTATATTAATATTTGCTAGTATTTTAAAATGTAAGTTAAATAAATTATGTCATTCATAACAGTTTTTAGAAATGAAATTCTTTCATAATTATATCGTTGCGTATTGCTATTGCAACATTTTTACGTGAACGCGTACATAACGATTCAAAAATCATTAACATAACATAAAAAACCTGAAATAGAGTTATTGTCATGAATATAAAAGTATTTTACAATAAATAAATTAAATCGTCTTATTTTTCATTTCTGTGGAATTAAAGACGCTTTAAAAGGGCAAGCGTGATCTGACTGTGTTAGAGGAAAAGAGGAACATGAACTCATATAATGGCAGAAATGTGTTCTTGCACCCGTGATGTTAGGACCGGTTATCTCACACATGCGACGAATAAATCCCACACGAGAGAGATGCACCCACGTGAGAGAACAAAGTCAGTATGGGAGCGAGTATTTATTAATACAAGCCTTTGGTCAACTCACTGTAGCGGTTTTGGTCTATATTTCTGCAAACAGACATAACTAGCATTTTTTTCTCCAACAGCTCTTCCACTGCCGTACCCTTAGTATCATTCCACTTGGTTGCAGAGTCACGGAGTCACGTCTTCAATGATCAAGTTCCTAAGAAAGTCAATAAAAGAAGGCAGCAATTCGAGGGAGGGAAGATCGAAACTAACCTGACCTAAATTAAAAGACGTTATAGTGTTCAACGGGACACAACAATCAAGAACCCTAAGGAAAGTTCGCAAGCGCCACGCCGTGTTCATTATTACAGAAGCATGGCAATCGAGTAAAATGCGCATGGTCTTATGTACACAGGTTATAGATGTAAAAGCCTTATATGTGTTAACGTGTTACTCATTTACTGTCCATTAACTTTTACATCCCATCCAAAAATCAATTGTATTACTAATAATAAAGTGAAGAAATATATTGAAAAGGGTTATTAAAATTCCCATTACACCACATTAAAATAAATTATTGTTTACTATTTGTTCCTACAGAGAAAAGCGGTGGCAGCCCAGTGGTAAAAGACTTGCGATCGTAGGTCGCGGTTTCGATTCCCAAGATAATACAGTCATATTGTACACTACCACTGTGGACTTTAATACCACACTGCGATTGCCAACCCGCCTGCCAAACATGGCGATTACGGTATATCCCACAGATACCTTTGAGGCACATGCCTTTAAGTGGCCATATATAAACTGAAACAACGACAACGGCCTATTCCTGCAAAAGGTTTAGTGTTTCTTAAAAATAAGCTATATATCACATTTACCCCTTTAAAGCGTACTATTTAAACTTATTTTTATACTTTATCCTTTTGACCAATCCCCAGTTTATGTACTGAAGAGAGAATATCTTATCTTTATTAAATTATTATCGTAGAAACAAAAATTGATATATCTCTCAATAATTTATAGAACAAACAAGTACACCGTTTAAAGTTATAAACTTGTATTAAATAATTTATATGTATAATAAGCGTTTTTGAAAAAAAAAAGTCTACATCAGGCAAGTGATGTTTAGTCGCTAATTAAATTGTTAGTTCAGTAAAAAGCTTCCCATGTTGACCATTGTCAGTCTCGACTCGATTGACTTCAACTAACCTGTGTAATAATCATAATTTCACGCCTCTTTTAATAAAAAGTACAAACATATTAAACTGTTAGTCACGGTGCCCGTTCGGGTGCGTTGTGTGCGTTTACATCTGCCCACAACGAGCGCGATCGTAAACATGCTTAATTAAAGTACACAAAGAATATGGATATAAAAGGCTGACCATGCAAATGACGAAAAATGTTCTAACAGAGACAACGAGAGCATGGCGCTATGTGGAATGCGTGTTCGGCGACCGAGCAACGCTAAACAAACGCCCCGTGAAGTCATAAAAGCAGGCCGCGGTAATTCCAAAGGACGCCTATAAATTCTTTATTTTATGATCGTGAGCACATATTTAATTCTAAGAGCCATCCCCACTGTTTCCCTTTTGTCATATAAAAGAAGTTATAGCGATTTTTATATGTCATGCAATCAGTTGTTGAACACAGGATTGGAAATATTAAGGCAAAAAGTTAATGAGACACGCCGAGAAGAACCTTGAAAAGCTGCTTTTATAAACCTAAAACTAATTTTGTCGATCAACGATATTAAGTACAAATGTATATGAATGATAAAATTGTGTGTGATCTTAGAATTATTAAAAAGGTTCTGTGTACAGGCAAGCAAACTTTTTTAAAATTAAAAAAAAAATCTTATATTATAGTAGTTAAAATCTCTCTACTATGTTAATTAAACGTCTATAAAATTAACTACATAAACTTTTTAAGAAATCATTGTCTTCAGAGAGCATTAAAAACTTTAGATGCTTAGATTTAACATTAAATTTTGTGTAAATTTACTATTATCATAAGGCGTCTGCAAGCGCAAAATCAATTTAAATCGTTTTAGAAATTATGGACGTAATAGCTTGTACATTGTCGCTGCCCGTCACATTAAATAATGATAAAAAATACATTGTTATTTAACTTTTAAATGTAGTGAATAATATATATTATTTTAATCATCAATAGTGAAGAAATCGAATCTATGTAAAAAGTTAACGTTGTATGAGTCGGCAAATCTTTTGATATATTCATAGATGACACGTACACAGAAAACACAAAAGGTCCTGTATCCTCGCTACGACACAAAAGCTTAAAATTCGGAAGTTTTGAAAGATTTACGTGCCCCAACTTGGATTTTTATTTTGAGGCTTGTGTGTCTTTAATGTGGACGGGCCCATACAAATCCGTTGTTAGTTCAGGTGCAGTGCAGTGCTTTAAATATTTCATAAAATCAATATGATGGATATAAAAATTAAAACGGTAGATTATTTTTAAAACATAATAACGTTTATGAATAAATATATACGTACTATGTGTCCTCGTTTTACATGTATAGCTGTACTGAATTACCAAATAAAAGACAAATGGAATAAATATATTAAGGGTAAATTGTGTCCTCAAACCTTATTTTATTGATATACAGGATGATTGGAACCTGAAGTCTTGCCTCCTGAATTTGCTGTCAAATAATGTCTGGTACACTCAATCCAAAAATAAATAGTTACAGAAATAATGAATAACGCGATTACAAAATAGCAAGAAAAAGAGTTGCACAAATTTTAAATCCTTTTACTGAGTAATGAACAATACGTACACTTATTTAAAGATTTTACACCAATAACCAATCGACCTGTTTATTAAAAGCCAACCGAGTAGAATAAAACGTATTTTTGAATTATGCATTAAGTATAATACACGACACAAACTGTCGCACTTACTTTCAGACACCACGTTACACCAAATATGACAAGGTAGACATTTTTGGGAGCAGCCCGCTACGTGTTAGCCACCTACGACGACACCACATCATCTTATCACGATGACATCAAAACATTCACAAATATATAAAACAAAAGAAAAATATCTAAGAAATTAAAAAATTATTTCTATATATATTTTTCAACCTGATAGAAATACGGAATAAATAAAAACTTTATATATAAAGTTTTTATTTATACCGTATACATGAAAACTTTATGAATAATGTAACAGTTTAAAATCTCAACTTAATCATGAATGGAAATCTTGCAGGTTATTTTTAAATATATTTCATTTTTCTCGATATTTCTAGTCAACAAATTCACTCTCCATGTACTCTTTTTAAAACTACTTAAAATATAACAAGACTATTGTCCATTTCGCTTCTTTACAGTTAAGAAAATGAATCACGTTACTCTGGTAATAGTTTTAAGATTTAACATTGTTTAAAACTAATTAATTCACAGCAACAACGGCGTGGAGAACTCCAATCGTGCCAAGAGCAAATCTCTGTAGAAACTTATTTTCTACACCCACTATCCATTTGAAACTATTTTCATTAATTATTTATAAATAACGTTACTTATATTATCATAGCTATTATTATACATAAGAACAAATATTAAAAAAAGCCAACATGAAACCCCCGGTCAATTTTTAACAATTATTCGTTTTTTACCTAAAGCCGGCGAAACTAGTAAGGCGACTTGATATTAAAAGATATGATTTTACCATTCCATCTCAGTCTTCTGTCATTTGTTCCTTTCCATGCAAAGCACAGATTCAGGGACGAAACCTTCCTTCACGTAAAACATAACGTGGCAACCAAATTATTACAAAGAAATGGAATGTGAGTATTAAGAGCGAAGTATTGCCGAAAGACGTTATTTTGTAAGACCACCTCATCTGTTAAGCTCAGTTATTTTATTTGCTACGGAAAGCTCTAACCGAAATGTAATAGTGTTTACACTCACTACTATATGTCGTCAGGCATGGGCACCGCGGTGGTACTTATGTTGACAAACATTATTAAAAAGATAGATCCCTTTCACAAAAGAGATCTAGTCTATAACTATTACAAATGAATACATTATTATGTAGAAATGAAGAAACAGCGGCGAAAGTTTCAAGTATGCGTATCAGTCATATGGAACTTAAAGTTTTAATTAAATTCATGAAGTTCAGTTTAATGTTCTTTTTAATATTACCTAATGTGTTTAAAATATATAATACTAGTAGTTTAAAATAAACAAGTTAATTATTAATTTTTCAACTTTTATTTTCATTTTTTAACTTTAATTATTACCGAAATAAAGTTAAAACGGCCAAAAGGAACATATGTCAAGGCACGTACTGTATCATTTAAATAGAATAGCGGAACTAAACTTGAGTACCGTTACATCGTGATCCCTCAACAGCTAAGTATTTCAGTGTGGGCGTCTGCAATAAACTAAGCATGAATATTCGAACACGATTGAACAAGCTTATATAAGAAATAAAAAAAAGTATCGCTCGTCTCAATACAATGTAGTTGAAGGACACGCATTTTGCCGCAGTGTATTCATTATTAACAGTAGCATATATAAGCGAAGGAGACTTAATTTTGTACAGAAATGTCTTTGTATTACCTAAATGTGTCGGATCATTATGATCATTAAATGACAGGGCTGACTCTTTGTAACAAATATCATGCGCAACACCACATCTGCTATCATCACATGAGACGGAATACGTCTTCCAAGTTTTTCACAACACTTACCAGAATCGTTGCAGGATTGTTATCAATTTGCTCCATGTTTCAACACTGTATAATAATATATCTATTTGTTTTAGTTTTTATAAATTGGTTACAATAAAAAACAATACTACCTAAAATTTTTAGAATGTACCATTTGCAGTCCTACAAAGCTATCGAGGCGTGTTCTTTCAACCAGCCGGCGGCAGGTGCAAGCGGTCACGTGCTTTAGTAGCCAAAAGAAAACATTATCGATGCCCCCATTGCATTACTCCGACGTAAACGGTTTTAGTAAATTCATTTCATATCGATACTATTTGTAATCCAACTCATTCGAGTTTTTAAAAATGTCGATAGATTCTCTACCACAATTTTAAAAAGGCAGACATTTTCGATTTACGCATTGTGCCTTCAGTAATGGAATGTAAACTTTACGAAAACTCCGATGAGAGAGAGAGAGCTCCATGCATTACAGAGAGCGATGGCAAGATTGATGCACAAAACAAACGATACGTACACAGTGAAACGTGAATCAGATGGAAGACGAAATCAAATAACTTTGGTCTGATGTCATGACACTTGCACGTACTGTAAAAAAAGGACATAGTATATCAGATGAAATTAAATCGCTACACAAAATGCGTCATAAAATGTAGAAATGGCTTTAGTGATCATTGAAAACATACCATCTTAATCAAAAGCGGAAAATATATAGGGGAAGGTATATGACTGTATAAAAGTTGACTATCTAAGCTATATGCAATATTTTCACAAGGTTACAAAAGAAAGATTGCCGAAAACGTAATCAATTTAGATTGCTTATTTATATTTCTTACTGCAGATATGTAGGACATTTATAAATAAATCTCTGAAAAACATGCGCCGTAGAAGGACGTGCAAAACTACCGCAAGAATACCCGAGAATATCCTATGGAATGTAGGATGGTAAAAATTTTTCAAAAAGAATAGCGATCCTGACTAATGATAAAAATCGAAACTAAAAAAGGCTAAAAAGATTCACAAAAATGCTACAAAACCTACAAAACCCGTTAAACACTATAAAAAACCACGTAAAAACAACTATTAAAACTGTTCATAGACTTTTTGGATAATCTAATAATTAAGCCTTTCTTTGTAAGCAATTGAAAGTAACTTATGTATTTCCATCGCAGAAACTGAAAACAATGAAGGGGTTAAATAAACCCGAAGCACACAAAAAGGAATCCAAAAAACTTTGTCGTAACTACGATTAATGCAAAGATGCTTATTATGATTTTTAAAAAAACTTAGACAGGTAGTCGAAGGTAAAAACGGCGGCGCAATAACGAAAGACACAAAAATGAAATAAAAGAAGTAATAATCATTTTCCAACCCTTAAAAAAACTTTAGCCTTGGTTGTTAAAATACAGAAAAGTTATGTGTGCATCTCTTTAGGCGCACAACTTATTCATAACATTGAAAGCAATTCAGTTTGTATAACTTACGTTGTTTATTTTTGTTAACAGTTGTATAACTTACTGTACATGTAAAAATGTGCTTTCGTATATAACCGTGGAGCAACTAACCAAAAATATCACATTAAGACAACTTCGCCTAAAGTTTAAATATGCCAAAAGCAGATTTTATCCAATGGAGTAATCAAGTTATGTAAAAATAATTATATTCTGCAGTAGGTTAATTTCATGTTTACCAGTATTGTTTATATTGGGTACTTATAGATATCTTCGAGTATTCTTAAAAACGACAATTGGATAGTTTAAATGGATTCAATTAATACACTCGTAATAAAACTGAGCTACTTTAATTTTGCAAAGATATTTATAGGCCTGGATAATTTATAAAAAAGTGTTTGTATTTATTTTAAATTCCAGCCGTATATATTTAAGACGCTATGTCTAAGATATTTCCGGAACGTCCACGAAAAATTAAAATAATACCACTATGTAAGAAGTTGTTCTACCGTGACTCATTACAATATTTAACACATTATACACTTAAAATTATTATTAATTAAAGTAAACATTGATTGGAAATCGTTGAATACAACTAATTTATCATGGAAAGGAATTTGTATAGATCTTTATTTTAAATTAACAAAGATTACTAATTTTGCGTTGAAGTTTTATATGTACAAATTTATATGCAACGTGAATATAACAAACACAGTTATTAGACTTTACTGGTTATAAATATATGTGAACTTATTAATAAGCATTAATTAGTACTTAACATTTGTACTTATATTAAGATATATGCTACGATATCCGATAAATAGGCAAACGGTTTACAATTAATAATTTAGATGTAAGAGTCTTCGCTCCACAAAACAAAAGTGGGGATAAAAGCGGCGTGTGATATGATGCCGGTAGTCGCCGACAGTCAGTCTATTAATCACGTTGTTGACGCCTCCGGGGCGGAGCCTTACCTTATTAATTCGTGAAGAATTATAAAATCGATGCTGCAGACAATGGCTGTACGATTAGTGAAAATAATTTGTCTTGTGTTGACGTTTAAAAAGAGACAGAGGCGAGAGAATACGCTACTTACTCGATGCACATACATCATCGATATCTTGAAGAGTATCGTAATTTATATTAACATTCGATTTACAGCGTTATTTAACATGAGAACCGTTAAATTGGATAGAGGAGCAGAGAAAAAAAATTGAGTATTCGGGAATAAATAGATTGTTTTTCTACAGTATATTGATTATTTCTCTTTGGCACCAAAATATACACATTGATCTTTATAAACATTACATTATAATTATATATATATATATATATATATATATATAGCAGAGGGCGTCCACAGTACGGCGCCATCCCGAGCGTTCTTGAGCCTCGCACTTTACTTCGCTCCACGTCATTCCAACTGCCTTCACTTCTGTAGTTATCGTCCGCTGCTAGGTTTGCTTTTGGCGGCCACGTCTTCGCTTTTCTTGAGGATTTCACTTTAGAGCTTGCCTCGGTATGAGGTCAGGGTCCCTTCGGAGTATGTGGCCTATCCTGTTCCACTAGCTGCATTAGATCTACTGGACGATCGGCATCTCACCGCAGCGTTTCGAGAGATTTACGTTGGAGACTTTCTCGAGCCAGATATACTGAGAATACGTCGAAAGCAGTTGTTAAAGAAGACTTGGAGCCGACGCGAGACATCTTTGGATTAAGTTACATTTGTACGTGTATGTATGTATATGTATGTGTAAAGACCATTGTAATAAAATAAACAAAGATTTAAAAAAAGAAGAATTCGAAAACCATAAGGTTTTTTTGAGGCAAGATGACTAGTGAAGACAACCACAAGCGGATTAAAGCTTATGGAACGAACACCGCCTCTTGGGTATAAATTATTTATGTAAATTTTTTTGACCGCTCAGAATTATATTTCAGAATCGACGTGATTAATGTAGACGGATTTTTCACTTGGCCTCTCCCTAACGAAATGATCAAACAAATGACGCTGCGATCGGTAACCACTCGGATAAATGTCTGTGGGGAATTCATTACAATGTGCTCATAAAAAACAACCTGAGTAATTTTAAATTGTTCGCTTTAAAAACGATACGAACATCTGAAAAAGAAATTAAATTTTTATTCAAACTTATTAAAAGACAATCATAATGTGTTGAGCGAGACTATAGTCACGTAAAAAGATGATCTTTCGTTTATTTTCTAAAATGCTCAAAATAAAAAAAATGGAAGGTAATAGGACTTTTTTAATATAGTAATAGTATAATGAACCGGCTGAAGTAGGGATCGAGATATGCTCTCGAGCGATATTTCCGACAGGAGCCGAGGGGCGCATGCATTTAATGAAATCAAAAGGATTAAGAGCATCTGCCTGTTTGTTATTCAAATCGATTTGGAGCTCATTTATCATTTCAAATACGCTACTGCTTAAAGTATGAGGTGTACTTTGAATTTAACAACAGAGTAGAAAAAAAATTAAACATAAGACCTCAAAATTATTAACCTGTTCGTATAGCAAAACTAAATTAATCACTTTATCGATGAAAACAAAGGATACGATTTTAAGGTAAGGTACATTTTATAAGAGAATACTGTGTTATGATTACAGTAGAATTAATATCACAGCCGTTTCTAGCCGGTGAAGGGTAAGAAAATTTGTTAATAATCATAACGAATTTTTTATGTAACAACAAATGTTAACAAATATTAATGAACTATTGGCTAGGATGCGAAAGAGGGTATAATAGAAGAAGGTATAATAAATATTTTATTTCGAACGGTAACGCCTGCATAGAAGCAGAGCAAGGGTTAAGAAATAGATTGACCAGTAGATAAGGTGCTGGCGTCGGAGCAATACAAATAGTTCAATTTTAACCGAATAAAAAAGGACCCCGAAACACTGACAGGATGATGTATTGTTAAATGTTTCATTGTTGGCCGCTTGTATCGTTTGATTAATCTTAATCTCATTTAAATTAGACATCAAATAGCTTACTGGATTAATTATGATTACACGCTTTCCGTAGTGTAAACAATGGGCTGGAGGCCGAAAACTTTTTGCGTACACGAGCTAGTTTTAACGACTACTTTAAAAATGTTTGATATTGGTACTTGCAGCTTAATGTTTTAATGAATTGCCATAAAGACGATGGTTGGTAACAATAAAATTGATTAAAACTAACCTTACTATATCAATATTTTCGTGGAAACGTAGTTATTTGGACTGGAAATCTAAATCACAAAAAGAAACTTTTGGAGATATTATTTGTTTCTTTTCGTATTTGTTACTATACTATCTTTAAATAGTATTCCTGTTTAAAACGGGATGATCCTAAAATCCTAGAAGTAAACCAGTTTCTATCAAGAAGTTACAGGGTTATTTTCAATTTACTAAACCAAATATTACAGTTCTTTTTAAAAGAAAGACAGGAGGCTCAAACTGTTTTAAGACATCACAGCCGCCTTCGGACTTTCGTTAGACAAAAGAAATCAGTTGCGTGACAGGCAGTTTACAATTTCAAATTTTAAAATAAAATCAAGTTTTTCGGTATACTATCTTTTATGCGCATATTACATTAAAATTAGCCAATGTAGCTTATAACATCTCGAGCTAGCAAAGAAGGTCCATCCAAGAGGAATAAAGTGACCGCCTCTAGCGATGCGGCGGCGGCAAATCGCTTGGCAAACATTTGGTAAGCGCGCGTGAAATTGTCTATACAATGCAGTCCAAAGACGTCCGTCCCTACAGCGAATATTGCCATAAAATTAATTTTAAAATATTTTGATCTTTTTTCATAGCAGGGGTTTACTTTATAAAGATTAGAATTAAATGGTTCATTTCTAACATTTAATTTCAGGTTACGAAACATTTACTAATCCGTAACGTAGGTCTATTGTTAAAAATAAATTTAAAAAAAAAAACATTCTAAAATTTATTGGTAGAACTCTTCGCAATCTTTTCACAATAAAAGAAAGCTAAGTGCTAGCGACGAATACTTTTTTGATTTGTCATTTATAAGTTGATACTTAGATCCATTTTGCTGCTTTAAAAACTTTCAATGTCTGCCATATTATCTTACGGCTTTGAATGGAAATATATTTACAGTCATATATAGCAGCGAATGACGAAAGAACCAATTTTAGAATTTTTAATTGTTGTTATAAGAAATATGTTATATACAAACAAATAAAAAGAACTCTACCACTAAAAATTATCACGTTCAAAAGTAATAATTTAAAATATTTTCTTATGATTAAAACTTAAAGGATCCTATTTATAAAACCAGAAAAAATAATGTAATTTGTGACGTAAAATGTATACCTGCATTTTACAGTGCATAAAAACGTAAGCAGCAGGGGTGAGGTCGAGGAATCGACATTCTGTTTTTATTCAATAACCGTGCGACTTCGTAACAGGATTCGTATTATGGAACCTTCTATTATGTTTAAATTGACTGTAACTGCAGGCGATTAAGCGTTAAAGGATATAATACAATAAAAAAACACCTCAAGATATAAAAAAGGCAACAATCTCTCCACAAGGATTTCGTTGACATGACTATCGTAGTGTTTTAATTTAAGCATGGATACCGGGTTATATTATATATTGTATTTACCGTAGGTATTTGAATTACAAATATAAATCCAAATTCAAATGTTTAACCACAAGGAACAAAACATTACTATGTTTTTTTAGCAATAAGAAACGATTTTACACCATCAAAACGAACAAAGGGGACAGAATTGTTGAATGATGTAAGGAAGCTTTAAAATGTACATATATATATATAATTTCAGTGCATCTGTGCTACGTGATCTTCAGTCAAACCGGCGAAAATAATTTGTCATCAATATCCGTAAGTATTTTGACATAAAAATATTATATTCGCTAATATACAATACGAACAACACGATACAAGTGCAAAGATCATCTTTTAAATAATCCGTACTAGATATCGGATTGGTAAAAACGATCCGTTATTTCAATTAGAACAACATGAAGCAATTACTACTCGTTGAAATCGTGAGTTTAATGATATATGTTTCAATGTTAATGAAATGTCATTCATTCAATTGATCTGATGCACACAAGATCAATGAAACTCAATCCACATTATTAATTAAAAGGGTTTCAACGATTACCAATGAAGTGCCATAAAATCCACTTAAAATAATTGTAACCTCAACGAGCCGTGGGAGTTTTACAGCGGAGACGATACTCTTTAAAAGGCTCTTCAGAATAGGCATACAATGACTCAAAAACGTATAAAAAATATTCAAGTTGCTAGCGTTGCTAAAAAATGCCGACAGTTCCGAAAAAGGAATTTCGCAGCCAATACCGATAGCTCGAACGAAATCGAGGAGCGTTCCATTCAATCCTTTGTCGCAGCCATTTGATTAAAGTAAAGGGGCCGCAATCACATGCGAGATGTCTTTGATCCAACGGAAGTATCGCGTTTACAAACGGGGCACCGACTGCATTGTGATCGAGCCGCAACTTTAGACGGAAGAAAATTCCTAGTCCAAGGTAACGGAGAGAGGATGCCGAGAATCGGCGCTCACTTGATACTTGACACCGTGAAGTAAATTGAATATGTACATGTGATCCTAAAGTGAAACGGGGCTGGGTGCGATGCCAATTTAATTTCCTCATAAATGTCACCTGCACAAGTGATCTTTACTTTCCTCTCACAAAAGACCTATCAGGACACAGTGATGCGTAAATATCCACTTTAGCTGTACTTAATTTTAAGACGTATTGATTGTCTTCAATAACATAAGACTTCAGAAAAATTAAACGTATGGATACACGCTTCCACATATATTTCTATTGACAAAAGTCACTGGAAAATTTTAACACGCTTTCTTTTAAAAAATACAACGCAAAATAAAGCAGCGTCAACATAGTGTAGTTAGCATGCAGGAATGGCACATTAAAACCACTTTTAAATAAAATTCACAGCGTCGTCAAACGGTATTTATAATGATATATTAAGCAATTAAATGTAAAAAAGTCTCATGCAAAAATTGTCATTAAAAAGCATTACCACTAATATATGTAGTAGTTGAGATACGTGATATGTTACGGTCGACCTTTGTGAATAATTTTGTTAAAAAATAAAATCAATGAAATGTAAGCGACGATTGATCGCGGCACAGTGCTCGCATCATTAACGAAGTGAAGATTTACGATCACGTGCGCAGAAATGAAAGCGACGACGACCTAATCACCGATGCAGGTAATTAAATCCTTAAATGAATGTATAACAATAATATTTTAAGCATCGACGCAGCGAGCGATCGCGACGTTTATTTACGAGCAGTTCGCGCAACGGGGGTTTCCGCGCCTAACTTCTCGGCGCGACGCGGCTTCGCGCGATTTATTTTAAAACAGAATTCTTTTGTGGTGTATCCCGCTGTGTTATCATCGATAATACACCAAGGGTCCTAGTATATAAAGGTTAGACCGATTGAGGTATAATGCAAGTTGAAAAACTACTTTCTTTAAATAAACTTCGGTAGTATTATTATATGTCGGAAGTTGCTAGATGCAGGCAGGTTTCTTTCAACAGATATTGTTCAAAACATCGAGTAGGCCTATGTCCAGCAGTGGACATCCTTCGGCTAAAATGATAATGATTATGACGATAGCGGTACCTAAGGTCTTAGTATCATTTAATTGAAGAATATTTTATTACGACACAATCTGTAAGAGAGGTATTAATTAAAAAGTGAAAAGATACTAAAACAGATAACCAATGATTATTATTTAGGGGTATTCTGCCACTCTATAAGTAAAAGTTCATACATTTAGCGGCACAGGCACTGAATATCACAGTCACAGCAACAAATATATATTCAACTAGAAGTAATAGGGACGAACCCTTCTGTAATTTCAAATTAGACTCAAAGCAATTGATTGATAAGTGCCACATTTATGATTGTTTTTGCATTAACAGAAATTTATTTAACTCTTTAGCCGTATTGTACGACTGGGTTGCGACGTCGTCGTCATGTCAGCGGGTAAGACATTCATGCCTGGACGCACGTAAGTCGCGCATAAAAATTCCAATTGAACTTTTTAAAAGCGGCTTAGTTATAGACAGACATTTCATAGACAGTTCATAAACAGTTCATAGACAGTTCATAGACAAAAGGTTATCTATCCACCTTGCTGGTGGTCGCTCTACGCTATGCTCACCGACCGTCGTCTGTACTTCAAGACCCCTAACGGCGAGCCTACCCACTGCTACCTCAACTAGCAAATTCGTTGAACTTGCAAATTCGTTACTCTCTTTTCAACAGTCTACAGTTTTAATGCTTAGATCTGTTGAACAAAACAAAATAAAATAACAACTATATTTTAAAGAACTAACGTCGCGATAACGCCTTGTGTATTTGTTTTCAAAAATCATTTGGTCATTTATATATTGGTGGAGGCATGATGATAATACTCAACGTTCATATACCACTTCACTCAAAAATACTACATTGAGAATGTGGCTAGTCACGTAAAAACTTATAACAGAACTACAGAAACCTTTGTTTAATCAGCTGCACAGTCACCTGGTATTGGTATGTCCTTTTGTAATCCATCAATAGTGTATTAATATTTTATAAATAAAAAGCTTTAAAGACGTAAATGTATTTTTGTCAGCAAAGAGCTTTAAAGTTTTAATCCTACTACCTCGCTAAAGTATTTACTCTGAAATATTTTACATTAATTATTTTTTTCTTCTGGAATGCAACAGGTCAATTGCTTTTATAAAGCACAAGTATTGTCGGGACAAATAATTATTTATTTTAATATATCGATAGTTTAATATATCGTTAACGGTTTGATTTAACTAAACTCATATCAATATATTCAAACAAAATATAAACATACCGATATGAATTGCACATTAAAATAATCGAAACACCAAAAGTTCAATTTTGATAAATATCAACTAACCGACTTGTATAAACAAAACTACTACAAGTCAGTAACGGACCCGTTAAACGTATTTTAAAAACCATTAAATTTTTAAGTTTTTCACCTCCTCAATTTATACAAGCGTTAAGTGATGGTAAGCAGATGATCCAGATAGTGATGTATTGTATTACAATTAACATATCAGAACGCTACGATCGGGGCTCTTTATAGTCGCGATAAAAGCCGCTGAGCGGCCCCAAAATAAAACGACACCTTTAATGAGACAAGTCAGCTCAGAATGTGAGAATCGTTGAATAGAGGTAATTTTAAATCTGTTGTAAAGATCTCGTATCTTAACGTGGGGTTTTCTATTTTAATAGTCTGTTTAGTTAATTATAGTTACTAAATAGTATATAGTATATAGATCTTATTTGTGAAATATTCAGGTTTTTGCATATATTCTATCTAACATTATTTGATTTTAAAAAGACGTAAATTTATTTCTTTATTTCAAATAGGCGCATCGAAAACAATACATAATGCGAGATAACATTAGTTTCATATAATAAAGACAAAATTAAAGTGTCGTCTATTACGCGCACACAACCACAACCCAGAGCTATACAATACAATACAATACAATAATTTGGGTAGTCGATATATATTCGTTTATAATGCATCATTACAAATATACTTCATTACTTATTTCCTTAAATTATTCTATTTCTATAACAAATTATTTTAATTTATATTGTCCGTAATATCGCAAACTCTTTGCAAATAAAAATTAATTAAAACAAGTCAGTACGTCAGACGACTGAGTACAAAAAAGCCCGTGCAAATCACGCTCACAAATATTGAAAGCTGAATGGCGCTAACGACACGGTGTTGCAAGACAAATTGGACGAATGCATCACACTCAAATGCAATTACTCTGAAGGGATGCCGTTGGCGTTGGGAAAACATTGGCGGAGCGCGAAACGATATGTTGACCCCGCTGTGGAGGTGTCAAAATTTGTGCCGAGCAATTGACATGCGGCTTCGGCCATGCGTGAGAATATTTGAACAAATAACCCTCAGTTTATTCTAGTACCGGCAATGAATCATTTCGTTAACGGTTAACTTAACACTCGGAAAAATCGAATACCGTTGGAGACCAATGACCTCACAAATACTTGATTTACGCCAAATTTATTTGAACATTTCGGAATCTATGTAATCGTTAAAAAAACTAAATTCAATTGTTATATATTGTTACATCAATTGACAATATATTTGAAGATATTTATAAATATGTCATTGTTGTTCGACAGATTTCCCTAGAAACATTTTCATTCGCACCTACAAAATATTGAATTGGACCTTGCCTTTTCAAAGTTAACTTTACACGCATTGTTAAGCTTTATTTTCAAATTTGGGAAGATATTACGTTTTATGTTGTCTCATCTATCGTAAAAACAGATGACAGTACCCCACACGGCGAAGGGATGCATAAACCTATAAATTCAGACATTATGACATTACAGCACAACGCCGACCATTGTTATTTTTAATTTTGAGACAACGCAGTTACTGAACATATTTAAAGCATATGTTTATGGACGGACATTAAATAATTTTGTATTTATGGCCGGATATAGTGGGCACCGGATAAAGCATAAACGTGTAATATGCACCAATATTATAATAAAATCGCGGACGTGAATTTTATGGCAACATTAGGTTATTTAGTCGATTTCTATAATCTGATTACATAAAATATAAAATAACTTTACACCTAATTAAAAAAAAATATCGCCGGTATAATCACCGAGGACTGAGGCTGTACCGTGTCTCTACTGAATGGTTCCATCACTACATCATTTTTATGATTAAAAAACAGGTGCATTTTTGGTAAATTTATATCAGCATTATTAATAAATTATTTATTTATGCTAAAATTAACGTTTTCTAACACTGATTGCACATAAACTCATAAACGCCCAGTCTCATTAAGCCGTAACTAATTTAATAATAAGAATAACTGATTATTTTTTCTTAGTCAAAGCCCTTATTAACCTGATTTGTTCCTGTTTTATTTTTTATTACTTGTCACATTTGGAAAGTCGCAGTTGGTTTAGTTCCTTTTGTATACTTTCGTTATTTATGGTTTGTGGTTTATGTAATCGATTGTATTAGTAGCAAACAAAATAAAATAAAAGCGTGCAAGAGGCAAATAGAAAATGGAGAAAAATTACACATGTTATACATAGACAAATGTATGTCCTATTTATTAAAAGTCTTAAAATTTAGATAAACACAGCAGAGTTTACTAAATCTAATTAATGATATTGCAATAAAATTTGAATATTTAACTAATGCCTCGCTCTTCAAAGTAAAAACATAAACACGACCGAGTTAATTAATGATAGCGTAAAAAGAGCAAGCAGACAAATTAAAACATCAAATTGACCATATTGAAATAAAAACCAGTCCGAGAAAGCGAGTTGCTTTCTCTGCATTACGATAATCTGTTGATGGACACACTTAGATTGTATCCCGCTAAATATTTCTCTACATTTTTAAGGTGATTTGTTACGTAAGCAATTAAGATGTCATCGACGTGATGAGATTTATGCGAAGCAATTATACGAAGAAATCTAAACAATAAAATGAAATCTATTCAATATTCAATTGAACAGATTGGAGACATTTATAAAGAGCTTCACAATTATTCCTCTATAAATAAATAACGGTATGTGAACTCAACAAATACAAATGAACGTTATTTTAACACTCAGTATCAATAGTACAAACACAGTTCCGCGAAACTGTTATATCTAATAGTGTTGGATGAACATGCGTAAAATAGTAGTACAATTTCGACGCCTCTAAAACTATATAAAAAATCAAAAACTTAATCAGTAAGGAACAGGAAAACACGATTCACTAAAAGTCAAATATTGCCAACAGCTAACCTGCATAATGAATTCTTAAACAAGAGAAACTTCGAGTATTATTCCCGTGTATGACGTTCGTCGTTCAGATAACAATAAAAGTGTGGTATAAGGACGCTGCTCCCGGAGGTTAGTCCCGATACTCCTGAGAAAACGTACGTAATAACGCTCAATTTTCAAGAAAACAACCATAACTCAAAGCACTGCACTCTGTCGTCTGTGTTCCTTTCTTCCGGGCAATTTCTATTACCATATAGACGCGCTACTTTTCAATTCTTTTCCATTAAACTTGGTGCATCGCATGCGTTCCGACGACTACGTCTCGGTTGCTATTCTGAAAACACATTTATAAAATGCTCTTTACTCGGCCGCAATGTTCCCCTGCGACTGACATGCTATTGCAAATTTCCAACTTTATTTAGTTATTCTATTTCAAATAATAAAAGTGCCGTTGCTTAAAAACTGCATTCGCTTTAAACTATCTGAAGTTAAAATCATACTCCTTTTGTGTGTAAATATTTCTTTTTAAAGAATGATGTTTCATTGAAAACTCTGATACGTACGATACTTTACGAAGGGTAAAGATTTATATATAAAGCCCATCAGCCTCGGTAATCTTAAGATACATTTACAAGAAACTTATCAATATCACAACATCATAACGTTGTCGTTTTCTCTAAAACGGAACGGAGGTGGCATAAAAGGGTACAACCATCTTCATTATTTATCACAATAACTAAATTTCATAACCAAAACACCGCGCAACAATAAGCTATGTTATTATTTTTGTCAAAACCCAAGATGCGTCTTTTTTGTACAAAAATGTTTCTATCGGTAGCAGACGTGAATTATCCGTCAAGTTTCAGAAAATAAATAATACCCTTTCATACCACAATAGGAAGCGAACGGCGCAGACTCATCTAAACAGACCTTGTTTCGTCATTTGTAGAAAAAAAAAACTATCTTTCGTCAAAGAGATGGGTTATAACAGATAAATTTGGGAAGTCTATTATAATCCCTTTCGGCCTATTTTCATGTTGTTTATTTCTTATATGGCACTACGATATTGAAAGTTGATAAAAGTACGATATAAATTCCGTACCATATTCCCAAACACTTCTTAATTTTTACCTAAATTTAAGTAAATAAATAAACAGCATTAGTTGGTTCAATAAAATGTCGTGTTAGATAATTTATCTCAACGTTTAACACTGTAGTGTTTAAAAAACCTCTTTAACCAAAAGGTGTCAGTTACTAAGACTTAGATAATTCGTTAAACAATCTTTACACAATATGTCCATATAAAACCATGAACACGGTTCAATGAGCACGAACTGAAAGCTCACGATTAAATCTCATCCACGATTAATATAGATAGGTAGTCTGTTATCGCGTAATAATCATTAAAGAGTTTGCGAAATAAAATCGTATTTGATATACAAAGTGATGTATCAAGTAATTTTTATAGAAAGATATAATGTATCTGTAATTTTGTTATCTGAAAGTAGCGTGGCCACGTGCTCCACAGCTGTGTTGTAGCTACCAAAATCTTTCTCCATTTGGCATCTTTCAAAAAGGGCATTCATTTTATTTGTTAAGGCACGCTTTTTAATTCTATTTTTTTTATCAAATACGCTTGGACCAATTTTACAATACTCTTACTAACACTGCGTTCAGAGCAGAAACAGTACAGTTGTTTCTTTGGGCTCATATCCCACTCTTTACGTTTTGTACTAAAAGTTTTAAATGTGTCTAATTCCTTTGTTAGATTTACTCATGATAGCGGACAGAAAAGCATCGAAAAGAAAAATATCGTAAAGTGTTTTAACCTTTTATTTTTAAAATGACATCTGTTTAATGGCATTAGCTATTGCATTGAACAGAACAGCGAAAGAATTTTTTTTAATTGTTATTTTTTTCCCCGTCTCAAAAATAAATACCATCCCTTAACAAGTGGTAAGTCTATTCCGCGGATGTAATTTAACACAGTAAGTTTCTTTAGCAATAACTATATAAAAGGGGCCTATTTTACTTCCTATACCTGTACTATGGGAGTATTCTTGTTTTGAATTAAATTGGCATCATTGCTAATATACAATAGATAATTAAGTAAGCACAGGTGAAGTTATGTGTTTTATCAATTTTGCAAGTATGATTTTATTTGAGATCATCTAAAAATTATTATATTTATTCTAAATTTCACAAAAAGCTAGTTGGCATTTGTGTTGGGTCCCCGATAACACTTTTTTTAAACGACGCACTTTTTTTTGGACTGAAGGAAATGTATTTGGTGTTAGTATTTTAGTGGGCGCACAAGATATAGTATTAAATGATCAATTCAGACGTAAAGGGCGTGATAATCGAGGGTGACGTAAGTGGTCTCGCGGGCAGAAGAAGCACGCATCATTTGCCGGCCGTCTGGCTCGATTAGCTTGCGCACGAAGACACGGGTTGAGGAAGCGGCTGCGCTCCCTCCGGATTGACAGTCAGTAAATATCGACTTTTGGACACTCTTCAAATAACTTTTAAGAATTAAATATATCTTGACAAGGCTTGAAATTTAA
Organism: Battus philenor; assembly: GCF_028537555.1. Taxonomy (NCBI): domain Eukaryota; kingdom Metazoa; phylum Arthropoda; class Insecta; order Lepidoptera; family Papilionidae; genus Battus; species Battus philenor. The sequence continues at coordinate 6,669,558 of NW_027181676.1, forward strand.
AAAAAAAACATTTTTACATCTTTTTTCTTCTTTGGTATGATGAATGACAAATGGTATTAAATTCGAAAAACAACACGGGACCAGCTAAACCAATAAACACTTCACATCACTGAAAAGACGCGGTGAACACCCGCGGTGTCTAAATAACTCGGAACGGTGTCGAACAAATAATGTTGGGTTTATATTAAAGGATATATTATGCGAGATAAAAGATGGCTTGTAATAGTGTCGCGTCATCCACCTAAGCAGTACGCCTCCTAGTGGGGCGTCTCTCCGCGGTGTGAACTGTGAGCCCGTATTGTGTAACGATAGCTCAAAAAAAATTAAAAATTAAATTTTGGAGTGGTCGGACCTCGTTTCCTCTTGGAAATATTTATTCAAATAAGTCGCCCTCTACCCGGCCGTAAAAGTACGCGAAGGGTTAAAGGGCCAGCGGTTTTATTAATATTTAACGGATGCCCCGAATGACGAAATTGGCGGCAACCGTACTTGTTGAACTTTTTTTGTAACTTTTCTTTTAACGATATTTTAAAAATACCATCTACTTTTTAATAAATGACAGAATACCAACAAATTGACCTATCTTATTTATTCTTAACAATTTTCGTCATTTTTATAAAAATAAATAAAATATCATTTTAAGAATTAATTAATTTTTAGTGTAATTTAACAATCGTTACACAATTTTTAATTTAATTATTTATAGTTTCATTCTTTGACATATAATATAATATATAATAATTTTATTACGTATTTTAACTTAGGTATCAAACCTTAAAATATAACAATATAATAATATTTATTAACAATTAGCAAATAATATTTTTGTCACATAAAATATGCGTTGTACTTTTTTTCTTAAGCATTATAATTGCAGCTCTAAGACCTGCTGAGCCTAGCATTACATTCATCATTCTACATTGTCTTAAATAAGTCAAAACATACGTGTAATTAGGCTGATTTAAAAAATTTGTATAAAATTAATAAACTTAACGTATAACAAGAACATGTTATTTCATGTCTACATTTACGTATTTTGATACATTGTATGAATAAATTACTTCAAAAAATACTGACAAGTGTACGGGTAGATTGGTACTGGGAGTAAAATTTTAAATAGGTGATTTGACATACTGATTTGACAGCAAAAAGCTTTAAGGCTTTTACACCCATTTCCAAGCACTCTGTATAAACTCTTTAATGAAAACGCTTTTTCTGACTATATTATCATCACGTTGTTTGTTATTTTGGAAATCACTGATTTTTGGATAGGGTGTATCATATATTAATTGTTCTTCTTTTCCGGTAGTTATGGAAAATCTTTATTTTGTGAAAAGTGCAATAGGCTACACTTTGGCGGTGCACTGCCCACAGACAGAGGCTCGCGAGCGTCGCGATGTCCTGCTGCGCAGATGGCCTCTGTCGTTTAATTTATCGCAATTACATTACCATATCTCCCCGCGCAATGTGGCCGCATCCGAATATGTGCCTTAAACGGTTTTAGAAGCCTTTGTCGCCTTAATTTATAATTCTATGAATCTTTAAATGTCGCCGTCAGATGTGTGATTGTATGAGTCGTGTAAACGTTGAATGGCATGTAATAAATTGGATCCTCTGGTTAAACTCGTCGAAATAGTACGTGTGTTTTTAGTAATATATAATTCATTAAATTTTTATTTTAAGGCTATACACATATTGAAGATAAAAACCGTAGACACGAATTAAAGAAGTGTGTAGTAAGTTTTAGCTTAATCGTTTAAATAAGCCGGCATCAAAATTCATGTAAATACACATACTCGAATGTATATTGATATTGAAAACATCATTAAGAACCATGTTAGAATCTATATAAAGTATTAATAGAACTTAACGAAGTACTAAATTAAAATCTGATAATCTAAATCTAATACATCAACGCCTTAACAAATGAAGGAACTAAATAAATTGCAACAAATAGGATAATCAACGAAACAAAATTCAATTTTGTCCATGCCGATGAGAGCCTCAAACATAAAACGCGTCCTAGGGGATGGAGCATGCCACCTAATTATAGCGGAGGGATGGGAGCACCAAAACAACCTTTAATTAATTGCCCTAACAAGGTTTTCTATACAATGTAAGGATAACGCGTGGCAAACGTTGACTTGATTATGAAACTTGTAACAACAAAGGAACTGAATTGACAAAGTCTGGAACGGGCGTCTAATAAATTAAGTTATGCTGTTATTTTAAACTAAAGACTTATTAAATTAAGAGATTTTAGCAGCATGTATCGCATTAGCTATATTGTTATAACTACAATTTGAAGTGACAGTGGATAGGCCAGATAGCGCTCAAAACAGATGGACACTGGAGCCTTGAGTGTCCTGAGCAGAGACCACGGACTGGCATACGTAACGTAGGACGTCCACCAGCAAAATGGACCAAGGCGACCTCGTTACTGTCGTCGCAGGACGCTTGACGTAGCTGCTTCCAACCGATCCTTAGGGAATGAATCGGGTGGGTCTGTATCTAGCAGTAGAAGTTCTACGGCTGGAATAAGTAACCATTAAAAGAACAATCAATCAAAAATAACGTTTAGTTTTCATAACCAACCACAAATTTGATAATAAAAATTCATACTAAATGACTTGAATTAGTTAAAACATCAGCACGAATCTACACATAGGAAGCTTCACGAGGCAAACATTGATTTAAAAAATAATACAATATATTTAAAAAAGGGCCCTTGCACCCAAATAAACATTATCTAAAGTGTTTATTTGGGATAATTATTTAAATAGATTGATCATAATCCAAGCGGATTCCTCAACAATTTGAAAATTAATCAGCCCGATCGAGTTACCTGTGTAGTTGCCGTGTACCTTATTGTCTAACATGAGCACCCGAATTTTATTGGAATATTCAAATTGAACGACAACAAAAGAATTCCCAGCCGAGTTTCTGGTTTCAAGGAATGTGTGTAGCGCAAGTAACACAACACCCGTCTTCGGTGCAATGGGCGATGAAAGCTATGCATGATATCGTATAAAAAACTCGAATGAAGACAGAGCTTTGGCTTTATTAACAAATGATTAATAAATAAACGAATTTATTCAAAACGCATTTCACAGCAAATTATTATTAAAAATAAATGTTAACCCCTTTTTAACAAATTGCTGAAGCTGGTATATTACTTAATAAAGTAAATTTAGTATAAAAACTGCATATTAAATACGAAGAATAGAAATATTTAAATCATACAGTTGCTAAAAATTCCATATGTTATTGTAAGCCTACTGACGAACCCTCTAACGTTTATACATTCTACAAAAAAAAAATACAAAAGCTTTGCCCGCGCCCATTGCGGCTTACGAAGAACCGGGTAACAACGATAGGACCAATGAATAACATAACGTTTAATAGAATAACAGGGTTCGTAGCAGCAAAAATAAGGCATGATTGACACATGTACAGAGTACCGTAGATATTTGGCCTGTTCAGTTTTTATACAGGTATTATTACCATTAACTATTGGATTAACTTAATATTGTGAGGATAATATTTTTTATGCATTATGAATGACTACTAGGCGGTTGAGTTAATACACTTTTTTGTGGCGTGTTACTATATTAACATCGTTTAAACATACATTTCTTAGAACAAACTAATTTTCAAGTAAATGTTAAAATTTACTTACTAATTGAACTGAATCTAAGTTATGTTAATTAACAAAAAAGGCCTTAAATGATTAGACTACAAATAGCTTGACGCTTTAATATACATGCATATGCAAGTATTTCATGGATGTAATTTATCAAAATTTAATTCAGAAATTTCATAAATTTAATTAAAATAATTAAAAAAACACTAACTTTCATTTGTAATCGTTCCTCCTGTGTCATGGTCTGTACTTTTATTTAAAAAGAAGCTTTTGCAATATAATTCCTAGAAAAGCATGACGTCACATGAAAAACGACAACATTATTAGTTGTATCAATAAAAGAAATTCCGATCAGCGCGCCATTGATGTTGAACAACCCAAAAGCAAAATCTATTTCTTTAACGTATAAAAATAACTTAGCGATGAAAATAACTGGAAGTATAAGTGAAGCCGACAAATAACTCCAATGAGCGAGAGCAGCATACACGCCGGAGGAAAGAATTTAATCATGAAAGTCAACAAAGTGGCCGGTATGCCGATGATATCTGGGAGCACTCATTGGCGGCACACGGCGAACAAATTGGAAAGAGGGATGTGCGAACGCAACAAAGCTTACAATTGAAATTTTTGAGATGCCCGGTACATTTATCTTTGCTTTGGCACGCACTGCGCTACGGGAGACCCAGATGTTTCGTAAAGCTACTTGAAAGTTAAATTATTTTGGGTCACTTGTAAAACGAAGAGTTGTTTTATCACGATTATTTTATATATTATCAATTCACGATATATTGTCAAGTTCCATCGAATCATACCTAGTTTTGTCTTAAATGAAAGCCGTAAACCTTTTTAAATAACAAAGTTAATAACACGCGGATTTTACACACGCGTTACATTAACAATTTCATTTCATTGGCTCATAGTAATGCCACACTAGGAATGATATTTAATTTAAAAGTCGATTCGTTTTGGTTATTCACATTCCAAGAGTCTCCATTAATATCAAGGCAATTTAAACCATATCTCTATATATTTTGTTCAAACTTGCACATGGTTCAATACTGTATTAAATGATTTGATACAATATTTAAAAAACCTACTTCTCGATAATAAAACAAGACAACAATATTGTACTAACAAAAAATTTATAAGTGATCTAAACGCCTAAGATTTTCGATTACTGTTAAATTTCTCATTGTGAATGAATCAGTCAATCATTCATCAATCATTAGTCAACGGCCGCGGTTGATCCATTCATCGTAAACAATAGCGGTAATACCCCACAACTCACGAAGGAAATGGATGAATACGACGCAAACACCTAGCACTAACCTTCCTATGGACGTCACTTATTAAACGTCTGTCAACTGTAACCAACAGTATTAATGTTGATGCGTCAAAGTAACACAGTGTTTTATACTTATTCCGTTATAAGCAACTAGCACAAAATACACGTATAACTAAAAATAAAAGTTTACGTTCGTTGCCTGAAAAGTATTGTACGAACTATATGAACTGTTGTGTAACTGGTAATTATAAATTTCTTTTGATAAATTTAAAGGGTTTTTGATTGATTTAGAGTCTAAACCCCTTTGTCGGCATCTAATATACTATACGCCCTAAAAGTTTGTGTTTACGTAGCAGGGCTAATACCATACACGTAAACATACGTGTTCTTTTAACATCTTTCACCTAAATGTTTCCGAATGCTACAGTCTTACGGTATCGTATGAACTGCAATTAGCAGATGTTACCATGCGTTATAGTGGCGAGATGGCGCAGATGTCGCATGCAATTGTTTGTAAATAACAAAGTAAGCGCGGGTCTCCACGACAGTTTCTAATTGTACCGCGACAATGCGTAATCTAACCGGTCCTATTCTGCGGCACGCTGTGCGTTCATAACTCAAAGTACAATGAAGTAGAGTCGCACCTTAGTACTTATATTGCAAAATAAATATTTTTTTAACCAATTTTGTACTAAGCACTATTTTTTAAATATTTATTTTTAAGATTTCATAATGAATTTTGGTTAAAAATAGCGATGACTGAAATTTTTAGTTCATGTAAAAGATAGCTGGTTCAGCTTTCTTCTGGATTAATAATAAAAGATAATATTATATAATTCGTATGTAGTACACATATAATATAAACATCGAGCATCAAATTATGTACACCAAAAATAATTATAAATAAACTTATCAACGAAAATATTAAATACTCTATGCCATCACTTTCGCGCAGTGGACGTCGGGTCACCAGGTGCCACGAGCAATAGAACCGTCGTTGAATCTCGCGCGCCAAATTGTCCGTGTTGCGTTCTAAAGCATTTTTAAGGGTTCTGCCATATATATAAAAACATATTTTACGCTCTGTAGCCTGTGCCTTGAAGCATGTCTGCAAAGAAACACGACAAACTCATCATAATGTTTAAAATACCTTAATATTTTAATTATGCTCTTCACCTGGTTGTTGTCAAATTTTATCAATACAAACTTCAATTGACAAATGAATAGCATGGTTTGTTATTGGGTTAAAGTAATTGTTAAAACTCACTATTCTGGTAATGCCAATAATCTTGCTTAAAAAATTACGAATAAATTTGATTACAAATATTTCATTAGTAAAACCAACAGAACACTGTACGTTAATTAAATAATTATATAGGAAATAATAAATAGGTCGGCCGTGTAGTCGATTAGATAATATGGTTTATTAGGGTGTAGTGATGGGACAATTTTCCTAGTTAAGATTATTGAGTGTTATGCATGTTGTTATAGAGTTTAGATTGCGTTCCCCATTGCTAAATCAAAAGGACTTTATCACTGTTAAGCCAAGATAAAGCAGTAGCGAACAATGGGGCGAGTGTGGGGCTTAGGGCGGTGTGACGCGTGGTTGAGGAATGATCATCCGTGTGGAAATGACGTCTTAATGGATCATACATGTCCATTGGTAACGAGATAAGTGTCGCACCTCAATCCAGCCAATGAATATACACTAAATTACATATTAAAAGAACTATGTACCGTAGATTTACATTTTTAGACAGTACAATTAAATTACAAGATAATCAAATTTATATAATTGAACCTGAAAGAACTTAGTAGCAGAAATCATTCAATATTGCTAGAAAACCTACGAGAAAAAAATGTTATTGTTTTATTTGATACGTATGGTAACGGTGACTAATGTACTAACAATACGACTTTCCTTCTGTGGTAACGCCATCACGCCTGTATCTGCTCACCGAACATAAAACAGGAATTGATAAGTATTTTGTGTGCCAAGTCAAGCGACAAATCATGACTTAAAAATGAAATAACATGATAATTTATGTTATTTTACCACTGTTTGCACCATCTCAAGCAATACAATCATAGTATGAGGAAAAATCTGATTATTGTGTATTACAATAAAAGTACATTTGTGGAAGACCATGTTTTAATCACCGGGGCGTTAAATCTACGATTATCCCATCACTTCTATAAGTCATTTAATAATAGCAATCGACCCACATCGTGTACACGTACCCACGGTGCCGAGCAGCTACCCTGCGCCTCCGAATGCAGTTGCGTGTCGACATGAAGCGTCGTAAATTGAATACAGCCTGTATATTGTAACAAGCAATGCGATGGACATTAAACTCCACCACAATGCCCAACAATTTACCGGCAATCTATTCTTTTATAACATAGTCAAAGGAACGCCTTCCCACTTACGACAAAAAGTCGAACGGGCAATATCCCGCTGACCTATTATAAGGAATGTTTTCTTAAAGCGGTAGCGATCGCTTTGTGAATTCGAGTGTGAAATATCAAGGTGCATAATTTATATGGGCGTGTAACTATTACAAAGTTGTTTTCAATGTTCACAATAATCGAGATCGTTGAAGTTATTGCAAATTTTACTCTGTTGGAGTGTCAAAGGAGGTAAATTATTGCAACTGCGATATGCGGAGCGGCTGGAGATCGCGTCCGCTGGAACATCGTTCAAATAGTACAGCGATGGACGCGCTAACCGACCTATCATTCCGACACCTCGGAAATTACGATCACGACCATTTATTTTATTGCATGCAACTTGTTAATCGTGAATCACTCTAAACTGATATTATAAATAACACTGAACGTCTTTTTACACGTATATGTAGTAAGTAACGATTTTGTTCGCACGACAAATTAGTGCTCCAGTAGTTCGTAAAAGAGTGAATAGGAAATGTTAACGATCTACACCAGCGACAAAAAGTAGACTGCCTTGTTTTACAACATCCGAAATTCATTTCAATGTGTCTAAACTTTTCTTTCACCAACGTCAAAACCACATAAAAAACTACAAACGTAGCAGCATTTAACTCCTTTAATACTCAACATGATATATATTTTTTTACTATTTAAGCTTGTTTGCAAAACAAAAGAATGTACCTCCGTATCATTATAATTTCTTAAAAATTAAAACTTGTAACATTGATTCGAATAATATATCCATGAAACCTATCAATTTCAGACATGTTACTCTTATTTTTCTTTCTTTAAAATAAATAAATGCAATTTTTGCATGATCGTGAGCTAACTAATTATTTTACAAATGTATTGTTTGTGCCTTACAAAGATTGCATGTGTTGGCGACCAAGACGTTCATTACTTCTGATTTTAGTTTCTTTTAGGATCTCTTTAGTAATTATGAATTTGAAATCCACAAATTTAAAAATATGTTATTTTTTAAACAGAATCCTAACAAATCCTATTCAAAATCACGTTTTTATTAAAAATATTCTGGGTGATTGGTTACATGCGTAAAACGTTAAAAGTTGTGAATGTAATGTTTATTGGCTGTAAATTAATTTATGAAACAATCCATTCAAACGAATAGTTTGAGTAATAATAAATAACGTTTTGATAATTGAATAAAAATTAACTCATTTAAAATCTGGATTAAATTTAAATCAACTATTGTTTATTTGTCCCTACAAAATGCGAAAAGTTATTGATCTGTAGTATGCCAATAGAAGTAATAAATTACGTAACATATTTCAAAGTGATCACTTTATACATGGTGAACGGTAATAGGTGTAAATAGCTTCAAAACTTTTTGCGGATAAAACAGTTATACATTCCCAGCTCTACCCCTACCCTGCAAATTTAAAATAGTGTTAGTAACATTGTAGTCAATTATTACTAACAAAAATATTCTCACTATTTTGCAAAATTCATATGAAAATTGGTTAAATAAAAGTATGTAAAGCTTTAAAATTATCGAAAAAGAAATAAAAATACCGTATTCAAAATTAAATTCATCAAATTATTGGCTACACAAAACGCATAATGTATAAACGTTTAGTGAAATGAGAGGTTAGAAAAATAATGCAGTGTTATGCGGAAACCACATAGATGAACGATTTAAGCTGCAAATACACAATATATTATTACCAGAGGCAAGTCATAAATATTTTAAATAACGAAAGATTCAAAACCATAATAACTAGACTTTACTTATGCGGAAATCTTGAAGCACATAATGAAGTATAATTTTATCTTTTTATCGTTGATATTTTAAGAATAACAAAAGTAAAAACAAACTTATTTAAATAATAAAAGCTGATTAAAAGTATTGAATTAAGCTTTCATACTTAAATTTTACGAAAGCTCCAATTACATACAAAATGGTTCGAAATTTACAAATTATTGAAAAAATGTGAAGACTTTACTATAGTAAATTGATATACATTTAAAATAGTCCACATTAATCGTGCGTGCGCGCAAAATAATTTTGTCTGAGAAGTGTTAACAAGCAGAGAGTATGGCAGCTCGCCGGCGCACTACCTGGGCAGCTGGTTATATCCCCACCTAGCTTTGTGTCACCGCTACCCCGCAATAGTTCCATCTCATTCGCACTTACATCCAAGAAGCACGTCTGTGGACCACAAAAAGCAGTTTAGCTTTGTAGTGTTGTATGTGTATTGCACCAGTGTGGGTAGCGTGTTTTTCTGTCAGGCTTCGCTTTGGAATGAATAAAGCGGAACGCAAAGCTTCGTTTGCTGGCGGATAGAACGTTTTAGCCCCGGGCGATGATTTACCTGTTGGAACGCGTGAACTGGCGCGGCCTTGTGCGCGAGCGCAGGTTCGACTGCGAGTCAGTTCTACACTAAACCTCGACACGAGCGCGCGTCACGGGACTCCGATCGTTGACACACGAACTTGCCTTATTAGTGCGCTCGCGGGAAACAAGTTAAGTGGTCGATCCGAATAGTGAAAACTCCATCCACCTTCCTCGCAATACAAACTTGCATCGATCATGCATTGCCTAGTGCCAAATTAGTGTTGCAATATGTTAAATAAAATTATGTATATTTTCCACATTTAAGTGCAGTTTAGTGAATTAAAAATGTGTAAAATGTGGTTTGCAGGCAGTCTGATAGTGTTGAGTGCGATGTCGTCTGTGTGGAGCGCTTCCTTGTCTGCGACGACAGGCGCGCGGTATCAAGCTCCTGACGAGTGTCGTTGGACGACTGACAATGATGAGTCTGGAGTAACATTACAATGCAGATTAAGAACTATAAACAGCGAATTAGAAAATACCAACTTTAGCGCTATACAACCTCATCTTACTGTACGATTGCGCCTCGAATGTAGTGATGCACTTTTCTTCCAAAGTTCTTTGGCTCCCGGTAGTTTTCGCCAACTAATAGAGCTAAGAGAATTGACGATAGAATACTGTAAAATAGGTAACCTATCTGATGGTGCGTTTACAGGACTTCGAGAGCTCAAAAACTTGACAATCAGAACACATAACACAGAGTGGGCGACTATGTCTCTAGAGATAACGCCGACGGCTTTTTCAAGAGATACCCAAAACCTTGAAAGGTTAGACTTAAGTGAAAACAACATGTTAAGCTTTCCCGAAGGAGCTTTATGTACTTTACGGAACCTTGAATACTTGAACATGACTAATAATCGAATGAGAGACATAAATCACTTTCAGTTTTCATCCGCTCATCGACATCCAACTGAAAAATGCGGAGATAATCTTCTAATTTTAGATTTGTCGAAAAATGTTATAGACATACTTCCACCGGGCCTTCTCTCTGGTCTAAAACGTCTACAAAAACTATATCTCCAAGGCAATGGTCTCAGCTCTGTAGCTGATAGAGCATTAGAAGGACTCCTTTCTTTAACGACGATCCGCTTATCTGACAACCAGCTCACAAGTTTACCGCCGGAATTATTCAGCGATAGCAAAGAGCTAAAAGAAATATATTTAAACAATAATACAATTACAGTACTAGCTCCTGGTTTATTTAGTGATCTATTTCAACTTCTTGTACTGGATTTGTCACACAATGAATTAACATCTGACTGGATAAACACTTCAACCTTTACAGGTCTAAAGAGACTGGTTTATTTGGACTTCTCACACAATCGAGTATCAAAAATGGAAATAGCTTTATTTAGGGATTTACATAACCTACAAATTTTAAAGATGCAAGATAATTTTATTGAGCATATCCAAGAAAATGTGTTCAGTTCACTTAGTAATCTCCATACCTTAATTTTGTCAAACAACAGACTAACAAACATTGAAAGCTACGCTTTTCTCGGAATGCCTGCCCTTATAATTCTATCGATTGATAGCAATCGTATATCAAAAATACATCCACACGCTCTCCGAAATTGTTCTACATTACAAGACTTACATATTAACGGAAATCGACTTGACGAAGTACCAATTGCTCTTAAAGATATTCCGCAATTAAAAACTCTTGACCTAGGTGAAAATTTAATAGTAAGCATTGAAAATGCCTCTTTTATGACTATGCAACAAATGTATGGTCTAAGGTTAACGGAAAATAACATAGGAAACATTAGCAAAGGTATTTTCGACAAAATGACTTCACTTAAAATATTAAATTTGTCTAGAAATAAAATTCACAAAATTGAAGCCGGTGCATTCGATGGAAATATCAATTTACAAGCAATAAGACTGGATGGAAACTATTTAACAGATATCGGTGGTCTTTTTGCAAAACTGCCTAATTTGGTATGGCTCAATATTTCCGATAATCGCTTAGAATGGTTCGACTATGCAATGATTCCAACCGGTCTGCAATGGCTAGATATTCATGCAAACAGAATCGCTGAACTTGGGAATTACTTCGAGATCGAGTCGCAACTATCTCTCAGTACCTTTGATGCCAGCTCTAATAGACTAACCGAGATTACTGGAAGCGCAATACCAAACTCCGTGGAAATGTTGTACTTGAATGACAATTTAATTTCAAAAGTTCAATCTTACACATTTTTCAAAAAACCAAATCTGACGCGTGTGGATTTGTATGGAAACAAAATAACAAGTCTGGATCCGAATTCATTAAGAATATCTGCCGTTCCTCAGGATAAATCTGTTCCTGAGTTTTTTATTGGAGGAAACCCATTAGAATGCGACTGCACAATGGAATGGTTACAAAAAATTAATACAGGGAACCGAGCCAGAACGCAACCAAAGTTAATGGATTTGGACAGTATACATTGTAAATTGTTATACAATCGAGGAAATTCACACGTGCCTTTGGTAGAAGCCGCACCTCATCAGTTTTTATGCAAATATGAGTTCCACTGTTTTGCACTTTGCCACTGTTGTGATTTCGACGCCTGTGATTGTGAAATGACTTGTCCTAACAATTGTACATGTTATCACGATCAATCATGGTCAGCTAATGTCGTGGAATGCTCAAGCGCCGGTTATATTAATGCCTTACCTGAAAGAATACCCATGGAAGCCACACAACTATATCTCGATGGTAACGATGTGAAAATGCTACCGAGTCATGCCTTTATAGGAAGAAAAAGATTAAAGGTTTTATACCTAAACGCTTCAAACATTGAAACAATCCACAACCGAACTTTTAACGGTTTAAAAGAACTTGAGATATTACATTTAGATTACAATAAATTAGATATTCTAGAAGGACAAGAGTTTGATGGTTTAGATAATCTCCGTGAACTCTACATTAATAATAACAAAATTCGTAAAATAGGAAAAGACATGCTCAGTAACATGCCTCGCTTGAAGATATTACATTTAGACCACAACCGATTGATCACTATATCAGTGTGGCAAATAAACCCAACGATTACATCAATAACATTATCCTATAACCCATGGTCGTGCGACTGTGAATACACAGAAATGTTCAGAGAATGGACCAAGAGAGTTACTTCTATTTTGGATTTGTCTGACATAAAATGCATGTACAATAAAACAAATAACACACTTCTTATTTCGTATGACGACAGTGTATACAATGAACCTGACTCCGGCTTTAAAATTAGTGAAGAAAACGGTACCATGTGTACAGGATTACCTAGTATTAATAACAGCATTAATGGAAATCTTACAGCAACGAAAACTATTATCACGAATGAAGAAGTACAAGATTACGTACCTTTACTTATTGCCGCACTGGGCGTCTTGATACTAGTTCTATTTGTTACACTAATACTGTTTATATTCAGACAGGAAATGAAATTATGGTTCCATTCAAAATTTGGAGTAAGACTCTTCCATAGAGCAAACGACGTGGATAGAGACGACCGTGAAAAAATGTTTGACGCTTTTGTAAGCTACAGTTCTAAAGATGAAGCGTGGGTTGCATCAGAATTAGTGCCGATGTTAGAAAGAGGAGATCATTCTTACAAGTTATGTTTACCTTACCGCGACTTTTCAGTTAGCGGAAACGTAGTCGAAAATTTGACCCGAGCAGTACAGACATCACGCCGCACAATAATGGTTCTGAGTGAAAACTTTATAAAATCTGAATGGAGTAGTATCGAATTCAAATCTGCACATCTGCAAGTTCTTAGAGACAGACGCAGGAGACTCATTGTTGTACTTATCGATGAAGAGCCACCTAAAGATCTTGATCCTGATTTAAGATTATACTTGAAAACAAATACGTATCTACACTGGGGTGATAAATCATTCTGGGAGAAGTTAAGGTTTGCACTGCCTGATGTGCCGAGCAACCAACGATTGCGCGGCGTGCCTAGTCCCGGCGCTGGTGGTGCGATGCCCATGCACCGGCATCACCACGCGCGGGCGCACATGGGCGCGCTGCCTCCGCCTCCGGTACACGGACCGCACCCCGTGCTCCCCCCACACCCGGCACATGCCGCCCATCAAATACCTCCCCGTGCATCTCCGCGTACTCTCTCTGCACACGTTTAAGGTACCATAGAACTTTTTAGCTTTGTGTTGTGAAGTGTTCCATAATTAGGATAAAAATGAAGTTTAATTTAAAATGACTCAGTGTAAATTGTGATAGCTAGTCGTAGCCTATTAATTGTAAATAAGTGACTATAAAATTTAGTTACATTGTACATACTTCTGCATTTCATGTATTCGAGAGATTAAAGTTTTAGTGAAACAAATCGCATTTATGTTGCACATGAATAATGTAACCCAATTGTAATGTTCATTTATACAGACAGTCACACGGCTAAGCTGTAAAAATATTTGTTTTACTCTTTTTAAGAAATTATGGTGTTAACCCCTACAAAGGCTGTGCTTGTTGGGCCAATGCCATGCCATCCACAACAATGCAACTAAAATGGCTGCGCCGCCAAAATCTGTGATAAATTAGGTTTAGTTTACTTTTGTATTACTTAGTGTTTTACCTTTGTATATTTTGTAATTTAGTCATCATTAAAAGTAAATATTTATTGTAAAAAATTCAAAAACTGACAATGTCAAAAGTGATATACGAAAAATAAACAATTAAAACGGACATGCTAGTTTTATTACAAATATCGTTTAATAAACTTCAAACATTTTCACATTAGGTGACAAAACGACCTCTAAATTTTATTTCATACGATTTCATAAACATACATGTTTAAAAATATTGACTTTCATAGGAAACAATACAAGATTTTTGTAACAAAGGCCCAGTTTTTACATAAGTACTCGGCTACACATGATACTACTCGGATACTAAAAAAAAGTTTGTAACAATACAAAAAAGTTAATCACTTATTAGAAGATAAAAGCAGTACAATATTACTTAAAAAGATTATTAAAACAATAATAATCTTATTCCGGGCCCAATAAATAAGTCAACAACAATATTAATAAAAGATATTCAAACAAATCTAAAAATGTTTTTTGGATCTATTTTATATTAGAAACTTTACTACATGATATCAATATATTAGTTAAAATTTGCACGGAAAATATTTATTTTTTCGCCACTAAAGCAATGTTTAAGAAAACAAAACACGTACAAAGAATCTTGTTCTAATATTAATAGATAGAGATCAGATACAAATACAGTGAGTGAGCAGAAAATTGAATAGCAATTTCGTAGCATCCAATAATTGTGTAACGAATACCAATGCTAGCAAGAAACATAAGTAAGGTGCTTACCTGATTTAAATATTCAAGAAACATGATTGACTGCGACCGAAACGGCATCACTTCGTATAAGAAAGCCTATTGCATATCAGGTTTTTTTATGTGGAATCCGTAGGGATAGCTCCCCGGGCATCGACCGCGAGTCTTCAATCTAAGGTAACGAGACCTCGGTCTTAAGTAGGTGTGAACAACTGGAGTTGCGAACAAAATTGTCACAGTCATCATATTGATATTGTACATTGTTTTTACAATATTAGGGCTTTAAAAACTTTCATCTCTTGAAATAAGACATCACGTATAATTTTATTTATGGTATGAATATAAATTAAACTTGCCTAACCCTGCATTTAACAGCGTAATAAAATAACGTGAATTTCTACAGACTTTAAAATCATTTAATATACTCTAATTAAATTTATAAGCATCTACAAAACTTAAAAAATTATAGTTTCATAGAGAACCAACTGAAACGAGAAGGTTTTATTGTTAAATTAAAAAAAAAGGTTTAACGATTTAACGCACATAAGGAAATTTATTACCGCATACGAGAATATCTTCGTTACTCTTTGGCCCTTTGCATCTCTGTGAGGGTAACGTTCGCGGGGCCGCAGACCACGACACGCACACTGCGATCTGGGCGGACTAGTAATATTGTTAAAATAATGTCAGTGAATAAATGTCTATACATAATGGAAGAAAAACAATTCTGAATTACTACTATTACTACGCACCCGAATTGTGTACATGGCTTATTTGTAAATGACCCATAAATAAAACAAATTAATATGCGGTTTTTAAAATGTCTTACCCAAAACTTAAGAGCAATTTATTTAATTTTAATAAAAATTCCTTTACCCTTTTACAGAATATAATAAAAAATCATAAAACATAATCTTCAATTTTTAGTAATTATCAATGAAGACAGTTCATTTTGTCAAAAACTAAGATACTTTGTTTATGTAAAATACACAATATTTATCCACACTTGATTATGCATAGTAACATGAGATACTCATTAATGTTGCAAAAGGTTAATTGCTGCACACTGTAAAAAAACAACTAAATATGTAGTAGGAGCTCTCTCATTTATTGAATACAATAGATTAACAAATTGTTATTAAACAAAGTCTAGGCTCTCGGTTCTAGAACACCAAAACATTTTAAAACCATTGGAATATTAGTGGCTGTTCCTGTTAAGACCTAGTAGATATTTGTAAGAATTCTCGCTTTGATCAAGGAAGTTTGTTGTGCTCAATTAAGTGAAGAAGTAATTGATTGACAACTGAGTAACGGTCATTTTATTATTATTATTATTGGTGACGATACACTTCTACCCTAAAACGGCCGAGATCTTATGCCACAACACTGACAGTTTTTTTTTCCTTTCCTAAATTCCTAGTTACTATATCAAATTACCAAACTCGAGATCCCATCAACGTTTTATGAGAAACTTAGTAGTGTAAAACGCATAAATAACTTAGTAGTTATTCATGCGTGTCATCTGTTAGCCTAATAAATAACATTTAGAATGATGGAATAGCTAGGCAACGGTTATTATCTTTACACAGCAAAGTCCTTCATAGAGTAAAGCCTTTGGAATGGAGCCAATAGAAGCAAGCCTAATTTTTACGAGACGGGTCACCGTCGAGTGCTGTGTGAATTACTGACGATCATAGGTCTATTGACGTTCTTGAATTACTCAGTACTAAGAACGATTTATTAGTGTTTGTTAAGCTGTCAGTACTACGGGTTTTTTGAGACGAAAGGTGAATATGGTAACTGGTGTTGCAGATTTCCACATGCTGCGATAATCGCCTACGCCAGTAACGGGTTCGTAGACAACTCAAAATACTCCTTATTAAAAGTTTTTTATTCTTCTTCTGATCAAAAATTTGACTTTCTGAAAACATTATACAAAGGCTGCGTCTAGACATTGTATTGTGAGAAAGAGAAACCGTGTGCTCAGTTTTCAAACAACATAAATTAAACTTAAAAATAACATGAAGGTGAAAAAATGAATACGATGCCGCATTGTACAACATTAATCAAAGCTGTGAGAAGGCGTAGAGAATTTATTTTACGATTGTTACAACGCCGATGAAACGTTAAAAATGCTGTCGGAGTTATATTGAAACATTCGAGGCATTGTTCAAGTCGATGGGCCGATAACGCACCGCGGTTCCGACTAGCACCCTCCGCACACCTTGTTGATTTTCCAGCGTAAACTGTCGGACGCGACGCGCTCCTAACTAGTTTCTTTTTTATTAGTACTGGTTTAGTGAAGAACGGAACGCGACTTAATATCGATCGCACGATTAAACTCTTGAGATATCATAATCACCGGCCTATGCGTTTATCGTACGTATAATCGGAGAGCGGCAATAAATTTGTCTCATTTTTACTATCTTGAGGCGTGTTATGTTCTATTATAATAATGTTCCATGTTTTGACAATACTTTCTTACAAAATTTATACAAAAATAGTGATAACCCACTAATGACGTATAAAAGAGTTCAACGGGAGTTCAGATTTTTGCCTTTAATATAATTCTGTTGCCAACATTAATAATTAAATAAAAGCCACACAGGTTTCAGACACACATGTAAATAGCGGTGTTACTGCCTTGTATGTTTTCTCTACCAGTTAACCCGTTAACAAGTCGGTAGGTGTGTAAATGTGATATAAAAAAATCAAAACGTATTAAACACTGTATATTATATAAATACCAGACTTATTATCTACAAGTAATTACTAATAAAACTACATAAATAGAAATATTTATATATACATTTCTAGAGAAGGTACGTGGACACTTATGATAAAATCATCGATAGTCTCGAACCTTCTATTTAAACATAAACCGCTTTGTTGACTCTCTAATTTTTAGAGGGCGATAATTAAAAAGTAGGTTATGGACATAACAAAAGTAAGGATTAGAGACGAATTATAACGTATTTTAAGCCTTTTGTACACAGAATACAATTTTTACGAAAATTAATAACTCCTTTTAGCACAATGTGCTAGATTTTTTCTTTTTTGTGGTTGTCAAAATATTGGTTACAAAAAATTGAGTACCATGAAAATATATTACTTTTTACGTTACAACTTTCAGTTTTTGTATCTCCAACTTTTTTGACCTCGATTACTTGTAATTGTCATAAATGTGATTTACAAAAATATTTTTAAAAACTTTGTTCTTTTACCCAAATACAATAAAGAAGATCAAAAACTAGGGAAGAAAAAGAAAGGTTGTATTTATTGAACATGATTCTAATTATATATATAGGTAGCATTTAATTTTATATATATAAAAATGAATAAATATATATATATATATATATATTTATATATATGTATATGTATATGTATGTATATATATACATATGGAAATATATACCGAAAGTTTCGGCTACATGTTAATTTTATAATTTTGAGGCAAAATAAATTTGAAACATATTATATGCCGGTGCTATTAATAGACACAAGCAAGAAGTTGATGATTTTTAAGTGTTTTAAAGAATAGAAAGGACGATTTTCAAATAATGAACAGAAACGTATGACAAAAAATTTACAGAGTGATACCTATTTTGACTTCCAATGCTGTTTTTAACACGGATTAATTAAAAATTAAAAATAACCTAGATTCTCTTTACGACCAAGGTAGGTAAACAACAGGTTTTCAAGAAGCCATCAAAAATATTAATAAGTGTCATAACCTCGAATTGAGATATTGTTTCACTCAAACTGTCTTGTTTTCAGAAGTACGCTATAATTTCTTAATTGAAAACTATCATGATATCGAGTACAAACGCTGTTTATACTGTTATTGATATTTCAAAACCTTAGTAATAACGCATTGTAATATACAAAGCAAAAATCCATAACAGATTTAAATCGTCCCATTTTTATCTATTTAGTAGTGATAAGTATTGCAATATGACCTTTGGATACCAAGTAACTTTAAAGTGTATGGTCTTCTAACATTGTATAGTACCACATATATATATCAGCAAAATCCAAGAACTTCCAGTTTTAATTATTACAATCCAGAATTGAAAACTGTAGTTGCACATTTCGAAAATCGAAATGAAAGTGAAATTTAATCTTAACTTATAAAAAATTTAAAAACAGCATTTCAGATAATTATAGTGATCTCTAAGTTGTATCATTTTTACTTAACTCCCAGAAGCCTTTGAACTCGGATTTTATTTTCATATTCTCTTCTAAGAACTCGATAATTACATATATATTTTACTATGAAAATTTTAATAACTTATTAGTTACGTATTTTTGAAAAAAAATAATTGCCTTTTTCTTGTAAACTAGGCGTTTTCATAAGTCCCAAGTACATAATAACATCGAAAAAAGCTTTTATTTCAAACCCCGTAACATTTTTCCTTCGTTTCCAAATAGAATATTTTGATATTTTTCTTCTACGTTGAACAATATTTACTATACATACGTAGGCAATTGTATCAGCAACTTTTTTGTTATTAATTAAACCATAAAAACAGTTGGAAAAAAATATAGTGGTGTTTTGTAATGAGATGGAACAAAAGGTCCGGTATTATTTCAGCCGGTTGAAAATCTATGTCTTAGTCATAGTTACCTTCTTCCGTAACGTCTAATCAAGATTTATCACTTTCACCGAACATTGAAGAACTATCGCTAGTTTTATTGTTTTATTACGCTCTGTCTCATCTTTTTCATGCCAGCAATGTCTGCCTGCATTTCGAATTGCCGAAATGAAACTTCACGCTAACACTGCTGGCATTCTGAGTTGCCGGAATAAACTACATGCTTGCCAATGATGGTATCCCGAGTGCATAGGTTTAAACTTATTTGCAAAAATTAATGTTAGCAGTATGATAATAGTTCTGGTACCTCGATAATGATTTTTGTAGAAAATTACCAAATTCCAGTACCCGTTATAAGCTATGAGCAATGTTATAAACAGATTATACCAAAATTTAAAAAAATATATGTTTTTCTTTATTTCTTTTAATTGCAGAAATTTGTTCACGAAAGCGCCTTCTCAATTCTACAGTTCATTTCTTAATAAAAATCGCTTTCCAGCTATTTTACTAGGTTGAAACCGATAAAAGAGAACAACAAACAAGGGAAAAATAATAGTAGTTTTAAAATAAAATAACTTAATACAATTTGTAGCAATAAAAAACGAATTTCGGGAAAATTGTACAAGTGTCTTTCGAAGTACATAAGTTTGCTCTTTACTTTTACATCGTTTAAAGCAAAACCATACTTAACTTAAATTTAAATATCCCTTACTGTGGATTATTGTGCAAGAAACGAATACAGAAAGACAGAAAAAAATAATTCTTTCACTTACAAAAACTAGTTTTAAATGAAATTGTCTTTTTCTAATCGCGTTGAACAAGTTAAAAGTTCTATCTTAAACTTACCTCTACAAGCGGAAATTAGCTCAAGTAATTGAGCACTGTTGGTTGGAGCGAGACGCTCGATATTCTATGATGGTTAGAAGTATTTAACAGTGAGATAAAATCTCAACAAAGGCGATTTGGTTGGTCGTCTTGTTTTGGTAGTTATAGCTTTCACGTATGCATCTATCCAATAATCTAAAAGACGCCCAGAAAACGAGACCCCGCTTATCGTATAGTGTATTTTATGTTTCTAACTCACACAAAGGTTCACTGTATAGTGGTGACTAGTAAATGTATTGACCTCAGCTGCGAGAGCTGGCGAGTGAGTGCCAGCGTCGGCGCCTTGCCTGTGATATGTAAATGATAATTGGTTTTGGAACAGAAAACGTTTTGTTAATATCTATCCAATGGTAGATTTAAAACTGCGAATACAAATTATTTTCGATTGTTATAGCTATCGCTACAAAGCTATTGAACGCGCAGAAGTTTCATATCAGTGGACTTAAAAGCAAAATTTTATGTTGCTACCTTTATTACACCTAAAAGAGTAGTGAAAATAAATTCAAATACAGCAGAGATGTCAAAAATGTTAAAAAATATCAGGTTTGCTTCGTCTCAACCATCTCACCTATAGGGCGTCCAGACGGACAAACAGGCCGTGGCTCCTTTGTTACGAATACCATACCGGGCAAATTATTCGTGGACGCTTTCCATTTACTAATGGCTCGTTTTATTTGCTCTTATTTAATTTAGCATTTATTCAATCTACCCGGTGCGATACCTCTCGCGCGCTATTTGTTTCTCACCTTTTGTGAGTGGGCTCATTGAGCGCGAGGTGTCGGGATGTGTTCGCAGGACTCAGAGCTCGGTTTACACGGCCAGCTCCGGTGCCTTTCATCTACTACAAAGAGTAATTGAATCCTTGCAGAATTCTATGTAATGCGTAAGATTTAATAGGGCATTTAAACATTGGTATTAAGCATTGCACATCGGTTTAAACCCCGCGATTATTCAATCCAGATTGAAAAAACGTCTAAATTGAAAGGAAACTAGTATATAATCAAGAAATAAAATTTCTCGAATAAATGAGAACATCAGCCAAGTCATAAAATTGAAAAAGAATCTCCGTAAATCGGCATTATTCTACAATCGCAAATTGCAGCGTGCACGCCGCTGTACATTCTTGTATTTAACCATAGTCTTAGCGTTTACACTCATCTCTAGAAATATCGTAAAACCCGTGAAACAATAAATTGGTAAGTCCTGCAGCAAAGAACCATTGCACTTTTATTCAATTTCGAAGAATTTACCCGACAAAATACTTTCCTCCTTTTGATGCCATCGATGACTGGCTACTTTTCTTCTAACAGTTATTTAAACCTAAAGTTTGCTAAGACTTAAAAAGTATTTTCTTAATTTTTAACGCACCATGATTTTCTAAATGTAGACTTTATACCACATAAAGCACGTTTAGTTGATTGGATATATGAGCCATACAAATATTTTACATTTGATGATCAATTGTAACATTATACTTGTATAACTAAGTGGGCGGTGCATTAAATTAAGCACATAAAAGGTTATTATGATGCAACCATAGTAAACTCATGTCCTACTGTTTCGAGGGAGCTAATCATAAATGTTAACTAAAGAGGCGAGGGACAGTATGTCAACTATAAAAATGCAATATCATACATCGATCAGACCTTACACGCGTCCAACAAAGCCAGGCCATTGTGAACTGCTATCTAATCGTAATGAATATAAATTTTCAGATGACATTTACGATGCCTGCGCGCCATGATGCTGCGTGTATATGAACGCGTTAGATAGTGGTTTTTATATACACACGCAGTCGATGTAACGCGCCTATATCAATTTGAAGCATCGAAGGCGTTGAACATACTTTTTATCAAAATATTGATCAAGATATACACTCAATAGAATATTTGGTTTTAGCTTAAAATATTTTAATAATTTACTGTACATTATCTCATATAGTATAAATATAAATAGTTACCGTACCGATTTATTTTATCTACGAGTAAATATTTCAAAATAATACATTAAAAAATAACATTATATGAAGTGGGAAAGTTTTGTGTTAAAGTATTCAAAATCCTCGAGAAGACGCTGACAATAGAAAAAAAATGGACAATAGCATGGTAATCGGATATAAAAGTAAATATAATTACAAAAGCCGATCGCTTTTATAATACATACACGTTTTAAATACAGGATGATTAGTAAAAGGCGTGGAAGCTATAAAGGGGGAAATGTAAAGCTCATTTGATTTTAAATAATGTATGTAGAACCCTATCCAAAAACCAAAGTTTTTAGAAATAACAAATATTGTAGTAAGAAGAAGAGTTTTATAAATTCCTATTACTAAATATTAAAACTAATTATTGTTTATTGCCCTACACACAGGTCATGTTATCTATCCCTGCAGACTTTGTATTGTCAAAAGTTATTGGCTTATCGCATTCTATTAGAAAAAATAAATGTTTTAGGGTGATCACTTCATAGTGTTATTGAAAATATCTGTAAAAGTTTCTAAGGTTTGTTGCTAACAAATGAACTGTACATACACCCCTTTAAATATTTTATACCTATTAGTAAACACCTGTATGTCATAAAAAAAGTTTTCATTTCCAAAAAGAAGGTATCGCTCTATTTTTCTAAACATAATTTCGTAAAGATTTCAAAACATATTTTACACCAAACGAAAACATTATTTAAAAACGACCACTGATGAATAATAGTCAGCAACAAAACACGATAAAACGAAGAACATTAAAACGTATTGCATTCCTAACGGGCCGAGTATAACTCTTAGCCAACAGAAAATTAACACACAATCAAAAGGTATGATAAATTGCTGTTAAAATAGTGAACTATGACACACGTTAGGAGCCTCCACTGACACGTGTGTTGCTTCGTGCTCGACAAAAACTGACATCGCATTGATGTATCGAGCGAGACGGCGGCTCCTACACCGTTAGCTAGTTAACAAAACGATGTACAATTATTTATCATGTCGCTATATCTATCTTAAGTTCAAAGTAATAAAAAATATGAAAATATTATAATATGAAATAAAAATACGTTACATATACAAAAATATTAATTTTTTTCTATAGCATTTCTATCGTCATTCCGTTGTAGTTTTATTTGAAATTATCGACATAATATATAAAACACAATTAATATATATTAATCATAAACATTTAGCAAAACATCGGCATAATGTACATATAAGAGAAAGAGAGATTTGAATTCGTACATTTTATTATTAGCCACGCCAAGGGAATAATAGCTGCGATAATATTGCACCTTTACAAAGTTCTCAAAAATCTTAAAGCCGTTTTAAATATTTCAGCAACTTTAAAATTATTTTAAACTAGAAACTAGCCAGAATTAAATTTATTGTAGCACAGCAACTTTTCTGTCGAAGTCCAACGGAAATAAAACGTAAAATGTAATATTTCAGAGTAATAACTTTGTTCATTAATTTAATGTAACGTTATAAACAACTATTTTATTCACAAATAACGTTCTATCGTATTTATTACATTGAAAATATTTCACACCTTTTTTTCATTGTCGTCAAATGTTTGACAACTATGAACAGGTTTTAATTTACACTGTGGTGGTGGTGTGGTAAAAAAAAAATTGTTTTTACTGTTTTCTTTGCTTTTAAAAACCTTCTTGGTGTTCTAACGAAAAATATTAACAATAAAATCAAGCTAGATACGTCGCATCGATCCTTAATTTTGTGTTTAATTCCTAAAGGTTCTTCGGTGGCGACCATGAGCCGGTAGATGCGGCGTAGAAAGGCCCCTTACTAGGTGAACCGTCGACATAGTTAAGGTCGCGGGAAGTCGCTGGACACAGCGCAATACCGCTCATCACGGTGATCGTAGGGGGAGGCAATGAAAACATTTAGCGTTCATTTATATCTTATTTATTATTATCTTATTTTTTTATATCAATATTACCGCCACATTCAGAGTACATAAACTCAACACGACAAGTTTTTACAAAAAATGCCCAACGTTTAACTAAATATCAAAGGCAGAAGTGAGCCTCACTAAGAAAATTATTTGGGTAACGAAATTTTGTTTGTGTACAAAGATTGAGCTTAATTTTAATATCCAGATATTTGGAATGATTTGGTTGAGTAAGAAAATTACCTATTGGAAAATGATGTTCATTTATGAAATTAGGCGCTAACTTTATGTTACACACGCAATAAAATTTTTACTGAATTATTTGATGTCTGTTTATTCTTCTGCTTGCGATGTTTCCAATTGAAATGAGGGTAGCTTATTTTGCCTGAACAGTTTCTAAACAGCACGATTATGGCCCGAATAAACTTTTGGCTTTCGTGAAAAATTTAGATTTTCCGACACGATTTTAGGTCTTTTAAACAGCTTAAGGCAATCAAGGTTACTAATATTTATGAACATGCCAATACCGACGCCATCCGAGCCAATACCATTAGAAGTACCAAGTATTAGTTCAATGTCTGTTTTTGTAACGATGCTCATAATTGTTCACTTGTAATTAACGGTGCAGGGATTTTTTTTTTTGAAACAATTCATGTAACAATTCTCTGTTCGTTAATCCGTAAAATATGTAAGGTTCCTACTTCGTCAATAGGAATTCATTTATTCTTCGATGACTTCTAAAACTTCTAAAAGTTCCAAGCCTGTGGTATTAATTTCTTTTGATTAAATAGTGACAGTGATATTAAAATAAATATGTATGACGTCCACTTTTAAAGATAACTTTCCCAAAGATCATTTTCCAATAGCGTCGGTTGGGTGCTACATCTAGTTTTCAGACTACCTTAACTGGGTAATCTGTTCTGTCCACCTTTTGGGTGGACGTTTTGCACTACGCTTGCCGATCCGTAGTCTTCCCTTCAGAAATTTAAAGCCTCGGCGGCCATTTTTCTGCAATCTTTATTCACACTGCCAGTTCAACTTGCCTATCCGCGAACTCCTAGCATACGTAGCTATTAGTGTAATTTTCTTACTAGTCTCCGTTGAAAATATCATTTCTTTTAAAATCACTATATACACGCCTGCTTTATTTATTGTAATACAACAATATTATTTTAGGATACACGTTGTACTCTTCACTCTTGCCGTTATGGTCGCAGTGAAGATGACTAATATTATTTTTCGTATGTATGAAGTTATCTTCATTTAATTTGTTTTATAAGTGACTAATTTTAGATGCACCACATTACGGATTAGATTTAGCGGTTTTCTTTTTCTTACAATAAATATGTATAAAAAGAAACGACGTAATTAGTGTAACGAAGTTCTATTTAAACATATTGCCTAAAAACCATTCAGCCAATACACCAGCCAATATCGTGGACATTTGACGTATGTCTTTCCATTAAGTTGTCCCGAAAGAAATACATCACGATGTCCTTAATCAAAGACGTAGAAGTAGTCGAGACTAAATCTTGGACAAAGAGTAAATTTAAAGGAAAAGATGAAATAAAAGTGATTATTTCACATATACAAGTATAAACAATATGCTGTAAGTAGAGAAGGTTTTTTTAGTTTATTTAGACTACATCGCATATACACGACTAATATTTTAATATTTTCTGAGGAAATCAATCCAATCAAATTTATTAAAGTTTTTGAAGTGGTATGTTTTCTCAAATCCGAATAAGTTAAATAATTATGAAACATGTTACATATCTTAACCATCACATAACTCTATTTTACCTATATATACCAGGGTGAATCAAAAAGTTCTTAGAAGTGCATATATATGAAACCTTTTTGGATCAAGTTCGATATTCAAATTAAAGAGTGTCTATCACACTATATTTATGCAGACTGTCACTTGTTTTTGTCAGTTCGTTCGCATGTAATAAATTTTTTTGTGCAACGAGTTGCTAAAAAGTCAAAATTATGGATAAAAGTGAGTTACGTGCGGTGATAAAATATCTCAGTTTGAAAAAAATGTCTACGAAGGAAATTTTTTTGGACATTCAGCAGACATTAGGGGGTGATGCTGTACCCTATTCTACGGTTGCGTACTGGGTGGCTGAATTTAAAAGAGGTAGATCAAGCTGTAAAGATGACCCGCGTTCTGGGCGGCCTTCAACCTCCGTTACAGAAGAAAATGTCAAAAAGGTTGAGAATCTGGTTTTGGAAGACAGAAGAATGACTATAAAACATATAGCTGAGATCTTAAAGATATCTTTTGGTAGCGTTCAATCCATTTTAATTGATTCACTGGGGTTCAAAAAAGTGTCTGCAAGATGGGTGCCACGAATGTTAACCGACGAAAACAAAAAGAGACGTTTGGAAATTTCCAAGCGTAATCTCGAAATGTTCCAGCGTGATTCGGATAATTTTTGCCGTCGTCTTGTCACCATGGATGAAACGTAGGTCCATTTTGATCCTGAAACTAAAAGACAAAGCATGTCTTGGAAACGACCATCCTCTCCATCCATTAAGAAATTTCGAGTTGCTCCTACCGCTGGCAAAGTTATGGCCTCTGTGTTCTGGGATAGTGAAGGAATCCTTTTTATTGATTACATGTCAAAAGGCCAGACGATTACTGGACCCTATTATGCAAATTTAATCCCGAAAGTGCGTGAAGCGATTAAAGAAAAACGTCGTGGAAAACTGTCGTTGGGCGTGTTGTTCCTTCAAGATAACGCTCCTGCTCATCGATCGGAAGTTGCGCTCAACGCAATCCGCTGTGCTGGCTTCAATCTCCTTGACCACCCACCATATTCTCCGGACTTAGCCCCGAGTGATTTTCACTTATTTCCAAATTTAAAAGAGGAAATTCGTGGAACAAAATTTCACGATAATCACGCGGTTATAGCTGCCGTAGAGGACTTTTTCGAGAGTCAAGAAAATAATTTTTTTTCACAAGGAATAAGGAAGGTAGAAACGCATTATTCTAAATGCATTGCATTGGAGGGAGATTATGTAGAAAAATAAAATATTATTATTTAAATCTTTGCATTTTTTAATATTGATTCCAAGAATTTTTTGATTCACCCTCGTAGTTAAATTAGTATAAAAAAAGATCCTTCAATATTCATTGTAACTCTGTACCTGGTGTTCGGAAGCTCTCTCGCAAAATAAACCAACTTTTTTTTTCAGAATTAACTTTTTTAAGTTTATTGACGTCTAGCAAAAACGACTCCGGGAGGTTAATTAAAACGAATGACCGATCCTCCACAAGCAGCATGTCGAAGTTTAGCGGATCACCAATTTCAATGTTTTAATAATATTACGAAGTTTCTTTAATTAAAATTAACGACGCAAAACTCTGTCAGTCAACGAATTATTAGGACTGAAGCGAACTTTTAATTAGTTCTCTGCCCTCTTCGTTACTTTTGTGCATTTACTTGAAAAAAGTAATTAAATTTTTTTATTTATAAAATTAGACATTTCGACCGAATTAAAATCACTTAATGGTAATAGTGATATAAAAAGAGGGCGGCAACGAAACCTTTGACAGTTTAAATTTAGTTAAGCATTACTACTTGTTAATTACTGGACACTCGTGGTAATATTTTATACGCAAAAGTTTTGTTTCTATACTCTATTGATAGTCATCCTATTCTAAGAAAAGTGACGAACGACAACGACGAAAGCGACGTTGTAGTCCGATTTCTTACTAGCAATATGCACTAAACCGGTCGACGCACATATCGAGTAGTCTCTATTGAGCCAGCAGCATAATATTCAAACCTACGGAATCTGCAAATGCCTTTTGAGCGCAGTTAGAGTCTGGTTAAAAAAGCATGTTATCGAGCACATAGCTAAAGATTCGTAAAGTTAATTCTTTACTTCGTTTTATAAAATAACAACAACAACAAAAACCAACATGGAAATCAATCCACCCTAACGGCTTCATAAAATTAGTAACTCTTATGACTACTGTGTACGATATTACAATACATTCCCATGTAATGTCTTTAAATTAATTTATAATAGAATTAAGAAATTCATAAAACAAGAGCTTGCAAAAATATCTTATTACACTGTAAACGATTTTATGTGATAATAAAGCTTGGAAAGAAATTGCCCGAATTAAGGAAATTTGTTAAAGTGACCACAAAAAAAAACTTTTTGAGTTTGTTGTGGGATTTAAGCTAAAGTATGCTATTATGAGGAAGTACAATTTAGTTCTACATTACATAAAATTGAGCTTTTCGGTCATTCTTCACGGAGTAGTTCTTCACAAGCGGTCACTATAAATGATGAAAAGTGAATATTAATTTGAAATATGAATAAATCAAACATGACTGTTATATATTATATTTTACTTGTTTGTTTGTAACGAAGATCGGTAATTTTATTTCGACAACCCAGGTTGAAAACATTTCTGTAAATGAAATTTCTTGTAACATTAGATTATTTCACACACAAAATGAATACACTGAAATAAATAATATAAAGTTAACACTCACGCAAAAAAGTTCAAAGTTTAATAAAAGTTAATCATAAATATATACTTTATTTCAAGTACATAAATCGTTGTTATATGCAACATTTTGAAGTACTATTGTGACTGATTACGTTTTTTACTGTTTGATTAAAAGTCACCCTAATGGACAAAGCAATACGTTGTAATCATAGTTGACTTTATCCAAATTTTAAATTTCACGCCGGTAGCCTAATATATAAATTACGGTCATGCATGAATAATACTATATGATAATGTTGAGTAATTTTAGATCTTTACCAGATCTATATTACACAAGTAGCCGCACGCAATGCTTGAATATTTAAAAGATACGATTAAAAACATAATTAACAAACAATGTCAAATGTCTTAACACTAGGTTAAAAAAACGTCATGACAAATTTGACATGTTAAAGATATCATAATCGAAATAAATTACAAAAAAAAACGAATTAAGTTTTAAAAAGCGAAGTAATTCGTTAAAACATATGCAATGTGAATTTTTAGAGGACTAACTTGTTAGCAAACGGATTTTTACTCTTTACCGTTACGTATGGTTGTTCTTTATATTCATGGACAGATTAAAGCCAAAACGGCAGGTAAAAATTAAACCGCGCATAGTTTTTTAAACTGGATAAAAAATTCGATGAAATAAGATAAGAATTACATTTTGGGAGCAGGTTTAAAGCATAAAATGCCTTCACACATAAAAATTTAAATCTTTGAAATTATGTAGCATTGAACTTTGAGGGAAAATTTATTTTATGGTACAGAAACACATACTATGAGACAATATAGTATTAAAATTTTATAATAAAGTATTATTATAAGCCTCAATTATCTTATGAAACGCAACTAGTACCTCGGCTATAGCAATTCATGACGACATCAGAGCACAAACCGGTTATAGGGTCTAGGCAAAAAAGCTTTGGGTGCCATTTTAAATCAGTGCTACCGTAAGTGAGAGAGAGTACACTTACTACAAGTGCAATGAATATTTAAGCAACTTGTAAAATATTTTTGAAATTGAACAAGTCATAATAAACAAGTCTCTTAGACGCTCAGTTGAAGATAAACTTTTGAAATACTGTACAACGATATGTTGCTTTTAAAGGGCTTTCATAATTAATATAGAATACGACATAAGAAATATGAAACGCTGATTTTTAGCCACGAAATATCATTCCCTAAAAAATTAATACGTTATATTTTTAACTGTACAAATATTATATACTTTCGCTAGGAAATTTATCTATAATATGGTGGATTTAAAAAATAAAACATTGAAAATTAAATTAATAAAGTATCCGTTTGAAAAGTCAACGCGTACAGTATACTTGACAAATTATTTGTGCTTCGTTTATTCAGACACCGTGACACTAGGGAAGATAGAGTCAATATCGCCTTATGCATCTCCGCTGTGTTTAGATTACGAGATAGGTTGAACAACTAAATGAAGAAACATGATGCAATTGCCGAGTAACCACGGCTAGTATTGTCACAAAAAGTAAATAATAATTTGATTCACTATAATCTAGTAGTATACATTATAGCGCAAACTAATCATTCAATTATGTTAATGGATTAGAAGCTATTTTTGAAAGCTTATTACACAAAATTGCCAGAATGATATTAACTTACGTAGTCACAACCCTGCCCATTCCAAAAAAATAAACTAGTTCAAATGTAACAGACCGTCTTGTCCGTCGCACATCAATATTGGAAGTATAATCAATATGTTAATATCACAGATAAGAAATTGAGATTCCTTTACATAAAACATTCAGACGCCGACGTGGGACAAGAGTAGCCGGCATTCCCGAGAGATATGATCGTAAATAAGACCACGTTTAGTTGCAGCCGCGACGGTCCGATGAGTTTTTATCTAAGTTAAAGTTTCATTATGCAAATAATTCTATTTATAATCGAAGATTAGAAAACTGTTTAACTTATGTATTTATTGTATAAATACAACTTTTGAATACTTAACATTAATTAATAGAAGGAGGCAAACGAAAATCTTGGATATAAGTGGAGGCGTTTACATCTACTATAGACTAACAAATTAAATGTGAACATTACGTTTGTATATCATTAGTATTCGAAGAGTTTTTTTTATATTATTTTATACATTCACGAATGTGCTCATGTAAATTTTTAAAAAAAATCCGTTACTATTTAGTAAAAAACGAATACTAATATGAACAAAGGAAAATTAAAAATATTTATTATTATATCTGACAAAAGCACATTCTTAGTTTTACCTACTGGGCGATCGATTGTTGGAACAAACGCTTTAAAGTAGAGAACGTACAGCTCCTTTATCAGTATAAAGTTTTCATGCTTTTATATCTATTTCAAATCATAATTTTTTGCTATATACAAGTGATTACTCTGAAACTGAATTTTCAATGACAAATAGTAAAGAATTCATTTCAATAGGTAATAATCCAAATTGTGAAAACGCTGTTCTTGCTATATTATCATTACGTTACTCATTATTTCTGAAGTCATTGATTTGTGGATGGCGTGTAGTATATATTAGTTGACAGGATATAAACTATACATTCACCCCACTATAAACCTTTTACAAGTGATTGGTTATAACCCGTATTTATCGCAAACACTTTCTTAGTTTCACCTATGAGAGGCATATTAATTTTTATAATTGATATAAAGATAGCGGTTTCAAAGAAATAGGGTTTTTAAGCTTTATTTTAGGTTTATAAGAAGTGCGAGTTCATTTTTGAATTTACATATTCTTAGCGTTATTTCTGTGTGACATTTTAGGGTAAAGCATCTGTCTCGTTACGCCAGAGCCCGAGTCAAGCCGTCTAGTTTTCTTCCGTCTTCGCTGCATATTGTTGTACAAGCTCGACTCCAAAGTGCGCTGCTTTGGTGTAACAAACTATACTTTGTTTATTCTAAGCTAAAAGCATCATCGTAGAAAATTCTCGACAAATGTACAAGAGTTTTATTGAAGGTCATGATTCAGTTATACTGATATGTACTTAGTACTATTTAAAATCAATATCTTACCAAACCCTCAGTAAAACCAAAATATTTTCTATTTTAAATAATTATAAAGCCTAAAAGTTAAAATCTTTAACATTTAATAAGGGTAATTGAACCCTTTTAGAGACTAATAATTAACATTTTTCAAGGATCTTATAGCTATTAACCAAGCATTTGTAAGCTATTGTATAAAAGACAGACAAATACAAACTATCGCGCAAAAATTATTGGTATTAAAAAACGAATGCGATATAAACGTAACCAATTCATCATCTATAGGCAAAATGTTTAATCTTCACGAAAATTTAAAACAAATCAAACGTTGCTCCATACGCGTAAAATTTTTGGCTATTTGAAGGAAATAAAATACATAAAAATGTGCTCGTTATAATAAGATAAATAATTGCAATAGTAATACTAATAAATAGTTGACTGCCATTTCTATTGTCCAATAGCAGTATTTCACGCGTTGTTGCAGTTAATGTGTTTTAGTAGCAGTGTTATGGAATGTGCCAAACATTTTGACGTCGAGTATTCATCAGTGCATAAAGATGAAGAACGTGGAGACCTATAATTGTGTTTTGGAACTGAAATCACCGTGCAAAATTTCAAAATCCTACAACCTCATTTTGACACATAAAAGGCATACTTTACCATCCAGACTAACGCCAATCCATTGTATAGACCTCTTTAAGATTAATTAAAGCTTAATCAATAATACGGGAAGTATTTGTGTGTATATTATAAATAAAAAAATATATATTATCTCTCTGGGAAAATACGACATAAAAGTGAAATAGATACCAACGTAATATATATGAATAAAGATACAAAAAGTTTAGATAAACCAGAGAGAAACGTCGACTGTAGCGTATGTTTTTGTAATCACAGCGATTGATCAATATCAAAGTAGCGTACTAAATCGATGATATGTCTATTGCGTTTGATACCGCTTCGCCGCGCCTCGAGAGCCGACGTGAAACGCACAGCGCTAGTCACTTCGCCGAGTGACTGCGCGTAAAAGCGTTTAGTATGCCGCTACTAGCCAGGTTAATCGAGTCAGCAGTATATGCATTATGTCATTAAAACTTCATCACACGCTCATCCGCTCGAATAACTGGACTTTGCACATTTTATAAGATTACAGCGTCTTCATGAAACACACGACGGCTCGATTACTAAATATATTCTTTACCTAATCTCTTGCGTTGAAGTGATTAAAAAACTAGAAAAGTTAGGAATAATTGCTATGTTACTAATTGTTGAAAATAATAGGATGATTAACAGTTGGTTATTGTTGAACTAATTATTTATATACGTTTGACACGCAAACATTTTATTAAAATTATGACACTTAAAAAGTCCTTCATTTTTTTAAATTGTAGGCGGCAACGCGGTACGAGATATACATAATTAAAAAGGAAAATAAAAGTCAAATCCAATGATTTAAATTTATAGCTCAATTTATGATTGTATAAGATATTTATTGCAGAAGCTTCCCGGTCATTATTTATCGGGGAAAAATTAAGATATGCGGACAGGGCCACAATTAAGTGGCCTAAAGTTCATATTTGCATTAAAATTTGGCGAACAAGCTGGTAAGTGATTTATTGTTAAAAAATCTGCAGATCTAATGTTAAAGTATTGGTGACTAAGAAAATCATTATGGAGATAGAAGACATGGTTTTTACTATAATCATCTCAACATTTCCTTACTCGTTTATATCTTCATTGAAATTACTAAATATCATAACTTTTTACAATTGTAGTAGTAGATACAAGGACCTCTATTTGTTTATTTTAGTCACATCAAAAAATGTAAATAATAGTGCCAAAATATTTCTTCATGAATTCAACAGTTTGTCTAGTCTTCAGTCTAGAACTCAGTTTTTTTACCTGGCTTGTACTGCTAATCAAGTGGTATATTTAGAAACCGCGGGTGCTAGAGGACAAAACGCCAAGGGCGTTTAGCTTAAATGGAGCCTGAGGGCTCTCCAGGGAGACTCGGCTAGAGCCGCTACGTAATACAATTTCAGCGAATTTGAAGGCCGTCGAGCTCGGTTGTCGTTGTCGGTGGTTTCCGCGGATGCTTCATGGAGTGACTCTGCTCAAGGATCCCCAAAAGGGTACCTGGGCTTGGGCTGTCAGTCGACGATTTTAGCATTCCGATCCAAAGGAGTCCATGAGGGCTGAACCTCGACATGGCCGGTTGCTTTTATCCAGCTAACGTTACTACCAGTTTTGAAATCGTTACCAAGCTGGGGGAAGCAGGGACGAATGAAACTTCTGCAATGCTTCCATCTATAATGATTGAGGGTTGGCAACACCTATGATATTCAAGCCGACCTCGACTCCGCGAAGCACGGACTTGCTTATAAGATCAGGTCTGATTAGGGTCTGGTTAGGGACGGTCACTTTGCACTTACTTTTTATTGTAACATTTTACTTTGACTATTTAGTAAGGAATAGGCCCGACCGAGAACGAAGGTAGCGTTTTTCTGCGCTTTAGGTATCCAGGATTCAGCTGTGTTTGAATACTCCTAAAACAGCCTGTGATAAAAGAGACATACCAGCAGTTACTCAAAGCCGAAAAATGGCTCAAGGCAACCCTAATTAATGTGGTTTACATTGTAGCATTAAAAACTATATGGGAGATAAACATGCCGGGGTTTAGCACCATGCACGTGAAAAATATTAAAATGATAATTTATAACGGAAAAAATAAAAATTGCGTTTAAAGAAAAACTATCGAGTCTTTACCCAGGTTATTTTGGATACAACCAACATTCCGAATGTGGCAGTTGTCTTTGTATAAGTAAGGTCCATTACCATAAAATTTTGACTTTTCAAAAATGCTTATCAAAGCCTTTTCGAAAGAATAAATATTTGTTTCATTGCTCTATGTACAATAAATTAAAACAATGTTATTGCAATTTTGTGTTTCATTTATTTTATTATTCACAATGTATAAACTTTAAAAAGTAAAGCGTCAAACGAACACCACACGTAGATCGAAAAAGTGAAAAAAACCGCTTAACGCGTTCTCATTGAACAAAAATTTCTAGTGCAGTTGTCGCGGGCGAAATGGTTTTTGTAGAGAGCCGTCAAAGCTCAGAGTCGCGCCACGTGCCGACCACTCAAGTCGGCTCTTCTAATTGGACGTCTACCTGTTGCATCTCCTTGCTGTTTTTACAGCCCTCGAGCGTATACACTCCTCAAATCAAAGTACTCTACTCTAAAAATTAAGAAATTATTCATATGGTGATATTTGTTTACTTTTACTACTCCTGTCATCTATGTTTAATACTAAATGGTCATAAATAACTCACCATAATCAATATGGTACAGTTTGGATTCATGTTGTCAGTTATTGGTGTAAAAGCTTTAAAATGGTGTCTGAATAGCTGCCATGTCAACCCCCCAGCCTATTTCCGATCACCCTATGTATCTATCATAGTAATTCTAATTTTAAAATACCTTTTGTTGATATATTATGATTATGTTATCGTTTCTGAAACTTTGAAGTTTTTGATAGGGTATAGCATTAATTAACAGCAAGTATGGTACATATTCATCCCCTTTATTGCTTTTATAGCTATAATCAAAGCACCTTGTACAAAAATTGGGACAAGAAGAAGATAGGATTAAAGGCAACAACAATGGAATGCGACTAATCTGGGCAAGAAGCAGAAGCAGGTTGCTGCAACTGTTCTTTACAGTCTCATGATGATCGCTTATTTTCGAAAGGCTTTCAATCAGTAATGGCCATTGAAGCGTGAAGAGAGCGGCGATCAGGTGCCCACCGGTCCGACGCGTACGACGATTCTCCATGCCGCCGTGCGACCGGGCGGCACCGCCGGAAACACAGTGACAAGTCAACAAAAACTCACATTCATTCATGCTTTTTTTCCCACCGTTATTCGGACAACTATAATATCTATTATGTGGTTCATTGGCTTAGAAGAACTCAGAATAAAAACTTTGACACTTGCACTTGTCATGAGAAAACGCAGTTGATGCCTAACGGCGAATCCAATTAATTTTGGAGTAACAAGTTCACCGGGATGTAGTAATCATTACACTGAAAAACGATGTTGACATTGTAATCCAGAACACCAATACTTAAATATAAGTTCCTTGGCCTTTAAAATAGGATATTGTGTAGCTTTCGTTATTTATTCATATTTATGTAATACCTTCTCCATGAAAATACTTATATATGTATATGTGTAAATATGTATATAGAAGAATGTTTGTACAAATGTATGTGTGTCTGGTAATGTATGTATTTGTATATATGTATACCTTAAACTGCCCTGGTTGTCTGGTAGTTATTATCTATGGTGTACAATAATGTATAGAATAAAAACAAAAATAATGCTAACTAGAGACATAAAAAAACAAATAGATAATAATTACATTATAAGGTTACTCGAGGTTTCTTCAAATAGAATCCCTCACACCGTCGCCTTCACGTCATCTCGTTGCTCAGGCTCTGCAGTTTTGACGAAAAATCGTCGATAAAAAATAATTTCCACAAAGCTATATTTTCTTTACGTTCTTCAATAGCGTAATACACCAGTGTCTGTATACTTGTATTTACAAAAACACTTCGTGACGGTACAATACGGTTACTTACGAAACAGCTCGGATCGAACCTTTTTTATGTGAGCGATTGGAAGCAATACCTTAAATTGGACACACTTTAGCCTTAGCATGAACTCTAAAAAGATCACAATCATCTATACTATAACTTTAACAAAAGTATGGTAGAATAAATGCAGTCACGGACGGCGCGGCCGATCTAGGTCTCAAAAGCGCGCAGAGTTATCTCTCTACGAAGCATTTTGTATCGTAACAAGCGCGCCGACATTTCCACGGGCTCTTTAAGAAGTTTATATAAAGGAATGTTTCGTATCTTCACTAATCTAGTTTAAATGCACTAGCAGAAATTTATAAATAATAGTTACGTTACATATCAAAAATAATCAAGTATAACTTTTTTGTCTTTTATTTCGTAATGAGTCAAGGTCCGAAGTCGTCGGACGTATTTTTAATACATTTATTATACCAATTTAAACAATCCAAATAGTGCCAAATCATTGAACAGGTATTAATGCAATCTATTAGACAAACTGAATTATAGGGTTGGTTAAATTTTCACAGCTAATTATTTTCAATTAACTCGTACAACGTATTTGATAAATAGCAACAAATAAACTATCGCAAAAAACTTATTCACAATTTTAAAAAATTATCGTTTTTCAAAAATATCGTTGTTTACCTATGTCTGGTTTGCACATCTGACAATTACGGATTTATCATCATCATCACGTCGGATGATAAATGCCCACTGGAAGGAGTCGATTTTCTTCAAAATACGGTAAGATGACCACTCTTGCACTGCCCGCATCTAGCGACTTTGCGCAACCTTGACTTTATCGTCGGTCCACCGTGTTCGCTCGTGGTCGCCACACGGGAACCTTTAGGCACCAACGACCGTCGGTAGCACGAGCAATTCTTCGAGCTACGTCGATAACTTTGCTTCTTCACATTTGATTGATATTAAAACTATTTCGTATTGAAAATCTATAATAACATAACATTCGTTTCGTTGAAGATGTTTTTGACAATGAGTCAATGTTAAAAAAATTAATACTAAACAGGTCTTAAGTCGTAATGTCGCTATCTTCTGTGCCATATCTGATTGTATATTTTGATCATTACAATATTAATTTTTCTTCGGTAAAGATTTAAGTAATAAAACTATCGTATTATCTACTATACTCTCTAGCTCCTAATCATAAATGTACATTTAATTATGCTATAGTGAGCGATCGAACAAAACTAACAAGGTAGAACAGGCAATCTTAAACGACTGTTAAAAGCAGAGCTATAAAACTGGCACTAAAACAATAATTAATGTAGAACGCATTCGTTATACTCAGTGGTGTTATGGCGGTGACGCAAACGAAATCGGTATACAGTCATTCGATAAGTTCAGTAACAAAAGCAATACCGCGATAATATCAATAACACTTAAAATTAATAATCTTTACAGTAAAACTATTATGGCTGGCAATTGACCTAAATATTTATTTACTCCTACCGCTTATTGACAGGGCAAGACGGTCACTCGATGATAAATAATACGTTATCACTAAACTAATTTCCTAGAATATT
The DNA here is from genome assembly GCF_028537555.1 of Battus philenor. Lineage (NCBI taxonomy): Eukaryota > Metazoa > Arthropoda > Insecta > Lepidoptera > Papilionidae > Battus > Battus philenor. The sequence goes on from NW_027181676.1 coordinate 6,707,672, forward strand.
TTTAAAGAGACCCTAGGCTTTTGATACGCAAAAATGTAGCACAGTAATGCTTTCGCCTTCGTCGCCTAGACATTTAAAAAATGTAATAATCATTCAGCTCGCTAGAGCGGTAAGAGTAAACGACCTAAATATTGTACAAATTATAAAACAATAATGTTGTACATCAGCCGTTTGGTATTGGAGTTAAATGCCACATTAGGGCAATCATGTAAACGGCCTCTTGTTAAACAATAGAAGCAAGCAATAGAAAAAGAAAACAAGGAAATGTAAGAGCGAAATTTTACATTTTATACATATACAGTTGTAAAAACAGGGATCCTTTTTATTTAAATAGCTAAAACTATAAACTTAAAAACTACTTAGTGAAATTTTTCATTGCGAGGTTTTTTGGACATAATTTAATTTCTTTAAAACACATTCTGTTAGAGAGTATGAAATGGGTTATTGTCTATACAATCACTGCATCTTTTAAACTAACTTCTTAACTGATGATTAAGATGACAAATATATAGCGAATGCCAATTTGTTTACTAAATATTTCTACTTCATTACAATCTAACGGTCTTTTCAATTAAAAATTTAAAAGGAAAAAGTTGGAAATGAAAGATGCAAGAGTGGTTCTAGTCCCAATTAGTGCATGACAGATTTACGTTTAATCCGCAGCAGATGAAAATCATAAATATCGGGAGCGGTGCACGTGTCACAACGCGCTCATATACAAACTACAACGGCGGGATCCAATTTCGTTGAAATTTAATGTAAATGCATGAATTTTCCCCGTGCCACTCGTACAATCAGTGTTGAGAGCTGACATTTGCATATGCGTTGCTGAATTTTCGGAATAGCTATTCCGCCGAGCTTAGCCATGTTCAAAACTTAGCAAGTACAAGAACTCCAGGAAATGTTGTGGCAATGTTGCGACGTATCCCTACGACTGGTACAACGCGATGCGAACGATTCGCAACTCTGGGATGGCATAATACGTACTGCATTCCAAAGGCGCCCATGTGTCACCGGAACGGCATATTGGTACTGAGCGTCTCGTCTTGTAACAGGTCTCGTAAGTTATCTTGCAACATATGCTGTTAAAAAGACGTAACTTGTGCCAAGTGAACTTAAATTTGTTATTAAAATATGGCAGGTGGCGCGACTCGAAATTGTGCCAAATTAAACGAAAAATCTGTAACACCTGGCATCTGGATGCATCTATCAAGATGCATACCAGGATAGCACGTTGCATATTAATAACACCCAGCAGCTGACAGGCGTATGCCTTTTTTTAGTCTACCATGTCTGATTATTATGTATATGAAAAATAACTTTGAAAACAGTCTCCATACTCTGTAGTAAATCACAAGTACTATATTTATGACTGCATAGTTAAATATATATTATGTATTTGTTTTGTGTTTACGACTGTCGGATAAATAGCCCGAATCAGCGCATGGGCATTAGATTTAAACCTGTGTATCATTTAACCATCTTTGTATAGACTCAAATTTTAATAAAATAAAAAATAGTTGTTTTTTTTTTAAACGTATAAGTGTCTTTTTCGTTTTTTTTTTTAACACTGAGCAAATTTTGAGCCCATCAAAAATCTACCCAAATAGCTATTACGCTACCACATCGTTTTCTATGTGCTTTGTACTATATGAACCAGTAATAGCAATAATAATTTGAGGCCACTAATTTGACTTTTATCATCTGAATGTGAAGGAGAAAATGGCATTATACTATGCACGAAGTCTCGATCAAAGACTGTCTAACTTCCTACCCCATTTTTCGCAATGTCCTTAGTAAGGTGTACTAAGTATTAAATTTAACTAGTACATTAGTTCAAATATTGACGTTTAACCGTTATTTAACACTTAAAGGTAAACGCCCATAAACGGATCAATGTAGACCAAACACTTTTTAAAAAGGTGCACGTGGGAACATGAATTGTAAACTTACATTTCAATAAAAAATATTACGAATGATAAAAAAATGCATAGTCCTTTCACAAAAAGTACATGCGTATACTCATCTCATAAAATATTCATAACAACCCAGTTCACGTTTCTAGTATCATGAGAAAAGAACACGCATTATTTAACAAGGCGCTCATAAAACGTGCAAGACAGGGGGCAAAATCCTCCGTCGTAAATTTGCCAAATAACAGCAAGCTAGAAAAGAATTAAAAGATATCAACACTGGTGATAGATCTATGGTTCGACAAACGTTAAATAAGTCTCCGCTTTGTTACATAACAAACACAACCAGTTTATTAAACAACAATACAGTTGTAATAAAACTACACGGTCCATTCTCCTGATACAATCTGACAAAATTAATACCGAGTAATATATCAAATATAATATTTATTTAGGCAATTAAACGCCCTCTAACAATTTAAGCAACGATAAAGCCAAAGCAGAAATATAATTGAAATTCTGTCCTATACAGGTCCAATATTTTTTTCTTCTCATTTCATTTTAAGGCAATGTAAAATAATTTAATAAAATGTGTATACACTCGAAACTTCACAACACAATATAAATGATATACTTTGAGATTTTGATCTGTACTGTATTAAGCGTATATTATATAATAGTATAAAAATTCATAAAAAGTTTAGAATTTGAAATATATCAAATAAATAGAGTAAATTTTTTTAACATTTTAAACACCGAGATTAAGTCTGTTTGGTGTTAGTACTCGTACTCTTTAAACCCACGATTACTTTTCACAATTGTCGTAAGCGGCATTTCCTTTCGTGAATGGTTTTTCTACTCGTTATCAAATTTGTTTCATTTGCTTTCAGAGAGTGCCACGGCTGCATAAAGATATTTAAATTTTAATACCTTCACAATAAGCGATCAAAATAAATTGAAAAAGCATTATGGGTGCATTTATACTATTACCGGTTATCGTCGAGCAATTAAACAGGCATCGCGTGAACGGAGAGAGCCACCGCGCACACTCGATTTAATTTTGACTTCGATTAATCGGTTCTTTTTGTTCAATCTTTCACATTTGCATAAGAATGCCAACATTGCCAGGACTAATTCCCGATATAAGCCGCGTTCAAACATTTTTGTAACAAACATTAAGGACGATTTACCATTGTCCATATGTTGCTCAGTATTAAAACAGAGTAATTCAAAAGTTATGGCATGTTCAAATAGTTATAAAGTGTAGTTATTATAGCTCTGTATGAATTAAAAAAGCATAACATTCTTTAAATTTAATAAGTAGTCATTCGTATTGCTAAATAAGTACGACTTTTTCTGTCCTATTGCATTAAGTTTAGATTTACTAAAAATGTCCGGCAATCCTGTTCGTGCTCCACGGCATATAATTTTTACAGACGTAGTATGATTGAAGGAAACTTACTAAAATATGTATAGAAATCATTCATAATGCACCATTTTCGCTTAAAGCATGTACATCATTATATTAACCGTAGAAAATCTCGAGCTACGCATATTAATTTAACATCTTATGTTTTTAATTCTTAACGTGTGACTGTTTACTTGTTTTACATACAATTTGATAGTATCCGTACGATGCACTAAACAAAAAGTTAATTAAAATTGTGGCGTTGACAGTGATAAGAGCCGCAGGTGGTATGGGAAGCGCGGCCGTGCGCGTCCGTCGCGCCGCGACCAATCTCTGCTAATTGTGACCAGCGCTAAGGATCATTACAAATCGATATTCACGCATTAAAATTATGAAATTAAATATGGAACAATCTTGCTTTGCAAAAAAACAATCACACTATTGATTGTTAGCAATCAGCTTGGAAAATAGTGATCATATAATGATATAAATAAAAGATGTCCCACTATTACATAACACCCTCTTTTAGAAGTCGTTGTGAAGCGAACTTCCATAGAGTGATTTTTTTATAAAAGTTGTATATTGAGTTTGATTAAATTAACAAAAAGTCAAATAGTCCCATGCAAAAGTGCTTTATATTATTAGTAGGTGGTTTATTAATATCACCATTTTCTTTTTTTATTTATATTATATTATAACAATTATAGAAACAGTATTAATAAAAAAAATTTAAAAAGACCAAGAGAAGAGGAAGGAATTTAAATCAAATATTCTAAAAGAAGAGCAAATTTTTGAGAGTAATATCTAATGATCATCTTTAATCTTAATAAGTAGTAAAAGGCAGAACAATTAACGGTAACTATTCCTGTGATTCCGAAAATAAAGAAGTATGTAACAGAATGTAGTTGTGGTAATCAGCGAACACTTGTACGTATTGGTGCCGCTTTGAGATGTCCAATAAGCATCGCGTTTAGGACCGTAATTTATTTTGTAACCATAGATTAATTGTTAAAATTTATTTACTTAAAGTTAATTTTTTCTTTTCTATTATATGTATGAAAAACCTATTTTATTAATCCTTAAGTAAAACGAACTTAATAACTCAATATGCAAGTATATTGCTGGCTTGTAATTAACTATACAAATTATCGATAGTTCTTACATTTGTGTTTACGCAAATAACTTTGTGACTATTAAGCAAATTTACAAAGCTAATGAGTCAATATAATTATGAAGAAGTATAATTAACACATGATTCTTGGCACCCACCAATGCCTAAAAATGTAAGGAATTAAAATTGAATATAAATGAGTGTAGAGTGATCATCGACGTATTTTTTAATTATTTTATTTTCAAAAATAACTTACACACACAAGGGAACATGTGGAAGTCGATAAATAAAGAAGCATACGTAAGTTTTTGTTTATGTCGTCGCTTGTAGACGGCTGTATTCGATTCGTGTCGGCCATCAGTCGTGCGCATACCTAATTCAAAAAGCTGAGAACCGTCTTCTGTAAGATAGATCACCTTTCTGAGTGTGACACCCTATCTCTGTAATAATATTTTTACTATAACTTACAAAGTTTTTATGAATTTCAAAATTAAAAACGGTAATGAGATTCATTTACAAAGAGGTATTATAATTACATCTTTGTTAAGTGGAATTTTTTATCCAATTGTTAACTAAAATAACTAAACGGAAAAGGCTTCTAACCACAAAACCCAAGCTGATTACAAATTTGTTCCCTGTTAAAAGCTTGCGTAGTAAATAGTAACGTGAAGTTTCACATACTGGAGCTTGTGTTCTTTTTATATCATCTAATTTGACAAATTCATAAATCAAGTAACAAAAGCAACAATTGTACTAAAATGTGTAGTATGCTTAAATAATTAGAGAGGGTTTAAACAAATGAAGGCCTGCAGTAGAATGCTTTAACTTTTCAATATATTAATGAAGAGAAAAGCTGCCCACAAATCTCTTAAAATGAATTAATATATGTACATACGTTAATCTTTTAATCTGACAGTCAACGTTGTAACTGAGATTACTGGAGTTATTTCTCTTACAGTTTTATGTTAAAAGTTCCAAAAAAAGAGGTACGTGTAAGTGTATATATAAATATAAATAATGTTATTTATACAGTATTAGATTGACAAAAGATATGGTAAAAGGTATACAAACAACTTTGACAGATTTTAAAATAAATTTTAACAATTAGCTAAAATTGTTAATGAAGTTCCAATTCTAACCAACGATCCTTATAAATCTGTATTTTTTTATCACCAGACACTAGTGATAGAAGAATTACTTTCACTCGAGAAGCTTATCGTGTAACTTGAGAATGATAACTAACGAATAAACTTTAACTTATTAACGTTGTGGTGATTATTTAAATTTCCTTATTAAAATTTAAAATCAAGGAGTATATGGTCTCCTTACCGGCTAAGAAAGGAGCGCACGCCTGCCTTTCGGAATGGCCGTTAACATGCGGAAGATCAATGGGCTTAGAGTTCGTGGGCGGAACGCTTCGTTAACTGTTATAGCACAAAGGAGTCTAAAATTGTTTTACATTTTTATTGTTTGCCTGTTTTTTTTTTTATTTAGATTCTCAGGAATTAAAAACACATGATTATAAAGAAAAATTGTCTCCACTAACAATCTTAGCTTAATTTATATCAAATTTAATGCGCCTATTTATGTTCTATAACATATTTACCTAGGCTAAATTATACTCATTGATGTTATGGAAAATATTTATTAGATAATAAGAATTATACCAATTTTTTTTCCTTCAAGCTTACTAAACAACCCTCAACTTTAAAAGTAGACACCGGAATGGCTTCATACTAAGATGAATAACGTACAAACACAAGCATTGATGTGGATTTAATATTGATATCGGTCGACAAAGGATGAGTAATGCGTAGGCAATGCACCAAGGCGTGTACAATAACAAGGGACACACGAATTACCCAGTAGCGGCCGGTAATCTGATAATAAATATTATAGTCCATTCTTTTAGGTGAGGCGGTCATTAATCCAGCGGTCGATAGCGCGCGTATCGCCTTACGGGCCTGCATTGTTGCTCCAGCAGTTGTTCCTATTTATCAAAACGCCAGTGATATTGTTCATACGCACACTTGCATATTCGTTTTCTTTACATATTACAATAGAACATCTACGTTTATTAGCATAATCGTATTAATAATGTGTGCTTGGAGTTTGTATAAATATTATAATTACCGGCAAATTTCTAAACTTGATTACAATTATTAATTTGTATGAAATAGACCAACAGTAGGTTACCAACATAGGTTTTCATTTGTTTAATTTACCAATATAACATTGTAAGCGTACTCAATAATCGCAAATATAGATAAAAAGTTTCATTAACTAAAGACTTACGTGAATAAAGACGAAGAAATAAAGACGTGAAGATATTTTGTTGGTACATGATTTCATATTTATTGATAAACAAAGATGCATAAGTTGAATCTTTAATATCATACCAAAAGAATTAGAGTCACGATTTCGTCATAATGATTTGCATATAAATGACTTTCGTCAATGTGTAAATCCACGTGTTGCTCGCAGGGAAAGAGATTAATGTGGTAGGTGTCTCCGTCTGCCGGGTGACAGACAACGTAAGCCGACATCCGTCAACGCCGCCGTTCGTAATCACCAAATCGAAGATAGATGTTGAGCCGGCTTATTGATCTTCAAGGGATTCTGACCACAAAACTTGTTTCGGGTTCATAAACTGTAATAGCCCTTTCACAATTTTATTTATTCAAAATATAAAAATCCCCTTCTTGGTAATTTATTGTCAGCTGTATTATTTTGAAAGTTACCAACTCCATGAGGCTTTCCATTTATGGCATGATGTACACACTATTCATATCTGTTTATATCTTCATCGTGTGTATTCGAGCAGTGATAGCCCAGTAGTGGAGGACTGAGACTTGCGATCGTAAGTCGAAGTTTCGATTTCCGGGATACAATCTTATATAATTCACCCTTTGCTTATTAATTTTACAGAATGGCCACTGTTTGTTTTACAAACAAGTTTGCAGAGGATAAGCAGCAGCGCCCTCTGTGCATCAAAATACTACACTGCTCTCGACAATCCGCCTGGCAAGCGAAGTGTTTATGGTATATCCTCCCATAGACATCTCTAGAGAAGGCTTATACCTTGCAGTGGGTATCTATGGGCTGAAACGATGATACCTGTTTCTGAAAACGGTTAAAAGCATGTAAAACTTTTACATGTAACAAAATCTATGATCTGTTTTATAACCGTGTAGCTAGCTATGCGACGAATGGGAGCAAAAGTCTGTGATGGCACATGCCCCACAGTACCTTTGTGAATCTGTAAAAGTGAGCTCCGAGTAACTTTCTTAGAGTAACATTTTTTACTAGTGAAATCTCCGTGGCTAAACTTTCATGCCCTTTAAGAATTAAAGCCCTTAAATTATGCAAGTACTTTAAAATAAGGACTAAAACAACAAAAAATAAGCAAGGAAGCATTTGGAAGAGAAAAAACCGAAAAAAAATCGTCATGTTTCTCAAACAAATTTCTCAAACCATTGTTATGAATACTTGCCTTATCTATAATAAAATTACCAAAAATATGCGACAAGTACATCATGTAATGGTCAATAACCGAATAAACCAGGAAGTGAATTAAAAGGCGGCTTAGAAGTTGGAATACTGTAAACTAACTGTTAGCAACCGTCGTTGGATCCGATAAAAGCGCGGATCGAAAGTTCGAGCGTTGCCTGGTTACTAAAATCGATATAGTCTACCCTTTCTTTGTGGAAACAATACAGGTAGTTCTAATCGCTTACGGAAAAGTAAAAGTTCGCGGAATCAACGCCAGAACTTTACGTCATTTAAAATTAACAGAATACCATTAAAAATATTAACCTTGATAGTCAGCGATTGAGTTTTCGATTGTCATTATCACATAACACTGATCACAGCTGCATTAAATTATCATCAAGCAGTAGTATTCTGGGAAGAGGAGATATGGTGAGATACCCAGGTTTGCCGTCTATTTAACAAGCCATCGTTTTAAATCACAAGAAGGCGAACGTTTATGTACTATCATACAGTGTTATGCAAGTTCCACGTAAAGCTCAATTCTCCTTTAAAACGAGATCGGCTCGTTTGCCTCGCGCGTCTTGTAAATTGATGGTTTCACCGCGTTCCCTGCGAAACGATCAACGCATCCCTTTCGCACGAGGCACTCTACAGTGCGGTAATCATTGCTCACGAAATAAAAACAAAAAGCACCAAGTTCAAAGTATATTCAGACGTAAAAAAAAACGAAGATATTCCTTTAAGTTTAAGATAAATAGTGCAATTTTTTTCTTTTATTTTATTCAGATAGGTTCTTTAATATGTTCTATAAGCGGTATCAAATTAATATAAATCTTTATTAACATATAACATTATCAATCGCAAATAACTCTATATTTTATTTTAAATGTCGTTTATGAACGACCACCTTTCCTACATTTTAGTGGTTAGGTATATTTAGACGATACGTAATATTGGAATTTACAAATAGATTACTTTAAAGAACTTTCTTAAGACGATTTTTTGTTTATAAATAAAAAGAGCCTCTAAGAAAGTTTTATAGGTAAGAAATAAATTTCTTAAACGAATAATTTACAGTGCACAGGTATATAAGGCGACGTAAGTACTGATATTAGATGTTAATGGGTCGTTTCATCCTAAATCACCAGAAACCACGCCAAGCGGTGCTACATAGTGTTTTGTTTTGCAAACGCTTGCGTAGTTAATTCGCTCACGGATTTCGCAATAGTAACCCTGAATTAGACAAAACTGAAAAGGCCCCACAAAGGCTAACAGCACGAATGTCAACCAATGCCGAAGCATATTATTGTGAATTACTTACTTCTCAATCAACACGTAGTATTTTTGCAGCTTCAGTTATTACAAACCGATCACTGGATCCTTTTGTACGTAATGAGAAAATTATGACGCATGAAGCGTAGCTGTTACCGCCCAACGTCAAAATGATAAATAATCTCAAAATTAGGTCAGACAAGCCCATTGAGTATGAATTAAAATTATTAAACGCATAAAACGTAATATATACGTTTATATCTGCAAAAATATAAATTTTTACACTTATTTTAGTGTTCAATGTACTGTTATTTCATTTTTGATACGGAAACAGTATTACTACCTATTAAAGTTGAGATGTGACTTTAATACCTTTATCGATGCTGTTAAGAGTTATTTAGGCTCAAAAACTACGCAGTAACAATATAATATAATACCTGATCATTAGAAGTAGAATATCTCTTTAATTTCTTATTACAAATAGGTATACTGTACTTGTTGATCTTGAAATCATGATTCATCTATGTAGTACATAACAATTTTTTTTCTTTGTGGCCCAAGTTAATTTTGTTGCCTATTAACTTTATAGTTTTTTATAACGATTCTTAAAGGAAAGACAAGTTATATAAAAACGTTGCTAATGCGATGATAGTTTTATATAAGATTCTTTCAAAGCTGAATACAAATTGAGTTAAGTTATTGACATTTAAATAAACGAGCAAAAATATCAAATCTAATACGCACGAAGTGGCACCGACAATAACGCAAGCAGCGTGAGCTAACTGGGCAATAATTTGTTGCGGCGCGAATTATTGTCTGGTCTGCTGCACTGGATTACACAAGACAAAAAGTAAACTGCCGCAATAACTACCTCACAATGGTGACCGCTGATCAGATAAGATGTCGAGCGTCTTTTGCAGAGCAGAGGGCGCCCGACCGCGATCCAAAATAAATTATCGTGCCAGATACTGACATATCACCGTGTTACTAAAACATTTGCACTGGATCTCTGGGCTATTGCTACTAAGAAATATTCATCCTCAAAGATGTATACTAAAATTATAGGTCACTAGTTATAACTAAAAGATCAAAAGTCTACACCCTATATAAAGTTTTCCATAATATAAAGTTCCATAACATAAAGTTTTCACAAAAAAAATGATATACGTAAAAAGTGTTCACAAAATTTGGTTTATTAGATATACAAATTAATAATTTGTTTACTATCTTTAACTGCAAATATTTTACTGCCAGAAGTTAAAGCCTGCTTTCCAGTAGAAAAAAAAATAATTAATGTTACATGTATAACAACACTTTTAACTTTATTTCAAATTACCTAGTATAAAGTACTAGAAATAAGTGGAAAAGCTTTTTGCTGAAAATTATGCTACACATTCACCGCTATAATTTTTTTACACAAATAACTAATCACCCAGTATTTCTAAACAGTATAAGATAATCTTACTTTATATGAAAACATATCACAGTTAATGAAAAATATTAGGTTAAAACTCGAGGGCAACATTTCGTCTTATCAAAGCTGTGTCATCGGTGTCACCGGAACAATGATTTCACAGTTGCTTTGCCGTGTTACCTTTCGAAAGCGTCGACTCATAAACAAAGCGACCTCTGAACTTAATAACAATGTGAGGTGGGCGTGCGAAACGGGGGATGCACCGCGACTTGCAATAATTCTTTCGAGCCCATCGAGCGTCGCTAGCTTCATGGCGCGCTATAATTTTGTACTCCATAGAATTATAGCACGTTGCCAAGGAGAATTCAGTTCGTGGCTAGCCACAGCTATCGCGCACAGAAAATACCATTCGTTACTAAATCATCTATACTAAATTTAAACATGTCGTGATTGTGCCATACCTTTCTATTCTTAAATAAATAAAGACCTCATTGAAATGAATGTGACATATTTTGCACCAAAATGAGCATCATAATTCACAATACTGTGATCAAAAAGTAAGGTAAATTTGTTTATAAAATTGTTAATACTTTATTCATTCTATGCAACTAAGTTGATCCTCTTCAAATTAATCCCCGTCCGATAAAATGTCCTTTTAACAGTACTTTTTTCAGTCCTCGAAATAGTCGGAATAGTCTTTATCCGGTGCACCCTTAAAGATCTTCAATTCGACGGTTTTATTGTCAAGTCTACAAGCGACTGACAATCAGTCCTACCAACATAGGAAAAAAATTTAAGCGACGGTTTCACTTTATTTTTTGATCACAGTAGTATATAGATTTAAATATGTGGTAGGTGTGTTAGTAAATGAACTTATTAATTACTCCTAAAATTCTAACTAGTTGATTATGGAACAATAAATGTCCTACAATCGACCGGGCGTAACGTAATAATCTTAAAACAGATTATTGAAGATTTCATGTTCATAACACACTCATCAAACAAATATTCTTTAAAATTCCCTTATCCCAAACACTGATAATGAGTAGAAAACATCGACATCAACAACAATTTTATTCAAAAACAGTATCAGTGCACGAAAAAATTAAAAAAAAACATATTATTAAGATATAATATGTATTTACCCTTTTTACAATTTGTCTAATGGCGGACCTTATACTATAGATATTCTCTATAAGTGAACCTGATTTACATGACTGTTAATTAATTTTCTGTGATGTGTACGACGACATTTTTCGTCTTGGTACTAAATGTATTGGCAATATATGTAATATCCTTTAAGTATGAAAGGCTAACATAAGTAAGCAGTCTCATTTAAAAAGAAGCTAATAACTATAAAGCTTAAATAAACAAGTACTCGCAGTTACACTTTCAGACCACAAATATGTATTAACGTTTCTTAAAACTTTCAAATACATTCAACTAGTATTCTTATACTAGGTTTTGAAGCAAATAATGAAAAGAATTACAATTATATTATAAAAAGTTGTAGTGTTTCTAATCCCTTGAGATATATATAAGAGAAATTATTAATAAAAAATCTAACAATAAAAACAAATATAATGCTTCCCTAATCACACTTTTAAATCCATGTACCCAGGCCAAAAGAAGAAGTAATTCGATAATTCTTAAATGGGGAACCCAGGCTTCTGCCTTGGGCCTTAATTAAATTCTCACGAAATTCGGCAGCACACGGTGATCTTATATGAAGCACGCAATCTATCACGGTCACGCAACAACATTTAATGTTACAAGGAATGTCATTTATTTGTCTAAGTAATGAATGTAAAAACAAACCATTGTATTATATCCATATCTAGAATTTAATACGTAATACAAATTTTACGGTCATCTTAATGTGGTGACTAAATGTTAAAAATAAAATTAAAAATGATGTTAACGGGTGTATATATTATTTTCCTAGAAATTTATAAAGGATTGTATCATATGAGAGATAAGAACTAGAACAAGGGTCAGTTCTCCATTCTTTCAGACTTAAAAAATATAGAAACTTCTATGTATGCCTCAGATACGAAAGCAAGTTGTGTAAGATTGTATGAAAACAATTTTGACAAACTTCAAGTGTGCTTTTTATATTCCACATATGCCCATATCGCGAGAAAGTTGAACTTTGCTTTTATAAATCAAGAGCTTTGTTGACAAATACACTTTCGCTTCCTTAAAGATCACCTAAATATTTTAAAAGTTTTTACGTGACTTAAATTACGAAATAAATATACACAAATATCCTACTACAACACCTCCACAGTATACACAATATACAATGTGGGAGATAAGTTATAGATGTAAAAGCTTTAAAGAGATGGAATATATAGCAGCATAGCAGCATTGGTCAGCAAGAAGCTTTAAAGCTTTTACGACTATCTCCAATCGACATGCTAACATCTGGCAGTACCAAGTATGCAGAGATAGTAAACAATAAGTAGTGTTAATGTATTCCAAATTCTGAAAACGTTTTTTATTAATATACTCTACCTTTACATTTTTTCTTATATAAGAAACCATTGATTTTTGGAAATGGTGTACTAGTTCAAGCCTTTTAAACTATTACACTCATAACCAATCAGGTGGTGGTATTACCATAAATATTATGCCTTAAATCATCGATGGCTTTGCATAAAGAAACAACAGGTGCGCGGTCTTGTTGACGCGGGCGCCTTGTTAACGCAACTGACAAGTGGTCACAGCAGCATTAGCGATGGCTGCGTTAGAAATGAATAAATTAAGATAAAACGAAAGGAACTATCCTCCACTTCAATTACGGCAACCCACACAATGATTAGTCGTTTCACTAGCTTCGTTCAGCTTCGATCGTCGACCGTGACTCGACTTATTAAGTGCTAGCTTTGTTATAAATACATTCAACTTGACGTGGATTAATGGGATAAAATGCGCCAGTTTTTATATTTAATTGTACTCATTCCCGGTCTACGTTCTAACTCCCGGATTAAATGCGGTCGTTTGTCTAACCATTTACGACCGACTGAGTTGTTCTCTTATGAGATATTTTGGTGGCCATATTGGATTTTATTTAAGTTTCTAGAATAAAAATACGACCTAAACATGTTTAGTTTTTCTTAATAATTTATCTATAATTGTTTCATAATTAACAATTATCCTAGAATTTTAGGTAAAGAATACGTAAAAATATCGCTAAAGCTTTAGATTTAAAACTTACTAACGGGAGTTATCAAGGGATAAAAGAAACTATGTAGTCAGTTATCTCGACCAAAAGGGCGACCTTCAACTCCACGAGAACTGAATACAGAGTAGCGCAAAAACAAAAGACACTGAAAGGTAAACGTCGGACGTTTTCGTATGCAAAAAGCGTTAAGTGTTAGTCGACGCGGTTGTACGGGCCGAACATTAAACAAGAGCTTGCCAGCTGAAATAGAAATGGGTTGTTTGAGTAGGGTTCTTTCGCGAACGCAATTGTAGCCGAACGTGTCTTGTTAGTGAATGCGTTATGCAAATACCGTAGGGCAATTTCAGTACGAAATCGGCGTCGTTAGTGACAGGTTAATAGCGGTTTTAAAATAAACTTATCCACTGTGTGTCTGCAGTAGCCAAAACTTGAATAAGATTTTTATCTCTCGTTATTTTTACGACGGAACTCATTGTACAATTTTTGACAAAAATTGTTATCTCGAGAAAACAGCATAACGAGTAATCATAAGAACTCGGTTCATAGAGTGTAGCGAGATAGAATATTAGAATTCACGTATATCTATTACGCTCAGTACAGTAATGATTAAACGAATAAGTAAAATTGTTTAAGATATTTACAAGTAATATTTTAACAAAATTATGTATTCTAATAGCTTCAATATTGTAGCAGACATAAATTTTGATTTAAAATTATCAGTGTATAAAATCCATAATTAAATATTTCAACAACAAGTTCAGTTACTGTTTTGGTTAAAGAAAACACGAAAACGCTAAGAAATAAAGTCTTAATACAAAGTTTTTAATTACTACTTACGCGGCTAAGCCCTGTAAATACATATAACAGAAACTAAAAATTATTTTCATAAACAAAATTATAAATATATGAAACTTGAAGTAGCTACATCGCAAGGAAACCTTCTCTGTTAGCATAACGGGCATGGGTCAATGCAAACACGCGCTCATTATACGACGGACGTCTACTGACTTCCGTAAGCATTCTAATTGAACTAAAACGAGCTAACGATATCGAAGAATCAAAACAAGATTATTAGAATTTTGTAAACAAAAACTTCTTGATAATTAATCAATTATTACAGTAGTTTTCCAGAAGACTCCCTGTTTTCCATTCTACAATTTTTAAAGAGTACAATATGAGACATCAAGAAAATGTGCAACCTTATCATAAATGTATAACCATACTACTTAATGAAACCACAATGAGCTTTAATTTAGATAAACGAACTTGACTGGCAAAAAAGTTAGCTCAAATTGTTAAAGTATTCCAGAGCTTAATATTCCACCATGTTGAATTCTTCAATCGTTTTTAAAACTGGTTTATTACCAGTTGTAATGACATCGTAGTTGTGTCTGTTTCAAACAGTTACCTTTAAATTTTATTCACAACTTAATAATGTTACGGATATAAAATGACAAAACAACTTTAACAACATAAGATAAAAATATCTAATAATCGTTACTAGATGCCCGACTGATATTTAATTTTTAAAAATTTATGTTATATTTAAAGTTCTTACAATAAACATAAAATTTGTTAGGCAAGTCAAAGACGTTACCATCTGCCCTGTCATTAAACGTTCACGATCCTCTACCCCAGTCGTCTCAAAAAGAACCCTAATGCGATATAATTGTTTGTGAATAAAAGAAAACCAGCTGAAAGGATTCGTCCAGTTCGCGGGACACCCCCAGCTAAAAGCCAAAAGCCATCATTGTAGCAGAGTTACTCCCTCGGTCTTTGGTAGGTTGTAAAAGCTAACTTATTTTCAAGGAAAAGTAATGAGAAGCTAACCTAGCGGAAAATGGTCGCCGGGATCGTGGCTCAGTTTGAAAGAAGAATATTTTTTACTTTATTTACTATGCTTAGCGTTACGACAGTTACCGCTCCAAATACTCTTACAGAGACAGCTTTGGCGGGGCGCTTCGTATTACGCGTTTAAAGCGATATTATGTACACTAGTCCTGCTTTATAACTGAATCATATTACGGTACATGGTAAATGTTGCTAATGTCAAAAGGCGTAAAACTAAAACATATACAAAGAAAAATAAGATTGATGACCTATCTTTACCGTATTTTTAGAACAATGTGTTACAAAAATTGAGACTTGACCGTTCTACGAACTTACACATTAAATAAGATTTTATTCCTTAAACATAACAAAAAAAATTATGCTTTGTATACAGAATATTTGGAAATAAGTAATAGAAGCTGTTAAAGATTGAATGCATAGCCCAAAAAAATAGCCATTCTAAAGCTGTTCCTAATGGAATGCGACTGGCCAATAAATTCAGTACAGAGTCCACAGAAACGGATAGTACACAACATTTAATTTTAATATCTGGCGTTTACAATTTTGAAAACTCTTAGCTTACAACGTTATTTATTATTTCTAAAATTATTAATTTTTGAATAAGGATTATCATACATTAATTGACAGTAAATGAGCTATACATTTACCCATCTAAAACTTTTTGGCAATTAGAACTTAACACTTATAAAAATTGCGCACGAAACGTCGTTAATTGTTGATATACCAAATAAGAAATATTTAATAATTAGCTTAGATTGTTATGTTGATTGTTGTGTTTTACGGTTATGTACAAATACAGAGTTGCTCAAAGTTGTGTATATATGGGGGAAATCAGCACAAAAAGAGACAATCGAATCGCGATAGGATAACAAGATAACAAGCGTGCAGCGACGGACTAAGACGGATAAAAACAAGACATGGAGCCTACGCGCAGACAAGGAGCTTGTTTACTTAAACGAGGCCCACATTAAGTGCCTCCGGAGTCGACTGCGGACATCACCGGTTCACTCGGGTGCACTGCGATGCCTTTAAATCATGCGCATACATTCGAAAGCCGATGAACTTTTAGGCGTCTTATAAAATAGTATTTTTACCTGCTATTAATAGTCAAATTTATTACAATTTATTGCAGATAGTTTAAACCATTAATTTGTTTAAAAATTACTTAAACAATATGTAACGATAACAAAAAACATTAGCTAGTTTAACATCATTATTTACGACAGTCCTTTACTCACACCAAAATGAGGTGAATACAACAAAATAATATAACTACTGACATCTAAAAAAATAGCAAAATTTTAAATTAAAGAATTAATAACAACAACTAAATTATATTACAACATGTCATCGTTTTACAAACAGTATAAGTAAACCTAAAAATAAACCTGAAACGTAGATATTACAAATATCGAACAAAAAATCTCTCTATTTAAAATAAAGAAAATAAAATCTCTAGAAAACAAGCTGATATCAGAACAACGTCTAGTTACTTTGCGCCTGGGTTACAAATCACTTATTCAAAACAAACCTCAAATGTTTATCTATTGTTATCATCAAGCGATCGTGTTATTACACACGTAGCCTACCCACGGACGCGTGTTTGATGCCGAGATCGCCGTCAAATACTTAACCAGGACAAGACAGAGGGCGTAAGTGTTAAGACGCATGATTTATTTGAGTCTGCCTAATCGTCTTACAGTGGATAAGTGACTTAAATAATAATTACTATTAAGCATGTAATGCAATTCATCTAATTAGTAGTTTTCTAACAAAGAAACTATTTATTTTTGTTACAGAATAAACCGGCCCTTTACATTCAACTTCTTATCATTTTAAGTATCGGAAGAATAGACACTTGAAAAATATTAGAGAATTGTTAAAGTATTCTAAAATCACTAAAGACAAGACTTAAAAATATTAAAGTGTATAAATGAAGCAAATTTTAAAGAAACAAAAAAAAGGCGTGAATTTATTAAATCGCTACATTCGTAGCTTGCACCGCAGCTAAGGCTAGCTTGTTTCGGCCCACTCTCGCGACAATCTGAGGATCGCGTGGGAACCTATTCCATGTGCTGCGGAAAAATTATGCATGACTTAATATAGTGTGAGCTTGTCCGACTTAAAAAAGCTTTTACACCAAAAACTTTAAAACAATTTTTCTAAGTATCAATCAAACTTCTACTATGTCCACATAGAGATAGAGGTTTTATTTTAGATATCTAAAACCAAACATGTGTTTTCATGTTTAACATCTTAAGTTTATTCTGATATGCCACATTTACGAAATTTGTTTATGTACGTCTTTCATAAAATACTAAAATAAAACTTAGAATAGATACATCACTATGCATTTCAAAAAGACAATTTATTGCCGAAATCAAATTCAAAATAAAATAGACTAAAATTTATTAAATCTGCAAAAACGTGAACAATATTAAACCATTTTAAATTCACCAAAAAAAGCACACTCCAAGTGTTGAATAGAATATTTAAAAAAAAAACAACCTGATTCTAATATCAGTTCTGTAAGGAAGGGTTGAAACAAGACATATTTGTAACATACAAAAATAAAACAATGTAGACAGAAAATTCAACGCAGAAGTAAATGTTTGTATTTCTACTTTTACTGTAGTGATTATATATTATGTTTTATAATGAAGCACATATATGCACGCAAGTGCCATAAATAAGAATCAATTATCGTTAAAACACATTTTGCGTAAAGATCTAAAACGGCAACCCAGTTTCAATTGTAACATGAAAGGTCGCTGCTTGCCAGGTACATCATTTCGAAAACAAGGCAACTTAACGCTTTTAATATTTCCTAACACTCTGTTTTTTTTTTTTTCAAAAAAGCTTATTTCAATTTTTATAGATACTAAGTAATTATGTAGAAATACAGATCCAGAGTTTAAAAAGAAAACCGAAATGTCACTATGTTACCCTCGCAAACACGATTTCCTCCAAGAAACGTTTCATAACGTCTCTATTCGCAAGAGCTCGGTTACTGTTAATGTACCCACCTTCCGAATTGTTGGGCTAACGTTCTAAGCTGATCAAATAAAACATTTCTTGTTATCTTGCTGAACATAAACTAACTTGATTACTTTCGAATATGATTTAAGAAGCCGTATATTAGTACTAGTGAACAGATGTAACAAAACAGATTTTAATAATAATTTTGATAAAGTATTATACAACCTATAGCTGCAGAAGTTATCTGGATATAGATACTATTATAACTACTATTATAACAGAATTCTAGTAGCAAAAATATAAGAAATGATAAGGTAATTAGTAACGATAAAATTATACATAAAACTGATTGCCATGACGTACACTTTTATGTTTAACTAGACGAGCATATGACAGCGACCAAGTGTGAGGAAACATGTTCCAGCAGGCGCCAACAGCATTCAATTGCGCTGACTCAGCACAAGAACCATCAGGGCCGCCGTCGCCGCGCCTTGTCATTAGGTCGCGCGTACTTCGCACAGTCCAAAAGCAACAGTCATTCTCCAATTCCAATCAATTAACGAGCCAGCTGCAATTTGTGGCAGTATAAAAAGCGTGGCCGTGACGATTCATGGACAGGTTCGTGTCCTTGTTAGCTTCGGGACATTCGTGCAAGTCGTAAAATAAAAAAAATACAAAATTGTTATTGCCAGATATACCAGAATATTTAAATACTTTTTCAGAAATATTCATAAATAGTGATACCAAGCCTTTGCAAGCATAAATAAAATTTATTATTTGGCAGCAGTTACAATAAAAAATCCGAAAATACTGGAAAAAATAAACATTAGTTTTGAAAGACTATCTATACAGTCAATACATATTTACTCACATTTATAAATAAAACGATGCCAATCAACCCTAAAATGATTTTAACAGCGGGCTTTGTACAAGTAAACACTAGTGTCCGGGTTAAAATAAGGAACAATTTTAACTCCTAAATCCATTTAAATTTCTAAGTCATTGTCAGCAATAAAAAAAATGTACTACAAAAATCAACAGTTTTTAGAAGAGTTATTCTTTGTTTTAGTACTTTGACCCATCAAATCGTGAACACAAAAATCGTAAAACGAGATTTGGTTTGTAAATTTATTAAGTTAACCGTTCGAAAAATATTAAAGAATATAGATAATGACTTTTTATCAAAACAGGTAAAGGCAAAACTTTTTCTTTGTGTGTGCGTGCATGCGTGTGCATATGCGTGTGCGTGCGTGCGTGTGCGTGTGTGTGTGTGTGCTGGAAAGGTATATTAATTTTGGTTTATCAAAACACCAAGGGTGTGTTCTAGAAACATTTACTGGGTTTTAATTGGTTCTACCTAAACAAACGAAATTTGCCGGAACTTTGTAACTACACGGTTATAGTATGCGAATGCAATAAATTCGCAAAAAAACTAATCATTTCGTTTGAATTAAGCTTTCTAAAGTATATCTATTACATTACAGTAACTTTCCAATAGGCTACACAATAGGCTCACGTTGGTGACATCTAATGTAGAAGATAAATCGTGATTCAACTGGTTCACGGCCTTACGTAAGTAAAGAAAGCTGTCTGGAATAAAACATAACCGCAAACATTCAATTTATATACAAGAAAAGAATTTGTTTAGTTAACGATTAATAAGTAGCTTGCTAAGCTACTTATTAGAGTTGCACGTGGACCAAAAGCTGCGAGATACTCAATCCTAATACTAGTTAATTGATAGGTGGCAAAGTACAAGTAGACGTCGAGACGCGGGCGGCACGGAGCATTCAATTTGCTTTAAATCAACGTGGGAGCGCTTGCTGCAACCACAATTAAAACGGCTCGAGAACGCCGCTGCAGGATATAATCTACATTAACACCGTCAATAATCAACTAATCTGAAAATACTTCTTCGAGTTCGTAGTGAAACTGTTCGTTATTTATAGACACTCTTCTTAAATTTACCGTTTGCTTCTTATCGGAATCCACATGACTTTCTTTTAGTTTGATATAAAATTTAAATCATATAAATAAAATGTGTGAAGATTAAAGATCTAAACAATACGAGAGTTCTAATGTTTAGTATAAAATAACGACCGTAACAGTAAACTTATATAAACATTGTTTATTTTTATAATAATCGTATTAAATACAGTGTGCCATCGAACAACCTATATAACTAAAACCTGTAACCCCGAGGGCTAACACAATTTATGAGAGACCAACGCGTCATACATGAGGGCGTATTTAGAAGTTGTAGCTGTATTTTAAGCTGTGGAATGTCACAATGGGCTCTTTTGGCATCTTTTCTTGTCTTAAACAAATTATTATTACTATTAAAAAAATGTAATGAACGAATAAAAAAGTTACATCTTACGTTCTGAAGGATTACTGGTGTAGATTTGTTTAACCGTATAAGAAAGCAACAGCACTGCGGCACCTTATAGTTCGTTCATAGTGTTGCACAGGACTATGTTTTAAAATAATGCGCAACACCACACCGTAAAGTCATTTGTATTTTTGTATTACGTTTAATCCAAATGTAAACATACATAGCATGTCGTTGATCGTAATATTGATTCTTTTTACATTTTCGTAATTCAGCGAGTACGCGGTATAATGCAATTCACTTCTTGTAACTACAATGGAGTGCCTGGCAATATAATCTCGCGAAACTAGTCCATGTCTAGTTCTGAATGGAAGTACTAGTTTCGTATTAATGACACAGCGACGATAACTCGCCAAGCACAATAGATATAGCTCGAAGTCTGAGGATCTGAGACAATTGGAAGCGTTGCGGTGTCAAATGAGATGTTCCTGGGAGCCAATCTCACAGTTCAATTTGCTTAAATCAGCCGCACGCTCACATCTAGTGCACAATAAACTCGTTTATTTCTGGATTGTAATTATATTCTCTATTTTAATAAACAAAAACGGCAGTGTTCTTGATGCGACATGTCTATCTTCATAATTAAAAATTAAAGGACAAATGTGTTTTTAAGCCGAAATTGACTCGACATAAATAGAAAAAGTCAAAATAAAATTGCCTAACTACGACTACTTTTTTCCATGTTTTGTTAAGATCTGAGGAAAGTCAGTGACAGCAAAACTAAATAAATAAAAAAATAATGTTATATTTGTTATCGTTGTTTATTAATATGACTTCATACAAAAAAAATAAAGTATTATTCGTTTATTTTTTCTGTTGTACGCCGACGGGGCAATACTTGACGGCACAAAATTTATCGAGACAGCTAGGTGTACAAAAGTCTTCATTTGTAGAAACTAAACGTTCACAAGTTCGCTTATATCTAAATATACGATACACACTACACGTTCCCTTTTATTTATAACTAAATCCTCTCGATATAATCCTACGTAAATACACTGTTAAATGAAAAACTACTACATTAATAAAATCTAAAGAAATAAGATTAAACGAACGCCAACAAAGCATAATGCTTTCTACGTACAATACCATGAGGCACGAGGGGCGAATAATACCTCAATACGAATTAAGATTCTCTACATTACCGTTTCCTGCACTCACTTGACTTTGCTTCAT
Source organism: Battus philenor (assembly GCF_028537555.1). NCBI lineage: Eukaryota > Metazoa > Arthropoda > Insecta > Lepidoptera > Papilionidae > Battus > Battus philenor. The sequence goes on from NW_027181676.1 coordinate 6,729,867, forward strand.
ACAAACGAGAAACTCCGATATTGAATGGCGTTCGTTATAGAAGTTTCAATCTTTTCATCTAAGTATAGTAATGTCTGTGCGCAAATTCTTACTACTTATTTATATGTATTAAATCACTTACAGTTCATTTTAAATAATATGTAATACTTCTTTTATTATTAAAAGAACCGTTAACTTTTTTCAGGATTGATAAACAATAAAATAAAAGAAATGAACAGGAAGTGAGTCATTCTAGCGTAATAGGTTTTAAAATTACTGCTGCAAAAATTAATGTTTGGGAAATAATTTAAGGTCTTCACAAATATGATTGTACTATCATTATGCAAGACATATCTACAAAGACTAACAAATGCATTGAACTATTCAAAGAATATAATTATCTTCCAGACAAAGTACAGGTTCAGTGTTTCTTTTAAAAAAAAATTGTTAAATAAACTCGCAGAAAAGCGAATAATGAAGCAAGAGGGCAAGATATGGAGGGGTTATATTAATTATCCTGTAGCGGAAATGCAAGGCGGAGTCGGCTTGACCCCACCCGCATTCAAAATGGCCGACTTTGTATCAATAATACGCCTTATTTAAACTACGGAAATTCTACATTTATGTTCAAGAGTCAAAATTGCTGTAATTATACAATACGGTGCTAGAGTAAGGCTATTTAAACTTAATCTATTTCTCAAGTACACATAGCAGAGACTATACATAATCTTCATCTTGTAAAACAAAATAATTTCTTGTATCTAAAAAATTTCAAGTATTTCGCTAATTTCTTAGTCTCTTGCTACTCTCTTCATATCATTTCTTAATGATTAATCACATTGATCACTTGTTATTTTTAGGACTGAACTTTCACTGCTGCCCAAGTGGTACCGGCAAATTCCGTGGGTACGAGTTGGCAGGCCGCAGAGGGCGCCTAGCCTAAGACAAGTGAGAAGTTCTACAGAAGCAAAAATCACCTGATAGTATTTTCAAACGCTGGGGATATTTCTAGGCTTGTTAGGGAGTATTTTTATTCCAAAATGACTAATATAAAATTTATTTACATAAACTTAACAATTGATGAAGAGACGTAGGTAAGCAGATAATTTCTCATTTCACGAGGTTTCAAATAGTTTACCTCTTTGATAACACTCTATGATATTTAGAAAAAATATTTACGTTGATGTTCCTTGCGCGTTTATTAATATTATTTTTAATATATTAAGGCATTCGTTATATACATGTATATCTAATAAAAATTCGAAATAAATTAGGCGCTTGAATATGGTTAAAAAAGTGTTTTAATTAGCATGGGTATATAAATTTGTTAAGAAAGTCGTTCCTATGTTCTTTTAAGTTTTTTAAAGAACCATCTATTTTAAATTGATGTCGTTTTGTTGGATAAATATAATAGGACTTTCCGTTTGAATTCTCAAATTTTAATATTTCTATGCTCAAAGTTTTCGATGCGAAATCGAGTCGAAACGAATAAGGAAATCCGCAGAAGAATCAAGGTCACCGACGTAAATCAAGACCATAAGTCTAAGAATTGCACGGCTGAAGTGGCAGTGGTCGGTTCACTTCGCTCGTGCAACCGATGACCATTGGCCGAAAGTTTTTCGAATAGTTACCACCAGCCGGTAGATGCTTTTTGGGTAGGCTCCTCCTAAGTGGATCAACGACATAGGTAAAATCGCAGGAAATCGCTGAATGCGGGCAGCGTACGACTGGTCATCGAGGCGACCTTTGGAGTAGGCCTTTAACTTGCAATGAACGACTGAATGAACTTAATCGAATGACTGAATCGAAGTTGTGCGACTCATGGGAACAACGTCTACGCAGCAGAGTCCCCCAATGACCAGTACAACATGTTAGCGCGCTCTGCCAGGCGATCAAACAATGGTTCGACTACGGCTCGACTTTGCGTCGTTGACTTTCATTTTGAAAAGCAAAAAAAGTTCATTTAATAGACTTTAAAGGTGCTGATGAAAGAGAGACTGGGTTCTAAAACACCATGGAAGAAAACCCTAAGAAAGACTGCGCTCACTGCTCACAATAGTTTTACATGATGCAACGAAGCATGGATTTTCAAGAGGTCTATTTTGAAAAACAATGAATAATTCATAAACTAAAACTAAGTTTTTGTACTGTAAAACTTTCGATGTCATTTCGCACATCTAATAACATTTACTTGAAATACATCGGAAGTTAAAAATATCATTTCGAGTATAAACTCAAGCTCCAACGAAGTGTTTTCAAACTCGAGTACTTGAGAACCAATGCTTCGTCATTAAAAATTAAATCCAATTACCAAGATACACAATACGATTACGTTAATTATACCATTCATCACATACAGCATTAATGGACGTTTAAGTATTCCTCTCAAAAAGATTTCCGTATAATTAACAATACTCACAATCAATGGTTATTGGCATACTTTGCCTATTACCCGTTACTTTAGTAGTCAAATTCGACAGCATGTTTAGGAAAACGTCAAGCATAATGAGACTCAATATTATATTAATAGTGATGTAGAGGTCATATTACAATGTATTAAAATGAAAATAAAAATCTTGGACTACGCGTAACTTGATGTTTGTTATAATACATGCTTGAATGGTATTGACATTTGAAACGAAACACGGCATTATAATTGGACATTTCATGAACATCATCATATAATAAATAATAATAACAGATTTACAAAATAATGAACACTTGCAATGGCCTATTTGATAAACAGTACAAACATAATTAAATTATACCGTTGCAGGATTAATCGCAATTTACATAAGAACTGACGCGTTGAAATCTTTTACAAAGCCAGCCAATTTAGCTGAAGTTATCAGTGCGACAATTATCAAGGTACTTGTTAAAAACGACCGTTCATTCGCATAAAGTAAATTAAAAGGTTTAAAGTAGAAAATAAAAGTGCCTGAAAGGTTGCTAAATTAAAGCCATAAATTTTAATTGTCTCGAGAACGGAGGCTAAATAAATTAGGGTAAAATTATTTATTTATTTATTTAACTGCAAAATTTTGCAGTGTCGTTAAGTACGGAATATTATTAGATGTACAACTTCATACCGAATTTAATATAAAAACAAGCTTTAAAAACTACTGCAAATCGTAATATTTAATTAAAATAAAATTTCAATTTTCTGAACATGGATTGAGTGAACTGAACACTGCAACTATCTATCTAAATGTTCTACTATCAGAACACTAGAGCGGTGCCTACATCTGGGCCTGATGAATAATGCGCAAGTAAATGTAACTATGTTTTAACTTACCGCAGATTTTGTAAAACCTACCTCCTTAGTTAGAAATGAATATATCACAAAGTCTCGCCTTGAAAAGATGTCAATGCAAGCTTTGGAATACTGTACAAAAAGAAATTGAGTATTCAACAACCACGAGCTGTTATAGTTTAAAATGATGAGTGACGACAAGCATAATTAGCACAGCTTATCGAATCGCAAGAGACAGAATATTAATAAGAAAGGACAGGAATCACAACTACTACTGTTATTGTATTTTTTGTCGCAAGAAATAAGGCTAACATTTATATTCCCTAAGCTCCACTAAAAGAATCTATGATATTACTATAGTGTGTATATATGTTTGAAAATTCTTTTTTTTAGTATTGTTCGCGTTGTCGCTTTTATAATTCATATACTATTGAAAAATAGCATTCGTAGCCCCGTGAACAGAACTCTAATTTAGTTCAGGTACAGCTTGAACGGTGAATGTTGTTCGACTATGTAACCTCTCAGAACTAACTAGAATGGTCGACGGTATTGTCTCGAAACCCATTCGTCTGATAAAGTAGAGCGAATTTGCATACACCACAAACTAGGACAAACTTAATCGAATTAGTATATACAATATATGTACAGCGGCTACTGACTACGGCTTAAATACAAATACATGTCACTTGAATTATGCGTATATCTTGTAACGCTAAATAGAAAAAAACTAGCCTTCAATTACAAAAATGAATATGGCCCTAATAAATTAAGGCAAGATAGGTAGGTATTGAACATAAATACTGTTATATCGCTCTGAAATATTACATTAACATTATTCGTATGATAAATTCTTAATTGACATTCCATTTAATTGCAATCATCTAATTGTCCATTTAAATCGAAAAGTAAGAAAGTAAAAGAAAAAACTCATTCCAAGATTAAGTACCAACACGGCCCTCCTACGTTTTAAGTAGAAACAATAAATTCATCGACACTAATTGGTGGTTTTCTCCAATTTATCAGCTCATTACATCACAGTAGCGCGAATAAAATAAAATATGTGTGCGGAGCGGTCCGCGCGCCGTGGGCAGATCATTCGCATGCGATAAGCGTCGGTCAGGCACATCGTAAATTCGAAGAGCGGGCTCTGCCGAACTGCAGACCTGATTATACGCCTTAATCAGTTGCGCCTGCCGCCCATGCCCACGTACTCTTAAGCCCTACGGCTTGTCACGATAAAGCCGAACCTATAATAATGAGAGTGACGATTTTATGTTTGAAATTTACACATCATTTTAATATAATTGCCTTTAAATCAAATAAACTTTTTTATCCTTAGTGTCTTATAGTTTGTTCTTGAAGTGTAAAAGATTAAAGATAAAAAGTATTTAATATAAACATACGTTGCTGAAATATTGCTAAACACCCTGTACGTTTATAATTACATAACATAAAGTCAATTTTATAGTATATTTAATTTTAATATATGATGTATTAAAATTTGGCCTACAAATATTAGTAGTGTCATAGTGACATCTAATTATCAGAGCATTTTTTTAAGATTACCTATATTAACCTATATTTTAATGGCCCCATTTTCAAGGCCTCTCCCACTGCCTTCTGCCATGTGTGAACAAGGATATTTCTCCTCATTTTTTACCATACATACATAGCCTAACTTTCATCAACCTCCTTATCCGAATTCTACATTTATATTTATTATTTTTTTTACTTTGTGCTACTTCTTTTCTCTTTACATTCATCCTAAATTTTTTTTTTAATTCCTAGTCTATTTCTTACTGGCTACATTACAGATTAGGATAATCACGATTTTAGAATTTTATCACAGATTGAAATTTGTGTCCCTTTTTTTGTATTTAATATTTATTACATTTCATATATTGCAGAGGAGATACCATGTTTAATAAATTATTTTTTGCTATGACATTGTTGTTTCGTTATTTAAATATCCTATTCAAATAGCATACACAAAATAATCCCAGTTAATATTTAAAATTATAAGATTTGAAATTGCATAATACATAATATCTAATGGCATTTCAAAATCATGCAAGCACGTAAAAACGCTAAAAAGTAAAATAGAATATTTCCTTATTAACTTTGCTCCGGCATAAAAATGAAAGGTCTCCCTATTTACATAGCACAAGCAGAGCCGATCGCGGCTCAAGATGTAAATGCATGAAGTTCCAGACGTCTCTTTTTACCATATTATGATTGTTAATGCAACAATCTAAGCGAGAGGGGGAACGAGAACCAACGTGACGAGTTGAGCACACGAATAAATGTCATGCCGAACCAAATTCAATTTCGTTTACAACATCGCTTTATGCGCGTGAGTTACAATGCTCGTGCGCATTGTTTTCCTTGCAATCGTTCCTTTAGCGGAAATATCACAATAACCAATATGGAATAAAAATGATTTACAATGGCTCTCCGATTTCATTATCATAACATTAAGTTAAACAGAAATACCGACTAACATAAAGGAATATCTTGAAACGAAGTTTTGATGGGAGAGTCGTGTTACTTTTTTATCTTAATTGTAACCAATTTAAAACGGCATTACCGTGACAAACAGGCCATGATTTAACGCAATGTCTAATAATCGGTTTACATCCCACAGTGAGCGGGCAAACCGAATTAGTTCAACTACTCCACCCGTAATGATGAAATTCTTTTTTAAGCCTTAATTTTATATTAAAATTATATAATCTTGTTTTGTTTAATAGAATGAACGAATCGTAAAAAGCACACTGAAAAAATTAATGAAAAAACAAAGGTTAGTAGACGTTTGTTTTTTCTTGAGCCATATACCTGGCTTCTGATACTTGAACTTCAGCGATGTATTATTTAATTCTTCTATGTTTCGCTATTCAAAGATAAAGACGCTGGCGACGGTAACAGTTTATAGATAGTATAGCTGTCAGCGACATCATCCTTGAAATATTTAAATGATGATGTCATTTCAAACAAAAACAATATATTTCTTCTGTCAAAACCTAATGTCATTTAAAACAATTTAAAAAACAGCATTTTTTTGCCAAAAATTACAGTCAATATTAAACAAATGTTCACGCATTCAAAGGCATTGAAATTACTGGTATTTGATGAAAGTAATAGGAATAATTTGTTACTTACACATTTACTTACACTCCTAGTATATAGCAAACACCCAAACAAACAAAAACACCCAATCCACGTCGGAATTTATGATACATATTATGAACTGGTATCTTTGCTGACAGTGTTATTGGAAGTTCCGCCGGAATCCGTGACACAAGTTAATTCTTACCATGGACACATGGGATTACTTATTATTTTATCCGTCCACGGGGTATGTCTGAGCGGTCTGTGTAATTCCAAAATTTATTTGTGACTCTAGTTATGTGGAAGTTCACTATTATTATATTATTATTATGTATTACATTTTAGTACATATTATTATATATTAATTTAAGATGCAACGTTAGAAATATTTATAACGAATTACACAATCTGACGCGGTGAGATACGTGATAGGTTATACTGAACAAAGGTTACGTGTAACAACATAGTAAAATGCCGTCCGCGGTACAGCGGGTTACGTAAATAGAGGCAGTAGTTTAGCGGCCATTAAACCGGTCTGCATAACGCATAACCATGGCAATTAGTACTTAGTCCGGTGAGCGACAGCGTGCCTAACCCGATTATAGCCAGCCTTATCGCAATATCGCCACCGGGCCGCGCGCTGTTACACCAACAATGCTACTAACAGATTCCTGCCTTATGACAAGCGAAAGAAAATAATTACTTGATATACTTTATTTAACTTTTGTTTAAGGTACGTAAAAGCTTTTACTCTTCAAGCGCATTCAGATCCACGTGAACTGAATGGTAATTTTCTTATGTATTTTTTAATATATATAGTACATAACCACATTACATTATAAAATTAAATTTACAGTTACAATAATCTATGTGTGCCAACGTGAGTACTGTTAGTCCCTACACTAAGCAAGGCCAGTACCGCAAGGGCCGGAGCGATAGTAGTTAATGAATAAGAAAATGGTTGATGTACAAATTTGTCTATAGTTAAATATAATCAATATCTAATTTTAAATAATTGACATAGAATAGTGCGGCTTGCAATCTAAATCTACATAATAACAGTAACGCCACACACTGTAAAATCATAATCCCAGTAGAAACGAAATAGTTATAACAGCTCATAATATAAATATAATATGTAACCAAAAGAAGTAATAACAAAGAGCCACAAGTAATAAAATATCTGCGATGAAGTTGCGTCACCTAATATAGCGCGACAAATATATACGAAATAAAACAAGTATTTTAACATATTATTCACGCCTCTAATTTCCAGATGACTTGTCGGTTTAAACAATAAAAAATAATAAGACTGAATCAATATTTGAGATATTTAATTTGTGATGTATGTAACCCTACAAATATCATAATTAGTACTAGAAAAGTAATTATGATATTCCTAATATACCGACATTAGTCGCTAGTTTCAACATATAGATTCTTTATTACGCGATCGAGGGTTAAGCCTTTTTACCGACATAACAAACGCTTAGTCATCGATAATAATGGAAGTACCGCACTTACATTCCGGGAACTCTAAATAATACCATGCAATGTAGTACAGTCAGAATACTTTATATACAACTCAATATGGATAATTTCAAGTTTTCATAAGTTATTTAAAACGCTAATCATTTATCGCCTTAAGGTCATAAAAATAGTGTATATTTCTTAACTTTATCTAACATGAAGATTGGCTCTTCTCTAACCCACTTCTCTCTTAGATTATAAAATATCGCAGTTTTTGGAAGCTCAAATGTGCACTGGATAAAATCTGGAGAGCCATCCATCCAAGGTCATCTTTGAAAAAAGCAGTGACCAAAATAGGCATGAATATAGTGCGTGCAGCGATGAGTGACCGGCCGCACAAACTAAAGGAAAATGTATCTGCAACTATAGAGGCATAAATTTAGATTTAAATGAATCCGTGGTTGATAACCATTTTCTTTTAAAAAAAATCAGAAAAGTCTTATTATATAGGTAATTACACATGTGTGACAATATTACGATTTTTCTAATATTTGGCAAATGCTGCTTGTTTAATTCATACCATTTAAGGCAAATAAGAAACAATCTGGTTTCGCGCTTCATCTGACTGTCCTACATGCAAATCGAGTCACGAAACGACCTGAATTACAGGCCGGTTAGAACTAGCTGCGATAAACTCGGTGGAACGAAATAATAGACCAAATTATCCTCATCAAACAAGACACCGTTGTAATCAAATCTCCATTTAATGCGAAACAAAGGTTTGTGATAAACAATGCTATTATAAATAGATTTGTCAATGAATCATACATAATAATGGTAGAGACCAATGAGATTTTATTTTAAGCATGATAGCCGAAAATAAATACGAGTACTTAATATTTAACATACTAGTAAATAAATACAAGTATCTACTCATACTTGCATGTTAAAAATTTTGCTTCTGTTTATTTTCTTATAAGAAAAAAGATTCATCCATGAATTGAAAATATTGATATAAACTATAACTTTTACCAAATACCTCATTTTCGTCAATGTAAGATGTCAGTAATTATCTATGTTATAAAATATGCTGTCCAACAAATAGCTAGAGTTCGCGTGCACAAATCAATTTGCTCTTGATGTAGGTACCCGCGATACACATTTTGCAACTACTAACCGTTTGTTAAACGTCGTCTAGCAAATTTAGGTTAGGTCTTAAAGTACAAATAATATTTTAACGAAACAATTACTTTATCTGGTAATTTATATTATTATGGTACTAATTAGTACCAGGCAAAAATTAAGTGAAAGGTCATATATTTATTTTTTAATTTGATCCTTTCTCCGTACTCATACCTAATGAACTACGTTACAAGTGAATTTTTTTTTAAATAATATATCTTTATCAGAATAACGGCATGATTTATTTGTTCAAGTAGACTTTGATATACCATTTTATGCCAACAGTTATTATGTGCTCCGAAAACACTGATGAGAAACTTTTCCAAATATGAGTTTACTTTCATTTCTTGCGTGCTTTTGGTCTATCGATAAAGTACCACACTGACATTATAACCAAGGTAATTTCGTCAAGATTTACTGGTGTAGATAAATAGTTTCTTTGTTTTATTATTGTACCGACACTTAAATTGCGCTTGCACAGCCCTTTCTTCATTCTGCACTCAACTATACCTACCCCAGCCTATCTGGACAAATTTGAGAGACTTTAAAATTTTAGAATACAGGTCGGATTACATTACGTAAACTTAACCACATTTCCGAATTTTGTTATAAGCTCAGGTGGTTAACTGCACCGGAATGTTCACTTTCTCTTCTTATTGTACAATAATCTCAATATATTTTCTACATGATATCGTTATAAATGATTGACCTTTTTTTTCGTTTCTCACTATAACAAAAATTTCTTTGACAGTTCTTATTCCGTTTAATAGACAAGTGTTCACGTCCTTTATCGCAACATAAATTATATTTATTTATATTAAAAAACTATCATTTAAGCAATATTTCTTTAATATTTCAGTTTTCTTGTTAGTACTTAAATTTATAAGTAGGTATTTATTTACGTAATGAGTATAGGAATTAGTAGGAATACAAACGATACTAGTGATTCCTTCCTTTGGTGATCTAAAATAATGATGAAAAATACTAGGATAGAGCAAATATATGACTGTAACGAAGCACATAAATCTGTTGCAAGACATACATTTTTACCGTACATTTGCAAAGTCACGATGAATATTCCTTCCTAAACTGTGCAAAGAAAACTCTTAGGGAAGATGCTTCTTTTAATACGTAATCTGTTTACGGCTGAAATACAAAATTATCTGCCGAGCATATGAAGTTTGCCGACGGGTAATCAATCATAACGCTCGGGAGGGCGCGGAAAGCCGCCGCCGCCGCGAAAACCGTTGAGAGCAACTCTTACGAAAGCTTCGAATAATACAGCGCGAATCAATCATAGATTTTGTGACGATCCATCATGAATTTTCAATGAAAAAAACGCTTGAACGTTGTAAAAACGGAACATCAATGTATGGATATTTTGATATTTAGAAAAATCTGACGCAGTTATTAAAAATGTATGAAAGTTTAAAATACTATCAGGTTTCATCTAAATACAGAAAGACGGTTTAAAAATAACGATGCGAAACTAAATTTCTGACATTATTTAATAAGCTAAAAAAATTATTTCAATAAAAGAACATCAGTAAGAAAAAGACCAATTAGTTATCTTCTGCCACTATGTGATGCCAGAACTTGGAGATTTTTTATTCATATTTATAGTAACAATTTTTGGTACCTATGACTAGTAGAAGTTTACGAAAGCAAATGTATCGTAAATGAATATAATCTAATGGAAGATGTGCGATATGCAACAAAATGCTCTATAACCACTTGCTATCCTCCGCCCGCTTCTCATGGGTCTCCACCGCTTTTTGTGGGTGTTATTTCATAAAATTCATTATGTTAACTTACTTATTAACACACCAAAAATATCGTGGCCTTATTTGAAAATTCATAATAATACTATTATTTGGAAAATTCATTATAATTTAGTTTAAAAATGATCATTTGTTATAAACCTCCCAACCTACATTGCAGGCCGATTTCATTAAATCTACTTTTAGCTGACTTCCTACTGGGTAAAAGGATTATTCCCACAAAATTTCAAGTCTCAAAAACCTTATCATTTCAGAGATATCCATAGGAGTCAGTACTTAGATGTAAATCACTTCTACATAAATAGCATAATCAGGTTTAGAACAATTATCATAAATAATAATTTTATTAATTACGCGTCGTGGCGTATATTAAACGTTTTCATTGTTACACATTTAAACGACTAGTAATAGTATAAAACCACAAAAATCTTGAACCATCTCGAGCTAACTAGCTCCTCTAATTTAACTTGGTTAGCTAATTTATCCGCTATTTAGTCGTCGGTAAACGTGAGATCCATATCGCATACAGTGCAGTTTAAGTTGGCTCTAAAGGCTCGCATCGGAAACGCAGCGGGCGGGCTCCGGTAATATCTCAGCAAATAGTAATTCACTAAACTATTTTACACTGTACTTATTTAAACCATTTAGATAGTTGTTTGTTTTGACTTATTCACTCGACAGCTGCAGCTGCCGTTCTAAACCATTTTATTCTTTTTTGATTAATTATTGAATGCTCCAGTTTGCTTCGGCGTAAAAGTAAGTATATCTTCACTGTTCACCTGTAAGTAAGCTATTAACAGTACTACCATAGCCAACAAATATATCGGCATTAGATAGCGACGGACACTAACTCAATATTATTCAGAACTAAGAAAAACAATCGTGCCTCGTTAAACTGCGATAGAGTTAGAGATTACCTCCGTGCGGTGACTGTTCCCCTGTCTCCTCCACCTCTCTTGAGGAAATAGTAACATCCAGAATCATTAGCCGCACTCGCACAGACGAAATTACGAACATACCTTAATATTCTTCATTCATCGCGTGAAAATACACGAAGTATTTAATGTTAAAACATTTATCACGATTACAGTACAACTAACAACAGTAACAACTTACGTTACAATCTAAGCGTTTCAACGTTTCAACGAGAACAGTACTAATCACATGTAACATTTAAATTGCTCTTCAGCAACCACCTTTGACATCTATATATCAATCCCAGTGTTTAAAAAAACAGAGAGAGTATACAACAGCTGAACCTCCAAATAATTTTAGTATTTTCATATTTAATTGTTTTTATTGTTCAATAGTTTTTGCATTAATATACAACTATAAAATAATTTCGTTTACATAAATAGTACTAGTACTAAAAATTAAGAGCATTTTATGTGAAGAATGCATGGATCAATATATGTTCTCTTAGACATCTTATGATCCATGCAGTCTTCACATAAAAGGAGTGAACAATGTGAATTAATGAATATTAGCAATTTGTTCTACGCTTGCTCCGATTTCTGGCTCATAAACATTGAATAAATACAGTAACCCGTGCAATTTCCGTAGTTGGACAAGGCAATTAACTTTACATTTGGAGGTTTCTTTATGACCAAAAATAAATATAATAGTAGTATCGTCGTTTCGATAGACGCCCCCTGCAAGGCCCATACCATAATGCAAGGACTGGCGTGTTGGTAATCGCAGTATGGTATATGGTACGTAAAGGACGCTGCTGCTCATCCTCTGGAAACTTGTTTGTGAGCAGTGGCAATCCCACATAATTAATGCCCAAAATATAAATTACATAAGATTTTATCTCAGGAATAAAACCTGAATATTTACTTTTTCTCATAAACAAGACTCCTGGAAACGACTTTGGCAATAGTAATAGTGATAGTGAGTGACCGAGCCAATTCAGTAGTTCTCACACAGAGTGCTTCTTGGTCATTATCATAATTGCAACCATAGGACGTCTATCCATAGCTTTAAAATAGGACCGGATGGAAGCGGCGTAAACAACGCCTGGCATGAAAGGTTTATTATTAGTTAAGCGTAGCTTACAATACTTATACATTATACATTTTAAATTCTCTATTCTTCTTATCAAATAAAATCTCATAATATCTTATAATTCTCATTTTGATGTTCTAAAATTTCATTTCGTAAGAAAAAAATAAAACGTATCAATTACGGAAGATGACCAACGCCAAGTGCTGTGACAATAAACAACATCAAGATGTAGTTAGTATAAAACTCGTCAATACGATAAATCCTTTGCAAACACTATCGGAGCTCAGTATACAAATAAGAAATTGATTGCGTAGTATGGCGAGTGACATTTCAGTATCCGAGAGGGGGGGTGAAAGGAGCGCACGGGCGTGCTTCACACTGACATTTGAATAGGGCTGCCTCGGCGTGTACTGGCACCCGACGAAAGGCGACAATGTACCCAGAACACAAAACGTAAACATTGAAAAGTAAATTTACTTTATTCAACAGGCCTACAACGCTACATTATTCTTCAAATTCAAAACAGAGCGTGCGCATTGACTTTGTATGCGTTTTTATTCATTGTGCGTAATAATCGTGGTAATGATCCATGACATATCAGCAACAATGATTAGTCAACTAATAAAATACGAACTTCTAAAGGTAACGCTATTTAAACGAAAAATAATTCTATTTTATACACAGCTGTTACCGTTAACACAAAATACATCCCAAACAACGAATGCGTCATAACCGTCTATGCATTAGATTATCTATACGCGATACGTGTTCTGAAATAATGTTATGGTTGTGCGTCGAGTTTAGAACATATGCCGTGGAAACTGCGGGCATTATTTTGCGCATGATCTCTTCAAACCACTGCCGGATATAAATAATTAATCAACTATGGTGACTATTTTATTAGAAAAAACTTTAATAACGTTGATTAATTCAATAAAATTTACGAATACATATTAATGGTTTCACCGCTGTGTTAATACGGTCAACAATAGTGTAATGAGAACTGTTATAGGACTGTATTACCAATTATTGTTCCGGATAAGATACTTCGTTATATACGTGTTAAGGTTTTGAATGCAAATATTGTGCTGCACAATATTTTTTTATTTAGAACTAGTAGCAAACATTGTGTCAATTAATAATTTAACAATTTCTTAATTTTAATTGAATAAATATTTTAAATTAAAACAAGTCGATAACTACAAACTACATAGAACTGACCATACGTTATTTTTTAAAATGATTTTGAAATAACCGAGGTATCCATCCATATTCTCTATAACAGAATATAGATATCTCTTACATTATCACATCAAGCGACGTGGAGCGCAGTAACCTATGTTAATGCGACTGACATAAGCATACATTGCACTCACTGCGAGTTTCAGGATTCTTCAACAGCTATGTGCGAGAACTTTGTGAAACAGAGGAATCTGAGAATTTGTTAGTATACATTTGTATAAGAAATTAGTTACAAAGAGAAACGCGTTAAGTTTGAATTAATTCAATGTGGCGCGTTCTTTAATTATTCCTGGCTTATATTAATTTACATGATATCCTTTTTGTAATTGTAATCAATAATCTATGTGGACAAAAAACATACAATACTGCTAATTAAAAGTATAGATTTAAATTGAATGGTTAGAAAAAACTACAAAAATATTAAAATTTAGAACGGAGTTAGGTATATATAGTAATTTAAAAAAAATTTCAAAACAAAATTTTCTGACTTGTTTGTAACTATATTTAATCAAGTCCTATAAAATCTAATTAGGATTTTGTCAAAATGCACAATTTCGTTAAAGTTAAGGTTAAGTAGTTATATTTCGTACTTGGTACAGATAAAATTACGTTTTAAAATTAGCCGTTCAATAAAAACAAGGTCAACAAAAAAAATCTTAGCAGATGTATTCTACGTCGAATGCACCGTGATATGGCGCAAACACGAACGCATCTGTTTGATATCAATAACGACCTACTGTTACCTTTTATCATTAACCATATGCCGGTGGCAATGCAAAAACTAAAGATATTAAAAATAATCGGTAAAAAAATGTTATAGTACGTGTCGGTATTTACGCTTTCAATATGGCGTTAATGTGACATGCGTGACTCGTGCGGCGTCGGGTAAGCGAATAAACACAATATAATTGAATTCACGTTAGTCATAGCATGCAATCGATTGTCCCACTTAAGGGAATGTGGAGGCAATAAATATGTAAATGCGGATGCACGTCCCTCCTCGCCGGCTTAAGGGCAGGGGGTCGCATTCACCACCTGCACGGCTAATTGCAGCACCGCATACCTACAAACAATTAACCGTTACACCGCCGCCTTTCAATGAATACGTAAATATTTCAGCAACTGTATACAGCTAACACTGCTTCACTGTAATCTTTTTATGTACATTTCATATTAATAGAACTATAAATCACTTCGATAAAATACTTATAAATAAATGAAAAGAGTAAAACCTTTCAAAAGCATCGACATGTTACAATAACATCGCAATTCATTTATGTAAAGGGATTCTTTACGTGAGCTACATAAAAACCTGCGGGCTGTGGCTATGGGTGCCACTTCCGTCCCCGCGCGTGAAGATTTCTTCGTGCGTGCCAGTCACGCCACTATCGTAACAGGTACTAAGATATTATTTTACGTATAGTTCCACGAGCTTTACATCACGGAACCACGATAAATATACATGGATACGGCAAATAGTTCAAATTCAGAATATTTTTGATTAAGTAGTCGTTGACACGCATTTTTAAATCGACAATCATATTTAACGTTAAAAAAGGCCAGTGTAATCATTTTGCAAGTAACCTACTACCGGTTCGAAAGACTGATCTGCTGAAAAGCGCCGACCAGAAAATGAAGTTTCTTTTTAAATGAAATTTATCAATTTTTAATGCGTACATTATAAATTGGAGCTGGAGATCCAACAACAGTAAATTGGAGGAAGTTAGAAATTTTATGTACTTTTCCTTTATTAACCACATTGTTACACTTATTTCTATTAAAGTTTTAACATAAATGGATATTTTAAAACATTAAAAAAAAAAACAAAACCATTTCAGGTTTAAGCATATCAAGTTCTAAAAATTTTTAATTTGAAATAAATCCCTTGAACAACAATACCAATTTGCAATTCAAAAAATCATTTATCCAGCGTACCCAATAAGCATCGAATAAAGCACGTGAATTGGCGAGTGCGACCACGCAACCAACAATTTCTACGTCATCGGCTGTGAGTTACGAGGCGGAGAGCTGATGCTTTATTATCCGAGCCATCTCTTCCGCCCTTGTTGGTCGGTGATCACTCGTGTAGTATAGCCGACTGACGCGTCCGCGTTATTAATCTTACCATTGTATTTGCCGCGGGCATGTCGCAACATGTGCGCGCGCTGATAACAGTAATGGTAATCCTACGACGTAGTGCAATCAATAACTTCTTTATACAACTGGACACCTCTTATCAGATATTACAAGTAGCAAGACACCCGATCCGGTCCAATACAGCTTTAAGAAAGGAAGCCATTTTTTAAACATCTTCGTTACCTTTGATTACAATAAAGATGTCTCACTAAAAAGAAATTATCTGTACTATAAAATTAAGTATACAAATAAGAAATAGATCATGAGGTATTTATACGAAGTAATTGGTTATAAATGTAAATCAATAGTTTCAGAAATAGTAAATATAGTAAAACCATAGTTTAAACAAACGTTCTCAAAACGCTCACTCTCAAAATTAACACATTAAAATTAATTTATTAACTACCTATCCCTTCAGACTCTGTACCGCCAGAAGTCATTAACCTGTCGCATTCACTGCAGTACTGTGATTTTTGCTAATTTGGTTTGGTTGATTCACAAAAAGTCTACTCACTAGTATTCCCATCAAAGTAAAAGATATGATCCACATCAAAATAAAACTTAGTGATTAACTACTTTTAAATTATTTATTGATAGATGTTTAAAGTCTAGTAGTGGCCAAAGTAAGTCAGTGTTCATTTTTCTTATTTCTGTAAATGAGATATATTTTTTATCCATTAAATATAGCGCATAAAGCACAAGCTCCTCAAGAAATAATTTTCTATAGCCGTTGCAAGCTAGTTAAGTAATGAATCTATGTCTCCACAAGGATATTAATAATGTTAGAACAAATTTGCTGGTAGTGAGGAGCGCAATAGGAATTATTCGTCGCGTATCCACGCCCACCGTCATCTTCCAGGCGGCGCGGACAGTTCACCTACCTGTCTACCCTCTCTCCAATTATGATAACCATCACTCAAGGCGAGCGGAACGAAAGGGGGCAGGCACCGGTTAAAACGTAAAATTACACTTCAATTTTTAACTCGACGGCGGGCGCACAATAAAAAACAAATATTCTCATGGCTGGATA
Organism: Battus philenor; assembly: GCF_028537555.1. Lineage (NCBI taxonomy): Eukaryota > Metazoa > Arthropoda > Insecta > Lepidoptera > Papilionidae > Battus > Battus philenor. Next base: position 6,747,055 of record NW_027181676.1, read on the forward strand.
TCGAGGAAACGTGACCGGTCTTCGTCAAAATAGTAGACAGTTGTCTTACTGGGCGGCGTTTTAACATCGCTCCGAGTGCTAAAGTGTAAAAACGGTGCAATGAAATTTCACAAAGGGATCGTTGTGATTATTGAGTATTCACTACACAGTGGAAAGAAGTCACAACTAATTGTTCTAACGGTTATCTATGTTTATTATAAACACCGGAAAAATTACCAAGATCTGCAGTGACAAAATTGATTAAACGTTTTATGATATCTAAATTTTATGAAGATGAACCCGTTTACATACGACTTACAACGCATTTAAATTTTAAAATACGTCGAGTGCCTATAAACTATCGCATGCCGTATATCCTTCGGTTTTAAATGGCGCAGAGTAGGCCGCAGTGGATCTTCGCCCGGCAAAGTAATTTATTCGATGGCTCGTTAAGTTAGATCGCCGAGGGGAGTGGTCATTTATATCTCGTTGTCGAACCGTGTGTTTTTACGCGGCCGCAAGTGTTACAACAAATTCAACAAACGAGCGGGCGTCATCTATCAAAAACGCTAACGAGCTCCGATGCCGCGGCAATTTACAATCATCGCGGACCAATAATACGGAATGATGCTGATGAAATATCGGAGCCGGAGTCTAATTTACGCTCAGGCCAGCGTCAAAACAGTGTCACTTTACGATGTTGTTTCTGGAGATAATGAGGAAGAAGTTTCATTTAGAAAGCAATAAAACCGACCAAACTTTTAATAGTATAATTACTCGTGGCTTTAAAATCTTTAAACAAAATGCTAAACTAACATTCTTAATATACTTGGAAAACTTCGGAATAAAATAAACATATAGTTTTAAATAAAACTACTCCATCTATTTAAAAATAAAATGGTATTACAAACTGCATTAAAAAAGTTTATTAAACAATTAAAAATAAATGTTTAAAACATGTTAATAGTTATTAACATAAATTAATTAATATTTATGTTAATAAAAATTCTATTTAGCAATTAATTATTAATTTATATTAATGATTATTAACATGAATTAATTAATTTTTAATCGATCTATGTGGAGGCACATGTTCAGAATTGGACGTGCTATGGCCTAAATGGTAATTAAATAAATACTTGAATACTTCATAACTTAACTCGCAACTAAATATAAGCTCCGAAAGAATATATACAGAGTATAATATAGTATATATAGCTTTTACACCTATACTGTAATACATAATATAATATATGTGTAAATTTACTGTGAATGTATAGCTCAATTGCCGACAAATAATTTATGGTACACCCTATCCAAAAACCAATATTTTTAACAATAATAATTAACGTAATGTTAATTTAGTCAAGAAAAAGCGTTTCCAAAATTCGGATAACTACATATTAAAATTTATTGTCTACGATCTGTCCTGGCGACCTGTGTTTTTAAAACCATGTCATATTCCAATAGGAAAAAATAATTAATGTAATATATTTCAAAGTGATCACTTTATACTCGGCGATTAGAAATAGGTGAAAGAAATATAAAGCTCTTTACTGACAAATAAAAACGAAAGTTATTCCTTCAAAGCTTTAATCGAGCGATAATAAAGCTTCAAGCGATCATCTTGTCTATTGCAAATAAAATTGATTCTGATTGATCATTTTCGACAATGTGATTGCAATATGCAAGTATAACAATACAATTCTAACATTGTATTGTATTAAAGTATAAAACGATATTGCCATTTACATCATACCTTCATATTCCAAACGTTTCACTATTGGATACTAGTGGATCACGAATATTCGTGCTGGAGAACAAGCCTTTTACTATGCTCGGCTTAATCGCGACGTGCTGTCGTGCATAAATACTCTACATGCAAATTCTAATATTTTTAATGATTTATCACCTACTTCAATTTTATAGCCTCACAGTACACGAGATATCGACTATATATATGAAAACAAATAAATATTATAACATTGCCTATATATGTATCTTATAAATACGAACGAAAGCACATTCTTCAATTGCTATTTTTTTTTTTTCAATTTCTTCTCAACATAACAATGGTCATGAATGAATTGAATAACTGCATATATAAAACGGAATATTTATCGAAAAAAATATTATGGGTCTATCGCCAATAATATTATCTTAATATCGAAAAATCAAACTTTTACCACTCTAAAGGAAGTAAACAGAAAACTTTGAATCGTTTTTACGCCTTATCGTCCAACACTAGCTCTTTCTGAAGTTACAGGGATGGAAGACAGTCAACAGTAACAAATCAAGTCGTTGATTGGTAATACCGAATGCGTAATACGCGACAGTCCAATTTAAGGTGCTCCCTACACGGGCGCTCTTACGTATAGTTTGAAACGTTCGCCAAAGAAAACTCAGAGACTCGGCGGCCTCTCCATTCGGTAAAAAATATATGTACCAGACCGAGCGGAGGCTTTCGAAAAAAAGCTCGACCTCAGTTCTTGAAAACGACTACAAACTAGATTAATCACGCTCAGCGCCCTGCCATTGTAATATACAGAGTTCAGAAAATGAAAACTGCACTGCGTCACAATAAATATAACATTTATTGAAAAGAAATAATACCTAGGCGTAAAACCTTAACTAAGACTGATCAGAGATTAAACTTTGACTTAACTATAATGCTGTTACGAACGGACGCCCCTTACTTTTTTAGTCGCTTAAATTAAATAACCCAATAGACTTTGTACTGGCAAACAATGATCTATTTATACTTCTTTAAATTATTATACAAACGCCATTAGATAAACAGTGTTAGCGTAAACAATCTAATGGCCTTTGTTTTCGAAAACTATCACTTCCAAGGCATAACTTTTTAAATTGGATAACAATATGTAGTTTTTTCAATTTAATAGTATACAAACATAATTAATGTATAAAAATTGAGAACATAAATTTTTTTTAGAACACCTTAAACAAATTCTTAACGAAACTTCCTCAATATACTATCACAATATTAATACATTTTACCTTTTTACATACAATTACATTTTTACATTTAGTATCTCAATTTATAAACAGTGTAATTCATAAATCTAAAACATACATTTGTATCTACGACTTCTTAATGGTATATCTGATGTATCTGACATGGAAGGTATTTTATCTAACTCCACATCTTTGTTGTCCGAACTATTTCCTTTCAATATAATACAATTAAAAATTCGGGCACAACAAGATTTTATGTCGTCTAATGCTAATTTTCTAGCATTTTTTTCCACAGAATAAACGTCTTTTCCAAAAGTATTTACTTACATATCCATGTGGAGATTTCAGCAGTAAAAACATTTGATTTAAACCAAGAACTTTAATAAAACAAAAACACTCGTACATTCGTCGTACATCGCAAATCTGACTGTCCCCGTGACATTCCCTGTCAATGTCATACCTAACATCTTTTACATCCTTCTATCCTAATGTTGCTCGATATTCATTTACTCCCACACGTCTTGCTATTCAAGTTTCAGATGAACTGGCTGTTATAAGCTGTAACCCATGGATACATAAAATTAACTGGTCCTTCATTATTACCAATTTTCGTCAAGTCGTATATAGATACATTTCCATTTTTCTTAACAACTTTGTAAGAACCTAAATATTTCTGATGTAATTTGCCTTGACCAAATTGTGTTCTTTTAATAGCAACTAAAATTGTATTCTCCAATATTGTATTCTCTAGCTATCTTGCGACTTTTGTTAAAATTCTTCCTATTCTCTTCTTTAATTAAACTCTTCTCTTTGATCGTTGAAATTTTCGACGTTCTCTACTTCTTTCGATTTCATAATTTCATCATTGTTATCTTTCATCTTAGTTGCCAATAAATGTTTGAAAGGAGTCATCTCGATACTTCTCTGATAAGCACTGTTCAGGCTTCGTTGTACCGCACTTACTTTTCTGTACCACTTCGTTGGATAATCAGCACTCAATTTGCTTAACCTTTATTATTATCTGATGAACCCTTTCCACCTGGCCATCACCACGTGGTTGTCCAATCGTAAGCGTGTAATGAATGATATTCTCAGTCACGCGATACTCTTTGAAAAGATACGATGTAAACGAAGCATTGCGGTCGCTAATCATTCTTTCAGGTGAATCAAAAGTCTGTTGTTGAATCCTTAGTTTATCTAAAAGCGTAAGCTTTAAAAGCGTAAGTCTAGGTAAACTTTGTAAATCCGTCCACGATAGTCAAAATGTACTTGCAGTTTTTGTTTGTACACGTCTGTGGTTCAAGATGATCTATGTAGTAAGTTAACAATGGAGTCACCCGTTTATCTATGTAATGTAAGTAGCCTTCTTTTCTACCCTTCTTATACGAAATGACTATGCATTCTACGCAATTTTCTATTACAGATTTTATTTTCTATATAAGATTTTCGATTTAGTATTCTCTGGTAATTATTTCTTCAGTCTTAGTTTTTCCAAAATGTCCTTACTCATGGTGTTTTATAATAATTTTATTCTGCATCTTCTTTGGTACTTCGGTAGAAGTTTAGTACCATCTTTTATCTTCCGAACTATTTCATTTTTTGAAGCATATTTTTCATACGGTTCGCTTTGTAATACTGTTTGGATTAGACTTATTTTCAGGTCATCATCTTGCGCTTTTTTTATGCGTGCAGTAGTGTTGGTAAATAACAAATACATTCTTTACTGGGTGGCGACTCAACGTATCGACATGTTTCATCCTTGTTTGTAGATCGGTGTTGAATTACGTAGTCATATTCTTCAGCTACCTATGGTACTTCCTTTCCGCATCATAAATTTTGTTACTAAAACACAGGATGCATTTCTTTATCTTAAGGGTTTTTCTGGAGTACAAGATCGCCATAGCCGTCAATGCTAGCATCGGTGTGCAATTCAGTTTCCACACTATAGTCGTAAATTATCAGAATTTGTGATTGACACAAAAATCTTTATGCTCTTGAAATACCTTTTTACAGTTTATATCAAAATTAAAGACTGCATCTTTCTACAATAAATTTGAAGACGGCTTGTCAATTAGAGAATAGTTTCTGATAAACTTTCTGTAATATCCAGGCAGTCCTAAATACGACTGAAGTGATTTCACATTGTAAGGCGTTTTAAAATTTTCAACGGCTGCAATCATCTCTTTGGATGATCTTATTTCTTCTTTTCGAACAACGTAACAAAGGTAAGTTTTTTTTTGTTTTAGGAAGTGACACCTCTCTCGAAATAAATCGGACTCTCTACGAAGTACTCTTTTCCCTTTTCAAGTCCTTCTTGGATTTGTGATGGAATTATAAAATAATCATCTAGATATGATAGGGTAGTTCCATCTATTATAAAATCTTGAAAGAGTCGCTTACAAATCTTTGGAATATAGATGGTGTCGTAAGCAGCTCAAAAAGCATCCGAGAGGTGTCACGTTAACGAGAAAAAATTAGCGAAAGTGCGAGGAAAATAGTAATGGCAATACTTTTACTTACCTATAAAAACACAGAATATTTCAACTTTTATAAAATATTCTGTTGGAGTGGTCATGGAAACAACTTTTATTTAAAGTAAATATTCAGTCAAAAATAATAAAAGCATTTCCGATTGCTATAAACACAGGATTCTATATTCATAACTTCACTTCCGAAAGCACTAAAATAAGAAGCCATAACACAAGTATCCATTCCGATAAAATTGATTACGATAAACAATCACCTTTCCATACGTTTAAAAACTATATGAGTAGAATTAACATTGAATAACACGGTTGCGATGCCAAAAAATGTAAGTACAATGAACAAAGGCAATACAAATCATAAATATTTACAAATGACGTAAAACGGTGTCAAGAATTTATTCGCAAAGAATAAATGTGGCGGACAATAGCTCTGTTGAATGTATCAAGAACAGCAAAGGCACGTCTGTATCCGCGCGTCCACTACATTTTAAGAAACGCGGGTGGTCCCAGCGGGTGTCTGACTCCTCTTTACAATGCCCATAATTCAGTGATTCGCGCAAAACGTTAACTCGCGTAGCTTATCGTACGCGACATCCAATACCTTAACCGTAAGTAGGAAGCACTAAACCAATCAATGTCAATTCAATCACAGATTATTAAACATTTTGCGCCGCAACTACAAAGCGAAAATTTATTGATTATATATTTGTCGCCGTATGAAGAAGTGAAATATAAAAAAAATCAAAGTTCGCTGCTACGTCTAGGGGATTTAATGAACTGCCATTTAAAAAGACGCTTCACATGGGTATGCGCTGAATGAAGAAAATTGTGCAGCATATTGAAAAAAGTATATTATTCTACCCAAGCTCATACTGATGTTAATGTGTGGAATTAAATGTTGTTCATGCTCACTTAGGAAGCTAATTAGTGTCATGAACTCTTTGTAAAACTGCATTTTTAAAGAGCGATTGATGAGTCTTGTTGGTTCTTCTCAGCAGAATTATCTCCCAAGCCGGTGGTAGCTTCCTATAAGGTTGACAATACCGATATTTTATGTTCATGGATGATTAGAAAGTATTTCTAACAGGGTACTCGAATAAAGAATATTTTACTTGGATGTCTTACGGTTGAAATGATGCTAAAATATGAACATTTTCTCACAACTAGTTTTTTGCCAGAAGTATGTATAAGTATAATTAGTATCTTTAAAACACGCATGGCACGCACGTGACGATATCTAATAAGTAGTATAAAATCAGACCAGCAACGCATTGCGTTGACAAGTGGGAAGCGAGTAAACCTATTTTTTTTCTCAAAATTTATCGGAATCAAAAAAGAAATTTTGTATTGAAAACCTCTAATCGCTCAACTTAACTAACATTAACTTGTACAAAATCATGTCATACAATACCAATATTTAACATATACATGTGTTTGTGTATAAACGTTTAACAGTTACGCGAGTAACATTCATGGTCCACCATCTTACTTCTAATAATTACATCAAATAAATACAAGAATGACTACTGTAGTCACGCTTTTAGGTGTGCATTCATAATTAGATGAATTGACCACACACTCGGTGCTAATGCAACCTATGCGTGCTTCAGTCGGTTGTCATACACACACTAAAATATCATTAATAATAATTTCAAGGCCATATGTCTTCTTTATATATTAATGTTGAAATTTAATTAAAAGTAAGTGACGATGTACTTAATGTACTTTAGAGTTAGCTTTCTCACGATTCATTACATACATGGTTTTAGCGGTAGGATGTCCTCTGAAGGACACAGAGAAGCCCCACAGATTTCCTAGATATGTAACCTTTAAGAATGTAGCAAAAGGGCTGACTAATGACACAAACACGGCGCATTATCCTATGGTTAAGGCTATGACTCACTCAAGCTAATCTATTTAACATCATCTTAGCTTAGCGACACTTACATTGATGAAGATGTAACTTATGAGTGATTTATTTTATTATTGGCACCGGTATAGCTCTACTACATCTTTAAACGGTCGACATACTAAGGCCAACTCTACCTGTAAAAAATAAATCTTTTTTTAATATTTAGAATAAAATTTGTTCATAAACTAATTCATAAGTCATGAAAGTCAACTGTGATTTAGGTTGGTGTAGTCTAACCTTTGTCCTAGCAAGTCCAGTCTATAAACATACATCTTATCTTTAAATAACAATTAATCCTAATCAATATAATTTACATAGAAATTAATCATTAAATATGATGCTAAGCATAAAATTCACAAAAGTCTTCACTAATACGGCTATCTTTTTTCGAAACGGGTTCAAGGAAGCCTCTTACAGAACGAACTAATTAAAAAGAAATATCTAAAAATAAAAATCGTTAGAAAATATAGACATAGTAAGACAACAGAAATTTTTTTTTTTTTACTTTACAAATGTCGATTAAAAACGGATATATCTTTGTTTTAGCGCGTTAATAAATAGATCACAATTTTTCGTAAATAATCGTGTTTTACTATAAAAGTAAAATCCATCCAGTCCATACGGTAAAGAGAACCTTTTGAAAACGTTTTGTTTATTATTTTTTCTTTTGGACAGCAACTGACTCTCTTTAATCGTACGACGTCTGTCTGGGTATGTCTAGTTAATCGTATAATAAAAAAGTTAGTTAACAAATGTAACAAGAACAAATTATGTCATTAAGTCAGTTAACTGTAATTAAGTTCGTGTACGTCTTCACGCTCGTTTCTTAACATCAACTGTTGTTAATTACATATATACATTAGTTTGTTTTTATATCATATAATTTTTACATTATTTTATATAACAATATGTTAAAAATCCTAGACAACGAGACCTTTTATTTTAGTAGTATAAAGATATGGAACAAGACCATGAGGTCAAGGTTCTGAAAATTTTAACACATGTCATAAATGTGTTTTATATTGCATTAATATATTCTTTATTAAAAGATTTTTTTTTAAATTTGTTGTAAACATTTTTGTCCAGCAGTAAGTTGATAACCAGAGCATATGATGCAATTAATTAAAAGTTCATACCCTATTTAGGCGATTAATATTACTAAACAAGATAAACTCGCTCCAAAGGATGCTATCGAATGCCATCACCACACCGCAAAACCACTTTAGTAGAAGCACAGCGCCTACTTGCTAAGTAGTTCAACTCATTCCAATGTGTAGCGCTCGGTAGGTAATACACTTAGCGCGCGTGTTTGTTTTAAAGGCAAATGCAGTTGTTATAGCTTTTAGTGCCTCAATGCAACTGTATTGTTAGATAAAGAAGTTAATAAAGTTTGACGGTAGATTGTACGAGCGAAACTTCGTATAAATAACGCGAGAAAAGTCAATTTACAGCGCTTGTTAGATTGTGCAAAAGTCAGGAGTTGATTAACTTGTAAGTGCGCAGTTAGCAAGTCTACAGCAACGCGCCAGATTGCACCCGCAGTGGTATCAGATGCAAAGTATGTAAGAACTTTGTCACCATAGAAAATATACTACAAGAATCTTTACTTTTATTTTACTTATATGCGTAGACATCATAGAAATAATTACCTCTGCTTAAATTACTAAAAAATGTAATTAATTAACCTGCAATATATTTATTTTTGAAAAATTATGCTAAAATTATAAAAAAATTGATTCTTTAATTTTTCCTTTTCAGTTTTTATCGGTCGATTAATTCTTGAGGCAAATTGTCCTATTCTTCCCACCAATGCTAGTTTTAAATCATAAACATTCCTGGGAGCTGGATTTCGCTGTCGAACTCTTCTTTCCAGAATATCCCCGTCATGCTCTATGGGATTCATGTCAAGCGACCGTGCTGGCCAGTTCATTTTAGTTATACCAACATCATTTAGGTACCTATTTACCATGTGAGCAGTATAAAGCCGCATATTTGATCGTGCATGAAAATGAAATCATCGCCAATGAATGGAGTAAAAGAGGCATAACATGGGACTCTAAGATGTCTGTTACATATCATTGTGCAGTAAGTGATCTTCAATGATCAATAACTCTGTGCGAACTCTCTAATATATGCCACCCTATACCATAACTGATCCTCCACCATATGACACAGTTTTAGTAAAATTGGTTCGGTTATAGCGTTCTCCTCAATATCTCCACATCCTTTCGCGTCCATATACGAAATTAACACAGAAACGGCTCTCATCAGTGAAGAAAACGTGGCTCAACTCAGTTGTCCAGCTTCGATGCTGGCGAGTGAACACTAATCTTTCTACACCATTAACTATCTCGAGTTTTGGAGCTTTTACTGGCACATAAGATCTTAGCCCAACTGCAGTTAGTCGTCTCTTTACTGTACGTTTACTTACACCTACGTCACGGACTTCTTGGAATCGAATTCGGGTTTGAACAGCAGTTTGTCGACGATTCCTTATACTCTGCAAAACGATAGAACGGTCATCTACGTCACTAATTGACCAATTTCTGCCTTCGCCTCCGCACATAAGACCCAATCGACCTGTAGTCGGTACACCCCATACGCAACCGACTGAACAGTAGGTATGCCCCTTCTCGAACATGGTTACTGCCCTAGCCACTGAAGTTGCTGGTAAATCACTAATTTTGTATCAGAACAATATGCACTATTGAAAGCAAACAACTAAATGAACCAGTCACCACACACAGCATCCAACAAAGTTGTTATCAGAAACAATGACAACACTATGTCAGCAAATTATTTTATTAGCAAAAAAACCATAAAACCTGTCACCGCACTTGGAAAAATGTGAAATTTTAAAGTATGTTATTTCGTAACAGGGTATTTACACGTTAATAAAAACTAGTTCATGATTTACAAAAACTTTTAAAAATTCTACCTTTTTTTATTTTCCTCTAATTATGCCGGTTAGGGGCAATTTCATATTCCTACCAAATTTCAATTACGCCTAAGCCTTATGACTCCAGAGATATCATGATGAGTCATTACTTGGGTGGAAATCTCATATATATCTTATATTGGACATATTAGCTAAAACGAGGTAAAGCGTAGTGATATGATAATTTCTTTTTTAATTCATCAATAATTTACGGCTTTTTCGATGTAAAGCAAATATGAAAAGGCACAACAAGAAGGAGAATATAGCACGTGTAGCAGATGTGTTTAATTACTGACCCAACAAAATCTCGGAAAGAGTTGGCTTCATTACGAACACAACGTGCTCCCGTTTCAACCAACGATAAAGTAAATAAAATATCAACACATTGCTATCACCAACGCGCAAAACGTCAGAGCACGCATTTTAAAATACGCTTTAATAAAGTTCAGACATTTAATAAAAATTTGAGCGCAGTAGAGGAATTAATTGCCGCGTTAGGCCTTTATTTATAAAGGTCCTGAGGTAGTCCTCGCTGTAATATCAGTTATACATGGTGTCCCAAACGCGAGGGCTAAAGTACCGTAACACATGGCGACTTTAATTTTCACATTAAAGAAAAAACAAAGCCAGGATTTTAATTAACCTAAATAAATAAAACGCGGACTCTCGGTTTTAATTACATCATTTGTTTACCTTCCCCGCGTATAGCTCTCACTTACTTGTAAAAGTGACCATTAATTTAATAGCGTTAGCAAACTTGCAAATTAGCAATAAAAAAAAATTAACACTTAAATGATCCCTCGTAAAGAAACATTATCATATTTTTTAATACTTATTATAATACAACAAGTTAAACATGGCTATTGGGACTTTCCAATAGAGACTTGCTCGGCGGCCTCCCAATCTGGTAAAATAGCAGAATGTAGCAACCTGTGCCGAGGCTCCCCGTTAACTTTTGAACATAGCTACCTTAAAAGAGGCCTTAGGCTAGGCGTCTTCTGCTGCTTCATACCCTCAGAATCTGCAAATACCCCTTGGACAACAGTGAAAGTACGGTAAAAAAATATACCTAAACTAATCTTTAAATATTATAGTTCATATATTAAATATATTCCGCAACATTTACTACTATAAACATCAAAGAACTATAAATATCGTTGTAACAAGGCGGCAGCGTCTTTCACATCGACATAAGCAAAAGGACGCGTACTTCTGAAACCGCGATCGTGCTCGTTCATAGAGATTTACGATTTGTTCGAGAAGTGAACACGCACCGCGACATAAGTCCGCATGCGTGTCGCCTTATCGCGTCCGCGACTCGCCAAATTAACCCGCTTTATGAAGACGTACGATAGGGTTAACCCATTGAGTGTGTAAGATTTATATTACAATTCTTATTATTAGCCTTTAAGGCGACGCTAACGCCTTTAAGGGTATATGAAATCTTTTTCTTTGATTATGCTAAGGTACACAAATTTTGTGAATAAAAGTAGACAGATCATTATGATTAATAGATAATAAGGATATCCTCAGTTGTATAGCTAAAGGGATAGATTTAAACATTACTTTTTAGACCGTATATGAGAGGGACCATGATCGAGATTTCTCTACCAAATCAAATTATGAATGAGGATATTGGTAGATACATAACAGAGATTGGCTAGACCACTGACCGGTTAGCACAACGAAGGACTTCACACTACAAGGCGAACTGTGAAACTAGTTAAGGTCGTCAAAAAAAATCCGGTTGCAGGCCACTTCCAGCCGATTCTAATGGAAGTCAGTAGCAGAGGCTTATCCGGTATATGCCTCTCCCATTGATTTCTAATAGGATAATACAAGTCCTTAATCATTATATCATCATACATGTAAAACTATTCATCGTAAAACGTGCTTACTTCTACTATAACATAGCGAAAAAGTAAAATGGATTTAAGTTTTCAATTTTTAACAGATTTGTAGCATGAGCGTTGAAAAAACATCAATGGAATCATCGTAGCATTTCCCATCGACACATCTCGACTGCGGCAAGTGATCCATTTCAACGTACAATGAATACGAAATAAGAAATCAACGCAACCGCACTTACCCTACGCAATTTCCTTTCATAGCCAATATTCGTCGGCGTCATGAACGAGACGTTTCTTCTGAAATATAGAGCGTTGTTGAATTTTTGTTTAGTGTGCAAATTTGAATCTGAAGAGACGTATATCACGTTTTACGCAACTGAATAGCAACCAAAATGGTGTAATAAATCTAAAAGTCCATTTTCATATAAAAGAAAACCGATTAAGGAGCTTTCCTGATACCGATCGCCAGAATGAAGCTATATATTTTCATGATCGAACGGATCCGTGATCAGAACGACTGACGACCGGTGCGTAAGGAAATTGAAAAGAAAACCTTTCTTTTAATGATTTTATTATTAAACATCTATTTGCATAGTTCATTTTTCTGCATGCGATCACATATGTTTGCGGCACAGCGGCACTATATTTATGAACTAACGTTATCTCCTTTAATTATCGAGAGTCTTTTGTGGGCTCCATAAAAGTCACGGCAATATACCGAAAAGACATCTCGCCATTTTGTTTAAGTATATCCAGTTTCAATTATTTTCATTTTTGCAACAATTATTTTAAACGTAATAACGATATTAAAGATTCGATCATAGAATTTAAGTTTTATATATTAGATACTAAAGTTTAATATTGAATTATGGGTTCACTGTATTTGAGGAACTACGCAAGTTTTTTATATTGTATATTTCGTCAATTTAGTAATGTAATATACGCATAACAGAATATATCTACGTTTATACATTTGAGTCGTAGTTTTCAACTATTTTGTAGGCAATATTATGTAAGAGTGTTCAATCAAAACGATAAAAATAAATATTTATGTTTATAAAAATTACAATTTAAATTTAATGAACGTGCATATTTATTCCGTGACACGAGGCCTACTAATAAAAAAAAATTATACATGAATTGCTACATATATGATATCTTATATAACCTGTCTATACATATGTAAGTAAAGAGATGTGACCACATATGAAAACAATATACAGAATAAAACTGAAATGTAATAAAACCATCAGCGTTGCCGAAACAGGAAAGACTGAATAAATTGTCAATGTCGTTCCAGAAGCACGAACACCGCCGGGGTAACTTCATGGTTACGCCTTTTGTCTGTTACGTCTTTCAAGAGGTTTCACTTTTATGTCACGTGTTTATAAAAAATAAAAATATATAAAAGCTAAGGATATCATTTCCTCTACATAAATAACGAAGATATAAAGTGGTCCCAATTTTTGTAAACAGCTTATAGCACAAACAAATAAACCAGTACTGTGATATTTCATATTGGCATATTTACACAGATGGTAAGTAAAGTAAATTATGTAAGTGTATTATGTGGGCACTTATCGTATATTAAAAGAATACAAGCCTAAATGAAAAAAATCGATTGGAGTAGTACACAGATAGTTGTCAAAAAAGACAACTTTTAGAAGCAAGGTGCTGAACTCAACAATGATATATAGATAAAATAAAAGATAGATAAAGAAATGTTTTAGGATCGATATCGCATTGCGAGGATATTTATAGACTCTCCTTCATCAAGGCGGATTAATGACCTTACAACAGCGACCGAAAATAGGTGGTGGTTGGAAGCAAGAAAGGACCACATATGGTAGAAGACATAAGGATATTGATAATTTGATAATAATTACAAATTATGATTTTTCTTATGTCATTTATCAGTAATAATGTGCAATAAAATATTATAACAAGAAGAGTAATGTATGTATTTGGTACACTTTTTCTTATCATTTGAATATAATAAACTAACAGCGTTACCGTTTCTTTTAGGAAACTTAATAATGACTGTACTTGAAAATTATTACATTTTGGGTTTGCTCTAGTTCATGTTCACGTATTGAAAAACCATTCCAGACTACAAGAATCATTGCGTTGGTCTAACTAGTTATTTATTTTAAACCACTTAATTATCCTTTCCTGCACTTGCCGATCTGTGGTCACTACCATAGAATCTCAAAGTTGAAACGGCTATCTATTTTGTGCGCTATGAGACTAATTATAATTATTTTGGTCAATAACAAATTTTTACTCGTCATAGTCAGAAATTGCACCCGGCAATACTTAGCATTCCTATTAATTAAAAAACCGTACCGCTGAAGCTGCGCAAGACCAGTAACGGATATTCGTAAACATTACTGGTATTTTTTAAAAAATGTATGAAGCGTGACACGAAATCAGGAGCGATAACGGTAAGCAAAACGAGGAGCGATTTGCTTTGCAGCAGACGGTATCTTCGCTTGCTCGGTAGTTATTAAATATTAAAATAAACTCGCATTCCGACACGAGTCCTACGCGATACGCCAGATTATAGCCAACACAATGAGAGCAGAGCCTCTGATCGCTCGCTCGACTTATCACATCAAAGCAAAAGCCAACTTATTTTCAGAAAACCTATATTCAACGTAATTATAATTCCATACTATGATAATACTTCAGAACACAAAAAAATATTAATATAAATAGTATACAATTCTGCGTCTTTAAAATTTATTCTACACAAAATTCAACAACATATTACTTAAAGGGAAAATACACATACTATAGGATGACAATTCTGAATATGAAATGTAAATTAAATAATTTGCGGACAGGATTGCTTCATTATTGTTAGAAAGTTTATTAGGCGACGCATCGCTCAGTTGCTCAAACCAATTCCACCCACTTACCTGAATCAATGCATCATTACAATTTAACTAGGCCAGCTGCAAATGCTTTCAATCAATTTAAGAATTTATTGTAACTGGTGATTGACACAAGAGTAAAAAAATTTTTTAAACATTACATGCAACTAGAAGTTTGCACGTAATATTCCGATTATAACATTTCTTTTTGATAATAATATGAATAACTAATTCACCGAAAAATTGTTAATATGATCAACGTACATCTACACTTTCATGTTTTTTGTGGTGAAAAAGTCAAACCCCTTTTCGCATTAGGTCTAATTCTCAAAAATAGAAGAAAATTTACAGCATTAACTACTCACTATCTTACACAATCTAATAATTCCAAAAAACTTTAGTAAGATTATAATATTTAAAATTTATTTATTATAACGGTACTTGAGTTGCAATCAAAATAAATTCAAAAAGTACTTGATTAACTTTATTTCAGGTTATAATGATAACGCATAATAAAGATTATGCTAAAATAATTATCACCATTTCTGCCTTAAAACTTCCGCTGATGCATTGACTTAGAAGCTGCCTGCATCCCACCTAAACCTTCCTGTGACTTTAAAAAGGTTATCCACCTCATGGGCGGACCCTCGGCGTTGCAACGGACACTCCGTGGCCTTCATTACAGAACCTTAAGGCCTGAGCAGCCATCAATTCTGCGCAATATGTGGCCTGCCTACTTGCCATTCTGATGGACTTCGACGATTACTTTCGTTCATCTAGAAAAATCTCCAGATAAATCCTGCAGAGAAATCTCCAGCACAGCCATCTCCGTGACTCTTAAACCCGCCGACAAGGCACGAAGTGAGAAACCACGGTAAGTCATGCCGCAAAGAATATCAATACTTTTACAATTATTTATAAGAAATAAATTTTAGGACAAATGGCGATAGCCAAAGGCTACTCTAAATGCCCACAATTCCTTCTCGGCGATACAAGGCGCGCTGCACTGATAGCGTGCGCGCCGCTCTGATAAAATTTTATTTAGGGGCATTAGCATTGGCTGCGGCTTATCAAGACGCTCTCCTCGCAAGGGTCGTGCACGCGCACCTGTAAATTTCATTACGATTTGCAACGTCCCGCGCTGTAATTATTTTTATCCATCCTTGCCTTAACAAAGGACAACAGTCTATTATTACGTTTTTTTTTTACCCAAAATACCTTTACTTCATACTAATGACTATATTCTGTTGATGAATTTACATAAAATTTATACATAATAAGGAAAAAAATCTTTTTCGTTTAAATATTTTTCAAAAACTTTATTTTATAATGTTTGCAAAAAATAAACGTGATTTTAAAACTTGATTTTCAACTGTTCTTTGAATTAAAATACTTTTTTGCCAGATAATCTATTTGTGATACAAGACTTATTCAACGAAGGCGCACATTCAGGCGGCTATCGGCGGCCAGATCGGACGTCGTGTGCAGGCGCCGATGTTCGGGCTAATGTAGTTTAATTAACTCGTTTTCATTATAGAAGCGGGCACGAAAGCTTCAGGCGCGTATGCCGCACAGGTGCCGCACGGAAACAGACGACCATTGATGCAATCAACCCACCACTTCGATTCCATTTGTATATCTTTATCTGATGCATTGCTATGATTTATTCATTAGTTACTGCCAAGCCGACAAAACTCGGGTAATGCACTATACGGAAATGTATTTTATTTTACAAGGTTTTGCCAATTCGCCGAACTATCATTGTAAGCAGTAAATGTTATTCATATATTATATTTAATTACACATTTCATTACAAAAATATTCAGCAAAATTCTACATCAAAATTTGAATAACTATTATGAATAATTCAGAACCGTGTATTGCGATAGGAAGGAAGTTATTTCCACCTTCTATTAGTCAATAACTATTAGATATTAAAATTAAAACGACTTATTTTTTTCTGTCAGGTCTCCGGCGTCACTTGTCACTCTTTCTTCGAGCTTACTGTCACCTATGTAACTTGATTAAATTTTTTAATAGCAAGAGCTTTTGTCAGATATCGTAGTTACACTAAATAAGTTTAAAACAACATTTTACTTCGCAACATGTTTTATTATAACCTTTATGTTCAAATAGGTTTTTGAAAATTAATTTGTACCACGATTCTGTTCAATGTTAATTATTATTAATGCACAACACATGTTATTATTCCATTTACTTGTCAAGGTAGTTTCGTGTCGCCGGATCCCTGTACTGAAAGGTATATAAACATTACTATTATAAGGTAGATGAGCATCCCATAAAGCAGAGTCAGGCTGACCTCTCGGTCCTTTATCTACATCTTAAACAAGATGACTCACGGCCTGTAGTTTCGTCGAATGTTATTTAGATGAATGTAATAAAAAAATTATAAATTAATGAAGCTTTCAAAAAAGTGAGAATAATTATGAACACATATCTTTTAACATTTCCGGTAAAAAAAAATCCGGTAAATTTTTTGAAATTGTAAACTAATCCGTACATTTACCTTTCCCAATAGCGTGCAGTAAATATTTAAGAAAAATAATCCTCTTGGTATCGTATAATTATCTGTATAATTTTAACAATCAAAAATTTAATCATTCCCCAGGCCACAGGCAAAATTCTTGCAGTGGTCTCGACTTAAGCAAGATGTTACTAATTCCCAAGTTATATTAAATGCAAATTGTTTCCTCCCGTTCAAAAATATCAAGACAAGCAAAAGCACGCACTGGCATCTGGTCAAAAAAAATTTAGCTGATGTAATTTTTGTTATGAAACTAAAAAAAACATATTTAAATCATCATTTCAACTTATTATCGTATTCTATTATAGGGATTTAAATAACACTCGATCCTAAATTCAACTGTATATTCATATATATTATTTTTACAAGTAGTTTATACTCCAGTAATTAATGTTATTGATAATACTAAGAAGTTTTTCCCTGTACAATTTTTACGTTACTGCTGTGCATCGAAAATATTATGAAATTTCACTCTAAAAAATTCGTACTATTTATTTCATATATCAAACTTTAAAATTGATTATAAAAAGCAAAATAAAAAAAATCAACAATATTTGTACTTAATTCACATAATACAATATGGAATGAAATACCAAACAAAAAGTGTATCTCAGCAAAAGTTGCTTCACAAAATTGATAACAACGTTAACCAAATACATATACCGCGTGCATAATATTATGCAAATGCTTAACAATACCCCTGATAACATTGTAGGGGCAACAAAGTATCGCACTTACGCGCTGGATTGCGTGCTTTATGAAAATGAGAGACAAATAAATTCTCATTATCCCGCAAACGATAAATATCTTTTCGAAATAATAAATGTCCTGTATACGATATAAAATTCACTAATTTGTGTGTGCGGAAAAATTAAAACAGTGTATAGGCGTACATTAAAGTATAAGAGGTAAGGATTTTTTATAACTCGTGCTTTTGAAATAAGTCTATTTCTTCAGTATAAGTTAAAAGTATCCGGCGGGCAAAAAAGGATAAACTAATTTTATATTATGATAATCATCAACGTATATACAAGCTCTAAAATAACAATGTTTTTTTTTTATTTACTCATATTGATGCCTGAAAATATGCGTCTAATATATTACATGTATATGGGTAGATAGATTACTCTGCCCATATCTGTGGAACACATGATAGTTAATTTTATTCTACGACGTCAAGTTTTTACTTCTCGCTTTATAACCAAATAATAATCTAATAAACAACAATCCCTATTACAATTTTAATTACAGTCCGAATGTGGTGTTTTAGATAACCCAGCATTTATTTAAACTCACTAGCGGGTAAACGCAAATCTTATCAATAATTCTATTGACCTTAATAGGTTAGTTGAACGAAAGCGACAAGCCTTGTTATATTATACAAACAGCGACTTTAAATCAGCTCTAAATAGCAAATACGTAGATATAAAAATAAACACGGTGACAATAATAGAGTGGTTGACGGGAACGTAGCACCGTGCACCGGCGGCGTTATCTCTGGCTCGCCGATAAAGATCTTGGTTGTAGTTTTGAAAGAAAATTTACAAGTTTGTCCGCTAATAATCGTATATATTCCGGAGAGATGTTCAAGAGGCCAGAGCAGCAAGTGACCGCCGACGCTTACGACCTCAGTATACGACCGATTTATGGCTGTCTCCGTGCTGGACAAGGGTATCGCATTTTACAACTTAATTTAAAATAGTTCAATTTTTGTTCATATTGTATTTATTACTCACTCATACACTCTAAAGATTTTTAGTTTAAAATCCTATATACAACGTAATAAAATTTTCATATCACATCTATTTGATCAAAGTCAGTCGTTTTTTCTAAAATAATGCTTTGCTAATATTAATAATTACAATCCTACATTTGTTCCAGCAAAATTCCTAAAACGTGTATTCAATGATGTAACGGCAATTATAGTCAAAGGTGGCAAAGTATCTTTATTGCGAAAGTTTAATCTTGTAAACTTTCGACGTCCAAAGGTTACATTGAGTTTATATAAATTAAATATGGAATACAGTATGTGATTGATTTCATGTAACGTCGCATAATATTCAAAGAACCACCTCAACATATTAGGTATAACAAATATTAACAACATAAGCCACAATACCATAAATAACAAACTCTTAACATAATAATAACAAAACATAAATATTCCAAGACACATAAAACTAAAACAAATGAACTTCTAAAAAGTCCTTAATCTCGATGTGTCTCGTAGCGTAAGCCTCCTCCTCTAGCGATTTACATTATAGTCTGCCCAGTGGTACTCTATTTCACAGGTGGCCAGTTATTGGTTTGATATCATCTGTATACTTTCTTTCCTCAAATGCTATGACCATCTCTTGGGAACTATTTAGTTTACTGCCTTACTTTATTTTCTATTAGTATTTCGCATCATGTGACCTTACTAAATCCAAATCTCGAAGACGAAAATTCTAACATAGTCCAAAATATACTTGTTTTGAGGTAAAGGTAGAAGTTATTTATTTTATTAAGAAGCTGTAACAGTTTGTAACACAAAAGGTCATCCAAAGCCGTGCGCACGTCGGTTGCTTTGGCGGGCACCATAATACGTTGCGGTGTAAATATTCATCGGGCGAGATTGTCGCACGCAGCGTAGGCAGTCCCGTACTCCGGGGCGCGGTTGGTGACACGCATTAGAGACAATGAGATTTGCATAGCTGGGCGTTCCTAACTGTCAACCGGAACATTCACATTAACTGATCCAGAGCGCTTAATGTATGTGAAATAGTTTCATTATTCGGTTAGCATCCTCTTAATGAATTCATTAAACCACACCGAACATAAAATAGCTTTCAATATAAAATATTTTCTTTGTGCTCATAGTAACAGTGGTCATGTTAACTAAGAATATATTTCTTAAGTGTAAATGTGATTTGAATAAATTATTAAAACGTACACAAAAAGTGTTTTGGTAAATAAACAAATAAAAATATCATAGTTTCTTTCTTATCGATTCTGAATAACGAAATTTACTTTGCGAGATGCTACAATATTTTTAGCTGCGAAGCATGACAATGCTTGCAACCAAGATCGCAGTAATACTCTTACGTCTCCCAACCTCTCTTATTCTCTATTCTCTAAACTTCAATTCAACACGAGCTTAAAGTAAACCCGTCTTACCATTCATGATCATTTCACTATAACCATACATTCCCTTTATTTGCCTTACAAAAGGTAAATAGTGTTTTAATGTATCTGTTTCTGAAGCGGATTATCAAGAGGTTGCATCCTTTCATAATGCTCTATAAATGTGTGATGTGTTTCGATTAATATCAGGATTTCTAACAATTGCTTTTCAACTTTATCAAAAGTAAACTATTATAGCGCCAAAAATATTTAAAATAGACCACAAAATATTCGATAAATTAAATCGTATATTTTCAATTATATTACAAAAAAATACTTATGCAGCAAATTAAAAAAAAATCTGATTTAGTTATACAGGATAATCGGTATAAGAGCTCTAAAAAATTTGTCAGCTAAAAATTTTACAACTATTTCCAATCACTCCTTGTATAAAAAGTAATCAACTCTGAAATATGCAATATTATTTCTTTTTCCATTGGAATGCGACAGACTAATAACTTCTGCCGGAACAAAGTCCGCTAGGGCACATAATAAATAATAATTAATTTTAATAAATAGTAAAATCGTCATTTTGAAAATGCTTTTTATAATTAGTTTATTATAGTTACTTTATTCATTATTTCTGAAACCATTGATTCTTGAAAAGGCTATACTGTAGATTAATTGACAGCAAATTATCTACACATTTACCCCTTTGAAGCTTTTACACCATTCACTTGTATATCTAATAAAACTTTAAAAAAAAACTAAGCATGCATAGCTATGATTCATTAGTACATTATACTAAAGACTAATTCCGCAGGATTAAAGAAGATTCAATCGCTATGTTTTACGAACTACAGGAGTGTTTTACAGTCCTCTAAAACTGATTTTCCCCATGCTTTTTTAAAGACTTACGTATCTAGGTATCTTTTATTAAGTAGTCTTACCCAAGACGTTAGATTACCAATAAGAAATATTTGAAGCCTTCTTTCAATTAAAACTACTAACTTAAAACTTTAATTTTTTTAGTTTCAACAGCAAGGCAGATTAGATCTTAATTTGATAATTTTATACATTAGTTTTCAAAATTCACACAGGAAATATCGTATATTGGATAAAAAGAATAGATTCTCAAATAGATATACATGTCATGGTTAAAATCCAATACTTAGTTGTTGATTAAATTATTACCTAATTCTATAAATCTTTAATTGGTTACAAATAACATTATATGTCATTAATAGTTTTATTGTATTTTTATTGATATATTAAAAGGATTCGTAACACTAGTTCTTGGTTAGCAGAGCGCCTCATTTTATTTGAACTTAAAACACAATAAAGATTCAGAATGTCGCTGCGGCCACAACACGTGGGTTGGGACAATAAACGAATCCTAACATGTCCGGACATTGTCCGTGGTGCCTTTATTGCTACATATTTTACCAGCACGCGTGGTAACATCGCTGCACTATGGCACCTTTACGATATTTATTAATAACATTTGAGTTTTTGTTGTAAATCGATAATGAATATAAAAACCCCTCTACTTTCCGTTTTAATACACCCCTTGTTTTAAATTAAAGTAAAAGACTCATATGCTATTTTTGCATATAATTATAGTAACCCACCCCCACAAGGCATCATTATCTGATAGAGGCGTTTCGACTTCAAAGCTGTCCCGTATCCGGCGCGGAAGTTGAAGGTTTCAACACAATTCACCATGGAAGAGTTATTAAAAGCACCAGAACCATTATTAAAAACTCTCACGACATTTATTTTGAAAAGCTGCATCTGAGATAGGGATTAAAAAATAATTGGAATTATGCCATTTTATAATTGTATGTGTGATATGAAACAGCTACGAACATAACTTTTCGATAGTTACACCACTCACATCGTCTAATAAACAATAATTCCCAAGGCACATAAAACAAAGAGCAGGCGATAACAATAAAGGAATAACAATGATTTTAATTAGTGCAGTGTATCAGTGAGCAGCATTCATTGGACACGAACACTGCAGCTTCGTTTCATGAGCTAATAAAACGTCAAGTTTATCTCGGGGACATCAAGACTAACACCTCGACTCGAAGCACGGCCTAATAAAAGGCACCTCAATAACATGTGAAAATAATGTGCGATATTATCTCGTGCCGGCGAGTCCGCAGGATTACATCGAGTCTCGAGTTTCATTGACCGCCAATTCGGTTAATGAACGTCGAACTTTTTCGCTTAAATAAACATTAAGGGAACGAACCTCGAGCACAACCAGCCTTTTACCGGAATTACACATAAGCTAAGTGATCGCTTAAATGGAGTAAACACAAAACGAAGCACATATTTACATGTCGTTTTATCATTAATAGTTATAATTCTAATTGATTATTGTACAAAAAGATGTACGCGCAAAGTATAATCCTCTGAAACTAAATTAAATTTGGCTCAAATTTTTCAACTAATCATAAAACAATATTTATTATCAATAATTATTCCAGCAACTCACGAAGGATTAAAAACTTTAGTGCTTAAAATTAGCTGACCACATCTGTAGAATTCACTATAACTAAAGTTAATATAAGCGAAATTTGTCCCATCGCATGCGGTTAACGAAATGTCCTCTAAAGTTGAACATTTAGAAACTAACTTTAAATTTAAATCTAAACTACTCCAGTTTAAATTTGATTTAGTTTTTTTAAATGTTTCTAAAAATTTTCAAGCTATTGGGACTGTTAGTACAAAAAAGATTCCTGTTTTTTTATAAATCTTTTTCGACTTAGATGAAACTGGTTCTTTCTTATCAGATTTTCGTTGTAGTATATATAAGCTATAATATAACGATACGTGAGTTAAATGTGCCGCCAACCAGTAGCGCGTAATTCATTCTAGTTTAACGGAAACGTTAGTGATAAAGTACGCTATACTTTAATTATATTTAACAGCCAAAACACAAATAAATTATTTTTGAACAAAAACATTTTCAAATACAGAAGCCACCTTTGTTTCATTTCGAAAAATAAGCAGAGTTTGAAGTGATACTCTTATACCTTCATATTCTTTTGTATAGTCCTTGATTTTGAAAGATTTTTTGTTCATTTTTTTTCCAATTTCAATCAAATTCATTACGATTATTAATGAGCGAATGAAAAGTTAATAACTTTTTTACGCATGCGTATTAGTTCCTTTAGCAAAAACTTATTGAACTTGATACAAGGGTCTTATCATACTGTATAAAAAATCAATATAACTAGAATAAATACCATTGAGAAATGAACCTTTATATATCTAAAAATAAATCGCCAAATGTGTTGTAAGGGCAAAACTTGACGACAGATCGTCCAATTTATCCAAATTTTTATTCCTTATTTCAATTAAGCACTAGATTTAATTGAGAGAAAAATGGTAAGATTAGTATAGTAGTAATGATACTATTCTAATTAATTACTATTTGTTCATCATTTGATGTCATTCAAACCGAAGAAAAAAGAGAAAACAGCATTTCAAATCGAAAAATATTTTTGAAGAGTTAGTTATTTATTATTTAGATACAAATCTATAAAACAATCACTCTAAAAGATGTTTCAATCAAATCTTTTGTCTGTTAGTTTTTAAAAAAATATGTAATAAATTATGATCTGGGTGATCGGTATCACATTCTGTTCATGAACATATCAATTCAAATTTTAAATATTTTTGTTCAAGTAGACATTTACTTTCACTTTTGACCTGTCTAAACATTAAAAGTAATAGATATAAATACAAGGAAAATAATTATAGTTACTGCCTATAGTTTAATTAAAATTAATACAAATATTCTAACGTGAAATTACAATAGTAATAGGAATACATGTTAAAGCAACAATTACATGTATATTTCAAGTTAACATTTGCACTAACATTACAAAACATTTCTACGTCATATGTGTCTTGTGAAATACAGCACTAGCTTTACATGTAACAGCAACAAAAGCCAAACCCGCGAATGAGGTCGGAGATGTTAGTTGCAGGCTGAAAGTACTATAAGCATAAATTAAAACAAACGTTTTCACAAAAAGTTGATAAATGGCCATCCACAGGCGGTGCGACAAAAAAAAAGTGCTGTCAGCCGAAGCGCTAACGTGTTTCATTTTGCGCTCACAACCGTCATCTGGACGTTTTTAGCTCGGTATACTATGAATATAATGACTGAGACTACCCAGTGCGTCAATTATTAAACCCTCACGCCAGACTTTTTGAAGTCTCTAAAGAAATTTCCAAGTTTTCTAAATATAAAAATTGAGTTAACAAATTTTAAATTTAGAAAACTTGGTCCACAAAACAGTCATTCTTACTTTTTGATCAGCTGGAAAGTAATTACAAATTATAATAGTATTTAATTTAAGACTTATTGAAAATGGAAACGCTAAAACATGCCTTTGAAAGGCAATATCATTTTTGCACAATGTTTAGTACATTACTATTATCTCTATTAATTTTGTTTAAAATGATGTAGTTTGAAATCCTGCATCAAATAAGTATGCAATATTTTAAGTATAATTTTATTTGATTTCCTAAATCTCGATAGACGGTTTTTTCAAAGATCGGACTTTCTCTGCTGACCAAGAGATATTTCTAGATTCCGCCGGTTCGAGACGACAGGGCGCAGAAAGCTCCTAGCCTAAGACCTCGCGGTAGATAGGTAGTGAAGCTCGAGGGCTTCCGGTAGGCCGTCGTGCTCTTAGATCGCTTCGGCATATAAATTCCCAAAATTAATGTTTTTTCCGCCCAAGTGTTTTCTATAGATGCTGATGAAAGAAAAACTAAATTTTTAGCGTATTTTTTGTAGTTTTTATGTATAAATTAACAAAATAACACATATTTAGAATGTGAGCATGTTTGTTCAAAGCGTGAGGAAATGCAATTAAACAGATTTGAAGTAGTATTTACTATCTAATTTTATTTCATTATGTTTGAGGAGCGAATGAATTAAACTAGAGTCGAGAAGGGATTCCGCAGTTTACGGTGCACTGATTGCTCTAACGCTCGACCGCGCCGAATAACAACTCCCGCAATTCTCATTCCTCTTTGAGTATAAACTAAAATTCCACCCGAAATTTTAAATAAAGTTTTGTAACAAAACTATTTAACTTATTTATTTTATACGGATTAAATATAATTTTCTTGTATATGCCCAATAAAGTAATAACAGCCCACTTAATATGAAAGACATTGGACTACACCTGTTTCTTGTCCAATAAGTATTCTCATAGGCATACTCTGAGAGGAATTGTTTACCACCATTTTTATAATTTTAGCCCAAATCAATCGATAACACTCGGTTTACACCGTTTCATACTTCAAAATAAGAAATACAATAAATTAATTTTTATTATCCCTACAGTCTTCTTATAACTCATTTCAATATCAAAATTCAACTGTGTTACATAATTTTAAAATTTAACAAAATGCATTTTAATAAGTATGACAAAATGATAAACTTTAAACTGGAGTATTGCGCAGTTTTCGATCCACTCAGTGTCGAATAAAGAATTTTAAAATCTAAAGGTATATAAAGATTAAGATATAATTAACAACAAGTGCTAACTACAATGACACACAATTACACATGCAGAACAATTAACAAGACAAAAACAAAGATATCATAATATGATTTTCCTCTGCCAAAATGTTCAAAAATACACAAACTGTCATCGGCTAAAAGAAAAAATTGTTATAAAGTGGGTTATGATTCAATTTAAATGATAAATTTCAATATGGAACACATTTTCGAGTCACTTACAGAATGTAATATAGGTCGGTGCAGCGTTTATAAAACCGCAATACGCTACTATTAAAGACGACGCCGTCCAGGGACGGAATGTAAAACCCTCTGAAATGCGCAATAAAGCGACATATGCACTACCGCACATGAACTCTACTCGCATCGCATCAAGCCACGGGCACACGAAATGCTATATAAGGACATTATAGGGCATTATACAGCAATACAAATTTTGTGTACAAAGTGTGTATATATAGTATATTTTCAGAACGCTGTTACTTCGGACGGCAAAGATAGATAGCGCTAGTTGTACATTGCCTCGCGCTATCGTGTGACGTCGGGAAGTCGCATATAAGGTCACCGCAGGTTTGTTTCGGAATTGATTAACCAACGACGATCAACGACGACAGACACCAGAAGTGAGATGTAATCTACACTGCTATTAAAATCTGCAACGTGTGACTACTGTCTGCTACAAGGAAGGACTTTCTTGCGCTAATACAAATTATGGAAAATCTATTTCAGACGGTAACGTAAATCTATCTAGCTACATTTTATACTGATAAAAAGAGTATTTTTATTTGTACTTTACTACCGATTGCTAATATGTGCATGGCTAAACCACGGTTAACAGAAACAGCTTTCACGTAGTGTTAAAAGCACAAACATGGACGAAAGTCTCATTAGGTATCTTAGCCTGTCATGACATGGAAATAATATCAGAAAGTTTGTCTCAACGCCTCTCTGCGATATTTCTAAAACTGCTGCTCTCTCTCTTTCTTTGATTCGAAGCGAGGCAAGGTTACAACAACTCCAGTTGCTAAACGTGCACAATGTGGAAGGAGGGCCATCATACTTTTAAAGGCGATATAAAGAAAGATGTTTATTTTTTCGAAACTTTAATGTTCAGTTAAGTTCAGGACACAGTGTTGACAAATTTTCATGGTACTTACGTGAACGCGACAACAATATTTCATAACTTGGATACGAGGGAGAGTCCTGCGTTATGAATCCCTTGTAGTGGACTTACATAGTTACTCGTCGAAAGTTTTAATGGGAGTGCGGGATGTCCACTTTTAATATCAAGTCTTTGTTAATTGTTATTAATTAGCTACTTACGACAAAAATGTCTATTGTCTATTGTATCATGTGAAGTTTTTTTAGCCTTGCGGCTTTTACAGCTTCATCGGAAACGAGTTCACGGAACGGAGGGGTCCGAGATCTATATACGACAAAAACAAGTGGTGCTCCTATATACAAGCGACCAGACGTCAAACGAAAGCGCGATGCAATCTACTACTAGCGCCTTTAATCGGCGCCGTTCAAAGTAATAGCGTTCAGACATATACATATGTTTATACATACATACATATATATATATACACATATATATGTATATATATATTTAATGAAACAATACATATATCCCGTAAACGCGAAGTCTTTTGCATTAATAAAGTTATGTTATCTATAGATGGTCTCTTTAATTGGTTTACCACAGTACTCTATTAACGAAATAAGAAGGGATATCAGAGTATTAGCATAACAGTGAATTCAATTAGGGTTCACAAAGAGGATTACAACTTTAACAATGAACGCAAAGTTAAAGCGGAGGCCCAGTAAACTAACGTCGAACAATCAGAACTTTAGTCAACGAACCTTATTTCATTTGACAAAAATAATGTCGGTATTAAAAGTTAACTTCATAAATAGTGTTAATTTGAAACCATCAATATGTAAACATTGACTAATTCAAAGAGTGATTTTGTAAAAAAAAATGTATTAGACACTTAAAAAAACATAAACCAGAAAAGGCATTGTGCTTGCTACGTTTGTGCCACCCAGTCTTCTCTTTGGTTTTAAAACATGAACTTTTACCGACAAAATTAAACGTAAATAAAAACTACACAAATATCAATGTAAAGAACGTCAAAAAGGAGGAATTCAAAAATCAGACCCAATGTAAAGATGTATTACAAAGTTCACGACGCCGCTCACACAGTCTTAGATGAGATGGCGAATGGCTAAACACTCTCGATGAGATGGAAAGGTCTATTTGGGGAAAAAAGGCTGGCCGGCCATATGAAAGGTGGCCAAATGAAATTTCGAAAAGTGAAATTTAAGGGCACTGGGTGAACAAACCGAAAGCTATAAATACATGGAATAAGCTGGAGGAGGCTTACCTCTAAAGAACGAAATCAAAGAAAAAACTCTTAATACTAAAAATTAACATTATGGAAAGATTGAACATTACTAACATTATTTGAACATGATTTTTAAGATTAGGAAATAAATGGTTTCATTATCAGTATTATATTTAATATTACATTAATAGCAGGATAATTGTGAGGAGTAACATTAAAACATTTTAAACAATCTCGGATGCTTCCCACAAAACGAGAAAGGAAACTAAAATAGTCACAAAGTGAATTTATGTGGGTCCTACAAACTACGGGCTATGGTCACTGACACTTATTCTACACCATTGCAAAGTCGTAACCGTGATGTATAGAGGCAATAAAGCAAGTCAGATTACGTCAAGTAATTCACTATAGTTGGCTCGTTCCAACACTTCGGTATTTACTCGGCTTTGCAAACGGGGATAGAGGACTAATACTTGTCCTGTGAGCTAACACAATACTGTAAATACTTTAGGTATATCATGGCTGAAGATAAATTTATAATGTGAACTCAATTGGTAATATTATTAATACAGATAAATAGAAAGCTATGCATTTCATCAGAAATGTAAATTACCGTTTTCTTAACTACAAATGTAAATACGTAAATATTTAAGTCAAGGATTAAAACTGTAACCGTACCTATCTTGGCTTACTTATAAATTAACTCAAACGTGAACCAGGTCGTTTAACAAGATAAGTATTGTGTAAGCGATTGAACAGCTTTGGCCTTTTGCCACCGTAGTTTGTACATAGCGTGCTCTTTGAGATTTACCAAAATGCAAATTGCGCTACATCTAACACCGCACGCATTAGAGTCATATAGACTCTGACGTCAACGGCTTATGGTGAAAGCTGCGAAGCGAACAATGCAGGTCGCTTGCGCAACCAAAGTGATCTCAGAACAATAGGGGTTTAATAGAGCCATTCGTTGACTCGTTGCTTATTCATCCACGCCCCTGACGCCTCCGCAGATGATACAGTCGCAATTGATATCCTAGTCGTTCTAATAACTGTCGGACTGCTTACCAGTATGAATTAAACCATTACTAAGAATACATAAATTTCAATTCTTACATAAAGTTAAAGCAACGATGTAGGAGGCCCATTGAGAGATATTTGAAAAATAACATCCGCAACGCGAGACTAAAATTTCTCTTGAGACTTCATTCTATCATGTGCCGATCGATTACGAACGTTATAAAGGTTAAGCGTCTCAGTGCACGGAACATCCCAAAGCCTTATTTTGAAGTTAAAACTTTCAGATTTCCTCAAATACTTGCTGGGACCTGTTTAGCTATATAACATTTATTAAAACTATGCCCGGCGTACTACGTTATCAAAAACAAGTCGCCTACGCGGTCGTCCATAAAACTACCATACCCTACAGTACACTACCTCAAAGAATTGTTTTTAAACACATTCGTTGTTGATTAATGGCTACATTACGTGTAAATCGCGATTAATATATTTCTTCACTAAATTTAGTTACTATGACCCAAAAAGGATTATAAATTCGTACATTATCCATCTTCAATATATTTACACTTGCCATAAGTATTGTTGGAAAGAAAAACAACTTTCCATTATTGTACGTAACATTTATTACTATTACACTGTGTTAGTTTATACTGCATACATTAATATAATTGAATTTGAACATAGTGTTAAGAGGCTTTCCTACTTCTGTGTTTAAAACCTTTATCACAAAAATAAGGCTCAGACACTCCTTCTTCATAGCCTGCATCCCACCTAACTATTACTGAAGTCGAATAATACTCACTGTTGAATAATCGAGAAGTTTCTTCTAAACTTTGTACATAAATACGGTCATTTTATTATTTGAAATATTGCTCAATAGTAAATAATTCCTTAGGCGAAAATATCATTTTTCTTTTTCGCTTAAGTAATTGTTTTAATATCACCACCCTACTGCTTTTAAATTAACTTTAATCACCCATTTAACTAGATATCATGCAGTACAAAAGTATTTCATAACGCTAGAAGAAAATTCTTTAACTTCTTATATTTTAATGGTATAAATCAATTTCGACAACACGTAATTTTACTAATCTTTGAAACGTCATTTTATTTACAGTAGGTAAGGTGGTGGTTAGGGGCAGAGTAATCTCGTCTCATCCATTTATACAAAAATAATGACGAAGCGGCGCACAGGAGAAATTATCAAATGATTAAACTAACCTCACACATGTTATAATTGTGGGAAGTTACTCTTGTTACGAAAGACTCAAAATCACGTCTAGCCAGATAGGATTCTCTAGCGGTGTCTGTACAATAAATCTTATGCATACTTTAAAATTTTCATTACATAACAAAACCTACGGAAAAGTTCTCCGCATAATCTTCATAGAACTCAGCAAAGACATAAACGGGGTGGTGCTAAGAAAACATACATGTGAGATTAAGATTACAACAGATTCCGAAAGAGTGCGTAAAGTTCCGAGTTTACAATGAAGAAAATATTTATTCTTTTGAAAAAGCTTTGCTAAGCACTTTCGACAAAAATGGAAACCATTTATATCACGTAAATTTTAATATGTATTTATACATAGTTATCACGTTAAGTAAAGTAACACCACGGTAAAAGCCTAGTCAGTTCTGCAGCCTTCAAGTTCAAGGTTGGAGTTTGACAGGGCTGCTGGACGAATCTTTTCTTCTTCGATTTATTGATAAACTATGTCACTAAAGTCTATAGAAGCCAACACTTTTGTATACTGATAACAAGCAATTCTTACTAAATGATGCAAGGCAATGATGGAGCGCAAGAGTTTAGAGAGTTAGCAAACTAAAACATTAAATAAACGGATTGTATACTATTAAAAGCACATCATACTAGCATCATAAGAGCAACAACTGTCCATAAGCGGCAATTCTTTAAGAAAAGTCGACAAGTTTAAATGCTTTTTTCCGTAAATTCATCAAACGGAGTGTAGACTATTGACGCCTTTATTAAAATCCGAATGACAATGGGATGGTTGACAAGAATCAATAGGACGATGGATGGCATAATTAAGGTCGCGCGAAATCGCTGGGTGCGGGTTCCGCAGAAAAGAAAAAATCGCCTACGCCAGTATGGTATGCATATAGTCGAGGGTGTTATGGAAATAGCTTGCATGGTTTCTGAAAATAACTGAACCAAGAGTGTGCCACACTCGCTGATAACCTAGATGGGCTCTCTTAGAAAAAATGTGACGACATGAAAACTTTAACCAGAAATTTTGCTTCCATATTCGTGGTGGAAACGTCTATATATGTCTTCGCCTGGAATATGGAATTCTATGATTAGAAAGGTTGATAAAGAGAAATTGGGCGTGAAATCGGATGAAAGTAATGTTATGGTTAATCTACTAAATTTCACATTATCTGTCATCCTTATTAATAAAAAAATAGATCAAAGGAAATGAATAATAAATTTACAAGTGCCGATATATATTTAGAACCGATATTTAGAACCGAGTACATCTCGTTGAAAATATGTTTCACGAATAGGTAGCAGTATAAAGGACAAAATTAAATTGTTTAACAAATACTTTTATGACTTGCCCATTTCAGGAAACGTGTTTTTTTTTTTCAATAAAATTTTGATATTGTTTCTTATAGTGATTAACATCTAATTCTTATTATTAATACACGGATTTAAATGAAATGATCGAAAAACAACGATCCGTCATAAATTACATAACATACTTAATTTAAGTGGAAGCAAAACGTTGTTGAATCGTAATGTTACATGTTATTATCAATGTTAATATAAATGCACAGCTTGCTTATAAAAATAAAAAAGTTCCTTGTAATTAATAATATAAACTGTAAAATATATGTAATTATTTCAAGATAAGTCGCGAATGTGGGAATGAGAAAAGACGGTTAACAATCGTTCAATTTGCAGAAGTGGCGGCGGTAGACCCATAATGGTCATGCACGCGACAATTCCGAGTCGACATTCTCATGAGTCGGATAACGCACAACAATCAAGATGTCATTTTTCAACTACCCACGCCGCGAACATCGGAGCAAGCGAACAACGAGAATTATGGCCGACAACGGACGCACCGTGCGACGTACAAAGGAGGCGTCTCGGGGATGTCGCGATGCATATCACCCATGTTGAATAACAACCGCAACAGTTCCATTTCTTTCCTTTTTAAGTCTTCTGCATAATCGGCAACCAATAAATTTGTTGGACTACGACTTTGGATTACCAAAAATTATTCTTTCGTGTTTAAGTGCCTTATTAAAGCTAACGAGGCAAACAAAACTCTAAATTGTACAGGGAACGTGTAAAGTGGTTAAATACAAACTTCGAGTTTGCTGAAACGGTCATTATGACAATTCACAGAAGTCAGAGGATAATTTATCGCCAGCAAAAGATGGAAACATACTCCGAGTAATAATAGTAATTATTGGCACGAAACGTAGCTCGACTGAGGGCTCTAGCTTCCAGTTTTAAAAATTATAACCGTTATTGGAATTCCACATTTATACCGGACGTTTGTTCTCTCAGAGTATGTAGTTTTAAACCATGACCTTATGTATTCAGTCATCGAGATATTTACCGGCACGAGTTTTTCCAAATTTATCTATATTTTTAGTAATGACAGTATGATGATAAGCTTTTAAGATCAGAATATAAATAAAGTAAATGAAAAATCAAAAATTATGAATTTTCGTGATACATTGATAAAAATATAAATTACAATGGTAAGTTCAAAACCCTTTAAGCATATTTTTGTTGAAAAAAGTACTTTTATTTAATACACATTTATTACCCGCTGCGCCGTCCCTCTTAGCAAAGTTATGATTGCATCCTCAGCCCTCTTGCCTGTAGAATTACGTAAAATCTGTTCGTTCTTAGCTGACCTCTACGTGGCGAAAAAAATATCCCTACCAAATATAAATGTTCTAATCCAGAATTCCAGAGATATCGTAACTTACATTTATTTTTTCATTTGTTTATCGTTCTATTCATGTTCGGTACTTTTATGATCGGTATTTGATATATGTGAGGAACATTTAATTTATTGCCGAATAGAGTTAAGATTTATATGATATTTTAATATAAACACACAAATTGTACACGGACAAAACGTACGGCTTTTCCCTAAGTAGAAGGAAATAAGCGTACCAATGTCCTTAAAAAGCACAACGAATGCTATCCGGTAGCATCTTTTGTGCGGCGCGGCATACAATGGGGCAACGGTCGTGTAAGTTTACGCGGAAATATTCTGCAACTAATAACAGCAAGAGCTACTCGAAGCTACAGAAGTTGCATTGAGGTGATTAGCGATTTTGAATTAACGACTTGTTTTGATATCAACACTTGCCACCGCATCGATCAACCGGTATCGTCATCGAAGTGATTAGTCAATGATTTATGTGCGTAATTTCATGTTGGCCTATTTGCTAGCACATGCAATGTTATAAAGCGAACATAATCAACTGACTGCAAATGGAGTACTTTGCATAACCGCGGTATATTAACAGAGCAAACATGTTACAGTGATGACTTTCTTGCTCGATTTCGACCTATGACACTCGAATTCGTTAGTTAATCAGAAAAGATTAAATAGTAATCTATTCGGCATTAAAATTGTGATGTAATCTATAGTACATAGAAAACAAAAATGTTATTATTTAACTCGCAACATTGACTATTTATTTAAGACTGGACATCAGAAATAAAACATTTTACTTAAAACTCAAATTTAGATTTTGATTAGATATTTTGTTAACTTTGAAAAAAACTTTTATTATTATGTTATGATGTATCATTATGTAATCCATAGTACCAAAACTTAAATAATGGGACGTCCACCTGCTGGACAATCGGCTTTCCATTTCCATGGAGACCGGTTGAAAGCGATCAGCATCAAGTCTTCTAATGACCTTAAGAAGGTAGTCCCTCCATCTTGTATTGTATTGTTTCTGAAGATGTTAATGCTGTTAGCCCCAAGGCTTTTACAGCTTCATCGGTACCGAGTTCACGGAGCGGAAGGGTCCGTGAACTAAATCTCCATCTTTTGGGTGGACGTCTGACGCTGCGCTTGCTAGTCGCTTGCCGGCTGTGGCTCTCACTCTAAAAACTTAAGGTCCAAAAGGCCACCTATCTTGCGCACTATGTGGCTCGCTCCCTGCCAATTGTCTGTCCACCTGACAAGTTGTCCACCCGAGCCTATGTCGATTATTTTCTTTTATGTACCGGATCACTACACAATATAAATGTAAAGAGATTGAACTTTGAAATATTGTGACCATAGTAAGTTTATATTAATATACTTTAACCTAAATTAAAATGTAAAAATTTGACTTGAATTTCTACTGGTAATGGAAGTAGACATCATTGATGGAGTGGCTCTAATAATTACATAATCCTAAACTATTGTTTCCTGCTCATCAACGAACGTTAGGAGGTGACGCTAGAACTTATGTTAAATCTACACAACTTCAACTTTTGTTTTATCGAGACAAACTGTTTCTAGAAGGTGCTAGCAGGACTGAAATGCTTCAGTCTATGAAAGTACAATGCAACTTTCAAGGAAATATAAACTAGTTATATTTTACCAAGGTGATGGTCACTAATGACACATCAGTTTGACATTTGGTCATAGTCAAGAATTTTACAACACTATAAATTAGCATTCATAAATAGACTAAGATAATGTACAAACAAATATAGCATCATTTTTAATTTGCAAAACTGTAATAAAACTTGCCTAATTTGTAATAACATCTCATTACCGTTATATTTTGTGAGGTCTTGATCCTGACGTTTGTCAAAATTTCCCCTCATTGCACACATCTTCTTTAATTCAATACGATACAGTTTCAACAAAATATTAAAACAATGTCTTCCACATAGTCTTGATTCCTATAAATACTTACCGATTCTTTGTCTTCAAGAAAGTTTTAAAACACTCGAATTTCCACCAATAACACATTTATCACGATTTTCATTTTGCACATTTTCACAAATATAATTTTGAAGCTTGAACTATTTTCATATATTTTAGGTTTTCTCCTCAATAAGAGTCTCACCGACTACAGAAGAATTATTCGACGTTTCAGAAAAACACAAACCTAATTGAATATAATCTAAACTGAAAATATGTAAAATATATGAAGCAGTTTATAAAGTACTATCATTCTTATTTGATTCTTAACTTTGAAGCATACGCGTTTCTGTTTAGTTTAGATTAGGATCACGCAAAGTTTGCGTGAAAATACTTAAACACCAAAGAGCTAATAAAAAAGGCACAATACCTGTTAAATGATTGCCGGTGAATTCAAAGTCGTCGTCCTGGTCCCAATGCTTCAGCGACAAGTTTCCAAGTGGTGTTGCATTCGCGAACTCCAAATTTGCAAAATGCCAGTCCAAAATCTGTCTATCGCGCACTGATAAATACACAGAGCTGCGGACAAAGCGCAACGATGACCTAGTGCTTTATGTGCATAGAAGATTATTACGTAACTAGGTCTGAGTTCACTGAAATCTATTCATCATCATCGAGTCAGCCGATAAACGCCTACTGTAAGATATATATCTACCTCAAAGATCGCCACAATGGCCGATCCTGCGCTGCTCACATCAAGCAACTTCTTGTGACCTTAACTATGTCGAGTCTAAATCTATTAAGAGAACATATTTATAATTTTCAATAATTAATCCACATCTATATACATATATAATATGCGTCAAACTTTCAATTTCGAAGGTTATTTACTACAGGAATAAGCGTGATTTGAACCACACCAGCCTAACGGGCAACCTAACAAATTTCATTACAAACTTTTTTGTTATAAAAAGTGGGATTATTATATTTTGTTCTGTCACTTCTCAATTTAGCTACAACTGCGGTGTGAGTACACTTAGTTGTAGAAGACAGGGTCAGCAATCATCATAAATTAAGCCTCGCGTTCCCTTTCGAAATGTACTCACTGATTGAATGGATCAACACGGGCCTTTTACGTACTTAGGGACAATCATACAAGTTCGTTTTTGCGAAGTGCTGTAGATACTCCACCCCCTTTCCCTCCGCGTCTCGTCGTAACTAAAGCGCGGCAAAGCGGTTACGGTAGCACTATAATATATCTATTCCCCGGAAACTAATAATCAAGCATCTCCCAGGCAATGTTTCACTCTCCCATTTTTAAATACTTTAGCAACTTTATGGGAAATTAAAATAACGACATGGAAAGTGTTAGTGAGTAAATGGCCCAAAACGATACGATAGATGGAGGCAAAAGCCAACGGAATCACCTTTATATACGTGAGAACTCATAACGACATACCTCGGCGGATTAGATTCAAGTTGCGTCAGTTTATCCTCGATAGTGTTATTTTGAGACACAAGCGATTCGTACTCGTTGCACAGCAAATTCATTTCCCTGTTCAAGCGACGGAAATTGAACTCGTGCAAAATGCCCGCCTCACCCGAAGTACCCTTATCTCTCTCCACTAGTAAATTATCTTTTTCAGTTTTCATTGATTTCAGTAGTTGTTGCACATCAGTCATTCTGTAAAAGAAATTTTAAATTAAATATGTATTTATGTAATCACGAAGTCTTCACATTTCTATGAGTTTAAATACTCAGATTTCTAATCATTAATTAAATAAATTAATAAAGAATCGATCAAATTATACTAATAACAATTGATATAATATAATGTTTTGTTCGATTTTTTCTCTAACTAATTCGTAATAAACAGGATCAGATGTAATAAAATTTCGCAATACCTTAATGGACTACATTTATAAAAGTAAATTTAGGAAAAAGGCATACTATTAAATAAACTAAAATTTGAATGACAAGAATCCTCGGCAATGATGGTGTTTGATATGGTGTTTAGACTATATCTGAAAGACATTTATAATTCAGTATTGTTACTGACATGTGGTTCGACATAGTTAAAGTCGCGGGCAGCGCAAGTCCAATCATAGAGGCATCGATGTTTGGAGATGGTCCTGCTTGCAGTGGACGTCTATCGGCCTGACATGATGGTGATGATTATGATGATGAAACTTACTTGTTTATGTTGGCTTTCAACTTTTCTTGTAGAGTGATAACTGCCTTTAAATGTTGTATCTGCAACATCAATACATTGTTACAAATACTACAAAATTCAAATTCAAATTAAAAATATCTTTATTCAAGTAGGCATTTATTGTACATCAACTTTTTAACTGTCGTTATTTTAACATTATTTTTACATATATTGCTAGCTACAACTAGCTACAATCGCCTCAGAACGCTAAACTGCTCAGGAGAGCCGGCCACATTTGCCGTTTTTAAATGAAACTCATTAATTTTTATTTTTGATTATTATAATATTAACCATGTAAATGGGTAAACAAACCAAATTTCCAAACATTTCAACCAAAAACTCTTGAATGCTATAATAAGATTAATTTTATAAAATGTTTTTAAGTTAAGAAAAGAAAGAGCTAAGATATCTTATTGAATTATTCATACGCATTTGATGTTACTGTTTATCTTTAATACATCATAAATTTCAATTAATCACATCTTTTGTCGCGCCTTTAGAAGATAAGTAACTATATATAACAATATTGAATAAGACAAGCTTCATTCATCTTGCTGGCTTGTATCATTGATAATAAAATTAACATTTTAAACCTAATAATCAGAGAACGAATGAATGGGCGTTCGGGAAGCA
The DNA here is from genome assembly GCF_028537555.1 of Battus philenor. Classification (NCBI taxonomy): domain Eukaryota; kingdom Metazoa; phylum Arthropoda; class Insecta; order Lepidoptera; family Papilionidae; genus Battus; species Battus philenor. The sequence goes on from NW_027181676.1 coordinate 6,785,357, forward strand.
CCGAGATATCTTGTTAAAAATACTGGGGTATTATATATATATATATATATATATATATATATATATATATATATATATATGTATGTATGTATATATCGAACTTTTAAAAATACCCCAATGCCTGAAGACGAAGGTCTTTAACCAGTGAGTTGCCGTAATTAGTTACGGACCCGAGACGTGGTCGCTAATGATGGGACTTATGAGAAGGCTCAAACTCAAAAAGAGCAATGGAAAACAGTTTCACTGCGAGATCGAATCAGAAATGAGGAAGTCCACAAAAGAACCAAGGTTACCGACGTAGCTCTAAGAATTGCCATCTGAAGTGGTAGTGGGCGGGGCACATCACTCGTGCAACTGATGGCCTTTGGGAACGAAAAGCGGCCACTAGTCAGTAACGGGCTACAAAAATGAATCATATGAAAGAAAGTTTCAGTGGCAATTGGCTGTTCACATAGCGCGCAGAACAGATGACCCTTGAAGTCTTAAGAATGTGGGGATACCATGGGGGAGGACCATCTACAACGTGGACAGACGACCTCGATAAGTTCGTCGGTAGATGCGGACCACATACGACCGCTCCTATCGGAGATACCGCACCGTCCTGCGGTGGGCATCCTATGGCTATAATGAGGAATCTCCCATAGTTAAAAAATATCCTGTATTCTCTATGAAACCATATATTCAATTGCAAAAAGAGTACACTTTAAAATAACATTTTTAAAATTATGTAAATAATCATAAGTAACCTGTTTGTGTTTAACATTCTTCTGTTGCAATTTTATAACCCACTCAAGTGCTTGACCGAGAGAGACGGGAGTGTCGTTGTAATAATTGAAGTCAACTTGATGTGACAGATACGATGTTGCATCTAATAAACGATTAAACTCTCGCTCCACCTTAAAACAGAATAAAAATATTAAAAATCCATACATACATAAAAATGATTTATGTTTAAAATAATCAAGACATATTGTGTTATTAACTCTAATTTTCATGAAATAAAAAAAGTATTTAGTTTAAAGTAGTTAATATTTCGTTAATAATATTGATTCTTTTATTTATTTATAAATTATTTTCTAATACATAAAAAATTAACTGTGGTTGTCTTTTATTTCACCTTTTCTTATTTTACAACCTAATTTATCTTAAGTCACTCACTCAAGCTAGTAACTGCTATGCTTATAGATATCTATTTGATAAAACACATTTTAAGCTCTTTGGGCACTTTTTCATGAAATGTTATAAACACTTACAAGTTAATATTTAAATAGTTAAATCTTGTTTAAGTAACATGTCAAAGGACAGTTCTAATACTTCAAATACAAATAGATTTCACCTAATATTTATCAGACATGTCTCAATGTATTCTTTACTTTGAATACTCGTAAACAAACTCTCTCACTGAAGCCGCAACAATATTAGGTTTTATTTCTTCCTCTGTCATATACTTAGACTTGCCACAATTACTGTTACAAAGAAATGCATTTTTTTATTATAGGTAACATTCATTACTACACCATACTATACAGTGTTTTAGTTTGATACATTACCACTGTCACCATTGTCCAATGCAGACCTTTAAAAGGTGAGGCCAGTAATCAACAGCAACACACACTGTTTCTTTGGGAAAGTTACTCACTGCCAATCTTATAGATTATTCTAGAAACTCCAAAAGTATTATGGCATTTAGAGAAAACCTTACTCTAAAATCAACCTTAAATTATAATCCAGTGAATTAAGATTAGTATTAAATGTCGGCCAGTCTTCAGCTCTGACGAAGTCTTTATGTACCAGCGACTAGTTGTATTGTGTTCTATTTTTATATTTTTCACACCTTAAACTTTCTTTCATGTCTCCTATCTTCATTCGAAGGCTGTCTGGCAGAGATCGCCTCGAGCGATAAGACTTCCTCTTATTTATTATATTGTTTTGCTACATTTACTTTCCGAATTATTATGGAGCCTTGGTATACAATACAATGTAAATAAATAAATGAATAAAAATGGTTTTGTTAAAAGACCTTCTCAAGAATAGTATCTTAATGAACTTAAAAATATGGCACAGTCACAGTCCTTCACAGTTAACATTCCACTGAACCATTACTGGAGTTTGATAATGCCCATGTTGTAGTCTCTTGACTAATTGGGAAGCTTGTTTAGAGTTTTTAGCATAAATACAGATATCTTGTTTGTTAACATATTTGTCAATTATAAAAATTTCCACATCCGTAAACAAAATTCTTCTGAGACTTCCCTTTGCATACCGCTCAAGTGGTTTCGATATTACCAACCTATTCTTTTTTAAATTATAAGTTAAGAAATAACCAGTGCATCTCTAATAGACAGCAACTCCGACACCATCATTTAAAATAAGAGCTGTAGTTCTTGGAGATCTTCATCTACTGAGATAAAATCTTATACTTTGGATGAGATCTTTTCAATTTCTTTCTTTTACTGCTTTGATCGCCTTTTTCGAATGAACACTACATGGACGGCCAGACATCTTTTTGTCACAATAAGAGCAAGTTTCATTGTCTCTACAGCCCAGTACACATACTAAAAATTGTATTTGGCACTATACCTATTTTATGTAACACCATCATTTTGATTCGATTTTCTTTATCACCCCACTCCATTAAAAAATCACAAAATATTTTATTATAACAAAAGGCAATGAACAATCTTGCAAAAATTACACATTACAAATTCAAAAATAATATTTTGTTTATTTTTAATTATAACAGTATTTATGGCGAGACTAAATATATAGAGAACAGGTGTATGGGTCCATATTTACCTTCAGCTAGTTTTTGCCCAAGAAATTATAGGGACAACAAAAGGAACAATTCTCGGAGCCTATCTGCATGGATGAATGGACTGTCCATTCCATAATTTAATGTTACAATAGTTATTTTCATAACAAATCAAGACTAGATAAATATACATTCAGATATCTCAACAAATAACACAAGCCACATAATAAAGGTGTAAATTTATATTTATATATTTACATACCATTTCATCTTTATGCTTCGGTACTTGATTGCCAGTTGCTTCATATAATGGACACTTTTGTTTTATTTTATGGAGCTCCATATTCATTTGAACAGATAATGTTGTCACTGGATTTCCACCTAATCCCGTAACCACCATAGCTCCTGCAAAACATTTGAGGAATATTTATCTATAAATCATTTTTATAGAGCTTCCTTTATGAAGCTTATAAATTTAAAATAAATGTATTTTATTAAAAATAAAATTAATTTAAAAGTTACATATGAGAGAAAAATAACGATAATCTTAACAAGGAATACTTCGAAAAATTACCTAGATCAGCAACATATGGTCCTTTTCTGTAAGTAACAACTCTGCCTCCAACTCTATCTCTGCCTTCTAGAATAACAACTTCACACCCAAATGATTGTAATTGTCTTGCTGCAGCTAACCCAGATACACCTGCAAGACACAATAAAAAACTATTTAAAAGATTAAATAAATATGTTAAAAATATTGAAGCAAATATATAACAGCGGGTTTGGGAAAAAGTTCATTCACATTTTAAATAATTTTCATTCTAGAGATATATTTTTCCAAAATTGGCAGTTTGTTCGCAGTTGAGATACAAATCAATGGCTCTGCTCATTGGTAAACTTTTCATCACCAGTTATCAATCTCTTCAACAACCAGTTGGTTTCATTATATAATAATAAACAAGCAACAATTAGTATTTAAAATTCTAAGATTTTTTCAGTGGGCATATGTGGTACCGAAATATCTAGATTTTTTTTAACCATTATTTCACAAGTCAAAACTGTTTTATGGTTAATTTTTTTTCTGATATTAGGAAAGATTTGTAAAATATGGTAAAAGAAGTAATAACTTATATTATGTTCCCATTATCCTTATTAATTTTTTTATATACATGAAGTGTAAAATATTAAAATTCATTGTCTTAAGTAAAAGACCCTTGTTCAAAATTAAGAAAGAAAAAATAACAGTCTTAATTGTTATGCATTGCATATTTTATAGGTTAGTGTAAAAGATCTCCAATATATTTTTTCACTAGAATTATGACATTACTAAAAAAGTTGCTACATCTGCCTATGTTTTTTGACCTTGACCTTGTGGGCTATAACTCTTTGTATTGATAGTGAAATAAATGAATATAACAGTAATGATTATAATTTTTTTACTTAAAAAAACCTTTTTTTGTATCTAATGTAATTTTAACTTCTTACCTGCACCAATGATAATAACTTTCGGTCTTTGTTTGCCTTTTGGGGGGCTCGGAATTGGAGTAATGCGCTCATAAATACCATAATTAATAAAACCATGACGTTCCAAAAAAGCATGAGTTCTAGTTATCAAAGCTGGATCTGCATTATATGGGGGCTGTAAAAGTAAATTTTGCAGTTATTTCTAATTAAATAGTAATAATTCTTCATAAAAACACAGTCAACTTACAAATCCACATATTTATCAAATACTAAGGATATTGTTTGACTACTCTAGGAATGAGCATGAGCAGTGGTAGTGTTAGAGGACACAGACTTGTGATTGTAACTCAGGGTTTAATTACCCGATACAATCTTATATTATTTATATTTTGTGTGTTAATTTAATAGAATTGCCACTGCTCACAAACAACCTCATCGCCTCATACCATAATAACACACTGATGTCTTTGTGCGAGACCAATGTGTGGCAGTGAATATCTATGGGCTAGAACAATTGCTTTAGGTATTCTTTTCTATTCTTCTTAAAACATTTGAAATACAAAACCCATGTGTATTCAAGCTATTTATGTTTTAAAAAGCAATGCATGTATCAATATCACTCAGTACTTACTTCCATTTTCTGTATACAAACTTCTTGGGTTAATTGTTTCTTAGGATCCTCAAACCATAATTTTAAAATCCTGTTTCTGATTTGCACAAAAGCATGGCTAGAAGGCCCTTGCAAATCCGAAAAACACTCTGCTTCTAATGATGACATTTTGTCAAATGAAAGTCTGGACTGAAATGCTGCTCCCTCCAGGCTATAAATTAATAATAAAAAAATTAGATTTACATTTTAGAGTTTTACCAACCAAAGCAGAATATTATTGCGTAAACTACCTAAAACTGGAAACAAACTGTGGAACTGTATTTGAACGGCTTTTTGAAACTGAATTACTTGACTTCTGCTACTACTTTCTACTACTTAAATACTACCAACCTAGACTCATAAATTTCTGGTGAAAATAAAAAACCATAAGTACAAATTTCAATTCTAAAGCCACAGAAATATTTTTATGCATTATTATATTTGGCAGCAGAAACAAGAGTAATGGTGATATTCACTTCAAACATATGACTGAAAATATAAGTAACAAACCTATTTAACATTGCTTTATAATTAATTTCTTCTATTTCGTCACTCTTATTTTCTTCAACTACTACCGGCTTCTCTTCTTTTTTCGGCTCTTTTGTATCAGTAGTTCTGTTAGAAGATGACTCCCGTCGAGCTCCAAATAATGTAGGACTTGTTGGGGCCATTTTATTTCTTTCCGATTGATCTGATTCGGAATCTTCTTGTTTTAACTTCTCATCAAGTTCACGATTTTCCACCTATGATCAATAAACATAACCTTGATGTAAACAAAGAACAATTAAATAGAAAACTTTAAGAAAAATTGTGAATATAATTATTATACTTTTGCACGCTTACGCCGACTCATCTTTTATAGCTTTAACGGAAATAATATAGAAAAACTATTTGGACACTTAAATCAAAACAAACATTGAAGTCTACGTTCTAATGTCAAATTTTTAATATGTCAATATTGTTTTTTTACTATTGGCAATAACTTACAATTTGGCTGGTAAAAAGAAAAATTATAATATTAATAAAAAAAAAACTTTTATTGATGTTTTAAAATATTTTAGCAACCACGCCTCAACGGAAGTTATTATTTCTAAAAATAATTTTATTATTTTAATTCCTCATTCATTACTTTTATTATTATTTTCGATACCCTTTGAAGAGAGGAATATTAATATTTCAACATGATTATTATAACTAAATTGTTTCAGTGTTATTTTTATTTATTTCTTTAATATATTTTTATATTTAGCAAGGTATTCGGAAAGTTATACATCAGAATTTGGTTCTTCTATGTGAGCACCCCGAAATTATATAAAAACGCATATGGAGAGATCGTCAAACACAGAAATAGAGATAAACTGAATTTAGACAACATTTAATCGTCGAGCTATTGATCGTTTACTTTTTTAATTTATTTTATTTTGGACTCAATTCTGCTTCGCAAGATATTATAGTCGTGGGGAAGAAGCAGAAAGAAACTCTACAACAACACGTCAAAACAATGTAATCAAGCAATTGACAAGCCTTTTTTTTCAATTTATTTTAGTACGAGTTTTTAATTTCGTGAATCGTTCGTCCAGTGATATTTTTGCGTAAATTTATTAAAAAATCTGATTCAGTTTATTACAAATAAATTAAAATTTATTTAATTTTTGTAAACGTTCAAAACATTATCATAAGTATATTGTAACGCCACAGTAAGCATATTGTTTTCTTTAAAGCTTTTTCTTAAGTGGATCTGCGGCCCGAATCCATAAATATATTTTCATTATCTACACCTCCTCCACAAAGCATAAATTCATGGGAGACATTGCTGTGGAAAAAACTAAATTACACTATCCTTGCAGTATTTAGACCAAAGTAATGATTTTATGTTCGTAACGGCATAAGCTCAGCACTAAACCTGATCACAAGAGACTCCTTTAAAGTTCTGAATCGAATTCGACACCCAGGAACACTGTAAAGACTACATAGTTTAAAATATAACCATTATTAGCTTTTGTAGGTATTTGCTTAAACAAAATTGAATTCAAAAAATTTTCTTTACCGCATTAAGGAAATTTTTTTTTAATTTAAAACTCTCGTTAATCGTAATCTAACTGAATCTTTGCGAAAGAGCTTTGTTCCTGTCGTCAAAATTATTCGTTTCTCTATCTATTTTAAATAAAAGATGTGAGATCTGCGAACAGTACAATCTTGCAAATATTTTTGGGCTAAGAATGGTAAGCGTTACGTTTTTTCCCATAATTGATTTATTGAAAGAAAACGAAGAAAACCATTTAAAGGACTGTTTAATAACTCAAATGTCCATAATAGCTTGCGAAAGACCACATAACTAAAAAAATGATAAGAAACTTCGTAACGTGATGTCAGGGTGGGTATGTGGAAAAAACTAACATTTTCGTTTATATTGTAAGAACGTAACTATTGACAGTACACTTTTATATCAAACTCAATATACTTACTGCTTTCGTAACAGAATAATACCACATTACCATGCGCCGATCAGTCAATATATAAAATACAATACTAATGATGTCATCTTTTAAATAAATAACGAAATTTTGACGTTCATAAAGAAGGCGTTATGGTCAAAAGTCAAACGAAATAAAAATAACTCACCGAAGTGCCATAGTTAGTCTAAATTCAAATTACATGGACTCCTCCGCACCGCCTCATCGGTTTACGAGGTAGGTGGTAAGGTGAGGTAGTAATGGTTGTCTTCATGTTCACGTTGATAGCGCGAGGAACTGTCGGTGTAGTATCCAGCGTTTCGATAATTATAACAGATTATCTGCTACAGTATTATATCACAAGAAAGACATTAACATTTTTCTTTAAAACGCACTAAAATATGATTGAACTCCTTTTATATTGTAAACGTTTTTTAACCTTACGTCGTTTAAAATCAGAGTGATTTTTGTTGTACGGTTGAATACCATAGCTTTTCTCTTTATGTAATATGATCTCCATCCTTTTTAAGTTTGCTGCAGGCTCGATAGTAGCATTCTGCAAAATATTGTAACGAGCGGTAAATAAAGTTTTCTCAAAATCTATCATGTCATGAAAAATACACCGTGAGGACTGAGCCCACGCCTGCGCTTTCAGCACTCTTCTCAAATTAATATCAAAGCTACTTCAGTTAACGGATGTTTAGCTATGCACTTAATACAATAACACAATAATAAAGTACAAGTAATAACACTTTTTATCACCTTTTTTAATAATAATAGCACTTCTTTTATCACTCTTTTATACAATAAGTACACTTTTTTATTACAATTAAATGTAGGTAGATATACATTAGTCTGTCGCGAATTTGCCATAACTTAAATTAGAGCGAATAGGTCCTTTCGTGTGAATTCCTTGTAGTAGACTGTAGGTAGTTACTCATCGCAGGTTATTAAGAAAGTGCGGATAACATCCCACTTCTGATGTTGTGTCGTTGTCGTCTTCTTTGTTAATATCAATTCTAACGCACGGTGCCCCTTTGACACCTTTTAGTTAAACTATCACTCGATCGATAAGCGAACGAATTTTCTAGTACATTCGATGCATTCGATTCGAATTTAAAATGCCCATTTTAAACCGTCTGTTTATAGATTATTCTTATAATATTTAGAGATAAGTTTATTTAAAACCAGCATTAATATATATATTTTTTTAATTCTTAGTACATTTTACGAAAGATTGGACATGAAATAAATTTTTCCAAAAGATATTTGACTCTTTTGAACAAGTGAGAGTATATACCATTGGTAATTTATTTAAGATACACATCGTAAATTATCTAAAATAAAGCAAATAGACGACGATAAAGTTGTCGCGCTGTCGAGAACAAGTAGTGTTAAGTAATACTTGTACAGGATAACAATGCACATATTAGTACAATTTATATTATAACATATAGCGACAAATAACAAGTGATATTTAAAGAAATCCGGAGGATGAGTGAATAGAAGAGTGAGTGAAGACTTGAATGAATAGCTTTATAGTTAACTTTTAAGTAAATGAATAAAATCGTTTAAATCGTCTCTATCTATATCCCTATCATTTGACGAACTATTTGTATCGGAAACTGCGAGTTTATATGATCACTATGACTTCACCTCATGCAACTGCCTCAAAATTTAAACTTTTATCCCTTTAACGCTGCATATAGTATAACAATATATATTCGGTTCAGCTTACTAGGATTTTATTATTTTTATTATTTATTACAGTTTATGTAAGGGCTTTTTAATTTTAGAGATCTTTCGCCACCGTATTCCTAATGGCTCTTCTCTTCCACAAGACTAATTGACCTACCGAATATTTAATAAAATTTTTTGGTGTTAAACCAAATTTAGTTTTTATAATAGTCATATTGCGCATATATTATAATCATATATTTAATTTAGCAAGCTTAATTTATTTATTTCTTGTCCTCAACGTGTAAACATATTTAAATAAAAGATTATAAATTGTGCATTTTATTATTTTTTTATGTAAGTATGTTGGAACTCTGTATTTTCGGCCGGCGTCGACAGATGCCAATAGTTGTTTTCCGCTAAAACATGGTTGCACAGACTAATTAAGACTAGGGGCCACTCGGGCAAATTATGAACTGATGGCGGGCCGGCCGCCAGATGTATAGGTAATTAAAGACAATAGTGCTTACAATCTTTTTTTATATTTGGCTCAAATTTACTTGTAGCAACACGTAAAACTGCTTCCAAACTTTCATTTCCGGTTTCGATTTTTTGTTTTATTATTACTTAGTATTGAAAAAAATTGTTCACATATATGGGTAGAACCAAATAAGCTGGCACGTTACAGAGCGTTTATGCGCCACTCTTCGTACATATTTTTATCAATGCAGCGGTAAAAGTTCAGCAAGTCTCCTTCGTTCAATTTGTTGCGTAAATCTTGGTCGTTTTGAATGTCGATAATTTCTAATTGACTCTGGCGCATTTTCCACTGAAATCGTGAAAGGATTGCTGAATATGTCCAACAAAGGTTTCACTTTTTTATATTATATTATATTGGAGAAGAATCCATAACAATCAGATATAAGTTTTTATATGTACCACTAATACAGTAGTAGCACAATTCGTTCTCAAGCTTTATTATCACGTAAATATTGCATATTTTAATTTTTGTTTAATTATCTTTTTAAATTGATTATTATGTATATGTTATACCGTATATACTTGCCCTCATAGAGGTACTAATTTTATTAACTAGATAAAGGGTATAACAGGCTTTTATCTCTAACCTGTTTATAAGATATTATATAAATTGTCATATGTATATATCGACTATATACCGTCATTTTATTTTCTTCGAAAGGCTTAGCCTTTAGTTTCTAGATCTCATATCATAGATTGCATGAACAGCTCTATATATGTTATTTATTAATGTTTTCCGGAAGTACCAACATATGTTACAAATAATATACGAATCAAATGTGTTATACGTTTTGCTGGTATAAGTTATTAGTAACTTATTATTTGAGCTAGTAATTAATAAATATACGTAAATTACAAGATCTTTGGTACATAAATCTTAAAACATATAATTATTATTACACATAACAGGAATGTAATAAAAAAAACAGGTATGATTATTCTAAAAATATATAATATTTAACTAAAAGTAATGTATCTCATGTGACATCAATAAATACCTTCGATATATTTTTTTTATTTGGAGACATTTGTATTTTAGAAATAATGTCAATAATGTTGATGTCGTAATTAGTAAATAAAGAAGTTTTCATCATAAAATTGTTTTCTAATTAGTATATACGAACTGGCGTACAGTTTTAAATTGGTTTAAATACATGTATGAGCACATTACAAAAAGTTTATTGTTAATTTACGTTTTTTATTAAAGAAATAAAAGATATAACTTATTTATTTGCTATAGGTCTTTATTTTAAGATCACCATTTTGAAAATTGGTCATGAACATTTTTATTTTCAACATTTTAATACGATTTTCGGAAATGACTATGCAGACTTTCATCGGAATATCCTGCTATTTCTTGTGGTATAATAGCACTTTCTTCAATGGTACCACATGGACGACACATGCATTCCAGGGGAGCTTTTGTTGTCACCTAAAATGTTCCACAAGTTTAAGTATTATATCCGGATTTGAAAATTGTGTGCATTATTTTCAAATATTAATTTTATAATTTCACTTAAAGTTTCGACCACTCCAAAAGCTTAAGATTCCAACATACCTACTGCCACTTCAACTTTATAATCTATTGGGATATATCGGTTACTTTCATTTGTCTTCACCGGTTGGTTTCATTAGTCCTGACCTACTCCTGAGCAATGACCAACAATGACCTAGCGCAAAAGAAAAAGTTTTTACTATGAAAATAAATCATAACAAAACATCAGTACCTTCCGGAATCTTTTTTCTTCGCTCTTTGCTTTGGGACAAAATAAAACAACAGTAGCTTCTCTTTCACCTGACTCTTGGCAACAATTACATGACCGCTCCATTTGCCAAATTTTACTCCCAGATACCTAAAAAAAAGCAAAATATCTTAGAAAATAACAAAAAAGTGAATTTATTTTTCTAATGAAAAAAACAGTTTTTTAATTTACCTGTACATAACTAGTACACTTTCCTACACACGCATAAGACGGTATCGGTTTTGGAACACAACCTGCATGCTGAAGCACGTGAATAACAGGAGTCATTTGGCATTCTTGACCTGAAATTTCAATTTAAATTTTGTTCATGTAAAGATTTATAAAATATCTATATATATAATATATATATGTCATATACGAATATATTTCAAAAGACAACAGCAGTGATGTAACTAGGCTTATGAACTACTTTTTTAAACAAACTAAAATTAATTTAATGTTTAAAATTCGCAAATTTTTATGTTTAAACAATGTTAAAACGTTTTTCAAAAACATAAAATCATGAAATAAATGATTTTCCTGTACATAAATTCTTTCTGTAATAAATAAATTCTTTTTTCAGGAAGTCACTGTCAGGTTGGTACGCATTGAAGTTAGTAATTGTGATTAGTTCCAAGTTGTCGTGTCTGTTTTTTGAATCATACATACACTGGATACTTTCGAGTTACAGTATTTGTAAGAGTAAACATTTAACTTAATAATTATTATTTACTTTCTGATTTAATTTGGGTTTTAAAGTTATTATTAATTTATAATCTGTTCGTTGCCATAAAAACACATTACTATGTACCTATAATTATTTATATATATAAAATACATAATGCGTTGTTTAAAAAAAATCGGGAAAATTTAAGATTTCAGGAATGGATTTAAACTTTAGGTAAATACATATTTAACGATAACATGTTAAATAATAGATATCGGTCAGATGTAACATAAACAGGAAACATAAAGGTCAATTCATAAATAGATTTACCTGGCGGTAGGTGTACTTCTTGTGTTTTTACTATTTTTTCTTTTACAACTAACATACAAATTACAGCTAAAGTTAGACGAACCAAAATAGAAGATATCATTTTCTTTTTATGGTTTTTAAATTGAAATACTTGCTCGCCTAGAGGATTTAATCGGAATGAAGATTCTACGGAAAAGGCTGGTTTATAAACCAGACTGCGATTGGACCGCACACTGAGTTAAAATATATGTTCTTACTCTCTAACATTAAAAGTCATTTTGCTCGGCTTGTATCGTTATTGTCTACAGGAGCACACGCTGCTTTGATCCTTAATGGACGTCGAATCGAAACACAATAAAGTTATAATAAGATAATTTAATGTTTTTTTTATAAAACATTATGTAAAGTGACATAAAATCCTTAAAAAAATCTGGTTAAAGTTAAATACAAAGTAGATAATTGTTCTTAAGCCACGCTTTTAATACCAGGCATGGAATAGTGCGGCAAGGTGCTCGTGCTTTCTTTCAGCATAACCGTTATGGCGACAACAATTAGATAAACTGTACGCAGTTTACAGAGTGTTGTAAACTGCACACCGTCATCGTTGCCATTCGATGACAAACCAATTTGGTCGGAAAAGAAGTCTGATCATACATCACACGGGACGCCAACCCTCAATCACACCAAATATTATATCGAAATGCTATTGACGAGTAACAGGTTAGACTTTTGTGGGGGCTCTTGTGCCTAATCACTCCATGGAGCGTCCGACGAAGCAATCTAAAAGCGGCCTGTGCAGAGGCTCCCGTGCGAGAGATATATCTCGTGCCTAGGCTGTCGGTATCGTTCTTAGGCCAGGATCCTCTGCGCCATGCCACCTCGAACTCGCGGAATCTTTAACACCCGAGCAGCAGTAAAAATTCTTTCCTTAAAAAATTGTTTTGGTAAAAGTTATGACCACTATTATTCTAACAATCTATACTTACGATAGCACCTTTACATTTTAATTTTTCAAAAATAATAATTTGATTTTAGTACAAAATAGCAGATCCACTCAGCAAAACTTGGTGAAAAAAGATTTTATATTCGATCCATAGCAAGTTATAATTAATTTCAAAAAGTCTCTTAAATAGTAGTCTATTGTGTTTATTCGAGTTTTGTGTTTCACTCTATTTTTTTTTTATTAGCATTCATGTCATTACGAGATAACTTTTTACCACTTCAAACACTTATTGAAAACTGATGAAACCTTTAACAACTTCAATTATAATTTACAAAATGGCGAATTAAGAATTATAAGAAAACTTGATTTAACAAAACTGATAAATCAGATACGGTGATCATGATAATCTACGCTGACACCATAGTATAATATCTTTATTTTCTTAATATTCAAGAGATAATTTTGCGCTAGGTACCCACCCCTCAGCATCTTCGACAACGAGCCCGTGAATCTCGCCATTAAGACGAGAGACTGTTTAACTAAACTCTAAGCCAATTAAACTTTTTCACCCGCCTTACAACCCTGATCCCTGTTTGACTATTTTTAGTCCCCTAAGACATTGAATACTTATTTACAATTAATATAACAGTTGTTTAGTAAATAATAAACATGTATTTGCGAGTTTTTTGTAGGAACAATATCAATCACTTCTATATTGATTTTATAATCTAACTTTTTGGATTAAAATAATTAGAAATATCCTAATTCTTTATAATTATTATTGTAGAAAACTCGAGTATTCACTTTAGCTTCGGGTAACCCGCTGACATAGCTGTAGGGGGTATTTCATACTTCGTCTTATGGCAAATCTTCCATTTCGCTCTAGTATAAAAGCAGCTCGGCTTGTTGCATGAAGCACAGTTGAGCTTGGACAGCAAAACAAGTTAATATCTATAATTATATAACAATGAGTTTTTCAAACCACAATATAGCGATTAGCTTTTGTGTTCTAAACTTATTTTTATATGTTATAGTAATGATAAAAGCCGATGAGAACTGTGAATCTTTTCCAACAGAAATACATGTTACTAAAGGTAGTAGTTTTTGCCTAGAAGATCTTTCGAACTGCCTTACCTCTGTTTTGTTAAAGATAACAACGTGTGAAATATGTTCTTAAAAATCTGTATTTGTATTTCAGAGGAATACGATGAAATCGGCTCTCTTGTTAGGTCATGCAGTGGAGAAGTCACAGTCAATAAGTGTGAAGGAATTTGTAACAGTCAAATTCAACCATCTGTCGTCACTGTTACTGGTTTCCTTAAGGTCAATACAATAGTTTTCGTTTTCTATTACATTCAAGAGTCGTTTCACGTAAATGTGCTGATGTGTATATAAAATAAAAAAAAATGGATGTTTGTATGTTTTAGGAATGTTTTTGCTGTAGAGAAAATTATCTTCGAGAACGTTTGATTACCCTTACTCACTGTTATGATCCTGATGGTTTGAGACTAGAAGATGAAGACCATGCCACTATGGAAGTTCGGTTGAGGGAACCCGATGAATGTAAATGTTACAAGTGCGGCGATTTTAGCAGATAAAAACTACAATTATAAATTTAATTGAAATACCTGTCGTGAAATGCTAAACGTGTTCTAATTATTGATATACTATGAGGACAAAATCGTATATTGCTTAAAATATGTATTAATTTTTTTGAAGTTTGTTTTTTAAAAATGGATGAAACAATGCTTTGGATCATGGTCTTGAGTGAAAATTAGTAGTATCCAATCGTTTATGCACTTTGAAAATGAATTAAACAAACTTGAAATGAATTACCGTTTTTCATTTAAGTCTACCTTGCAAGATTTTTTCTTATTTTTGTTGTTAATAGATCAAGGCTGACCTTAAAAGTATCTTTTGCATCCAATTCACATATTGAAACCTTTCAAATGTTCAATTTGTTTTCAAATATTGTTTTTTTTTTATGTCCCGGATACTAAATTGACCGTATTCACTTTTTTCGTCTTCTTGAACGGGCCAATGGTATGTTTCATAACATGTAAACGCAATGAAACATAAAAGCAGCCACCATAAAAATTAAATTTTTTCAAGAGCGACTGGACTAACTTTATACAACCCAGTCAATTCATTCCTTCCCAAAACATAAGAAGTCATATGGTGTGATTTCTTTAAATCATAATTCTGCAAAGCAGTCTCCTGATTATCGCAGGATTGACAACATCAATCTTCAAGACATCCTAGCTTCATCGGAAAACAATGCCAGAACAATAGCCAGTCTTCTTAAGTTTGGCACTCATTTTCTCCCTTCTTAAGTTTGGCAAGGAATGAGGACTATAACTATTCATATATTACATATTTATAACGCGGTATTGAAAATTTTCGTACTAAGATTTTCCACGTCTATGATCTTTGTAAATCTGTCTCCATACCTGTGCAAATAGATTTTTGTATATCTTATATAAAAATACGTTATTCATGATAAAGAAGAGATGTCTATCACTTGTTAATTAAGCAAACTTTAATCAGATTATCATGATAACTCGTTTTTTACTACTACAGATAGCTTTCATACAACATTGTCTTATAATACGGTTTCGCTAAAACGTGTGGAAAAAACATTCAGCACCAGCACACTCTCCAGAGCGCCAATTATTGAATAAATGGAATAGGAACTCGGCTTTTACATTGAAGATTGCTATCAAAAAAAAATTCCCTTAGATGTCATTATCATAAAACAAAAGGGACTAAAAGTTTACAACCATCTGTAAGAACAAATGGAATCCTCGAGCAAAGATACACAACGGATCAAGTTTTCAATGCCGAAGAAACTGGGCTTTTGTGGTGAAAGATGATAGAAGAAATTTTCAATCAAGCACTGTATCGAAACCGTATCTTTATCGCTGAAAATACATTATAGTAAAAATAACATATAATAAAAACATTAGGGATAGATTCCCTAGATGCAAATCAAAGCGATTTTGAGGACGATTATGATGAATATCATTAGAAAATAAAAAGACAAATAAGAATTAAACATTTAAAAAAAAACTAGAATGCTTAGCGTAAAATTTCGAGTCATGTTTTTTGAATACAAACCATTCCATGAAAAGTAGTCGAGAATTCAAAAGGGAAATCGAAAACTGGTTAGCTTTCATACCGTAAAATTTACAATGACTTAGTAAGAAACAGCAAGCAAAATTAGATTACAATTTTTTTAAAAAGGAGAAAACATACAAAAACTTTAAATAGAAAAAAAATCTTTGAAAGAGATGGCGATATCGTTCCGCCGAAAAACATTCTTGGTCAATTATACTGAGCAGTGACGACGAAAAAATTCATTAAATTAGGGATGCCTTAGATTAAAATACTATTTTTTTACTTTGTGTTGTACATGATTTTACATTTTCATAAAAATTTAGTTGTTTATGTCGAATTAAAAAAAATGTTTTTAATAAGTTTTTGTACTACCTCTTGGTCTCATATAATATGGTTTCATACAAAAAGGCATTTTCAAGGAACAAACTTCCATTTTATACGATGGTTACATCTGCTCAAAATTTTTATTTACATAATTGAAAATCATTTATTTGTTATTAATTCCCAAAGTAATATGTTTTCACGCTCAATTTGATTGATTCATCATATCACATTCAATTTAATAGTATAAACCATACAAATTAATAAACAAATGTAATTATAAGAATCTAAAAGTATTTCAACTAGATTTTTAAAACTGGAATAAAAATCATAACTATCGATTATTAAAAAAGAATTATAAAAAATACGTGTAATAAAAAAAACCTGTAGCCAACCAAATAATCTTTGATTAAAAACACAAGTAATAATTATTTAAGAATAATAACAACTAATCATTAATTTTACATACACCTAAATACATTTGTTAATCTGTACACGATTCTGTTAAAGAAACAAATTGTCACATTTCACAAAATAGTTTTCGTTAACCTTTTTGTCATATTTAATACCTAATTATTCTTATAAAATCTTTAATACCTAACATTTATACGTCATGACTTTAAATGAAAGTATAATTGTTTGGTTAATATTTTTATTTTCATTGTCAGAATACTTGTGGGAACTATACCTCTCATTGCGGCAGGTAACTAATAAGTTTATTGTTTTCATTTGTAATTGCAGATCTATGTAATAGAAGTTTGATTTCAAGGTCGAAAATTACCTCATTTTGCTATCGATATTATCTCTTGTTTATGATTTACATATTTAAATTATAATATTCGAATTCAATATATATTAACTGTAACAACATTATTTTTCTTAATAGTCTGGCTGTAGTCTTGTTCGTAAAATTTTACAGTATGTACATAAAAAACAAACATCTAAAACACCGTAACTATATAAACATACTTATTATACATGGACACAACTTTGCGACTATTATTTAATAATAAGCTCTATCTGAATATTAGCCTTCTCATAATAATAGTTTTTTTTAAATATTTCAGTTAAAAATATACAAAACCAACAATACAATCTCTGATGAATTAAAGGCTATGCTTACAGAAGAATCTTTCAAGAAGGCTCGTCTTTATGGAATTGATAGGACCAAATTCAAAATAGTCAAGGAATTTTACAGTGTTGTAATTACATCTGTAATACTTTTTAATGGCTGGATATATGTTGCTTGGCACAAATCAGAGGGTATAGCACAGACTTTTAACATTTCACCTGATCGTGAAATATTTGTCAGCTGTATATTTATGACCCTTGTCATGTTTTTTAATTTTGTTGTAAATCTGCCCTGTGTAATTTATAGTACATTTATTTTAGAAGAAAACCATGGATTTAATAAACAAACAATAGGATTCTTTATCAAAGATCAATTGAAATCACAAGTTCTTTCTCTTGTGATCACAATACCAAGTGTATCAGCAGCTGTATATATCATCTTGTTGGGAGGAAATATGTTTGTAATTTATCTTTGGCTGTTTTCAACTGTAGCTACTTTATTACTGCTTACACTTTATCCAACATTTATAGCACCATTATTTGATAAATTTGTAACTTTACCTGATGGTTCACTAAGAAAAAGTATTGAGAACTTAGCATCTAAATTAAATTTTTCCCTATCTCAAATATATATTGTGGAAGGGTCAAAGAGATCAGCACACAGCAATGCCTATTTTAGTGGATTTCTTGGTGCCAAAAGAATAGTTTTGTTTGATACGCTTTTAGAAAAATATGATGAAGAAAAAAAAGTTACAACAGGATGTACTGAAAATGAAATATTAGGAATTTTAGCACATGAACTTGGGCATTGGAGCTGTAATCATATATATAAGTCAATTGCCCTAACAGAACTCAATTTAATGTTATTATTCTCTGCATTTGCTTTAATTTTCAAATATTCATTGTTATATACTGCTCTTGGTTTTCCAGCAGGACAGGAACCAGTGTTAATAGGCCTAATAGTTGTTTTACAACTGATTCTTGCCCCATACAATTCTTTATTATCTTTCTTTGCTACAGCACTTTCGCGAAAATTTGAATTTGAAGCTGATAACTTTGCAGTTTCTCTAAATTATCCAAATGAACTTAAATCTGCACTTATCAAATTAGGCAAGGATAATCTCGATTATCCTATTTATGATAAGCTGTACTCGGCTTGGTACCACTCACATCCAACTTTGCTTCACAGAATTGAAAATATAAAGAACCAAAGTGTTAAGACAAAAAAAGATTAGGTTGTATTATTTAACAATAATACCTATTTTATTGCATTTTTAACAGTACAACTATATAAAATTCCTTAATAATTATGTGTATAAACTTATGCATTTTTTACTATTGATAGATGTTTTTCTAGCCACATATGTCTTAATATTAGCTGTAACTTATGATGTACACTTATCTAGTGATATACCCAACAACTAAGTGTTTATTCTAAGTAGTCTGTGGAAAACTATTTGTAATCTTTTAATATACTTAGTTAATAATAACAAACATTTAAGTAGATATGTACTGTGACATAAAGACCATAGTGTACAAGATTAATAATACTGATCTCCAATATCAAGTAATATCTTTAACAGTTATGAAACAGGTTTTTACATATTTTATAATTTATTTATGTTAAGTATTGAGCACAATTTTTATGTTAATGTAACAACTTACATAAACTATCTGTCAATTATACAAAAAAAAGTAAAACTTGTGTACCTATTTATTAATCCGATTTCAATAAATAAACAGCAGAGGTTTTATATGGGTTTTTTTGCACAATTTGTTTTGTCTTTCAGATTCCAACATTTATTGATGTTGGTGTTTATGGTAATTTCTTTATAACCTTTTCATAGTCAGAGATAAGTTATTGAAAAGCATATTTATCAAGGTAAATGGTGGCTGATTATGGACGTTTGTATCAAACTTCTGCAATGAAATGAATGAGTGAAGCAGTAAACAACGCTAACATATACTCTAAAAATACCGCGCCTTAAAAAAAGCTCAGTGAGATAGGAGTTAAAGAAAGATGAGTAGGAGTAAAAAATGCATCAGCGCGAGCGTTGACAGCGGACAAAACAAAAAGCAGCGACCAAAACTTCCCCTCTTACCGTCATGCATACCTAAGGCGCGGTACTGCGGTTTCGGTAAAACTATAGTAACCTGTTGAATCCGCGTCAATTATGACGTTATAAGTATTTTGAACATATCCAATTAACCGTTGCTCATAATAATGTAATACTGCCAGATTTACGAAATAAATAAAATTATACACTACACAATCTTTTCTCAATTAATTAAAAATACGGTGATAACCTTCTAAACAACCTTTAACAATAGAGCAAAATTGATTCATTGTATATACCAACGCATTAAAAGTACATCCAATAAAATAGTAGTTTGTAGCGGCTCGAGCCGTGGTTCCCCCGGGAGCCTTCGACCTTCGCTAAGAGATCCTAGGCTAGGCACAACCTAGAACCCCCGAAATCTCCAAATTCTATTTGGGTAGCAGTGGAATTCCAGTCAAAAAAAGACAGCGCATGCCAAAAAAAGTAACTCTTGAAATAATATAGCTGACATTCAAGTAGCAAATGGCGTAATTATTCTTGAAATATTTAGTTCAAATAACATATTTTGTTTCAGACTTTTATAACCTGTAAACCAAAGTTAACATGTAATTTTCTGCAAAACTGAGAATTTCGCTTGTATCAGCAATAAAACCTTGGTAATAAGTACTTACGTTGCAGTAACTACTTATAATGTCGACTTTGTTTTATGAACAAGAAAAAAAAGTAATAAATTGAAATAAGTTTATTACTAAGCAACCAAATTTTAATTTGATGAAAACGTTAAAACATACTTATTAAATTGTATTTGCATGAACATGTTTCACCAGTCATATATCTATCCAGCGTAATCATTGAAAAAGAATACATGTCTTTTGGCTGAAGATAAGATTTGCTAATTTTTTTCGTATAAGACTTCGTATTTTCATTTCTTTAAATTTAATAACTGTTTTATAAATGTTAGTCTTAGTTAGTTGATATTAACAAGAAATTGCTTTAGCAAAATATAAAACAAATTAACAATTCTTAGATCACAATTTATTTGTGAAACAACAAATAATTAAACGTTGTAATCGCATGATTACCATGTTTAATTACAGGCTATGAGTACAATAATAAACGACGTACATAACCTATATTAGATTAGTATAATCGCATAAATATAATTAAATAAAATTTTCAGCCTCTTCTAAGGTGTCAGGTAATGGGTGATTTTTAGTTTCAGGTAGTGGTAGCACAAGAAATATTTGTGCAGCAGAAACAAATATGACTAACAATACTGCCAAATTAGGTATTAGGATATCCAAGTGTATAATAAATGGAGCCACCATTGATGCCGCTCGAGCAAATGTCGTCACTCCTCCGACGCCTACATTTCGACCGACTGTAGGAAATAACTCGCCGGAAAATAGATATAGCGCTGGTATAGTTCCCTGAAAATTCCTTAACATTAAAAGAAGTGGCAAACTTACTATTACATACTTATTTACTAGCTATCTTAGGTTCGGTATCGAATTCTAAAAAAATTGATTCGTTTTTAAAATAATAGCAACCGTTCAAAACAAAATTTAGCCCTTTCGGTAAAAGAGGAAGGTCTAAATGAGATTTAAGTGAAAACCCAATTCAAGATGCGCTCGCGGAAGTCCCTGTGCGCACTTATTGCATTGAGCCGCGTAAACTATCCAAAGCTTGGAAGTCCCATAATTCGGTGAAGTAGATAACATACCAGCCCGTGCCGAGGTTCATCAGGGAGTTGTAATAGAGTTGAGGATAAGCGCTGTACCACTTCAAAAGGTATAATTTCAACGTCATTTCATTGGCCATAACATTAAAGCAAACTGATTAAAAACAAATTCCTAACGTTAAATTTTATTATTATATTATTAGCGCTGTAGTAAGAGTTGAGCAGTGACGCAGTACGTAGCAGAGTAAGGATTCCCATTTTTGAAACTTTTACCTATACATCTTGCCTAACCTTTATTAAGTTGAGCTAACAATAATTCTAGTATATTTTATTTCTAGTAGAAACGTCCCAGCTATTTTGTACCTAATTTTTGGTTACGGTCGGGACTCTGTAACTCCTCTAGGAACTTTTCTTAATTTTCTTTTTGAAAATTTATTCCCAGTGTGTGCGCTGTTCACGTTACCCTTGAAACTCTCGTGGTGCTATCACAGTGATTCAAGACCACGTCGATGTATCGTTCGCCTTAGAGTCGCTGAAACTGGTGGTAGTTAGGGCCCCCATACGCCCGAGAGAGACTCCGTTTCTGGTAGGGAAACAACATAGCTGTTTTGTACCCATATATTAACTGTGCACTTGCAGTCGTTCACTAGTTATAAATTAGTTTGCTCCTTCTGGAGGTACTATGCAGTTGTAGTATGATACAACTTAGTGTACTTTCTAAATACATAATGCAGAAAACTATTTTCTGGGAAAAAAAAATAAGATAAGCCGTTAAATATATAGTGTTGATACTTACCGTTATCGCAGCGAACCCTACGCCTGCAAAAATTAGTCTAATGTTATCATTCGCCGTGTCTTCTTTTGGTACGAAAAATATAACAATGAAACAACACGTAGCAATGGTTTGAAAAACATTTAAAGTAGTCTTTCGTCCGAATTTCGCTAAATTAAACAAGCAGAGTATACTGCCGGGGATTGAAATTATGCCACTAATTGCGACGGTTAAAAATATATTTGACCCGATTAATCCCAGATATTGAGAAAACGTGAAAAATGACAGTCCTGTAAAAAACCTAAAACAATAAAGAAATATTTAAATTTCTATTCAAAAGAGCGAGGTTATAAGTCAGAAGACAGGCAGTTAATCTAGGACAGTGAATTTTAAGATTATTAATATAACTTTACCAGTGATAGATCTAAATAGTCTAGTACAGTTATTTAATTAAACTAAACTCTTTTGGTTACGTCCTACGTGCTTATGTTAGTAAATCGGTAAACGTTTATGATAAGTTTCATATTCCAGCTACAGCAAGCTACATACAATCGCCCAATTGTTAACACTCGAGTACTGATCGATCCACATTTTAAGTTAAGACAAAATAATTATTTTGTTAACAGACGACGTACTCCGTGTAACGCCTATTCTGCTTCTTAAGTGCAACCGGCCATCGCGCTGGCAAACATTGCCACTATAAGCCATTCGTAGACCGCGACCGAACCGACTGTGGAAACCCTTTACGATATTATTTCCGCAGATGTATAAATAGTCTTGTAACTTTCAATACAAGCATTCTGTATGGGTACAGTTTAACTCACACACTACTCTCTGACTTCAGTTAATATATAGAACGTTTCTTTACTCCTCAGGCTCTCTATTTCTAAAATATCACAAGGCACATCCTAGTAATACAATAATAATAAAAACCATTACAATTGTTGGTTCCGCTCTATAATTTATATATGTGAGGAAGAAAGACATTATAAATTATTATCCTTAATCCCTGGTCGTACCAATTAAATCGTAGTTACATACTTTGTATTTAATTCGCGGGAAATGCTAAATATTTCATTTATTTTTTGTATAATTACCAAATGATTGAAAGTAATAAAGTTTTACGTTTCATATTTTTAGATTTTACGAAATCCATAAATTGCAAATTTAGTTTCTCGTTATCATTTTTAGTGGGTAATGTAGCAAGGATCTCGGTAATATCACTAACGTTTCTATTGTTCTCCTTCGCAATTTTCTTCAGTATTTCTGTTAAAAGAAACTGAGTTATAATCTGTTTTGATAATATTCAGAGTCGTAAAAAAATTATAAATATTACACGTAGTTTACAATAGATTAATTTCATACTGATAGCTTTTTCCGTTTTTCCCGTAGCAAGTAACCATCGAGGAGATTCTGGTATTAAAAACCAGTACGTTAGGTATGTGGTTGAAATTGTTGCCAACGAAAATTCTAGTTTCCGCCAATCCCTTAACCAATATGCCAAAAGAGCCAATACGATATTCCCAAAACCAAATGGCAGCTGATAAAGTACTGGAACGTAAGTACGCCATTTTCCACTGACTACCTGTAAAAAAATACTATGGAGAATCAACAACATAAAACCAATGACGCTGTTAATTTTTCGTTATTCATTTTAGGTTATCTACAAACAAAACAACTAGTACTCTACTGCAACAAAAGCTTATCGACTGATTTAGGCATTACTCAAACTGTGTCAATATGTGTATTATTCAATATAAACAAATAAGTGACTAATGAAGGATGAATATTTTATACATACCTCCATACAAATGACAAAGGATATAATCGAGATTCCTCCACAGCCTAATGCTAAAGTAAACAAACTCATAAAAAATAACCATATCCAAGGCGCAACAGACACTAAATAACTGCCCAACGCTTGAAGCAAGATCGCGAGCAGAAGAGGCTTTTTGCGTCCATATCTGTCTGCTATGGCTCCAAAGACTATGCCTCCTATTACCATTCCGGTCATCATTAACGATTGTGTCATCTACGATTTGAATACTAGTAAACATCGGTCTTTTAAAGATTGAAATTAATGCATTTAAAACTCATATAACTAAGAATGCTCACATGAATAAACCAATGTTTCTCGCATACAAAATCGTAGTCCGATGTTAAAGTTCGAGTGAACACAGTCCGATCGTAAACAAAATTTTTACACGATACCAGTGGAATAAATCGTTTATCCATTTCCGGTGCTATGATCAATATATCAGGATCAAAAATAAGACAAGGATATTCCATAATTTGCTGAAAAAAATATCGGAAGCTTAATATGTTACAATAATACTTTTGCTATTAAAGCAATATAGAGAGTAAAAACAGACTTATGCCACATTTTACCTTACTTAGGCTGAATATTACGTTTTGTACTATTTGACAAACTAAGTACGTAACTTTTTAATTACATGGTGCTTTGAAACATCAACAACTTCTTACAAACACAACAACGTCTATTTCTTCCTAAACAAGGTTAGGATAATATAAAAAGTAAAATCTATTGGTGACCGTACAATTTGTTGGGATCTGTTTTTACACTACTAGAAGTAAGTCGCAACTTTCAATGATTCTTTAGCCCTCATAACATCCGTATCGTCCTCCGGTGTTCGCTAAATTGAATAATACAAGGTTTGGAAACCCTTTACCTCAATAAATAAAAAAAATAGATCTAGCAAGGTACCAGAATTTTCAATTATTAATAGATTGATTACACGATATTGAATTATGTTGCACTGCGATAAAAATACAAACCTCATATTTTTTACATTTCGTATGTGTGGTCACATAAACAATAATAAGAAGCTAATAAATAAATTTCATGAAAATTTGTTACCGAAGCTTACCGGTACACATATTTTACGCCATTCCTCATCAGAGTATCTTTGAAAAGAATTTGGTTTGGCACACCAAAAGTCTTGCGGTGGGGCCATAAAAATAATATTTAATTGGTACCAAGCCATTGGCAACTTTAATAACGACATAAGAATTGCTATCTTTAGCTGCCATCTTCCGAATTCTCCGATTATTTTACTAGTTATGTTGTCAACGTTCAACCTTTGTAATGGAACATATGATTCAATGTCATGATTTAACATTTTTAGACAATATAAAAGTGAAATTGTGTACACATGGATTATGAATATTCCATCAAAAAAGACGTAAATGTCAAAAAATATGAAAAATGAACACGTCTAGAGAAATAATTGCAGGAATCATGGATAAAACATACGAAAGCTGAATAAAACACTAGTTTTAGATATTATAAGTTACTACTTTAATGTCGTTCTATCCTAAATAAATGTTGGTTTGTCAGTAACGCTGTATTAGTTTTACATTACTCAATAAATAAAAGTAGCAAAGTTTTTGGAGAAAATAAATTTAAAAACGGGAAAAAACAAAATTGTCGTAGTGATACAATACCTGTAGGTATTGTATCGGCGGAATCTATCTGTTCTATAGCCATAGAATTTACAATATTTAGTTGAGTTTTTCAAAACGACTGAATTTTAAGCATCTCGGACGTAGATTATAATAGCTTTATTTCTATAAGGTTGAGATTTAAAGGTGGACGAAAAGGAATGTTTGTAACCATAGTTAGTTTTAATATTTCTTATCGTCAACAAATATACTTTAAAACGCATGCAAGAAAAACAAGTTTCAATTGTTGATTGGACATCTATACAAATATCAAAATTAACAGATCATTCCGACACCGGCCTGCGCGCCTAGTGCAACGATCACTAGAAATTAAAACCTATGATGTGCCTTAGAAACAACATTAATGAAAACTAATAAAATATCTCAATTTTTTCAGAGGGCTCTTGCATTAACGCTGCGATATTATATTTCCAAGGTCTTTTACAATTATGGCATCGTATTTTATGTGAAATTTATTTAAAAAGTTTTACTTATTAAAAGCTTTCATAATTGAACTTGTAAAAATAAATGTCTTGTATAATCTTCATATTTGAACTGTCACGTGCATGACGTATTAAGTATGAGTGACAATCAAATAATTTGCTCCCAAATCATACCCTAGTTTAGTGTATTATTTATGTCGCCTCCCAAGCTTTGAACTTAAAAAATGGTCCTTTAATACCTCGTTTACATTAAAAATTCTGTTTTGAAATTATCATTTTATTGTATGTTTACTTTTGGAAGACAGAAAACATGCCTTTGGCGAATCCCTCCGACCCTTGGCGAATGCAGAATGTTGGAGATAACATGGTACTACACCGTTAATCATAATATTTTCATGGATTTTCCTTTTGTTTACTCACTCTTATTCAATTAATTTCAAAATCAATTTGTCTCAGTACGTATATCTTATTATTTAGCACGTTATCAGCAATGTAAACATTATTATTATAACTTACTGATTTTATTTGAATATACGCTTTTTTTTCAAAATAATTATTTCGTACATAATGTATGAGGAAAACCTATTTATATTAATAATTAAATATAATGACGGTAATACAACTACTTAACAGAATTCTATATTATCCTTCTTGCGATTGAAATATATGCCAATAACCATCATTATGCTTGTGTATGCAGAGGTGAACAGTTCTTCAAAAAAATTACACTATTTTCTACTTTTACACAATCAAACTCAAGTAAGGTATTCTTACTTCTTACTACTTTTACTTTAGTAAGGAATGTTTAGGCAGTTAAATAAATAATAAAGTAGTTACTACTCTATTGCATTAAATAATTTATGTTCAATATATTGTGAATTTTAATTACTAATTAAAACTATTAGAGAGTAGATTTAATATGACTTCATGAGTTCATTAATGATCAGTAAACAGTACAGACAAATGCTGGTATTTCCTATTACTTGTTATTGTATTGAATGGCTTATCAAAAGTATATTGATTTTCACAATTCAACCAATAAAGAAGCCATAGAGCATTGTGTTAGCAGTTTATTTTCTTTGTGTAGTCCCACACCCTGTACAAAGTAGTCATTGTATCAACTACACAGAGTTAGACATTTGTTTTTTGAGCTTTATTTATTTTATAGTATAAAAATTTAAATAATAATATTTGTGTAGCGTGGACTCAGTAGTCAAGCAGCAAACAGTCTACCAATGGTTGTTGAAAACATAGCAGAATCTCGCCAAGCTTCTACAACAGAGAGCCTTGACTCAACTGGGGAAATAAATTATGAGAGAGAGGTGGAGTTGCAAGATGTTATTAAAGAAGGCCATGAAAAGGCAGATCCATCACAGTTTGAATTGCTCAAAGTTCTTGGTGAAGGTTCCTTTGGTAAAGTATTTTTAGTAAGAAAAGTTAGTGGCGCTGATACCGGAACTCTTTATGCAATGAAGGTATTTATATTTTGTTTCTTATTACTGTTTGCAATATAATTTTACTATTATGTCACTTTTCTATTTTTTCTTAAATTTAACATGTATTTTATCAGATTATACATACAGTTATAAAATTAGTCAAAAAGTGGAAAAAACAATTATCATATGAAACTTATATGATAAAAAATGTTTTGATATTATACTATTTATTTATTATTGATTGATATATAATATTACTTTTGAGTTGTCTATGAAGATTAATCTAATTTTGAATGGAAATTGATAGCAAATGTTTATTTCAATATGTATTCTTCTTTAATTATGCAGTGTTTTTCTGATTAATATTTATGTTATATATATTTAATCAGTCTCATATAAGTTATATCTCTATATACTTGAGATTATATCTATCAAGGTGATTCAAAATTCAAATTCAAAAAATGGCAAACATCCAAAACCTTTCCAATTTTGATATCAATGAATATTTTTTAATCAATTTGATATGGTCACACACAAGGATTTGGCCCCACTACTTCTAAAAATCCACATGATCTTTCAGATATATCATTTAAACTATAATATATAAATTAACTAAAAAATATTTTATTTACAGGAATGATCAAGGACTAATTTTTAATTATCTTTGAATTTTAATTTTTAGGTACTTAAAAAGGCTACATTAAAAGTGAGAGATAGAGAACGTACGAAAATGGAAAGAAATATATTAGTTGAAATGGGACACCCATTTATTGTTAAATTGCATTATGCTTTTCAAACTGCTGGCAAATTATATTTGATATTAGACTTCCTTCGTGGAGGTGATCTATTTTCTCGTCTAAGTAAAGAGGTATATAACAACTTAAAGGTTCTAGATATTTTTATTTCTTTATTATGGTTTTATGTTTGGTGTTTAATGTCATTTTTTTCCAGGTTATGTTTACAGAAGAAGATGTTAAGTTTTATCTAGCTGAGCTAGCATTAGCATTAGAACATGTCCATAAGTTGGGAATTATATACAGGGATCTCAAACCTGAAAATATTTTACTAGATGCAGATGGCCATATTGCTCTAACTGACTTTGGTTTGTCAAAACTTCCTCCTAGTAGTGATAAGGCCTACAGTTTTTGTGGCACTGTTGAATATATGGCACCAGAGGTTGTTAATAGAAGGGGCCATACATTTGCTGCTGACTGGTGGTCTTTCGGAGTTCTTATGGTATGTACACGCATGTAGCTAAATATCCTTTAAAAAGTTTTTTATTTCAATTATTTTCATAAAGTATAAAACCAGATTTACAAATTTATGAGCTGTAGAGAATGTATTGACATAACCATAAACTGACAAAATAACTTGTAACCCCCATGTCCATAATAAGGTATAAGTTATGTTTAGGCAAACATTTTACTATCAGAATAATTAAATTTCACCATATATATATATATATATATATATATATATATATATATATATATATGTAATAAAAATTTAGAGGTAAAACATGCATGAGTTAAAGAGTACATGAATTGTTTGTGTGTTGTGTGAGTGGAGATATATATAAATATATATATATATGATTTAAACATGTATATATAAACATATATATCTTTATATACACACAAATATATATACATAAGTATTATACTTTCATTATATTCACCTATTAAATGAGAAACCATGACAATAATCCATTTTCCTAAAGCTTTTTTTAAAAGATACTTGTAGAGGCTGATTGGTTCTATAACCAATGCTATAGGTTTAAAGGGCTTTTACACATAGGTGCATTCTTTTACCCTTATGACAATGACCCATATACTTTTATGGAGGTTAACTAACCATGAAAATTATTTTCAGTTTGAAATGCTGACAGGAAATTTACCATTTCATGGCTCTACCAGACATGAGACTATGACACAAATTTTAAAGGCTAAACTTGGTATGCCGTCTAACTTAAGTGAAGAAGCTCAATCACTACTTCGCGCTTTATTTAAAAGGAACCCACAGAACAGGTAATTCTTATAATGCATACCTCAAAAAGTGCTTAACTCCATAGATGAAAATTTTATTTTAAACTCAACTTACAGACTTGGCGCGGGTCCTAATGGAATAGAAGACATAAAAAACCACGAGTTTTTTGCTAGTATTGAATGGGACGCTTTACTTAAAAAAGAGGTAAGTTTATTACATTACCTTATTAGTAAGAGGGACAAAAGTTTTAAAGTTAAAAAAATTTATAACATTAAATGCTATAATGCAAAATATAAAATGTCTTGCTAAGAGCAAAACTGGAGTATAGCTCAACCAATTCGGCTATTTTTTATACTAAATAAATAATGGACTAAGTAATATAGCTGATAATTTGTGGTAGTCGCAAATAATTATAGGCACCAAATAGCAGATGTTAACCTATTTGATTTATATTATTATAGGTAATTCCTCCATTCCGACCAGCCGTTTCTCGTGCAGACGACGCTTTTTACTTTGATTCGGAATTTACGTGTCGCACTCCAAGAGACTCGCCGGGTGTACCCGCTTCCGCTAACGCACATGAATTGTTTAGGTAAGCTAAACAATGTAAGTCTTCATACTATAGTTATCGGATATTATATCTTCTAATAAGAAACCTATGCAATGCCCGGTTCGCACATTTTATACTATTTATTTATAAGTTAGCCTTGAGCAAATTTTATCCTTGGTTATAAATGGAATATGAATTTTCAGCTACTTATTTCTGCTTCGACTACTAAATTGAAGACTGGTATATCAACAATGTAGGAATATATAGTAATAAAAAGTACCTCCGGAGATATGTTAAAATGGTGTTAGTGTGTCGAAAATACTAAAAAATTAAAAATGTTTATATAAACATAGGCCTTAAGAGAAACCAGTCACACTTGGTTATCAGGGGTACTATAAACAAATAGCTTTATTAAGGGACATCAAAACGAAAAATGATTAGCTAGTACTATTCTCAGAGATGTATGTACAGACATCCATGTTTTCTAAAAAAATCATGATTTTTAAAATCAATCAATTTACCCTCTGTCTACATCCAAACAATGGTGTAAAATAATTAATCTAGAATCAGAATACTAGATAGAAGCTAGAGCTTAAAGACGCCGTATCTACATAACTTACCTCACTGGTTAGTAATAACCATGTAAAGATACGTTTACATACGTGGTAACTTATTAGTCTAAATCGAGAAAATACAGTGGATTGTACAATCGTTTAATAGTCCAAAAAACTGTATTTGCCTCAATAGACAGGCTTTCAAGAATATTGTTCACCAATTATATTTGAATGTCAAGTTTCCTGC
Source organism: Battus philenor (assembly GCF_028537555.1). NCBI lineage: Eukaryota > Metazoa > Arthropoda > Insecta > Lepidoptera > Papilionidae > Battus > Battus philenor. The sequence goes on from NW_027181676.1 coordinate 6,816,253, forward strand.
CTTGGACGAAATGTTATAGGTACTTAACAATGATGAAATTGGATCATTGAAAAGAATTACTTGTATGTAGTGCTGTGAAACTAATAGAAGCCAACAATATTGAATCAATGTTTCAAAAATTACAAGTGCCAAAAAGTGAAAAATTAAACATATTAGAGAAGTAGTAAATACAATGTCATGGATTATTGCTCCATAAAATGGAAACAAACACACCATGATAAGAAATTGTTACTTTTAAAAGTAATTATGTCTAATAGCGTCTTTGGATTTCTGAATGATTTTTAAGGTACACTTAGAAGTTATATGACTCCCGTCAAGTTCAACTAGACAAATTATAACATTAAAAAATGTATTCTACGTCAAAGACAACTTGCCACTTCTTACAGAGGATACTTGTGTCTTAAAACAGGACACATTAGAAAGTTAAAAGAAGGGATTATTATTCTTAAAAAAAACATTATTTTATGTTAGTAATAAACTTTCATTATTCATTTCTAATTTATGTATATCAAATGTATTCCAGGGGTTTTAGTTTCGTCGCCCCCTGTCTGCTCAACGATGACAATAATAAAACATTAACTAATCAAAATCAAAATCACGTGCCACAAACGAAGACATCGACTGAAGAATTTTGGTCCGGCTTCGTTAATAGAAATAATTTCTTTGACGAGTACAGGTTGGTTGATTATACATTGTGTTTTTGCATACAGGATATAAATATTCTTTAAAGTGATTTCATATAAAAATACTACTTAAAGCATACACTTGTTATTTCTGTAGTAATTCTATTCTGTAAATTTATTTGCAATAGATACCTTATCAAACTAGTTTGAATATTATTTCGGGAAGAAAGATAAGATACAGATAAGGCACAGCAATATGCACTTTAGTTACTCAAAAATGATTTATATGTTTGGTTATAGTCTTTAAACGTGTGAATATAAAAATATAATAATGGTATTCCTCATATGTTAGCAATAAGTTTAATATCTTGCATTTAACATTTATTTCTAATCACCCTGAGTAAAGAGATCATTCTGAAATACGTTATTAATTTAATTTTTTTCTATTAGAAAGCATATCTTCTGGTAGTAAAAAGTCTTTGGGGACAAATTATAAAAAATAATAATTGTCAATATGTTGTGATTCGAATTTTAAATTTTATAACTTTAGCGCTTTTTAAGCATTATTTTATCATTACGAATTGTGTGTATAGCATATGTATAGATGTCAGTGTATTTTGTATATATAAATAAATGTATCCTAATATTTAAGTATGTGCTTATAAGTAATTATGCACGTAATTATAATAAATGCAGTATTTATATAAACAGATTTTTCGGACACCTGCCTACAAATTATTTCTACACCAACTTGTGTTGGTGAGAGTCTAGAGAATGCGTAAAATAAGTCGGTCATTACAAAGATCGTAAATATGGTGAATAAATAAATAAATTATTTCTGTAACCATTGATATTTGCATAAGGTGTACCAAATATACATGACAGCAAATGAGCTATTAATTAATGCCCTTTAAAGGTTTTACACCTATAACCAATCACTCTGTATATATCTGAAATTGTTCAGTGTATTTAAGTTTTTCATACTAACATTAATCTGTCAGATATTATATCATGTTGATTTATATTATTTCAGACAGTGTATTTTGAATAAAGAAAATGACATATTTATGGTAAAGTTCAGAAGTGTAAATATTTCAGTTGTATTGAGAATAACATATTTGTTTTTAGATTAATGGGTGAACTTGGCACGGGATCGTTTTCGGTCGTCCGCCTCTGCGAACACAAAACTTCTAGAGTACAGTACGCCGTTAAAATTATGGATAAATTACAATATGATCCGCGTGAGGAGATTGAAATTTTGTTGAGGTACAAATTCAGTTTATTCACTGGAGTAATACTCTCAAATTTTGTAACTAATGATTAACAAAATTTACCCTTATTTAGCCACACATTATTTATTAATATTTAAATTTAATGATAATTTATAAATCTGTATTATTCAAGTACCAATAAAGTTGTATGTTGTAAAGGGAATGTGATCTATATAGTTTGTGATTTGTTTATACTGGTTGGTGATTTTTCAATGACGGCTATTGTTTCCAATGAGACCTAGTGTTGAAATAAATCCTCGCTGCACAATATATCGTAACTAAATGTCAATAGTATTCAAAGGGCTAAAAAATCTATGCATACGAACTTACATCTATTAAGGGATTAGCTTATGAAAATGCACTTTAATTAATAACTTAAATTACGCAATTAACTATTAAAACATAATTTCATTCAATAGATCAGAACTTGATCTCATTCGAACCTGTTTTTTCTTTAATTGCACAAGGTGAAGTAGTTGCCGGTTTGAAGTTAAAATTTATACATCATGAAATATCATGTTTGGTTCTGTCACTCTACATATATCGTGTGGAGTTAACATTTCAATGTTTACAGATATAGTCAACATCCGCACATAGTGACGTTGCGTGGTGTGTATGAAGAAGGCGGACGTATCCTCGCTGTGACGGAGTTGTGCCGTGGCGGCGAGCTACTGGAGTACATTACTCAGCGTCGCTACTTGCCGGAGCACGAGGCCGCGCCCCTACTGAGAAATGTGTTGCAGGCCGTACATTATCTGCATCGTCATACAGTCGTCCACAGGTATTAATATTATAACGAATTCATTATCTGCAACATTACATTCAATTGGATACATATTTACCCGCTTATTCCTATAGCTATATATATATATTATACAATACCTTAAATTTAGATTCCTTTTCTTACGTGACTCACTTGATAAGTTGCTTAGATCATCAGAGAACTTGAAATTGACTATGCCTGCTCATTCTACTATGTTTATGGAGAAATCTTTTACTGTTTATCTCTGAGCGCCGCGGCGTCCCCTGAGACGTCTAAGAGCATCATCTTGGACCATTATGGTACAACAATGATATGACAGAAGCGGCCAGCGATTAAACCGCCTCTTGTAACATATGGATTGTTTCTTTTTATCCTCTACTTATTGTCTGTGTTGTACAAAAAAGCTTAAATGAACAAATAAATATTTGTCTAAAGCTATTTATGGAGGTAGAATAAACGAGTGCCACGCTGAAAAATGACCTGAGGATACGTTTATATGATTGCATACCAGTCTACAGTTCTTTGGCACGACGCATTCTCTCTCAGTTTTGGAATGCTTTTTGTTTGATGAACATGTGGAGGTGTGAGAACTAGAATCAAATGCCATAGACCTTATGGGGACATTGGTTGATGTCTTTTTTATTAACATAGGAAATCCAGAAAATGTAAACAGATGATGGCATTATGATTACTTAAAAAAAATAGTGGTGCATTTTACCTGGGTAAATGTCTTAATATATTTGTATTTTATTATTAGCTTACAAAAATACGCTTATTAAGCGCTCTATTATCTCTGTTCGGCGAACAAGTTTCAAATAATAACATAATTTAAATAAATAAATAACTTAAATAAGAATAATTTGTTTCAATTCTACTAATGCATACTGAAGATGCTATCTATTGTTTGTCCAGAGATATCAAGCCATCTAATATATTGTTCGCAACCGCCGAGAAGAGGCCTGAGGACATTCGTCTCGTTGACTTCGGCCTGGCAAAGCAGCTGCGCGCTGAAAACGGACTCCTCATGACTCCGTGCTACACTGCCAACTTCGTCGCACCAGAAGTACTGAAACGCGCCGGGTATGACGCCGCATGCGACATCTGGAGCTTGGGTATAGAACTTTGAAATGTAACTAAAATTTGAGTCAGGTGCAAATATCGATGTAACATATAAGAGATTTCCTCCTATTTACTGACTTCATCACAATATCTTTAGGCCTGATGCCTTGGGGACTTAAAAATCGTAAAAATATTGCTTTCTCAAAGTAAAAGTCATTTATAAACAGATTTAAAAAATACCACCTACTGGTTCAAGGATTGTGGAGGCATTCAATAAAAAAAACATATATTTTCAAACTAAATGCTTACATCGGTATTAAAGTTGGTATTAATTTTTTTTATGGAATGAAAAATATATTAATTATATTATAGTTAATAATAAATAAAAAACACCGTATCAAACACCGCCGGTTAGGTTACACTGACGCGATGGCCCAGGAGGTACAAGGAGAGTTTATGTATGTTGGGTAGACAATAATTAATATAAATTATATAAGCTTGTAAGGATAAATGGTTATAGGAGTAAAAGCTATAAAGAGCTTAAGTAGCTTATTAAAGATTCTAAAAATCAATCATTTCAGAAATAATAAATAACGTTCATTATTTTTTATTTCTTTAATACTCTTTATTATACACGTCGGAAGGGAAATACTCATATGTATATATATATATATATATATATATATATATATATATATATATATATATGTCTAAAAAAATGATTACTACATGTTAAATTTATTTATTGCTTACTATCGGTCCCTGCAGGCTTTGTGCTTCCAGAAGTTGACATATCACAATTCCATTGAAAAAATAATATTGTAACATTAAACAGCTAAAATATGTGTAAAATTTTTAAAGGTTTTTGTTGACAAGAGAAGTAAAAACTTTAATTCATAGGATCATTTCTTTATTAAGTTCTTCATGGAACAACATTACATTGTACAGATAAAAGTTATACATTTTTTGTAAGTTGCCTGGTGTACTCAAAAAGCTAGAACCTCCAACGTTTTTTTTAACGGATTTTCTTTGAAATGCTACAAATCGTCGGGGCGTTTAAATCTATTCGGACTGTGGAGCGTCCGCCCAAGGGTTTTAAGTGCTCCGCTAAAATTGTGGTGTGAACGGCCGGGGCTCCCCAAGAAGCCCAAGACATATAAATAAAAAAGAGCTTTGAAGTTTAAGCGCCTTTAGCATTCTGCTACCTCAAACCAAAAATAAACAAGTAAATTTAATATCATTAAAAAAAAACAAATGACTATGAAACATTTTTATTTCAATTTTTAAATGATTTTCCATTGTGTTCACAGGAGTGCTTGCATATATAATGCTATCCGGTCGAACACCGTTTGCTTCTACAGGAGATGATACCCCTGAAGCTATATTAGCTAGAATTGAGTCTGGAAAGGTAAGAATGTATTTATTATTCATATATATATATATATATATATATATATATATATATATATATATATATATATTATTGCGACCTTATCCTCAAGACATTAACTAGATATAAGTTTGCTAAAAGCGTGTACATAGGTGTGTACGCGTATATGCATTTTAAGTGAAAACCAATTGACGTTTCATGCGAGTAGTTGCGCCATTTTATATTATTATCGTTACACTTAAAACTTTTATTCATTTATTGTTATTATAGCTTTATTTATTATCACACTTTGTGGTTTGTTGATTTTCTATATACCTGTGCAAACAAACAACCGTTTCATTCCATGCTCATTCAACGGGGTATAGAGTCATGGTCAAGAAATCATAGACCTCCCGTTTCTTAGTTTCACATCTAAAATAAAAAATATATTATTAAATACATCTTATTACAGCATTCAAGAGTTTAATTGATTGGAATGCGTGGAACTTGGTTTGTTGACTCATTTTCCCTGTTGATATTATAATATACAAATGAAAAATTATTAAATTTTATTTAAAAGAGCAAATGTTGCGTTTTTGGCCGGCGGCACTTTTCCAAATATCAGCGTTCCAAGCCAGTTATAGCTTACTATTTATAATGTTAAAATAATCAATGATATAAAAGCATATGTAAATGTCTATTTGAATTAAGTTATTTTGAATTCAATGTCTAGTTAGCGCGCCTTTCTTTTTCTTGGGTACCATTGGGTAATTATTTTCTTAACCTCATATCATTAATTGTAAACAATATAAATTTGTCATAAGTTTGTCTATAAGAAATTTAGTTTTTGTATAGGAACACTTTTAGTACATAATATTTTTTGTGCAACATAGTGACAATACCTAGTGATTTTTATGTCTTGTACAATAGAGAGTAAATATATAATAAGATTTTTTTGTGAAATTTGGTATAGGTGGAGTTAACGGAGGGCGCTTGGCGCTCGGTGTCGGCGGAGGCGCGAGGGTGCGTGCGGCGCATGCTGACGCTGGAGCCGGCGCTGCGGCCGCGGGCTGCCGAGTTGCTGCGCGAGGCGTGGCTGTGCGCGCCGGCGCCCGCCACCCAGCCCGCGCGCGCGCCCGACAACACCGCGCCACCCATCGCAGACCTGCGCCGCGCCGTAGACCTCACTTTCCAGGCAAGAACTTCGTGCTTTCCCGCCTGTATCCCTTATTTTTTTTGACCTGGCTTACAATGGGAAAGGTGCAGAGCGCGTATAGCAACAGGCGAGAATAAAATTTCAGTTTAAAAATATTAAAATTAAATAGAATATATATATAACACACTATATAATATTATATATATACACACACACAACTAGAATTTTACCGGATTGATAGGCCGCCGAACTGTTAAGTCGATTAGGCGTACGGTGCATAGAGTGACTACGCTCAAAGGTCCCGTCGATACTATCTAAAATTAAAAAAAAATCACTTATTATTATTTAAAAAATTATCGAGTTGAATAAATATTAAACATGTTGTTTAGGTTGTGAAACTAAAAGTAAATGGCTTGAACCATCCCATGGTAGTGATTTATTTTTGGATTACGAAAAAGATTGAATTTTTACTTGTTTTTCTTTTATTAAAGTGTGTCATGACTAAAAGGACCTTAGGATTTCTTTGTTATCAAGAATTTCGTTAGAAGAGCGTTACATTAACTCTCTCCGGCGAATATAGCGTAGAAAGCAAAAAATGTAATAACACATAATAACATAAAGCCAAAATATTGTTTAAACATGTCCATTTACTTATTCTAGGCAATGACTTCCGCACCAATTACCCCGCAAGTGCTCGGTCCCGTTTCACAATCAACACTCGCTCAACGAAGAATAAAGCCACAACGTCGATTCCCACCAACGCAACTCTAATATAACGGTATACGAAAACTACGTGCCCCAAAACTACGTTTCGAAGCCAAATCTAAGTCACAATATTAAAAACAAGTATATTTAAAAAAAATTATCTTTTGTAATAATTTATTTTCAACATATATCTTTTTGAGCATTTGTATATTATTCAACCCAACAACTATCATTTTTATGCATCTTTATACAAACTTATGTGTTTACTCTGAAATAAATTTATTTTTATTTGTGATAACTAAGAAAAACTAAATTCTATGATAGTTTTTATAACGTTTAACAAGCATTTAAAAAGAGTTAAAGTAGAAATAACATTCCAATTTTGAAAGCAAAAGTTTTTATTATTTCAATATTTTCCATGTGCTTGATTAGTATATTTTTGCACACATTTTACAAATGTGTATCTGTGTGCAATCTGTTTTTCTTTTTTTTAAAGTTATAGTTGAAAAATTTATTTTTGTTATTTATTTAATATATGTTTCCTACCCACCTTTGTATTTGAGTCCATCAGTGCCATTAATCAACAAATAACTTGTAAAATGTCTTATATTTTTTTTTTAACTTTTTCTAAATAGGTATAACTTTCGGTTTAATTATATCAGACCGGTTAATTTGTTACAATGTGATATCAAATAAACAAGATATTACTGATTGGATTTTCAAAAAATATGAAAGGAAATAATATTTTCATATTCTTAAAAAATAATAAAATACAATTTTTTTTCTACTTATTCTAATTTCGTATCTGCTCCGTAAAAGGCCTAAAAAATTCGATTGCCGTATCCCATAAAACTAACAATGTTCAACTTCCTAGTTAAGCGCTATTATAAATTATATAAGATAAAAAATGTGTAAATCTTACATTGTCTATTTTGTTATTCGCTTTAAAGGATAGATTAAGTAAAATAATTTGTACAAGCATAGTTGTCTTAGCGGTGACAAGTCTGACAATGCTTAGAACGTTATTTATAACTTAATGTGTTACAGTTTTTTTGAACTAAGTCGGTTAAGAAGTTAATGCTCTACTTGTATGTAAAAGAAATTTAAAACCGTCCTTTCAATTCTTCTGGAACTTCTACTAATACTATTATAGTTACAATTACTATTACACTGCTACTGTTACTACTACTGCAACTCCTATTACTGCTACTACAACTACTACACTACTACTATTTTTACTTGCGGGTTACATTATTTTTTCTTTTGCTAATCAACTAACTGACTTAGTTTTTAAAACAAAAACTTTATTTTTATATAAATTAAACACGGATATATTTAATGTAACGTCAAATTATAATTATCGTGTAATACGATAATACAGTGTGACGGTCAGTGTGAGAATGAGACAACTAATGTTAAACATGTTTGGTTGCCTCTAAAGTCATTGATATATGCAGGGTGTTAATCTGCGCTATTTCAAATTCCCTCAAAAGTTTTTGTTGTCAATATGAAGCGTATATTATCTTTCGTTTTGACAAGACCATTGTATTATTGTAAAGCTAGATTATGTTTTATCAAAAAAACAACTTTACACTAGTTTGTAATGATTTTAATTGTTGCATTTCTTATATGAAAGAGTGCATGACATTATGTTTTAATTATTACATTATTAATCAAGAGATGGACAAGTTGAAATGATTGAGTTAACATATGTACATGTTGTAGATTAATACTATATTTTTCTATTAAATATTTCTCCTATCACCAATAACCAGGAATAATGCAACATTTAAAAATATTTACACCAGATGTACATAAAGTTGTTATATATATTTAAATAAGTAATGTGTTCTTTTTTAGCTTTAGGCTATGCCATCGCTGAGTACAGCTTCAGCTTTATATATAAAAGTGCATATAAGTACAGTATTTTCATAATAAATAATTATAAGTCCTAGATATAATTTAGATTACTATAAAAGTTTCAAAGTATTTTTAATAATTTAATGTTAAAAAATTCTTCCCTAATCTATTATGATTATTTAAATATTAACATTTCAGTTTGTTTGATTGTACCAAAGATCATGTTAGTGTAATATGATTTAATGTTTGATTTCGTAATTTTTTTATATCTCAATAGTTTACAATAAATTCTAAAATTGTACCTAAACCATTTGGCAATGGTACTTACCGTTTTGTAAAAATCGATGATCTACATACATTAACGTTTTCGTACCTGATTCTATATACATTTTCTAAATAATATATTAAATAACCATCTTGTTGCCCCAAATTGTGCATAATAAAACTGCATATTTTATCAAGCAAAGGAATTGATATTTACTGTTGTAGTTAAAAATAAAAATAGAATTAATGATATTTGTTCTGTCTTTGAGATGTAAGAGAAACATTGTAGATGTAGAGTGAACACACATTTAGGTTTAAACATTGAACATATCGAGTGGCAAAACAAATTACAATTGTTATAGTCATATCATCATTCTAATGGTATTTAAACGTTGCAACTTCGATTTTGTTAGATTCTGTATTTTTCCAAAGCATTTACCGTATGAAATTAAAACTTGAGATTATGTTTACATTATATACCCGAGCTGGTGCTCAGAATTTGTAATGGAATCATTTAATGTGCTATTATTTTTAGAGTTTTTTTTATCAAATATTGCGGTTGCTTCTTTGTAATGTTAAATTATAGGATTAGTAAAACTACAATTAATCCCATACAATGCACTAAAGAAAATTAAAATATATATAGTGATTTTTGAAATCCAGTGATAGAGGTTTATGAAAAATAATATAGCCGCGTGTGGAATTTTTGTGATTTCTCGTTCAAAATTTCTAAATAGAGCTTGTTTGCACACTTGTTAATTAATTCTAAAAAAAGTATTTTCTTACTCACTCGTAGTACACAGTTGATGTTATCGTAGATTTTTCTATGACAAATTATTACTAACAATCATATTATAATTAATTGTAATCTGTATAGACAGGACCAGAAAGATGTTTAAAAATAAAGGATTATGAAAGAAATAACTTTTTGGTGTTGGTGTTAATGTTGCTTGTCACATCTATTTTTCTAACTATGAAATCAAATATATAAATTTATATGACATAAAATTGTTATTGTAGACACGGGTGTTTGATTACTGAGATAATATATATGTATATATATTGTTGACATTGCTTTGAAATGTAGTTTTATTTCTTAACAATACTCTATCCATATAAATTAGTCGAATGTATTATTAAACAATAATACATTTGAAACAAAACGAGAAATTGTTTGTTGTTACATAGATATAACTACAAATTTTTAATTTATTTTGGCTTTTGTAAAGAGTATTATAACTAATAATATTTTTGGAATACTCTTCGAAGACTTTCATGTATACCTGGACCTTTTTATGATAGTTCAGTTCATAAAACAGGCAACTGCAATGCCAACACACACCCAAACTATAATGGCAACCTCCAAACATCGCGCCGTGTGTCCTGCTTCCGAACCATAATAAGACAAGCAGAATATAAAATCATTCTCAGCAGAGTACATGGGTGCCCTTGCCGGACTAATTTGATTGGCCTGTCACTCCATGGAGCGCCCGCCCAAGCGATCTAAGAACTCGTGTCTACCAATCCGGTAATTAAATCGAACCGAGAAGAGGTTGCTGAGGGAGCTCTCTAGCTTTGCTACCTAAAGTGTAGTTTAAGCTAAGCGCCGTCTGCGTCTAGCCTTTTTAAATACGCGGAATCTCTAAAAATCTCGGTAGGGTAACAGTAACCGTGTCACAAAAAAAACTTTCAATATATCGTTCGTCGCAGGGGCGTTGTTATAACTGTAACAAGTCTTATAAAATATGCTTAGAATCTCAACAGTTTACAATACTATTCATTGTGCCGTTTTTACAAAATAAATATATATTTTGAATTAATAAAGGGTAGTGGGCAGAAGGCCTGGTCTAATTTTGCACCGCAGTTCGGTACTCCCCTGATGGTGGTGGTAGGCAGCTGCACGATCTCCCAGGACTGGTCAGGCGGCAGCAAGTTGAGAGCAGGGAGCGCCGGTAGGTTGCAGTATGTGTCGGTTCCGGTGCACGGTGATATAATTTCAACGGTGTATAATTTCAACGGTGTAAAACTTGCAATGTAAAACTCGTAGCGTAAAACTTGCAGTATAAAACTTGTAATATAAACTTTGCAATGTAAAACTCGAAGCGTAAAGGTAGCAGCATAAAAGTCGCAGTGTAAACTTTGCAGTCTAAAACTCGCAGTGTAAAACTTGCAGTCTAAAATTCGCAGCATAAAACTTGCAGCATAAAACTTGCGGCATAAAAATCGCAGCATAAACTTTGCAGTATGAGACTCGCACCCCTTGGGGTGCGAGACGATGTAAAGGTTGTGGCGTGAACTAAATGATGCCCGGAGAATGAATAGGATCAAGGCGTGAATTTATAACGTAAATTCTAACTGGCCCCGGCGCGTATGAAGACACATAGCTGGTGAACGCAACCAACACAAAGAGTGTGCGTCGGTGCGTGAGACGACACCTAGCTAGTGAACGCGACCGAGGCCTGGATCCTTCTCCCGAGCACTGATGTAAACTCTGGGTGCTGGTGCGCGGGCGCATTGGAATTTTTGTTATAAAAACAAAGATCCGTTAAACCAATAGCATGCTCCCACGACCCCACGCCACTTGAGACGTACCGTTACCCGCTAAGGGTTGAACAATTTTTTGCTGTATTGCGATTTATGAGACGTTTCTCGTGATAATATTTTTTTGGTTAAAATTTTAACTAAGATTTATGGGACGTTAACTTGCAACGTTACATCATTTACCACGTACAATTATTTACTTAATAGTCAGGTAATTTTACAACACAATCACAATTATGTCTATAAACTGAGTGGTTGTAAGAGGCTTTCTTTTCTAGTCTTACATTTTTAGGTCAAATTCATGTTTACCAAAAGAAATTTTAGGTGATTTCGCCTTAGAAATAGACCTAATCATGAATAATAAATAAATTAATAAAAATGGATAAATATAGGTGATAAAATATTTAGATTCTGCTTATACACAAGGTTTTGTACATTGTCTCAATCACACAAGTAGGTCTAGTCATCCATCTCACTCGCCCATTTGCATCCTGGCATTTTCTGGTCATGTTTTTATTTTTTATTAAATAATTCCTTTTACCTTGTTTTCTGTGTTGTCTATTGGAAAGAATAATATTGGTTATATGTGTAAAAGATTTAAAGGAGGGAAAATAAATAAACTAACTAATAAAATTAATTATTGTTTACTATCTGCACCTGTAGACTGTACAGCCTAAAGTTATTGCCTGTCAAATTTTAATAAAAAAAAAAACAGATTTATGAAACATATTTTTGAGTAACAACTATTAGTGTGATTAGAAACCATTGTTAAACTATTTTGCTGACAAATGAGCAAGCATTCACCCCTTTACTGCTTTACCTCTACCTTGTATTTAGACTTGCAGGCAATATAAACTTTTAATTTTGTTTCATTCATAAATACTATGAAATTTGTGTTAAGATAACATTTGTATAATACTGCCATTAATATCTAGGTGCAAACAAAAACGTGATTTGAATATATTATTTATTTAACATTTACTCCTTTCAAGGATGGTGCTACAATTGGTCCTTTTCCTGGTACAGTTAGTGGATTTCCTTTATAACACACAACTTTAGCATCATTTGTCTTAAGATCTGGAGCACAAGTTTCAAATATTTTCTTCTTAGGATTTAATTGGGTTTCTGGTTCTCGTGGATAATTCTCACAGTGTACTAGATCACCAGGTACAGCATCAAGTGGAGGAATGAGAACTTCAACTTTGTCAGGTGATGACGCACACATTACCATTGCTTCAGAGGTAATGCCACGCATCTGAAAATAAAATTTTAGGAATCTTTTAAAAACCGATAGAGAATGAAATGTTCTAAATGACAATATGAATTAACACAAAACTATAAGAAAGTATTAACTGGACCAGAAATTAATATTGCTTTCTTAAGTTAAATTCATGTGACTACATTTTTAACAAGTTTTTATTTCTAATCAACAATATATTCACCTACATTATCAACAATCCTTCGCCATCTAATATACAATGTCTTCCAAGTACATAATGAGTTACCAAATGATAATCAAATTTCAACAAGTGCAGATATAACATTACTTTCCAGTCCCCCTAATACTTATTATTAAGTTATTGAAGATCATAGAATAAGTAAAAAAAATTGAAGATAAATTACCATAATTAAGATCATATGATAAAATCTGAAGCCTAATGATTGTAATGGTAACATTTTAATAATGACTATTACTGTGTTCAAGTTTTAAAAGCAGTTGTAAGAGGAAATGTATGAAAGAATAATGTCAAGATATTTTTCTGAAGTTATTCTTACACAATTAATAATTAAAAAAACCTAAACATATTCAGATTATTGCTGGTACAATACAAACAATACTTTAGTAATAAAAAAATTTAAGTAATACTTCTATCAATACAACTTATCAGCCATGTCATACATTAACATTGATTATTTACCTTCACTGGTTTTAAATTGCAAAGAACCATCACAAATTTTTCACGCATTTCATCGATTGGGACATGATTAACTAAACCAGACACAACTGTGCGATGTTTTTCTTCACCACAGTCTATCTTCTCTACATATAGTGCATCGGCATCAGGATGCTTGCTTATTTCTACAATCTTGCCAATTCTGAAATCTAGTTTTCTAATATCTACGTTTTCACTTTTTGTAGCTGAATTTATCTTTTCCTTTATTTTTTTTTGCGAATCTTTATCCTTTTTCTCAAGTTTCTCATCTATTTTATCGTCATTCTGTTTCAGTGTAATTGAGTTAACTACGACCGAGTTATTTACTTGTGTTTCTTTTTTAGGAACAGGGTACTGCTTCTTCCCGTGCGACACTTCAAGATTAATTAGCTCATTTTTGGCTTGAAGTATTTTATTGGATAATACCGAATTTTCTTTTATCAATTCTTGAATTTTCTCTTGAATTTTATTTTTTTTTATTTCTTCTACCTAAAAGAAACTCGTGTGGTTAATAAAAATAAGGAGGCTACCGATTTAAGTTAAAATTGTGAAACTAACCTTCTTTTTTAGGTCTATTATACGTTTTTCTGCTGTTTCTACATTTACTAAAAGATTAGGTTTTATTTTTAACATGTTTTTTATTAGATAATTACCACTAATAAGAACCATCAATCACTCCGTATTTTTGCAATTGGTAAATGCCAGCAAGACATAGACTCGTTAAAGTCATAGATAAAAATCTGATCATTTATCTAAATATTATGGGGATTTTTACTTTATATGGTAATAAAGTAAAAATCCCCATAATATTTTGAAGAATTTTCAAATATTTGTTAAGCCATTGATTTCTCAAGAGAGAATAATATTAAATAATTTATTATACGATTTTAGTTCTTCATAAGAGAAGTGATCTGAAATGTGCAAAATGATTTTTCATAAATGATAGAATGTACTGCAGTACTGTTGAAATACTAAGCTTCAATTAAAAAAAAGCCTATTGAAAATAAAATGTTTTTAACTTATATAAATTTTCTTATCATTCATCATACGAAATACACAAAATATTTTGGGATGATATTTTTTTGTTGATAATGTTACTCAACAATAATTAAACAATATATATTAATGTAATAATGGGTTGTATGATTTAATTTACTTATTTATTATTGATTTAAAAAATAAAATCAATGATTTTCTGTCTCACTTTATGTAATAATAAAACTAGTAATTAATTCTATACTTTGATGTTGAGTATAGTGTATGGTAACACTCCACTCGCTGAAAACAAAAAAAAAAGAAGTATGGCCGTTGAAATGGCGTCATAAATAGTTTCTGACGTTGTTTATATTTGTTCAAGATACTTGATTTATTACTTTATAATTTTTTAATGGTACATAATCGTGAATAAGATGTGAGTGTTTTATGACGTGTACAAATGGACCGTTTTGTATAATGTATTTGTAGAATTACGGTTAAGAACAATGTCAAACAATACTGTCGGCTCTTCGGGGCATGCTCCCGGCAAAATACGTGGGCCTGGAAGACCACCTAAACGCACTTGTACCTGGTGTGCTGAGAGTAAAACACCATTAAAATACGTATTACCTACTGAAAATGGAAAAAAAGAATTTTGTTCAGAGACCTGTCTTTCCGAATTTAGGCAAGCTTATAGTAAAGGGGCCTGTCTTCATTGTGACAATGTCATTAGAGGTAATGCTCCTTCGAGTAGTAAGAATTTTTGTTCTACTTATTGTTTGAATAAATATCAGAAAAAAAATGAAAAACGTACAAGTTCCCCACAGTCTGGCAATGGGGCCAATGGGTCGGAAAATCATTCAAATAACAATTCAACGGGATCATTTTATGATATATACCAATCTTTTGACTGGTCTGAGTATATGAAAGAGACTAGCAGCACAGCAGCGCCACAGGAGTGCTTCAAACAGGCGCCAAATCCACCACTGAATGATTTCAAAGTAAATATGAAATTGGAAGCACTGGATCCGAGAAATTTAACTTCAACATGTATTGCTACAGTCGTTGGTGTTTTAGGGCCTCGGCTCAGGTTAAGGTTGGATGGCAGTGATAACAAAAATGACTTTTGGAGACTCGTTGATGCAGGTGACATTCACCCAATAGGACACTGTGAAAAAAATGAAGGCATGTTGCAACCACCTCTTGGCTTTCGTATGAATGCAAGTAGTTGGCCAATGTTTTTGCTCAAAACTTTAAATGGAGCTGAAATGGCTCCTGCTAAGGTGTTTCAGTCAGAGCCACCTACACCTAAATCTAATTTATTTGTTGTCGGACAAAAGCTTGAAGCAGTTGACAAAAAGAATCCACAGTTAATATGCTGTGCTACAGTTGGGGCAGTGAAAAATGACCAAATTCATGTTACATTTGATGGCTGGAGGGGAGCATTTGACTACTGGTGTAGATATGACTCTAGAGACATATTTCCTGTTGGTTGGTGTGCCAGAGCTGGACACCCTCTTCAACCACCAGGTCAAAAAAGTGCAACCACCCCTTCTAGGTAAATTTTAATTCATAATAGTTTTTATCACTGATATTTAAATTTGAATTGTTGTATTATTTTGAAGAAAATAGCATTTATTTTAATTAAAAACATATTTGTTATTACTAATTAATCTTTGAAGTTACTAAATAACACCTGTATTCCTTTAATCATAATTTTAAATACATAGGGTATTTGAAGTAATTATGTAAATATAAATATCAATTACATTTAGTTTTATCTAAAGTCACATAATTGATGTGTACATTTCAGATTTAAATTGCGGCCTATTGGTATGCCTAATCCGGCATTACCTGAAGGTGGTTCTACTGGTAGTTCAAATCCTACCAATCCTCCAACACCAACTACATTGGCCCCAATTCATTTAAGAATCCGTAGCAGTTGCTCAGGTGGAAATGTGGCTTTTCCTCACATGGTTTCTGGCTTGGGACCTGCTAGTGTTGCTGAAGCTTTGGCTAAAGAGCTGTTAAGTGTCCACCCAGATCCTCAGAGGCTAACTAGGGCAATTTCAACTGCTTCTGGTAGTTACTCGAATGTAACTACAATACAGGTACAACTTGTTAATAACATATTAATTGTTTAAGTTCAACAAGCTCTTTATCATTGTAATGCACAATCTTCGTGATATGGTATTAATATTTATTATTTATTAATTTTCTGTTTCATATATCAGATTATATATATTAACCATGTATCATTTCAAGTCATTCATATTTATTTTGCTTTTTACTAAAAAAATATGTGGGTTTTGTTGTATATGAAGACATCCCATTTGATCTCACAAGATTACACCTCCTTTGTTATCAAATTATTTACAATCTAATGGTCTGATTTAATGTTACTAATATTAAAATCTGGGGAAATATAGTGTAGTTGATTTGTTCTGCAGAATAGTTTAGAAAGGCAAGAGCAGTCTAATTTCTCAGTTACACCCGCATTATCTAATTTCTTTTAAGCATCAAGGAAATTTTCAATATTTCTTCTTTATATGGACTTCGGAACTACCTTGTTTTGACTCTGCGGGTTGGATTCTGCAAGGGGCACTACCATTAATTTGCATCATGGGAACTCCATTTTTTGCACAATTTTCAGCATTGTACATTAGGGCTGGCCTTGTTTTAAGAAGTCTACATCCAATATCTTGATCTTTTTGTATGGTTGTCTAAGGCATTCTAACTTGCAAAAATGAGGCTCTAAATTTGTTTATTTCATGGTAAATAAATATATATTATTCAGAAATTAATGAGGGACAAATAAAGAAATTTGTATTTAGTTATTCTTATTACATAAGATGATGCATTCTTGAGCCACTCTGGGCTATGACAAAGATTTTGATGAGGTACTAGATTTTAAGTCGCAACAGCAAATTATCTATAGCTTTACCATTTTGTGAATTCTGACCCTTTTCTTATTATATACTTTAATAATAAATTAATTCATTAATGTTTATAAATTTAGTTAATGTCAAGTTATTTATTTCCAAATTAAACCAAAAATATGTAATAATAAACAACAAACATTTTTATGTTGTGAAATAAGAGTTAAAATTAAATAAATAAAGAAGTTAATTTTGTTTTAAGGTTTCAACGGGAAGTAAGACTTATGCAGTAAAAGTGCCATCTGACCTAGCTAATGAAGAGCTGAAGAATTGGTTAAAACTTTTATGTGTTGGTGTGGGTTGTTGTGTAGGAATGATTGAAGTGGACACAGGCGAGGCCGCAGGTCGGCCATGCACGCTTTGTGGAGAGTCTACTTCAAATGCTGTTTCATCTGGGGTTAAAAGACCTCTTAATGTAAGGGCTGAAAATGAAGTAAATTTATGTAGCCAGTTATGTAACATTAAATATTTATTGTTTAATTTAACAATCTTCTGTAAATTATATTAATACTTGCAACACAGGCTTTTTGTTTGTTACATACTCTTATTAATGTTTTTTCTTTAATCACATAGAACTGTCGCAAAATTCTATCTTATGCTTGTAATAGTATGAAGTGAATAGCTGTAAATGTTTGGTAATGGTATGACACTAGTACATGCACATATCAAAATAAATTTATGCATTCAATATGTGTTTTTAAAGAAGACATATGTATGAAAATATTTTATTGATTGATCACAAAATCTTAAAATATGCCTTATATTAAGATTTTGTGGTAATAATTAGAAATCTCCATTTATAAACTTCTTGTTATGTTCATGTTGCTGTTATGTTAATCTTTGCATACATTTCATTTAAATATATGTTTATAATAATTAGTCATGGGCACCATATGGAATTTTCGCTTACATTCACTTAAAAATGAATAAAATGGAACTTAAAATTGACCGTTGGTATTTTCTAATCTTTTATATATCATTTGATTTTTTCAGTGTTTTAATAGTTTGTTATGATGCAGGAATCATCAGCAGAAGGTGGTATTAATGGAGTAGGTGAAACATCTGGAACTAAGATGGCTCGAGTATCTCCAGAGAGGCCAGAACCGGCGTCTTCCACCACTGGAGCTCCACCACCGCCGTCATCAGCAGCACCGCCTGCTGATTGGTCTGTAGAAGATGTAATTGGTTTTATAGCAGCTGCTGATCAGGCGTTGGCAGCTCACGCCGATCTGTTCCGTAAACATGTAAGTAACAATTATAGAATTATTTATTCCATTATTTAAAAAAGTATCTTTTATCACAGTACCTCAGTCATTGTTATACCTACAATTACCCCATATATTGGTATTAATCAGAGTAATCTTTGAAGAGTTTTGATAAAAGATGTTATTGATATGTAATAATAGCTGAAATTCAATTGTTGAATTTTTTCACTCCATAAATTTACAAAAAATTGTATGGGGTATTTCTATGTAACTAAGATATTTAATTACAGTTATTTTACTATGCCAATTTTAACCAGTACCCATAATTTAATAATTCTGATATATTATTTTATTAGACTTTCGAGTTTTGGTGATAATTTCCTTAAATATGATTTCTTGTCAACTTTTTAGATATATTTTTTTTTCAGTCTATTACAGTTTTATGATAAAGTATCTATATAATATATAAATATATAATAATAAGTATATATATCTACTGGCATTCATTATTACTTTTATATGTCTATCCATAGGGTTCACATAATGTGTCAGTTTGTCTTAAGGTGATTTGCCTTTTAAACGCTTTGTTGTACAACTTGGGTGGCATAACTTACTGCTATATAACTTTATGCTATAAAAATATAATTTTTTTACTACCTGCTGATGTGAAGTGACACATTATACTAAATGTTGAAATTAACTCTATGACTGAGAAAATAATATGTTTTTGTTACAGGAAATAGATGGTAAAGCCCTTCTACTATTGAATTCTGATATGATGATGAAATACATGGGTTTGAAGTTGGGTCCTGCATTAAAAATTTGCAACTTGGTATCGAAAATTAAAAATCGTCGCCACTATAGCACTTAACTAAATTACAACTCGTAGAGTGTTGAAACTAGAAGTTTCTTTCGTGCTATCCAAGGTTACATTTTAGTATTTTTTGCATTTCAATATTTTTCAATATTGAATATAAAGGCCATAAGTGTTTTTAAGAACATGGAATCTCATCATTGTAATGTAGTACTTTTAGTACCACTTGTAATTCTATCTACATTTTCTGCAGTAATCAATACCATCTTAATACAAATAAAGAACACCAATAGGACGATTTTTAGAGTTCACAAATAGGCAACCAATACACCAATAATATACCTTTTGTAAGATGTAAATTACTTTATAGTCACATGTATATAAGTGTTATGAATGAGTGAAAATGCATTTAATGTAGTCAGTACTCATTTGACAAGACTATAAAGATAAAATTGTTAATTGCTCCGGCTTTATTATTAGGCATTTGGGATGTATATATATACATATAAATATTAATATTGGCTAGTCCTACGTCAAGATATCGCCTAACTACCATTCCAAAAATGGTTAACCAACAGTCGTTCGCGCAGTTACTTATAGTATATATGATAGCATACATACTGCATGTAATTTATATTATTTGCTTTTCTTACAATATATGTTAAAGATCCCTTTTGACTATTATTAACATTGTGAAGAAAGTTTGACAGTGCAACCATTAGAGTTTTCAATACGTTTTCCATATTAACCTTATTGCTCCAAATATTTTGTGTTGTTAATATGTGTAAGTAACGAGAACGAGTATTATTAGTGCAGATTGGTTTTGCACTTCCGTTTTACTATTTACGACTTGAATATTTACTATCTAGCTGCAAGTGTGACGGTGTAGATAAAATTCAAAATGATATTGCGAGTATTATTTATTTTTAACATAATTACATAAAATCTTGCCACAAAAAATATTACTTAGGCTTTATAACGTAAACAGACCTATTACTGCTTATTTTACCGCTTCAATTTAATGTGTAGAAAAGAAAAAAGAATATTGAATCTACAATCATTTACACATTCTCTAATATCGATATAGTTATTCATTTTACGTTTTAATCTGATTGATTAAGCATAACAATCATTATAAATTGAACATTTTTTATTAACTGTTTTTGTTTTTAATCCATGTAACTGTGTATGCGACTGTTACCATTTAACCAAATAACACGATCATTGCCCGTGTACAGAAATTATTGTAGTCTCGGGTTTTAGTGCCTTTCAATATTTAGGTGTACTTAAAGCCATGGTCAATAAAACAATTTAAGGCGAGTCATTTAAAAATTCTGTGACATATATTATGTTTCACGGAGGAAGATATTTTTTTTTAACTAGTACTTGTTTACTTTTTTAAACGAGGAGGTATTGTAAGAGTGTTATTTATGCTTTTACTTACGATTTATGAGTATGTTAATGTTGTGCATTGAAAGATTTGAAACGTGGTGTTCTATGTCCGATGACTTGGCAAGTTTATCTATTTACAATCCTGACCGATATATCAAATTTCATTATAATCCGATAACATAACTGATCGCATCGTGGTTAGGCCATCTTGGATACCTTCGAATCGGCATGCTAAATGCGTTTCGAGTGTCAGCCAAAGATGAGATGCCCTTTGGGCCCCCCTTGCTCGCACTCACTTAATGAAGCGTTTATCTAAGCGGCCTAGCGCCAGCTTGGCGGTCTCCTATCCTATAGAATACTTAAATCAACTAGCCGAGGAAGCTCTCTAGCTTATTTACTCTAAAGATGTTAACTGTAAACGCTTTCAGCCTTCTGCTCAAAACCGGGCTCCAAATACCAATGGGCAAACAGCATTTGCTACTGACAAAAGCAATTATGAATGTGTATAAAAAATTATTGGAATTTATGTTGGCAGTGTTCTCGTTATTGTTGAATTGTATGCCATCGGCATAGCTTTTTTTGCCACGAACCAATCACTTTTAATATAAGCTTTGAATAAATGATAAATAATGTTCCTTAAATAATTTTTTACGATGATTATATTTTAAACTTATTATTTTAATTTCAAATTGACACTTTTGAGGGTTGGTTGTAATGTTTGAACATTTCATGATGTGATATTTCAATGTTATCTGTTATAGCGATAAAATAATATAAATATTAAATATGTTTATTAGGGTCTATCCGAAAATTTCATGAAATCAACTTTGCGGATTACATCATTCTAAAATGGTAAATAATATTAATTTACTAAATTTTACCAACAGCTTTTGGAAAATCTTTGTTACAAATACGGTCTATTTTACAGTTATACTTAATATGCCATTTGAATAATTTTTATTCAGTTGAAGCTAGAGTTACTACGTTATTGGCGATTTAAAATTTTTATATTTAATTCGTATTAGATTTCGCCGACAAGAGTTATTAGATTACATACCTATTATGTTATACCGTGTTTGTATATATTACATAGGTGACATTAGAGAGATGCGAAGTACTTCGCATTGGAAAAATATTATTTTATTTTAATAATTTTATGTACATAGAATAAATTGAAACAAATGTGTATAAATAAAATAAATTGGAACGACAAAAATGTTTTCATTTTGCCCCCTCAATCATTTATGAAATGCTAACCTTGGGATAGATGCTGTGTGGCCTGAGAGGTTTTTGGTATAGAGCAGTGATTCCCAAAGTGGTCTATATCGACCCCTAAAGGTCTATGACAACGTGCAAGGGGTCTACGTCAGCGAAAAAAAATTGGGAGTCCGTGAAATGAAAATGGGGGTCCACGATAGTGGATCTCAACACATACACTGATAGTACCTATTTACTTACATCATACTATCTTATAACATCAAAACATTTACATTATTTATAAAAGTACCTATGAAATTTAAGATTAACCCTTACAAAATTGACGCCAAATGTTGATAATTTGTTATTAAAGCATCAGGTTCATCCTTCTTACTGAAAATATTGACTTATTGCTTATGTTATTTTATTTATAGTTTATTTTATGTTTAATTAATGTTACGTATATTTTACATAACAGATACAAAATTTTATTTTGAGTAGTTTAATTTAAATTCAATTAATAAATGTATAAATTAACATATGTTTTTACTTTAAGTTTTTAACTTTAACACTAAACTTCACTACAGTTAGAAATTTACAGGAAGTCAATATCAGGTAAGTATTGCTCTGCTTTAAAAGGATGAACGTGTGGCTCATTAATCAGCAAAAAAATTTAAAGCTTTTACACCTATTTCCAATAACACTGTATAAAGTGATCAATCACTAAGAAATCAGAAAAACGTTACATTAAAAAAATTCTGTTCGAATGCGATAGGGCAATAACTTCTAGCAGTACAGTCTTCAGATAGTAAATTATTATTAATTTTTATATGGGTATCCAAATTTTGATAACTGTTTTTCCTACTATGATACTATACTATCATTATTTCTAAAAGAATATATATTTTTAGATACGGTGTACCATACATGCTGAGCTATACACTCTAAAGTTTTTAGACCCATAACCAATCGTTTTAACTTTTATAGGCAATAATAGTAATAATATAGTAGTATCAATAATAGTAGCAAGATTGAAGGTGAAATACAGAGCTACTTTAGTCATTGTTTGCAATTTGTTGTATGTTAGTCTCGATTTCAGCGTTGTCCTATACTAACGTAATTTACTGAAATATAATTCATGTAAGATGGAGTCGCAGAAACGTGATGACAACGGTAAGATTGTGTTTTAGGACAATTAATGTTTATAATTTATAGTGCTTAAAGGTTTATGCAAATAAGTTTTTAAACGTCCATGTGATGTACTCGTATTTGTAGGTTTGTTATCGTCTTAAGTTATACTTGTTATTTTAGTTGTTTACTTGCACAGATACAGGTTTGAAATAACTTAAAAATTGCTTTTTGGCTGTCGATAAAGGAAAGAAATATTTTAATTTTTCGACTTTTACCTTATACAAAAATAGAAACTGGAAATATTTATATTATGATTACTAATGGGAATACGTGCATGAATGTTTTGTTTCACCTTTTGCACCAGTTATGAAAACTTTTGTATGTGTAATCCTTTTTTCCATTTCCACTGTAATGTGATATAGGATTATGACTGCCGTAGCATTTTTAATAAGTCGGAGGAAACGAAACCGTAAAATTATTATCAATTAAGTTTTAGTGTTTTTTTTTTCGGTATTTCACTAGCATTTTACTTGTTATATGATATTACGATTCGTACTCGTATGATTACTTAAAAAAACCACAACTTCTTTCGGTAACTCAGAACTTTGCGTGATTGCCCACACGACCGTCCGATCTTAGTAACATTTTTGATTTAGATTAGCTTCTTCCTCGTCTATGGCCGTCATATCAACACTATCTTCAGTTCAGTTCATTTGGCTTAACGTGTTGCACTCTTGCAAAATTGTTGTGTAGTTTCACAATAAGGCCTTCTTGATAAATGTTCGATGTAGTCAATATTTTTTTTCTTCTTTGGCTTTCTGTTATAAAAATTAAATCTTTGTTGTACAGTCAAATTTCAAAAAATACATATTCTAAAGTCTCTTGAAGGCCATATGAAAATTAAAGTTAATTATTATTAGTAAGTCAATATGCCTTGGAGAAGGCTCAGGATTTCTCTACAAGTTCGAATTAAAAATGAGTAGATCCGTAAACGAAGGAATGTAAACGATACAGCCCAGCGAATTGGCAAGTTGATGTAGTAGTGGACAGGCCACACGATGATGATGGTTATTCACAGTTCAGTTATTTTTTCTCATTATAAAATCATGTAATACTTTATTATACCATGAAGCGAAAAGTAAAGGATATGTTTATTGATTTAAAATATTACCTAATATTCTGAACACGCAATGTAACCAGCCCTTTAAATTCTCTTTTTCAAATAACAATATGAAATCTTTATTAAAAAATCATGTATTCAGCGTTTGTCTTACGTATATCAATCATTTTTCGACAAAAACGTGTTATCAGTTGTCTTTGGTCTCTTTGTACATATTTCCATAAGGATGGGCTAATTCTTAAAGTATTATTTGAAGGATATTCTTTTTGATCATCATTATTGCAGTAGAACGTCCAGTGCTACTAGATAGTAGAAGTATCCAGCATCCAGCAGGTGCAGGAAACTGCAATCCTGTGGGTGGATGCCCTACGCTGTGTTTGCCCGTCCCGGGTTTTCACTCCAGAACCTTGAGGGCTCTGTGGCCATCGTTTCTGTACGTTTATGTGGCTTGGTATTATTAAATGACGGTATTTAAAATAATAAGTTATCTAGAGTTAAAATTGGTAGATTATACGAAATTTTAACACTTACTATTGCTGGCCGTTACGATCCCATTTAAATAATTCATGCCTGAACAGTGTTCGGTAAAAAGAAAACTAGTTTCTATCCACTCCAACAGAGGGTGCATTCCGTCCTTGGAAATAAGGAAGCGTAGAAAGGTTACTTCTTGAATTTCCAATACTATTTGTATTTGTTGACTACAACACCAATATTTTAGAATCGCCTGATCAAAGTACGTAGATATTCCTGGTGTATTAATACAAGTATGTCGTCAATGTATAGAAAACCATACCCCGGGTGACCACTAAACCGTTGGCACATATACTCCACATTCTGTGATCTTAAAGTCGTAAATGGAAACTCGAAAAGGTTCAATGAAGTTAAAATGGTCGTTTTCGGGATGTCTTCTTGAGCGATAGGAATCTGATTATAGAATTTATTAGCTCGACAGTAGTAAAAAAATTTGAACCGGCGATGTTGTGTCGAACGTCCCTAACATGATGTATTGGATAACGATCCGGCACAATACATGCATCTAAAGCTCGGTAAACGCCACAAGGTCGTCATTAAAAATCTTTTTGGCGGTGGAACATTGCTTTGAATTCTTTTTGCGAAATGGCTAATTTTTGTCCTAACCAATTTAAGTCCTCGTAACGACTAGTAACTAAAAATAACGGGCCCGTGGGTAGTATGTAGGGCACAGTGCAGTGCTTTGTAACACTTGGCAAATTGGAGATCTAGTAATATCGGGGAATCATGATAGAACTTTTAAAAATTGTGATCGCACACCATCGATGGCAACAGTCTTGAAGCTGGTCTGGTTGACATCAGCAACTGAGGCAAGTTCGCAACTTGGTCATGCTATCGATGAGGAACCGGTTTCAGCAATTTGGCAGAAGGTTATAATAAGGCA
Source organism: Battus philenor (assembly GCF_028537555.1). Taxonomy (NCBI): domain Eukaryota; kingdom Metazoa; phylum Arthropoda; class Insecta; order Lepidoptera; family Papilionidae; genus Battus; species Battus philenor. The sequence continues at coordinate 6,841,985 of NW_027181676.1, forward strand.
GAAAATCCGAGCCAATAAAACGTTTGCGTTACATCTGCAATCACAACGTTCCACCAAATTTCCAGGCGGAATCATATCTCCAATCGTAAGATCAGAGTATCGTAAATACTTATAGTCCTGTCGATAATCGGGCGAACATTAAAGTTGGTGGCAAAGTAATGACCTTTGAGCCAAGTTTACGGGAAATAGCAAATATACGAACCCGTATCTATTAAAAATCTATGCCGGCTATTCGTTTGTAAAAGATCTGGGATCGTTTACAAACAAACGATTATATGATGAATAACCAGTTTCCGCCCCTGGTGATTGCTCATGGAGTTTCCGTTAATCAACCTTCCGCATGGACTCGTACGCTTAGCGGCTTTCAATTGAAATTTGTGGTGGTACCAACAAAATTTATATTTATTTTTGGTTGGAAGAGGATCGGGAACGGTTTAAGCCTGAACGTGACAAACTGTTATGGCAATGGTCTATGAGGCCCAAAACCTCAGGCAACAAGGGCAACATACAAATGCTTACGACATATAAGGCCGCGTGGACATTGGACGACAACCAAGCGGGCGATTTAACATCATATGCTATTTCAATTATTTTATTCAAGTCCAAGTCCTATTTATAATAACGTAGTATTTATTGAGTTAATCAAACGTCTCTTTAATTACAAAGTAATATTTCTTTTAAACGATGCAAACTCTTTTGTCATTGCTTCATTCTTGTAATAAATCTGGACATACTCCGAAAAGTTTAATTTGAATAAAATTCCATCTCTGACATTGGTGTACTTAGTGCATTTGACGCTTTTATAAATTATTATGACAGAAAATTGCAGATATTTTATTTAAACATGTTTTAGACTAAGTCTAAAATATTTTAAGCACAGCCCATGCTTTAAAAAGCATGAGTTGAAAAAATTTAAAGTCACGTTTAAAGAAAATACGCCGACATGAAAGATATAGCATTGGGTAAGTATATTAAGTTAATTACTTACACTGCGTGCTATCCAGATATCTCACATTACCTGTAGAAGCGACAATTGTACCGTACATGAAGATGAATTGGGTATAAAGTGTGAATATAAATATAAAGTGTAATGAGCGACGACAGAACAAGCCGCGATCTGCTCTAGGGGCCCTTGGGCTAAGTCCACCCATTTTGCGTCCGCCTAAGCTATTTAACAAAATTGCAGCATCCCAGTTCAGTGAAATAATTACTGAAATGGCCTAAGCAGAGGTATGCAAAAGAGCTCATATCATGTGAAGCTGTAATTGCTAAAAGGTAAACAGCAATATGTTTCAACAAGTTTCAGTGTAGCGAACTTCGGTACCTTTGCCTGGATACTCTAGAAAAGAAAATAGAGGATATTTCAACTAAAATGAAAAAGTTGTGCAGAGGAAATCTTATGGTTCTTCTGTAATAATTGCTTGTATTGTTAAAAATATATGGATACTTAAACACCTGCGGGAACACTGCTATAAAGGATTCCCACAGTCGCGCATCCTGAAGCGATGGCGTTACTCGATGTACGTAGTTTGTCAACAAGACGCTCTTCGGTTAGTGTGTCGTTGGTAGAGACTCGCGGATTAACAATTGGGCGACTAAACGTAGCTTTGACAGTGTGTGAGCGTGTCACTCTTGGAGAAATATTATAATCTTCTTACTGTGTATTATTTGTCTACGTTTTACAGTTTTAAATGTTCGACATTGTTGCATGACCATCTGTCCTTTCTCCTCACTTTCGGTTGTCACACCCCGTTCCTGACTTAACAAGATAATAAACAATATTTACTATTCGCCGTCCCCCCCCCCCCCCCAATGGAGAAAATATAAAGTAAAGAGAAAAAATATATAGGAGGACGTTTAAACAACAACTTAAATAGAAAAGGAATAAATGGGTATGCCAACCATCTTAAACGTAAACTTAATATAGTAATCATTTCAATATCAATATGAAAGTACTTTATAAACATGCTTCATATAAAACAAAATTAATAATTATACATCTAAGAAGAAATAATAAGATACAGAGGGATACGTAAACAAACAATAGAGAATTAAACAAAAACGTCTTCTAACTACTTAGCTTACAGATCTAGTTCACCGACCCTTCCGCTCCGTGAACTTAGTACCGACGAAGCTGTAGAAGACTTAGGGCTAACAGCATTAACACCATCAGAGAAAAAGCAAGCAGCTTACAGATCTAGAATATCCTTAAATTTTACCCTGCGCCCTGATCTTGTAGTTTTGGGTTGTGTCCAAGCTAACTCAGTTGGCATAACAGGAGAAGACACAATCGAAGTGGGTACAGCTGCTTGGTTCAGGCACAGCTTCAGTTGGTGAAGCTAGGACGAAGCTAGAACCTTAACCAATGGAGCTTGGAGTTTGACAGCACTGGGTATGAAGCGGCGGTAAAAGTTGACCAACTTCGCCCCAGCCCCTCGACTGTTTCTGGGAGAAAAAAAATTGCAGGGCTTTAATGTGTTCTGGTGGCGAGCGGGTTCCTTCCTTGTTAATCCTGTGACCCAGGAATGTCACCTCTTTTGCTTCTAGGGTACATTTTGATGCATTTATAACGACCCCATATTCGTTTAGCCTTTGAAATATTGTACGGAAATGCTCGGAGTGTTATTCTCGAGATTTGGAGAAGATTAGGGTGTCATCTACATATGGATAACGGAAGTAGAGTCCCCTTGTGACTTCATCGATGAATCTTTGGGACGTTTGGCCTGCGTTACGGTAAGCTAAATGTCATAAAGGGGAACTCGAATAGCCTGAATGTTGTTGTGATGGCAGTTTTGCATATGTCAGCTTTATTTACAGATATTTGTTGGTAGGCCTTTACCAGGTCGAGGGCACTGAAAATAGTAAAACCCTGTATGTATTGAAAGAAATCGGCTATTCGACGTTTTATTTTGGGCCCAGAAAAAAAAACTTTATCTTATTTCAACGAGAAAGCGAACAATAATGAAATTATAATACATAAATGTTCGTTACATGCACTTGAATCTGAAGTATCGATGCGGTGTCAGGAATTATTCTTCTTTTATTTTGTAAATTTTTATAGCCTCACGGATGCTGCATCTCAACGTAGACTCGGCTTGCGTAAATTTGAAATTGATCCCTTGGGTTATTTATTTTCTTTCACAGTTTTATTGCAGCAGCACGCTGGATACCCATCGATGTCATAGTATAGGTTGTTGGGCCGGTCATTCATCAGCCGCTATTGACGTATTTCTAGCATTTTACTCACGCTCTCGAGGATAATGCGTGTCCAGATCACGTCGGGGTCACCATTTCTGAGCGTCACTCTTGGATAAATAATATAAACTTCTTACTGTGTACAATTTGTATTTATTACTTCTTTATGTTTTACAGTTTTATATGTTCGACATTGTTGCATGACTATTTGTCCTTTCTCCTACCTTTCGGTTGTCACACCCCGTTCCTGACTTAACTAAATGTTGCCGTTATATTTACTCGAGTATGTGACTATTCGCCACAAGTTGCAGCTTCAAAATGTAACTTACATAATTTTAAATAATATTTACATTACTCATTTGTCATATCTAAAACAAAATAGGAATGTACAGTTTTACGTCAAATAATAATTAGGAGCCTCTCACATATGCTTATCAACATATGCTATTATTTAATATGATAGCTTAGGCTGACGACGTAGAAAATATGTCTCTTACTTAAATACTACTTATATTTAATAAAAGTACTCACTTTTATAGTGATTATATGTACTTTATTATACGATATGTACATTATGACAATGTAATACAGACAATATAAACATAATCTTCATTTGTTTATTTTCAGGTGAGGAGCGAACACCAGTTCCGCAAGATGCGTTTGAAAAAATTATGGGATCATTTGGGAGATATCAGTTGTGGTTATGTTTCGTTATATTCTTGTCTAAATTTTTCGTTTCTTTCAATCAAATGGCAATCATTTTTCTTGCGCCGAAAACGACTTACATATGTGAAGATACTAAAGCAGAAACATGTCCATGTAATAAACCTATATACGATACTTCGATATTCCCTAATACAATTGTAACGGAATGGGACTTGATTTGTGAAAGGAAATGGTTAATCAGTTTAACGCAGACATTCTTTCAAGTCGGTACTTTAATTGGAAGCATAGTTTTCGGAATGGCATCGGACAAGTATTTTTTATTTATTTTCATAACAATGAATCAAATAACCGATTAAGCAGAAATAATAAACATTATTTCCATTTAAGGTACGGAAGAAAAATACCAACAATTTTCGCTATGGTTCTGCAAATGGTAACAAGTATATCTGCAGCCTATGCACCAAACTATTGGATCTTCACCATAATTAGAATTCTAATAGGAATCGCAGTGGGCGGTAGCATGGTCACTACGTTCGTTTTACTTATGGAATTTATTGGAAACAAATATCGAGAAACCGTATCGGCATTGTATCATACTCCGTATAACATCGGACATATGATTTTGCCTCTTAATGCTTATTTTTTTAGAAATTTTAGACAATTTCAACTTTCGATTTCTATACCCAGTGCTATTTTAATGTCGTATTTCTGCCTTCTACCCGAATCTCCACGGTGGTTGGTAGCTGTTGAACGAACAGACAAAGCTATAGGTATTTTAGAAAGAGCGGCAAAAATGTGAGTTAATAATTATGAGTTGTTATAAAAAAAAATTAACTTTGTTGTAATGAATACACTGAAAATTAAATTACGGAAGAATGAGGAGGCTGCCGTCTCTAGACTGATTATTTTTATTTACAGAAATAAACAACAAGTAAGTAACATACGGTCTGAAATTGAAGCGTACCATGCCCAACTACTAAAAAACAAGAGTGGAAAAGGAACAATCAAAGATTTATTTCGAACTCCAAATCTGCGCAAGAATATTATGTGCATGGGTTTTATTTGGATGACCTGCAGTTATTGTTTCTATGGAGTATCGCAGTACGTCGGACAATTGTACGGGAATGTGTTTATTAACGTGGTATCTAGTGCTAGCGTATGTCTGTTAGGTACCTTGTCATCAATACCTTTAATGAAGATAGCCGGTAGAAAAAAAGTTGTGATAACATTTAATTCTATCTGTGCTATTTGTTTGCTAAGCTTAATGTTTATAGAAGGTAGTGTTTTCTCTGTTGTCCTTGCATGTATCGGAGTAGTGTCGAGTTTTATTGTATTCGTAGTGGTGTACTTGTACTGTTCCGAGTTATTCCCGACCGTCGTCCGGAACGCTGCGATTGGATACTCATCCATGATGGCGCGAGTCGGATCTATGATTGCTCCGTTTGTGGTTGAAGCAAAGGATACCGCGCCTTGGCTACCGCCCCTAGCATTCGCTATATTACCAATTATTGCCTGTATAGTGACTTTATTTTTACCTGAAACTAAAGACTGTGACCTAATGTCAAGTCTGGAAGAGGGAGAAAATTTTGGTAAAAAATCTTCAAAAAAATAAATTTGTAAAAACCGTAAACAGTTACTTTAAAATAATAAAAATGTTAACATAAACGTGTCTTTTGAACAAATTATAACAATTGTAGCGGTCCTTTTTATCTATTCTCCAGATCGCTACATAACAATCAATAACACTAAAAGTTTTCTTTCCACAAAGGCGCTTCTCACGTTGACATTAAGTGGAATGTAGCGTATTACGTGGGGTTAACTCCGAAAAGAAACACGTAGGACGATAAAGTAAACAAACACATTTATTAACTATACACGCAAGAATAAAACAACTGAGAATTTAGACTAATTAATACACACACACTAAACTAATGAATACTAATTAACTATACAAAGATACGAGGTAGCATGCCCGACAGAGAGTGTCTTTGCCCATGGCCGCTCTGCGCAATGCCAGCCGTCCGCAACAAATATATATAACGTGTATCTATAACGTCTAGTGGATTACAGACCATCTTAATATTTGTTTGGATATTAAATACACATGATTATATATACTTACCTACCTTTACTAAAAATTTTACCTTTACTTACGTTACCTTTTAACGTTACATAAATTTAACAAACAATATACGCCAACGGATAAGTATTTTTTTTAAATTGGTTTCATATCTTTTAAAGTTTCGAAAATGAAATAAAAATGTTCGTAGAAATTCAATGTCGCCTATGAGGAGTATAGTACCGACTTAACTATTATCAGTATCTTAACACTCATGTGAAATAATCACAGTATAACTTAATATTGTATATAGTCCGCATTAATGGATGAATGCAGGACAGATATAACAAATGTTCTTCGGTACAGATGCAGACGGTAGACTTATTTGAATACGGTTTAACTAAGGAAAATGGTAATAATGATAAACGCTGAACCTGAGCGTCATACGACGAGTTTTCCTGCAGTAACTACAGGTCTTTCATTCAGTTCTGCTACTGTCTGAAAATAACGCTAATACAATTTTCTTTTTATATAGTATTATCACATGTAAAAAGTATTCTACTCAAATTTAACTAAATAGGGTTGCCATCGATTAAACAATTGAAATTTAAGCTAGTATCTTAAGAAGTTTTTTTATATTTTTCTTACAAAATGTTATTAATTTTTATTTTGTGCTGCTTGGTTTTAAAGTTTAAGTTTTCTTTTTGAACATATCCATTTATTTTTATAGTTCTCTCTTGTTACTATGAAAACATTGAATTCATTTTTATGAAACGTGAAATAAACATTACCATTTCTTTTTCTACGCAAGAAAAACCTCTGAAAATTTCACTAAATCTCTTAAAGATTTCTTAAACATAATGCTAAACAACACGCGTTTCTAAAATTGATCTTATGTTAAGGGCTTATAAATATTTAAAAGTTCTCGTAATCTGGAAAATCTGCGGCGCTGAATGCGCCTTCATATATTACTACTACCTGCCGTCTTTTCGAATTTGTGTACGAATGTTAAGTTATAGCCTACTAGATCAAATAAATTGTCTTTTTTTATGAAACATTATTTATAATATGGTACTAATAAATAATTTGATTGGTAATTATGGAAAGTATCACCTATGGCTTTCTTTTATAATATTTTTTAACAAATTTGGTGTGGGATTACATCAAATGGCTATTATTTTCTTGGCACCCCCAGCCCAATATACGTGTCCAAACATTAACGTGAAATGCTGTGACAATCCAATATACAATACAAGTGTATTTAAAAGAACTATCATCACTGAATGGAACTTAATTTGCAAGGATTCTTGGTTGAAAGATTTTACACAAACAATTTTTCAGTTTGGTGTCCTAATTGGCAGTTTCTTCTTCGGTGCAGCGTCAGATAGGTACGTAATTTTTAAAAATTACAATGCTAGATTTAAGATTTCTCTAAATATTTAAGATTGGTGTGCTTTTCGTGTCCCAACTTTAAAAGAAGTTTCAAGTAAAAAGTGAAATCGATTTAAATTTTTATCTGTTTGTATCTGTTAATTATTCAAGAATTCATTGATTAATAATAAATTTAAAAACGGCTAAAATAAGCTCAACTCCTTGACATTAATTGATTCGTAAAACTTTAGTACTTTGGAAAAGTATTTTATCAGTAAACAGTCAATATATATATATATATATATATTTATATATATATATATATATATATATTTATATATTGGCTAATGTACATTAAATATTTAAGAAATCGCTTGGATCTCTCTCTAGAGGCCTTGATTACGCATTGAACTTTATATGTTAAAAATTGGGTAATTCCTGAAATATAGTCAACATCGCTTGTATTACCCGAGAATATATAAAATTTTAATTTAACCTTGGTACTGTAAGTGCAAAATTTATGGAGGAGAGCGTTCACTCAAATTAAGAACCTCTATTTTAACACGTGAACGGAGTTCAGGGAAACCCACTAAACCGTTTATAATTTTGTACAAGTAACATCACATGCCTGCCGGCGCATATGCGAAGAGATGTTTTACATTTATTAAGCTAGTATAGGCAGAAACTTTTTAGTACCCTTTCTATTCTAACGTGGGTATCAGAAATTCCGAATCATTTAGAGCTAATTTAGAAAAAATACTGCAAAGCTTTAATTTTCAACTTATTATATGACCGATGTGAGCCTGTGGTTGGAGATATTTTTTAACAACAACAATATGGTCAATTAAATCAAACGTTTTGCTGAAATAAGAACATTCGGCAATTACTTACTCTTGCATGATCCTCCATAAAACCTATTAAATTCAAGTAATTAAGAAATGAAGATTCTTTAAAAAGAAAACCATTTTGTTTTGGTTGTAGCTGCTGTTTGATATGGCAGTATATTCTTTTATGAATAATCGATTTTAGAACTATGCCCAATGTTGGAAGAATCACACGGGACGGTAATCAGATACGTTACACCTTCTTGTAATGATCTCGTTAATACAATTAACACATCTTGAAACTGAGAAACATGTCTGTTTATTGTATAGTTCACAGTGTGGTGTTTCTAGTTTGATTGTTGCTAGTAAAAGTAATATCAGTGTTACTTTATTAATTAACTGATAAACATTTCCTGTTTCGCAGGTATGGCAGAAGGCAAACATTAATTTTTGCTGTAGTGATCGAATCTCTGACAGGTATTGTCGCATCCTTTTTACCCGATTATTGGAGTTTTACAATAGTAAGAATGCTATTGGGAATTTCTGTTGGAGGAATTATGGTAATTGGATTTGTCATCCTGATGGAGTACGTCGGTATTGTGTACAGAGATGTTTTGTCGGCACTGTTTCACGTCCCATTCACCACTGGCCATATCGCATTGGCCCTGTTTGGATATTACATAAGAGACTACACGCACTTGCAATTAGCAATATCTGTAATAAATATGATTCTACTTTCTTATATCTGTATACTACCTGAGTCGCCAAGATGGCTTCTGGCTACGAAACAATCAGTGAAAGCCATAGCATTGATAGAGCGTGTCGCCAAAATGTTAGTTAGTTAATATTTTTGAATGAATATAAACGTAAAATAAAAAGAGTAAATATTATTACTTTTATTTTAGAAATCATCTGCCAGTAGAGAACATAGCGAGCCAGGTTGAATTGTATCAAATGGAACATAGATCTGCGAGAATGAAGCGCGGATCTGTATTGGATTTATTCAAAACGCCAAATATGCGAAGAAACATCTTTATAATGGCATTTCTATGGCTTGTGTGCAGTTATTGTTTTTACGGAGTTGCTCATTACATAAGTCACCTAACAGGGGATATATATATAAATGTTGTAGCGAGTGGCAGCGTCGCTCTGTGCTCATGTTTTGTTTCAATACCGCTTATAAAATTCTTCAAACGTAAAACCTTGGTTATTGTTTCAAATTTAGCAAGCAGTGTATGTTTAATATTAATAGCATTCGTTCCAGAAGGTACATTTTCAGTGGTGTTAGGTTGTTCAGGTGTTTTTTTTACATTTATGGTCTTTATTGTGGTATATTTGTACTGCTCAGAAATGTTTCCTACTGTTGTGCGTAATGCTGCTATCGGTATATCGTCGATGATGGCTCGTGTGGGTTCGATGATTGCCCCTTTTGTGGCTGGACTTAGACCTCACGGCAAATGGTGTGCTCCGGTTGCTTTTGGAATATTTCCTCTAATTTCTGCTTTATTATGTTTGTTATTGCCTGAAACAAAATACTGTGAATTGCCGATGACATTAGAAGAAGGTGAAGCTCTTGGTACCAACAATCAACGAAGGAATATCCCGGTTGCGGATGGTGTAACGTAATATAACACCCTTTTTCGTAAAATGTAAACTGATATTCACATCTTTTATTTCATGCCTTCATGTACAAACCGTCAAAATTAAAAATTAATTTAAATACGTTGTTTATATATAAAACCAAAATTTAAAACAAACTAAACATCAGTGATATGTATGGGATTGAATTAAAGAATAATCCAATTCCCAAAGCAAAAGAGTATCAATATATACTGGGGCATGTATGGCTTCTAATCTACAAGCAGGCTTCCCTGGACGCCCTAACTCAGTTCAAAACCGTCGTTATGGCGTCAGGCATAGCCTTATGTGTTGCTTGGTATTATACGATACTTGCTGGTAAGTGATGTTATTTTTGTTCAATTTAATGTTTTCGTATACAATACTACGATTTTAGTATCATTTTAATATAACACGAACACCGCTATCGTGTATATAACAACAAATATTTTAAAACGCAAGATAAACTGTTAAATGAATCGAGATTTTTTAGCACTTAAATATCTTATTACAATGTGTCGTAATTGTGTAATCTTCTGTGGCTTTTCGATTACAGGTTTCTATGTACTCTATTGTCCAGCAATGTATTTGATGTTTCTTAATCATAATTTATTCAGAAAAGTTATGGATGTATTATTTTCATTATGGGAACTTTATCCTGTGGTAAGTAATTGTAAAATTGTTTACCAATTACTATTAGTTTAATGAAAAACAAAAATCTGCTAAATTATATTATTAGCACCATGGCTGTTTCCCGCATAATTACTTAATAACTGAATATTCATAACTACATTGACATTTACGATGTTGACTGTTACAAATTGTTTTTTTTTATTTCCTAGGCCCTTTTTCAGTGGTGTTTCCATACGCGGTTACGCTATTTTGGTGATTATGTTAATCCGAACGAAAACACAATTATAATAATGAATCATCGTACTCGTGTCGATTGGAACTATGTATGGATCGCTCTATACCACGCTACACAGAAATCCAACGAAGACAATAATAACTCAATTGTAAATTCAACCGAACACTTTGAAATTTTTGACAAAATTTGTAGCGGCAAGTCTCGAAACAAATTTGTTTTAAAAGATGAAATAAAAGGTATTCCGGGAATGGGTATGTTTGAAGCAACACTTTTTGCATTTAATCGGAAAGAAATAATAACTTGTTTCGTGGCAAAATAGTTATTTATTCATGTCATTATCCACATAGGATTATTTACAGTGATTAGTTGTATTACAAGAAGAATGTCAGAAGAGACTTTATAGAAATATCAATCAGATAGAGCTAGCCTATGATGGCATCCTTCAACTTAAAGCTGAGGATTCCAAACGCGCTCTAATGTAAGAAGAGCCGGGAATAAACTCGGACGGTCTTTTTCTGTGTGATCACAGACATCTTACAATATTATTATTACAACAGTAGAGCAATTAATTACCAAGCTTTATTATCATACGTGAAAAAGCTTTCACACTTTTCTAGGACTCTTGATTTCTCTAACAACTATGCACATAGACAAAATCATCAGATATACATTTACATATTTTGTATATAAGTATATTTTTATATTTCCTTTACTTAACTTTCCTATAAGAATATAATATAATATAATATAATATATAATATAATATATAATATAATATAATATAATATAATATAATATAATATTATATAATATATAATATAATATAATATAATATAATATAATATAATATAATTTAATATAATATAATATAATAAAATTTAATATAATATAATAAATATTGGTGTTATAGTGTGAGTTGCTTATTGTAATTCCATAGTCAGTGTGAAATAATTCTTATGAAAACTGTTTATGTACGATATATTTTAATTACGATTATACGTTTTTATACTTGGTATATATTTGCATATATTTCATATCCTATGAGGATTAAAAGCATATAGATAATCATCTTTCGCCATTCATGTTTTAGTAAATGCTCGAACTAGAGAGAGAGAAAATACTTCACTCTCTTTACATTTTGTTTACAGTTATTAATATTATTTATCATTAGTAAACAGGAAGTTTTAACATTCAACTCTAGACAAGGGTTTTTTTAATTATGTATATTTTACTTAGGAAAGTCTTTCAGGTTGGATAATGCAATTAAATTATTTTCTTTACGTGAAACGAAATTGGCAAGAGGATCAGGTTAATCTATCACAGTTTGTAAATTACTACAAGAAACTTCAACATCGCAACCGCATTATATTATTTCCAGAGGGCACTGATCTAAGTGAAGATAATAAGAGTCGAAGCAATAAATTTGCAGATGCTAATAACTTACAGGTTTATTCATTTTTTAAGACTACCGATTGTGCAATAACCTAAGACTCATATTATTCGCTCTAATTTTTATATAGTTCACTGGTAATGACACAAGGTTAATTTACATAAATTTCACTTTAGTTCTAAATGAAGCGTCTCAAAATATTATTACAAGGAAACTGTAGTCGGGAATGAATTTGGAAATAAATTGTGTTCCTTGACTTAGTACCATTGTAGTATGAAAAATTGCATAAGTTCGACATTATTGTTTTGTAATGTATTGTCATATTTATTATAAGAAAACATAGATTACCCCGACCTAAATGGTTTTTGCTGTGCAATGTTTTTATCTTACGTGGCTGTAAAATTCTTTTTCCACTTAGACTCGCTTTTCACAAAATTTACCTTGTAAGTCTATAGTTCCGTAATCTTATCTTTTAGACGGAAGTTTTTGACGTGTTATAAAAGTATGGAATATTTGAGAGAAATGTATTCCGTTTGTTAATTGGTGTTGCAGCATTATGAGTATGTACTTCATCCACGGACCAAAGGCTGGGTGTCGCTGTGCTCCCGCTTACGGGATGCCGGAGCTGGTCTGACTTCAGTTTATGATGTCACTGTCGCTTATGACAATCCTGCGAATGAACTAGATTTAATTCGAGGAATGTTGCCTCGGGAAGTGTGCTTTCATTTTAAAAGGTAAAATTTTTGATAAAGTCAATCGATAGATTTCTTTGATGATTTTATCTGTAAGAGCCAATCAGAGAGGGTGAAGTTTAAGACTGCTTTAAGGGTAATGCTCTTATTGAGCCGATAGCAAAAATCCGCCACGAAAAGTTTTCTTTAAAGTTATATTTTGCTAAAATTCTATTTCGTAAAATGTGACCAACGCACGAATATTTATATGTAAAAATAATGCCTGAATTAGTTAATATTATAAGAGAACTATTTTTCATTGATTATTTACTTATTTGTTTATGATGTTATGATGAATCCAAATAATCCACACTGTTGTAGTAGTAAACTATGTATATCTGTAAAATCATCAGGAAAACAACTACTTTTTATTTTGTTACGTAATTGTCATCGAAGATATTTTATTGTAAAAAAAGCACCGATATTCTATTACAGATATTCTATTAACGAAATTCCTACCGGTGATGAAGCACTCAAGAGTTGGCTTAATGATCGTTGGCGCGACAAGGAGTACAGTCTTCGCAAATTTCATTCCGACGGTAATAAACGTTTATTTAAGCTTAATGAACACAGATCAAATACAAATTTACTAAAATCAGAAATGGGTAAGCCAGACTAGGGACTACTTTAAAAAACACTGTGTCGTGGCGTGTTAAGACGACAAAAAACATCTGTTTGTGCGTCTCCATAACTTCTGGGTAAAAATAATTTTGTGTGTTCTAGTGAGAAAAAACTTTAATAATCATAATTTTCATGACAACAAATTAATTCAGATAAAAGAATTATGTTCATTTTTCGCCATAGGTAGGCATGTCATGATTAATGTATTTATTAGCATATAGCAAAAGCTTAAGAATTTGTATGAGATTCCATTCTTTATTTCTTTATATCTTTCTCTAGGCTACATCAAATTAGTTACTCTATTGTCATCTGCGTAAGGTATTATAAAACAGGTTCGTGTCGTTGTTTTACCAATAGACGCTCACTGCTAGGCATAGGTCTCCTTCAAAAATATATATGGGAATATATCATAATCGCCACAATATTAGTAAGTTATTTAAGATAGCTATTAACTGAATTCATCTTACTCGGAGAAAACCGGAATAATTGAAATATTATCGTAAATTATATCTATATTTAATTTAAACTCATGCCTTTCCGATAAGATAGTGTTATGTGGTAATGAATTAATTTGTTTTACATAACAACACCACTAGCCTTTTGGGTTTTACCGATTTCACTTGACAAGTAGAATAAAAGGAACAAGAACAAAGACAAAAACATTTTTTTACTTTTTGCGATTCTGTGATAAGAATGAAAAAAAATATTTTTAACTAGTGAGAGGTTTGGATTAATTTTTGTTTTTTTTTCTAATACATCGTCATTGCATACTTAATTATTTTGTGCGTTTATTATTGTAGTTGTGACTTTGTATATGAAATAGGCTTTAGTTAAAATTAAAAAATTTCGAGTGGTTGAAACTTTCTTAGGAATTTATTTATGAATTGTTTACAGATATCGCGATTCGTAGTTTTCGTATTCTTTAAAAGTGTTTAATTCGTTGTTCCAATAACTACTGAAATATCTCATGTTAGGTCACTATTGTACCAGACCGTAGTAATACCAATGCGACGTTAAATTTTGATGTTTAATATACGAGTACACATACGTCACTTTGAGCAAAGGTTTACTCCATGGAATTTTATACCTCGTAATTCTGGCCAGTACTAATGATGAATGAGTTATTATTTTTTCTGGACAAAAAATAGTGAGATATGATCTACAGTAGTGTTTCTTAAAGTGGGGTCTACACCCCACAGGGGGCCGGCAATTTAATTGTTCAGGGGCGCAATTCGAAAATGGATTTGACACAAGTGTAACCTTTTCGCTTTAACATAAACATTTTATTTCTTACATATGGGGTATAAGAATTTTAAGCTGGGGCATGGTACAAAAAAAGGTTTGAGAATCAGTGATGTAGGATAACGTTTGAAAAACGATTAATTGTGAATTATCGTATGTTATATCCGTGTGATAAAGTTGAAAGTAAATATATTTATATATGAAATTAATAAAAGTACTTCCTACTGAAAATAAATAAATCTTATTGATATTTATTAATTCAAAAAGACCACAGAATATAAATTCACAGAAGAGGGTAAATACTAAAGTGTCTATGTACTTACATATATTGTATAGAATATAATATTATTTTTTCTTTAAACGTGTATGTTTTCGAGCGAAGAGGTAATTTTTAGGGCCATTTTGCATTCGTAATCGTTATTGTTATGAGAGCGACACCAATTTACCAATTTACAACATCATAGGAGTCACGACATGTTCAATTACCCGTTACTAATTCGAGGACAATGTTATTCACAATGAAAATGTATTTTTGTTTGTGGTTCTTTGTTTCTTTACAGGTGTGTTCATCGACGTCGTTACGAATAATGCTCCTATCGAAAGAGATCCACGGACATTGAGAAGAGCGAAAATTTGCTTTGCATTTTGGACTTTCATTGATATTTTTTTCCTTTATGTAATTTGCAGCAGCATAACATTTCAATTATGGGTTGTGTATCATAGCTGTTTTTTTATTTTTGTCACGTGGTATTTTGGTGGTATTCAAAACATTCAGTATAAAATATTTAACAAAACGAATGTATTATAAAATTCTTTGTTGTCCTGTGAAATGTAATAGTTGTTTAGTAATACTTGCCTGTGAATTCTCATGAATGCCAAAAACTGTACAAAGTTTTCTGAAAGAATAATGAAATTAATCTATGTTATCGCTTTTTTTTTATTTCTTCTAATTTACAAAGGCAAATGTCATATTGTTACTCAATGAACACAATCTTAAATTTCGAATATAAATCTATTTAAGTAAATGGGTCATAAGTTGATCAATTGAAATATGAAGTTCACGGAGTTAATAAACCTCATTTCTATTCGTTGTTTATACTTGGCTATTATTAAAATACGGGTTTAAGATATTATGGAGCTATTCTTGATACAAGCTATTCAACGAATTATCCACTTTTTCCAATAATTTAATTTAAACTTAAATAATTCCATGTACTGACTTCTAGGAGAATTGAAATCTGTTATTTATTTTAAATGCTTTTATATAAATACCATTTTTGAAGGATCAACACAGCTGATTTTAAAAAGAAACCGTTAGATATTTTTAACATTAATAGTATATCTAGTTTAAATTTCTTCCATAAAAAGTATCTTACACGTTAGTTTTGTTTGAAGTTTTATTTAAAGGTCCTTTTATTTACATACCGCATTAATTTATGTTAAGTATATTCTTATACTCTGGGAAGTAAAGAAAAATTTAAATGAATCTAAAAGTCATGACTCTATATTAACATCATGTTTAATTAGAATTACTAAACTAGTTTTAAAACTAATTACAAAATTTCTTCATATTACTTCTAAAATTTATATACCAGCTGACTTCCTGATTTACTAGTCACTGTTGATGGGTGCATTGCATTGCAATAAGTGTTAAAGTAAAAAAAGTTTTCTCTGATTATTAGCACCGATTATTATCGTTTGTGTTAAAAAAAGCTTTAATAAAATAAAAGAAATATAATTAAAAAAATTACGCAAGCTGTGGACGTGCAGAATATGTTGCGTTAAAAGTTAGATTAAGTAAATGGCATAGGTTTGGTAAGTAGGGAAATATGAGGCTTTGAGATTCACAGAGAAAATATGTCTGTTGGGATAAGCAATGCCTAAAATTTAAGAGAAAAAACGAAGAATAAAATAGAAGAAATGAAATTCGATTGAAATGTTACTAAGAATTAGTCGTTTTCATAGGGGCATAGTAGTGGTGTCACCAACTTGGAGAGCCTATTGCATTACAGTTACTATTTATAGACTGCTACATTATATTTACATTATAGTTGTTTCTATTTATATTTTGTGCTTACAATGTAATGATGACAATTTTGAAACAGCTATGGCCTATAATTTTTCTGCGAACGCTTTCCTTTTTTATCTTTAATCATATAATAATTAGTTTTTAATAATAAAATTTACTGCAGTAACGATCTTAAAACATTATATCAATGTGTAATTTTTCCATTTGACTTTTCAGTTTCTTCAATTGTATTTAATAGTACGGTATCTTTGGTATTGGGAAGGAAGAGACAAGACAGTCCTGCAGTTAAAGCTACTACACTAAATATAGCAATCGAAGCCCACTGAATTCCTATATTTACTACAAACGGGGCAGCAAAACCTCCGATCCTCGCGAACATTGATGCAAAACCCATCGCCGAATTTCTAACGACTGTTGGAAACACTTCTGATGTATATAAATACATCTGTACAAATGCCATGTACGCTCCCATTTGACCAATGGCAGCCAAGACCAAAGAAGTTATATCGGCGCCACTTGGTATAAACATAAATACAGTTAAAGATACAGCCGCTAGGAGAAAGCATGCAATAGTACCAACTTTTCTTTCGAGGTATAAGGAAATAAGTACATTTAAAACCATACTAGGCAGGAAAGAAATGCCTGATAAGATTATGTTAAGGTAGAAATTTCCCTGCAGTCGTCCAATATATTGATTAATACCAAAAAACGTATGAGAACAACAAAACCAGGCATATCCAATTATAAATGTGTAAATTCGTATTTTAGGAGTTTTAAACAGGTCCAAATAACTCCCATGTTTATATTGATCGTCAGGCGAAGACTTTTCTTTAAATTCGTCGAGTATTGTTGAAATATTTTCAGTCGGTTTATTATTCCTGAAATGAAAAATTAAAATCCTTATTATTACAAAATCGACTCTGTAATTAAAACGTATTTTCACTTCGAATTCTTACCATTTTGCAATTTTTGTAAGAACATCTGTAGCTTCTTTGTATTTTCCTTTTGTGATTAACCAACGTGGTGATTCGGGTAGCAACCAAACGTAAATTATAACAAAAATCCACGGGATTGAAGTTATTAATTGGAGATAACGCCATTCTCTGACATAGAATGCTATTATAGGATGGATTACACAGGTCGTAACATATGCTATCTCAGTTAAGGCTGTAAGGTATGGTCTGAATGATTTTCCACTCAATTCAATCATAAGAATGTAACAACAAAGCATAGTGCCTCCAACTGCAGTGCCGATAAGAAAGCGGCAAATAAGGAACATCCAAAATTGTGGGACCACTGCTGACAGGATTATGAAGATTACATTAGTGATCATCCCACATAAAGTTGCTATTTGACGACCATACCTGAAAGGCAAAGACATTTCAGCAATGATTAGAAATTCTTAAAATCACATTTAATTAAATGTTAAATTAGCTAAGTAAATTTTCCAAACATATCTAGAAATCCCATTCCTTAATATAAGCCGCTGTTTAAGAAATCGCATTCATCAAAATCGTATTATTATTGGCTTTTATTGAACCGAAATTGCATTGTGTCCAATACCTTTAGCAAAACACGCAAACTAGGTATGTTATTTTTTCCGAATGGAAATGCCATCACGTACCCGTTCAAATATTTGTCAGGACGAGCGGTTGCAATTAAAAATCCCGCTTTTTACTGTTAAGCATAATATCGATTACAGTCTTATCGGCACCGACGTCTCATGAAAGCCTCTTCTAGGAGGACATAAACTATTTTTATAAGGGTTGACCTTGTCATCACCTAAGTAACCGTTTCTCCCTATTTAATTATCCTCCATCAACAGACTAAGACTGAGCTCACTCTGTCCCTCGCGGTGTAACCGGTCTTTGGCTCCGCTGCTTTTATATTGTGTGGGACCATTTTTCCCTTCTACCACTGCCCGTGGGACGCACTGCCACGTTAGCAGTGCGGCCCACGGGAGTACAATGCATCATGATAAGATTATTACTCTTCTCATATGATTCCTCCTTTCGAAGTCTGTATGTGATGCATTTTACTAATGCACATTGAAAGTAATTTCAATAAGCCCACACGAAGCGATTTCATGACAAACGGATACTTTGTGTTACATCGTGGTCGATCAATTCATGACCACATAGCTCTCTGTCTTCCCTCTTATATTCACAGGTTGAAGCACTTGTCCACTGTGGACGTGGGTTTAGTTGGGCAAATTAATGGGATAATCTACATATTCTTACTGTTTTATGTATGTGCACCTTTCAGATAGCTTAGGTAATTTTCATGGAAGGAAATTGACTCGTGAGTTTTGTGTACATATTTGCCATTCCTATTAGTAGCCCATGACATACGTTATACATATTTCAAAATGCATTACCATTATATAGTAATTGGCGTATATATATAGATTTATCAAAACATAAAAATTTAGTTATAATTCCCGACAAACGAAAGAAATTTAACATACATAACAATAAGATTAGAGAATTCTTCAGTAATTACAGACCATTGTAATTTTGAAGTACAATCTTTTTGATATGTAATAAGTACTGAATATCTTGATATACGGGTTTAATCTGTGGGAAAAATAAATACTAAAATTTATATAACCGCTATTTTAATAGGGATTTAATACATATTATCGCTGGAATATTTACTTTTCCTTACAGACGGAACAAAACAGACCTGCATATATGTATTTCTTCCATTGTCAATCTATCTAAATAACGAACTAGTTCAGACTAAACTATGAAATGAGACGTAATCTTAAATTGGATCAGCTACTACTTGACTCGGGGCAAATGATAAGATTAGACAGATTTTTACCAGTTTACCTTCAACTGATAACTATGACGTTTATTTTGATATTATATAAGGATATTTTTATACCCAAATGGAATGAATACATTAGATAGCAAAGCAAGATCACTCTTTATAAATAGTTAAAGAAAGGTGAGCAGCAATTTATAAACAAATATTCATGCCAATAATTTTTTGTTTGGTTAATTTACTTTGTAATTTCATAATTCTTTTAGAATTGACTTACACTATTCCTCAGCTGGCAATTACATATTGCGCGGTTTTGACGCGGCAGAGTAAGGAGATTAGTTTAAAAACTGTTTAAAGTAACATAGCTTGAGAGCCTTGGCCCGGGACGCTACGTACTAGTTTCATCGGACCGGAATCATAAAGGAGTATGTCTTTCGAAAGTTTCATAAAATGCTACTAAAGCGTTTTTGAGTACACCGATTCGTTGTTTCATTTCACAACAAAGAATTTGCATATCGGTTTGGTGTGTTTATACATATGTTAATTTTTTTTATCTTCTCGGTTATCCAAACACTGTGACTACAAATAAACCTATAACGAGAAAATTGTGATATTTAAAGAGTTGCAATTGTTTTATTATCATACATAAAAATAATATATCAGCTATAAAAAGGTAAACATGACTACATACGCCGAATGACGTAATTAAAAAAAAAAACAGAAAGAAATCCCTTAATATCTTAAAATGGTACGACGTACGTACGATGTCAAATCAAGATACTAAGTTTTTTAAGCTATAGGTAAACAGAAAAAATCTACTGTTTCCTATTTTTTGCTTCAATGAATCAGGTTAGCCAAAATGACCTCCTTGCGTGTATACTTAATTTTAACATCTCAATCGCAAATAAAAAAAGAAAATTCCATTGTAACCAAAAATTATAATATTTTTTCTAGTGGATAATCCTACCGTTTTAGTTTGGTACCAACATGCCGTGATAATATATACGGGCATAAATGCTAAAGCTATATGAACTACTTTCGCCGATAGTTTATAAAAATTTTGTTACAACACTTCAGTTAAAATAAACAAAATTATTGATGCGAAAGAAAATAAAATAAAAAAAAGTTTTTACCTGTCTGATAAATGTCCATATATAACGCTGCCTACTAATATTCCTATTTGCAGCATCGACTGGGCCAGGCTTGCCAAGTGCGTTTTGTTACAAATAAGGTTCCATGTGCTGGTGACAGATTCCACGATATTACTCGTGTCATATTTAGGATTATCACAAGGGCAATAATTAGTCACATTCAAAGCTTCTTTATCTAAGCACACATAGTCTACACTAGGCAATATATAAACCACGTTTGTCAACTGAAAATCTGTGGGATAGCGTCCAATAATAATTAGAAATAAAATCCATGTTTGATATTTACCGAATTCGCCAATAATTTGTTGAATAGTGTCATCTGTAGACATTTTTGGCCAAATTATTTTAATTTTTTTTTTTAAATTTAGGCAAACGTATTCCTCTGTCTCTTTGTAAAGTAGCACGTCACAATATCTTTTAACTACGCACTCTTCAAATTTAACGCATGTCTACGCAAATATTTCGATAAGAATACAATTTTATCTAAACATTTAGATAATTCTGAGATATTAGTAAGCTTATAAACCTTTACGGGTTAATTTTTATTTCTCGATATATTTTAAACATTATTAAAAACAACGTTTACTTGTAGCAATTTCACTGTTCAATTTAATGGAATATCGAAGAGTAGTTCAAGTAAACATTTATATCGTACTTTCTTTCAGGTCGCAATAATTGGTTCATTATTTTTAGTGATGCAAATAAATGTAGTATTTGCATTTGTTATATTTTTAACGAAATTTTTCCATGTCTTCGGCAGTTGCCTCCTGCTTCTTATTTTCCAAGGTCTCCCCTATTTAATTCTGAATTGTTTTGCACATTTTGCTTTCCGAAAAAATGTACTCACTGTATTCCTTTTTCACTTCTAGACGTGATAATCGTCTCAACCTATACTAATTATTGCCAAAAACGTAATAAACTCTATTTCCATTTTAAATTAAGCCCCTAATAAAAATGAATAATAATTTTATGAAAAATTGTTTTTGCTCGAAAGTCTTGAATTTATATGTTAAGCAGATTACTTTTAAGAATTTTAATTTTTAGCTTTTTATCAGCACTGTCGTCATCAAATTTCAAGCTTCTTTCCATTTCCCTCCCGTAATAATAGAATTATCAATGTAATATAATCTCAAGTACATACATTCTTAAATCCATTGTTAGTTAGAGAAGACATTGTTTTGTTTAAAATTGTCACTTTTATTTTGACGATACGAAGGAGTATTACTTTGATATTATTACGATTTACTGTTTATTATGTTACATTATTATACTGTGATAGAAAAGTAAGGTGAAGTTGTCATTTAAAACGCCCAAGCATTAGGAATGCGGGTAATTTTTTTCCTAGTTTGGTAGTATTGTCTATAACATTTAACAATCGTCTGTTTGTCAAAAGTTGGAATATTATTTGGCTCAGCCCAAAACATTTTGAATGTCGGTTTATCGATTGGTACCAAAACCGCTCAATTTCTTGAAAAAAAAAATGACAAAAACCCTTACTCGTACCGTTCCGCAACTACCGTATTCGCCTGATTGGGATCCGTGCTACTTCTGGCTATTCAGCAAACTCATATTTCCGATACGAGGACGTTTTGACACGATTGAGGAGATGTAAACAAAATCGAAGATCTTGAAGGCTGTTTTGTGGACTGGTGAAAGCGTTGGCAAAAGTGCGTTTTATCGGACGGGTATTAAATTTATTTGCAAGTATAAATAAAGAATTTACATTTTATGGACAAATTCTCCTTACTTTTTGATCACAGTATTATACTTTGAAAATAGTGCGAGTGTGTGTACTGTACATTGAGGCAAAAATAATAAGTGCTTGCAAAAGGTAAATGAGAGAATTAAATATTTAAAAGTTTTCAATTGAGTTTAATATATAAAAAAAAAATCCTGATTATTTCATTTACTCATTCATTTCAGTCGTACGACGTCTACTGTACGTCCAAGGTCTCCCCATAAATTTCCAATAAGACCGGTTGAAGGCGGCCTGAATCTAGTGTCTTTCGATGAGCTCAATAAGTTTAAGTTATGGGGATCACGAACCGAAAAACGCAACACAGGATGTCCACTAAGGTGGATAGACGACCACCTTAGTGGACATCCTGTGTTGCGCTTTTCGGTTCGTGATCCCCATAACTTAAACTAATTTATCGTTATAAAAACTGAATAGCTAGTCCTTGTTATTTGAATTCTCAGTCTCTTCGATGGTATTTAATAACACGGTGTTTTTAGTTTCTGGTAAAAATAAGCACAAAAAGCCGGCGCAAAATGCTAAGATACTGAAAATAATAATCGAAACCCATTCTATTCCTATGTTAACCACAAATGGTGCTATAAAACTACCAAACCTAGCAAACATTGAAGCAAATCCCATGGCAGAGTTTCTTACAATAGTCGGAAAAATTTCCGATGAATACAAATACACTTGAGTAAATGCTGTATAGGCGCCTATTTGGCCTATGATAGCAAATGCCAGTGCAGCCGATTCAGATTCGTCGGGTATAAATATGAAAACAATTAAAGAAACAGCTGCAGTGGCAAAACTTATGATAACCCCCACTTTTCTCTTTAAATATAATGAAGCTAAAACCACTAACAATAATCCGGGTAAAAGACAAGCAGCTGAAAGCATCACATTTAAATATAAATTTCCTTGTAGACGACCTATGTATTGGTTGACGCCAAAAAAGGTATGAGCACAACCAAACCAAATTAAAGCAATTATAATAGTATATATTCTGATTTTGGTTGTTTTAAATAAATCAAAGTATGAACCGTACTCTATTTGGCGCTCTTTGAGAGATTCTTTCTCAATTTCATCAACGATACTTTTAATATCACCAATTGGACGACCATTTCTGCAACAAAAATAAATAACAAGGAATAAGATTTAAGGAGTCCTTGTGTTTTGTAGTAAGTCAGTCTCACCAAACTAAATGAAATTTAAAGTAACCTTCTAATTAAACATTACAAGTTGGATTTCTTACCTTTTAGCAATGGTTGTAAGGATATCTATAGCTTCTTTCTTTTTGGATATAGTTATTAACCATCTGGGAGATTCTGGTAAAAGCCAATAGGTTAATATTACAAAAACCCATGGTACTGATGTAACCAATTGCAAGTATCGCCATTCTCTAACAAAATATGCTATAATTGGTAGAGAAAAATATCCAGTGATATACGATATTTCAAACAATCCAATCAAAAACGGTCTGAAAGATTTTCCGCTCAATTCCATCATCAGAACATATGTGCATAACATGGTTCCTCCGACTGATGTACCAATAAGAAAACGGCATATTAAAAACATCCATATCTCTGGAACTACGGCAGAGACAGCAGCGAAGATAACACACGTTGTAAATGACAGACAGGAAGCATTTTTACGGCCGAATCTGTAAAATATTTTAATTGTTAGGAGCACTTGAACATGCTTTTAAAACTTTACTTTTATAGGTGTTCAACAACAGTCGTAAAAGTATGAAACTTCTGTATTCGTAATTTTTACTTTGCCTTGTTTACAACAAAATAACTGGTTCGAATTTTTTTATAAATAAGTCGACATTTACCGTGGTCAAGGTTGTAAAATATGTTAAAGACAGTGAAATAAATATTTGCAATTCAGAAACAATAGTAAATATAAAACAGAAATATTTTATAGACTTTGATATTCATTGTAGTTTAATATATTACATATTTTCATCAATATGTGTAGATTAATATTAAAGGACAAACTAATTAATTGAGTTATGTATTTGCTTACCTATCTGAAATATAACCATAAATCAGGCTTCCAAAAAGTATGCCTATCTGTAGTAGCGATTGTGTCAGGCTGGCTAATTGTGTTCTGCCGCAAATAAGATTCCACGTACTGGTTACAGAACTAACAATGACGCTTGTGTCATATTCAGGATTCTCGCAAGGACAATAGTTACTTGCATTTGCGGCTTGTTCGTCCAAGCAAATATAATTAACATTTGGTAGAATGAAAACAACGTTGGTTAACTGAAATTCTATTGGATAACGAGATATGGTCACTAAAAATAAAACCCAAGATTGGTATAAACCAAACCTCCCAATTATATTTTCTATCCGATCGATTTCCATTTTCATTAAACTCTCAGTGCTTCAATTCATTTTATACGTCCTTTAGGTTTCACACTTTCACATGCCTGATACAGCGCGACAAAATACCACAAAGCGACAACTGCAAGTAATATCGTTTCAATTTGTATTCATTTAATTTATCGGTTTTAACAAAGTCGGAAAGGACGGCTTACAAAGGCTGCGTTAGATATTAACATTAACAGAGTATATCATCTTTGAATACAGAATATTATCACCCTTATCAAAGTATTTATCACACGATTACTATGTTAATGCCTTGTTATTTTTGTTCTTCTAATCGAGTGTATTAGCAAAAGTCAGATTGTTGGCATTTTTTGATTATCTACTTTTGGGCCACTGGGCATTGCAAGGAAACACTGAGAGAGTGCAGACCATAACTCATCAAAGCCAGCGAATTGGTCAATCATGCATACACCTTATTGTGTGACTCTTAATATTTACTTGTGTAGGAAATAAAATAAATAAATCCACAAGAGAATACAACTAAAATACCACATGTTAGTAGACTTTTTCTTTAAAACTAGTGTTAACAGTAAGGAATTAAACGACTTCACTTTTCGAAAATTCTTAATAATTTTTTTTAATTATTAGGAGAGATTTAAAATATATACAAAAAAACAATACATAATAAATAAAGACAAATGAAATAAATTTTAAAATAAATTTAATAGTTATTTATAGAAAGTTTTGCAAATGTTAACTAATTAATAGCCCATAATAATAATATAATTTTCTATTTGTATATTTACATTATTGCCAGGTTTTGTCAAATGATTAAAATATAAATTAGGAACAAAAATAACATCTAACGCATTATTTTATTTTAATATTCGGCATAAATATTTATTCTATAGAATGAATTCACTGCACGATAGTTTCTAGAAAGCAATGCGGGCATAAAATTTCACGTGTTTTTAGCTGCATCTATTGTGCCATTCACGAATAATGGAAATAATGAGCATTTTATTCAAATACAAATCTATTCAGTACTTAGGTACCGGTAGTGATAATAATGATTTTATTATTTTTATCACTACCGGTACCTAATAGAATATAAGATATAGTACGATTTTCATAGTCTGTGTGACACTGATAAAAATATGTTAATCCCGGTAAACACAGAATTACCTTCTTGCCCTTTTCACTGGACGTGGTAGCCGTTCAAGATTGACTTCATGAAATTAGAAGAATCATGATTTTTAATGTTTTCTGCGTCTTGGATTCTTTAGGTTTTGATTAAGGCGATAGCAAAGACTAGATTTATTGTATTGAGAGGACTTATAAAGAATATTTATTTTTTTGGTTGTTTCCGTCCGGGCAGTCGATTCCGATAATACATTACTCATACGAGATAACCCTGCGTTGGAAATAACGAGTATTTTGTGTAAGCTTTGTCAGTTGAAGCGATAATCAAGTTCCTCCCGAAAAGTGCCCTTTGCTACGGCTGGTATCGGGGAACTAACGTATTTGCGCCGTATCGTCTTCTGCCAGGAAATTAAGTAGGTTGCAAGGCACGAAGAGGAATGGATAGATCAACTGTTGACCAAATAGCTTTAATGACCTTGGATTCTTAAATAATAATGTTCGTCTTCAGATTACCATTTTAATCATTAAGTTAAAACAATTAATTATTTTGCAAATTAAATCAATCAGTATTTTACTCATGATAAACATTCTAAAAAATGTTTTAAGAGCAAGATTGCTTTTGGATATATCAACAAAACATAATACATATTTTCCAAGTTTTGTTTAAAATCGTAGTTTGAAATTTGTTTCTCTTTTGTCGTTGTACACGGCCTTGACTATAATTATGCTTGCTACAGCCTTAAATTAAAGGTCAGTGTAATATAAATGATCAAAATTCGATTAATAATGGCTCTGTAAATAATAAAACAAGCTACAAATAATCTAATATAAATGAATTCTAAATAAGGGATAACAATAGACAATTAATTAGCGGTAGTAATGGTAAGAAGGAATATATAATTTATGAGTATATCACTATAAATGTTAGTGGTGTACTTGATATCATTATCATTTTAGCCGTACACTGTTGGGTACGACCTTTATACTTTATACTATATACTTTATACAAGTTATGTCAAGACTATCTGTACATCTTTTGGGTGGGCGTCCAACACTGCTCCTGGCGGTCCGTGGTCTTCACCCCAAAACCTTAAGGATCCAGTGGGATTTGGAGAGAATTTGGGCTCTGTTGGTTACATTTGTTAGTCTGTGGATTCCTCATTCCTAATTCGACCTCGTTGAGAAATCTTACTTAGTAAATACGTAACTATTTAATAATTTTTATTAATGTAAATGGTTATTACTATACAAATAATCTTTGATTTCGATTGTATCAAAATAATCATTTTTTTTATTATTTTTATTTATTTCACTATAATTTGTTGTGGAAACAAACAATTTACAAATGAAATCTTCTTAGGGGATCAAGTTAGTGTGGAATTCACGTTTTTCAATTACACAACAATTAGTTTTTTATAATTATCATTTATTTTCAAATATTGAAAGTGTCAAAATATTCTTTAAAAACGTTCTTCAAAATCAAAACTTATCACAGTTTAGTCAGAAAGACTCAAAAATATTAAAAATAACCGAGTATACTAAAAACGATATTGAATGGTAAAATTTGTAGTATATCATTAATAAATTAATTTTAACTACACATTAGTCAGCCTCCTTTAATGTTTGGTCGATGTCTGTTCACGCTTCTCCTTCTTGTAACGTATCTGGAAGTTTCTTACCACGTGTGTCCGGTAATAATAAGCACAGTCCGGCTCCGATTAATGGAACCACACCAAAAGCTAAGGGAGGTAGCCAAAAGTATGACACTCTAAGTGTAGCAACGAACGGAGCTACCATAGAACCGAGCCTGGCTACTGTAGAAGCTAAACCTACCCCAGAATTCCTGACAACTGTTGGGAAAAGTTCCCCAGCATACAAGTAGACCGTAGCGAAAGAAATACTCATACCCCAAAGACCGATACATCCGAGGGTTAAGTGACTGACACCAGTGTCCGGTATTATGATGATGAGCAGACAACTGATACCAGTAACGCAATTAGCGCCGATCAATGTCACTTTGCGACCAAGAAATCTATTCGCGTAGATAGAAATAATTGTACCAGGGACCTGAAAAGAAAACATCAATCAGTAAATATTAGAGAAATTTTGCCAACACGTGATTATATGAACAAATACTAAGATAAGGTAACTTAGGTTGTAAACTCTTTTTTTACTAACAGAAATGTTTTGGGTACTTGCCAACACTAAGGAATGCTTTCGCATACATCTATGGCCCTAATATCAAACCTTTGAGCTCTATGTAACTAGATTTACATTTCACACATCAAACAATGATAATTGTTTCCTTTTGACACTGAATGTAATAAAAGTTACATTTTTTTTCTTTTCAGCCGATAGAAGCAAACTGCTAGGAATAGATTTCCCATAAAGATCGCCTCGCTGATCGTTTTTGGGCTGCCTGCATCCAACGACTTCTTATGACCTTAGCTATGTCATTAGTTCATCTAGGAGGAGGCCCACTCTTACCGCGTCTACCGGCCTGAGGTCGCCTTACGGCAATTGGTTGCAAGTGCACTTACGTCTACTTAAAACTAAAATTTCATACAAAGAAGAGCCCTACTTGGTAGAAACTACAATCAAATAGAGCATTTCTATATTGGCATTATCTACTTAGAGCAGTGATTCCCAAAGTGGTCTATATCGACCCCTAGGGGTCTATGACAACCTGCAAGGGGTCTACGTCAGCGAAAAAAAATTTGGGGGTCCATGAAATGAAAATGGGGGTCCACGATAGTGCATCTCAACACATGCACTGATAGTACCTATTTACTTACATCATACTATCTTATAATATCAAAATATTTATATTATTTATAAAAGTACCTATAAAGTGAAAAAATATTATATATGTTTATAAAATTGTGTAAGTTGTAGGATGTTGGTATTCGCTTTGTGGTCGCAATACATATTGAACTTGAAAAAATCTGAGAGTCGCAGCCTCAGAGCTTCGCTACCTTGCACTGACTTGTTCAATTCGTCTCTCTATAAATACGAATGTGGGACAAATACGTTATTCATTTCCTGAATCTTGAAAAGGAATGTTCTAAGAAAATATTTTAAAAAATATAAACAGGTAGTATATCACACAAATTATAGTGAGTCAGTGTTATTTTGTTTGAGAGTGCTGGAGAAAAGTAAGTATATTATTTTTTTTTAATTTTTTTTTTGTATTCGTAGTTAGCAAAGATAGATAAATTGCGTCAATCATGACTTTAGATATTAGTAGTTTAATATTCAATCATGCAAAATTACACGAGTACTCCACAAAAGTTTTTTTTTAAGTTTTAGCAATCGGTATTATAATTACAGTGCAATCTCCGTAATTCGAGCTAATTGTTGCAAGAAGATGTTCGAATTATGGAATGTTTTCGGAAAAATCAAAAAAAAATTTTTAATATACAGCTGCTCAATTTTCTGTCTTATTTAAATAATTTAATTCTGCCTACAGATGCCATGTCCGAATCTGAAAAGAAATGTAGACAGTACAGTGTTGATTATTTTAAATCTGGCTTCATTCCATCATTGCCGGACAAACAATTGCCTATGTGCCTTTTATGCAACAAAGTTTTGGACAATGACGCTATGAAACCATCTAAACTGCAAGATCATCTAAGAAGATGCCACCCTGATAAAACCGAGAAAGATTTGAAATACTTTCTAACACTCAAAGATAAACTACAGAAGAGACCTAAACTGGACAAAATGTTCGCTTCGACATCACAAAGAAATGATGATGGTTTGCGGGCGTCTTACAATATCTCGTTACTTATAGCAAAATCTGAAAAACCGCATACTATTGGAGAGAAGTTAATTTTGCCAGCCTTGAAGAGGTATTAAAAACTGTTTTACACAAACCTGCATCTGATATAATTAAAAGAATTCCCTTAAGCAACAATACTGTTGAAAGGCGTATTGATGAAATGAGTTCTGATATTGAAAGCTTCTTATGTAATTATTTGCAAACGACCCATTTCTCTATACAAATGGACGAGTCAACTTTCTCTGATAATGCAGTATTATTATTGGCATTTGTTCGTATTATTATCAATCAAGAAATCTACGAAGAACTGCTCTTCGCAAGAACTTTGATAACCGACACTAAAGGCTAATCAATATTTCATATTTTGAAGGATTACTTTATTGAAAAAGCAATTCCCTTATCAAATATAATATCAGTAGCTACAGATGGAGCACCTGTCATGGTTGGACGTTATCGTGGATTTATAAGCTGTTTAAAACAAAATGTGTCAGGTCAAAAATTTGAGTGTTAGATTGCATGAATCACTTCATTTAGTCATTGATGCAGGCAACTGAATCCGAAGCAACGCGTTGAATACGCGGTTATTTGCGCAGTTGTGCGAAGAAAATGACGAACACTTTTATAAATTCTCCTTCACACTGAAGTACGCTGGTTGTCGAAAGGCTGGACATCATTAGCCGAGGAGATTTAAGATTAACCCTTACAAAATTGACACCAAATGTTGATAATTTATTATTAAAGCATCAGGTTCATACTTCTCACTGAAAATATTGACTTATTGCTTATGTTATTTTATTTATAGTTTATTTTATGTTTAATTAAGGTTACGTATATTTTACATAACAGATACAAAATTTTATTATGAGTAGTTTTAATTTAAATTCAATTAATAAATGTATAAATTAACATATGTTTTTACTTTAAGTTTTTAGCACTAAACTTTATTACAGTTAGAATTTTACAGGGTCTACCCAACACGGAAAAACATGGCAAGGGGTCTACGACACAAAAAAGTTTGGGGAACTCTGTCTTAGAGCAACGACAGTAAATTTTGTTTAATAATTTTTATTAATAGCACGGTAGTACTGTAAAATCGAATCAACACTAAAAAAGAGTTACTAAGTTTATAATGCCTAGAGAGAAATAATAAAAAGTTTATCGTTATTTTTAGTGCCAACCTTACATATATCGCTAATTATTTTATATCTTTTAATATTTTTTACTTGTACATGGATTTTATTATTATCGAATTAAAAGCAAACTTTACGTACCTTAGTCTTACGTGTCATTAGTGTGTTTAAATAAAAAATTATTTCCTTTCACTTTGCAACGCTTTAAATCTGATCTTAAAATCGTATCCAATATATTATAAAAATTATATTATATCTAGAAATATTATAACACTTAAAGAAAGTCGTTTATCAATAAACAGTCTTATTGGTAACTTATTGCGTATGTCGCACGGTAGACGTTCTACGGCTTAACTGATGATGTGAATAAAACGAATTTAACATCAATGAAAAGCAGAAATAAATAAATCATGTTAGTAAAAGTGGTAAGTGTTTCTTAAATATTAAATGATTATAGTGTTAATTAACACATATCAACATTTCGCGTCATTTACTCTAGCAACCACAAACAGGTACAAGTCTATGTAAAATTTATACCCGTCCCATTTTTATAGATATATTCATTTATCTACCTGAATAGCCGCTGAAGCTGCCACGTTTGCAAATATATCACCAGACACATGGCCGATGTATTGTGAAACTCCAAAGAAACATAGTCCACAGACAAACCAGTTGAAACAAATAGCAATTGTGCGCGCACGCAACCTCGGAGTGCGGAAAAGTGCCAGGAAAGAGGCGTGCTCTTGGTTTTTGTTGGTTAGCTCTGTCACAGTCTTCTGTGTCAAGTCTGCTATGGATTCAGTTGGCAAACCATTCCTTAAAAAAATTACATAAAATGTTACAGTCAGAATTAAGTTTACAATATGTCAAGCTACAGTTCTTATTAACTTAAATATATCTAAAACAAACTTGTTATTTATCTATAAGTATCATAAATACTTTTTTAACGATTTTACTTATCTTACATAAATTTCCGTGTAATAAACAAAACAGTAGAAAATAAAATAACTAACCTCTTAGCTGCTTTCTCCATTACAATAGCTGCTTCTTTCGCTTTTCCTATTGTTAACAGCCATCGCGGTGATTCAGGAAGTAGGAAATAATAACTTAAAAATAAAACCGATGGCAGTGATATTGCCAACTGGAACGTGTTCCAATCTCTTAAAAAATAAGCGAATAGCGGCAGTGTTAAATGTCCTAGATTGAATGGAATCTGGTATATGATGCCCACAGTCTCTCTATATTTCGCTCCAATAATCTCCATTGTCAAGACGAAACTACTAACCATCGTTCCGCCAGTGGCGACCGCAAGTAAAAACCGAAGAATGGTAAACATGTACCAATTTACAGAGAACGCTGTTGTAACACCAGATACAAGTTGCAAACATACTGCTGCTACAAAAGGCAATCGTCTTCCGAATCTGAAAAAAAATACATTTTATTGCTTCTAAACTGTATCACTGCGTTTGAAAATGGAAGGAGTGGAAATGGCCTTATTTCCTTAATCTATTTCCTTGATAAAATCTTTTGTTAATCAGATTTCCCGTGAAAGTTATGATGACAATTAATTGTTTCTGGGTGATTCTTTTATTTATAGTCCGCGTGAGAAATATACTCTATTAGACTACAACTGCATTAAAGAGAACAAGCTAAAGTAATCATATCCGGTGTCCACACGATTCAGTATGTCGAAATAAATACAGGATATGTCAATTGGTTGAAAGCGTAAGAGCCACACTGTGCATTTTTATCTTTTTAGACGACAACAATCACATTCGGTATTTATGTACGTATTGTTGTGGTTGTTACCTCGGACCACAAATATCACCTAACACTGTGTCGAGCGTTCATTCAAAGTATATATTAGTTACGCACGGAAAATGTTTTTTTAAATGTTTATGTAATAACTTACTTAAATTTAAATATTAAAATATTACACTAACCTGTCAGATAAGTGACCAAACACCATACTGCCAACAAGTATACCCAGCATGAAAAATGTCTGCGTCAAACTTTTCAGCCATTCTCTGTCGCAGACTAGATCCCATTCAGATATTATTGTCTCATGAAACACATTTCGATCGTATTTAAATTCAGAACAATTACTATATTCTGAGCGACACACACTTCCAAAATCAAGTTGGGAGTCCGCACAAGTGAAATTCATAGGTGGAGCTAGAAATATGATGCTCATCTGATGCCACGCTACTGGAAATTTTACGAGAAAGATCACGCAGCAAATCCATATCTGCCATTTTCCTATTGCCCCAATAGCTTTTACTAATGGATCCTCATTAACTTTCTGATCTTCTAACTCTTTGTTATCACGATCCAGCACTGGAAATAAAAATAAGATAAAGTTAGTTTGTGGCCATATTATTGCTACGTCGAGAAACTCTCTGTTGAATAAATTGAACGTGACTGTCGGAAAGCATAAAGTTGCCTCGTGTTCTGCATGATGAATGAGAGAAATCGTCGCATTAATTATAGACAAAAATTTTATCACGTTTTGATTTTGTTCAATATCAACAATTTTCTAAGTATCATTATGTTACAAACTATTTGTTAAGTTTTACTTTAAATAATTTGGTTTTTTCTAATGTATTCTACATTTTACCGGTAATTAGTCATCATGTTACAAAATAATTCAAATATCTTCAATCACAATTGTCACGTTTGAATAATTTTCAAAAGTATTTGTTTAAATATTGGAAATGTTATAATTTACATGACTCCAAAATAATGGCCAGGTTAGCAGTAATTAAGCACTTTGATCTGCTAATATATCTTTACTATGGAAGATAACTAATAGGTTATAATTTATAGACTAACAAATTTGTAATATGAGATACATTTTCAGTTTTATTTAATTATTTCTAATTATTATTACACGAGTTATTATTTACACATTTTTTTACTAAGTCCTAATGGAGTCTGATAATGTATATTAGTTTAGTTAAAATTGCCTAAAGTAATTTATCGTGTCAAAAATTGCCGGACATGAAATATTCAATATTATACATTTAAATTGTATATTTCATGTCATATGTTAACGATTAATTTTCTCTTGCCAAGAGAAAATCTAGCGACACTTCAAAGTGTGCAACGTAATTTATCTTTTCCTTCTGTGTTATTAAATCAAACGAAGCGACTACTGTGTGTGGACAAGAAAAAGCAAATAATTGAATAAACAAGGAGAAATTACCCACAACGCAATTGTTTTTACGGTATTAATTTAATTTACAGTAGGCAAATGAAATCAGACTCTTCTTTCATTTCTTTTTTCTACTTTATTAATTAATTGTATTTTATTATTTATTATATTTTATTATATATTATTTTTATGCTTTTATTCTGATAATTCCGTACTGTACCGTACTTTTCGTCAAAAACAACTGTGTACAGTGTAAAAAAAAACAGTTGGTAGTTAGAATTTGTTTGCACAGTCGTCTCGCAAAATTACAAGACAGCACTAATATTGACAAAAGATAAAAGAAAAATTCTTGTTAAAACATCTAATGCGTATTATTTCTTACTATATACGTTTTTATGATGTACCTGTAAATCAAATTACACTGCCAAAATCACTTGTAAGCACATTTTAACATTAATAGACTCACCCCTTAAATCTATGTTATCTAATTTATTTTCGTCTTCGGAAACCATTTTAACAATGACATTGTCGACCGTACGGGAGTACGATTTTAAACCTCACGTATTACGAATTTTTTTTTCGACGCGCCTGTATCGCGATGTGCAGATATCGAATGAAATCTAAAAATGTTTTTAAGATCGCCTACACGATCTGGACCTTTCTGCGCTCGCCGGGTCCCTCTCTTTTAACGTCATATAATAGTCTACCGTATTGAATGATTACTCTAAGGAGATGCCTATGATCGCATTATTTTATTTTTTACTTATAATTGTTAAACGTATTAATAAAAAGTTGTCTATTGTATTGTAGGTAATATCGAGTGTGTTCATTGATTGTTATTAATTTCCAATAAAAATATTTCAAACGAAAAATTTTAGCTATGTTCCACTTTTTGTTAGTCTGTTCTTTTATATAGACATAAAAAAATATGACGTTAGTTTAAAACCATGGGTTACGAGTAAAAATAATAGTAGCAACTACACTTTAACCTGGATACTGCAAAAGATAACTTTGTTTTAATAATGATAAGGATGTTTTCTATTTTATAATTTATGGTTATGGTAGTCAAAACAAGGAAAAATTTAAAATAGGTAAACATAACAACTCTGTATCGTCTTAATAATTTTTGAAAACGCGAAATAAATTCTGGCGAAAAGACACCAGACGCAACTCGATGATGTTATCGTTAAAAAAATTGTTGAAATGTTCGTAAATAATAATTATAGTATTTTTAAGGAATAATATAATATAATATTATAAACAACAAATAAACAATTCTTTATTTTTTTTATAGTCTATTTAATATAAATACATTATTAAAAGAGTACAAGTTATTATAATACAATAAACATGAGGAAGGTATCACAAAAAAAATTACTATAATTGTCAACATTACACGGTAGCGTTTACCCTCATAAAAGTTGATTTTATATATGATGTGAAACTAATTATTGTTGTTCATTCCGTTGAAATATGTATCAATGTTACTGTCATGAAATGTCTTGATATGTTTATTTTTTCAAGTTACATGTTGTGGGAGTTTGCGTAAATGCAACGACTAAATTATAACTATTTTCCATCACATTTCCTTTTGTATAACAATTTTCTCTCATGCAGGTATAAGACTTTTAACTTTTTTAATTTCACTATTTATTTTCATTTAATAATATTAAACAAATATTATATAAACATAATGCAAATTCTTTCATTTTACTGATACATATCTGATGCATACATAAAAAAAAACAAAAATAGACATACTGTATAAGATTGAAGTTAGGTTAGCTGATAACAGCTCTTAACGTTTTTACGTATCGCAACGTTAAAAGTTAACGTTTTTTACGTTACGACTCCTGCTGTCGGAATATATAAGGTCAATAGAACTTATGTATTCCGACAAGTCTGTCTTCGCGTATATTTCATATAGCGGTATGGATATGTCACGTGGCAAGACGAAGAATCGGTTTGTTGTTCTCATTTTAACCGGCAGAAAACGAAAGTTTAGTCATCCATTTTTGTTTACTTTCTTTTTAAACCGTACTTTTTTATGACTTTCAAATTCAATTTTTTTTTCTAAAATTGTAACGTATATTTAAATTTGGTTATTTACGTTTATTACATTGCAGTAATAAAATCATACAATAAGAAAACAAACATCAGGTATTTTCACGTGTTTTGTAATTGCGTATTTATATTTAAGAACGTCCGGTATTTGAAATCAAAATAAAACACGTGTCTGGTAATGTAATTTTATTATGATATTATATTTTGTAGACATTACAAAATTAAAGATAATTTGAGCAAATCGTACGAGGAAGTATGTAGACATTTGTATGTTTTTATTTATGCGTAAAAAACATTTGTCGAACGACCTATCACCCACAAGAGATACGGTTTGTACAGGAGCGCTGTCTGTGAGTTTTAGAATGACAGAATCCGGTCCCGTTTTATTATTTCTTATCAGAAGAACCGTGCCAAGTAACTATTACTTTAAATATTCTTTCATAACAATCTACTGAATCATCATAATTGTCTTAATATAAAATTAATAACATATCGCTATTCATTTTTCAATTTATTATTACCATATGAAGTCAATAGAAGCGATTGTTGTAATTTGCGCGATATTTGTTTTTATTTTGTTAGGCTATTATAATGTATGTAAGAATATTTTTGTGGTTTTCAAGGTTGGCTTGTTCAGTAAGCCTTGGCCTAGCAGTTTTTTATGAGATGCAAACAGGTCTCAGAACCAGATATATTTGCAATGAAAATGTAATTATAATATTTTGCGTCTAGTTTTGCAAGATATAGAATAACTTTGAACAACAAATCACCCTTATATATATGACTACATAATGAGAGCTCAAGTTATGATGATAAGTAAGTTAATAAACTTATTACTCATTACACTTATCAACTTATGCAACTTAAATTTTCAGAAATTCGATGAATTTCGTAATTATTTTTTCAACATAGAGAAAGTATTTGCGAGGCATTGAATAAATATTTATTGCATTTTCCATTGTTTTTTAAATTTATATTGTTTCTATTTCCTGAACTTGATTTTAACCAACGAAGACCTCATAACCGTTTAACAACAGTGAATCGCAATCATGCGCTTAACAATCATGATGAAATAAAATAAACATTCAATTGTGGCTAACAAATTTCAAATATGTTTATATCTTGTTGCATATTTAAATTTTGCACTGAAGGTTTAACTTTAAGCTAACATCACAAGCAAATTACTACGTTTTATATAGACAAATTTTTTTCGAAGACTTCACGTTTTTAAAGATTTTTTTTCATTCGAAATGGCCATTTATTTAAAAAACGTTGGGATGTTAAAAGGATACCAAAAGGGAAACGCCGAAACTTTAGATAATTATTGTGCTTTCAAAAAAGCAAACCATGTGTAGCTGTTAATATTTATGTCATTGCATTAGGTTTTTGCTGAAGCAAAATTAGCGTGAATAATTTAATGCAAGTTTTGTTTAAGTAAAAACCTGATATTTTTTATTACAAAGAACATAATCACTTGACTGATTTTTTACCCATAAACTTAAAACGCCCAGTACTTAGAAATATTAAAAACTACTTTTAAATATATTAGACAACATAAATTACTTATATTTTGTTATTCTGTTGCGTGTTTCAATAATAGCAGCAGCCACGCCACAAAAATGATACTTAGTTATAAATTATTAGTGAAACAGGTAGTATTCGATGACGACACCATAAACGGTAAGAAACTTTATTGCAACAGGGTATTCAACTCACGAACAATGTTGCTATCTGCAACAACTTCGAAATATTTATGTCACCTTTTCGAAGAACCTTAAATTTTTTTTTTGAAAAATATTGAAAATACATGCAATATATTTCGGATATGTTGTAAATAATTTTATTAGTTATTATTCGATTATGTAGAAATTTTAGTTAGGTATTTGTAAACTGTTTTTAAACATAAATACTTTGCCTTTACATTGAATTAAATAAGGATATAAACATATCATGTAAAAGCGATATGTTGTTATCAATCTGACAATCCATGCTGCATATAAATATAATATACATGCAACATTTCGTAAACATTAAGTTTCACGTAGATAAGTCCGTGTTCGTAACTGGTGATAAAATTTTCAAAAACATTGCAACTTACGTATTAAAATACGTTTATATTTTATAACTGTTAGTTAGTACAATTTACAAATAAATTTGAAAAATTGTTTAAAAATTGATATTATAAATTATTTTAATTAATTCATTAATTTTTAGTTTAATTATAGTGCTATATTACTTTTCTAAAAGATATATATGTGAAAGAGGCTTGCATTCGTCTTTATATAAATATAAGAATTACCAACTAAAGTGCAAAAACTACCTCGGTTCAATGTAATTACGTAGTTTCCTGTACTGGGTAGTGGACAACCCTGACATTTGGATTAATATGACATCTGTTGATCTATTGGCATTATTATATTACATAAACAATCTCTATTCTTATTTTTGTTTTTTCTCTCGTCATAAAGTAAAAAAAAATATAACTCAGATCAATAATTAAGTATTTAGTTTTTATTAAGAATTATTTAAACACTGTATGTGTATGTATATATTTAATAATGGCAATGTATATATTTAATAATGGCATTAAGAGTAATATTTACTATTATTATTTCGAAAAGTATATGTTCAAGGTTAGGCCATTAGAGAATGGTCAAAGGCATAACGTGCAATAACAACTTTCCATAAGGTTAATGCAATTAAAAGGAAGTTTGCCACTTCCTTTTACTAGGTTAATTTATTTGTAGTCATTAAATAAATTAAATAATGTGTACTATTTTAAATTAACATAATAATCTTACGCAATTAATTTATTACTTTTAAACATTTGTACTGCCATACTTATGCTTAATTGATATACAGATGGATACGTAAAGATTAAAAATAAAAGAAATATAATGTATTAACCTAAAGTTAAATTTCAATAAAACATTGTATGTGCTGTTAAAA
This sequence comes from Battus philenor, assembly GCF_028537555.1. Taxonomy (NCBI): domain Eukaryota; kingdom Metazoa; phylum Arthropoda; class Insecta; order Lepidoptera; family Papilionidae; genus Battus; species Battus philenor. The sequence goes on from NW_027181676.1 coordinate 6,880,813, forward strand.
TAGTTTACCTTGTTATAATAGTAATTAGGTTGTGATATTTAAATTTGTAAGTACACAACCTTTTTGAACAGCTCATAAATTTTAGAGATAAAAGAAAGAATTTAAATAATGTTGTAACGGTAAAAAAATTTATATTAACAATAAAAGTGGGAACAAAAAAATCATTCCGTCTTTTTAAACTTTAGGAGATAAATAAATAAATACTTTTTAAAATATCTACTTACTTTTGAGTAATCCTCGAAAACAAAACTAAATAAATACACTGAAAACCAACTCAAGATGGCGAGAGTGATTCGTGCGCCACAGCTTCTCGCGCCGCGCTCTAGCACGTTTTAATCGTCACTTGGCGGGACTTGCGAAAGATATGTACATTGAAGCGTCACACTATTTTGCCCTCTGGTAGTACTTCTTAAGCGCCTATCCTAGTAGGATTTTATTCCGTTCCGTGAACTCAGATCCGATGAAATTGTAAAAGTTCCCGGGTAATTTTACAAGGATATTTTTGAGATACATATTGTTAAATAATACATTTTTAAAGTACATGTATATCAAACACAACGAATACGATATTCATTTTATCATTTTAGTTACTTAGAAGAAAGTAGCATTTTTAAATCATTCTATTTCGTGAATATTTTAAGTTTATTTTAAAGTAGTTACTTTTTATTTATAATAAGGTAATGATAATATAATAAAAAAGCGGTTTCAAAATTCGGATATATTAAAATTCATTATCGTCCTACAATCTGTCTTACAGACTGTATTTTTCAGTGTGATCAACTAGTATATTAAGCCATATATTTGTACATATATGTGTGTAAATATTTACATAAATATTAAAACATATATCACAAAAGTTTTATAAATTAAAAATAATATTATATAAATGGACGTGTAATTAAAACAGGAATTAGTTGAGCAATGTTTATTTACGCACTGGTCATACTTGGTTGCTCAAGCTTGATTAAAATACTTGAACACATGAAGTGATAATAATAAATATTGCATGCTGTAACCCAATGGCATGAAATTCCAAATAAAGTGGTTCTCATCAAGAAATAATTTTCCAGTCCTGGCCTTCCAAGCCTGAGAAAAAGAATAATCGTGCATTGAACAATCGAAATCTACACAAGGAAAATCAATCGACGTCGAGAAATGGTTGCCAAACGTGTTCTTCCGAGGGGTTTTTACCTTAAAAGTTTCACATCTGATGCTATTTAAGGTCAGCCATAAATATTGATACAAGGAAATTTTTTTTTCTACTATTACGCACAATATTTATAACTGACTTACTTTAAGCATAAACCGGGTCATATCGCAGTTAGCAACATTGCAGAATCGTAAATATTTTCTCGTTAGTAAATATATTTTTTGTAACCTTCCTTTGTATATCACGTCAAAAGTTGTTATGGTGTTATCATCATATTGGTTTTTAACTTGATATTAAAATGACAGATTCTAAACTTAATCGAACTTTTTAAGAAATAGTTTTTTTTTAGGTTATTTTATTTATAGCCAGACTATAATTGCATTAGTTTACATATTTTCTTACATTTTCTCTAACTTGACATTACCAAAGGACAGACATTTATTTATCACGTCTTAATCAAAGTTTAAGTAAGCTTTTGGTTTTTTTACAAACAGTACTCTCCCTAACCCAAGCAAAGATCTGCAAAAGAAGCCTTTTATCGAGGATTTCTCGCATTTATTTGTGTAGCGTATATTCCATTGAAACGTAATATACATTATTAACGTTTTTACTATGATGACATTGTAAATCATGATAAATTTAAGCTTCTTACTTTGTTACGACACAATTTGATGATAAATACGGAAACTAAGGACGTGTGCTATTTCAAAGCGGTGTTAATGCTTTTTCACTCTATGAGACGAATGTTTTTTGTCAGAGGAAAATCTGTTGCAACCTCTTACGAAACTGTGATTATTGACAAAAAAAAAACAATTTTTATTGCGATAATTAATAGTAAAACTTGTGTGTGTGAAACATTTAATGATTCAATCACAATGGCCTATAGCCAACGTATTATACAAGAGTAGTGCTATGAATATGACGTATTTTAAAAATGTGCGCTGTGGAACGTTTATTTATTGAACGGTTTCCTATTCAGATTATACTTTAAATTTTGATAGGTAAAACAAAAATCATATTAATAGACACATAATATTTAGATTCTAAAGTATGGTGCATGCATATCTTACTATTATATATATTTAGTACGTTTACTTAGCTATAGACTAAATTTGCGCTCATCACCCAGACAGATGATATGTTTTGTCCCCGAAGTGGGAAGCGCAAAAACCGCCTCACAATAAACATCCGTATTATTGTTTGGCGACTAATGGTATCGCGGTAATAACTTACGTAAAAATATTTTTCAAATGAAACACATCACCTGTAAAAATGAAAACTCTACAGGGTGATTAGTTTTAGGTGCACTAAACCAATTTATCAATACGTTATTCATTATTTCAGAAATCGTTGACTTTTTGAATAGGGACCATACATTAATTTACAGAAAATGAGCTATACAATACATCATTTAGAACTATAGTTTTATGTATATTAGGTGAATGTTATATACATCACACCTATAACCAATCACGATGTATATTTCTGTTCAAAATATATAAACCTTTTCATATAGAGTACGAACGTAGAGAAGTAGTCGTATTAATCTAAACATGTTCTAAGAATATTTTAATTATTGTTTATTTTAAGGCGTTTTTATCATAAACGTTATACTAAATATATAGATCAACTCATATCAATTTTTTTTAAATTTATAAAATAACATATGATAAACATTGAAGTTTAGTACAATTTCTGATCATTGTATTGTTTATATTTAAATTGGGAGTTAAAATATAAGTGCTATATAAGTTAAGTTTCTTGGGATATTTTCTCAACGGCTCAATTAAGCGCCGACAAAGAAGATTCTACAAATATTCTTTTTAATAATATTAAAAAAAAAACTGGTTACCTTAACTAAAATCAGAACAACTTAAGCAAGAGTGTAAGAACACTGAACTAAAAAATATCCTTGTCGCTGCTTGTAAAAATCAGAATCATGAATATAAAATTTTTAGTTATGATTAAATTTAATGCTATCGAAAATGTTAGAGATAGCATTCAGCATAAGCGTTGTCGAAACGAAAACAAATTTTATTAGATATTTTGTTAAAGCATTCAAATTTTTAAATTACTTTCAAAACTATTAATGCTCTATCATTAGCTCAGTAACTAAATAAAAGGTATTGCAGTCGAGATAAAAATGTGTTCGTCTAATATCAATAAACAACTTTTTATCATGTTAAACCTGCGCTAGACTGCGATGCTACCTGATGAAGTTGAAGTGACCCCGACTGCTATTATATTTAGATTCCGTGACATTGAAAAGCAGCTTTTTTATACAGAATTTAGTAAATAAAAAAATAACTGTTGAAATAATAGTTCACAGATGTATTAAAATTTTGATTATTGTTGTACAATGTTTTTAAATCTGCATCGAAATCATTCGTGAATTGGGATCGACTATCATTCGAGTTGTTCACATCCTATTAATAAAATAACGTGTATTTGTTGTTTATTTTCCAACGTATATAACTTTGGATAGTAAAAAATAAATATAATAATACCAATGTAAATCATTATTATATCGTAACAATTAATTTATTCCATTATGCGTTTATCTTCGGGATTAAAAGCCGTTGTCAGTCGACATGGATCACAGTGATCTTTTATTATGTTAGGTTTTTATATGTTTGTTATTATAAATTTTAGAATACCTATAGTGGTAAATAAACAAAAATAGGTATAATATCTTATTAGAGACGCACGAGCTTTTTTTAAAAAAAATAAGTAGTTCGAGTTTTTATAACGAAGCGTTAATCTTGTGTGACCTTTGACCTTGGTTTTTGTAATATTATTCTTTCAAAATATTATTCTCCAATTAATCTTATATGGCAACAAAAACTTTGATTTTTGTTAATTATTTTTACTATAATAAAAAAAATAATGTGACGTACCCAAAAAAAAAAACATTTTAAATATGTATTCATGTGAATAGACATGCAGTAACGTTAAGTGTAATACATACATGTATTATATTAGTTTGTTAAAGTATTAAAGGTGTCAGTCTATGTTTGGTCACGCTTTATTTTTTTTAGATAACGAATGTAGTAATAACAAACATAACGATAAAATAAATCAAATCTTTAAATATCTAATTTATAATTCCTTCACGCAAAGATAAATTTGTATGTCAGTACGTTCTTCTAATAACAACGTTAAGAAAATGACACATCTTGTTATAATGAAGTTTTTTTTAATAGAAGCCGCTGCAGGACGCCTTAGAAAGGCGTAATAAGGTAGGATCGAAAAATAAGGAACATGGTAGTTGCCGCGGACTGCTCAAAGGACTGAGCGGCCGTTTCGAGGCATCCATCCAGTAACCAGTAGCACTATAATCACGCAATTTCCTAAACTTAAGTACTAGGCGGTAGAATATACCTAATTTATATATTTCACCTTCAAGAGGAACTGACTTGGTTGTCATACAAAAATCTAGTTAGCATGATGGCTAACCTCGAAAGCTATTGTACATTAATGGAGATTAGTCCGATGAAGGTTTACAATCACGATTACAGTCGTAGATATGGGATTTAAGTGTATAGATTAAATGAAATCGTTAATAAAGTGTTGACGATTCATAATTTATGATTAAATAATGCTGCACTAATGACTGTGCAATTCGTTCATAATTTTAACATCCTAACTGTTGAAGTAAAATAGAAAACGAGGTACTCATATCTACAAATTAATATATGCTACTATAGATACATGAAGAAAAAGAGTAAAACATCATTGTCAAACCAATATTTATTAAAATTTGACTATTGAATGCTGAAGCAGTGATTTTTAACGGTGTTAATGTTTGAAGCGTTTTATTTCAAGTCAAATTTACGATATCTATACAGTTATAACCTCATTTTTTTCAAATTTACCAAATAGTATCGGAATTTAATTAGGAATAATCGAAAACTATGCAATGACATTAAATGTTATACACAATGACTTTGTGGTATCACAACATTAAAAATTAAATTGAGTCAGTATTCTACTAACAAAACTACAATGCTTATATTCGATCTCGGAAATCACGGATGGTTAGCTCACTGTGATACTTCTATTGTTGTTTTTTTTATTACATTATCAATGACATAAATTACTAATTATCAATGTATGCTATATGACTACTAAATTTCCAAATATTATTTTCGTTGCTTGACGATATGGTCTTGTAAAACTTTATGGTTTTGTTTAAACTTATAAAATTAGTTAGATTGAAAACCCAAAAAAGCTATACATCAGTAAACGCGCAATTGAAAAACTCGATAAACAAGAACTAATTAAATTAATACAGTCTTAAATATAAGAAAAATAACTTGCCAGGTAAGGTTTTAGGAAATTACTGCAATCTTGAAATTGTCAATGACTCATCATTTACCATCATTGTCACGTTTATGCTTAATATTCCATCGATATTATGTTATGTCTTTAGTAATTTTTTTAAAGATTAATTATAAGAAATGTATGTAACTAAAAAAAAATATAAAGCACAAAATCCGTAATATATATACCTTATATTACTCTATGTCAAAATATGTCCAGAATAAAGATGTTTGGAAATAAATTGTTCTAATCTTAAAGGAAATAAATGAGGGATCATTAAAAAGATATATAAATTCCACTGAGTTTCTTGGCAGTTCGTGGCGTATTACAAACTAACGTAAACTTAATTTTAAGTTGACGATTATAGATATTTGCAATGATCCTCTACAGTAAAGCTTTTTTGTATTTGAATTTGAAAAGTTAAATTTATTTCAATTTTGGAAAAATCACTTAAACGAGGTTAATTATAAAATCAAAAATAGAATTAAATTTTGATCACGATTCGAAATTAAAAGTAATTTATACATTCTTAAGTTTTTCTTTAATATGAAATCAGTCCTTAATCGGTTTATTTAAACTTATTAAAAAGAGTAAGCAAATTTCGCGAAAGTTGATTCTATGATAAGGGCTAACATAACATTTCGTTTAAATTTTCCGCTTTTTCAAGTCAATTACAATCCGTCAATTACAATTTAGAGACTATGTACATCTTTTGTAAATTTGTAGATTTTTACGACTATAATTGGTTTCCTATTCAAACAACCAAGAATGACTAAAGACGGATTAGTGTTTTTAAATATTAAAGGTAAACTATAGTTGTTTAAAAATAAAATACATATTTTGTTATTACATAAAAGAACATTTTTAATTTATGTAATTCATTGTGCACTTAACAGATATTAATTTTATACCAAAGATTTTACAAACACTTTTCGTAGTATGTCATAATTTGGCAGAATGGTTATAAACCGTGTGCTAAAGGCGTGGAACAGTAAAAGTAATTAATACTGTCAATGTCACTGGCACACTCATAATTCTGTTCAATTTGCGCTGATATTTAAAAAGCACGTGTTTAAATTGTTGTTAAATTAGATGCAAATTATTACAAATGGCTGTTATGCAACGTATAAAGTAATATTTCATAAAACGGCTTAATAATTTTATAAGTTTTGAAATTGTTTCTACTTACGTTATCCATTTCCAGAAAACCCACAACGCGTAAAGGTAAAAAAGTTCTACTTTCCAAAGAACCGAAGCCAATTGAAGGACCAAAACAATGTATCTTTTTACAAGGACGTAATCCATCAGAGCGAACAAGAAGAATCCTAAAAGATTTGTATGATTTAAAAAAACCAGATGCCGCTTTTTTGAGCCGAAAAAATGATTTCGTTCCTTTTGAAGACGCTAGCCTTATTGAAAAGTAAGTTGGCTTTTTACTTTATTTTAGATTTAGTGAGATACTGATTATTTATCATTTTGCTTTGATCACTATACATATACCCACTATATCTAATGTAAATAAATATAAAAAAATACAATGTTTAAAAAAAACTCGACCATGTGAGATCTAGTGAGCTACAGGGATCCCATCTAAAACTAATCTTGTTTGCATTTTTAATTATAACAAAACAAAGGCAATCATCAATAGCAGCCAAGCTGTTTTAATTCTATGAAATTTTTGGTGAATGTCAAAACACAATGTTTCAAATAATATTAAGCTGGTATGGGGTAAAGAATATATGGTCATATTGCTAATTTCTTAGGTTAGCTTCCACATAGATTCAAAACAATGCATTTTACATGTCATTTACAATTTTGCACATTTTCACAAGGTAACTTTTATACTGTACACTTTAAAAACAATCATTTATTTCAGATATCACTAAACTAAACTAACTAACTAAAGTAACTATACTACCTAGTAACCTATTTTGTTCTTTATTAATATCTCCTAAGTCTACCTGAGATTGCTATTATGGAGGAAGATATTTCAGGGCCACAACTATCAGATTCTGAGACCATTTAACTGTTGGGTGTATATAATACTATACCCAATTCCAAAAATGCTTATATATTTCATGACATTAAATATTCTAACAAAAAGTTGGAAAAACCTTTGGGTTTTTATAATAAATATAAGTTTTTGTATAAATAATTGTTATACTGGTGTCTATCTTAAATTTAGTTTTTTAGTGTCTGCACATCACTTTCTTGTGTTGTGTATGTACATCAACCTTTACATATATTATGCATCAAAATATGACAATTTTTTATATTTCACTTCCATATACTTAACTTATACTACTTATACTTTAGTTTGTATGAGTGTAATATAAAAAACAATTTGTTCTTCAGAGAAATTTAAATAAAATAAATAGTGTCAATAGCAACGGATTGAAAAATTGTGGTTTGTGCACCACATGCCAATCTATTTGAAATTATTAAAATCATTGTTGGGGTCTCCTTAGGATATTTTAAAATAGTTAGCACCTTTTATTGTCAGCATGATTTAAGTATTACTTAATATGTTACTGGGAAATATCATGTAAATTTATCAAGTAAATGCCAAAGAATATACTTATAATTACCAACTTTTAAAATGTAGTTAAAAATAAGAAATACTAATGATAACTTTTGAATTAAAGTCAGTTTTGTTGTTCTTATATCTCACTCTTTTGAAATACAAATTTGCAATATGTACAGTGACATTATAAATAACTTTGTTAGAGAAAATACTTTAAAATGACAACATGTGATAATAAATAATCAAATTTATTGCTGTTGTTAAAAATTATAGAACAATCATCATTATTGTGTTTACAGAATGTGTTACAAAAAGGAAGCTGCTTTGTTTGGGGTTGGATCACATAGTAAAAAGCGTCCTCATAACATAATACTTGGAAGAACATTCGACTATGGTATATTAGATATGATCGAACTTGGTGCTGACAAATTTAAAGCTATGTCTGAGTTCCAGAATATGAAAGTATTGGCTGGGTCAAAACCTTGCCTGCTTTTCAATGGTCCAGCTTGGGATTTGAACCAGGATTTAAAAAGACTGAAATCTGTGTTCACTGATTTCTTTCAGAGGGAAAAGGTATATAAACATTCTTATATTTTTAGCAAAGTGCATAGCTTAAATAATTTTAATTATTTATTGTTACTCATAATAATATAAAAAAATACTAGAATATTGAAATATTTATTAACCTGTTAATAACCAGGCGAGACATTTGTTCACATCCAATGTAAACAGTAGTGCCTATGGGGAGGAAGTATGAATATGTCCTTGAAATATATATTGCTTTTTGGGATAGATGCGGTGCAAAACTGCTTGTACCAAAGGTATACATTATTGCCTCAATATGAATTTAAAGACATGGGGCAGTCAGTATAATTTTGTTATTGAAAGTTGTTGACATATTCTGGTGAGCAGTGATGAATATTTACTTGTGTTCTATTTTATTACTTTATGTTTTTGTATTACTGATTATATTTTCAACTTTTTTAATTAACAATACATTTTTATAAGTATACATTAAAAATGAATGAAAGCAAACACTAAATCTATGTACCGACAAGTAGAAAAAGGAGATGTATTAAGAGCTCCTCATCTGAGTCATTAGGAACCTTTGATAGTAATTTTGAATAAACCAACGAATTGAGCGACACTGGGAGTGAAGATGGTGTGTAAATTGATGAAGTTTGTCATAAAAAATAATATAAAGTCAAGTACACCATGTGTGATGTAGTGACACATCCCAATGTAAAAGTTCGCACCTGTTGTAATGTGTGTCTTTAAAAAAATAACTCCCTGGTTAACCTGTTAATTATTTATTTTAATATTATATTAATGAAACAAAGGCCTGATATCTCCCTATACATAAGTGCTCTAATAATGATTTTATGTGGCCATAAAAACACTTGTGGTTATTCCAGGTTGAAAGCATTAGACTGCAAGGGATGGAACATGCTCTGAGTTTCACAGCAACAGATGATGGATCAATATTCTTAAGATCATATCGTATTTTGCTGAAGAAAAGTGGTCAGCGCACACCAAGACTTGAACTTGAAGAAATAGGTAGAAATAATTATTTTTTTAAAATAAACTAAACTTTTTTTATTCTTATATATGTAAATATTGGGAAAGCCTTTGTTCATCAATGGAGACCCTAAATTTAAAATGATGATGATGTAAATACTCACTTCACTTTGGGCTTCATTTGCAACCATATGAGCCATAGAGAGGGCTATGATCAGGATTTCTCTACAACAGTGTTTTCCATTGTGGCCAAATTTATCCCTTTTGTTTTAAATTAAAAACTATGTATGTTACATAGACAGGCATAAGAATTTTAGACAGGCTAAGGTGGGAAAAGACAAAAAAAGGTTGCAAAACCTCTACTAGGTTGAATCCAGAACAAGGAGATACATGAATGAAACCCCCCGGTAAATTGGCTGGTTTTGCCCAGTAAAGCTGGGCATTGGACAGATCATAAAGCACAGAACAGATGGTCTATTGAGCGGTCCATTTGAGATGGTCTATGGCTGACATAATGATGCTGGTGTAAATATCAAGGGCTTAAATTGTCACTGATGTTTTTATTTATTTACATGATAAGCTCCAAATGGGGACGATACTGCTCTTGACTGTCACTGAAGTGTATCTTGAGGATGTTAGTATATTTATTGTCAAAGATAAAGTCAAAGATGTCAAATGTATGTCAAAGTCAAAGATATCTTTAAAGTTAGCTTTTGATGAGTGTTCCTAATTATGTCTCAATAAGATTTTTCTATTGTTGGACATAAAAATTGTTTGTTTTATTGAATGAAATTAATATAATTTAGTGTATGTAATATATATACATATAAATATATATATATATATTACATTAGTTTTACTTGTTCATGAACTAGTAAATTATTTTTTTCCCTTTTCATGATAATATTATTTTAAAATAAATCCTTATTTTATCAAATTATAATTCACACAGTTTTGAGAATATGTTTTGTTTTAGGTCCTTCAATTGATTTTAAATTAAGGAGAACGAAACTAGCTTCCGATGATCTGTTCAAAGAGTCCTGTAAGATACCACGAGAGGTTAAAACACTCACTAAGAAAAATATATCAAAGGATGCATTTGGTACTAAAATGGGACGCATTCACATCGGAAAACAAGATATCAATAGATTGCAAACACGGAAGATGAAGGGCCTTAAGAAAACTCCAGAAGAGAGGAAGCAAATGCTTCTAAAGAAGAAAGTTGCAAGACAGTCTGCAAGGAAAACACAAATAGGACAACAATAAATGTGCGTCGCTGTAATGATGTTGTTTGATTTATTAAGTCAAAAAATAAATCATTTGGATATGCAAATTTAAATTGCTGTATCTAATGAAACTATTTCCTTATTACTCATTGCTTATATTCAGTAATCTAACATGTTTTGCAGACTAGTTCACCTTGTGAGTTTAAAATATAACTTGAGGAGAATTATATTTTATAATTTCTGTTATAAGATTAGTTCTGATTATGAAAATAATTGGGCAATTACTCAACATTTGAGCCCCTATAATTTTCGCAAATTTGTTAGTTAATAAAAATATGGAGGATTACTTGTTACTCCACATATTCATATGATTAAAAAAAATCATGCTAAATTTAAAGATATTTGCAATATAAGCTTCAATTATAACTTATCTGAAATTGAACATTTCATGCATGTTAAAAACGACTAGTTAAATGGTTTTCATTTAAATTTCTTCTTTAATGGGGTGTGTGTACAGCTTATTTGCTGTCAATTAATATCCGTAAATTATTATACACCCTATGCAAAATATATCATTTCAGAAATTATAAATAACTTAAAAGAAATTTAGTAAAAAAAGTGTTTCAAAGTACTGACCACTGCATATTAAATTAAATTATTCTTTACTATCTGTTCCTATAGACTTGCTTTGCTAGAAGTTATTAGCTTGTCGCATTCCAAAAGAAAAATAAATAAATATACATATCTTATAGTCATCACTTCATACAAGGCGATAGGAAATACGCGTCGAGTGCTTTAAATCAACCCCTTCAAATAATAATAGCTTCAAAGCTTTTACCCCTTTAATAAATTACTATTTATATTTTAAGTAAACATTAAATGTAGGATAATATGGAAAAGGTCTTAGAACATATATTACCTCAGTTTTAGAAAGTTTAAATATATCCCTTATGATAAAGTAAATTTCCTGGAATTTGTGGTAATGTTACGTCAATTAAGGAAAATTACCTTAACATAGAGGAAAAATCGTAGGAAAGAAGTCGCCTGCAAATCGATTAAATTGTGTTCCTATCTTTGTCTTACACATACATAACATATTAGCTGATAAAGTACCTATCTTTAGTAACAAAAAAATTCTTACAATTGTTGTTATTTGCTCATGATTAAATAAAATAATGAACGTAAGTATAATATATTTATATTAAAACAATCAAATATTCATTTTTGATTTTTGAGAATACTAAATTGTAAAAACTAATTAACTAATATTAGATGCGCAGTTTTTATGCATTATTTATCCGATAATAAAATTAAAAAGTGGAATAAAATCAAAACTTCGGAAGCGTACACAAAAGGTCGCCAAAAAATAGTTTACGGAGGAGAAAATTTTTACTTTCGAGAAATATTTTAATAATTAGAATGTCCGAGTTTATACTCTAGGTTCTATGGAAACTTCCCAATTAGTCTGCTGAGTACAATGTAAACATTATTAGATTTCATTGACATTTTCGTAGGGTCAGCTATAAAGGAATAAATGAGCCGTATCAGTGAAAAAAATGTCAAAACATAGGCAAATGCAAAACTTATCAATATACAATCCTTGAGGTGGATTACTAACCTCTTAACAACACCACGTTCCATTATCAAGAATGATCCTTTCAGCAGGACTAAGAAACGCGACATACTAAACATGGTTGGAAACGAATGTTTTAGACTAAAGATTTGTCGTTATCTAGTCTACATGTTAACTCAGTGCTATATGATTTTTGGTCCGTTTTAAAGAATATGAAATGCAGTAAAGGCGATGATAATTTGAAATCTATATAAAAAGCCGCAAGATGTCCATTGGTGGACATAGGCTTGCCCCGTAGATTTTCACTAAGACTGACGTCCTACGTTGCGCATGCAGGTCTGTCTAGGTCTCTACTGCAGAACCTAAGTTGATCTCGAATAGAAATCCCGAGGACAGCACTTTCTAAAGCTCGTGCAGCAGCGAGCTTGCCAAAGACGCCCATAGTGAGAGACCAATCAATGCCATCACACCAGGAGCGGTGTTAAAGCGGTGGTAAATCGTTAGCAAATATGACATTAAAATTCAAAATCGTACTAAAATGCCATAAACATTATTAAATAATTAGTAATAACGATTCTATAATAATGTCATGTAATTTGAAACTAGTCGATTTATAAATATTTATGATATACAAAGAGTAGAGACAAAATAAATGTTTCATCTATTGAACTACTAAGCAATTGTCAGGTAATTCAATAACTCAATATTTACAGTCAATATGTATACTTTCTAATCCTTGGCTAGATGAGGAAATCCGGCAAGTCTTATTGCGAGCAGTTCTATTGCGGAAACGTCTTAAAGGACTATAACATAATGTTATGAATTAACTAAATACATAAAATATTTGCGTTATTAGTTAACATTTTTTATTACACATATACGTTTTTTTCATCTATTTTGATATTAGTTCTCCTGACAGTTATATTAATAATATCATCGTTTGAATTTTCTTTTAAATCTTAAAAAAAACTTTTTATCATAGCTTCTATGCGTTCTTCGTTAATATTTATATACAAAAATGACGCATCGTATGTTTTATAAGAATTATCCTTCCTTAGTTTTTGCGGTTAAAAGTCATTTAAACTTAACAATAAACGGTAATTATTTGCAAAAATGGTATTATTTTTTCTGCCTGGACAAACCCTGCGGAGAGTTACATTTTTCGCTCACTACGCTAAGGAAAAGAAGCACGCCTTTTTAGCGTGTATGAATACATATAATTGAGTTTGTGAATGTGGCAGCTACATATAAGTTTTTGAACATTATCATCATGACAGCCGATAAACGTCCATTGCAATTCATAGGCCAGCCCAAAAGATTGCAACGATGACCGTTCTTGCGGTGCTCGTGTCCAGCGACTTCCTACGACCTTAAGTATGTCGTTGGTTCACTTAGTGGAGGGACTGCCCATGCCGCATTTACCGGCTCGTAGTCGTCGCTCGAGAACCGTTGGGACCCAACTGCCGTCGGTGGCACGGCAATGTGTCCGCCTTCCTTTTCAGACGAGTAATTTTTCGGACTACATCGGTGACCTTGTTTTGTCTGAAGATCTTCTTTTTGTTTCGATAAACAAAATTTCGAAAAATATAACATTTAATGATCATTAATTATTATTTACATCACCGAAAAAACTTTGCATTGACATGATATTTTGGAACGTGAAATAAATTTCTTCCTCTGTCATTAATCTTAATATACAACAAATTAAAAAAAATGTTTAGAGAAGCAAATGCCAAAAATGGTTCAATGGTATATTGACATAAAAAAAATTAAGAAGTATGTAAAAAAACAGGCGGACATGGTTGCACAAATATAAATTTTGCACGTACAATATTATAAAAATATAATAACTGACGATTCACAAACATGCACTCAATTACCATTTATTTTATTATAACAGTTGTTAAAACAATTCACAGATGAGTTTGTGTATGAAAAAACATATAAATTTTAGATGTCAGAGATCAATGAACTAAGTAAAGTAACAATAACTATTTTTTATGCCAGTAAAGTGACTAGACAAGCAGGGTGTTTACCTCATGATAAGTAAGCAGCTTGTGCGATGTTATACAGTTCTGTAACAATATTCTGCTTAACACTGTAATCACTCTTATAACTTAGGGTATCAAGTATTATAATATAAGCATTTCTCAATTGCTACAGCAAAAATGGGTTTTAGAAAAAGAGATATTCTATCACCGGCGAGGCTTCAGTTTAGTTTAAACTATTCTGTTGTAAGTAAATAATCGTTATTCCTCTGGAGGACCTATGTCACTGAAACATAATCTAACACTTCAGGCGTTATTGGCAAGCTCAAAATCGTTCAAAGAGCCATTGAGAGTGCTTTGCGCAGGATTTCTGTACAATGTGGATTCATATCAAATTATGAATGTCCAGATCCTTAGATGAACGAAAGTAACGGAGGTAGTCCAGCGGGCTAGAAAGCTGAAGTGGAAATGAGTATGTCACATAGCGAGCAGAACTGATGGCTGCTGGGGCTTGAAGGTTCTGGAATGGAGGCAAGGGACTGCAAGCACAATGCAGGGTGTCCACTCACAAAATATACAGATGATATTATTAAGGTCGTCAGAACATGCTAGTGCATTGATAGAGTCTATGGGAAAAATTTATGCCCAGCAGAGGAAATGTACGGCTAAATTGATGATGGATGATTTAAAAGTCTAATGTGTTCCGGTTTTTCGAAATACGTGATTATAAGTTATAAATATAAAAAAACACTAATTTAGTTAAGACCAATAGATAAAGTAGTTATGTATAATTTAAAGACCAGAGAGGTATAAAAAAGGTATAAAATAATCACATTTTAAAACCACTTAATTAAGAACAATTATAAAATATACCGTCGACTAACAAACAGCTTCCGCTCGTAACCGATTTTAATTAAATATTGCCCCTTTAACACAAAAATTGACTTTTATGAGCAATCTTCTCCTCGCTATTTTTCAAAACTACTCATTTCTAATACTAACTTCATTCATTCACTTTGATGAATAAATATCCACTTCTAGTAATATGTATAATTTAACAGGACCATTAAAAAAATGGTATTAAAAAGTGTAAAAACAATCACCCCTTGCAACTTGAATAGTGATTCTTATTGGTTGATTCATGAGTGATAGCTACTAGATATATTCTAATCGGATAGCGAGTTAATTCTTTATTTAAAAACAAAGTTTAAAGAAGTTTTACAAACACTTACGTAGCAATTGTGTTACGGGAACCTAATTTGATAAATAATAATTTTTTTTAACCTTAAAATTTAAAAAAAAAATGTCATTGTACATCTGTACCAATTATTGTAACAACAAGCAACTATCGTGTCGTTTCAGTTTTGTGGTAGTATTTCGCCCCTCAGACACTGGTAATGGTAATGGTAAGCCGATTAAAATACCTTACCACTGACTAATATTAATTTGTGTAATACATATTTTAGTCTTATTTATTCTTAGTAACATTATGTGCATATTTCTTGGGGTTCTTGAGTTTTAGTTTGCTCATATAAAAGTACGGGATTTAGGCCTCGTGCATCTGTTTTTAAGCGACATTTAAAAATTTTGTACATATTTTCAATAATCACCAATGAACGATGGAACACTTAATTTTAAAGGAATATTTTTCATTTTTTTTACTAAAACGATAGAAATTACATTCATAGCATATATAAAAGCTTATCATTCTTCTGATTTTGCTTTTAAAACCTTATTGAATGCCGTCGCCCATGCGACTTGCTTTGAAAGGTTGTTAAGTTTTGATTTTGCACGCATATTACGATTATTCGTTAGCTTTGAAGTAAGTTATTCCCCCGGTTTTATTGAATTGTAGTGTTCATAAAAACGATCAGTATTATGAGATACATACTAATTATTTCATGTTAACGATAATAAAAAATTGTAGCATAAATAACAAGCGACGATTTCCAAGACATTAACGTAATAATTAGGTTTGTCTAGCAACTAACTATTATTTGGTCCAACATTTTCATTAAATAATTTGATTTATTAACGGTTGCGAAACTATTACAATTTAGATTGTTAATAGTGCTTAAATGTATTGTGGTTTAGTGGCTGGTTAGTTGCGGCCTTTGTCTTCGCCCTTGTGTCGCTTTTTTAATGATTTCAATGGGCAAATCGTGGCATATAATAAATGGTACGTGGGGTACGTCCTACTATCGCACATTTAATGAACTACTCAAAAGCGGATCAAACAGTGTGTCTTTAAGTGTTATCACATCGGAATAACTGAACTGCCTAAATATGACTCGTAAATATTATTGTATCTTATTCCTGGTTTGATTAGATTATAGGATTTAGGATAAAGGTTTAGTGACTTGTTTTTAACTACTCACTGACCTTAAGTGTACATTTTTCAATATAAACTAACATTCATTTATCAGTTATTCACTTTTTATTAAAAATTCAGTTTATTAGATATTTGAGTGATAATGAAGCTTGACAATTTTAATTACTATATTGAGAATATTTGTTAAAACGGTTACCACAAAAATTCCAGTTCCATTTGTTATTCTAGCATTGCTGTACTTAACTGATCACGTACATAAATGATTCAAAGAGGAAATTAAAGAATGAATGAAATTACCGGGAACATACTTCGTTACTATGTTTTATATAGTTTAAACATCAATCATGTCAGCTGCGTTAACGAAGCTACAAGCTTGTGACAAGGTAATATTAGTTATGGGCAAGCGTTTCCTATGTTATATATTATTTTTATTCTGGTATCATCGTTGACAAGTATTTATTTCGAAAATAGCAAAAAAAAATTAGCTTAAATTGTCTAATTATTATATACTGGTGATTTATAATAGATATAAAACGCGATTAAGAGGTGAATGGACTTACCATTTGTGGTTACATTCGCCTAGAAAACTTAAATTAATTATACCTATTTCGATATGATGACTTTGTACGTGGTGAAATGGGTGAAAAAGGTTTAAAAATTTTGGCTAACAAATCAGCTATAAATTAAACCTACGAGTTTGTCCAATCAACATGCTCGTAATTACAGGTAGTTTCGTTTGGCTGTGGATTCAGAATCTCGCATTCTTCGAATGCGGTTTATCCCCTACAGGATATTTACGTCTGTCGTCAATTATATTCATCAGATAAACATTATAAAAATTACAAGCGATGCTATTCACTAATGCTTATCCTACAAAATTAAAATTATTGTTTCTTATCATAGTTTAATTTTTTTTTTGTTTAAAACGTCTAAATATTATGCACAGTAATTTATTTAGACGTGTAAATTATAAACCAACCAAGGAAAAATAGTTAAAAAATAGGACTATAATTTTAATCATAACTTCTTTGCATTATGGTATACATGAAAATAAACAAGATATTAAATCAATTAGTCGATAACCTTATTTAAAATAATATATCATAAATATTTACTTAGTGCACGTGCACCCAATTATTCTACATGGTTTATACGTGCCTTGCAAAAGCGTGGAAAAATCGTGTTAAAAAGACGTCTGGTATATGGTAAAGCAGGGAATATGTTCGACAACTTTATGAAAAAACTATAAGTATTTTAACACCGTACAAAATAAATAATAAAGATGTCCATATTGCGTAAGTATTTATAAAATGAAACCAATTCATCATTATTACAATTGTAATTAAATATGCAGTCGAAATCCAATACATAATAATAAAAAGTTTAAATCATTTCAGAATACAAAATGAAATTAATAATAAAAACCAATTTATTACTATTTATCGCTATTTGATAGTTATAAATGTATACTTTTATTACGGACTGAACCTAAAATTCTATCATCAATAGATACGTCAAATATCACAACAATGTCAAATATCACAAAAATGAACTGCTTGTTCTCCCAATTATATTTTGTTGCCGTATAGTAGTAAAAAAATTGAAGGGATTTGTGTTAGAACAAAAAATTAGTGTAATAAACTGTATTTATATTTTAATGAACAGCGTTATGTCTAGATTTTGTAAAAAGAGTTGCATTACGTTTAGGTAACGTGAATTAAAAAAACAGCTTGCTAAGGGATAAGCTTAGTAACTATTGTCACTATGAAAAATGTTAGCAGTTCCTTTCTAACGGTATTATGTCGCAACTGCAGTGTTGAGGCCAACAACACTGATAAAGTTTAGACTAATACAATTAATAGCTTGCTACAACAATGGGTCAACTCAAGTTAAAAATAACATGTAATTGAAAATTCACAAAAACTATTAGATATATATTAACATAAATTTTGTCTATTGAATCGGAAAAGTTTAGTAAACGAAACTTTTACATAATATATTATATAACAAGTTTTCTGGCGAGACCTGAACTGCTTCGTAAGTGTAATTTCATAAAATCTCTTTTTGGTAATTTTAAGCATACCCCTATCAACTATCTGTCTTAGTTTTTAAATCTATAAGACCTATAATTACAAAATATTCTTTTATTAATGAACTTTCTCTGAATATCCCTTTCGGAGATGGATTTTCATAAAATCGTTCGTCCCTAACCCCTACTTGGCGAAATAAATATTCTTACAAATTTTTAAAGTCAAAAGTCTCTAAGCATTATTATTCCACAGATATTGGCATAAGTCAGTACATAGGTGGAAATCGTTTACATACAAGGTAACAAGGTATAGGTTTAAAAGCCTTCAAAAAGGGGTGAATATACAACTGAATTGCCAGCAAAAAGCTTTATAACTTTTACGTCTATTTCTAACCACCTTGTATAAGTGATCACTTTGACAGTTTATTGGAAAGCCACAGGCCAATAACTTCTGGCAGTATAGTTTACAGGGACAGATTTGAAAACGCTTTCTCTTACTAAACGTTACTTCTTATTTGTCAAATCATCAATTTTTGGGTATGATGTATCATATTTAACAGTAAATGAGCTGTAGATTTATCCATAAAAGGTATTAAAACATAGTCGGTAACTTAGACGGACATTGCAATAGTTCGAATGTAACTTTATTTATGTATACGAACCACTTATTTTTATGAATATTGTAGTATATATTCGTTACCTTAAAAGTCACTAACCTTTTAAGGTAAAATAATCTTCGACTCACTCATTGTCTGTTTATGGCTAACTTTTGTGGTTTTGACTTTGGTAACATTTACGCCTCTTTGAAGCATGCACATTAAAACTACGCTGCTCTTCGTGGATCATCGTAATAACATAGATGTAGTATCAAGGTCTGGGCTTATCTAATAAGCCAATTAGGCATATTAAAATCGCGCAATATCTGGCATAAACTGCATGCATAATATAGTAATAAAAAGAGTTTCCAAAATTTGAATTACAACTACATAAAATTAATTATAATATATTATCTGAAGGTTTAGTTTTACTTGTTTTTGATTGTAACAACTGTGATATCGATTCCTTAGCATAGTATTGATCTAGGAATTGATCTGGTCTATTCGTATACTTGAGCACCTTGGTGTGCTATTTCCTACTTTTTATATTTATGTGCCCATATCTTAGTATTGTAAATAAAGATACTCAAGTTCTAGTAGTCCGTTTTCATTTTTCAGATAATTACTCATAATGCGTAATTATTGCTGAATTCAAAACATTATTTATATTTTGTTTAATCACTACTATTTACATAACCACCATTAAGTTTTTATTTCAATAAAATCTTTCGTGTTCTTAACTATACATTTATTACTCTTATTCACAAGAAGTATTGCTCTTTGTGCAATAATACGATAGATATAATATAAAAAATTATACATTATGTTAAAGTTTTTAGGAAAACTTACATTTATAAAGAGAAGGTTTGATAAATTTAAAACTAATCGTAAACTGCACGTTTCTAATATATATGAACCAAGAGGCCACTGAAATCCGTAAATTTTGGAAAAGGATGATGTACATTATCCGTATGGATCAAATGATTTTAAAAAAAAAAATCACTTATACATTATTATTCAAATAATAAATTAGTACTATATTATTTCTTGACAATTTATAAATTCAGGAGATTTTGAAATTAACGATAATTTCGTAAGAATATGTCGACGATTTAGTAATGTTGAAACGACGTACGTATATACATATATCCGAACAAATTTTTTTCTCATTTCCCTCGTCAAAAGGTTAAAGTCATATAAAAATAGCTAAGAGCAACATAATACAAAACATAATCGTACTAGAATTGCTAGGGGATTACGACCAACAACAATTTTATTGCTTTATATATGAATATGCATTGAGCATCGTTGCATCGTGTGATAAAATTGAACGTAAACATAATTTCAATAATCTTGTAAAGACATATGTTGTCCTAAAATATCTCCTTAATGTACCATTCTTTTCTATCTCTATGGTATAAGAATAGAGAAGAAGGTATAAGAATCACTATTTTTATGTAGCTGTTAGGTTCATCAAAATTATAATGTAATTAATCAGCAAATGTATTGTAGATGAACGATCAACTATAATGGTAAATTGTACTTTTAATGATTGAATGAATTTCCCAACATATCTTCTAATCAAGGTTTTTTACATAAGAATATTTTTTTTACAAAAGCACGGTTTTTTGAGAAAATATAGTGAAATCGACTAATATTTCTTGTAATCAAAAATTATGTTGTAGTGGCGCATGAGTTGTCTGTCATAACGACGTTATTTTTATGTAATAAAGAGAAATACAAAAAATAAATACATAATTATGTAATGTGTAAACGGATGCTTTATGTCTATTTAAGACACTTAAGCAAAATGTTTGAAGATAAAGCTATAATAATATTAGGTCGAAAAAAAGTATTTTCGCAAATAATCTATAAACTCAAATAAAATATTTTTGTTGTACCATTTGTATCTGGCTGGTATTGATTACCATCTAGAAAGATTTCACCAAAAAAAATTACACTTTGTAAAATTTGATTCTTGTTATTTTCATCTTTTCATTAAAAAAAAAATTGTTATATTTACGGAGTATAGTGACTGAAGTCAATCTTTACAAAGTTGATCAATGAGAGTGGTACAAGGCGTTTTCGTTCCAGGAATTTTTTATCAAAGGTGCAACTTGCTGTGGTCGCCTAGATTTGAAAAATATGGATGCAATTTTTGGAAAAGTAAATGAAGATCTGTATATTAGTAGTTATGACGTAGGTAAAGTAAATAACAAAACAAAAAAGCTCAATATTTGGGTCCTACGCGAGCACAATAAAGTAAACCTAATGAACGGTGTACTCATTTGTGATTCTTTATTCAGACGTTTTGTAACCGAAGTTTTTTGATAGGATTGTAACTAATAAAAGAAAAGAACGAAAAAATAGGTCGGGGTCGAAGATCGGTTAGGCTTCACAGACTATGGCGAAATCCGGATTAACATAATAATTGATTATAATGTGATGCACGGTATATCATAAATTGAAAGAGCACTTTTTCTTTTAGGTAAAACCATTGCTTCAGATCTCTACTGCCAAGAACTGATGAGATTATAGTAAGAAATTGGGAGAAAATTGACGAAATTATGGAAACAGAAGAGAAAGGAATAATGTAACCGCCGCTTTAATTCTGTATATGTGTATTAAAAATATTTTAAGAAATGATTATTTATATCAAAGTAGTTTCGAAATTATAATCTATCAAGTAAAATATGTTTTACCTAAATATGATTTTGAAACACTTTGAATACGTATTATACTTACTTGTCATTTTCTTGGTTTCTGCAAAATATAGGATATTAGTAACGAAGTTTTATAAATAGTACGTTTATATTATTTTGGGTAACATTATACAAACTTCTTGGAAAATGATGTAAGGGAAGTTTTAGATATAACGCACCTTCAATTTTTGATCATAAAAATAAATAGGTTTTAATGTTACTATCGTTCCATAGTTTAATTTGAATGTTAACATAACAATATGTAAATATTTTGGGCCTGAAGACGTGTTCGATATTTAGATTTTAAATAAGAAATTGCGTTTTTTTAGTATTTAATGTGATTGACGTTATGCTGCTAACTGATTTAGGCTTTGTGCAACCTCATCGAAATTAAGTATACGGAAACAGAAGTCTGTAAACTAAAAACTTACTCTGTACGATCGTATTTCAGTTACATCGATGATTTTCGCACGATGAGGGACTATACCCGTGTAGGTGTATAATGTATTGAAAGGAGTAATATGTTGGTTTGCGAAACGAGGACTACTCAGCGGTCAGGGGAGACACGGACCTCTCCTGACCACGGTCGCTTGAACGCGGGCGATTTATAATCTTAAGAATACGATAATCAGTAACTACAAAAGATATATTTTTTTATTTTCCTCTTAATACGATTTGGGCAAAATACTTGTACTTGTAATTGAATTATACAGATAATTATTTTATTCAATATTGAAAAACATGGCCAATGACTCTTGGACGAAGGTGTATCTTGGTTTAATATTATAAATTTACTAGAAATGTAGCTATGATGCAACTTCTTGTTGTTCGCAAAGGATAATGAATTAGTATAAATCAGGAACTTAAACAATTAAGCTTTTATAGAATTAAATAAAGATGCGTTGGAATTTTGACAATAGACGATGTAAGTATTATCAGTCGATGTCTCCTCTAATGGAAATTGGTTATTAACGATCTTAACCATTTTTTACCATGTTTTATCGTTATTAATCGATTAGGTCACAAATAAAAAGGTGTTAAAGTAACCGAAACGGTTGGATGATGCAAGGATTAGCGCCTATTGCAGCATTGTAAAATTAGAGATAAAATCGCATTATTCTTTTGTATTCATTATTTTTATTAGAATCTATGTTATGGCTGAAATGTACAAAACTTAATTCTCTGTATTTTTTATCTGTATATCTTTAAAAGAGTTATCATCAATTATTATAAGCTCAGATAAGCGTCAACTCTATTTTATTGTAGTGCAAAATAAATTAAATCGTTCTTAATAGTTATAAATCTGTGAAATGAAATGCCAGACAATAAATAAATATGCCAATTTGTGGTATTAAGTGCTTTAATTTAATATTTTATTATTAAAATTTAAAATAAACAATGAAAATTTTTTGCAGAGCCACGCAGGATTTGGTTTGTGCAGTTTTGGATAAACGTGTCCCTTACACTACAAATCAGGTGAACGCCCTGTTCGATTCCTCATAGAAAACAAAATAAGCTATTAGTTATTCTGTAAGATACTATTCGAAAATAACGTATGTATAATGACCTCATTAAATGCCGTGACCTTTAAAAACATATTCGTCAAGTTTTTAATGTGTGGAGATAGATATTTACGTCGTTTTTCATCCAGCTTCATAATATATATATATGGTGCTTTCGATGTTCTTAGGTTAGCGATTATATTGAAAATTTACATTGGAGCATTTTTTCTTTGATATTAATAATCGACTTTAATTTTATATACACACTTAAGGTTATCACTTCTGCATTAGTAATATTGATGTCATAAGGTTAAAAAAACCTTCGCTTCTTTAACTCGGAAACAATACAATACGAGTACAAATACTTGTATCGCACTAATGAGAAAAGAATGCTTGCTTAAAATTTACAACTATGTAGACGAGGGTTTGAAAAACAAAAGCTAACTTGGGCCAAATAATGCTTATCTTAAGGTGGGCCGCAAAAAAATGTTCAAGGAAACAATTTTTTTTGACTAGTACTAATAAAAAAAATTGAACAAACAAGTTTAAGTTTTAATTGTACATGTTGGTTTCGTTTCTAATTTAAATTTATGTTTTATTTTAACTTTGCGTCGCATGTAGGCCAAATTAATTCATATCGGGCCGCGTGTTTAACACCCAGGATGTTCACATGCTTCATGCGTTACTTCACTTTATTTGTTGTTTTAAACTGTTTGGTCAGCTATTTTTTATTTTGAGATCCATATGACTAAAAATTCACTGCTAATATTTAATATTTATTTTTAGATGTCTTTAAAATTCGCTCAAAGAATTTTGCTGATGTTGTCGAACAAGTTCTGGCAGTAATATTTTTTTGGAATTACAACATTTTTTACCTTCACAGATTCAGTTGGCCAATGTCAAAGTGATAGACCAAGCGTACAACCGTTTTTATTTTTTTTAATGAATTTAACTAGAATAAATAAATATATTATTTAATAAGAACATTTATTATACGTCGTAAAACAATGTTAAAACTTTTAGAGGAAATTTAAGAAATCTGAAAATATTTATCTAACCTCTACATTTAATATTAGTTGGTTTATAAGCAATAATATCATAGTAAAACGTTCATATTGTTTTCTTTTATAACATATAATTAAAACAATCTTTGCGAAGACAATCCATAATTAAGCGGCATTTGCTTCTGAAAATTTTTTTGGTTTTTATTAACATGTTTCTAGTAAATACTTTCCATTCCGACCATTCATACATTACTTCTACTATTTCACTTAAGTCCTAATAATAAAAATATTGTGAATGGATTTTCCTGGTCGCTATATGTATTATGTGTAACATGTTGGCATGCCTAGTTGATGTCATGTCTGACATTGAAACTCGTGGTAAAGTATTCGGAAGTATTTCGGAGACTGTCCATTTACTATCATGAGATTGTCTATTAATATGATCAAAATTCTACATAGATTTATATGGTTGGCAGGCAATATTTTTACTATACCAATTTTAGCGGTGTGGACATTCTGATAGACATACACAAGAGTAGATAAGTCGTAAACATAAAAATAGTACGTAATATGTTTATAGATATGAACGTTGACTACTCTGTAATAATATATTAAACGCTCAAGTAATAATGAGTATACCTCTAACCTACATAATGCATTGAGATATGGTCACTTTATCTACAACGTAGAACTATTTTCTGGCCACTGACCCGCGGTGATAGTTTAATAATTATTTAATATCTCTTAGTAGTAAAAAGTTAATATGGATATTAATACTAATTTAAAAATCGGTCACCAGTTTATCTATAAACCCAAATATTTTTCTTAGATTTCTAAGTAACATCCGTATTAAATAAAATTTCCTGTTGAACTTGAATTGCACTCGTTCTACTATAGGCAAATCGTTTGTCAGTGTAATAAAGCTTCCGGATTATTGTATAACAACAATATTTTGTAATGTACAATTTAGTAATGTTATGTGTTATGCGGAAATTCCTTATTGTCCAAATGCTATTCTCACCTGTTATATACGTGCACTTGTAAAATCGATGTTGGGATTTGAGGATTATAAGTTCATTTAAGTATAGACTTTTTTTCATTTCCATTGATCATTGTCATATCAGTCGCCTCTAGGCGTCTATCAGTTGAAATAGCTCTCCAATAACCGTTTTTCCAGCGACATCCGGCGACCTTGACTATGTCGTCCATCTTAGTCGGTCCGCCGCAACTAACGGCTCCAACGACCATGGATTGCAGGAGCGTTGTGCCTCGCCCACTGCCAATTCAGACAAGCAATTCTTCGAACAACAATAGTGACCTTGGTTCTTCTGCAGATCTGCTCAATAGCTCTTTTCATTCTTTTCTGGGTAACCTTGTGTTTTTTATAACACCCGCCATAAACAGGCAACGCTAGGCCGGTCATTGTGACGATCTTTGTGAGAGGGCTATGCAGCGGGTGCCAATTGGCTGAAAAGAAGAGAAGAAAATGAAAAAATATATGAGACTTCAACATATGTACTGATGGATTTTGATATCGCGGAAACCGTAAGACTTAGGGACTTGAAATTTGAATAAAATTAATATTCCTTTCGCCGAATAGTGATTAACTAATAAAGAATTATACGTAATTCAAACCGCAGTCGAAGAAGCGTCCATTAACTTTGCGTAGCGGGCGGGAGACGGCTGGTCGTTAATAAAGCCCTGAATTAGTAAATTGAATGTCATTAATACCCTATACTCGGTAAGTTGTTCCGGTCGGGTAGACTTTTTTCAAAAAATTAAAAAAAAACTTGTTGCTACAGAAGTCTTTGTCATATTGAACAAGAATAATTATATCCTCTTAAGTTAAACATGTCCTAGAGTGACTGAATGGTCGAAACACAATCCTTTCACTTATGTTTTTTGAACATTCCAACGCCAACGCAATAACAGCTTAAAAAAATCGATATTCCAATTCCTATTATTCAATTGCGACTAAACATCGACTTAACGACTACGTAGGCAAGGAATTGTTTTTCTTTAATATTATTGACGACTTACGCCTTGGCAAATGTTTTGAATTTGCAATACTATTAATGTATTCATTGAAAATATATGTTCTTGACAACAGATCTCTTTATCACAAAAAATTATAAAATAATATATGTATACTTTATCATTTCTTTTTAACTCTAGTAAATTGTACTAATTAGTAACTTATAGTTTTTATGCAAAATACGCGGTGAGTAATAAATTCGTGGGTCTCTCTGCAGTATTCAAGGTGCAATAGTTAAAATATTTGGTTAGATATGGCCAATTTATCTAGTCGTGCCCGCACAACGCTTGAAAATTGGTATTTGTTGTTTTAGTTTTTGCATAAATTACTTGATCGAACAATTAACCGTAACGTTATTTAATTTGTATTTGTTATTAATAGTTGTAATTATATGTTATGGTTTCAATTATTTAAAATGCAAAAACATACCAAACAATTATCAAGTTTCATCGTCAGCTGGACGTCATAAATAAGGATAATTGTTTTATAATACAAATTAACAACAAGGTATGTATTTGCTATTGCATGGTCAAGGTTTTTTCAGGTTGCTAGGATCAGAGAAAACAAATGGTCAAACAATTCGAAGAATGTCTTGGGTTGGAAAGGTCAAAATAAATTTTAATTCACGTTCGATTTTACTCCAAAAGTTATTGATTTATGTCAGATAATTAAGAAAGATTGGCTTCGGACGAAGTGGTCTCCATTAGTTGCAGTATTCTTTCACTGCTATGCGTATAGATTATTTTCGGGACTCCAAATTATCACAGCGTTAAGAGCAAGCATTACTTTCTTAAACTGACCATAAATCATTATCTGGTGGATTAAAATCAGGACTAGACGATCGCTAGTTTTAAGAATGGATTAAGCTTTTTTTTAGTTTAGCAGAACCTTTCTTGGTCACTAAACATGGTGTTGTTAAGGGGTTTGACTCTCTTCCCAAGATTTATCTTTATACAATTGTGCCGATGTTGTAATACCGTTTTCACAAAAATACGATTCAGTCATTCCTTCAAAGCTAACACCCCACTAAACAATCACTCAAATCATATAATGCCCAAGTTGTGCTCTGTTGAATAATTGGAAAACTTCTTTAGAGCTTTCGGCATAAATACGATCATTTTCTTTGTCAAAATATTGTTGAATTTTAAAAAAATCTTCGTCCGTAACCAAAGTTTTGCCGTGACCTCCATTTGTGTACCGCTTAAGTAGTTGTTTTGATTTTAGCATCCTATTCTTCTTAAAATATCAGTTATATAATGACCAGTGTTTCTCTTATAGAGACATGGTTCTAGGTGCTATCTTCATCGTCCGAGGTAAAATCCTTTGCTTTCGTACTAAATTTCTTCGAATTCTTTCCTTTATTGGTTTTATGGCCTTTTTCCTACGAATACTACGTGGATGGTCAGATATTTTTCTGTCACAATCAGAGGAGGTTTCATTGTATCTATCTAGAGCCCGTTATACAAACATTAAACTAATACCAAGTGTATGAGGGATTATAAAATATTGGCACCATACGTATTCTAGGTAATCACAGTCATTGCCTTCTTTTTATCACCCCACTCCATTTTATTATAAGTATTTAACAATACATCGATAATTAAAAGTAATATTTGATTTATATTTAATTCTATCAGTATTTATGGCCAGACTAAATATATCTACCAATGCTTGAAAATGATAACTTCGTAACCTACAAAGATGTAATGTTCACCACGGCCAATGAACTTTTCAGATTTCACAAGCAGTATGGACGTCGTAACTCGCATTATTTTTAATAAGTTTGTTTGACATAAGCGATGTAACCCATAAGTAACTTTAGTAATAGTTTTACTAGCCTACATTTTACATATTAAATAAGAATATTAGTAAAATCACCATTGTTATGGTAGTTAAAGCTCTTTGTAATCATAAAAATATGTCACTAAAAACTTGCGAAAATATTATAATCATTATTAATGCATGATATAACTTTGGAACTTACATTATTCAACGCAGAAGTAATCAGTATTAGTGAAAAATTGGCACAGATGGTATACATAGCGCTCAAAAAACTCTCCAAAAAAGGTCGCGATCCTCGGTGGCGTGGGATACGACGCAAGGAGGAACAGGAAAGGAGGACTCTGGCTGAGCATATATTAATTACTAGATTTCCATTTTCTTGCGTCGATATATAGTACAGCGTCAATATTTGTATCGATAAAAACTTATTTTATTTAATGTATATAAATTATATTTATTACAGTAATGATCTATTCAATTACCTCTTATTTACAAACTTTAAAATGGGTGATTACACCTTTTCATATAAATCCGGTCTAGGGAAAATGAACAACCTGCATTTAGACCTTATGTCGTTGTTTACTATGTAATTAATTCAAGAATCGTGTTAACACCACTGATCAACGTGTTATTAAAGAGAAAAACGAAACTTATTATGATATGTGTAGCATTAAATATTATTTACATGTATAGCATTAATGTGCGC
Source organism: Battus philenor (assembly GCF_028537555.1). Taxonomy (NCBI): domain Eukaryota; kingdom Metazoa; phylum Arthropoda; class Insecta; order Lepidoptera; family Papilionidae; genus Battus; species Battus philenor. The sequence continues at coordinate 6,909,803 of NW_027181676.1, forward strand.
ATTATGGTGATTCGTTCTATGGTTACACAATATTTATAATTCTACACCGTCAAATTGAGGCTATAAATTTAAATTTTATGCACCACTGTAACTTATTTATTCCGTATTTTCCAAAGAAAATTAAATAAGGATAACAACAAATTTATATTTTAAAGTAATTTATTAACATCACTAGTGAATGAATTACGAAATTCCCATAGATTTCATTTACCTGCGGGGATTTTACGTCTCGGGGAAGTACCGCAGTTTTCTATTAAGTAATATTGTCATCATCGTCTTTCCGTCTGGCTACAGGTAAACAAAATTAGTTTCTGGTCCGACTTGCTAATTCTTCCTAGTGAAAGTATTTATAGATTTGCCACTTTATTATTATTATTTTTTAACTTACGGTATTAAAGCTTCTTAATAGGATCTTCTATATTTCAAATACATGTCAAATATTTTTAACGTAGTCATTGGCATTCACGTCATAAAACAAACAAATTTTTCTGCGTATTAACATAACTGTTTATACTATAATATTGCTTTGGTAAGGAATTTCTCTTTACTACGACGTCGTATATTAATAAACATGATTAGAAACAACATTTACAATACTGACTTTGAGCACGAGTGGATAATGATTTAAGACTTGACATGTTCTTAGTTAAGGAACAACAATGATAATTTTATAAATATTAACTTCAATAGGCTAGTTTAGACTTAGAAAACACGTTATGTTTTACGTTGTCCTGGAAAGACTTTCTTTAATGCATTGCTTGATCATTGCATGATTGAGCATTTTATATTTGCAGTAAAAATTTATACTATTTTTGTAAAATAAATTTGAATGGAAATATTTTTACGTTATTACTCACAATTTAAGTTTAAACTGCGTTTATTAATTTAGTAAGTATTTAAGTTTTAATTACGCTAGAAATTGTCTCTTATATCAAATTTAATATAGTACAAATATTACATAATATTATATAACGCTATTTATATCTGTATGTGTATATATATATATATATATATATATATATATATATATATATACTACGCAAGAAGTACTCTGATCTTATACAAACCTTCCTATCAGGAAATAACGAAGCCGGATTTTTCCGGACTCGGGCTGTGCGGATCATAAAAGTTGAATCGTAATGCTTAGTACGGCTTCAAGGTAGTTTCCGTAGTTGAGAGTCGTGGTAAGAGTCAACCTAAGGAGCTCGAGGTGGTCTGTCAAACATACAGGAGCATTTCGATAGAGTATAAACAGCGTGAACAGACACTTTTTGGCAGACAAGAGACAGGCTTGGGTTTCCCATGCATTGAATTTAACGAAGTTCTCGTCCCTGCAGCGGACCACTGACCTATGAACCTCATTTATCTGCGTTTTCTCTCTATGCCCATGTTCCTACTTTTGCGGCTCGGGGGCCCAGGTATCAACCTTTCAACAAGTGTGCTGTCTGTATACCTAAAAACTGAACCCGGTATTTATAGCCAATCGATCAGACGAGCAGCCATCAATGACCACTCTAATTGATCTGAGAGAGTCTATTAAGTTTGTCGTGCTAAACACTGTCAAAGGCCTAAGATAAAGGGCTAAGAAATGACTTTATTGCTCAATTTTTGTATTTGATATATACAAAGAAATGCCTATGATCGCTAAGGAAGCAATTGTCTTCAAGGTATACTATGAGCTTCCTGTTCAGCGCATACTCCATCGCTTTGCACAGAATAGAGGTAGCCGATATACGTCTGTAGTTATTGTTGTCAGCACGACTATCCCTCTTAGGAACTGGATGAGCGCTTGCAAGCTTCCTACTTGCTAGAGCAACCTCCGAAAAAAATTCTCGCAAGTGTATATAAGTCGTCGACTGTCTACTGTCGTCGCGTTGATAATTGTGAGTTATTAAAAGATAAATCACACACCAAAAAATATTCTGGCCAATTTTTACATCTACGTTAACAGCTATAGTTTTGGAATGTGCATTTTATTAAATAAAGGCCTCCTTAACGTCCTTGCGGGTGAAGTTTAGTAAAATTCTAGTTATAGGATTTTATTGAATTCTAACAGAGCTGTACATGTTTAAAGGATATTGCTATCAAATTTCTAGTAACTTAACCTCATTGGTTCCAGAAAATGAAATCTCTTATGTGTATATTATTTAAGCATATCGATTTCCTTCTTATTTTTGGGGGGTAAATAAGGCTTTAATTTAAGCTTATGCAGAGACTATCTGATGTCCAAAAACCATTATTTTAAAGCTTTTAGATTATTTGTCACTGTCACTAATTATAGATACTATTTAGTAGTTATGTTCACATAATACGTGGATACAGAATACAATAAAAGCCAGCATTAAACACTTTTTTTCAATAACTATCCATCTAGTTTCTTTACAAAAATATTTACTGTGATATCCAGTGTCTACAAAAATATTTATTAAAATTAAATAGATTAACACAAGTACGCCAGTAATTTTAAACCAAGTGTCAAGTTCGCTCTGTCGATATGCATTTATTTAGTCGAAACTAATTCTTCTACGTTTATACAGCTCGCGATCGCCAAACAATAATAATTGGTGAGCGATTGTAGCTGTGTTATCACGCGGTATAGTGACCCTATTTTAAATGCATGGCCCGCACGGCGTCTTACCAGTTTTTTTTTATTGACATGCGGATATAAACCTGCAAGGTTTTATATATTTACTAAAGCTTCAGAATGTATCGAATTCAGGAATTTAGATGAACTCTTTCATTAGCCAAATGCACCCAAGAATAATTATTAAATTTTAGTGAACGTTCTCTTACGTAGATCGGTTATCTATTTATTTTAATTTAATAATATAAATAATCATCATTTTGGGCGTATGAAGTCTACTGCTAGCCATAGATAGATTTCCAATAAGAGCGTTTAGCGCCGTCTGTTCACTTTGTGGGTGGACGTTCATCGCTGTGCTTCCCAATCTGCACTCTCCACTCTAGAATATTTAGTTCCAAGCGACCATCTATTTTGAGTGTTATATGGTCGGTTACTTTCGTTCTACGACGAAACTTCTCAGAGGAATCCCGGCATAGCCAATCTCTATGGCTCGTTAAGCTACTGTGACCGTGCCAATGAGGATTAAATAATATGAATAATCAGAAAGCCAGAATTCTGTAGTGAATAATGTACCTAACTTCTATCTTTTAAATTTAAACTTTTAGCATAGCACTGCTTGTTCGACATTAATTTTGATTTTTTTGAGAAAATAAGAGATTGTCTCCGCTCTTTAGTGCTGCTATAACCGGAAGGTTTCATTCACCAGCGACACTGACTATTTGCATCTTTTGTTAATTAAACGCGTGGATGTTGCATACATTAAAGAGCTTAGCAGCTATATAGCTTTCAGGATATCATCAAAGGTACTACGACTTTGGTGAGGTAATACTGGCCTCTAACCTTTATCTCTTATATATTCTTAAAACTTTGTCGCGGTAATTCCTGTGGTAAAATACTTGACAGGGCGATTGAAGAAGAGTAAGAATCTGAATAGCTCTAGCCAGAGTTTATACACGGATAGACTGTGTATGATATTAAAATATGCTACCATATAATATCTCTAAATTATCATTAAATAAATTAAAGAAGTTCATCAAACAAAAACTTCTAATAAAATCCTTTAAAAGTGTGAAGGATTTTTAAGTGATAATGAAGCTTTACAAAGAACTGCTATACGTACTGTATTAAGCACTGTATGTAAGTACTGTATATGTATTAAGGATATATTAAAAGTGACTACAAAAACATATTTGTGTTTGCTATAGGGTCTTTGCAAGGAGCGTCTGAAACCCTCGTAGCCTTAAGTTAAAGGATATCATGATACGCATTTAATCTGATTCTAGTTGATATGAGATTGCGCTCTTCTGGCATTCTTTTGTATCTTATGTATCCTAGTGGCCACTGTAAATAATTTCATGGTTATTCAGATTCCACTTGCCAAAATCAATAAACAAAAAAAGTAAGAAGAATAATTCAAATTGTAAATAATAATTTTACTGATACCAACAGTGTGTTTATATTCGACAACATTAAGTGGTCATTCAAGATTTTTATAACAATAAGACGAGACGTATAAGCCATTCACCCGATGTTAAGTGATACTGAACATTCATCCCAGTGTACGTGCTACGTAGAATTTTATTATCTGTGCAACACTATATTTGCGCTCATTACAGAAATAAATGGTACAGCTCATTAACTAATTCAATAGCTGCAGCATCCTCAAACCCGTACACAATGCCTTATGTTCGTCATGAGATAAAATCAAAGAGTACGTTACCTAGACGCCACGTTTTTAGTTTAAAACAAACTTTAAATTATCCTTTTATCAATATTAATAAACCAACGTAAACATAAACACTCGTAAATTATATCACTATTAATTACACCATTGAAGAGCACAGATAAAAAATGTTTTCATTAAAAATATGCTATTAACAAATAAAGCAGCGAATTTATGAAATCTACGTTAATTAATCAGAATTAACAATAAATTCTTTGCCTACTACGTACACATATCTGTTTTAAATTTTAATCTTAATTAAATTTTTAAATATTACTGACTCAAACAAAGATCCTTAAATATTCTTATGTAACATTAGGCGATAAGCGACGTTGACCGCCAATTAGCAGACGTGAGGTGTAAAAATTAAAAAAGCGTGTAATTCTGATTTTTTAAATGTTTCAGAATTGCAAGGTATTTTGTTTATTTAGATAATATCGTAAGTAAACGATAGTGTAATAAGGTAGGGATAACTGCCCGTCGAAGTGTTTACGCGGTGTGGTCGGAACTGAGGTCTGCTGTACCCTTGACCGTCTCAGGTCTCAGTCGCCGCGCGGCTCTCTGCTGGCATCCTCGTGTCAACAATGAAAGCCTCTGGTCGAAAACAACTACTATAAAACAGTTTTACGTCCACCCTATCCTCAGTTCCGAACTATGCGCTGTCGGTGAAAGGACAAAAATATTTTTAAAAATATATTTGTGCTTTAATGTTATATTTTATTTAACGTGTTTGTGCTGTGATAGACAATATGAAATCGAAGAATATCGAAGTCGACATGCAGCCCGAGCTCCAGGACCTGCTGCAGAAACAGGCCAGTCTCCCACTGCTCGGTGAACGAAGAAAAAGCGGAAAATGTACGTGGAATATTTAAAAAATAACGCACAATAACATCAAACCACTAATGACACCTCAATACCAAATCCGTTTCGGTTATGTGATGAAGTAAAAATTAACATAACACTACATTAATATTTAAAACATCTTGTACGTACTTATATTCACAATTTATTTAAAAAGTTGCGATTTTGAAGCATAATTATTTATTCAATTTTTAAAAATTTCAGAATTTACAGACATAATATAAAAATGAGATCGGTGTAAATACACTTGTTACATACCTTCTTTCAATCAAGTGATATTTTAAAATAATCATATGAAATATAAATTTTTACCCGGATAATAATACCATTAAACTAAATGTAATTTCGGACTACGGGGTATTACAAATTCAAAACCACTAGTTAATATAAATCTGCTTTTAGCAGCCGCCCTGGAAGATTCTTTAGGTCGCCCTTGAATACCTTATATTAAGCTGGGAAACAAGCTTAATATAAGGTATTACAGAATAAGCGAAGCCGTATAATACAAGTAAAAATTCTAATGATAATAAATGAACAAACATGTCCGGCTTAATTTTTAACATTTTCAAATTCGTTGTTCTGCGGTACGTGTCAACCTTTGAATAATAATTATAGACATACCTGTTTTAGATTTGAGAATCTGATATACAAAAACTATTATATCAAACAAGCTTATTACAAAAGAATGTAGTAGTCGTGGTAAAACATCGGCATAGAATCGTGTTCAGTGTGTATCACGTCATACAACCAGTTTTAATAAAATAGTCCATAAAAAAACAGTCTTCCCCAAAATGTTAAATATTTAATCACCAATATCTGCGTCAATAGAATGTCCGAGTCTCTTAATAACGTTAGCTTATTCAATAAAATGAATATATAACGGCTTTATAAACACAACAGAACGCACGGTAGAGGTCAACCCCCTATAAAATATTAGATAATATGGTTTTAATGTTAAATAATATTTTTCTTCGACCATTGGGTAAGCGGCATTAAATATCGCCTAATATATATCACATTTTTCATTCGAAACTATAATGTATATGTGCTATAATGTTATATAGATATTTTTTATAAAATTACAATATCAAAAATGACTGCGCTCGGTTATATTTGTGGGGGTACCACAAGGCTGGTTTTTTGCATAAACCCTTTCTAAAGTACGTAGAAATATATCTGAAAAAACCCAGTGCGTAATTGTACCTTTAGTTGTATTTACTAAAACCCGTGATTTTAAATACGATTAAAAGAAGTGAAAATAAAGTTTAGCTTATTTATACTACCCTAAAATGCTTTTAGTTTAGTTACTATTATAACCATACAAATTAATCAACCGCACAAAGTTTTTTTTTACATAAATCAACTACTAGAATTTATATATATCAAATTGATTAGTTGCCAAAAAGAGAAGCTAAATAGTACCGAGAAACAATTGGAGGTAGAACTTGTATTGCAGGTTTTATCTTTGTTCGATAGAAATTTTTTAACAATATTGTGGCATTTCATTCATTATTATTTTAAAACGTTATTAGGAGATGAATATATTATAAGGAAGGAATTTTAAAAAGTGTAAAAAACAATAAGTTTGTTTCAATGTTCGACTCGAAACGAGGTCCGTACATTATAGATATATTTAATAAAAACGTCCGGTTATTTGAATGTCACATATTCCTGAACTTTAGGTTTTCATACGTCAAATCAAATGACCGTCGGACGTCTTTTAACTTTGCTTGAAGACCAATAAATTCAACAAATGAGATCCATGGCATTGTAAGAAAGTCACACTCTAGAAAGAGTAAATTATTATTGATGGTCACCCAAAGACGTACTTATTTGAAAATGACCTAGTCTTTTATAATCTTTGTTGAGAGTTCCTTAGGTCGCTGTACTTTTTTCCCAAAACTGATTAGGTAATATTAAAAAAGGGTTTTTTGAAAAATCAGAGAGAGATAGTAATGTGTCTACACTGTTTCCATTCCAAATGCAAATTCAACTCTACATTTTATATTTTAATGGACTAGACTTTTTAATTTACATAAAATAGATAAAAATTGTTACCAAGGATATTTCTTTGAACGATATCAATAACAACAGATGAAAAGTTGTGCAGGTGTAGATTATATTAGTGAACAACTTGTTGTTTCATGTTAATGAAATTTTAATAAAACATTGTTAATCATTAACACTTAATTAAATATTTGCCATCCACAAAGTATTCATAGTTTAGGCATACAGTATATTCTACAACAGTTTGAATAACTTTTCGTTTATTTGTCGAACACTTAGAGATTAGTTATTCATTCTATTTATTCTTTTACAAGGCATGTCAAGGATAGAAATACCTTGTATTAACTATAATAATTCATTCATTTATGTTTATAATATAAATGCTAAACTTTAAGTCTGTTATTTATTAATTTATTATCTTAAATACTACCCTAATAACTTACATTAAATATGTTAACGCTATAACTTAAAAAATGATACACATTTACATTAGCGCCACGGTCATTTACAGGCTAATTCTACATTCAGAAAAAATAGATAAAAAGTAGGTAATTCATTATTAATATAAACAAAAAAAGTAAATTATTCTCCTCCTCTTCCCGCTTCGTTCAATCACATGTTACAACTACAATAACAATATCATTTATAATGAAAGTAAAAACCAAACATATAATGAAGACTCCTGTTCAAATTCAGATAACTGTTCGATTACAACAATGTGATGATTGACAGGTAAAGTTTTAAAAGTTTATCAGATATTTGTAAGAAATTACAACATCATTGAACAGTGTTCCTTCCTCAAATCAACGCCTGTTAAAAAATGACAGAAATGTCTAACAATCTCGACCTATTACAATGTTAAAAACTACTATAGTTTATTATCTCGACATATAAGAAAGGGGGCAAGAGGCGAAGTCTCTGTAACCATGTGACTTGACTATACTTGCTCGCAGTCTGCGAGGTTTAGGCTAATTTTTGTATTATTTTTTGACTGTACAGTTCAACGTAGTTAATCTTATTATTGAATTGTGAGGATGGAAACGTAAAAACCTCAATGAGAAAATCAGTGACCGCCACCTCAAACGTAAATTTTACACTTGCGTGTTCAGTGCGCTGATCTGGTTTCGAGTAATCGTAATAGCAAAGCGAGCGTGCTAAATGATACCAAGATAACTGAATGATACCAAACTAACTTTAATAACTGATAGAGATGACGCAGTTTCTTCTAAATGAAAAATCTGACGAATTTTTACATCGTTGATGATTACTTATTATAATTTTTACAATATATTAATGGGATGTCAATGAAAATTATTCTACTGAAAAATTATAACTAGTCACCGCAAAGCCGCTCGAGTTTACATCTAAAGTAGATGCGTTTTCATTAAGTATTCCATGTAAGTATTTTTTGTTTGTTTGTTCCAATCATAATTGGAAACTCCATTTTCATTTTCCTCAACAAGAATCAGTGAGCTATATGGTAGGGTATACCATGCTTTTTCCGTGGAAGTAACCAAGCGTTTGTACAATGCTATAGAGATATTTTACAATATTACGAGTACATATTTTGTAAAGGCGAAACTATTTTGTATTGATATTTACATTTTTCGAGAAATAGTCATCAAGTTTTTTTTTACAAAAACGGCAATAATTATGTAAAAATTGTCGTACTAAAAAATACAGATAACTTTTTTTCATAAAAAAAATAGTAAGCAAATTACAAGTTAAGTTTCAACGTCATATTGAGTTTGTTGCGACTATTAAATGTTGTAAACATGTAAGAAGTGGCCGACGAGTATAAATATATTTGTTTCATTTCAATCATTAATCAAGGTTGCACAAACACTGCAACTCAATAAGATTGCATCGGTGTAAATTCACAGGGAATATTTTAGATTAGTGGTAACTGTAACAACAAAAATGCTTTATATTTATAGCAATCTATATGTATATACTTCGCAAATAATATAAGGATATACCCGAAAATACTGAATTAGCATAAATGAGATTGAAAATAAGTGCGTGACAAGTAAGTGCTTAATACATAACGATATAATACGATAAAAATTTGGTGACATAAAAATAACTAAAATATTTAATCAAGGTGCTAACCTAGGAATTATTTTCTATATTTGCTAATTATCATAAGTGTACTATTTGTTAACTCCACCTTTCAAAAAAATGTGTTTTTGTTTGTTAATAAACTGTAACAACCTATATATGTATTATGGTGCCCCGATTTGAGATCAATCTAAAGCGACGTATTATCTTATGATTTACGGCGAAAAAGTAGTGTTGGATCAACGTCAGATTTTGTATTAAGAAATCTAGCGTAATATCAATCCATTGAATGTGTGCTTCATTTGACGTAGAGTGTTTGCTCTAATTTTTTAATGAATCTTTTTCATAAATTACGTTAGCATTTGCCACAAAAGTCTTTCTACAAACTTTAAATTGTAATTATAGCTTTTATGCTGTTCGCTTTACTCGACGTGCATTTATCTATAAAAAAGGAACAATAGTTAAGCACTTTCAAGGTTGTTTAGTCATATGCTAATACTACGTCACGTGTAGTTCACGGTTTAAATCTTTAACTAAGTACTTTTGCGCAATGATGGATATGCGATCGTTTTTTTAGTATAAATTTTACATTATGTTATATAGTTTTAGGAAATTTTATATAGTAACATTTTATTAATTAAAAAGATTATTATCATTTTAACACCAGTAATAAGCACTCTTATTTAATTAAATATAGTCACTGCTACGGAAAATATTAGGCGGTTCGTTTTATTGTAATCGTACAAATATATACATCTAAGGTAAAATGTTTAATAATTATGAGATTTAGATATTTTAAAACATTAATTTAGTTTCTCTAAATTTGTCTTATCTTTTATTATAGTTTAAATATTTAAAAATCTATAACTTTATGTAAAAGTTAGTACCAAGATTAATAGTAGTTTCTTTAAAAATTAACAACAATGAATATTATTAACGATAATTATAAATGATTAAAATTTTTTATCAAAGCAAGAATTACTGGTGATAAAGTACAATGTGAATAAACACCGGAAGTTTACCTCTTAAGGTTAGTGAGCGAGATAATACACCTGTTCATTGAAATTGTATCATGAGACCAATCGTTTAGTGTTTAAGGCTTATTGGCTGAAGTTATCTATATCTGGATTTGACTCATTAACGATACGTTTTTATGCAATATGGTTCAATGTACCACAACTTTTGTTTGCACTCGTTCGAAACAGTTCAGCGTACGTATTATTTTAGCCTTCTACTTCCGGCTGTTGCTACATTTTTTCAAGGTTTTTCACTTAATAAATATGTTTAAGAGACCATCGAATAATATTTTTAATGACTCTTTTTGTTTGTTTTTCCATTCTCGTACAACATCAAATACACTTTTGTAATACAGCAAATTGCAATTTTAGGTTTATTTTGGTAATGATGGGTAAGACTGTCTTTACTCAAAGCAACTTCCCACAAACTAAATGTACAAAATAAACTTAATAAGTTCAATTATTGGAAATTAATTTTTGGTTTAGTTATTTATGATGTGATAATTTTAATATACTCAATCTAAATTATTGTAGTGGTACTTAAATATGCTTAAAATTATATGTATGTACAGTTCAAGTGTACGCGTATTATAATAAAATAGATTATTACGTTAACTAAATACGTAAAAGTCTCTAATAGCAAAATTATTTAATCAAGATTTAATGTAATTTGTTTTTAAACCATTATTGTACTATTTCTTGGTTATAATATTAGTACATATAGGCGTAATGAAACACTATATCCTTGTAGTAAATGTTCTTGAATATTGCAAACATACATTACATATAAAAAATTTCAGTAATAATATGTTTTATTTGCTTCTTTCTTTGTTACTTGCTTTAAAGTATGAAGATCAGGATTTTTTCTGTCGCTACCTAATCATCAATCGTTGACAAATTGTTGGCACGAAGAGAAAAACACATCAAACGTTTTATTAAACTATTTATGATATTAAAAAAGTATATATTAAAAATCAAAATATTATTTTTAAAATGGGCTGTTACAAGTACTTTTGAAACGTCAACCATAAAATGTCAGTATTGTCACTCCTACAAAATTTGGGCAGCAGAACGCAGTTCTGCAGCGAAAAGCCGGCGAAAAACTAAATAGAGATTGATAATTTCGCCTTCATTGTATTTTTAGCTTACCTTTACCTTGATTTTTAATAGATATTTAATATTTTTACTCATGAAAATCCATAATAAAGGACATGTTAAAGTTACTATTGCTTATTTTACCCCGCTTAGTAGTCAAAATTGTTGTTTTTAAATTAAATATGAATAGTAAATGCGTTTAAATTCTTATTTAATATGTATTATGAATGAGTTTCTAATGGAAAAATATAATAAGTAATAGTTAAGTGTTTGCTATTAGGTGCCAATGAATGGCAGCGATGTTGTTTAGGGATAGCCTTCTATTTCGGCTGCCACAGGAAGTCGTCTGGTGTAAATTGCTCATTCCATTGGTTGAGCTGTTTCATTAGCATTGAGAGAATTTAGAACTGAGAGGTTTTATCATTTCAGCCGTAGGACATCAACTGCTTGACATACGCCTTTCTCATATATGTAAATATATGAGAAAGGCGTATGTCTAGCAGTGAACCGGTTTGAATTTTCTTCCTACCCCCTTGACAAGATCGTCTGTCCACCTTGTTGGAGGATGTCCTTGGCTGTTGGTCTGGGGTCTCTACTCCAGAACCTCAAGGCTAAATTGAATAATAATAATGAGGATAAATTCAACAAAAAGTATTACTTGGTCTTAGAAATATTGTTAAGAGATTTTTTCAATTTATTCACTTGTGCAGAGATCATAAAGCGGGAAAAATGTAAATTTTCTTGTAATTTGTTAGATTCAAGTTTATAAAATTTGATTGTCACTCATACCTCATTTCTTGTGTCATTTTTGGAGAGAGAGCAAGACGAAAAATTTAAATGCCACCTCCACGCCAAAGCCACGCCATCGCCATGCTATCGTCACGCTCCTGCCGAACTACCTGTTCAAAGGCAGCGTGACAACTTAATTCTCTCGCAAATGAAAAAGAAATAGTTAATGGACTAGACTAAAAAGACAAGTTCGCAAGATAAATAAACGTTGGCGAAAATTTTTAATTCATAATTATTTAATGAATTTGATTTTTTAGTTGCATTAGATTGTTATACGAAGATGAAATAGAGTTAATTTAATAATCGCTTGTTTTGTTAAATGAAGTACTACATATTGGATATAGGAACACAGAGAGGTCTCTATGAGTTATAAGATAAGGTTTACTTTATAATAATCGATTTTTAGAAGTAGTGGTTACAAGTAAGAGTATAATTTGTGTGATTTACATGCGAACGCAATTTGCGTGCCTTTTTTCCTGGTCGACTGTTTAACATAAGATGCGATACCGATGGGAAATTCCCGTAAATAGCAGTATTTCTTTAACTCATTGAAGCATCTTATTATTATATAACACATTGTCAATGACTACCAATAGCAATGTTTTTGATTTTATTTTCGTACACAAATGTAGCATCTTACACATTTACTTACTTCAACTGCCGGTCCAAGTTTCTTATTATTCCTTGACAAATATTAATTTGTATATTCTAATTTTCTCTGATTAATGTAATATCTAATTAAGTAAATGATTATTTTTAAAATAGGAATGATAAACTTAAGCTCTAAGATTTTGCAAGAATTCATTTTATCCCATGCACAGCATACTAAATACTGTTTGGTTAAACATAAATTTTAATAAATTAATAGTATCTATGCACGTGTCTGTTTTAACTTTTTCCGGTAGGGGCAGTACTTTTGAAGGCTGTTTGTAGGATGGTCGCGTGGGATTCCCTATTTAATTTCCATTATGAAATGACTACGGTCGTCGATTATCCTTACACGTATCATGGGTTAGTATGAGTGTAAGAATAAATAAGAAATTTTTTTCAATTTATTTTGTGATGAAAATGTATTGTGAGTTTAGGTTTAGGGATACTTATTATTAAAATGGATTTTTTTTTCATTACAGGTAAAATCTTCTATTGTGGTTATTTAATTGACAGATTCTTTTATAAAAGTTGATATTCACCTTCTTTGACTATATTTATCAAAGAACCAAGGAGTACGTTTAAAGGAACATCAGATACTGCTGTATACAAGAAAATTGAATAAAGTTTACTTAGAACAATAGTATAATAGTATATACTTTTATAATCGATTACGTATCAACGTTTGACACATTGTTATTTTGTGAACTACTGTTATGTTATTTTTCGAGTTCACACAATGCAGATGTGAAAAATTCCGTCAATAATTTCTCTATACAAATATTGTGGATCTTGAATTAAGTCTTTTAAGTATTTTCTATTTCAACACTGTTTGTTACAATTTTTTTGAACAGATTGCATTCAACGATAAAAAAGTTTTATTATAAGGTTTTATATTTATAACTTTGTTAAGATCTTCAGAAGACTGCATAAAGGTCGCTTCTAACCAGTCCTATAGGAAATCTATGAAGGAAGCACACGATCAGCAGTAGAAGTCCTGCGGCTGAAATTATGACAATGATAGTAAAATTATGGTTGGTAGACGTTTAAAGCAAAATTTCTACTTATAAGGCTCCTTACCATGTTAATCTATATGTTTTTGTGCAAAGTATAATAAATTCGGTTGAGAAAAATAACCAATATAGATTGTTTTCTTTAGACTTCTCACAAAATTTTAAAAGAAATACATTTTTTAATTTTTCCTTCCAGTTTAATAATAAACTTTTTTTAAATCAAATTGAATTTCTTTACCGTGGATATCATTCAGGCTATATAGATAGATTATAATTAGATCGTTAGAAGCTATAATGAGAATTAGGATGCTTTCAGTAAGCTCGTGCGGCACTCGTATTTCAAGTTGTTGAGTATTCAAACTTCTCCAAATATGTAATGTTTTTATACTTGACAAGCTTTATCCTAGTCCTTCGTCATTATATATTCATGCATACCAAGACAAACCGATTAGATCAATTTTGATACCAGATTATTTAAATAAGGTTAGTACTTCAAACGTTACAAATTTGGCGTTTGATGTCTGAACTTTTTTGGTATAAAGTTTTAAAACCTTATGAATTTCTTCACTACATTTATTTATTTTGGCAACAGTTATAAATGGCGGGTCACTGTTAGCACTCCAAATTTTTCATTACCATTATATAGATAAAATTTTTTTCGTTTTAAAATAATATACTTGTAGCAGCCAGATACTAAACGTAACGTACGTACTTTAAAGCACTTTTTTATTTTAAAAATTATAAAACACTTTTCAGCTAATTATTTCAATTCAAAATGATGTAAATGTTAGTTTCATGATTGATAAAATCTCATATTGCAGCAATAGACAGGAAATAGGTAATACTTGAAGGTTGTCATTATAAATACCTCACGTTTACTATTAGATATCAGTTGTATTAACATTGTATTTAAGTCAAAGCGTTTGACCTTTTAAACGCAGTTTTATTATTTTAATATTGGCTTTATGTCAGAATAAACGACCAAAAAACGGCATTAATATACGTACGAAATTTATAAATTATTCTTTGTTACATATTTATTATACTTTTTAACATCCATGAATCAAGTATTCAGAATAATCATATACTGATTCGAGAACAAATTGTATTTATTATCATTTCAAAGAATTTAATAAAAATGCTTTATTAATAAAAACAAGAACTTATAATTAAGTTGATATTAAATAATGCGTCCAAATCAAAAAGTAAAACTTAAATGTATTGGTCTAGATTAAAAACTCATAATGAAGCCTTGAACAATACAAATTTGTTTTTTGATATAAGTTTATGGAAATATTTTATAATTTAAGCATAAACTATTCCGTAACATTTGCACTCCAAGAAGGTTTTTTTAATAGTCAAATGCATTTTAAAGAACTAATTTGGGTGCGATTTGCAGGCTAGCGAACATTTTGTGTGAATAATACGATTTCGCTGCTGTCTACAAACGATGAAACAAAATCAAACACTTTGGGTCACCATAGTGCAATATAGCCCGTGCTTTAGGAGGAATCTGTGTTCTAAAAATTGGAACATAACAAAGCTATTAAGCAAGGCAACAACAATTACCTGATGTGTTTTTATTTTAATCAAAGCTTTAAAATAAGTACTCGTTTTTATTTTGAGTTACATAAAACCTTGACGTTACAGCAAATAATTATTATCATACTGCGAATATAAATGTAAATAATTAATAGTCGGTTACAGTCATCATAAATCATTAAAACTAAAGGACAGGTCCGACGAAGAACGTCAAAGTTGTTATAGAAGTCAAGGGCCGTTGTGTTGAATTGCGATTTTGTTCATATATTGTGAACTAAAGCTGTCGCAGATGGACATTTACAAATGACGAATCCTGAATCAATTAAAAATATAGAATTACACAATTAAAAGATGAAATAAAGTTAAGTTCTAAAATACAAAAAATATTTATTAATAATCTATAATATACTTATGATTTTCAATAAAAGAGACTTTTTGCTATATTTAAAAGTATCCACTAAACCTGTTTCCCACGTATTATCGTTTGTTTAAATTGAATTTCAATGTGAATGTTTTCGTACCAAACTTAAAAATCAATCTCAGTTTTTTTCATTTTCCTTAAGCACATTTTCGTAAATGCTTATCAACCACACCAGTAAATTAACATTTGATGACTTTGATAATTTAGAATAAACGTGCTCAACTATTAATATCAATGATATGATCGCATTTGCATAGAATTAAAATGTTATAGAGTAATATTAGTTAGAACTTTGTTAAATTAAATCTTTATTAGACGTCACTGCTGCATGCCTATAGACTTCTAATATTATGAGTTAGAAGCAGCCTGTATCCAGCATTTTCCGACGACTTTTACAAGGTCGTACCACGCCGAGGGTTGCCGATCTATACTTTTCGCTCCAGAATCTTAATGCCCCATCAGTAATCTGTTCTGCGCCCTTTGTAGCCCGACCACTGCTATTTTAACTTGCTTCCAGATACTATCTAACCTTACGGTAATAGTATGTCCTGTATGAATGTAGGAACAATATAATGATAAGGCATAGTTAAATATGATAATTTTTCAGTTAGGTAGGTAAATTACATCAACGCGTGTCTGCATGCACGAGTTTAACAAATTGATGATAGCGTACGGATTATAGCATTTAGCTAAAACTGTCACGATCTCATGAATATTTAGAAGCTAGTACCAAACGCTTGCTTTTTAAGGAAAATGTTTTTTTTTTTGTTAATTGAAGATAACTTTTATATTCGAATATATTTAATTTTCAGTATCAACAATTGAGTGTTACCTTATGAAATTAAATCAAATTATTTATTGCATTTTGTAATATTTATCGAATTTCTGCTTACTTTTGCTGATGCAGCAGTATTCAATTTCATTTAAAAGTTATGCTCTTGCAAATTCTTTTAAATTTATTTTGTAAAATTTTCCTCGTGCGATCGATTATTTAAACTACACATGGGTGTAAAGATATGCCATAAGTTAAACAATTCAAGTGAGTTAAAAATATATTTTAAAAGTTTATTGAACGAGCAGTGGTAGCCCAGTGGTAGATGACTGAGACTTGCGATAGTAGGTTTATTTACGGGTTTATTTTTCGGGATACAATGTTATATAATTCACACCTTGTGCATTAATTATATAGGATTGTAACTGCTCACAAACAAGTTTTCTGAAAAATTAACAGCAGCGTGCCCGGGATGCAATAATGTCACATTGTGATTGCCAACCCGCCTGCCAAACGAGACGATTATGTATATATCTTTAGGAGAGGACTACGCCTTGTAAAGCGCGTCTCGAGTCGTTTGAGTTGAAACGACGAAAGTTTATTTGTGATGTTTTCGCAACGTGCGGTTAATGGTTATTTTAATGCTTCTTTGAGAATATAACATAGTGACTTTTAGGTTTCCGACAAATAAAATCGTGGAACTTTATAGTTTTAAAATAAGAACTAATAGATACTAGAGATGAAAAGAACAAAAAGTTATGTGTACATTTAAACTTTTTTACCAGTGGGTAATGAATTAAAACCACTTGCTTGTACAGGGGCTTTGCAGCCGTTGAGCGTGGTTTTCCCCACGTTCTACAAGGCAACAAGTTTACTTCACATAAGCTCTGTGGAATACAGGTTGGGACACCGAACTGGAATCTCCATCACGATATATTTAACTCTTTCTATTAATAATTATATGATGTCTACATGAAAGTTGTCGAAAAAAATTGTACTAAGATAAAATCATAACGTCCTCTTGAAGAAGTTACTCGAACGTATCGAAAAATAAACCTCTATGTCGTCCTAAGACCCGAACCAGATATGACAGCTTCAAAAGAATTGCTTTGTAGATCTTTTGTACACTTATCCTCATTCATGATTGTTAGGCAAACACTTTGCTTATTACCTTTTCTTTCTCCATTCCAAGTACTTAATTTGCGTTTTGGTTGACAGCTGAAAAGCTCTACAGACTATTTATCGACTGTATGTCCCTCTAGGTGAACATCAATTGATATTTAGCTGTCAAGCCATTATATTTTGTACCTCTGCTCGTTTATTTATAATCAATATTTTTTATTTCCGCTGTGCTTTACATTTGCTGGATCTTTCAAGCTAAACGCTGATGCAGAAATGATGAAGCATTACAAAACACTTTACTACTTTTTGCCCCAGAGTTAAAATTATAAAAAGTTAGTAGCCCTGTGGTTGGTGCCAGCCAGGTGGTTTTTAGGCATTAGGAGAATTTTGTCTACTTATGTCTTTGGATATATATTTAAAAACTTTGATCAAAATATGAAAAAGAAAAATTTTGGTTAATAATTCATATAATAAATAATGTTTGGGATACAATGTTTATAAAAGCGATTTAGTGTTGCACCCGAGTGTATATTACATATATTCCATTATCATTCTTCATCCCATCAAAGCATTAAAAAGCTGAAAACTATATAATATATGTTCTTACTAATTATGTACCTAATTAAAACACCTTGAGAACAAATTAAATGTAATAATTATTGCAAAACATTAAAACATGAACTGCTT
Source organism: Battus philenor (assembly GCF_028537555.1). Lineage (NCBI taxonomy): Eukaryota > Metazoa > Arthropoda > Insecta > Lepidoptera > Papilionidae > Battus > Battus philenor. The sequence goes on from NW_027181676.1 coordinate 6,928,144, forward strand.
TTAACGCAATTAATAAAAACGAAAATATGTGTAAAACTAAGGTGTCAAGGAACCATTATAATTTTTATTATTATATTTCGTACATTAATCTTGTTAATTAAGCTTACGAATGTGTATACATAATTGTACAGCAATCCTCTCAAAACTCGAGCTCAACAAAATGTTTATGCCCACAGTGAATGAAAGCGCAAGTCGAACGGGTAGTGGTTACGGCTAACTGAATTTGACCGTGAAGTTGTGGGCCATTATACATTATTGCTACGTTGCTTTACAGTTCTTTGTTGTTTCTTATATTAATTAAACAATTAATAATTTGATAAGCTTGTTTAATATTAGATATTAATCTTAGAATATAACATAATTGGTAGTATTTCATACTAACGATGTTCTTGGATTTATTCCAATCAATGTTGATTTATCTTCAATCATTCGCATTCTGCTAGAGATAATAAAAAAACTGTAAGATTACGTCTTGTATTCTTTAAAAATCTAGCAGAATGAGTTATTCACCAATATTTCTTAAAATGAAAATTCGTTACTGAAGGCTAGAAATATTCAAATAGTCTTTTAATCTTTTTTCCGGCATCAAAACCACATCCGCGCACAAAATATTTAATTTTGAAGGGCAAGCCCCGACTAAATCATTCAGTATAAATACGTTGTATTACTCGTGTAAATAATAAATGTATGTAGGCTATGCCTGCTGACTTATTATTATAACACATATTTTTTTAGTTATTATCTATGTTATTTTGTTACATTTCCTTTTTGATTTGTTACATAGAGTTTTGGTGTACGATAACGTATAAATAAATAAAAAATATTGAATTATAACATCTAAATGAGAATGATGATAATCGTTGGAGAGAAGAATCATTGCTGAATTTTTTTTTTATTATTGTCAGCATCTTCTTAATCTACTTCATGGAAGGAGGCTAATTAACTACGTTCGTTCTTAACTTTCTTTGAACGTTTATAAGGACACCCTTCAAGACCATGACTCCGTGACGCAGTAATTACTTCCACGTGGCGAAAACAAAAAATAACTTTAAGAAATTTTAAGTACTTATCTAATATTTAAAAAAAGTATATTTTTTAGTAATAAGTCTACTTCATTCTGCGCCTGATCTGTTTTCAATATCACTGTGATTACTTAACGATAGATGTTGTATGTAATTATTTATAGAAAAGGACACCTGATTAATTAGGTATTTAATTAGTGCCATCCTGTACAAAACTCTCTTGCCTATTTCAATGCTATTTTCACGTTATTTATCGTCAATTAGACATGTGCTTCACCGATTCATAGATCTGTCAACGAATAAACCTTACGAAATATTATTTTCGGTTTTCCGCATGCTACCACTGCGACAATTATAATTTGACAACAAAATGGCACTTTAGACTACGTAAGAATTTCACAATTGTTCTTTATCCTTGAGAACAAACGGCAAGTCTTGTTCATTGTCATAATATATTCTATATTAAGAATTAAAACTAATATACAACACTCAAAATCAAACATCTGGTGTTACCTTGATGAGTTTGTTTAATTACCACGGTCAAAGAGTATTACTATTAATAAGAGTTTTTTGAACATTTTTCAAAATTTGTCCTTCTCATTTTTAATTTATACTTCTAAATACATTTTCACAAGGCTTAAAATTATTTAATTTGTATTAAATATTCATTAGTACTATTATTATAATTTAGCTATAAATTTTCCGTAACATCCAAATAACAAACTTGAAAGCTTTTTTGAAAAGAATGATTTTCACAATATATAATTGAACATTAATCGAAAACTTATACCCAATTCTAATTAAATATACTTACTGCATTACTATTCCAATTAAACATAAACGTTATGACGTTTTTGAGGTATTATATAAGTAAACTTTATGTTTGCTCTTTTCGTTAACAGTTAACATCATAGGTCTAACTTATACAGTTTTAAGCTGTACCTCGCTCGCTTAGCGTGATTTGCATTGCCTTTTGTGATTGTAATTTCATACACAAAATCTGTTCCTAGTAATTTTAAGAAGCCAAAAAATTTATATTCTGGCCACTTTATATACCCTTAAGAACTGTAGTTTTGAAATAAGTATTTTTACACCTTTTCAACACCCTTATATATCTAAATGTATGAAATACACACACACACACACGAACAGGCGCGCGCGCACGCACACACGCACACACGTACACACGCACACACGCACACACGCACACGCAGGCACACACACACGCACACGCACGCACACACACACACACACACACAAATGTATATAAATGTGTGTGTATGAAAAAAATGCCATCAATATGCCTCTAAACACCATACTGGACCGACTTTATGTTTGAGAAAAGACAGTGGGGACAGACAAGCGACTTTTTGGTTTAATATTTTTACAGCTTATATTTTTTTTATTTTTGAAGATGTATGATAGCACATATTAACAAGACATTGATAGGAAAAGCTGACCCACGTTGGTGTAAAATTGTCTCATGTGGCAAACAATATATTGAAATTAATTATTATTTACTATTATTAAATAAGATATATATCCACCCCTTTACAGCTCTTAAAATTAATCATTGCCTGTATATACATTTACATAGACTAGATGGAAAAAGTAGTAATTAAAAATTAGTCGCATAACGTCGTCAAAGGAACCCTAGACTTTTAGCAACTGAAGCAGCCCGTCGCCCTGGCAACAAGGTTGCTTATTGACCGTAAACACCCGCGCGAGCATGCGGCCAGCCGAGCGCAGTCAATGTCACGCGTGCGCCGCAACACTAAGAAGTGTGTTGTGCAATGGTTACATGAGATTAGACCACAGTTGGTTTTAAGCACGTGTTGTTATTCAACACATTTACCACAGTTAATAAAGAATCTGTGTCCGTGAGCGGTGCCACTGCGTCATGCATCTTGGCATTGAATTAATGCATGAATGTTTTCATTCATTAAGGATTTCGTCTACAAGTTGATATAAGTAGTTCGTAACATCGAGAATTAAATATGTTATGTATGTTTTATTAATAACTTCCTCATTAATTTATCCATGATATTATTAAAATTAAATATTTGTAGACCAGAGAGATCAATTATAACATTACATGTATTATAGGTAACTAGTTAAGAGAACTACAATAGACTAACTTACTTAATTGCTACTAAACTTACATAATTTTTTTATTGACGAGTAGTTTTCATTTTTGCGTTTATAGCTTCAGTAGTGATTGGAAGCAAGAGTCCCTGTAACCTGAAACGCTTTTAAAATTTCGATTCGTGGTTGTACAAAATGGTCGACTTCCATTTGATCGGTTATTATGTCTATCGGATTATCGGAGAATTTTTAACCATCACTTCGGAAAGTGCCGAGAAAGGTTGCGAAAGGAACTTCAAAATCACTTCTTTCATTAAGGCCTCTTACGTGGCGGTATCAAATTTGATTGACTTCCAAGCTGTTTAATTATTTCAATTGCTGTGGTCTCCGGAGGATGCGACGCTTGAATTTTCCCAACGGATTTGTTCATGCAAAACGCTTATACCTTCTATAAGTGATTTTCCAACTTTTGGAATAGTAGTCTGCGTTTTGCTTAAAATTATTCGGTAAATTAGGAATAAGATTTTATATTATTAGTACGAAATTTATAAGCTTTGAACTAATCATATCTCTAGGTCTCATTGGCGAGCTTATCAACATCGGTCAACAAACCATGAAGAGGACAATGCTTCCTGCAGCTGAAATGACGATGATGATGATCATGATGACTTCAAGGCAGGAATTTAAAATAATAATTTTTCTAAGCGTACAGAATTGAATAATTATAATTGGATCATAAATTTAAGAATATTAAGAAGGAGAAGAATTAAAAATATAAATTATATAATAAAATATAAAAGACGCATGCCGCCACTACAAACGACGAGATAAAACACAAAACGATAACATAATTTTTAATCTGTTTTTCTATTGCACATTTTTTATTTATATTACATGATTTTTTTGTAATTACACTAACATTCAAGAAATATGTTGCTGAATTTGATTTTGACTTATGTATGACAGGGATGTTTAGGGTTAATAAAAATCGTCTAACGGTTTTTTTGTAAAAATTAATAAACTTTTAATATTAAGTAATATGTAGGCTATTAATATGAGTAACATCTGTAGTATTAACCGTTAAATTATCAGTGCTAAAAATCAAATCTGAAAATATGTTGATGTCCTATATGTATCTTATTTTGTAAGCTGCACGTTTTTAAAAAAGGAAAAGACGTTTTACATTACAACTAACACTGTCTAATAAAAACTGTGTGTAGTTAAATCGCGTTTTGATTTAGTTCAATTATAATTACATAGTAACTTGCTTGCTTTGTTGATGTCGGTCGTATAATAGAAGGACATTTGTCTTCGGAACCAATTGCAAGGCTTTTTAATAACGGCCTGAATAAGAGACTGGATGTTGCGACATAGCTAGTGCCTTCGATAGAATTGTGAACTGAATGTAAATTACGGCCTTTAAGCAAATTGTACCACTAGAAAGGATTTCTGTAAAGTAGTAAAATAGGTTGTATAATTGTTTAGCTATCAGGGTGAATTAGAAGTTTATCTTAATCTTTTGTTAACACCAACTGAATATGCATGATCTCTAAACAAGTAGATTTTTCTCTGCTATTATCCTGAGCGCTAATTTTAAACCTAGATATTGAATAATTGATGCAATTATATCGTCGTTTTAAAGTATTTTAATAACAGACACGGTTAAATGATATCAGCATAACTATTATCTCATTTTGTACATATGAAAAATGGAGAGAATATATTGAAACATAATATAGCAAATGTAGCAAAATGTGGTTTATTATTTATGGTATTTAAATTTGTATCAATTGTAAATAAGTGAACAAAGCACGATTTCAGATTTTTTAAATATTTTTTGTGAAAACTAAAAATGCTCAATTTGTCGTGATGACGAAGATGTCGTTGCGCTTCTTAACGATTGATTAAATGCAATTGTTCTAGTTTCATTGACATAAATCCGATTAAAGGTTCGATAATAATAAAAAATTCTAATTAATTTCGCAAGGTTATAGGCGAATTCTAACTATGAATGACTATTATTTGATCCGACATTGATTGCATTTGACACGAATAAAAGAACGCCATTTTTTTTAACTGGAAGCTATAATGAACGTTACAAATTCGATTGAAGATTTGTAGAGCAGATTTTAAATATACGGCATTTAAATTCAATAACAGTTATTTCTTTTACCAAGAAGAATATTATGTTGTTTATGGGATGAGGCAATTGTCGTATACCGGACATAGGTTCAAATTAAATAATTATTTCCAGCTAATACTTTTTTGTGTAAATATTGATACAAGCCATAAATAGTTCAACAAACTTACATACACGTTGTTAATAGAATCTATTTTATTTCACTGATTCAATTAGTAGATCCGGGATAAAAAAACTTTTGTGTTTTATTGCTAAGCATACATAAGGTGTGTTACATAAATACCATGTCTACAGAAGGAATAAGTTATCTTAAAAAAAATTTTATTTATCTCTGTGTTACATTAGTTTACGTTTTTGTTAAGAACAGGTTCTAAAATATGTTAGTCTAACTACAAATATTCTTATAGGGTATTTTTCTTGTTATTAGTATCATGTGTGTTAGTTAATATAATAATATTATAAATATATAAATATCTTTAAAAATGTTCTCCATTTAGTTTGATATAGTCCTTTAAACTTTTAGGGCAGTTAACAATAGAATCACGCACTGTCTTTATGGATAAAAACTACATTGACAATGTTAGGGATTGTTTTAGAGTTTTTAAATTATCACGACGTTCAAAGTATGCCTTACTCTGTAAAACCTATTTTGAATCATAAAGCAGTGGCTAAAGATCTTAACTGTATGACGCACAGTCTTTAGCTCTGATGAAATCGGAATTGTTCATTTCCAACCACGCTTAGCTGGACCTTTGAGACTCGGTAATGTATCTAGCTGAAATAATTAAATCATTTTTGCTTATGCAACATGGTGATATTTGGTGGCTTCAACGCCTTCTCCAGAATCGTATCTTGATACTTGGGTCAATATTTTGACTATTTTTTATTACAAAAATTTGACACTCACTTCTTTCTTTATAGTTAACACCTAAGCAAATTATTATTGACGTAAATAACGTCAACGTTGTATGCATTACAACAACATTATATGTATGTTTTATAATCGTATGCTGACTAATCAGGATTCGGAGAGCATAGCACTTGTTTAATCTGAAACGTTGCCGAGTAATTAAAATTACGTCGTCATCACAAAAAATAGTTTCTTCGAGTCCCTCTGTTTACCTCTTATGAAGTTGAAAAACAAACTTCCACCTGCCGCCACCAATTATTAATTATTACTGACCATTGTAATGGAAAAAAATTCGTTAAACTCTCTTTACCACCACTATATTAGTAAACTTTGACATAAGTAAATAAAATAACATTTAACCTAATACTTTTTTATATAAATTAAGTTAACACAATAGCTTTATTTATAAATGGACCATTACAAATACACTGTAGCGGCACCCCGAAAGTCTCAAATACTAATGATATTCGCAAGTACCAAATAAAAAAAATCTAATAAATAAAAATTTATGATAAAAAATTCCACAAATATAACAGGTTACTGTCGTTTTATGGCTATATTTCAGGTGTGAAATTAAATAGAAACTTATGAAGTTGTTTAGATTCATTTGTAAATAATTAGTTAAATAATGACCGTTGCGTCTTTCATAGGCTGCAAGTTTCAAGTCGTTCTTTAAAACAAACCACATAGTTCCAGGCGCTGTATTTATTTTCGCTTATAAAATATTTTTCTTCCGGATATAGATGCCTGCTTCATATGAATATTATATGTAAGGCTAGATCTTTTACTGTCAGATACAGAAGATGTTAGGTACATAAACATTTGAGTAATAAAAAGATGATGAACAGTTTCAAAAATTTCATTAGTCGCCACGTTTATTTCGTATAATGCTCTAACAGTAATTGGGTTCTCTTGATCACCCCTATCTATTTTGAAAATTCGAAAATATAATAAATATTTACATAAAAATGATAAATTCCGAATTAAAACTTGGTTTTGTTTTTTTTTATTGTAACTATGTTTATGACAAGACTATTATATTTACATAAAAGGTTAACCAGAACCTAGATATGACAGATAATACCTGGGATCTATCTAGATTATCATAAGAAAATCTTTGTACTTGCTTGAAATTATAGCTATAAATAAGTTATTCACAATGTAATACTAACTACAAGTATTTAAATTATATTTTAATTCGAAAATCATTAATGCAGACTCACATATCTTTAGGAGTAGACTTAGTGTACTGAGATAAGTTCCGTCATTAAAAAATCATACTGCATAAAGTAATCGAATAACACCTTGGACTTAATTACAATTGCTCTATTAATTAGGACCTTGAAATAGACCTACGAACTGGCTAATGACGAATACGGTGAAAATTACAGTAATTGTAATGATTATTTAAAACTTGTATAATCTTTTTTTGATCACCTACTTAAGTTATTTAAAATCATTATAAAATTATGTTTTAAAAATATGCACAAGCTAAAATGGCATAATAAAAGGCATAATTCATTAACAACACAACAATTAACAATACAGACTGATTGATTACAGATGAAAAAAAATTAAAGGTGTGAATGTATGTAGATTATTTGTTCTCAATTAATGTGTAATACTTCAGTAATCATCAATAAAATTCAGGTTGCCTGATTAAATACTAAAACAAATTATTGTTCACTTTGTCTCTGTAAACTTTGTGCTGCAATTATTGGCCTGTCGAATTTCTTGCGTCTTCGAAGTTATTGGCTTGCCGCATTTTTAAGGTACATAAAATGATCACTATATTATACTAATATTATACGGGGTGTTGCTAAATAAAAGTGGTTTAATGTTTTTAGCTGACATTCACTCTTCTAAAGTTTACACACCCATAAACCAGGGTGATTGGATTACATGTACTTCTGCCCATGGGTGCATTTGAATGAACGATGGATATTCATGAAATCGTAGACTCGAGGTACCTGCTACAATATACCAGTTTTGCTTTTAACTTATCATTGACTAAGGCTGTTAACCTGTTGGGATCTCTTCTTCTTCCTTCCCTTTTCCCTTTATTTGGGGTCGGGTCTCCTTATCAATTTGCGCCAGGCCATTCTATCCTGGGTTGTCTCTGCGTCAAGTTGAAGGGTTTCCAGTTCCTTTCTGATATTAGACCACCACGTAGCTTTTGGACGCCCTCTCCCTCTTGGGAATTCTGGGAGGCTTAAGGCAGTTTTTACCAGGTGGTCATCTGGTTTTTAGTTGAATGTGGCCATACCATCGCAATCTATTTTCCTATAATTTGCTGGGGATCGGAGTTACCTTAAACGAACCTCTGATATATTCGTTCCGTATTCTGTCCATTCTAGTGACGCCACCCGACCATCTAAGCATCTTCATCTCATTGACATGAAGTGTTTGCTCGTATCTCTGGCAGTCCAGCATTCTGTGCCGTAGAGCATAGCTGGTCTGACAACGGCTTTGTAGACTTTACCCTTGGTCTTAATGGACATACGGTTATCACATAGAACGCCTGACACTTCCCTCCACTTCATCCATGCAGTTTGTACCCTGTTCTTGACATCAGCGGTTGATTCTGCATCGGTACTTAAGGTCGACCCTAGGTACCTGAACTTAGTGACGGATGGTATTGAAATGCCACTGATGTTCAGATTTCTATGGCCTTGTGTTGGTGTTGGTGCAAATGCACAGTGCATGTGTTCCGTTTTGGATCTACTTATGCGGAGGCCGATGCATTCTAGTTCTCTAATCCATAGGTTCAGGTTTCTCTGCAAATCATTTGCTGATTTGTTTGCAAGAACAATATCGTCTGCATATAAAAGGCACCATGGTAAGGCATTCTGTATATCCTTTGTGAGGTAATGCATGACGCGGTTAAATAATAATGGGAAATGGGATATACAACTTTATTGGGTTTGAAATAGCGGAACACTGAAAACACTTAATCTAAACCTCTTTACAAGAAATAAGGTCACGAACAACCACAGATGCGCAGTTTTGGGCCGGTATATTAAATTTTATGAAGAAAGTGGGTGCAAAGATCTCTAAAACCTAAGTTTGTATAGTGTGTGATAGCGCTACGCGTTCCATATTGCAATTTTAAGTTCCGGCAGGTTTCATAGGCTATAATCGGATCGAGGTATAATATAAGATAAATACAAGGTATATATATCACTGACTACATATATATACTAAAACTAAGTTGTTACATTATCTTGTCTGTTGGTACTGAGATAGCAATAAAATAATTAGTAAAGTAAATTTGGTAAATCTTGAGGCACTTATATTGTATTTAGAAAAATGAGCGCCTGTCAAAAAATAGTAGCAAAGTCACAACAACGTTAAATTGTTATTTTATTTACATTATATGACGATCTGGGGACTATAACAGTTGTTCAGAAACTGATATCAATTTAAAATAATTTATATTATTTTAAAAAAATCATCAAGCATTCTGATAAACAGATAATCTGTGTACTGCATTTATCACAAGCATATATGAATAAATAAATATATATGTAAATATATATGTAAATGTATATATATGTATGTATATTTTACATAATATATAGTATTTTATATAATACAGTCTGTAAACATGCATACATTTTGCCTAATCTACACGTTATTTATCCCTCTACTATATCCTCAGTCTCCACCTCACTATGGTTCTCACTCACTAGAAATCGAATCCATGTTAATTGCATAAATCTCTTGGTAAATTTTGAGCAGTACATCCGCTTAAAATGTACACCGATTTTAAATAGTAATACTATTTAAAATCTATGAAGCGATTAAGAGAGCTATCCTCGTCATTTCTCTATTCGAAACAAAGAAAATGTATTAAAAACTAATTTAGTCGGTTAAAGAATTAATCATAATCAGCAAACTTAACTAATGGGCTATATCTGCCGAGTCAGCGCTGCCGCTGATATGTAACAGGAAAGTTTTGCTATGGACGTATTAGTACGCGTTAGACGCGCCATGAACAATTTTCGATTTTTAAAGCTTATTAAAAAGTAGCCAATGACAATTACCTGAATTCCATAATAAAATTTAATTAATCATTATGATTTTCATGTAAGTATAAATACAGCAATTTGTCTGTTTAGTTAATTGTCGTCATTTTAAAACTAGGATAAAATTTCTTTGTGAAAAATTTAAGTACTTATTTTATTTTATCTTATTCCTAGCATTTATCTAAATTTATTTATTTACTAAGATTTTCTTCTTGAAATAATGGTAATTTTAGATTTACGGATATTTAAAAATTTAATTAAATTTCAATTAGCTGTTCTTTTCAAAACCATGAGTAGTACACAAAATTTTAACTGTTTCTGATAATTTGTGATTTATGGCAAATTTACCTATAAAGAAGCGGGGTTATATGTGTAGATGGAAGAAAAAATAAAACATTTTGTTGCCAATAACATCCATTCAATAAGTTTTCATTTCTTACAATGCCATTAAAGATAATAGAACTGAAATTGGAAAGACAGAAAAATCGTTTCTTAAAATAGACTTTCATTGCCGATAACAATGGTAAAGCTATGATTCGGAGATTTTGATAAAGCTTATTTTAAGTTGCTTCGATTTAGTTTATTTGAAGATTTCGTTTATTTTATGTGTTTGCAAAATTTTTATTCTGAATTTTGTCTAAAAGTAAAAAAACGAAAAAATAATATTTTTTTATTATATCATTTAGAAAAATCCAACGATTATTTAAGTACTATAAAAAATAAGAGCTGCTGACCGAAAATCTTTCATGATAAGCAAAGCTAGTTCAAATCTCCGGTCACAAAGTATTCTATGATGGCGAATGAGAAATGTAATTGACTATTTCTTTTTATGTTTTTATCGATTCGATCATTTATTTATTTGATTATTACATTACATGATACTTACTATATTGCTTACCTGATTGCTTTATTATTTTAATGTTAGTATTATTCGATTTCATTTTTTTTATTATTTTCATTTGATAGAAAAAGACATGAAAACTTTTTTGCGTCCCCTGATCACGTGTCTATCTATTATGACACATAGTTCTAATAATTATTATGTTTGTTAAATTATGTTTAATTTAACACGTTGATGATCATTTTAAAATAAAACAATAAATTATTTAACCACTATTGATATATTTAATTATACAATCCAAAATTTGTACTTTAAGAGCATTAGATCTGCGTTGATAAGATGTATGGGTAGAAAATATTATTTATATTAAAAGGGTAGTGGGCAGAAGGCGTGGTCTTATTTTACATCGCAAGTCGATACTCCTCTGATGGTGGTGGTATGCAGCCGCACGATCTCACTAAACTGGTCAGGCGGCAGCAGGTCGAAACGGGGAGCGCCGGTAATAGACAGGATGCGTTCGTGCCGGTGCGAGGTACGCACAGATTCAATCTCAATGACCGAAGATTATTTTAATAATAAAGCTCGCGCCTGTGAATATATGTCACAGTTATAATAACATATATAAATATATGTACAATTTGCTCTGCTGGCAGTAAACCCCGAGATGGCTTGCAATGAAGGAAGGGAAGAAGCCAAAAGCAGTTGATGTGATTATTTACTGTCAGAACAGTTACAAAATGTACAGCTTTGTAAAACAAAAAGTGAGAAGACAAGAAAAAAAACATTCTGAAAAATAATAAATAATACGTACGAGTAATAATGGAACTATGAACACAGAAAAAATGTCGAGATCTAACTTATAGCTATATATTAATATTTTTATAATATTTGTTCAACACTTACCCCGATGGGATGCGAAGCGATATAAAGATTGTGGCGTGAATTTCAAGATGCTCTGACAATTTCTCCAAGAATTCTAGTTAGCCCCGGTGCGTGAAACGTCACATAGCTAGTGAACGCGGCCGAGGCCAGGATCCTCCTCCCGAGCAATGGATCTGAACTCCTGAGGCTGGCGCGCGGGCGCATTGAAATGCTTGAGATAAAAAAACAAAAGTCCGTTGAGCCGTTAGCGCACTTCCACGATCCCACCCCACTTGAGATGTACCGTGCCCCGTCAAATGTTCAAATATTTTTTACTGTATTACAAATTATGTGACATTACTTGCGCTTACATTTTTTTGTTCAAATTTCAGTTTTGACATATGGAACGCTAACATGCAACTTTACAAAGATAACTTTACAATTGTACAACAAAATGAATATACTTTTCAAATAATTATCAAAAAATAAGGTAAAATTGTTATAAAAAAATCGCGAGCATAACAAAGGCAAGTAATTTTTGTTCCTGGGTTAGTAGGATTGTCTATAATATTTGCCAGGCGTCTTTTTGTCAAAAGTTGAAATATCATTTGGTTCAACCAAACCATTTTGGAGAATGTTTTGTGTCTCTAACGCATCAGGTCTCGATTGGTGCAAAAATCGAATAACTTTTAAAAAAAAATCGTCATACCGTTACGTAACGACCGTATTCCATATGCCTAATTTAAATCCGTATGACGTCTGGCTCTTCAGCAAACTCAAAAATGAAATGCGGGAACGCTGGTATGATACGATTGAAGAGATAAGAACTGAATCGATAAAGATCTTGTAGGCTGTACTCTAAAAAGACTATTCCGACTATTTCGAGGACTAGAAAAAGTGTTGGCAAAAGTGCGTTATATCGTAAGGGTTATTTTGAAGGGGATGAAATTGATTTGGAAGAATAAATAAAGAATTTACATTTAGTGAACAAATTCATCTGATTTTTTGAATACAGTATTGCTTAAAAAAATTCGGCTTGCTTTTTTTGTCCTTATGAGCTAAGGCTAGATTAGATTTTTGATAATTAAATAGTGTAGCATCACATCGTTAGTAAAGCACACTAACCTTTTTGAACTTTTTGGCATTGTATTCTACTCCTTTTTCTTATGGCGGTATTATTTATAAATAAAATCATTTTTTTAAAATGCCGGAGTGATTACATTCACCAAAAATATTTTTTGTTTAATACCTCAGTTATTTTAGTACTCAACAAAACAAAACCAATACAGATTTTTATCAATAATATTTAGGGATCGCCTTTGAAAACAAACTAGCAAAAAGTATTTCGTCTCTGTTACGTCAACAAGGTTGAAAACTTATTCGAAGCGCCTGCGATTTTTTAACAGCAAACTTTAAAATCTGTAACAATATTCCATAGTCTCTTAAAGGAAAGTGATGCTGCATTTTTTGTCATACTAGAATAAAAACAATTAATATAGAGAATTAATAACAATTAATATAGAGTACTTCAGTTATTTTAAAAGTTTTTTTTTTAATAATACGATGCTGAAAATTATTTCCTGTCCAAATTTCTTAAACCTTATTATCTTTCAATATTAAAGAGTCATACTTATTTATATACACATTTTTTATAATTTAATAATTTATTAATGCTACCTATAACATAGTCCTATGAAAAATTACATACAGTTGAAAAGTATAATAAAACAAGCTTTGAAATTAAGTCTGCGTTTGCGCATGTTTGTAGCAAAATTTAATAAAGTCCAGTTAATTAAATGATATTAATATTTACATAACCTTTGAATTAGTAAGAAATGATACACATCAAGATCGGAAAGTACTGCAATTTCTTTTATTATTCTTTAAATTGGGATATCATTTTAAGACTAATGGCGCACTGATTTTACCGAAATTTTTATGCATGAACATAACACTTTCAGTTGTTATAAAACGTCCAGGGGTACGCACTTTCAAAAATATCATTTCCTAATGCGTCATTTGTCTCCAGTTCAGGTGCAATGTTTTTTGTCGTGTTCTCCGTAATGTTTGATTTGTTTGTCGCTACATTTACTTCGTCTTTAACGAATTCAATTACTCCGTCAAATATTAAATGAAATACATCAGATAACGTGTACTTGCCAAGTCTTTTCAACAGACGTACTTTGAAATCTTGTACGATAACTCTTACGTACTCGAAAACCTGAAACGCCAAATCGATGATGATTTCTTTAACTTGACTCTTTATCATCGTGATAAATGGAAATAATGATGATAAATCCATGGAAATGTTGGTTTCTAGGTCTGATTGACCATGAGCTGATGGTAAATTTGTAACGATCGCGCACACGAGCACCGATAACAGGATCTTGTTGTTCATCTGAAAATTAAATTTTTTACTGATAATTTTTTTTTTTTGATTTTTGTAACATTGTTTTTATAACGAACTCGTGTATTTATCCTCTAAATTATAATACCATTGATTTTAAAGAGTTTAATATAACTACTTGCAGTAATTTCTAATAAAGTGGAAAGGATTCTTAAGTGTTGTAAAAGATATTAAAAAAAACTCTGTCTTAATTTATTGTGGACTGTTCTCTGATCAGGGCGCGTTAAAAACTTTCAAAGGCAAATACCATTTTTAGTTAAAGTTATCAAGTTGTTTTTATTTGACATTTTTCAGTTTACGTAAACAAGTAATCAATATAATTTATCAAAAGCGGATAAGGTGAACATTATTGTGATCATTTATTAAAAAAATAAATATGTTAGTAAAAAATGGTCACAATGATATTTAAACCATCTACATATTTTATCAAATCCAATTATTTTTTCGTTTTATAACACTTTTATAACACTTTGAAGGAATTTATTGCTTATACGCTCCCTAATTAATAAATCAATATTTGTATAAAGAAGTGTCTAGTGGTTCGGAAACAGTTTCCCGAATACCAGGAAATTACAATTATCGTCGTGTCAACTCATAGCCGCCCTCTGTAAAGCATAGGCCTCCCACAAAGATATATCTTAGGGGGATATACCATAATCATAACGCTTGACAGGCGGGTTGTCGATCGCATTGTGGTATTATGGTACGCAGAGGATGCTGCTGTCCAACCTCTGGAAACTTGTTTGCGAACAGTGGCCATCATATATAATTAATACAAAAAGAGTGAATTAAATAAAATTGTGTCCCGGGATTCGAATCCACGCCCTTAGATTGCAAGTCTCAAGTTTCTACCGCTTGGCTACCACCAATCAAGCCACTAATTTACAATACCACTTATAACCGCTATCTTGAATGTATTTAGGGGTAAATTCGCTATGTTTGGATTTTTTATCATACGTTCAGTAATACATTTTATTATAATTGTACGTAAATATTAGTTTTATAACACACAGCCGCAGCGTGATAAGTGCATGAAATATCTTAATCTTTATACATATATTGGATATAATACCAGTTGACAAACTTTTAGATTTTAGGGATATGAAAGAAAGATAATATATACATTGCGCAATATTAAAATGTAGTCATTAAAACGAAAGTGTAAAATAAACAATGAAAGCTTTATGTATTATGATTTAAATAGATTACCTGCTATCACAATTTTATAAAATCTCTATGTTTATGAATGCAAGACAAAAAGACATGGCAGCAACTATGAAATAGGTATAGATAAGTAATAAAATTGCTTAAAAATAGCGAATATTTCAACAAAAACAATAAAAAAAAACTTACCGTGATGTCGTTTTTCCGCTTTTGGTCGCTATTGATGTCGATGGTGAGCTTCTTTCATGAACGAAGTGCATGTGACTGCTTCACAACTGAAGCATGTTTTTATAACAACTTATCAAATTAGTTAATTACTCCATTATTTATTAAAAAGTCTAATTAAACATGTCAAATATTTTTAACAACATTCATGTTATGATTAACGAAAATCTTTTCCATGAATGCTAAATGGCTTTAATTTATAATTAATCATATTTCTTTAATTAGTAGTTCCATATAACTTATTAAAATTGGATCTATGATTATTTTCACATCCATTCTTTGAGCGTGTGTCATATGACGAACCATATATTTTAAAAGTATTATATCAATTAACCATTGCGTAAAAGGAAAATAAGGAAGTCAATAAATTTTACGTTAAAAATAGCAAATTAATACCATTAATTTAATACCATTAAATATGATTTAGAGAGAACAAATATGTAAAACGCAAGCAACACCGCAAAAAAGAAGTTTATGCTTAAGTATATAGTTTTCGGGTTTGACTATTGTGAATATCGTATACTGTATTTAGAATTTACAAAATATTTCTTCAAAATTTTCACTCATTGTTAATTTAATTATTAGAAAATGTAATGGGTCCTAAACGCATTATATTTCTGAAACAAGTAGTTCATACAACAATAAAATTTAAATTAAATTCGTTTTTTAGTTCTAGAAATATTTAGAATATAACAATTTTTTTACTTTGAATATATACTCTGTTTGTCTTGTACGTACTATGTTTGCGTGCGAATACAAATAATAGCTAAGTTTACGATTTAATAAAAAATAATGAACATCTTCGATATATTCCGTTTAGTAGTTTCTAATTCATGGTAAAGTTTTTATGTTCAACCAAATCAACCATAAATTTACAACTTATTGTTACAACAGAAAAAAAATACAATTGGTAGAATGTATGTAGTAACGATCTTATGTTATAAGTACGTTACAAAGAAGAAACCATCAGCGATAAAGGATTTCATTTCTTGCAGCAAGCCTAAATATTTCATCTGTAGTCGCATCCACTTAAAAGTAAAATTTTACTTTTAAATTGCAAGTTAAAATTTTATAATTCGCATTTACCTATTCACGCGGTTTGAGAAATAGTGGTAGTGAAACGTGAGCGGCAATAGCTAAGAGCGGAAGGAGCTTAGCCTCAAACTTTTTATACAACAACAGTATATTTTACTAGATTGGAAGGCCACCATTTAGCATTCCAGAAGATTACTGAGAGAGTTTCAAGATGGTTTGGTTAACTTACTACTCTTCATTGCTTACTATTTCATCCACTTTTCAGTGGCGGAGCGTTCACAGCAAAATAGGCCATCCAATAGTATTTACTATAGGACTGGTTGCATCCAACTTTTTCCAACGACGTTAGCAAGGTTGTCTGTCCACAATCTGGGTAGATCTCCAGAACATTTAGGCCGCAGCGGCTGTCTGTTCTTCGCTATGTTGTCTGCCCACTGCCACTTCGACTTGCCGACTCGACGTGCTCGCTTACTTTTGTTTGTTTACAGATTTCCTTATTTCATATTCAATCTTGTAGGTAAATCCCTAGCATAATCCTCTCATTGACTTGTTTAGCGACTGTGAGCTCGTCAATAAGACTCGAAGGGAGATACCACGTTTTACTGAAGTGATTGCTGTTAACTTACCAATGTGAAGATCAATATCGTATAACTTCATCTTAAGGCAATGGTCGTAGTAACTAGTAAATATATTGGACGAGAACATATTTCATAATATACCAAACGCTTCCTAGCCTTGTTGGATTCGATGATTGACTCCTTTATCAAAGTTTGACTTACTCCTACTAGTTTTAAATGTAATTTACGTTATAACTTTCACGTGATATATTTTTATAATTATTTTTAAAATGAATAATGAATTATGTTTATATCAAAATATATGTTACAAAAAATTAAATTTTAGACTGTGTGTACAATAAGGTAAAAATAAGTTAAATGCTAGGTAAAGCATTAATTCATGTATTTGTTTTTAGTTAAGAAAGACGTTCATAGAAACAACAGGTAAAATAAGTTTATTACTATTAGTGCTGAGGTACATCGATAAGGTAACTGGAAGCCGAAATTTAAAGTACTAAGAATGTCTAATCTTAAAAGTAATCATCAATATGGAGAACATGACGAGCGGTCACGAGTTCTAACAATGGTGTAAATTAAAATGTGGTATTGCCTATCACACGCTATTTTTTGCACATTCATTGACTAGAGTAAAATTTTCTTAAGCCCGGATCTGAAGGTACTATAGTAAATATTTTCGGGTGGGTCAAAAACAATATTAACCACAGGGACTTTTTTATTCCCCGGCATGACATATTCCATCCTATATAGTCATGGCAAATTTACAGAAACCTATTTATTAATTCATATTTTACGTACGGTTACTGTTACCTCTTTTTTGATGGAACAAACGGTTTGTTGAATAAATGCATCTTAAGATTTGTTAATAAATCTAACAAAATTTCATTTTTTTAGATTTATTAACAAATTTTTCACGATGGACCCCTAAGCTAGTTATAAATTTTAGGTTGAAGAAGAAGCAACACGGTTCCAAATCGGAGCTGTATTTAAGTGTCTGATCTTGGTCGCAATGTGCATGGACGTGTTAAAGTTGTGGGCAACTCAGCGCTGAATAATCATCTTTCCCACGTAAAAGTGCTTGTGTAGTATATTATGTCTTTCCCGATCGAGCTGAATCTCTTCGTAGGTACTGGTTTTCTTGATTCAAAATTTTAACTTTTAGCTCGGTTTCTTCCATAGGAGTAGCAAACAACGATCATTTCTCTCTTCGTCCTTCAAGTTTAAGGGATCACAATTAAACTGAATATACCAGAGGTACACAGCTGCTTTTGAAAATACCTTTTTTAAATGCTGTAATAACAATTGAAGACGTTTCAACGATTCATCAAGTTTTAAATTAGATTTGAATCCATGAAAAATCATTGCATGAAAATTTTTCTGATGCTTTATAATTTATTTAAAACGCACTCTACATTGAAAGTACTGACTTAAGGAATTTAAGATGAAATTAAAGTTTTGAATAAAAATGTTTTACTTTCAAAATGAATTATTTCCATTTTTTCGCAAAACTTGCTATGTGGTACATTTTTATTTTCGAAATTTCCTTTCGTGTTGGATAAAATATATTTATATAATACAGCCTTCCTATAGTTATGCAAAGCTATCCAAAAATTTGTGATAAGCTAGCAGAACATTAACGTTAATCACCTTGAGATATGAGGTGGTACTGTCAGCTGTAACATTCCAGAAGCAGCCTGATAATTTTATTACCTATGGTATTCTGTAAAATGGAATATACATAGCATTAATTAAATATCATTTATCATCATTTCTACTGTTAGATATAAGCTTTTTACACAAATTTCCAATAGGATCGGTTGTAAATGGTCTACGTCCAGTGTCTTCCAACGACTTTGTTAAAGTCACCTGTCTATCTTGTGATTGGACGTGCTACGCTTCGCTTGCTGGTCAATAATTCCGCGCGCTCAGTGGCCTGCTACTGCCACTTCTACCAATCTGCTGGGCTATGCCGGTTATTTCTGTTTGTTGCTTGATATTCAAAATAAGCATAGTAATGATATTTTCTTGAAACGGATCCTGCATTTTACATTCTTTGATAACATTAATTGTTAACGTTTATAATCTTAATTGTTTACTTTTGAATTATACAACATTACAAAGATTAAGCCTTTGTACAGGAGCAGTTATTATAGAAACATTCCACTAACCTTATACGTAACTGGTAAATTTAAAGTATACGTCATTCGCATCACCGGCATAGAAAAACGTCAGTAATACCATTTACGTACCTTTCAAAACGTATTTCTAAGAAAATGTTTGACAGTTACAAATCGTACACGAGCACACAATTCTGTATAAATACTTTTTATAATGGGCTTTACCAAAAAAAAAATTGCTTGCACTTTTGTTTGTTTTTTTTTTCTCGTGATTCGGCAAGTTTCGTTTAGTACAATTCATCTCTGCTTTATCTACAGAATAGCATAAAAAGTGATGAGGAACTGTGGTTTCGGGCTGTACTTTTTATTTCACGGGGAAATACTTTATATTAGGCTTATATTATACTTACAATTATAATTTAGGAGTCTTCAAGACAAGAGTGAATAGGTTTCTTCTGGGCGATCATGTACAATCTTAGGCCTCGTCATTGCTTAAGATCAGGCGAGACAGAGGTCAAATGCTTCGCCCGTATAGGATAAAAAGGCTCATTTGGTTTTAAAAGTGTTTAACAGTAATGATTTATTTTGACATATAGGCTCAGAGTTTTTAGACATAATTGACATTATTAATTACCCGAAAAAGCATCCAAGGGCCTTGATTATCTTTAACTATTTACAGAGGTTTTATCATCTTTATCTCTAGGTATTAATCGCTAAATAACATAAAATTTAAATTTCTGATTGATTTATAAGCATAATTGGCTTATATAGTTATATGATATTTACTATTAATAACAATATGAAAGAATATGTTCCTTTTTTATTTTCGTTTACTTTATTTTAATTCAAATAGTATATTTCAAAATAAATTTTCATTTGGCATATTTATTTACCTAAATGTACGTGTAAATAGACATAAGAGTCTGTATCGCAGAGTAACGTTCTTATTTCGTCAACTTAAGAAAAAGTATGCGACCACATACCAATCTCAAAATAACTTCGATGTAGATCGGACTATCGGCACTTTCAAATTTAATCGTTAAATCTGTTAGTTTTTTGTTTTATATATTAATGTTACAATAAATAGTACTAAAATATTAAATTGTGTAACGAAATTTTTAAATTTTGCTTATTTGTGTATTATAAGAATTTATTAAGATTATTCTTAAAATTATTTAAATAGGATTACTTTAGAATAACTTTTATAAATAAAGACAATTAAGATTAATTAAAAATCAGTCAATGGTAGCGAGTGTCATGGATATTTCGAATTAGATTCCACCATTTTTTGAATATGCAAAAATATTTTTCATGTTGTTTGATGTATGCCTGTCACTTAAGTACTAATCAATGCAACTTTTATGTAAAGATATTTTTTTCTTTCTAATTATAATTTAGGTGAAAGCAAGTAAAGCGTAGTTTTCTACAACAAATCTGACTAAATATAATACATATTATATGAAAAAGTAATTTTTGAGAAATATGAGATTATTTATAACTTACATATGCACATTAGTTATTAACTTTGTATCGACTGTTAGTCACATGTTTAAAAAAAATTTTTAAACTTTATTTTAACTCATAAAAAATAGTGTACAGAAATATTTATAGATGAATTGTAAAAATAAAAGTAAACTTGTTAAAACTTTTATTATCATTGTTTTTTTTAACGGTAACACTACAACATAAGGAAATCCTTATACGAATACAATCAGATAAAATACTTGCGATTTATCTTTAAAACGCAGTATTTAATATTTTATATTAATTTATCACTTTAATACAATAATAATCGGTATAATTAATAATAAAAGTCAATCACATTTATATGTATGTTAAAATTAAAACAGCGTTATTTCCAATAATTAATTGTATACAAAAACTTTTATATGTATTATATTTAGTAATAAACACAATGAATCATTATTCAATAAATGGTTTGTCATCAATTAGACCTAGTTTTTAATAAGGTATTTCCGTAAAATAATAAAAGAGATACATTAAGCCGTAAGTTTCGTATTAAATTTGTGTAAAAATATTAAATATTCAAGACGCCTCTTGGACTTCCAAGAAAGTGACCTATTTTAAGTAGTCGATGTCCTATGGATGATAAAAATGCCTAAGTATTTTCTCGATAATGTTCTCCAATTTTAAATATAATTTGAGAACATAATAATGTAAGGATTGAAATTATACATATTTTGTAGAACAATAAACATATACTCTTAAATCATGGCAACCGTATAGTGCTACTTCTAGAATTCATCACCATCGTGCCAGCCGAGAGACGCCTACTGCAAAGCAAAACATTCTTCAAGTATAGACTAGAAGAATGTTTTGCTTTAAAACTTTAAAAAATAAGTATGAACATAGGTTCATACTTATTTTTTAAAGTTTTATATTTAATCAATTTTCTTATTCAAATTTATTATTTACAAACTTAAACAAAACTTGTCCTTTATTTTTTTCTAGTATTTTTTCTTAGTTTGTCTTATTTCTAGGTGTGTTTACTATTTAGATCATATAACCTCAGGTAGAATAGATTAGTTTGTATTTAAGAAAAGATTGCCTAAAGCCAGTATTCTCACAACTTCCGGAAAGTAATTTATTCTTACGGACATCCCAATTTCCATTAGCATGAAGATATGGCGCGATTATATAAAAGGAATCCGCAAATGTGATTTTACAAGGAGCGTGGCAATGAGACGCATTGCAAGCCGGCTGTCTGCGCCTGGGCTGCCTTCAGTCTAATGTAACAAACATTTTGTAGCGGCTGACTGCTACAGTTGTGTCCATTTAACGTTTCGTTTTCCTACGTACACAAACGAAATTTTAACGATCTATTTTCATAAATTTATTCATAAAATTTACAATTCTAATAATTTATTAAATTTTATATTAAATTAAAAGTAAGTTCAGATTTTACATGGTGGACGAAGGAAATAAAAATTTTCCGGGCATCATGAGGAAGTGTTTCAAGATGGGACTTTTTAGGAGTAAGTACATTTTTAAATTTTTCGACAGATTTTTCTCTTTTAATGCATGGAGTAAATTATGCCATAGTGTTCATTTATGCACTCTAAGTTTTCGATCCGGTCCTTTGTCCAATCAATAACAAAATATATTTTTATTATACACTATTTTTTAAAATAAATTTCGCATATTATTTGTTTACAATAATTATTTTTAACTGCTTAAAATTTGGCATAATATAGTTTAACTGATTTTTTACCTAACGATGTTTAAAATATTCAAATGACTAAGTTCAGTGCATTATTAAAGTAGATAAAAGTAAGCACTTTAAATTACTTTGTTTTAAAAACCATTAAACTGTACTGTGACATAAGAAAACACAGTATAAAAATGTGTATGTCAGTAAGTTATGCTTATGAAATTTAGTTTGTAGAGCAATTAATATGATTTATGGTATAAATTTACATATATATAATATAAACAAACACTTCATGGGCTTCATATTTTGGAAATAGATAACCAAAACGACTTAGTTAATAAGGACAACGGGTTTGTAACAACCGGTCACTGCACGTACTTGTTTCACTTCTAAAGCCTTTATACCTGATCTGGTACCTTCTGGAACTTTCATACTTATGCAGGATAACTCAGTACTTCAGTGATTACTTAACCATAATTGGCTTTCTAAACAATAGCTAAAACTAAAAATCAGTTTCTTTACTATTTATAAAATGTTTGTCTAGAATATTTTTTTATTAATACTTACGGTCCAAAATACAGATTTATTTTGCTAAGTTCGTCTAAAATATTTATAGCTTGTGTCTTGTTCACTTAATATAAGAACCGTCATCAGGTATGGTAAAAATCAAAAGAATGAATTAAACTATCCAGGGAGCACGGAAGTATTAGTTATTAAACATTACAAGCAACACAAATGGAATCAATGAAATAGAAGTAATCAATATTGTTAATTTTCTTTAAATTGTGTTTTTAAGTATATAAGTATAGTAAAACCGAGTAGGGTTTTACTTGAACTAACTTAACGATTGCATACATTTTTTATAAGTTTCTTAATTCATTATAAAACTTATGATAAAAAATGAACAAGGTTACGCAGAAACTAGAAAATATTACGAAAATTTAGTAAAAATATTAAAATTGGGCATTTGACAATTGGCTATAACCTTCGCGCATTTGACAGGTCACTTGCTGCAATTTTGTATTATTGCTTACCATGCAACTGGTACAGTCAGTTTTTTGATTACTAAATGATGAATATATTTTACATTTAATCATTTAATAAAGTGATCTCTATGAAATGTATATCATTTATATATTTTTCTATTAGAATGCATCCGGCCAATTATTTCTAGCTATCCAAATCCATGGGAACAGTTAGTAACTAAAAATAATTCTTCTCATATTGCCGAAAGTACGTGTAAGTTTGCCCCATATTCGTATAGAATTTATGTTACTTTCGTCGTACAAAACATCATTAAAGAAATTCTGATAGGTTCAACAAATAACATATACTTTGTAAAATTGGAAAGTTTTTTAATTAAAACCAAATATAATTATTGTATTTCGATAGAATGGTTTGAACGAGCAGGGGTAGCCGAGCATTAGAGGGCTGAGAACTACGATCGTAGTTCGCGGGTTCGTGTTCCGGGACCTACGATCACGTGTTTTAATAGCTTATTCAATCTTCCATAATACACAATTTGAGAATTAACTATATAGAAATGCCACTGCTTACAAACAGTGTGGAGAGGATGGACCAACAGCATCTTCTGTGTACCATAATACCACAATGCGATCGCTAATGCGCCTGTCAAGGGTGGCGATGATAGTATATCGGCCCAAAAATATATTTGCCTTGGCCTTGCAATGGACGTCTATGGGCTGAATCGCCAACGACGACGATGATGTTGATAGAAAAATGCCATATTTTAGTTTCTAATTGAACAAGCACTGTATATATTATTATTTCCCAGTTATTCATATTACTATTTCACTCATCTCAATAAACTAATATTAATTATGCAAAAAGTAATAGAAAATCTTGCGCCTACAATTAAAATTTAGTAAACGAGGTCATTATACAAATTGTTTAGAAATCAACAATAATTTCTGGAAATTACCTGGAATAAAAGAATAACGATGCTATACTTTTATGACCAAACATATTTTCTCACAATTAGTTCAACTATAATAAATTTCTTATACGTTATTGAGGTTGGTAGAAGGATATTCATCTGTTATAGTGCCACTGAAACCCCTGTATCGTGCCTAAGCGTGGCAAGGTGCAGCGAGGTTGCGATCGATACTCTTCTCGTCTTACCGGGCAGTACAGCTGTTTCGGAAGCATTATTTCCAAAAAATCAGAAGTAATTTTACTATCACCTACAAGATACAGGTTACATTTCTCAGCCATTTAAATATGTTTTATTTTAGCAATCGTAGAAATAAACTTCTAATCTGCGCACTAGTATTACAATAAAAAAAAATCATTACAGATTAAAGTTGATTAAAAATTAAAATCAAAGATCGGGAAATAGAATTTAATAGTTTATTACAGAAGTACATTGTTACTACATGTAATAATATTTTTCTGTCTAATCATAAATATTGACAATCGTTTTCTAATCAGTCATTACATGGCCATGACTGATTAGACGATAACTAAAGTACTATAAAAATATTTATAAGCATTTATTAATGACAAAGGACTTGTATTAAAGAGGCTTGTCACTTTCATAATCCCGTTGAGGTACGTCACAGAGTAAAGCAGTAATGCACATAAGACAATGTTCCGGTTTGAGGGCCGGTAGCCAGTTAAATTACTAGATCAATGAGACATTCAATTCCTATGTCTTTAGATTATGTGTGCACATGTAACCCAAATCAAAAATTTACATGGCACGTGAACTCTGGGCGGGTTATTTCATTCTGAGTCCTATTCCACTGGGCATTTCATATCACATGTTACCATCAATATTGAAGTCTCAGGACGACTGCTACTGATCATGCTGGCCTCTCCCATAGATTTTTTTCCAGCGTCTTCCACATCCTAAACAAGGTCGCCTTATGTTTCCACTCCAGACTTTAAGGTTCCAGCGGTCATGTGCCATGCCCATCGCAACTTCAATTTGCCTATCCCCTGGGCAATTTTGGTTACTTCTGTCCTTCAATGGATCTCCTCATTCCTGAGAGAGCTGAGAAATACTGATCCCACCTTATTGATGGATGCCCTACGCTGCACTTACCGGTTCATGGTATCTTTCTGATGAAAAAATTCTGTTTATCTTAAATCGTTTCGTTTTCTTTTTTTATCAATTCGCCAAACATAGAGATACGGTGCATAGCACATCATTTCTAAACATAAAAGGAAAAAAACGACTATAGTTCATGAAAAATTGGGAAAACTTTGCAATAATAAAAATAAAAACTGCGTAAAAATTTTACCAATATTAATATATTACGGACATGATTCAAGTACATTTGCTATGTAATCACATAATAATACTGATAAAGGGAACAATAAATTAAAATCACATGCCACGATATGTATCAGCTACACTTTTAAATATCACGATTAAAAAGTGCGCAAAGTATACCCTTGTCGTTAACCTTGCGTTAATTCAATGTGTTGTAAAATTTTGTATAAAAACATAACGATTAAGATACTAAGAAATTCAAACTAAAACATTATGATATGCAACAATTAATTTTAATCCGTTTTACAAGCGGTAAACGTACGAAGGTCTGTACCAGTTGATATGTCATGTTCATTTTCCTGACACGTGCTAAAATATATGTTGTAATTGTTTGCAAATAATATTTTTAATGCGATAAACTTTTACTTCGTCAAATATTATATTTACTATCATTTTTAGAGTCATGTTAACAAATTAAAAGTAAGTCCTATTCAAAAGATAAATTAGTCCTAGCTCGTCTTAGAGTTTAATATTTTTATTTTTCTACAGTCAGTAACGTGTCTTATCTCCTTTTGTGCTCAACAGGGCAATAATAGATAAAAAGCAGTGCTTACATTTGTTTAAGTATAGTACACAAACAATTTTTTTTTAATTGTTATAGACCCTAAAAAAACGGTAACCTTGAAAAACATCGACTGTGGTGACAATTTGATTTGTCTTAACTTTCCCACGACAAAGGTAATGTTTTTCTTCTTCAGAATGTATGAGAATGTAAATTTTAATATAAAATAGCGATTTAGCGTAGTGATATTTACTGGGATTAATACTAGTCCAAGTTATTAATTAAAAGATTTAACACCTGTAGTATTACCTAGTTAAAATATTTCTTATCTGTGTGTATGTATGTATATGTGCGTGTGTGTATAAGTAATCATTTATTCTTAAAGACTGTAATCAGACTGTATCAATTGAGATTATCAATCGCTAAACTTTAATAACTTTTATATATTTATGTATACATATAAGACATAAATATCACACTGCAATATTTTTTTTACATATTTTTAAATGGTTTCCTCATAATTGCCAATGTCATGAGCTGCTGTTTCAGACTTTCCTTATAACGATTATCTATTTTTACCGATGAATTGTATTTTTTTTAAATCTCATTTACCTACCGGTGTTGGTTTTAGATGTTAAAGTTTAAAGGAGAGTATGCCCATTTGTATTCGCTCTGAATTATGTTATATTGAATATAATATATTTTACGTTTATGTAATAAAAATCGTAACATATATCATATACTAAATCCATTTTAGACATATCATATTTTTTGTACGTATAAGTCTGTTCATTTTGCTAAATTCATTTTCTGCTGTTTGTTCATTATCGATGAATAATAGTTTAACATATGCTGAATTAATCGGCAAAAACATTTTATTAGATATTATAGATTATCCATTTTACTTGCAAAATATTAAGTTTTGTTAGTTATTGTTATTAATCCAAATAGTCTAATTTCCTTATCAGTTCCTTGTAATTATTTATGACCAAGATAAACCCTATTAATCATTATTATTGACTTTCGATGTTAATAAACAATAAGATAACATTCTTATCTTAGATTTCAATATTTTTTAATGAAATAATGCGAACAAATCTACTGGCAGGACATTTCTGTTTTCGTTATATTCAATGGCTAATTTCATGGATTTCGGACCTACTATTTTTTTATGATTCTTTATATTTTGTTTTAAATTTTATTGATACAATTTTATTCCGATTTTTTTTTAAAAATATACTCTTAAGGTAAGATTTTTGTAAAATGCAGCAGCGTGAAGCTTCATATTGTTTTATTTATATTACAATTTTGAAAACTTATTCAACTTGATGTACTTACAATAAAAAACAATATTTTTCTCTGAAAATAATATATTATAGCGACTTAAATACTAATATAGAAAGCAAATGCTTTAAATTGAATTTAAGGGGTATGTACGTTACTTAACTAATTATATAATACATTTTAATTATCTAAAACACCTTTATAAAATAAGTGTATACAGTATGACTGTCTTTTGTTGCATTCACTACCTCTACGTGGTTAACGTTAATACGCGCTTATGTCAAGTGCCAACTCACCTTGGCTTCGTTCAATGACTTATCTATAAACTGCTACAACCACTTAAGTACTAAATACAAACATTTAAGTAAGATTTCAACAATGGCAAATAGAAATAAGTTACTTTTATGATTAATGTACGATTATGCACATCTCTAAGGAGGCTCATCATTGGCCTATAATTAGCTCGTTTTTTTAACATTTACAACTGTCGTACAAAGAAGAAAATAAAATCATAACTTTATAGCACTACACTTGGGTAAAAGTTAATGCTTATGGATCATATCCTCAATCATAACTTTTAAATACGTAAGAAATTCACTATTGTACAGTTTGTAATACATTACAAACGTATGTTGTTAAATAACGATCATGGCGGTGACATATTTTTTTCTTTTGTTGAGTTCTTCTTCGTCTTTAGTAAAACAATCAAAATTTACCATAATATTCTGTAAATATTGTTAAATTGCTCGTAGTAAAAAACCAGGCACAGATGTGCAATCAAATTTTTGTGATTTTAACACAGTACGCAATTGTCGGGTGTATTTATGACTCAACTGTTATGTCGCTTGTAACATTATCATTTTTATAAGACATATCAATTGTAACCATTAAAATTAAAAAATGTCACAATTTTATTCATATTAATGACGGAAAATTTTTAAATTCTCGATAACGAAGTGTGGCACAAAGGTTTTTTTTATAAAAAACAATAACTCTTTTTAATTTATACGTAAACATCCAAAGTTGATATTATTTTATATGTATTTATCAAGAACAATTATCAGTTATAAAAAATGACCTTCTATAGTGCTATCAATAAAACATATAAAAATGAAAGTGCAGTTTCAATTTTGTGGTTTGAATAGGCCTCTGTAGATATGAGTTCTTTTATGTAATCAGTTCTAAGCACGTATCGATGCAACCTTATACACGATTGCCTTATATTGTGACAACGTTGTCTATACTTACTAGCAATATAATTGTAAGGATATATGATAAACTTAGTTTTTTAAATAATTTTCTTTTGTTAATGAGAAGATACGTAGACGAAGATAAATAACCCACATAGTCTAATGGATTGGCATATTTAATTAGTACTAGATTAGTTCATATAGCGCAACAGAACAGATGGCCACCGAGGCCTAAAAATTTAGAAGTGGAAACCACGGGTTGACAAACGCAGCATAGAACGTCCACACAATGGGTATTGTCACGATCATTGCTGGATATAAACCTACCCCATAGATTTACAGTAGTACCGGTTTTAAGACGACCAGCCTTCAACATCTTCCAACTATCTTAACAAAGTCGTCTGTCCTCTTTGTAAGTGGATGTCCTGTCTTATGCTGCGCTCGCCAACCCATAGTGTCCACTTTAGGCACTTAAGGTTCCAGCGGCCACTTCGCCTTGCCAATTCGCTGGGCTATATCAATTACCCTCGTTCCTCTACAGATCTCCTCATTCCTGATCCGATCTCGTAGATAAATCCTGAGCTCAGCCATTTCTATTGCTCGTTGAGCGACTGGGAACTTGCTTATGAGGCCCAGAGTGAAATACCACTTTTAGCGCTGTAAATCACCATTGGTAACATATAACATCTTGAAGCTCTGAAAGATATTGGATGAGAAATTTCGTTACTTCCAAACGTTTTCCAGCCGAGTTGGGTAGCAATAGAAAGCAGTACAATGATTTCAATTTGCCTCTTATATTCATAAAAAAGAACATTTTTGTTTTGTTTTTAAATGTCATAAGAAAATATTATTTAAAACTACATAACGTATGAAATTAAATGATAATGACTTGTCATTACCGATTATTGATTTAATCTGATGGATTAAATGTAATGTATCACGCTTAATGTACATATCATGATTTGATTTTTGATAAATTAGTTTTTATTATTGTAATATTAAGATACAAAAGGTGTCGCTTAAGAATTTCTTGTATCGTTATCGTATCAAATGCAGTAAGTGAGAATTTATAAAAATGCTAATTATGGTAAACATGACAATCGATTACTGTCAGTCTACTAAAAGATCAGAAAAAACATACGCGATAAATGCAATAGTTGCGCTATTGTGCATCACAAGGCTTACTACGCCCGTCACATATTGCAAAGAATGTTGCACTCCAACACATTTAAAATTTCAAACGTTAATTTATTTAAAATCAAGTTATAAATTTTGTATTATTTAAAAAAAAAACTTTTTCTTACGTTAGTTTCACACGTGGGCACGTGGATTTTAATTCTCTAATATTTCATACACAATTCTATAACAGCATACTCTACTCTGCTAGACATAATATAGACATGACGAGATAAAATGAGAATAAATTTGAAATATGTTTTACAAATAGTGCATAAAAAAGATAAAATATAAGTTCTCTTCAAGTATTACAAACAAGTCGCTTAATTTTTTATAATAATAGTTTCAGTGGATTATTTTTGTCATTGAAGTACGGACCAATGTTTTGCAAACAAAAAGATTGTAAATATGGTTTTCCATGACCTCAAACTTAAGAAGAATGATAAGAATAAAAACGTGCATAAGTTCCATAAATGATTTAAATCTAATTTTATAAAAATTACAGAAGACTTATACGCTTTATTATTCAAACTTAGAAAGTTTCTTATATCGAATTATATGTACACCGACCTCCTTCATGAAAAATTAAATTATAATAAGTAGACTGTCAGTAAAACTCAAGTCTGGGATAACAGACATAAGTATATAATTGCCCCGATTTTTATCACGTCAACACTCATTATTATCTAATAATTATTTTAATTTGTACACGGTTTACAATTCCTACACAACACCTTACAAGGATCTATTTCAATTTTATAGTTTGCGTATTTGTTTTACACTATCTTTTGTCTAAAACTTGATTTGAACATAGTTTTTCTTTTGTTCAAAGAAAAAGTATTTTTTTTTATTATTCCAGCTTTGATTAACTCTTAAAATTAAGCTTAATTTTTCGTAAATATTCGTTAGTTATTCTTTATAAATCGGTACTCATGATTTGTGCAAGAACTAAATAAATTCGCACTCTGTGTGTTAACGCAAATAACTTTATTTTATTATGACAACATTGTATTTATTGATTTCAATAATGTCGACCAATAAAATATTAAGTCATAAATTATATAATGTGTTCTGTCTATATACAAAATCCATTTTATTCCTAAATTGCCTGAGACTTAAGTAGGTTACCCTTTACGAACAAATTATTAACAGGTGTGACGATCTTCGTGGAGGCTTATTCCTTGTAACGGGCGCGTATCGGCTGAGATGATTATGATAATAATGATTGATTTGTTGAAACACAAAACTATTGACATTATTTATTAACTCGGGTACTAATAAAGCTTGTTCCAGTTTCTTGCTGTGAGTATAATTTACTTTAAAATTTCGGACGTGTTTTGCATAGGTAAGACCTATCAGTAAAATTATCTATGAGATTAAATCGATGAAGAAAGATCTAAATAGAACAAAATCAATTGGTAAAAAGATAATACAATCTTGATGGCCTTAAAAATTTTCTTTTAAAAACAAAAAAAATCCTTTGTCTTCTATATCAACACTGGTTTTTTTATCATGAAATTCTTAAGCTTTGCTGAAATCTCCTGTTTAATAGCGATTTAATAATAAACTATTTTCATTATTTCTCTTTAATTATGACGCAATTTTTTATTTAACACGTTTTCGTTTTTTTAACAATTTATTATAGAAGAATGTGTAAAGTGTATCGATTAATTTTATTTTATTTGTATACTACAACAGGTGTCGAAAATTGATTGTTGATTGGTTGATTAACTTGAGGTTTTAATAAAAATGTAGCAATGCTAAAAACGTAGACAAAACTATTGCATTGTTATTTTTACATCTTTATCAGTTAGTTACGTATATATAACTCAAAGGCAGATACAATATTTTATCAAAGCGATAATCGGTTTAATATCTGGCTTGAGCTGCAGATTATATCAATTAGGGTCGCTTTAAAACGCATTGTGCTACTATGATCTAAATAATATATAGAATAATATAGATACAAGGTTTCATTATGGACTTTAAAATGATTTTCAATAATAAGAATTGTTTTAATTGGCTAAGATGTTCTTCATAATTGATTATTTTAGTTTATGAAATAGAAAAAAGATATTTTGACACGTCAATGTGTATCTGAATTTTCATTCAGTCGGTTATAGAATAAATTTAAAATAATATTTCGTTCAAAGACTGTGTTCTTTTTTTGATTGGTAGTATTATAAGGTCGTTTTAATATTAATTTCGGTATTAATATTGTAATGGATTTCTGATAATTTTAATAAAAGATAACAAAAACAGGTCCTCGACGATATATTATTTTAATAGCAAGTAACTGCTCTATTTTTCGAAATTTATTAGTAAAATATAGTATAAGTTGTAGTGCAGATTTAAATATTATTTCATAATAATTACCATGAACTAGTTTCTTCACTTTTTTCTATGTTAAATCTAAAATACATAAAACCTAAGAAAAAGCTTTTTTGTTGCATGAGCAGATTTGAAAACTTTTGGACAGAAAAAAATAATAAAATATATTATTTTAATTATCACTAATACTTTCTTACGTTGAAATTTAAAACAATCCCTATCGAGCTTTTACAATAAATTCCTTAATTACTGCTTAACATTTTGTTTAACAACCTAAGCAAATCAATAAATTAATCAAATTTCTATCACGATATTTGATTTCATAGGGGACATTCATCATTTTCCGTTTCTAGAATTTTCTCTATGATTCGTATAATTGCTGGAATTGTCTTGGCGCTATAAATAGCCTTTAATAAATAACATAGCAGATAATGAATGTTCATATGCAGAATTAAACTCTATTGTCACACCGTAGCAATAACTACGTCACTATTAATACTGAAACATTATTCATGCAGTTTTTCTTATTACACAATTTACAATTACTACTTCGTCGAAGTTTCTCAATAACAAAACAGTTTAATAAAATGAAATTATACGAGATCAAGTTAAGCAATGCCTGTTCTAGGAACATGTAATAACCTGCAAATGTAGAGCAACAGGTACTACAAATCTTCTATAATAAAATATAAAATAATAACGCTTTTGTAATTCAAGCGATGTTCGAGAGTCGAGAAACAAATCATATACAATATTCACTCCTGATTCTGTCAGAACGGAAATAAAATTTAGCCACTTAACCTCAATAAGGTGTAATTGAATTATCTTGTATTATATTACCGGTAAACTTATACTTTAATAACATTTGGATGTTGCCTTTAACGCTAACTGCGTAAAATTCAGATTAGGAATATTTATTGATATTTATGGTAGTACAAAGTTCTGAAATTATTATGTTAGTTTTAGTTTTTCGCTGTCCATTTAGATCAATGTTGAAAAATATCTTAGTAATAGACGGAACATTACTTTAAACTACCTGTGCTCATTAGTCTAGTGTTTAGAGACGGCTTACCACGAAACAGTAAATTTGAACTATAACTATTACGTTATTTAAGCTTACGGGTATAATATTCAGGATATTTTGAAAATATGTTGTGTATCAACACAGTTGAATAAAAATATTAATATTCTTTGACTCGCAGTCTTAACGTTAATAAAAACTGATGTATAATTATATAAAATTATTACAGATTTATAAAGAGAGAAATACATGTAAACAATTAATAAATGATTAGTTTGTATGCTGTGCACTGTGCATGCGTGCAGAACAAAACATAGTTTTCATAAGCCATGTGTCGAAACATCCGTTTGAGTCTCGGAACATGCAATTTTAAACATAGCATTCTACCCGGTCTTTGACGTAACTGTGTCTACATCATTACGTTGAGTTGAAGTACACAAGCATTTTTTAGGACTCTGTAAGATATAGCGATGTCTTTTGACAGTATTTTATGTGAGCAAATATCTTTGAATGTATGTAGGACATAATATTTCTCTGTAATGAAAACTGTTGCAATAAAATTGTTTCATAAATTTCAAAAGCAATAGCTTATACATTTGTTATCATTGTAACTAGAAATTGTCTGCGTAATAACCTTTTTATACTAGGTCATCGTAAGATAGTTCTAAATGGTTTATATTTATGAACAATCGTAACAAGAATGATAAATAAAATTATTCTTCATCTTCCTCATACATAAGTATATGTGATATACTGACAAGAATATACAGTCCTTACTACTGACTAATTGCTATCACTAAACATCGCGCATTTTAAAATATTTAGGCATCATCAAAAAGAAAAACTTCTTTATGTTGAAAAGGGACAAAACTACGTTCGATTTAGAAGATGATATTTAGGCTCCACCCTTAACAACGTATCAATACGATGTATTTCAGCATCCCACACAATGCCACGTCAACAGTTTCCTTGATATGAGATGTAAACCTCATTAGCCCAATAATTTCGCTGACTACGATGACTTTAGACCGGAAGACGGTAATACAAGCAGTCTCAGTCTTCTCAACTTTTACTGCCTGACTAAAGAAACGAGTCACGTTTTTATGATGCCCGTTTCCTCGACATATTTTTTCGTCCTCGTAGAATATGAAACACGTGACGTACTACCATTCACTTACGTGCATTTTTATCAAGCACTTATGAAATTCATTTAGTAATATAACTTTTGCCGTTACAAACGCAAAAATAAATTACATAACACATAACAGAATTTGTTAATAAACATATAATATAATTAATGTGAATTAAAATGTTTTTATTATACATAAAAAAGATGGGAAGTTAATATTCACATCCTTGGATGTTTTGATAAAAGCCACGTTTACCGAGCCACACACGTTTTTTCTTTAAAATACCTAATGATAAAAAAATATTACTACTAAAAATAAAAGAAACATTTCAAGTCTCCTAAGATAATTATATTATTGGCGAAGGAAGAGAACTTCCGAAACGCCTATGTAATGTGGTCTTTTGCTTTAATTAATAATTAGATCCAACACTTTTGATTTACAGTATTAACTAAACCGGATTATCGCCAAATCCATGTTTCATTAAAATTTCATAGCAATAAGATTATAAAACAACTTTTCTATTTTGCTATATACGTAATTTAAAATTTATTTAAATTAAAGGAAATGTTGGTAAAAGACTAATTATAAAAGGTAAATTAATAAGTCATTAATTAATATTGTAAAATTATACTGCATTACCTTGGCGTGTGATAAAATAGGACGCAAATAAAACGTAGTAATCGATGTATTTCTTTTTCTTAACTAACCGGTACAATTTTTGTTTATTTAATTGCACAAACATGATAAACCAACCATAAATACTAATTTTGTAAGCCAATTTTTCGAAAAAGACCGTTTAAACTATATGAACACTATAATTAGTGTTCATGAAAATTCATAATCGACTTGGTTACGTGGTAGGTCTGTTTTGCAAAAGATCGGGAAGATAGAGAACGTGCCCTCTGTGTCAGCCAATGGTTAGTATTGGATTATTGTGATGCCCTTTTACATTGAGATCGTCGATCTCAAAGGTTAGCTGATAAAGTCTTTTTACCCGTGGGAACATTCAGGCACCGAAATTAATGGCAGGCCGCTAGAGTCTAAACCAACATTAACCAACTTACATTAACTATAACGAAACCCTACAGGAACATCGGCACAGGCCGGTTTCACCGGCTTGGTAAACATTAATTTTGTAATTGATGTAAACAGAAGTTATTTACATTTCGTCACTGTGACAAAAAAACTCCATGGTTTTTGTATTATTTAGTCTCTACATTAATAGCCTCATTAGACGATAATTATCAGCACAGATTCATTTATATTTACGGATATTAAATGTTGCTATATTTCTCGGTACACTCTTAAGCCATATAAGGTCAACGATAAAGTTCCAATACGTGTATTGCACACGCAGACCAGACGTCCTTTAAACTATTACGCACCTACTTCCGATAACAGTTCGAAACCTAGCAAATGTACGAATAATTAATTCTGATTAGCTGACTTGTATGGATATAAATTCTTTACTATTCTAACCTTACCGAAATAAATTACAACAAATATTTGAATATTTAAAGTTTAAAAGATAAATTTATTCAGATTTATTTGAGATCTTAAACATGAATGCAAAATTACACTGATCGTCTACTAAATATTCAAAATATAATTAAATCCTCTGGCTTAATAAAAAAATAGAATCTAATTTTACGTTTAAGTGTTACTAATACTTTATAAGAATTTAAATATAAATATTTAAATGAGAAGATCACACCGAAGTTTTTGTATTATTTTTTTATAACCGATTCATCATGGCGTTATAAAAACCATTTTAAAATTTTAATGATAATTCTTTACACTATTGTCTCATTACACTTAGGTATTATATTGAATTTGAATTAAGAATGAGGAGATGCGTAGAAGAAGTAATCGATGTAGCCCGGCGGATTGGCAAGCTGAAGTCGCAGTAAGAAGCGCACACAGCGCGCGGAACAGATGGTCACTGAAGACTTAAGGTGACCGCGTGGAGAATGAGGACAGGAAATACAATGTATGACATGCACGCAAAAGGTGAACAGATTACCTTATCATTATGTAGGCTGTTTCCTAGCGATCTTGATGGAAATCGATGGATCAGAAGCCTATGTCTAATGTACGTCCGACGGCTGAAATGATGATTATAATAATTTAAATTTATTAAAAACGATAAAATTTCTTGATTTTCTATAATTTACTTATTATTTTTAGATATAGTATTGTATTGTTAGTTTTGAAACTATGAAATAATAGATTATTCAAATATTATCTGTATTCAAATGTGATATAATTTTATGGTTTATCTATCACTTTCCGTAATTTCAGTGTTGTTCGGGTTTTGAGTGCATGTCATGTATGCCTTTTGTTTAACAGTATTTGCCACAAACTCAATTTTATATTATTTTATTAATCAAAATAAAAACATTAATAGTACAACATTTATTATCTCTTTATTTTAAAATTAAATGAAAAAAGATTTCAGTGGCCATTAATAAAATATTACAAAAATAAAGATACAAGTTAGTGAATCTGTTGATCAACTTTTGAGTAAAAATTGTTTGCTAGACAAAAAACACTTAAGCTAGAAACTAAAACATTGAACAGTGACTTCCGCAATCACCCTCAACGTTGCAATAAAAAAACTAGTGCCAATTTTAAACTATTTGCCGTTTAGCAAAAAACAAATTTTCTCGTTATTCAAGATGTTTCTATGTCATTAGATCATTAATTTAATGCTCACGGTTTACATTAAATCGTTATATTATCATCAGTTGTTTGGAAAGAGAAATCACTGATGCCGTAAGTTTAGAGACATACGGTGCATTTTCATCAATCCATTACACGAACATGTAAAAGAATGACATCAGTTTGAATTAAATAAAGGAATCGTGAAGCGATCATGGTATGAAAGTATTAACCATAAAATTTTACAATTCACCGGATAATCAAAAAATGTAACGTTATAAATAAAAATTCGCGGTGTGAATTGTTTTTGCCCATTGTCGTATAATTATTATAAAAACTTCATTGAATGCTTCAAAAACAGGTTTCGAACAAAGTTTTGTGCACTCATTGAAACCGCAGTTATCTTGGAAAGTAGGAGTTGATAAATGTTTTTTTTTTTTATATTAAGTATAATGCTTTAAGAAACTAAGAGGCGTTTAGTAAATTTTGAGTTTCATCTAAATACGAATGAATTGTATTTTTAAATATCCATTTTAAATTCAATGGGATTAAGTTGTATCATCAGTATTTTACTGGCTATGGCTTCTAGAAAAGAAAATGTTTATAATAATGACTATAAAAAATAAGTCTTTTGTATAAGAATATTAAAAGTTCCGTTTTAAACATAATCATACAAGAAAATATATAATTTTTTTTCAATCATCAGACGACCACTATTTGACCTGGGGCTCGTCGATAGGTTTCCCATATGATCGGTTGCAATCGAGCTGCATCTTAGCATCTTAGGCGACCTAGACAAGGTCGTCTGTCCAGGGGCAATTATTTAACAAATCTTAGGAGTTTTATATTTTCGACAAGCGAGATAATTTTTTATTAAACAGAAGATATGTAATTATTTTGCCTTAATAAATATAAACTAGTATAAACTTAAAAATAAGTATATAAAACACCTTGAGATTCCGAAAACTAAACATTTTAATTATTACTAATGTTTAAAAAATGTTGTATTTATGTTTCGTATAAAGTCTGAGCACTAACAAATAACAATACGTTATTAAAATTTCATTATAATTTATTTGTGCTCAGAATACCTTAGCATCGTTTTTTAAATCTTTTAAAACCTCATATAAATAAGTCATAATCTTATCTCAGCAAACGTTGTTAGACTATTATATAAGAGCTATCGTTTGTCATCACGAGTAAGCAGAGATGTGTGTTATAATTAAAATTTTTAAAAGGTAACAATCAATATTCATTTGTCTACATCAAGATGAAAAGAAAGGAAAATTCTTTGCTTTATCTAACACTGGTTTCAGATTTAAAGTTTTCTTCTATAAATTTGATGTAAAAAGTATTTATAACATAATTAATATGCATGTAAATATCATCGAAAGTTATATAAGAAAATTGTGCAGAAACTTGACAAATCTCAAAACGTATTGATTATTGGAAGTACACTTAACAGTTCGCTTTGAACTTCGCGCGTTTAACGTTTCGCTTAGAAGTTAGTTCGCATATTAATAGTTCGCTTAGTACCTCATGCTTTAACTCGTTCGCTTTCAAATTTTATTACGCGTTTAACATTTCCGACGCTACAAATTTATATTATCGTTTAACAGCTGCATCGGTCAATCAATTTATAGCGATTACAAATTAAACTACATATCTATAAAATCGACTCTATATAATTATGAATATATATTTATATTATATAAATTATATTATATAATTAGTATTTTGATCAGTCGTCAAGGTCGCGAGTTCGATTTCCGGAATACAATCTTAAGTAAATTACACTTAGTGGTTTAGTTGTATAGGATTACCAGTGTTCGTAAACAAGTTTCCAGAGGATGGACAGCAGCGTTCCCTTCGCACCGCGATCGCCATCTCGACTGCCAAGCGCGGAGATTATGGTATATCCATCCCCCCATAGTTATATTTGGAGGAGACTTATGCCTTGCAGTGGACATTTGTTGGTTGAAATTATGATAATAAATATTGTGTATATCATCTGGTAATTGTAATTATTGAACAATTTACGTAAACTACACCGATAATGAACATCTTTACTATAATATAAAGGAACTAATTGTTATTACTGAAACGAAGAGAAAATCTAAATTTGAATTTATTAATTAGTATTCAAAAAGCGTCTTCATCAAAGGTAACGCAAAAGGACATCTTTTGTTTCCCGATAATTTATCCTCGTTAGTATCCTGATATAACGTTTATTGCTAAAATATTCGTAAGCTTGAGGTTATAATATAAAAATAAAATGTTCGCAATACGGTTTGGAAAACCAAATAGACGATTATGTTATTCTGGTAGTTTTTTAACTACCACACTACATTTTATTTTTATATTATAATCTCAAGCTTACAAATATTTTCTGTTTATTTTCTGACTCATAATTAGTGGCCTTAATTAAAGTTCACTGTTATAAACAGAAACGGTAAATTTTATAGTAATTTATACTTTATTTCCTTATTATAAATCTCTAGTATAGGAACAGAACGTAGCTTGGTAATTCGCGTTAAATGATTAGATAACCAGAACAGTGACCGAGTCGGTTGGATCACGTCGAATCAATTTCATTCACTTCCGGAGACGTCCCCTATCGCAGCAGTGATCATTCTCTATCGTATGTAGATCGTACGTGTACTCTGAATAATCTAACACCCAACATAAATTGTTCACTAGAATAAACTAAACGCTATCGCCTTAAATAATTTACATTATAGTTAATACTGACATATAACTTCCAATTTGTATGAAGGTCTGTTTAAAACTCGGCTATTTTTTTTATTATTGCAAAATTTTGTTAGTATTATTTAAGCAAGATTTAATTCTAAATTATGGATATGAAAACGTAAACGAAACGATAACGTAAGCAAATAGAGGAAGATACTGTGTTAAATTCGTTTTATGTGTAATATAACTAATATGTTACTCGGAGTAGCTTTTTAATCTTATTCTACATGTTAATACAAACGTGTTCCTGTATCATTGATTTTCTTATCACGAATAAAACCTACTAGTGACAATGATGAAATTAAAATAAAAAGTATCTGGAGGTCTTTTGCTATGAAAATTTAGTTTATAGAAGATTTAGAAGTACTTAAATAATATCGAAGTCTGCTGAATAAGCTGTTTAGGTACTAGTAATACGGTGCTTCTGGAACTATGCCATAAAATTAAATTTGTCACACCACTAGATATGGTTATGACAATTGTATATCGAAATGCGTCATGCGGAACATTTACGAATTGAGCACCATATTTTTTGTGGGAACTGCAATAGGAAATCAATCCATTGACGCGTGATAAAGTTCTTAATTATTTTTTTTTATAAAAACCTTACGCCCTTTTTCTGTTTACTTTATTAAGTGACAACTATGTTTAGTAAAGCGTATTCTACAGTAAATGAATTAAGAACTTACTTCTGGGTTAAATTGTGATAGATTGCTCCGCTATTTTGGTCTTTCTTGTGAAGGTTTTTTCAACGATTTTAAGAAGGTCACAGGCTGCTTTCAACCGGTCCTATTAAAACCTATGGGGGAGGCTTATGTCTAGCCGTGGACGTCTTATGGCTGAAATGATGGTGATGGTGATTTGAAGGTTTGTCGAAACAATTGGAAATCTTAACAATAATTGTTATTAGTACCTTTACAGCAGTAACTAATAGTATAAATAAAGGAAAACAAAAATATTTATTTGTTTATATATGTATAGAATACATATATTATGATACAGCCAAGTACAATATTTGAAATATAGTTTTTTTTTTTGCAATGAAGTGACGAATCTAGGAGTCTTTCACTGTGTACATAAAACATATAAGAGAAAAAAACAGTGTCTAATTTTATACAGTACTTCTTCATGAGGTTAAAGAATTAAAATACTATTTAATATTTTTTTAAAAGCAAGATTGGGGTTGAAGACACCGATTTCTATATGTACCTGTAAAGGTAAAGTCTTTTGTTAAAGGATTGTAAGAAGATAAATTATTTTTTCAAACCTCCAACAAGTTCTTGTGTTTGCGTATTTATGGATTATCTTTTAATATTGTCCGAAGTTGTTTTATTACAATGGCTTAGCAATTTTTTTCATGACCTAAAAATACATACCATTATATGTATACTTCATTCAAGGCGTATTAGGTTTCGATGTTAACAAATAAAACCGTTTATAAAAAATTGATGTCGGTACACTTAAAAAATTTACTTAATATTACGTTTATGTAACTTTGGCAAATAAAAATCGATCAGTAATTGGAAAGTGGGCCAA
Organism: Battus philenor; assembly: GCF_028537555.1. Lineage (NCBI taxonomy): Eukaryota > Metazoa > Arthropoda > Insecta > Lepidoptera > Papilionidae > Battus > Battus philenor. Next base: position 6,969,606 of record NW_027181676.1, read on the forward strand.
TGTCGTTTGTTACTTAAAACTACTTAGAAATGTGATATATACACGCGCATTTATTTCTTATAGTAGTTTTTAAATGCAATCCAATCATCAATGTGTAACATTATATTTGTTGTAATTTAAAAACTTTGAGGAAATAATCAAAGTAATTTAAAATGCTTACTTTTAAAATTTATATCGTCCTTGAAGGATATGACAAAACGCAGTTACTGTACCGCGTTTAATACGAGAAAATAACTCCAAAAATAGTACCTTCACATCAATACATGTTTTAAATTATTTTGACAGTTATTGTTGTCTGCTTGATAAAAATGCAACTTGCGTATTGTTATATCTTTTTCTTTTATAGTACTTAAGATAAATTCAAATAATTTAAGTTAAAACCACAATAAGCAACAGTTATATTTGTTTAATTATTTTCTATTAATAGAGAAAAGCAATTACTCTCTTTAATAAGCATCTTTTTCGCATTCTTATAGAAGAAATTGCTCGCGATTGTTACAGTAAGTTATTTTAAAAAGATCTTTTTGTTATTGTCTTCCGGGAGCATCATTTACGTAAACAAAAAGTATGTAAATCGCTACTGTTGTAATCGATACACATAATAACCCTGAACTTAAAGTGCACAGACTGTCCGCGAGATGAAGAATAATGTAACGACACCCATTGCGTTTGTTTATAAAACTTCGCACAAATGCACGCTATGCGGAGTCGTATGTAATTAACAATCTTTTAATTAATGATGGACGTATTCTTTATTACCTGTTACTTGCATGAAAGAGATTACGTATGTCACTTTTAAATTAAAGACGGTCTAGAAGTAATCGCTATAAAGAATAACATAGACCCTTGAGGAATAAACAAATAAGGTTTTTGTTAATATAAAACATGAAAGTTGTGAGGTATATAAAATATTTATAATCCTATTGCATTTAATAACTTTGGTCAACATTGCAAGATTGGTACAAAGGTTAAAAAAATAGCAACATGTCCTATATCCTGAGTCGTCACCGTTGCCTTGAAAATCATTGTCAAGATCGGCGCCACGTGAATGTTTATTAACTTTGTTTATAATCAATACGGTGTCTATATTATCATTTACTTTTTTTACTTATATCTATAAATTGTACTTTTAAATTTGATACCGCTTGTGAAAAGAAATGAAGAAATTTTCTTCTGTACTTTGAAGAATTTTTTAAAATATTATTTATCATCTTTGTTTCAACCCATAAACGTCCACCGCCAGGCATAGGCTTTCCCCTAAGATAATAAGAGATTTAGGAGGGAATAAAACATAATCGCCCCGCTCGACAGGCGGGTTGGCGAACGCAGTTTGGTATTATAGTACGCAGAAGACGTTGCTGCCAAGCCTCTGGAAACTTATTTGAATGCAGTGTGTGTAAATAATATAAAATGATATCCCGAGAATCGAACCCGCGACCTACGGTCGCAAGTCTCTTCTCTAACGTTGTGCTGCCACTAATTGATTATTTATAACAATTTAATTTTCTTTACTTGTCTTTTTGTATAAAATATGAAAATCTGAAACGCTCAATCATGTGCAATATTTTAATTTAAAAAGTAGGTCAAGATTAACGACCTTTAACTCGTATGAACCCATAAAATTTATACATGTTACACTGACATTCAAACTGCTTTGACCCTTTACGACAGATAAGGTCTTTAAGGGTCAACGGTGTGTCCAGTTATTACGAAATAAAACATCTATATATATGCAGACGTTTTTTCTCTTCGTTACTAGGCCTTTTATAAATATTATGGTCGCGAAATACGTTAAGGGTTGAGGTTAATTGCTATATAGTATCGATAAATAAATTTAATTAAAAAAACGTAAAATTACATTCATAAACCTGTGCAGTCACAGTCAAAAGTATAAGGTTATATGGTACCTACCAAATATTACAATAAAACGCATGACAAAACAGCGATATAAACAATGTATAAGAATTTATAAAAAGTTCAATAACAAAAAGAAACCGACACCTTATTTATTTCATATCATAATGCATATTAGGAAAATCTTGAAGTAAAAAGTGAAATTTAATTAGTTCAGAACGTTCTCAAACTACAATTTATGATGCAATTATTTGACTAGAACTGACACTCAAATAGCACCATAAAAGTTTTCTTCAAGTCTCATTAAGAAACAAGTGAATTGTGTTTTTGTTTTTAAAGCAAACACGTGTTAATTCTTGATAATGAAACAAAATTAACGTGATTTGTCGTATCCAAAGCAAAAAGGTTTATTATAATAATCTCTAATGGTTATATTAAACTGAAGTTTTAGAGGTTACTTTAAAAGATAGCGGAGATTTCGTAAACACGCGAACAAACGAATTGGATAGTATCGGCTACAAGAAGAAATATAAAATCCTCATCTTTTCAACCGTCCAGTACGTTCACTGCTAGACAAAGGCCTCCCCCAAAGATTTCCATCAGGATTGGTTCGAAGCGGCCTGCCTTACTATCTGCAGAGTCCGTCTTCCGATCTCTTTTGTCAATGAACGTCCTATACTGTATTTGCTGATCAGCGGTCTCCATTCCAAAAACTTAAGGCTTCTAGTGATCTTCTGTTCTGTTTGCTATGTGACCTGCCCAATGCCACTTTCTCACAATGCACAATCCGCTGGGATATGTTGGTTACTTTCGTTTGTTTACGGATCTTCTTATTGATAATTTTAAATCGTGGGGAAATGCCTTGCATAGCACACAACAATCTGATCCTTCAAAATGGTCACAACTCCCTACATGATACGAAATTAAACGAAAGAACGAGAGAAAGCGAATTTTAGAATTTATTTTGAATTGTAAATATAACATCGTTTATGAAGAAGAAATTAAAACATGAATATTTTTCTTGTCCATAATTAAACGAATTCGACTGAATTTTTGTGTAACATATGTGAACATTTTCCCAGTACTTTTATATCGCAACATTGGTAAATTATTTATTAATCGCAATTAAAATCTGCACGCAATGAATATAAGAAGCAATTGTTGCAACGATATAAAGTAACAAACGTAACTACGAGTATGTACGTTAAACAATTCAAGGCCGTGTTTGACCCTTCACCAGAACATGTCTTGAAAATTACCAAAAGCCTACATCTTAGTCATTCAAATAAGTCTTAAAGGTTGTTTACTTTGCATTTTAAAAGAATTAAAGGACTAGAAATAAAAAATGATTATGTTTTTCACTTTTTACATTTGGATTGAATTTAAGCATTATAGAAAAACCATGGTTAATATTATCCAAAGTTATGTTAGCTTTGTAAAGAGTTTAGAATAATTTTTTTTAAATTATTTTAACAGTTATTAATATCGATATAATTAAATGAAGAAGGGACAATATCCAATATATGGTTTAAATACATTTGGTATATTAATACGGGCCATTGGCAAATTCACAATCGCTCAACGGGTCATGGGGAGGATTATGGTCGAAGTTAGCGATGAGGAGATCCGTAGACGAACGAAAGCAACAAACATAGCCCAGCGGATTGGCAAATTGAGCATAGAACAGCGCCACTGTGTCTTTTAGGTTCAATAGCTGAGACCATGGAAAGACAAGCGCGACGAAAGAAGTCCACTCACACAAGGTGGACAGACAACACCTATTGAGAATCTATGTGGAGGTCTATGTTTAGCATTGAACTATGACTGAAATGATAATGATCGTGACATTGTTTAGCCCCTCACCTAATCCATATAAATCGCACAACGAGTTTTTCCTCCTTTCAAAATGTGGTATGAAATGACCCTTATTGCAGGTGGCAGAGCATCACAAACCCGCGTTTATAAACAACATTTATCCATGACAGTGAAAAAGCTTGAAAAATTTAAAAGCAGCATATTGTTTAATTACATTTTGTTATTAATTTTAATCTTACAGCCAGTTAAAAATCTTTAACATCAACTTTGATAGTAAACTTTAGAAAAAAATGTCACTAACTTTTCCTTGGCTTTTCTTTTCTCCATTCCAATATGTAATTCAATGTTATGTCGACTTATAAATTATACATAAATGCACACTTGTTAATTGTAAATGTACATTTCAATCATTACTAATCTTTTTCAATTTATTTATGATATGTACATCTGTAAAAATACCAGACTTGAATAATTTAGGTAATTAATCTCATTAATTGAGTTATTAGTATATGCTCATGTGAAACGTCTGCAAAAAGAGTCGGTTCACTTGTTATCGCTTTCTATGTCTCGTGAATTAGTAATTATCATTTAAATAATTCATATGTCTGAATAAATGTGACTTTTTAGTTACATTTTGTTTAAAGTATATTTTTGTTACAGTAATCCCAAGTCAAAAGAACAAAGAAAAGTCGCAACCGGCAGCATCGGAGGACCAAGCTGACGTAGTCTCCTCGGTCATTGGAAACTACGGACGGTGGCAACTGCTCATGACTTTCCTTTTAGCGATGTTTTCATTTCCCTGCACGTTTCACATTTATTTACCGACTTTTACAGTAAGTAACAAATCACTATAAGTTTCATAAATAGATACAATTTCAAAAACTTACGAAAGATCAACCCTAACCTCATTTAACTATAAAATAAAATATCGAGAACCGAAGTCAAAAATAACGCTGAAACAAAAACCAATCGTACAATATTTCTATTTATAACCAGTACTAATTATTTTTATAACTTTACAGGCTAAATCAACGAAATTCTGGTGTCGACTACCGAGCAATCTTGCTGGTCTACCAATACAGAGTTGGATTAATTACAGTCAACCAGTGGACGCGTGTTACGTTCGAGCATTACCTGAGGGCATAACCGCTGAAAGTATTTTAAATCACACGGCACCTATCCTAGATTCTTTTCGAAAATGTCAAGAGTGGGACTACGATAGATCCGAAATTGGTGATACTATAATATCTGAATGGGACCTAGTTTGTGACAGATCAGGTCTAACAAATCTTGCTGAAGTTGTTTTCCTAATCGGTGTCGGAGTAGGCGGTGTTTTAGGCGGATGGATTTCAGACAAGTAAGGAGACAGAAAATTTATTTAACATATTATTTTATGTACACATGTAAATGCTGGATTTTATTATTGAAATCCAAAAATGATTTTCTTCAGCAAACTACAAACTGACACAAGGAAAATCCAAATACTTGTTTAGCTGAACCATAAATAGTAATTGATTTGAGTATACATTACTAGTGTATATTTATGAAGTGTTGATTTGTTAAATACACACATCACATTAGAACATGTACATACATGTCTTAAATATGATATTCCATTTTTCTTTTTGAATAATGCTTTACAAACCAAAAAAATAATATTTAGGTAAAAAATAAACTGTTTTATATTAATTTCCATTCGCTTTTTTACCAGACAACAAGAGTGGTATTATATTATATATTATTATATATATTATTATACTCTACAGAATATTTAGATTCATGTTTTTTACTTTTTGTTACAAATACAATTAAAAATATCTAAAACAATTCCTTAAACATTTATGGCACAATAAATTACTTATCTTTAATATTATGCACAGTATGCAACTGTTATTTTTAATTTTCAGGTTCGGAAGAAAACGGATATTAATGGGCATGATGGTCTTACAATGTGTACTAGCTATTTCGTCTTTGTTAGTGCGCTCTTATGTGCAATACATTGTAGTCAGACTCGTGATGGGCCTTGTCTCGGTGTCAGTGGTATATGCTGCCTTCGTGCTCTCCGTTGAATTAGTCGGCGGAAATTGGGTGACAATTGCCGGCGTCTGCAATTTCTTTCCCCTGCCGCTGGCCTATATAATAGTGTCACTTCTGTCGCTCCTCTTACCAAATTGGAGAGAATTACAATTGTCGTTATCGCTGCCTGGATGCTTCCTGTTAATACTATGGTATTTATATTTTTATTCTTTAATAAATAATATTATAAAAAAATTAGACTTTCAAAGCTTAGAGAAATAGCAATTTGAAAAAAAAAATTATTTAGTCGAATAGATCCTTTGAGGCATGTTTAAAATTACCAAGAATGAATTTTATGAAATTGCTAAAACTAAAGGTAGTTAAAGCTACACGAAGCGGGCGGGGAACAGTTAGTATGGTATGTTAGTAAGATTATATCGCTTAAAAACTTTCAAATTTAACCAACACTGAATTGGTCAAACGGTAAATGAATAAATACAAATTGTTTTTGTTTTTCTTACAGGTTTGTTTTACCAGAATCGCCACGCTGGCTAATAGGAAGAGGACGTACACAAGAAGCAAAAGAAATAATTGTTAAAGCAGCAAAATTCAACAGACGTGAAGTGCCGGAAGAATTAGATAAAATGTTAATGTTAAGCAAACCAGAAACGGAAGCTGAACAACCAAGCGTTCTCATGCTTTTCCAAGGAGCTCTACTGAAGCGAACATTCTGCTTGTTCCTTGCCTGGTTTTCAATGACTATAGCTTACTACGGTCTTTTGTTAAACATTGGGAACTTCAATTTGGGCAACCTTCACACAACATCTATCATTCTCGCCGTAGTCGAAATACCAGCAATTGCTATCAGCATACCGATATTATTGAAACTCGGAAGAAAGATTCCTATTTTCATCAGTATGGTTGTGTGCGGACTTGCTTGTGTTGCCAGTGAACTATTTTCAATTTCCTTCGACGATGACTGGATTATGATAGCATGCTTAATGGTTGGAAAGTTTGCGATTGGATCGACAAATATGATGATGCCTATATTTACAGCGGAGCTCTATCCCACTTTAATCAGAAACCTCGGTGTTGGGGCTAGTCAAGTATCTGCTGGATTGGCACTCATTTGCATACCGTATTTGTGGGAATTGGTACGTAAACATTTTACTTTATACTTACTAAATTTATTACTCCTACCATTAATTTTATTAATCATCAATAATCTTAACCTTTAAATTATGTAAAAATTACAACGTTAAAAATCACGTTGAAAGTAAAAAATAATTAATCAATTTATCAAAGGTGGATTTAATACATTTGCTACAAAAGCAGCGAAATATTACTTTACGATTAGTGCACAGAAAAATATTAAACTATTGACATACTTGAGTTGATTAAATACATACAATAAACATTTTTTTACAGACCGCATTGAACAAGCATTTGCCAATGGTGACAATAGCAGCCTTAAGTGCAGTTGGCGGGGGCATTGTTTTACTTCTACCTGACATGACACGAATTAGTGATAACAAAAAGTAAATTTATTTTATTTATTATTCAAGTAATGATTAAAGCCCACAAAGAATCCATTTAGAGGAATGACGTAATAAAACGCTTATAAGAGCGTTTTCATTCGTCCTAACGTCCTTCCTTGGCGATGTAATATTTTTGCTTATGTTAAGAGTAAGCAGTTTATTTATTTAAAATAGTCGTTATATTTATACATATAAATATAACCGATCAAAGTTACGTAATTTATTACATACCTATAGTAACGTTACTTAACAAAGAAAAAAAAGGAAAGATAAAGAAAAGATAAAGAAAAGTCATTGTATTTATGCCTTTCGAATATCTCATGAATTTCTGCGTAGATTAACTTACTCCTGTCGAAATAAAATAGCAAAATAACCAAACTGGCACCTATTGTGTATAATCGGTAGTAATGTTAAACATGTATTAAATACACAATTTATATGTTGTAAGTGCAACAAAAAAACTTTCACTTTATTTCTTTATAGCTGTGAACATAACGATACTATAGAGCTACCGAAATTGCAGTACCGCGTCCTAAGCATGCGCGTCGCGAGACCGTTAATGTTTATGGTGGCGGCGATTCCGCGTTAACTCTTTAACTTCATATAGACCAGTATTTCCCAATGTGAGGTCCACACCCCACAGGGGGGCAATTTGATTGTTAAAGGGGGCAATTCGAAAATGGACTCGACACGAATTTAACACTTTCGCTTTAATATAAAAATTATATGTTACCTAAAGGAGGCGTTAGAATTTAAATAAGGTTTAGATGGGGCATGCCACAAAAAAGGTTGGAAAACACTGATATAGATCATAATAATCAGATCACAGCAACCAATCGAGCCGAGATTTAGCCTGAGCACCTGCGAACAGGAATGCTGAACGCCATTAAATTCATATTCCAAAATCCGTCAATCTATGGAGCATCTACCTAGGCAGTTCGAGTGAAGAAACTTGGGTGCTCCTTAGTATAAATAGAGGAACGGCTGAAGTCGAGGTAACCTCGAGTATAGCATATATGCCAACTCAAACTCGGTGAAGCTATAAATACCAAAGTGCACAAAGCACTCCCCATGAACAAAAAAAAATTGAATACATAATATTCTCATAAAGTTATGTTGGACTTTATGCCAACGCAGACATTTTAATTATAAACATATATTTAATACGTACTAATAAATTAATATCATTTATTTACGTTTTTAATTAATTTCAGAACGAATTTTGAAAGCTCCTCTTCGTGTAATGGAACGTTTACTGTTTCTGACGACAGGGCGCATTAGTACAATTGAAAAAGATCCATAGAAGTAACGTAAAGCAAAGAAAACGATCAAACTGTAAATATTGTATATATACAAAATATTTAATCATAATGTAATCTGTCGTTAACGTATAATGAAATAATTCCGAATTTGATTATTATATGTATGTTTAAATGTATTTAGAGAAAATAGTAAAAATGTTAAGCATATTTTTAATTTAAATTTAGTTCCCTAGGTACGACTAAAGAATTTCCTAAAGAATTATAATAATTTAGCCAACAAGTAACTATCTTGAAGTAATTAAAACTTTTAATTACTTTTTGGACATATTTATGATTAGTTTATTTAATAATTCTTAAAAAAAATTAACGCATGTGATTGACGTAATATAGATAACAAATTGTAATGTTCTCAATTTTTAAATAATTAGAAGTATATGAAACAATGTTCAGTAGCGTTTTGTAAATTTGTACTACATATACTGTTTCACATAATATCATTTTTTATTTGTTTATATAATTATACATAATGTAATTGATTGTAGTGTAACATACATGTTAATTTTATACGCGCAAATTACAATTAACAATTTATTTTAAATGTCATTATAGGTCAAAGATCGTGTACGATAATCTTTAAATAAATTACAATTCACTTATCTGAGTATTTCAGAAGAAAGGATATGAAGGTTATGTTTATATTTTCTGATGTCTTGCAAACGTTTAACAGATTTTGTAAAGATAACAATGTCTGTCAATGTATGTCAAATTCACAATAAGCTTTATAAACTATTATATAGACTTATCGATCTATACAGTAATATAGTGAAAAACTTCTATTACAATTTTGAACGAGTAGAAATAATTTTTAATAATAAAACCAATAAATAAGTAATTTTTAACGTATAACGTATGAAACCTGTACCTGTTAGTAATAGCCTAAGCGTATTCTCAATAGTTTAATTGTGAAAAAGCGGACATTAATCGAGCACATATTAAAATGATCTCAAATTTTAAAAAAATTTGGACATAAATACGATTAGTGTTAAAAACTTTACACATAAATATTGACCTGTAATCCTCAACTAGGATGTAGAATATAGTGGTCCTATATAACCCATACTCAAATGGAAAAGAAATAAATTTTGGAATGAACTTAAAATAAAATATATAAACTTTCATTCAACTATGACATTCAACTTTCTGCACTGACTGAACTTTATCATTGAAAAAGAAAAAGAAGTAAACTATAAATATGACAATTTATTTTGTTATTATTATCTATAATTATTATTCTTTAATACATTAAATATAGTAGACAGTAGAATAAATTAGGCTTATGTACTTATGTAAACAAAATCGTGTTATTTTATTAAAAAGATGTTCTGTTATAAAAAGATTGCCCTGTAGGTAGACTAATAAATATTTAATATTTTTTTTCAACTTGTTTGATTTATTTTTTCAAAAACATTAATAGTAAATGATTGCCTACTTTATCGACTTATGACAAGTGCTGAAATACTCCATTAGTAAGGATGAGATTGTGGCTCCACAATTGAACCACAATTCACTTGAAGTTACAATCTCACAATTGCTTACCCGGAGTATCAACCGACAACACTAAGCAAAAGGACAACAATCATCTTGTTGACGTACTTCCAGTGACACATAAAATGAATCTGGACACCGCTTTAAGAAACGTCGCCACTATGAACCATTGATACGCCACGGGACCGTAAGAACACTTCATGATACTGTTCCCGCAAGTGTATAAATAAAATAGTCATGTACTTTTGTCAAATTGAATGCTTAATTCGGTAAAAGCATTCCCTACGGAAATGTCTACAGTTTACTTCACTGAACACTTTTATTCCAGTTTGGAACGAGAGCTTCTCTTCTATTCAGTTCACAACTTCTTAAAGATGAGAAAAATTAGTACTAAGAATGTATCATCATTATTTTTCTGTGTTTTTCTACTTCTGCTATTTATTATACATTAATGCATAAGTTTTAACATATATATACTTTGCAAAATGCAAGCGTATAGTCGTAGAGTTCTGCCACGGAAATTCTAAATATGTATTTCCAAATTCATAGGCCAATTATTAAAAGGCAATTGTTTAGCTCATGGTTGCACAGACTTATTAAGGCTAGGGGTCACTCGGGCAAATCATGAACTGATGGCGGGCCGGCTGCTAGAAGTATAGGTAAATAATTTTTTTTGGTTTTATTCTGGAATAGAATGCAATATTTTTCGAATGTACGAGAGTATTATTTTTGCTGTCGGCGGGCCACCAGTATTCGACCGGCGGGCCGCAGTCTGTGCATCCATGGTTTAGCTTAACGAAATAGACGTATAAAAAATCATTAAAATTGTTACACAATAGTCAAATTTAGTGTAAAAAGAAAACTTGATCTATCCATGCGTCCAAAACAAAAATATATATTCTGATGATTTTGCTATCGATTACACGAATATAATGTCGATCTTGTTCTAAAACTTAATTCCACCGTATGTAAATATATGACACTATCTCAAAAAATAAAACTGATACGACTTTTAATGTATGTTTAATTCTAGCATTATTAAGAAAATTCTTAGCCAAATTAACTACGTATCTACTATCATTTGTATGCATTTTTTCACTGCACAAGGTGACCTGACGTACGGCATTATCGTTTAATGTCTTTATGTCCATAATATAACATTTATTTTCACCTTATCATATACGTTGTCCGGTCATAAATACAATCACTATTTATAAAAAAAAAAACACTACAGTACATTTCGGTTTGAAATTGTAATTCTGATATGGGCATCTATCGTGTTTTGTCTTTTTCTGTGTTAAATATTTATGGTATGTTAAAATGAAATGCAGTGATGAACAGAACCGATTTGCTGTAATATCATTATATAAAGTAGTTCGTATGAGACGATTGTGACGATGTGTGTGACGATTGTGTACGGGGCTAATAGGTACAATGAAACTTCCTCTGTTTGTGATAGTAAAAGATCTGTTCTCCCGTTTTAACAACACTATATTCCATAACGTCATTTCAGTAAGACACAGCACCGAGTCACAAGCTCGATCAAACCAAGCATTGAAAACGAACGTTTCAGGCTTCATCGCTGCTAGAGACTAGCCTTTATCTACAAACATCTTCTCATCATCATCTCTTATTTCGTTGATTTATCTTTTATGATCAGTATTAGAAGGTATGGGCTAAACTCCGTGATAATTTAAAGTTCCTGAAACAATTCATAACAATGGCAGTAAAGAATTTCCTCGTGAAGAGTGTGCGTGCATGACTCTGTTTATAACTCGACGTTTAATGAAATTTATTGTACACAGTGGATATTATTTTCAATGTGCTTGATATATTTTTAATGTTATTATATTAATGTATTAACTAACACACGTCACAATAATGAATGTTTTATGTAATAGAAAAAGAAAGGATTTTTCCTGTTATCAATATTTATAGCTAGACTAAGTAAGTAATGCAGCACATGTCGTTAGTCTAGTGGTTGCACTCGCAATGATGCCTTTGGAATTAGAATTAGTAAAGCTTAAATGCTACTGCAAAGTGGTGCATAAAGGCGCAGCGAGGTTTGGAACGCGCGCGCGCACGCACGCACACAAGCACACACACGCACACACACACATACATATATAATTTCAGCTGTAGGAGACCCACATCTAGATATAGGCTTCTTTCAGATATCCGACAAAACCGGTTGTAAACAACAGGTATCTAGTGTCTTCCGATGAACTTAACAAGGTTATCTGTCCACCTTGCGATGGACATTTACCGCTGCGCTTGCGTGAATGAAGATTTCACTCCAAAACCATGAGGATCTAGCGGCTATCGGTTGCGCTATATAACCACCCTTGCTAATTATACTTCCCAATTTATTGGGTTAAGTGATCGCTTCATCTCTAATTCGATCTCGTGGAGAAATTTCGAGCATAGCTTTCTCCTTACAAACGACCTTAACCACGTTATGTTAACCTTGTGAATTGACATCCTTCACTTGTCGTAATTACTATCACATATTAATACGAGTAGCAATAGAAGCTATTTATTGAGTGATGACATCTTGTGCTCTTAAACAATAGCTAATTATTCAGGAGTGTGAAAGACACGTGTGCTCATTAATCTTACGTATAACAACCTTATGATTAGTTGACGTCTTTACACTTCATGTTGATTTACCTTAAAGCATATTATTTATTTATGTTTTCACATGAATTAAATTATAACTATTTCGTGTATTGTCCACGTCGATTACTCCCTACTTGTCCTTTTTCCGTTGTCTTTAAGATTTTGACTCCATTGATAAAACGAACGCCCATTATACTTTTAATGTTATAATAACTCCTCTTCTGTATAATGTTTTTTGTACGATTAAGAAGAATGTTATATGAAACAAAAAAGTTTAAAACGGCATAATATATTTGTTAAACATAATCAGATACAAATAATAACAGAGAGTATGTACGATTTATAATAGTAGAAAAAAACATGATAATTAATGTGCAAATATTACTTTTAAATATCACATTAACAAAATTATGCTTTCCGCAAATAAACGCCTGTGGTACAACAGAAAACACCCCGGAAAACCCGGTTGAAAACTCTACCTTTCTGACTCCGACGATGAAACTTTACTATTAATTCGAAAGGATAGTACAACAGTTCTTGTTCTTCACAAAACTTTACTTATGTTCTAATTTATCTTTAATAAAGTTATAAAGTTTTAAGATTTTGTGTAAAATTTATAAATATAGAAATTTATAATTCAGAGAATTAGCATTTTCTATTCAAGATATTATTACTACAAATTGTTTCGCGAATGAATAATTTTGTTTAACAAAATCTTTTATGCATATAAATATGTTGTGCATTATAATGGATAGTTCTTCTAAGATAGAGGATCGAATTTCTAAATAAATTAGTAAAATATCGATACATGTAAAGGCTATTTAACACCAATCCTAATGAAAAGTCTTAGAGAGGTCGAATATTATGATGTTTATTCCGGCGTATTTCTTCAAGCGAGAAGGGAATCAGATATATCAAGTCAGAGCTACGAGTATGAGTAAGTATTCGTGGCCGTGCATTGCAGAAACAATACAAATATGGCATCGTGCGAATTTTTACCGGTGCAAGTTCGTAATAACTGGTCCACGCCCTCGCAGAGGCAAATGTGCGAAGGTATTTCCGCTCTGTATATATATAATAAGTTAATAGTGTAAGACTCACAAGTTTATATAAAATAAATACATCATAATCCAATTCTTTAAATTAATAAAAATGTTCATTGAAGTAAAAAAAAAAACAAGTAAACCTCATGAGTAAAATTAAAGGCCAGATTTCAAACTGCAAAACATTAAATAAACCTACACCATTACCTGTTATTTATTTTACCTAATTTCAGTAATTTACTTCTACAACTTCCACAAAAATATAACTGGGGGAAAAATGTGCTTAGTGGAAGAGACACAGACCATCCTGGAGTAGGAGTTTCTACCGCCTCTTCTTCCAACGCTAACGTATGTTAGCCAGGCAATAGGATTTGATCAAGTGAAGATTCAGCGCTCACGGCCGCTTTTGAGCAGAATGCTAAAAGCGTATTGAGTGAAAGCCCTCTGAGAACCCCTATTGGAGGCCTAGGTGCCAGGTCACGCTACGGAGCATTTGCTTAAGCGATCTAAGAACACGAAAGCCTTTCATTCCAGTAATAATGCACGTAATAATAGTCAGAGGTCCCAAAGGGAACCTTAAGTTAAGAGATCTAAATGAAGATTAAGGAATACGAAGACATTAATCATAATTTATTTGTTGAATAAGTAAATAAATTTTAGTTTTAGTTTATAACATACGAGTAACTTGGTGTTTACAAAGTAACGAGGCGTGTCAAATCCAAATTACATACTTCTCCAACAGTATTTTCAAAAACATTCTAAAAATGGCATTATTTTTCCTCATAATTAAGATATAGTCTTCTGACTAGTGTTATGTACATAATTGTTTAAAAAAAGTATACATTTATAAGTAACAACTTTTCTTAATGTATATATCTACCCAAAAACATCAATTTAAGATTAGTCGTGGTTTGTTATAATTCTAATTGATCTTAAGTCATATCTCATTATTTGTTTCAAAGCATTTATAATAGTTTTGATGACTATTATAAATGTTTTGTAACAAATAATGATAACAATATATCAGATGTTTCTACAACAAACAACATGTACTTCGATATGTTTTATAGCTTTCAAGATATAAAAATTATATGTATTACATCACATTGTGTCCTGCAAAAGTGTTTTTAGACAAAAATTTTCACCTTTGATGCATCTTAAATTAATCTTAATATAGTGACAAATTAGCTCTCTATAAATTTACTAACTTGAAATATTGCAAAGACCTCGTTTATTTTATTGAAAAACGGCTCACTGAATGTCGAGTCACTATAAATTCTGAGTACACAATAAAAACCGATGCCACACTGAATGTGACTGTCCCAAAATATGTATGCTTTCGACCTTATGACAACACGTCAGATGGAACACGTCATTAGCTATACACATCTTGGAAAATTTGTGGCAAGGACCTTACATGATTAAAAGGGTTCACTAGGCATTCTGCCCATCTCTGTTGTGATACCGTTTTCTTGTATGGCGTTAAACACGAAAATCCCATGTAATTAAGCTTGCGTATACATTAAAACTGTAACATTATTCTAAAAGACCTTTTTAAGGTTCATAGAGCTTCTTTTTTTCTTTAAACACTCTTAAAACAACACACCACTAAACTCTTCCTAGCTCCTGCGTCCACATTTCGCATGCATAAAAATGCGATTCAAAGCGGCTTCTGCAAAACATCATTTGGAAATTAAATACTATTTCCTCAAAAATTCTTTTTTTACATATATTGTTATTTATATACATAATTATGAATTAGTTAACAAAGAATTATACTAATTATCATTAAAAATTACACGTGCAACACAATAACACTCATCACCTGTTGACATTATACAACACACGTACACCACACGTCTACACATCAACAACTAAGATAGAGTGAACAAAAAAAATCATGTTATTAACTTCCAAATGTGTTCAATTGTATAGTAATTAGAAAAACTATAAATTTACTTTTAGTACAAAAATTATCTTTTTTTAAGCATTATTCGCGTTAGCACACTATATTTATTAAAAGTCACTATATTTCATTCTGTAACATCCAGTTCTTGTGAATCCTTAAACAAATTATAAAATAAATGAGAATAACCGTTACGATTGCAAATTTAAAAAAGTACAATCATGTGTAATATATAATTGCAGGCATCAAATTTTTGTACAAACGTATACATGTATTAAAACTGCTTCATCATACTTTGCAATTACTTCAGAACGCAGTAACTTTTAAATCATAAATATCAAAAGTGTTCTTTCTTAATTTTCTCTTTAAACCTCTTACAAAGGGAGTTTTATGACGTTGAACTGGTAAACGACAAGTTTTTGCTAACGTTTTAAAACGAAGTTAAATAATTATTCGAGACAGGCAAACACTAAATTGTCAGACTCCGTGATCAGTCTTTATATGGCAGCATTCTACAACACGTTTGTTATTTTAAACGAATGCTTAACACTTTATATAATAGCAGTGCTATATGCATTATTTATTAGGATATAAGAACACGATAACGTACGCTGTACCGTGTTGGCGTTACAAAGCTTTTCCTTTAAGTGAATGCTTTGACATTAGGTGTTTTTATTTTTAAGAGTCGATTTAAAGAACCTTGAAGTAACGAAGTAATAGTTGCTCCCTATCCATTGCTGGTAGGTATTATTTTTGTATCCATCATTATTGTTTACTTAATTTAATAACATAATAATAATATAAATCTGATAATAAAAATAAAATTCTGCAAAAACAGTATTGTTTCTTGGTAATTTGTAATTAAACAAATTTTGTTTAAGATAGTATTAAATTTTTTACATATAACGTTTCATATTATGCATATTTATAAAAGTATAAACTAATGCTCCCAGCATTAAGTGACATCTTATTTTAAATTATGAATATAAACTCTGACTGAAATATAACTCTAGTAAGAGTCGATGAAACTTTAAGTAGGAATTGATAACTTTATATACAGCTAGTGATGGGTGAAACTGCATTAATTTATTTACATACCCCAAGCGTACAGTGGTACGCGTCTGTTTCAAAATATACAGTATGTATTAAAATCAATTAATCGTGTGGAAATAAATAACGATGATAATGATTAATATAAAAATTGTTAGAACATATTCAAAGCAAAGATATGTTGATTTGCAATAATTCGGATATCGTTACACGTTATCATTAGGTCAAGGTGGCATTAAAGAGATCAATGTCTGTTGTAACCTGAGTAGCACAAGATAAACATAACTACACCGCAAGCGTGTCTGCAGTTCCGTAGTACACTAGTTAAGTTGACCACATTATCTTGACATAATGAATACATCTTAATCATCATATCATTTTCTAAACGTTGTGGGTTCTTCATCTAATAAACTTTTTACGAACTTATTGTTTTTTTACATAGTTTAGCAGAGCCTCTTTGTATGTATATATACATATTAATCATGAAAGGGTGCTCGTTTCATTCAAAAGTACCTCTTGTATTTTTGTTTGCCATAAATTAGAAGCAAGATAAGTTAATTTATCAAATCTAAAGTAAGAAACAATTTTACACCAACGTAGGTCAGCTTTTCCTATTAATATCTTGTTAATATGTGCCATCATACATCTTCAAAAATAAAAAAACAACATAAGCTGTAAAATTATTAAACCAAAAAGTTGCTTGTCTGTTCCCACTGTCTTTTCTTAAACATTAAGTCGGTCCAGTATGGTGTTTTGTGGCATATTGATGGCAATTTTATGTAAATCTTGACACTTCAAGTTAAAATTGATAACTTCACATAAATTCCATCATATTTTAACTTCCCACGTATAATTCCATGTTTATACAGGTTATTGTAGTAAGCTGCAAATTAGTAATCAAGTAGTAATTGGATTTGTTTGAAGTCATACATATTTGATCTATTAGCAAATCTGCAAACTTCGTTCGCAACACATACACGAAATTAATAAAACGATTAGTAAACTCGAGTGAAATCTTTAAGATTATCCGGTGCGATTGTGATGTGATCATAAAGCGGGTTCCAAGGCCGAATTCTTTGGGGCGAAGTAGTAATCTGTACGGTTTATGTCTTGAACTTTGCTTTCTTGAATATGTTTGAATCACAATAACAAGTTATATAGAGTTTTAAAGTTCAATCATAATTTTTATTCAGATGAAATACCCTATTGTTGCAACAGTGCTTATTTTTTTTTGTATAACAATAAATTGCGAGATTATTCGTTTGATAGCTATTTATATTTAAATAAAAAAGTTATAAAGTCGTAGTTTTTAATGTTGACCTTTATTTATAATTTGTAAAAATCTCTAAACAACATCGCAGTGTCATCGTTTGCTCTGCGTTAATCTCACGCTAGTTAACACAATAGCCTAAACTCCATCAAGTCGATAGAATATTAAAAGTATAGGAAATACAGACGATATGCAGTCGCTTTGCATAAAGCTGCTAGCCGAGAAGAACTCTATTTGAAAAAAGCTTAAATAAGGTACCAATTAGTAAGAAACAAGCAAACCGAATCCGCCCATAGACGCTTTCTACTACAAGGCCTAGGCCTTCACCAAAGATGTCTATGGAAAGATATACTATAATCGCTACACTTGACAGACGGATTAGCGATTACAATGTTAAACGCAGAGGACGCTGCTGTCCATCTTCTAGAAACTTGTTTGTACCTTACGGGTATATTAATAAAATGCTCCTATGTTTATTTACTGTTATGAAAGCGCTATACAAAGACGTTAACTCATGTTATGGTTATTGTTTACAATAATTATTCAAGGTCTCACAACTTATAATGCACTTTTATATGTGTTCAATAAAATAAAAATATATTTTTTTAAAATAAATGCATAAGCTGCCTCTTCAAATTCACATTTTTTATGAATTTAGTAGTAAGGGAAGTAACCACAAAGAACATATGTCTCAATTTATTATGAGCTCTTTCCTCCATATCTCTCCAGGTCGCGTTTGTATTTATAATCTTATTATTTTACGTTAAAGGATGCTATTAAAGTAGAGCTTAATTTGATACTAGTTTCTATCAAGCAGAACGCTTCTGTCATTCTTTTTATGACGTACAAAAGTGATCACTTTCACAGATTAAAAAACCTAAGTGGTTAATAAAATTAACAAATGAATCAATTCTATAATTAAAGATATATTATACATTTCGCAAAAAACTAATAAACGGTTTCGCATTTTCCAAATTCTACAGATAACAACCCCTTCTTTTTTTACTTTTGGAAAAATTAGGTTTTCTTAGTAATATCAAAACTTGTTGTTTATACGAAATACTATAAACATGTATCACTTTTCCATATAGACGTATTATAAACGTTTTGTAATATATTACAACTTTATTGATGATTAATCATGAAATAACTTTCGGAAAAATAAAACGGGTATATTTTAAGTGCTTACGATAAACATAAATTGACGATGGCTTCAAAACCCTATAGTGTTTTTAATAAGCATTCTACCACGCGAACCTACACGGCTTAAAATTAGTTTTCTTTTATGAATTGTCGCCAGGATTTACATTCCAGTTCACGAAGGCGCATCGTCGATTTGTGTAATCGACGATTAAAATCTTTTCTTAACATTATATTAGTTAACTACTATGTAAACCAAGGTTGTCGAAGATACCGCCCTCGATGGAAATAAACTTACTGCAGGTTCTCTAATAAATCATAACTTTTAAACACATCTCGCCTCGTTTATTGTCCTGAAATTATATATAAAAAAGCGTTAAAAATTATAATGAAGATACGTTTAACGTACAGGACAATGACACCATCGCCTAGGGCTTTGCATTCCCTTGGCAGTCATTACAAAATGTCGGTAACGGTGGCGACCGAGCCGGCGTCACTTCAACGTGAGTAGACTACTGATGGTATCCATTATACGCGTTTACCTTCCTGGCCAAATCGACTAGTTTTACAATTTCTTTATACCTAACTAAAAAAAATATTAGTTTAGGTAGCAATTAAAACCATGAAATACGAAAAAGGCTTATTAGTACTGGGGTTAATACATTTTCTATAAGGTTTACAAAAGCATAACATTATATAGATAAAACAAATTCAAATGTGACATTAAATGTTAGTCTTGGTATTAACAAACAATTAAGTCGGCTTACTAATTAACGTTATTCGCTAATTAACACGCAACTGTCGTACTTCACTTTTATGTAACAGCAAATGCGGTGTAATATTTGTTAAAAATCTTGCCTATTTTTTAATTATAAACTGATGATTGAATTTCATTGGTCTTTGGATCACTAATTAAATCAATAACAAGTCTTTATATAATGTTATCCATATTTATAAAATGTACACAACATTTTTCTATTTTAAATTATTAACAAAGTCAATAGGTAGTCCAAATTAGTTTGATTTTTAAGTAACGGGGTTTTATTTCATAATTTTCAAATAAAGTTCGTTAAACTCAGAAGAGCTCCTGACATAAATACATTAAACAGTAATATTTAAGTTGTATGGATATGACCCCGAAACATGTCCTATTGTGACAGCAAATAGAGTATGTGATGTGACGAATCAGAAGCGACTCGTTAAAAAGGCGATACGGGACAGGTAACGGAGTCAATGTTTCTTTCTAACCCAATGTCCTGCCTGAGTTTTAATGGTCAGGTAGTACATTGCTTTAGTTATCTTCTAGGTGAATGAGGCAACAGAATTCTACGCATGATTTATATTACAGGGATTGCAATAAACGAATTTCGAAAGTGTAGTACGCGGCAAGCTATGTTAGCGGATATTTAAAACATTTAAAACTATTTTTACGTCTAGAAAGTTGAGTTTTCACGTAATTGTATTGCAGGAAAAATTACAAATTATGTAGCGTCGCAAGCGCAGACCGACGCGGGGAATGAACTATTATGGTTGCGCTCTCACTCGTTTGTGTTGTGATGCTGTCGATACACTTTCCTATGCGCCTGCGTGACCAGAATACAACACTCGAGTTGCTTAAAATTTCTCTGATGTAATACCCCACCAACACATATTGTTATCATAAAGCAATTTGTATATACAAGGTTAATTTTATACATACATATTACTGATATAGGTACAATTTGTATTTCAAAATTTGATTGATTATTACCCACCATCTACATCAAACAGTATGAAAAACCTCATAGTTAAAGTTATTTCTCATGACACGAAGAAATCGTTCGCTTTGTGGATATCACAAAAATTTTAGCAAAAGCAATTTTATTAAAATCACTTGATTAAATACTTTTTTAGCCAAGTAGATGTTAAATATCACAGAAAAAAAGAATATTAAGAAGGGATTAACCATTGACATAAAAGTAATTATTTAACTTCTTACCTTATCTGGAACAGCTCAGGTTGCGAACAATTCAAGTGAATTACAAGTAGAAGGAAACAATGCACAAAAGAGTATTGATGATATGAATATTATGTCACACATTTTGTATGCGGTATACATTCCAATAGTGCAGAACAACTGTGTAACATGTTAGCCACATTCGCAGTATCATTACAATATTTTTTTCCTTTCTATAAAGAGATTAAATTAAGAATATTCTCATATTCAGAGCGACGAAAAATATCAATATGGACAAATCAATCTACATAACTACAACTTCAGAACGAACTTTTAGGCTAGTACAGCAACAACTTTAAACCTTGTTACATAAGGACATTTTAATACAAGTTCATTAACGAATGAATTAAGATTATAAGTACACGTAATACTTATATGAACACGCAACATTTTATGAAAAAATTGACCTAATTTTTTTAAAAATAATATATACTTTACATGATTTTGAACAACAAGTATATTTTTCTCTGCAAATTACATTACATTATATTAAATTTTTAATAAGGAATAAAATTCATAAAAAAGACGACCATAAGAATTATATCAAATGTTGAATGTACCCAAAAATTAAAATTAACAGTTAAATATTATCATTAAAAAAGTGAGGCATCATTGGTGAATTTTAAATAGAATAAGTAATTGGTCCGTGTAGCGGTATCATCGCGTAGCACAACCAATTTGTATAGTGTTGCATTTCATTACCTTTGTATGAGGTGAAGTATTCGTTCGTAGTCGGTCACCTTGCAATAAAGTATGGTGGTCGCGTCGGGAGCAGGGCGAGAGTGGGCGACCTCATATAGCCCGCGCGGGACGTGATTCCTTTATTTGTTGATTGTTCGCCGCGTGTTTGTGTCGTGCTTCAGGACATCATGCGGTCGTTAATGGTAAGTCTTAGTGTTACCGATGCAGTTTCGTTTTACGTATAGTCTATATAATAATGGTTATAGTTTCGGTTCCGAAAAACTAAAAATCCCCAAAAATATTGTAGCTTGCAATAACAACTATTTTACCATTACAACATAATTTAAAATTATAAGTTTATATTTTAAAGTAATGTTACTTTTGGCAACGAATAATTACAACAGAGCGCTTAGCGCTCTATTAATTGGAATTTATAAATAGCGTTTGATATTATGCAGTTATTCAGAGAAGGTACTGATTTTGCTTGACAACCTTGAATCTATTGACAAGGCAAGTACAACTTTGTGTTCCACCTTTCGACTGCTTAAAAAACCCCTATTTATCAAAACTAGAGTCTTTAACTATATACAGAAATATATAACGTTAAAGTCAGAGAAAAGGTAATAGAAAAGAGGTAATAAAAATAATTCAAGGCTTTCATAAATAATCTTGCCCTTACTGTTTTACAAAGCGTCACGAATTTATGACTATCATTATTTAGCAAGTGACAATTTAAATTAAAAATTCAGTTACGTCAAGCACGCAATGCCTGCAGACAAATTCTTCAACTTGGCACGTTACCACATCTAACCAGTGTTACAAACCTGCCAGAAGTAGATTCGTAGCGTTGATATGCGTAACTTGCAACAACGATATTAAATATACGCAATGGCGGTACAAAAACTAAGCTGTTATTATATTCGCGCCGCACCCACAAGCCATAACAAACTAGTTCTTTGATGTTTAAAAACCGTAAAACATTACTAAAACTCTATAGGTGTAAACGACTTTTCAATAACTAAAACATAGAAACTTGCCGGAGAAATTATATTTCCATTAGATGTAAACAACGCTCATTATAAAAACTGATTATTGTAAACATAAATTAAAGTACCTGATAGTAAAAATAACAATAAATTAAGGTTAAATTATCAATATTAGCTACGAACAAAACTCAATATTCAAGACCGCACGCGTACGTTAGACTGTCATAAAAAAGACTTCAACGCGTTATATCCGCCTTCAGTACATAATAAGTATATAGATCAAACTATTACTTATTGTAACCTTCCTAAGTATACCCTATAAATCCATGAATATGCTGAATAGGCGTATATAACACACATGTTAAAGTTTACTTAAATAACAGGTACACAAAGAATAAATAACTGAACAATTATTTAACCAAAACTAACGTACTTGCCTTCAACAATGCAAGAGTGATAAAATATTTCTAAGTAACATCTAACTTATTGGCTGCAATATTTCAACCTAGATAAAATATGCACAAATATGCATTGGAAAAGGTATTTGAGTACACGTTAACATCATTTCAAATGCTTATGCTTGTTTACAAGTCGATTCATTTCTACGCCGTTGTGAAACAATAAGATGCTTTTATAACAATGCCTTTATATTTTAAAGCTATACAAACTTTGTTAGTTTGGTTAACCTTTTCTACTATGGGCAAATTAAAATAGCTTGATTTATCCAACAAATTAATAAATATTATTATAGCATTATTTATGCTGTCTTTTGTAAAAATATTTAAAAAAAATATAGTAAATTTTTGGCTTACTTATAACTTCTTAGATTAATGCGAATATTTCACATAAGATTCTTTTTTAAAAAAGACCTTTGTTCATTTCTCTGTGCCCGATGTTTTCCACGTATAGTCAATAATTTTAAATCAATGCATTTAAAATATGAAACTTTTCTATACAAATTTGAATCTTGATAGTAATACTAGATTATCACTTATTTTAATATAAGAACATAATTTTAAGACACATCACCCTTTATAGGGAGGGCCATAAACAATAAACTAAGTACTAAAATTAGAACAAATCTACACGCAGCAATAATTAAAAACATTTTAAAAAATTTCACGGAAAGATTTGTCACCTTGAGTGGCGGAAGTCTGATCGATCAAGCCGTCCTTACCACTTTCAGAGAGAGGTTGAACCGATCGGTATAAAAATTCTTACGACAACTTATGACGCTACATTATTAAAATAAATAACAATTTATTATGTGTACAAGAGAAACTACTTTTTAACTATCCAAATATAATAACATTCACGGCAAGTGACATTTACATACGCGGAATAAAGGTTATTAAATAAATTAATATAAATAATATTTTGTCAATTGAACCGTACAAACTTTGAATACGAATTTGATACTTAGAAATGTAGTTTGTATCTTGACCTAGATACAAAACTACCTACATATAAATAGTCTAGTTGCTTTACATTCACATAGATAAATAAAGGTCATGTTTATTGCCTTCTCTGTAAAAACATTAAACTGATGTGTGCGTGCACAATTACGATAAATAAACCAACATGATTTAAACATGCGTTTCTTTTCCGCGTTTCAAGTCTCAACTGAGCTCATTCGTTTATCTAGAAACATATCTAGATAATAAGTAAGTAGCGCAGTAAAACAATACCAGAGATGCAACATATACTAATAACTATAAATAGCAATGTAGAGAACTTGACTTTAAATTGTGGATAGTAAATTTAAAATGTTATCAAGGTAAATAATAATTACACGACTTTTTATATATGATTCGTTGCATATCAGTATAATAACAATTTTAATATACTGTTATATGCGCGACGAATACAAAATAAACAAAATCGTGTCCGAGTACAGTTTAAATTTGAATTTCTGGTAGTAATTATCTATTCTTAATGTTTTAACTATTGTATATAGTTTAAAAGTTATCAAGTGTTACATAAACATTGATGTAAAAGAAAATCAATTTATATAACAGACTCAATGCGAGTGTCCATTATAAACTGTGTCAAGATTTAATATGAGGGTGGATTACAGTCAATGTTTTATAAAATGAAATCGCATAAATAGTCGTAATAATTATAATGTCAAGTTTCTTCCTCCCACATGCTATTCATTCCATATTACATTTTCTTTTTTTTTTATAATATTGCCTCTAATCATGCACATTGCAATTGACTTCTACCTCAATTATTTAAATACCAGATTCATTGCGCAAACATTCGTGTGTGACTAAATCGTAGTTTTAATTTTCTTTAGTATGCGAATTTTAAATTTTACTATAAGTATATAATATAATCTTTTACGTTTTAATTGTTTATGTGAAGAATTTATACACCTTTGTACATTTCTACCATATCGGTGATTAGGCAATGTTCATGCTAATAAATTTTTACAACCATAGTTTACTGAACTAGTTTTGCAATGACTTATAATTTAATTTTTCGGTTTTAATTATGAATCTGTCACATAAATAAAATGTAAAAAATGTTCCGTTTAAATTTAATTATTTTTAAACTCACAGCTTTTTAATGTATATAATTACCGTGTAATTTCCATGATTTAATGACGTAAGCCTTGATCAATTAGCACGACCGCAGATCCGGTATTTCAAGGCGAATGTCATACCCCGCATAATACGAATACGGCAAGCCCTAACACTGGAAAGTGTCTAAATACATTATTAAACAGACGACCTAGCTGTTAAAGGATTACCTAATAATTATTGTCTATGTATACTATAAATATATATGTTGTAGTAACATTACATGCATTTGAACAAATATTTTGTAAAATAAATCCAATAATCAGTTTATTTGATCGAAGTATTCATATATCGAAGTATTTACAACAATACGGGTAGATAATATTTCTTTCCTTTTAAACTTCTTAACATAAAGGAAATTAAGTCATTATTTCTTTGTTTATGTAAAAAGCCTATTTAAAACATTTATCTTAATAATAATAAGATAATGTTCAGGCAATGGCCTCCTCTGAAGCTTGCCGTTCAGTTATGTCTTATGCTATTCGCATCCATGTTGGACTCGTTGTTTTTCTAATACCATCCTCCTTTATTGTCTACCCCTGCTTCTTTTGAGGGTACCAGAGTATTCTCGTCTATTTTTCGTTCTATCTCTCAAGTGTTCTATCCATGTCTTTAATTGTTTTTTTAGTAGTGTATAAGTTTTTTTAAACTATATTGCTAATTAATAGTAACTGATGGCGATAATCATTGTTAATCTCTTGATGTCGTACCTATAATTTAATTTCACAAACCATATTTACCCATATTACTCGTCACTATATTAAGAGCAAAATAATGTAAAAATTCAAATATCTTTATCAGTACGATTGCAATCGCAATTGCATTGCAAATATATTTTAGAAAACAAGACAATAAATTAATAACTCGTAGAATAAAATTCAACGTGGTCAGCACCACGCTATTTTCCAATATGTAATTGTTTAACATGTACTTCATTCCGCAAAGTTTATTTTCCATAATCAAAAACAATCATTTATAAATTTGAGGTAAGGGATATTTACCGATTATTCCGCTTGTCTGTTTCAGATATGTATGCTGTGTGCAGTTACAGCTTATGCTCAATTTGATTCGCCTGCTCCTCCGAGGCTCCAAATTCCAGGAGCCGTCGCGATTGGTGGGCCGAGACAAGGAGGTTTCAGACAAGGACGACTACAAGTTGCTGGACCACTTCCTGGTGTAGTGAATAGAATAAGAAGGCCAGGATTAGCCAGACCATCGTTTAAGTCTGTCGATGCCGCTCCGCGGCCAAGTCTACAGTCTCTTGAAGAAACCGCAAAACCAGTAACAGAAGAACCTGAGGATGAAATAGATATTAACACACCTACAGCTTTTATACAAAACGCTTTTTCTACGGCTGAGCCCCAGAATGATTATTTTGACATAACAACTACATCACAACCTAAACCTCCGAACGTTTACAATCCTACACCATTCGCACAAACTACTCCTTCAGCACCCAGGCCAGAACCTGTTAGGCCTACTCAGTACCGGCCTTTAATTTCGCCTCAGTCTTTTGTACCACAAAGAAACGAAGCCCCTGCCAGATCACAACCGGCGCGCCTGCAGCCTTTGTCGAGCCGACCACAACGTCCTGCATTCCGTCCAGAGCCTAAACCTTTCGTCGATGAAGAAGAATTACCGATTCAACCTCAGAGACAATACTCTCGCCCTCAGGAACCGATAAATCGTGCTCCTGTGAAAAGCGTACCACAGCAGAGATATACTTCATCAAACTCTCGGGAAAAGAAGCCGGTGGCTCAAATCATCAGGAAGTTCAGAGACGAAAACGATGATGGAAGTATAACATGGGGCTTTGAAAACGATGACGGTTCTTTCAAAGAAGAGACAATTGGCATCGATTGTATTACTCGGGGAAAATACGGGTACGTCGATCCAGACGGTCTGAAACGTGAATACAACTATGAGACCGGAATCCCTTGTGATAAAGCTAATGAAGAGAAGGAACAGAAAGGTTTTATTGATTATCAAGAAAACAAAGCCGTTTTGCCTAACGGCATCACGATTGATCTCGCAGCAATGGGCAAGAAATCCAAGAGGCCGTTCAGGTCACCAAGTATTCATTAGACTTTTGTTAAGTAATATTTATTTTAGGAAAAATCTATTATTAAGTAAAACATCCACGTTTTGTCATTGATTGTTTTGGTCGATCTGTCATCTGGCTACAATCCAACAAATATGACAAAAATATAATTATTCAAAATAAGTTTTCGGTTTTCAATTTATCCTTCTATTCTTCATCTAGTAGCAAAATAAAACGTTATTAAATTATTTTGTAGCTTTTTAAATTAAAGTTAAGTAACAAACACACTAAGTTACTGTCACGAAATATCTTAGTACTTAACATGTGTTTAAAATAATCAAAATATTGAAAACAAAATACAATTCTGATCAGACGGATCAGATTACATACATATTGACTTCATTTCAAAAACCTTGTTGCCAAAGAGTTCCATGCTCAAAGATTCCGGATCTTCTTGCTCGAAAGTCTGTACGCCTTTCAATCAAATACAGCTAGATTTACAAGGTTAGGCCAGCATTAAAAATTATAATTTCCCTGCAACATAATCATTGTTTTTGTTTTTCTTCAGGACCAATATTATTGCTATTTTAAAATACTTTTTAATCCTAATCTTAGAATTTAACAAATATTTTTGTTAGTCAACATTTAATCAACTATTTTCATCATCTTCTCTACTTATAACTTTGTTTAACCAAAATGTAAAATGTAATTAAAACACCATCATGTAACATTTTTATTAGACTGTATTCTTACATTCACATTTATTTGATAGTTACAGAAATGACCAATGAGTATCATTATGTGGAAGCATAGAAGCATAAAAAACTTTAGAACATCTAACTATAGTTCTCTATTTTGCACACTCCATGTCTCTTATACAGACAGACAGAAGATAACTAAAACTATGTTTAATAAACTAGTACTAAAAAGTAGAAAATAAACTTATAGAACTCTTCTTGCAATAAATTAATATAAGTAGAAAACATACCAATATAAATAAATAGTGAATGATAAGAATATTTAACAAATAATATTTGTATTATTACAATTTAAATATTTTTGTTACCTGTACAAAAGGAACATACTGTTTTTAATTATTATTTAAGTTTCTACAATTGGTAGATAATTAACAGCTTAATTTTCTACTAGAAGCATAATGTAAATCTTTGGAAAAATTTCACGCTTTTAATATTTCAAAAAATAATTTACTATTTACAAATTCATTTTGATGAAATGAATATCTATTCTCATATCACATATCATATTACATCTAGTATGTATCCAAAAAATTTAAAGAAACTACTTGCTTTAAAAAATGAACATTTAGATAATGTCATTCTACAAAAACAATAAATTTATTACAACATAAGTACTCCAATTAACATTAAAAAATATTTGAATTAATGTCTCTTTGCATATAAAGCAAAATTTTGGTTTTTGTAATATCTATTAATTTTTTAAATTTTACATAAAGGTTTGTCTTGCTTGTAAACCTGTATATGTATTATCCAAATGCATGTTTAGCAAGAGATAATTTTTAATATTTAATAACAACTGGAACTAAATAAACAAAAAAAAGTTCATACCTAGTATAAATATTGTTACAACTATTAACAAATTCAAAGTCCAATTGCATTTTACTGATATGTCAGTTTTAGTTATAATGACATCCAAACTAGAAAATGTTTCATAATTAGATACAATTGTAAATTTTAATAATACAAATAATGTACATTACTTCATTTTTATAGACAAAATATTAATAAGGAAAAAATCTAAAACATTTTTAACTTTTAACCGAAGTTATATCCACAACTTTGATGGTAAAAAATAGCACCAATTCAATTTTCAATGTTTACAATAAAAAAAATTGCCTTACATATTTTAAGCTTGACAATAATTTAACAGTAAGAGTATGATCTATCTCCAATTACCAAACTAATAACTGACAAATCCAAATGCTATAAATATTGTTGAAAATATCTTAATAATTAATAGAGAACATCAATAATCAGGACAGCGAGTATGTGGTAGTGGTTGAATCAAACAATTTTGAGAACTAGGTTCAGCAGTTAATGCTGTGTGCACTACTATAGCAGGCTGAGTAGGCGTTGGTGCATGAAGTTCATGGCTTTCTCCAGGAGCAAGGCTTGCTATGGCCGCCAAAAGGTCCGGGTTCACTATTGGCTCACCTTCCTCTCGGGGTTCCCATCCCACAGGAGGACTAGACGGAGGTGAAATAAGGAACTGCTTTACAGGAGCTGGAGGCCTTAAATTTTTCAAAGAAATAGGTGTCACTGGTTGAGCGAAATAGCAGTTAATATAAGAATTATAAAATTTATATTGATGTAGTTGTACGCGTGCACTCGCTGCTGGGAGAGGGCTATCGTAATTAACGCGTAATCTCTTAAAACTTCGAAGCCATTGGAAAGTAATGTTGTCTGAAAAAGTACGAAAGAGATCTTCTAATTCCTTCTTTAACTTATCATCTGAGAATACATCAGTGTGTATATTTGTTACGATTACTGATTTCGGCAAGTCGTCAAATGCATTAGTTTCGTCTTGAGAAACACTTTCTTGTTCTAAATTTACTATGTTAGGATGAACATTCGGCATTCCGTCCTCTGGATTTATGTACATTTCGTCTTCATGAAATGAGTCATCGTCTTCTTTATTGGCCATGTTATTAAATTATTACTGCTTTCGTCAAGTTGTTCCCAACAGTTATTATTAATATTATGATAAAGCCGATCAATGCGTTTCACAGATTAACAATTATTTTTGATATTGATTGTTATTGTCAAATCTGATCCTGTCAAGAGTAAAAGCATTTTCAAATAGTATGGTTAGTTATTATAACAAACAGTCCACAAAAATATATAAATATTTTTTTTACAATTTTAACTTTCAGGGCACGTTTGTGTGTAAAATTTTGTGCCTAATATTAAATAATATTTCAATATTGTTAGCATATGTCATTTACTTTAAAAATTAAAATATCTGCCATTTCAATTGTTTAAGTTAAGTTTATCAGGTAAATAATAAAAAAAAGCTTTTAACAATCTAATATGACTGTTATTTTTTAATTGTTCTTATATAACCATGAGAGGGTTGCGAAAAACTGTCTGTACTTCTATAATACCAGGAAAATAGCTAAAATATTATCAATAATTATATATTTGTTTATAAACTATATTGATAAGATGATAAAACATACATAGTGTTAAAAAAATAATGCATGGCTGCATAAAAGTTTGTTCTGTCATATAGGCCAGAGACGAAAAACTATTATTATTGTTGACAGTTATCGGCTTGCCTTGTATAATAGTTAAAACTAAACACTTACTTCTATGTAAACAAAAGCAAACGAAATTTCAACACCATATATCGAGAAGAAGTAAAGATATACTTTACTCATAATTGCATTGCTAACAAACACAATGCAAATGGCGGGACTAGAATCTATGGTGGTAGAAGAGGTTAAGCCAGTCGACAGAGAAAAGGTATTTTAATTTTAAAATTTGAGTATTTTTATACGAACCATTTTTATTTCGCAAAATTTACTTTTTTCCAGACATGTCCTCTGCTGCTCCGCGTATTTTGTTCTACTGGAAGACATAACTCACCCGGTGATTACGCGAGAGGCAACGTACCTCAAAACGAACTTCAAATTTATACATGGATGGACGCAACTTTAAGAGAACTCACTGGTTTAGTTAAGGAAGTAAATCCTGAAACAAGACGCAAGGGCACGTACTTTGATTTTGCTATTGTGTTCCCTGATGCTAGATCTCCTACATATCGTATGAGAGAAATTGGTGTGACTTGTTCAGGACAAAGAGGTGGAGATGATAACAAAACCTTGGCACAAGTTAAATTTCAAATTGGAAACTATCTGGATATTTCAATAACTCCTTCAAACAGAATGCCTCCACCTATGAGACGACCACAACCATATGCTAATAATCGACCTTACTAATATAGCTTACTCTGTTTATAACTTTAATGGTGTTTTTGTTTTAAAGAAATGTTTACTACCAGTACTAAAATGTTTCCCCAGGTGGTCATGGCCATCAGTTCATATTCAGAACAAGAATAAGCAATTCAAATGCTCATAATAAGATCTAATCTCTATACTTTTGTTCGACTGGCACAACAGCAAAATTTTGAAAATGGATGACTTACTACTTTTAACTATGACTTAAACATGCATTGCACACTGTTCACTTTTTATGATGCTTTTTTCCTCTATAAATATGAAAAATTATTAGAAATATATTTTATATCAATTACAATGACAAACAATATAAAAATAGTAAATCTCACCCTTAAAATTGAAAAAGCAACCAATTCTATGGACATTGTTAATAATTAGAGAAACCTTTATACAGAGAAAACTTCATATACATTTATATTATCATTTTATTTAGCTGTGCAGAGTATCAGAAAGAGAGTCCCATGGTACCTACCATCCCAGTAGCTGATGGTTGCTAATGGGTAGCTAAGTCTTTCCAATTATTATTCAGTCTGGATTGTATTTTATATAAGGAGTTTATTGTTGATTGACAGTTTGGAGTTGCACACCTTCAAACAGTAAATGTTTCAGAATCACATACTCAACTCATTATGTTTTGATTTTATATGGTTTTTCAGGTCAACTTTCTGTCTAAATGCATACTATGACATTCAATAGAGTCCATCTGTGGCAAAATGTTATCACCCATTTTTACTGGAGCACAGCTCCCTCTCCTTAAAGTAAACGTTATATGTATAAATTTAGATATGCAGGATTTGATTCTCCATTTCTGGATCTATTCATTAACATAATCAAGGCTTTGTTACAACAGTGTCGATGCAATGATCATATCTTTATCGCTTGCAAGCATTATAGTGTCTTCAGCATATGAAGCTGTTAAATGAATGTGTTTCGGGGACCTCAGCCATGTAGATAGAATATAGGACGGCCAAAAACCGACTCCTGTGGATATCCACCATAATTTCTTGAATATTGGATAGCTCTCCATTGTCTCACGAAAAGCCTTATGGATCTACAAGAAGAAGCTGGGGACTTTCTTGGCTTCTGTATCATTATTACTGTACATACTTTCCATAAGCTAGAGAAATATTGTACTCAAAGCACTCCATTAAAGTGGGCAACTAAAAATATTAATAATACTAATACTTTCTGGGGTAGTTGCATAATATCCTCCTTTGTGGTAAGATCAAATTCAAGGGCCTTTTTGTTTCGTAATTCATTAATGGTCCTTTTCAGTTCTTTAATAGTGACTGGTCTTTGTGGACTGGACAGTTGTAGGTCCTGTTGCAGTGTGGATTGGAAGTCATCATCATCATTTTAGTCTTTGACATCATTTTTACTCTTAGACATCCAAAAGCTTAAGGCCATATGTATTGGCATATGTATTTAATTTATACAAAAATTCCATATACTGTGAAGAAAAAATGAAAATATGTGTATAAATTATATCAAATTATGGCACATGGAGGACATACCAAATCAAAACTTCATTATACATTTTGACCAGAATTTATACAAAAGTGAAATAATTTGTAAATTTATTACAAGAAAAACCCACAGATGACTTACTTGATAATTATGATATTATAAGTAAGACTTAACCATTTATATACTTTGACGTTTTTTTTTTATTTTATTTGAAAAAAATATCGCATGATTGTTAAAATGAAAAATAATTGTAGTTCTAATGAACGAAAATATATTCGAATAGTCTGACGTACCGTATATCTAAAGTGCAGGGAAGAATTTATTGATAGCATATGATAAGTTTATTAATATTATTAATTTTGTTAGATTGGATAAGATGCACAATCACCTTTCACATTTGCTCCAAAAAATATAACGTAAACCATATTCTTTGTAAGTTTTTACATAACAAAAAAATCTGTGTTTTAAACAGTGTCTAAATGATTATTAAAAAAAATTACTCGTAAAGAGGATTTCGTAATCTAATATAATTTCCAATAATTTTGGTGCAACTGTACCATAGTATGATAATGGGTCAAGGGTTATAAAATAAATTCAAATCTTTCCGGCAAAGAAGTGAATAAATAAAAATAAACATTCATATTTTTATAGTATTTTTATAAAAGTATGTTACAAAACATTATCTAGTCAATTGACTAAAATAATAATACTTTCTATGTATCATACAATAAATTTTTCTAACAGGTATATGTATTACTTATTATAATAATTAAAATTGGTCAACTTCAAAGATGAGCACACATGTCGTTTTATAATGTATATGACAATTACTATTCGTAATGTACATTTTATGTTAACCATCATTCAAATATTATTTAGCTTTACCAATTCATAACAATAGTAATTATATCCTAATAATAAAAACCAAATCTAATGCAGGAATAATGCAAACTCTTGAGCAATAAAGTTTTATTTTATTATTATACTGTTAATTTGATGAATAATATTAGCTATTTTTATGTGCTAATTTATTTTATAGGAAAAATAAAGTACCTTATTAAGACAAGGTACTTTATTTTTCCTATAATCAACATTAAACATACAATTGTTGTCGAGACAAAATAAAAGTAAGCAGTTTTTATTCTTCTCGCTTGCTTTTTAATAAATCTATCTAAATATACATAAAATTTTGAGACTAATTTAACAACCTATATTTGTTCTAATGAATTTTAAAATTGATGCAATATTAAATCATCACCGGCGATACTTATTAACTATTATAATATTCGAATTAATCTTTTATGTACAATTTAAAACGTTCATCTTAAAATATCAATGAAATAGGAACGTGTAATATTTATTTTCTACCAAGATAGCCTTCCTTTTGTGCTTTTAACCAGAAAACAATAGAAAAATAAAAGTTCTCAAGTTTTTTCCTTAAATTAAACCTTTTTACTCATATCTTCTAAAGGAACCATTGTTTCGGGAGTTTTATCATCAACAGAGTACCGTGTACGCCTTTTTTTACGCAAACAAGATGCAAAACAGGTATCACCATTACCAAACATCTCCCCGTCAGCCAAAGATTGAGGCATCGGTTGATCCGTCGTTTCAGGCAAAAACAGTGTTAAAAAGCCGGATAAAAGAGCAATGGCTCCGAATATAACTGCAGGTATTTTAGGATCAAAAGAATCCAGCAATGAAATCAAAGGTGTTAAAGCTCCAGAAAACCTGGCGCACATTGAACCTAAACCTAAAGCTGAATTACGTACTACTGTAGGAAAAAGTTCCGCGGAGTAATTATAAACTATAGCAAACGATCCGGCAATAAACAGCTTGCCTGCTATTACCACAATAGTAGACATCATACCTCCCGATTGAAGATAAGCAGCAACAATACAGGCAGCGCCGCCGATCAACATCATTGAACTAATCAAAGGTCTTCGCCCCCATATATCAAGGAAATAAATTATTGCGGCATAGCTTGGTAATTCTACGAATCCAAAAATGGCTGTTATTAGATAAGGGTTTCCTTCTATTTTGCCAGTACTTAAAGTCAATCCGTAATATACCAATGAATTAGCAAACCAACAGAAACAAACGTTTATGGTTTTGATCCTCAAATTTGGTGTCCTGAATAAATCTAAAGTAGTGGCAGAAGGTGCATCAACATCCGGTAATTTTTCTATTCTTCCTTTTGATACAAGAGTTGCTTTGTCTAATACTTCTGTAGATCTATTAAATTTTAATCCTTTTTGTACAATGTCCACTGCTTCTTTTACCCGACCCTGTGCCCATAACCAACGAGGAGATTCGTCCATAATCCATATATGCGGAATTAATAGAAAACCGTGCAGCCCGTAAACTACTTGCAAAATCTGTCTGTTGTCTATAAGCGCTCCCCAACCCGCTACTAACATTATACCGAGGGCAAATGCACATTGGAAATTAACACCGCAAATAGTTCTTTTATTGGCTCCAACTATCTCCATCGTTAAAACAAAACCGGTAATATAACAACCGGCTGAACCAAATATTGCGTAAAGATATTGTACAAACAAAAATGACCAATACTCCGGTATAAATGCCACTAGCACACCAAAAATTAATTGTAATACACCAGACCAACAAAATATTGTTTTACGACCATATTTGTCCGCCATTCCTCCTAGTACAACTGCACCAGTAAAAACCCCTAACATGAAAACTGTTTGAGCGATTGCTCCTCTCCATCTATTATCACAAACGAAATTCCATTCAATACCGCGGGACGAAGACCTGTATCTGTCGTCAAAGACCCATTTTGAGCATTTTTCTGTTTGATTATATTCATTAAACATATAGCAATTTTGTAATCGTCCATCAGAAGTAGTTGGAATCGCTGCTAGTATTTCTGTAGAGTTCCACGCTGCAACTGAATCATTGTTGTCAACGCCATCTATCCAGCACCTGGAAAAAGTCATAATCAAGTTATCAAATGTTATCTGCTTACACTATAAAGAATGTTTTGTGTAAAAATACAATCATAATTTATATGTCAGTATCAAAATCGCTCGACAAGTGACAGACGAAAAAAGATCTGGATTTCTCTACCCAATGAAATGAGGATATCCGTAGACGAAAGATGCTAAGTGACATAGCCCAGCGGATTGGCAGGTTGAAGACGTCGTGAGCAGATCACATAGCTCGTAAATCAGATAGCCGTTGTTTCTTTAAGGTTCTGGAACGGAGAGCGCGGACTGTCAAGCCCTGTGTAGGACCCACTAGGTGGGCAAAGATCCTTGTAAAAGTCTTAAATGTCTTATATATAGTCTTCAAATGCACAGGTTACATGTTGCTTTGAACCGATCTTATTGGATTGGAAATCTACAAGGCCTATGGCCAGCAGTAAGCATCTTATGACTAAAATGATGATATGAACGGTGAAGGGGTAAGTTCCAAAAAAATTAAATTTTATATTTGTTAAGGTTTTTATAAGGTGTATATTAATACAATTTATATAAACAAATTATTACTCGTTTCATGCAAGAATACAATATGATTAATATTTATTTAGTCCCTGCTTTATAAAAGTAAACGCTTATCTTTGTTCCCAGAATTTATACCTCTTTCCTCAAAGAACCTACATATAAAATTTCTAACATTATTTTATAGGACATTTTAATTATATTATAAAATACAATACATGGCTTGAAGTTTAATTCACACTCAATGCTATTCTGCCAATGTCAAGATCGTTGATCATAGTTGTTACACCTTAGCCTAGTGATTAAAAATACAAAAAAACTTGTAAGTTTTTCATTGATAAAGTTTTAAAATTAATCGATTATTTCTTATAATAAGTTTGGGTAAAGATTGATCGAGATGCTGTATTTACATACGTACAAAGAATATTTATAATGTAAATGACTATAACGCAACGGCAGCGACCACATCACTGATAGCGTCCGAATTGAAATTAACATTTCAATTTGAATTCGAACGTCCAAGAATAATTTGACAAAATTATTGTGTCCGTAGTGATCAGCAATACAGAGCGTAAACACTACATAACTAAAAATGACAGCAACGGAAACTTCGTAATAAATATTTTTATCTACACGAATATTTAGTTCTGAGTAAGCTGATAGACCAGGTAATAAAGTATTATTTAAATAAGAATAATAAAATCAGTAGTATTTGGCTAATATTAATTAATGATTTCTTATCACGAGGGTTGTTTGTGTCAACTATTATAGTAATGTTAATTTAATACAAAAGTCTTTAAAATTGCACAACAGTACAAAAAAAAAACTATTCTGCTCAGGTTTTGGAATTATTGATAAAAATAAACTTATGATCGAATTAATCGAGTTATTTTAATATAAATAACAAAAGATGTTTATTAAAGCTAGAAGCTGTAGCACACCCATGCATGCACTTATTTACATTGTCTTAATTTAATCTTATTATCCATACTGTGACGAAATAAATAATACAAAACACTCGTTATTTTTTTTACTTTTTATTAAATACACAGAACTATGTAAAAATAAAACAATAGTAAAAACAATTGAAATTAAAATATATACACTTTTGGATTATTATTCATTTATACCATGTTCTACCAGTTATAAATAATGTTAAGTCGAGGTAAATGTGTGTTCAAGTTTTCTAGGAAAAATGATTTAGTTGGATTTCTTAGATTGAACTATGTGTTTATGGTTTAATTTGACAGCAATAAATGCATGATTTAAAAACAAAAATTAAGAATTAAAACGCTTTCCCACTACTTTTCTATAAATTATTTTTCACAAAAATTAGAAGATTTTTCAAAGAAATAAGAATAAAAAAATGAAGAAAAACAAAACTTGCCATGCTGAACTTGCATTTATTGACGTATTGATATTACTTTGATAGATATAACTTTCAATGTGGGAAAGAGTTTTTGTTACTGATAAAGTTATCATTTTTAAAAGTGTTGCAGGATCGAAGAACTGGAAGTTGTTCATAAAACAGCTTTTAGCCAATATAAAAATTTTTGATATACTACATGTATACTCGATATTTTTGTGAAATATATGCTTATTGATAGAATAGTAACTCATTTATGCATTTGCGATTCTCTTGAAATATTATAATAACGAATCGTTTTTTTAAAATTGAAGATTGTTCATTTGGCATTGGCAAAGATCAGTCAAGGTCGAGATACAACAGAAAAACACTGATGTACTCGGAGTAAACTGATGATTTGTTTATACAAACCATCAGTTTAATTAAAGGTGGAATTAAAGATAAAGTAAACTCTTTACTAGCGATACTACCGATTCTAATTTGCACTGAAAAGATTCAAGAGACTGCAGCAAGATATATCATAAATAATAATGCTTGATCACACTAATACCAAGAACTAAATGTTGCAGCTTGTTGCATTTTTTCAATCAGAAGTCTTTAAGTTTTTATATTAAAGAGTTAATATTACTACCTACAATGTGCTGACGAGTTAAATAACCAAATGACGAATATTAATATGATAATAAATAATATATTAACTAAGGCAAGCAATATTTAAACTTTGTTTATGAAATGTGATTTTTTTTCTAATTTTTAAATGCTTATACTTTTTCATTTGTATGTTCGATAGAAATCATAGCATCAGAGGTTTCGTCTTGTGTAGAATATAGTTTGCTTTTGTTTCTTCCATAACATGACAAGAAGCATGTCTCTCCTTTTCCAAACATTTCTCCATCGGCTAAAGATTGTGGCATTGGTTGGCCCATTGTTTCAGGTAGAAATGTTGTAAAAAATCCAGAAATAAGAGCTATAACACCAAATATCACAGTGGGTACTTGAGGGTCAAAAGAATCTAACAACGAAATAAAAGGTGTCAAAGCTCCGGAGAGTCTAGCACACATTGAACCTAGCCCTAGGACAGAATTACGTACTACAGTTGGAAAAAGTTCCGCTGTGTAATTGTAAATTATAGCAAACGATCCCGTGATGAAAAACTTTCCTGCCATAATAGTAGTCGTTGACGCAATACTTGCTGATTGAAGATATCCCGCAATTACACAGGCAACTCCGCCAATTAACATCATGGAACTGATCATAGGCCTCCGGCCCCAAATATCAAGGAGATAACTTACAGCAGCATAGCTTGGTAATTCCACAAGTCCAAAGAAAGTCATAATTAAATAGGGATTGCCTTTTATTTTACTCATGTTAAGAATTAACCCATAATATACTAATGAGTTAGCAAACCAACAAAAACAAACGTTTATAGTTTTCATTCTTAGATTTGGAGTCTTAAATAAGTCTAAAGTAGTTACAGAGGGACCATCAACATCTTTTAATTTTTCTGTTTTTCTCTTCGCTACTATTCGGTCTTTTTCTAAGATTTCCTTAGATCTGTTACATTTTAAACCTTTTTGTACAATTTCAACTGCTTCCTTTGCCCGACCTTGAGCCCATAACCAACGGGGAGATTCATCCATAAGCCATATATGCGGAATTAATAAAAGACCGTGCAGTCCGTAAATAACTTGCAAAATTTTCCAATTATCTACTAGTGCTCCCCAAACAGCAACTACTATGATACCAAGGGAAAATGCACATTGAAAAACAATGCCGATTACAGTTCTTTTACTTTTTCCAACCATTTCCATTGTTAATACAAAACCGGTGATAAAAGAACCGGCTGAACCAAATAGTGCATAAAAGTACTGAACAAGTAAAAACATCCAGAACTCCGAAATAAATGCTGCAATCACACCAAAGATTAATTGTAATACGCCGGACCAGCAAAATATTATTTTACGTCCAAATTTGTCCGCCATTCCTCCCAGTGTTGCAGCACCTGTAAGCACTCCGAGCATAAAAACAGTTTGTGTGATTGCACCTTTCCATCTATTGTCACAGACAAAGTTCCAATCAATACCACGCGACGACGATTTATATTTGTTATCGTAAACCCATTTAAAACATTTCGCAGTTTTATTTAATTCATTATACATGTAGCAACTCTCTATT
Organism: Battus philenor; assembly: GCF_028537555.1. Lineage (NCBI taxonomy): Eukaryota > Metazoa > Arthropoda > Insecta > Lepidoptera > Papilionidae > Battus > Battus philenor. The sequence goes on from NW_027181676.1 coordinate 7,009,425, forward strand.
TGACCGTCGACAGTGATAGGAATCGCTGCCAAAATTTCCGAAGAATTCCACGCCGCCACTGACTCGACTGTGTCTACCCCATTAATCCAGCATCTGAAAAAATCAAATATTTTATAATATTATGTGTTAATGAGGTTTCACTCGAAGAACACAACATTTAAGTATTGTTTTATTAATTAAAAAAAATATCTTTATGAGATCACTAGGATGCTGTAAGAAAATCTTCAACTTGTTCCTTTTATTTGCTTTGAACATATTTTAGTATTTCGATTTAAGTTAAATATGATGCGTATACTTGCATTACCTATCACCATCGATCTGCTAAAAATACGTCACTTAAATCTTTAAGTGACCCTTTGATCATTTACACATATTAAGCATTTTTCTGAAACAGTTACAACTACTCTGGAGGTGTTTTAGAACATGGTCGTTGTTATTTTATTTATTTTTCTAGTTTGGTATTTTCTGCGGCCATATACTATACAATTAAATTATCATTTATATTTACACTATTTTTCTCGGACAAATCTAATATAGCTCTTGTTCAAATGGACTTTTAAAATGAAAGTGACAGATTAAAAAAAAGAAAAAAAAGTTATCAACTGTAAAAAAATTTAAAGATGGATTGAAATGCATCTACATTTTTTAAAGGTATGACGAAAATTACCCTCCGAAATTATTTGTTGCCGGAGTTTTCTGATGGCAACATCGTCGCACGAGAAACATATGTCACAGATTAAAAATCAGTCCAAAAATACGTCAAATCCACACGAGTCATTATCTTTTATGAAATACTGTCTGCTTTTGCGTTATTAAGGCTAGATAAAGTTTTTTTTTTATATCAAAAATTAAAAAAAGTATGTTATACTATTTAATACATTATATTCTCATAGTGTCAATTAAATTTACATGGAATTTTTGAATGCTTTTAATTTCGATCATTAAATTTTATGCCAAAAGCTTAATGATTAGTTAGGACTTTCCAGTAATCTCCTAGAGAGGTTTCAGTCTTATCTACTCAATCGGGAATTATTTGTAGTTGTAAATGATTTCAAATAGATTAAATGCACGGTGCTGTTTGGAGTCCCCATAGTATTCCATTCTATGTCTTATTCTAGTGGAAAATATTCTATACAATATTTCCAAACTAGCCATTCCATCTCCACTTTCACACTTAGCACAAAACATTCGACAAAAATCTTCCTCTAAAATTAAAATTAAATAAATCAACCCAATCATCATACATTTTTAATAGTAATTTTCATTATAATAAATTTAATTGTAAATGATATTGTTATGCATTTTTGATATGATTATAAATATTAGTTTCTAACGATATATGATATGACTTACGGCACTGAAACATGATTCCTCACTTCGGACCTTTTTGGACAGACACACACGCACTGGAGCACAGAGTCGCGTTCGCTTCAACTAGCCGGGGAGATGGGTATATTCAAGATTTCTCTATGAAATCCAATTATCAATGAGAAGATCAACCGGTTAGCAAGTTGTAATGACAATGGGCAGAAGACGAACCGACGAGTGCACCATAGGACGTCCACAAGGTGGACATATAAATGTACTTATTAGGAGCATCGGAAGGCGCTAGGTGCACGCCGCATTCTGCCGGTCTTATTGGGAATATTTGAGTGACTGTTGTATGACTATCACAAGCAGTGGACATTCTTTGACTAAAATTATGATGAATAAATATATTTTTTTAATTTGATTACTGTTAAATGAATGTAAATGTTAAAATTGTTAACATGTCTTATAAATAAACAACGTTTGCCTCCTTTGGCTTTTGAACTCACTGCCGTCCTCGAAAGTTCTAGCGCTCGCAAGGGGGCATTACCACACGGTGAGAACAAATATTCTTGAGTAAATAAAAACGATCAACATATATACTTCGCATCTGCACCGTCCAAAGGACTAGTAAACGCAACCTTATCTCGTTAAAACTAATCACTGAGGTAAATTATACATTTTCTGCCAATCGCCTTATCCGGTGGATTAAGTGTACTTAAATACTACATTAAATAAATCGTCTTATTTATAAAAACAATTGGGTAATAGTGTAAATGTTAATAGTTTCAAGACATAGCTTATTCAAATGATATCTTAGAATACACAGGCATTATTGAATAATTTTGTAAAACTGCTTCATTAGGTTTCTATCACGTTATATTTAAGAAAGCAACGACAAATATTGTATTAGGTTATAATAATTCTAAATCTATTTTTTTATAATGAAACTTTTAATTTTTCGCCCCAAATAACTAATGCTTTTTGTAATTAATTTATGTATTATTAAGTGAAAAATTGATCAACACCAAAATTAAATGAAATTGGTTGATATAGTTTTAAAAAACTTTGTTGTTTTAAATAACCTACATTTTGTCAAAGAAATCCGAATAGATTTTGTAAACGTTTACTCACATATTTAAAATGCTACTTGTAATTATTAATCGGAAATAAAATCTTTTTATTTATATGACTATATGTGTTATAATGTTCAACTAAGATTTTAAATAAATATTTCAAAAAATCTTATGTTTATCCCATTCTTTGAAAGGCTTTCGATTATATTGTAAATTTATATTTCATTAAATACTTAAAATTTCGATCTAATTAATTATTTCTACAATTGTCACATACTTTTTATGGATTAATTCATAGCGAAATAGCTTACCTCTTCATGGACTTATGCAATGTCTAAAAATAGAAAAAACATGTAAAAGTCCACCTGTGATAACATTGATAACCCATATTAATAATTTTAATCTTAATTCTATGTACCTTTTTTAACCTCTTGACAAAAAAATTCTATTTTAGTTTATTATACATCTCAGATAAACTTTATGACTCATTTTATTAAATTTTATTATATATTAGTAATTGCAATAAAAATGTATACGTTTCGATGTTTGACGACGAAATGTATGTGTAATCGAAAGTTTTTGTCGAAAAGAAACATATGACCTGACATTTGTGCCGAATCCGACTAAAAATATTTATGCTGACAGGATTAGATTTGTAATTGTTTTAGTTACAAAAACGTAATTTAATTATGTATCGTGTTTCATATCTGAGAATAATTATAAATTAAAAACCATTTTCAAATACAATTTTAGTTAATTAGAAAGCTTATTGTCATTTTAAATTCATATTGCCTACTTACTGTTAATTATGTCTGAATAATAATTAGCACTGAGAATAGATAGGGGGTCAAGGAGACAAACAACAATTCAACGTTACTTGCACTGTACAGTGTCAACTACCTTACTATATTTGCAGATATATTTATACCAATTTCTGTATTGTTTAGTATATCTTTAAATAAAACTAACAATAACGATAAATCTGTATAAATCCGTCTAATATTTTGAATCAACTTTATTTATATAACCGCAATAAAAATTTACATACGACAATTCATTTTTGATCAATACTTGTTATGTTTTTTAAATAGAGTAATTTATTATTTATCTAATCTCCAATGATATCCCATTGAGAATCAAAAAAAAATTGCTTTGCTTGATGTCTAAGACTTATTAAAAACAAAGGTTGTATTTACCGTAATAATCAACAATAAAATAAAAGAAGCAAAAGCAAAACTTCTTCCATGACGATCCTTATTTCTAATGCTGTGCCAAAAGATTACCGTATTGTTGACTATTTTCTCGTATTTTATGTAGAAATGTCTTAAATTTCTTGAAAAAGGTAATAAACCAATATTATACCGACGAGAAAATTTCGCTGCACTCGTCAGTCCGCGGTGTCCATGCCAGAACTGTAAAGACCCAGCCATCATCACATATGCGCGCTAGGTGGCCTGCCATTCAATTTGCCAATCCGGCAATCGTAACGTAGGAAGGTGGCCACAAGGGAAAGACAGACTTTTTAAAGTTGTCGGAAGACATCCAGTGTATTTCGACGGCTTTAAAAAGACCAGGCCAGTTCCAACCGGTCTTGTTGCCGATCATCTATAGAGTATGTCTTTGTCCAACTATTGATGCTCTTCGGGTAAAATGATAATGATGAAGAAAATTTGTGAAATTTTATGACCTCTTAAAAATATAATAGATTAATATGTTTCCATAATTTATTTAAACAGGTAATATAGCAATGAAACTTATATATCACACAAATAATAATTACACGTTACATAAAAGGAACAGTTTTAAAATTAAGGCACAAAGCATTAAAAATAATGAAAACATAAAAATTAAAATGCATTTAATTATGTATTTTTAATACTTTATTTTAAATGACTATTTATATGGCCTTATTACAGACAATTAAACAATATTATAATTAGTCATAAACAATAACATTGAAAAGTAAGTAATTAAAAAAATCATAATATTTCTTTCTTGGTGCAATAAAAATCAAATTGTTAACATCGTATTAAATGAATTTCTCACATTACTATTTTCCCAAAAACAAACCAGATGCAAAATGCTTTTTATTAAAGAAGCTTTAAATTATAATTTGAGTCTAAAAACATACTGCAATTTAGTGTAGTACCTTAATGACTCCAAACTTACATCATGTGATAAACTGCACATAAATTCAATTTAAGTTTTATTCATTACTGTGTCGAATAATAAAACATATTTAACTTTATGTTTGGCATATTAATAAATCGTTTTAAAAAACGCTTTTAGCTTTTATGGCACATTTCCCTGCATCCTACTGAAGTTTATTTCTTGTGTTGAAGCAAACAGTTAATGAAATAGTGGTGTGACTTTAAAAAACCTTACATTACCGGCACGATTTCTTCGAAACAAGCAATCAATTGTTCTGCTTGTTTCAGGAAAACTTCGTGAAAACGTCGTGAAAAAGAATTAATTGAGACGCTTACTGTCTTCTTTATTTAAGATTATAACCACTTCCTAAATAAAATAACCAAACAAAAAAATTGCGTAGAATTGAACTGCTACTTAATTATTGTAGTAATACAGTTATTGTTTTTGACATAGTTCTTTAGTGCGTTTTATGGTAAAATTTATGGAAACGAAAATGAATTATTTGTAAAAATTACACCAAATTAAAATACTTACTTAATTAGCAACGCATTCTGCATAAGTTGTCTTTGTATCAAAGTTGACTAGGAAACTTAAAAATTACAAAAACGACGTAAATAGTACTTATGTACAACATAATACGTACATTCATTTTTACAGCAGAAATAGTCTGGTACTGTACTTGCTGGACAAATAAGGTACATTATAGTTTCATGGACAGTGACGACGACATGTCTACATGGGGTAAAATTACGAGGAGACTTGCAAAAGAACATATTTCCTTCTTTAGAAGTAATAATTGGACAACTGTCCTGACAATTGGAGGAAACTGTCATGACTCTCATAAAACTGATATGTGTTCAGGTTGCAAAAAATAATAAAACCTTTATATTATATTAAAATAACTTAATCAAGACTAAAAAGCTAAAGTGCGAAGTGGAAAATTTTCATCGAATCGAATATATTGTAACTGACTTCATAAAACAAAAAATCAATTCCATGGATTAATATATATGAACCAAAATTTGACAATAGAAAAAATTACGAATTTTCAAATATTAAACAAATTACCTAAATTTATCTGTCTATAATTTTATTTATATTTTATACAGTTTTTCTATTAGCTCACCACATAAAATATAACTTTAATGTTAAATTTTTTACTAGCACTTATTTTACAAAAGGAGCCCCGTATAAACGCATTATCATATTTATTTACTGATGTTGACACCCACTACATACATTAGTCTCTTGCACTTGCTTGCAATAATGCGGTTGAAAGATTGCTATATTAACTTTGTCCGACGAATATAGTACCATGGTTAGCAATGCAGGTTCCAGATCAAATCCCACTACGGGTGCGAACTCTGTTTAAATTGTATGGTATCGCCACCACTCACGAGTGATGGCGAGTGATTGACAATTGCCAGTTTGCACAAAGCCCCCGTGGTGTAAAGATTGTATCTTATCTTATATTGCAAAACTGATAACAATCGAAAAATCTTTTTATTAGTTGCTTAGACAAACGAACATAAAAATATTTCAGTCATATCTAAAATTTAGTTAAAATTAAAACCCACTATCAGGGCGACTGATAAAAAGAAAATAAGGCAAGAACAAATCGTGAAAGTTAAAAGCATTATAAAGTCTTTCAAAATATAAAAATTAGACTTCTGACTAAATTATAAAGATTTCATTTAGAACTATATTTCTCTTAATTGTTGTTTACCAAACGCGTTATTAAACTGTCACTGCGCTTTATTGCTTTTTTTCAGCATCTAAAGGTACCATAGTTTCCGGAAGATTCAGTGAATCGTTGCTCAACCTCTTACCGCCGCAGTTTGTGAAGCACGTGTCACCTACACCAAACTTTTCACCGTCTTCAACTGACTGAGGGAGATTTCTGCCAATAGTTTCGGGCAAAAGGAATGTTGAAAATCCTGAGAGTAGTGCTAAAAATCCAAATATTAAAGTGGGAATTTTCGGATTCAATGTATCCAGTAGACTAATTAAAGGTGTTAAAGCCCCTGATACGCTAGCACACATACTGCCGAGGCCAACTCCTGAGCTGCGAACTACCGTAGGGAATAATTCAGCTGAATACTTGTAGATGATAGAATACGAACCCGATATAAATAATTTACCAACCATTACAACTCCCGTTGTTGCCGTCGAACCATGCGGCAAGGCGACCACTACTAAACATGAAATCCCTCCTAATAACATCATTGTACTTATCAGAGCTCGGTGACCGACTCGATCCAGGTAATACATAATAATAACGTAGCTCGGTAGTTCTACTACACCCATTAAGAACATTATGAAATACGGGTTACCATTTAATTTTCCCGTGTTTAAAGATAATCCGTAATAAACTACAGAATTAGCAAACCAGCAGCCACAGATTATTAACGTTTTTTTCAACATATTTGGAGTTTTAAAAAGGTCCGCCGTTCCAGCTGAATGTTCATCTGTATATTTCGCGCATGTTACTTTGCATTGTGAAACTAGTGAAGGTGTATCTAAAGTTTGGTTTGACTTATTCATTTTGAGAGCTTTTTCTACAATGGCAACAGATTCTCGAGCGCGTCCTTGTGCCCACAGCCACCTCGGTGATTCGTCCATTACTATCCAATGCGGAAGCAAAATGGCTGCATGTAATGCATACAAAATTTGTAAATAGAATCTATCGTCTAAAAGATATCCCCAACCGGCTAGAAGCATAATTCCAATTGCAAACATGATTTGGAAAGTGACCCCACAGATGGTTCGCCTTTTTGGTCCAACAAGTTCCATTGTTAACACAAAACCAGCAATATAAGAACCAGAACCAAAAATTCCATATAAAAATCGTATCGCAACGAAAGTATAGAATTCTGTCGTAAAGGCAACTGCCACTCCAAATGCTAATTGAAGAACTCCTGACCAGAGAAAAACAGTTTTCCTACCGAGTTTATCGCATAAGCGTCCGAGAACAACAGAACCAACTACAACTCCAAACATATACGCAGTTTGTGCAGCGGCTCCCATCCACCGTTTATTGCACACTAGATTCCACTCAATTCCGCGTGACGAGGTGTAATATTTTGTATCATACACCCATGACTGACACTCGTTTAAGGACCTATTAACTCCGTAATAGTTGCAGGAGTCCATTCTTCCATGCTCGTTTATGGGAATAGCATTTCGCACTAACGAAGAATTCCATGGTTCAGTAAAATTCCAGCTGTCAACTCCATCGAGAGCACACCTGAAATGTGAGAGTAATTCACTTATTTTCGTTGCAAATCTACCACAAACATTACACAAACTGGTGCAAAAAATGGAATGTTGTGCTTGTCGAACTACATAACTACTGGTTAACATAAAATGTATGTATGACGATAATTAAAATATGTCATTGATATAATTCTAAACATGGAATTTTATTAACCAAAGCAATAATTGCGTCGATAATTTAAGGGCATTCTTTCTAAAATATTATATGTACAATTTAGCAATATAAAACAATATTTATATTTGTAATATAAATAAAGTATAACCCCAAGTTATCAAATGTGATAAATTTAATTCTTCAAGTAATTTAAAAGGCAGTTTGTTAGTAAGCATAAAAATAAATACTTCATAAGTAGCATGCAGACACGTATCATGCAGTAATAATATTATATATAAGTACGTGATATATTATACTAAAGATATAAAAATAATACTATAGATAAAAATATGACGATTTACGATTTTTATTAGCACTAAAAAGCGTTACGCTGTTTAATTATTTACCTTTTCCAAAAACACGAAATCAAGTATTTTATAGCTAAGTGTACTTACTTTCAATCACCCATATGTGTAATAGCACCAAACATCACAGTTTCATATAGATAACGAACACCAAAGCCGATTCCAAATAAAACCCTGTAGCCCGAAAGAAGCATACTTGACAAGTTTGTCGTAAACAAAAAGCAAGTAAGTGTACTCACTGTTTAAGTTATATATGACGGCCAAATTTAATAAGTTCATATATTAAAAAATCCAATTATTAACTCCATTTTATAATGAAAAAATTGTATATTCAAATAATGTTAAAAAATCTAGTTTTGGTTAATAACTATATATTCGTCAATACTTTAACGGAATGATTACAAAAATTATTTGAATAGCTTTCAACGTGTTTATGGTATCATAAGCACCACAAAAAAGTACAATGAAATAACTTGTAACTCTCACGGGAAATTTAAAATATTTTAATTACGGTTAATCAACTTCTATTAAATAAATAGTTTTTATCATAATATTATTGTTGTTAAACATGAGCAAATAATCAGTTTTTCACACAAAACTATTTACGTAAATTTAATATGGAAATTCGTAATTTTCAATACAATGAATATTCAATTCATGCACATGCGACCAGTAATTCAATGGATATCGTTTCAAAAATGAAAGACTATCTTTAGGACTTGAACGCTGTAATCCTGTACGAATTCTTTTTTGTGTATTTCAATAGTAATACATACATATATGATGTTGAATATTAAATCGAACATTCTATAAGAACAAAATGACAAACACTAAATGAAATTAAAGAGTTGAAAGTCAATAGATTTTAGGAAGGAGGAAAAGAGTTGCAGAAAAGGAAATTTCAGATAATTAAGAGCTGTGTGGAAGTAAGAAATTTCCCAAGAAAAGCAAACTTTAATAATTGACGAACACGCAACCTATTTGTAAAAAGTCTATCCGCTCACCACATTATGTGCCTGTGTTAAAATCGCTGTTCAGACCTAATAACATAATATTATTTGAATAACACTATTACCTGGAAATTTCTACTACATTAATAAAAAAATCTTTGTCATCATCGATGATAATTTCTACAATATCACTAAAAATACTGTAGATAGAATAAATAGTGTTTTTATTTATGTATTACATGTAATAAGTATGCATATAAGTAAAACTTGAATGTCTGCGCTTAATTTTTGTAATTGTGTATAATAACAGACAAGTATATTGACAAAGGTATTGTGAATTTTTGTTTAGATGTAGTTAATATATTACCTATGTTCAGGTACGGCAGCCACAGTAACCAATGAGAGCATGTGAATGCCAGCTGTCATTGCTGCCAAGATATGAAGAATGAACTGGAAACACTGGTACCTCCCAAAGTCACCTGTAATAATAAAAAAATAGCCTTTAAACGTCTTTTAGACTCATCTGAACTGACACAAAATGATTTAATTTACAAGGCTACAACTTTTTGTAAAATATTTATAAATCCAAACAGAAACACTGTAGAATCACTGCCGTTTATGATTTTTACCTGATCATAGGCGTAACTCTATATTTAATTTTATGTGCATTATAAGAATATTCTACAAAATATATTAAGAAATACAAAGAATAAATTATAATAATAATAAATAAGAAAAAGAAATAGATTTCTCTAAAAAAGATTTTTCTTTTAAAAGTTGTATTCTGAAAGTAACTTCATTTTATAAAGTGAAAATGACTGTAGAGTAATGAATACATGTTTTACCTTTATAGATATTTACATAATTACTATCAAGAATTGGTAGCCGGGTTGTAAAAGTTTGTGACTTGCATACGTAACGGGTCAATTTCACTCGAATTATATATTATTGCCACGCTCAAGATGGAACGTGAAACGATGAAAAGATGCATTGATGGAAACCACCATGTCCGATGACTGAATGAAAAAACATTCCTACGTTATCGATTATAAAACGAATGGAAACTGAAGTACGTTTTGTACTTATTATCAAATATTAAAAATATCCCTTAGGTATTTTAAGCTAACCATAGCTTAACTTATAACATCATGAAGCCTCAACAGCGAGTCATAAAAATAAATTCTAGAAATTACATAAATTATAGCGAATCACCTATAATAAACTACAGCAATATTGAAGAACGTTATGCCAACTCATGTCGTGACTGAAAATAGCCGTGGCGTCACTGAATGGTTTTCTGTAATTTCAAAGCCTTGGCGACACATTATTGACCTATTTTACATTCATTATACAAACAGAACTAAGAATAAATTGTTTCGAAAATAAATTACGGAACAAATTATTATACAGTTTCTCAGGTTTCTACTTCTTGCACGCTGAGCACACTTTCTTAAAACGTACTCAATATTTAAAACCCTTTCTCCAAACAGACAACGACAAATTCACTATTCGTTTCTCGGCTTTTTATCACAATAAGTATGATTGCAGGTTTACCATATCTTTTTTAAAAAACAATTTTAAGTTTAATTACAAAGAGAATTTTACGAGTAATATGACAAACATTTATAATAACTATTTTACATACACAAAATATCTATTTATATTGAATTTATCTCAATGCGACAGCTTTACTTCACATGCTCTCAACTTCCTTTTACTAAAATGGATTAGAAATGAAATGAACAAATAAATTTAAATTTTAAAAAAAATTTTAAAATACTCTTCACGGGACACTATTTTTTTGTTCAACAATGCCTTAAGCTCTTTTCACTCTTTTATATATTAAACATATTTTTCCTACTATACTTCCTTGTGAAAACGTTATGTCACAATCAACATATTGCAAGAATTTAAATAGGAATTCTTTTTAATAATACACTAATCTGTAATTTGCCATCATTTTGAATCAACGCCTTAAATTGTACAGGTTACTGTTTACGGCTAATAAGTTAATCCGTTGTATAAAATTAAGCATCAAGTTTTGAAAACCTTTTCAAAACATAAAATTTTTGTAAAATTTCCTATTTTTAATTTGTATTATTAACGTGAATAAATTATATATGTTAATTAAATTATGTCTACCGAATTATTTAGAATAAATTATTGTTGTTATGTAGTTCACATGTTACAGCTATTTTTTAGTTTAAAAAAAATGTTTAAAATATTCATTGAATGTTTAAGTATACATTTGTCGTAGATAAGGTATTTTACGCAATTAAACTAACTTATTTGCACTCTATCATGAACTTAACATGAGACTACACGCGTGCTGAATTAAATAAAGCGATAATAGGTGACGTTGACCTTTAGCGAACTTTGCTCATTACCATCGACGCTAACGAATACCGATGAAACATGAGATTTGCGTTTTACATTATCTAACACTCGATTATGTATAACCCAAAAGTTTTTAAGATATTAAGAAAAATCGGAAAATTGTAAACAAGCCTTTTCTCATAAAATTGAACTAAACCATTAACTTTTTTTCTCTTTCGAGACAATTACAATTGAGCTGTTAATATTATTACCTGAGATTGACTATTATCGTAATTTATTTTTCGTAAGAAATATGAAACATTCATTATTAATGTAGTAATAGTTGTAAGAATAATTTAGTAGTTGTGTAATAAATTAAGTAAAAGTCACAAAAAATAAAAACTAGCGATGACTTTTCAACCGTTGCTAGTTTATCGAAATATATATCAACATACTGTAGTCTTAACAGTACTTTTAAAGAAATTTGTAAGTCATTCAATTATGTTAATATAATTGCATAGTAATAGGGTCGTGGCGCAGTCCCTGGGCTGCACACAACATGTTAATTCTAAAGACGACGCAATAGCGGATATAAACTTCGTTAAAACTTCATTGAGACAATATGTATCAATATTCTATGACGACCTTCTAGCAATAAACGATAAAACAGAATAAATAATAAAAAATAAGGTCAATATCAGAACGAAATCGAACGTCCTTAGTTTTTTTTCGTCAAATTATCAGTACCTAATTATATACAATGTGAAGTTAGATAATAGTCGATAAAAGGTCAACGATAGAACTAAACGGATAATTAAAATTTTATACTACTTTAATTGGCCATTCCATCGCTTTATAATAGTTATTTCTTATAAATCCTTAAAAAATATTTTTGTTGCTAAATTAAGCATCTGTTTAATCTGCATTATGTATAAAGTCTCTATTGCTAAATGAAAACTATTAAATTTTTGCACAAAAATGATGAGTCGGTTCTATTTAAAAAAAAACAAAGTTCTTTTAGACTATTCTATAAAATTGGTTTATTTAATCTATAGTAATAGAAAAGTTACGTTATCAAGATTTGCCAACTTTCAATTGAAAAAGAAAAACACTTATCAATGAAATAAAACAAATATTTAATAGATAACAATCTTTAAGTCCTCAACATATATATGTCAACTTTTTCATGATAAATTCTTAATCAAATGGTACTATCATTGAGGTAACCTAAATTGGTCAACATTATATTAGCTAACATTGATACCATTTTCGCTTACTGACGACGCCCTGGGAAAAAATTTGAAGTTGTTCGTGTCGTTTGTGTCACCCCTCGGTCTTAAGCCTTCTTATCATAACTGCGGTCACAGAAACCGCAAAGAGATGTACAATTGGTAGTTTTGCCTCCCTTAAGCTAAGCTAAATAATAATATTAACAAGTGCGTGGCGGCATTTTCAATACTTAGAAAATGATTGTGAGTAGCCGACGCTAAAAATAATTTTATGAGAGAAAAGCTAATATTTACTCTTACGTCTGTGAATATATTAATTGATTTGCAGTCTTTAACTATATAAAAAAAAAATAAGTTACTTAAAACAAACTGTCACCAGACAGTTTAAAATTATCTTCAATTTTATTTTTTACATCAAATATAATGGAAACCTGTGAAAGAAATAAAATTGTATTTTTCTTTCTTTCTGATTCAGTAAATGAACGGATCTACAAGTTAGACGAAGGGTAAATGGCACGTCGTTTCCTTTAATCAACCACTTGAGCGAATTATTAACAAATGCACTTGAAGTAGGTAAAAGACCATATTAATACCTTAAATAATTTCATGATATTTGAAGTTAAGACAATTAATGAAAAACAATAAAATAACGAAATATTTGATAACTTAATTTTATTTTAATATTACAACCGAAAAGCCAGAATTATCTCTTTTGATTATATAATAAAAAGAAATTAAGTATTATTGTATTATGTTCTTGTATCGCTTTGTATATGGTTCTTTAAACTAAAATTTTCACCAAAACATGCAGCAAATTTCAGGGGCTGTTGCTGCTGTTCCTAAAAGTTGCGTATTAAACGCTTGTTGCGGCCTTGTTTTCATAAAATATTGTTATTTTATTATTATACAAAACAAACTAAACGTACTCGATGTCACTTCAACCTTGTAATATAAACTATCTGAGAAACCACAAAGCATAAATATATTGATCAAGCTATTTATATCTGGTATCTGTATATATATGTGGCCGATCACAACCTTTATCTGGTAATTAAATAAGTATATTACTAAGACTATATTTATTAAACAACATCGAGTATTTATTATAAGTAATCTGGTTGATTATAACGCATGTTCTTAAGTTTTTGATCATTATTTTTTCATTGATAAAGCTACGTAATGGCTGAAAGCCTTAAAGTTTTGGAGTGGAGAACAAGGACTGGCAAACGCAGCGTAGTGCCACTCACAGCGTCGACAGACTTCCTAGTTAAGTTCATCGAAAAATGCTAAATCTAGCCCGCCGTCAACCGGTCTTTTTGTAAATATATGGGGCCTATGATCAACACTAGATGATACGACTAAAATGATATTGACGAAGGTAATTTGAAGTTAAATTGTCTGAAGAAAGAGTCAGAAAAAACCGTGAATATATATTATTCCAACATTTTCCTCACTAACAAACGTTAGGTTTGATATTGTTACGAATATGCTTGAACAATTCATTGACAGTAATAAAAGGGAACCGAGTTGGCAGTTTAGCACTAGTGCTACAAAAAGATTTAATATCTTCCAGGCATTAACTCAGCTTCTAAGATGGACTGTTACTGGAGATTTTTTAATGAATAATAATTTTACATAAACATTTTTCGCCAGTATACACAGTATTTACACTAATAATATATATACGTTTTAAAAGATGTGAATAAAATTGTTCTTTTGCTAAAGACGATTCATATCTGGGTTATTCTTACGAAAACATCATTTTCGAATAGCGCGTAAAAGTTTATTTTTAAATTCAAGCGGATAACATTCTGTACGCCTAATTATCTTGTGGAATGCGTAATCTGAACATTGTAGGACGTCGCAAAACACAAAAGATCATCATCACTTTATACCAAGTATTCAATGTACATAAAGACATTGAAAATATTTTTTTTTTCGGAATTTATGTGTTTGTACTAACAATTATCGTAACCTTTGATAACTTAAGAATAAGAGATAAAGTAAATTTTATAATAAAAATAATACATTGAATAATAGTTATAATAACATTTTGAATACAATTGCCGCTGTTTAAAGATTTAAAGAACACTTGCGCTCTCATTTCGGTAATTACAAGTAACCAATTGGTTATTTCATCGATGTTATATAAGCTATCGAAGAACGAGCCAGTTGTGAAAAATATGTTTATTATTTAGCTTTCACGAAGCATAGCAAATGAAAGTGTAAATAAGAAAATACGAGTGAATGCTACGATTACTATAGTAAATTACAAACATAATGTGTGGCGAAACCGTGACTACTTTATCAAATAATTTACGTAAATTTATATCCTATAGATAATATCTGAAAGAGTTTAATGTGTTACCAGGTAAACAATCTGACATAAGAATTAACATTTTCAGTAATAAATAGTATTATTTATTATTATTGTACAATATGAATGGGAGATTGAAGTGGTAGAGGGCAGGCCACATAGAATTAACACTGGTATCTTTTGGTTCTAGATATTTAAACACGGACTGGTAAGCACAGCCTAGGAAGTCCACCAACAAGGTGGACAAATAACCTTGTCAATTTTGACAGAAAACGCTGGATGTAGGCTGTTGAGAAAGGGTGCTAGGCTAAAATTATGATGATGATGATAATATTTGAACAGTTTGTGGGATACATTACATTGTTTTGTAATGCTAAGAAATACCATCTTCGTTGAAGCGTATGTCAAGAAAATCCAGGCTATGACTCCTTTCAACTATTAGAACTTAGGCACGAAGTCAAAAAACAAAAATGAATTTAATGTAGTTTTGGAACAACCAAACATAATTAAGAAAATTTATGAAGTATTTTCCTACTTGTTAATTAATAATGGAGGTTAAAATTTAAACTACGTTCGTATCTGCATTCTGATAAAATAACAATCTTGTAGTTACTATAAATTAGACATGGGCGTCATGTTGATTTAAGAACACTGATAAATCACGTTTTATTAACTGGGAGAGATGATATGCGTTGGATGATAAAAATATATTGCTGTAAATTAGTGTTAGGATAAAAGTTTAGATAAAATAACCTTTCACAAAACACTACATTTTTAACACTTGTTGACGAACTTCCAAAATGGAAGTTATGAATTGCGAACAGTCATAAATATTCAATTCGTTATGGACTACGCGGAACAAATAACTTAGCCTATATTTGTCAAGGTCACTATTTTATGTAAACACGTCTCGAAATTAGCTTGTTTGAAAACTTCGCACACTAAAATGATATAGGGCGAAGACAAGTGTCTAAGCGCCTGAACAATAAAGCGCCTTCTATATTAAGAGTCATCGTAAAAACAATCACACTGTACTAAGCAAACTGTGTCCCATTATCAAATATAAAGTAACAAGGTAGAAGCTGTTTTTCGTAAAGCTGTTATTCTTTGATATAAAAGTAATTTTTTTATAACATACTATTATCTGTTGTACCATTCGAATCCATAAGTTAAAGAAATGTATACATATTAAACTAATAACAGGAAAAGTTTGACAAAAAACGTACACGTAAAGAAAGTAAATCAGAATGATTGCTAAACGAAAAAAATTGCTATTTAATCGATAACCAATAAACCTTCTGATTTCGGATGTATTAGATGCGATAATTTATAATTATTATGTGAACAAAGTTCATTGCATGTACTTTTGCGAAAGAAAAAGTAAGAAAATTGTCTAATATTGTTAATGATAGCAAATATGTATTCAAATGTTTGTATATTAAACGTAATATGAAGCAGATACTAATAAAAAAGCAAAACTTTCGATTAGTTATCACAGACATAATGAGAGAAAAAATTAATTGTCTAGATTGTTTAAACTTTAGACTAGTTATAACAAAATTCTCACAAATAAACAAACACACGATATGTTGAATTGGTACAGAAACGTAAATATATAATGAAGGACATTCTATATTCATCTCAGCCTGTTAAAGTATGTGAAGGTTTTTCATACTTTTCATAACAAAAGCTTAATGTAGTTTTAAATACCTAAATAACGTTTTCTAACAATACCAATACATGTTTTACTTTAAACAATACACTGTGAACACGTTATTTTTTTTTTATAAAACCTAGGAAGAATAACTCTCTGTCACATAATATGATGTTTGAAATTATTTCTTATCCATAATTGCTAATGACAACAATACGGCACAGATTTTAATGTGCCAGTAACCCTAAACAATACAGTCTTAACGATAACGTCTTCAAAGTGGCACATTAGCATTCAAATCAAATGTCTATATAACTAGGAACAGACAAACGGAATCGCGTTCTCTTGAATTGATATAATCAAATTTTTCCATGACAAATGACAAGTAAACACATACATTTATATTTCACACTTACCCGTTACCTTGCTCTTTTAGGTTAAGCTCAGTACATTAAGAAACAATTATAAAAACCTAACCAAATACATACGTAATACCTAACCAAATAAATACGTAACATGAATTTATTTATTTAAGAAATAACCGATGATAACTATCATTGCAAAAGTTTTACATGTAAAAATATAAACTATTGAAAGTGTAAAAATTCGTGTCACATGGTACGTAGGCACTATTAATGTAAATTAAATGAAATTATTGTTAAATCTTTTTGCGCCAACTACGATTTAAAATAATATTTTATAGAAATGCTAAAAACACGAACACAGGCATATTACTTGACGGAACTATTATACTTCTATTTTATTTTACATCAGGTGGAATAAACATTTTAGGTAAAATTTTGGTAACAGAAAGATTGTGTACTGCAGATTTAGATAAGTCGGTAAATAACTGCTAACACAGCTTCACAGTTTAACTGTAATAGTTACATAGTTTACAGCAAGGTCACATCACGAACCGGTTATCGAACCCAGAAAATGGAAATAAAAATAGAAACTGAACATGTGATCTTTTAAAAAATGCCATATTAAATGTACTACACTATCACCAATAAATTGGTGAATATTATATTTTAATGTAATTCTTAAATAATTAACAATAGGATATAGATAAAATATAATAGGAAAAATGTTTATACCCTAGAAACTATTTATTTTTAAAAACCGAATCAACGTTGTTGTGCGTCTAAAAATATTTTCTAGTAATGTCCATTCACATGTGCCGTTAAAAGCGAAATGAAACACAAAACGACATGTAACAGTGGTCAGTAAACACTTCATACGTGTACAAAACGGGCACACATGAAATGTAAAAGTGCCTTGACTACTTTTGAATAAACTTCTGAATTCCATATGTTAATTGTATGTGAGATCACTCACCCAGTTTCCCCATCATTTCTTCTAAAGCTTGATCCTTATCCATTGTGAGATCGAGTTATCTCTTACTTCTTTTTTTAAAGTCCTGGAGTGATCACAAACACCATTGGGTGAGTTGGGAGACAGCGCGGTGTGCGTACGCCAGGCGTGTTTGCCGGCGGGCGAGCGAATGGACGGTTATCGTCTTAGCGCCGACTGTGGCGTACGGTTACCGCAATCGCAATGCTTCTAATCTCCATTAAATTAAGTCATACCTGTCGATTTAGCGGCGTGCGCGCAACGACACAAGTCTAGGTCTGCAGGCATTATTTCATTAATTTTTAACCTTATACCCAGCCTTTATTAAATTTATTTATTTACTCTGAAGTCCTTTGCAGTTGATTTACATATTTACATTTAAAAGAATAAAAAAAAATAGATACCATACGCAAAATGCAAAATGCACATTATTATTAAAACAGATTAAATAAAAACATTCGATAATTATATCCAGTCTTAATGCATAAATGCGTACTCAGCTGTATTCGTACTACGTTTTTCTATTGCAATTACAAGCCCACGTAAAATTATATAATTTTTAACATCGTAAACATAGTATAACAGAATCATATGAAGCCCTTAAAAAATCCTCAATTAAAGTAACGAACTTTTTAGCTACAGATTGACAAATATGTTTTTTCATAAAAATACCCCTCGTCATAGTACGTACGTAATCCATAAATATTGTGAGTATAGTCTTCGCAACTGAATGACGCAACTTAGTAAATTAGATGATCGTGATCCAATAATAAACCATACTGGGTAAACAAAGGCGAGCACTTGCTTTATTACTTATATTCAAGTTACTAATGTACAGTTGCGTTTGCGTTAATTTTTTTATAAAGACCTTATTCATTCCAAAATCTTATTCATATTTTTATTGCTTACTGCGATTATTAATAATAATACGTAGCCTTTTATACCGGGTCCAGTTTAATGAAAATAACAATAATATGTTTGAGACGTTCTGATCTAAGCCTGCTGTTTGTCATATTCTATTGGCATTTTCTTTTTGTAAGCAAGAATAGTTCTTTCGCGACCACCAACAGTAAGAGACGAATGTATAGTAACATTTAGTTTTTCTTAAACGTCTGAAAACGTATTTGCTGTTTCGAAATTAAACTTTATCTTATAAATATCAGCATATAAGATTAAAATATTTTTAAGAAATTTAGTTTGATTTAGTAAAAGTTAAATTCGATTTATTAAAATTACTGATAAAATCTTTAGATGTTGTACCTAAAAGTAAGGTCACTATTTTAATAGTGACCTTATTTTAATTATTTATAATAACGAAGGCTTTATGATTTTAGGTCTTTAATGTGTGTACGTAGAATTAATTAATTAAATGCTTAATACCAATTGCTGAGTGATTTTACATTAATTTCATATTTTTCCTGCTACAACCTAAATGTTGAATGATTTAAGTAATGTAAATAAAACTTATATCGATAATTGCAAGTCGTTCTTTTACTTCATCGACAACGCAAATAATAAAACGTTTAGATAATTGTCCCATCACAAGTATTGTACTAACATTAAGACGTAACATTAATTTTTAGCCAAACATTTATTTCTCTGTTGTTCATATCAAAAGATTTTCAATGATGAGAAGACTCGAGGTCACTCAGAGTGCAAAGTAGAGGGTTATTATACTACGAGGTTAATATACTGGAACTATTTCTTAATAAATTTTATGTACATTTAACTCGTATCACAGAGCACTGGATGACAAAATCGTTAAATATTATTCATGTATAAAATTATAAAGTGTCAAGTTTGTTCACCAGAGAGAATGCCATCCATGGTAGATCTCTAATACCAACCAAAGAAGACGTAATCTGTAAGTCACGCCAGACTCTGTCTGTTAAACGAACTATTCAATCGACTACAGTTAGGCAATTAATCAAGATAAAATGGAGGATGCGTCAAGAAAACTCTGTAAAAGCAGTAAACTTGTAATAGTTTGCGATAATTTTAAAGTTGGTATATTGCAAAACACAACACAAGATGTTACAACAAATATTTTTTGTGAACCTACTAGTATAACAATATACCGTCATAGATAATATTGTCGATCACTGTGATACAGAGGAAAAACTAATAAATGATAATTTAAGCTCCTGGTCATTGCAGATTATACTTTTTAGTGTATTGGGATCAAATCACTAATATACGAAAAATTATACGTGGGACGGTCACCAATGTAGATTAAATACATTTAAAAAATGTTTAGAAGAGAACCTATTAACAATCCAAGTCAGACATATAATAATATGTTTAATTTACTTAAATGATTTTAATACTACATTTAAATCAAAGGTTTTACATAAAAATTTAAAAAAAAGTTAAAGGCAACCGAGGGAATATACCGTAGTAGAAATAAATTATACGAATTTTATTATATGAATCGTGATTTTAACTTCGTGAAGTGAGTCAGTATTTTCTACAAGATATTTAAAAAAGTTTGCATTTAAGGAAAAACTATATTTAAGAAACAAATTGTTTAATTTTGATAATAAGATAGGTACAACTTGGAATATTATAACTAGTACAACTGGAAGATCGAAAGTTTGTAATAAACTGATAGAAAAAAAAAATAACCAATTAATACGTAAATATTTTATTACTTTGTGGAAATACCGATTAAAGTAACTTTGTCATTGAAATCATCTCCATCAGTTGCAATTCAGTTCTTGCAAAATAGTACTAGGCCTTGTATGAATAATTTTACTAAAAGATATTCTATCCCAGAATACTAAACTGATGTTAATGTGTAGATTTAAAAGTTGTTGATGCTCGCCCAGGAAGCTAATTATTGTGAAGGAGTCATTATAAAATTATATTTGTAAACTCAGCAGAACTACCTTCTGAGCCAAACAGTTTTAAAGAAAGAAACGAATTTAAAGAATATTTTGATTTTGAATTAGATATGATAAGAACCATAGAAGAGCTAGAGTCACCAAAGTAGCTTCTGCAACCCTCGTCTGTTGAGAAGTTGACGAATAACGGATTTTCAAGTGGTAACCGCGAGCTGGTGGACGCGTCATAGGTAAGCCCCTCACTGAGTAGACCGACGACATAATTAAAGTCACGAGATGTCACTTGTTGTGGGCAGCGCAGGAACGATTAATGTGACGATCTTTGGTGGAGGCCTATGCCTTGCAGTGAGCGTCTATCGACTTATAAGATTACGATGATGATGATGATGATTAATTAAAGGCGTAAAACCTTTAAAGGGATTAATGTATAGCTCATTTGTCTACGAAAATCTTTAACGCTTTTACAACTATTTCATCTATTTGTGGTCAGTTTAAAACTCTATTTAAATGTGACAGGCCAATTACTTTTCAAAGTCTGCAACGGCACGTAGTAAACAATTAACAATTTTTAATTTTTATATATTTTTTTATTTGTACTAAATTTTAGTACTAATCTGAATTTTGAAACCGCTTTTTCTTTATTCATTATTTTTGAAATCATTTAATTTTGGATGGGGCGTATCGTACTATAATTGACGGCAAATGAAACAAATACCCCTTGAAAGCTTTTACATTTATACCCAATCACCTGTATAAGTACACTAGTTTGTACGCACGCAATATTAAGTTACCTTAAGCTTTATGAAAGTAAATTAAAAAGCTTTTAATTTTATGGAATGCTGGCTCAGACCTGTTTTATTTGCAGCTTTGCAGCCGGTTTTGTTACACTATATTAAAGTTATCACTATGTTTACGCTCTAACATTAAGTTACACAAATGGAATAAATTCCTCGTTAAATTCTTCGAAGCAGAATTTTAGGTCTGAAATAGATTTAATACGTTACATTATATTTTATACGAATTAAATATTATGAGTACCTTTGGAAACTGAATCAATGGCCAACAATACGCATAAAGCATGTAAACTTTTTTTTCTAACACAATTAAAATTAAAGATACGACACTAAAATTATATTCATTATCATCATATCAATCGATAAACTCTCATTGCAAGGCATAGTCTCCCAACGATCGCCACGTTATCAGGTCTTGCGCTGCCAGATTCCAGCGACTTCTCTTGACCTTGACTTTGCCCACATAGCGAAGAGCGTCCCCACGCCGATTCCGCTTATTTTCCATTCGATCCTGCAGCGAAACTCCGAGTATAGCCTTCTTCATTGCCCTCTGGGTACCCATTTTAGCTTCCTTATAAGGCCCATCGTATTTAATTACGTCTCAGAGCCACAACTCCTTACCGGTAACTTACGAGTCAATAGTGGTCAAACAAAAATATGATGTTATAGAAATATAATTTAAATTGACAGTAAAATTCCATAAATATCAAACCTGTGTCAATGTACAAACAGTGTATTAATATTATGTATTTGATGTACTAAATTTGCTTTTATTATGGAATGATATGACTTGAAGGTGAATACAGGTTTTACTTCACCTTAACAGACCTTTAAATTTATGTACAAATTATTACTGAACAAATAACAATGATAAAATTAACACCCAGGTTTTAAGAATTCACTTTTGTTTGTGACACGAATTGCAGAATTAGGTCCACAAATTATTCAAGAACAAACTATTTTTGAAAACTTGTGTTAAATAACAGTTTAAAACCATATATCTTTTGAACCATTGCTGTACCATAGTGACTGTTGGTACGTAAAATCTATCCTTAGATTCAGATCATAAAAATATTTTCTTATAATCAATATACTAGCAAGAAACGTGATGTCACTATTTACTTTATACAAGTTAAATGTATATGTGCCATCGTATTTTAAGGAAAATCTCACATCTAAAGGATTTCTTAACGCACAGGGGATATACCGTTTGTTTATGTTCAATACATTGAATACATTTTAAACTCGTTTATGTTATGTATGCATTTTGCAATTGTTATATGGGTACTATATAGTTTATTACCTTCGAATTAATTTGTGGTGAATCCCGTGTTTAGTTGTTAATTCTTACAGTTAAAATGACAATGTATTTTGCTATTCATAACCAACATTATTATTTTAGTCGTACGACACTCACTGCTAAATATAGGCCTCCTTATTTTGGGATGGGTTAAGTAATTTTATAGAAATATAATAGTTCGCTTACGTCCGGCTAACGGAAAAGTAGCTTAAATAAATAATCAACAAACTTTTGTATCTAATCGATTTTAAGTGATTTTTTGTAAAAGTTAGGTAATATTATAAATTATCTATCGAAATTTTATTCCCGTAACACAAAGCTGTGTACAAATCTACATCGACTATAATCTATGAGGCTTAATATCACTGAAAACAGTAACTTCGCTTGTTATGTCTATGTAAGTGACTTTACTAACAATAATATGAAGTAAAATCTCTAACAATTAAAGGAAAGGATACATATGAAAATAATTATTCTGTCTAGTTAGATTGTCGAAACCAATGAAGCCAGGATAATTTATGCGTCAATTTTAAATACTTAACCTATAACGAAATGTCATATTGAATTGAAATAAACGGTGGATATTTGTTTGTGTATTCCAGAATTGGTACCATATATGAAGACGTTACAACAGACGTTCTGGGAGTTATGGGAAAGTGGCAATGGCTTATGACAACTTTCCTCACTGTCCTTATGATGACCACCATGTTAAATCAATATGCATATGTGGTCTTATTAAAACCATCAACAGAATTAAATTGCTTATTATCAGAGCAGTTAGATGTAGCCAACGCTAGTTTGTGCTCTTATATCTTAAAAAGTAACCTATCCAAAGAGATTCAATGTAATAAATGGCAAACAAAACTATTAGGAATTATACCAATTAAGAAAACGGTGAGGTTTAACATTTAACGGTGACCTTTATGCTACCTATAGCAAAGGAGTTAAATAGTTTTTGTTTTAATTATATTTTTATTACTTGCAATATTACAAAGCAATGTCCGATCACAGCTCCTCAACGAGACATTGGATCCGAACTTCTCTACGAGACCAAATCAAGGATAATAAGATCTGTATATGAATATAGGTAACCAACGTAGTCATAATCTAAATTGGCAAATAAATGTGGCAATGAGCAGACCACACAGCGCGCAGAACAGATGCCCGCTGAGGCCTTCAGACTCTAGAGTAGAGACCATTGACCGACAAGCGCATTGTAGGACATCCACCCACAAAATGGAAAGATTACCGTGTAAAGATCGTAGGAAAACTTTGGAAGCAGGCCACTTCCAATCTGAGTCTTACAATTAATATAACGATGATGGTGCAATAATTTATATCTATAAATTAATTCTGTTATATAACGCATATTATGTTAAAAATGTAGCCGTAAATTATGTTAAAAATATTCTTTTCAGTGGCAAATATTCTGTGACGATAAATTTGCACTCTTATCAACTACGATAATCTGCCGCTTGGGTTTTATTTTTGGTTGTATTATATTTGGCGTAGTATCTGACAGGTAAATAAAATAATCGCTTACATAAAAGGTAATCCACTATTTATCGCTATTAAATGGCTACCGTGGTGCCTAATTAAAATGTGCACTACATAAATTTCATAATATACCAACTGGTTTAAAACATCGTTTATATACTATTTAGCTATTCACCACACTTCACATTCACATCATCCTGGTCCTAGTACGAATAATACTTAAAATATTTTAATGAAGTGTTTCAGCGGCTGCATTAGATAGAGATAAGAGGACAATGCCTTCCAGTGGGCGTCTATGGGCTGACATGAATGAATGAATTAGAAAAAAATAAAAAACAAAAAGAAAGTTAATACTAACCAGCTATACACAAATAATAAATATGCTCTTGTTATAACACTGAAATGTTGTATAATATATTCGTATGTTGTCTGTATTTACAGTTTTGGAAGAAAAATGGCGGTTGCAATAAACATTGTCGCAGAAATAATTTTTGGAGCTGTTTTAACATTTTGCGATTCTGAATCTTGGTTTCGATTACTAATATTTTTAAGATCTCTATTTGCCAGTGCTAATTTCTACACGGGAATAATTTTAAGTAAGTCTTAAAATAAGGGCCTTGACGTCTGGAGTGGAAACCATGAAGCGGCTGGCACCGCATAGAACGCCTACAAGATGGACAGATGATTTTTTTTAAGTCATCGGATGACACTATATGTAGGCTCCTACCAACCGCTTCTGTTAGAAATCTATGTAGGAGGCCTATATACAGCAACGGACTCCCCATGGCTGAAATACTTTATCTTACTATAAATAATTAACTAATACAATAATGTGCGAAAGGCATCTATTTTAAAATTTATTATTGAAAATGACGAGTATACTAAAAACTGTAAATCCAAAAAAAATATCTTTATTATTATTTTCAGTTTGTGAAATAGCCAGCAATAATTGGCGTACTTATTTAATAATTATAGTTGCATTACCACAAGTAATCGGGATCACATACATTGTGCCTTTAACCAATATTATGCCCAATTTTGAGACATACAATTGCTTAGCAAGTATTTATTGTGTCGGCTGTTTAACACTTCTAAGGTAAGATAGGTAGTAGTAGATTGCGGTCAATATCTCCAAAATATATTTAGGTAACAAAAAAACTTATTTATAAAATTTATGTGTAGTAGGGATTATATATGTAAAAGCTTTTAAGAGGTAAATTTATAGCTCATTTGTCAGGAAAAAACTTTAAAGCTTTTACTCCCATTTCCAATTACCACCCTAAAGCGATCACTCTGAAACTCAATTGGTATAAGACAAACCAATAAATTCTGGCAGTACAAAGTCTGCAGTTAGCACTTAAAACTGGCTTTTACATTTCATTGGTTTTTTTCCAAAGAATTAGCAGTAGTAATAAATATATATCGAAGACATATAACAAGGGTATCGACCTCTCGAGTTGATATGAACTGCTGTAGTTGGCAAATAAATACTTAAAATAGGCAATTAATAGACATGAGACAATAAACAACTTTTATTTTATCGCAATAACAATACAATTAACACAGTTACTAATCATAATGTTTCAATTATTTATAGTGAGATGGGCAGTGGCAGGTTAGTTGTTTAAAATAAAATGCAGCTTATGATCAAATCTGACATATTCAAACCTCGACAGGCGCTGTCCAATTGAAATATATGTAAATATATAAATATATATATATCTATATATATCTATATATATCTATATATATATATATATATATATATATATATATGTATGTATATATATATATAAGTGTTGAATTACGAACAGCATACGCGTCCGTCGCAGTATCGTTTACGCTTAAAACGCAGCCTTTTGACAATAGGGCAGCTGTAGTACATATTATTTTTAGCTGTCTCCTGCCCGCTTCCCCAACTTAATGAATTGTCCTCGCTGGAAGAATTGCGTAAATTTCATTGTAACCATTATTCGAAAAAAAATATTCTTACCAAATTCCAAGACTCTAAATCTTAAAATTCCTAAGATACCGTGATTAGTATATAGGTAGAAATTTTTTAAATAGTATATATGAATTCAAAAGATATTACGACAGCAGACAAGCGAAACAAAGTGTAGGTATTACGAAAATGTGCACTCTTGATTAATAATATTATATATGATAAATAAACAAAGCAAGCTTTACCATTGCAATGTGTTATATTTCAGATGGCTTCCAGAGTCACCACAATGGTTGTTGTACAGCCGTAAAATATCAAAAGCTGAAAAAATTCTGTTCAAAGCTGCCTTGAAGAATAAAATTAAGCTATGCAGCAATTTTAGAATCAGACCAGTTAATCACAAAGTAAATATTTTGTAATTACAAACAGTAGCGTGAAGGCTCTAATCGCAAAGTAGATATTTCGTGAAGGCTAATGTGGAATTGATAAGTTTATCAAATATTTCTACACGATGTTTATAATAGAATGCTAGTCTTTTCCGTTTTATTGGTGGTAGCCAATTGTTGAAGGCGCTTAACTTCCCTCTCTTTACTTTAATTTCGAAGGCTCCTTCTGAAATACCAAGTCTATCACGTACACTATTGGTTCACTGGAGTGAAAACACGCTAAGGTCTTCATCATCATCATCATTTCAGTCGTAGGGGAACCACTGCTGGACATATGCCTGCCCCCTATATTTCCAAAAGGAACGTTTGAAAGCGCCTGCATACAGTGTCCAGCGACCTAAATAGAAGTAAAGTACTAAAGTCGTCGCCATGAATTACGAGTATATTCCCCTTGTATATTTATATATCAATTGTAACTTAAAAATTACAACTAACAGAATAAATTATTACCGATAATAATTACTACTAAAATATTAATAAAGGTAAATATTTTATATCATGAACATTTTTTTAGGCTTATTATTGTATAGAAGAAAATAGAACGTGTATAAGTATTTTCTGTGCATATAATACAAGGATCATTGTAATATTCGCGTTGATATTTTGGCTGTGCTACAAGTTTTTATGGAGTTTTTTATATGTAGACATGTGCAGCGCCGATCGTAACATGCCATACGCTGAAGTGTTAATATTTTTTTGCATTTTTGGATGCCTAACTCTACTACTACTAAAGAAGTTTAGATTGAAATACCTCCTTTTAATTCATCTATCTATTATGGGTACTCTGTCTGCTGGCATAATAATCATGAAACACTTTCAAATAAAGGTAAATAATATCATTTTATTAAAGTACTAACATGCGTTAAAGCAGCGTGACCAACCTTGATAGTCCGAGCCATGTTTTAAATTTAGTTTATTTTTTTTGCGAGCTGCCTTTAAATGCGTATTTAAAATGTACGCAAAAAAGGTATTGAAAATAGTTACAAAAATTGTATTAATTGAAAATACATAAAGAAAAGGACAACACGTGTATATTAAATTTAATCATAAATAATTTAGCATAATTGGTATTTTCTTGACTATTCTTTAAAATTGGTAAATGATTTTTGATAGTGCTTCTCAGTTACTCATTTAGATACCGGTTTGTTAATATTGATCGGTGGCTGTATTTCCCGAATTATATAGTGGAAAAACAACATTACAAAATTTTAGTCCATTTTACTTAATATAGAAGTAATATTGAGAGCACAAATAACCTTCCTTCAAAGAACCGCAGGTTAGCCCGCGTGTTATAATAATAAATTGAATAAGCACGCATATTTCTACAAAGTTATCTTAGCCAAGAAATTAAGGAGGCGCTTCAATTGGTAACTAATAATTTAATTAACAAAAGGACATATTTGTGGAGTCTATTTACACGTAGTCAGGTATAATATGGTGCCTTACTTACAAACTATTACAGTTATCCGCGTCGCAAAATTGTAGCAGAACTAGGTAAAAAAAGACACAAATTGATTACAGTTATATAGGTGTATGAATTGACTGCGTATTTTTTGCTGATAAGAATTTTTTCTGGTAACCGTTATAGATAAGTTACATGTAATCGAGAATTGCAAAAAGTCTATTTAAAATAATGAAAACGAATGTGGTGGTAAACATTTTGAGAATTTCATTTAAAATTATCTAATTAATTAATACCTGATGGGTTAACGAATCCATAGCACATAAATATTTTTTCATTTTTACAGAATTTTGTAGACAGGTTTTTATTTTTCTCCAACCCTGTTTGGTGATGAACTTTTAATAACTTAATCATGAAATTATTGAATCCAATAAAATATATATTTTATAACAAAGCTAACGAAAAAAAAACCTTACAATAACAATATATTTTGATTATATATAATAACAAAAAATATCCATGTTGATGTATATAACTTACCCCTCGATTTTATTATTTATAACTTTAATTTATACGTAATTAAAACTTGATTATGTATATTATATATACGTAGTATTAGTTATTCCTACAAAACAGAAGGCATGTTTCGTGGAAATAATATATCAGATGGTTGGTTTCTTTAACGACTTTAACGACTAAAAAGGTGAGTACAGTGCTGCTGAAACCGCTGTACAACGCCTAAGATATGCACGTGGCGAGACGGGGGAAGTATTGGCCAAACAGTTTCGTCAATCCGCCGTCAATAGCTGCAACAGCAGCGCTCTTGCTCTTTTTTTCTTGGCTCCCACCTCTCCACGCTATTTATATATATATATATATATATGTTTTACTAGAAGGGTATGCATTTGTATCCTATTTTTAATAATAAAATATTTGTTTTAGGATGTCAAAATAGATTTTGTTCATTCAGCGGCATTGGGTACTGGAATGATAGGACATACGATACTCTTGAGTATAACACCACGTCTTTTTCCAATAAACGTACGAGCGACTATATTTGGTTGCTGTCATTCTTCAGGTCAACTCGGAACTGTTATTTGTTTCCTACTATTCCGTCTTCAACTAGACAATCATATTTCACTTATATTTGTGCAAACAGGAGTTACCTTTATTCTGATAATACTATGTTATATGATTCCCGATGTTGATGGAAGAGAACTTCCTGATGTTGTTGAAGATATGGATTATTTTTCTGAGTGAGTATTAGTTAGAACTTTCACGTACTAAAGTTTTTTATTCTATGGATATGACTACTTTTTGTATTTTAATAGGAGTATAAGAGAATTATGAACCTTAAAACAAAATCAGTACAGAAATAGTAAAAGGATAGTTAGCCTAAATACTTAGGTAAACACGGCCCTTTTTTTAAACTAGTATATGATGAGACAACCTAATTGTAAATAAGCAGAGAGAGAGAGAGAGAGAGACAGTGAGGTCGTAAATTATACACCCCCAACCATAACAAAACAGTGTTACAGTGCCTCCAATTCCATACACCAACCCATGAGATATATTTTTATCGGTAAAAATGGCCACAGACATTGCCCAGTGTTTTTAATTAATAATTAATTATATTTTGAAAAAATATGTTCTTAAATATATACATTTGCTGATATCGCTTATATAATATTGGAAATTACAATAAATTAATGCCGCTGGTGCATCAGTGCGTCAAGAATGTAGTAATTTTAAACAATCACGTGATTACAGAACCTGCACGACTTAGTAAACGAAACATATTCAAAATCAAACGACATCTAATTTTTGTCACACTCTTCTCAATGATTTAATAACGAAAACTGCATTTGAAAAAATGACATTTAGTCATAAAAAAACTGATAACTGTCATTTTTTTGACAAATATATTTATTAAAAAAATTAAGTTCTCATTAATCATACACGCTCGACAAATATTTACAATTTTACAAATTTTTCTATTTTTAATATATTCAGTATCTACTCACTATTTCACAGATTATCAAAACCTCTGCGTTGGATAACACAGAAAACAAATTCTCCTTCACAAGAGGAAGTAGAAATGAAAATATATTCCTACGGTAGTGCCATTCATAATTTTTCAATCAATAGCTTTTCTTTGGAAAGGATACCGGCACATCCAATTGGTTTCAGAAAATTATGGCATACATATTGTGCGTTTTTTCGCTCTAGATTGCGATAAAAATATTACAGGCGCTTTAAAACATTTTAAATGGATAAACCGGAGAGTCACTATCGACCCAAAAAATCATATAATATAAAATATAAAATTTGTATTGGAAAATTTTTAACACCATTACAGTAAATGTTAAAATTATTCTTATAATATAAAACTCACAAACGTTATCCAACCAATTTTTTTCCAATCACAAAACTTCATTATTAATAAATTTTGAAAGAACTGTTTTTGAACCTTTGTGTAAATGTAAACGCTATTGTATTGCTGAATAAGTTCATACATTTTCAAAATCGCTAATAAGGATGACATAACTACATTAATTATTTATCTTTGTTATTTTTTATATTAATGTGTGTCGAGGCGACCCTGGTATTCATCTAATGGTTGTGTTGAAACTTTAGATTACGTTAAATACTAAAAAAGTTACAAAATATAAAACATGTTCACTGAGTATTTTTTTTCAATAAATCTTTTGACGAAACTGTCAAGATTATAAACAAAGTTTTATACCAACCAATTTTCAAAACAAATTTTCCAACCTTCAACTGGTACTTTTCCAACCTTTTTAAACGTTAATGCGTTCACTTTTAGGCGATAAAAACTATTCTATTCAGCAGTGTTTTTAGTTTTGTGGAACAATACATATGCCAGCTGCAACTGTGAATTATATAAGATACCTGAGTCCAAAGCATTACCGGTGTTGTGTCGAAATAGTTCCGTATTTTGGTTAGACCGAGTGCACGTTGAGGTTGTAGGGTACCGTAAAACAATCCGCCTGTGTACAATAGAGTAGAATATCATTAACATTTCCTAAGCTGACGTTCAGAAT
The DNA here is from genome assembly GCF_028537555.1 of Battus philenor. Classification (NCBI taxonomy): domain Eukaryota; kingdom Metazoa; phylum Arthropoda; class Insecta; order Lepidoptera; family Papilionidae; genus Battus; species Battus philenor. The sequence continues at coordinate 7,040,803 of NW_027181676.1, forward strand.
CTTATCGCACGTGATGAGCCGATTTGTTAAATTTAATTTTGCATTTGCAGAACGTTTTCGTCAGCAATAGCAGTCGAACGACGGCTGCCTCTTTGTAAATTCTTCAAATCTTACCTCACTTAAACTAGTTATAACAGCGGAGAACAGTAGCTTCAAGGTCCATAATAGCCAATTGAAGTCGATTAAATGATTAATCATGTTTTAAGTTGAAGTCATAAAAATAATTGCACGAAAATAGACCATTTTATACCCAACCTGTTTCAACTATTCTAGGACATATGATGGTTTACGTTCTTCTATTTATTGCGATGCTCCCTTATATATTTCAGCAAATATGCATTTCGTAGCATACACTGAGTGAGCGCTCTGTCCGCGTTATCAATTTCTAGTACTGGAAAGGTGCCAAGTCGCGACAAAAAAGTGTTCTATGTGGTCTAAGAGCTTGGCAACTTCTCAATCGGGTAAAAAAAAATATTGTAACGGCTTTAGACAAGATTTAAAATAGGGCCATCATACTTATACTTAATAAAGAGGCTTTACGTACCTAAAAAAACGATAGGAATAGAGAAGTTCTTAGTTAAATAAAACTTCAATGTGTGAAATAAAGTGTATTGATGTTCTACACTTAACGCCTGTATTGACAGAAATACAGGGATTTTTATACACTTGGAGATGTAATATGATAGAGGGTTCCCCCTGTGCATGAGTGTCTCGTCGAGCCGACGTTTGACAAAGCGATGTGTTCTTTTCTTTGTGGCTCCCTTTTGGGGCCTCTCGTACTCCTCTATTGTGGAGGGACAGGGACATTTTTTCTTACTATAATGATTTTTACATGACTTTATTTCCACAAATTTCTTTCATTTATCAAATTTTTTCCATTCATTTCTCTATTATCCATCAGATTTTCGTTTATTCCTTACTTACTTAAACCTTGTTTGCCTTCCATACATCGCTTCGTTTCCATCGCTATACTCGCGATACAAATTTAATTTATGCCTTGTTTTTACTTTTACTTTATTTTAATTTATCTTACAACGGTCTCAAAGGCGGACCGCGAGTCGCACACGACTGTACCGACTCATAGGCCGCGTACACCGTCGCTTCCGCTGACGCCAGCAACTCTGCTTAGTATACAGTGCAGAAGTTGTCCAATTGGAGTTGCTTGCCGTATGACTGTGCGACGCACCGCATAACACAGGAAGCCGCACCCATCTTGTCTTCAATGCAGCTTCTCCGTCGGTGTAAATTGGCGTATCGGCAGCTACGGTGGCCAGTTGAGCTCTCTCCGTATCTTCGGTTTTTCCGGACCACCTGCCACCTGCTGTGACACGAAGGTCCAGAGAAAGCAGCCAAGCGAGAATAATAGCCAAGTACAGAGACGCAATCCTATAGGTCTTCGCAATTTTCTACGGGAAGCTCCGTCAAACCACGTATAACTGCCTACTTACCAGCAGCTTCTTAGCCGCCGGTTCCCATGCACTCTCTGCGTACAATACCGTTGACTCCAGCACCACCAGATACATCGTCCTGATCCTTCTTGCCTTCGCAGCCCGGCACAGCTGATGATAAAAGTCCTAGGCCTTCTTGGCCCTGTTCTTAATGTGGCCGTTGACCGTGAGCCAATCATTAACTGCTAGGCTTGGTATCATGACCCCCCTAGTTTGACCAAATGGCTCACCACCCATACTCCTTAATGGGTTGGCATACTTCAACTTATCGGCTAGCACTATCACTTAAGTTTTGTGAGACATACCTCAACTTATTTCAGACACCCTATTCGTGAATAAGGATGAGAACCTCACTAACCCTACTAAAATTGTACTCCTGGCTGCCTCCCCACTCATGTGGTGGTGGTGCTTTGTCGCTAGTGCCACGGGATTCAAGACTTCATGGAAATTTCACGGCACGGGATTTGGACCAAGATCGCCTAGACCAGGTGCTATTTCTTGTCGAGAAAAAAAGCATCTCCCAGCACACTTTTATCCGCTTGGTTTTTTAACTTTGTGTACTTTACAAAGCTTATTCGCACGATTTTTTTGGACACGACACAAAAACGTTTTTTCCGAGATATTATTTTATTATTTGCTTCAGAAAAAATTATGAAAGGCGATGAGGCGAACCTCCCTGCAATTGCGGAGACACATTTTTCAGACAAAATTCGAAGACCTTTTTACCCAGTTTTCGTATTTTTGACGTGGAGAGCATCACAGAACTCAATACGGACACGTCTTAACCGCTCGGGAGCTGCGTGCCACTCGTAGCAATATCCTATTACACTTTAAAAATTATTCTTTTTTAGAAGTACGTCGTCTCTTAACAAAACTAAAATAGCTTTAAGTGTGGCAGCTATATGATCTAGGCTAAGCAAATACAACGCCCTGCCACTTCAAATCTGGTAAAACTGTAAATGCCGAAAACGACCAAAAATCATCGATCATCGAACGTCCACTGCTAGACATGAGCCACCATAGATTTCCAATACGACTAGCAGGAAGCTACGTGTTCGGTTTTTGTCAATTAAAATGTAGATTAAAAATAAAATAGTACTTTCTTAAAAGATATTTGTTCCAATTTTCATTAATAATTGTTACAATTGTCTTAAAACTTGGCTTGCATCAACGAATAATTTGATTATAATAAAAATGATACGATTGCTACATGTTTACATTTTCAGCGTTTTATCCGCTCATAAATCATATCGCATATACTTAACATTGATAATTAAGCAGGCTCGTGTATATGTTATTCATATATTATCTCAGGTCTTATGCGTGTCGCACACGACACCGTTGTATAAGACGATTTAACGAGATTAGCTCAATTAAAAGACTTTTTATAGTACAGACCTTTTTAAAATTCTTTTTACCCAGTTTTAACAATACCTAAGAATTGTGTAGTAAATATTAGTGAGCAATATAAATTATAACACAAATAAAGAGGAATATACTATACGTTACTAATTAAAACGACGAAATGGTTTGGCAAGAAAAATTAGGAGCAAAACGGTACTCTATCCGAATTGTAATTAATAAGTTTTATGAAGTATAAATTACATAATGGAGTATAAATAAATTCAGTTCCTTTGTTCTTAAAATCTATGTCTAAATGTTCATTATTTATAATAAATAACTAGAAACAGTAAAGCTCGGACATCGACATAAGATTGAGAAGTAGAAAGATTTTCTATTCTATCTGAAATAAAACATTTTTGTGGGATGAAGTAAATGGTTGTTCCATATGAAATGCTTGCATTGGTATTTGGTTTCAGATAAAGTAAGTGCTGAATTAGCCCAACGGTAAATGACTTAGACTTAATATAATAACTCACACTGTCTTTGAATTATACAGAATTGCCACTGCTTACAAACGAGCGTTCTGGACGTGACGATTTTGATATATTCCCCTATAGATAACTTTGAGGAAGGCTTATATACCGGCTAATATACCTTGCTGTGGGCGACCATAGGTTAAACCACGAAGCGCTGTAATAAGCCTTTGCGGCTCTTCCAGCTTTATCGGTGATGAGTTCGCAAAACAAAGTGGTCCACTAACTTATCGCGTGTATTGACATAATTACATGGCTGTTTATACACTAGTGCGAATAATATCATAAAGGATTCCTACAGATGAGCACCGTATCAAATGGCACGCTGTTACACGAAGTTGCGGCGGCGTTTCACAAAGCGCGTCGTCTGTTAAGGCGGCGTTCTTAAAGGGGAGTCGCATGTTAAACAAGACGGTTGTTCAAAGGGAGTCGACTTCGCTTAAGAGTGCAGTCAATCAGGGTCCTTCTAGTGTGGCACCTACAAAATAGTTTAAAGTTATTTATAATAACATGCGATAAACATAATTGAAGGTCCAAGGCCAATAGAACCAATCGTTTTCAATGCGAATAGAAACTGATAACGTACCAGTATGAACTCCGTGAAAATTCCGACTATAAATAATTCAATCACCGATCTAAAAGAACACACCGAATGTGGTAAAATATATGAGAGAATAAATGAAAAATGCAAGGTAAAAACTTAATGAACTTATTGTTCGTCCTATTGGTGTTTAGTTTACACAGTTTTGCTGAGCCTCTTGGACGTTTAGACGTAATAAAAACGTAACTAAGTCCTACCGGAGTCGGTACGGGCTGTTTCATAGAGTAGATTCCGGCTCAAGCTTTCGCTACAATAGGTACCTGAGAGGATAGTCATACGGATCAACTTGTTGCTTTAGTTAAACTTAATTTGACAAATAACCAAGAGGCGTAAAAAAATAAAACCTAATACCGAGTTAATACATTACATATAAAGCTGAAAGCAACGTACGTCCCATAACCGGAAGTAGAAGTTAGACAGGTTCTTTTAACGTTACAGATACGCTCCGAAAATTTTTGTTTAAATTTTATCATGTACAATAAAAAAAAATTGTCACTGCCGGCCAAAATATTGAAATATCTACGTCGAAGGAGGCAAAAGAAATGAAACTCAAAATAGTTGTAATTAAATTAAAATATTTATTTACACATACACATTCATCAAGAAGAAATCAAAAACTTCTAGAAAAATTAAATATTTACATTTAAAATACCGCTCACATTACTATTTTTTCTCAACAAAATAACTCTTGGTCGCTTTCGAAAGTATTGTGAGTCTTTGAGGTTTTTTCTATTATCCTAACCTCTGCTTTGCTCAGGACAAGAGAAAGAGAAAGTCCATATATTGATTTGACTTGACCAAGGTAGAGAATCGTCTAAGTGAACTTTTTCTGTCTACTTTCTCTACGAACAATGGTGTCTCTATTGCATTTTTTTACTTTTATCACTAGTATTGAGTAGTCACTTTAACGATTGTTTCTTTGAAAATGTTATTCTAGTTTTCTCATAAAGCCGTCCACATGTCTTTTTACGAATAGATATAACAACTGAGCACATTTCTTTCAAGCTCTACAAAAGCTCAATAGGTTGACATCTAGGTTCATATGCCCCCCGTATGTTACATTTTAAGAACCTTTCCTTTCGTTCTGAATCCCTGCATAACTTTGAATTACGTTTTGAATCATTATCTCATTGGAAAATATCTCTATGATTATATTACACCAGACCGAAAAGGATTTGCTATAGTATTTGTTGATATTATTTTTTATCCGTGATTGAACATCTTTAGACTAAGGTCTTAGAATACAGAATAGAACCAGCACGCTTGACTGCTAATAATACAGTTTGAAGTAGTCTTTTATTATACGATACATCGAACAAGGTTGTTTGTACCAAAAATGTAAGAAAAAATCAGTTCTACCTCGGTAGTAAAGGGCCCACTGAATTCGTTTTTACATGTTCTGAAGAACGACGATGCAGGCAAAAAATAGTATCGATTTCGATTTTTAATAGGAAAGGAGAAAAGGCTTAAAAAGCCATTTAAGTAAAATACGAAAGGGCATAAAATAATATTTTATTAACTCATCTGTTAAAAATACCCCAATAACTAATGAGCATTAGTTTTAAAATATAAACTTTCTAGCATTAAATGGTACAATTTATTTTATACATAAATTGTCTCAAAAATAAATAATTTAAACATCACTTGCTTAAAAGAAATTATGAATTTAAAAAAAAAAACAAATTACACTTATTTAAAAGGAACTAAAAACAAAAAATGCTTGTGCATACTCTCTGTAACTTGAAAATATGTTTTCATTTATAAATAATTAATATTAAATAAGGAACAGTAACAGAAGAATGAACAAGCCATAATTATCAATACAATCAAAATTTTGCATTGTTTTCATCCATATTTAATTATATAGTAAGAAATAAAAAAAAAAAACAAAAAAAGCTATTATGTTATACTAAAGTAAGGGTCTGCAAACCTCTGTGTTTAAGGGAATATAATCACCTAACTTACCTAAAAATTTTAATATAAAGTTAACAATTACCCTTAATTTCCAAGGAAATGTAAAGACATCCTTCATTGTAGATAATTTTAATTCAATTACAGATTACAATATACTTCAAGGTTTATTAAATACACAGTTGGAAAAATCAGACATATATTTCATAAGTGAGTTGGATGCTACATACATACATATATAGCATTATGTATGTCTACCTGTGTGTGTCTACCTATATATCTAATAATCACAAAATCTCTGGAATAATAAGGCTTAGAGACCTGAAATAGTAGGAATATTCCTTTTAGCCGAGTAGAGTTCAGCTAAGAAGGATTTAATGAAATTCCACCTGCAAGGTAGGTTGAGGTTGAGTTCAATAAAATTGTACAATACTATAAACCAGTATACTTATAACATTTCAAAACTACTTATAACTTTTTTTAAAAAAGTATCTCGATTATTCGAAATATCGACTATCTCATATTTGATCCTTTTGGATATCAATCTCTTTAATTTTTGCCGTCGTCTGTATCACAGCTGCTTTTTGACGAAAAAAATTGACTATATCTCTAATAATTACGGAGTTCATATATCGAATCACTTCGATGACGTATGCAAACATAAAAGACCTCGTACAGCCAGATAAAAAAATACAATGTATAGATAATTGACATAGTATTATGTTGCATATTAATGATAAAGGTTAACTCGAATTTTGATATGCACTTTATATCGTTGACGATAATATAGTTTAATTATGCAATATAATTTAGAGAAACTAACAATTATACATAGTGAACATAGCTAAGTGATAACGTTAATGTTTATTTTTATTTATAACTCTACGTACAAAACAAAATTTTTGTAACAAAAACGTTTGCCATACACTTTCCAGAAATTAAATGTTCAAATACATATTTATCTAAAGTTGACTTGTACGTGTACAGTCAGTCAAAATAAATGGCTTTTATGGAAAACATTTTGTATATAAAAAGTTTTAATGAAAGAGCGAAAAAAACTACCTACTTGGGGGAAATTAGACTTCAAAATGCCCTTTGTTAATTAATCTATTAATAACTCATTGAAACTGTCTCCGTAACTTAGCTAAGAAATAGCTTTAGGTAAACACACATACGGAATTTTTAACATTTGCATTCATTTTAAACAACAACTGATTACGTCATGTGCAATTAATATTGCATATATAAAAATAAATTTATTGTCTATTGATTCTTAAAAATTATGTCAATATAATTTACTACCATAAAATACATAAACTTTTAGTACATTTACTAATAACACTTTTAACTTTTTGCGTATATTAATAAAATAATTTCTTTTCTTATATAATCTCATAGGAAGAATTGTCTGTTAACGAAACGTCATAACAACAAAATTGAGCCCGAGGTGTAGAAAACTTTATAAACGTCAATTAAAATGATACGTTTTTCTCTATCTACAGTATATAGAGTAAAACAAAGTAATGAAATTGTGAGCGTATTTGTCCGCTTGTTTACTATTAAAACAATATTAATAAAAATCTGATTTTTCGACAGCACTAAAATTCAAATATATGAACAATTATACAAAAATAGTATGTAAATATTTCTTACGAGATTCTGTTGTCATACTACATTGGCGATTTGATATACTCTTTCATTTGCACCATGATTATAGAAATATTATATTTGTTATCTATACATATTTAACTTAAGTTAGGAACTTGTTGCGGTAACTTACGTGTGACAACAGATTTATGTCACAAACGAAAACAAATAAAATGCATTAATATAATGTAAATATAGGCAGTACCACGCGTAATTTAAAACATAAAAACCGTTACACTAAAATTAACAACTTTAAATAACAACAAGCGGTAAATATAAAATGGCATACTTGTCGTCGTTTAATTAAGCTAATAAAAAAGATTATTTATTTATTCAAGTGCCTTTTACTTTAATTGGAGACCTTACAAGGCCGTTTGCTGATTAATGCTTCCATTGGAACTCGGGAATGATGTAGTGTGTTCTGAAAGGTAAAGAAAAAATATGTATATTAATAGGTTTATTCTTAACCAAGTAGAACGAAATATATATTATAAAATACTGTATATACTGTACTGTATATACTTTACTGTTTCTGCAGACTTAGTACTATCAAAAGTTATACACCACTCGTATTTGAATAGAAAAAATAAATTTCTATAATATATTTAAGAGTGATTTGTAATAGGTGTTAATGCTGTAACGTTTTTTCTTAAATCTTTCTAACACAGCACCTTTTTCACCTATTACCCGTCATCCTGTATGTAATCCGGTAACTATTGTGGCCTCAAAATTTATGTGTTAAAATTGTTACAGAACCTAATTCCAGGTTAAAATACTCGTTTCTATGTTTATTTTCAAGTTATTTATACAACTTTTCTTATAATGCGACAGACCAATACTAATTAAATGAACTACCGTGACGCAAGTAAATACCCACATCACGCATTATGAGATTGTATTTCATAAAGGAAATCAGGCGTAGGGTTTTGTAAAATAAGATTAAAAATTTCATGTGAAAAGAGTCACGGTTACCATTTCGTAATGAATTAAAATTGACAAGCATGTTTTTTCACACGTCGTCGTCGTTTATTCCGCTGATTTAAGGTAGAAGTGTTTCCATAACAGGACCCTCACTCACAGGCCAAAACTTATCTGTAACATATTGCTACTGTCCCCTGGCATACGAATTGGACCGGTATTGTAAATCTTTAGAGGCTTTTGCCTAGCAGTGGACGTTTTACTGCTCAAAGTATAATAAAACTAATTGTGCGCAACGCTACTCTATTAAATCTTTTGGCGGTTTGCTTGTTACTTGTGAAAAGGTTTTCTCCAAAATATATTAAGAACTATTATTTATTTATTACTTTGAACATTTTTATTTATATAAATATTCCAATTACATTTACAGTACTAAAACACATTGATGTACTACAATTATGAATCTTACATGCGTTATTAGTGATATGGAAAACGTCATTTTAATACATTCAGAAAAGCGACAAAACTTAGTACAATGTTACTGAAGGAAGTCTATTCTAACGAAAGATTTTAATAATTATAAAAAATTTTACATATAAATGTCTGCACGCGTCAATGATACTTTTAAAAATACTATTATAATTATAATGAGTTAAAAAATTATTAATATTAAGTGAACCTACCAGAATCCTTGGATGGTAAAGTGTGACCATTCGTTTTGTCGACTTGCTTTGGATCTACTTTTTGGTAATGAATGCTAAACATCACCGTCGCACCAATCAATGGCGAGATACCGGCAAGGATGAATGGTATTTTATATGATTTATATATACTATATATGTAGCCAGCAATGGGAGGACCAAGGGACAAGGGAGGCGCAGCTAGACCTAACATACAACCTATCGCTTGTGCTGCGTGAGTCGCTCCGCAGAGTTCAAACGCTATTGGACCGATAAGTGCAATAAATGCACCATCAAATAAACCCATACCTAGTGAAATGGCAACCAACAAGTTAAAAGATGCCACGAACGGTAAGAAAATCGTGAGCGAACCAATGACGTAGAATGAAATTTGCTGCAGAAGAATTCTATTCATACCGCGTTTATCAGCGAGATAGCCAAAGGTTAACCGTCCTATTCCAGAAGTTATTGCAATACACTGCAATGGAAGGTTGTCGTTGACATTTGAAAAATTCTTTTCTATAAATTTCTTAATGTGAACATACGGTACAAAGTAACCGAAAAGAGCGACTGGCATAGATAGAGCCCATAATCTATATTTCTTATTTTTCCATATTTGTACGCTGACAATTGTTTTTAAAAGAGATTTAATATTATCGTGTTTATGGGAAGGCTTTTGTATAATCATCAGAGGAGTTGGTTTAAACAATAAACCACAAAGTACGATTCCTACTGTAAATGCGGCTAAAACACGAAACATCCATTGCAACCCATAATTAACAATGATATGTTCCAACAACGGGGGCATGACTACAGTGAACACAGAACTTCCTATAGTGACAATACCGTTGACAAGTCCTAAGTATTTTTTGAAATAATGACCCAGAATCGCCAGTGATGGTGTGTAGGCCAGTGATGCACCTAAACCGTACATTATTCCGTACGTAAAGTAAAGCACGTCGACATGGTTCACAACGAATGACGACATAAGTAAGCCTGCTGTAGCAATGCTGCCGCCGAGAAGTGCCGTCGACCGCAAACCCAGAAATCCGGTTAGGAGTCCTGATAATGGTGACAGGAAAAACGTTGTACCCATCGTCAGAGCGCCCACCAACGCTAAAACAAATTTTAACATCAAAGTATTATTATTCTTCATAACTTTTTTATTCACGCACATTGTTTAATTGCATAAATAATATTAAATGACAAGTGCACAAATAACCTACGCACATATTAAAAATAAAACTATTCGAATACTTTACGTAAATACATAAGTTAGAAATACCTAGTCAGAAAATAAAAAATAATGAAAATATACTGCAACGGCGATATATAAATACCTGTTTAAAAAGATTAAAAAATGAAATTTGAAGCACTCCAAAGCTAAGTGGTGGACAATGCCTCAATCTAATCGGGTCACTTCACTTAGACGACATGTTCGTCTTGATTCATTAAACTTGATCCTTTATCTATATTGTATTTATATATTTACCTATTATTTCCCTATACTATTTCACATTTAAAAAAGATTGCTCTATTGTTACAATTTATGTAAACAATAAATATTCCTATTATTTATATGCATTATGTACAAACAATGCAGACGCAATAACAAAAAATATCAAACCATATAATTAATAATTACATTATTGTTTTCCTCCAGTTGAAACATAAAAACCGCTTACATGGGTGGGTATACACTTTAAAACCGCCTTTAACATAAGCTTTCGATTGATACTTTACATGCTAAGATAAAAGCGCCTATTACAGCGACACGCAAAATCAGGTTTAATTATCGATGTATCAGATAAAATTAGATATTTCAATTCACTAAGTCATTATGAGCACTAGCACCCGATCTACATATTATTGAAATAAATTTCTGCCCAAAATAATTTTAAAGTGATCAATGCCGAATTTGTAATTTCCGACTTTAGCATTAAAATAAATTTTTAAACGAATGTACGTTCTTTATTACAATCCGTCACAAACGGTATTGATTTTTTCATTATCTATTAGAGACAATTAGATCCGTACGGCAACTATAACAGCGTATGTTAATGCGACAAATAGTCGCAATTATTTTGCGTCTACAAAAGTATATTGATGCAATCAGACGGCCTTCGTCTCCAACTATCACAGCGTGGACGGGCGCGACGATGTCCGGCGCCAGAAGATCGAATAACACTAAGCCTACACGATTTATTTATAGATTAGTCCACTAGATGCAATGACTCGTAATGTCTTATATATTCGCTATTGATACAGTTATTTATAATATACAATCAAGTTCAATTATAATCTATTTCCAATGTGTACAATCCCAAAACCTCATTGATATGAGGTCTTTGCCTTAACTAAAAAGAAAAAAGAAGTAGTTTACTAAGTAACTTTAAATTCAAAATTCCACAAGATATCGTGAACCATCCTTTTCTTAGTTTTGAATATAAAATTAAGAGCATATTATTAAATGTACCTTATTATAGCATTAAAATGTTTGTGGACTTATTTGCAGGGCTTATAATGTATACAACAAACTTTGTTAAATTTTATTAATGAAAAGCAGCTGTTAAGTAGTAGCCTATAGGGTAAAGTTGCAATAACTGCCGATTCACAAGTACATGTAAGTACCTACAGAATTAATATATAAATAGAATTTAAATAGTCAAAACCGAACCATAGAAACATTTTACTTATATACATATATATATATGTATATAAGTAAAATGTAAATTTTTTGTCGCATATATATATATATATATATATATATATATATATATATATATATATATATATATGCGACAAAAAAAAACAAAACTATTTCCTAGACAGCTTTTAAAGGAATTTAAAATAAATATAGATTATGTACGTTGCTTTCCATAACATGGTACGTACCACGAGCCTATAGCTTTAAGATAATAAGAATCTGTGGGTACTAGCTCCGAAAAGCAAGCAAGGTTGTGCAAAATAAAAATACGTATAGAAAAATAAGTTTATTTTGGCCCTCCCAAGAACTAAACCAGTGATTCCCAAAGTGGTCTATATCAACTGCTAGGGGTCTATGACAACCTGCAAGGGGTCTACGTCGGCGAATAAAAAATTGGGGGTCCATGAAATGAAAATGGGGGTTCACGATAGTGGATCTCAACACATACACTGATAGTACCTATTTACTTACATCATACTATCTTATAATATCAAAACAACATACCCGTTACTTATCCCGTATTATGGAATATAGCGAGGAAATTTTTAATTTCCTTCTATTTTCCATCGTCATACCTAGTGGAAAAGGGGGTTCAGTGCTGTTACCAATCTCCTAACGAAAAAAAGAAACAGACTGGACATCATTAGCCGAGGAGATTTAAGATTAACCCTTTCAAAATTGACGCCGTGTTGATAATTTATTATTAAAGCAGGTTCATCCTTCTCACTAAAAATATTGACTTATTGCTTATGTTATTTTATTTATAGCTTATTTTATGTTTATTTAATGTTACGAATATTTTACATAACAAATACAAAATTTTATTTTGAGTAGTTTTAATTTAAATTCAATTAATAAATTAACATGTGTTTTTACTTTAAGTTTTTAACACTAAACTTCAATACAGTTAGAAATTTACATGAAAACAATATCATGTAAGTAGGGGGTCTAACCAACACGAAAAAACATGGCAAGGGGTCTACAAAAAAGTTTAGGGAACTCTGAACTAAACAGTGGTGGTAGATAGATAATTATGCTAAGTATAAATAACGCATTACATAATACCATACATGGCGGTGCACAACTATTAATATAAAATAATATTATACAAGATCTGTTCAAAAAGTACTGAAAATTCTCTTTTTTCAAAAATCATTTACATATTCAAAAACACCTTTTTCATCCTTTTCAAAGTAATCCTTATCAGATATTACACACTTGTGACGTTTTTTCCAATCCATGAACTACTTTATAAATATTTTTTGTAATCTTATCCAGCTCTTCCTTGGACGCTGTTCCTTCTCAATCGTAACGTAACGTCGTCTTTTAATGAGCCTTTTTAATGGTGGGTAGAAGAAAGTCATAGTTGACCACATCTGAGGTTAATAGTGTATCTTAAGGGTTGTTTTTCGCAAAATTTGCGCACAATCGACGACGCATTAGTAGAGACGTTATCATGATGCAAAAGCCAATTCTTGTTTTCCCACAATTTACTTACATTAATCATTTTAGTCCTAGAACATCTGCTGGACATAGGCCACCTCCATAGATTTTTAAATAGACCTATTAGAAGCAGCCTGCATCCAGAGTTTTCCGACGACCATAACAAAATCGTCTATTCTAAGATTACTTTGCGCAAATCGAGCATAACTTGGAAGTCATGTTTTTGTCTGTTCTATCCTGAAGCAAGAACTCATAATGCATTACAATCACTACAAGCAAAACCGTCACGAACTCGATGCGCTATTTTAGTCATCATTTTTTTTTATTTTTTTTTGGCTCCAGCTTCTTTAGGGATGATTGAACTTAGATTTCCATGAAATGATAAATTTAGCCGTTTACTGCTTTGATTAACATATAACTTCGTCAATAGATCTGCTAGATTCCTTAGTCTAGAAAACACGAAGAATCATCACGAAGACCACTACTGCACTGCCCACATCTAGCGCTTTCCAGCAACTTTAACTATGTCTACAGTCTACCCAAATGGGGGCAAACCCACGCCGCATCTACAGGCTCGTGGCTCCTCTCGAGAACCAGACCAGATAACAAAAATTTAAAAGCTTAATTACAGGATACATTTTTTGCAGATCTAAAAAAAATCTTGTTTCATTATATTTCTAAATTCTACTTAATACGTTTTACATAACTGGTAACTTCTTGAACTGGTTACACCAGATCTGATATTAAAAACTAGTTCAGGTATTACATGTTATTGCTAATAAATCATTTAAAATTTATCATCTAAAATTAGTAGATATGATAAGAGACATTTAATTCGTGTAAACGACATGAAACCAAGAAAACTTATGATACATTACCAATTATTACATCAGATTTTTTAAATGTTTACATGAAAACGAATGAAAACGCACGAATTTACTAATATGTCGAATTACTCGTCAGTTATTTGTGATTAGGCACGAACATCGCCATCAATCATAGTACGGTAACTATTTTTAATGATTTTTAATTGATTGCCTTATTCCAATGTTTTCCAGTGGAACTAGAATAAAAAAGTTATTAATTTAGCCTTTTGTGGCCAAATTAAATTAAAAATTACTTTATTCATAAGCATTTACATTCACTTGTGAACCTTCAATTGTTTTAATATTATAAGTAGCAAGCTACCACCGGCTCGGAATGTTAATCCGTTGAGAAGAGCCGACCATAAATCAACAATGCCTCTTATTAAATAAAATTTAACAATGTTTGAAGATACATTGTAATATCAGCCATGTAAAGCAGTCAACTAACTGTACCATACTACCAGCGATTTTGCAGAACACGCGTAGCCTAACGATTTTCTTTTAAAATTTACGAAACGCACAGATAATTCGTCAAACGTTAAATCGAATTACATTCAGTGCCACGTGCACACGAAAATTTTACACGATGTGGATTACAAAATTAAAATCATTTACGGTTTGAAAATACTACGTTATATATTATATGTGACATGACAATATTTTATGCAACCACGTGTTAAACGACAAAAAATAAAAAGATTAGATGCCGAACGTGTCATGGCATATTCGAAGGAATCAACTATTGTAAATGTGCTACATAAAGGTTCAATAAGGTTACTTTTAAACATCACCAATAGTTATGTTAATCATTATATACATCCGTCGATAACATCATAAAATGACGTGAACAAAGTGATAATATAAGTTTATAAAGAGGAATTATAAAACAACAATATCAGAGCAGAACTAAGTTAGTTTCTATTTTCTTTTAGTAATCCAATAATTTTGCTACCCACGTCAATTGAAAAGACAGATATTTACAAAAAAAAATTAGTAATTTTTTTATACTATATTAACCTGCAAAAAATCTAAACATGAAATTAACTTTTATCTTAACATATCAGTTACATAGGCACATAACATTATCTTTCATAACAAAACACTGTGTGTCTGAGTCACATTTTAGTTTTACACTTTTCCCTACTTATGATAACCTAATATGCAGACACAATATTTAAAATTATTTATTACCTGATAAAGTGTTAAATGAGATATATAATGAGAATGGATTGTCAGCATCACTGTAATTAATTGTGTTGTTTACATTGATTGAATTGTTTTTTTTTAAATGTGTTACAGGGTTAAATTACCAGGTCATGTGCGGCATTTTATTATTTATTTTTAGACTCCAATGTATCTCATAAGGCTAATAACACTGTAAACTACAAAAGTTGCTATGATAGTACCTACAAGCTACATTAGACAATTATGATAATATACTCGCAGATTTAAGACACATTTTTATGAGGAAATAATCATATTAATCAATCAAAAATGAGCTAAATAATTGAGAAATTATTAAAAAAATGTACAAGCTTTTCAATTAAGTCTGTTAAATAATAAACAAATATTACTTTGACTCACATCTTACTACAATGAAAAAATAATAAAATGCATCATCACATTGTTTCTAAAATAAAATACCTTAAACTTGAATCCTATTAACTATTCTGAATACAGTATATTGAAGAAGAGTGAAGATCTCTGATCTAATATAAATTTAGGGTTTGTATGCAGGTAATTGTACAAAAGTTTGGCCTCTCGTCTTTTAAAAGAAGGTAAATGTTGATCATACAGAAAATTTTATAGATTATGTTGGTTTTGTTAACCGTGTTGACAAAATCACCTTATCATTAAACCAAGGTATTTTTAATAAAAATTAAAGACAAAAAACACTTAAATTACCTCATGTACTAAAATATTTAAACCTTTAAGAATTTTACACTTTTAGTATACTTATATAGCGATCATATTGTATGAGAGATAATTATCTCAACAGCTTACCTTAAAAATAGTACATTGAAGGAATTAAAAACTGCTTCTAAACCTTACATAATAATAAATATAATAAAAGTGTGAACTCATAGTTTAGGTCAGGGTTTTTTGGTCAATAGACTGAAATATAATATGAAATTTTAAAGGAAAAATAAAGTTGTGTATGTGCCAATAGATACTTATTTTATATGATATAAATAATATGATATACTTAGACATAAATATTACTTTTATGGGGCATGATATAATACTACATTCAGTTTTTATTTTATATATTAAGCAAATATATCTCGCTTTATAGTATAATTCACTGCTGCTGTGTACATACTGTTGGGAATATTTTTTCAAGTGATTGTATATATACATTTATATATAAAAACAATATGAATAATTATAAAACAAATGATAACTACTTACATGCTTTACTTTCTGAATTGGGCACATTTTCATTCTCTAAGCGCTTTTGTAGTACTGTGTAAATCACGCTATAAGAATTTATAACACCAAACAATAGGCCATTGGTCAAAAATGATCCAAGTACTATCAAATAGGCTCTAAAACCACCATCAGGGGGTCCCTGCAAAACTTCATCGCAACTGGTAGCTGGTTCAATATTTAAAATATTATTCTTAACTTTATTGTTACTTAACAAATCAGTGTTTTCTTTAGGTTCTCTCTCCATTATCAATTAAGATATTCTAAAATATTTGATTAATGTTTTCTTCGCTAAAATCACGAAGAAAATAGTTGCATTTTTTGCATTAAAAACCTTATATTCTTTTTTAATAAACTGCATTCGGTTTAAAATGCTATTTCACAGTTTTATTTATAAAATTAGACACGTTTTAATTAATATTGTTTCCGAGATTTCAACGTTACGTACACAACCTAAACTAACGTGAGCCGACGCAGAACTGTACTAATATTACGTGCATGTGAACTATTTTAAACTACGCACTACAAGCGTTAAACTTCAAAACAATATGATAGAGCCACTAGAATATCATCCCAAGTGGTATTGAAAGAAGTAAAAAAGATCATCGTGTAGATTATGTATACATATCACAAGATAACATCAAGTTACTGATTTAAAAAAATCTGATTATTTTTTTAAAAAAAAATCTATATCTATTTGTGGTCCAACAAAAGTATAAGAAATTGAATCAACGCTATTGTTGGTAAATTTTTTTTATTGAATCTCCTTAGGGAGAAAATTTGAATTAAGTTTTACCTTAAAATAAAAATTAATATTAACGTTATGATTAAGATAAAAGACATCCTTATTTATTAAAATTATTACTAAGTTGAATTAAAACCCAGTTAAAAGTTGAACTACTTAAATTTATCCTAGCGTGTACAATAAAGGATATTAAATCAAATAAATGTAAGCAAAAATCAATTTCAAAATTTAAGTTAAAAATCAAAGTAATTAGTTCAAGTATCTAATACATATACCTAATAATTCAGTACAACCAGGGGCGCAAATACTAACAAAAACATAATTATTATTGTGTATTAAACGAGAATATCATCTTGTGATTAATTTGATCGACGAACTTATAACGTTACTCGTTCGGTGTCGTGGCGGGGAATTACCTTACCTCTGCGCTTTCATTCAGCTGCCAGGCTGGCCTGGCTATATGATACTCGCTGAAGGGGCCGTCCTTCGAGCGCCTAGCGAGTATCATCATATACAATCACATTATATACTTCATTCCTTCAAATAATAATTGCTTTAAAAGTCAATCGTTAGAGACTGCAACTTTTATTAATTATTAAACGATTTGCAGAGAGAAGCGAAATTAAACACATCTAAATGTATATGTTTAGTTGAATTGATTATGTAGCGTTAGCTACACGGTAATCCGTTAACTCTTCTCATGAATTTTAATTCATAATATTTTAACAAAGCATAAAAAAATATTGTGCCAGTTCATTAAAATACAAATAAACTACTCAAGCTAATACCAAATGTTGAAATTTTTTAGTAAAACGAAATGTGCAGAAAAATTAAATTTATATTTATCATAAAAATGTTATTGCCCTTGTTAAAAATACGTTTAAAATCAGATAAAATTTAAATTATATTCTCGGAACATATATTCCAAAAATGTAATAGGCTGTAAGTTATATTCCCAGTTATTAAACATTTTTTAAGGTATGAAGCTTATAAACCTGTTGCTAGTATTTTAGGTTGTCTTTCATCATCTTCATCATTACAAATGACTTATTACTGATGAGTTCTTACACACTGTGGCCACATTACCGATCTCTAAACAACTCATGTCAATGAATTGGTTATTATTGGCATAGGAAAAGAATGAATTTTCATTTGAACAATCTATATGTATAGTAAAGTAATAGCACATATAGTTGAATTTATTTATTAAGTTTTGAGAGAAGTTGATAAACAAAATAGAGGAAAAAACAAATCTCCTATTATGAAAAAAAAAACAAGACTAAAAATCAAGTTTTTTTATATTTTAAAATAAACACTTGTCCAAAAAATTATCTGCTATATTTATCTCTATACACATTCACCTATGTTTTATTTAGTTTTTTTTATTTCATTGACTAGATCTTTTATACCAGGCATTTCTTCCCTTAATTTTTCTTCAATTTCATACTTTTCACTTTCATTGGCTGTCAAATATTTGGAAACAGATTCTGAAAAAAAATATTTAAGTACGGTATTAATAGTAAATACAGGTTCATATTTATTTATTGATAGATATCCGAAAAGACAAAATTTATTAGAAGATTGTAATAAATACATAATTTTCAATACATTTCTTATTAATTAATTTCACTTTTATATAAAGTTAAATCTATTCTCATATACCATTTGTACATTTAGGTGTCTTTTCATCTTACTCATTTTTCCATCCGCTTTTTGATTTTTTTACATTTATGAGTTTTACTTATTTCACTTACCTTTATTAGTTTATCTCTGGACTACTCATATTATATTTACTGGTAGAAAATGCCTTTGGCCTTATATTCACCATTATACATACACACTGTATAAGAAATGTTTAAATATAAAATTAAATATTGAAAACTTAAATTAAGATTAAGATATTTACCATGAAACTGTTGAATTTGCATATAATGATCTTCTTTAAGATGGCTTTTTAAAAACAATACTATTAATGGCACTAAACGTCCAGAAGCGTGAAGCATGTTTTGAGTCACAATAGTGAATATAGCCAGTACTCCAAGGTGTAAAACTAATGCAGGGTCATTACAAATCTCAAGTTCAGCAATTAGTTTTTCTCTATGATTTTGCACTAATAGTCTATAAAAAAAGTAAAAAAAAAAAACAGAATTGTGAAAATGATTAATAAAAAAGGCCATTGTTAGGATTAAAACATTGTTATGACATGAAGATATGTAGCATAAAAATTAAGTTGTTTAAAAAAAAGTAGGTTTATATTTTTTCAACATTGTTCATTAAAAATCTTTAAAAGAAAGGAGAATACTTGATTCATAATTAAAAAATGACTTACTTGTCCTTCTTTTTATCAACTTTCTTTAAAATCATGCCACATTCTGATAAACAGACATCAATAGCTTGATAAAAAAGATCCATGTTCTGTTCAGACAAGCATGCATTTAAATTCCTCAAGGGCTTCATATATTCATCAGACAGATCATTTATAATTTTGTTTCTTAGCTCCACAGTTAAAGTGTCAACTTGAACTGATAAATTGCATTGATTTGCTGCATATTTACAAAATTCAGATAAAATGTCTCCGCCAAAACTTTTTAACAAGTATTTAATGTACTGTGGCTGTTGGTCACTTGGCAAAAGTTTTAGACCTTTTTCATACAGTTTTATGTCATTGATTAGGACATTTATTCTATCTTGTGCTGATGAATGTGTTTGCTTTCTATTTTGATTAGCATCTTGGAGTAACTTATCAGCATTTTCTTTAGCTATAGCTAATCCAGCTTGATTAAGTGATCTGCAAGTGTTGAAACAAAAATGTTTATATGAACATAACAAAATCAGCACTTATTTATAAATGTAAACATTTCTAAAGACAAAAAATGTTTGTTGTTAATTACCCTTGTAGATACTCTGCAATTTGAGTGCACAAATCATCTAGACCCTCATTTTCCAAAGCTTCTCTAATAATATTTTCCACATCTTCTACTGCTACTATTTCTAAATGTGCAGGAGCTTTTTTGCTAACATTTAAATTTTCATCAGAATCAGAGTCTTGTGTTGTTTGTCTGGATCTTTGATGTTTCTTCACAGCTTTTGTTTTTGTTTCTCGCCCTTGGGTTCCACCACCTCCTTTTCCAGATGCAGCTTTTCTCCTACGTTCTTCACGTCTTTCAGCTTTATAGTCAATGTGAGTTTGAGGTATTAAATCAGCTGTTTTCGCCAATTGTTTTTCCAGATAAAACTGTTGATATTTTCCAGACTTTACTATATCCTCAGCTTTTTTTGTTACCATGGACATGCAAGAGGACTTTAAGTTTTCTATAAAATTGATGCTGAAAACTATAAAATTCTAATTAATAAATATTTATTTATACATAAATTTTAATATAATGAACTACGTTACATTTATTTAAGAGTTTACAAAAATATACATTATTTTATTGTTGAACTTAACAAATAGTCACAACAAAATTTGTTTATTTTTACAATGGTTTATACATAGTTCCCAGAAATATAAGCACAATGTTCCTTAATTAAATAAGGCATTGTAATGCAATTTTAATGCTAGAAGGGTTTCTTATAGCTATAAATAATTTATTTCCATAAGCATATAAGAAGTAACTTACTGTAACAATTGTTTACCTGTATTATCAAATAAGATGGTTGATTTACCAGAGCTTTTAAGCAATGTCTCTAGAACATTCTCAATGTCCTTATCTGATAAAACTGAGGGTAATAGAGAAACTACATCTAGGTAACTTTTTGAAGTTATACATTCTTCCAAGGCTGTTTCTAATTGCTGTCTAATATGAAAACCAATGGCACAACCGCCCAGAAAAGTTAAATCTTCATTTGGCAGAACCCTCTTAATATAACTCTTTGGGTCTGAAATTCCCAAACGAGACATAGCATCATATTCTAAATAATTGTTTTGCTTGTAAAAATTTAAAACCCATTCTGTTTGTGACTTTGTATAACAAGATGGTACATATAGAGCTCCTGATTGACGTCCTGTTAATACTCCTGGTGCTACTATTTGATCAAACAATGACATGAATAACCTTTCTTGTAAGTTACAAGAACTTAAAATCACATTAACAGGTGTAGGTTTTAGTAATCCCATTAAGGCTCCATGGATTTTAGCTTTTATCCTCGTAATGTATTCTTCGGTGTAAAAAGTTCTAGGTTCCGATGTGTCCTGTCTACCAATAATTATTTTACCCAAATATCGCTCCAAGACATGTTGCAAAAGTTCAGCTGGAAGATCATATTGTAAAGTTAATTCCCCTACAGATATTTGACCCAGCACTTGGAGTTTTTCATTAATTTCCCTTGCAATTTTCTCTAGATAGTAATGTGCTATCAAATATCCTGATACTAATTGAACATCTTTACTCTTTATAATTTCACCAATGTTAGCATTGATCTGACTTAAATCCACATTTAATTCTTTTGCTAAATCTACAGTGTTAATTCGTCCACCATGGACATAAAGTTCTTCCTTAATTTCCTTTATAAGATGTTGCGGTGTCAAATATTCCTTCCCATCCGTTGTGAAAATTACGTCAATTAGTTTGAGTTCTATTAACTTTGTGACGATTTCAACACAATTTCGCTCTGATAATCTACATTAAAAAAGGCAAATTAATTACATATGGTGCTAAGAAGAATTTATTAAAAACTGATAAAAAATGTTTATAACCTTTGGGAGGTAGAACTTAGTTGAGCCTTTTGAAAATCAGCAGCTAGCCTTTTTATCTCATCCCAGTCAGGAGTCATGGCTGTAAATTTCACAATTTATAACATACAAGAACATATTTTTACCAATAGGCTGATGTTTTATTAGAAAAGATGGTAAACGATATTAAAAATAGCTTTAAAACCTTGAATAAAATGAGATTTGGAACTTACTTAAATTTAAATTTAACGTTGTTTATAAAACTTATTTCTGTAATTTAAGTCTACTATTATTACATTCCTTGTAGAGGTTTACATGTAGTCGTGGTAAACGTCTGTCACTGTTGACACGTTCTCGTCATTCTACAATACAGATAAAGTATGCATTGTCTATTGCAAGTTAATTAAAAATAGTAAATATTTTTATAAAATTAATTGTAGTAAAAACTTTGAAGCAGTGCTTTGTTATTTCTAATAAATAATTATCATTGAAGATCTGTTGAGTTATAGGTACCAGTGCAAAAACTTTTTTTTGCTTATGGTTAGTTTAGTTTATATTGTCATTAAGTTATGTACTACCGCAACTCATATTTTGATTGTAGTTTGTACAAAAATATCACGTTTATACATATACAGCAAATGATTATTTACTTTTTATCCAGTTTATTTCTTGTATGAAATAATGTAGTGAATATAGAAAAATTATTTACAAAAGCATTTTATTTAAGCTAGATTGTCCTATAACTAAGGCAATAACTGTAAATTTAATGATAAGAAAAACCATTTACATTCAAATTAAAAATTGTTGCAAATAATAATATAATATATAGATCGCGTAATAATACTCACTGAAATATTGGAAAATAATAACAATAATAATAAACATTATATAAAAGAAAACAATTTTGATAGTAAGAATTTTATTATTAGAAATTATAGGGCTGAATAAATATTTTAAGGTTATGTCTTATTATAAACAAACTTAAACTCAAATCGTTATTATTTACTTTTACTTTGACAAGTAGTGATTACAAAATAATTTTGCCTAAAATTAGTATTCAACATATGAAGAGGTTGTCAGTTGTCTCTCTGTGGTTTGCTGTGTGTAATTTGTGCCTATTAGCTAGAAGCTTTCGCTGCTTGACGTCTCTTCACATCCCAGTTGTATACTCGAGCCATATTTACTTCTGTAGTTGTCCATTGATCACTATAATTCAAAATGTATAAAGTTAATTTAAATAGAAAATTGTGATGAAAAGGCTTAAATAAAATAAGCAGTATAAATTTAAAACATATGGTAACAATATGAATAAAGAAAAGGTTATAATATTTTTTTTTAATTTCACGTTGGAAAGTAAATGTTTTTTTCATAAATACATTTAATTTGCGTGGATTGCAGGAATCAGGGTGCTGATAGCCCTATTATAATTTATTGAGAATAAACCTCAGCATAGGGTATTCAAATCAAAATGCTTTGAATAGGCTAAATGGCCTTTGAAAAGACACTTGTGCTTAAGCTGTCACTCAATATTTGTTCAATATTCTGATTTAACAGTATCTAAACACTGAGAAGTAGCTGATTGGGGCAGTAAGTTCATTGTCAATATATTACAGAAGATAAACTGGTTACTTCACTCTACAATAACCTTGAACTTAGTTTCATACTATTTATACTACAGATACTCATCATCAAAACAGTCTTAGCTGATTAATAAGGAATAGTATTTACAAAATCCAGAGTTCCCTCATCTCATATTTATATTGTAATATAAGTAAATAATTGTTAAAAGTCAAGGCAATGTTATGCAAGCTTACACACATTACATTTATAAAAATATAACATTAGTTTACAAAAAGATATTTTACCGCAAGAAATCCAAATCATGTTCAACGCGTGACAAGTTTTTCTTGGCTGTGGCCATGTTTGTAGTGAGCAATTGTTCTGCATCTTCTAAAGAGTATTCTAACATTACATTTGCTCCGAGCCACAAGTAAACATTTTTTGTTGGATTAATATTAGCCTGTATGAAACAAAATTTAATTTTACCATAGTCATTCAAATCTTAACTAAATATAATAGGAATTATTATGATAATAAATGATCCTGTGCGTAACATATATATATGTATATATATTACAATGCCTTAAAAAACAAGTCAAGAACAATATTAGTATTAAAGATATTATTTCTATGGCATAGTTAAGTGTACTACTGAGAACATGCTATAGGGAATTCCTGTTTTTTTTTTCATGGGAAAGTAACCTTCAATTAAGTCTCAGTGGACAAATATTTGATGTATGTCTTACTACATTTAGTTCATAGGAGTCTCATATTACGTTTTCTTCACAATGTATGTGTTATGTATATGTACAAATAGTTTCTAAGACTTTATCATCATAATTATTCATAACAACATGACAACAAGCAGGAGTTACATTAAATATAGACATTTAATACTAGGCAAAGGGAAAATTTAAATCAAAATTACCTTGACAAAAACTTGATCGCTTAGAAGAAACTGTGTTTCCATGTCTTCTTTTTGAGTTTTCAACTTTTCTATCATTTCTAAAGACCTTGCTAGATCTGGTATTTGTTGACGAAGACGCCGTCTTTTTGAAGCCAAGGTATATTCCATAAATTTATATTTTGCATGTTGTTCATCAAGTCTTCTTAAGACCTTATCCACCCCACCGGAATTATCAGGTAAATTCATAAATTCATCAACATTATCCTGTGTAAATATAATAATATTTTATAACTACATATTACAATATCTGTAATGGGTGTTCATAATTTTTTTTTTGTAAAAGTTTATCTTCTTTTAAAAGTTAAGTTGGATTGAATAAGTTGAAATAACCAAAGAAATCATTAAAAAAAACACAATATCGTCGCTTTCATTCAATTAAAAACACTAAAAATAATATTTAAAAAAAACAGGTGTATTCAGTTAACCTCTCAATCTTAAAAATTAAGAGCTAATAGATTGGTAGATTTTTTGTAAACATGTGTGTATAAAATTTAACATATTATATTACTTACTACAAAAATAGCTTCGGGAATTCCAGAAAAGGTTTTAGCAGCTTCGGGACCATCGCCTTCCATTGTTAAAGATTTTTTATTTTTAACTTAATTAACGAGTAATTTGCAAAAGAGTAACTTTCAGAAGAAATTAATAAATTTTAGAAAATGTAGTAATGTACGTAACAATAAAATAGAAACCTTAAATGAACCTTAATCCCACTTAATACTTTAAAATTATTTTATTTCATTAGCTATGGTTGCCAGTGCGTACGCACTGCTGTCATTATTATTTATGTATCCATAGTGAAATAAAAATATACATTAAAAAAATAGGATAATATAATACAGGGATAGTTATAATTACCATATTTGTGCGGTTATAAAACTAAATGGTATATTTTTTTAATGAAAAGGAATAAACACTGTAAACTTGAGTTAATTTAATTGGTGAAAACAAAAGAACATTTTTCGCAAAATATATATCTTTTTGGTAAAGTTATGAAAAAACTCGAAGATGTAATGTTATGTATAGTCATTAATAATTGACTTTTAAGAAGAGATAAATTACCTCCTTGACTTGATAGGAAAGCTTCACCTAAATGTGTAATGCACCTTAAGTTTAGCCATCGATGTAATGTTTACATTTGCTGTAGAAGTTAAGGCGCGTTTAGCTGCTTACACCCGAAAAGGGAGTATCCCCTATACGTAGCATCCGTCTTGTACTGTATAATGTTTCGGGTAGATAACGGACGTTTCTCTTTGCTTCAATATAGATGACCAGGATCCAGAGGTGCTAATTCTCTAGACCATTTTTCTATATGTGGTTAGCTTTGACAGCTTATAATTTTATATCCATTACTTTAATAATCATACAATTGAATTGTAGGTACCAATTTCTGGCTACGCGATTTGCTATTTAAATTTAATTCATTCTGACCTCTAAATACTTTGTTTTTTTTTTTAGTTTGTAAATTGTAATGTTTGCGACATTTCTCTATTGTTGTATTATTTATGTTCTTATATTACTAATCCAACATTTAAGCTTTTTTGATGTAATATATATCCCCATTTTTTGTTATCAGAATTTTGTTAAAAACATATAAATATAGCAACACTGGTAGTTCAGCGGTGTCAAATTTTAGGAAATAAGAATCCAGCTTCTAATATCCTAAAATATTCAAGGTAGGTTTAAACTGTGACCCTTCAACATTTCTGACAATTTAAGTAACTATCATTTATATTTTGCGAATAGTTTGTTGTATCAATGTTTTGTTTATAATATTTCAGATATTAGTAGTTGGAGGCTACGCCCTAACTCGTACTACCTTGGGTGTATATTTTCGCTTTCAACATAGGCCTATCAGATACTGCCGTTATGGATATGATGGTATCAACTTTGCAGCAGCAGCGAGCTGTTACGGAGCAGCTGCGACGGGAAGCTGCTATTAAACGTACCCCTGTTTCCGTGGCTGTGGCAGATATTATCAGATATATAAATGATCACGAACAGGAAGATTGTTTACTCGTTGGATTTTCCAGCCAAAAAGTCAATCCTTTCCGCGAAAAAAGTTCTTGTACTGTACTTTAAGCTAAAATGCTTATTTATCAGATATATGTTGTGATTTAACTCCGACTTAATTATTACATATTCACCTATATTTAAATATTTAGTAGTATATATAATGTGTTTATTTAATTATCTGATATATCTTTATGTACCAGGTTTTGATGTGTATAGATTGAAATAAAACTATTTTTTATTTATTACACACTAAACTTGATATTTGTAATGAATTAACATGCTTGGTATATGTTAGTTTTCTGTAATGCTTGAATAAACATACAGTATTCATAATTTGTTTCATTTATTGTTACTTTAAATGCAATTACAATAAAACACATTTGTTTGTATCTTGATGTTTATTAGTGCTCAGAAAAAAACTATCAATTCCACGATATAAGTTAATGTAAATTAAATTTTAATAAAACTAATTCTCTAAGATCAAAACCAATGCCTATACTTTTTGATTTATAAGTGTATAACAGAGTGAGAGATTTACTTAAAAAATAATTTATCTTAAAATATTAGATGAATACTCATACTGAAGTAAATTTTTGATATTATGAAGCTTTTTAATTTTTCTTTTTATTAAATTAACAAAAGCTTCTTTTCCTTCTATGTTTAAGTTCTGTTTAAATGTAAAGCACATTCTACATTTATTAATGATTGCAAGAGAAATAATTTTGCAGTATGATATTCAAACAATTATAACCAGATATTAGATATTTGGATGTACATTTATGTATTTTAGAATTGACTTATTTTTAAAAGCATCTTTAAAAAGCATTAAACTAAACCTGGTAATGCATGTAAGACAATAAAGATATTATCCCCCTGTACAGGAAGAGGCTTTGAAAACTATTTGATACTGCCTTCATGATTTCTAATATCTAGACAAATTTGAATCCAAATACCCAATCTCTGTTTATAATTAAATTATAATTTATGTCCTTGCATTATCATTAGTAGGGAATACCTATGAGATCAATAAACTATTCATAAATATTACTAATCTTAATTACTCTACTGTATGTGATTATGAAATTAATTTTATGGAAAGTGCATTTGACAAAAATTACATTTTCATATAATATATATTGACTGTGTTATATATTATTAAATAATTATTTAATCCAAATAACATTTTCATAACACATTGTTCAAATTTAAGTTTTTTTTGAAAACTACAATGTGCCATATTTTTAACATGTCAGTGCTATTATTTAAAAAAGCATAATATTTGAAATAAAGTTACAATTAAATATTGTATGTTAGTAATAATTATTGGTTTGTGCAATGCATCAACTCATTGAATTTATTTAATATCACAAATTAATTTGATAATTATTACTAATGGTGTTCTATGTTATATCAGTAAATGTCATTTTCATTGTAAATTTCATTTAAGCAATTCCTATATTTCTTTTATTCAATGATATTATCAATTTAGGTCTGTTATGATTGTGGCAGTGGAGCGGAACAGAAGTAAAACTTATTTAATATTTGTAAATTGTTTGAGCAAATTTGGATTTAAATGAATTATCTTAATCTAGGGGTAAAACTATATAAAAAAATTAAATTTACCAACTATCAGTCTTTTAAATTGATGTTGATTATCAACCTTGTAGCAATTTTTCTCTCAAAAGTTTACAAAAATAATAAACTAAATTCTAAAGTAATACCACAGGAAAGGTACAACATGCTTATGTACTAGCATATCTATTGTCAGATTGTTTATCATAAGAATGTACTAAGTAATCATCAGAAATCTCATATTTGGAAGCATATCTACTTGAATTTTAATGTAGGCTTATGATGGAAAACACTTTTGTATTAAATCAACTTGGAAAGCATAGAGGGGATGAGACATGACCAAATACCTCCATGTGTAAATAATTCTTATTGTTAGTTTATATATTATTAGTATCCAGAGAGCAATGGAAAAAGCAATGCTCAGAGTTTTGTTATGAGATGAAATCAAAAATGAGATTAGCAAAAGCACCAAGATAACTACTCTGAGGTAGCTCGAAGAATTGCTTGTCTGAAGTAGAAGTGGGTGGGCTACATAGCTTGTACAACTGATGGCTATTGTCGGGAAGCCATCACGACTGGTGAATGTGGCATGAATAGGCCCTTCAATAAGTGGACATGACATATTTAAGAAATATGGGAGGTTGCTAAATGCTGACAACATTGTCATATATGTCTTACAAGATGTCTATCAGCTGATTTGATGAGTATCCATTGAAGCTTCCTCTAAAATTTTATAGACAAAAAATACTTAAGGTAAATATGCATCCAAGTATCTTAACTTCGGTAATAATACATTATTTTACATTATCTATTTACAGCAATATTATTTTAGTTATAATTTGAGCTATTTACGGAATGACTGTGAAACAATTAAATACTAGAAACACAAATCAAGAATAGATAATCTGTATCACATAGTATAAACATGTAAGACAAAATTTTTGTTCATGTTAATGACAAGTAATTTAAAAAATGGCAATTGAATAAACAAATGTTCAATACATTTTCAAGTTATTTAACTTAGCAATTTTTATCAATAATTATAAATTTAGTACAAACTTACTTAACTTCTTTTTAATAACGCATTTAATAAAGAATTACAAAATTACATACATTAAGGAAAATTTATATCAAATATTAATCTTATTATGGGGTTTACTAGTTTACTGTTAGCTAATATTACCACTGTTAAGAATATTAGGCGTTTAAATAGAATAGTATGTATGTAAAAATTGGTATCTTCAATTATCAAATCATGTTTTCAAAGAAACCTGTTAGTATTTTCAATCAACTTATGGGACCTAATATTTAGCATCACAATGATATGCTATTACCAGAATTTAAAACTATGAACAAACTATCAATACACAATGAATTTTATAAGTATGGTTTCTAAATAGGAAGCTTTATTACATGCTTGTTTGACTCCAACATTAATTACATACCCAGTAACCTATGCACAACTATCAATCAATTCATTATCCATCACTATGTATTACTTAAAGTGGAACTTTTATGAATTACACATAATGAAAAAAATATTTGTTGTATGATATACTAAATGAGTTTTCAGTTTTGATGACTACCTTAACATAGTTTGTGTAATATTTAGAATGCTGATTAACTATCCTTTAATATTAGCTCATTTTCATAAGATTAGCTTCATATTACCATCTAATGTTTATGCATACAATTCAATGTGTATAATATTCATAAACAAAAATGTTGCAATTTTTCAAAATGGCTATAATGCTATTCTTAATATTTATAAAAAAAGCTTCATGTATTTCTGTGTAAAACAATAGCTCAATTCTGTTATATAAATTTAAGACAGTTTATTCCGTTAATCATTGAATTTTGCAATGAGTACCATATCCTATTACATATTTGTTTATATAAAAGTATTTGCAAGCATGGTGATCTTAAAATATAAAAACTTCTTTGTAAACTTTTGAGATCTACTATCCCTTAAAAATAAATACTGAGGGTCAGATTTACAGGACACAATTGAATTTTAAAGTGCAAAGACCTCATTAAATCCGCTCCTGGCTTGGTGGTGATACATCTTCATTTCCATTCGCTACACTTTGATGGTATAATTTAAGCAGCTCCATAGCATCTTGTGCTTGACGCTTTTCCAATAAAATTCTAAAAACAAAATGAAATTATTTTAAAACTTACTAGTTATTTACAAAACAATTATTTATTCTCATAAAGTATTATATGTGTTAGGTGTTTGTTAATATTTGAACTTGATCTTGTTTAGTTTTTGGAAAAAAGAATTGTTAGAACATGTCATATCTTGTTTGATGTGAAAGTCAATAAAAATTGATCTATTGTGTTATGGTATAATATGATTTTAAGTCTAATGACTTGTAAAATTGTAAAAGTAGCTCTACACAATGGAGATACTACTAGTTGTAATGAATCTAAGGGTTTATATTGGTTATGTCAGTTTTAAATGAGAATTATTGAGAAATAAATAAAAGTACTAACATTTTCTTACCTTCCAGAAGCTTCCTTAATGTGTTCTAAGATAATACGGTTATCACGATCTGTTACAATATCAGCAAGGCTATCTGGATCCATATCTGAGAGTAGTTCCAGGTCTTGTCCTCCGAGTAATGAGATATGGCAAAGGTTGTGCTGCAATCTTCCTACAAGACTTGCCACCTGACCCTTGTCACCAAGAGCTATATCATCCGTTTGATCCAACGAAACTTGACATTTAGGCATATTAGGTGCCCATTTTTCGTTACCATGTAAAATCATTAGAGCTGTGTCAGGATCTAAAGTTGAGAAGTATTCTTCGTCGTCCACCTCTGTACCATCACATTCCAGAACCACCGTTAAATTTTCACTTGGCAAGCCTAATTTTTCTGGTACTTTGGCAAGTAAATCCTCTAAAGATGATGCTACTATACCTTTCTTTTTGTCCCGATTTACATCACAGATTTTATAAGGCTTGTTAATGTCGTTCTCCATTATATAATTTTTAGTCTGGGCTTATAAATAAACCAATATGATATTTTATTTTGAGTCTACACTAAAGAATTAAAAATCAATTATCATATTATTTCTGTACCTGCAATTGTTCAGGTCTGAAAAGATGTATGTAGACAATAGATAAATTAAAACTTTGACATTGATAAAGATATATTGCCACCGAAGAAAATAAATAAATTATAACTTATGCCTTAGAACGTAAATTAATTTATTCCACGTAAAATAATAATAATTGAAGATGATATTAATAGTTTTGAAATAATATCCAAAAACTGTTTTAAAAAGAAACTGAATACGAAACACTGTCGTTCAATTTTAATTGAAGTAGCCTAATATTTACGAAGCGACCGTCTTCGGGGAGAGAACTATTGAAAATGATGCTCAGTTCAGTGCTCACCATTGCCGTAGTACTTATTCTCGAATAAAGGCAAGTTCGTGCAATGTATGCAAGTCGATTAGATGTAAAATAAATACAATTTTCCGTAATATTATTAAAATATTTTTAAGTTTAATTAAATAACAGAAAAATATTTGAAATATTACTTTTTTATTAAATGTGTTTTGCCCAAAAAAGTATATGTAATAAGTAATAATTGTTGTAGTGCTTTATTAATTAAATAGATTAGAATTGTAATTAAAAACAAAAAGATATGCGCTCCTAATCTCCGGCGACCAATAGACAT
Organism: Battus philenor; assembly: GCF_028537555.1. Taxonomy (NCBI): domain Eukaryota; kingdom Metazoa; phylum Arthropoda; class Insecta; order Lepidoptera; family Papilionidae; genus Battus; species Battus philenor. Next base: position 7,072,552 of record NW_027181676.1, read on the forward strand.
TTGTAATTATAACGTATGACTGGCCTAGACTTAGACGTTTGAATTTGAAAAATTGTGGTTTTGACAATTTAAGGGTTGTTGTTTTTTTTAATTATTTGATGTTATATATCAAATTTTAATCTATCTTTCAATACAATTTATCATTAAGTTGTTAATAAAAATAAGGAGAGTTTATGTTTTGGTTTGACCTTTAATTTTCTTAATGTAGGTTTCCAATAATTCTTAATGTTGGTTTATAATAATATATTTAATTAAATTAATAGTGGCTCGATGTACTATTATCATGTTTTTCATATATATATACTTAATTGTTCATTAGAAATTAAATCAGTTTTGTGTAGTTTTACAAAGTTTTTACTAGCGATATTCGAAGAAACATTTAACGTAATAGAAAAGGTTACAATTACCACTTATCTCTGTGGAATGCCCGACTCCTTTTTATGAGCGTGCCTAAGATGAACGACGATGAATGAAAATACAGTGCCCACGCTTACTTCTTAAACAAAAATTAGTACAAGGTTTCTTAGTCCTAGTTTTCAACCATGTGCATTTTTTAATTCTTTGATTAACTTCATTCTGACCAAATTCATTTTATTAAACGAAAGCTTAATCATAAGAATATTTTATTTTTGGAATTAATTTATTTAATTTTTAAAGATAAAGATTTTAGAGTTAGTATCTAGTAAATAATTGTAAAATATTTCTGTAATTTTTTCTATGATTTTATAGAGAAAAAGAATAATCGTGAATCGTCAGAGGGCAGGTGGCGTACAAGGGTACTAGAGGAGGTCATGTTCGGTCAGAGCGTGGCGCGACGGAGGAGGATCAATAAGAAGCCCAGTCTCCCCATCTCCTTTCGCCGCTATTGCATGCATTTCGCATTTTGCTAGTTACGCCTAACTTATTCCATTTATATACCTGAATTATTCTGACAGTTAATATGTTTCCGCTGGTGTGGGTTTAGCTTAACGGTGTGTTATTATAATTTTGGTTTCAAATTAATCATTATTATTAAGTTTCTAAGGTCTACTATTTTAATTAATTCTGTAGACCCAGTAAAAAAATAAACAGTTCATACATATAAGAAACTTAATTTTAATTATAAGTTTATAGTGTATGTGAGTAGTGTTTAATTAGACAATAAAGCTTGAAAAATTGTATAAGCATTTATATGAGAGAGAGAGAGAGAGACGGAGAGGGAGAGAGAAAGATGGAGAGAGAAAGAGGGAGAGAGAGTTTATTCTTGTTATGTGGTTATTAATAGGTAATAGTCAGATATTTCAATTTGTATAATTTAATATTTTGTAAAATTTGGCAATTTTTTTCCTTTCGTAGAGGGTAGTTTAAAGGATAGAGCCCCATGATTGACCCCTCTTCAACTATCTTGAAATAAGAAATTTTAAAACGCAAAATAATAATTTTCTTAAGCCACCGTTTATTTATAAAAAAATATTAATTTGAATATGGCGTACTTAATCAAGACAATTTTTTGTACATTTGCAAATTATTTTGATTTCCGTCGTGTTTTGGCGTTTTTGAACTAGTAAAACTAATATATTTGTCGGCGTGATCACCTTGGAAAATCGCGTAAATTTTGAAATTTTTTATTGTAGATAGACACATAATTTGTAAATACCTAATTATTAAATAGTATAATTGAAAGTGAAAGAATATAAGTTGGTTATTGGTAAATAACAATGCACCGAAGACACAAGAGAAGAGTTGGTTTCATTCGTCTCTGAAGCCGCTGTTAATCATACAAAACATGATTCTCCGAAACTACCTGGAAATGTGTTATAATCACCGAAATATTGTATTTGCGGACATCAAACTTTTTAAAATAACAGTTAAAATTATTTCTCCACAGTACAGTACAGGGGCTGTCGAATAATTGCTTGACTATTTAAGTAAAATAATTATTTATATAATATCATTAAAATTACAAAAGTTTTATTTTTAAACTCAATCTCCAACTTTAATCATTTAGCCCAGTTTTTCAGATTTCTTTGGTTCTTCCAAGCTGTGATTCAGTTATGACCTCTTTATTCGACCCAAATCTCTTACTGCCCAATTTTTCAGGTTTAGAAAAAGTGATTGTTGCAGGGGAATACTTTGAATCTGAAGAATTTGCTGGATGGGGTATGAACTGCATAGCCGAACTTATGGATTTTTACCATTGTGACTACACAAGTGTGCGCTGATGAATTACCTTGATGCAACAGCATCTTTTGGCCAAATGTGGACGTTTTTGCTTTAAATATTAGCCGGTGATCGTTCTACCCTTCTCTTGATAATAAGTGTGAATAACACCTTTTGTATCCCAAAAAAATATCATAGTTTCACGAGTCTTGTTGGCTGAAATGCCTTTCTTTGGTGCACCTGAATAATTCTACTGTTATTATTGTTCTTTGGTTTCTGGGTTATTGCGTATATATGGATCCATGTGCCGTCTAAGGTTATATGGCGCCGTAGAACCTTCTGAATGCGGTTGATCATCGAGAATTGAAATTAAAGTGCTCATGTGTGAGCAATCGTAGCCCGAATCTCGCAGATATCTTTTACATGCACAAATTTACACGAAGTAAAATGTGATCGACACGTTTAGTTGTTATGTCTACAGCCTTAGTCATTTCTAGTGATTACATTTTTTGGTCAACAAATATAATTCGAATTTTATCGACGATTTCAGGCGTGACGATTTCGATTTGGTGACCTGAAAGTACGGCGTCGCATTTGCTGGTGCGACCACAACGCAATTCAAAAACAACTTTTCACCCATTCATATTGATGGCGTAGTTCCCATAGCATTTACCGATTCTTTCCTTAGAAATTCACTTTTTTCTATTTACGTTAAGATTCACGAAGATAACTGCTTTTAATCGCTATCAAACACAAACTAAATGATAAAGCTTATTAAATATTTGACACTAGCCTTTATTAGGTGGCGGTTGACGGTAGCAATGTGACTGTCATTCAAGGTTAATGCGAAATAAAATTCAAAAAGCTACGGAGTTTTCAAACAGCCCTTTTACTTTTATAACAAATCGAGTTGCAGAAATCCATAGTAATCAGGCTTTAGAAGTAATCTTAATAAATCTTACAGCTTGCATGAACTGTCAATAAATTTCATTACCCTGTTTATGGTCGGGAAATATAAAGGAGTGGAAACCCATGACGGACACATTTTTTCTTCACATCGAAGGGTATAGTAACTAGTGTAGTGTAGAAGATTTTCCCTTAAATCCCAAAATAGGTATTTATTTCATAGCAATATAAGCACGTGATTTAGATCAAGAGTGGCATATACCTCTTAACGTGTTATATTACAGATAAAATATTCACGAAAGGTCGAATTGCTTTGGGAATTCAAATCGATCTAGGCTTTAAATACAAATATAAAAGATATAATGTGATACATTAAAATCGATGCAGTAATATTAAGCTAAGTCTGTACATACAGACATGTCATCAAACAATTCTGTTATAGTATGATTCTATTTTATACTAGATTATCACTACGGAGTATTAAATAAACTTTGCATTTAATTAAATAATTCATTTCGACGTTATGAGAGGCCTGTGTTCAGCGGTGATTGAAATGATGATAATAATGTCAAGAAAATTTAAATAGTCATTAATATTAAAAAAAAGTTGTACTTTCAAATATTATTTCATCCAAAATAGGTTAAAAGCGATCTTTTTGCATACGAAAAGTTACTTTAATGTGTAATCATTTTTTCCTAATAAATATAATTGAGTTTAATTTAAAAGTCCTAAAAATATTATGCCTTTTATCGTGATTGGTGTTAAAAAAATAATATAACGCAGATCTTTTTTATTTTCATTAATAAATATAGAACTTAATATGTCGATTATTATTTGTGATTGTTTTATTAAATCCAATAGCTGGAACGTTACTTAGGTCCGATGGATCCAATTTATTCTGTTATACGTGAAGTGCATTGTTGTTATAGTGCGACGTTGCATACAGTAAGTAGATAAAGAGACTATTATTTTTACTTAATAGATATAGGGTAGATAAAACATATGTTTTGATGTAAGTTATTTAAATTTTTTATTCAGATAAGTGTGTTCACCCACAAAGTGAACTAGGCCGCTTCCAACCAGTCCTACTAGAAATCTATGGGGGAGGCCTAGGTTAAGCAGTGAATGTCCTGCTGCTGAAATGGTCACAAGTAAAATGGATCACACTCACTCAAATGAAAAATCAATTTTTATGTGATCATACTAATTTTTATTGTAGTCGTCTAAACAAAATAGATCAATAATTCCTGGTATCCTATTTAGTATATGCACCAATAAATTATTGCAACAATTTCATATTCCACAATGATTTCCATTCAGTTTATTGATCTAATGGTGTGTTTGCAATTTCACAATTATAACGTGAAATATTTCTGTTATGCGTGAATCTATTTCATCTGCATTTTGATTATAGCTGTAAACTATTACACTACAGAGTAATTTATATAAACTATAATATTTGGAAATCGATGATTGGTAGAGAATACCAAATATAAGACATTAGGTTTGTCATTGCACTAAGTGAAAAAAGTAAATTCTTAAATAATTAGGACCCTATTATAATATGCATGTTTTTAATTCAAATTTTATCTTAAGTTTCGTATACATTTTAACTTTATTTAACATTTTAAGTATATGAATATAAAATGGCTTTTTCGGTTGCTGTAACAGCTTTGACACTGAACCAAAACGACACGGACATTCAACAACTTTCCCACACGTGATCACGAGTGCTGCTGAGCTTTGAAACATCGGGAAAATAGAAATTAAGTAAACTGCGATATAATCCATTGAAAATTAGTTTCGTAGGAAGGATGCCAGACTTTCTCGTACTTCGCTGCACTCGACTGCCAATCCAATCCGGCCCACGTACTGCGAACGTTGCCTAATTTCAACTTCTATATATCCCAGTCTAGTTCGGCTGCTGTAAAACCGTTATCACAATAAACACGCATCTTTTACATAGTCGTCTTGGTGTTTTATTTACTAAACTGAACCGTGAGAGAGTTTTATTCTATATGTTAGACAACTGATGTATTCGTTAATTACAATCACGTAAATACATTATAAAATGGATTGACTTTATAATGTATTCTACTTACGCTCCTCCATAACAAGTTATTAGCGAATAGTCGGTAGTAGACGGTTACTCTCCGTCGCTGCGCTAGGTATCAAAGAAGCGTTCTGGCTGTAGTAAAATTCCATTGTAAATGTTCTTTCTAGACATTTTCTGTTGGCGTCAGCTCTTCAGATTTTCTCAACGCAGTCATTATTGTGAGACCTGGTCATGACATGGTCAATCTGGTTTAGTATTTTGCAACATATTGTATACCTTCGACTATGCTACTACAATTTCGCTGTCAAGTTTTTCTGGTTAGCTGTGAACAGTGTAATCACAGCAAGCGGACGTTCAGAATGTGTTTATCAGGGTCCGGATATAATACACTACAGACATTAAGTGAAGTAGTCTGAAAATTTTTAACTATCACAATATATCAAAATACTGTCATTACTATATATTTTTGTAAAAAAATATTATTGCCTCGTGTCGTACAAGACATTTATCAGTCTCAGTTAACCGAATATTTTATACATATTAAAAATTAAATATATATTTTTAATGTATAAAGGTTACCTTTACGTTATATAAATCTGTCATCAAGAATAAAGTAAAAAATATATAATGCTAGCGAAAATGTTACATATCGTGTTTGTACTAAATTGGTTTTGTATAGAACAGTTGAGTTCTACGTGAGTTCTAGCTGGAACCGCAACATAACCGCCACCGCAACGTTATTGTGCGCTGAAATTAGCTACTACATAGTAAGCCTCACGGTTAATTTATATTAGCATTATTTTAAAAGTACTGTAACTAAAATATTTGTATTTAAAATAAGTGTCAAATTACTGAGAGACGGAAAGGTTAATATATTTTTGATGTAATCGTAATCAATATTCTTCATGATGATACAAAATATTTTGATTTATTTCTTTCAATTTTTATCATTGAGATTAAAAAAAGTGTAACCTTTACATTTAAAATGATGATACTCATTTTTTTATTTTGTTTTCTTAAGCAACGGGCAACAAAATTGCTTTGTTAAGCGGGCAAAAATCTTGTTAAGTGATCACATTCACATTTTAAAACCAAGGTCCTGCTCCATCCAGCATTTTTCTTATTGTGGTAAATGATTTTAATATCCATTACTCTCCGCTGTCAAACAACTTTGACTTTATGTTATACTTTCAGAACATTGCTTTGAACACAAACATTGTCTAAGATATAATGGATATCATATGATTAAGGCAAATCCTTAGGGGAAAAGTTTCACTAGAGAGTAAATAAACAAAATAACTTCTGAAACGTAAAATATTAAAACAAAATAAGATACACAATAAAATAATTGTATAGTAAATTTAAATAGCAACATTGTGTAGCAACATTGCTGAACAGAAATGAGGAGATCCGCAGAAGAAAAAAGGTCAGCGACGTAGCTCGAAGAATTACTCATCTGAAGTGCGGTCGTGCAACCGAAGTTGGTTGGGGCTGAAAGGTTCTCAAATAGCGAAAACGAGCCGGTAGGAACTGACAAAATTATTGCCCCAACAAAACCTTGTTCCCAACAAAACCTTGTTCCCAACAAAACAGGGGGTGGAACGAGAGGTGCCCAATAGCGGGGGCCATAAAAAACACTAGTGGGTAGACGAGCGTGGGTAGGTGGGTAGGCCACTAGGTGAACCGACGACAGATAAGGTTTCAGGAAGTCCCTGGATACGGACAGCGCAAGACTGTTCACGTGGCGATCATTGTAGGGGGTCTATGCTTCGCAGTTGGCGTCTATGAGTTGATATGACGATCTTTAACATACAAACTTAAAGCCAACCCAATACTTTTACTTTCGTTAAATTCGAAGCTACTTTTAAACATCAATACCTTATACGGTTCGTATAAAAAAGGTTTTTAAAGCTTTTGTTGTCATTTAAATCAGGCGTTATTTTGGTAAGTGTAATAAATTAATGACAAAATAAAAAAAAATGTAAAATAATGATTTGTTATTATATTATATTAACCGAATCTAAGATTTACTTTTAGACTATTTAAAAAAAGATGATAAACATAATGTTCTTGTCATGAATTTAAATTATTGGAAGCAATGCCTTAGTTGATATTATCATAGCTTTATTTTTAAAGATTTAGATCAATGAGATTACTGACACATTCAAAGGATTATGCAATCAACTGAATAACCTTGACCTGAAATATCTTGGCAGAAAGGTCATTCTATATCCGTCCAGTGTATTCTTGAGGGGATTAACATAATCGTTACTTAAAGTATTAATTAACAAGGCGTACGTGTCATGTTACTAATAGGTTTAGTTCATTAACTTTGTTTTCTTTTATTATTTTAGGTTGGCTATTTTTGTGTCGTCTATTAGTGATGTGGTTAATACATTAGTTATATGAATTGGATATCAATTTTGGTTAGTCTTATTTTTTCTGGAACGTTTTTCTCCCATAAAATAATGAGACGGGCTGGGTGTTCACAAGGTTCTAAGTGAAACGCCGTTTTAACATCCGTACGATGGTTTTTGGTACATTGACATGGAGAACTTCCTCGGCACCCGAACCGTAATTTTATAGCTGATTTTGAGACTGTCAAGCTATGAGGCCATTTAGGGAGCGCTTTATGGAGAGATGGCTTAAGCGCAGCTAGGGCGTTTGGGAGAATAAAATCGCGGCTCGAGCGGTTGTCATAATCAAATTATCGAGTAAAATTTGACAGTTAACTTTATTTTTAACTTGTTCCCTTGATACGGGCAATCAGAGACATTGATGCATAAACAAACTATTATTTATTTGTACACAGAAATAAGTTACATAACCGAGCTTGGCCGTTATATTATATCTTTTTCTTAAAACAGAATATATATTTCATTTCTTCGTATTAAAAAAATTGGTAAAAGCAGTTGTGGCGGAGTTTAACAGGTTCGGTAGGTAATGTTAGAGATAATTCCTAACGAGCTGGAGCACAAAAATTAAAACGCTTGGATGAAAAATAGACAGTTTATTTTAAAAATTAACCTACATATTCAGATACACCAACGCTGTAATAAATTATTTGTCATGCAAATGAAATAATTTTTACATGAAACTTTCACCTCTTATTTGTTAATATTAAACATTGATTCAAAATTGATATAAGATAGTCTTTAATTACATATTCCATCACACCACTAAAGATAAGTGTTATTGTTTGTGAAATTGTATTAATGAAATTTCACAAACAATAACACTTATGTCACTTAACGCCGTTCGCCATTTTTTTACTTCATAATATTTTTCGGCGTGAGACGCGGTTTTGACAACCGCCTACAAATCATACACTGCGCGTCCTTAGTTTTTGCGCATGCGTGGAACGATGGATTGACAGATAAGCGAAAGCATTTTGACAACTGTGATTATTTCGCTACACAGTAACCAGTCTTTTATCGTTAAAAGTGGAAAACCTGCTTCTATAACCATTAAAATTTCAGCCTTTGGACGTCCACCTTTGAATATAGGCTACGTAGCGGTATGATATTGTAAGTTTTAGGCAGGACATACGCGTCTTTGTCTTGGAAACAGCTGCTTTGGCACTTGTCACATTGAGATATAAGTTTCTTCATTTAGTTAGTCTTGTGATACCGACTGGTGTTCTTCAAAGAAAAACAACACAATTTTGTTTATGTATGTTATTATTGTATTAAGATTAAATTATATCACTGCCAGGTAATCTAACATAAGGCAATAGTTGCTAGCACTATTGTGAATTATGAAATATTAAATTAGTAAAGTTTGCTTCGAGGAGAACCTGAATGGAAGTGGCAATATCAGTTGAATAATAGTTGTCTCTTGACCTACTTTACACTTTTCCAATGATATAATATGCAGTGCATGTGTACCTAAGATTTGCAATCGATCTGTAGTACCTGTAATTTGGATGAAATTAATTATTTATAATTTTCTTAATCGTAATATTTATATGAAATACAAAATTTATAGTCGAATATAAGCTAAGTATATAATGCCTCAAATTCTGTAACGGAATTGTATGGCATAGTGAATACGTGACGTTGCTTAAGATTCTGTTCTTAACGATATTCCACTCGTCTATAATCATTATGAACATTCACACGTTGGTAACATGAATTACATAAGCTTATCATAATTTTTGTTACGATTTCGACATTATGTTGAACTAATTTTTATCTTTCTGTACACACGGTAGTTCGTCTTTTCGAACTAGCTAGTCTCCGAAACGGTAAGTTATACAGAATACCTAGGAGCATTATATATTACTTGCCCCCTATGACTACCGTTTGTGGCCCTTTGAATTGGTCGAAACATGGGCGGTGTTTGAGTTCCTCCAGCGATATCGATTTGAATATCGGTTTATACAGAATTTCATTCGCCAATAACGGTTAATCTTTTGATTTCTGAAATTGTTTAAATGACTTTTGAATTGCAGCAACATGAGCTTAAAATTACGTTAATTTTTCAATGCAACAATATGATACAGTTGCAACTGTTCAATATTCACAATTTCTTATACAAGAAGTTATATAATAATTTCTAATAAAGCCTTATTGGATGTTCTGGGGAAGGCCTTTGTCACCGGTAGACCTCTTACGGCATAAATGATAATGATGATAATGAAGATGAAATAAATAAACTAAAGAGTATACTAGTTAATCGTTTTATATAATAATCATGTGTAAAAATAAGTATTACTACATAAAGAGATTAGCATTTTGATAATTTAAAAATGCCGATCGAAAACATTTAATATGTCTTAACAGGTCTCATTATCAAGTCTTAGCTCATATAACAGTATGTTATTGAAAGGCCGATGTCATAAGGATATCAAGCTATTTGGTTAAGAATTAAAACATTTTTTTTATTAAAACTAACATAGTTGTTTTAGAACTAATTACGCGGAAATCTATGTTCGGTATATCTCTACTAAGTGGTATCAAGGGTAAGGAGATCTGTAGATCGTAACCGTCAAAGCGCAGCGGATTGGCAAGCTAACTGTGGGAAAGACACATTGTGTGCTGAACTGATGGCAGTTGAAGCCTTCGTGCAGTTGTCTATACACTCACAAGTTTGATAGACTTACTTGTTAGATTCGTCGGAAGATGCTGAATGCAGGCCGTTTAATGTTTTATTGGATCTCTATGGGTAAAACCTACGTCCCGTAGTCAACATACTTCTTTTGAAGTGATGGTGATACATGATGTTATATATACACACACACACACACACACACACACACACACACACACACACACACACACACACACACACACACACATCTTTTTCGTCTGCCCCCGGTGTAGGATGCAAAATCTATCCTGAAACTCTGATAGCTACAATGCTATCCTCGCCTTTGGCCTGGGAACTTACGAGCGCGTATTGTACGACTGTGCTGAAGGACTTGCGAAAAATAGAGCCGGAGCGAAGGAAGCTGGCCTGAACAGCCAGTTTAACAGAGAAAGCTGCGGCTTGTTTTTAGTCGGTATTGACGCCTAGATCGAGTCGACATACGGGGCACCACCACCATCAGGCCCTATGATACGTAAACGTATTTTTAAACCTCGTCGAAAAAAAAACACAGACACACACACACACACACACACACATATATATATATAGTACCTTGATCATTTTTGAGGCTGTCTTAACATCGAAACACGTGGAGGAAGTGAAGTGGGCATTTGAAAGATCCTTCCAAGTAATCACCCTGTGGATGAGGTCAGTCGGACTAGAACTGGCTGAGCAGAAGACGGAAGCAGTGCTCATTACTGGCAGGAGAGTTGCGGAGACCATCACACTCAATGTCGGCAGCTGTGAAATCGCAACTCAACCAGCTATACGGTACCTAGGAGTAATGATCGACCATAGGCTAAACTTTAAAGATCAGGCTGAGAGAGCAGCAGCGAAAGCGTCTCTGGTGACAGCTAAACTCTGCCGACTCATGCCTAATGTCGGAGGTCCCAAGCAAAACAGAAGGAAGTTATTAGCGTCGGTGACTACGTCAGTGCTTATGTACGGAGTACCCATATGGTCCGACGCACTGAGCAAACAGGAGTCCCGACGGAAAATCGCCTCTGTTTATAGAGTCAGCACTCTACGGGTAGCTAGCGCCTTTCGTACAGTATCGGAGGATGCAGCATGCGTGATAGCAGGTATGGTTCCTGTTGCGCTTCTTGCAGACGAAAGAACTGATCTGTACCGTAGCAAAAAAAAGCAAATCAGACCCAACTTCAACTGAACTTAGAATTCGGGGAAGACTGAAAAGCTTGCAACAGTGGCAATCGTCCTGGGATAAGTCGACGAAAGGAAAATGGACGCGTAAGCTTATACCAAACCTAGAGTCATGGGTGAACCGAGATCATGGAGAGTTGAACTACTACCTGACTCAGATGATATCCGGCCACGGCTGTTATCGAGCGTATCTCCATAGGTTCAAATACGAAGATTCCCCTGACTGTCCTAATTGTGTCGGAATGATTGAAGATGCAGAGCATGTCTTTTTCGTCTGCCCCCGATTTAACGAAGCCAGGAGGTCTTGGGAAGAAGGTGTGGGATGCAAAATCTATCCTGAAACTCTGATAGCTACAATGCTATCCTCGCCTTCGGCCTGGGAACTTACGAGCGCGTACTGTACGACGGTGCTGAAGGAGTTGCGTAAAATAGAGCAAGAGCGGAGGAAGTTGGCCTGAACAGCCACTCTATCAGAGAAAGCTGCGGCTAAATCCCCCCCGCGAAGTAATGCCTAACGGCCATGCCGTGGGGACCAGGGATACCGAAGAGAGAGGATTGTTTTTAGTCGGTATTGATCTAGATCGAGTCCGACATACGGGGCACCAACATCAGGCCCTACGATACGTAAACGTATTTTTAAACCTCTATAAAAAAAAAAAAAAAAAAACATATATATATATATATATATTTAAACAATTCAGTTCAGTCAAAATTTTACTAATTCAGTTTATATATAATATATATAGATATATATATATATAAACTGAATTGGTAAAACAAAAGAAATTCAAAAAAATGCGGGTTGGAGAATTTACTGGAAAGTCATGAGTTTTTTTTTTGTTGTAGTTTTAGTCTATGTTGGCTATAGAGTCATTTTCAGCGACCACTCACTCATGTATGTCATGAGAAGAAAGCCAGAAGTGCCCAATTTGATAGAGATTACAAACTTCCAGCTACAAGGGGTCCAAACTCTTTCTGATCAGATTTCTCTATTTAGACTCTTTATGACCACTTAAAGACCTTCTATACCATGAAAGTACTTTTTTTGTTAATAAGCTTCTCAATTTTATTATTTGATAAATCAAAGACATAACACGGGAGTGTTTCTTAATATCGTAAACATTACGCATAAAAGAGTTATTAATTTATGGAGCTTAGATATCAGTATAACAAACATATCTTTATTTTTAGTGCTATTTTTCTTATATTCATATTCATATCAATGTCGACCAGAATATAACAAATATATGTTATTGGATTCAACTTGCATTTCGTTATCACTGAAAAAAGATTTATGAATGTATACATCAGAGTAAATACTAATTTAAAAAAATAATAAGTAAAGTGCAATTATTGACAATAATTATTTAGTCAAAGAATTGAAAGAAGAAGTGAATTCAAATCAAACCTAATATATTATACAATAAACATTACAAAGAGATAAAAATAATTCACAAAATTTTATAATAATACTGCAGAGTGAAAAAATGCCTACTGTACAATAGCTCGTATATAGCAAGCAGAAAATAATTTAGTTTTATATGCCGATTCAGGCCGCATAACCACAAATGAAAGGTCACGAGGATTATCGCGTACATTGCTGCACTCAGTTTTATATCCAATTAATCAGTTAAATGCTCATCAACGCTAATAATGAATATGCTGTTTTACTAAAGCTTTTTTAATTGAAACATTTTTTAATTTTTAAAGCATAATTAAACTTATGTTTTAAATTCAGTAGTTATTACGATTTATACGGCCTTTCGGGTCTTAAAGGCAAAGTCATAGTCGCTTAATGAGCCATGGAGGGGGTTATACTCGGAATTTCTCTATGATATCCGATCATGAATGATGATGAATTTCGTAGATTAATAAAGTGACCGTTATACCACTATCCGGCAAAGGGGTGCCCAGAGTGACCGCTTAGGTCACTTCATTTAGACTCCCGCATACTCGCGCTCTCCATCGTTCCGTACTCGCATTATCTTCCCCCCCCCCCTGCCGTTCGGAAGAGAGGTGCTGAGTAGATCGACCACACCTTCACCATCCCATTCAACAATGGAGCAATCCTGGCGTCATTACACAGGTCGGGAAGTACCTGGAGGAGTACAAGGCAGATGCCAAAACCGTCCTACCCGCTTCCTGAGTGACTCCTCGTAGTCACCAGACACCCCCGACCGCTACGAAAACCGAAAATCCCTGTTCATTGGGGACCCACACCTGAGCGAGGGCTCGTCGGACTACACCTCTGGATCTGAGTACTTACGCTCGGACTCGGAGATAGAGATTGACGGACCGAAGCCAGCTCTCCGAACGGACGACGAATTCACTCTCGTCACCGGCAAGAGGAAGAGGCCGTGCTGCACCTTCCCCTTCTCACCGCGGCAATACCTCCAAGACTGCCTCCGCGTCGGCTAGCCTGGCCAAAAAAGTCGTACGCAAGCCCTCCCAACAGTAGCTCCCAAGTAACCAACCGCCCAACCCCAACAAGTGGCCTTGGGAAAACTCGGCCCTTCTCGCCGCCCTTAAAGTGGAGTTTAAATAATCTCCGCTCCCACGTCTCAACGTCAGGATATGCACCTCACATTGAGCCCCGGCAGTCTCGATGCACATATCATGCACTACTCACATACACATGACTCGACTCTTGAACCCACGTTCAAGCGAGGGCGGTCGGGAGAGACCCGTGTCTCTTTTGTCACAAAATGATCCAATATAGACAATAGATTTTTACAATTTATTACAAATGACGTCATGTCTTAATTATAACGTCTTAGCTAGGATAGCTATAGTTTTCTTCTAGAGATAAAGGAATAACGATCTATAAATGTAGTCGTTGCTAGAAACACCTTTTTGATTTACATAAGAAAAATAATACCCGATCTCTGAATGTTACTTTTGTATATTTTATAAATATCCTTATATTTTAGGTGCTTCCAATTAACATCGTTCTCCTGTGTGCATCAATTATTTACATAGCCTAACGACCTGAGTCGTTTGCGTCGCTTTTTTTTTTAAACGCGTTCATCGTGTTTTAAGTTTTTGGAATTTGTATAGAACTAAAATCAATGTTTATGTTTTTGGATAATTCGTTAATAAATTTTTGGGGCTATTTATTAGTACTGCTGTAATAATTAGTACATGAGAATCAATACAGATTTACCCTGTAATTTCGTGGAAAAGAAATTACTTATACTTTTGATGCGACTCATGACTTTGACTACGAAATAGGTTTTTCAATAATTTTTAACAACGAAGCTAGGGTCATTTTGTGGGTATATCTATTCACTATCATATCACCGGACAGTCACTGCAAGGCACAGGCTTTTTTCAGTGACTAACCTCGACCTGGACTATGTCGTCAGTCCACATAGCATGTCTTACTTACCAATATGAGGAGAATATATTAAGGGAAATAATAAAATCAGAATTCATATAGGCTATTAAATAATTTTTTTATTCCTTGTACAGGTTCTTTTAACAAAGATTCTGCTTACACTTTTCTATATTTATAAAAATATTCAAACCAAAGCGTTTCACAATATAGTGTATCATATCTCTTCTGACGCTGTCATCAAAAACTTAACCTGATTTATTTTGCATAGAAGCTCTTTTTATTGAATGACACTTAACCGGCCATTAATCTGACATATGAACGCGCCGCAGATTGCTTAACCTCAATACCAGCCCATCGATATAATGCAACCGAACATGAGTATCTAAAATATTATATGTAGTAAGCAACGATAGGCAGCAAACATGTTAGAGCAATTTAGCAAGATTGTTAATTTATTTATACACTTTGAGTGAAGTATAGTAGTCACGATTTAATAGAAAAAACACAGGCGTGAGTCGATTTAGTAAACTATATGGACTAGTAAAAACTATGTGGGTTTTAAATGCGTTGTGATTATAGAAGAGCTGATAGTAAATTTTGGACAGGTTTTTATTGTCATCATCAATGTAAACCTTTTTAAATAGACAGTTTTAGATATTCAATTGTAACAGCTTCATTATAGCAGAATATTTCTAACATTTTTTTTTGGGATTACCTTTAAATTATTTATTGTATGATAGTTTCGAGGCAATTTAAGTTTTTTTTGTAAATGTGTATAAAATTATCTTTTAAAAACCGCTTAACACTTGGCAATAAACACCACGCTGCGCTTTATAATTCCAAAAATAGGAATTTATTGCCTTTTTTATCGTCGGCACATTTTAAACGAAGTCTTTTATTTTTTAATAATCGTTTTGTTAGACATGCAACCGTTTTGCCTTCAAGAAAGCCGCTGCAACGGACTACGCATTTAGAGAACCGCCGCAATAGACCGCGCTTCGTAGAATGTCGCCGCAGCAGGACACCGCGCTTTGACAAACATGCCCACAACAAACGCTTTGCCATTTGATACGCTGCGCGTCTGTCAGAAACATTTATGATATTATTGTAAAAATAGATATATAATTTTTTAATTACAGGCATTCCGATCTTTCGATTACTAAACCTTACATTATTATAAGTTTATTTTTACTTGTTTATTTTTTAAAAATCGCAACAGATATTTCGATTAAAATTTTAAGAACCGAGATATTAATTCATTGTGAGCCGATACAGTATAATCGTCTATCTAAGATATGTGAGTTTAATTAGCTGTAAAAAACATCAGTTGTAAAAAGAATATTTAGGCCACCAATAATTTTGCTATAGTATTTTTTTTTATATTGTTATAGTAATTGGTTGGTATTATTAAAATCACACATTACACATTAATAGACGCTCAACGATTCTGGGAGATCGAATCGAATATGAGGAATTCCGTAAACGAACAAGTTTTTTTTTTTAATATTACAAAATTTTCCTCTAACTTAGTCAGAGCCTTTAGTTACTGAGTTACAATTTCTAGACGGGGGGGGGGGGAATCCTCATTGGACGCCTGGGAATGGAGGGCAGTGGAGGCAGTGTCAGACTTTTACTGACTAAAACCCCCCACCGTCGGCTCTGTTACAATGGAAATCTTAAAGTTATACATTATCTTACTTTCTAACGAACAAAAGTTTGTAATCCTGTGGTGAAGTTACAGCGTGCAGGCCAAGTCGTATGCAGAACAGACCGCTGAGGCCTTAGAGTCCTGGATCATGGAGCAGCAAGCGCAACGTAGAACGTCCATCTATAAGGTGCGGTCCATATAACTTTTTAAATTCACTAGAAGACGCTGGATACAGGGCGTTTACAATGGGTCTGATTAGAAATTTATGGGGCAGATCTATGTTCACACTATGGACATCCTACGCCTGAAATATTTACACATTACTTGTATTATTTATATAAATTAACACAAGCATATACATTTTTAAATTAATATCAGCAAATTACGATACAATATTTTTTTAATCATAAATTTTCACCGAAGAATAATTTTAATATATCGATTTTAAACATTGAATGTTACAGTTCTAAAAAACGATTATTTTAACCTGCATTTTAAAACTTTTCTTTTTTTTGTAACTAGTATTTCGAAAAATGAACCTCTAAAATTCATTTTCAGAGTTTTAGATTGACTAACAATAAGGAAATATTCGCACACGTTCCCACACACAAAAACATCAATGAAACTCAACCTAAATGCCTGGTGAACTAGTTTTATCGACAAACGTTTCATGACTTCCACAGGTGTAGTTTTTATGTATGAATAAATTAATTAGAATTTTGTATTGTTGTAGCTTACGTTTTTAATGTATTGATTATTTACAGTGCTATTTAATAGTTATGATTACTTCAAACTTAGAGTGTTGATAACTTTACTTTTAAATAATTTGTAAAATAATTGCTTTTCTTTCTGTTCATAATGCCATTTGGTTTTATTAACTTCAAATATCAACCTCTTTTTTTCAGCTGATGGACGGCCACGGCAAGGTATAGTAGGGCTCCCCAAAGTTATCTTTGGGGGATATACCATAACTGCCATTGCTTTTGCCTGGCACGTTGACGATTGCAATGTGGCATTATGATACGCAGAGGACGCAATTGTGAGCAATGACAATCATGTATAATTACTGCACAAAGTGTGAATGATTCAAATTCCATTCTGGGAATCGAATTCGCTGTCTACCAAGTCTCAGTACTCTACCGCTGCGTTACCACTGCTGTAGCCAAAAACAATACTTGATATTATATGAAGTTAAAGAACACTACTGTTGATTATAACAGTAGAGAACATTTTCAAAATCTATTGACTAAATCTAATAGTAGTTTATATGTAAAAAAGCCGAGGTCAATTTTGAATCAACGTTCTCCATCATGATGGTTGGTTTAAATTCTTTATTCATAATATTGTTTCATAAAACATATTTAAAACTAAATGTGGCGACTTAATTCATACGGTTACGTAATACAAGGGACACGATGCTTTCTCAAATATTTTGATGTGAGAAAAACAATTTTCGCCAATAACTTCGAAAATGACAAACCCGTAGAGAAGAAAATATTGGTTGGAAGGGTGAAATAAAAGTAGAGGCGAAGGTACTTACGCATAATCGACTCTCGAACCTGTTAGCATAATTGTAGTCTAAGCTAGTGGTATCTGTGGAGTAAGAATAAAACTGGGAAGCTAAGTGTAAGTGAAACGTTAGACTTCTTGATACACGGCATTCTTACGCAACAAAAAAATAAGTTAACATGCATATGAAGGTTAACTTATAACTCAAAGCTTTTTGGGCTTAGTTAATTAAGACCGAAATGTATGCGCGAACTTTGTTGGGCTAATACTGCCTCACTTATTTCGTCCTTATTTCTCATTCTGGCCACATTTTTTAAATTTGTAAACTCTGAGTTGGAATATTAATTATCTTAAAACTGTAACTAAAACTCGTAACGAACCATAGTTATTCTGCAAGGTTCTTTTGCGGCGCTGCCCTTCGTATGAAATTTTGTCAAAAAACTAATGTTGAAGTAATGTTTTGATTTTTGTATAAAACCATAGTATAAGAAATTTATAACAGGGTTAATCTGTTGTTATGAATGAAGATTTTCGTTCCCATTGGCATGGACACTTAGAGTCCTTTAATTACTTTTCTTTTCAACTTAAGTTTTGTGTGCATTTTAAGCCCTGTCCTGAAATTTATACTTTATTCCTCTATTAATTTATGACAGTTTTTCCTTTTATTACTCTTAAGTTTTATTTATCTAACAATGTTGAATTTACTCATTTTTATCTACAATTATATTCGTAACTTTCATTACTTTTTTATATTACAATAATATATTCATAAATACAAAGAAGTTTTGGTTCTTGAGTCTTGAGTCTCGTTTATTTTTTCTTCATTTTCCTGCTATTACAGAAATACGATACTACTTTTATTTCTCTTATTTTTGAAAAAAATACGTAAATTAAAATAATTTGCGGATCAATTAAAATACATAAAGAGCCTTAGGTTAATGGATTTCCCGCCATTTTCATTTTGGTAAAGTTTCGCTCTCTACCTAAATGATTAGCCAAGTAGCTCAAACTTGGTGTACGCATAACTCGTGTGGCAGTCTTCTCGACCTCATTCATTGGGCTCAAAAAGGCTTTATTATTCCCCGAAAGCTATTAGAACCGAAACTTCTATGAATATCTTGTAGTAAATTAGTATTTGGTACATGACATAGTTATCTGTCTTATGTTAACAACGGCCTATAGCCTAATTTTTTCTTGATTGTAGGTAAAAATTTGAAAAGATTAAATCACCATTAAATAAAGTGCTATTTTCAAACATCACATTAAATGTTTTATAGCTTTTTAGGAGTTGTTGAAGTCGTCATTGTATGCATTAAACAGTATAATAAAATAGAATAGAAAAGAAATACTCTTTTTAACTTTTTTATGTTGATTTTATTGTTTATATTACTTTTTTTTATTACATGGCCATTTATTGCTTAATTCGAGGATTTATATAGCTAGTTGAGTTTTTTATAGTTATGTATTAGCATTATGTAAGTTTTCTCTTTTTGCCTGTCCTCGTCATTATTGTGTGTGTGAGTCACTAGGTGATAACTGTAAACCAATGACGTGATGTGATTTCTACCATATACCGCCGGAAACATTCACTTTTTTGTCACTTTATGTAATCTGTATATGTTTTTGTTACTCTTTTAAAAATTAAAATATGATATTGTACAGTCTACATTACATGCTTTACATTACATATATTGATATTTTCGAATCAACTTTACACTTGTTTAAATTATACACAGAGTTACGTCTATAAATATTATGAAATTTAAAAAAAAATACAGTTTAGGTTCTCGTTAATACAAATGTCTGGTTAAAAAATATTTACAACGTGTATAAAATATTTAAAACGTGCTAGAAAACTACTGTTTAATACTTAACAGCATGATTAGTTCTAGGCAAAAGGCGTAAAGGGGTGATTGTTTAGCTCATTTGCGGTCAATTAATCAATCAAATCAATTCTATAGGGTCTCTATAGGGTACCCCTATCCGAAAAATCAAAGGTTTCGGAAATAACGTAATAATATAGTAACAAAAAGCGTTTACAAATTTCAGACTACTATATATTAAATTAATTATTGTTTACTGTCTATCTTCGCGTATTTTGTACTGCCAGAAGATATTGGCCTGTTGCATTCCAACAAAGTTTCAGAGCGATCATTTTATACAGGATTATTGGAAAATGATGTAAAATTTTTAAAGGTTTTTATTGATAAATGATCTATACATTCAACCTTTTAAAGTTTTTACTCCTATAAATTAATCCCTGTATTATAGACTAAGCAAAAAAATATTTTTAAAATTATATCTTAATTTATTAACAAATGTTTTGTAATTGGTGCGTGTACATAATATTAACAGTTACTAAAAAAACTGCGATTTAGTTCTGTATGTAATAAAATGTTTGTGTAACATCTATACATAAAGTTTAAATAAACACGACACCAAAGTTCATGTTACATTTTATAAAATACCATATCTTCATTTACAATTATAAAAAAAAAGAACTATTAATCTACTGAAAGCTCTAAATACTTTGGTTTTTCTACATTCAGGACGAGTAGAATAAAGTTAGACATGTACGTGTCCTCATTTACATTTTGCAAGCCTAGTTTGTTCTTCATAGTAGAACATAGATGTGCACTTAGTTAATTACTTTTCTCAGTAAACCGAGCACCGTTTTCTCAAAAATGAAATCACAATAAAACACATAAAGAAGCTGCATTGAACCAAAAAGTTTTAAGTCAAGATTAACTTTGGTTACTTTTCACTGCAAGATCATAGAAACAAAACAAAAAATATTTCTTATACAAGTTAATAAAATAACAATGGAGTTGTACGTTTTTGTTATTATGTTTATTGTCTTTATCTTGTACAAATAGTTTAGCTGCTCTATTGATAATAACATTATGTGTTACTAATTGAACCAGATAACGAAACGTCTTAATTAACATAAACATGGTTGAAAAAGGCCTTCGATTGTCGCCCACCATTTCTGAAGTACTGCAGAACAATCATAAAGGAAGTCATTGAAAGGAATAAAGGGTCGGACAAAACCGTAGGAATGAAAAAATTAGTAAGAATAGATAAAAAACTAATTAAGATGAATAATAATTTATTCATGCAATATAATAAAAATTAAGATACCAAATCCAAAAAAAAAAAACTAGGAAACCACAATATGACAAATAATCTGTGATACTTTAGGAATGGAGTAGAAGGATGAATGAGGGAAGAAAGAAGACAAATGTAAATAAAAATTGAAATATACCTGGAAAAAATATCACTCGAACTTGTAACGTCCCTGTCCCACACAAAGCAAGAGGAACGAGAGGCTCCCAAAAACGGGGACCATAAATAAACATACAAATAGTTACATTCTTTATTTTAGTTCGAATTTTAATATTACTTTTATTTCTATTAATATAGTTTGTTAAAAAATTATATTAATTAATACCTTCAGGTTAGTCCTAACTTTAAAGTATACGACGCAACAAAAATAAAATTACGACATCAAGAAAAGCTAGTCTTTGAAAGCAGAGCCAATTTGCAAAAACAGCTCGACTCTAGTCCCTACCTGAATGTTGTCATTGAAGTGGCTCGCTTTGTTAACGAAAGTAAGTTCTTTGATATCCAAGACTGGAATTTAATCTTTATTTACTCTGGAATTATTACAGGGCAAAATGTAGGAATCAATTTAGAGAGTTATTTTTTTTAAATTCTTTATAATTATATAATAATAATGTGTAACTTTCCGATGTATTTTTTGACGGAGATGTAAAAAATGGTGACGCTTTCGTTACGCACTCCGACAAAACTATTTTAACAGAAACAGCAATAATGGTCAATGGAAGTTTGTAACATTTATTTATGAGAAACAGGAAAAATTTAATGATATAAAAACAAAAATAAAGAGAAAAAAAATTGAACTTATTAATATCCCTGGTTTCCCTAATCCAAAATTTTTGATGTATTCACATGATATTTCAAATACAAGTAACAGGAACTTGGGGCACAATTGTTTTGTACAACTCCCAGCCAGTTTACTCGCTACGTGGCCACTTGAAATGTCACAAAGCACATTGACATAAGACACGATTATGATATAAAATATAGATTTAATAGGGAAAGAGGCGTACGAAAAAAATAATCGTTCACGAAAGCAAGATATCTGTAAGAGGAGAGTAGTTTACTAGCATTTGATACATGTTGTTTTAGTAATAGTTAAAGGAAAATATCCACGCAGCAGAGACCTTGTTCATTGAAACAAAGCTTTAGCGCATTCGGACAAACGAATGACCGAGTATTTGACTATGAAAAGTATGGAATTGTCAGGACTTTCTCCTTAAAGTCACCACCTTACACCATGCAAATTACATTCATTCCAAAAAGCAACAGAACCTCATGTATTCTTCTTCATCTATTTTAAGATGCGACGATAAAATGATTGCGTTTGAAAACGTCGTGAAAACATTTCCGAAGAGGGTTCGGTCAACAGCTTATTATAATAGTTTTATAGGAAGTAATGTTGCATATATTGTTAAGGGGACTAACGACTTTAAAATATATTATTAAATGTTTTGTATACTATATGTATTATAACTTGTTACACACTTTGATTTTTGGTATTTTAAAAACTTTCACCTCTCGTAATTCATTTGGCGTATTCGGCTCAGAGCCAATTTAGTTAAATTTCATTTCCCTCCAGCAAGCGGAATTCAATCAATTTATCAATATTGGTAATAATTCGTGAAGTGTTTACTTTGCTACTATGGATTGGTATTTAAAAATTCTAATTTTTATGTAACTGCTATGATATTTTTATATAATATTTATCGAAATACGTGTCGAATAATGTGTTGTGATTTTTTTCTTACATTCAGAACAAAACTATATCCTTAAGTTAATTTTTTATCTACTGACGACGTGTTCTAATGTCTGTAATTTCTTAAAACAAAATTTCACGTTTCCTTAAAATGGTTTCTTGACGTCATTACCCTAGTTTTTTTTTGAAATAATATATTTACAGAGTTAAAAATGTTTTGATAATATTTAAGGTTAGTAAAGTTAAATATTGTTACAACCGAACTTCTTTATTTGAAATCAAACAAAGTTATACATGTGATAGTTGTATAATATAAACAGTATTTCCATTTTCATATTAATTATTAATTGATTTATTAATATTTATATAAATAGTTTCTCTGTTTAAAGGTCTTCATCAATTATAAAATACTAGGCGGAATTTTGAAAAACTGGGGCATCAGAATTGATTTGGTACTTCATATCGCTTGCTGTAACACATTGTAATGGGATTAACTCATTTACTGTCGTCACCTTACCTGCCTCGGTAAACAAAAAAAAGTTTTCGGTTACTAAACGCTATGAAAAATTTTGTAAATATTTAAATAGACTAAAAAACTAAGTAATCATCATTCAGCATTATTTAAGTCAAAGGACGTCCACTCTAAATCAAATCAAAATCATAATATTGTTTATTCGAATAGGCTATTATAAATATTTTTGAATCGTCAATTAACATAAAATGTTGGCATTGTCCCTATAGGAAGCTACCTTTGGCTTGGACGGCAGTTTCGTTGAGAAGAGCCAGGGAGAAACTCAAAAGTTGCCCTTTACAAATATAGTTTTACAGAGAGTCCTTGACAATAATTAGCTTCCTGAATGAGCATCAACAACATTTAATTTCACGCATTAATGTCAGTATAGTACACTTGGAGAGAATAATATACTTTTTTCAATAATATATTTCTAATATTGATTTCATACCTCTCCAGTGGCAGATCATAATTGATTGTTGAATTTTATATAAGTACACCTTACGTTATAACCGATTTATTTAATTTTCGAAGACGAACTTAGGAGTGTGCCGCTTATTTTTATTCCTTGTATTAACACTGTGTCTATCACTTTTTTAAAATAATATTTAATGTTTTTGCGGATACACAAAATATAATGCGAAGCAGCCGTTTGGATACCAGCTTTATTAAAAACTACTCGCAAAGAATACCGAGCCTCCGTGTAATAAATGACCCGCACAGCTCTTTTTTTGGATTACTAATGTTAACTCGATACCTGCCGCTTTGCCCCAGAGTATTATGCCATAAGACAATAGGCTATGAAACGAGCCAAAATAAACGAGTCTGGCTATATCAGCGTTCATAAGCTGTCTGATTTTTCGAACAACATAAGCAGAGGTTTTCAGTTTATTTGTAAGAGAAGACAGATGAGTGTCCCACTAAAGTTACGGGTCTAGGTTATCCTAAAATACCCTGGAGTCAGTAAACTTGATGGTTTCATTATTGAGTTTTAAGTTAGGTCTTGTTTTCTTCATATTTGGCATTGTACATTAAATACATTTACTTCCCTTTGCCTTTAGTACCAAGTTATTAGCAGTAAACCAAAGAAGTTCTTGCGACATTGCACCATTTATTTTGTCATAATCATCATTATGATCTACTTTAATAATTAACGAAGTATCAGCTGTAAACAATACTATATCGCACAGTTTCTTAATTTGATAAGGAAGATCATTTATGTATAATAAAAATAGGAAAGGTCCAAAAATTATTTCCTGCTGCAAGCCCACTCGTAAATATTAACCGCATGACTATTCATTATTACAGCAACATGCTGAATCTTTTTACTACGATACGAGGCAAAAAAATTAGGAGCGTTGCCGTGGAGTCCACAGCAACGATCGTACGCACGTATTCGTGCGCCCACGCATTCGTGCGCCCACGCGTTTAAATGCTATAGACAAATCGCAAAATATTGCGATTGCATTTTGTGACTCCTCTCAAGTATTACATATGAATATAGGCCTGCCCTATAGATTTCCAATAGACTGGTTAGAAGCGGACTGCATCCAGCGTTTTCTTAACAAGGTCATCTGTCCACCTTTTGGATCGACGTTCTACGTTGCGCTTCTCTCTCGGACTTTAAAGCTCCAGCGGCCATCTGTTCAGCGCGCTAAGTGGTATAATTGCAAATATAATATTTATGTGTTTTGATGTAAAGCACTTATATGTTTTTCTCATTCTTTTTTGAGTTCTTCGATGTCTTTAACTAGGTCCCTTATTCGCCTTGTCAGTGGACGTAGTGCGCTGTGCTACCAGTTAGTAATTTCCCTCCAGAACTTCAAGGTCTCATAGGCCGCCTTTCTAAAATAACTGTTTTCTACTTTAAATTATATAGAAGTTATTTTATCTTAAGGAAAGGTTAGTTTTAAGTTTGGAAAATATTTTTGTTACTTGTAAATGCGGATTGTTCGGAACGAGTGTGTATAGATAAAAATTTACAAGAACGTATTAAGAAAAAATTAAAGCTCCTACGCAAAAGTTACGTATAATTTTATTGTTTTCTTCCAAACGGCGTTAAATGTGTTTTCATGAAATAAAACAAAGTTTATTTTATTTTATTTTAATAACTTTACATAAATACAATGTTACGGTCACATAAATACGTAGGAACGCTTACGAGATTTAAATGCACACAAATAACGTATTCATCATTTACAATAGATCCATTTCCACATATTTTTGTTGACAGTAAGGTTTAAAGTAAAAGTAAAACTTTAATACAAATAAAAAAATATGGAAATTTATTATCTGGTGTTTTACATTGGTGACATTCAAATATTTTTCCTCTGAAATTACTATATGGCAAATTTATAGAATAATTAATCAATTATGTTACAAGTTTAGTTATCAGATTCCTCAAGTTAAGTTATTATTTAAAAGATAAAAGTATTTTTTAATTTGTGATAAATACGTTACGTTATTATGCAAATGCAAAAGATATGAGACGTATTCACGTACGTAATATTAGTAGTTTCTCAAAACACGTTAGAGGGTTAGCCAAAATTCTAATTTTACAATTACATCTTAACCATACACTACTAAGACTATCTTAACCATACGACGCAAGTTTGACTTATATTTCAATTTTCTTTAGTGACTAGATAATTAAAAAAAGTATCCTACTTAAATTACATTTTTATAATATTATAACTCCGGCGTAATACATTATAACAATAATTTCAATCAAGGTTCGCAATAATCATTCGTTCTTCAATTAATCAAAAAAATAAAAAGTTTTTTGTGGTTTTAAAACGCATATCGGCACTCTGTGTTTGTTCATTATGCATAAAGTGTTAATTATGATATATATCGTTTAGATATAAGCTCGCATAATTATGGCCAGGGCGCTGTGTAACAGGCTAACATAATTGATTTCGTACTTTGTTATTGGCGTGCCTTTTTGAGATGAATAAATGGGGGGAATTGGGTATGACTTTATAGTAAAAATAATTAATTGCCCTATTTAGAAAGATTCAGAAGAAGAGCACGCTATTTTCATCCAAAGTTAGTTTGTATTTCTGAATAATTTATTTGCTAATAATAGTTTAGAGTGCCATTTCTAAAAAAATAATTTTCGTGCACCGCATCAATTCTCTTAGTTGGCATCGTCAATCAATGTCATCTATGCAACGGAACAGCTGTTCACCCTCCGCCATAGCGTCGTTAAAAGCAATTAATATTAAAGTTATTGCGCATTGAATGCACAGATATTAAATTTTTGCAGGAGCTTTATTTGTACAAAACCTTCTCATCCTAATATGTTAAAAAAGTTCAAATTTATTTTTGTCTCTCTAGGGATTCAATGACTTTTTTAAAAGTTTTTGTAAGATTGATAATGTTTTACATTGAGTATTTAATTAATTAAAAGTAAGAATACGAAACGGTTCGGTATTAAATCTATATTATATATGTTAAACTAGGCAATGACGAATAAAGAGGTATGCGCTATAAAACTCCTCCTTGGGTTTTTCTCCAATCATTTCTACAAACAAGCATATTCGTTTTATACATGGTAATTGGTTTCAAGTGTAAAAGATTTACTTTAATAATCTGGCAAATGTATAGCTCATTTTTTATGAATTAATGTACGGTACAACCTATCCAAAAATCAAAAGTAATAACGAAACATAATAACCTAATCACAATATAGTAAAAAAAGGTTATTAAAATCAGATTACTCTTACACATAAAAATTGTTTAAAACATCTCGAAAATGATCGTGTAAAAATTTAAACGGAAAAACGTCTTAAAGGTTAAAGGTCAGAGTGAAATAAATGTGATCGCTTAGTTAACCCTTAACCTATGGCCTATATGATATTGCAGAAATATTGTTGGAGTGGACTCATCAAATTTATAGCTACTTTTCTGCTTTTATTTTAAATAATTTTTTATTCTTTGCACAAAAAATATTAATAAAAACCTAACATAATTTGTTTGGGTTACAACTAAAACAAAATTCCTTGATCTATATTATAAAGTTTGAATATAAGACTGTTTTCGTATGTAAAAGTTAGATGGTTTGAGTTTCTATTCTATGGTAAAAAAACGTACAAATTTTCACCTGGTTTTTCAATTTAAATTATTTAATTCGTTTAATCTGTGTATAGTCCTTCGTAGAGAGAACGAGGAAGATGTTCGGCTAATAAAGACTTCATCTTCTCACGAGGCGATACAGGGGTATAGCGTGCCAGCGGGAATGTGCGAGTGACACCATCACTTAGAGCACGTGTTACCGCGGTCAAATCAGCATCCTGGTGATGAATAGCATCATTATCAATCTAAAAAGTTCTTTCATAAAGCTTTAAGTAAGGGACAGAGCCATGGTCATGATCATTACAGCTTTCTTTATAAATTTACAGAAAACCGGTTGGAAGCGGGCTGCATTCAGCGTTTTCTTACTACTTGATTAAGATTACCTTTCCGCTTCG
This sequence comes from Battus philenor, assembly GCF_028537555.1. Taxonomy (NCBI): domain Eukaryota; kingdom Metazoa; phylum Arthropoda; class Insecta; order Lepidoptera; family Papilionidae; genus Battus; species Battus philenor. The sequence continues at coordinate 7,100,201 of NW_027181676.1, forward strand.
TGAGTGTACGCCCTTCGCCCCGGATGTCGGTCTGTGGTCCCTACTCAAGAATCTAATGACTTCAGAGACGTGTTACCTGGTCTTTTTATCTTTATTCATATGGGTGTGTGCCGATCATCGTCAGGATTGGCATAAGGGTTGGCGAACGCAGTTTTTTTAATTTCAGATATGTTCCGGAGATGCTGCAACCCATCGTTCGTGAATATTTTTCCCTTAGCCGACTCTTACAGAACATTTCGGCATTCTATGAATGTACTTACACATAACTGTGCTAGTTGCATATCATATCACATCAGTTCTTATTGCATAGAGACTTAAGATGCGTCATTAATTGCCGATTGCGCCTAAGTTCGGTCTCTCAGGTACCCTTAAATCTAAATATTAAAGCAATTTGAACTACCATCCAAACTATGGTCCTCACTCCCAATAATTCCATGTATCTTTCACCTATGTAACCTAATAGTTAAGTAATCCTAATCCGGCGGAATAAAAATTTTACGGCTTGTGCCTGGGCTGCCGTGTAAACAGGTCTCCCTAAATTAGATAAACCGGTTTTGGTATCATTGTAGGATTGACTAAGGTACATTCAAAAGGGAACAATGTAAGAATCATTGTTTGGCCGACCTTAAATGAGTTTTAATAATATCCTCAGTGTTTTTAAGAACTTTAAGTATTCAAATTCAATTCATTTGTCGCCGACAAGCACCGTCACTCCGTCAATTCTCATATATTAAAAATCTCCACTTATCATAAATCTATGTTGTATGTGTTTATGTAATTTTAATACTTACAGCACTCTTAGTGTATTTTTCTAGGCTACGAAGGGCTTGTTCGAAATAGTCTTCGCCGTAGGCTCCCTTTTGTTCATCGCTGAGCCTCTTCCACATGTCACGAGCTTGTTCTAGAAGTTTCTCCTCAGACAACCACGCATTGCCAGTAGTATATTCACCAGCAGCTACCACGACCTTAGTAATACGCAGTTTTATAAATATAAATATGTTAAAAATATCAAGCCTTAAAATAATGAACGTATTATTCTGATATAATAAAAAGTATAATAATCACAAAATTTTACAATATTTAGGTGTTAATTTCATTGTGTTAAGTGATTTGTCAATTATAAATATTAAACTAAAAATATTTTTCATTAAAAGCATTTACGTTAGAGGGAAGAAAAATGTGTTTACGGGAACTTAATGAAATTTCTCAAGAAAAATGCCCGTCTCTGTATTTTCTGCTTTTGTGGCTAACGAATTTCGTACTGTTTGTTAAGAGAAAATATCAAATATTTATATCCTTCATTACCACATTTATATTATGTTATTATTATTAATTGCAATGTCCTCCTGATTTTGTTTTGTTTTGTCGTTTCAGCCCATAGACGCACACTGATGGGTACAGGCCACCTTCCTTATGGTATATCTCCTAAAGATAGAAGACACACAATAAGCAATTGACGGTAGCAGTATGTTATTATGGTACACAGAGGACGATGCTGCCAATTCCTTGGTAGCTTTTTTGTGAGCAGAGGTAATCCTATATACAGGCATAACTTTTTATGATTATTTTAGACTGGTAAATTACTACTACTAAACTTTCATGTAATCTATAACTACAAATAGCAAATGATAAAATTTCATATATTTATGTCATGTTTACAGTATACGGATAAACTAAGATTTCATCAGACAAAATGACCATGTGTATTATGCTTCCTTGCTCTCGGTCAATAATTATTTAACTAAGCTTGTATTTTTTAAAGGCTGATTAATTCATCATCAACATCACCCTTTCAGCCGCAGGACATCCACTGCTGGCTTTAGTCCACCTCTATAAAACTTCAGCAGGACTGTTTGGAAGTGGCCAACATCCAGAGTTTTCTAGCCACCTTACCTAGGACGCCTGAAAGTTGTAGGATGTCCACCTTGTGGGTGAAAACCCTAGTCGACCCTTACCGCTGTGTAGTCTCATCTTCATAACCTAGATACCCCAGCAGCAGCAATTATCCTGTGCGCTGTGTTGCTTGCTTACTATCATTTCAACTAATACATTCGCTTGGTAATGTCGGTTACTATACTTCGTCTTCATCTTCCTCTTCGCATTTCCTCATTCCTTATTCTATCACACAGAGAAATCTAGCTCATAGCCATGGCTACTGGAGTGACTATGAGCTGATAAGTAGTCAGTAGTAGCCCCTAATAGTATACGTAAATTCCATGAATTACGATTTTGTATTTATGCATAACATATCTAAGACAGCTTAAGCCACGTACCACAAGGGATTACCGTGTTAAGGTTATAATAAAAATGAAGTATATAGAATTAAAATAAAGTACTTTTATGTAAAGTAATCGCATTTATAAAACGTGCAATATTTTATTAATGGATTATTACGAGGATAACTTACAACATCAACTCCTCGTGGTTTTAGTTCGCGACGGAGACAAGCGGCAAGTGCGTCCAGGGCTGCAAGAGAGGCTGCGTGTACTCCGCGAACGGGTGCGGCGACATGGGTGAGGATGGAGGAAGCTAAAACCACGCGACCACGTGCACGTCTCACCAGTGGAAGCATCACTTGAACCAAACGAGCTGGACCTGTACAAACACGACATGAAAAAAAAATTAAAAATTAATTTTGTGGAGAATACACTAGTACATATTTATTTATAATATTGACACGCTTATAAAATTAATTATCTTATATCATGTATTTTATCAGGAAAAGACTGGCTGGCCAAAGGCAGCGAAAGAGGAGTATAGAAGATGATGGACGCGAGGACGCTTCCGCCCACACCTAAGTATCCAATACAAATATTAAGTAATAGTTACATACTAATCAATACTTTTTATAAAAGTACTAATAACAGTTCAAATGTTGGAATAAAGACACGGAATTGAATGGTTTCTTTATTTATTCAAGTCACCATTATCATACACAGCTACAGCTGAACTGTAAGACAATTCCTGTCACTTTCACAATATCAAAAAACAGTACAGAAATTCATTCCTAATTTTTTATTAATCAAGATCAAAACATCCTTTGCGCGGCAATCGGAATTTTTTTTAATTATTGTTCAAATATAATTCAGAATATCGAGTAATATATGAAAATCATCTAACCTTTAATTAATTTCCTATTACATGATAATTCGGAAATATTAGACGAGAGTGTATTGGAATACCGTACAAGGTTTTTCACAAGAGTAATAAATTAAATGAAGCATATAAAAAGGCCTCAATAATATCGTTATTTATTCATCGCTATATTTATATATATAAGGTATTTTTTAAGATTATATACTGTCGTATTAATTTTTCTAAGAGAGTCTAGGTCTCCCATTATAAATTGAATAAAAAACACTTCTGTAGCTTATACCGTATCGGTATTAGCAGCATTCCCCCATAAAAGGTAACCTGTGGGATATAGTGCCGATAAAATAATTAAAATGGACTTTGTATAAATTATGAAAAATCATCATAGCGTATGGTGATGAGCGTCGGAAATCATAGTGCAACGGCATAACTTAAAACGTAAACCCAAACGATATATTAAATCTACAATCGCACAATTCAGACTCTACTAGCCGCAGTGGTTTAAGGCGCTTACCTATTCTCCAAGAGTAGGTTTGTATATTTTAACACTAAAATAACAGATACCAATAGATAGCGGGATTAAAAAGTACCACTTATGAGATAACCGTCCATAATAACTTTTGTATACTAAAAATATTTGTTTATTATTTTATAGAAATGTTAATACTTTTATATGTAGCAATATTATAAAAATTAAACTTAACAATCAAAATTTTGTTTTTATACGCAAGATAGAAAAAGTTTTTTTTGCTATCCGTAACAATGAGTGATTTATCTTTTCTTGTTTGTTGTCGTGTTTAAATGCCAATACAATCCGTCTATGTCAATGCTAAAACAATTATTAATCTATTAGATAATTATTGAAAAAAATTTGGATAAAAAATAAAATGTCGAATTGTTAATCAACCTTTAAACATCGCCAAATAACAAAATTAAATCTGCGTACACTGAATAAACAGAACTTTCTCGTGAATCTTCCATGTTATGTAAGCGTTTAAAGTTATTTCATTTCTATTAACGGCGCACAGGTTTATTGTTTATAGGTAATAATTCTTGAGTTCGATTGCCCGGAATAGATAAATCCGTACAGGAAGCGTTAGGTTTATTAGGTTTACTCAGCTGTAAAATATCAAACCGTTGGCGCTATCGAGAAACATATCAAACGGTTAAATTATTTTCGATTTCCTGCTCTAGAATTTTCAAGTTCAATGCACAGTAAAGATTTGGACTTGATAAATTTATTACAAGTATAATATTAATTTTCAGGATTTTTCTACTTAGTCATGCTATTATTATATAATTATGATGAAAAGAACAAACGATAATTTTTATTTAAAAGACATATATTATTTTTAAATAATGATTTAATATAAACAAATATTAGGCCATTAGGCTATTTTCTATTTAATTAGATAAAGGTTGTATTATTTTATGTTAAAAGCATTAAATTTATTTTGTTTTATTTTATTTGTGGCAGATGGTCACTGTCGCCTTTTAGCATTTACAGATTCAGTGGCTTCCAGGGGCTGGTAGTACCGTTGACTTATTACTTTTTTTTCAGTATCACTTCTTTTCTATCACGCCATCTAACGTAAGTCGCGAATATTTTTTGGAATTTATAATTTAAAGACCGTTTTATTAAGGAAAAATTAAAAGTTCGATAGTAAAGTGTGATGGAAATTTTTATAACAGATATTAAATAACGTGTTTTATTGAGAGAGTCTATATATTATTTTAATACTTGATCATTTAACTATATACACTAAAATAAATTAGTGACTACTAACTTTATAGCAACTAACGACTTCATTATTTTGAGAACAGAGTCATCTACCGACAAATGTTAAAAATTGGTTGAAGTTTAGTAGAAGTTAATGTAGCGAGATGTTGAACTCTCAGATACTTTACCTAACAAGTTGACTTCCATAGCCCTGCGGATGACTGAGAAAGGTACCCATTCCAGTTCACCAAGAGCACACCACGACTCACAATTAACGATAGCCCACAGTCCTTGTGCGCCCTCTGGTAGGTGATCCACAATATACAAGGACGCAGACAAGATCTAAAGACAAATTTTAACAATGATAAAGACAATAATGGTAAAAATAAAAATTTAATTTAGTACAACAAATATTAATTATTGATTTAAAAACTTGAGCATTAGTTAAAATTTAAATATTTTCGTAAGGTTTGAACTGCCTTGGTTATCATGTTTTCTTCGTTAAACGCTGTGGACTTCAAAATCATATACATGATTACAAATTATGGAAGGCAGGAATCATGTACTCTTTAACTAATTTGAGATATTCAGTACGGCTAACAAACTAAGAAATGAATATCGCTAAAGCAACATCTATATTGTTTTTATTTGCTTTCAGCATTGCTATTTTCCATTAAGAATTATAATATGGATCATCGGTTTTGTATGTAGTTAACCAACGTTTACTTTAGGCAAAAATTTTTACATATAAGAAAAGTAAATAGACTTAGAATACATACGTTAGTATTAAGTATATACTTTAATAAAGAAGTTAGATACTATTCTTAAAAAATATATATTCATTATAAAAATTAAAAAAAAACCCTACAAAATAACTTTATATCATATTAAAGATAAAATAAATGAGTTTGATATATTTACTTAACGTGTATGCGTAAAGCAACTGAACATAATACGTAAATTTGAGAAGTTAGAAAACATAAATCAAATGAAATGTTTTTAAAAGGGTGCCTCTGAATTTCTGCCCGGGGTTTCCTCAAGAGACTTTATTATTTGGAATTAGTTTGTGTCTATTCAAAAGTATTTTAAGGGCTATTTGAATCAAATTAACAAGTTAACATTTGTTATAATTAAATTGGTAAACGTTATCTTTATATTCTTTTCCTTTTTATGATTTGTTTATATCATATGTAAATAATCTTATATAATATTTGTATAATAATTCATTCGTAATTTCCTTGATTTACATTCTTACTTTTAGCTAGGAATTTCTTGTTATTATTTTTATATATTCAAATATAGCCAATTGTAATGACAATTAGCCTCAAACTGAACTTGGTTATTTAGTCTTTTCTATGAGGTTTTTTTTGAACTAGAGAGTAATCCAGGTCTTTCAGACCACCACGCTCTCGGGAGATAATTGTTTAACTTTAGCGTTTTAGTCTTTTGTCACCAATACGATATTAAGCGACTTCTAATATATTAATTTTGAAATAGAGGTATTTCTTCAGTTTTACCGCCTCGATAAAATAACTTGACTTCGTAATGCCGTTTATAACATATAGGAATCTTGTAACAATATCTTATCTTTTTATCGCCAATACATTTTGAGGCTGGCTAATCTTAAATTGGTCTACAATGGTTCAATATGAAAAATACTTATTGTGTAGGATTTTATGGGTAATTTGCGACATTGTCTCGGAATACACTGCCGCTATGGGGATATAATATGTTACTATTAACTCGCCGTTATTGCGAAATTTATCGTTCTCGGATGGCGGCTTAACGACACCTACAACATCCTAGCGGCCTTCATAGCTTTGGCCAAATATAAATTTACGTCAAATATTTTAAATATAGTCGATTAGTCATTCTTTTACTGAAAATGTCAATTCCAAGCCATTCATTTTGTTTTTGTTTAATTTCATATCCTTTTTCTGATCGGTTTCTAAAATTACATGTAACGAAATTGAATTAAAAATTTGTGGATGTTAAGTATCATTTTAAATAATATTATGAGTAAATTTCAATTAAAATTAGTTTTAGCACAAATCCATAAACAGTAGTTAGAACTTGTAATTGGATATTTTTTAAATTTTCTTCTTTCAATTTTTTCAGTTTTTAGTTTACTCATACGTAGATAGATAATATATCTATGATAGCTACAGTTACAAACATTATTTTACATATTTACAAATTCAATTTTACTACATACCTGTGTCTCAGACGTTATGTCAAGTTGTAACGTATGCAATCGCCCGGAACAGTCTTCCTTGAGCATGTCAGCATCGATGTTTCCTGCCTTGGTCTGGAAGCCAGCGAAAACGTGATAGCCCAGATCGTCAAGCCTTCGAGCTAGTGCATTGCCAAGTACATTGTCGCATCCAGTTACCAGCACGGCTTTACCTGCAGCTGTTACCTAATGACCAAACAAGAGGTCTACAGGTTAATAAAGTGGAGAAAATGTTTTACGTGCGTAGGTCTAGCCTACGCACGTAAAACATTCTTATAAGTTATGATTAAAAAAAAGGCATTTGTTACTGGATCACAATAATGGCGGAAGCCATATTTAGCAGAAAATAAACAAATATTCATATACTTCAGATTGAAGTTATTGCTACGTTGTGAGGCTGTTGCTTTTATATCATGTACATGGTAAAGGTCTAAACTAATTAATTATGCGGATCGACTGAAGGTCGACAGTCAAATACATTGTCGTGTAATATTGAAAATTTCATCATAGCGATTAAGTATTTTATCTTTGTCAGAATTTATCATCATTTCTAAACATCATTTGCTGAAACACAAGTGGTTTGTGGACGTCAATAGAAGAACTCCTGAAAAACTGAGTTCATTGCTATTCCATTTTCAAGATTGATTACTTGTGCGTGAATAATAATGCGTCGTGTATTTGTCCTGTATGTTTTCGCCGCGCGAATGTTACGTCACCTAACCAACATCTTTATTGATTATATGTTAGCTTTACAACAGGAAAAACTTGAAATGATCTGTAGTTTTTATTTTTGCTAGATTATGCTAGTAAGAGTAATTTTTTATATATACATAAATGTAATATGGGAGAGGGTACGTTTAAACATTTTTGTACGTAAACATGAGCGCATAATTGTTTGATGACAAAAATTTAATTGCCTTATCATTATCTTTTCAGCTAGGTCGACCTCAGCTGGACATAGCCCCACTTTAAAGATTTCCAATAGAAGTGGTTGAATCGGGCCTGCGTCCGTCTTCCGACGATCTCAACAGCATCGAATGTACTTGTGAATGACCAACGATGCGTTTATTGGTCAACGGTCTCAGTTTAAGAATCTTATGGCTACAGCCGTCTGTTCTGTGCGATTTATAACCTGTACAATGTCACTAACCATCTATGAACCATGCCGTTTACTTTCATCCGTCACTGCAGACCTGATTCGTTCTCGTAGAGAAATATTGTGCATATTCTATGGCACACTCTTCAGGGTCTATTTGGCAGTTACTTAAGTGGTTAGTGGCAGATCTATTATTAGTAAATTACTGATAAGTTAGTGCGACATGCCATCTTATGATGAACTCATTGAATAGAACTTTATATTTTATTACGTTGTTTCGTTTTAAAATAGTTTCATTTTAATGGATTTTCGCAACGTAGGCGTCTGGCAATAGGAAATAACCTTAGGAGTGCTATTGAGGAAATAAATAAACTTGAAACCGATAAAGGTGTTTTTATCATGCAAATCTGTACTGTAAATTTAATACAACTATGCGGTTTTCATTTTTAAGGGAGCGTTGTCAAATTGGCAGTAAATATGTGTGTATAAAAAAGTACTTTTCCGTAAGCCGGACTTAGATGTTAGGTGAATATGTCTTTTTTAGGTTTCAGAGGAAAATCTTCCTGATGTACAGGATACCCTGCGCCTAGAGAAATGACAGGGTTACGTGAAATTCTTACTCTTGGTGGCAGCCATCTTCTCTGTGCTCTAATAATTCATCAAGATATTTTTGCATTTATTTTATAATATAGATAAAACAACGTCTGCTCTACATGCTTGGATATTTTAAACCATTTCGCGCCCGGCCATAGCTAACAACCAAAAAAGAAACTGTTCACTTATTAATGCTATTATATAGATAATTTGCTTGGACTTTGTAGTCGAAAATTATAAATATTTTATATAACTAGTATGTAATGTAACAGACATTACCCGCACACGCCTACACAACTAGTCCATTCGTCTGTTAAACTTTAGAAATATATTCCTTATAGTTATTGTGGTTAATACACAGTTAAGTTAAGAAACGATTTGTTGCATCAATATTATGTAGGAAGAAAACAACATAAGAATTTTATTTAGTGGTGTCTATTCTGTGAAAACAACCATTAACCTATTTTGAAATTGGACTTTCGAATGGAATAGATGACGCAATTGGATGTACCGAGGTTGGCACAAGTCACCAGTGATCCAAAATAATTGTGAAATCGACAAATACTATTACATATCCTTTAATTAGCAATAAAACGTTTTCTTGGCTAGACTTCTTGTAATGTGTTTTAGAGTCATAATATTTTTAATTTATATTCATTAAAAGTCAGTTCTTGTTTATGTAAAACTCTTGTGACTTAGAGACTTCTTACTTACTTTTTAAAATATATATGTAATACATATATATATGAAGAACTTTATGAAGCATAAACATAAATGTAATTTTGAAATAAAACAATATTATTATATATAAAGTCTTGAAAGATTTAAAGTGTTGACTTTATTTGTTATTTATAGTAAGTTACAATTGTAATGTATAAATAGCTTGTATTGTATAAACCTAGATTAAGCATTGCTCAGTCTGCGATTCTAGATTCCAATCTCGCTGTTATACAAATAAATAAGCTGTCCGTACATTTTACGGGTGTATAAATTCGTTATGTTGCTTGGCCATTGGTTTCATAAGCGATGTATTAGGTTGTATAAACATTTGCTGTTTACAATACTAAGTTTATTTTTGCTTAGAATTGTTGATTTGATGCTAATTTTATGTATTGGTTTTATTTTTAACGTAAAGTTATATTTGATGCATTCTTTACCCTCTCGTATGGTCAGACTCACTTTTAACGCATATTAATATTATGTACATAAGTTTTTTACCGCTGTTATTCACAATAGTGACTTTTTGCAGTCAATGATGATACCCGAACATTTGGACGTTTTAAACATTAAAATATTTTTTTATTTATTTACAATCATTATATTATTTTCAAAGATTGTGTACATCATTAAGCAATATTTTTTTAAATAAACACGTGTATTTTAATTAAATAAACGTGATCTTTCAAGTGTTATTCCCGTTTAAATGTTGATATTTTACAAAATATTCAAACTTAAATGAATAGTCTTTCAAAACAATAGCGCTCACGCCAGCACAGTGAAAACTAAAAAAAGTAAAAATTCTGAAGAGATAATTATCATCGCATAAAACTTTATGTACGTATGAACCCACGCTTAATGTCCTCATGCCAGAAATAGTGTTCAAAAAGTTTGCCAATTAATATTTTAGAAAGACTAAAGCGCGTTCAACAAGCAGAAATACTTTTTTATGGTTTTCTCGCTACTATGCCCATTCTAAAAGTTGAGGTACTATACTAATTTTTACTGGCCGATTTTTACCAAGGTAAATTTTAAAATACTTTCCAAGGAAAGAAAACAAAAGAAAGTATTTTTCGTACGTCATCACCATTTAAATTGCGTCTTTTGACGACCAAGGAGTTCTGTTAGGCCATGTACTTTCGTTCTACGGATCTCCTCATTTCTGATTCGTTTACCTAAAATAATCCCGAGCATAGATGGTTGAGCGACTGTGGGCTTGCCTATGAGGTCCAAAATAAGAACACATTTCACTGTCTTAAGTTATATCACTGGTGACACACTTTGGTCACAGATCTTTATTTTAAAACACTGCAAATAGAAGAGTAATTCCAATTTTTGCTTTACAAAAAGAGAAAAAAATTCAAATCGGTTCATTAGATGAAAACAATTAATTAATAAAATGCTTGGTCATCTATGGCTTTTTTTTTTACTACATTTTGTATTTCAATAGTGATCGATTAGACACAGGATAACAATCCAATAATATGAGCCGTTATAAGAGCTACTAAATTGAGGAAGAAAATCCGAAATTCTAACTATTTTCATGAATTATTTATTAAAACTAACATTTCCGTCTAGAAAAGTAGAAAGCTTAATAAATATGTGTAAAATTTTACAAAGAATTTATAGTCTTAAAGCAATAAATTGAGTAGCCCAGTATATAATTTTTTTATTTATTCATGTGACGTTATTAAAAAAAGATTTCTTAATTCACTTATTTTAATTCTACTTACCGAGAGATAGTCAATTTATCTTTCGCTTATTCCGTAAAGCAACAGTTCATAAGACTGTTCCTTTGGGAACTGTGTCGCGTTCCAATTCATGTGTTCCAGCCAAATTAATTAAATAAAGTAAGTTTTATTTATTTTATTCGAAAGATTTTTGTAATAAACGTTGTTTGAAATCTAAAAATGATATTTTGTGTCCAAAAATAAAACACTGTTGTAAATTATCAGAACAATGTTGACGTAAAATCATCGATGCATTTTATATGGATAGTGCTCGTTTAGTTAAGGACGAGAATCAAAATCATTGATAAAAGTTTTTATTTATTAGTTAGAAAATCTTAAAAAAAATAGAAAATCCTTGTTAAAACAATGAACCGAAAACTTGATTTGACAAATATGTCTTTACTGAATATTTTTCACGTATAAGCATCGAAATATTCATAAAACGTGCTAATTGAGGTTAGGCGAATATTTATTGACTGTTATTAAAAATGTAGGAATCTACCGCTGCACATAGACCAAACGGTTTGAATTCAGTATCTTTCGACGATCTTAACAAGTCATCAGTCCACCTTGTGGGTGGATGGTCTGTTGTCTTAACTTTAGGCTCCAGCGGAGATCGATTCTGCGCGCTATGTTGCTTGCATACTGCCACATCAACTTGTCCATCGGCTGGCTCATGTTGTTTACTTTCACCGTACTATTGTATGTACGAGTATTAGTATACATTTTTTTTAATTCTTGGATAGCTAAACTTCCATAAACGGGAAAAAATACTTGACGCTGTAGTAAAGTTTTTACAGGTTAATAATAATAAATATTTCCCTATTGAAGCCGGTTCATGGCTCATAAAACTCAAGTCCTTTATATTAAATTCAAGATTTATTTGAAGATATTTCCTTTCATATTTTCTATGACAGATTTTATTCTACCACTTTAAGGAGTTAATTGCTTTACTATTGTCATTCATCTCGTGAGCAGAAATATAAACTTAATATATATTATATAAAAAGAGCTAATATTATCTGCTATTATTATGTTTGAAAGAATAATAAAAGAACGAGACGTAAAAGCAAACATAGTCTACATTGATAATGCAAATTGTATAATCAAGTGATAATAAAAGTTGCTGTATACTCAAGTAAATTGTAGTACGAATATCTAATTCATTGTTTTGACCTTTGCTAAAACAGTAATATCTTCGTTTTCATTACGTTATTTTACCTTCAAGAAAATCTACAGTGCATTATCCTCCTACGCGTGTCATTAAAGTTCTCGCGATCACAGCTAGTATCGAGTAAATGCCGAGATAAAGCAACGTTAGAGCGGCGGAGGCCATAATGAAAACAAAAGTCACCGTGACTTTTACATAAAAAAATCTTGTTCGTTTATTCATAATTACAAAACACTAGTAGATAATATACATACGTTACATATTAATGCGTAGGGAGCGTTTGAGTGGGAATCTTTTGAGAATTCAGGACTTTTTACATAGTTTTATTGTGAATGTTACTGTCGTACTCCGTCCTGATCGATATATCTAAATAATAATTACAGAATTAAATAAAATAAGAAGTAGTGTGTTTATATTTATTTTACAATTTCAAAGAAACTTACATTGTAAAGTCCCACCCAATCAAGCGAGTGGAAAGATTTTTATAGAATATCTTATGCGAAATCAATGTTTCTAAAACACTTAATTGTTCAATAATTTCTGTCCTCTGTACGTCGAATAATCCAAATAGTGATTATAGTTGATACTGTACTTGAATTTATTTTACTTTTTTAGAAAAGTTTACCCTATAGCGCGTAGAGATATTAAGCATAAAAATACTGCATAATTATCTGAGTAATCTAATAACATTTGTATTTGTGAGAGGGTACAGGCGAAAAAAATGCGATAGCGTGGCAATGGTAAATTAGCGGGTTGTTTCAGCCAGTTACGACCGCACCTTCCGAAAAGACCGTGAACATAATTCGAGTAGAATTGTACGAAATTGTATCGTCGAAACGTTATAAATATTAGGATGTTAAGATTGTAACATTTTTATATTTAATGATTAATATGTAAATAAATGAAAACTAGAAAATCTTATAATGACTCTTCATTAAGTAACAAATCTAAAAAACTATTGCCTACTTTTAATTACTATTATAGTCAATTTGTTCGAAATTTTTTTTTAATACAATAATGGATTGTTTATTAACTCAGGCGGCGATATTATTTCGGTTTTATAGTCTTAAAGTTGTATTCGTTTTGACAAAAAAGAGTTTGTTAAGAATGATTTTAATATTTTCAAATCAAGCCAAATATACAGATATTTTTATAATATACATAATAGAGTAGAGTTTGTAATGACTTACTAGTTTATAAAAAAGTATATAGATGATTTGCTTACCTGCAAGTTGTGATAGAACCATAATGATCCAGTAACAGAAATGGAGAACCACAGGAAGAGAGTAAAAACTGATATTTGACTAAGATGCATTGCATTCAGTAGGGCAGACAGAACTACGGCGAGGGCATGGCACAACACTATTGGGAGCGCACAGCGGTCTATGATATCCCACGGAACTTCCTGCGAACAACAAAATCATTATAAACGAAATATAACTTTCATTAGAGACGTATAAAACCTATTTAACATATGTATATGAGTTTAATAAATATTTTATATCTACGTTCATTCATTATACTTTAGATTTTTTTATGTATCATCTTCACTAAATCATCACATTCAACATTTTTCACAAAGCCTTGCAAAAACGTTAGGGGCGAGAAGGTTTTAGAGAGGCGACCCCGAGACGGTAGACGGCGTGGGTTAACCCGCGCTGGGTGGACCGAGGACATAGTTAACGCCACGAGAAGTCGCTGGATGCGGGCACCGCATGACCGACCGGTCGTTGTCGCTATCGTTGGGGGAAGTCTAAGCCTTGCAGAGATCGTCGGCTGATCTGATAAGGTCGTATGTCAACAAAGCAATACTTGAAATCTAAAAGAAAATTTAACATTTTCTTTTCGCTGAAATTTAAGTCAAGCTGAAATTGGACTTATTTACATATTCAGCTCAATAAGTCCATTAACGTACAATTGATTTTTTAATTTATAATTTTGGTTCAGTGCTCCAACTCTTTATTGATTGCTGTATCTACTATAATCTTCCTACAGTTACAGTTGCGAATCTTACCTGTTTGTCTTCAGTTAGTATTTTTTCCCATCTCTAAGGAAGCCTTAATACAATCAGTCTTAGCCATTTTTGGAGTCTCTTTTTTGCCTACAGAGAACCTTCGAGATTTTAGACCTTCAAAAAACGGCAAAGCAGAGGACAATATACCAAGGAGTCGTTGTCCAATGCGCAGGTCTAACTAAATCAGTACCACTCTCATCATAAATATTTTTGAGGCCTTACATGACACGGAAAACCAGAACAGATAGAGGAACAAGATCTTTTAAGAGATATGAATACTACATGATTTAAATCAAAACACCCAATATTGGGATATGACGCGAGGAGGAAGAGGTGGTCTCCTCCGTTGCGGTGTCCACATATTCAAAATATTCGTGCCTCGTTTGCTTTTACCCATCATACTTTTTACGTAACTCGTCTATGTCAGCCGTTGCGACTGACGTATTTGGCGTGAACATTCCTGTGCCTGATGAGAGCATCTACGTTTACTCGCTGACGATAGCTATTAACAAGCTCGCTCTTAAATATATATTTTCTCAAGCACTCTCTCAAACAGATTTAGGTACGTTTCTGGATCAAGCCCTGAGTTTTGCAGGTATAAGTAATAACAATGGTTTATAAAATGGTGGCAATAAACGAAGCAGTTTCAAGCTTGTCGGTTTTTAAAATGCTAAATATTTTTTATAAATTATCACTTACACTGCTATTATAATTAACTATTTTACATTTTGAAGAATTTATTTATAATTAACTATTTTACACTTTGTTTTCACGATAATATCAATGCGTTAAATTAAAAGAAAAAAAAATAATGTAATGAAATCGGCTGAGAAGTAATATTTACATTATATTTCTCCTGTTCTATTTACGATGACCTGCGTAAAAGAACATTTTTCGTACGTTGGCACTGCAATAAATTCTATCGAGTAATGGATGACTTTCAAAATATTTATAGTAAATTTCCGCTTCTAGTCACATCATCTATTCGTATACTTGAAGTAAATATTCTTAAACTTTTACCTTTGCATAGGTTTCCAAAGTTTTTGCTTTTTTATGCAGTGCGATTTTATTAAAACTTTGAAGCGGTGAATGTATAGTTCATTTGCCAGCTAAAAGCTTTAAAAATGATTTTTTATTTGAATATGACAGGCAAATAACTTTTGGCAGTACAAAGTCTGCAGAGCCAAATAGTAAACAAAAATCAATTTTTATATATACTACATATTATCATTACGTTATTTATTATTTCTGAAACTATTGATTTTTGGATAGAGTCTCCAATGCATTAATTGACTGCAAATAACCTGTACACTCTCCTTCGTACAATATCTCCATTAAGCTTTTACACTTATAATCAATCATCGTGGATCAAAAAAATACGTGGAATTTTAAATAACTTGATTTTGATTAGTTATACATGTTTAACACAACTATGTACCTTGGTTGTAATATAAACGAAGTTTATCTTTAAAATAGTTTTAGAACGTCATGTCAGCTATATTTTTTGTCCTAATCTGGTTCTAACAGACTGGTGAGAATGTTATTGAAAATCTATTCAACAATTTCTTAGCTATATACCTGAGATTGTGTTTGAGGATTCTTGATAAGGGACCCTCGCCTTGCCGAAGGTCGCCGGTGCATCGAAGGCGCCGTAATAGAAGCGCGGCGAGTTACGTCGCCAGCGGCCATTTTAGTTTACCTAAAAAACATTATGTTCAATTCAAAGACTTGACAATTTTACAGCATTTCTTTCATTTTACAGGCAAGAATTTTTAATTTACAGTTATTCTGTATATTTTTAATCATTTATATTATTAACGAATACAGATTTTTTTATTCAAATTTAATATAATTTAAGAATAAAATTAACATCAATAGGCTGATATCGCCCTTTTCTTTATAAAAAGTAAAATAAATCTTAGCATAATTTTACAATATGAAGTCGTAACTAAAGTTGTTTATAATAAGGTATTAAACTATATAATGAGATGCTCAGCCTCGTTTACAGTTTACATAACAGTTAAAAATAAGCTATTCATGAATGAATGAATAGCAATATCATAAGCATGAAAATATTTTATGTACGTTATTATTGGTTGAATATAAGTTGAAGCTTTTACACTATTATTGCCTTCCACAAGTACCTTCAAATGATATTAAAATATAAAACGATAACAAAGAATAATCTAAAATATTTGTGATATCCATTAACCTGCATTAGGCTATGGTAATTCATTAAAAGCTCAGTAACAAGGATCTCTTTTGCAAGAGGCCGTCAAGGTGGTTACAATCGCCGCGCCTATTTTTGCCTCCATGCAGCTTTGCGCATGCGCTACTGCTTTACGGTTCGAAGGTCGCCGTACTTATTGAAATTACTGAGCTAATGAGACCATAGAGAGAAGATTTTATTAATTTAATTCACATTTATAAGTTGAAGTGAAGTTACGTTCACGCCTAGAAACCAATCTGACATGCTTAACTTAATGCGATACCAAGGACGGTATTGAAAAATGAAAATGAATTTAATATTTAATAACAACCGTAAAAGAGCGCCTGTATTCATAATAAAGGCACTGACGCGTGGGCGTAAACAACAAGGATCGTGTAACATTTACTTACTGTTATTAACAAATTTGAAAACTGTAATTTATTTACTTGAATTTTCTTCATAATTCACTATTAAGACATCATATATAAATCAAAGGAATTTTTGCTAGTATGTTTGTACACGCAATTTCATATTTTAACACATTTTTTAATAATTATAATTTGATGTAATTTTTTTGTTAATAATTAGATAGGACATCCACTACTGGACACAGGCCTTCAGATATCCTGTAGTAATAGGTTTTAACTATGTTAACATTACACTAAGTTTATAATATAATGCTTTGTCAGTTATAATTTTTACCTGAGCATACGTTGGAATAAACTCTATCGGAAGGGATCATTCCAAGAGTTAGTTGATTAATTGGCGTGTTTGTGAGTAGTGCGAACAGGCGGCCTGTCGGACTGGACGGTAACAACGTAAATAGAAAGTGCAGCTGATGTCTTCGTAGATGTCACGAAATGCTCTCTCGACCGCTTTTATGTGCGGTCGAACACGAGTCTATTTTTATACACATTACGATCAACGCGGTGACCTATAATGCCGCCGGGCTAAATTTATTTAAATTTTGATTCCTGCTGCGAGGGCGTTATAATATTAATTTTGTCATTGGACGAAATTCTGTATCTGGTATATATTTTTTTTATTATTATTATAATTGCAATTTTCTATGATGTATTACAAAAGATGTTTTTGCGATTAAAATAACGTGTACCCGTACAATAGCATGTACTTATTTTCGGCTAACGCAACGGTACCAAAAAAAGTATATAAGTTTCAATCAATTATTTAAATTATTATTTGCATAAATTATAGTTAACGATCATTTGTTAGAAATAACGTGACAATAATTACATTAATAATCATAAACATGTATATTTGAAAACAGCAATGAAAGCTATCTATTTAATTGTTATAAATTTTTAGTCAATTAAGTGCAGTTATTTCGAATAGTTTGCTACTTATGCGACCATTTACAATAGCCATTATCAAAATTATAGGTACCAAAATATTTATATTTGACATATTATAATTCAACATTAAAAAGACTGTATTACTTTAAGGTATTACCCTCCTACATTAAGATACAGAAATGTTACCGTTTTACAAAGATAATTTCAAGGAATAGATTTATTACGTGTACTTTTTAATTAAATGTAAAACTTGAAAAAAGTGGACTTAAAAAAGTAAAATTTATTATAAGCTCCACGAAAAAAATATTTTAACGATGTTAAATTACGATTAGTTAATTCATTTCGATTGCTATTCTAAGTAAATGAAAGCGACTACCGGCTTACTAGACCACCCACAGAGCGTGCGACACCCGTCGCGGGCGTAAACCCGCTAATGAACGATTACGCTAAGTGTTTTTATATTCATATATTTGTGGCAACTTTATGACTTCGGTGGCAACTTGCCCGAGATATAATCATAAAGTTGCCGGCATTTTTATCGCAAGGTGACATTTCAAATTTCTTTTATTTTAATATTGTTTGAGACCAATAATAGTGTACATTGCATATAGGAGGAATCATGATTCGTTCTTTTTTTTTTTCATTAGAATAATAAGAGACTGTATCTAAACCTACAATCATGTAATCTGTAAAATGACATTTGATCAGTTTCTTATATATGAAGAAGACCTAAGAACAAATCTTAATAGACGTTACACTGTAACACTTCGAAGTATCGTGTAGCCCTAAAATTATCGAACTTGTCTGTAGTTTGTATGTAAATCTCCAAGTTCTTTTTTAATACCACCTGTTTTGCGAGTTCTTTACTAGCTGAAATTAAAAAAAAACCTTTCAAATTGAAAACAATTTATTCCGTTAAAAAAGTTAGAATCGTCACTTGAATTTTTAAGAGCAACGTATTTTTAAAATAGTAAGGGTCAATCCATATCATATTTGGCCACATATCCCTTAATACTTTATTTTCATTTATTGTAAGAGGTTTGGTCACGCAGTGGTTTGTATTTTTCCAGACTTTTTTTACAAATATCAAGAAAAATATTTTGGACAATTTTTAGGATGTAACGTGCGACAGACTATGATTCCTTGAAATATTTAATTTTTAAAGCTCTCCTTGGAATCAAACGTCATCGGTTATTATTTTATTGATAATATTTTTTCTTTTAAATTTCTTGTATGACCTAATATTTTATTATAATTTATTTAATTTAATATTAATTCTTAACATCTATCGAATTTTCATTAAAATGTTTATAAATTTTAATTTATATACATTACATAATTGTACCAAAATCAATTTATATTTTATCCGTGTGGCGATATAGATGTGTAAAAATAGAAAAAATGCGAGTAACCGAGATGTTAGCAACAGGTATCAAGCTATTCCGAATTTTGAAGTTCTTTATGTGAAGGATATACAGGTGATTAGTTATAAGTGTAAAAGCTTTAAAAGGGTTAACGTTTAGCAAGCACATTTGCTGTCAATTCATGTAGATGTACCTTATCCAAAAATCAATGGTGTCGGTTATAATTAATAATGTAATGATAATATAGTAAGAAAAGGTGATGTCAAAATTCGGATTACTACACATAAATTAATTATTATTTATACATCATATTACATATATTTATAAAAAATAAAAATATTAATTTTATGTATATCTGTCCCCGCGTACTATGTATTGTCAGAAGTTATTAGCCTGCAGCATTTGAAAAATAAAGAATACAAAGAAATAGAGAGAATTAATGTAACACATTAAAGTGATCATTTTACAGATGCGATGAAAATGATTGTAACAGCCTAAAAGCTTTTACTAATGAGCTATACACGATGAATGTAAAACTCTCACAAATTTAACCAATCATTCTATTTATAAATTGTGATATAAACAGTTACTTTTTTTGTCAGTTAATTTATGTTATTTGCTATTTAAATAACGACAGATTACAATTTGATTCATGTATTCACGGTAGAACCTGATTTGATTTATTATCTAATTATCACAAAAGTTATAAGGTTTCTGTGAAAAGTAAAACGCTTACACAGAATTCCATTGTTAAATAAATAGATACAAGGAAAAGTGGAGAGGGACGATACATAATTGCTGGAAAGAATTGTTCACAGAAAAATAATTAATTACATTTAATATTACATCACATTAATAACTTATGATATTGAAAACTTGTTCTTCCTTTAAATTTACAACATTATACAACTTTAACTAAACGTACAACACATACCTGGTAAATAATTTAAAACGATTTTACAACTTTTAAGAGGTATATCCGGTTATTATTCCTCTTCAAAATTACTTTGTAAGTAATACAGATGAAACAAACGGTAAGATAATTAAAATAAATTAGTTCATATCCTCGACTAACTTACAATCGAGACCAGCCCGTATATTTTATTTTGGCCACGTAAGTAGAAAGCGGTACGAGCAGTGATAGCCCAGTGGGAGAGGAATAAGATTTGCGATCGTAAGTAGTGGGCTCGATCCCGGAAAGATACAATTTTTTATAATTCACACTTTGGCCATTAATTAAATAGTATTACCATAGGTCACAAACAAGTTTTAAGAGGATTGGCAGTAGCGGCCTCTGTTTACCATAAAACCACACTGCGATCGCCAACCCGCCTGCCAAATGTGACGATGGTATTTACCCCCATAGATATATTTGGGGGACGCCTATGCTTCGCAGTGGGAGTCACGGGCTGAAACGACGAAATAGAAAGTAGACGGTAAATGACCAAGTAAACGACCAAGTACTGACTGGTCTGGTTAAGTCAAGTCAAATACTATTACTTTGGCACTGAGGAAAGCAGAAGAAAGGTCGGCATAAAAAGAGCTTCTTATCAGTTTTGTCTAGGCGGTTCAAGACCGACACCATCTTGAGTAATATAGAAACGACGGAGAAAAAAGTTTCAGAGTCAAAATTGATATAAAGCAATTAACTCGCGAATTTGTACAAAAACTAGGACAACTTATTATAATTGTTATAAAATATATAAGATATGAAGCATTCACCTAAAAGTTACGCATTACTTTACACCAGAAATAGCAATAGTAAGCAAACGCGGAAGCGAAATTTTTCAAAACACCGTGTTTGCGTGACGTATCTTGAAAATATAAGATAATACGTGTAATTAATTCAGATCTATCCTCCTTTTAAACGGAACTTGCTTCCATAATACTGTTCAGTGAGATAAACTGAAGTCGCCGTACCAGGCTGACCGGCTTTACATATAAGCGACTTATATAACAGAGTCACAGTGTTTCTTAATATTTACAACGAGAAAATAAAATTGGGATAAAACGCAATTCCTAAGTTTCCTAATATGGTTGTTTACTCATTTCAACATAAATTGTATATAGTAAAAAAATGTTTTGCAATCAGTAACGAAAAATTAACAAAACAGTTAATTAATTTTTGAATAGCGAGTGGTAACAAAAGTTATTTTACAAAGTTCAAACTCATTGTAAGCGTTGTTTGTTTACTTTACTGTTTTTATAATCAATACTTGGTCAAGTGAATCCTGATAAAGTACTTTTGTAACAAATTTGTACGTTTTCAGTTAGCGATGAAAAGAAAATCAATTTTTGTTTACCGTTCGGTAAAAAGCTTACGATTTTGGACAGGAATTGATAGCAAATAAGCTCACATTACACACATCTGCTCCTTTAAAGCTTCTACACATTTAACCAATACGATAGTGTACTTTTGTTGTTTTACATTATTAAATATTATCCAAAATTTCGTAAGTGTTTTGGAGTTAAACAACGAGTAAAGAATATGAATTGTGCTGATTGAATAAAATAAAAACTTTGTTTTTGAACGTAAAGTACCATTTTAAAGGCCAATACTACAGCAGAATATATTTAAGAACCCATTGGGCGTTAAATTGTGATACAGTCTAACGTAATTAAACTGAATTTTGTATTTATTAATCAATTTAATTTTCTTGCGCTCTTTTTTATTCTTAGCTTTAAATTTTACCATTGTTTCAAAGTGTACTCTTTATTTGAAGCGTAATAACGACCACTTCATTGAAGAACATAAAAGTAATTTTTTTCATTATTATTAATATATATCTAATTTACGACCGTCTCTCGATAGTCATTAGAAAAATCGAAAAAAACTGATTTCTTTTTGTCGTTAGAAATAGATTTAACGCTTTTTTAGATTAATGAAGGACAATTTTTGGATAATATTTTGGCATAAAAGAATATTCAAGAAGAAACAATAACATAAAAAAGCACACTAAAACAAAAAAAAACACTAAGCGTAAATAGCATTATTTATTATTTACACTTATTAATAAAAATGTCACAGGTATTAAAAACGAAATTTTAATCAATCGTACGTAACTTAAACATGATTTGGAAGTAGTTTGTATATCAAACTCGGTACTTACGTGTAATGATTCACTTCATTTACTTACTAGTTAAATAAACGCGATCTTGATGTCTAGACTAACTGAACTAAGTTTATACAAAATTTGAGATTTTTTTACTTAATTAGTAATGTAATTTGATGAAGTAAAATATAAATTAAAATAGAATCTTGGAAAATGTAACGAGTACAATTTTAACAAGACATTTCACGTGGTATATGTATCAAGTATAAGTTCATAATAAATCAGTGCCACTGTGATACGGCGGATCTGAAACGCACACGTTAGCGTGGGTAGACTTGACGGTTGATGGACGGTGTTAGTGTTTTTAGCCTCAACTTGGCTCCAGATTAAAAACCGTTTGCTGGAGTAACCGACTTATTTCTTAAATTATTAAGTAACGAACAATCTAGTCCGTATGTAGGAATTTAACAGCAGTATCTGCAAATGTAAAAAAAATGTCTATGTTTTGGTAAACTTATTCGTACATATTTTTAGTTGTCTTTAAATAGTCGCAGAAGGATTTAATATATTTATACGAATCAATTGTTCAAATCAATTCAAATTTTTATTTATACTATCATTTTTTTCATAAGTTGCAACAAAGGGAAAAATCAATAAATATGATTTTAATTTTTTTAAAGCAGATCAATTGTTATAAACGGTACCGCGATAGCTTTGGTTGGATACGCTTGGAAAAAAAGATTAGGAGGTAGGTATATGGAAGAAACGACAGCATTCACAATGGGAAAATTCTTTCCGGATGCCGTATCAGCCTACCGCGTAGTATAGAAAGGTCAGCTGGACAAGGTACTGGTTCAGATGTTCACGGGACACGGGGGATTCTCAGAGTATCTGCATCGGTTTAAGCGCAAGTAGAGTCCCTCGTGCTTCTGTGACCCGGGCATGGACTAGACCGTGCTGCATCTGGTCACCGGCTGTCCCGCATTCGAAAGACTGAGGAAGGATCGCGGAATCAAAAGAAAGATAGATGTCCGCAACATCGCCTTCCTAATGAGCGACGACGAACTTCGCCCCGCTTTCCTCAGATGTTGCGGAATGAATATACAGGAGGTTATAAAAAGAAATAAGGTCGGGTAACAGTTAAATATCTTATCAAAATAATTTAAAAGTACAAAACAATGTAATAAATACCGAAAATATGAAAAACATAAAAATGTGATAAATAAATTGATACGATCTATTCGAATGATAATAATAAAAAAAAAATTAAGACAAGGAAAAGCTGGATAGTATTGCAAGGAAAATATTGGAGAAGATTTTGATAGAAATGTGATGTATGAAAGGAGAAAAGAGTGATAAAAGAACAAAAGAAGCTGTGATAGAGGATAGACGAAAAGAGGCGAATATAACGTGATGTATGGAAGAAGTAAAGTAAAAATAACAATTGTAAAAAATACACTGTCCCCCCCCCCCCAAACACAATTAAATCAAAGAATTATAAAATTCATTATATTACCTAAAATTACTTAGTTACAGTCTAATCGGAACCGCTGTTTCGCGCTAGGTGATTCCGATCCTTTTAACCTATGTATCGTCTCAGCGTTCTTACATTGCCTTCATAATGTTATTGCAAACAGGACTTCAATAATTTACTACTGTTTGGAAATTTGTTGACAAAAAATGAACGTAGTCATTATATATGATTTGACGCGATTTGTTAGATATAAGCTTTACGTATGAAAAACTGTTCATTAATTTAAATAGGAAGTGTGAAACGTTTATTTTTTAACTTATCCATCTTTCATTGTTTTTAATTTACACAAAAATCGTCTATTATGAAATATTATTTGACAATACTTTGTTTGAATTCTTGTAATTAATTTACGTATTCCTTTCCATGTTACGTAACGTACGATGACGTATTTCGATATAGAATTGTATTACCACAAATATTTTGAAACTTTTACATTTAAACACTAAATCACCAAAATAAAAAAAGCATTACATAAACCGATTAGAAATTAGTTCAATACTTTCTAAATGAAACAGCTAACGTACAATTTCGCCGGTTGGGTGTGCAAATAGTGCGTGGCGTTCGACGGCAGACGCGGACTGCCGTTGAAGTCGCCAGTTCACCGGCGCATACGCACACGCCAAAATTAACCTAATACATTTTATTATTTATTACTCACTACATTTTCGTATAAACTGTAAAATCATATACTCAATGCCAACACATTTGATGTCTGACTGAAATCTTTTTTGGCAAAAACCTGGAACTTTAATTCAGTAACTGTTGCTAATTTAATTTTTAGAACATTTATTCAATTCTCGACTTACGTATGTCTTTTTAAAATAAGTCTGTTAATCAATTTCTACCGTGATGTTCGAATACAAAAAAAGTTTAATTAAGAGTATTAAAATCAAAATCTAAGCGTCAGGTAATAAGGTTTTTACGTTAACTTCTTAATTACAACGAAAAAAATCTAAATTTCTCATGTTTAATCGAGTATCAGCTAATGACGTAAGCAGAGAAATTTAAATAGATGCCAGTATTTCAACATTTAAAAATAAATCTTTCGCTGACATGCAGGCAACAACTTCTGTTCAAAATTAATTTTGACACATGAACATAAATTTGAATATTTCCACCGTAAGTAGAATACGAAGTTATGAAAAAGTAGCCATTTTTTATTTCAATGGCACTTGCGCTAGCAGGTTCACTAAAAAGTGAAAATTGTATGGCAGTAAATCGCCTTAGTTATGTATAAATATTAGGTAAATTTTTGTACAGACAAAACAATTTTAGATTAAAAAAATCATGACCAAAAGTTATAAAATTATTACTGCTTACGAAGAACCTCATTATTTATTAAAGCGACGACAAATTACTTAAATTAGTTTAAAATATTTAACCAATTACAGTTGTAATTTATAATTTGATATAGCGTTCAACACGCTTAAGGTACGTAAACGCGGTTTTAACGGAGTGACGGATAGCATTACTTATTCTAGTATACATTATTCTATTACACGCATCGTGGTTTCACGGTAACTAATTGTAAAAAATATATACATTAAAAAAGCGAGTTGCAGGTGCTAAAACACGAAATTTTAGTGGCTTCTACTTTATCATTCACAATATAAAATTCACTAGTTTATTGTAGTGGATAAAAAGTGTCGCGGAAAGAATTATTGTGGTTGAATGAACTTTAGCTTTTATTGGTGATTACACAATCGATAATTATTTTTGTGTTCTAAGTGTGTCGCGTCAAATAAATGGTGAATTTAGAACATAGGTGACGTCGTACGGTATGTGGAGGATTGAAACAGTGCCAGAATTATACTAGTGGGGGTTATTATCTGTTGGCTTTCGGCTTTATAAACTCTACATTATAATTTTTATTACGATAACTTTTCCTAGTTATAATTACAATAATATGATTATAAAATTTTTATCAGAAGCGGATGAAAATCTTTATTCGTTTTTGATACAAAATAGTAAATAATAGAAATAAATATTCGAAATTAATGATAAAATTATAGTTTATTAATGAACCAAAAATTATTAAGAGTTATTAATTAAAAATAATAACCGATTTTCGTTTCGTAGTCAGAAGAGGAGGGAGTCAGTCAGGAGAGAGGGGATACAATAATCGCCACGCTTGACAGACGGGTTGGCAATAGCAGAGTGATATAATGGTACGATCTGGAAAATTGTTTGTGGGCAGCGTCAATCCTCTATAAATAATACACAAAGTGTGAATTAAAAATGATTTTTACCGGGAATTGAACCCGCGACCTGCGATCGCAAGTTTCAGTCGGGCTACCTCTGCTCGAGTTTTCAATAAACATTAATTAAATTTGTCTTTGTTGTATTTGTCGCGTAGCTACGTCATCAGAAACTTAGACGCAATGATTTCTGGATGTGGCTCACAATACTTATTGGTTCTATGCTATATTGGTAGTAATGTTTCGGGGTCGATTTTAGTGTCTTTCTTGATCCTCAACTACATTAAAGATTAACCTTGCCTCGTAGAGAACAATCATAATATAGTATTGATCGCAGACGACACTTCATTAATATTTAAAATCAAAAGTCGGCAAAAGACCTGTGATGACGTGTGTCATGAGGTGAAAAATGCTATTTAAAAATATGTATTTGGCTTAGTGTAAATAACTTATTTTATGTTTGTACATAATTAATGTAAACAAATTGATACGAAGATAATAGCTAGAGGAATATGAACTGGTACGCACTAGAGTGTTTCTGGGTATTACTTTAGACGTTAAGCTTCAAGTGTCATTTAGTCAGCGATATCAGTATTTTTACCCATCGAATAAGCTTAGTTCTACGGTGTGTGTTGAAGTCCGACTATTAACTAATGTACAAATGGATTAGTTTATTAAAGTTATTCTATAATGTAATATCTTACGGTGTTTTGTTATGGGGTAGTAAGACCGACGTTAACGTTATTTTTGTGCTTCATACGAAATCTTTATTCGGTTAAAAAAAACCTAGAAAGTCACTTCAAGATACGTTAGATGAATTTCAAAAAATGACTGTACACGGTATATTTATGAAAATATTTTATATGTTTATAGAAATATTACGTAATTCAGGACAAAATGTGATTTACATATTATTAATACCAGGAATAAGCTCGTGGAAACATTTACGAGGCTTCATAAAATAAATAACTCTTCAAGGGTAATATTGTTCGTTTTTACGTCATGCGCCCGAATATTATTACCAATTTATCAATCAGCAAATTGAAAATTTTGTGAAAAGGTATCAGTTCTTAAGGTTATCATAGTATTAAAGATTATACAGGATGATTCGTATGTATAGGACTTAAAGGCGTGAACGTGTAACTCATTTGCTGGCAAATAATGTTTAGTAAACCCTATTAAAAATCAATGGTTTTGGAAATAATAAATGACGTAAAAATAAGGGTGGGCCATAAATTACTTTACATTATCAAAATTCTTATAAAAAATCATTAGACATATTTTAAAATTTTGTTATTTCAGGTAGAGGTTGGAAGCCATTATTCATCATCTAAAATGGTTTCATTTCAATTTTTGCCCTTTTCTTAGCGAGTCCGGAAATTTTCAAATACTTCTCGGCAAAGAGACCGTGAGATGAACGACATGTCTTCGCCGATTTATTCTTACTGTTGACGCGCGCGGCTTGCGTTTGCTAGAGGTGTGAGATTTAAATCTTGACGAATTCTTGGTCTCCCTGTAGAACAAATTTCTAATTACTACATATTAAAACTATTATTTATTCTCTATCTATAGGAATAGACTCTATATTGCTAGAAGTTATTTGCCCCGTCGCATTCCTAAAGTTATCACTTTTACAGGATGATGAAAATTTAGTTTTTAAGCTTTTTACTAATAAATTAGCCATACTCCTTGAAGTTTTTAAAATCAATAACCCTGCATAAGTGTTAAAATACTTGGGATTACATTGCTCTAATCAAAAAAAAATGTTAAAGAATTTAATAACTCTATTGGTCGTTGTGTATGAATAAAATTTAACTCTTCTTTCATTTTAATTATCTTATATCACACAGGTGCTATAAGGATATAGCAAATTAATCTTATATCGTACACATATATTCTATAAACTTTATATTCGTACATTTGTACCTCTGCATTTCTATTATTACAAATTTAAAATATGTAATCTAATGTGAACAACACTTTAATATTTAATTGGAAAGTATAGTATTTAGAAGTAGATTCAAAACGTTTACATTTTACCTAATAAGGTAAGTTTCTAGTCTGAACATTTTGCGTCAGAACCATAAAGAGTAGTCAAAAAGCCACAAGTAGCTTGTGAGGCACGGTTTGCAGACCATTGGCACTATAAATTAAAACTGGGCAGTCGTAGCGAATTTAATATTACGAACGTTTTAAATATTTTTTTTTTCATTAATGTTTTTTCATTATTTCAATGACAAAACTATATTTAAATAATAAAACTATATATTTCATTAATGATTTTTCATTATTTCAATGACACTTTATGATGTGATAAACCGCATGATCTGTACGGAATACTTGTATTATTGAAAAATTAAATGTTAAACATTTAGCCCCCCGCGGAAATAATAATACTAGCCCGTACTAGTACCTGAATTTTTTTAACTTCATTTCCCATACAATGGTAACTTATCTGGACTAATAAAAATATTTCAATGCATTCACTCTTTTTAAACACATATACATTTTTAATTTTGATCTCATTATTTAGACTTGAAATTGAACTATAGAAACGCTTTTTATTTATTAATTATTTTCGGAGAACTTACAGCTAGTTTCAATAATAATAAGAAAACATAAATATGAAATAGTCATTTTAAAAGTTTTTACACGTATAACCAAAACTGTACAATTATACATGGTTATTATATGGAATAGTTCATCATTATTATTTATCAACAAATTTTATTAGTACATCAAATAATTGGACAAGAAATTACAATATTAAGTAAAATTTTAATAATTCTTGTACAATAGCAATCCCTCTATAACTTTGTGAAAGTCATTATATTTTACAATCAAAAATGTAATTTTGTTCTGCCGTAAAAGTTTACATTTATCAGAGTTTGGAGAATGTACAAGCAAGGGTCATTTGCATTTATAATGTAAATTTAAAACTTTGCTGTTGCAAACGAGTGATTTATATGTGGGCATTACGACCGCGCCGATTTTATATGGACGAATGTTATTACAGAAAGTTCTCAATAGTTAAACAGACTGCAAATCATAGAGATACGATTATTTATTTTGTATATTATCCCTCAATATTTAACGTGATTAAGTAAGAATAGATGCGGTATATTTTCTACATTAAACGAATTAACTTTTACACTGTGGTGACTTACCATAATGTTGAAAATAAGTAGCGATTTTGTAATAGGGACCTCTAAAAATTATAGTATTTTTGATGTAATAAGGATGAAAACATTCTTTTTTATTAAAATAAATATAGAACTGTAACCAAAAACTTAACGTATAGCTAGTATTCTAATGACTTATTGCTACTACTAACTTCTCGTATATTTGTGTTTTGTGTATTTATGTTTTGTTATCCGTTTAAAATTTTAACTGCTATAAACAAGACTACATAATTTTTTGTCTGTACTGAGAGATGCAGTAAGTTTAGTACCCAGTAAGTTTTTAGCACTTAGTCATACAGTCATCAACGTGATTATAATCATTTGTAAATTATATCAATCCAACAAGAAATTAGTTGTAAGTAATTTGAAAGTAACGTTTTAATTAATTCGCTGACGCGCCAGAGAAGCCGAATCGTTCTTGATAACCCCCAAAAGGCTTGATGACGTCTATGTGAAATTATTCATAAAAGGTGAAAAGTATTATTCGATAACTATTAATTAACGTGTAAGATAAGATCCATCAAAGTAGAACGTAATGCGAAATAACCCTAAACGAGGCTATCTTAAAATGTAGATAAAGGGGTTAGGGAAAAATACATGAAAATTGGTAAGGTATTAATTTTAATAATGAAGTTTTTTTTTAAATAAAAGTAAAACCAAACATCGATTTCTTACAAAATTAAAAACAATTTTAATCAATATACTTATAAAAACAAACAAAATTCTCAGTCAGTCAGTATATTTACCCTACTCAGTGTTTCCAATCTTCTGCCTTTTGTCAACAAGACAAGTAATGCTAATAAAAAATTTAGTTTGGGTTTTCCTTTTGCGTTCTGTAAGAAAGTTGTTGATAAGTAGATAAAGCATCTATATTCCGTCTTGCTTTTGAAAGCCTATAGAGCTTAGATAAGTTTGCTAAATATTTTTCATCAAATTACCATTGATTTTGTCTTTGCCTTTGATTACAACGAAAATGAATATAAGTCCGGGTAATCCGGGTGATATTATCAAGCGAAACATTGCTTTTTTATTGAAAGCTGGATAATTATAACAAATTTAAAATTATCACGAGAGTCGTCTAGCTAACTATATGATATAATGCTATATTTGGCAACATAGCATGCAGAAATAATAGACCTCTATATTGTTAGCGTGACATTTACATAACGGCAGAAATGTCACCGGAGGCTTAAATGAATTATTTCTCTAAGTCTCTCGTTCCATTTATACATAATAAAATATGCAATAGACAAATAATTGAATTGATCCAATGTAATATATAGTTTTAAAAACTTTTATTCAACTTTTTTAATAACACTTAATTTTATGTGGTAGATGTTTTTACTTGTTCTTATTTTTTGGCGTAATTACTTTATTTGCTATGTAATTGAAGTATCAATCGATGTATGCCCTGTTTATTGTTATCTTGCTACGCAAGGTGACATAGTTGAAGTGAAAAAGCAGGATGAAACTTTACAATAACACATCTTTTAAATTTTAAAATATACCGATTTATGACACACACACCTGCCAGATAAAGCCTAAAAGAAAATGAAATATTCAAATGCCGAGGATTACTGTCATTAAAAAAATGCAAACAGTAAAGTACATTTAATAAACATTTACAAAAATAACTTTAAGAAAGTATGACATGAGTTATAATACGATGAGTTTGATACTCATCGTGGGTAATAGTAAAATATGCCAACTTACGATCCATATCAGAGATAATCTCTAATATAGATTGTCTAATTGGTATGTTCAAAAAAGCAGGGCATCGTAGCAATTCGTCACCCTTGGAGATTCAAATTATATTCGTAATTATTAAAAATGCAGAAATTTTAAGATGCCACCTAGTGTTTGTAATTAGGTTATCCCACTCAAAAATATTGTCGATTTTTATGTTTGGAAGTGCACACGAAGTAAATACCAGAAGAAAAAACAAAAATTGTGTACCCAAGATACGACAGTTAGTAAATCTTTAAATGGGTAATGTGTACATGTTTATAATAATTATACATATATAATTATTATACTACATTTTTAAAAACTTTTATGTGCTACTACACTGTAAATGACTTTGGAAAGTACGCCTTGGGAATGATTTGTTTAGCTTCAGGCTGTTTTAATGTGAATTAAACACGTAATTTTTAATTCTTTTGAAAAAGTACAGTCTCGCTTAGTTTTTTCCGCCTGTTCTTTTCAGATCTGAAGCGTTTGTCGAACAGATGGTAGACACATCTTGACGTCAATAAGAGATGTAATTAATCATATGAATGATAATTTTTTTTTTAAATTTTGATTTGATGATGTTAGCCTAATTTTAACGAGCAAGTGACAAAATAAAATCACATAATAAAGTGGATACGACAATATCAAAACAGACGAAATTAAATGTCGTGTTAACATTTATTCTTGAAAGTGATTAGACGAGTAATAATAAGTGACAGCGATACTTAACAGATTAACGTATAAAACAGGTCACGTAAGTAAAAGTAAAAAGAACCTAAACATAATTAACGATACGTCTCAACATTCCAGAAATTAAACAAACTCCTGAATTACCTTTTAGTTAAAACAAAGTGTTATCACCTTTAGAGGCCTCTGTTAGACAGGTGCGATAAACATTTTTAACTCGTCGTATTTCTTACGTAATTTTAGGAAGAGCAAATGTTATGCTACATTTGAGAGAAAGACGAAGGCAAATGGTATAGATTTTAATGAATGTTATTGTATTTAATAACAGTGACAACTAAAAATTTATCACTATTTTAATCATTAACAAGATTTCCTATAATAGTAAACTGAAATAGATCAAAACTGAGACGATGAAGTGATGGGGAGATAGAGTAAAAGTAGATAGAGTGAAAATATTTATATCTAGAAGACAAGTTAAACAAATGTTATTATATAGTAATATAGTACGATACAAAAGATGCAAACGATAGATTGCTTAAATTAGTCTTGGTCTCTTATATAAAACAAGAATATAGAAGAGAAAAAAAGTAAAAAGGTTACAACTTTGCGGTGTATAGATAAAAAAAAAACCAAGAGAAATCTGAGTTTTAATGTACTTAAAGTGTACCAGTAAGATTGAGATTGAAGATTAAGAAAATTTACAAAATGTAAGATAGTTCAGATTTAATTCAACTCTACATTTGAAAAGATCTGTAGTAACAAAGAAAACCGTAAAAGGCGAATGCGATGACTACATATTATATTCGTAATATGTTCGATTATATTCTGAAAAAAAAAAACGCTCCTCAAAACTCAGTTGAAGTGCAATGAACTAGCAAAATAGACTTTAAGGTGTGTAAGGTATGAACAGTGTAAATAACTAAAAGGTGAAAACGATTTTTTAAAGTTTATACTAAAATTAAAGATTATTTTAATCATAGTTTATTAACACTGATTTATAATATTTTACTTCTCTTTCGTCATTAGTATGTTTCATTTGTTCGTTAGTGTTTTCAGTTTACTAACGGTCAGAGAAGACCAAACGCAGGAAGAACTTGCTACAGTCACTAAGCACATGATAGCGAAGGCTTCGAGAGCAGTCCTTACCTTGGGCTCTCATTCGTTACGCGTTTATTATTTTATAGAATCTAGGTCATACCATGGCTCGATTTGTTGCCATTATCGGTGTTATAATATATGTATGCGTGCCATTTTTTATTATTTGTTTCCATTTTGTAAGTAATGGCTTAATTCTATTTGTGGGATTTTAATCAATTATTTGCGGCATACCATATCGACAATGTCACCAATAAAAAGTTGTGAAGCATGTCTGCCTTTTAACCATGATCTTTTTGCACGTCCTTTTTTAGATAAACACCTTTTAAAAACCGAAGGCAATCTTTTCAAAAGTGTTTCATACTAATGTCAGACGCAACAGTCCTATGGCGAAGCCACCTTGACTGTAGTCATGGTTACAATAACCAATAGTCTATTATTCATGATTATATTCCGAAACACGTCATCGCTTTAAAAAAACTGTGGATATTTTTACTAACAATAATAAACGAAAAAAAGGGAAAACCTTTGTTGTCGTCTATATGTTTGTAATTATGGATGGTTTATTATCTTTATTTACTTTTATATTGCTATCTTCGTTTCATTTTTTGTTTAGCTTATAGATTCAACTAGAATATCGTTCTGTAAAATCTAATTTGAATAAACATGTCTTTATTGTTTGTATTAAATTTGCTGTAATTTTCGTACATATCTGTGTTAAAGTGTGTCTTGTTTTTTTTTTAAATAAAATAATAAATGTATAAATAAAATAGTAAATTCGGTCCAGTTTCATTACCTTACAATATAGAATTAAAAATTAGTTGAATTTATGTCTGTTATATAATAAAGAGAAAAGTCTGAAGTACGGCGGAAAAATAACGACAAAAGAATGTATTTTTATTATTATATATCAAAATCAGCCCCGGAGAAAAAGTCTAGAGAGATTTTACTGTAACTTTTTACTTATAAAACCATTTCTCCGACCAAATACATTCGCACGCCTACACAATCAATAGTTTATTTTGGTACTGTGTGGAAATTAAAATATATTTGTAATAGAAAACCAGGTCATATTACAAATACCGCCACCATCAATGAGCTGATGTTATCCTGATATCCCCAATACTATACTATTCTCTAAATAAATACAATTGTTTTTATATTTTTTAATTTATCAGGTATATAATTATTATTTATTTTGCATGGGCCTCACCCAAAGACCTCTACGATGACCTGTGATGACCTAAGATGACCGTAACACTACCCGTATCCAGCGACTACTCGCGCCCTTAATTGTGTTATCCGTCCACCTAGTGTGGGACCTTCCCACGGCCCGTCTACCAGCTCGTGGTCACTGCTCGAGAATCTTTCGGCCCCAACTGCCATCAGTTTATTTACCATTACAACTATGTGTTTCTGGCTTTGAAAAAACTTTAATGTTTTGTTGTAAAAAGTTAAGTTTCGGTTTCGCTTATGAAAGAACAACAATGATGAAATAAATCGTCTGGCTCAGTGTTTTCACTATTCTGAATTAATTTTTTTAGTACAGTTTTTATCAAAAGTATTTTCTCAAATTTATTGACATCCATAATCACTGCCTTGTATTGTTTATAATTTCTACGGTAAATTAGATTGAAACTCTTGTGTACCAAAGTTTCTCGAGCTCTGTTAATCTAATATTGAAAGAAAATTTTATAGCTTAAAGAAAAATACCTCTAAGGAGTTTCTGAACTTATGTAAATCAGATTACAAAGTTTCTCTCAAAGGTAAACAAGACATCGACTGAAACATATAAAATAACATTTACTGTTAAAAAAAACAGAATCATATCAAAATACGAAGCTTTTTAATACATTAAAATTGTGACATAATTAAGAAAACAATGTCTAATATTTTGCATGATTGATTAGCAACTTTTTTCATTAATTCTATTGAAACGTAAATGAAATAAAAATGCTGGACAGCAATTCTTTTAAATAAATCAACCTAAATTAAAATATAAATTCAACTTTATTACCTTGCCATAACAAGTGTTAATTTTTATATTTAAGTAAAACCAGTTATTTTAAATTTATGTAGGGTTTACTTAAATTGAAATTAGAAGTAAATGCGGACTGAACTCCCCTCCAGTAACCGATTTGGGAACTGTATAACTTCAATTAAAAACTTTTCTCTCCAGTAGACTCAGTTCAGAGTTTTTATATTTAGTAAGTATGATGCAATATATTTTTAAAAAGTCATTTAAAGATTTAGATCAAAACCATAATTTTCAGATTAATTAATAGATTTTTATAACTAAATTTGTTAATAATATAAGACTACTCATGAGTATTGTTTGTTCTTGTTCTTCATCTTTTCAGCTGATAGACGCCCGCTACAAGGCATAGGTCTTCCTAAAGATCCTCACGATGCTAGGTCTTGCACTGTCTGCGTCCTGTAATATGTGATATGTTTGAAGTTACGCTGCTTGCCATTTTGGCTGTGTGCAGCTTCATCGAAATTAAGCTTGCGGAAATACCAGTCCGCGAACTTAAACTTTTCCTCTGGTTGATCGTATTGCACGAAGAGGGACTATGCACATGTAGGTGTATAGTGTTGTGACCTTATTACCTTAAGGTTAAGGCCCATATTGTTGGCGGTGTCACACGAAGGCGGTGTCTCTGCAACTGCGGGGTGGAAGCAATTGGTAGTGTCGTGGTCTCCGAGGCACTTAACGTACCTGGGGTGCGAAAAACAGTTGCGAGCGGAGTGCCCGTAGAGCTGGTATCGGTGGCATTAATCAGTCCGACGAACCCGCGCCAAAGTACTCGGAGCCGGAGGTGTAGTCGAAGGAGCCGTCGCTCAACTCCGGTTCTGTAGCGCAAGATGGTTTTGACGCTGCATAGAGTACAGCGGTGGCTAGCGACTGTGGTAAGTCCGTTATGAAACGGGAAGAGAAATTTCCCGTTTGTGCTTTGAATTTCTCTGGATACTAGGAGACTATTAAAAGGCGAAACGTGGAGAGGGGTACTTCGGAAGCGGAGAGGGTTGTAAGAACGCCAGGACTGTACATGGCTTGCTACAGTGTGCGTTTATGTCTATCAAGCACCTCCACGCCATGAGGTAGAGTGGGGAGGGGCAGTCTGAGCACGCAATCGATGCGACGAAGTGCGGATAAGCGCTGGAGTCTAAATGAGATTTCATTGAGAGGGTGATTACCCTGGGCACTTCTGGCACATCGTATCTATATGGAACATATAATCCTCATAAATCACTTTCATCTAACATGATATGGTAAAATCTTATGGATGATAGCAAACGGAAAACTATTAAATTATTAAAAGTGTAGATGGTTCATAGAAAATGTGTGAATTATTTTAAAAGTAAATGTGTTATATAAATTTTATCTTTTATAGTCTGTGGGAAATATCGTAATCTACCATAACATTAATGGAACGCGTGCTAAATCAAATTTGATACACTATTGCCTCCATTCAACCATAATCATTCGTGGCATTATTTGCGTCACGTGCTTATTACGTCATTAAAAAAATGTTATTGTAAAAATGTTTTGTATTTTAAGACGTCACAGATTCGGATACAAAGTGAAGCAATAGCCGAAGTTCCTAAATTAATTAAAAATAATATAAAAAGATTTCATGAAAATTCGTCCTCATCGCGTAATATTGAGGATTACAAGGTTTATAGAGTTTTCTTAGGACATGGTTAAGTGATGGGTTTCCCGCGTGCTTCCTCTATCAGACATTAAATAACATTTAGTTCTCCTAGGCTTCGGTAACCGCTTCGTGCATTAAATAGTGAAAAAGTTTTAGGGTTACAGTGTACAGGGGACGTCCTATGATCGCAGTTCACTGTTTTTATTCTTTTATTAGTGGGCTTTTACAATTTACTTGAAAGAACTGTAAGGTTTAAGGTGGATCCAAGCATCAAACGAGTGGACTCACCATTACTTTCATATATAAGTTTGAAATAAGTGTCTATAGACGTTATACGTGTGTAATATATAATATAAAATCAGCACTTTGTACGTGATAATTTACAGATCCATCCTTATTCAGAAGAGAAAAAGCTTCCCGGACGTGGTCATCATCTTGTAATTACTGTATATTAAAGTAATTACGTGTTTCGTAGTTCGTAATTGTAAACACATTTTAATTTTTTTGACTAGCATAATGTTTTATAAAGTCGATTCTATAATAATGTTTATATATATTAAATCACTGGGATTTATAATTCATTCAATAAGAAGTTTGCTAATTTTACTGTATGATATTGTAACAAGAATGT
Source organism: Battus philenor (assembly GCF_028537555.1). Lineage (NCBI taxonomy): Eukaryota > Metazoa > Arthropoda > Insecta > Lepidoptera > Papilionidae > Battus > Battus philenor. Next base: position 7,137,222 of record NW_027181676.1, read on the forward strand.
GTAATAAATTTATTTTACACATATTGTTATATAATATATGGACTACAAAACCGTCTAAGGATATATACATATATATATATATATATACAGGAGTCGCCTCACATCATATTATTTTGTCAATATGAAATGAGTGTTTTTTATATTTAAAACTAAAAAAGGTTGTGCTATGGCCAGTTACATAATGTAGCGATATTTTTATTTAAGATAAAAGCGTTATGTTTACAACAGTTTTTATCTGATTATTGAAAAGTTTCTGGATTTTCTTTTATTTTCCTGGAATACGATTATATATTTATGCGGTAAGCGTGCAAAGGTGAGTTACCAATTTCACACCGGGCTCCCGGCGAGTACGATGCATCACATAATTATTACTCTCGTGCTCACGACACTTTTAGTTCACGGACCTTTATTTCCGTGAGGTCAATTACGATGAGTAATAAGTAGATGCGTTTAGCAGTTGGACGTGATTTACCATCAGCACGTTGATGAGGAAAATTATAGCTAAGAATTATAAAAGAATGAGTATTCACATTCACACACAAACTGTATTGATAATTCACACGACCCTAACACAACGGCAACAATCGTATCACTCATAGCGTTCAAATTCAAATCGGTGTCTGCGCGACTTAAAAGTATAGTGGCCAACAATGCAGAAAGTGAACGCTTTATATACTTAACTATTAATAAACAACAGTTAATTTAAAAACTAAAGTAATGACATTAAAAACTATTAAATCCAAAGCATCCAATTCCAATCATTGCTTGTTGGTGTCTGTTGCAAAAGATTTGCCACTTTATAGAATTCGAGCGCCTGTTTCTGTCCACAAGCAATGACAGGTAAACTTAATTGTTTTGGTTTCGCAGGCGCTTTTATTTTTTAGTTATGGAGTAATGCCGTTTTCTCGTGGGCATTAACAGCTTCACTTGGTTTACGGTTTTAGAGCGTTAAAACCTAATAATCTAATCCTCTTCACAGTAGCTAAGCTTGTAAGCCATCACAGGAACCACGACTCGAACCGTTACCCTACAACAAGTACCATACTTCAATAAATTATTGTTCATGCTTTCTAGCATTGTTATTTGTCTAAATATTTGTGATCTACATTTAATTTGTACCATCAAACAATCGTTGTGATATAATCTATATCTTTTCTTGCAGTAATAGCCTAGCGGTAGAGAAATTTATATATAATAAAGCATTGTTAATTAATTCTGTAGAAACTTGTTTGTGAGCAGTTTCAATAGGATAGGCAACAGTGTTCTCTGCCTACTATAATACCATACTGCAATCGCCTGCTATGCGTGGCGATTATGGTATATCCCCCATCGATATCTTTAGGGAAGATCTATTCATTGCAGAGGTCTTATGGTTTCGGCCAGAGAGTCTATTTTCGGGAGTTCTTGTTAAGATTAATAACACAGTGGCCACGTCTTCAAAGTTATAGGTCTGCACCGTTTTCGGAATATTAGAAAAGTGCCGGTAGTTAAATCAAATAAGGATTTATATAATGTATAAACAACAAAAAAAATTACAATCGTTGTGAAAATGTATTATTTGAATTTATTTCCTCGTGACTTGTTACAAAATTTTGGTTTTAATAAAGGTACAATCTTTGACTTACGTATTTTTAATACAAAAGTTGATCGATATTATAAATGAGGTTACGTACAGCTTCGCCTCGTCGCTGTTTGAAAATATGATTTGCATCGGAGCCCATTTGCAAAGTGCTATTTATTGTAGCATTATCATAAACCTCCCGTTAAATATTTTATTTTAGTAGCTATCGTTTTGATAGCAGAAAAGCGACGAGTGATAGTGAAATACTTATGCAGCCTCCTGCAAAAATACTATACAAACTACCACGTTTTGAAGATAACATTGTAACAATTTCTTTGCAACCAAAATCTTTGTATGATAGACAGGTATGGCAATTGCTTTTTTAAAGCATTTTATATTAATTCTTATCTTTCTGTGTAAAGAGACGAACACTCTGAAATTATTGGAATGCGACAAGCCAGTAACTACTGGCAAAGTTTGCAATTAATTTTAATATATAGTAATAAGAATTTTGAAAACGCTTTTTCTTACTCACGTTATTTTACACCTATAACCTCCCTGTATATTCCGCTTTTCCAATATTTGATATAAAGTGCAGAAAATAACATTTTCGCACGCACTGTCAATTAATCATTTCATTCGCCTTAGTATAGCCGTTAAAACCGATAAATTGCCACACCGCTCAATTGAGAAACAAGCGTCTTAGATCTCCGCTTTTATTAAAAGCCGTTTTTACTTAACGCTCGACCGGTGCCCAGGGTTCTTGTAATCACGTTAGAAGGCAGCTCAATTGAGCTCAACTATAAGAAAAAAAGATGAGACGAGGTTAAAGTGTTTACGATTGATTTATAAACACATTTCACAAAATTTAAATAAAAATTAAAAATAAATTTACAATTACAGTTAATAATAGCAATCTCAACCTAAAAGTTTCGAATTTTTTGTTAGTTAAACTATCTTAAATACCTATAAATCTACCTTAAGAATTTACTGAACTAGTAATTACTTCGTTTCACAGTGCTTTTATTAATAAAAAAATATATTACCATATTCCATAGACCAAACTATACTGACCCCAAATACGATTTATTTGGTTTGTGATTATGAATCTGTAAGCCCGTGTTTAAGACCGTAATTTACCGCCGATTGCCTTAAATTTTTGGCGTGGAGACCACGGGCTTGCAAGCAAGGTCATCGGAAGATGCTGGATAGAGGTCAGTTTTAACCGATCCCTTTGAATGTTTGAGGAACACATACGTCCAGCCTTTTTTATAGCCTCTCTTTCTGGGGACCTCTCCTGTGGACCTCTCTCATGTGTGGGGCAGAGACAAACAAGTCGGGTATATAATTTTTCATTTTATCCTTTTATTTCATTCTCTCCTTTCATTCTTTCTTTCTCCTTTCATCGAATATTGCAATTCTTTCTGCCCTTTACAATCTCTTTCTTTCTTCTATGCCCAGCATTGGACATACTAGGGTTGAAATAACGGTGACGTAAAAAACTTAAAAGTATCGAAGAAATAATATAAACACAAATCTTATTTTTAGACGCCTTAATAAAAATACACCATTTTAAGTTAATGGATATTAAATTATTTTCTTAAGTTTAATTGCACATTTTATAGATTGTAGACGCGGTAAAGTAGCTATTACGAAACAGTGACAGCGAAGCGAATGCTTAATTTACGATCAATTATCTTTACACCATTTAGAAACACAGTATCAGATTTAGTTTCTTACAGCTTCAAAATTTGTTCACTTGTTTGATCTTTTTACGGATACGCTAATTTTAATATTTTAGTATAATTACATCAAAACACATTTAATTCTTTTATCACTTTGCAAATCTAGTAATGAATTTCACTGAATGCTTGTTTTAATTAAACAAAAAACATATGCAACTTTACGTACAGTTTTACATAACATTACACAACTTTTTTGACATTGACAGACTTAAAATGTTACAAGATGACCTTCATTGCTTCAGAGCTTTTATTTAAATAAACAGCGAATACTTATGTATATTTCTTTATCGGATGTTATTAATCTCTCTTGGTATGGCAACAATTCCACAAAAAATATTACATCACCACAAGTACATCACGTTAAGGCCATTAACCAGTTGTTCATAGATGGCTTTACGTGTTTTGCGCCTTCCATTCCCAGCCCGAAAGGCGAACTCGCCGAAGTTCGTAAGTAATAAAGTCCCCTCGTCGCAGTTGAGGAACCGTAACCAAGCACCGCATAATCGTTAACTTCACACGCGTTTTCTTCAAAATGCTTCCAGCTTTGACATCTAATCCCCACAAAGGATTTTGGAGTTTTTATGCTTTCCGCATAAACATTTGCTGCCCGAAGATGGCTGCAAGATGGTACCATGCAGCCGGGCTGTAACGGTCCTCCACCGTTAATGTAAAAATCTGCATGGCCTAAAGGTTCAATTACACCTTGTACCAATCTATTCGAATGGACAACGTCAACGTAGAGTGCATCCGTTTTATCCAGCCTTTGATCAGCATAAGCGTATGAGAAACAAGGACCAGCGGGATCTAAGCCCGTTATGCGTCCTATTGAACGACTTTTGTATTGCTTGAAGTATTTCCCAGTCCAACCAGCTATATGTGCTCCAAGACTGATACCTAGTAAATGAAAATCTTCAGCGTTTGCACCAAAATTTTCTAAATTAGCCAATAAATTCGCCAGTCTTTTCCCCACTAAACGTGCATTATGCACAGATAAAACATATCCTTTATTCATCATTTCTGCAGCATCAACCAATAACACGTTAAATATATTTTTATCATTGTACGCGTCAGCCAAATCCTGTGACACCGATGATTGCGAACTGTCTCTGTAGCCGTGAATAATGATTTTTGTTTGTTTTGTTATGTCGAACATTGAAGGTTGGATAAGTGTTTGATATGCTTCGTCGATAGGAAATGTTTTCGTCATCGTGCCGTCTAGGTGGGTTATTTTCATCGTTTTTACAATTCCATTTTGACTGTTCATAGAGTTGTATTGGAGGTCTACTAAAGCTCTGCCTGCAAAAGAAAAAACAATTACATAAAATGCAATTAAGCCTAGGGACAATGATTTGTTACAATTTTTTGCAATCACTTACAAGCACTGGACAACCGTACATAGACGGTCTCGGCAAACGTAAGTTCTGGTTCAGAACGGCGGGCGCCTTGCGCCGTCACTTGTTTTAATGCAACAAAGATCACGAACACCGTAAACACTAAAGCGTTATATCGGTGCATGGCCTGGTCCCTCCGCCGTGAACACGGTCACTATGTCACTGTCCGCAAAGAGAGAGGTACGTCTAGCACTCACTTACAAAAGGGAAATCGCTAAGGAGGGGGTTATCTGGTGCAATTAATGCGCACTTCGCCGCACTACATTCGCGCTCAGAAGGCCATTGACAGTTGATAAAAAGGTTACTTTGCAATGTGACATAAGTGCATGCTACAGTTACGCATTGCAAGGAATTTAATACAATGAGTTAATTAAGTTTACATACAAAATAAAAAAAAAACATTTTAGGAATATTACTTAAAAAATCAGTTCACACAAAATGTTGCAGCAAGAGTTTCAGCTTTAAAGTACATTTAAGTAAATACAATAATTAAATAAAATTGTACTTAAAGGAATATATATTTTTTGGAACAGTTAAAATATATTCTGATCTCTACATGATTCAACGGTAATTATGAATATATAACTTACAAAAGTTTATTTATTTGTAAGATTATATTTGGAGAAAATATTGGTAGACTTTGTAAAAACCCACAGAGACACTATCACAGGGAACATAGAATTTTCAAGAAATTTCAAGAATCAAGAGGTTCTTTCGTTTTTTTTTATCACAGAGATTTTTTGCTCGTTTTTATCAATCATTTCTACGTTGACTGACATAGTTAAGGTCTTGGGAGGTCGCTGAATAGGGGTAGCTCAAAACAGTCATGCTGGCGATCTCTGGGGCAGGTCCAATGCCTTACAGTCATCATCTATTGACTGAAAAGAAGAAGAAGCAGAGTGTACACCTCTTACTTTTTTAACAGTTTATTTAAAAAAGTCCCGCTTTAATTTCTAAATAATATTAGTTTTTCTGACCGACCTTAGGCTTTAAATTTCCTTGAACTTTAAAAAAGAACTTGTTTAAATCTTTAGAAACATCAATTACTTTTAAATGTATTTACAACATTTGGTTATTTTCCACAATTTTATGTAATTACAGTTAAGAAATGCAAAATTTGCCAAATCTCTATTTAACGATGTATACTTATTGTTAATAGTCGGCCTTGTCATACATAACGCGAACTTTGTTAGAGCGTAATATATTTACTCGGTTACGTTTACGTTACCTTGACTAAGTCTGGAAAAAATTTCTTTAAATTTTTAAAACACCTATTGCTCCCGGAAGTCTTTTGTTAATAAAAGTTGTTTTGTATCCGTTCTATTGAACGAAAAAAAGTGTCTTTCAACACTCTGCCATTCCGTAACCTAACATCAATACATTAATAGTACGATTCATTTACATGAAATTAATTTGAACTTCAGAATGTCTCGAAATATTTATTTTTCGCAGCACAACTTTTGTACTATCTTTATTCATGAAAGCCTCTTTAGCTGTTGCAAATGCAGAATTGCAAATAAGGTTAGTTTATAGTGTATAAAAGAATAGACCAATACTAACGTGTTGACATATTTATACAATTCCAAATAATTTGAGCTTTTATAAAAATATACGTCTATGTCTGATCTGAAATTACTTTCGCATTTTTTTATTTATGTTATATAATATCCTTGTGTAATGTGTAAGTGTGTAAGTGATGCTATACTTCAAAGTGGACCTCCGGGTATCACTTCTGCACCTCCTAGGACGTCGTAAAATTCGACTAATACGACTATATCTCCCACCGTATTAGTCCATGCTCGGATGTAAAACTATCATGATTAATCAGGGAGAGACTAAACTCGGCCCGTAGTAAGTTATGCTTTAAATAGCGACAGATGATACAAGTAATATATCGCTATTTAAAACACGGAGCCGCTGCAGGAGCCCAGAGCAGTTGAATGGCCCTAAAAGTTTAAGAGAGGAAGGACGCCAGAACCACCTAACAATTCCCCAAGAAAACCTTCCCTGAGGAAGCTTCCGTGTAGGAAGTTACATCCCACAGCAATGAAGGTTAAGATGCGGGAGGAATGTGTATTATATTTATGACAATATTTGTAGTGACACGTAATTAGAAAATATTATTTTATGATGTGATAAGTCTCGCAATAAAATTGACATACCAAATTTTTTTATCACTCATGCTGCATTCGGAAAAGATTTACCTACATTTTTCGTTGTAAAACTGTTAGAGCGAGAATACAATAGTTATTAAAGTTTTAGGCGGGAGCGAACACCACCGGTGTCACCGGGAACTTCCGCGTAGGGGGTGACGTAACATAATTGTGGCAACCTTTACGAAATGTGTCGCTTTTGTCATGTAAAATCGCAACTTTTTATTGTAACTTTCACGTATGCAAATCAATCAATATTATATTTTAAAATAACGTTAAGTTATTACTATTATATTCCTATTCTGTCCCGAAGTTGGCTTCACAAATTCAGCTATTTATTTTCTAATATTCCATATTTCTAAACAAAAGAAAAAGTTCACAATTTTCTTTTCTCATACAAACCACATAGTAAATTAAAATATACTTTCCTGCCAAAAAATTTGTTTCAAACATAAAAAATACGCTTTATTACTATATTTGGTGAATAACATTGTTACTAAAATTTTACAGTGTACGTAAAAGAAAACCTTTTTTGTGAGAAATCGTTGTTTATTAGAACATTAAATTAATAAATAAAGCGATCGCTCTGATGTACTTTCCGTAGCAGGCAGCTAGTATATAATAAAAAACAAATATGAAATACTCATAATTAATATATGTTATAGTATCAACAATAGAATTTATAACCTTATTAGTGATTTCATAGCGATCGTGTATACCACGTGTTAGATTTATAAAGAGCATATATGGGTCAACAAATATATGCGGATAACGAAATGGTTATGCCAGGTTCCTACCTGCTAAAACTCTACAGTCTTCTTTGATGCCTTTTATTAAAACCATGAAAACGTATTCACTTATTATTCTACTAGTAATTTCAACAGTGATGATCTAATGCTTCAACTTCAGCAGAAGCAGCTCGCGCTACCGCATATCCAGGACATACATGCAGCAGATACCCAATCCGTCGCCAAAACTTTTTTATGGGGTGGAGGAGCTACTTCAGCAACTATCTTTAAATTCTGCCTAAGTTGTTACTAGAACCATCTAAGGTATGACCCACTGCCTGTTCTTTTTTTTCGATCTCCACCTTTTGGATTCGTATGAGTCATGGGAGATCTATTCCATCTGGTTTTTACCACTTTTACAATTCGAGAAATTTATTCCCTTTTTGACTATTGTGTGTATAATGTGTCTTTATTTTATAGTATTATTCAAAAAACTTAATAACAAAAACATACTACGAAAATAAATTAGTGATACAGCATTTGAAAATTATATTATAATTGCAACTATTTAATTCCATTTAGTTGGTGTCTTATATATATTCTCTCATATATGTCGACTTCGAAAGTAGCAAGATTCAGAACTTAGGCAGCAAGCAAAGTTATATACACGTAATACTCGAGAATTTCATAAACCAAGAGCAACAGTTACATTAACTTTCCGTATTTATATGAGGTACGCATATATGTAAATACGCGCACACGTTTATCCTGAGTTTTATTAAAAAAATATTTTGAATTAAAAACTATAAAAATGATGTGTACAGTTTTTAATGTGACATTATTTTAAATACAATATCTTTGATTTGTTATTTCTTTCTAATTCTTAGGCTTTAAAGAGGTAACTGATGATTCGTTATAACACAAATTGTAGCTTCTCTTTTTAGGAATTTTATGTATGTATGATTCCTAATAAAAAAAATCCTCTTTACAACCTTGACTGTGGCGTAAAAATAAACGGCCGCAATATTAACAACTTACGTTACGCCGATGATACAGTCTTGATAGCATCTACAGCGGCTGATCTTCAAAAAAATGGTTGAAACCTTGGAGGTGCACAGCAGCGAAGCTGGTCTCAGAATGAACGTTAAGAAGACGAAATTTATGGTCATTTCTAACGCATCTGACACCACCACGAACATCACGGCATCAGGCCAAAATCTGGAAATGGTTCAAAAGTACAAATATCTGGGTACATGGCTTAACGAAGATTGGAATAGCGACTTAGAAATAAAGACGCGAATTGAAATTGCACGTGGCGCTTTCAACGCGATGAAGAAAGTGCTATGTAGTCGCAGCATCAACATCAAGCTGCGAACCCGTTTGCTTCACTGTTACATCTGGCCTATTATACTGAACGGATGTGAGGCCTGGACCATAAAGGAAGACCTTCGTAAGCGTATAGAGGCTTTCGAAATGTGGACATATAGACGCATGCTGTCCATAAGCTGGACTCAGAAGGTGACCAACGTCAAAGTTCTGAAACGAATCGGCAATATACGCGCACTAATGCTCACAGTAAAACTAAGGAAAATCGCTTACTTGGGACACGTTCTTCAACACCAACGATACAATCTCCTTCAACTTATCATGATGGGAAAGGTCGCTGGTAAAAGGAAGGTTGGTAAGAGAAAGAAGTCGTGGCTTCGTAACATTAGAGAGTGGACCGGAATCGCCAGCGCTGCTGAGCTATTACGCAGAACCAAAAATAAGGAAGAGAGCAGGAAGCTGATAGCCAACCTCCACTAGTTGGAGAAGCACTTCAAGAAGAAGAAGATGATTCCTAATCATAAAAGTAACATAAACCTTTCTATTTCATAACACTTATTTCATAACTTTATAATTCATATAAAATGTAATGCAAAGACAGCATTGTGCAATCGATAAAAATTGAAATCATATTTGATACTAATGACTGGATAGAGATTATTGATTTAAACTTAATTATAATAAGATTGTTTTTATTTTGTAGTAAACATTAATACTAAAATTACGAGAGGTGATATTAAAAGTTTTTAGAAAACGAAAAATTAAACTAAAAATTTAAAAAAAAAATTATTGATTGTCAAAATAGTCCCCTTGACCCAGTGTAATCAAAAATACATTATACAAGGTTGCGAAGGTGGGTGACCCAATTGCACATCTACCATAGTCAAATACTTGGTAATCCGTTTGGCTAGGTGCGCTTTGTTGTCTTGACACGGGAGGACTTTGCTGCCGGGGCGTTGTTTAAGCTTTGTCTAAAACTACTCTGTTGTTGCTGTATTCTTGTTTTCGAAAAAATACTATTGTAAAACAGACTGTCCGACATAAAAAGGACGCGATCATCTTTTTCCTTACGTTTCTTCTCTTTAATTTTGTTATTAAATGTTCTTAAGAAAATGCTCACTGTGAAGATAGTTTCATGGTCTCAGGATCAAAACATGTTCTAAGTTTCGTCACAAAGTGAAACACAGCATTCGAAGTGCCATCGTCGAATTTTAATGTAAATTCATGGCGCCAATTAAGGCAACGGCATTTTCAAACTACGGTTGAATATAAGGTGTCCGTCAAACAAAAGCTTCCTGATCATGTAAAATATTTAGAATTTATTTTTACTTTTTATTTTTACTCTTTTGTCACACTATCTTATTCTGCACAACTTCTATGTTAGTTTCAGTAGTTGAAGGAAATTTCTCATCCTAATATTCCATCATTGGGATTAAGAAAATTACGTTTGAAATCGTTGTAAATGCACGAGATGGAGCTGCATGATAAAACGGTAACTGAAATCTACCGTGACTTTTATAGAGTTCTATTTTCGAATTCTGTTTTTTAATGACAATTTCAAATTGACCTAATAATGGCTCTTTGTTTCTTTACTGTTACCAACACAAGTATTACAATACACAAGATATCAACCCTACTATAGCATATACTAAAAGCTTGACGAATTACTTGAAATTTTAGTACTAGCAATAAAGAAACATAACCTTAAAACTAAACAGATTTGAATTAATCTAAAATTTAGATTAAAAATGACGTAAACTTCGCGCTCTTTGACGGCATTTGTTTTTTTTTTACATTATTCTTCTTTCTCCTCAGTTCTCGATATCAAAATCGGGCCTAAAAGTAAATTATAAAGAAAAAGAGACACCGACTATATCTTTATCTTTTTTGTGTGGTAGTCACACAAACCTTTTTGTACTCGTTTTCAAACGGGTATGTTTGTATACGGGTATCGTATTCAAAACTGCGTTTATATGTGTCGCATAATTCGATTATATCTCTTTGTCCGTAAAACGGGTAACTTGTTTACAGCGTACACGCGCTTCGTTCTATGCGCTTGTAAGTATAAATGTTTTAATTAAAGGTCAGACTAACATTTACCTTAATGATTTAATCTTTCACTTCTGTACAGCGCTACTAAGAAAACTTGAAGAACTCACGTACATATCTTTACATTTAGGTGCATTTTGTGCCTTGCGCATTTACCAGTGCAAACATTTTGTTACGTTTTGTCTGTTCGTTCCTATACATACGAAAAATGTAATTACGTGTTCCCGTTGTGGGTGTGTGAAAACTTAACTGTTAAAAGTTAGAGTAAATAAGCTTTCTTGGGTATATCAGAACAAATATCTAAAACTCATAATTATAGAACTAAAAATTATTTTGTTGATATTCATTGCGAAACTCGCTTATAATAATTTATCATAGAAAACAATAAATAATTGTTTTAAAAAATATCCTTAAGGAAAACAAGTAGGCAGAACCAAGTGAATTTCAAAGCTTAGTTAAAATTAACAATAGGCAAAGCTTAAGAAAAACGAGGCGTGTTTTGGTATGGAGTTATCAGGGAAGAGGTACTCGTATGAAATGTTTAATTCACGGGCACAAGAACAAAAAAGATTAGAAAACACTGCTTTAAATATCAAATTAATTTAAAATGTGTGTTAAATAGAGTTGAATATTTATAGCGGGAAAAATTCGCATGGAAAGTTATTTAAATTAAGTATTTCTAGCTTGAAGTTCTCCTATTAGACGCCTACCATGACATTTTGAAGAAAGTGTGACGTTCTTTCTGTTTTTTTTTTCTGTTTAGGAATGTGGAGAGGAAGTTTGGAAGCTATAAGTCTTCTTCTATTCCCATATACAACTTCATTTGTGGTGTTACTTCTTTGCGGATCACGTAAGTACCGGAAAATTATCCGTGTCTTAAAATCAAGCCTCCGTTAGCCAATCAGAAGCCAATCAACAATTAATAAGCTCCACAGCTTTATACAAGTGTGTCAGCCGTCCTAAATCAACGTTACTATTTTAACTTAGTAATCGCTTTTGCTAATCGACGGTTAATAATTATTTAAAGCAGGAGTAGTACAGCGCAGCGCAGTGGTTCAGTCGCAGTCGCAGGATTAATTCCCGGGGTGCAATGTTATATAATTCACACTTTGTGCATTGATTATGTAGGAATGTCAGTGCACACAAACAAGTTTCCAGCGAATGGGCAGCAGCGTCCCCTGTTTACTATTACTACACAGCGATCGCCAACTTGCTCCCAAGGGTAGCGATTATGGGATATTCTTCAATGGATATCTTTGACTGAGGCTTATACCTTGCAGCGGGCTGAAACGATGAAGACAATTATTTTTAAGTACAATATTATAATTTCTTCTCGTATTATGATTTAAATGTTTTTGATGTTGAAGGTTCATCGCCCTAGAAACCACTGCACTTTCGTTACCTATTATATAGATAACGAAAGCACCAGCGTGATGATAATTGTGTGCTGGGCTAATTCAAAACTGTACTTTGGGTTTAGCTGTACATAACTCTCACATTAAAAATTCCAAGCTATGTAATTGTTTCCTTTTGTTTATTTTCTGTAATTTTTCCTTTTTTTTTCACAGTCTTAATATTTTCTTTTTTGTTAGTTAGTTGAAAAATCGGAAAAATTGTTGTTGTTGTATTTAATATAAATAAAAATGTTTTGCACATCTATTAGTATTAAAATCATTACTTAAAGGATTTCCTGCAATGTTATTCCTATAACGTTTTGGTTAACGCTTAAATGTGCCTATAAAAATTAAATTTAAAAGAGTATATTCCTAAAACCAAAGAAAAATAAATGGATAACTGTGTTTATAAATAAAATGGGTTTTAGAAAAAAAGAATATGTATAGGGTGACTGTTTACAAGCAAGGTGGTTACATGTGTAAACGTTTTAAATGCTTAAATATAAAGCTCATTTGTTTGATTTGCTCATTTGATTTGAAAATAATTCAATCAACTTGTATAAAGGGATCACTATGAAATATATTACATCTATTAATTTTTCTATTGGAATGCGACGGGTCAATAATTTCTGGTAGTATAAAGTCTATAAGAATAGATTGTAAACAGTAATTAATTTAAATTTCCATTAGCATGCATTAAAAAAAAAGAAAAAACGTACTGTATTATAATTACTATATTTATTATTTCAGAAACCAATGACAGGGATTTTGGATATGGTGTACCAAACATTGGTTGACAGCAATTAAGCAATACATTGATCTCTTTAGAGTGTTCATACTTACTAGTCATTCAGTAAAGCATGAGATAATAACGTTAAACTCCAAAATATTGTACACCAAGTTGCCTTTTTTTACATAAACTTTCATATTCAAAATGAAGTTTATATTGGTGTTTACTGATATAATAACATTAAAATATTTCGGACAAAAGGAGTATACTCCATTATTTAATTAAAAGTGGTTCCTGATTCGTACGATTTCTATAAAATATAATGTATTCAGACATCGTAAGCACATATTTGGCGAACCATTTGGCCCATGCAATTGGACGTATTTGCCTGGCAAGCAGTGTAACAATTTGCATCATAAATTTCTCGTGTTTATTCTTAAGTATATTATTGAATAACTTACAATGGCTTAATAGGAAAACAATTAGGAATATGTTTTAAAATTAATATATTCCCTTTTTATGACTTAATATAATGTAGATTTTATAATAAGGAATTAGAAAATTTTATACTGATTAAGATATTATTAATATAAACCAAGAAAGATTTATCTTTAAAAACTGATCGTAGTTTTGATTAATAAACATTTCGTAAACTTATTGGAAATAATAACTATGACCATATCAGCCGATAAAAGCCCACATCGAGGTATTGGCCACCCCAAGATGGCCACGATCACTGGTTTTGCGTTGCTCACATCTGGCCACTTTCCGTGAATCTACGTCTTCAGTCAACCTAGTGGGGTCACCACTCTACAATTTTTTTACACCAAAAGGCCCTCGGTTGTGGCCGATACTGCCACTTCAAACGAGCAATTCCTTTGAGCTAAGTAGACAGCATTAAATAAAGAATTGTACTAACTCATTTAACTAGAAATTAAAAACGTTGAATTCTCCAAAACATTTTCTGTTGCTCAACTAACAATATTACACATATATTGATGACGCACTTAAAAACTTATCACAATGAATAATTGTTTTTGTTCAAAACCCCAAAATAAATGTTGAATCTGGGTCACAGTTGACGGTAGCCTAAAAACGTGATAACATTGGGCAACATATTTTGTGTTAAAGTTCAAACAATATTTACACGTTTTCTGATTCGTTATTGACGTTGCATCTCTAATACCGCTTATATAATTCATGATGTGTATTTTTGTGCTTATTTGGAAATTTCCATTATTTTTCAATTGTTATCACTATAGCCTAAAAATTCAATAAAACCTTTTGATTTAGACGCAGTTCAGACCTCTTCTGGACGCACGAATCAAATTCTAAATTCTTTTAAGCCGAAATTCGTTGTAAATTTGCTTCATGTAGCATCCGTCTATGCATCCTAAGAGCTCGGCCTAATACCTCTCAATACGGTAATTCAATAGAATGTAACGGCCCTAGCGAAGGTTGTGGATGGAGAACTCGCGCTCCGCCATCTACGCTGTGCCCTCTCAAACTCGCGGAAATGCCACTTGGACAAACAAAACCCCGAAGCTCTCGATTTATTTACTGTAGAGGTTTAAACTACACCTTCAGCGCTGTGTCATTCCTCATCTCGAGAAATAAAACAAATACACCTTTTAAAAACCGCACGACCAAAAATTACAACTTCGATTTCCTTTAATAAACTAAAGTGGCGTTCACCAAGTGTTGCCAGGGAATTATTTTAGCAGTATTGGTTCTCAACATTTAATTACACAGCCTGGCACTTTTAATTTTAACGGTATTGATTCTAATTCAAATAGACAAACTAGGTGAAGTTTTAAATGCCCGCGGATAACAACACTAATCCATGACAGAGAAACTTCTCGGATAATACGGGCTTCTTTAACCAACAAATGACAGCGTTAAACGTCCTTCGAAGACTACTTTAATGATAGAGTAATAAAATTATACAGATGGGGTTGTCGGTGTCAGTGTTTCTGTAGAAATTATGTATAGCATAGGTGCTTTGAGATCAAGTAAATATAAAAGAAACAAATTAGTAAAACATGTTACCGACGAAGACCGCTTCTAATCATTACGAGAGATAGCCAAAAATTTAGCCTGTAATAATAAAAAAATTACACAACGAGTACATAACTATTAGTGTTTAAGAACTCTTCCTTTAAGCGACGGATTTGCTGTCTATTTTTTATGTATTAGAAAAATTAATACAAATTACTTTTAGCGTTTAAATTTATATTTCATTATTAGTTCATCAGCTAATTTAATCTGGTTTGTTATAAAGTTTATTAAAATTTTATTAAAACAAATGTTAAAACCATTATATAACGTGTACAATATATTAAAATAATATAATAAGTCCCCTTTTTGTTTATAAGCGATAAATGAAAATTTACGTGAAATATTTTTCAGTCTTAACCGGTGACATTTTATACGTTGTTTACACAGAGGGATTTTATGTGACGGAATACTGTTGTTGTTCTTTGTTGTTATTTTGTCCTTCTAAATTGATATCCTTTCAAACTAAATACACGTTATAACTCAACAACGTTATAAAGGTTTTTTAGTTACTTTTAATCTTTTTTCATTAATTTTGTTGTACTCTGTTCATTATGTGTCCTCAATAACTTTAATTACGCCAAAAAAATAAAGACTACCGACAGCAGAGATGCAAGTAAACTAACGTGTTTAGCTGGTTTAAATAACGTAGCATAAACAAAGTTTTCCAATATTTTCCAGAAGATAAATTCGTTCAACATCTGAAAAACCTGATTGTTAATGAGTTTTCCTTTGAACGAAAACGTTTTATTTCCGCGTACAATTTAGATTCCAATTGCTTTTAAAGCGATTTTTATTTTGAACAGCAAATATTTTCATCCCGTAGAAAACATATTTACTTCTGTTATTGATAACCAGAGATAAAGGTTACAAAGGTAGCTTAAGTGGCTATTAACATATTTATGTCTTTATGATTAAAGTGAAATAATTATTATATTTAATCAGTGTTGGCTAGAGACGACTCTACTGCTGATATTAAGAGTTCTTTATTCGATTTGAAAAGAAAAAAATATGTTACGTTAATATACGTTTTTCGTTACAATGTGAAATAGTTCTTCATTTCTTGCAAGATTATAATAGTCACTGAAAAAATAAAAATAAACAATAGCAAATGACGCGGATTATATGATACATAAAGAGTGATTGATTCTAAGTGTAAAAACTTTAAAGGAATAAATGTATCTCATTAGCTGACATTTAATATATGGTATACCCTATCCAAAAACCAATCCTTTCAAAAATAATGAATAATGTAATGATAATATATTTAAAAAAAAAACGTTTTAATTCCAATTAATAAGTTATATTCAATTTTTTTATTATCTTTCTCTGCAGACGTTTTTGACCAGAATTTATTGATCTATTGTATTTCCATAAAAATAAATCTATGTAGCATATTTCAAAGTGATCACTTTGGGTGATTAAAAATAGGTGTAAACGCTTTAAAGCCTTTTGTTGGCAAATGCGCTATAAATGTATGCGTTTAAAGATTTTTTACATAACCGAACACTGTATATGTACAACGATTCATAACATTTTAACGGTTCTATTATTCCGGATAGTAAAATAAAAAATACCAGAAGGTATGCCTTTAAGAGACAGATGGGTAACGTGAGTGAAACTAGGTTGCAAAACGTTTTCTTTATTTTAAACTGTATTCGGTTTCAAAAAGGTTAAAACGTCTGAATGCCGGAATTCGAAACTTTCTACTGATAAAATATTTTATATTATTTTTAGTATACAAACCGTATACTCTTTAAAATACATAAACTTAATGTTTTGATCTCTACTTTTAAACCGGTAATATTATCATATCTTATGTATTATTGTTCCCTTAATTAGAAGTATTTATGTTTGTATATTTTTAATGTAAATTTTTTTCAAGATACATGTAAAAAAAACAGTTTTGTTTTGTTACACCATCGTGATGATTTATTACTGTACCTAGTACTCTCTCTTTTCTTGTCTTGCGTACAATCATTTTTTTATTTTCTTAAATCTGAGTACAACTCAAATCCTTTACACTTATCACCCATAAGAAAAAATATAATGAAAAAAAGGAAAGAGGCAAACTTAATAGATGCTAGAGAGATATAATGCAAAGTCAAAAGACTCTAGAGGTGACAGCATAGGTAAACGTAATATGTAAGCGGAGAAGAAGCGATATAAAAATAGATATATGAAATAGTAACCATTGGGGGAAAGGAATGTAGAAGAAAGGAGAAGAATAGGCAAGCTAAGACAGAGTGGAGGGAGGTCTGTACTTAGGACAAGTTTTTAATGAGTGTTACATAAAATAGCTAATTTTAAGCGAATAAGTTCTAAAAAATATTTAATTTATCATTCATATGTTGTTGACTAACCGATCTGCTCTTCTGTGAAGAAATATTAATGAATAAGGCTGTGAGTATATTTTGTGATATTAGTCTTATTAAGGTGTATATTAACAATTATTGGGTATCTCAGATAATTAAATAGTAAGGTGCCTGTAAAGGAAGCGCATTATTATTAAAATTTAAGCAATTAATAATTTAGGGGGATTTAGGGGTGGTATACTAAAATCGCCACGCTTGGTAGGCGCTTCGCAGTGTGGTATTACCGTAAGCAGAGAACGCTTATGCCATTCTCTGGGAAGTTGTTTGTTAGCAGCCGCAATCCTATATAATAAATACAGAGTTATATAAGATTGTATCCTGGGATTCGAACCCGCGACCTACGATCGCAAGACTCAGTCTTTGCCACGGGGCTCTACTGCACGAGCCGTAATACTTTGTTAAAATGAGATAGTTTCTTTTTTTATCCAGAATTAAGCTTCTTAAGTTAAAAATCTAGTATTAAATTGCATTAGAGTTTTCTAAGAAACTAGTTGGAGTTACTAAACATATTAATTTAGAACATTCATGTCTTTAAAAAATGTAGGTACTCGAGAAAATGTTGCGAATATTATAGAATCATACCTCCTGGTGCTATTTACACCAGCCTTCGGCCATCGTTCACTGCCAATTTTTTTAACATTTTGACCACGTTACACAAGTATAAAAAGACGCTACGGTGAGACTTATGCAGGGTGAAATAAATAACTCCAAATGCCCAGCTTTGCCAAGGACGGATCAAGTGAAGACTCTCACGGAATTAGCTTCCGATCTGTGCGTAAGTGGCCTGGTAAGAGAGAGATAGTCGGGGGCTGTGAGAAAGGCTATTCAACGATTCTATAATCTCAGATTCTCTGCCACAAACACACGACTAAGAAGCGTTCTTGTTACATTTTAAGTACCAGTTTACAACATTTCTTTCTATTAAACATAAAATGTGTTTGAACTAATTTTTTATACGTACACATTGATTTAACCTTTTCAGAAGATTTTGAGATTTATTTACAACCATCTAAATCTCGTACTTCTGCGCCAATCGTATCACCCTCTCGATAATTGTATTCGTTGCATACTCGGCATTCGCAAATATGATTACATTTTCCCATTTCGTTCGCGACTTGATTTTTATAAACGATAAGCTGATACAGCTCACTCAGAACAGAGAGGCGTTACATATATTTTTGTAACACATAATTCTGCGTAACGTCATCTTTGCGTTCATCACCGTTAGACTTAAGTTAAATTAATGTTTGGCGGCAGATATATGCGCCACTTCGTCATCATTATTTGTCGGCCTAGCCAAGCTCCGTAAGCAATCAAATCGTTCCTAATTAAAAAATCAAGTTCACAGTGGTCAGTTCATCGCATAGTTTTGTACTCAACAGCTAATGTTTATAAGTTGCATTTTAAAACGTACGGACTATGAATAGTTGCTTCTTCATTATTTATGTAAGTTTTGGATATTTTGTTTATTGTTTGCCTATATATATCCTTATAAGGCTAGTTAATTATAAAGTAGTAATCTTTGTCCAAGAGAAATAATGATTAAAAAAGGATTTACCTTGTCAGATCAAATTAAAATTAGATTATTTTCGATAAAATGAAGATACAATATGGTAATAATAATCCGTGCGCGATTTTATATACTTTTTACGGCGGATAAAGGAAAAGTTGTATTACAGAACAGGGGTAAATTTGTGCTTGAAGTTGTGTGAAAAGTTTAAAGAAGTTGTAATTTTCCTTTGATCCATTTAGCACCAATTAATCAGATTAATATATGACAGGATACGAGAAGTAAACAACCAAACGGTTTCTTATAATTGATTAGTGTCGACCTTTTTCATTTGCTTTTCGTAACATAAAATAATTGTGGCTTCCGACTGGCAGAATCCCTATTGTTTGCAAATGGATTTACTGTATAACCCACATCCATAAGGATAGGATCAAATAAGATCTTTGTGTAGAAATCAGCGATATGTTATATTTATGTGTTAATACACGCGGTGTAAAATAATCCGAATTTTTTTGCGACTTTTTAACCTAAAAATCTCTCTTATCAAAGGTCCACCAAACCAGGATCCTGTAATTTTTGGACATGAAGAACAGGTTTTGACAAATACAATCACAAACAAGCCATGTATTTGACTGTTGTATCTTAACTAGAGCGAAATTTTTATTTTAGAGGTTTTTTTCTCCATAGATAAGAGTCGCCACCGAGCAAAAGTGTATAAATGCATTTGTAATTTATTGATGACAAAGTTCCCGCTATCGAAATGGACAGCACAAAAGTATCATAAATTTCAAAATGATATAGACATAGTATAAAATTCAAATCAAATCAAAATGATGTTAATTATTTCAATAGGCTGTTAGCACTTCGTAAGCACTTACGAATCTAAGGCTTGTCAATCAACATAAAATGTCAGAAATACATAAAATATATATTATAAAGAAAAGGTTTTATGAAAAAGTAACCGAAATAATAAAAATGTAGCCGTTAACATATTTAAGTAGTTGCGGTACAATACTGTGATCTGTTTTTGAAAATCTTTTTCCTGGAAGAATGATAAACACTAATTAACTTGGCTTCCACGCGATTTTAAAACACATTTTGTTACGTGAAAAAAAACATAAAAGTGAATTTCAAAGCAAAAGTGAACTAGATAACAGATAACAGAGAACACGTTAGTAAATGTAATGAAAATAAGATTGTTTAATAACATAGCATTTTCAACTTTAAATTAATTTTTTTCTGTTGCTAATTATAACAATCTTTATGTCTATTTATAAAAAAATAATCATTGCATATCAAAATAGAAAAATAATAATTATATGTACCGAAAATAACAAAATTATAGAGTCTATTATTAAAATATTCTGTTATATTCATTTAATTTCGGTAAATACATTCGACTGTAGGAAACATTAATGGAAAAAGTATTTTGAGATATGACTATTAAATCAACATTAAGAGACGTTGCTTACATCTAATTAGTGTGCAAAGCCTGTGCATGTTTACCAAAAGTGAATAGCTAATTTATCTAAGCTTACACTGAAACTGTATACGTATTAAAGACAGTCTAACCTTAAATGGGATGAATTTAGTGACAAGCTTTTTTACGATAATTGTAATTTAGTTTTATACAGAAAATAAACTATTTTTGTATTTAGTATTACAAAATGATTTATTTATAATATTTATACACCTGTCTGCTACTTATTTGTGCAACACCAAAGGTTGAATGGAAAAAATGTCTTAAAACATTAAGTACGCCATTACACAAGTTGTAAAAAGAATGAATAACTATTTTTTACTGACAGTGAAGTAATACAGTTCCAGTACTTTGATGCCATTTTGTACATATGCGATTTGATTTTGAATTATTCGATTCGAAATATTTCGATTTCGATGATGTAAGTTTAAGTTTACGATAACACTTAATTTTAAAATATACAATGAAAGAAATTTTAAATAGTATCATATAATATAGTATAATAATATCTTAACATCAGAATGTATCTAAATGTAAGTCAATAAGGTATAACTCATAAATACTCTAAAAATTAGTGGTAGCCCAGCGATAGGGGGCTCAGACTTGCGTCTTGATCTTTGGTCGCCAGTTCGATTTCCGGGATACAATCTTATATAATTTGTACTATAGGATAGCCACTGCTCACAAAACAAGTTTCCTGAGGATATCTTAAGAGGAAGTCTAGGCGGATATATTGCAGTTGGCGTTTAGGCGTTGAAACGACGACTATACACATTTCATACTTAGTTTAATAGTGTTTTTACACATAACTATATATAAAATTATAACTTTAATAGACAGATGTATTTTATATTTATTTTTGGAAATTTATGTCAGAAAATTGATTTAAAATAAACTTTCCACCTACTTATTTACAGAAAACTTATAATAAAACTGATGTTAATTAAAGAAAAAAACGATATATTTACTAATAATACTAAATAAACTGTAGCTGGAATCAGGTTTTTCACTTGAAACAATTTCCTTTTTTACATTAATCTTGTACATTCTTTGAGGGGAAAGAAAAATAACTCTTTTAGGAATAACACTCTTATCCTTTTGTAATAATGATATGGATATTACTTCTAATTTCGTATGTAAGAATAAAATGTAACGAAAGTCATGCGTAAATGTGATATATACTCGTGTATGTCAGCATTAAAATTACAACAAACCGTAAGTAACTTTTGGGTACGATAAAAGCGTAGTTTCTAGTTATAGGCAGTTTAATTTACATAAAACACGAATATTATCTTTTAATTGATAAATGGTAGCTCAGATGGAATTTATAATCTTTTGGTTTTATTAATTACAAGAAAAAAAATGATAGTTAACATTAGTTTTTTAAACGTAAATGATGTCATGACACAATCTCTAGTTTACTGCTTACTGTTACTATTTACTACTATTTACTAGAGAATTTTGTGTAATTTTAGTATATTTTCATAGACAATCGTTTTTGTTATGACTCAGTTTTACTAGGTCGCCATTACTGCATTTCCATAAACAATATGATTCATTTAAATATACATTCGGAAAACTACAAGACATCTCATTCAATATAATAGGGTAGGCTTTATAGCGCACAGGATAGATAGCAATGGTAAAGGCCATGAACCAAGCAAGCGTAGCGTGGTACGTCCACCTCAAGGTGGACGACAGACAAGCTTGTTAAGATCGTCGGAAGACACTGCATGCAGACCACCTCCAATAGCCCTATTGGAAATCTATGAGAGAAGCCTATGTCCAAACGTTGACATACACCAGCTGAAATGATGATGATATATCTAAACATTTTTCATAAAATAATTTTATGTTTTACATATACAGGGCGATTGTTAATAGGTGTAAAAATTATAAAATATTGAATGTGTAGCTCATTTGTCAGCAAAAAAGTTTAAAAGTTTTTACACTTATTTCTAATCACGCTGTATAAACTGGTAACTCTGAAATAAATTTGACATTTATACGTCTATAACTTCTGGAAATACTAAGCCTGCATGGGCAGATAGTACATAATAATTAATATTAATCGATAGTAAACCAAAATTAAAAAAAAAAACTCTTTTTACACATTACGTTTTTTATTATTTCTGAAATCATTGATTATTGGAAGGGATGTATCATACATAAATAGAAAATAAGCAATATATTCACCTTTCTAAAGCTTTTACAACTATTACCAATCATTTTGTATAAGGTAACTGTGCTCTAAAGTTTGCTCTTTTCAATTTACACGTCACACGAAATAACACAAATATTTTTTACGAGCCTGAACCTTTACCATTTTTTGACAGGCAATCACTAGAACAGCTTGTCGATACTATTGTCATTCAAAAACATCGATTCGATTAATATTTGCATGAAACTTTTCAAAGGGTTTTTAAAATCCCACGCAAGTGTTTGTATGTGAAAGTTGAATAAAAACCGATCCTTGTGGTAGTTGACAGAGTTTTATAATAATTTCGTTGTAATAAATACAAATGAACCTACTCTTTTCTATACTTTTTCGTTTTACTTTATTTTCAGCTTTTTTATTTTATTTAACTACGCTAACAACACAACATAATGTGTTTAATGAGATCCACACCTAGCCGGATACTATGGTATACAACGCCATTAAGGTGGCCAATGATCAATTGATGACAAGAGACTCACAGAATTTATGAAACTCGGTAGATAATCCGATTTTTTTTAAAAATGTATCTGTTTATTTGGAAAAGTACAATTAACTGTTATAATAAGTAACAAAATAAAAATAGTATCAATAACTAGCAATATCTAAACCTAGCAGACATAAATAATAATATAAGAAATACTTAAAGTACGAGAAAATATTTCTACAATAGAATAATGAATAAAACGCTAGTTTTACATGATGAACGTGAATTGAATAAATGTTCAATTTGTTTTAAGTAACTATCAATACCGCTTCTCAGACGCCAACGATTAAATCGGATAGTGATACAGCTAATTGCCCCAATCGTTTGCATACAATGAATAATGAACGACTTAGTGAGCCGTTTCAGCCAAATACCAAACATATTTAGCGTATAGGTTCTGTGCCTTACGATATGAAGGCGAAGCTCTTATAAAAGTGAGGTAAGGAAAAGAAAGCCTATGTTCTTAGAGTCTAAAAGTTTTTTAAAAGTAGAGTTTAAAAGTAACAAGCTGGTATTCATTGTGATGTATTTACACATCAATTTAATCAACTGTAAGAACAGGCATCACTTCTTATATAATATGGTAGTGCAGTCGGACAAAGTTCAGTGACCAGTGTGTTACTATTGATACACTTCCCGCGTCATTGGCGTGTTAATGTTCACTTCATGAGTCATGGATTGGGTTAAAGACTGGATTACTCTACGAGATCAAATCGTAATTAAGAAGGTCTATAGACGAACGGAAGCAACCGACATGTTCTAGCGGATTGGCAAAAACAAGCGGCAGTGGACAAGTCACATAGCGCGCAGAACTACTATAGCCATTGAGGTCTTAAGTTTCTGAACTAGAGACCACCGGATGGCAAACACAGCATACGTCAGACCACAAGGTAGACAGCCAACCTTGTTAATTTCTTCGGAAGACGTTGGATGCAGGCTGCTTTCAAATGATCCTATTGGCAAACTATGGGGTAGATCTATTTCCAGCAGTAGATGCCCTATGACTGATGTTATGAAGATGATTGCTTGTATTTCGTAGCTCCGGAATTTCGCTATCGAAGTGGTTACACGTCTGGTATCTGTATTCTACAAAGTAATAAAAACCGCACCCGTGTAAAATTCCACTTCATATTACCGTTTTTTTTGTTTTGCGTAAGAAAAATGCATTTGCATTTGCTTGCAGAGCAGATACGGAGTATATCGGATTTCGATGTTCTTCCATCAACTCTATATGACATAGCCTCGGGAAAGTTTTGGCACAATTCCTTGGTCCCGCCAACGCAGGCCGCCTACGTAGCCCCTTCTCGGGGAGAGATATATATCCCCGTTCCCTCCAAAGAAAAGGAGCGTGGGGATGTAGCGCACTTTTGCTTCTGAGCCTCATCACATAAAACGCGGTACAACCATTTAGTTGTGGAACCACTCTTACCCCGCTATGACACCACTTATACAGCAGAAATAGAGTGAGAGTTACAGAGGCACAGGCAGAGCTACAAAGCATATTCACTTATCTCTGCTACGCAGCTTATCTTCTTGCTTCTCCGGTAGACTAGTCGAGCTAACTTGGAGTGGTAGCTTCAGTCTAGTGCTACGTCACGATTTGGCCATTTATAATTGTTTTTTTTTAGCTACGTAATGGCTAAAGTTACAATGTTACTCATCAAGAAGAACAACAATTCAAAATAATTTAAGCATTCCCTACGCATACTAAGTAGTTTATTTTTTTTATTTTAAGGCATTTTAAGTGCGTTTATAATATTGAGAAGAGGTCTACGTATGCTGCTACAAGTACAACTTAAGGGCATGATAGTACATTTGTACTAATTGAGAGATAGTTATATTTTGTTTACTATTCTATTTTCACTATCGATGTGTAACAATTATAATAGCAGAATTTGTAACCCCAGAGTTGTTTTTTAAAAGTGTGAAGCTGACGTACATATAACTTTAACCTCCTATTTTTCACGAGCAGATTAACAGTGTCGTAGCTTAAACTCGAATGAACTCAAATTGTGAAAGATTTACACACAGTACAGCCGGTTATGTAGGGCCAGCGCTCCAGCACGTGCACGTGTAGCGTCTGCGCCGATAATTCAATTCCTATCCGTAAAGATTTTAAACAATTAGCAATAATATTTTTATAGGAAAATTATAGCACTGATTAGCTATCAATAAAGAGTTACAATGTTGTAATTAACTAATACGTACGCTGCACCGAAAGTCATTCGACAATCCGTAAGTTGCGCCGACTATATAAGCTCTGTCTGGAAAATATTTATTTACTAATTTATAAATAGAACACAGAGTTATCTATCTAAATTTTCTTTGCAAACGCAAGTTTCCAAAGAAAATTTGTCGTAGTAATGAATTAATCACGAGTGGGAGACGTAAACAATATTTGTTCAAATAGATATGTCGCTCGCCCACCGGCCAAAGTTTTCCCATAAATATAGCGTTATCCAAAATACTTTCTCTAATAATAATTTGTGGACACATAAAACAGCTTATCGACGTGCGATATTGGTATAACAAAGTTTGTAAAAACCGTCTTACTCCATCTGCATACAAAGACTAGAAAGATGAAACCCGGTGTGAATTATAAATTGAGAAAAACTAAAATCTTATTATATTGATATGTTTATAAATT
Organism: Battus philenor; assembly: GCF_028537555.1. Classification (NCBI taxonomy): domain Eukaryota; kingdom Metazoa; phylum Arthropoda; class Insecta; order Lepidoptera; family Papilionidae; genus Battus; species Battus philenor. Next base: position 7,163,068 of record NW_027181676.1, read on the forward strand.
TGATTTGCATCACATTTACTAGTTATTAAAGTTAATTATTGTTTATGATGCATCTCTGTAGATTTAGTACTGCTAGAAGTCATTAGCCGGTCACATTGCAATAGAGTTTCAGACGGATCACTTTATACAGGGTGATTAAAGTGTTAAACCTTGAAAGCATTTTGCTGACAAATAATTTTCAAACGCCCTTTAAAGCCTATACACCTATCAACCTGTATATGTTTTTATAACCATAAAGCGACCTGTGATGTAGATTAAATGAGTTTTGTACAAAACTGTAAATGTCAAACCATTGCTGTTAGTGGGTGTGAGAATTAACTGACACACAATAGAAAGTAGTTAATATGCGCATATCGAATAGTTCGCTACAATACGATCAGACATACAGGCGATTGAACATGACCATGTGGGGGCGAAGCCCCTTTTGAGACTCCGTGCATTACGTTAATGTATGGTATAAGCATTCCACTGATACACCTTTCGAGTGTTGGATCCATCGCGTGGTTGTGATAGAGGCGTTGTTTGTCTGTTACGGTGCTCGAAACGGTCGACTTGCGTAGCAAGTCTTAGGAGGCCCCCATGCATTTGCGTTCACCTTCACCGATTAGACTTCTCTCAATACCTGACCAAATTTTAAATGATTCTACCGACGTTTCTGATGTACTGATGTGAAGCTTGTTTTAGAAATGAGCTGATTTTCGCTCTGGATAGATCTAATCGTTCAGTAGGTGAAAGAGAGAGTTCTCTGGTATACCTAATTATCCTATTTAATCCCAGTTTTGTTCTTCGGGTATGTTTGTTTTCCAGGGAACAATAATTTCAATTAGTATTACAAGACTCAGTGTTCTTTGTAAAATAAAAATAAGTCCGGTCTAGAAGACGTCACCGCCACGTCCTCAAGGTAAGGTCCTTCCTAAGTATGCATTATAAGCGTCCAATCATAAACTGCTGCCAGGTTGATAACATAATTTTAAACAGACATAATTAGTCGATATAAACCTTAACAAAAATAGTTCCTTTCTATTTCACTCTTAACTTGATACAAAAATAGAACGAAAAGTAAAGGAAATCCACGGAAACGCATTTAAAGCAAAAAATACACAGACGCAAAGTATGTTAATTATAATGTGTAGAGAAAATAACTCTTTTGCTTTATTAAAGCCAGCAGTTCAGAGAAAGTATAAAAGTAATTGGATAATACAAGTGTTGTTTAGCGATTAAATGGAGCTTAATTCCCTCAAGCAAAATCGAAACGAAAATGTAACAATGGACAAGTTATTATGAGTCGGAAGTGAAAGCTTCATTTGTTTTATTTTATTTTATTTTACGTTAAGAAATTTCTTTACCTTTTTAAAAAAATATGTGTATTTAGCACGGGGCTTGATAGAGTGTGAATGACCAAGAGAGCCTTTGTAATTTGGATTGGAAGTCAAAGACCTGATGAGCAAATAGATCATATACTGTCTTATTTAAAAATTATAAAACGCAAAGTTTAAACTCCCAAATCTTTGAAGATCTGTTTATGAAAATAGACGGTGAAATTTTACATATATATATAACGTAATGCGTAAAAAGTGTTTGCGAAATTGGGATTAATACATATTAGTGTAAACTTTGTAAATAATGAATTGTTGTAAGATATTTCAGACTAATCACTTTATGCACAGTAATTAGAAATAGATGTAAAAGCTTTAAAGCTTGACAAATGTAATACAATCATCTTTTAAAAGCTTTACAGTCATAACCAATCAACCTAAATAAGAAAACAACACGGTACATTTAAAAATTTAACCAGACCTCTTTTATTAATAACCTTTGACATATGGTTAAAGTTATTGTTAAAAATATTCATTCCAAATGAATACTTACTTGCGCACTTCAGCACGCTACAAAGCATGTTTATTACCTTTGGGGTAGTGTGCTTTGTCATTTTATATCAACACATTTCTTATCTTTTGACTTAGACTGAAAATAAAATAACAGTTTTAGACTATCTCATACAACAAAGTAAGGTATATAGGGTGGTCCAAATTTTCAGGGTATTCACTAGATCGTGAAAAGATTAGCTATTTTTTCAATAAATCTGACCATTAAAATATTGAATAATGCTGAATACCATGGTTTCGCTTACCACAAAAGATTTTTTTCATCATTTTCGTCACTATTTTAGCAGTCCTACCTCCAAATGCGTCACTAGCATATTTCTAATAAGACCAGTTTGAAGCGGCTAGCGTTCAGTGCTTCAAGACACTTTTAACATATCATCCTTCGACCTTAAAACTGACTATTGATCGTAGACTTCTTACACAGAGCTTGAATGTCCCGGCGACAATCTTTTTTGCACGCTATATGGACAACTCCATGTCGCTCCAACTTGCCAATCCGATGCGCTATATCGGTAACTTCCGTCCGTCTACAGGTTTCCTCATTTTCATAGAAATATCACTGGCATAGCTTTATCCAGGGCTTATTGAGCGAATGGCAAGCTTACCAACTAAACCCAAGGTAAATTCTCATTAACCTAGTAATTTTTATTACCTATGACATCTGGGATCAAGTTAATTTTAATTATTAGCCGCAGCACAATCTCCTTAAATATAGTATAAACTCTGAATATAGTATACACCCTGAATATTTAAAAAGGATCCCAATTTTTATAATTTATAAAAAACCGCATTTAGGTGGAATTTGATTAGTTAATAACAATATGTAATTTAAAAAAAGATGCTGCGTAAAATTCACAAATATTGGGTTCAGTACAGATAAATAAATATTTTTTATTATTTATCTAAACATCGTTACTACTTCTATTTTTAAATTGATAATATCTCATAAAGATTTTTTCGATTTCTCTGTCCAAATATTAATTAATGACAAAAATTTATAATTAACATAATATTAATTAAAATATGCGAACGTTATCTTTCTGTACATTAACTCAGAAAACATTTGTCACATAAAAATGACAATTACCAAATTATTGGCAGTCGGAATGTGGCGCACAACATTTCAAAGTACCTATGGATACGTTGAAAGCTCTAAAAGTAGATAGAGAAGGACTGAGAACCGAGTGACGTAGGCTCCGATTAGTTTGCCTTTCTTAAAAGATCAATAAGTTAAATTTGAGTTGAAGTTCGTCAAGTAAAAGTAAGAGGATATTTATTTGGAATTTCAGTTTAGTCACAAATATTACTTGAAAAACAGTTTTACTTTTTCCGTTACGCTTTTAATACTTTTATTTGGTAAATTTGAAAGAAAAATATTGAAGACATTTACGAATTATTTACAATTATATTTTACGAATTAGTAATAAAAAATCATTAAATAAATTTGATGCTTGCAGTTTAAATGACATATGTAAGTGAAACAGTAAATTTCGATGACGTAGCCATTCTGCCAAATTTAAAGAGAAAAATAAGAAAATTCGAACACCCACGCTGAGTCAGAAAAGACAGTGACAAGCAAATATGAATGAAATGAGTCATTCGCTAGACACTCGTCGTAGCTTATGACCCAGAGAGCTTACTTAAAGTACGTATACTACAAGATTTATTATCGTTAAGCTTACGTAAATTCCCCTTCATCCCATAGAGTGAAAACAATCAGTATATTGACGGGTATGGCTAAAATAGTAATAGCAACGTAAACAATCCTTAACCGCCTGATTTTTCAGCTTATATTTCTCGAGATAGTTTTATGGTCCTTATTACCATGTATGATTGAAAAAAACGTGTATTCATTATGGTGTTTGAGAAATAATTTGGTGTAATATTATTTGATGTAGAGATTGTGGGGTAAGTGGCGTGACGGCAAGCGGCGAGCCGTGGGCGGGTTGCGTTGCGCGGGCCTCCGTCGGCGCCGCCGCCTCAGTCAGCGCCTGCCGCCGAGCCTGGCGCACGTCTGCATTCCCGCAGTACCTACCAGCCTCCCGAGCACAGCGCTCGCCCGGCCTTCGCTCCTACTCGCCCGCCGGCACAACAACCGACACACTGTGCCACTACTACAGGCCTTTGATCGTCACGTCAAAGGGAACCACGCCGCACTAACACGCTACGCGTAAGTTCACTTTTAATTCGCTTCTATCTAATGCTTTTAATACGATTGCTTTTTCGTTACATTCACTTTATATTTTTATTTCGTTGCTTACTTTTATAACGGTTTTTTTATTTTAAAAATATTATGTTTTATTTGTACATAAATATTGTTGAAACTGTGATTTTTTGTTTTTATTTATGAGTATCCTCCCATATTTTTTTTCGTTTTGTAAATGAATATTTCCTTTCCTTAAAATAGAATGTTCCTTTAATAATAATAAATAATATATCAAAGCTAATATTAAACAGCTCCAATGTAGACTTAAATTTTATATAGTTATGTAACCCTCAACTGAGATAAGTAACAGATAACGACTATAACAATTTTATGGTAATATCGAAAAATATTAAAATAGTATTTCAATTTTAGTTCACGGTAAATTTAGAGAGCCTAATATAGTTTAGGTTTCTCGTCCATTCAAGTTGCCCGCACGTTAGTTACATATTTAGCTACAACGAATCGTCTGTACCTACCGACCTGTCCCTAATATAGAAGTTGCCCATTTTTAGAGCTTCTCGCTTTTTTAAATATTTTGTACTGTTTTATTTTTAGGCGATTTGTATTGTTATTATTTATTTTGATTTATATATTTTATAATATAGTCTATACATGGTAAACCAAAAGAGTTAAAAAAATAAAAGTTAAAGTAAGGAATAAAATTTAAATACTCACTTATTACAAAAGTTCGTCTTTATAGAAAAGCAGTATCAGAAGCGTAAATATCATACGCATGACTTATTGTAGCATCTGTTATAGCAGAATTTTGAATATTTGATTTTATAATTAATATTAAAATTTTTTGAATTTTGAATTTACCGTTTTTCAAAAAGTAAAAAAGAAACCGTTTTTGACTAATTCAATAGGCATAATCGAAACAAGAATCAAGCATTAAAAACTTAAAGCAACTACAAATATTTACCTGAAATGTAAAGAAATATACAACAATATATTTTTGTCTCCAGCTTTTCACACTTTACTAATGAATTAATCGATAAAGTTTTCACCGTATTTACGGTATAAATTTTTAAAATGTGTTCCGACGTCAAGCTGCTAAACAATAAACTAATAACGAAAATGACGCTAACAAGCCGAGTAAGCTCATGTCACGAGCTTTTGTACTGAAGCTTATATTAATTTTGCAGTAATCATTTAATGTTTTCAAGCGCTGTAAGGTATAGAAATATTAAATTTTGGTTCACTTTACTATACCGCTCCGTACTTAAATTAAAAAAATTTAAAATCTTAATGTTAAAACAAAATTTTACTATTCCGATAAACAGATTAGGAAAATTCAGATTTTTTTTGATATTTTTTTCCGTTTTCGTCGTAAAAAAATATGTGATATAATTTTTTCAATAGCTCCAGCAATGCCTCAAGCCCAACCTGTTATTTGGCAACGAACTTGTTTATCGTGTTGTCATTCGGAAAGTATATTTTGGAGAATAGTTATTCATTAGCATCATCTCCATTTCTAACTAGACGTAGAAACTGAAGGTTTCAGCGGCAATTCGTTCTGCGCGCTACGACTTCATCTTGCCAATCCGCTGGGCAAAGCCGGTTGCTTTTGCTCGTCTGTGGATATTCGCATTCCTGATTTAATCTTGTACAGTAGTAAATTGACTAAAGTACATATTCCAGTCATAAAAAGTCCTAATGACACGATATACAGTAGAAAATTTCTTCATTTCTTTCGTATTCTCTAATTAGTTTTTCTTAAAAATACAAAGGCAATTAAATCTAACGACTTTGCACCAATAATATATGCATACTATCACTCGTACGATGATATATATTTATTAATAATTATTGATAACCATTGTAATTAAACTTTATGGCTATAACAGATTCATGGAACTCAGATTTCGCGGATCCGGTATTTGCAAAATAAATCAATATAAAGACTGAGTTTGTGTTAACAGCTTATGTTACATATATAAAATTCTGCTTGCTTGTGCAAATCATACACTGTTACTAACGGTCTTAAATACTATACTTATAACGGACGTACGTTATAATGAACATAGAACTGATTTTGTACTATTAAATTACAAGACGAACATTGCATTCGCCAAGTGGTAAGGCACGTAACGACTATCCATCGGTGTAACAAATCCACATTCATTAGGAAGAGCTTTAAAATGATACGACATGAAGCGAACTTTTTTCGACATGATGCTTTAAACCGATAATCTACTACCGTTCTGTTGTACTAAAGAGAATTATTACGGTGTTAATGCTATTTACCATTGTTTACAGTTGAGCTGGCTGCAGTGCACTACAATACATGCTCATACATACATACATGTTCAATACATGCTCATACATGTTCAATACATACTCTTTGGTTTCGTCTCATACTGTTGTTTTCTGTGGCTTACTTTGACCTCCATGGTCACTTTGTGAAGCAGTAATATTTTTTACTAAAAAAAATATTATTATTTTTACCAAAAACGCTTAATTTTATAAATTATCAAAAATTGTTTCGCTTTTGAAAAATATGGACTGAAGGTTATGTTATTACTAAGAAAAAACAGTTACTAACAAATGAATCATATATTAAGCATGAGGAGCTTATATGTGACGTCATAAGCTTTAGAAAGTATTTCAATGTGTTTAACGCAGAAATATTAATCATTGCGTTTTATTTTCATAGCTTAAATGAACTATCCAAGAAACCTGACCAAATGATTCATCCACTATTATATAGTTAAACGGATTGATTAAATATTCATACGCTACTTTATGTAAAAGAAAGTTTCTAGACATCTGCCAAACGATTGTTTTAACCGTCGTACATCTTAACAGTTCAATTATAGATGAATGTCATCTATAATTGCATTGTACCTTTTACTTAGAATAAATATCTAAATATTATCAAAGTTAAAGAATACCGTGGTGAAAAATCCAAATTAAATAATATTATTAAAGCAATTATTTTCGCCATTATTTACAGTAACAACAATAAGACAAAACTGTTTACAACACACTAAGACAAAAGTGTTTACAACGCTTTTGTCTTATTTTAATACACGCTTTTTCTCTCCTTAGTATTTCTGACTTCATGAGAGGACAATTCCTAATATTTTTTCATTTAGCTTAACTTCAATTACTCAAGAATGTAATACAACAGCAGCCGTCATTTTTCTAAAGATTTTATTATTATATTATCCTCAAGGATATTTCAAAGATATTCGTGGGCTCTCCCACCTGTTGTTGTGCAGTCGATAGGGTACCGGTTTTATCATAAGAAGTATTATTCGCAACACTATTAAGAAGTATTTTGTTTACACGGTAGATAGGGACTGCGTCAAAAAGACTAACGTAAATAACTAGTAGACGACAAAACTTATAACCCTTTCCTTTAAAAATATTTTTTTACATTTCTTCATTAAAGCAGTTGCTTCACGAAAGCGGTAGTGCAGGAAATATTTAGATTCAGTTTTGCGGGTTCTGTCCGGGTCAGTTGGTAGGTTCCTATTATACCAACGTCATATAAACTTGAACACCTCGTTAAAATGAGTGGATTTAACATGAACGTAGACATTTCATGCATATATACTTATTCTGACGCTAAAAAATCTTATTTTAACTTTGTTGTCGCAGACCTGACAATAAATTTTATTGGCACATATTTATTATTTAATTAAGATATCAAACAGCCAAAAAATATTAAGATTCTTAAACTAACATATTCGAAAAGGCCTTTGGTGACCTTTATAAACTAAAGCTTTACTATTATTTCGTTGATTTACATGTTTTGAAAAAGCGGTCCATGTACGTTCTACTCATATGTTATTTTTTTTCTCAATTCCCACTGGCACGTAGACCCAGTGTCCATTCATTTCTTTTCTTTCTTGATTATTAATAAATCAAACATTTTCTATCCTCTAGTGTTTTTTAAACAATTCTCATTTTTTTTTACCAAAACATCTTAAAGCTCGATTATATTTAACTCTTCCTGCTACCATAATGTATTCCTAAATACAATCAGGTTAGGTTTTGGATTTTTTTTCTACATTTTACTGCTGTTCCCAATTCAATACTTTATAAACTAAATAACAATCTCTTATGCATAATAAACAATTGCAATAATATTTCCAACAAAATACATTATGTTATGTGTCATTTGATCTTGTACAGAAGAAAGGAATTTATTTTATAATGTGATAAATTTAGCTTTCGCAGCTTTACGCGTTAGTAAATTTCGATTAAACTAATTACTTATTTGTTAATGTTTTAAAAAAAGTTTTTTTGTTTGACAAAAAAAAACAATTAATGCAAAACGAATTAAAATGCAATTGGAATAACCAATGATTACAAGCCTTGTTTTTTGTTAAGTTTTTGTTATTGTACTACTTATTCGATTTTTAATTATTTCCGAAATCATTGATTTTTGGATTAATAGGAGCATGTACTCCTTTAAAGCATTTACACTTATTTTTAATCTCCCTGAAAGCATTATCCTGAAAGCTTTATTTTACAGGTGGCACAGAACGCCGTATATATTCCTCGTGTAACCCACCCACAGGCTGCAAGTGTAGGTTTAACAAAAGGCCAAAGTGTCAAATTTATGTGTTTACTCCCACCATCGAACCTTTGGGTATTTTCCGTATCGACGTTAAAAAGCCAGCTTTAAAAATATAATTTAAAAATAAATTCAAATACTGCAGTACAGCAAAAGAGATCGAATGTTTTAAGTTCAAAAATTAAAGATTTTCACAAAGTGATTAGTGAATATTTTTGGCATGAAGTATTAAGTGTCGTGTACAAGGGTAAATAGAATCATTCTTTAGAAAGGAGGTAGCATAAGCAGTGATTTACCGTGCTTAGTATCTAGAAATAATACAGTTCTTTGTATCTATTGTGGATTGTTATTTAATCAAACGTAAAGGAAGGAAGGAAAATATTAGATTAAAAAGTCCGTACATGGCAGAAATGCCGCAAACACAAATATTAGATGTCAAAATTCGTAAATTTCGCATATAAATACATAGGTAACACGCGCATTACGTGTTATTTATGTATACATGTATGTACAAGAAATATGATTGCTGTAAAAATTTACTCGAACACTCGCAGAGGAATTTTTTAAATTAATTTAACTCACATTCTTAACAAGCAACAACTAACAAGGATATACTGTATTAAAAATAATTTGTACTAACATTTTAAATTAACTGGAATTTTCATTTTCATACAATATTTCAATAGCAGAATACTTAATTGTTCTTATATAATACGTCCCAGTCTTCAGGGAAATGGAAAAACTAATTGCAAATACATCTCATTAAAGCAATTGAGATTTTTTCTGCGCAAATATCAGAGAGTTACTAAATGAAAAATGTAGTAAATATCATTGAAAAGTGTTTACTGGTTATAAAGTAGTTTATTTTTAAATGCACAATTGGTTCTTTTCAGCAAGATTTAACTAGGTTTTTTTACTTATTTCACTGTACCGCAAAACTCACACCACGACAAAAACAACAACAAGAAACAACTCAATTATAAATACATTTTCTTACGAACCTACAGAAACGTGTAAATAACCTTTCGCTAACAAATCACCACCTTAATGTAATTAGTAGAAAACAAATATATATTAAATATGCTATGTCATCCTCCGTAAATTGTTTATGTTTTACTACTACTAGAATATACTACTGCACAATTTAATCTGAATTGCTCGGGTAAACAATGTATTCAGTCAACAGTACTGCGTCAGGAATAGAAGTGTGTGTTAACTCCGGTTATAATTTCACTTGGACGTTTGAACCAAAATATTTAACTGGCGGGAGGCATACTCATGAAAGTGCCTAATTTGATAACATTGATGGTACACTATTATTGTTTGTAACAAAAAATGATTTTTATTTTCAATTATATGCCGGTTCCATATGTCGTATAAGCAAGCATAAATAAAATAATAAATTAAAAAATGTTAAATGTAAAAAACATTAATTAAAAATTTGTCTTAAATAGTCATCGGGAATCACTTATCGTACATAAATAAATTAATTTAAAATATTGTTTTCTTGAATATTCTATATGTATTAGATGGAGCATTCGCCAAAAAAAAACAAATAGTAAAAAGTACACAGACCTTTTTAAATTTCGGCGGCAACATGGACACATTATTAATTTAACCACAAAATGCTTTAATTAAATACATTATTTTATTGTGACATTTCAATATACAAACTTAATTGCGTGCCCCATTTTTGGTCAAATACTTTTATAGTATTAAACGTAAGTGCATTATTGCTACATTATTAGTCATTAAATGATTTAGTATTACAGTTATACCTGGTTTTACAATTTCTTTCAATTTAAAATTGCACAGAAAATATTAATGACATTTAAATTTTATTCTGGCAATGACAATTCACGAGCGAATATAAAAACCTACTTGAATAAAGATATTTTTCATTTGAAACTATAAAATAAATCCGTGTTTGTTTTTTCATACTATAGTATAGAAATATTATTTTCGCTGCCTTTAAACACAAAAATAAACAGCAGAATACATATCATTAGTATTTACAGAAATAATCTAGGAACACATGTTCTCCATACCTGTATAATATTCATGCTTTTAGAATAATGCGATTTATATTGCATGAAGTCTATTTTCGGTAGTCAACAAAACAAATTTGAATAACGAATTGTTATATGAATTTTCAACTAGCTTATATTACACGGACTCCGGTTTAACATTTGTTGTTAGTAAATCTCTTTGATAAATAAAGCTTTCACCGCTCATTTTAAATTACATTAAACAAGTGGTAATACAACATTTTTTGATTGTTTCATTTATACTAAAAATGTTATTAATACATTTTTTTCATATCTGTTCAGTTTTAAAAATTTGCCAATAAATTAAGCTTTAGTGAAACAAGTAATAACCTTAATAAATTTAGCTAACAGGTTATAAAAACTGAAAATGTTTATTACAAATAAACGTCGTCTCGTAGTATAACGCAGGTTTAGCTCAGGGTCAGTGACTTTAATAAAATTATTTTAGCACGGATATGATTTATTCAAAAGTTCATTTATTAAAGACGTCTAGAATAAAACTTACTGTTATATTAACTAGATTATTTCCTATATAAGTTCCGAGTAAACTGTTTGAGTTTAGCATTCTCTAAATTTTAATAAAATTATTCCAATACTGGTACAGTTTTACTAAAAACTTAAACTGTATATATTTACACGAGGTTAAAAGTATTTAAGATTAAAATAAAAAATAATAATATTATAATTAAAAAATAACAGAGCTGTTACAATGTTATTTGAAGATATTAAAATTGTTATAGAAATTACAATGTATCCATATTTGCAGAAGCAACCATAGCTGTCGAATATCAAGCACAATATTCCATAACTGAATTGGACAAAGGTCCAAGTTAATTGAAAAACCGCAAAGTGAAATGATGCTCGTCCCATTTCACGCTGAGCAACTAGTTGCTAAGGACAGTTTGCCGAATTTAACCCCTAATAGAGTTTCCGAAACAAAGTTTCCCCCAAGTGGCCCACACTAGTTAAAGCCCGCTACGAGAAACGTCCCACGCAAATTTTGAATACACCCAAAACTTAATATTATAACAGATAGATTAATGAGTCGATGATCTTGTTTGCTAATTAAAGTTTTTACAAAAAAGAAAGATGATCAGGGAAGTTGACGGTACACTGGATAAACACTAATCTATTTAACTGTAATTTTTCAAAATTACGTTTTCCTCAACATTAATTTTACTAATAGGACGTTTACTGGTATATAAGCTTCCCTCATAGATTTCTAAAAGCACATATTGAAAGCTTGCATTCAGCACTGTGTGTCTGTGTTTTCCACTCCGGAGCCTTAAGTTAGCCGCAGCCATCAGTTCCGCGCGCTATATGGCCAGCCCATTTCCACCTAAATTTGCCAACTTTTAATTTAAAATTTTAGTTATTACATATGACAACTAAAAAAGTGTAGATTAAGTTAAGTATGAAAATTTAATATTTTATAATATAATAGTAAATATATTAAAGAAATTTTTAACTGCAAGAAAAATGTTATTTTTATTGTATTAACGAACCAAAAGCACAATTAAAAATTATTTTTTCCCGTTAAAACATAGTCCAAAATGTAAAAATAAATTTGCTTTAAGAAAAGTGCCGGTTGATTAAAACGAATATAACCGCGTAAGACAACAGTTTTTGAAATTTCAATTATTGGAGGCTTGTAATATATGGACTGTGTAAGTGACGTCAGCCGTGTTGGACTGACTATTGACCGCGTTTTTTTTACTTGGCTTTTCATTGCAGGCCAAGTGGCATTCGAAGATTTCGTGGATTCGTCCAGTCGAATCAGGCATGACTCTCAACATTAAAGAAACCGTTACTAAGACATCTGTTATCCGTACAATAACTACCGAAGTACAGTATGACATACGTACTTTTCGACGCGATCGTTAGGACTACCCCCGATCATTCTTTCCGAAGTAATAGTAATGTTAGCGAGGTAATAGCAACCGACTAAGTCGCGGTTGAGCCCATTCGGGAGTCCTTGGGTCGGAATGCTAAACAGGTGTCATCAGCAAGTGACAGCCTTCCCTGGGATGGCTCAAGATTCGCTATCTTAGAAGAGGTTTTAAGCTAAGCGCATTCAGCCCCCTGCCTTCTCGCACCCGCCGAATCTGCAAATGTCACTCGAGCAGCAATGCCATTCAGGTAATAAAATCATTAACACTCGGGTAGTCTTCTACAATAGCATTCCTCTTACAAATTTATAATTTACATAACTCAAGAAAAATATTACAGTAGCCGCAAACATTTTATATTTCTGTTGCAATTAAAGTTTTATTCTAATTAACGACATTTAGTTGCTTGTAAACCACCTTACTTAACAAACAAGGAAAATTTGTTAAAATATTTTTAAAGGTTAAGTTTCTATTTACTGATTTATCTTTTACACAAAAACCTTGTTGTTTTAAATAATTACATGAATTCTCTTTATACGACAGAATGATTAATTACGCGTAGGCATTTCAAAAGAATGTAATGAGGACATTAAAGTACTCTCGACTCGTTTTCACTGAGAAACCACGCGAAGTACAATTTTCTTGCTGAGGGAAGATGTTGGCGTTGTATTATAATTAAATATGATAACAAGAGAGCTAAATGTTATGACGTAGAAATTCTAGTGTAAAAATCTTATCTATGTGATAAGAATATTAGTAGATGTTAGAAAAATATCAATAAATTTAAAAATAAGCTTGTTATACCTCTCTCTAGGCTTCATAAACTAAGTAACTATTTTGTGGACAACTGTAAATACAAGTATTAGAATGTCATATAATGTTCTATAAATTTTGTTCGATGTAATAAATTTGAGAAGTTCTTTGAACCAAAACTTGTTAATATTTTTTACATTTTTAAATGATAATAAAGCTTGGGTGTGTTAGTACAATAAACAGTACGCGTACTTTTTTAAGGTTTGAATGTCGAAGATATATCAGCGATATATTATTATCAAAAAATCAAAATAACACGTAACCTATCAGGTATATCAAAGATTAAATTTAATTGCTTTTTGTCTACTTGCTAATATCAAAACAATCTAAGGGCAAACGTGGCCCGCTCACGTGCGTCTGCGCTTGCAGAGAATGAACGTAACAAATTGCTACACGATTGGTTTTCTATGTTTTGATTTCGCAAACAGTATTTTAAAAACAACTACCTTTCAATTAGACGTTATATTGTTTATGTTCTAATTCTAGATCTCGGTTGAAGAACATGCAAAAGGAAAAAAAAACTTACACTAATACATAAATATAAATTAGAGTTGCTCTATTGCAATACCTTGACCTTTAATTTTTTCACTAACATAAATAAGGACAGCCTGGAAAGTGAATACACAGTCTTGGCACAAGTACGTACTCTATGATGTTTTTTTTACGAAGTTATAGAGTTAGCAACTACGGTTGCCTTCTTATTATAATTTCCCGACATGAAGGCGGCTTAAAAGTAACAATGAATTTGTCCTACATATATGATGTAGATATTTCAACTTTTGTGACCTTCCGATTGTTGGCTAAATGTTGTTATTTATGTATTCATTTCAATTCTTTTAAATAAAGAATATTTTATATACATACTGCGTTTTAATATTTTAACAATGAAAGGGTACGGGCATTTTTAACTCCAAACTTACGTAAAACTTCTTTTTAAAATATTTTATTTTCATAAACACTTACATAAATTTGTGCATACGTAATTTATAGAATTGAAACGATCATTGAGAGACGATTCTTTCTCGAATTTGTTCGAATATCTCTTTATAGTTATCTTAATATTACCTTAAAACTGCTGATTTACTTTTAAATTGTAATTAATAATACATGTATTATTGTAATTTTATTTCAATCCAAAAAAAGTCTGTTCGGTACACAGTAATAATATATTATTACTACTTAAGATTGAAAGTAGCGACATTAGTGAGAATCCGTGGCCAGGTAGGTAATTAATGGAGACATTTTATTCGCAAGGAACTAAAACATTTTACATTCTAATCTATTCCAAAGAAATTACTTCTATACGACTAAAGTGGCAAAGAATCAAGTGATCTTTAAAAGATAGTCCCACCTAATCCATTGAACCCGAAGCAACGTCTCACTACTTACGCCGTGCCGCGTGGAATCAGTAATTCTTAAACACTACAAATTACTACACAACACTACAAATTTTATGAATGTATTATTATTATATAAGTGTATAGTATAAGTCGTATCTTTATTTAATTAGAGTAATATATTTCTTTTTATAAACATTACACTGGTAAGTAAAATAAAAAGATTATAACAAGACAATGTAAAATAATCTAAAGGAATTATTTAAAGAAGTCAAGTACAGTCATTTTTCTTTTTCTCAAAAGGAAAATGTTCGACATTTATGAATATGCTAAGTGCAAAGAACAGAAAACATCTTAATGGAATATATTTTTTCTTATTAATATAAGGATATTGTTTTTGTGATAAAAATCAGTTGACTTTGTCCGCATATAATTCTCCTTCTTTACATTTGCACAATTAATTACAAAGAAAGTCCTTACTTCTATCATAGCAATGTTCGTAAACTGCGTACTGTTCGTTAATTATGAAAAGTCTTCAAAGATATCATAAAATAATTACTTGTAATGTTAACTATAATTAAAATTATTACAAAAAGAGACAGGTGTCTTTAACCAATAACCGCTATTACATTTTTAAATTAATTAAAAATTGAAAAATCGAAAATATACCTTATATATATTAGTATTTTAATTTCACCAATCATTTACACTCATTAATTTACTTTAATATTTGTTTGTAGAAGATTGTAGTTTGAATTAATATTTTTGCTAAAAAAAAACTAGATAAAAGACTTAATCATAATCATAAACTAATTAAATGTATCTTATCGTGTACAATAAAGAATATTAAATAAATAAATAAATAAATAATCAGAGACGAGTACAGATAAATGAAATTCTAAAAAAAATGTCTTTTAGTTATTTTATCATCATTATATCTCTGGAACCAAAAATTTTAGAGACTTGAAATTCGTAATGATATCATGATTTTTAAAACTATTTTCTTAATGCTAGTTTCATGTGTTATTGTTAAGGATTGATGGTATTTTTAAATTGACCAGTTCAGTATCACAATAGTACGATAAAAAATCAATAATAATGACAAGTAAACCTTTTTCGAGCATTGAATGTAATCGCAGTAGGCGAATTATTTTTATTAATTCTAAGAGATTAACTTAACTAGTTTAAAAACTCTTCCACGAAATACTGGTTATACAAAAATTGAATATAAATGACTAAGTAACTGTGTATAATATATACATCTATATGATAAAGATATAAACATTGAGTAATTTCGAAAAATAAAGTTCTGATCATCATAAGCTATATCATCATCAGCATAAGTTCTAATCAACATAAGTTAATTTAGAATTATTACGATAGTATAAAAGTTCCAATGCGAGCATTTTTTGAATTGATCAATATTTTTGTTTTTATTTTATTTCTTAGATGATAGAAAATATATAGTTTTGTTTCCACAAAAGATACATTTCTTTCCTACGTTGGGTTTCAATGGGAGTGCAGATCGTAACCCTCTTCCGACGTGTGATCTTCTAAGTTACTTGTTTATTAATTTATTCTTGACTCCATCAAATAATGCTCTTTGACTACCCTCATCATTCGAAACGGTGGAGCAAAATACTCCTTGCGATTACTATCGGCACTTTCTGAAGTTACAATGTATCTATGTACATATATATTCATTTATTCATTGATGTCAGTCCATAGACACCCACTGCAAAGCTTAGACCTCCCGCAAAACTCGCCACAATCGGTCATTACCATGGCCTTACGCTGCCAGCATCCAGCGACATCTCGCGACCTATATTATCATCGGTACTCTTAGTGGGGGGTCCACCCACGCCGCATCTACCGGCTCGTGGTCGTCACTCGAGAATCCTGCGCCCACCGCCACCTAAGATATATATATATATATATATATATATATACATACATACATATATCGTAAACGTGTTATACTAAAATCCAATCCGTTTACTTTGAATATTACGAGTTCAGGAGAAATTCCGATCAATAATAACCTTCATGTTACAAACGTCTTAAGACATTTTTATTAACGAATCCGTAAACCTGTTGTTATACCTTCATTCCATTACATAAAATTACGGAAATGAAGAGAGAAAGAATCATCTAAATATTCTATGGTATATAATATTTTCTTTTATTGTTTGCAAGGTTATTGAAAATAGGTGTATAAAGGTGAATGTTTATATTATTGTAATAAAATTTGCTGACAATTAATGTATGATAGACTCAATCCAAAAATCAATGTCGTTATAATTAATAAACAACGATATGGAAATATAATAAAAAAACTTTAGCAAAATAAAGATTACTGCATATTAAACCTTCTATTGTTTTCTACATATCCCTGCAGACTGCACTGCAAGAAGTTATTGGCCTGACACATTTTATTAGTAAAAATAATATTATTTCATTTAAAAGTGTTCACTTTTTACAGGATGTTTGGAAATAGATGTAAAACCTTTATAACTTTTTACAAATTAACAATTGTATATATTACAATACAAACACCTCTATAAAACTTTTAAACCTGTGACCAAGCAACCTGTATATATAAAATAGCAAATAATCAGTCCAACACCTCCAACAGTAAATAAGTGCATACGATTTTATCGTTATACAAAAGTAATATTGTAGTGCATTAAATAAGTTTTCTTTTTTTATTACTAATATGTGGTTTTGTGTAGATATGTTACTCCCAATGAACTTTGTTAATAATTTTACCATTCTTGCAAAAAATATACAGGAAGGTTATAATAACATCAAATAAGAAAATAATACAATTTATTCTTAATTTTACCTTTTGTACTTGTAAAGTTTATGTCACGACAACTTAATCATTATATTAAACATCTAATATTTATATAGCTCTAAACCACTTGCTAAAGGTCATCACTCGACTTGAACTCAGTGCAACGTACTACGTTCCGTTCATAGATCAATCGGAAATATCTCAGTCCAAACTCTATCGTTGAGAGGAGCTCCGACCCAAATTTAAAGCTTTATTTAAAACTAAACTAAAAAACATTATCTGAAAATGGTTCCCTACAGATGGAAACTATGACATACAACTTCTATCTCATGTGTTATAAACACTGTTGTCTCCTTTTCTGGTTGGTTAACAATAGACATATAAAATAATAACAACTTGGTCTCTTCGACATACTCCAGGAGACGTAACGCTAATTTACCAAGACTGCCGCTTACAAATACATTGGTCAATATTCAAAACATTCCAAAACCAGTGCCTTCTAAAGTTTCCTTCAAACTTATCCTGCGATAATTGCTCAATAAACCTTGTAGGAAAATTGTTATTGTTATGACTATAAGTTTATCCAGCATTCACGTTACATTTCACACGACTAATATTTAAAGAAATGTAAAAAGTTAAGAAATATAATCTTGGATCTAGTATAATATCTGATTTCGATAATATACACTTCTTTGTATAATTTATCTTTGTAGTGCTATGTGATACTAATTAATCTTATTCTATTATTTCTGTGTTATCCTAATTAATTTATATTAACATCGTGTTACCACGAACTATCTGATATATCTCTTTCAAGAAATAATTGAAACTTAAGTAATATTAATATTTCTCCTCTGCGAATAATACGTAATTTGAGAAAAATAATTCAAATTTCAGAATCGTAACCCCATATAATTGTTCGTAACATTTTCATGACATTTGTTTAATTTTCTTTCTCGTGGGCATTTTACGTTGAAATTCAACGGCAAGGAAAAACAAGCAACCTTCAGGCGAACCCGTTTCTTTCGCTTGATTGACTTCTTTGGCTATGACTGAAATCATTGGTTGAAATGTGCTTGATGAAAGACATTTTTCCGATAATGATACTTAATTATTCAAGCGAGGGCAATTTTAAAATTGAACATTAGTTGTAAAAGTTGTTGAATAAATTCTATAAGCACAAGGATCTTCCTTATATACCTAACCTTTGTTTCTTAAAACTATTAGGAAATAGGAGAAATGATTTCTACACAAACAGCCTACACATTGAAGTTATAGTCAATTTTTTGATGTCATTGTAGTTCGTGCAGTGGTGGTAGATTTGGCCTGGGTAGAAGAAAAATATTTTTTCATTTTCACAAAGTATCTTAAAAAGGTAGCGTTTGGCGTTTTCATGGCTATACAATGATTGACGTTGTATGTTATATTTCATCAAACAATCATCTCAAACGTTAAATTCTTCTCAGATTTTAACAATCTGGACTCAATACGATTTCAATATAATTTTGTTTTTATTCAATTTCGGTAGTAAATAAGGTTTTATTTTTCAAACTTTTTAATAAAATACATAGCCAACTTTCTTTCTCTTTTCTGTTTAATTTTTAAGCTATCTTACTGTCGCGCTATTAAATTGTTGTTGACATCTTTTTGAGTTAGTATAATGATTTAGTGTTTTACGATTTTCCTTGGGTTAAATCTATATCACAGATACGCCTATATTTTTGGGTAAAATATATTCGCCAACCTTACGCATATAATATATATAATAATACTAGCATAAACATAAATTATACTAGCTAATAAAAAGTAAAACCAAAATTTACCTTCACATTTTGTAACCAAAAAAATTAATACTCATTTAAGTTTTAATTAAAATGCAAGAAATTAATTATGATCCCGTTTTAATACCTAAACATTACAACTTTGTAGTTTTACTATTAACATTTCAAAGTCCGCATAATCACAATTAAATCACTCTTAATATTGATTCGCGTGAATATTGAAATTTAATGAGTAATTTTATGATAACGTATGGAAATTCCACATTCACGTGGATACACGGTAATTACCGCATATGCTCGCTCAAACACGTCACACGCAGTTAATTCAGGGCAAATAATGTTGTCAGATAAAAACAGCGTATTAACTGTACTAATATGTTAACTCAAGCGTGCATCTTCAGTGGTTAACTCTAAGGGCGGCTTCTATATTTGTGGTATTTGATTATTGTTTATAAGTAGTTTTTTATAATTAATTTTGAAAATGTAAAGTAATTTTACAGAATTGATTAGTTATATATTTTAATAATTTGTTTATCATGTACACTCCGTTTTTAAAGTAGTACGTAGTAGTACCCGGATTAAAGTAAACAACCACGTTTCGTTCACGTTCGAAGTTCAGAAAAACAATAATAAGTAATAAATAATAAATAAAATTTAATTTAAGATTTATCAAACTAAAATCCCCGTAATTAACAGCGTCAAAACTCTATCATCGCACAAACTGTACTAGCATAAATTTATCTCATTTTAATTAAGTATATCGTGTTTAGTTTCAATTTTATATACAGAATTTCTTTTTACTCTGGTAGCAAATAGAACGTTAATTATCTAAATCTAAAGAAATAAACGTTAGATTAGTTGGGCATATTTTATTAAATGTTAATAATATATAAATTAAATTTGTTACATTTTAATGTTCGTAGTTTTTTTAATTAGATTTAATATTTACGTGCAAGTTCTTTTGGTATTTACATAATGAGATCAGCGACGTGATACACTCTGCCTATAACAAAACAGTTTCAAAAACGATTTTATTTCTCTTTTGTAGCTCAAAATTCTTATATTCGCTCACTAGCCAAATAATTTAAGTATCGATACCTTAAAACTAAATCGACACATAAAAAACTCTGTCTTGCAATAAAGATAGGCGTGTGACGTGAATGAAATGTGAAAGAAACTTCAGTCAATAGTATTGTAGTTAATATTTATGTAAATATATATTACTCTCACAGTTTTCCCATTTTTAATTTTCCTCTTTTCATTAAGTATTAAGCCTAAGGATAGTGCTTGTTTGTGCGAATAAATTAATTCAGAATCGAATATCTGTTAAAGTTAATCTTAGGCAAGGGTTAAAAACTCATAAAATGGTAATTCAAGAAAGATTAAATATCTTGAAAATATCTCCTTTCGCCATTAATTCATTATTATGCTGAGAATCTTTTAACCGTATTGTTAAGGCTCATTTCAGTTTAAAGCATTTTCTTCAAAAAGGTAATTGAGAAAAGGTTTAAATATGCCGTTAAAATGTGTAATTTCATTGAAATTATTTTACCTAGTGTAAAATAACTCTATAATGGATGAATATCTCATAAAATTAGCATTATGGCGAGAACAGACGCCAATTAGGTTAGCGGCGCAATGTCTGGGTTCCAACGAGGCTCCGGCTGCCCACTTCACAGCTTTATTTACATATCTAGGCTTCAGCTATTTCACCCTCGTTATCCCAGCAAAGAGACTGAATATTTTAAAGAATAATATTTTCTAATATAGTGTTATGAGTGCACAGATTCCGGTTTTCACACCTTTACTTAAGAATGTTATACACATTTAAATAGCATACTTACGTCATCCACGTTTTTATATTTAAAACATGTTATTTTTTTATTTTCTATATTTTTTTTAGATAATCTAAAGAAAATATTACTGCAAGATGTGAAAACTTTTATTATGTATTATTTTAATTATAAGTCATCACTTAAAATTTGTACATTTTTCTATCGAACCAGTTTGTATTTACTACGTTTCATGCATAAGTATGTTCATAACAATATAAATAAATATAACATTACGTATTGACGTGTAGTTTTTAAGAAAAAATCTAAAAATAAATTCGATGCCCATAAGTAGAAATTCCAAAGAATTTGGTTTTGCTTAATAACTAATATTTAAGATCGGAAGCAAAAAAGGTTTTACCAAATAATACTTCATGCTTATTACACGTTATTTAGTAAAATTAACCTTTACGTCAAAATTTTTATTATTTCATTCTAGGTAGAGAGGCGGAAACTACTGAATACTGTTTTAATAATTTCGTACTACATATTTTTTAAAGAACGGAAGGGATTTAAAATTATCAATGTATGATTTAAACATATATTTTGGCTATTTATTTCTCATTAATAGACTGTAAGATAAAAGTACTATGTTCCCAATATAAAAAGTTTTGTTTGAGTTTAAAAAAGCTTCCATCTTATGTAAAATTTGTTTCAGATCTCGTTTACGTGACTAAACATATAAGTACAAATAAATATATCAAATATCTATTTATAGATGCAAGAAGTTTGGAACTATTTTATAAAATAATACGACAGTAAATCTCTATAAATAAACGACTATTTGAGAATAAACATTAATAAGCATTCTTAAAAGGAACCAAAAAATGTATTTTCTCTGGTTTGGCATTAAAATTTTAATTTTGATCTCTCACAGTAGTTAGTGAGCTGCTTGGGTTGTTGAGCTGAGCTTCGTCCTTACAGTGGACCTCAAATAAGACTGATTAACAGTATTGAGTGATAGTCCACGCTGAGGTTCTGGGAGCGTTTGTACTATTCAATCTAAGGAACGTCCCCTAACGCGGTCTATAGCTCAGCAGCCTCCTATTGCAGGTAAATGTTCAAGAAGCGACCCGTGCATAAGCTCTCTCGGAAGCCCTCATTTTAGGTCACTAAAAAAAGGCTTTTCAACCTGTAGAAATGTCAATGCTACTAAGACTTTCAACTTTACTTTCAAGCACAAATATTTCACGAGCACAAGCACTATTTCAAGATATATTTAAAGAGGATGAGAGTATACTTTTTACCCTTATTTTTTATTAATTTTCAGGACGATAAAAAAGTTAATTAAAAATACGCGTAATAACAACGGTCAAATGATTCTCAATTTATCTCATATACTCATGGCCGTATGCACAAGCATTTCTCATCATTATTTGTAGTTTTCAAATAAGAGGTTATATGATAGGTTTCCCGATCCTTGGTCTCCACTCCAGAACCTTATAATCCCATCTATCCCATCTCTCATAATCGTCTCTCTTATTATCCCATCGCTTATAATCCTCTCTCTTATCATCCCATTTCTTATAATCCCAGTAGCCATCCATTTTGCGCGCTACGTGGCTTACCCACTTCAACTTACCAATCCTCTGGACTATGTCGATTACTTCTACTATCTACGGATCCTTCCATTCCTGATTCGATCTCGTAGAGAAATCCCATGTATATCTCTCTCCATGGCTCGTTGAGCAACAATTCAATTCTTATAATTACACAATTGCTTAATTACTAAGTTATTCACGAACCGAGGCCATTTCATTTTCCCTATGTACAGGGCAGCTATTAATTTACTATAAATATGTAGTTAGCTATCTTCCTTTCTGTCTTCCTGAAAATAACAAGAGTAATTTATAATTGAAGACTTGTAGTAATTAACAAATTAGATTGCCGTAAAAATAAATTGACGACTTTATTAAAAGATAAAGACAATTCAAGTAGAGTGTTGTAGTTGTTGCATATGGTCATTTTAATGATATATACCATAACATGTTTTTTTTTTGTGCTTCGGGTGTTGAACCCCTTGTGAGCATTCATGATTCTCCGCTCTTTTTTTCCTTGGCAAAGAAGATTATCTTTGGTTGTCTGGAAGAAATCGCCGCGTGTACTTCTTCTTTTGGTTATTGTATATATGATAAAAAGTAGGCAATAAATAAATTTTATTAATGGTTATTTTTCTTTAAATTAAAAATAAAAATAATAAAATAATTATAAATAAAAAACGAGTGTAATCAATCACTGTCATTCTTCACGTCGATATATATTTTATGTCCCATATATTTCAAAATATTGTACCATGTGGCTATTAATGAAAATATAAATATATAAAAAAGGGTAAGTGAATTTATAAAAGCCATCCCATTAATCCATAATCAAGCCAAAATCGGGCAGATAGTGAAAATAGTCGCTTAACCCAGGAAATTATAATATATCTCTCAAAAAAGGAAATAGCTACATCATAGTTTGAGTTCTAGTTCTACGACAGCAAAATTTCACTTTTCTTTTTTTATTTTACGTTACCGTAAATAATTCTTCTACAAACCACAGATAATAATTCAAACTGCTACGTTTTTAGACAAAATAGCACCTTTTAATGAACCATGTAATATTTTTTCATTTATTTAATTATTAATTTCTCAACATTAACCGAACGTTTTGAAAAAAATATAATGGATATGGATTTTTTAGCTAATTTTCTCATGTTAGCCGCTACTTGCACTATTACCTGATTTTACGTTGTCGTTGATTGATGGGATCTCCAATACATGTTTAGATAATATTTATTCTAAATATTTACAAAGTAAAATTTTATTATTGTAATGTTCTATGTATATGCTTTTTCTTCTTTCAGTTAACCCATTACCCGCCAAAATAAAACTAAAAAAATTATTAATATTTATATTTTATTACGGCGTAGACAAAAATAAACAATAAATTAACCAAAAAAATCGAAAATTACAATTCGACTCCGTTTTGAACGGGTGTATTCAATTGAGTACAGTTTCGTATTATGTGTGAAAAATTTCAAAACAAATTTTTTCTATACACAATGTTTTTAGACATTTTATACATTGCCAACCTACTCTTGAATGACATACAACACATCGTAATGGTTTCTCAATCTTCTGGTGATAATGCCCTACACCAAGAGAGTGAGTGAGACAATCCTGGTACCAAAGAAGAAGAAGGTGGAGCCTTATGTTGAGTTTTCTGGCGCAAATATAAAACCTTGCAATGGAACGTCGAAACATAAGCTGATCCATGCTATCACTGTGACTTATTACATGCAGACGCCAAGCATTAGCAATAGCCATGTCAAGCATATAGCTAAACAAAACCCACCACCACTTCTTTCCGTGAACCGTAACCCTGTAAAGTGATACTGATTTATCAAACTTATCCACGCCGCCCATATTGCTATTGTATGTTTGATATAGTTTCGGTATGTTGACATCAACTTTCTCACTTAGCACAGAGCACCATCGCTTTATAGTTCCTGAAGGTTCAACGGTGTCGTCATTTGTCGCCATTGTACATACGCTGTTATTTTTCCAGCGCACTAACAAAACTTCATTTTGCTTGTCAAACCTATAATCCTATGAGGAACGATCTTCTTTTTTCATCACGCTTGTACTTTTTAGCGGACACTTTCCATTATTGTTCCAGTAGCACGATATCCTTCTTTTTTGAGATTCACCAAGATGTTATAATTAGTAAAGAATTGGTCAAAAAATACCTGATGGCATATTTGATCTGTGCCCAATTTTTTAAGTAATGTTTTGACTACTCTAAATCCTAAGGGGTCGGGAGAAATTACCTCAGCTATTCCACGATAAAAATAAAATGTATAGCAGTATCCCATGGAGCTGTTGCCCAATTTTTATAGCCAAAATGCACTCACTGGCTTTCCTCGGATAAATTGTTTAGCGGGATGATGACCAAAATATTTTACCATTGATTCATCAATTGCAGAAACCATATCTTCTTCGGTACCTTCTTCCTCATATATGACAATGCTGGGTGTTGTGCTGGGGGATTAACAGCAAAGTCGTATTCGTAACCACTTTCACTATGTTCTAAAACAGCGTTAATTGCTTCCTCTAGCAGGCTGTAATGATTAGAAACGTTAAATCGCTTCAAACTCATCATCACACAAATCTGAAACAAAAGACGAATGATCGTTATATGGATTCGGCCGCTGTACACAATTGGGTACAGTACGATTCCGTGCTCAATTACAATGTAAATGTATGAAACAAAACAGTTATTTAGTAGTTAGTTACTTAGACTATAACAGTTATTTAGTAGTTAGGTACTTAGTCTATAACAGTTATTTAGTAGTTAGTTACTTAGTTTCATTTAAAAATAAGTCTGCACTATAAAAACAATGAATAAAATATAACATTTTCTTTACCAAACTTTGAGAATAACTTTATTGAGTACTTACCTCTATGCACATTTATGTACGATGTTAAAATCTTCACAGATACAGATTTCAATGTATCGGCATAAACTGTAATTATTTCGAAGCACTGTTCTAATTGACTACTACAACGAGCAGTAACAGCACCAATAATTAAAAAAAATTACAACTACCTTCAATTTTTTCACTGTACCCAATCAGGTACAGAGGCGTTATATGGGTTAAAGAAAACCTTGACAGCATTGCGGGTTGTAACAGCTTCGTCAAAATGACTTTCCGGAAACAGAGTGGTCCGCAAACTATAATTATTTTATTACAATTATCTACTTTTATTTTATTATTTATTACTATTATTTTGTTTCATTGTTATTACTAAAATAATCATGTGCTTCATATAAATTAAAAAAAAAAGATTTGGTTTTTCATATAAAAGACTTAATTACGATTACACAATATTGACTCGTAAGGATTAACAACCATATTTTATCATAAAAGGATAAAAGACTTATTAAAAAGGCTGCGCCTACAGTTACTTCGAAACAACGTTAAGTACGTTGAAAAGGCACGCATCACGTTTCGCATTTTCTTGTGTGTGGTAGCAGAAATAGAGTATTAACAACGCATAAAAAGATTTATTTTTAATTAATTGTTACTTTTTGAACATATTCTTTTTTTCCAAATACAGAAAAACAGATGCTGTAAAACGAAATTTTAAATAACTGATTCATACATAAAGTAGTGCCGTTTTACTTTCTTTTGATAACTATGAAATCGGGAAGAAAAGAGCTTTTTGTTGACAAAAATTGAATACAGCTATTTGAGATCTACCTTAAATATATTGTTGATACACATAACAGAACTATTAACTACAAAAAATAGATTTATGTGATCATGAAAACCTATAAAACTATTGAGAGATTAAAAGCACTGAAGAGTTATGAGGTATCACTTAAAATGAATAAATTTTTAATTGATGACGTAGTCTCACTTAGTTTATATATGTTACAATTGTATACAGCCTTGAAATTAAATCGCTATTTAAAACAAGTTCAATCAGTCACAAGAATACTTCAACGTTAATAAATTATTCCATACCCAACAATTTTGATTTATAAAGGAAAAATCCAGCATTGGTGCAGATGTTGCTTTTTTACAATTTATATATCAAACATGGAAGGATTCACATAATGCTGTTGGTATTTTTAGCGACCTTTCGAAGGCGTTGCGTCCGTCACGACATTTTAGTATATAAATTAAAGCATTACACAGTGAAAGATAATGCTCCGGAGTTGATAAAATCATTATTGAATAACTACTTACAAATTGTACATATTAATAAATCAAAGCCTCCGGGATCTGTGGCAACAACGGGTGTAGCCTTTATTGTTTTTAAATAAACGACTTACCATTCTTGGCCTAAAACCTTTGCGAGATTGCACTAATCGCAGATGATACATCTCTTTTATATCATGTACATATACATGAAAGCGAATAATATTGACGACGTGAATAAAGCTCCTTCACGAACATTAAGTTGTATTGTTTTAAGATTTTAAACTAAGTTGTTACTTAGTTTTAAAATCTTAAAACCCCAAATGTATTAAATTTTTTTTAACTAATCTTAAATTAAACACCCCTAAAATATAACAATAAACGGTAATGTTAAAATGGTAAAACAATGTAAACTATCCAATAAACGAATATTTATATGACAGGAATACTTGGCAATGCTGTCGCTTTATTATTTTGATTTCATTTAGGCTATATCTAATAAAGTGTATATGTAAATATGTGTTGTTAAATTATTACAAGATGTGTTGTTGTGGAGTTTCTTCCTGCTTCACCTCCACAACCCTGCCCTATTTTTGACTTCACTACACTGGAGCAGTGTAGTGAAGTCAAAAATAAAATAGATTAAAAAATTGTCTACCAATATCAGTTCTGTTAAATTTTCTAACGTAGCATAAAAGAATTTTATCTTTATCTTGCCTTATCACAAATATTTTAAATCACAAACAATGACAAATAAAATCAAATCACATTGGTCTCTTCTGACATTCTGCACGCCACGTACACGAGGGAAAAAAATACGAATGAATAAATATATAAAATCTATATCTTTAAACGTTTTTAGTCAAAAAGATATTATAGGAACAAGATTAAAAACATATAAATTGCTTTTTCTTACTTTTTAATAAACCAGCAGCAAATTTTAATGCAAATTTTGTTATTACACACCTTATATGATAGCTGAAACATATTTTTTTTTGCTATTTAGGTAATTGAAAAACGTAAAAACAACCATTTATATCTATTTACGAGGTTTAAATGTTGATTAATAACTTTGTCCGCTAAATGTGTACATTCAAACTGAGTTCCTCAAGAAAGAATGTGCGTAACTATATGCCACGAGCTTAAGTTACCATTGACTTGATAAATTACCCAATTGCGATGTAAAGAAATTTCCTTATATGAGTCTTAAAATAAGTCACCTTTTGATATTTAGGATCATATTCAAGCACCATACATAACGTGTCAACATTGTGACAAAACTACAGTATCAAGAGATCGTATATCAGCATATTCATGATCGGCACGTGTAAGGTAAGTATGAACATGCTCTGAACACAGACAAAGTTGCGTCCACGGGCTGTCAACGCTCGTTTGTAGCTAGATGGAGCCTCAAAGGAGCGTTGTTTTAGTGAACATTTTAGTTTAATCTGAACTGTGGCATTAACCGTAAAATAGAAAGGGGTTTAAAGAGTTTATTTCAATGGTTTTATCTACGTCAAGTCACATTTTTTTTTAAATTAAAGACCTTTTCGCTTGTTTAAACCTGATAAATACGCGTTATACCGAGAAGTAATTGTATAAATAAACGTTTAATTCTAATTAATTTAAATAAATAGTACAGCAATAACCCACTTTTATGGAAAATTTTGATCATGACGAACAGAAATCAAATGAACCGTTTGTTTGTGATATCAACTTTCTCGTTTCATTTGTAGCAATAATATTTTTGTTTATATTGCATGATAGAATTCCGTCTTGTTTATAGTTACTTTTATCGTAAATAAGTAATTCAATAAAAATATTTCCCACAATAATTAATCACATGAAACTAGAATTAAATTGTTTGATTTGATTCGTTCACATTTTTTCAAATTCTCCCTTACTTATGTAACACATTTCATCTTTAAACATAATTTTAGGTTTCAAAATGCACATATGCTCAACTTTCGTATGTGCACTATGAAAATATATAATGATTGTAAGATTAAGAAACCTTCTGTTTAATTACCTCAGGAATAAAAAGGTTATTAAGATCAAGCTTTTCAATTCTAATCACAAAACTTTAATTTCCATATAATAATCATCATCATTTCAGCCATAAGTCGTCTTGTGGGACATGGCCTTATCAATTGGAAATTAAATTATATACTTATAATGAATTAGTTTCACTTTAATATATAATATTTAAGCGAAATATATGATAACGACGTTCAGTATTAGCTTACATGTGAGAGTCCACAATAACATATCGACCTAAGTTAAATAGATATGCACATGCGCGTTTTGTTAAATCCGAAGATCTTAAGCATAGAACATTTTATCGGCTGGATAAGAAACGGGGTTTCCTTCACGCTCCACCATCCCAACACTAACTCATGATAGCGATTAGTCTACTATTCTAGATTACTATTCAATTTTTATTTATTTTGATTATGTACTGATGAGAGATTATGTTCGTAGCATATATTAAAAAGTATTAATAATCTACTAACTATCACATACAGACTTAGCTGCTTAGTTATTTCGTAATTTAAATGTTATCTTCAGTCCAGAAAGCTTTTCATTATGGACCCAGCGAACGGTTTTTCCGGACTTTTAAGTTTAAAATTTACCTTCAAAGGTTATTAAGAAAGTTTTGCAATTTTGTTTATGATCGTTGCGCGTTAGTAAAATTCATTACGTTTTTCTTAGTTCCAATTTTTTCAATCAAGTTTTTAAAATTAATAACACACGTTTCTTACAATTAATAACACATTTTGATTTTTAAATCGTAAGAATTTACAGCCTGCTTCTTGTTTTAGTTACCGTAAATATTAGCATCATGTTGTCTTATAACTTTTTAGCACTTCATGGATTAACCGTTCGCGGGTGCATTGCATTTAGTAAGAGAAACCGGGTACTGCGCTCGAGGCTGTCGACCCGCGCAGCAACTTTAACGAGGCCTCTTTGCAATGGCGTTCACCTTCACCGACCAAATTTCTCTCCCTACCTAACCAATTTTTAAATGATTCCAATTATTTTTATTTGTAAGCATCCAATATAGAGCTAATGTTCACTCTTGTCCTACCTAAAATCTTTAAGCATGTTACAAATTTCGCTGTTATGCCTTCACCACATACAAGTTCATGTTGAATTTATAACTAGTTTATCAATAGTATTTTAACGGGTAGGCCTACAAGTACAGTTTTCCCAAGGAACAGTACACGTTAAGAAATTTTTACTATGCCGTGAATTGCATATTAATAAATGCTCTCTGTAAAGCACTGAAAACTAAAAATTAAGTTTTATATACAACGTTGATTCGATGTTTATTTAAAAATGTAGTAACTGTAATCTTAGTCACGTTTATTTTAAACAAAATATTTTCCTGATAAACATTTTTCCGCAAATAAATCTCTGACGTCCGTGAACCTAGCCAAAACAAACTTCTATTACCCTGATTAATATTTACCGTACTAAAATTCACTTATAAGACTTGTCCTGTTTCCTTCGTGTTTTAATATTTTTTGTTAATTCCATGATTTATAATAATTTTGTTAGTAAAACATCATTATCATCATAAATCATATTATGATAATATAGTAAGGAAAACAAAAAAATTAACAAATTTCGGATTACTGCACACTTAAATTACTTACTGTTTAACTGCCCCTGTCAACTTTGTACTAGGAGAAGTTACTGGCTGCGAAAAAAAATTATATAAATATTTCAGAGTGATAATTTTATATAGGCTGATTGGAAATAGGTGTAAAGTTTTTAAATGCTGAAAATTAAGCAATAAATTAAGCTTTTACACTTATTTCCAAGGAACTTGTATATTAAATGAAAGTAAAAAAAAAAACAAACAAAAAAATGCAGTAAGCACCAACAAAATTAAATATTTCGTCTTGATAATATGTTTTGTGTAAAAACCTATGTTCATTTCACATTATTCAATATAACATCATATAAGAAGAGGGTATATAGTGATTAACGAAAGACAGAACAGAAATATTAAGGGTTCGAATCAAGTTCGTATACTTTCGTCGCGAGGAGTTTAATTGTTCCATTCATGGAGGTGCGAATTTGCAAGTGCGTACTGGAGGGTGTGCCCCACCTCCACCTCGCCCGCCGCCGCACCGCGATGACGTCAATGACCCTCCACACCACCCCATTATAAATATAGCCGTGCCGATGGCACGCCACAGGTTTCGGTCCTTTTAGTTTTCAGTATTTACGTGTAAGAATGTTTCCAATTCTTAACACTGAAAATCTTTGCTTTGTATAAAAAATTGGGTAATAACATAAAAAGAAATTTATCTTTCAATTTTATTTTTTGGTACTAGAAATTTGTCAACATTCTTTATTCAAACTTCGAATAAGTTTGAATATATATATATGTTTGTGTGTGTGTGTGTGTGTTAGGTTATTTGTTAAAAAAAATTTTCGGCTCTAACTATCCTTCAATAAAAACCTAATAATTAAATAATCTTGACGTAATATGATGAAATGAGGCCTATATTTAGCGGTGGACCTCTTGCGACTAAATATATATAAATATAGTGACGATATAAGAAATTATTGTATTAATATTTCCTAAAAATTATACACTACTATATATATAAAGATATATATATATATATATATATACATACATATTCAACATATGTGTAAGTGTGTAAGTATTATCCAAAAGAGGTTGACTCAGGAAAGGATTTACATGAACTTAATGTAAGTAAAAAAAAAACAATATAGATGTAAAAATGTTTAAAATTTTATTGTTAAGTATTAATAAAAAATCGTGAAAGAAAATTAATATCTAATGGTTTTTTTATTTATCGCATATTTCTTATTTACATCTGAAATAACTGGCCTGTTCACATATGCCGTTTGCAGTGTTTCGTATCACGTTCTATTTTAGAAAGGTAACGATGCGCACCACTCATTAGGAAATGCCTAAGGTCAACGTGAAACGGTTTGTAAAGGATTGACATTTCATTGAAAACTGTTGTACGTATGAGCTGAAATTACATTACCTCCATTGTTAATTCAAACGTAATCAGAACTTAAAGTGTTAGTACAAATAGACGTTTTTTTTAAGAATTTAAATTTATAGTCATCTTAATAAAAAAAAGTATAAATATCAATATTAATAATTCCCAATTTTTTTGTTTTATTTTTTTTTTGTGTAATAACAGGAAAATAATATTGGTAATTTTGTACTTATGTACTTTATTTATTTTAGTCTTTAAATTCTGTTCTTAAAAGATTTTCTTATCTTTTTTAACGCTAAAGGAATAAAAGATTTTCGTATTGATCAATGTTATATGTAAATAACAGATATCCTACCTAGAAAGATTATAGGTATCATAAGTAAATGGTATCTATAGCGATAATCATATTAATAATAAATGCAAGTAAAGATATACTTAATGATATACATATAAGAGTTATGTGATTCCATCTGATATTAAGTAGTGACACCAGCTTAAATTAGTAAGTTTAGCTTGTGTAATTTCAATGCAACCACATAGACAGAAATACCTAAGTTTTAAATATTAAAAAAGTATAAAAACGTGTCTTTGTGATAGCATTAGCAAAGCTACTATAGCTTAGCGATTTAATTCTATTCAACAAAGCGAATAATTAACACCGAGTGTTTCTAGCTTTTTAATATTAAAAAAAAACAATTGATGTATTTTCCTTATTTTAGTCGTCGTTGCCGTTTCAACCCAAATACAGTCACTGCAAGGCATAGACCACCCCCAAAGATATGTATGGATGAATACGCCGAAATCAGCAGGCCGGTTGGTAGTCGTAATGTGGTATTATGGTATGCAGAGCATGCAGCAGCTGTTTGGAACAGATGCAGCAACTGTTATTTGGAAATTTGTTTGTAAACAAGCAATCCTTTATAGTAAATGCACAAAGTGTGAATTATACATAATACTAACCGGGAAATTAAACCCACTACCCATGACTGCAAGTATCAGTCCTTTACAGCAGGGTTAAACAAAAAGAAATTTTAGAGTTTACTAATTTATATGTTAAATTGTTGACTAATTTGTTGACTAATTTGTTTTAGAATTAAAGTATTAAAGCAATACTTTTAATCTTAATTATTTCTTTTTAAGTTTTAACATGAATCCTAACAAATGACAAACCGTACGGAAGATTATAAAAGTTGTAGTTGCGAATAACGACATGAATTGTACTTTACGAAGTTTCCTCTGACTTATTGTAAAAAGAGATCGTAAAGCTTTCCACAGTGATTCCTACGCGGTACATTTTGTGTAAGCAATATAGAGAAATTAATTTTGTTTCACTGCAATTGTTTTTAAAGATACCATAAATCTACGATATCAACAGGGAAAATTAGAGCTTGTTTTTAATCAAAATTTAATAATAATACCGTTTAATATCAAATTATTTAAAGTTCACATTATAGAACTATGTTAGGGGACAAGAAACTTATTTGTTGTCAAAAATCATTTTGCATGGATTTAACTAGCAAATAAAAATACCACTGTATTATATGTTGGTAGGATATATGTGTAAAAGCTTCAAAGGACTGAATATCTAACTTATTTGTCATCCTATTTACAATCATCATGTATAATGTGATCAGTCTGAAATGTGTATTTTTTCTACACGTGTACAAAGTAGGCATGGATAGATAGTAAACTGTAATTAGTTTCAATGTGTTGCAATTCTAATTTTGAAAACCTTTTATCTTGTGATAAGTTCTTTATTGTTTTTGTAATAACTGAATTTTGTATAGGGTAAACTATATATTAATTGACAGCTAATGGTTTATACATTCGTCTCCATGGAGATTTTACATTTATAACCAATCATCCTATATATTAGCTTCCTGGTATTAGGAATTTTACTTTTTTAAATAGAACTCAAATTAAAGTAAAGCACATATTAAAGAAGAAAATTCACTAAAATGAAAAAAAAATCCTCTCAAAGTCCGCGGATTGGATTGAAAGTTTTTTAAATAGGTAATTTAACTCATAAAACTTTCAGCAGTTTTTATTCACAACGTCGTAAGGGGCTTCAACATTCTGCGGTTAAGTTCTTAATCGATTCGATCATCGGAACTCTCGTTTGAACATAGATCATTGTGATTTTCATAAAATGTACAGGGTAATTAGTCAGGATGTACAAGCTTTAAACGAGTAAATGTGTAGCTTATTTTTAAGCAAAAAAATTTAAAGTTACGTCTATTTCCAATCAATCTGTATAAAACGAATACTCCGCAATTAATTACATTAATTTATGTTACCTCATAAAATACGACAGGTTGATAACTTTTGGCAGCACAAAGTCTCCAGGGTCAGATAGTACAAAAAAATTTATTTTAATATGTAATAAATGTAATAATCTAAATTTTGAAAACAATTTCTTTATTATATAATCATTTTAGATGTATCTGTACCGTACAATAATTGACATCAAATGAGCTACACATTCACCTCTTTAGAACTTTTACACCTATAACTTATGAATAATCCTGTATTACGTAATGTGATATCCTAACAGTAAGTCAAATATACGACTGCTATGAAGGCATAAGCAAAGTAACCTTTAATAAAATTTGTAAACTAATACGCACCACCTAATCGTTAGTAATTAACGTAGCCTATTATAACGTACAAGATTTCAGCTTGATTTAATTAAATGGGTCTTAGATTTAAATGAAAATGACTCGGTAATTCATCATTTCTGAGAAACATTGATAATAAATGGTTAACGAAATATGAAAATACCTAATCATGCGTCTTAATTACACACTGAATTTGTGTCCGTCATCATGGCGTTAAAAAGAGAATTAATTCGCGTTTTTTTAATAGTACTTATTTATGACAAGTTTTTTCATGATTTTGGATACTTGTTCATCAGTTAAAGGTGTAAAAGCTTAAAAAGGATGAATATATATCTCATTTGCTATTAATTAATGTTTGGTATACCCTATGTATAAATTGGTTTCCGAAATAATAAACAACGCTAACAAAATTCGCACATTTTCATTACTGATTTATTTTACCTACCATTACAAAATATTATTATCAAATACAAAATATAAATATAACCAAGAATTAGGTGTATCAGGCTTAATAATTATAAGTAGATACAGCTTTATAACAATATCTGCATTAAAATTATAATATAAATCCGATTACAAAAGAGAAAGATGTGAAGTTAAATTTTTAAGTTTCAAAACAATCACAATCTTCTTCATGCTTTCAGCCAATAGACGCTCGTGGACTTAGGCATAAGCCTCCCTCAAAGCCTTCATCGATAGCTCGTCTCGCACTGCCCGCATCTAGGGGTTTGCCGCAACCTTAACTATATATTTGAGGGACCTACCCACGCAGCACCTACCGGCGCGTCGTCGCCACTCGAGAACCTTTGGGCCCCAACAGCCATCAGTTGCACAAGTGATATACTGCACCCACTCGCACTTCAAACGAACAATTCTTCATGCTACGTCGGTGACGTTACGTTCTTACGCCGATCTTCTAATTTCTGATTAGATCCCTCAGCGTAACTACGAGTATAGCTTTCTCCGTTATTCTTAGGCGACCACGTTTCGGATCAGTAAATATCACCTAAAAGCTTATTTATGCTAAAATTTACATAAGTTTATAAGAATTGATTGGATTTTTGAATTAAATGTAATAAAAAGAGTAGATAGCTCTTTTAAATTTTCTTTATAATGAGATATACTAGTGTTTCCCAATCTTTTTTGTACCATGTCCCACTCAAGCCTTTCGTAAATTGTTACGCCTCCCTATGTAACACACATAATTTTTATATTAAAGCGAACGGATTATGAGCGTGTCCAGCCCATTTTAGAACAATTAACAATCAAATTGCTCCCCTGTGGGACGTGGGTCCCACATTGGGAAACTCTAATATAAACAGTAAATTTATCTTTTTAAATAGAAAGATAGCGTCTGTAAAAAAACATAAAATATATATAATTCACATAGGTTGTTTTTTCTTTTCTTTTATGATCTTATTCAATGTTTTCCTGTTGGACCAAAACTATGTAAGTTGCAAATAAGACAACTAAATTTTATCCTTAAACTTAACAAAGAAGTGGCAAACGGCGGGCGCTTCAAATATAGCTAATTTGTTTTTATTGTCTAAGTTTTCACATTGGAGTTACCTAGATAAGAATCACCGTAAGCTTCGTACATTCTTTCTTGGCTTACGACGGTGAACAATTGTGCTTACATAAAATAATCACGTTACTATGTAGTTAATTTCTAAACAGTGTTTTAAACTTTGTCGTTAAAAATAAATAAGCTTCTATTTGATAGCGGAAATATCTAATTAACGCAAAATATTAAATTACCTAAGAGTACCTATCCTAGTTTTTTATTCTCTCTTGTTACAGACTACCAGTTGAGCAAGTTCCTCAATCCAAGGAGTGGGACACGAGTGAGACATCAGAAAAGTGTTTTTTCACTCTGATCGTGAAAGCTGAATAATGTGGTCGGGCGAGAGCCCGGCGGGTGACCGAGTCGAGTGTACTTAGCGGGCTATGCGAGTGTGGTGGGGCCGTCGTTCGCTCAGCATGCGCGTGTGCTGGCTGGTTGCGGTGTTCGCGATGCTTGCGCTGCGATCCGCGACCGAGCCGGCGCCGCGTCGCTTTCCCGCGGAATGGCGCGGCAGCCGCGAGTTATCGCGACCTTTACATGACCTATTTGAATCCGAGCCGGCCACTACGTTGCACAAAGAACGTCGCCGCGTGCGCAACAACAAGCGTGCACCTCATCTGCCCTCTGAGATCGCAAGTCAAATGATGCTGAGAGCGTCACGCTCGAGCCGTCCTTACGACGTTCCCCAGATCGGTAAGTTAATATTTTTATATCACTCATAAGGTTATCCAATACTCATTTAAATGTTAAACGTGTTTGCAATTTATACGGAAAAAATTCAAAGCGTATTACATTAGATTAGACTGATCAATAAGGCATATTATTGTATTAAAAGTACCTTTCGATGTCATGCCGATTTTCAAATGACAAATGAACGTTTAATAAATGGAGAAAATGTAATATTTGCGTTAAAAGAGTAAATATCGATTTTCTAGCCAAGCTCATCTCGATAGAAACAACATTGTGAACCTAGCAGTTATCTATTTATAAATATATCCGTCTTTTCGACGCTGTTTAACAGAGCCTATTCAAAAGAATCGATATTTGTTTTATTGTTTCATCATACTCATGTTTGTCGTTAAGCGCCCACCGTAAAGCTTAGGCCTCCCTTAAAGATTGCCACAATTCCCTTTGCTCTCGGTCGACTCAGCGGACAGACTACCCAATTGGGTATTCTGTCCGCTGAAAATGTATGTAAAATTTTTCGTAAATTCTATTTATAAAAGTACTCGTTGTCTCGTAAATATATCATAATAACCCTTACAGGCATTTACATTACAAATTCATATCTCCACTGTGGTATATTTCATGTAATATAATCGATTTTCTATAGATTAACAAATATTTGTTATAATGTAACGGATAGTGGTCTTAATTTTTGGAATAAAATTTAATTACAAGAAATTTACGTATTACTTTACTTAATTTAATATTAAGTGAAATTATAAATTAGCAATTTATTCAATACATAGTTGGAGTTATTTCTTGTCAAGACATGGTGCTCACACAAAATTGAAAAAAAAATGTAGTCTGTTATTACCAGGACATTTTCAGATTTATTTATACTAAAACTAAATTAAACTTTGCAAATAGATAATCAACGGGATCTTTAATTTGAACTAAAGCTTTTTTGGCAATTTTGTGTAAAATGCTGCATATTTTATTTATCACTTCGAGACACTTACGTCTGACGCTAGCAGTATGTACCGTTATGTTTTGATCGTGCCGTATCTTGTGTTATTACTGGGTAAAAGGATAATAAAGGAGTAAAAATACATTTTTTTGTATAGCAGTCAGAATTAGATTATCTGTATCAGCCATATACTTATTCTACTGGAAGATTAAAAACATTGGCATATAATTTAAAGGATAATGATACAAAATGATTAAGTATAATGAGAAAATAGAGCTTCGACAGCAACCCGTTTTACATAATAACATATGGCTGGAAGTAATATGGCCACATAAGCATTTCGTATTCAATGGCTCGTCTGAATTCAGACTGCATGGATTATGTAGGTGTCTCACGCTCGACACCGACAGCGCTGAATGTCGCACGGGCTACAAATGGTGCACAAATGTCAGTCGTTTTCATTTACACGTCGGGGGCGCGTTAAATATATTTCTTAATACATCTTAGATTGGAATACCAACATCAGTAAGTTTTATCCGATATGAAGTGGCACATTTCTCAAAAAATAATGAAGAAGAAAATTTTTTCATTACAAATATTGTTTAGCTGTCAGTCAAAACATAAAAATTAGTTCGCGTTGTGCATTAAAGCTTTGCTAGCTATTGATGTATAATTTTTTAAAAATTATTATTATTTACAAATTACAGTGCTAGTGGAACCATTTATTGCTTCAGTCTAATGAAATAATGAATTTTGTACACTGCAAGAAATCAGTAATAATGTTGTTATATTTCCGTTTTAATGCTTTATGGTACATGATATTTATGTTTTATTTTATCCAAACACGTTTTGCGTTTGATTGACGTCATATGTATGACAGGTGTTACATTTACTCCATGATCTGGGAAACGTGTTATTCCTGGTATTTTATTTGCAATTCCACTTTTACTTTATGAAAACATTTCCCGTGCATTGACTAAAATTAAAAAAATAGCCAAATTGTCGTTGTTAAGTCGTTATCAAATTTTGCGCTTGAAGATTACAAATTAGTTTGAAGATTCTTTTTTATTAATATGTACAGAGAGATTTATAATTTCTTTAACCTTTGTTCCTTTTTTACGATTGAAAAATATAATTGTACCCAAAGTTGGTAAATCTATTTAAAATGGCATAAAATACTAAATTCCTATTTCAGTGGCGTATTTATCCATTGTTTTATACCTATTGCAAATCAGAAATCTTTGTCTAATCGCGACGCAAATAAAACGGGTAATTTAAAGTCCTTAATGGACCAGATTAAAATGTCCCGTGGGGCGAAAATAAGTGTTATTTTCTCCGACTATATCAGTTAGCATATAACACGCAATACCTATATGCATAACAAACTGTAAGAATGATTATAAAGTAAGTTTTATGCAAGCCAATTATAAACAAATATGTAGTTATATCTCATCTTTTTCGTTTCTTAGTTACAGTGGTTTTCTCGGTTTTGATAAAAATGTCGTCATTATATGTTTTTATGCTTCAAAAGTATAATTTGTGTCATAAATTTATAAGAGGTCACCAACCCCCTGATAGTTATTATTTCAAAAAAAGTTCGTTCGTTTTTACAGAACGTAAATCAACGTTCCACGCTCTAAATATACTCATTAATAAATGTTTTAACAATAGTCTTGTCACTATATAATTATAATAAAATAAAATACACTATTTGGCTTAAAATAATGTAGCTTAGAAAATTGGCAAGTTAATGTGGCTGTGGGCAAGCCAAATAGTGTACGTAGCAAGAAGAACAGATAGCCGCTCGGGTCTTAAGATGGAGACCGACATGCGCATCGTAGGACTTCCGTGCACAAAACAAACGGACGATCTTGTTAAGGTCCTCAATTGACACTGGATATTACTCCTAGAGGTCGCTCCGTGTGGGACTATATCTAGTAGTGGGCACCCAACGGTTTTAATGATGATTATGATTAATGATGATCCTCCTAATAATTCCCAATTGTTTTACTGCCCAAAGATCCAGTTTTTTTAAGTACACGCATCTATTATTTTAATAGATATTTAGTAGTTTTCGATCTTTTTGTTCCGATTCTTTATTATGATGTTGACCTCAGGGCTCCAAAATTATGTTTCAATTGCCCTGATTATATGATATAGACCTATGAAGGGTTAATAGGGCCAGAGACTAAAAGGAATTATACATATTTCGGACACCAAACTGGTCTCAATTTTGGATTCATTTAATTTACTTCTATTTAAGCTTGTGTACAATAAGGGCTTAATTTTATAAACGCTACGATTGATCTGGTATTTTGATTTATTTGAACATGTTTACAGCCTTATACGTCACTGCGTATCTATTGTAAAAACTTCAATTGGTTATCGTAATTCAAAGCTTAGCAAACATACATATTGTCCTCATACTTGCTAAAATGTCTTGTCACATAAACCTAAACATCTGCATAGAGGTACTATCAACTTTATACCAGTAAGAAAAACGAACTCTGTATCTACTAAGAAGCTACAGCAAATTTCGTTTGCAACTAGTTTCATAAGCTTGAAATAGACGGATAAAGATGTAGTTTGTAACAAGTTTTATTTCTTTAGCAAATGTCGCTAGACGCGAGCCACCATGAAAATAAAATATATATTAGAGTGCATTAAGGTATGAATGTCCGTATGTACATGCAAAAGTTATTACGGTCTGGACGTGAAACTTTTACGATCCACCTTTCACCATTATCATGAACGTAAAACATGTAAATTTGTTGAGTCAAACAGCTTACATTTAAAATGATAAAATATAAATCGATGCGTCTTTTAATTAAAATTCTTGTTCCTTTTACTAGTAAAATTAATGAATAAATTTTTTGTCCAATAACTATTATTAATAAGTTCTACATAAGACGAAGCCAGAGAAAAACTGCATTTTCATTTTGTTCCAGACGGAATACCCTTTCACGAGGCAACGTTTGAAATTGTTTTAATTCTATTAAGCTCCAAAGCTTGATTTTTTTCTTAATTTTACGCCCTGAGCCGTTAAGCGCATCAAATAATTCTTGACCCTTTATCAAGGCTGCAGTAGCACTAACCTTCACTTTTCTTTTCCTGGAAATGTGCCAAATTCATTTAAAAATTGTTGTAAACTGCTAAAACAGAAAAATAGAAAATTTGACTTGTTCTCATGTCCAAATAAAATGCTGTTGCTGATGAAAGATTAAATGATAAAAAGATTTACAATTTTATTCAATGGTTTTTGATATTCTTTTTTTAAACATTTCATTTAAAAAAATACAAAAATAGATGACAGTCACAATACTAGATATAGTCTATGCACGACAGGTTTAGCAAGAGTCGTTGCGGGCTATCCATCACAAGCAACAGGTTCATTAGTTGCTTCCGACAGCTCGCTATAACACAACAACACTTGCTAACAAGAACAAATTACCGATATACCAACACAACTGGGAATATTCAGGCTCACTAATTATACAATTGACATGATTTCAATCTCTATCGTGAAAATCGATACAACTAGTTAAAACACGAATAATGGTAAAGGCGTATGTAGGTACCGATATTATTCAAGATAAATCCTGCATACATGTTGCATTATATTTTGTGTTGTTTTAAACAATTAATAAAATTTAAATAAACGAATATATTGATTGTTGCATCTCGCCATCGCCATTATCATGAAGGGTGATAGACGCCCACTGCAAGGCAAAGGCCTCTCCCAAAGATAGCCACGATAACCAGTCCTGCGCTGTCCGCATCCTGCAACTGTTCACAAAAACATTATCAATTTTCCCCCAGGAAATAAATATACATTGTAAATACCAGAAAACTAATTTTTTAATACCTAAGATTCAATTTCATCAAGTTAATAAGTCTTTCTATAGGCAATGTATACGCTTTTAAGATACCAGATTATGTTCAGAAAGATTGTTCTGCTGGATTTTAAAACATTGTCAGAGAATACTTGTGTGCTAGGCGTTACTACACTGTAAACGACTTCAAATAATATAACATTACATACCTTGGGAATGGTGTGTTCGCCTCCAGTCTATTACAATGCTTATTAAATATTTAATTTAATATTATATTATTAATATACAATCCCGAAAATTTACATCATATATTGAGAAAAGATTTTTTTATTTTTGAAAGCCTTTAAATAGTAATACCGTCGCTGTCACTTAACTGCAATACATTAAAAACTATAACTTCTATTGTTTTATATTAAACACGTGGGTGAAAGTAACGAACCATGTAAATATTCATTAAATTGGAAGAAAAAAGTAGTATGTGTGGTCAAGCTATAAAGCTTGTTTGTGGCGGTAGAAATAAAATACAATTAACCTTTTCTCAGAATATTACACAGCGCGTGTCTCGTTCCTCCAGTTCGGAGAAGTTGTAAACACCCACGCTAAAGACCATGACTCCTTAAGCTATTATTTAGAATTCATTTATTACATTCACATTAAAAAAGTAATTGTTTAGACATTACTTATTTAACAATTCCGTATAAATTTTATGCACGCCTTATTAAATTTTTCCAGTAATGGAAATGGCGTGAATGATCGTATTTTATGTCTCGCACGAAATTATTTTACCCCAGCAATAATATTCAATTTCGTAGATATAAATGTCATCATAATGAATGGCATAAAAATTGGAAGTCAGATATACGACAAATATCAAAATGCTAATATTATTTCTTATATGTTACAGGTAAACTACGACATAATAAAGTTACGTTATTAAAATAAAAGTTGCAATAACTATTCATTGACCTGAATATTTTTCCAACTCGACTCTACCATTAAAAAGTTTTTACCAGCCTTGTAATTCATAATGTCATTAGGCTGTATTATTTATTATTTTGCAATGTTTGTTGATATTAGTTTATTTAGTTGTCTATAAAACATGAAAAGAAAAAGATATGTACTCGTATATTAGGTACTACCAAAATGGACTTTTTTCTTTTTTCAAATAATTATGATGTGAAAGGAACAAACAAGAGAAACAAAAAAGTCTGTGAGTAATGATACATCATTATTTAAATGTGTATGTTACCTCTATGTACCTGTGCACGACGTATAGTATAGGCACAGATCATTAAATATTTTTAACTTAACCTTCAAATTCTAAGCTATGTAGAGATATATAAAAATAACTTAATAGTGATTTAGAATCACTGTTAGCTTGAATCACTGATTTTATGAATCTATATAATGTAAAACTTTTAACACTTGGACAGTTAAGATTCGGTTTGTAACAGCCATATATGATTTTATTTATTTATTTAAAACTTATTTCCTTGTGAATATAACATATATTACAACCGAACGAAAATTGATATTAGAAATCAATATAATATGATAGCAATGATTAGATGTTACATATATTACGCGTTGTTTAAATAAAAAAAAACTATACGTGTCTAAATTGTTGACGTCATGACACACGCTAATCATAATACACTAACAATTATTACTAATAGTATTTAAGATGGCTCCTCATACATTTCTTATCCGAAGTCTGGATAAAAAACTATAGCTGCGTATTTTCATTACACCTTTATTCAGCACATTATATCTTCACGGGCAGAAATAATCCTAATGGAATCTGTGAAAACAACATGTTCAGCCAAATAGTTACCTCATTTATTTCGACAAGGCTGTCTTTTGTGTGTAACTTTTGAATGGATTACAAATAATTCAACATTCGTTGGCATTTTATATTTCTTTGTCAGTATGTGCTTTAAAAAAATGTAATTTACTTAAATTTTTTTATAGTAAGACATTCAAATATGATTTAAGCTTTATTTAATATACATTTCTTTTTTACGCAGTTTTTAAATCCTATTAAGAAATATACCCAAGTTTTTCTACATTATAGTACAATATGTCTATATATAGTATATATCTAATGAGTAAAAGGTGATTTCCTTATAAGAAAGCTTCTAACAATTTGAAAAAGTAAAAAAATGTTTAAATTCAATTAATAATAACTTTTGTAGTGGATTACATATGATTGAACATTCAGTTTATCCCTTTAGGGAATATAGCATAGATTTAATTTAAAAAGAGCTGCTGTAGAATTTCTGGCCGTCTCAACTACTATTTATAATTTTAAAATAAATGGGGATTTAAAAGTGCCATTAAGTAAATGCCTACTTGTATAATGATATTTTGAATTTTTTATACCCACAAGAAAAGGTAATTTCTCTAAAAGTAAAAGCTTTCGAACAACGTCAAAAAACGCATAAATATAATTTATATTAATTTTTGTATTGATTACAAACGATTTAAAATTCTTTGGCGTTTCATATTTTACAATTTACTACTATAATTTACAATTATAGGAACATAGTTTTGTTTAAAATCAATTTAATCTGTATTTCTTTTTAGAAACTCCCATAAAGAAATCTTTACTCACTATGAAAAATAATTTCTCTAAAGGTAAAGGATTCTTTCAACTTAATAAAAATATAGAAACGTATAAATTCAATTGATAGTAACAGGCTAAGAAGAAGCTTTTCGATGGAATGCTTTTATTTCGATATCAAGTGTCTTTTTTAAATTGAAGGTGTTTCTTTGCACGGCTTGACGGCAACAGGTGACTAGCTGGGCGCAGGCGTGGCGCGCGAGTCGATACGCCCCCGTCCACCGCCGCGGCTAACCTCGCTCATTCACACCCAGCCACACTCACGGCGCTTACTACACTTACACACACACATGCACACTCGCGCGCGTATATAATATATTGTATTATAACATAAGCTAGCTCATTCTCAATAAATCTTAAAATTTTTACGCCTTATAAATTTCAGATATAATTTTGCTACGAATTTCCATGAGTGATAAGCGGGACTTATCATGGTCTTGAATGAAAGCGTAACATTGATAAAGCAAAACTCGTTCTAACCAGCGTAGGGAACCCAAATTTATCATTAAAGTGAAAATAAGACTCACAGAGATTTACAATAGGATCTGTAGGAAGATCCAAATTATTTTAGGAAAAAAAAAGTATGTGTAAAAAATAAAATATTATCTTACAGGTATACTGAATTTTTCATTACTATCAAAGCTCTAATACTACAGAGAAATAATGTACTGAATATAATTTTAGTTTATTTTATTTCCAAAGGCATCCGTATGGAGCGAATTATTATAGTAACTCAATTGTCAGCTTAGCTGACGTCACTATTTCTTTGGTGATTACTCTTTTTCCAATAAAACAGTCAAGTAGAATTTTTATAGTACAATTTTCTAACATTCGACTAACATCGTGACAACGTCACAATTGTATATGTGCTGTCAGGGCGT
This sequence comes from Battus philenor, assembly GCF_028537555.1. Taxonomy (NCBI): domain Eukaryota; kingdom Metazoa; phylum Arthropoda; class Insecta; order Lepidoptera; family Papilionidae; genus Battus; species Battus philenor. The sequence goes on from NW_027181676.1 coordinate 7,208,023, forward strand.
TATGTGTACTCCCAACAAGACGTGGAAAATATGCGTACACTGAGGGTAAACAATATTTAAAGTTCAAGTGAGAACCCTTCATATTACTAGCCACTGCGGTCATCAATAACTTTTATTGTCGATTGTTATTGCTTGTTCAAATTAAAATTCGAATGCCGGTTTCAATTTGAACGATGACAGTCATATAGTCTAGCTCCCAATGTGTTTGGATCAGTCACGATAGCCTCTGTAATATACACAACATAGATCAAGATTGAGTTTCCTTTTACCAATCAGGGAAAAAAGAAAAAATACAATCACGGGTGGCTTCATACTGCCACACGCAAAACGCGTATCAGGGCTTATAAAAACATATGTTTGCCACAATTAATTAATTACTTTTAACATTCCGGAAATTTTACAACAGAACAATACGGCTGTATTAACAGTCGGTACGTAATCTAGACCAACTTAGTTTGTGATTGTCGTCGTCTAACTGCACCCATAGAGAAGATTTTTTTTGTTACCCGTTAACAACCATGTTGCAAATACACAAAATCTTGTGTGCGTGAGAATGTAAATGAAATTAAATAAAAAAGCGAGCATAATTATAGCCTGGGCTGCAAAGGCAAACTAAATTTTGTGAACTTATATTACGTATTGTTGTAAATTGTAAATAAATCAATTTCCCATAGAACTCATATATCATTCGATAGATTCCATAGAGTTGTAGAGGACTAGGTTTGAATCTTGTGAGACTATGGTCCGTAGAGGTTGATTCTGATCACACTTATTAATTTATGTTTCTCGCCTAATACACTGTAAGTTTTGATCGATGAAATTAATGAGGAATATCTTTGCATACACTACATATTATAACCTATGTTTGATGTTAGAACCTCAGCCGTAAGGGTGAATATAATATATATGTTAAAGCGTTATCGTCGTATTTCCATACGGCTTATCATTGTTCAAGATAAATTCGATTACTCACACGACTAATACACGTGACTTTGTCATAGAAATGATCTTAATCAAAGCAGCTCGCATTGCATTGCATATATATTATGGGTCGTTTCCATACATACCATCCTATCTATTAAATTAAGACACTGGCACAAAGGTTTTTTTAACAAAATATGTAGATAAATAAAACTATAGAAAGTATATAAATATATACTCTATTATAATAAGCCCCACTAATCGTCTTGGTAATATAGTCAGGACATCAAAGATTAAAGAACTCGCTCTTTAACAGAAAATTTTGGGTACCGCTATATAGAGCACAATATCGCTGTATTACTTAATAGACTGACTCATATCGTCACTGATGACAAAAAAATAATACAACATATTACAATATACTTAGAGCAAAATAAAAATAATTAAAATAAACCATAAAGACAATAATGAGATGCTTCAATCGAAAAGCCAAATTTGTACGAAGAAATTATACATATGTGCAAAGGAACAAAGATTAAATTTAACCTAACCGTTTTGGTATTGATCCCTTGTGAATTTCTAACAAGGTTTTTAGGATTTAATTTCGGGTTTTATTAAAGTATAAATTAAAAAAATTAATTTTGAAAATTAACAGTATGAAAACTTTATGAATAGAATTATTATATTAATAAGAAATACGGCATTAAGAAAGTGAAATTGACTCATTCTTTCAAAAATTTTCAGTAATATGCCTATATCCAATTCCAGAAGGGTTAAGAATTAAAAAGAAAATTAAAATTGAAAAGTTTATTATTTCTTTTGATAAATATATCGTAGAGACAACATTGGTCATTAATGATGTTTTGATATATTTTATTTGTAATAACACTATCTACCACAATTAAATCAGAAAAAAAAATTATTACAAAGAGAAAAGAAAGAAAAAGAGAAAAGAGAAAGAGAAAAGTTTTTTACATAATTTTATTTGATGACATTCAGTAATAAATGAAAATACTACCTATATTATTAATAATGCGTTATATTCACGTTGCTCTCTTAACATAACTAGGTATAAAAGATATAAAACAGTAGCGATAGTGAAGCTTAATATGTATAAAAATAAAGATAAAATTCATCCATCCTTTCTACTTATACTGTGAAAAATAGTTGTGGGTAAAAATATTATTACACTAAGAAATAACCCTTCAAGGTAATCGTTTGAAAGAATAAATAATTATTTTCTGAAACCGCATGCATGCATATGATGCTACAATATTTTTTTAACTTTAATATTAATTGAATGGTTTTAATGCAGATTGGTGGGTTATGAGTGTATTTGCTGTCAATTAATGTATGATTACATCCTATCCAACAATCAATGGTTCCAGAAATAACAAATAACGTAATGATAATAAAGTCAGAAAAAGCATTTTCAAAATTTGGATAACCACGTATTAAAATTGTTTATTGTTTACTATCTATAAAACTCTGTACTGCCAAAAGTTATTACCCTGTCACGTTCCAATAGAGTTACAGATTTATTACTTTATACGGTGTTATTGGAAATATAGCAGAAAGCTTTAAAGCTTTTTCTTGACAAATGAGCTATACATTCACTCCTTTAAAGCTTTTACACCTGCTGTAGCTGCTGACAATCTTAGAATCAACTTTAACCTTAACACCAGGCTTTGTTCAAAGACAATATACTGCAAATTTTAAACTAAGCCGAGAAGCTAAAAAAAATAAAGACAGAGGAAATAAGATTAAAATCATTAGAGCATTTTATTCGTTTATGTTTCCTTTTTGTCAATTTATTGCCTCTTTTTTTCAAGTTCAGTAATTATAATAATAGAATGTCCATAAGAGAGTAGTTCTTTGATGAAAGAAATTCTTTGATTGAGACCCATCAGTGCTTTGCGCGTTGTTATTGGTATGTAATTTTGGTCAATAAGAAAGCAATTACAATATACTTTGAATACCTACGAACTTAAAATAAGTCAAAACCGGGCATAAAAATTATACTGACATATTATTAATTCAATTGATTATTTATTAAACAAAATAAATTGAATTATACAACACATCAAGCTAAGAGCACATGACCCAAAATAAAAGACACAAAATTGAAGTTGATTCAAAGCTGAATTTTATTTTAAAACAACTTGCTATTAATATTCCCGGCCTTGTCTATCTTTGGTATTATTCAAAGATATATTGAACAAACCCATGTTCTATTTATAACATAAAGATAATATATATTTTAATATATACAAAAGGCACTCTTGTTGAATTCAAATTCTATTCTAATGTAAAGATGGCTTTGCATATCCTTGAAAGAAGTGTTTCTATAGTTTCAAACAGTTTGCATTTAATTTTTAAGGTTAGTTTCTAAATTATTTTTAGTCTGTTTTAAACGTTTTATAAGGAAGTCGCAAAAGGTTTATGACTAAAACTAGGGGCTACTCAAGCCTTCAAAACATTCTTGCCGAAAAAAGCTAATCTAGGCAACTTAACCAAGAGGCTACAATTTATGACGTTTTGCTATAAAATACTTTTGTGATAAACATCAATCAGAATTTGCAAATTGACAAATAAAAATTATTGTAATGTTTAGTTGAATGTTTAAAAACAATAAAAATATTAGCGATGTTAACAGGCATTTCAACTCGTACGTCGTCGATTTTATATTTTTTATTCAAAACATAACCCTAACTCGTTTTTGTTAAAGCGTGAAATTATTATTATAACAAAAGATTACGTGATTTTAGAGCCATTTTCTTGTTAAAAATGATTCCAAATATACCACACATCGGAAATAATTGATGACATTTCTCCGAATTTAAAAACAAATGATAAAAGAGTGTTTATTCAATTTTGAAAAGCAAAACATTTGAATTTATTGATCTATTTCAAAGCATATGCAATATTTTATGGGCACTATTTTTTCTCATACAAAAGGTTTGTTTTAAAAAATTATATTTAATGCTTTTCATATGGCAACAGCTCTACTGTTGCTTCCTATTTTAAATTTCTTTTTACCGCAGTTTTAGTAATTCTAGCACAAAAACATTTAAATGGAGCATACAATTGAGAAGTGAAAATAATTTAAGCTAACCCTATGAAATGTTAAAAAATTTAATCACATACATGTAAGAAAATTTAAACGAATCTTCTTTATCAATCACCATTCATCAAATTTTGGATATAGGTCTTTTCAGATTCTCCCACCCGATGCCCCCTTCTCTCCACGCCCGTTCATGAAAAAATACGAAAATTGTAGCATATAACAAATTTGGCTTTACGCCCTCGAGTAAAATTTCATCGTGAAATCAATTTGAAGCAGGGATAGGTAGATTTTTGTAATATTTTGAAAGCAATTTTGACATCACCTTTTTACAAAGAATTATTACACCTAAACAAAATGTCTAGGAGGATAACAATAGCTTTTAACGTATATTTTCTATTTAATATTATTCAGATATTAATAGTATTAATATATATACTTATTATTTGTACAATAAAGGCCAAACAGTGTTAATACTGAGCTAAACAGAATTCTTATTGGCGCAGATACAAAATTCTAAGAGGTTTTCTATTGTCATGCTTCCGAAATTGCTGAATCTTCCAGTAAACTTATTGTTCAAAAATAAAGAATAGGATATCCAAAAGGCAGTATGGCATAAGCAAAATAAATAATTTGTGTACAGAATATTTCTACTACGAAGTACCAATCAGAGTACTAATTCTTCATATTTATATTTATCTTCTTTAACCCATTTTAGAATTAAGTGGAAACAGAAATGTACCGAAAACTTTACAGTATCCGTAAAAATATTATATTTAACCTATTATACAGGATGTTATTCGTTTCATAAAAAAAAGTATGAAGTTATGGTACCGACCTTTATCTTTTTTTGTTAGCTAGTACAGAAAAGATGCCTACAGAACGGTACGATGTTAGCCATTTATTGTAGATAATATCTTTGACATTAAATAGGCAACAAGTTTCATGTTTAAACAATAATAACAATGGAACCAGCTTTCTGTTAATAGGAATCGCGGCAGAGATGCCTCTATTGATTCAATTGTATTGAAAATATTTATCATTATTCCAGACCGATACAGTCTCGGCACAAAGCGGCAAAAAGTACGATGTTCCGACTAAGATAATTTTCTAATGCCTTTTACTCAATAGTGAGCTTATTCCAATGTCACTAAACGTCAATGACAATTGTCATTTGTGATTTTTGTTATAAGTGCGACATTGAAATAAATTACGCCTCTGAATCATAAATTCACCGTGTATGCTAATGCTTGTAATTATGTAATATACTTCATTTTATATCAGATATGGGTAAAGTAATTCGAAAAACAAAACTAAAACCTGCGTATTTGGAAACTGTAAAATGTACGGGTAATAAATGTAAGAGAAGAACACATATTTAGTAACATCTATTTGACCGATAATTCATTAATCGCAATAGTTTCAATAAACTTTAAATATATATTTAATTTACAATGTTTATTTAATCAAATAGAATATAATGTAATGAACATCTACCTTTTTATTTGAATTTAATTATGATAGAATTCAGTATTTAAATTAAAATCTGATGAAGATGTTTTCTGTTGTATGTAAAACGTGATCTACTTTAAATTTGTCGTTTAGTAACGCTATAAGCTGCTAAAACAAATATTCAACTTAAACATTAAATTCTCTCAATTCGCAGTGGTTATTCTAAGATCATTTCCGAAACTTGTGTATTCTCATCAAGACCTTTGAGATGAGACTTCTGTACAGACTATCCTTATGAAAACAGTAAATATTTCATCATGAAAAATGTGAAAAAAATCTCTTTACATTCACAGACACGCATGATCGCTTATTACTACGTAGATTGTACGTTTATTTTCCACTGTTATAAGCTTAACATTTTAAAATTTGATACTTTTTATGTTTATATTGTATCATTATAAAAATGCTAATGGAATATGCGAAAAATGAGTTGAATAAAATGTAATGAACTACTATAAATAATAAACAGTGACTATTTAATATTGCATAGCTGACTGATAGTACCTTAGGGCATCAGCAGGAAATGCAGAAGACGTGCTTAGCTGGCATTATTCAGCATATTATTTTTGAATTAATCCGACGGTTCAACTCGTTTTTATGGAGTAATAAAATTGATTAATTTGTCGTACATTTTTATCTTTATTATATATTACAGGTTGCTTGTTTATAGATGTAGAAAATTTTAAAGCATTCAATCCTATTTCCAATCAACCGTATCATATACCAGGTAGTAAACAATAATTCATTTGAATTTATTATAATTCAAATTTTGTAAATGCTTTTTCTTTATATATTACCATTATGCTTTTTTATTATTTTTGAAACAATTGACTTTTGGATAGCTATTTGTACATTAATTGACGTCAAACGAGCTATAAAATATAAATGAATATAAAAGAAAATTAAAAAACATGAAAATCCCTTTAAATTTTTTACACACTGTAGAAATGCTCTCCGCCCATATACTGACTCGTCACATTGTCTCTGGAACCATAAGGCTTGAAATTAGCAGAAACTTACGTTGAGTACAAATTTTTAAAACATCGAATTTTTTAAAATTGCACACGCAAGAGGCGTTTAGGGTTCTTTAATTAAACATTTATATTTTTAAATTAGCTATTGTTGTTTACCAAAAATATTTTTGGTATGTTAAAGCTTATCAATATTATATTTTATAAAATTACACACGTAAACCTCGCAAGAAGGGTAGTGGACAGCTAATGTAATCGAATAAAATTTTATGCTCTGTGAAGAAAACGAACAATCAAAACATATCTGTGAGAGATAAAAAAAACTCAAGTGAATTTATTAGTACGTTTATTATTTGTACCTCAATTAGAATTTCGTTAACGGTAACAGAAACGGAATTGACTTAACAATTTCCTTTTAGATAGTTGTTTAAATATTCTACCCACGTTATTTACCCTGTCGGACTACGCTCTGCCTCGGTTCGACTTAACTCAATATTGTAATTCATGCATGTAAGGCAAGACAGGTTTTTCAATGAACGAGATCTATGTTAAGAAAGTCAAAGTTATCCAGTTGCTTTGTTTTCAACCAAATGGTTTACACCTGTATATAAAAATATAATGATGATTTATCTACTTCGTTTAATGTAATAAAAACAATGTAACCTATATATATGCTATCGAGCCTGTGCAAGATTTTTTTTGAGCCCCTTCGAAAAATCATGACATTAATATAATGCAAATTAGAATATGTATTTTTAGGTAAACTACTGCCAGGTTCTGAATGTTGATTTTACTGACAAGAAAATTTATAGTTACTCTTTTAACGCCAATTTTTTCTTACATAAATCATCTATTCTTCACATGAAAATCAGCATGATACTGACCCCAGGCATGTTTATTTCCTATGTAATCTTTAATACCACAATATGATTTATACACCAATCTAGCCTTTACATAAGCTTTGAATTATCTTGCGGATAATTTTAAAGTTGCTTCAATAGATAAATAGTTTCAACCCCAACAAATTGCATTCGAAAAATTACAAAAGTCGATATGGAAGTTAAAGCGATTAATATAATCATTCTGATATGGTAACGAGAACAATTCCATAGACATGCCATTCCATAACGTAATAAATAAAGTAACGATGACAGTTTTTTATTGATTAAAAATAAGTTTTTATCAACCAAATAACCTAGGCATGTGGACCTATAACATAAAACCTTTTTCTAAAAATGATGAAGTGATTAATGATTTGACTAGTATGATATTGACGTCTTTAATGTAATTATTAGAACTATATTTTTATTTATAAATTTTGTAAAAGTGCAAGATATAAATTAATATTACGTATAGTTCACTCTTGCGTTATTCTAACGACTTTCATAACATTTGGGTAGGTACAAAACTACTTCCTACAACATAAATCTTCTTCCGTACAACGCTAATTAAACGTTACTATGCTCAGGCACCCACAAAAATTATTAAGCTAATTAAACGTAGTACGTAATGTGTTTCAAAATGAGTCAAAAGTTAGTATATCAAAAGATTTTGTGTTACAAAACCCTTAATATTACCGTGTTCTTATGGCCAATCATTCAGCTATCAGACGAACGATATCCATTCGTGTTATCACCACATTACTTATTATAGAATGTACAGACATAATAAATTTGACAAAATAGCCGATGCGTATTTTGTTTTTTCATTAACGAATCTAGACTTTCACATTCATTCATTTGAATAATGAATGAAATCAGACAATGTTTAATACATTTATTTCCACTTTCGTCTTTTTTATTTTAAAGCAATGTTACCTTAATCATCTGATAAATTTTGATAAAAATATTTTCTGAAACAAAGACGTAACAGTTATTTTTAAAATAAGCATTGAAATGTTTTCTATCATCAGATGAAGAAACAGTCGTTATATAATGTTTTTGAAACTAGATACGCACTTCAATAACAAATTATAAATCACAGTTGAAAACAAACCCGGGCGTGGGAGCGGAGCAAAAGTAGGGGTGTACTGGTTTGAGAAGTCGCGGGGGCGTTTGGGCGCCAGTCTGGCTGGCGCGGTAACGCGGTGGCTGCAACCTATACCAGGATGCATCCTGCGCAGGTGCCGGCGCCCCTCGTCTGCTTCACTCTACAACCTGCCTTCTCACAATCGTCTACAACATTCCCCAAAGCAATTTAATAGTTTCTATTAATTCACACAATATTATTAAAACATATGGTACAAATAATGCTATGTAAAACAATTATTATTTTTATGTATAAAAACAGGGTGATTAACCATATTTGTAACAACTTTAATGGGTAATGTATGTACGTTTGCCGTCAAATAATGCATGGAACACCTTATTCAAAATTCAAACCAATAATAAATAACATAATGATAATACAACATGAAGCGTTTTCAAAATTCGGATTACTTCGTATTAAAATTCAATATGTTTTACTATCTATCCTGAAGATTTGGTACTGCCCCACGTTATTAGCCTATCGCATTCAAACTTAAAAATTATTTTTACGTAACATTTTCCAAAACGATCTTTTATATAGGCTGATTGAAAATGGTAAATAGTGTTGCTGGTAAAGAAAATTAAAGATTTTTGCTGACAAATGAGCTACACATTCACTCTTTTAAAGCTACATGACTAATCATTAATAACTCCATTTATCTTTAAAATAGCTTGGTCGTTTACTCATAAATGTCATACTTTATTTTATGTGTTCATCATATTATTTAGGACTTATCATTTTTACACATTTAACACTTATCATGTACCACAAGCCTTTGTTATAGTAGTTTAAAGTTACTCAATGTCACAAATAGCATATTTAGTTGAAAACACTGAGTTCTTTGAAGTAAAAGCTGTAGGTTAAGTTCTCTTCTTTTCAAAAGTCTGTCATCACTAAATTAATGTATATTTATTTCAGAGCTAATATTCTATCGAAATTCATGTATTTCAATAGCCTTTATCATAACATTATTCATTGGATATATTTTCCCGGTGAATCTAAAGCTGAAATTAGTTAGTAAAAAATAAAATATTTTAATATAAGCATATTTAAATTATTTTTTTAATAGTCTTATTTAGTAAAATAATTGGGTGCTCAAAATGCACAATAACGCAACAAAATTAATAAATGTGTACGCTGCTAAGAACAATAACAACTTACCCTTTCAAAAAGATATTCAATATTTTACTAACCCAGTTAAAAAATAGGAACAAAGTTCAACAAAACTAGTAATGAAAGGGAAATGACCTCATTCTGCGCGGTCACTTCAGTCTTTGGAAACCTTCTCACGCACGCATCCATAAAGTTTATTTTTAGTAGACCTCGAACGTACCTATCTCGCGATTGTCGATTACACCGGAGACCCCAATTAAAACTGCCAAAATAAATTGAAATCAGCATGATCTGCAGTAAATTCCGTTAATTAAGCAACCCCAATCGTCAGGCTACGATTACGCGACAAATTGGCGTCAATTTGTTTTTACTAACATTACAACAATCTAGGTTTTGAATAAATACTCTAAGATCTTGAAATAATATTTTAACCATTTACATAAATACTATACCTATTTAATAAGATATTTATATATTTCATCCTTTGACATACCTTGAGCTAAAATTTACTTATATCTACGCGAATATTAGTTATTAAATATTAACAACTAATTTTGACTGATATATCAAAGTTTATCTTATTTTTATATTCGACAACTTGAAAATAATGTGTTTAATAAATCACAAATGTTCGTAAAAAGGGATCGATTCCTACCAAAAATTGTTCCCGAGACTATTTAACTCAAAAAGATCTGTATAAAACAAACAAATGTGGCTATTTCTATGACTTAGAAACACATATTTTACATGATTATATCTAAAACCAAACAAAAGACTAAAAGACCGCAAACACTCATAGCTCCTGCAATGTAGATCCGACCAATAACAATAATCAGGAAGTTTGAAAGTATATCGGTATAACTATCACACATGGATATTCGACTCTTCAATCGTGTCCAGTGATATCATATATGTCGCAAAACATATTAAAATATACAATACTAAAGACTACATAAATATTCTGTTCAAAAAAATGTTTTATTTCAAATAAATATTCATTTACTTTTTTCTCGCTGTACATACAGTAACTTCGTCAACAAAAACACTTAAGAATTGCTTAAAATTGACCTGTGTTCCAAATTCAAGAATAAATATAAACAAGCGGTGAGACGAGAAAACTATTACAACAGGGAATTCTTAGGAAGCAAACGAGGGAGTACATTGTTAACTGGCACCAAGCCAGCTGGACCGTGAACTGCGGTTTACTGCTCGCCACACTACCAATGTTATAGTGCGCGCCGGTCCTACGCAAATGTGACGCGAAAAAGTGAAAACAAGTGATGACGCAATGCTTACGAATCTACAAAAATAAGGCACATATTTGAAAGAAATGGTAAAGTTTTTATGTTTAATATTGCAGATATATAACCGATAACAAATGAAGCAATAGTTTTATCATCATCATTTCAGTCATTGCTGGACGTATGCCTCTCCAATAGATTTCTAACAGGTCCGGCTGGAAGTGTCCTAACTTCAGCGTCTTTCAACTATTTTTCAATGTCTGTGTCACTTTGTGGGTTTGTCCAGCGTTGTGCTTGTCAGTCTGTGGTGCCCGTTCCAGAACCGTAAAGCGTCACAGCGTCTAGAGCTCTGATAGCAGCGATGAAAGTTTGTTAGAGATTATTAGCTCCCCCAGGGTACTTACCGGCGCAGATATAAGATATCAAGGTAAATAGACAAAGCCTGGAGGCTTAGTCTTTTTATATTTATCCATACGAGGGGTATGTGCTGTTTTTATGCTCGGTAGGCTTTCAGGTTGGCAAACGCAGTTTTATTTTTATTACATAGATTGATTAAGAAGCATAGATGTCTGACTATTTTATGTCCTATGTTATATGTCGTAAGGATATTGAGACTGTACATTCTTTTGGAATATTCAGAGCATTATGTAAATACTATGTCTAATTAATAATGACTTACAACTAAAAGTTTAATAAATTTCAAAGTGTGACCTTAGTAACATCAAGGTATCTGCAGGCTTTAAACTAAAAGTTAAAGATACACTTAATATTATTTTAATTATTTGAAGTAGATAAAAAGTTTGATAGACAAAATATTAAAATATTTAATTCATAAACTTATATATAAATCATTACAACAATCCCATTTAACTTAATAAGTAAGTAAATTGTTTTAACCATCGTTTATAATGTACTTAGCACGCAATTAGACTTTTTGCTCGAATAACTACATTATAATTTAAGGTCCTTATCAAAGCAACGGAAATGTGTTTCGTCATAAAACAGTTATTATAAAGCCGTACGAGCTTGCCCTACAACCAAACAACTCATTTAATAGTACAAAATAAATATAAAACAAATGGAAATGTTGTCTGCTTTGAAACGTTGTCCATTGAATTCGCGTAAAGGAATTAAAGTAGTATATAATAAAGTAATAGCTTTCGAAACGTTAAAGCGAAATTATAATTTCATTTCGATGTATCTAACATTAACTGCGATATAACTAAATAGACACATGTTATATAATAAATATATGTTATATTAGGAACGACTAGGATATATTAAGCATTTAACTATAAATTTGGCTACTTGTGAGATACAAGGTTTATGAGAAATATTTTACTAATAAAAAATTGAAAATTATTTTTTTTTATGAGTTTCACAAAGTCAATTTTGTCGTTAGCTACAACTATGTGCGTCTTATGTAAGTTTTATAAGGTTATATACACTCGTATATTACTTAATAGTTAATAACCTCGTATTAAACCTTCCTAATAACTGACACAATAACACTTACGCATTTCTATGGCTATTGGTTCTACAAACATGTTTACTAGTGTTAAAAACGTTGCACCCTTTCAAGTCGTGGCATTATTATTAGAACTATTCGTGCTATTTGTAATTTAAATAGTAAAATGTCTTTAAGAAAAAACATTTTAAGAAATTATAATGAATATGGCTTCTCAATACATGTATAAAAATATATTTATGTCCACAAAAACGTAATCGTATTCTCAAAAGCCAAAACTTTCAAATTAGTTTTCTTTTTCAATTTTCTGATCATCTCAGTACGCCTGTTCTTCTCGAGTCTGAGATATTTCTCATTTAAACAGGTGAATTCATCTCTGTTAATAAGAAACTTAATCAATACTGTTTTAAATAAAAAAAAATTAAATAAATGTATAAACCCTCGCGGTAATCTGATGATAGCGATGGGCTATAATTTATCCTTTAAATCCATCTTTCAATGCTAAACGTGTTTCGTACGATAGCCCAAACCGAGATCCTCTCTCGGTGGTACTTTAACCGAGGAACATCCGCCTAAGAAACCTAGGGGCTTAGTAACCTGACTGTTCTGTTGAGTATATAATGTAACAGCTCTGGTCGAGGCCATTAAGATAACTCTTAACATTAAACACTGCAAAAAGACCAAAAAAAATTAACACACTATTTCTATGACATTTTGTCACACTATGTAATTATTAATTTACAGATTATTTATAAAGCCAAATAGATTTAGTTAGAAGTCTAAGCTTCATAGCAAAATTAAATATCGTGACTTCTTCTAAACACAATCCAACAAGTGAGGTCCTCGCATCTCAATCCATTGAAAACTATAATTTAGATTAGGCAAATCGGGGAATTTAAAAAAATATATTAATTATGTATGTAACAACTATTTTATTTTTTTGTTTATTATATGATATATTTTAAACAAATTCCTTATTGCTTTATGTTTACAGAACTTTTAATTAATATACATTAAGCAATAAAGTAAATATTATTATCAATCATGCAACTGAAGTTAAAAACCTCATACTTATTTCATTACATTTTCTTTTTTAACGTATTAAGAGCCAATAATTTTCCAAAATAAATAAATAAGTTTATTTGATTACAATAACCAAAGGCTGTGCGCCTTTTGATATTATTGGAATTATTTCCTACATATGCCGATGAGTATAAAGGCGGAACTATATAACTTAACGTCGCTAAAACCATACTGCCTATTCTTTGGCATCTTAAAATTTTGGCATCGAACTTCAAGTACCGTACCACCCAAGTACATTGTCAGCATATATACTTTTCCTTATGAATATTATCGTAATGTTTTAAAAATAGGGACATTTTTTTTATCTACGACTGTCATTTCTTTATAATTACTTTTTATTTACCTGCTCTACACGAAAATTAGTTTTTTTCAAAAAAGAGTCAGAAAATTTCGTTAGTAATTTTGGTTTTTATTTCCAAACTAAAATAATAATAACACCGTACAGACCCCAATAAAACAAAGTTTGATTGGATGTAGCAGTGTGTTTTATTTCGTTTACGAACCCTAGGATTCTGAAAAAAGTAGTAAAGAAGCACTCCTATCATACCACCGAAGTATCACAATCCTAATTCACCCAAAACAATTCACAAAACAAATATACGAACCGGCAAGCTCAGCATAGCGGGCCTACCCCCAAGGTGACCAGATGCTCTTGTTATAGTCACTGGAAAAAGCTAAATGCAGGTCACTTTACACCGATCCAACTGAAAATCATAAAGCTAAAAATGACCTCATATGGCTAAAATATGATTAATAACAATACTGTCAAAAGAAGGCTAAGCTAAAATTTACGGAGAGTAACATGTTAAAACGCGAACTCTACGAATCTTGAACTGCTACGGCCCGCGTAGGCAGTCTACGAGCGAATCTCTGTTGTCGACTCGACGGTACGTTTCTTTCCTACCTTTACCTTAGTTACTGTTTGTACAATTAATTACGAGTATTTGTACCTCTTTAAATAAACTAAAATCGTTTCCTCGTCACTTTTAATAGGTGTTTAACATATGTAATAAATATTTATATATACATATTATTTAAATAATTTTACAAATTAATAAATCAAATTCTCCGGGATCTGTAGCAATAATAAGCATTGTTCAATTTCGGCGCCATTATTATTTTTAATACATATAATCGACTTATCATTCTTAGCACAAAACCTATGCGAGATTGTACGGTTTGCAGGTGACACATTTCTTTTATTCAGTGTATTATAGATAGGAAGTCAAATTTAGGCGGCGAGAACAAAGCTCATCTGAGAACAATCAGTAGATTCAAAATAAACAACTTGGTTTCATATTTTCATATTTTCTTAAAAGCTCAATATATAAAATTTTCTTTACCGAATGTTAAATCAAACTCTCCTAAAATGTAATGGTAATGTTCTAAACCATATAGATTACGGTTTTCCTGGGTGTCACAATCGATTTTATACTTCATTGGAGGCCTCACATTAAGTTTCTTGCGGTCACGCTTACCGTACTGTAGCTTATGTCGCTGGAAAGATAAAACGTTACTCTGATACTGACATTGATAGTGATTTTTAGTTATTTGCACGTCCTTTGGATTTATGTTTTGATGTAGAGATGCGGACATTGAAAACAATTTTTTTTTTGCAAAAAAACGAGCACATAGATCTATCTAAAGGATGCGAATCTTTTTGAGAAAACAATATTCTTACCGTGAGCCTAAAGTAATTATAATACATCCTAAAAAATATGGGAGTCTATATAGCATTTACAAAGCTACCTGAAAAACTGCCCATACCAAAGTTTGGACTGTAGAAAGTCTCTAATTCCGAAGCCAAGTCCATGACTCTGGCTACGGCTTGGGGTAGAGTTAGTTTTTGATAGTTCATTGGCGGTGTAGTTTAAAACCTATGTAAACATTCGTACTAAAAAAATATTATCTAATATAAAACAAATATAGATTTCTTCGTATAAGACAAAGGAGGGCACGATTTAACTTCAATATAATCGCAATGTAGCTAGGCGTTACAATTGACCCTCTCGCTGTTCGAAAGATATTCCTGCTTCTTACCAAAAAAACATAACCTTCAATTCCACAAGGAACAGCCTTTGAATAGGTAAATGTATTATTAGTTATTTAATCGAACCATTATTAAAAGCTTGACCTTTCCGTTTTTGGCGTGACCCCTATTACCGTGTCGAAGTTGATATAAACATCCCTAGGTATGTAAGGCGAGCTACATAATTTAGTACAGCGCGCGATCAATATAAATCAGTCATTTGAGTGTCATTTATAGCCAACGCTTTAATAATATCTATCTAAATATAAAATAGCTATACCTCCTATTTATAATCAATTAAAGGTCGCTTATAACAAGAATAGCAGTCAAATTTGTTTAGATTTCTAATTTAAAAGTAGTCAATTGTAAAACTTTTATTCGTAAAAAAATTCCTGTCTGTTGTTTTCGTTTTATAAAAAAATAACTTTGCGAAAAATTAAGCGACAAATGTTAACGAACAATAAAAATAGTCATACAAATATTGTATTTATGTTTACAGTTTATGTATTTCGGTTATCACAATAATAGCACTTTGTTTTATTTATATTTAATGTAATAATTCACCAGTGCATATATTTATTCTATTACCAATCATGATTAAAAATAATAATTATACTATTCTTAATATTTTTGGAATGAATGAATTTAAATTTCTGAATTCATAATAATAACAAATGTATATTGTATTTTCTTCATTATATATATAACATTTTGTCATTGTTACGTTTACCCCCATTTACTACAGTACAATAATACAATATAATTAATCATGAACGGTCTCAAAAGAATTTTCGCATCAATTCAAGATTTAAAATATTATTATGGGTTGTTAAAAGTTTATCCATATCTTTTAGCGACATGGTTATGTGAAGCACACATTTATAATGTTAAACAAAACAAGCCTTGTAGAAAATTTAATATTTAAAATTTTGATAGCTCTTTGTACTGCCGAAACAAATCCATCGATTATTTTAACGTAACGAGTAGGCCTCCCTCGGAGCAATTACGGTAAAATGCTTATACTGTCTGTTCATACTTCGCAAAATGTTTATACACGGACTAGTGACAGCTTAAATTAAGTAATGCACACACTATCACATTAGGTAAATCATAACCAGTTTTAATATTACCAAATATGTCCTTCGACACGTCGACGACCACTTATCGTACTTTTTTAGACAAGTAGCAGGTGCAGCGTCAATACAATAATAATAACAATTTAGATAAAAACGTTTTAATATATAAATTCAATTTCTACGCCAACTATTATATATGGTTATTGGTTATATATTTCAAACCTGTAAAGGGGCGAGTGTATAGTTTGTCATCAAGAAGCTTTTAGGCTTTTACACCTATTTTCAATTACCGTATATTTAAATCACTAATATATGATGAACACATAAGGTATGATATTTATGAAAAAGACGTAAGTACATTTTCCAAAAAAACGGAGTTATTAGGTATGTGTAATATCTTTAAAGTGATGAATATACAGCTCATTTGTTAGCAAAAATCTATATATTTCTCCTATTTCCAATTAGTCTGTATAAATTTATTATTCTAAAATATCTTACTAAAATATATTTTATGTATTTGAATACAACAGGCCAATAGCTTCTAGTAGTACAAAGTGTGCAGAGACAGGTGATAAGCTGTATTTAGTGTAAACATATATAGTAATCCGAATTTTAAAAATGCTTTTTCTTGCTATATTATCATAACGTTAATTATTTCTGAAAACAATGATTTTTGGACAGAATGTACGTTGTAGTATTATGTAAATTAATAGCAAATAAATTACAACCTGTATAAAAATCGTCTAAAGTTTGCTTTATATACAATATTAAGAAACCAATCTGGCATTATTGCTAATGAGAACCATCCAAAACTTGTAAGAAAATGTCTTTTCACCTGATAAAATTAATACTAAAAATGCCTTTGTTTGCTTGCTTTAACATTTTTAACGTAAATTAACATTTCTTAATTAATTAACCATTACTTTCTAAAATATCTCAATCTGCGTGTTTCGGATAAATCATTATAACAGCTTCTTTATCGGCCTTTGAAATCTTAAAAAAACATGATAAAAACCTGTTTAAAAGGATCAAAGAAACATTATTTTTAAAAAAAGGATCTACAATACCTTTACCCTCAATTAACTCCGATCTTTACTATTTAAAAAAAGGATTACAGAACACGCTGACAAATTTCTATTACATTTATTAAGAAACCTATAAAATAACTTAAAAAAATAATTTGTTCCTAGTAAGGAAGTTAGACGCAAAAGTTACCTGAGAGAATTGATAATATTATTACCTACCAAGCTACATATTAAATAATAATAAATAAATTACTTTGCTGCCACGAGACTAAGGACAGCATCAAGTGACTTGTTACTTGTTCGACCTGAAAAGCTATAGCAGGACCTACGAAAGCTCACATATCTAATGAATCAAATATCACATTATATTATATCCATATTGTAATTGAGCCTTTAATTTTTAACAAAAGTACCAACGAATATCGTAGAGACTCAAAATATTATTGATAATAGATCAGCATTTGTTTTATGTCATCTTTGATAATACTTCGCTTGTTATAAATTTAAAAAGATTCGGATGGATCTTACATAATTAATTAAGAAATATAACAATAGCTACAGAATTTATACACATCGGATAAAAAGTCAAAAGTAGGTATTTAATTGAACGACTGCCATTATTATATTAGTAGTGGGAAATATGTGTGGCCGTAATAGCTTTCGAGCGCCATTCTTTTGTCTTTATTGTATTATAGACCACATCTCTGAACAGAAAACCATAGTGTTATCAATAAATTATCTCTATGCATTACTAGGTAGTTAATTATTCACGGATAAAAAACATGGTATTAATTCAAATTTAACATAATTCTTAGCACACTTATGATAAATTAAACATCATCTCAAAAAAGATAAATTTCTGAGATTTATGGATGATTTTATACTTTATTATAATATTTTTATCTTATTAACATTTTATTCTATCGGTCAATCTTTATACTAGCAGTTTAAGATTTCACAGGATATCACTCCGAAGATATTAAAGCATCAAAGTTAAAAGTAACTTTATAGATATTATTTGAAGATGCTTACCAATATATGAAAATTTCATATTAATTCATACCCACATAGTAATGAGTAGAATGACAAAAGAATCTAATGTGATATAAATTAAAATCAGATTTCAAGAGCCCACAACGTACAAAGCCGCTTTTGGTCACGTTCACGTTATTGTTAATATAGTAGTAGAGCAATTAATTGCCGAGCTTTCTTACCTCTTAAAAATCTTTCTTCCTTTAAAGAAACTAAGAGTAAAATAGATTAAACGAGCTATGTTGACGGATTTTTAAATTACAACTGAGCTTATTCGACAAATTACAAATATAGAAGGGACCAGTATATTTAAGTGTCCAGGGTTAGGACAAGAAAAACGGCAGCATGGACTAATTATTTTACTAAATTACCTCGACATACCTGTGTTTTCTGTGGGTTTTAATATTTTTAATATTAGAAAAAGTGTAAATTGCGCATTTCCTAGTAACAACTGCAAACACGGTCATGCGGAAACCCTTGGAATTCCTCAAATTAATATTCGTACGATTTCATTACCTTTTACAAAACGTTACATTTACCTTCACTGCCCCTCTCCTCGCCATTGACATCTTTGAAAATTAGATGCAAAAGGTGATAGCCTACACAAGTTTGATTTGCATTCAAGCATGAATTACGCGGTAAATATATCACCGACCTAGTATGTTTTTCGCTGAATAGAATCGGTCATCTCCTGTTCCCAATTTATTGATCGATATAATCTGGAGACAAGTCATAAAAGGACAAAGAGTGACTCGTATTAAATTAATTCTTTGATTCTCAGATTTTATTAATATCAATATTTTTATTAATATCAATAGTATAAAAGTTTTTCTCACAAAATACTTTCGCCCAACGCTATCGAAAATAATATAAATCATATGTGTGATATCGAAAATACATTTGAAAACACATCGACCAACTTGTTAGGAGAATGGCTACTTTATAACGTACCTGTCGCTTGTTTTTAACTCTCCAGGAACGCTGGCTGTTTTTGCCTGTTGAGGTAAAAAGACAAATTTTAAAATTTATAGACATGTTGCAATTTTACCGCTGGACTTAAATTTTATGTTGTTTTATTTAAAACATTTACGATTACATTACACTTTATTATCATTATTAAATGATGATTTGATGTACAAGTTCAGGTTCGCCTGAAACTGGACAAAGGATTGGAACTGGACAATATATATTCAGTCGATTCGATTTCACCCTTTACCGCGCTGTTGCATGCACTTCTACTAGTATAGTACAATCCCAGATTGTGTGGGAGATGGCTATTGGCTTGAGAATTGTAGACCCTGGCTTTTGTGGCTATATATTTAGGAGCCCTACGTAAAGTGTAATTAACCCAATTCTACTTACGTCGCTTTTTGTTGTATGATAGAGTATATTTGACACTTTTCTAGAACATCAACGTTTCACATGTTATCAGGCAAGAATACTACGAGTTTCATGACTGTCGCACAGGACAAAATAGTGCGAAGGCTCCTTAAACTTTTGTATTCTTAAATAAAATTCCTTACACAATGCTGCTAAAATAAATAAATTGGTAGACGCTCCAATGATCCTGAACCTATGAAAAGTACATAATGCTACTTTATTTGATAATAGTTCTCGTTTATTTGTTATCATATTCATGGTTCTAAGAGTCAGTTCAGCTTGCATTCGCAACCTAATATATCTGTCTATTATAAAGTAAATATTGTTATTGAATCAGTAAAACATTCTCAAAGAGTGTAAAGTAGCGGTTCATGATAACGCCTTGGTTAATTAAAAACTATATGTGTAGAATGTTCATTAGATATTGTTAAAAATAACATAGAGTTACACAACTGAGCACAAACCCACCTGAACAATATCCGAGCCTGTTTACTATGCACAAGTCGTCGCGGGCTCTACAAAGTGGATATATAGATATGTATAATGTACAGAGGGCGCGCGCAATCGAGTCGCGGGCCTCACTTACCCCGGCGATGCTAAAAATAGACGCTCGGAAAAGAGTAGCCAGCCGTTTCACTTCACCGAGCTGGGGAACATAAAGAAACTATTCTTCACATTTTAGTAAAGTTGTTTGATATATTGCGCGAAGTTGCTTCAGTGCTGTCGTGTGATTTAAATATACAGCTGATTGTGTCCTGAGTAAAGGTTCGGCTACGCTTTTACTCTACTCTAACATAAGTGATAAATATTTTCTTTATTCTTCATCATCTACAATATTCTTTATGTATGTTATAAATACATAAAGGCATCGATATTGTAACGTTAATAAATAGATTATTGAATTAAATCATAACAGAAAAAGTAAATAATATGGTTACAAAATTTTTAAATAATGTTAAATGTTTATGTTGTCTACATAAATCATATCGGCATTCCAATTCCGTCGAATTCCAAAATGAGTGAGTAGTATGTAACAAACATGTAATTTAAAACATGAAACAATAATATCTTACTATTGAGTCACATCAAAATTTGATCATACGAGTACTTTTATTTTGTTGCTATAATAGCATTTAAATCTATTGTTATTAGTTTTGCTAACTATACCTACTGTGGGAAAAGACTAGGCCAGTTGATTAACCGTAGCTACGTGCACGGTTAACAAACGGAAATGATATGGGGCGTCCGACCGGCGATCTGGCACGTAGAGATTTAAGGGGTACACTAATCCCGGATTATACCACAACGGCATAGGCCACACCAGACAATAATTAAATAAAATCCTGTTTACTAACTACGTATTAAAAAACTGCATATTAAAAATTTTGCAACAGAGAAATACCGTTAATGCTTTTTTAGCAATTTCGCTACCTTTATTGGAAAATAAAATATGTGTTTCAAAGTAGAAAAAACTTCGGATACATAAATGTAAAAAATAAATTAAAAAAATATTGCTATTACTATCCTTTGCTCTAAAAATTACAACCGTCCTTTACTCCGTTATTCTAAAAATTATTGCTATCCTTTACCCTAAAATTTTCTCTTATCATTTACTCCAAAAAATGACTACCATCCTTTACTCTAAAAATCACTGCCGTCCTTTACTCTGTTATTCTATAAATTACTGCTATCCTTTACTTTTAAATTTTCTCTTATTATTTACTCCAGAAATGACTACCATCCTTTTTGTACACGCTTTTCTCGGTATAGACAGCTATTAAATAAAACCAATACCATAACAATAAAACAAAACAACGCGCTTCATGTAAGTTCATGTATTCCAGAATGTCCCCCGGCAGCCGATGGAATGGAAAGATTTGCGTGTCCCACACCCGATCGCCAAGGACGCTATCGCTGTATAGATGACCATGTGCTTTGCGACGGTTTCATTGACTGTCCCAACGGAGAAGACGAAGACCGCCAGGCCTGCATGTTTTATAAAACGGTAATAAAAGACAAATATATTTTATTCAAACTAAACAAAAAATTTAGCCAAAAAAAAACCACAACCTATCTATCACAGAAGTAGAATAATGCAAACGTTGTACTCTGTTGACTAATTGAGAAGCTTCTTTAGAGCTTTCAACTTATGTACGTTTGTTAAAATATTGCTCAATTGTAAAAAAATTCTGATCTGTAAACAAATTTTTTCTGTGACCACTTTTTGCGGATCGTTTAAGTAGTTATATTCGACTTTACCCTATTTTTTTAAATTACCGCTTAAGAAATGACTAGTGCATCTCTTAAAGGCAGTAAGCCCTGAGTCATGTTTTAAAATACGGGACGACTCTAGGTACTATTTTCATTAGCCGAGATAGATTCTTTTACTTTCGGACAGAATTCCTTCGACCTCTTACCCTTATTGCTTTGATTCCTTTTCGTACGCACACTACGTGGATGGCCAGATCGTTTTCTGTCACAAGCAACCTTCTCGGTTTCATTGTATTCCTCAATAGCCCGCACGCAAGCATTTAACTAATACCAAGCGTATGGAGGATTTCAAAAATTGTATTGGCACCCTTTACCTACTGTATATAATGCTATCACAGCGATTCGGTTCTCTTTATCACCCCACTCGGTTTTAATATCACGAAATATTTTACAACATATTAGCATGAAAATAAGAAAACACAATAAACAATCCCATAAATATGACAAATTTCAAAGTCGAAATATTATTACGTATATTTTTAATTATAAGAATATTTATAGCCAGACTAAATAAATAATACCTAACATAAAAACAATCTATTTTAACATTATTTAGCTGTAATAAATTAAAAATATAATCAACAATGTAAAGTAAATTTGTTTGTTTATTACATTGGATTCTCAACAATATATAAGTAATATTTTTTTTTTCTTCCAGACAAAGGCTCACCTAGACGTGTTGGCAGACGCACTCTTGCGCTGGGCGCGTGGGCGTTAAACATTCCATCCCTATGAAAACCCGCCCTAGTGCTACTAAAGCAACAGTGCAATACGGACCTCGAACAGACTGACATTTGATCATTCAACCATAAGCTATAAAGAGTTCAGTGGAAGCTGCGAACATTACATAAAAACATTCGGGCGCAACCAGTTATGCGATTAAATGCATTGAAAATATTGAAACATATCAAGAAGTGGTGCAGTCTATGCCAGAAACATGAGCACTTAAAGTGTAGTGTAAGGATTTCGACTGCGAACGGGTTGTAATACTTAACAAGCACCACATGCGTGTGCTCGGATTTGGTAAAAGCGTTCGAAGGAATGTGTAATGCTGGTTTCGTCCCAATAATCTCTCTGCAGCTAATTCGTTTTCCGATTGTTTCGTACCTTCTAGCTACTTATTAAAACTAAAATGTGAGACTGGTAGTCGACATTGTTAGTCGGTAGAACGTACATATACATAATTAATTTAGTGTTAAAGTTCTTGATTTCACAACACATTGATGTAATTGACAATTTGTTGAAATATTTATTCACTGTACGTACTAATGTACTTTGTGTTAATTTAATGCATTCCTTGTATTGATGAGGGTTGTAAATTATATAAAAAAATCTCTAAGAATGTGTATATAAGTAATTTTAATTATTTATCTAATTTAATTTGAACATTCGGCCTATTTCTAAAGGGTAATGCAATTCTAATATGAATATTTCATGCGTTCCCTTTTTAAGAATGTCTGTTATAGTTTAATAGTTTTGTATTGATAGTTATTATTTATTATTATAACAAAAAGGTGTTCTTACTATAAGAATGGTTCAACTGTTACCTTGGTCACCGATGGTATTCATTATGGCAGCTATTGATAATCGTTAACCCATTGTCGGGCATTCAGTAATTTATTTTATTTGTGATATGGTACTTTATAGATCAATTTTTTGACTGAGCGAGATGATATCATTTGCCGAAAAAGTCTGAACTGTTATCGATTCTAGTCATGAGTCAGTTCCTATAGATAGTTGACCTATGTTAGTTTTATGAATTTATTGATTTTAAACATAAAGTTTCAAGTATAACAAAATAACTTGAGGTACCTAATGTACAGGGTTTTAAACCAATACTTTATTATAATTTCACAACTTCATCAACGTTCCGAAGTGTTGCATTGCCGTTTTCATTAATCGTTTTTGCAAAAGTGTCACTCTCGATGACAAAATTTCACCAATTCGGAGTAAATGTCACGAAAAAACTCTTTTAAAAAGTTGACTGATGTTCACATCCATAATTTATTAAGATTATTAGGTAAAGTCGGCTTTGTTCGAATAAAAATAATTATGTATTAATAATTACGTAATAATTCTATATGTAATGGATTTTATTATTATCATAACGCTAATAAGTAGAAACTTTAACATTTCTGACATTATAAAGTAGTTCACTTATTTGAATATTTCGCAGAGGATTTCATTAAGCTTGTATTTAGTAATTAATTGCATCTAATATATGTAGATGTCATTCATATTATATGAATTCGTCGCGTATTTATTAAAAGGAATGCATTGCACAATATAAATAAAAACATTAAATGTAATTGTTATTAGATATATACCTTAAAACCAAATTTCTATGTGTAGAAATTTGAAAGAAAAATATAAGCAAAAAATAAATTGGTGTTTGTAGAAAATAATTAAAAATTGCTTAAAATAAATGTCATATAATAAATGTGAAGTGATAATCGTAGAATTAGAATCTGCGATAAAAAAATTAACTAAACAATTAAAAATTAAGTGACTAGGGATGTGGACATCGGATAAATAAAATGATAAATACGAATAAGATTCAGGAGGCACATCAAAACACACCGCTACTTTAGTTTTCGGTTGAGTTAAACCACTCCATCTTTCAGTACAAAAACTTAAATTATCAATTATATACTCTTTCGTTTATTCAGGCTATTGCATTACTAATATAAAACAATTATTGCCATATATTAAAAAATAATTTCTTTATTCAAATAACAGTCAATGGAATTCTTTTTGCTAATCACATCTATGAGTGATCTAAAATGTTATTCTGCCATGTTTATATCGTTCAATATAATGATTTGAATGATTTTATGATTGCCACTTGATTATTAACTTCAAATTAATTTTTCAGATTATTGAATAGAAAGTATTTTTTACATTACACTGAACCAGCAAGGAGACATAAATATGTAGTAAGAAAATATGATTATCTTTATCAAATGTTTGATAGCAGAAACGTATGAATAATATACCAGTTATATATAATTATTCATGGTAGAATATAAATATGTAAAAAAGATAACTCGTTATTTAATAATCTTTTATTCTAATCGCCGGATAAATACCTTATAGTCTGATAGAACTTTCGTTCTTGAGCCATCAGACTAAATTGTATTTATGTTTAAAATAATAGAATGTAACATTGTTATTGTTATGATCTGTTTTGATGTGAGTCTTATCGTGAATTTATCAAAAGTTAACTTTAAAGGGGTTTTTTTTAAAACATTTATGCATAGGGTACCTAAATGGTAAAGTTACGTACATTGCATTACGCTAAAAAATACACCGCGCAATTATATAGTAATAAAATTCAAATTTGCCAAAATGAAAGAAACGAGCTGTAAGTTATTTCATGGTGATTATGATTTCCTTGCGATAATCGTCTTCAGGGAACTAACATATATAGAACGGATATTAAAATTATTTTCAATTTAATATTAATTAAAAAAACAGATACACTTTAAAGATATTAGACCGTAAAATGAAATCAATATTGTAAAGCACCGGCCTGTTCAAACGACGTATTCCTGAAAATATTGTTTGAATCGATCGAAGAATATTTTTTTCTAATTAGTTGTTTCTTTGTATTTGGCAAACTAAGCTAATTAAAATAAATTATTCAATTATTAATAATGAAAGTAACACTTTTGTAAAAATTTGTCTCAGTTTGGATTTATGTATTTTAAATGTATACTTAATTTTTAACATTTCTGAACATTTTTGCAACCCTCTTCTATTATTAATTTAAAGTCATTAAAACCAACTTAAATGAAACTTATATTGTTCATTTATTGAACATTAATAACAAGTAGCTCTAGCCTAGGTACCTCAGCATTTTTTAGCTTTATAGAAACTACTTCCAAACTTTTTTTAATGTCTTTAAAAATTTTGAATAATACTTTTGCCTATTCGACGACGTAATATTTCATAAATATTTGTGGTGTTGTTAGATACTAATTGAATCTATTATTTCCTAAATGTATGATTTATTAGTACTTAACGGCATGGCTAAAATATATTAATGTAATTGCACTCAAAAAATTTGCCTGTTTCGTATGTGCACAGCAATTTATTGTGATATTTTAAATATTATAGGATAAGATACAAGTCATGATCTCATATATGGACTGTGTACCTATCAATGTTATTATGGTCGTATCTCATACTTGAAAAAACTTCTTCACGAAGGGGATGTATGTGTTAACAGTGAATAATTTGTGCATTCTCTTTTAAACGAAGGTACATATTATAATTTTTTTATATATTCTTAAGTTTACTATTTAGTTTAATGTTAATCATAATTTGTAAAATTTTGCAATTTTTCTGTCAATTCTTCTGTAATATTCAGAAATAAAATGCTATTGTATAATGTCTGCATGAAAAACTGAATGTTAACGCAGTTTTCATTGTACTCGTTATGAAAGCAAGAAAGTTGCAACTTTCAACACACACCGCCTGAAACTGCTTAGTCGTCGTTTAGATCGTTTACCGCACCTGCCTTTACTCAGACACGTTCATAAACACGGAAGCAGCGCACTGTGTAGTATCAACCGGACACGACAACGGCGACATCACGTTGAGCTAAATCATTATGTACTTCGAGATTCTTGTTAGATCGAAAATTAATCGAATTCCTCTGCGATTTCGGTCGGCTTGCCCGTACGAGGTCAATTAAGATGCTCATAAATTCTTCTAAGACAAAATTAAATTACATTTAGATGGGCCGATGCTGTTTGACTCAACAAAAGTAGTATCTGTCTAGCTAAATTAGTTTACGTTTGCTCTCAATTGTAAAAAGAAATTTATTGTTGAGGGCTAATTAAAAATATTTTTAGATATCTCACTTGTAGTTGTTACTCTATATACCTATGATTTAGTTAAACAATCAGAATTTATAAAAGTTACATTTTTCTCGAAAGTGTTATCAATAATTTTTATGTCATTTTCCACACACGCAATGTATTGCATAATTTGATATGGTTTTCATAACAATATTGTTGAAGAATGCAACTATTTTTGTAGATACTTATATAGGTTTGATTACCATTAGATAAAGATTTTCAATTATATTTTCTCATAACGTTATGTTTGCTGAAAATCAAACAATATAATACCCAATCCCATCGCGTAAAATTATAACAAAAAAATGTTATTAATAAACAGAAAAATTAGGAAACAATATTTCTACCAACCTGCGGTCCTAAGGTTGTTACCTTTCTTTTAGCCGTCTTTGCATCGCTTACCAAAAATTAGGAATTATAATGAAAATAACGGGCGTATTAACAATATATTTAAGTTCATAAATCCATGATGTTTTAAAAGCCCTATTGAATCTTCAAAAATTCCTATTCCCTCAACAGAGTCATAAGAGTTGCCTTTACATTTTCTTAATCATGTGTAAGCAACTCACATGGCGATAATCTTATAACGACTACGCTATTTTGTAGGCGTAATATACTTTTGGACTATTTATTATGTATTGTTAAGTACTATATATATGTTGTATTAAGATAAAAAATAAAAATAAATGTTAATAAATGCCTCAGCCAGACATAACTCTTTTTTCTGTCAATTAATTCAAAGAACAAATCCAATTACTCTTACACATCGAAAAAAATAAAGCAGGATTAAAATATATTATATCAATATTATATATTATATCAAGTTGTAGCCTTTCTTTTTAATTCTTACGTTTATTAAGTAAATGGCATAAACGACAAAACAATATTTAAATATTAACATTCGTAAGTATTAATTATCTTTTTACTTATTCATTTCAACGTAGTGTATATTCAAAACGCAGCGAATGCCGTCAAACATCAACGTTTTGCAAATTTATTTTACAATGGTTACCAGCAGAAAAATGCAGCTGCCACCTAAAGATATTGATGATGTTAATAAATATACAAGCAAACAATAAAATATTACAAATTCGTCAGAGTAACAATATAATACAGAACTACAATGTCATGCTTCTTTACAAAGGTTTAAACATTTTCCTCTATTTTTGAATGATTTGATTAATCATGAAATCAAATATCAATCCCGTAATACCTAATATAAGCTATTTATCAAAACCTAACATTAATTAACAGATTGTTTGATACTAAGAGTAAAAGCTTTAAAGTGGTGAATATATATATAATAGCTCATTTTCAGGCAACATTTTTAAGCATTTAAACCTATTTCCAATGACCAGTATAAAGTGATGACTCTGAAACTCGAGCCAATAAGTTTTGGCAGTACTAGTGACACGGGCAGTACAAGTACAGTACAAGCCTGCAAAGACAGTAAACGACAAATTATTTTAATGTAATCCGAAGTGCGAAAACATTTTTCAGTACTATATTATAATGATAATATATACATACTCGTATATATAAGATTATCTGTAATGACATTATTTATTATATCTGAAAACATTGATTTTTATGTAGATCGTTTTGACGAAGCAGTATATAAATCATCTGTGTTTAATTTGTATGCATGTAAGTCTAATACATTAATATAAAATCATTAAAAATAAATAAAGCTTATTCGAAGTGGTCTCCATTGGCTACAATAGTCCTTTAAACGTTAAGGCCATTTATTAATAGCAGTACGTACTCCTTCTACGGGTAAATTCTTAACTGCTATACATGGATTAAATTGGGACTCCAAATTAACATGGCATTTAGAGCAAGCCTTACTCTCTAAAACTGACCATAAATCATAATCCAGTGGATTAAGGTCAGGACCAAATGACGACAAGTCTTCAGCTTTGATGAAGTCCGAAAGGTTCCTTTCTAACCAAGATTGGATGGATCGAGCATTATGACCCAGCGCTGAGTTTACAATCAAAAAATCAGTCACCCTTTCATAGCTAAGAATCCAACTAACCAAACACTCACTTTTTAAATTATTAGTTAAGAAATGACCAGTGCGTCATTTATTGGCTGCAAGTCATAAGTTATCTTCGAAAATACACGACATGGTTGTAGATACTATCTTCATCTACAGATATAAAATATTTTGATCAGAATTTCTTTTAATTCTATCCCATACTGTTTTGATCGCTTTTTTTAGGAAAACATTACGTAGATGGCCAAATCTTTATCTGTCACAATAGACACAAGAGGAGATTTCATTCCATCAACAGCTCAGAACACAAACATTTGACTAACAGCGTATGGAGAATTTAATTTTTTTTTTTGGGAGCATAGTTACATTATGTAATGCCAGTACAGCGATTCGGTTTTCTTTATCACCCTTCTCCTTTTCAATACCACAAAATATATAACGATATATTGGCGTGAAAATGAGAAAACACTATGTACAAATATATCAAAATGACAGATTTCAAATTCAAAAGTAATATTTTGTTTATATTTAACCATAACAGTATTTATGGCCCGACGTTTTACAGTTCTCCTAGTAAATCTTACTGGATGTACCATTCATCGCAGAGTCAACTCAAGGGTTATGACGGGCTGATCCGTTACGACCCGTGGCTTCTGAGTTCGCTGCTACACCGATCACTGATAGACAAAATAAGAAACCGGTAAATAAAAATTAAAATTTCCATTTACTTTCATCCTAAGCAATCAATTAGTCATAATAATTATTAATTAATTGAGAGCGCCTAAAAACAAATGCGTTGTTTTGCTAGATAAAAAATAAAATGTGATTTTTTTGTTTCATTCAAAAATTAGAATCAAACATCATGCTTACAAATATTGTGAAATTATAAACAATAAGAACTCGTTTACACTAAGTCATAAGTGACTGGACAGTAACAATGTCACAGCCGTGCGACCCTTGATCATCTTAGAGGGCTGTGCAATAACCGCCCACGGTGCGAGAGCTTAAAGCTTGTGTTCCAACATGCATTTCATACAATTCTCAAATAAGTGAATTCGACACAGACATAATTATCTTTGCATTTCAATTACGTTCTGCTTTGTGGTTACAGCAATAGGCTCACTAAGAAGGCGGAATAACTTAGATACACTGTTTATTCGAAGTTTCCACTACAAAATATAAGCTAACTAAACTAATTATTTCGTTAAAAATCGAATAGTCTAGACTTCAGTTGGTCTATCGAGTCTTTCTTCTGTGGAAAAGCTGTTGCAAAACCAAGTACCATGATGTTGAACAATATCGAGACGAGCCAAGAGGTACATTGCTAACGAAGCTTAGGTGAGCGCTAAGATTCAGAGTTTGGTGCATTAGCGAAAAGTTGCTAGAATACCGGTGTTCTATGGACTGCATTTTGGAGACTGTGCGTCGGAGTTACAGGAATTAACTTTCCCATCTCGTTTCTTCTATCGGACAACAAGACGCACGTATTGGTTGGCAGTTGGACGCGGTCCAGCGGGGCTTCGCGCAAAAAATTGCGAGGACCTAAAGTGTTAGTGGCTTATTAAAAGATATTTGTAACACTTTATCAATTTATTTAACACACGAACAAATTTTTATTAGCGCTTGAGTGCGAGCAAAAAGGACGTGCATTCGTCGTAGGACTCTGGGGCGCAATGTGCTCTGCGACCGAGTGAAAGCGGGCAATAGAACAAAGGCGCAAAAGAAATAAAAGAAACAAAAGAAACAAAAGAAACAAAAGTAACAAAAGGTCTGCGCCCGCGTCACCGGTGCGTGCATGTGCCCACTGCACTAATTCGGCACACTAAGTTCGCCCGTCGGCTACGCTCGCCCACAAAATCTTACACCTATTATTCATTCAGACATCACATCAGTGTATATACGACTCCCACAGACCCACAGGACCGCGTCCCTGCACTCGGCCCCCATCCTTGCGGGGCTGCTTCCTCTGGACCTGTGGGTCCATGAAGCAGCCCGTTTATTTGAAATAAAGCGATGTTTCTCTCGGCACGTGGTGGGGGACCGGGAACTGGAGTTGCCGGCTAGCTTCTTGAAGCTACCACACCCGTCTGAACAAATTGGTGTTGAGTTCTTCTGCCTGGAGGAAGGTGAGGATGCTGCTCAACTTGCCACCGCGGCTGCCAATCAAGTAATTTATACTGACGGCAGCCGCATAGAGGATAAAGTGGGTGCGGCATTCTGTGCAGGGCGCTGTACAGAAGCACAGTAAGAAACTCAAATTTGGCGGCTTCTGTACCCTGTACCAGGCAAAGCTGCTAGCTTTAACGGAAGGAACGGGGTAAGCGGCCAGCGGGTCAGCGCAGAATTACGTGATACTGAGTGACTCGCGATCCGCCCTCCAAACTGTCGCAGACCTGACACCCTCCATCCTCTAGCGTTAAGAGTGAGAGAAAATATTAACAAAGCACGAGAGAAAGGGAAGAATGTAAGTATTTTTGGAAGAACACGCGCGCAGGGATGGAGGGGAATGAGAGGGCGGACCAGCTCTGAAGAACAAAAGTAAACCGGTATATGAGAGATGTCCCATCTCATTCGTCCAGCGACAGCTCAAACTGGAAACGCTTGACGAATGGAATAGGAAGTATGTGGAAGGAACAATGGCCTCGACAGCGCGAAGTTTTCTCCCGAACGCCATAGAGGCTTATCGCGTGCTCCGCCAAATAGACGTGGACAAGGTGCTGGTCCAAATGCTCACGAGGCATGGAGATTCTCCGACTACCTGCATAAGTTTAAGCTTAAGGAGAGTCCCTCATGCTTCTGTGACACGGGAGCGGACCAGACCGTCATGCACGAATTGACCGACTGTCCCGCACATGCAAGGATACCCAGTGCCCTAGAAATAGAAGTAAAAACAAGGATATAAATAGAGAACGACGACAACCTTCGCCCATCATTCCTCTCATTTCACAAGGGTAGTGAGCGACACAATAAAAGAAATTAAACGCAATAGATGAAAAGGATTATATAAAAATAAAACTAGTCACGTAATAATAATAAATAGTCAAGTAATAATAAAAATAATAAATACGTGAGTTTATTACTGTATAAAATAACAAAAAAGGAAAAATCCAAAAATAAATCCTGGGATGTATAAAGATAGAAATAAGTAATATAATAAAGAATAAAATAACGTACCACCTTAACCACCTAAGAGCAGGAAGATGATGAAAGGAAGGCGAAGAAAGAAAGAATGTTAGAGATTGTGATGGGCAAATGAAAAGAATGAAATATTTTGTGAAGGATGAAAGAGAGAAAATTTAAATACTTAAAAAACTTATTTACCTAAATAAAATCCCTGTCAACATGCAATAAGGGTACTAGAGGCCCCCAAAACGGGGACTATTTAAGAAAAAAGAAAAGGTTTTAATATTACCTTTATATTGCGAAGGTTTGGAACATCCTACCGGCGAAGTTGTTTCCAGCTAACTATAACTTGGGAGTTTTCAAGCCAAAGGTGAATGGTTTTCTTCTAGGCAAGCATTAAGCGTTGTAGACTTCATCATTACTTATCATCAGAAGAGACAGAATTCAAATATTTTGCCTACAGTCGATAAAAAGTAAATTAAAACAACGCAAGCCAACCGATGGTAATATCATTTTCACATATATCACTTTTTAATAGACAACCAAGTTGTAGTTGCTTTAGTGCAGGTACGACAAAATAAATAATATATGAAATGATATTACACAATATTTTTTTGTTATTATTTGTTATAATAAAAATGTATTTTTACTTAACTAATTACACGTTGAATTGACGTTGATACTATTTGGGAAACTTCATACTCAATACAATGAAATATTTCAATACCTTTATTATACAATCTCAAAAAAAATGTGTAAATATGCAAATATCAAAAGCTTTAAACCTCATCCACAAATTACTATTTTAAATAATGAAAAATTGTTACTAAGGGACATTCTTAGAAGGAATAGAAAGAAGACTAGGTAATTTAAATTAATAAAAGTTATTTGAAATCGGCACGGTGAAAAATATTTGAAGAAGAATTTTATCTATTCCATTGATTATGGATTCAAAAGAAAACTTGAACTTGAGAGCTATTATAAATCGATTGCAAAAGTTCAAAAATAATATGTGGCGGCCTTTAGAAATTTTTTTTCACCAGAGATTCTCTGTTAAATATTAATAACATTTGCTTTTCATTTGACTGATTCTAATAAAATTATTAATTGTTTATAAATAAAATTATTGAAATCTAATTTTTTATTTAATGCAAAAATAACCCGTCAGTTAATATTGACTAGATTTTAATTCCGTACCTTCAATTCAAAAACATGTAAAACTTTTCAAATTTATGTTTTGAATTATTCTGACCGCTGTTTATAATCCCAGAAATTATATTACTGATGTAGCTTACTATTTTTTTACATAATAATTATTAACACTAGGTAGACTAACTCTTGATTAAAACAGCTACTATTATCGGAACTGCTAATGTTGTTAAACTAATGCCGGCAAAATGTCACATCACATTAAAAATTTGATTAGTGTCGTTGACATTTGATCTGTCTGCAAGTTATTTGACATGTCTTTGTTTTCATTCATTGTTGCTTTGACTTTAGTCAGTTAGTTTGAAATAAAGAAATAATTAAATTTGTGCTGTGTCTTTTAAAATGTCGGCTTGTGATTCTCAAAAAGCAGAATCGTCTAGAGATAATATTTCCACAAACTCTGTTGACGAAGGATTACCACGAGAACTAAGTCAGTTAAGTCTTTCAAGTGCATCAAGTCAAGATGAATTTTATTGTGATAAAGGACATTCCGAAACTACTCTAAAAAATATTTATGCATACTATCAATCACAGAAACTTTGTGATGTAGTTCTTATCGCTGGTGGCTGCAGGTAGACAAATATTTACTTTCCTTTGTCTTGTTTAATATAGAATTCCTTTGTGCATGTACAAGTTACCATAATAGTGGTTTCTCTTTTATTCGTATTTAAATTGTTTATGCTATAACTACTTATAGTGAAATAACTTTATTTTTTATCATAACAGGATTCCAGCACATAAAGTAGTATTATCGTCATGCAGCGAGTATTTTGCGGCAATGTTTACAGGCTCCTTGAGAGAAGCTCAATTAAATGAAATAACTCTAGAGAGAGTTGATTCACAAGCACTTCAAGCACTGGTGCATTATTGCTACACAGGCACTATAGGTTGATACTATTTCTTTTTATTTCAAGAGATAACACACATTAGCACAATTTATTTTGTCTTGATCTGTAGCAGCTTGCTTTGATATATTTCATATTGTTTGCAGAGTTGCGAGAAGAATCTGTAGAGGTGCTATTGTCTACAGCAAGCTTACTACAACTGAATTCAGTCACAAAAGCTTGCTGTGCTTTTCTGAAGAAACAACTTGACCCATGCAACTGTTTAGGAATTGCTTTATTTGCTGAACAACAGTCTTGTCTCACTTTACACAAAAGTGCTTTGGAGTATACCTACCAACATTTCATGCAGGTGAATTAAATTTATAAAGAAATCTTAGTTAATTTTTATATAAATTTTAGGAATAAAATTTGAACTTTCTTTAGCACTAGGTTTATGGGTGTTTCTTATATACCTGTGTCTATGAGCACCTTTCAAATTAGGTAAAAATACATATTTAACTTAAAAAATCAACTTATTCAAACTAAGTCCAAGTTGAAAAATATATGGCTTCATTTAAAAATACAATGTCAATAAGTCAACTTTTTTCTCACAAATAATAGTATTAACTATGAGTTTTGGATCCCATACACTCTTTATACAATTTTCATGCGTTTATTGCGGCTAAATCTAAAATATTATAAAAACACTTGAAAAGGCTATTGGAAATAACCTCCTTTCACACTTTATTTGCATGACTTTTGCTCCAGAACATCAATACCAAACCTTATTTTATTACAAAAAGTAAAAGATTCTGGAACAAATTTTGTATTGCCTTAAATTTGTTTATTTCAACATTTGGTGCATAGAAAGAGAACTTTTACTTTAGGTTTACTTTAAAATACAGTGACATCCAGTATTCTAACTTATATAAATTTGAGGAGAATAAACGCCATCTTGTCCTTTCTGGTTTTGAATATTGCTTTTGTGTGTTGTTAGATTGCACCAACACATAAACCAAATATCTTTTCAAAACACCATTATCAGAGAGACAACATCATTTAAAACTTCAAACATTCTGCAGATTAAGTTACTTTGTCCAGTGCAAAATAACATGACAACTGAGCCACACAATTTGTTTTGTTTCATTTATAATGAGTGGGAGGCATCAGAGACTTATTGTTCACTCTTATATTTACTATAGAAGGAATAATTTTACAAAACGAAGCAAATACATAAGGATTACTTACATAATCAGCTAACCCTCAATTTGATAGGCTTCATTAATGTAGGTATAACTCATATAACTTTCAAAATTTAGTTTATTTAATGAAATAATAATTGAGTGTTTAGACTCTCATAATGAAAATATAAACTTACAACGTAAAGTAGTTAAGATTAATGTTTTTGAATATTAAAATGTTTTATGTATTTCAAATCGATTTCGAAATCCATCAAATTTATGGGTCCTGTAAACCTAGTATTAAACAAAGCTGAATATGGATGAGAGGCAGCGCTTTTTGCTGGCTTATTCTTGAAATTTGTATAAGATATGAGGTTAGGATAATAAATAAAATAGATGCTAACCACAATGCATAACAAAAAGTATGAGAATATTAATTAACAACTGAAATTGATGTAATAGAGATATAAATAGAGACAGTCGCAGGCTCAAAGGCACATGGCAAATATAAATAAGGGCAAATAAAAATATTAAAAAGGCAAATATGGAAAAAAAGTTTTATTTTGCCGTTTAAAATATATATAATGTCTATAACCCTATGGCTATATTATTATTATGGCTTAAGTAAACATTTAAACTATTTGATTATCAAAAAGGTTTGAAATCAGATTGTTAAAAGGTGCAAGTTGTATATAACATAAGTTTAATGTATTTTATGTCTTTTAACATTCTATGAGACAATTAATATTTGTTAATTATATTCAATTAAAAGACACTGGAAGTAGGCTGCTTCTGGCTGGTTCTTTTAAAAATCAATAGAAAAGCCTGTGTCTAGCAAACATCCTCTGGTAAACATGATGGATAACAAGAAGTGGGTCATGTTCAATATGTGGCTTTACATGGAAAGCAGTTTAGTATTGGAATTATTTTGGGATAGGAATTAACAAGTGAAACCAATTAATTTGTCTATAAGGAACTTGTACAAGATGCTTCCATAGCTTTTTCTTCTTCTTCGTTTCAGCTGATGCACGTCCATTGCAAGGAATAGGCTTCCCCCAAAGATCGCCATGATGACCGGTTGTGGGCGGCCCGCATTCAGCGACTTCCCTTGATCTTAACTATGTCGTCAGTCGACCCAGTGCCACCCACTTTGCTACTACCAGCTTGTGGTCGCCACTCGAGAGACTCGAGACCTCCTAACAGCCGTCGAATACATGAGCAATGTGCCCCGAATCTACACTTAATTATTTAATTTTGTTTTTTTTTTACATAATTTGGTTAATTTATTATATTTTAGGTTGTAAAACATCAAGAATTTTTAACATTACAAACAGACCAGTTGTCAAAATTGCTAAAATCAGATGATCTTAATGTGGTCTCTGAGGAAAATGTTTTTGAAAGTCTCATGACTTGGGTGCAACACGACAATGCCAACAGGGAGCAACATTTACCTTCTTTATTGAAACTAATTAAATTGCCTCTACTTTCATCTGAGGTATTCATAATGATTAAGTAATTTTTATTTTACGTTTTTATTGTATATTTATTTGTATAATTTTACACATGGCTTATGCTGAAAATAAAGATTGACCGTGGAAATTAATATTCTTATGATATTCTGATATAATCTTTTTCGTTATTTAAAATTGTTGACATAGTATAATTCTAAAATTTCTCTGACTTTACCTTTTATAAAGAAATTGTTTAGCTAATATAAACTTTATTTATAGATATAATAAACTAGATATTAAAATGCGATTCTGCTATTTTAATCAGCAATGCTATGTGTATATATCTAATAGATTCAGGCATTACTTTGCGGAAGTCCATCCTAAATAAGAAAAGTACTAATATATAGATACTTCCTCAGCACTCGGTGTTTGGCACTAATTGGTGTAACATTACTTCTGAGGATGCCCCATGGAGGGGTGAAACACGTGTTGAGTAATTTAACGGTGGTAGTGGTGTAATTCGTATTGTTTGCCGCATGCGCATTTATCAGCGGACTGGCGGGCGGTGCACTTTATTGCACGACTACTGCTACATAGTGGAACTAGCTATATATTAGTCCTTTTCTTACTATGTATATATGTTATACTTTTTTTGAAGTTAATTTTTGTTAATATTTTGATACAATATTTTATTTCCCCAGAGTTATTTTTAATTTACCTATTTTTTCAGTATTTAATTGACAAAGTGGAACAAGCTTGTGGTAATGTTCAAGAATGCCAACCATTGATAATGGAAGCAGTAAAGTGGCACCTTCTACCTGAAAGGCGTTCTCTCCTTTTTTCGCATAGAACACAACCCAGAACTTCAACTATTGGACGCCTTTTGGCTATAGGTGGAATGGACGGCTACAAAGTAATACATCTTTTTTCTATTATTTATTTATTTCAAATAGGCATGCCAATTGCAATATTTACATAAATTACACATAACAAGTCAGAAAATTAAATATGTTTGCCTATTGTAGACATACACAGCCCTGGCCATAACTGTTCTAGCTTATATTAAAACAAAAACAGTATTAAAGAACTCTCTGAATAATTGTAAAATTATTAACTTTTACATTATATATCAAATTCTTCTATTTAGTATGGCTATATTTTAAAATGAAAGTAACTAGTTTTAACAGATTTTTGTATAAGGTTTGATACCTTATACAAAATATATAGATTGAAACAAAAAAAATATTATAGATAATTATAGATACCTTGTATTAAATATAATTCGAATGGTTAACACCACAGTCCCGCGATTGATCATGTGTTACGGGAAGCCCCCGTCAGGAATTTAGAAAAAGAAAAACATCACAATAATTACCTGTTAAGGGACAATTTTATTTCATAAGTAATAATTATTTACACAAATTATGAACTCAACACCACTTTAAACGTTGTGTATTTTTGTAATTAACTTAATTAATAACTAAATTTAATGAAAAGGGTGCAAGTAACATGGAAATGTATGATCCGCGAACAAATACTTGGACACCATTTATGCGTATGGGAGCAAGAAGGCTGCAGTTTGGAGTGGCTGTAATGCAAAACAAGCTTATAGTAGTTGGAGGAAGAGATGGATTGAAGACTTTAAATACCGTAAGCTTACTATTATTTTGTTATAATGTTTTATAGAAGGGTGTAGCTTCAATTCTGCCCGTGTATGAGTCAACCAGGGTTTTGAAGTTAAAATTTTGGTTAGCATTTTTATTATTTTTTAAATGAACAGCGCTGTTTAACCAATGCCATATACAGCTATATCATGTTTGAAGAAGCTAAGGTCTGAAGACGTTTAGCCCTAACTTCTATAGAGTACTTAATCTTGATTTTTGGATATTCTGTACAATACATTAATTGATAGCAAATTAGTTATATATTTACCCATTTGAAGCTTTTACACGTAAAACTAATCTTCCTGTATATTACTACTGTTGTTTGAATTTCATTTGCGAATATCCTCTGTTACCATTTGCACAATAATTTATCTAGACTTGTCCATTTCACAGTAACTTGTCTAGAAAGTGCATGGAGATAGCCAATGCCACTTTTCTATAAGTATTAGTTAAAGGTAACATTGACAATCCTCATTTGCTGATGAAAATCAACTTTTCTATACCATTTTCTAACAGCTGTCTGCAAAACTGAGTGACTTTAAATTTATAAGCTCAATGTAAATACTTCTGTCCATAATGTTTAGTGTTGAATTAAATACTGTGTAACTTACTTCTTCTTTTACTTTATAAATTACAAGCCATGAATGATTATTTACAGCTTGTAATTTGTGTTATATACTAGTTTCAAAAGCATCACCATGTGAGCCGATAGAAGCATACTGCAAAGCAGAGGCTAATCCAAAAATCGCCACGATGACCGGTTTTGCGCTAGCCGCATCCATTGACTTCCCCCGACCTTGACTGTCGTTGGTCCATCTAATTAGGGGACTACCTAAGCCGCGTCTATAGGTTTATGGTTACCAAATAAAAAAAAATAATGAACCAACAAATACACGATCTTTGCTCACACAGATTAAACTTTCTGATCATGTTGTTACAGGTGGAGTGTTTCGATTTAAACACGTTAAGCTGGAGTACTTTAGCTCCAATGAACACCCACCGACATGGTCTGGGAGTGGCTTTGCTTGGAGATGGACCAAATTCTCCTATCTATGCTGTTGGTGGCCATGATGGATGGATATATTTGAATTCAGTAGAAAGGTGAAGTATTAATATTTTTAATTTTGAATTTGCTTTCTGGTGACTATAATTTTAAGTAATGTTTAAAAAAAAAGGTTGTGTTATCAATCATTGAAATTACTCGGATAAGTGAAGGTACTCTTACAAGTAATTGTTAGAAATGAAGGATAGGCGTAAAGAAGTAGTAAGGCCGACATATATAGAACCTGTCCCAGAGACGCCGTTTAATATTAGTTATTGTTTAGAGAGCCCTATTATATATAAACTAGAGTCAGATTAAAAAATGATATAATCCTACAACTTAAATCTATGTTGATTCCAAGTGCGTCCTGATGTGAGAAAAGACCACATCAAGTTCGAAAAGTTTTTATCGACATTTTCACAATATATACTGTCCACCTGTACCACTACTGCCTATGTTCCATAATCAAGAGGTCTCTAGAACCATTAAGCTTAAACTAGAAATTTTCTAGAAATATTCCCTTCGCCGAGAAAATGTCAGCTAAGTATTTTACTAATTCCAACGGTAATTTTATAAAC
Source organism: Battus philenor (assembly GCF_028537555.1). Lineage (NCBI taxonomy): Eukaryota > Metazoa > Arthropoda > Insecta > Lepidoptera > Papilionidae > Battus > Battus philenor. The sequence goes on from NW_027181676.1 coordinate 7,248,173, forward strand.
TGCCGTTTTGCCGTTAGTTAATAGTCTTTTAATTTATGTAATACATTTATAATAAATAAATAGTCAGCTATATAAAAAAATAAATTTATCTCTACATTTCGTTAGTTCTTAATATAATAATAGAGCAATTCGTTCCCAGATTTTATTATAACATAAAAAAGTACTTACACTGTAAGAGGATTTTTAACAATTTTACGTTCAATTTATGTTGATTATTCTAAGGACTAAAATAAAAAGAAATTGATATGTTAGTATTCACATATTGTCAAGTTGTTCTACTTTTTAGATGGGACGCGTGCTCGCGTATATGGACGACCGTAGCACCAATGGCAGGAGCACGTAGCACTTGTGGTGTAGCGGCACTACGCGGACGGTTGTACGCTGCAGGGGGGCGCGATGGCGGCGCCTGCCTACGCTCACTCGAGTGCTACGACCCCGCAACCAACCACTGGACCAACTGTGCACCTATGACGCGCCGTCGTTGCGGCCTCAGCGTGCGTATCTCTCTATTTATTACTTTGGAGACAAACGTATTTTAAATATAACACTATTGCGAAAAAGGACTACGAGCTCCCAAAATCACACAAAATACATAGGAGCCAGAATCAAATAAATTTGAGAGTACTCATTGTCCTATTTTAATATCAATACTCTGCAAAGGACACAAAATAAAACAACACATTTATAAAAAAAAATAATATGTTATATTAAACTTAAAGCAACTTAACACATAATACACATGTATTAACTTACTAAATTAACTTTTAGATCTATTAATTTTAGTATAGCATGACTTAGTTACAGCTTAAGAAGTAGATATAAATACAATTAATTAATGCCAGAACAAATTACGAAAACAAAACTATATTGTTTTAAGGAGTACAGTTGTCTACCCAATGATTTCTAGAATCGTATAAATAATTTTGCATTTTTTTTGATTTTTTCTTACATTGTAAATGGGCAAGACGAAATTGCTGTCTCCATGTCGTGCTTATTCAAGAAGTTGCTTCGCTTAAAGTTGTAGATGATTATATTTACCTGAGACAAACTGGTCTAGCTTGGAAAGTCCAACTTCAACAAAAAGGTCACTCGCTGAATGCAAATCGGATAAGCAGCGTTCGCGAAGCTCAGTGACATCTTCAAAATATCCTAATGTTTGAAGACAAAAGTCTCACCAGTGGGGGTAGCCGGTGATAACTTACGAATCCGAGAGGTAGTCGCTTACGGTAGGCCTTATAAGAAGGCTCAAGGTCACCTAGAGATCAATGTAGAGACATATGTTTAGGGTTTCGCTTCAAGATCGAAATGAGAATCAGAAATGAGGAGATTTGCAAAAGAACCATGGTCTTCAACGAAGCTCAAAGAATTGCTCATCTGAAGAGGCAGTGGGCGGGGCACATCGCACGTGGAACCGATGGCCGTTGGGACCGAAAGAGTCTCAAATGGAGACCTCGAGGCGGTGGATAGGTCCTTCACTAGATAGATCGACGACATAGTTAACGTCGCAGAAAGTCGCTGGATGCTAGCAGCGCAATACCGGTCACAGTGGCGATCTTTGGGGGGTGTCAATGCTTTGCAGTGGACGTCTATCGGCTAAAAAGAAGACCAACAATATTGTAATATTTAAAATCCAAATTTCAAAACAAAAAGTATACATACTTTAGTTTATATATTGAATATCCAACGACCTAACTTAAGTAATACTTAAAATATAGTATTATAATGAATCTCATTGAGCAATTTAGTATATGGTTTATAACAATAAATTCTTTAAATCGATATAGTTGACATCTGTCAGTCATTAGTCAAGTATCATATCTACCCTTAGGGTACAAGGTGAAAAATTGTAGTTTGTGTCCTAACCAGTTTATTATTAGAATCGCGAGATTTTTTTTACATCAAAAAATTGGCTTACATTTAATTTCCTCGACAATGCAATCAATCATCAAAAGTTTTTACAAAGATTTCGCTGTTGTACCGCTTATTTTGAAAATCAATGAATTTTTTATAGGTGTGCGCAGCTGGCGGGTATCTTTACGCGTTGGGAGGACACGAAGCCCCGGCTAACACGGTAGGGGGCCGGCTAGCGTGCGTGGAGCGCTACGATCCTGTAGCCGACACATGGGTCTTGCTGGCCAGGCTCTCATACGCCAGAGACGCCATTGGCTCCTGCTTGCTAGGCGATAGAATTGTCGCCGTTGGTATGTAATCGTTATAATCATTTCAATGTAAATAAACGTATACGTTGTAATTGTTCACATGTTTATTTATTATACACAATTACATTGCAACTGTTTATGGGTTTTTTTTTTAAATTAAAACCAGATACTACTTTATTTGGTTTTGATATCAAATGTTGGACATGTGTTGTATTATACTCAATAGTTTTTATAGAAAAAAGAAAAATAATTGTACACTATTTGCCTCTCAATTTTTCTTTCTCCGCAAGAACGTGTTAAGATAAAATAAATAATCAGCAAATTTGTACTTTGCATTCGGGGATTCTTATTCCTTTATATATATTATATATTATTGTTTAAACAGGCGGTTATGATGGCGTGCAATATCTCAATGTAGTTGAAGTATACGACTCGGAATCAAATAGCTGGCGCAAACTGGCCCCGCTGACGACTGGACGGGCGGGCGCTGCTGTCGTAGCGGTCCCACCACCAAAGAACGTATTCTGATACAAGCAACATCAATTGCTTACTTATATTATTGCTTAAATGAAAAACATGCTAGTTATGTATAACTTTTCAGACTAAAATTTACTTAACAAAGATCTCAAAATTCATTCGAATATTACATTCTTAAATCTCGTTAAGGTACTTTAAATTTTCAAATTATTTTTCTAATTAAGTAATCTTTATACATCCATTATTAAATCATTCATGAATTTAATATAATTATTACATATCGGGTACTTCTCAACAACAATTTACTTCCAAGTTTCTCTAAAACAGAATTTATCATCATTTCTGTTGTTCGGTTCTACCTCACTCACCAAAGTCATCTGTCCACCTTGTGGGCATCCTAGGCTGCACTTGCCGGTCCGTGGCCGCCAATCTGCTTTTTTTTTATTTTTTAATTTTAATTTTATTTAAAAGAAAAGCTACAAGTGTAGACCTCCATGCCTTGAAACTAGTTTAATTCTGCTCTTATGAAGCATTCAATTAATATGTGGAAGGAACCATTAGCCCAGTACACTTACTCCCTTTATCGCCTTTTAAACCACAAAATGACTCAGGCGAAACTAAATATTTAAATTAAAAATTCTTTATTATACTTACAATGGATATCTCTTATTGATGTCAAGTTGAGCAGAATATTAGTCCCGATAATAAATGCAAAACAAAAAAAAGAAACTTGATGGGACTATAATTGAATAGTTTAGAAGCGAAATTATTATTCCCAAGATATGCTATCATGTATGAAATAATTTATAGTGTAGCACACAAACGTTCTTTATCATTTCAATCGTTGAATATAGACTGGTAAACAGATTTCCAACAGGACCGGTAGGAGGCGACCGTTACATCGCGCTTTGGTTGTCAATTAGATTCAACCAACATACATATACATCCATAACCATTTTTGTGTACATTACGTTGGTATACAGTCGGGAATTTATTGTGAAGAATGTCTGTCAAATCTTGTAACCAGAACTATTTCTAAGAATATTACAATGACAGTATTTTCATATTTTTTATATTTTTCATTGACATATTCAATCGTTTTAAAATCACACTTTTCTGTTGTGTTTTTATCAAAAATGGCTTTGTTCACCCATTTTAAATTTTATTACACAAATTTCTATGATTACATACCTTTTTTTCTAAAAGTTATTTATACTAGATTCAATTCTTTACCCAGCAAAGTGTGATACTAGATTGTCATTAAAAATCTTAAATGATGCAATTTGGGCAGCAATGAAAGGCCATTTCTAAAAAATACATTTTTATAGTGCTACTAAAACCGCTGTACCGCGCCTTAATTCCGTTGCCGCGAGCATTGACGGTAGACTGACTGACTGCATGGAACGGCCGATACTGGTGGCGCTACAGCGGTCTCGGTTGCATTGTAATATTTTTTATGACATTCCAATATATACAATTCCATTAACAGGTTGATTAATCAATAGTATTGATATAACCAATTGATTGATTAATTGAATCTACTTAAGAAGTTGATAAAATCTAAAAGATATTGAATTTTCCAATATTTTTTTTCGGAATAAAAAGAAACTTGGATGTAATATAAAATAGTGAACAATTCAAAATAATTTTAAGATTATATCATCACCTCACCGCTCCCAGTATACCTGGTATTATCGATTTGAACTACGTGCATGAGATATACTTGAGTAAATACCCGATATTAATTTGTCTAGAAAATCCCCGCTATACAGGGTTTTAGTGACTAGTTTAGAATTAGAAAATGTAACTTTTTTGCGTTTACTTAATATGTCTATGAGATAAGTAGAAACATTTTTTTAACCAGTTGTTTCTTTAAAAACACCTACTTCAATCAAAGTATGGTGCTATCCATTAATTGTGTACTGTGATCTATTTTCAAAGTCATTAAGAAAATATTTTTATAAAACCTAAGAAAGCCTGCATTTAAAAAGAAAACACTAAATTTAATTATTGTATATGTACGTTAAGAAATGAAATGTACTTTTTATAGAATTGTAAATTACTATTATTTATTTTTCTAAAAATACTCAGGTGCTTTTAATGGGATCGTCAAAAATTACTTCCTAATATAAGATGTCAATCCCTATAATCGTATGTAAGCTCCGAGCTTTTTTGTAGTAACTTGCAAATCCAAAGCAATTCTCCCGAGAAGTTGAAACCGTTAATACATATCCAACTGCCTTTTGACACATCTGTTTTCATTACATATTTGATATTTATTATATATATATATTGGTCCACCAATTTCACTTAATATTTCTATATTACATATATTTATGTATTTATATTTTATGTTCTACACCTGAATTGATCAAGCCAATCCAATAACTTTTATGTAAAACAGATTTATAAAGAAGCCTAGAATGTTAAACGTTATTAACATTCTGTTTTAAAAAGTACCTAATTTTTTAATCATATATTTTTTAATATAAGAAAAAAATACGATCTATTTTACATTTGCGGTTCCTTTAAAAATTTGTTTATGTTAAGCATACATTAAAAATTGCATGTATCCGTAAAATGGGTATATATCCACAAATTCATTTACAATCGTGAGTGTTCGTCAAGTAAAAGAAATTAATATTTAAAATTATTAGTCTTGCTGCTTCAATTAAAGTTGATTCCTTTCTATTGCTGTAGGCTACTTAAACAAAAAAACGTATTTTAGACGTACCATTTAAAGGAAATATTTGGTTCTTAATTCTTCCGAACTTACATGCATGCAGGTTTTTTATCTATAAGATTTATAATCTTTCTATTAAAATTTAGTGTCACTTTTATGTTTCACATTTGTTTAGGTGTAAAATTTACAATTTTAGTGATATGTTCAATATTGATGTATTAGACAGTGTATGTTTAATTGAATACTAATACTGATCTCAAGCCTAGATTTTTAGATATTTAAAAGTCTAAATTACTAAAAATTATATTACTAAAGATGTCAAATTTAATTCCAATCATAATTATTAAGGCGTAAATATCACATGTTCCTAAAAAATCCCTCACTCCTTGACTTATTGTCCGCCATTGCACAATGCGTGTAAAAAATAAAAAAAATATTTACAAAGCGGCATACCAAGAAGGTGAAAATGTGTATTGTATAACATTTTTTTAGATTTTACTATAGTTTGTAATCAAAATGTAGTTCCCTAAAAATATATGAATTAAATCATGCATTCATTGATAATTTTAATTCCAACTAGAAATACGACTTGTTCAGTTTCACTTTAAATCAAGAATAATCACATACATCTTTTTTTTTGTTTTGGTACTTTTGTTATAACCGTGCCAATTACAATACACAAAAGTGTATTAAGCCTTTTATTTTAGCTCAAAAATTAATATAAATTGTTGTTAAACCCAAAAATATTTAAATTTATAAAAAAGTATTTTTAGCAGTATTATTTATCTTTTTAATTTCGAATCAAGTAATTATTAAATATTCGATACCCGTTTTTGTTTTTATATTTTCACATTTACTGATATGATAGTTTTAACTAAAATGGTTTGATCTTATATTCATTTTGGATATTCCATTTAATTTTACTGTATTTCAAATAAGATTGAAATAAAAATTATAAAAGTATGTTGTTCACTTATTTCTTATTTATCCAATATATACTCATACACGTATAAAGGTGTTTGTATATATATGGTAAGAATGTAAGGTAAGTAATAAACGAAATTTTATTTCAACTCTATCAGGTTTCAATTAATGGATTAAAAAGCATGTGTTAAAATATAAAATGTTCGTGAACACAACATATGCCAACTTCAGCTAGCATAACATTAATACTAAACATGAACCTCCAACTGGATTTAAGGTAAATTAGAAAACTTAAAATATCGATTAATACCTAAAATATGATGATATACTCAGTCTGGCCTTGAGTACCGTCAAAATTTAAAGGAACTATGTTTCTCATTCTTATATGAACATTTATTGCCTTTTCTTATTTTCACACCAATCTGCATTTTTTTGTAATATTAACCCTTTGCACTCGAGCGGCGCCGATACAGCGCCCGGCCGATTCGAAGTGGCAACTCGAGCGGCGCTCGAGTGTTTTAAAACTTTAAATCGAACTACGCTGCTACGACGCTATGGTGTTTTGTAACTGGATCTCCTAATTTACAATATGCGATAAGATATTTTTCTCGAAAGTACTTTCGTGGACTAGGCTCTGTTTACATTGTAGCCAAATTTTAGCTCAATTAAGTTAGTTTCAGTGTAGCATTCGCTTGAAACAGTCTTGGCAGTAAATATAGTATCAAAAAAGTATTTGAACCCGAAAAATATGGAGGAAGATCAGATCAGCTCGAGGTCGGACGAAGACGAGATGTTTTTCACTAATGACCTCGTGAAAAAAAATGTTTGTGAAACCAATACATATGCAAAAAAAATTGGGAGGGAAGACGCTATCTGCAAATCCGATTTAGCGAAGCTGGCGTGATGTGACGAACGAAAAGTTCTGGGCATTTGCTATCGTAATCAATATGGGGACGATGCCGTTGGCCAATTTACAAGAATATTGGTCGAGGAATGTCGTCAATTATATTCCTTTCTATTCGAATACATTCACTAGAGATAGATTTAGCCAAATCTTCTGGATGCTTCACCTGGAAACTATTCCAACACGTAACACCAATTCACGAACGCGCCTACAACGCATAAGCTGCTTTTTAGACTGTCACCTCGAAATTTTGGATTATTTTATCCCGGGCGAGCACATATGTGTGAATGAGTCCACTATAAATTTCAAGGGTCGAATTTCGTAACTCGATCGAATTTACAATCTGAAGAAACCCACAAAATGGGGTATCAATATTTATGCTTTAGCTGAATCAAAGACTTTCAAGACAACATTCGCTGCATTTCGCCATATTACGGGTCACTCACCACAGAGCTCTTGGTCAGACCCGAATTTGGCCAAAATCGTCTCGTGTTGCTGGTTCGCGCAAGCGAAAAAGGCCTCGAGTGCAAAGGGTTAAAGGAGACCGAGGTGATTAAAAGAACCGCATAGATAGCTGTATTAGCATCACAAAAACCGAATATGCAGTCAAGTCTAATTTTCAAAACTTCATCTATTTTGTATTAGCCATATGTTTATTGTACCGCGCCATTAATACTTCCAATGAGATCTGCTCAAGTATGAAAGAAACAGACGTTTTGTTCACCAACCGACAAGAAAACTGGCAGACATCTAGTCCTGGTATAATCCGCTGGATTAAGATTTATATTCAGTTTTAAATATTAGGGTATGCTCCTAAACGCCTTAATAATTTCACTAAAAGTCACTGAAACTAGCCATAACTTTGGCAGTGAAGAATTTTCTCATGAAGAGTGTGCGTTTCAACATTTATAGAACTGTATTAAACTCAATGAAGATAGTTTTCAATGAGCTTCATAAAATTTCTAACATTTGTTTTAAATTATTCTTTAAACGAACACATACAAATACAGTTATAAATGTTTTATTTGATAATAATAATAAATAAAATTCTAAATTTGTTTATAGTAATAAACAATAAGTATAAAGAAAAATAAACTGTAAAAAAAACATCGTGTTGCTGCTGTTGTGTATTATAAAAAAAGCAACGTATCTCCATATCTCCACCATTTCAATATTCTGTGTATATAAAGCTAACCTCCGTTATTGGATAATACTTATTTAAAATAAAAGTCATTTGTATAAAATCAAAAGCTAACTTTTTCTTGGCAGTTCGGTTTTTGTAAAGGCAACACTGGTATTACTGTGGTTAGTCAGTTGAATATCGTGATTCTAATTCTGAAAGTTTATAAAATACTATAAAACAAGACTAATTAAAAATTCAGAAAAATGGCTCTTCATATTCCTAAAGCCCCAGGTGTCCCTCAGATGTTAAAAGACGGTGCACGGGTAAGTTAATACTTATAACCAAAAACTTTAATGGCGAGTCATGTGCGCCGAAGCCGACGAACCAGACTGGATTTATTTTCTATTAAAAAAGTTTTTAGATAACTGGATATGTTCAAATTTCTACACTTTTTGTATAGTGCAAACGAAAAATCTATTTTAACTAACATACTAATGGTTTTCAGATAATGTATATTTTTATTTTAGTAATTATTGTTAACTAATATAACTCGCTCTTTTCCAGATGTTAACAGGTTTAGAGGAATCTGTTTTTAATAATATAAAAGCATGTAAGCAATTCGCACAAAGTGTGCGTTCAGCTTATGGGCCAAATGGTATGAACAAGTTAATAATAAACCACATAGAAAAGCAATTTGTAACAAGTGATGCTGGTACCATAATTAGAGAACTTGACGTGGAGCATCCAGCTGCCAAGTTAATGGTGCTAGCTAGCCAGATGCAGGACTCTGAAGTTGGAGATGGCACTAACTTTGTCATTGTACTCTCAGGAGCTCTGCTAGAGGCAGCGGAAGAGTTGTTGCGCTTAGGGGTCACACCAAGTGAAATTGCAGATGGGTATGAAAAAGCTTTAGATAAAAGCATTGAATTATTATCTGGGCTAATTTGCCATGAAATAAAGGACCCCAAAAATCTTGAAGCTGTTATTGCAGGAATTAAACCATCTATTATGTCCAAACAATATGGTAATGAGGATTTTATTGCCAGTCTTGTTGCTAAAGCATGTATCGCAATACTGCCAGAGAAAACTACTTTTAATGTAGATAATGTTCGGATATGTAAGGTGTGTACTAAAACATATGTCATAAAATTTTAAGAATCACAAACAAAAATAAACATAATCTTTATTTCAGATACTTGGTGCAGGACTTCAGCAATCAGAAGTTTTATCTGGAATGGTATTTAAACGTGAGGTTGAAGGTGATATCACATCAGCCACAAAAGCTAAAGTAGTAGTTTACTCCTGTCCTGTAGATGTGACACAAACAGAAACCAAGGGCACAGTGCTCATAAAAACTGCTGATGAACTTCTAGACTTTAGTAGAGGAGAAGAAACACTTCTAGAGAAACAGATAAAAGATATAGCAGATGCTGGGGTCAAAGTGGTAGTGGCTGGTGCAAAGTTTGGTGATATGGCATTGCATTACCTTAACAAATATGGATTGATGGCCGTGCGGCTTAATTCAAAATTTGATCTACGCCGACTTGCAAAGACTGTTAATGCTACTGTAAGTATATGTCTGCCTTGAGAGATGTGTTAATTTATTGCTAGACAGTTTGTTTTAAGGAATGTTTGCAATGATAAATATTAACACAAAAAAGAATGATCACACTATATATAAAAAAAACAATGATTACTATTTCTGCAGTTACATAAAATGTATGTGTAATTTAACTGTTACATAATGTTGCTACTGTGTAACTTAAATAAAGAACTCTGGCAATGAAACATCCCATTTTTTAATTTTCAGAATTCAAAGAAAAGTTCTCTTCATATTTTTTTGAAATTATGTTAACAATGTGTAAATTGATCAAATTTTAGGTTTTACCAAGATTAACCACACCAACATCAGATGAACAAGGATATTGTGACACTGTACGTGTAGATGAACTTGGTGACACAAGAGTAGTAGTTTTCTCTATGGAAGCTTCAGAATCACGTATATCAACTGTTGTAATTCGAGGTTCAACTGACAATTACATGGATGACATTGAAAGAGCAATTGATGATGGAGTCAACACATTTAAAGCAATTGCCAGGGATGGACGGTAAATTTCATATAACATTTGTAAGAGTGTTTATTAAAAGACATTTAGGCCAATGCATAGTAGAGCCACAGACCATTGGGTCCCCAAAGTGGTCCAGGTGTCCACAAGAGACTCAATGGGGTCTACTAAAATTTAACTGCTTTTGGTAGTAAAGAGCTAAAATGTTGGTGTGACTTCACCCATCAATGTAGGCAGATAATATTGTAACTCTTGTTACTTGTTAAAACTTGCATATTCCTTAATGAGGATATGTTGAGATTGTGCCACAATGCTTTTTCTAGTGTGCAAAGAGAAATGTTTGCATAGTTAAATCTAATATTCACATTTTTGTTTAGTTTTGGGAATATGGTAGAAATGTAGCTGCAGTGGCTCTTCTGGAATCAGTTGAATTTTTAGGTGGTCTATGAGAAAAACATCTGGGAACCCTTACATTAAACCAACAAATCTTGAATATAAAACTAATTAATTAAAAAATCAAATATTTTTTTCCTATTTATTACAGCTTTTTACCTGGTGCTGGTGCAACAGAAATAGAATTAGCACAAAAACTTCTTCAATATGCTGACACATTACCAGGTCTGGAACAGTATGCTATCCGAAAATTTGCTGTTGCACTTGAAAGTATTCCACGAGCTTTAGTTGATAACACAGGAGCAAATGCCACTGAAGTTATTAATAACCTTTACAAAGCACACAAGGTAACTTCCTTTTAAATATACAATATTATATTATAGTTTTATAGAATGTATTTATTTTAAATAATTTTTTTAATTTCCAATGCTTCATTATAAATCAATGTCTCCCATTTTATTGCTTTAATGACTACAGACAGTGATTATTTTTTTTTTAAAAATTCTTTACTCTCTAAACTACATCATAACATTTTTAGTAACAATGTTTTGTAAAACCCAATGAGGTATTAGTTTAATTATATGTGTGTTCTGTGAATTGTATAATACATTATAATTTTTTGTACCTTTAATAGAATGGTATTGTACAGTGCAATTCTAAAAGCCAACAGATTAAGAATTGTAATAGTTTATATATTGAATTGTAAAAAAAATGTATTAAACATCTCTAATTTTTTGGTAAAAATATCAATTCCAGTTACTATAAATAATATTGTTTCAGGATGGAAAACAAAATTATGGTTTCGACATTGACTCTGAGAGCAATGATGTGTGTGACGCAAAAGCCAAGGGTGTTCTTGATGCATATCTGCTTAAAAGCTGGGGTATCAAGTATGCAGTAGGTGCAGCTACTACAATTCTGAAAGTAAACCAGATCATAATGGCAAAGAGGGCTGGTGGTCCCAAACCAAAAGCAGCCCCTGGCAGTGATGATGAATCCTAATATTCTTTTAATTATTAATTTGGAGGTTTAAATTACTTTATTAATAAAGCGCGAAGCTTTTGAGTATTGTCCTGAGTTTAATCTATTTGCTTTAATTTGTTTATTTGTTACTTACAATAACAGCATTTCTTCAAGTTAATCACAAATGATAATTTTTCCACAGCTCACTGTTATATTTTTAGATTAATTAATAAATTATAACAAACTGCTAATATGAGTATGATTTGCTAACAATTTTTTTTTCCTTTCTTTAAAATATTTATTCTGTATAAAATATTAATTATTTATTCTGTATAAAGAATAATATTTTTAGTCCGACATGTAAACTAGATGATACCCTTCTTTACAAAAAGAGAGTGATAAAATGATTGCTACACTATGTGATTTTTATTGATTTTTCTACAATTTTAAAAACTATTTCTGTTCGACTCTCGATTTCTGCAGATTGTGATATTGGTATTTCGACATGTTTTTATAACATAATGTAAGGTAGTTGTAGTATTGTTTACTCGTTCAGCGTTAAAGCGATAAATAGACGATAGATAGAAAACTTATTCAATAAATGAATATTTAAAAGATAAAAATCTTTAGCAGTGATGTCGCCTGATTATTTTGATTTCATTTAGGCTATATCCGATAAAGTATATATAAATGAGTTGAACTTTAGATGTGTTATTAAGGAATTTTTTCTTGCGCATCTTTTCGAAGCATAGATTCAAAAAAATAAATAGATTATAAATTGACGATCATTACTTCTGAAAAAGTTCCAATTTCGAATAAACATCTTTATATTTTTTGAAAAAGTGTGGAATACAATGTATAGCTATCACAGCTTTTTATCTACAAGCGAACGGACAGGACAGGTAGAGAGATGGCGCCGTAGTATGAAGGCAGCATTTAAGGCGCGCGGAACTATACAACGCAATGGTAAGAGGACTACCTACTGTACTATGTAGACAACGAAGAGCGCTATGATGAGACAACAACGTTTGCCCTGCAATAATAAACTACAAAGATAGCTATGGAAACCTTACCATTTCTTCGTACCAACGCCGACAAACGTTAACGATGCAGAATACGTTCGCCAACTCACCGACGTTATGGCTAAGTTAATGTCAATGCCTGCAACAAGCACAACGTAACCACTAACATTTGTAGACAAGAACCTTACCCCAAGCACACACGTTTTTGTTCGTAACGAAATAGTTGGAGCACCTACGTCGGACCGTACGGCGTTACGACAAGTTCCTAGCGAAAGAGAGCGCTCTACAATACTTCTCGATTTGCGATTGGCTGACGAATTTTGTTGGTTGAACATTGTTTTCATAGTTTAAATCGGTATAAATATAGGCTAAGCGTGATGAATATACACATTTCTACTTTGGACTTCGTGTTGTTATTACCTCAAAGAACTACCGGCCCAAGTAAATATCCCTCATACTTTTACATTTGTAAATTGTCTTGTGATTACTGCCGTTGATTCGTCCAGTATTTAAATCTAGACCAAAACCTGCCCGTTTCCTTAATCATCGCTCTATATATAGTATATGTACCCAAGGATAGAAACTGAATTTTATTTAAAAATTTTGGAGGCAATATAAGCATTATGGAATTCAACCTAGCCATCACTATGACCTATATTTCCATAAAATGCTTTGGGAAATGAAACAAAACTAATGAACAATAATATTAATGCGATGTGGTTGTCGGTACTTGTAAATGAAAAAATTTACTTAAATTTTTTATTAGGTATTATACAAATTTTTGTTCAAAAATAAGTATTGCATATGTTTTTCTATAAAAAACATGTGCAATATATACAAAGCGCATTAAGTTTTACAATAAAATGTTATTTATGAAAATTTAAAAAACTACAAAATTGCAGGCCTGTTTTCTTTTAAATAAGATGTCTATAAATACTGTCATTTGTCAGTGTGAAAGTCATATTATCGTTGCTAGTTTGAAATTGTTATAAGGAAGCAGACGACAATATTAAATATAACATCTAATTAACATAGAAATAGAGAAAAAGAATAATGTCATCATATAAAGTAAGTCATAAGTAATTATAGTCGTCAGAAACTTATATTTACATTTGCGACAACTTCTGTTTACATTTTAAAATTGTATCGCAAATTTTGTTTCCTTTTTAGCCTATTGATTCCAAAAGAGAAGAATTTAGGAGATACTTAGAAAGGGCAGGAGTAATGGATGCTCTGACTAAAGTTTTAGTTAGTTTGTATGAAGAACCAGACAAGCCAGAAGATGCCCTGGAGTACGTTCGCAAACACTTAGGGACCGATGGTGGAGAGGATGAACTTGAAGCTGCTAAGGCTCGAATTGCTGAGCTAGAAGCAGAAAACGCGCTTTTGAAAGGCGAAACAGCTCCAGCAGAAGGATAAAATTTGTCATCTTGATGACAGTTGTACAGATGATCTCAGTAACATGCGATGACCTCAAAAATTATCTCGTTAAAGATTTTAATAATATTAATTAGTACTTTGCCGTTAGCAGGGCGCATGCGAACATTCTGCAAAATTTTTACTATCATATGTTTTCCCTTTTTCTTTAATCTTAATTATTTTATAAACTATATGGAAAAAACTAAGACTGAAAAAGTTGCAGTCCTTTTTTGTCAAGAGAAAACTTTTGCCTGTATCTTTCTATGAATATTTTGGCAAAGAGTGCATCATATCATGCCCTCGGAATAAAGAAATGGAACTGTTTTTTCAGGAGTATGTTATTGTTTCATTACAATTCATTAATATTTGTTTTTAGTTAAAAATTTCGTCTTTTATTGTATTGACTGTTTTGTCATCCGCTCCACTTTGTGACTTTTGCATTTGATTGGCAACATTTGCACCTGACTAATGGAAAAGTATTTATAAACATAGTGTTATTTGTGGTATGAAAGTTTTATTGTTTATGTAAGATTTAAGTTTGAGTGCATAAGGCACATAAAATTTTTGTTCATTTAAATGTTGTTTTATTGCTATACATTTGTTGGATGTGGAATCTATTATATAGTAAGATACTGCTTAACACATATGTTTCATCAAAGAAGATTGTAATGTGAAACAGCACTAATCAATCAGTTCATTGATCTGCTACCTTATCATGTAGATAAAGATTAAAGGAAGGTAGTTGGAAAACTTATTAGGTATAAAATTAAACAATTATGTTTTTTGTTATGAAAACAAAATCAAATGTTTATTTCTTATAAAAATAAAAATTTAAAGACATGTACTTAAAGAACTAACAAAATTTCATTCAATGTTTGTTGTGTTTTCCTTTTGTGCTCTGTTAGAAGCTGTTGATAAGTAGATAAAGCATTTATAACCCTCAGTCTTGCTTATGGACTCCTGTCAAAATTTGGATGATTTTCAACAAATTGGATTTGATTTGATTGTTTTCTTATTGGTCAGTTAATTCCTTGAGCTCATCATTAGAAAGACTAGCCGCTGTTTCTTGAACTATTTATTTATTTTATTGTTTCATTAATTCCATTATTTCATCCATATTGATGAGTCCAATGTTAAAATAAAATCTGACCAAAGGAGTATTCCTTTCAAAGATCTTTCTGTTATCTCATTCTAGGAAAGTTTTATGTTTTCTACAGCATTCATAATATTGTAATTTTTCCAAAATTCTCATTGATTGCTTTCTTCTCCATATGTTTTTTCAAGTATCTGCTTAAATGTTTACCACAAGTTGCCATAAAATAAGTTATAATGGCTTAAATCCATTGATGGGTTTATTAAAGCAGCCGTGTTAGGCGGCAAAAAAAAATGTTTTTTTGCTGATTCACGACAAATTTTCCATGATTTTTTAATAGACACCCAAATCACAGGTAACTTGGTAGATTACTAGTGGTTTTAATTTTAAATCTCCGCCGCCGAATTCAGCCACCGCAATCGTATCATCACTTGCTGCTTCTTCTGTAATCTTTGTTGTGCAGATTATTTTGATGTTTAAATCTATTACACCGATCCCGACTAGCAACGAAAGTTTCATAATGTTATTAATGGCATATTGAATTCAATTTTGTCATTAATGTATTTCTAGAATGGGTAATTCGAGTTGCAGAGCTTGACGTTATAGCAGTTGCTGATGAATTTTATTTTATTCTTAACAATTGTCCTCAATGTTGAAGTTGTTAAATTTAATGCAGCATTAATTTGAGATTGACATTCCCCAGAATGTATTCTTCTAATTGCTTGCATTTTAGTTTCCAGTGAAATACTTTTTCTGGTTGCTTTCTCTTCTTGTTTTTCATGATAAAGCCTAATGATCATAATATCTGTCACAATAATGTCTGCACAGCACCACATTAAACAAGATTCACAGCCACACTGTTTGGTAACTTAACAATTAAGTAAGGTCTTACTATATATAATAAATTATTATGATTAAGACAATAATATACTGGATCTTGTTCATGATGTATTCCCATTGTCAATAACAATGTACTAACTACTAAAAGAGATTATTAGCTATCATTGACTAAGTCTGAAAATTGTAAATTAAACACATTTGGGTGTTATATTGTACATTATCTAAAAATGTTTTATTGAAAGATTTTTTTCTCTTGAAGTAGAAATAAACATTTAATAATTGTTGACCATAAAGGACAATTTTAGGATGTGCTATTTTAGTGTTGACTCTCAATTCCTGAAATGTATCCAAAATAAATTTAACTTTTGATAAATCTTTCTAAATAGAATTGTATTAGGCACAAAAGCTGTGTAGTCCTATTTAACTATAAAGCTTTCTTAACTTTTTAAGACAGATAAAGTTTACTTTATATTCAAATAAAACAGCAAGAATATTTAACATATAATTTTATTCCAAATAATCGTTTGCTAAATCATTATGTGATAGACTATTGCTTTAAGAAATTGTTTCTTCAAGCGGCAGCACTGATAAGTTCAGTGTATTTTTTAACTTTACTGGCCACACTCATATCCACATATTTGTCACCAATAGATACAATCATTCCACCAATGAGAGAAGGATCAACCTTTGCTGTTAGCTTAAGACTTTCCTTACCTTTCAGGAATTTCTGAAATATAATAATGGTAAAAAATAGTTTCATTGATTATGGCAAGTTAATTTAATCTGCATAGATATTCCAATTAATCACCTGAAAAACTCAATTACAACTTGGAAATCTTAATTATAAAGTAGTAAAGAGCTTAAATACACATATAACACATAATGTTAAGAGCTCAGAAGTTTATAGTAACATCTAGGTGCATCAGATATTTGAAAAATTAGTTTTCAATACAAACATTAACCGACAATAACATATATGATAAGAATTGTTAAGTTTAAAAACAAGAATAAAGACCTATAATAAGAATGTTTATTAATAATGATATGTAACAACATAGTCCCGATTCAACATGTTGAAATCCTTGTGAAAAATTGAGTGTTTACTTATAGCAAGCCATTCATTGCAACTATCAAACAAAATGCACATAAGTGAGATTTGTTCCCCTGTTACCCAACAAAATGACTTAGTATTCAATTCCAAAAAAAACTAAGTCCTAGGCCTTTTACTATGTCCCTAAAACTAGTCAGTGCCCTTAAGGCATTAAGTAGTAATTTTTGTATAAATAATCCTATTTTATCTAATTTACAATGTAAATCTCAACTAATGAAGATAATTGCTTTACTGATTTTCAGTAAAGTTACTGATTTTAGCTTGGCACAAATATTGCAGTCCATACCTTCAGAAAAAGGCATATTTCCATCCAATGGGAACAGTAAAAAATCAAAATACAATGTAAAATGTCACCATTAAGTTATTGTTTTCTACATAAATATTTTACTTCCAATGTTTACATTATTTTATTAGCCCAAAAAATTATAAATTATTAAAAATTAATTAAAAAATTCAAAGAATTATCTCCTGTGTTGAAACACATTAGAATTTAAAATTTTGTCTTTATAAAATGTCTAATCTCTAACAATTATATACTTCGACAAATTATACCCTAATAACCAGCACAATTAGGGCAACACAAAATTGTGTAGATGTTTGTAGTCAGAAATTTGACATTTTAGTGCATATATTAGCATAGTATATAGAATTCTTTTTTCTAGAAATTAGAGAGGTTGCAATACTAACAGATAAATAAACAGAAGGGATTATATTTAGTTTTTCCTTTTGTGCAAAAGCAGGTGTAATTTGTCTCACACTTGCACAAACAGGTATTATTATCAGAATGGCTTTACCATAAGTATCCTGGGACTTTATCAATATAAAAATGCTTTCCAGCTTAACACCAAAATGTATATGAGTATATAATGTTGAAACTATAGTAGATTTTAACCACTACAGAAAAAACAAACATTATTTTAGCACAATCAGTAAATTGCATAGTTTTATATATATACATATACACACACACACACACATACATATATATATATATATATATGTGTGTGTATATCATGTATATATAAATATGATGTTAAAACTAAAACATGTGAACCCTTTTAGTTTACTGTTAAGTAATTTAACATATAACTATAGATCGAGATATTGATATCCATATGGCTAGCAATTTTCTGTAAAACTCAAGGCAAATAAAGGTTTATCATCTTTCTTTGGGTGCCAGTTAATTTACTGCAAATTAAACAAAATGAACTAGTTACAATAAATAGTATACTTATGCTATAAATCTTTTTAAATTTACCTACCTATGCTAATTTTCATGCAACTGATAAATCATACAATATCACAAAAAAAATCACAGTAAGAACAGAAAGAGATGAAGTGGAAATGAATAAAATGCACCTTACATTGTCATTCCCTTGGAATAGCATGATTTGATTTTTCAGATCTTAAAGTAAAACTAATATTTCAAATGTTGACAAGTTCTTACAAATTTTATTTGGTCAAAACTCAACAAACCTCTTATACATTTATTATAATGTATTAAAAGTGCTATCTGATAACACCATTTATTACACTTATTTAAAATTAAAAGCATTGTTGTATAACATTGATATAAAAAGTAATTTATGTGCTCTAAAATCAATGAGACATGTCAAATTCAAGTGTATTTATATTTGTGTAAGAAAATAGTTAATATTTTTTTAATAACAGCTTACCTTACTTTGGGGTAATCATTATTTTTTAAATATATTTTTTTGCTTAATTTTAATAATTACTTATTATACTGTAATTTGAGTTTAGGCTTATTTTTACCTTTAATGCAGCTTCTAAACTTTGTTTTTGAGCTTCATCCAAAGGCTTCGCTGTGATTACCTCGCAAGTAACCTCTCCCCTATGAGCAGCCATTATAACTTTGTATGCATTGATGACTGCCTCTAATTTGTTCAAACGTCCATTTTCTGCCAGCAACCCTAACAAATTGCTTGTTGTTGCTGATAGGTTGATCTAAAAAAACAATATTATACTGAATTAAAGAAAAATATAACTTATCTAAGGACTTATTAGTGTTAATCAAGTCAGAGCTGTATATTACCTTAGTAGCCACATGTTTCAGTGCTTCTACTTTCAAAGTTCTTTTCAGTGTGGGATTAATAATGAATTCTTTAAGTTTGGCATCAGTTTTTATAGATTGCTGAAACTGAGACAATTCTTTCTCCACTGTATCCAATGCCTTATTTTTCGACGCCGCGGAATACAAAGCCGACGCGTATCTGCCTTCCAATCCAAACACTTGAATTGGAGCTTTTACAAGTTGGGCTGAAGTAGATGATGTGCTCAGCGAACGTACCTGAGGGAGACATTACGTAACATTATTTATTTCCACAGAAAAAAAGTTTAAATGGTATGTAACAAAATAATATATATAATCTATACCAGCATATTGGTCCTGCTTAAAGACATGATAGTAAGATTTTAAAATTTTATGCCAAATTATAAATTATCGGGCACACACGGCTGCTACAAGGGACATCGACAAAGACACAGCATAGATAAAAATCAATAAATGACAATGACAGCAATTTAATATTAACCAACCTCTAAAAAATTTAATTTTTAATAAAGGCAAGAAAAATTTATAAAATAACAATATAATACATTAGATGTAATACATAAATTATTATGAATGCAATCAAATTGAATTGAATTCAAAATAATCTATTTAATGAAAACAAAAAAAATTAGACGTATTACTTTAATAACTTATGATTAAATATATATAGGAATAAAATTTCTCTAATAAAAACATGAGTAATTGGTGCAACTTTTAATATTTATTTTTTAATTAATTAGTTTCACTTGTAACTTTGTCTTTTATCCTCAGAATGACATGTGTTACAATTAAGTCTGGGTACATTGCTATTTTAAATCTGAGCAACACTTTCAAGAAGTTGTATGCGGCCACGCCACAGACTGCGATACTGAGAAAACCTTTATGTTGTTCACAAAATTGTGCTTCAAATTTAAATCAACATTTATTTGAATGCTACATCAAAGTTATAATTTTATTTAGTGTTATATTATTTGATAAAGCGTGTGTATAACTTGCTATGGCTGCTAGCGAAGGTCGGAGTGCTCAGCCAAACTTGCATCAGCAAGATTTGTCTAAACTAGTGAGTTAAATGCATTATGTATTTGAACTTAAACCTACAAAATGTACTTTGTTAAAGTTTGTGAGACTTGTAGTTTTTAAGGCTACTTTTTAATATAAAGCCAATTGCTATTTGTGGTGTCACATAACCTAACAACGAAAAATTGTATCTCATATGTATAAATCATCTAGATTAAAAAGTTTATCGATGTGTTCTTTGATTTTAAGGATGTGACTAAGTTATCAGCTTTGTCACCTGAAGTCATATCTAGACAAGCAACTATTAACATCGGTACCATTGGACATGTAGCCCACGGAAAATCAACAGTAGTGAAAGCCATATCAGGCGTGCAAACTGTCAGATTTAAAAATGAGTTGGAGAGGAACATCACTATTAAATTGGGTAAGTTACAAAATATTATATGACATAGTTAACAAACCATAAAATTCAGACAAAAATATTTAAAGTTCCCAACCCTTCCGTTCTGTGAACTTATCATTGATCAACCTATAAAAGCTTTTCGGGCTAATATCGAAAACATCAGAAACAATAGTACCCAAAAATAAGAGGTACTGTCATTGATGTTTGAAACTAATGTAAGAAAAAAATTTGTCTGTGTTGAATTAATGTGAATTGACATAATTGCAAAAACATCCAATGTTAAATCGTTGCATAATGATTATTTAAATGATTCAAATGTTTATCATAATTTTTTTGTTTAATTAAAAAATAGTTAACATACATTCACAGGTTTTATTTATAAAACCTGAAAATTATAACAGATCTTTGCAATGTACCATGTGAACAGAATCATTATCAGTTGTAAGTTTTGAATACCTGTATTGAAACACAGTAATCAGTAAAAAATTCAAATCAATAATTAATTAAATCACATGGTATGTTGCAGAGCGCCTGTCGGACTCTTTTATAAGAATGTATCGTGATATTGCTGATGAGAAGAGTGAAAATATACTTTATGAGAAAATTAGAAGGTTAAAGAAAAGAAATTTTTCACCCGATCCAGAGCTGCACAATGCTGTGCCACTTTTGAAGAAAAAAAAGAAAAATATAGAGAAAGTAGAGGAATATATAATAGAAAAGATAACTGATTTTAAATTTGTATCAGGAAATGAGTACTTTTACATAAAATGGAAAGGATGGCCTGAAAGTGAAAATACATGGGAACCTATAGACCATTTAGACAACTGCCCAGATATGTTCAATAATTTCTTGATTAACAAAGAGCTTCAATATTGTGAAACTATTGAAAAACTTAAAGAAGAGTTGTCATTTGATCATCTATTAAGTGAAGAAAATATTTTGAAAAGAATGGATGAGGCACAGGAAACTCCTATATCAAAATTGCGACAAAAACTGGCTCTGAAACTTCTTTCTATGATTATGTTACAAGAATGTGATGAATGTTATGCTCCAGAGCTGGTTCAAGAAGGTAGAAACTTGCTACAACTATATACATCTGCAAGAAAGAGACGTAAACAAATAATTGCACTTCAGGAATGGGAAGACCACCTAAATCAAGTAGACTATATAAAAAAATTGAGTGTAGAGAATAATGTAGACTTTGCTGGACCACCAGAAAATTTCACTTACATAAATCATTCTATACCTGGTGTTGGTGTTGTTATTCCAGAGAATCCACCTATTGGTTGCGAATGCACATCATGCAATTGTCGTTCAAAGACCTGCTGTGGAATGTTGGGGGGGATTTTTGCATATACCGCTAATAAAAGATTACGTTTAGCTTCAGGAACACCAATTTATGAATGTAATAAAGCTTGTAAATGTTCCATTGATTGTAATAATAGAGTAGTTCAGCGAGGTAGAAATGTAAGATTGACAATTTTTCGAACATCAAATGGTTGTGGTTGGGGTGTACGCACTGAACAAAAAATTAAACAAGGACAATTTTTGTGTCAATATGTGGGCGAAGTTATAACATTTGAAGAAGCCGAAAAAAGAGGTAGAGAATATGATGCCAATGGATTAACATATTTGTTCGACCTAGATTTTAATTCAGTGGAAAATCCTTATGTTGTTGATGCAGCCCATTTAGGCAATGTATCACATTTTATTAATCATTCCTGTGATCCTAATTTAGGTGTTTGGGCTGTTTGGGCTGATTGTCTGGATCCTAATCTACCTATGTTAGCTTTATTTGCAACTCGTGATATAGAATCGGGTGAAGAGATATGTTTTGATTATCTACAAAAATCATCAGATAGTGATGACCTGGATACTAGTACTTCCACAGAAGTAAGTAATATTGATACAATAGTTGGGTCTGTTAATGAAGACTTTTCAAAAGAGAGATTAAAAAGGGATAGTCCAAATACTGCAGAAGCCATTGCAGCAAACCCTCCAGGCTCACCATCAAAAACTAGGTTTGAAATGCAACAACAAAATCAAACATCACTCAAAAATACTGAATGTAAATGTGGTACTTTAAAATGTAGAAAATATCTATTCTGAGTGAATGCAGTTTAAAGAATTAAACTGTAACAACTAACAAACAATTTTGACATTTGAATCTCAAGAATGTCTTAAACATTTTACAATGCAATTTATAGATAATAGGAATATTTATATAACTAATGCAATAAGTAGTGCTAAAATTATTTACATTTTAAAACCATAACTTGAACTATATATTCAAATTTATAAATAACAATATACAGCAATCTTGTATCACATATGTAAAACTAATTCACAAATATTTTTTGTATTGTATAAAACAAGTTTGTTATATGGAGCTGTAATTATTTTTTGAAGACATTGCTATTGAATATTGTTAAATAGTTTAGTAGTCTCTGTGAACAAATATTATTGCATAAATATATTTTAATATAAACATATTGTAGTTGTATTGATGCATGAAATTTAAAATGTAGCAACCAAGATATAATTTTTAACTTCTAGAGCCCAAAAATTTTTGATTTCACGAGCAGTATGAGTGTTGTATTATCAATAAGAAGCATGTTTTATAAAGTTACATCACTTTATAAAACATTCTTATTTGTAACTTATTTACATCCACATGTGTATTTTTTTTTCTTTTGAAACAACAAAAATTTTAAAATTATTGATAATTTGTTACAAAGCTGTGCCACAAACATATTCATTAAAAGTACAATGAATTTCCTTAATTATAAAAGGCACCTGCTGGTACCTTAAATGTACTCAAAAATAAACTTATCAAATTCTTACATGTTGATTATTTACATGCATATGAATTTTCGTTTTATATTTTTTGTTATCTGTTGTTTTGTGTATAAAGTATACTTCTATTGCATAAAAAATAGCACAAATCAAGACAAAACTAATTTTGATGTAATGAGAATCAAGCTCCATTAATTTTCAAATTATTTTAAATTCTTAACACATTTTAAAAAAAATAATTTCTTGTTGAAAAGAGCTGCTATTTTCAATTTATTTTCTAATTTTATAGGGAATTTTGGAGATGTTTAAATTATAATAAGTTAATTGAACAATTAATATGTTCATTTTGTAGTTGCATATTAGTTTTAAGGTACTTAATGTAATAAATGTGTATGCAGCATTTTATTTAGTATGACAATCGGAAATAAAAAATATAAATTTGTTTTAACTACTCTTAAATTGGTAAACAATAAACATTTAATTACAGTGTGGTGGTATGTATTTACAGTAGATAAAATAGTAGTAGTAATAGTTTATATTATTATATATTTTCGACATGCTAAATAAAATGTCGTGTACTGTACTATGAAGTATTGATTCTTTTAATCTAGTTTTACTTTTTTTTTTGTTTAATACACACATGTGCATTATTTAGTTTTGTTTTTGTTTTATTTGAATTTTAATAATCTTTTTCAGATGAATGTGAAAATCACCATATTGCACATGAAGTAGATTTTTTTACATTTCATGATAAATTAACATCTGATTTTTATGTCTTTGGAACTTCTCAAACTAAAACCATGATTTGTTGCAATAAGGTGTTGTTTGTATTATGGAAAAGTTTTTGTTTATTATGCTAATGCATTGTTCACGCAAAATCCAGATTATCGGCCGGAATTAATTAAGAGAAAATGTTTTGGTTTCTCTTCATGTTAATGTGTGACCATGCACATTGATGGAGCTTGGTTGGAAAGTGTTAATCAGCATTAATCTAACTATGCTAAGGTCTAAACCTATTTCGATGTAATTATAATTTTAAAAGAATTGTATAATTAAGTTTGTTGATCAAAGTTAATTAAATGGTGACTCATTAAAATGGCATGGCCAATATAAATTTATAATCTAATGTAAAAAAAACTAAGACAAAATTATCTTAGATTTTTCCCCGTTATTTGAAGGATCTATGCTTAATATTTTTATGCTATTTAGTAACTTAGATAGACATTTTCGTGGACAAGTTGAGAGTAGCGCAATGCCCTAAAGATCAACTTTGACTCTTGATTTTTTTTTTTGGAACAATGAAATAAATGATTATTCGTTATCTATAATATATAGCACCTTCGAAATGTGAAGATGTTATTATAACTTAGTTTAAATAAGTATTTATACTTGGTATTATTAGTCCCGATTTTTTCTATATACTACTGACGGGTTTGGAAAGTTGGTTCAATTCAAATTTAATTTAAATATTCCAGCAGATTATTTAACATTTTAAATAGTAAACTACCACTGGCTCCGAATTCTGATCAAATAAGAGCCGGCCAGACACCAAACAATTGATCTTTTAGAATAAAATTTAACAATTCTTGGAGTTTAAACTATAATATCAACCACGTGAACCACGTAAATCAATGAAGCAAGTACTACGCATTTACATCAACCAATAACTTTTGAATACTGTAATATGCTTTACTTAATAATGTATTTTTATATTTTTGAGAAGAGTCAGGCAAGAAACTCGTCGTAGATTCTCTTTTAACTATATTTGTACAATATTTTTCTTATTTCTTTTTCCTTATTTGTCACGTGAAAATCAGTATGATAAAAGCTTTTCGAATGACGGCCAAAACCTTTGCGACAAGTAACATGATGAAACATTCATATAGTTAACCTAAGCCCTTGCTTCCCAATAAGGAGAAATAAATAACGTGATGTCCCTACGCAAAGCCATCGATTCTTCGTGCTTGTTACTGTAGATTTCTATGCTGAGCGCCTTCAACACCCTGTCACGTCAAACTCGATGAAGTTTGAAATGCCAACGTGGAAAGAGCACCAATCAATTTATAAAAAAAATAATAAATTTTGGTTTACTTTTTATTGTCAGTTCTCATGTAGAATAAAGTATTTTGTATAAAACTTGCGCTGCTCGTATTTCACATTAAACAAAAATAATTTTCTTTAAGGTTATGCCAACGCTAAAATTTACAAATGCGACAACCCAAAATGCCCACGACCGACTAGCTATATATCAGGCGGTTCATCGAAAGATGATAACTTTCCTTGTCTGAGACCCGCTTGTAATGGCCGCTTCCAGCTGGTTCGTCATGTAAGCTTCGTCGATTGCCCCGGTCACGACATCCTTATGGCAACGATGCTTAACGGAGCCGCTGTGATGGACGCAGCGCTACTTCTCATCGCAGGTCAGTATGTAATTCGACACGTACTCATTCTGATGTAGTTGTCACTTGAACATACATATTTCATCGTGCGTTTGTGCGAGGTCCGTCCGACGCCAAAGCAATCGTTTTGTTAAGGGATGACCGAGTTCAAGCAACGGCTGAAGCACGACTGAACAATAAGTTATGCACCAACTGTGGGAACTCTTCATGATATTCGCACAGTAGTATACCTCACATAACCAATCGTTTATTAACCAATATCATTTAGAGTAGAGAATATCTCACTGAAATATACTTAAAACACGGAGATAGCATTTATTTTTCGGAACAAAAAATAGTATAATGTCCTACAGTAAACAGGCTGTCTCATAAAACGCCGCCAAGATGGATACTTAGTTGACTAACGCCGCAGAACGCATGCATAATTTTATGTGAAAAAATTTTTGTAAATTAAGTCGCCATCGTACCGCAGTACGTAAAAACATGTTTATTTTTTTTCTCATGGAACGATTTTACTTATGGTGACGTATTTACTCAGTGGCTAAGTACATACACAAACACTCAATTGATACATTAACAAAACAGTCATTAATATCACATTTAATTTCCAGAATTTTATATTTTTTAATCATATACTTCTTTACGAGCAAGTACTTTCGATATCTTACTTTGGTTGTACAAGACTTGAATATTTGTCTTTATATAAAAAGTACATGTTTGGTATTTGTTGCAGGCAACGAGTCGTGCCCTCAGCCGCAGACGAGTGAACATTTGGCCGCCATTGAAATTATGAAATTGAAACACATACTCATTCTACAAAACAAAATAGATCTCGTGAAAGAAGGACAGGCCAAAGAGCAACATGAGCAGATCGTAAAATTCGTCCAAGGAACTGTTGCGGAGGGATCGCCGATTATCCCCATTTCGGCTCAATTGAAATATAATATAGAGGTACAAATTGCTTTTGTAAAGTGACACTAACATAACGTATGAACTAATAAAATATTTAATTATGAAAAAAATCTTGTTATCTACTATGCCACTAAAAATTCGAGTCATTGCGTTTTAAACACTAACATTATCTCTTCTTCTTTTACAATCTTCCTCGACTATTAATTAAGGGTAGTTCTTAATTGATAGTAGAAGGCATTACATTTCTGCCCTGCCTCGTGTGCTGTTCTCCATTCTAGTAGGAATTTGTCCCAGAAATATTGTTAGTTAATGTTGCCGCCAAATTTGTATTTGGGTCTTGCCGCTCTAACGCTTTTGTGACAGAATGTAAAATGTATTAATATTCAACATATCTGCTAGAATTGTAGGGTAGGTAGCTTAAGGACGTTTTAAATTCATTCTCTGTATGTTTATCGTAGTCGAGGTTCTAAATCTAAATACGCGTATTCTCAATGGCTTATAACATAAGCATAGTATAAAATCTTAAAAGTTTTAGCTTCAGTGACGGTATTAGAAAATTGCATAATGAAACCTAATGACTTAAATGCTTTGGATAAAAAAAGGCAACCGTGGGCTTCGGCCCAGCGGCTAGTAGTGTTCACTCTCGAACCTTTCGAGGTTCGAGAGTGACCACTACGAGCCGCTAGCCGCGGCGAGGATAGCCCTCACACTAAGGATGCGGGCAGCACTTCCCCTTCTCGTTCCCCTTCGAATGCTAGTTTTGAGTCGTGAATAACATGCAAGTACCCACACCAGTCCTCAGTGGGTTACGTTATAATATTACGCCGCATAATGATAATATTTACCTACAGGTGCTTTGCGAGTATATAACAAAGAAAATTCCTGTACCTCTGCGGGATTTCACATCTCCGCCCAGGATGATCGTGATCCGTTCGTTTGATGTGAACAAGCCAGGCTGCGAAGTCGACGACTTGCGAGGCGGAGTCGCTGGGGGCTCCATATTGCAGGGCGTGCTTACTGTCGGAATGGAAATTGAGGTAAAATCGATCAATAATTTGTCCAACTTTAACTACATAGCTAGGTTATACAATTTGTTTCTGATCTTGCAGGTATCTAAATTCTTTATTGTAAATTTAGTATTTAAAAGTGTGTAATAAAGTATATCATTGTATAATTAAATATGTTTGCCTATTGTATACAGCCATGGCCATAATTATGCTTATATTTAAACGTTAAAAATGAATAAAACTAGAAATAAATTAAGGGGCATTCTTCGGCAAATAATACTAAAACAGGACACAAACAATTTATTGCATAATAAATTAATTACAGCCAAGATTTTATTATTTCGTTTCAGTGATATTTTAGGGAAAAATTAACCTTAATAAAATGAATTACAAAATGTTAAATAATAATGCCCTAAATGAGTAATAACCGTTCATCTCTTTTCCCTTGTCAAGTCTTACCGAATCGTATTTCCTTATAATTTTTGCAACTCATGCAAAATGTATATATTCAGTATAGCACATAAATATTCCGTTCGCCGTTAGTGTTAGCTGTAGTCCCTAGGGATCGTACGCCAATATTTAGAGTCCAAAAGGTTGATAGGTTCTTTATTAAATAGATTTTTTTTTTGGTGCGCAGGTGCGGCCGGGCTTGGTGAGCAAGGACGCCGAGGGGCGCCTGACATGCCAGCCCATCTTCTCGCGCATCGTGTCACTGTTCGCTGAGCAGAACGAGTTGCAGTACGCAGTACCCGGCGGCCTCATCGGCGTTGGCACCAAGATCGAACCCACTTTGTGCCGCGCCGACCGACTCGTAGGACAGGTAAACTGATTATCATGTCAGCCGAAAGATGCACACTGCAAGGCTTAGCCCACCCCAAAGATCATCAAGTTCACCGATCTTTTTTTTGTGTTCCTTATTTCATCTGCGATCAGTCCCAGGACTAAAAGCGGATTTGTTGAGTAGTTATAGCTTTGGAAGGGGTCTCCCCGGCGGGAGACACTCCTAGTTTACCATCGTGCGTCTAGTCTCTGGATGTCAAGGCGTTTATGAGGTTTCCTGTACTGGATGCAAGTCAATTCGGAAGCCAAGTCATTTGGGTGTTTGTCTAGCCGAATTTTATAATTAGTAGATGACTGCTGGATCTGCTCCTTTATTGTTTTGATCTCCAGAGCTTCGTGGATTTCAGAGTTCGTGAGGAACCATAGAACTTTTGTTATAGTACGCAGTAAACCATTTTATAGCCTTTTTATAATGGTTATGTTGGAGTTACAAGCGCTTCCCCAGAGCTGGATCCCGTACATCCACACAGGTTTGAATATCATTTTGTACATAAGGAGCTTGTTGTCTACCGATTGTTTGGAGTTACGAGCCAACAGCCAGTACCTAGATCGGAACCGTATGTTTACCAGTAGTCTTCTGTCCAGGTGTATCCCAAGGTACTTCACTGAGTCACTATGGGGTAAGGTGTTGTTACCTAATTGTACGGGTGAACAGTTTCCTTTTCTAAGCGTGAAAGTAATGTGGATCGATTTAGAGGCACTTACCTTAATGCGCCACTTCTGCAGCAGTCATCTACTTTGTTGAGGCTTTCTTGTAGAATGTTTGAAGCAGTCTGGTGATTTTTGCTGCTTGCCAACAGTACAGTATCATTCATCACTTGCGATGTCTGTGGGAGGTCTGCTGTATACAGGGTGTATAGTATTTGGCCAAGAACGAAGCCCTGGGGTACTCCAGCCAGCATCTCATAGATATTTGATGCGACTCCACTTTCCCGTACCTGGAACATGCGATTTGACAAGTAGGAATATATTATATGTCAAGGTATAGTAGGTGTGTGGTAGTAGCTTTTTTGTTTTAGAGAGTAGGCCTTTATGCCATACTTTGTCGAACGCTTGTTGGATGTCGAGAAACTAAGCAGAGCAGTACTCCTTAGCTTCAAGGGAATGTCGTATCTTATCATAGACCCGATGTACCTGCGCTATAGTCAAGTGTTGATTCCAAAACCCAAATTGATGTTCAGGGATTGCTTCATTTTCATTTTTATGGTCCATGCCAGCTCACGCACCGTTATTGGCCTCGGTGGCAATGACAGTTGTAGGTCCTGTTGCAGGTAGTCGTCTACTTCCCTCTCAAATTCCTCGCTTGCATCATCATTTGGTTTAAATATTTTGGCTAGATGTTTTGCGAATGTTTCTGCCTTATTTCTGCCAGTTTTAGCCCAGTCTCCGTTATTTTTTCTTATGGCATACTTAAATTGTTGTGGTCTGTTAAATATTTTGGTGGATTTCCAGAGCGCATATTCCGATGATGCGGTAGCCGTTAGACTATGCAGCTTACTTTGTAGAGTTGTGTTGTTTATGCTATCCAGCATTTCCTTTAATTCTTTTATGGCTTTGTTTAAGGCGGTCTTGTCAGATTTGAGTCTAGATTGATGCCAGACCCTTCTCAACTTTCTTTTTTCCAGTACTTTTTCTTTAATTTCGAGAGAAATGTTAGCAACGGGAGCCCTTTTCTTTTTGGTTGGAGTGTTTGTCTAGCACGCATTTTGTATTAGGCTAGTGATGTGGCTTGTAGCATCTTCTATCTCCTCTGGTGTCCTTAACCTTTAACTGTGGACGCGCGGTCTCACAGACCGCTTGCAGTTTGTAATTTTTGTGTTTACCCCTTTTCCCTTGCTCCCCGCGTTTAATGCTCTCAGTAGCTTTAGTTTTAGCGCCGAAACGTATATTGAGATGATAGGTTGTGTCGGCGGACACAAATTAGGTGAGTTATTTTACTTTATACTTTAACCGCGGTCTGTCGGACCGCACGTCCACGTTTCCTGCGTAAATAATATAAACGGTGATTTCGTTTAATTTGATTGTTTTATGTTATTTTCATTCAAAATGTTAATGAATATTGAACGAGAAGATGGCCTATGCTCATTTTATATCGCATTCTTGACTTGTGCGGTATAAATGCTCATGTACTAACCGATGAGCATCAGAGCAAAAAAATAAAAAGAGGAGTATTCCTAAAAAAATAGCACGATCTATAGTAATGATCTTCCGCATATGCAAAGACGAGCAATAAAACCAAATATACCAAACAAATTGAAAATGTCAATGGAGCGAGTTTTAGGGGCAGATATGCTCCTAAATGAACCCCCCCAGCCAGGAGAGTGATTAATTAAAACGAAAAACATGTCGTTTTTGTCCAATAAAACTAAAGAGAAAGTCCAATTACACTTGTATAAGTTGTAGGCAGGTCATATGTTTACAGTGTTCCATACCCTTGTGCAAGCACTGCCAATAATTTTAAACAATTGGACCAATGTCAAAAATTTTGTATTTTAATTTGAGAAGACTTTTATTCGTTTTTATATTAGGTTAAACCTTAGATTTTTAGTTTTGATTGTTATTTTTTCTAAAAAGTTTAATTCATTCGAGTTTTTCGTCCTACAATTGATCTCTAGTAAATGTAGGCCAAAAAGTGCCTTTAATTGTTGGTATGCTTTATTTTATTTACAAATAAAGAAAGATTGATTAAAAGCCTCGAAATTATTTAATTTTAATATACCTAAAAAACAATAAATACAATAGTGTACAAATAAAATTAACATTTACGTAATATTTGGACTTCAGAACATAGCGGTCCGAGAGACCGCGCGTCCGTGGTAGTGTGACAAAAAAATGACGTCCATAGTTAAAGGTTAAGGATACATGTAGTTGTATAGTATCCTCTATGTATTCTCTGAATCCCTTCCAATCGGTGAATTTATAGGATAAGGTTTCGGATTCTTCGTAGCTTATTAGAGTCGTGCTTACGGTCAGAATCACAGGGGTATGATCAGAGTTACTATCGTGGCAAGACACGGGTTTGAGGTAGTGTCTCGAAAGTCCTCCGGTGATGAAAAAGTCTATCAGGTCAGGCTTTTTCTTCAGGTGTGTAGACCAGAATGTAGGTTCGCCAGACGAGATCGGGATTAAGTTATGTCTATCTAGGCACCCTTTGAGCTGCCTGCCTCTTGTAGTTGTTAATCTGGATCCCCAGTATGTGTGCTTGGCTTTCCAGTCGCCACCAGCAATAAACCTGTTTCCGAGTGAGGAAGAATTCAGAGAATTTTGCACTATCTATTGTGTCTTGGCTTACCAAGCTTATTTTATATATTATTGCTTACAATATACTGAAGATATGTTGAGGGGCCCATTTTTTTAACTGCGATAGAAGTTGCTTGTATTTGGCTGGTTTTGTACTCGGGCAAGATGTGGTGCTTAATGGAAGTTTTAATAGCTATAGCCGTTCCTGCGCGACCAGTGCCATCGGGGTGGCAAGTCATGTAGATGTAGCAACCTTTGGCTTTTCTGTTGGTTTTTGGTGTGCAGTGCGCTTCAGATATGAGTACAACATTCAGTTTATTGTTCGCAATCAATTCTTCCAACTCGGACTTGTTTGGCGTCAAACCATTAATGTTCCAAGTGGCTATTCCCAGTGGAGTCATTATGTGGTCTTATCTAGCAGTGTTATGAGTCTCAAGAGAGTGCTTATCTGTTGTAAGATTAAGTCCAATTTTTCTGATTGTTTTATTATTAATTTTTCTAATTTATTATATGTTCTCGCCTCAGGTTGCGGTTCACTTGCGTTCTTTAATCTTTCAACGTAGCTATTGTTGGTTGTACTTCAATGGGGTTTTCGGGTTTTGTTTAAGTAGTTTTTTTTACTCTGTCGGCCTAGTGGTGTTTTTCTTAGTCGTCCTTTGTGGGATTCTTCTAGCAGGGATCTCTTTGTATATTGAACAACCTTTATAGTTTACAGGATGTGCACCTTCATAGAGGACACACTGGGCTGCACAGTCAACAGTTTTATGACTTTGAGCGCATTTTACACATCGATATGGTCGCATGCAGTAGTTCTTAGAGTGGCCGTACTGTTGGCACCTATGGCATTGTGGTAGCGTTGTCCTATTTTTAATTACGATAGACTGGTGGTATATGTACTTGATGTCTTTAACTACCTTGTTGTTTGGTCCTTGGGCGATATTCACAAAGAACGTAGATGTGGGTTTTTTGTCTGGCATCCCAGTTTTTTCTATTTCTTCCACGATGGCATTAGTGGTGTGGAGTGGTGGAAATTTTTTATGACCACTTTAAGGCTGCGCCTTGATGCTAAAAGTATGACCTACGAGTCTATTTTCTCGTACTAGAGCAATGATTTTTTTGTAGGTTGTAAGATCTTTACAAGAAACCCTCAGTTGATTTCTATTAACTATCTTAAAGGTAAATAAGTTTGAATCAGTTGCCGTTTCCAATAGTACTGTGAGTCTGTTTACGTCTTCGATGCCATACAGAATGATAGGTGGCGGTTTACTAGGTCGTATTTCAGTTGGTTTACTAGAATTCTCGGTCTCGTCCACAGATAGATCTTGGAATCGGTTCTGGGTTTTACTCTTTCTGGGGATGGTGTCTGTGATATTTTTTTCCGTTTATGGTTTCTACATACATGTACTCTTTGCCAGTCATGCGGTTTGGGAGTATCTGTTTCTAGATTTTTACCTAGTGTTTTTCGTTTTAGAGAGTTTATATGGGAGGTACTTCCCAGTGAATTAGATCGTGTTCTCATAAGAAGGCTTGGATGGAACACCTGTTGCACAAAAATGAAAGGGGCAAATCGCAGTCTTTATTTTCCATTATCATAAAAAAGGGGGCGCGAGAGTAGTAGTACACGTTGCCAAGGCGCATACTCCCAATATTTCTGTGGATATTTATTCGCTTACGGTTATTGGTTAGCCATGTTGATGGGTTATTTACCGCCGCCCATTGCTCGGCCTTGGCATCTTGTTTTACAGCTGACTTCCTCCTAAGTGTTTGTAGGTGGAATTCGGATCGCCGTTCTCAGCGAATCCTCCTTTTTTCTTATCCGGGCTTGGGACCGGCAACGGCAGAGTTTAGACTAAAACTTGGATAATTTAAGTGTATCGAGTAACTAAGACTCGGCTCATGGATTTGAATCCATGTTATTATAATTATTACTTTATAATTATTGCACAGGTACTCGGCGCTGTGGGAACTTTACCTGGAATATTTGTGAAGCTCGAAGTATCTTACCACTTATTGAAGCGACTTCTTGGTGTCCGCACTGAAGGAGATAAAAAGGCCGCCAAAGTGCAGAAACTGACAAGGCATGAGGTAAAGTACCTCTTACTAAAATTATTAAATACTGTTTCAAATACAAAAACATAAGATGGTATTTGCTCATTATTATAAAAACCTAATTGTATAAAGTTAAATTTATAAAGATTTTTTAATAGTTTAATAATGTGTTCACATCATTACACATTACCATTTATTAAATTTAAAACATATAAAAACTGATGACAAAAAGGCATATTATTTTTCAATAAACTAATGTAATAATGTTAAATGTTGCTTGATTATTTTGTTTTTATTTATACTATATCTGACAGTAAGTGTATATACATATATCGGTATTGTTAAACTTTTTTTAAAAGATATGTTGTGGAGTTTTGTTCTTGCTCCTTCTCCACAACTAACACCAAGTGAAGCAGAGTAGTGTCAAAAATAAAATACATGATCAATAAGATTCCTATTAAATAAAATCAATTTCTCTTCAATACTTACGTAAGAAAAATGAATAAATAAATTTTTGAGAACATTCCATTTTTTAATAAAAACTAACATCAAGAATAGTTCAACATAACGTAGGTTTTTATTGTATAGATATTTAAAGACAAACTTGTTGCAGATGTTGCTTGTAAACATTGGATCATTAAGTACAGGAGGTAGAGTTATTGCAACTAAGGCTGATTTAGCAAAAATTGCACTGAACAATCCGGTGTGTACCGAAATTGGCGAAAAGGTTGCTCTGAGCAGAAGAGTGGAAAATCATTGGCGGTACGTATTTGACTCTTTAACACCAACATTTCTTCATCATTCAGTCATCATTAT
Organism: Battus philenor; assembly: GCF_028537555.1. Classification (NCBI taxonomy): domain Eukaryota; kingdom Metazoa; phylum Arthropoda; class Insecta; order Lepidoptera; family Papilionidae; genus Battus; species Battus philenor. The sequence goes on from NW_027181676.1 coordinate 7,282,900, forward strand.
CATTGACGTCTGATTTCGACAGCTATACTATATAAGCTATATAAGCTTTCCTCATAAATTTGCAATAGGGCCAGTTGTGAATTAGCTTATATTCAGCTTATTTCTTTACTAAGTCTGTCCAACCTTAATAAGTAATTAATCTCTTTAAGAGTCAATATGAATTGATTTTCACCAAAGTTACAGAGAAATTACAGGCTTCGTTTGATAATTGAATTGCATAGAAAACAGTTTAAAGGTTTTTGTTATTAATAAGAATTCCAGAGATTCTAAAAATCGATTTCAAGTATGTATTTTTAACCGATTTTATATCTCCCGTGTGTTTTCTCATATGAAAGCACTTTTTATCCCCTAAATTTTTAAATTCTTAAGCAAGAATCGTGATATTTGTGTATGTAGATTTTGTTTAATGAAAAATAACGTTAAATTTCAAAGCGCTCGTACTGCATCTGATTGCTGAAGTTAAGCGGAACTTTGTTTCCTTGTTTTTTTTTTTAATTTACGACGATGATAGTGAGGCAACTAGGAGGCAAGACTATGTTTATTGGCAACAAAGCCTGCGCTTGACCGTTCATACAGTAATTTGAGCATTTCTTAATTCTTGTGATTTCGTTTCGGCTTCTCTTGGAATCTGTCTTTTGTGCCACAAAAAGCAATGGTTGCAAGCCTCCTTGAGAAGTGCAACAATTGTGTTTGCTTTTATAAAAGTATTTTCTATGCTAAGTCAAGGACATTATATAAATTACTAAAAATTGTCTAAGACACAAATCCTTATGCTTTCGGAATTCCTTGCCTCAAAATATACTAAAACCTTTTTCTTAATAAGAACCAGTAAAATAATTTTAATTGGAACCTGCTTTTTCACATACCATGGTGTTTTTTTCACGTGCCAATACACAGTACAACATGAAAATCCATCAGAAAAGGAATCTAGTCTGCTACTTTTTTGGTAAATTGCACCGTAAATCGATGACGTTTCGCGAATTGAATTGAATAATTACAATTTATGTATATAAACAAGTTGTTCTTTAATATTTTTTTATGTTACAGATTAATTGGTTGGGGTCAAATTCAAGGAGGCGAAACCATTGACCCTGTAAAGAATTGAATCTGTTAATAGATCCTTTTATATATTTAACGAAGGTCATATATTTAATAAAAAGTAAAAAAATAACGTATTGTGTTTTAATTTTTACCCCCAAATATTTAATTATAAATTCTAAAAATATGTTAAAAAAACTTAGTAAATGTGGGTAAATAATTTATTTGATTTTACACATTTACAGGCAACAAATCTTAGGCCATATATATAAAAGTATTAATATCGTCGTCGTCCCGTCGCATATATTTATGTTCAATGAGCCACTCTAACTGTTCCTTAATCATCTTCTTCGAAGGTAGGAACATGTTCTTCAGAATTTCAATTAGTTCACTCTGTAAAATAATACCAAAACTTATAAGTGATAAATGAAGATAAACATGAAGCTAGAGCTGCAATAGTACTATTTAAAAAATTAATGCAGTCATGCAAATTTTATAGTCTATCAATGTTATTTTACTAAAAATAATATTGGCAGATTGTCATAAAAAATTTTGGTTCTGGTGTAGAACTGCTACAATAACATTTTTTTAAACTAACTTTAATACATACATCACACAAGATTTATATAGTGGAGATAGAATGGGTTACCTGGAGGGCAGTGTTTGTAATTCGTTTTCTCATTTTTAATATTTTGATTATAGCTTCTTGTGTTCTTAAAATTCGTAATTGGACAATAGAATGATTATCTTCCAACTGGGAACGCTCAGTGCTTAACTGCAGACGGCCAATCAAATTTATCTTCCCCCTCCTTTGCGGTTTACCATTTTTTACTAATGCAAATTCTTGATTAACCCAAAAAGCAGTGTTTTCAGCAAAATCTTTAGGGTTCTGCACTAATGGTTCATATGACAATAATTGTCGTTTTAATTTAGGAAAGGCAACTAAGGACCACAATGTTCGTCTCAATTCAGGGTCAGGGAGTTCAGTTGCAAGTCTTAGGTTCTCATATGTTACTCTTTCTAATGGTCTTTGGTTCCAAGCAAATAAAACAGCCATTTGGAAGGTTGTTACATCTAAATCGAACCTACCAACTGTATTTGCAAAAGTGATTGTACCATTGCTCATATGATGATACCATTGTAGCTTTCGACCAGAATGCTTCTTCTTATAAAATTCTTCAACTTCTGGTATATAGTCTTCCAACTCCAAAGGTAAACTAACTGTCACCCTTTCAGATCCCCGTGCCCAAGCTCCAGCATTGAGAATCTTTATGTTGATTGCATCATGACGAGTTGTTTCTCCTCTAAACTGAATATTAAGATCTTCACTGACCTTAATATCTTGGAACATACGAGCTAATTTATTGACATAGTCAGCTGGCATGCCTACCTCTCTTAACCACTCAACCATATCCTCTTCCTTTTCTGAATCTGCACTAGAATCTAATATTAGTCTTCTTGTTAAATGTGCTTTATGGTATCTCATGAACACATCTTTGTTCTCAATATATTTCAAAACCAAAAGTACATCTTTTAAACGAGATTCAATTTGCTCACTAGTTAGCCGTTTACTTAAGGGTGTCTTTCTCAGCAGCATATCACAGTAATTAGCAAGTAATTCAGGACATTTGCTTTCAGGGGCAGTGCCTTTGCTACCACGAATCAGTGCAGATGATGGAAGCTCTAATTTAAAAACAGTTGTGTCATTAACAACACACTTGTATGCTTTGTCTCTTGCAGTTAAAAATCGGGGATCATCTAGAAATGCTTCTTTTACAAGACTACTGAATCTTTTGAAGAGATCAAGTAAGCGTTCAACATATTTTTCAGAATCTGTGGTTATAATATCAGCAGAAGCAACCATGTCTGCCAAGCCAGCTGATACAATGTGTGCCTCTAAATCTCGTAGCATTGGTGTAACACCTTCTGGCACCCTATCCAAAAGTCGAAACATTAGCTGAAGCTTATCAGTCTCCCCAGCTTTGATTAATGGTGCACTTTCGGCTAACAAAGTGGGAAGATGTTCACCAATAATTACTCTTTCACAACACTGTGTAAGAGCAGCAACACTTCCACTTCCAGGCTCCAAGTATCTATGTGCTCTGGCTTCCTCTTCTTTTAAACGTTGATCTGCATACTTCATGTAAGATTGTACTCCATTGGCTAAGAGATGCTCATTGGCTTTATACTTATAGAACTCCTCAGTAGCCTGCATGTAAGCTGCTTCAAAATTTTCTCTATATATTTGAAGCTTATCATTTGAGTTTGAGCATAAGTTAACTGAAATAAAGTATTTAATGTAAATGTTAATTCTCACAAATTAATCACAAATCAAATCATAAAAATATAACAACACTAAAGCATAATCAAATATTGAAAGTTCCTGCTTAAAATAATGTTTATGTAACTCCTTCACAAGTTTCCGGTTAGCAGTTTTTTGCTGTTAAAGCAAGTCAGTTAAGACTTAATTCAAAACAATTAAACACTATGTTGAAGTAAAAAATATTTAGGCATCTTTAAATTAGTTATAGACAGAAAATCTAGGATGAAGGTTATAACATAGACAAAAATGAAAATCAAGTAAAGTTACCGTAAGATTCTCTCACTCCAATTACAAGTTGGGAATCAAATGACTCTCCATTACGTTCAGCTTGCACAAGTTTCATAGCAGAATCCTGCAATCTTTGTTTAATATCTACAAAAATGCTTTGGTTCCATGAGTCCAACATCAATTTACGCACTAAGCTATCTTCTACATTGTTATTATTATTTTTTTTCTGTGAACTTGATGTGTTGGAACTGGTAACTTTGCTTATATTACTTATGGAATTTTCTAGTTGACGAAACGGTGTCGGTAAGTAGTTGCACTGAGTAAAAAATTTGCCCCACTCGGCTATGTAAGATTTAAGAAGAGCTTGATCTTCTCTATGTGAAAGCACACGAGCTTGTGCCTGCTTTATGTACATCATTATATCTTGTTTCAAAGCCTCTCGTAGCTTGTATGGTCCTCTTTCGTCCCAGAGACACGCCGAATGTACTGCTCCAAACAAATCTTGCCATTCCGTCTGTGTTACCGGTTCCTGTTTTAAAAGCTTCAAAACTATTGGTCTCATAGAAGGCCATTTATCCTCGAAAGTAACCTGCCCTTTATCCTGAAAGTAACACAGGATTTAATTGTACAGATGATTAAACAGTGTAATTTTCATATTTAAATATCAATTCCCCAAACCTTTAACATGTCTTATTATCACAATAATTAATATTTTAGTCAAGAAACTCACAATACGCATAACATAATATTAACTGTAATTTTTCTATACTTTTTTTACCTACAAGTTTCTTCCAATTAAAAAGAAAATGGAAGCAGACATTGAGCCAGTAGTTATATCAGTCAAATATATTTTACTCAATATGAAATATTTTGTATTATTATTCAAAGATATTTTCAATTAGAAATAAAAATATTTGGTAAATTAAAAATATTGTACTTATCTGAATAATTAATTCACATGGAAATTTTGTAATAACCGATCATTGTTACTCAATATGAAATTAATTTATTACAATAAAATACAATTTCAATATTTATTTAAATAATTTAAATAAATAATATTTTAATTTTGATTGCTGAATACATAGATATTGCTTTGTTCGCGTTTTTTAGTTTTATTGCTGAGCTACGTATTGTTCTTAATGTAATTTTATTCTATAAATAATAAATATTTACCTATAATTAATAGAATAAAAAAGAACAGAAATTATGCTTATTTTTATTATAATTAACACGAGCTATTTAATCATTAAATGTAACTTTTATGCTGTGTTCTTTTGATGCGTTATACAATATTGATTAGAAAAAAATATTTATTTCTACGTTTATTTAAAAAATTATCACATTTTTGCGATCATTTTAATTTTCCTCATTAGTTATATGGCTTGGTTAATATGATTCTATACGATAATAAAACTTTACTGTCTACAAATGTATAAAATATTATTACACAATGACATTAACTAAAACTTTTAATTTATTAATATATAATTAATAAATTTACTTTACAAATAGATGGCTGTATGAGTTACGTGCATTAACTTGAATGTAATACAAAAGATAAAAAAAACAAATAGCTTAGTCATCTGACATTGATTGTGAAATTGTAAACAAACATTTTATAATTTTTTTATAATTCAAAAGGAAAATAAGAATGACTTTCTTTGGAGAAATTGTTGAACCAGTAAGTCGAACAATTTGGGAAGACTGGGATGATGCAATACCTAACTGTGAATATTCCAAGTAATTTAAATTTATCTGTTATTATTTCACAAATAATTTTAAAATATTGATTAAAATTGATCTGCCGAAGAAAGCTAATGTAGCGCTTTTTCAAGGACTTGAAAGCAAGTGTAAGACAGATGATTTATTAACAAGTAAAGGGCTTAATTTAATTTATGTTAATAAATCAGTACTTTTGAAGGCACCCAAAGTAAATTTGTTTAATACATTTCATCGATTCGTTATTTTCTAAGTCACTGATAGTTTTTGGCATTATATAAAAATATTTCAAATTTCCTTACTCATCTGAAGTTTAAGCAATGGAATCAAAAAATTATACGAATTATGTTACGGAGGTTAGCTACATCATATATTTCATATAATTTTCTATATCAGTTTTAAAAGATAAAGTGCTATATAGGTAATTTAACAAAATTTAATTACCACCAGATACTTAATATTTTCTCCAAGTTATATAGCGAATTCCTCATAGACAGTTGGTGAATAATATTCAAGCAGTGATCATAAAACAGTTGGTTAAGTGAAACTAAGATGCTTTTATTATTTTCGATAAAACGACAAAAAATATTTTTTTTAATATTGATATTTCCCATCCCTGTTAACACTATTAGGTTTCACTATCCAATGAGACAAGATTTCTGCCCTGTCTGTTGAATATCATAGAGTAAAAGCTCTTTATTCTTGGGGTAGGTGTTTCATAAATATGTCGCAAATATAGAAATTGTGAATATGGAATGGTAATTTATATGAGATTAAATAAAAAATGAGATTAATATAGAAAAAAATTATTGCATTTTGATTAATTATCTTAAGGCAACAATGGTTTGAAGAATTTTGTAATTTTCTCTTGCTTGGCAATTTTAAAAACCTTCAATTCAGACTGATAAGTAGCAATAGTATAAACATAGTATAAAAAATAAGACTTGGTTCTGTAGATGATTCATAAACAAATCTCAAAGCTCATTTGCTATTCTTAAACCTTCACTAAGATTTTTCAAATAAAATGTCACACTTCCAGTGCTTGTTGAAATTTCTTTTTTAATGGGCTGTGAATTTAGCATTTCAACATAACTTTTTTTTAGTTCATTTAATGGCATATACAAAAGAAATTGGGTTGTATACCTATTAGTATCCTTTAATTACTATGTATGTACTTATTAGATCCACGAATAAAAATTTTTTTAGCTGCAAATATAGGAATTGGGTCCCATTTTTTTCATCTGCAAATAGTGAAAATGTGAATAAAAGAGAAGCAAATAAGGAGCTTTTACTGTATAGTGATATACAAATGTATCATTTTTTAGGTTACAGTGGGAGTGTCCAACTGAAATAAATAAAGAGATTGATACTTTTTTTATTATTGATGGAAAGCATTTGGTACATTTTATAGATTTACAATCACAACTACTAGAATTAATCAATGAAATCAAAGAAATTGGTTTAAAACTATTTGAAATTAAAACACTTAACAAATACCTGTGTGTGGTTAAAGACTACAATATTGTTTTAAGTAGTGAAATTGTTGAATTACTACAACCATATCTAGAGACATGTAGAAATGTTATTACAATACAAACCAATCCAATGTCGGAGTATCGTAGCACTCAGGTACAAATACAGCCATGTCTTGTAAGAGGTATATATACATCTGCAGAATTAGTATCATCTAGATATGAATTCCCAAGGTTGGAACAGCCTAATATTTTATCTGGAGTTGCTGCAGGAGGTAAGGGATATTAAACATTTATTCTATGTAATCATTTTAACATTTTCTTGCCTTTAATCTTGTATTATACCTATTGATGTTAATTTAGTTAACCAAGAGGCTTTTTAAGCTTCATCAGAACTGAGTTCACAGAACTCAAGGGTCCTAAACGAAACAAGCCCCCTTTTGTCAGTTGAATGAAAATGTTTCCTTGAAGGTAGACTACACGTGTGTAAATGTATAGTGTTATGAGGGTAATTGTGACTACTTTGCAATCGAAGGTAGGATATGGGTCCTACCTTGGATCACCCTCTCTGTATGCGGAGACATGGGCAGAACCAACTGTCCCTATAAATAAATCAGAAAGGAAATGCCTCTTTCTGTGTTTGGATGAAGATAGGAGAGCATATGATGCATTCACTATGAGGGAACTAGGGTGTGTCGACGTTGATTCAAAGTAATTTCTATGACCAAGCCTGAAAGAATTATTGTATTGTTGGCAGCTTTCAAACATACTCAGTGTGAAATGTATAATATTCAACACCTTCATTTCACCTGCAAGATATTATATTTTATTTCCATTAGTACAGATAGAAATCAGTTAGCATTCAGTATCTTCCAATGACTTTAACCGGGTCATCTGTCCACCTTATATAACATTAACATTGTGGATAAAGATGTCTCTAAAACCTATTCTCAAAAAAATTAACTAATATGAAATTAAGTTTTAAGTAATACTTAGAAAGCTTTTTATTTTAAAATAAAAATTATGGGAGGTGCTTTAAAGAGTCACTGATAAATTAACATGGCTTGCAAATTAGGAGGTATAATTTATTGTTTTACCAGTACAATCATGTATAGTTTTACATCTAACTTACATTGGTTGATTTTTCTGTTAGAATTGTTATCCATAGTTACCTTTAATTACTTGAAATATACATTGATTCATTTACAATATCTACTCATAAATGAAATATTTTTACTTTGTCCATGGTTTTTGTGACCGAAAATTATATTGACCATAGCTTTGTGGAATTATTACAAGTTAGTTATGTACAAGGTTCTTCGTGTTAAACAAAATTATGTATCCTCTATATATCTTTTTTAATTTTTACATCAACAACATGAAATTACTACTATTATTACGTGTGATTTCAAACAGTAGAAGGTACTGTTAGTTCCTCAAGAGCTTCCACGTGAATAATTCTTATCGCTCTAACAATATGGCTATAATGACCACTGGTCACAAAATTAAAAAAAAATATATAATAGAAAGAAATGCAATCTATATGAATTTTTTGATAGATAGTCATATGTCAGGGCTGATTATGTTTTTATCAAGTTAAAAGTGAACAGACAAAATTTTAGGTTAGTGTAATGTAATTAATATTGTTAACATATATGTGAATATATTTTTCAGTTATCACTTTAAGAGAGCAGTTGAACTTGAAGGGGATTGCTTTATTATGTTATATTGAATATACAGAATACTATCAAGTGGAAGAGTTACAAAAATTGCTTAACTCACTGGATATTGGACCAATTTTCCAGAGTAGCACCAGTAGTGTATTAAGCTCAAACTTGTATATTTAATATAATTAATAAAATATGATTAATATTTTAATTGTTTTATTTCATTCTCTAAATTTTATTCTTTTATAGATAAGTCTAATTGTACTAATATTCTACCGCGTGCGCCCTGCTGACGGAAAAGTATCTCCGGCTTTAAAAAATTTACATATTTGTGTAATTATACGTAAAAACTAGAAAATTATAACCCTTGCAACTCTACTTCGATCATTATGGATAGACAGTAGGTTGTCGGTTGATGTGGTTACTATTATTTATGACGTAGGCAATCGTAACTTATTATAACATGGCATATTTAAACATACACTATTTACAAAGATATAGAAAAAATAATGCTAAAAATAAAATAATTGACTAATAAATAACCTTATATATTAGTACAATGATCGACTAATTAATACCTACTTGTAGACTCTTAATATAGTAAGTAGTTTCAAAATATTGGATGTTCCATCGAAAATAATAATAAACAATTTGTAAATATTCATACTAAAATATAACCATTAAATACTTTACTTGTAATTATATCTACCAATTACATATTAACATGTAACACACTAAAGCTACTTTAATTTTTTTTTATCTACTTCAACCACCTGAAGGCACATTTTAAGCGCAAGAGAACTATTGTTTTAATTACACGAGGTTCGCTTAAAGAACGCTTAAAGAACGTCAATAGGACACCGCAATCAAAATGTCACCACAAAGTGTCATTTAGACTCCTCGCAACTGACAGACAACCTTTATGATATTAGCCATGTATGTCATTTTAATAAAAGCCCATTCGTCCACTGATTAGATCTCGCTTCAACAATAGACCGTTACTAATTCCTAAATAGCTACCACACTAAACTATTACACTATTTTTCATTACATGCTTTCACTCGACAATCATATATATATTATATAACTTATTGACTCTGCTTCCGTAAGCTAGTGTCAGATAAATCTGTAAAAGCCACAAGACAAACAGCACGGACTTCACCTGAATCCATTATTTACACGGTGTTTCATAAAGAATCTATTCTACTTCTTAAATACTTTGAATTTCAGATGTTTTGTTTTAATTAACCTGCTAGCGTTTCAATGTATAATAAATAGTAGTTTCAATGTATAATGTGTATAATAAATTACATAGGTAAAAAAAATGTAATCATGGTGGTCAACCTCCAAGTTATCTGAGATGATACAGGATTGTCATAACGTTAATTTCAAACATAAGTGGAAAATTAACACTTTGTATTTCATCATATGTAGCAGAAATTTTCATGTTAAGTAAATATTACATATTTCTCTCAGGGCAGCATTCCTCTTTGTATAATAAAAATCAATTGTAATAGAGTTACATGACTTGGTATAAATAATAACAACTAAATCTTAATATATTTAATTAACATCAATACAAACACATTATTAAATTAAAAAAAAATAATTTTACATAAATTCATTAACAAAACATAACATAAGAAACTTAAATTTATACAAAATTAGCACAGCCTATTGAATCGCAGACCAGTTATTTGGTTTATTTAGATTGAACTAATCTTGGATATAAACAATATTCCAAATGAACATTAACTTTTCCAACAATATTTTTTTTCTTTAAAAAGTTTATAATAAAATTTTCTTATAATTATTAATTATTCAAGAGATACAAAAATAATTAAGGTATTAATTACTGTGTATAGCCTAAGAAAATTTTGTTTGTAAGGTCATACTATAGAAATTTTCTTATAACATACACAAACAAGTAATTTTTATTTTTTATGAATATATTGTTATTCATTGTCAATGCTAATCTTTGTTATAATATTCGTGATATGTCTAATAATATGCAATTCATATTTCGTAAATAGCAGTAATTTTATTTATCAGTATTACATTGCTAATGTTCATTTAATTTTATTATTTGTAGGCCTGTGTTACTCTTTAAAATATTGTTACGACTTCGACATTAAATATTCTATTGTGTACTAAGAATTGACAAGAATAATATTATTATAAGCAAAAGTTTACATGTAAAAATTAACCAAATTTGTTTTCAAATTATAAAAATAATCTTATATTATTAATTTTTTTGTAGTACAAACATCAAATAAAGTTTGCATTTAGGGATGTCAAACATGAGGTTTTAAACTTAATTCTGTTATAATTGCAAAGTAAAGCTAATAACATTATAGAAATTTAAAACATTAACAATTTTAACATTGACAATTTTTCGTCAATAAAAAAAGCTTTGAAAGTAAATTTAAACATTAACTGGTATAAAGTTTTTATTTCAGAATTATAAACAATGTACCTTCAGTGTTTATTACCAAACATCAATACATAACAAAAATCCATTTTATATTAATTATTCGCAACTTTCTTATTAAATTATGTAATTAATAATTGTTACCTAAATGTTTATTCGTTTTTTATGCAAGTGTTATAATTGCATGCATTAAGTCTATAAAAAAGTCATTTGACACATTAAAATATTCACCAATAAAAATAACCATGTAAATAACAACAAAACAGTAAAATTAAAATATACAAAATCTATTTTATGAATTTATAATATTTATTGGTAACATAGATTTCAAATAGAGTCGAATAAGTCTTAAAATTTAAGGTGCTAGGCAAAAGCTTCATGTTAAATATTATTATTGAGTAGTAATTGAACTTATTAAGTCCAAAAACTAATTTAAATATCATGTAAATATTTTTGAAAATAAATTTTTTGTCAATTTTATTATATTAGTATGAATTGCCATTTGATTGTTAAAATACGGACCCATACATATTCCTATGAATTAAATCTTCTGTATATTTGTTAATTAATTCTCATTAAGACAATTATATATTTGTCTATATAATAACATTGTTTACATCTTAGTAGCTTAACAGTTCTAATATAATTATGCACATAAAATTAGAATTATCGCAATAATATTATTGTAGAATATCATTATAAATTCAACACACAGATCAATGAATAAAAAAATGTGTCTAGTTAAAAACACATGTACTGTCAATGCATATAAAACTTTAATTTTATTTTGAGAGATTACAAAAATAAATAAATATTATATTTGTCATATAAATATTATATATGAAAAACGTTACTTGCAGAAAAACAGAAAACATTAAAATTCTATTAGTAATGTAAATCTTAATATTTGCTCTGTAAAGAGCAATAAAGTTTCAAAACAATTTTATTCTCTGAGTTTTAAATCATATTAAACAAATGGTACACAACATGGTTAACAATGTCACCATAAAAAACCAAAGTTGTATTTAGTAAGACACATTTTTGAATATTGTAAAAAAATATTGTACATGCACTCTCATTTTTAAATGTATAAATAAATTATCTTACATATTGTAAATACATATTGTTCAATAATATCTGTTAGTGCATGGAATATAGAAATATATGAAAAATTCCTTTAAATATTTGAGCTCTGTTTGAAAGTCTGTTATTTCTAAAATAAAGATCTGTTCAAAATCTCCATAAAGTCTTCTAAAACTTCATTCCTTTTTTAAACTTGTGTTTTACTTTATAAAATATATTGAATATGAATAATGTGTATATATGTGTGCAAATGAATACTAAAACTAATGTGTAACTTTATAACTGTAAAGACTATGTAATAGATTTTATCCTAAGATTATAATAGATTTATGTAATAAATTTTTACTCTTTACTTCATATAATAGAGCAGGAATATATAAAATGCTTTAAGCTTATGAATTCCAAAGTATAAACATGTTTTGGCTGTAAAATGCTCACTAATCTAACCTTGCTTATCGACTACCATCATGCTAACCAGCAATACAATATGAGAATATCTTATTTATATCTCTTAGTTGCCTTGTATAAGTTCTAAAAACTAATCCTATCTGTAATCATACAAAAATAAAACTGTCTTCGACAATTCAGCATTTATATGACAAAAAACTTGTTTTCTAAATAGCTTTGGAGGTACATAAAACAGCCTTTTGTTTTACTTATCTATTTTACCAAATTTTTTCTTTATATGTCATTAATTCCACCATTATTTCGCCCCGCTTTTACATTGTCAAGTATTTTGTTAACATATTCTGAAGTGTTGCCAGCAATTTTTACTTCTGTAAGAGAGTGAAAACAGTAGTGTTATTATTTATAAAAAGTTCGGCATAAGCCGTCGCATTATTAATTTATCATCAATAATCTGATATTCCGATACATGGATTTTTGAGATAATGGATTTGCTTATTATGGAAAGAAAAGAAATAATCCAATGATGCATAAGGACAAATGAGTTGGAAAACTATATCTAATAGTCTGAAAGAAACACCTAATTGTTAATAGGAGACAGACTACAAAACAGTTCTGTTTTTTAATGTATTTACTAACAAAAGGGAATGGTTGGCTTAATTTTTTAATTTTAATATTTAATAATTTAATTAACAAAATATTTTTTATTATTTTATATACTGCTGCATTTGAATATCAGATCTCTGATGATCATAACTATTATTGCAATGAATTATTAGTACTTACCTGTGGCTGTATTTATAACATTTTTAATATGTGCGGACCAATCAACTATGTTTTCGGGATTACTAACTCTGTTACTCAATACTTGCTTCATTTGTGATATACCATTCAGTAGACGTTCTGAAAAAGCAAAATGTCATGTCAACTGTGGTTTTAAACTGTATCCTTATTATTTTTTGCATAATATCAAATTCTTGGCTAAAAATAAACATAATACACTTAGTAAGTATTATTCCTTTTCTGAAAACAAAATGAGGCAAATGAAGCATTTACGGGAGCATAGGTTTCTAATGGTGATAGAATCGTCTCCAAGTGGGCATAAGGAGCTTTACATTGGGATTGTAGCGGTTGACTGATAATATCTTTTGCATGTATTTGATAACATCTTGTGCAACCACAAGAACACTTAAATAGAATTTATCTGATATATAGAGAGAAAAAGACATAAAATAGTTGCATTTTTCTTTGGTCGCAGCTACAAGCCTCTTGAGACAAGACAAGACAGACCTATAAAATTGGTATAATTTACTAATTCATAAAAGAGAGTATAGATTTTCCTTTCTTGCAAGGGGGGTACTCCCATAATAAATTGAGAAGTTGTATTATATATAGTTTTTTTACTTACTGTGTTCTTGTTGTAAACCAAACAATTTCAATTTATTTGCTTCATGCTGTGCTTTCTTTTTCAACCTGCATGCCCTAGAAGCAAGTTTGTTCTTCTCTTTCCTTGTCTTAGGTCTAACATTAAATGGTAGCTCACTGACTGGTATCATGTCATTTATAATTTTCCCCAAATTATCAAGTTCTAATCCAATCAAATGAAGTTTTCTTGGATTTGGTGTTAGATCATTACCATCTCCTTTCCTTGCTTTGCCACTGAAATAATTTTTACAAAACTAATAGTAGGAACACTAGATAAAGATTTTAATACCATCCATAGTAACCATTTCATATTAATTTGCAATATTTGAAATACTTTATTAAAATAAATATCAATGATCCATATTTGAATTTCCAATTCAAACACAAGTTGTATAATTTTGTGTCTATGAGAAATGCAGGTGGCTATTTAGCATTTATTTAACTGACCTAATCTAGAACTGTTTATAGAGAGCCACGATGGCATGGGCCACTAAAATCATTAAAAAATGGTTACTAAACATAGTGACTGGATGCAATGGCCCCTTACGAGTGAATTGCAGCTTGAAGTGTGAATCGACATGCATATAGCAATTAATTTAATCAATCTATGATCAATTGTCCCTAAGTACATATTCGTAATTTTATGTGTGGATCTTTTATTTTAATTAAGAAGTATTAATTAATAACCCTAAGTTAATGTCAGTTTAAGTCAGAAAAAGATTGCACAGAAACAACTATATGTGATGGGTGGTGGTGAACTGCCACCCGTGCACATATTTGCTCCTTCAAATCAGTCCAAATGTAATAATTACGGTAAAATTACTGACTGCGTCCGAGTTCAAATCCTCGTTCGATTTTGAATTCGAACGCTCAAGAATGATTTAAAGTCATTTTACTTTAAATTGGTTTGGTGGTAGTGGCCAGCAATATGAAGCGTTCTTTCGTGAAAGCTGCACAACTTCAAATTCTTTAGTGCCACTATTGAAATTAGATAAGTTTCTGTTTTGTTTTTTTTTTTAAAACGCTTACCCATAGGTTACAATGTTACACTTAATGCATCATTGTTTAATCAAATGTATGATTTTTTCTCTAGGAAAATATGTTGTGAATAAAATTGTTTGTTACTTTACCTGTGTTTGATGCCCCTAACACTACAACTAGGGCTAAATACAGGATCTGTGACCATATTAAGTATGTGTGGATCTTCTGATTTCTTTTTTAAAATTAACCTTTGACCTTTTGGTCCTTTAGCTTGAACATTGTACTGCCAGAAATATCTTTCCTTTTTAGAGCTACTGCGTGCATGTTTAACATCTGAGCACTCATCATTGGATTCTAAAAACAATTTAGTTTAGTTAAATTAATGACATAAACAATAATTTTTTAAAGTGTAATAAAAAAGCCCAGGCTTGTCTACAATCAATAAATATAAACTGTACTTTAATTATTAAATTTATAATTTTCTTTATAATCATTTTGAATAAAGTGTTTTGTTTTATGCTAAAATTTTAGGTGTAGATTGGTGGCACTCAAAATTGTTGAATTTGTAGCTTTTGTCGTATTAATTTGAAAGTATAAAAGTTAAAGTTAGTATTATAAAAAAAACACTAAAAATTAGTTATCTAGTTTGTAATAGGACATTCAAAACTTACTTTATTTGAATTCGATGGAGCTGTTTCAAAGCTGGAAATATCTTACCTCCAGATAAACTGCATGCCTACATACTACTTTTAATATCAAAAATAAAATAAAAATTGAAAGATATTCACCATCTGATGAAAAATCTTCATATCTGTCACTGTCTTCATCAGTTTCTGCATCTCTTTCGTCTTCATCCTGAGAAAAATCTCCATTACCAGGACTCAGCAAGCTGCCGGATAAGGATGATGCAGACCCAGCTTCTGCTAATGAACTGGTAGATAGTAAATGCTTGCGAGGTTCTCGACGTTGCCAGATCTGTAAAAAAACATTTTATTCTACAAAATACAATTCCTTAGGATATTTGGGTTGTCTATATGCTGTTTGTACCATAAGAATTATAAAAAGAAATTTTTTATAATTCTTATGTTAGACTCTAAACTTAGAGTTTACAATTGTTTATTTTCATAAGAAATACTATATAATGGATACTTTTTATGTTTTTGGGACTCTTTTTGTCTATAGAAAATGATTGAGGAGATTCAATGTATGCTGATATTTATGTTATATAGTAATAACACCATTTTGTCTTCTATTTAAATACATAATTATCTCTTTGGTCTGCTTTACTTTAAATATGAGATAAATTTTCATTAATCTACTTACATTATAATAATTCTCAAGTGTAACTTTAGTTGAAAAGGTTACAGTGCCCATTTTATCAAATATTACATTATATTACTATTTTACAATATATAATACAATTAGCATAATTTTTTTTTAATAAAGTTTAATGATAATCTCAAACAGCCATGTTAACCATAGAAACAATGTGTAATATACTAAGGAATGACTAAACATTTTTTTAAATATTAATTTGAATTATTACATTATATATAATGATAAGTTAATTACAAACCAAAATAAATTTTTACAAATTATACCTGTTCCATTGTAAGATGAGTTGGGGCAGAAGATGAAAGTTGAGAGTGTTGGGGTTTTACAGTAGAAGTAAATGGAGGCAGAACTGTTGATGCAGGAACTGATTGACCAAGTGGAATTTCCCCACTGTATCCATCCATTCTGAGCAGATATTCCGACAGTTGATTGTTTGGTTGTACAAAGCTGGAAGAAGCTGATGAATGTTGACTTGATGGTGAAAAAGCAAGCTGTGTCCTGCTGTATGGGCTACAAGGGCTTTCTGCAGGCTGTATACTTGATGTTTGCAAAGTACTCATGCGACGAGAACCACTAATTGCTCCTCCAATTTGGATGCAATAACCACTCTCTTCTGGCAAGAGCAAATCATCAAAATTCAAATCATCTAGTAAAGTATCAGGGTTAGCATTCAGTTCGGCAAGTGTTGGCCCTAATATTAAATCAGCCTTGTCTACTTGAAAAATATCGTCATCTTCCATTTTAAACGTATCCATTTTTGATGTGTTATCAACTTCAAAAGCTAATTTATTATATTGCATTGTTTGTACACTATGAAATGAGGATCCTAGATTATCTTGAAGGCACATATCCAAATCAGTAGAGTAATCTCCAACCTCAGTGCGTCGTTGAGGAATTGGTACGGAAGCCGACATTGGTCCAAGCTCAAACGGTGATTCCTGTTTTATTTCTATACCAGATTCAAGTAGAAAATCATGCGTGTAAATAGAATCCGACATTGCACGTGTTTGTGTAGTTTGACCTTGACGTAGAATCGGCTCGTTGATAGACTAGCGCACGCTTACGTCTTTATCGATTTTAATTCACGGTAGGACCCACGTGTCTTTACTTACTATAAATGTATTTCTTGTTTTCTTCAGTGTTTATCTTATAGATAAATCACTTATAAGAATACTGGCTAAATGTTTCATTCTAATTACATTACGATTATCTCTAAATTGATTTTAGTACACACTTGTTTATCCACAATGACTTTCGTTATCGTAGTGAGGGAAGGTAATATTTCAATATTTCCACATAAAAAAGTTATATAATTAAGCAATAACACGAATTAAACACGAGTATTATAATAAAACACAGATTCATTTGTAGTAAACACTGTTATTGATAATATTTTTGCACAATAACAAAAACACTACCACGAGACACAAGTCGAGAAGTAAACAAAGATTTTATGATAGGTATTATTATTCAGCATATTCAAAGGTCATGTGGATGAGACCAATTGATCTCGAACACGTTGGAGGGAGCAGGACAGTTAGTGAACTGAAAGACAGGTGAAGAGGGGAAAGGGACGCTATAGGGGCTCGCCTTACTCGAGAAACAACTACAAATAAACATTCCAATTTATTGGCACAACCTTGTGAAATATGTCGCCATCGATAAAAACAGAATTAAATTGGTTTTTATTGAGATGGTAACCCAGAAGATACAAAAACGTGTTGCATGTTAATATACCATTGTAAAAAAATAAATTGTTTGTGAACGTTTTCGATGGACCTTAATAGGAATCATTTATATTAATAAAACCGTACGTAGGAGAAGATAATTTTTAAAACAGAGTAACTTATTCTTAAGCTTTCGACTTTATTTTAATATCTTATTACTTTACTTCACACGTGCACAAATGTGCTTCATATTATTAAACTACAACTATTTATTATTTTTGTTAAATAAATACTAATAAATAATTTCAACAGATTATATTGCATTATAGCATTTTTGATGTCAGACGACAATATATTATAGCTAACAGCTGAGCGTCAAAACCTCAGTGACAAATTATTATTGGGATTTATATTTTAATATTATGGGCGATAAAGATTTAAATTCTAGTATAAAATGTAAAACACGTAAGTGTAATGTTATTATAATAGGCAGCGGCATGGCTGGTCTAGCCGCTGCAAATTATTTCATAAAAAATGGTATGGAAGACTTTGTTATACTAGAAGCGAGAAAACGTATCGGCGGAAGAATAGTTTCAATACCAATGGCAAATCACAATGTAGAACTTGGCGCAAATTGGATCCATGGAGTTTTAGGGAATCCGATTTTTGAAATTGCTACAGCAAATGGTCTTGTAAATATTATCAACATACCTAAACCACATAAAGTTATAGCGGCTACAGAAGACGGTAAACAAGTGCCTTTTGGTGTTTTGCAAGAGATACACGAAGCTTACGTTTGTTTTTTAAGGCGATGTGAGGAATATTTTTTGTGTCAGTACTTACCACCTCCTGACATTCATAGTGTAGGAGAACATATTAATCTTGAAGCGACTATTTACTTAGAACGCCTTCCTTCTTCAGAAGAGAAAAAATTAAGGCGTCTAATTTTCGATTGTCTTTTAAAACGTGAGACCTGTATATCAGGATGTAACACTATGGATGAAATCGACCTTTTAGAATTAGGTAGCTATACAGAACTGCAAGGAGGAAATATTATGATACCATCTGGTTATAGTACTATTTTGGAACCCATGAAGAAACAAATATCTCCTGATAAAATATTAACTAATCATGCTGTGAAAAATATTATTTGGGATACAGAACAAAATAATTTGTCAAGGCAAGCAGATGATGTTGGCGAGGAGTCTGAAGACTCTGATCAGACTGTAATTGAAGACATTTCTAGAGCTACATCTGATAAGGCACATACTCGTCAAGTCACAACACCTCATATAGACACACCACAGAAAGTAAAGACAAAGTTATCACATAGTATAGAAGTTATATGTGAAAATGGACAAACTTTTTATGCTAATCATGTCATATGTACAATTCCTTTGGGAGTTTTAAAGGATCATGCAAGTACTCTTTTTGTGCCTAGATTACCTCAGTACAAAATGGAGTCAATAGATAGACTGCTTTTTAGTGCAGTAGACAAAATATTTTTAGAATATGAGAGACCATTCTTGAATCCTGATATAACAGAAATTATGCTTCTTTGGGAAACTTCATCAAGCCCAGAAGATTTATCACTTTCATGGTATAAGAAAATTTATTCTTTCAGTAAAGTAACTGAGACTTTGTTATTGGGTTGGGTATCAGGTAAAGAGGCTGAATACATGGAAACACTGTCAATGGATGAGGTAGCTGTTACATGCACAAAGATTTTGCGTAAGTTTTTAAATGACCCTTTTGTTCCAGAGCCACAAAGATGTGTTTGGTTAGTATTTTTAATTTTTTTTTATTACTAAAAAAATAGTTTTTTTTTTGAGTTTGAAGTTTTGTAAGAAAATTAATGTAGAATAAATGTTTAAAGTAGTCTGAGAAAAAAAATTCTGAAGTTAATTCATATATTATATATAATATTAATTTTAGATATAGACATAATATGTTTATACCTGAAGTGACTTCATTTCTAGTAAATTGCTGGCCTTTTGCCATTATAAATTGTTAAAACAATTAGACATATATATATATACACATACACATTTTCTTTCCATTATTTGTCTTGTTACTTTCAATATTTACAAATCCTTATTGTTATGTTTAAATACAAACACACAATACATGTTGAATGTTCTTAAGGTCCAGTCCCACATAGCATGTTAACAGAATATTGGTCACTTTCATTGAACTATTAACTTTTGCAGCACAAGTTGGAAGAAACAACCATTTACTAGAGGATCATATACAGCCATTGCTGTTGGTGCAAGCCAAAGTGATATAGAAAGCTTAGCACAACCTTTATTTAGGAATGTTCATGACAAAAAGGTAATTTTTCTTAGTTTTAATGAATTAGTATCAACATCAATATTACAATGTCTTATGTATAATGAAGCATAATTTTACTTCAACAAGAACTCTAACGATTAAAACATTAACAATAATTAAAATTATTATAAAATAAATATTAGGAAGATATTTGTTCTTAATATAATTCATTTTTCCAATTTATCTATCCACGAGATTACAAAAAAAATCAATCAAATTATTAATTAAGGGATAAGCTTTTATTGATGCAATTTATGTAACTATCTCCTTTATTTTAGGGTTTAATTAGTGTCTTTAACATGGCAAGATACTATAACCATTGTGCCCTTGGCTTACCCAACTTTTCCAGCCTTTCTTTTACCACACATAATAATGATCATTTAGTAAATTCAGTTCAAAGAATAATTTTTAATTTTAATAGATCTTCGTAACAAAAGTGAAAATTCCTTTTCCAGCCTGCATTGCTTTTTGCGGGAGAGCATACACACAGTAGTTTTTATTCTACTGTTCATGGAGCCTATTTATCTGGTCAATCGGCAGCGCGTAGACTATTAGTTCCAGATGAAGCCCCAGAAAATGCATTAGATTGTCCTGGTACAGCAGACTTGAACACATGGATACAAGGCGTACAATTAGGATAAATAGCATTATTTAATTTGTTTCAATATTGAAATGTATGAATGAAATTGATCCATAGGATCTATTATTTGTTTTACAAGACAAAGTGATGTATTGAAAAGTCTTTGTTTAATTATTGTATCAATTGATTTACAGAAAATATATTTTATTTATATTTGTTACCTATTTTCAGGCTCTTATAAAATACCATAAAGCCAAAGATTTTGTGCTTTTATTCTACAATTAATAATTTGTGATAACAATGACAGATATTTGAAATGAGTTGGCAATGTACTGACACATGAAATTATTTAAGATTTAAGCTATGATTATATAATGACAAATTTATGATAATGATATTATACAAGAACTAAATGTACATGCAGAAACATGGAAAAATTAATTTTAAAGTTGCTTAAAATTTCACCAGCATTCCTATTGTTACTGTTTAATACTTGAGAGATAAAGCTATAGTCAAAATAAATGCTCATTTTCTGTTTTGCAATCATTTCACAACATATTAGAAATACATTCGTATGTGTGTACTGTTTAGTGTATTGTTTGTACAAAATGTATATAGGTAAAAAAGTAGTTCAATTATACACAATAAAAATAATGTCTTTCACACAAGATCATTTTTAGAATTAGCAGTATTATAATAGGCTAAGTATTTCACAGTTCAATTAGATTTTGCCTAGTTTACCAAATAGGATTCTTTTCACATTGACACTGATGACTATTTAGATTAAATAAATAACTGTGTTTCATACTCGCTAATTAATTTTCAGTCTTATATTATTAATACAATATAATTAATTTTGTTTCTTGTTGAAATATTGTAAGACAGGATAGAGCCTTTATGCAAAATATTTTAAATTTAAAATGTCTCCAATTTTTTTGGTTCTAAAATATTGGATTTTAATAAATTGTGTTGTTACATTAATTCATTTTTGTTATAAGTATTGATTTAGTGTATATCATACACAATGTTAGTGATTTGAATGAAAACATAGATGCTTTGTTAGTTTATGTTGATGAATTCATAAGTAAAATAAAAAACTGCTTAACCGTGAGGTTTTTTCAAGAGTGAAAATGAAAATGTATTCGGAGACATTTTCATTTGGTAGCCAGTTTTGCCTATTGGATTTTTCTAGTCAGAGCGAAGTTTTTTATATATCGCTTTAATAAATCATACAATATAAAAACGAATTTTACTTTCTCTCACAATCAATCTCTCAATAAGCGAAAGTAGAAACACAGCATTTGACAATATTCATGTCATATATAATACATTTTTATGTCTCGGGATCAAGTTATTCTAAACATTAAAGTTTTAAAAATATTTACAACACTCCTCATTTAAAAATAGGGACTAAAATAAGTAACCTGTTTTGATCGGAAGTAAAAATTTTATTAAAAAGTACTGAAATAAACGTATATATAAATTTCTTTGAATTTTGTTAACCTCGATCTCATGAAGATATTAATAAACTGGACGAGCGACTAAAACGTGAACCTTAGTATAATAGGTCTTCATTTATGATTATTGATATTCTATGATTGTACATATGTACGTGCGCAATTGAAAATCTGAGCCAATTATTTTCAATGATATAATTTATACAGTATACAATTTCCGAATTATTAGGAATAGAAAAGAATTGACTATACGAGTTCATAAATCATTAAACATCTAAAGAATTATGTTAGTAATGATGTTTAGGTTTCAAAGATTGAGAGCTCTAACGGGAATCACGGCACGTCTCCTACATATTACTTACTTTATTAACGGATTGGAAGGCCGCTGAGCTCTTGGACCGCTTGAACGGACGCTCCATGGAATGATATGTTGCAACGATCCCCGAGAGCGGACCTAAGCATGTGCTGCCACTCAGAACGGTTTTGACATTTCGCTCGGGAGGGCTTAACTTGTACTAATTCCAGCTACGCCCATCCCCGGTAAATAAGGAGCCCACGATGTTGGCTCCTTATTTACCGGTGTATAATCGCGAGTACCGAGAAATGCCACATTTTAAGCGAAGAATGAACAAATGTCTTGTTCACATACGACGAGTAACGCCTAAAGTGTACCCCGTCGAAGAAAGCTACAACGAGCCACTCATACATCACGCGATTGTGGAAACCCTTTATGATATTAATCCGACTGGTGTATAAATAGCTAAGTAATACTGTAAATATATTAATGATGTTTCCGTGATTTACGAGCTTAACTATGACTTCGCCTGGGTACCGCTACCCCGTTTTCAATTGGCACGAAGTCCAAAAATCTCTTCATGAAACGTCCATTTGAACCGACTCTTATCCTGAATCCATCAACTTCGAACATGACACGAACGCCGCCATCGGTGCACAGCATATATACAAGATAACTTCCGATGAGCTCTTACAGGCGATGTAAAATGCCTTCTGAGACGCTAGTATACGGTTAAATGTATCTATGATCGCTTTCCGTCCGAACCGAACCGCAGGTCAACTTCAGCGTCAGGTTAGAGAGCACATCCCACAAGTTTGGAATGAGAGATGGAATAACACCGTCTTAGAAATCAAATTATCTTATCTCGCCTTCTGGAAGGTTCCCAAATCCCTCAAAGGGGAGAAATGCTCAGCTATGCTGCTCCTCACGCACCTGAATAATCTAACTCCGTTCGTGCTGGATAAGGAAAAACCCAAATGCCTTGCTGACAGCCTAGATAAGCAATGCTCTCGAGTACGAGAGATGCCCTGTTTCATTCGTCAAGCGGCAACTGAGACTGGAGTCGCTCGACGAATGGAACAGGAGGTATGTGGAAGGAACGACGGCTTCGGTAACGAGGATGTTTTTCCCGGACGCCGTCTCAGCCTACCGCGTGCTCCGCAGCATCGAGGTGGACGCGGTCTCGGCCCAGCTCTTCACGGGGCACGGGGGGTTCTCTGAGTACCTTCATAGGTTCAAGCTCAAGGAGGACCCCTCGTGCTTCTGTGAACCGGGCGTGGACCAGACCGTGATCCACCTTGTGGCCCGGTGTCCCGCATTCGGGGGACTCCGGTTCGGCTTCGAGTGCCGGTCTGGGGTTCAAATCAGGGAGGAGTCAATAGCCTCCCTGATAGGCGGAGAATACCAGCAAGATTTCATAACCCTCTGCAAAGAAATAGTTAAAAGAACAATAGAAATAAATAAAAGACAAACATAAGTAAGTAACAAAGCGACAATAAAATGGGAAAAAATTAAGAAATAAGACTGTGATAAATAAAAAATAATTATAAAATAAGAAATCCAAATGTAAATAAAAAGATAAAAATGTAATTATTAATAAGAAAAGAGGGAAGAATGAAAGCTGAATAGGGCGAATGAGAAAGAAAGATGAATTGTGGAATGAAAGATAGAAAATAGAATGAAAGAAATGACATTATAAGGAAAGAAAGAAGAGAAAGAAAATAATAAGAAATGTGAAAAATTATATTGATACAAAAGACCCTGTCCCAAACTAGATAGGGGTACGAATAAAATAAAAAAAAAAAAAAAAAAAAAAAAAAAAAAAAAAAAAAAAGCAATGCTCTCCTAGCCTCCTACCCGCGAGTTTAAACCACCTACTAAAGGTGAACTGTGAAGTCGATAGACGCTCTTGGAAGCCCTTACTTGACCCCGTAGATCCGGTCACGACAGATAAAGTTGAGGATGTTATCTGCAGTTTACACCGGCGTAAAGCGCCAGGCTCCGATGGTGTTATTAATCAGGTTGCCAAACTTCTCCCGATCGGCATAATCCAGGTTTTTGTCTTTAACGCGGTCATGACTAACGGATTCTTCCCCAAACAGTGGAAGAGTGCGGATGTTACAAGATTTAAAAAGCGATCAAAAATCTCAACCAATCTCACATCCTATCAGCCCATTAGTCTCCGAAAGACTTTTAGGAAAATGTACGAAAGATTAATCCGCGCCCGAATTAGGAAATTCAGGAAGGTGACGAAATTTCCTACACAGAAAAGTTGTTTTTTTTTTTTTTTTTGCACCAAACGCTTACACCTAACAAGTGACGGTGCACTTGTTAGGTGTAAGCACGGAGTACACTTTCGAATGAATTAAGGGTTCCAACTCAGGAGCAACATTGTCTGGCATTACTCGTTTATAAAGTATACCATGCCGGTATCTCGAATTGTCTTGTGCATAATACGAGTCTTTCTGAGCGATCGAACGATTCAGTGTCGCGTCAAGGAAGTCTGCTTCCGAACACGCTCGGTTCGGGCGCGCGTGCCTCAATAATTGGTTCTCGCACTGGTTCTATACACGCTCCACACCAACGACATTCTACGCGTCAATTGTGTACAACTCACCCCATTCACAGACGATACCTGCACGTCTGTTGTCGTCACCACGCATCACCAAACCTTCAGATAGCAGGCATAAAGGATCAAAATTTATTGGCGATAAGTGCAGAAGTGCTCTTTTCGAAGCGCATTCGCTTCCTTCTTCCAGCTCCGATTACACTCAATAAGACCCGTTCTCACATACACAAGCCCCTACTTAGCGCCCAGTAATAAGCATGTCATTCAGAAATTCAAAGTCGTATAGAACAGGTTCATGTGTAGGTCCACAGGTATGACGGGGTACGTACGAAATGAAGACTTGCATGTCAACTTGGAACTGCTAGCGATCGTCTAGTTCCAAAAACGGGCAACAGTTAATTGTTTTGACTCTGCCACTAAACACACAAGTTCTCTGGTCATAAGCGTCGCACCTGCAATACAATCACACCTTGTAACGTTGCAAGTTAACGTCCCATAAATCTTAGTTAAAATTTTAACCAAAAAAATATAATCACGAGAAACGTCTCATAAATCGCAATACAGCAAAAAATTGTTCAACCCTTAGCGGGTAACGGTACATCTCAAGTGGCGTGGGGTCGTGGGAGCGTGTTATTGGTTTAACGGATCTTTGTTTTTATAACAAAAATTCCAATGCGCCCGCGCACCAGCACACAGCAGTTTACACCAGTGCTCGGGAGAAGGATCCAGGCCTCGGTCGCGTTCACTAGCTAGGTGTCGTCTCACGTACCGACGCACACTCTTTGTGTCGGTTGCGTTCACCAGCTATGTGTCTTCACACGCGCCGGGGCCAATTAGAATTTACGTTATAAATTCACGCCTTGGTCCTATTCATTCTCTGGGCATCATTTAGTTCACGCCACAACCTTTACATCGTCTCGCACCCCAAGGGGTAAGTGTTGAACAAATATTATAAAGACATCATTATTAAGTAGCATTTATCTATAAGTTAGAGCTCAACATTTTGTCTGTGTCCATAGTTCCATCATTATGTATTCATTATTACTTTTCAATCTGTTTATTTGTTTATCTCTCCTATTATTGTTTTACATGCTTTACATTTTGTAACTCCGTTCTGACAGTAAACAATCACATCAACTGCTTTCGGTTTCTGCCCTTACTTCATCGCAAGCCATCTCCGGGTTTACTGTCAGCGGAGCAAATTGTACATATACTTATATATGTATATCATAACTGTGACATTTATTCACAGGTGCAAAGTTTACACTGCAAAGTTTACACTGCAAGGTTTACACTGCAAAGTTTACACTGCGACTTTTATACTGCAAGTTTTATACTGCAAGTTTTACACTGCAAGTTTTACACTGCAAGTTTTATACTGTTGAAATTATATCACCGTGCACCGGAACCGACACATACTGCAATCTACCGGCGCTCCCTGCTCTCGACTTGCTGCCGCCTGACCAGTCCTGGGAGATCGTGCAGCTGCCTACCACCACCATCAGGGGAGTACCGAACTGCGGTGTAAAATTAGACCAGGCCTTCTGCCCACTACCCTTAATTTATTAAATATATATATTTTTCTCCTTATTAAGTACGGCACAACCTGGTACGTTCAGACGCCGCACCGTTCTGATACTGAGACACTTACTTAAGTTTGGAAGGATGTGACGACGATAAGACAGACCACGTACACTACATACCATCAATGTCGCCAATCGATAACTAAATCGGATCGTACATCAAAGGGAACGCAAACCGCGATCATACTAGATAGAAGCGTTGCAGAGGTTTTTCTCTTTCTTCTTTCGCCACTTTTTCTAGCAATACCGCTTTCCAAAATCGTAGTAATGTTATTAGCCAGGCAATAGCAACCGACCAAGTCGAGGTTCGGTCTTCTCTCGCGCCTTTGTGGCGGAATGCTAAGCGTATATTATCGATGAGTGGCAGCTCAAGCCAAGGTCCCCTCGTGAGGGCGCACTGGCCTAGTAACTCCATAGTGCGTTGGCCGAATCGATTTAAGATGTCGACGGCCTACTAATCCGGTGAAATAGTAGTATGTAGCAGCCCGAGCCACGGCTCCTCTAAGAAACCACGTGCTTCGCTACCTTAAAATAGGTCTTAGGCTAGGCGCCTTCCGCGCCATACCGAATTGAACCCGAGGAATCAAAAAATAACCAAGTAACAATAGATCTAACAACTCAATAGAATTTAGAAAGGCATAAAATGTATTTACTCGAATCTATACTGTGTATCAGAAGTAAAAGAAAGAAATTTTTTTTGAAACTAAGTCATGAATCAAATGTGATGGGCGAAGGGATGTCCGAGAAGCTTCGAAACATCTTCTGGTCACAAATACCGCAATGTTAAACGATGAAAGTCTGTTCGGTGTGTTACTGATAATGACGTATGGATCTTAAATGTTGTTAATTACGGAGAGCCATATAAGAAGGCTCAAGATCACCGAGAGAGCAATGAAGAGGGACATGCTTTGCACTTGGCTGCGAGATCGAATACTAAATGAGGACATCCACAGAAGAGTCAAGGTCGGTGGACTTAGATCAAAGAAATGCTAGTTTGAAATGTCAGTGGGCGCAGCAGATACATCGCCCGTGGAATAAACGGTAAGGTTTACTCGTGCTGATTACGAGGCGATTGATGTGGCGTGGATAGGTCCCCCACTACGTGGACCGATGACATAGTCAAGGTCGCAGAAAGTCGCTGGTTGCGGACAGCGCAAGACGTCGATCGTGGCGATCTTTACGGAAGGCCTTTTCCTTCCAAAAGATGTCTATCGGCTGACATGATGATAATGAATAAAGCCACAACGTTAAATTAAGATTCTAATTAAAGTTTCTAGTATTTCTAGTGATATTTACTTTCTACGACATTCCATCATTTCGTTGCATTATAGTTTCTTTTGCCCACTGTTAAAGTTGAAATTCGTGTACAGAATTATAAATTAAAAATTTATCTAGGTAACTGCTAGTTTACAGCCTTTGGAATAACTTGTTTTATTCTGAGTATGTACATAGTCGGAATTTAGAAAGGCAGGAGTTAAATAACTAAGAGCAATTGTAATAAAAAATGTTTTATTGACACATAGCCTAAAACATAAACAAATATAATAATAACATATTATTTAAAAGTGTAAAAAATAATTGTATATGTATATGTAATAAAAACAAAAAAAGGATAAAATTCAATGAAGGTACATTGTAATAAGTTTGTGACATTGTCTTTTAACAGTAACTTCATTAATTTGGAAGTTAGTTAATAATAAAGCTAAGGCACTTTTACATTGCAGTAAATTGCATAAATTAAGAGTATTCAATACATTGCAGTACACATGTAACATAAAAATCTTGAGTACAATTTTTCAACTTAAAAAATATGTTCTTTGAACATGGTTTTAATATGAAATGTTTTTATTGTAACACAATAAATTAAAAAATTCTGACCAACTTATCATAATAATTGATGTACTATATTATAAATTTTAGTTAAATATTATTAACCACTTGTGATGAAAGTAATTATATTGTTATAGTACACAATGAATGGCCAAATTTATAGACTTATATCTATGTTTTATGAGGTGTTAGTAAATACACTTGTACATTTTTCACCATATTAATTCAGTAATATAAAGCTTATATTACTTTGATAGCCTTAATAAAAGAGATTCATCTGAAACAGTTATAATTAAACAAAGTAGCTACATTATACCAAATTCATTTGACAAAAGAACTTACACGGTTTACTTAACAAGTGACAAATAGTAAATATTTATTTACATTTTAGCATACTTTACCACAAATATTAATGTAATATATAAATGAAGTACCTGTAATTTATTAATTTCAGTTGATCACAAAAAGAAGTTTTAGAAAAAAAAATTGTTTTCACTGATTATTAAAGAATTTGAATAAAATTTTGTTGAATAAAATAAGAGATTAGTTAAAAATGTTAATGTTATTTATATAATATTAATAAGAGCCAGATAAAAATTTGCTTTTTATTATACATTGTCTTCATTACTGTCATTCCAAATTCAACGAACAACATGCAATTCAATAGTAGCATTTTTGGTAGTTATCATTGGCAGCAATTTATTTTCAAGCTCCTTAGGTATTTCATGCCAAGCACATTTGCCAATTATGGGTACCTCTTCAAGAGGAGCCCTAAATACAACAAGTAAAGATATGCAACAACCATCAGCTGAAGGGTCAGCCTCTACATTGAGCAAACCCATAGGGCGATGTTGACCTACATCAGCACCAAACATCTCTACCATAAATCTCCTTAGGGTAGAGTGAACACTTTTTGCTGGATTAATTTCACAAGTTGGAAAATGAATTGATGTTTTCTCACTTAACAATACATGCATTTTGTTTGTACTTCTCTTCTTTATTACAACAATTAATCTCATCAAGTTTTTTGAGTGAGGTATCAGAGCTGGCAAAATGTTTTGGTGCCATGTTTGTCCAGGTTTACTCAGTTTTTGCATTTTAGCCTTTTCAATTAAATGCAAAATGTCATTAGACCTTAAAGATATTTCCTGTAAATTAGATATCCACTTCGCTTGCAAGGATTCCTTATCAGCTTTAGCGGGAGTTTTAAGTTCACCACCAATAATTTCAGCAGTTACAACAAATCTGAACCAAGACCCTCCAGCGGTCTCCGTCGTTAACAATGTTTTAGGATCACATTCTAAGCCTGTCTCTTCCAAAACTTCTCTACATACTGCTTGAATAATAGTTTCACCTTTTTCCATGCGTCCGGCAGGGAGGTACCATTTTCCAGCACAACTTTCCTTGGCTTCTTGCATCATTAGTAAATCATTATGTTCATTTAAAATAACACAAGCGACAACATAAGTAACATTCCTTCCCAATACCGGTTTAAAGTTTGATGGAGTAGTAGGGGTAATACCTTGAGATTCCGCAACCGAGTTTTGATCGGCAATAGTAAAGTCACAAAAATCATTTTCCTCCCCTTCTAGTCCAAGCCCATCTAACAAAAAGGCAAGATACGAGTCCACCTGGCGCGACATAGTTACCTAGATATTTGAAGTACTTTTTCCTTAACATAAAATTTTAATGTAACGGAAAAAATATGCTGTTAATTTCGTCGTGAAATTATAATTTTTTAACATACTACACAATTTTTTTTAACATCTTTAATTTAAAGTTTATGTTTACGCAAATAAAAACTTATGTGATTCATTCTAGGTAAAGAAACTGACCAGATTTATACATTTAAAGTACAAGCAACAATGATGTCAACAATAACTGGATATAAGATAGATAACGAAAAAAAAACCTGAGGATACAGATTCCTTAAATCACCTATTACGTCCAGAACAATTATTGTGTTATTTGTTTTAAAAGTAATTAGTTATTTCATTAGGAGCAATATACTCAAAACATCTTTGTTAATGATTTTTAAAACATATGTATAGAGTTGATGTTTTTAATTAGTAACTTTCATCCAGAATATAAATATTTCTCTTTTTAGAATATCTAAAAATTAAACATTGTTAATAAGAGTTAATACTATGGTAAAAGTAAATTTTTTATAGGTTAAAAAAAACTTGTAAGTATGTATGTAATAATTCCATGAAGCCCTTGTCATTACTGCCAAAAACAAAAAAGTTTTCTGACGTTTGTGTATTTATGACATTGACAATACAGATTCGTTTTTAGTTTACAAATTCTAATTAAACTTATGAACACACGAATTAAATCAAGTTAAACGCATATTTTACTCTTAATACAAGTTAAATAGTTCCAGATTTTGTGTCATGGTTTTTTAATTTTGTTAATTTAAACATGGTAGTTAATAATGAGGATCTAAAAGAAACGAAAAGGTTACGTTTTAAGACTAATGTACAACACAGTTCTGGTGATATTTATGGAGATTCAAAGTTCATTAAGGAGACGAAACAAAAAGGTCCTACGAGTTAAAAGAATTATCAATCGGTTATTACGATTTACCATTGCATTTCTTTTCTACATCTATATCTGTTTATTATTGTTTACAGATGTGCCTGAGAAGTCGGCATCTCTGTTTGCATTTTTGCACGTTGAATTAACTAGAGGATATCTTTTGGAACATGATGAGGAAAGATTTTCTGCAAGGAGAGAAAAAGTTTATTCTTTCATAAAAATTCCTCAAGAATTAGAGAAGTTCATGGCTTATGGATTTTTTCAATGTGCCGATTCTTTACTCTTTGTTTACACTTTTTTGCCATTAAGATTCATAATGGCATTTTGGTCATTCTTTAATAGATTGTTCAGAAGATGTTTTGGGTAAGTTTTAAATTTCAGATACATACTTTTTATTTAGGTTTATACATTATGAAATAACTAACTTTACAGGTTTTATTCACATCAACATAAAAGTATACTTAAACCTGCAGAGACGTGTGATGTCCTAAAAGGATTCATATTGTTAGTGTGTAGTATATTGATGTGTTATATTGACACAAACATGATGTACCATTTGGTCAAAAGCCAGAGTGTTATGAAATTGTATATTTTTTACAACATGTTGGAGGTTGGGGACCGTTTATTCTCAGCCTTTGGTCAAGACACAATTGATGCTTTGTTTTGGACAGCTACTGAACCCAGGGACAGAAGACGAGAACACTTGGGTGTTATTCCACATTTGATTTTTGCAATGACCTATGTGTGTATCCTTTAAAATATGTGGGAATTGTTTGGTAGAGTTATATTTCATGTCATGATAAAATGATTGTTATGCACAGTTAGCCATAGTTATTTAATTTTGTGATATTACCTATTTCTTGATCTGTTGGTTTTTTGACTATCCACATAATAAATGTATGTTGCCAACATTATTTCTACAATATATTAAATTTATAAATATATAATTAATTTATAGATTACATTTGAAATAATGGTGTATCATTGTTTTAAATATTAGTACAATTTTAATAGCAAATATGTTTAACAGTTCATATAGGTCATTCAGTATAATTTAAAACAAGGACTATTGAACCAATAATCTGATAAATATATCAAAGTGATTGTATACCACTGTTATATAAATTTAATACTTGTTGATTTTTTTCCTTTTAATTAATATATTAAAATAGTTGAAATACAATGGTACTAGTAATTTCCTTAGCATTTTTGTACAGTTCTTCACAGTTTATTAGTTTTGTTTCAAGCCACAACTTTGAATGTTGCCTTTAATTCTAATAATAAAAGTCTTCTCATCATTATGATGTCAAATAATGTAAGTACGTAAGACTTTTAACAATTTATCTAAAGTATGATCAGTTAAGGTCGAATATATCATTGAATGTTGATGTAGTTTCAAAAACCAAAGGTTTGATTAATTTAAAAAAAATGTGTACATTAATGCCAACTTTCTAAAAAGCAAATATGGTTTCAATTTATGATTTGCTTTTATACACATAAATTCATTTATTATATATTTAAATTAACTATTATATATCTCTCCCTGCAGAGTTTGTACTGCATAAAGTTATTATAGGCCTGTTGCATTTCAATAGCTAAAATAAATTGATGCAACATATTTCAGAATGATCACTTTATACAGGGTGATAGGTGTAACAGCTTTGAAGCTTTTTGCTGAAAAATATGCTATACAATCGCAAGTATTCCTTAAAAATTTAAATAAATTGTTTACATAGTACTTTAATAATCATTACAAGAATAATCAAATGAATAACAAATAAATTGTTAAGTAAAGGAGCTATATGATAGAGAGTATTTACTTTTCTTATTAATTAAACTCACTAATATGGTCTGCACTGAGATTTGTAGTTGCTATTAGATTCAACAATTAGAAAATATTTAGGAAATAGCTTTGGGCAGTTGAAGTGAACCCTTCTGAAAGTATGGAGTCTCGAATTTGGTGGTTTTCTTATTTGGTATGCTTTCATATTTTCTGTGAGTTTCAGCATATATTAAAATCTTATCTAGGTATGTGTCATCAACCTGTATTTAGGGAAACTGTGTGGTGGAATTTTATTATTAAAATTGTTTAAAGTACTATGTATTAATTAATTTTTAAATTTCAGTTTGTTGAACTAAAAGGAAGTGTATTCAAAAAATTTGACAAAAACAACTTATTCCAAGTATCATGCAGTGATGTAAGGGAGCGTCTTCATCTGTCAGTTCTGCTCTTCATAGTTGTGTTGCAAACTATGAAAGAGTACTTGTGGCGGGAGGATCGTTTTTGGATCTTGGCTCCAGATTGTGTTTTAGTTCTAACTTTTGAAGTTATTATTGATTGGGTCAAGCATGCATTCATTTCTAGGTATGTGTTGTTATTTAAAAAAAATCTTTAAACACAAGCATAGCAAGCAACTATTTAGAATTTTTTTTAATACTGCAAACATCTATGTTGTACTGTGCTTGTCATTAAAATTACAGTATTTTATACTGGCATTTAATATTGCACATCCGAAATATTAATCTTTTATGAATACAAACATTTTTAACTATATCCACAAGTCATGGCAGCACTGTACAATAATGAGAACAATCTTCAAAACTATACTCAGCTTGACTTCGCTGTAAGTCCTATGTTGCCCAATCAAATGCTGGCTACTATACCACCTATTTTTCCTTGTTTCATTAAGATGCAATAAAACCATACTTTCAGTTTAAATCAAGTCCATTGATTCATTCATTTTATATATTGATTAACTTCCTAGTATTTACAGAAATGTGTACATATGTAATAATGAGGTGTTATGCACACTATTGATTGTTTTTCAATCTATTTTAAGTGCTATGTACAAAATTTTACAGGTTTAACGAAATTCCGTATGGAGTGTACAGGGA
Organism: Battus philenor; assembly: GCF_028537555.1. NCBI lineage: Eukaryota > Metazoa > Arthropoda > Insecta > Lepidoptera > Papilionidae > Battus > Battus philenor. The sequence continues at coordinate 7,316,755 of NW_027181676.1, forward strand.
ATATACAGTCAGTCTAGCATATGATGTTGCACAAACTAGACAAAAATATGCATTTAGCGATCACTCTGATCTAGTGGCTCGGAGAATGGGATTCATACCTTTACCACTGGGAGTTGTTATTACTAGAGTACTGGTTCATGCTGTTAAAATTGATGGGTGAGTGTTATTGTACTGCTATTTACTCTTATAAGTAGTAAGATTTTTCAAGGCCAGTGACTAAAGTGACTGAAAGCTTTGGCCCCTGAAAAGGGACCTGGGCTTGGTGAGTGCTTTGGCACCTGGAAGGAGACCTACGCTTGTTGAGACTGTCGAAACGTCAGCATGTCGACCGACTGTGCCTGGGAGGAATGAAACTCTGTTCATTCTTTGGCTATTTTTTTATTATTTATTCTCACATACGTGTTTGTAAGAATAAATAGAATATGTATTCTAAGTAATAATTTTGTTACATTAGTTGAAGAAAGTGATAGAAGCTTTTTAATGGCTTTGGAAAGCTATCAGATTACGCAATTTATAATATATTTTTTTGCCTTTTGCAGATTTGCAGCAATGTTTTTGATATTCATAGCGTACATTTGTCTGATAACAGTTAGGGTGCTAATATCGATAGTAATACTCGGTAAGGCCTGTGACCTAATTTCCCAGCATCAAATGGATAAGCATGAAAGCTTTCATACTACACCCAAAAGGTATATATTATAATAATCTAATATCTAAAACTTGCTGAAAGACATTTTATCTAAGAATTAGATTAAAATTTTGTAAGGCGTATCAACTGTGTATGGGCTGACAATTTTTTTAAACAATGCTATTTCATTGTACAGATTATTTAAAGAACAGATTTTACTCACAAGGCGCGATGAAGAGGCGTTCATTATAAAAAATGCATATTTTAAAACTATACAATGAGCATAAAATTAAAATTAGATAGAATATTTTAGACATGTTAAAATAACTTTAAAAATGGATCTTATTAAATGACATTAATAAAATGTAATGCGGGCTATGCAAAGCTCGTCCATAAACAAAAACTTAAAAAAAATGATTCTATCACATTAAGCTTTTAAGTGATAAATCTGGGAATAAATTTCTCTACTACTGTAATATTAATGTTAATAATATTGCGATCTCGTCTTAAATTCGCGCGCGTTTGGAACCGTCCTATGTTAATGGTTAACTTTCTTGAAGAATGCCATTGTAGAAGCTGAATTTAATTCTAGCTTTTCTACCTTTCTCTGCTGCTATGCAGTAATGCAAATATTATATGGTTATTATTCGGTGGGCGCCATATCTCTTATTATAGATGAGTTTTATTATAAAGAATATTAGATGTTATCAAAATTATTGTTTCAACGTTCGTGCCGTCTTAATTTATTGTACACAAGTATTCCTTTGTATGTTGAATGTTTTTTTAGGGAATCAAAAGATGTTGTGAAAGAAATTGTTTATCCTCAAAAGTCTCCCGAAGCGGAAGTCCCTCTAATGAGGCAACCAGTTAAATTAAAGTTTCAAATACCCGACGAAGTGGTTATTGTAAGTATATTTAATATTTTCACTTAAAATATACCTCTATAAAAGGTGTAATGTAATTAAATATTAATTAGTCATTATCAGTTTAGTAAAATCATTATTATCTTTAACAATCGTGGTTATTTGAATTTTTTAAGTTGTATTGAATTGGGTTTTCTTGTAACTGTATTAAATCTATTTAAGAAACCTAATTTATATTGCAACTGACGTAGGACACTGGATTGGCAAGTTTAAGATGCAGCGGGCAGGCCACATATCGCCCAAAAGCGCTGCGCGGTGACGTTTACGACGATCCTCTTAAGGTCGTCGGACGACGCTGGATCTGATTCGCACCAACCGGTCCTATTGTTTTTATATGGAGGACAATTGTAACAGTGAATGTCCTACGGCTGGATTGGTGATGACGGCTTTATGTGTTATTTAGCCTATTTATATCATCATCCTTTTTACGTCATATCCCTCACTACTGAGGAATGTGATCCTTTTTTTCGCGCCCTTGGTTCGGACGTGTTCGGCCTTGCATATGGGACTCCTACTTCCATCTACTTTTTTAATGATTTTCCAATATGTCACCGCTATAGTAAATTATGTATACACGTGTGAGTTTATATAATCTATTCCTGCAAGACATGAACACCTGAGAAATCCGCAGTTATTTCTACTGATTCAGTATGCCTTGTGGTATTCAGCAAAGTTGTCACTGCAGTAAATGTGGACTCAACGCTGTCTTTGTTGTCAATATCTGTTCAAAATAACGTCAGTAGTTTAAATATTTTTTGACTTTTACAGAATGAACCTCTCGTAGACTCGTCAGCGGGAGCCGCAGCAATATTTTCAAATAGCGCCATAGACCTTAACGGTGTTTGTTACTTAAACGATACGATGAACGCACAGGTGAAACAAGAATCAGAAGATTTCCTCGATACAGAACTGGTAAAACTATATATCATTGTATTACTTATTTTTTATATATTTATGCTATATAATAATCGGGTCTATTTTTTTTTCTTCCTCTTATTTCTAAATAGAGGCCGCTTCAGTAAGTTATATATATAATAGATAAATTAGAAATAGAACCATCCTTTGAATCTCGATTTACGCGCGTGTACGTGTCTGTGTCTATCCATGCTCTTCTTCCGTCCATCTTCGTATCATCTATTCATTCCTCTTTTGTTCGTCACAATTTCTTGCATTCCATTTCATTCTTTGTTTTCCTTTCATATCTCGCTTCACTTAACCCAATGAATAACTACACGCAGTAAATTTTGTATATTTCGCACATTTTTATTTCTTTTGCTTTATTGTAGAATTTGTACATTTCATATTGTGTTTATTTACTTCTCACTTTTTATTTTATTTATCACAGTTCTATCATATGTTTTCTAATGTATCATAATTCGTTCCTATATATTTTTTGGTTATTTTGGTTACTCTCAGCCTATTTGTTTCTCTTTATACCTTTCTTTAACCCTCCTGCAGTACTCTAGGAAGCTCCGGCGACTATCTTGGCTGTCCACCAGCAAGGCGATGGTATCTTCCCTGATCCTAACCTGCAACCGAGACTAATATTCTACCCTCAGACACTTCTTTTAGCCGGACCACCGGCAATCAGGTGCTCCACGGTCTGGTCCACCGCAAGGTCACAGGAGCACAAGGGACTCTCCTTGAGTTTAAACCTATGCATGTACTCAGCAACTCCCACGTGCTCCGTGAACATTTGGTGACCTGATAGCGGGAAAAATATGCACGTCACGGAAACCGTCGTGCCTTCCACATACCTCGTCTTCCATTCGCCATGTGTGTTCCAGCTTAAGCTGTCGGTTGACAGCGCTTGGTTTCTTTTTACTCTTTAGGGCCGTGTCCTTCGTCAGTTCAGGCCATACTGCAAGACATAGGCTTAAAAATTCGTCGTTTCAGCCCATAGACGCCCACTGCAAGGGATAAGTCTCCACCAATGATATCTTTGGCGGATATATCATAATCGACATGCTCGAGAGTTGGCGGTCGCTGTGTGGTATTATGGTAAACAAAGGACGCTGCTGTCCATCCTCTGGAAACTTGTCTGTGAGCAGTGGTAATTCTATATAATTACTACACAAAGTGTGAATTATATAAGATTGTATCTCTGGAATCGAACTAAAGATCGAAATCTCAGTCCGTTACCGTTGGGCTACTACTGCCTAATCAAAGTAAAGGAGCGCTTATAATATAATTGTTTGTGAAGTATTCGTTAGAATCAAATGTAAGATAATTTAAGTTAAACATTTATTTCACAACACAAAGTCACATAGAATTGCACTAACCAATCTTTAAAAAAAAGGAAGTTAAAGAATAAAACCTACACTAAAATAGAATATGACGAAATAAACATTTATATTTAATATTTCAAAAGATAAAATTGTTGTGTGTCGCAGTACTTGGAAATAAGAAAGTGCTAAGTAGATTTTTAAATAAAAATGTTTTATTTTTAATTTGAATACTTCGATAATTTTGTAAGTATGCGATTTTGAACGTGCGCAGGGGGACGTGAGTCGCAGTGCGCCGAATATAAAGGCAGTGTCGTCCAGTGGTGAGCCAACTGACCCAGAACGCTCACAATCACCCGATGCAGACGGACTTAAACGTCGCGCCGAGTCAGAACCCAACTTGGCAACACCGGACGACGACGCGGCCTAACAATCTGACATGTATCATTTATTCCGAATATAGAAAATCATGCTCCATATTTATTTCATCCAGAAATATTGATGATAAATATTTTTATTATTAAAATTAAGCTCAAAAGGCTACTGCAATTCGTATACAGGTAATATTATTGAAATGTATTCGTAATAGGCTAAAATTTTCACATTCCAAATATAACTCAAGGTGTAGTGTTGGAAATAAATATCTTTTCTTCAGCCTACAGATTGGTAAATTAATTGGCGTTAGAATTTTTTTTTTCAGTGAAAAGAGAACGTAAATTGTTCAGAAATGACCATAATATAATGATATTATGTCGTCATAGTCCGTCACATCGCCCATCGCTCATATTAAATTCTTTATATGTATATAAATTATATTTGCTTTTTCATTTGTGTAAATATTGTTGAAATAAACCGATTACAGTATGTAAAATTGGTGATATAACTTTTATCAATTTTTCCGTCAGATAAACTTAGGATTTGCGGGCAGACGGTTGGCCGACCGTCTTAAGACAGAAATGACGACAAATTTTTTTATTATTAGTTATAAATAATCTCTTTAATTTTGATATTTTTAATATATATATTTTCCAACCTAACCTATAAATATTTTTGGTAATCTGTCTTCCGTACAAAAATATTTTGGTTCTGTCGATTAAACGTCTGTCTGCCAAATGTCTAAATGTTTACGTACGGACTAGAAGACTTTAAGACTAGGAGACTATGTATAAGATTATCAAATGCAGCCATCATAATTTTACTATTATCTGGAAGTCTCGTTTGCCAAAATTGTTTTTTAATATTTCAAGTGTATTGCGTTATGGGCACTTAGTAGATTGTTCCATATGGATATTTTTACTGAGATGTCGAATACATGACAAAGAAATTTACAATTTTTATTTGGCAGTTTTATTTCAAATTTAGTCTGAATAATATTTTTTTAACAAAAACACAGGATTCATTATTTATAAGTGTATAAGTAGATATTTTAGCAAATATCTTTCTTTAGTCTTTATCTATACTTAGCTATTATAATTTGGCACAAAAAAATTTCATAATTTTTGTCAAATACTTGATAATAATTTTATATGTAAAATGATATATACTGCAAAATTACAGCATGTTGAGGGCTAATTACAAGTTAATAAGAATATATTTAATGAAACATTTAATAACTGGGAAACAACACATGAAAAATTTTGTAGGATTTTGCAGCACAATGATTAAGAAGTATATTTAGTGCATTAAATAATATCTTAATAATGAATAAAAAAAACTCTTTTAATTATTTGGATATTCGATCATTATATCAGTATAAATTTAAAGTATGAGACTGCAAGCTGATTATGTGCAGTATAGGGTGAAGATAATCCAGATTGTATCCGAAATTGCTTACTTAATATTCAATGGCTTAAAAAGTAATTTAATCATGTTAATACTGATTTTCAAAATATATTTAAGTGTCAATTGGGTGCTCTGGTATTAAAGTTTAAAAAAAACATGGCTTTAATCATTTTGGCAAATAAGAAAACATAACAAAATGCTCTTGCATTTGATAATCCAATACAACTTTTCCTAGATACATTTATCTATTTACTCTGTTATGAAGTTACGTTGAGCAAGAAAACGAATGACAGTTGAAATTTGCTGAAAATAGAATGTAAGCTGACATTTGTCTTTGAAATTATTTTTACACAGTGTATTGTTCGTATAAATTATTTTATTCAAATAATATACCAGGGGCGGCCAACTGTAGGTTGCGAGCCCAGGCGGCTCTTTGGACGATTATTTTTCGGCTCCGATTGATTGTTGAATTATTTCAATATTTAAATTTATATTACCTGTATTAGTTCCTGGGAAATCGAAGCAAATTACTGGTGTGAATTATTGTCATTATAATTATTATAATTTAAATCCAAATATCGATCATAATTCATTAACCAGCATCTTGAGTATTATTAAGAGTGTTGTTATATACGCGTGCCATTATATCAAACTTTAATACACATATTTTGAACATTTCTTTGAATAATTTCAATAAATATGATTTTTATAAAAAAAACATCATTTTGCGTTTGAAATGTGAATACGCTTTGCGGCTTGCAAAAAATTACAGATTTCAAAAAATGGTTCACATTATCAAAGAACTTGGCCACCCTTGTTATATATATTAATATTTTTCTTTCATCCTATATTATCTAGTCGATTATGGGAAAGTTTGTGTTGAATCTATGTGTACAATGTTTTATTGATTTTTATGAATTTAACGGTTTAATATTGATGTAAGCATTATTTAATGGTGTATGTTTCAAATTTAATATATTTATCATTAGTGTGAGCATCAGTACTGATGGACATTTTCAATTATTTTATTTTCCCTTTTATTCTGAATTTATACAAAACATTAGCGGCTGTTCTTATAATATCAGTTTGAGGAATCAGTTTAAAATCCTATTATATTTCTAAGACATTAAATTTATATTATTTTAATTAAAATGTGGTAGAATTTTGTTTTAATTGGTGACAACTACTCAATTTATTGGAACAGATTTTCAACATACAAGATTAGTCATATAGCTATATATCTTAATATTTTGAATAAAAACTCGCTTACCTATTATATGTATGACTAAAAACAACAACCTCGAGCAGCCTACAATTTTTTTTCGTATTAACACGATTTCTTTTTCCAGTTTTTATCAGTGTTTTTGGTTCTTCTGTTAATAGACCCTCTTCAGATATGGTACATATTATAAGTTTTTGTTTGCTATGCTCTCTGTTTTACGTTTCTTCACAACAACATAAAGTGGAAAAAGTGTTTATTAATTTTTTTTTAATCTAAATTGAAACCTGCAAAAAATGTATAATTCTATTTATATTAAAGATATCATGTATAGCAATATAATCAATATATTTTTATATTGATTGCTATGAAGAAGATGAAAACACAAATGTTAAAGTATAGTGCGTATGTTAAGTAGTAACATGAACTTGGTCCTAAGCTATTATTTCGTTTTTGACGTGACATTTGGCACAAAAAACTGTATAAAGAATTTTAAAAAGTAAACCGAAATCTATAGATTTTAAGACAAAAAGTTTACATTTGGTTTGGTTCCTAAATTGCTTTAATCAGTTTTAAATGTGTCAAATAGAGTGAATTCGAAATTTTACTAGATTTTATTAAAACTTCTAAATTATTTATTTATTTGTAAATAATACAAGTAAAAAATAAACGATTAACTTGATTAAATGTAAACTGGTAAATAATTAAAACAACATTTTGTTTTCATTCTAATTATTTTGATTATTACAATTAAGGACGTTAGTTATTTAAAATAAATCATCATATTTAACTTATTATAAAAATAATCATTACATAGGCAAACACAAGCACTGTTTTTAACTTACTGGGCAACTTCATCGGTCCATCATAATATGTAACAGTAGTCCAATAAGTAAAAAAAAATGAAATTTGAATGACAGGCTTTGGCAGAATTGAATTATAGAAACTATATACCTTTAATTTTCTAATAGGTTAAACTAAATGCCTTTAAGCTACAGATGCATAAATCAGAAGCAGAGAAAAACTATAAAACTAATAGAAATATCAATTAATGCATTTAAACCATAAGTTGTGGTGATAAAACGATTTTAATAACGTTTTTGGTCAATCTTGTATTAATAAGTTTTTATTTTAGTTTACTTTTATTTATTTTTTAAAGATAAATGCACGTAACTAATCTGTCAACTTTAATTTAAATTAGTTTTTGCACTGATTATTTTATTAGTGTGAATAAGTTGCCCAAACACAGCCAACCTTTACATTGCCACTGTCGCACTACTGACTTTCAATAAAGAAAATGTTAATTATTAAAAAAAATGTAATATGTTCTTTTTTGTATATTATGGTGACACTTTTTAAATGTATCCTAACGTGAACAATAAAGAATATTAAATAAATAAATAATATGGTACAGCTTTTCAGGCGGTAAGTTGTCACCGTGACCCATTCGTCTTCTTTATAAATCATGGAATGCGTAAAATGTAAAGAATATCAAATGCTAACGGTAATTATTGATGAATCTGCACAAATTAGAAGAGGCTTTTATAATTTTTTAATAGTGACGATTTGAATTCACAATGAAACGTCGAACAATCAAACCAATTCTGAGTGAGACATTTTTAAAATATTTTAGTTTTGTATTTTTTATTTTATTTACATATACTGTTGTACAATGCAAAGTATAATAGATTTATTGTTATTAATTCTACAAATTGCTTATTTATATTTCCTATTAAAACATTAAATAAATGGTCGTTATTATTGTTTCAAAGTTCCTTTTATTTTATTCATGTAATTGAATATACATACTTGAATATTTGTTAATATATCAAAGACACGGTAGTCTATACTAGAAACCTGAATAAAATTAGAGAAAAGTATTAAAAAAGCTTAAGGAGTTTGTTTTGTACTTATAGAAATATAGAAAATACGATCTTAGACAATTGAATTTCATTTCCGTAGTATTTTATCCAAAACTTAATATTTTTTGTCATTTACAAAGCGCATAGACCTCTGAAGTAATTGGGGTTTAGACTGTTAAATTATATATTCTTAGGACCCTACCTTGGTTTGCGCTATCACTTAAACACGCCTAACATTCTGATTTGTGATTATCCGTGAAGGCCTAATCACGGTTGTTATTAGAATTATTGGATCGTTTTAAGCTAACATTACCACTTCAAAAAGCATCAATTGTAGGGAAAAATCTGGCAGAGGAAATCCCCGAAAAACTGGTATTACTTATCGAAAGCCGGTCTGATGCAAGGCAGTATTGTGAGTATGCAGTAAGCTGTTTTGCCACGTGCCAAATGTCTAAGCCCAAATGCGTAATAAATGGCGAAGACGCACATCTAAATGTATACTATATATATGTATATACTACCATAATCGCTTTACTGCCCAGACGAAGAAGAGAGAGTTGGCTGCTCCATTTCGACATTTAGCCGTCAACGCTCGCGGCGGCGGCGTTCATGTCGTATTCTTCAGCACTCCACTTCGCCGCGCTTTTCTAAGTCTCATTTCAGTGGTTTCGATAGCACTATATTTGAAATACTACTAGTATATCTAAAAAAATAAATGTTAGATGTAGTCATACGCATAATTGTGAAAAGATTGTATTAAAAGTAATAATTCGAATATGATTTTATAAACTTACAATACTCGTACATTCGCCAAAGGATTTTCTATTAGTGTCTTTTAATTGCACTTTTGTAAGCAAGTGAAATGGACAAATAATTGTAGTGATCGACGACATATGTAAAAAAGCATTTACACATGGCTACTTTTTACAAAGGTGTGCAAGTATTCAAACTAAATTAAGTGTGTTCGCACCATATTGTCAGCAACTGAAGACTGGCCATTTGTACCCATGTAAATGCATGTTTGGTTTGTTATTATCAACCAATGAAATAAACTATGTGCTTTCTGGTATTAATTGTGTATGACGCACTATTTAATGATGCAGTACACTTCATAAGTAATTGTATATAAGTAATATGTAAAGAATAGTTTCACTAGAGGTCACGTTGAATTAGTTGCTACAGTTAAACATTTTAATTTGAGTCATGGTTTGTCTAGTGGAACAGTAAAACAAAATTATTTTGTTAAACAAAAATTTTTTCGTTTCCTTAGTTGATAATAAAACATTGTTAATTTTTAAGTTTCTAAAATATACTTTATAAATTTCCATCGGCGTTTGCGCCATCTATGACATTACACTGAAATTATTTAGCCATATTTTGTGACTTAACACAAGACAAGATGGCGTCTAGCTGGTTAGGTATCTGTGTTTTTACTCTGTAATATATTTACTACAGTAATGTAGTGGAGATATAATTAAATTAAATCTTCTCTAAGTCTGTAAAACATTTGATGGAAAATGTAATAGGAATTCAAATAAATTTATTGTAAAGATATCTGATTTTAGGTATATTTTTCTGGATACATTGAAAATTTCGATCAGATACATATCTTTAAACCTTTTATCACAAAACATGAAATGTTTGAAATTCGTAAAACTTTTATGTTTTTAATAAAGCTAGCTGTTACTGAAGCAAGATATTTATTGCGTGTACTTTTTCGAAAACAGGGGTTTTTCAAGAAGGAAGTTGATTTTCAAATGAAATGAAACTTAGTTTATCAGAAAACCAATTTTTTTAGTATAAGGCTCGGAGGTTAAAAATAAATAATAGTGACCATCACAACCACGTATACACGTTTCGATTTTTTTTAATAAAATTCTCGATTACTTTTTTTTAAATGCGTGTTATATCATAGCATGTAAATATATATTTTTCGTAATAAATAGCTATACCTCAAAAAAGTGTACCTCAATTGTCAAGAATGGAAATAAATGCCAAATGCAAACGATACGTAGATAAGTTGCCTTTAGTCAAGATTTTTCAATTATTAAGACCATTCCGGCAGAAAGAATTCTTAAATTTGTTTAATTTATTTTTAAAACTACTATAAAAAATCGCATCGAGACAATCGTTTGAATTAAATTCTGTTTAATATATATTCCTGGAAGAGTAATGTTGTTAAATTTTTTTATATTACAGTATAGCACCTGGTTCACTTATGCACTATTTGTTTTTAATCTATTATAACTGCTGTTTCAAATATAAAATAACAATTTAAAGAAGTAAAAATAGAATTATAGAAATTTATATGTTGTTCAGGGCATTTAGAGAGGTTTATTTTCAATATCAGTTGTTTTACAATTTTTTTTGTTAAATGATTACATTATATCAAAAATCAGAATTTAAAAATATATATATAATATGTATAAAAATAATGTAATATATTAAAAACATAAATGTCCCAATTTGGCTATTACTTTCTTGTGTTTTGCTCTGCATAAAAATATCTTATAATTTGTTTAATATTTTTTAAGTATATTCCTTTAATTTTTGATTTTAAATGGTAAAATTATTTATAAGTTGTTCTAATATAATGGATATAGACTGGCATATTGACACTTCATAAGGATCTTATCCTTGGATACTGTTAAATAAGAAAAGTAATAAAAAAAGTTAAGATGTATGCTTAAAATATTAGAAACTTTATAACCTTCCTACCCGTCGTTACCGTTAGAGTGCTAAACTCTAAGCATACATTTACATTTCAAAATATGAGGAAAAGAAAAAGGTAAAAAATAAACAAGAAAATTCAAGTTTTCAACAATTTGTATTTTCGCACCTTAGGTGATTTCATATTAAATAAAAAATTCTTTTCTCTTATATACACATTAAATCCAAATTTAGTCAGAGTGTATTTACAAATATATTAAATAGAATTTAGTAAAAATTAGTGAGATTTAACAATGCCTATTCGCTTACAACTAACTATGTTTAAAACATCAACAATATCGTTCACTCCGATGAAATAGATGAAACAGTTTTAATAACCCTAATACAGAAATTCGTGCGCACTCGCTCTCACGTGAACACCATGAAAAGTTTTTGATTAAAGTATAAAAAGAGAAACATCAACAAGAAAAGTATTACGCGTAATTCTCTGCGTAGCGCAGAGATACGTTGCCCAGATCTCAACAACTGGTCCCGGCTACACCAGGCGCCGTCCATAACCTAACAGAAACACCGTATACCAATAAAGTTATCGTGAGGCAACATTACGTAAAGAATTTTAAGAATTTAGTCTTCTCCGTTTCATTTGTCACTCGTTTGTCTAACATGAATACGCTTTATTAACACCTATCTACGCTAGCATTGTCTAACAGAGACTTGGTCTCGTTTAAAATAGTAAAAACATTGTAAACACGTACATTATATACTTATAACGTACCTATTAATTAGTAGATGTCCACAAGCGTATGACATTTAGCGAATATGTGAATTGACGTGTCATTGCGTTAAAATCATTTACCTATAGATGCATTGTCTGATATCTGTATATGCAAGTCTTCTAGGGTTCTATTGATGTATGTTATTATTTCGTGGAAGAAAGCGCATGTGTATTTAGTTTGATTTTGAGATATAAAAAGCTGTTGTTTTTTACAAGAAAACCAATCATGTTTTAAGAGCATAGTTAAACTAAGAAAGACTGCTACTGTTTATCAAGAACATCCATAGCGCATCGATTAGATATATTATTGTCAGAATTTTTTTTTAAATTCATAAAAACCACCGCTGTTCGAAGAACCCTGTTGTTAATGTCACTGTCATTTCTTTTATTTCAATATCTAGTAATCGGATGAAGAGCGTGTACTATCACGAGAAATGTCGCATTAGTAAATCAATTCTCTGCCAAATGAACGTACATATTAACAAGTATTAAGAGTACAACACGAACAGCTAATTGTGCTTCAATTTGTACTAAATATTAGCCGTAGAAAAAACATTCGATGAATTATTAGAAACAATTCGATGTTCACTTTAAAAGCGACAGTCCAACAATCATTTTAAAATTTATAACTATTAATAATTTATTCACAGTAACTGTAAGCTAACTATAAAATTAAATTATACGTAATTATATCTATACAAAACTTATGAGTATTATAAATAAAGAGCCTGTCATTCCAAAGGCTGTATTCGCAAACAATTAATAAAGATTAAGAGATCATAATTTTATTTCTACAAGTTAATTATCTTCTCTAGATTAGTCTATATTACGCACAATTTAAAAGCATATGCCACGGATATAAAACTAATGCGTTAGAATAAGGAGAGCACGGCGTGTAAAATACAACATAACAGATGGCGCAAGAACCGTTCTGAGAAAAAGAATTGAGCAAATTTAGTTAAAACAAATGAATTGAGCAAGAGTAGATGATATTATGACAGCAACTGTCGAAAATTAATAAAAAAGTTTAAAAAAAATATTAAGAAAGTAAAAATAACTTGGAAACCTTTTTAAATTCCTGGGATTGTAGATTCCCACAATTATATCTCCGACTAGATGTATAAAATGAATTACATAGCATTACATTTATTCATAAATTATCACTTATTTAGCAGTCATGTTATATTTATTATTAATCGAACTGCTGTGGCACATGATAAAGTTATATGAATGGCACAATTTCACGTTAGTTAGTAAAGTATAAAAATATTAAATATATAATACAACGCTTAAATAGTTAACTAGGCCAAACAAGGCTTACCACATTTATTCAAGACTCGAATCTCCGGCATACCAGGTAAACATTGTTTCGCCTTTTAAATTTCATTCTACCTGTACGTACTTACTCAGTTCAAATAATTTCCTTAAGATTAACTATTAATGCACATGCACAAAATTGAACAATTTTAACTAGCGGCTTGCTGTCCGAAAGATATGTGTTGACGACACTTCGCGGACGTCCTCATTCTGCCTTCGCCCTAACAAGGACGCGAGGTTTTTTGTAAAGAAAATATTGATGCGTTTTAACGCACTGTTTAGGCCACATCACTTCGTATTTACACTTGTTCCCACTCTAGATCGATCAATTGTTTAACCTAATTAAAATACGCTCAATCGATCACTTTTACAGTATAAATATGTATAAAAGAGATAAATGTTATATATATTTTATATATATATATGTATAGATATCCATGTATCATTTTTAGTTGATTTACACATGTAGAGTTAATAAAGCTTCATTATAGGGAAAGTTTTACATTCAAGCGATGAATCTGTCCGATGAGTGGAACCGGCACGTGAGGACGTCTGTAGTGTTGAAGGCGCCGGGGGGTGGAATGTGCGTGCGGGGGTGATGGGGCGCGGGGCGCGGAGCACGGGGCGCGGGGGTGCGGCGACGCTAGAGCGGCTCATGTTGGGCGGGGTTGCCCCGTTCGCGCTTCAGTCGCTGTTTGAGGTGCACCTTCGCGTGCCGCTTCTTCTCATCGGAGCGCGCGAACTTACGACCACAGACGTCGCACGCAAATGGCTTCTCGCCGGTGTGCGTGCGCACGTGCGTCGTGAGGTGGTCGGAGCGGCTGAAGGAGCGCATGCAGATGCGGCACTGGAACGGTTTCTGCCCCGTATGGATGCGGATGTGTCGCGTGAGCTCGTCCGAGCGCGAGAAACGGCGGTCGCAGCCGTCCACCGGGCAGGCGTAGGGCCGTTCGTGCACTGGCGTCTTGCTGGGCCGGTTGGGGTACTTGCGCGGCTTGACTGCCACGAGGCGGAGTGGCTGCGCGCTCTGCTGGTAGACTTGCGAGAGTATTTCGTGACCCTTGCTCGTGGACGGGTTGTACTCGGCGAGCTGCACGGGCCGGTCGCCAGCAGGGCTGGGGTATGGCTCGCGCTTGGGCAGACCGGACGGGCCCGGCGCGGGCTGGGCCGGTACGTACTCCTGAGTCTCCCAGGCGTGTTGCTGCTGCTGCTGGGGCGGCGGGCGGTATTCACAGTGCTGCGGCGGGCACGGCTGTGGCGGCGCGCAGTACGAGGCCTGGCATTCGGGGGAGAGGAGGTCGACGCGCTCCTCGTACTCGTGCTGGAAATACTTGTCGACGCCGGGGCCCGGACCGGGCGGCAGCAGCCACTGCAGCGGTGGCGAAGGCGCGCGCTTGCTGGCCGGTGGACCGTATAGCGAGGCGCTGGCGCTGGACGCGTTACTGGCGTCCTCAGCGCGCGCGCCCGGCGACAGCGACGCCTCGTGTTTGTGCCGCCGTGGCGAGCAGCCCAGTGACAGCTCATCGCCTGCCAAAGTACCTATAACAAACATTACATCCAATTAATACTCGATTTTTTTGGTTTGTCATAATTGTGTCAGCCGATATACATACTCCAACAGTAAGGCATTGGCCTCCCGCAAAGACCGACACCATGACCGGTCTTGCGCTACCCGCATTCAGCGACTTTCCACGACCTTAATTACGATGTCGGTCTACCGACTGGGGACGCACTCCGCATCTACCGGCTCGTGGTCGCCACTCAAGAACCTTTCGGCACCAATTGTCGGTTTCACTATCAATTTGCCCCGCCCACTTATATTTTATGATGATCATGAGCAGCGATAATATTATATAGTTCACGAAATTCCCGCGCGGAATAATAGTGATTGTGCCGAGACAGTCGTTTTAACCTCCCTTCTTGTGACAGTTGTCAAAAAATTAAAAAAAATTGTAGTCTTAACCTGTTTACTAATTAAAAATGGTTACTGACCTATTTCGATATAAAATGACGGATTTACTTCAAAAATGATTATCGTTGTTATACAAATATTAAGTTATTAGAACACAATCAAATATCAAAATAGCCGGATCCATTCCATCGTAATAGCTTGATATTGTGGTATAATATCGGATATGCAAACAAGTTCGATATTTATTTTTTTCGACCGTACATCTGAAATGAAAGTCATCAAGATTTTGATAGAAATTTGTTTACCGACTTCTAAAAATTATTTATTTTAAATGCAGTCGTATTGTTTGAATTAGTTTCTCTTCATTTGGGAAGAAGTGATTTTATTTAAATATATATATTATGGTTTTACATAATTCATTTTCTGAAAATACCATTTGAAAAGTCTATTATAATGAAAAACTAATTATGCTTTACTTTAAGAAGTTCTATGTGGATTGAAGATTGCTGTTATGGTGTCATGAGTCAAAATTACCATTACATTACTAGATGCAACAAATTCCGTAGTTACTTATCATTGTTTTAATTAAAGTTTTAACTCAGAGTCAGTCAGAACATAAAAGGGACAGATATCTAAATTGGCATTGTAGTCTTTCTAGAGAAAATTAGAAAAATTAATTATAAATGGTACACTGCGCATTTGATTTGTTAATATTAATAGTCTTTGTTGTGACTATAACAAATATTTTTTTTTTAAAATCACGTTAAAAATGATTTAAATTTATTTGACAAGTATCAAATATTTGTTTTCGTGATAACTTTAATGTTAATTAATTGTCCATGATTTTAACTACAAATCAAAATCATTCGCGATTCATATGATAATAGTTTGATCAGTTTTTTTCAGATTAAAATAGATATATTATGGCTATTAAATATAAATAGTACCTAAATATACGTTATACCATTAAAACAACCATTACCTGTACATATAAAACTGTATTTATATTAGTTAATCATGCACTTGTACCTTAAAAACTGGAATAACAATTAGTTGCTGGATAAAAATTCCTCAACTTCTTCATCAATCTTAATTAGAAAGAGGCAAACTACGGCGTTAAACACGTTTATTATGCACTTGTCCGTTGTGTCCCATTAGTCATTGTTCAACTTATGACATGTATAAGCTAATTAGTTACTCGTTTTTTTTATATCACGGCACATTTAAAGTCAAAGATACGTCTCATATTCTTCTTGTGTAATTAAAAAATATTATTTAATAATCAAACATGTCCGGAGCTTGAAGTTTATGTGTTTGTTCGCTTGAATAGGTCGCCGGGCGGAAAGCGGTACGGCGTTGTGATAAGTTGCCGGAAACCGATAGCATCCTATCATTGCACTGAACGCTGGTCTTAACCGATCTGTTTAATGAATGCTGTTACGATTGCCTAATGTTTTTATTTATTTTGTTTACATGTTGATGACAAAAAGAAAGAATAATACAAGGAGAATAATTAGGCCTTGACTAAAAAGGGATCCACAATTTATAAAACTGATCATACTAAGACTACATTTTCTTTTTTAAAGTAAATACACTAACACGAAATACTAACATTTGAAGTGTATAATATGTCTAGTATACTAAAAACATTCAATAATATTATTATGTGTTAATATAAACTTGATTCTAATTAAAATACATTTGAATTCAATATTCGAGCCAAACTATTAAACCCTATTAATAGTAAAATATTTCATTTCTCAAGTTTTTACCGTAAAACTGTATAAAAACAATAATTGGTATGAAATAATTAAACATAAACGAACACTTTGTTATGTAGATGATGATAAAAAATATATTTTCATTAACTCAGTAAAAATTTTGTTGTTGTTACTTAAGTTTAAAATATAAAATGATTAATAAACATGCAATAACATTCAAGGTTACATTGTCTTATTAAGTAAAGATTTGTTGGAAAAGTTCTATTTCTAAAAAGAATTTGGAATATAGTTTTTTAAGACAATTATTTTGTTTAAATTTGGTATAAATATTAAAATAAGTATCTAATGTATTTAAATTACTTTTAATATTATATTTTACTCCATTGTTTTTTTTTTCATTTGTTCAAAATGTAATTTGTAAAGAGCCGTGTTTGATTGAAATGGATATAATTACCAAATCCTCGTTTCGGTTATGCCACTATAAAACTAGATGCTCCAGTCGCAGTCGAAAATAAAAGCACTCAGAGCACTAGATAATCGCGGAACTCAATGAAAAACTTAATATTTTCACAATGAAAAGCTCCATTCATTAATGCGTATCGATCAGTAGCTAGGCGGCGAACTTTCCATTTCACTTTACAGGACACTTCAACTTTGACCTATTGGTGCGCGGAACATTACCGCCCGTTTAACAACACTAGCCGTCGCGAGTTCGAGGGTGAATTGTATGTTTGTTTACAATTTTTTCGAAGAGGAAGGTGTCGGGCGGAGTTCGCACCTGAAATAGGCGGAGGCTCCAAAAGGCTGGGGAAGAAGGCCGGCAGGTCGGATGTGGTGACGGGTGTGTTGAGATCCGCGGGAGCGCCGCTGGTCGTGAGCGCTGGCGCCGGCTTGAGCGCGCAGTCGAAGCCGAGCGCGCCCACGTCGGCCAGCGACAGGAGGTGTGGGCCGACGGGGGGCTCTGCGTCGGCGCCCATCCCGTCAGGCACCACCTGCTCCTCGGCCCATGGCCCGAATGGTATTACAAACAGCGCCAGCGTGAATACGACCTCTCGCGCGGCCGGTTCGAAGGGGACTGGCGCCGCGCGTGCCGCGCCGCACTTTTATCAATGGAGCTGCGGTCCCATATTCGGTAGCGGCGCGCGCAGGGTAACCAATCGCGCGGTGCTGTGCCCCCCGCGATGACGTCACCGCCCGTACCGCCCACCGCCCCCGCCGCCCCCTCACCCCACACATCTCCCCAAAGAGCCGGGCCGCCCATCGAAGCCTCATGCTTCCTACCGGCCGCACCGTTCACAACGACGGCGTGCGTTCTGTAGCGAGTCTAAAGCGTTTTGTAGACTAATATCGTATGTTGTATTTATTAATTTACATTCAAAAAACCGATTTACAAAATAGTATTTCCGTGACATATCTGTAAATACTTTATTGTACATCGGGCTGACTTATCGTAAATTATTTTAACAATTATTTCAATTATATACTCGACGTGAATATATCTTGCGTATATATATTTTTCTCTTTAACGGTAGTTCAAAAAGTTTTTCTTAGCTTCTAATTATTTAAATTATTTAAGTATAAACTACAAAAACCTATTTAAATTTATTTGATGTAATTTATTTACGAAATTACAAAGTAAATATTTTATACTTTTAATGTTATACAAAACAGAAAGTTACGTGATATCTATAATATTTTTGGAGATAAAATTTCGTATGATATAACTTAATATATTTCGAGAAGGTAAAACCTAGTCTTTCAAATTTAATTTACATGGTCCGGGACAACCATGAAATCAGTGGTGTATCTTTTATATATATATATATATATATATATATATATATATATATATATATTCATAAGGTATGCAAATGAATAATATTTATTAATAAATAGAATTAATTAGTTGTTTCACGATTATCATTTCAGATTTATTTATATACGGGATTCTTGTAAGTTCTACAAAAATCTTACAGTTTTTCTAGTTTGTGTTAAATAAAACGAGTAATAAAATTATGATTTGCAATTAAGTCAATTGTCAACAAAAATTGCAATTTTCACTGTACTTACTAATAATAGCTTAAACACTGAAATTTATAAGCTGTCTATTTAGCTCAACTGAACATGATGAATGTACAAAATCGATATAAATACACTGTAATTTTAAAATACTACAATAATTGCTTATTTTAATAGGAAGTAGTTCTCTAAGTATTTTATATCAAAACGATATCACCTACAGTGAAGTAACATGACTAATTATTTCTGTAGACAAGAAAAGGTAAACAGTGCATAATTATTTATTTTCAATTTTGACTTTGTTTTTAACAATGTACGTTTAATTAAAATGAATAAATGAACAAGAAAATAAGCTCTATGGTTTTGAATTACAGGTCCTCTGTAGCATTGCCTTTACCTTGATAAATATCCACATTGCATTTTGAAATTTGTTGTGTTATGCAATAATTAAAATTCAATGTATTTTTAGAAAATTTGAGACAAAAAGAAAAGAAAAGTTCTTTGTATATTACACGTGTAAAAAAAAGGTTACGAATATTATTAATGAGGAATTATATCAATTTAAATATAAGCAAATTTGTTAATTTAGCAGCTCGTTTCCATATGCAAAATAAATAACATAAATAAAAAATAAATAATAGAAAAAATATATACTTAATAGATATTTACATTTAATAACCAACATGTTTTCGTTATTTTTTTATATATATTTTTCGCTGTTATTAAGTAATGGCAGACTTTATATTATATTTATACATATAATATAAAATTGCTTAATGTTAAAAAAATGCTAAGATGGATTTTACATTAAATACATCATTATGAAAAATAATTAATTTTTATTTAAATAAGCAATGAACATTTTATGTAAAAAAGTAGCGGATTCGTGTGATGAATAACATCGCAACATTATTTTATTAAGGTGTACTTGTCGAGGGAATTTGTGTTTTAAAATGGTGCACAGAAATAACAACGAATGAACGTCTTTTTCATATTCAAATCACTTATTCAACGTATACAAAAATAGTTTGGCAGACAGCGAGCTGTTAAAATAGAGTGTGTCATAACAAAGCGAGGCCGCAAGGACATGTGGGCCAGGCACAGCGGACAGGACATCGGCCGGCCGAGACACGCCAACGCCCGATTGGGCCCACATGCAGCCGCTAACCCAATTATCGCGTAACGGAGACGATAAAGAAAAATAACAAACCCACGATTTCACCGGCGGCTAATTATAGCGTGCTATTTGCGTAGCGCGCGCCGCATAGCGCCGCCGCTATGTCAGGGCTATTCCTGGTCGTCAGCTGACGTTCCCGCGCCCTCGTAAACACCACGCAAGCGATTGACGTAAAATGCGAACAATCGAGTTTTCGGCAGGTGAATCACGGCACCGAAACGTCCCTGGATCTGTCTAAACTTGACTTGACTACTTTTGGTTCGGACTTCGGAGGCGGGGTTCTATTTCTACGCGTTACCTCAATACGCGTTGTCTATTTCTAACGTGCGTGTGTTTCATCTCTCTTACATTTTTATTCTCTCTCCAAAATGTTTTCTCAGTGCCCGGTGAAATCTACATTTATTGACCTGCACTTGTTACTTAACGATTTATATACTGCATAAACATTTGAAATTGATGAGGCTATTTGAATTATTT
Organism: Battus philenor; assembly: GCF_028537555.1. Taxonomy (NCBI): domain Eukaryota; kingdom Metazoa; phylum Arthropoda; class Insecta; order Lepidoptera; family Papilionidae; genus Battus; species Battus philenor. The sequence goes on from NW_027181676.1 coordinate 7,337,462, forward strand.
GTTGTAGCGAGCGAATGCTGAATGTATCGTATAACTGCAGTGATGTGGTCGAGTGTCATCGCAGTATATAATGCCGGTTTCATTTTAAAATTCGTATAGCGACCGCTTGAGTGCTTGACCTGGCCGGAGTGTTTACGACGTGTCAGTGCGAGTGGTTCAATAATGCCTACTCAAATAATTTCGTTGCGTATCAATGTACTGCTTTCCCACGGCCCGGTTCGAAGCGCCGCCGATTAGTGGGTGGACGTCTCATCGAGTCTAAGCTTTCGCACAGATCGTCTCGACCAAACCAACTGTTGCTATAATAGTTGACATCTAATGATTTTCATCCGTAATTGAATATCTAAAGTAATTATAATTGTCTAGAAAACGGTAATCAATTTTACGTTCGTTATTACTGTACTAAAACGCAGTATATACGATTTATATAGTATATTTTTTGCTTTTTCAAAAGCTCTCGGCATATGATTTGGTAAGTCACAATTGATAGATATAAATACCACATACATGTATATAGAGTAGTGAGTACTAGTTTATTATAAAAGATTAATAATATCTTAGTTTCTGAAGGATATCTCCACATGTGTTTTATAGTGTAATAAAGTGTCAACAATCATTTCAATTTAGACTGAGTAGTTGTAAGTCATATAGATCCGCCTTCGATAATGTTTTCGAATAAAAACAAATAAACAGTTCAAGCGTTGACGTTAACTTTAATATTTAAATTTACAATAATATTCTTTTTTTACTTATTTCTAATCTTTTTCGGTTGAATGATACGCGGTAAGCTCATGGTTGGTAATCATACTCCATATAAGTAGGTCATATAAGTAGTTCAAATATGTCATTAACATGTCCCAAGAATAATTTTCAACTTGTGCATTTTCGATATTTTCAAATTTAAGAGCCAACATTTAGTGATGAAGTAACAAGTCGCGGATTTAACAAGTTTTTGTTTATCCTGAATAAGTATTAAATGTTAAGTACTTTTGATATCATAGTCGTCGTCGTTTCACTCCATCGACGCCTACTGCAAGGCATAGGCCTCACTTCCACAATATCTTTAATACAGTTGTAGAGCAATTTATTCACAAGTAAATTCATAAAAATATCATTGCAACTTTTTTCTCAATATCATAGATTTTTTACGAGGTTTTATTAAAAATTAATAGTATTTTAATAACATACGTTGCCTACAAAACAGTTACTAATTTTATGAAATTACAAAAAAATTCTGGTGCTAATTTTAGATAGATCGTTATTTATCCTATAATTACTAGTGTTCTTATTTATATAGTCAAGATTATCATATACATAAATAGTATATATCGACTATGCTTACCACATACATTTTCCTTACAAAAGTTTTTTTCTAAGAGAGTCTTAAATGTCTTATGCTTTAATTTATATTAATTTTAGGATGGAAATGCATCTATAATGTTATAATCGCATAATGTAAATTCTAAGCATTCGGTCGACACTGTTTGACATAGTATAAACACTAGTGTTACAGCCTGCCGACGAACACAAAGTGGTTCTGAAATAACCAGCGGCCTTTGATTTGGCGCGATTGTGAGGGCACGTCTAAAAATACCGATGTTGCAAATGCAATTCTAGGTGACGATATCGCCTCTATTAATAAATATTATTTTGATGAATGTATTTTAATAAATTTCATGCCTTGACTCATTAACGGAGAGAGAAACTCGTACACCACAACCCAATTTTCACTGGATATGATTTACGATGCAGTTGCATCTTAGATCTAGAAACGTAATTAATTTATTAGACCTAGTTTACTAGCTGAGTTAGATTGATCAATTCTAGATCATATTTATGTCTGACAGGGGAACTTTGCAGAAATATCTACGCGGTGTGTTGTTATTTCTTTAAAATTATTTTTTATGTTCGGTGTAATATTAAAAAGGCGCGTCAATTCCCGATAATAGATAAAATATGCTAAAACACCATGACGTGACGTAAAATTCCACGGCCCATTGAACTGTAACGTTAGCTGATACTTCGATTGCTGCGCGTCACGCCTCTGTCACGCTTATAATTACACCGACACTCGAAAACTAATCTCGAACAGATTCATCAGCGCTACTCTGACGTAGGACACGCTCGGAAAAGCAAAATGTTTATCTAGTTACATTTATAGACTTTGTGTAATCGAAACTGCAACGTAACGACGTACGTAGGCATTCACAAAGTTGTACGTGTGAAACAGATGGGGTGCCTGAAGTAGAGTACTAATTTAGATAAAAATATGTATTTGTTAGTGTATTGTAATAAACTCTATGACGATGTAAAATAATTTATTTGGAGAGTGTATAAACAAATTATGAAACTTCTTCAATGAAGTTTATCCGAGAACGCTGAAAAGGTAGGCAACTGTCTGCCTACCAAAACAGCAGAAACAAGGTTTTATAATAATTAAAATGTATTTTATATTAAATAGTTTATGAGTAAGCAAAATTTTTATTTCAATGTATATATACAAAATGCGCAGATACGGCTAAAGAAGTCTTGCAAATTTTCATTTCATTCATATTGGGATTCCAATAACGCGGCAAACGATAAAGAAAAAATTATTAAATTATTAAGCTTTATTTTTTAATTTGTATTAATACAAAAACAAAAATTACATTTACAGAGCTAATAATAGTATAAAGAAATTTAATTTTACATTACTTTTAATTCAATGTTTATTCTGTTTGTAGAACGAAAGCGTTTGTTTTGGGGTTTTGACTTTTTTGTTACCAAATAATCTAAAGCGTCATATATTTTATGTACTTATATAAATTAAACAGAAAAAAGGATTATCGGATTAACGATTTACTTTCTTCATCACTGAGTTGTAAAAATATAAGACAAAATTCGAATAGATTTCTAGATCTTCAAAAATTTATTCCCATCAGCGTTGTGGCAACTACAAAAAATCCAATATTCGTTGATGCATCAAGACAAAAGTATACGACCAATGTTGGTTACCTATGATGAATTACGGCACTAAAACGTGGTCTCTCGCTTCAAAATTAAAGGGTAAGCTTGCAGTCGCAAAAAAGTTTTGGAGCGAGTTATACTTGTTGTTTCTCTACGAGATCGAATCAGTAATTAGGAGATCCGTAAATGAAAAAAGAAGCCAATTTATGTCAGCAACTTGAAAAGTGGTAGTGGGCAGACCTCATAGCGTACAGAACAGATAGCTGGTGGGGCATTAAGGTTCTGAAGTGTAGACTATGGACTGGCAAGCGCATTCGTGGGAAGTCCCGCAAGGTGCATAGACGACCTCATTAAGATTCTCGGACATACCGCTTTCTACCGATGTTATTGGAATCAGTTTATTATATTATTACTCTTTTATTCGGAATGCATAATGGTGGACAATGGGAACGTATAACGGACTCGCTAGCAAAACAATAATCAAGCCTAATGCATTACGGGTGGAGGCGAAGTAAGGAGTTGAAAGTGTGACGTCACACGCTGTCCACTTCCCTCCCTACTCAGGAATTATTCGCATGACGCACGGCCGACACTCTTTAACTCCGATATTAAAATAATTTTCGGTAAGCCTTACCGCTTCATTACAAACGATTTTAACTTAGTTCATGCCACTCTTGACTATAGTGATTTAAGTTAACATGGATAACTTTAATATTTATTTTGTCACGAGAAAAAATGTTAACGTAAAGGTCATTAGAATGTTAAGCGGAAGAAAGGGTAAATTGCAATCAATTTCTTGAAACTATTTTTTTATACAAATACTACATTAATCTATCCAAATGACATATATTTATACAAACAAGTCAATAGGCCGGCGGTTACGACCGTAGCTACGTCAAAAAAGACAAGCGCTTTTACATCAGCAAAGCTTATAAAGATAACATTCATGTTTGTGTTTGATTATTAACGTGACGTCAAAGCAAAAATGCGACAAAATTTAGCTTAGCGGAAAAATGGCAAACGGTGTGAGTCAGTCCGCCACCTGTTGATCGATCCGCGTTGCCCTTGTGCGGCCACCACGGCCGGGGTCTCTGTACCGATCGAAGCTAATGACGTATGCCCTCATTCATAAACGTGGAGGCACTCACCCTCCAACCACTCGCTCCCCACACTCTGACGTCGGTTCCTATGAACTGGTGGATAATTCTTGAATGGCACGCACACTATTGCATTTTGCTTGCACGGCTTGCACACACGTGTCGCTGTTCAAATGTCATAGGTTTAGCTTCGTTCGTTGAAGTAAAGTGGTTAATAGTTGAAAATAGATTAATACAGGTTTTTTTCACCTAACTGGTGTTTAAGAAATAATAGGGATTTATTAAATTACTTATTGTTACAAATTATATTCAATAAATTATTCACCTACATATTTACTTTATGTAAGTAGAACAAATATAGGTTAATATGAATATACAATAATATATTTTTTAATATAGTACATATACAGGCAGAGAGAGATAATTTATCAATAATTTCCCAAATTCTGAATTTGTAGTGGTATTTTTTGATTTTGAATATATCCTATAAAATTAATCCCTGTGTTTTATTGCAATTAATTGATAGCCTTTAAAGAGAGAATCCCGGAAACGCTCATAAAAGAATATGAAATCAAGTGATAGTGGTTATAGGTTTTAAAGCTTTGAAGAGGTGAATGTATAGTTTATTTGAATGCCCATAAAAAATAATCGGAAATATGTAACATTAAACTATTTTTTCTATTCGAATGCGACAATCCAAAAACTTTTGGCAGTACAAAGCCTGCAGAGACAGATGATAAATAATAATAAAATTTTATATGTACTAATTTGAATTTGTAAATATTCTTTTATCATTATCTTTATGTTATTTACAATTTTAGAAAAACGGGTGAACTATACATTAAATGACCCTATAAATTCACCCTTTTAAAGACTTTACACCTATTCTCAATCATACACACATACATATATATGGGATATGTAGTTTGGTTTGAACGATTTATGTACTATATATTATGTAATATCACAGTAATAGAAACTAATTTGTCTGCTGTAATTTTCACTCAATTGACAATTACGGTTATAATTTTTATTTTCAAAACTAGGTTATCGATATTTTTCTACCGAGTTCAATCCACGTCATAATTTACTCTACATTTTTCATTTTATGTGAGATTTCTATACCAAATGTTAATACACACAACTGAGTACAAAGGGACAAAACAAGTGTATTATCGGTGCAACCGGTACCGTAAGGGTATCCACAAAAATGTAATTAAATGTGAGATAATACATAATAGATTATTAATATTATCCATCGTAATGTTTTATATGCGCCAGTTTTATGAGCTCGTTTTGCTATTTAAATGTGCATATGATGTAATGTACTTTATATGACTTTGAAAATGTATAACAATCTAAAGTTCGAGAGCTAATTGATACTTTATATAAATTGCTTCTTTTATACAACTAATTTAAATTTAATATATGTTATAATAATGTATTCATATTAGAATAATACGTAGTAATCATTTGTATATTTTAGGAAAAAATGCCATAAGATTTCGATTTGATAAAAACTCAAATTGAGCTACCCTGTAATGGCATCCGTAAATGGACGGACTTAACCTACATATCCCAGCCCATTGGCAAGTTGAAGTTACGGTAGGCAGGACACATGACACGCAGAACAGGTGGAAGCTGGGGCCTTGAGGTTCAGGAATGGAGACCATAGATCGGCAAGCGTAGCATAGAAGATCGTCGATAGCCCGCAGAATGGATGGCCGCTAAGGCCTTAAGATTCTGGAGTGGAGATCACGAAGTGGCAAGGTCGTCCGACCACAAGGTTAACAGACGAACTTGTTAAGGTCTATAAGTCCTCTGGATAAAAAAGGGTTTCCTACTAGTCTTATAGAAAATCTACGGACACGTTTTACGGCTGAAATAAAGATAATGATTTAGTTCTAATGTAAACTTTACAATATTATTATTACGTTAATTTCTCTAATGGAATATCCGATAAAATAACAGGTGTGAGGGTACAGAGCGTGATGCGCAAACGCAGGCGCGTGGGTGCGACTCGATTTGACACGCGCCCGCGACACTTGCCTTTGCAATCAGTGATTGAGCCCGTCGAGTCGATCTTTCAATTTGTTTATTGCATTTATTTAAATAACTGTTTATATTAAATGACAACACTTAATGCAACATAAATTGCATATAATAATTCATTTGATGTAAAATTATTACGTACCAATTTTTAACATCATCATATAAGCCGATGGAGGCTTACTGTAAGGTATAGGCCTCGCTGTAGATTGTCAGGATGAATGGCCGATGTGCTACTCCTTACCATACTTCCAATTTCAATATCTTTATTCGGAATGAAGTCGGTACTGGAAGCCGTGTTACAGATTCGATTCCAGGGATATATGTATTGTATCATATTCACACACCCGCATACTTTTTATCTTAGCTTCACTCTAGATTAGCTGGTGTTGATAAGGCATTAAAGCTATCATTATACATCAAGTATAAATAAGTAAACTGATAAATATCAAGGAAGATAAGTTTTACTTGTATATTCATTAAGTAATTACGGACAAAAAATGTCTATAGTTTACTGTTTATTAAACTAGTCAAGTTTCAAAAATTTCTTTCGAGAAAAAAAAAATTAAAAATGTTTTTGTGAACAGCGACTCTATTCACGGCCGCGTGCGTGCAATGCAGTAATGTAATCAGCAGTGCGCACGCGCCTCTTATTTACGGCGGATTACGCCTGCAATCAAGTTTCGCTTGCAGAAAAATAAGCACTAGAGTAGCTCACAGCACGTGCGTTACATACGCAGATAACGTCCCATTATGTCTTGAACATTGCATTTGTAAGTCTGCCATTCGATATGGTGCCACAATACGGATTTATGTGTGTGTTTTAACGAGCTGATTATGTATCGTTGCTTTATACTGTATGTTGTCGTATGAAATCACTTCGTAGCTTTCAATTACTTTTTAGAAAAACATATTTTACATTTTGTTTTCAGTTGCTGTAATTAGCTAACGGACATCATGTTACCTTAAGGTGTCGACAGCGTACATTGAACAGCTAAAACTTATTTACCGTCGAAGACATTGGAATGACTTTTGTATGCACGATCTTTCAATATCACCATCATCATATTAGCTGATAGACGCAAAAAGAAGTATTAAGCCGTCGCCAAAGATCGCTGCAATAGAAATTTTTTAGTTTAAGTCCCGTGTTTCCATCTTCGATCTCCATAGTTCCCATCTCCTCTCGTGGTTGCAGTAAGAGCTGGCTGAAGGGCGAATTTTTGCACAATGGGCAGGATATTTCGAACACATTGAAATAAATAAAAACTGTACTAGCCGAACCTCACGCCAAGCCTTTCATGAATTGGCCCAAACATTTTATGAGTAAAGATTAAAAGAACAGGCCCAGACTTCGGCAGCTCTTCTATTGCTGGCAGAGGTAGCAGGTATGGTGGCAGCGATGTATAGGGCGATTACAATATCTATCCTAAACAAGCTATCCACACCGTCGACAACTTCTAGGTCATCGGACCACTGTAGATGCTGGCTGCTTTCAATCTATGGGAGACGCTTATGTAGTAGACGTTTTGTATATGAATAATGGTTCGAGCCAATTTTAACCTTAATATAAATTTCATTACATTGTTTGAGATTACCAATTAGAATATATGAGACATCTTTTTATTAAATTCAGTATGCGAAAATGTAAAAGACTGCATATCCATATTCCTTGTAAAATAGTACTAAACCACTTTAATTGTTATACTGCGTATAACGGAGTCATTCTGGTCCTTTTCTCATTTCAGTACAGTAATTCTACTTTGTGGTCCTGTGAATAACGGGCGAATAGTATACAGGTATGTTTAAATTTACATTCTTTCATTTATACTTCATTTATAGCTGTATAATGATAAAAGGCTATAATTATATATTAAAAAGCGAATCAATTGGATATTCATATGCAAATTATACCATGAACAAGTTTTTTACTGTTTCCCAGTTCAATTTTTAGATACCGATGATATTTAGACAGACAGTGTAAACTAAATTGTTTAACCTTTTCAAGTCGAGTTCCCTTTCCGTATGTCCCTGGCATTGAGACGGCATTGATTTCACGTGCGGTCGTATTTCGGCGCGGCACACCACTGTTCTGATCGATGTTCCGTCCTTGAACCTGCTACTTCCGCGCATGCGTGTGCCTGGTTGTCTTCTGGCCATGGCCACGAAAATGTCCCCCCGTCACCTCACACTAACATCTACCTCCACCCTCTCTCTTCCATTCATCGTTCAGCATTCCTCCACCCGTGCCGTGTTCAATGTATGTCGTCAACTCTGCCATTTCGTTATTGATTTTGACCTTTGTCTTTTAACTTGTTGATTATAGTTTTTGAATAAAAATGTGTTACATTAGTCAATAAGTTTCATAAATACGTGTTCAAGTGTAACCCTTGACTTTTACAGGTATTATTATAGTGTCTGTGATAATACACAGTGAATAATTAAAAAAACACGAAAAAAAAATTGGTAAAAAATTCGCGTGAGTGAATTAATAATATTGAAATTTATAATAATGAGTTTTTTTGTTTCAAAGACGTATAATATTTAACAGTATTTTAAACGAATCAACGTTTTAATTGTGATTTTTTTATTCAATTCGTTTATTAAAGTTATTTATAGGTTTCAGCTATTGTCAAGATTGACCCGTATACTAGACAAAAGAATAGTTTTTCTTGTTTAAAGTTTTAAATAGTTTGGCATTTTTGGCATTGACTTTGTCTAAATAACATATAGTTTACGGCTTCAATGTAGATGTTAATGTTGGAGCGTTCATGTTGTAGGTTGACATTGATAGGCTAGCTAAGCACGCTGGGCTACGTATGAATGAACCCGCCGTGGGCGGCACGAGCGTGCCCCATTCATTCATTAGCTCAGAGGCCATTGCTCATGAATAATAACACAAGGAAATCTGTAACACTAATTATAATAAACTCGATCGGGACATGCCCTTGTATTAACATACAACGCGAGGAATTTTATTGTTTACTTTTTTAATTTAGTAACATTTAAGCTTCTTTTTTTGGGTAAAGGTGTCTTAATATACAGGGTGAATGATTATAGGTGTAAAAGCTTTGAACATGTATAGTTTTCGTAGCGTTTACAATCTTTCACATAAAGTGATAATTCTGAAATATATCACATTACTTAATTCTTTCTATTGGAGTGCGACAGACTAATAATTTTCTCAGTATAAAGACTGCAGGAGACAGATAGTAAACGAAAATTGATTTTAAAATGTTGTAAATCGAATTTTGAAAATACTCTTCTCATTACATTAAGTTAATTACTATTCGTGAAACCCTTGACATTTGCTTATGGTTTACAATATATTATTTTCAGCAAATGAGCTATACATGGTGAATGTATTAAAGCTTTTACATCTATAACATATATAATGGATTTCATGGTTCGAGCAATGAAAAACGAAGGTTTATTATCTATTTCGCAGGGTCTCCGATAAATATAATCGAATATAAGAAATAGTAAGACGTATTGACTAAAATCAAATGAAAAAATGTCATTATTTTAAACTGGATCACAATGAAAATATTATTTGAATTAGATAGACATTGTTAAGAATTAAGAATGAAAAAGACTAGAATATTTGTAGGGGTATTATTGTAATTTGTTACTTATTAAATATAAAGAATATTATTGCATACAAAATTTCGGGTGGTGTTTTTTAAAATAAAGTCTCAAAAAAAAAATTTAAAAGGATGTCTCAACTTCTGTTTACTTATTGTAAAAAACGAATCACTGGTATCAGTAACAGATTTTTCATGCTCTTTGAATGCGTACACCTTTATCCTATATTCTATTAGACTTACGAATACTCATTATTTAAGTATGGCTGCATTTCGCTTTGAATTGTTGCTTTTATGTAAATAAAGTACATGTATCAATTCTAAAGTAATATAACAGATATTGAGATAAAATAAATAAATATAAGAACGATGAAAACTTTATGATAATTTTTATTTCTACTGTGACAAAATAAATCAGACATCTGGTACTGATAATGACACATAACAAGAATGCAACATGTATATACGTGTTGTGAAATGGAAAGACAATAAAATTGTAATAATTCAGCTGTTTTACATAAAAAGAAATATTATTTACTACATGAAAAGTTTTTTGCAAGATTTGTTAGATCTTAGACTATACTAATAACTTGTTTTTAATGGATTTATGTAAAAATGTTGATTAAAATATTACCTTAAATATTTTCACTTGAAAATGTTAATGAACTTTATGTTTGTGACAGCATGCATTTGAAAACCGTCCGTGGACGAGGTCTAGCGCTTAGTAAAAGGAACGACTCGGCGTAGGAGTCAAGGTAAGGCCTGCAGGTTTCGCGGCACGGATTAGATCCATTGTCTCCGCCAACACGCTAAGCCATTGCCGTCGCCATCTGCCGCTAACACTGCTTGACTCATCTTTATGTGCGACATCTTTTATTTACAAAGCAAAACCGAGTACGAAATTGAATTATGGATGTTCATTCATTATACGAATTAGGAAATACTGCCCACGGTAATTCGAGTGTATGTTACAAAACCATTTGAAGGTTTTTTATTATCATTTGCAGCGTTCAAATAATTTTTTGGCATCAATAAGCCATCGCATTTATCACGTATCTACATTAAAACTGACTTTAGTACGCGCGTAGTCTAGATTTCTTTACAGTAATTAAGTTCGAGGAGGGAGTCCGTGGCATGGGCCGTTACATTATGTACTACATTTGTGTGTGCCCGCCGAGCTTTGCATAGGTGATTACGAGAAAGAATTAGGCTTGGATTATAACTCGAAATGCGATTACCAATCCAATTTGATAGTTCTTGAACGGGCCTGGTCACGGCTCTCACGGCTTTAAGCGAGTTTAAGCGAGTGATGCAAATGCATAACTCTTTTAATTTCGATAGTATGTCTGATGTAAGACTCTTGCACAGCTTATTTAGCTGTATGGTAATCACAGCACAGTATGTTTATAGGTATATATGTATAAAATATATACACGTATTTATAGTACACATATACACGTATTCATATATACCGGTAACCAGTTAATCAAGCAGAAAATCTTGTTAAAGGCATAATATTATAATCGCATTTACTTTATATTTGTTCCGTTGTTTTCGATTTTTAGTAAAAAAAATACATGTCAAAAATTACTGTCACGTTTTATAAAAAGCTCACTGACGTTTTCATTGATTTATTTAATTATAACCTATGTCCTCAACTTTTGTGTCCAAAATATTTGAATTAGAAGAGATACTCTTATTGATATTTTAATTAAACAAATTATTTTTATTAAGCGCGGCCTATTGATACTTGACAGGATTGGTACCAAGTTATATTTAATACTTATTATCCTTGAAAACAAATAATGCCAAAAACGTAACAATATCAAGAGATACAGTCTATCATTGTTATGTAATAAGTTATGTTTGCTTAACTATCACAGCTAGTTTGGCGATGCCATAAAAGGTTTCCTACTTATTTCGTTGAACAGAATAGCTATTAACTCCATTGTTTATTACTATAATCATATTTATTCATTAGTTGATTATTTATCTCTTGCGCAAGCTAAATATAAAGTAAAGTTTACCGGAGGTTTTCTTTTAGAATAAGACGATGTCTTTTATTAAATGTCATGCTATTTGTCAGCTGCTTTTATAAACCTTTTCTAAAAGAAGACATAAACATGATCGTAATAGAGATTGAATCATTTTAACTGGATTTAGTAATTTAAATAAGGTATAACTCTTAAACATTTATCAATGTTAAAGTGAGTTTTAAAGTCAATCTATGATATTTTAAACGAATTTTTATAGCTCTATATATCTTAAAGTTTAAATTATAAAATTAATGAAAGTTGATAGCTTAAAGATTTATTATTATAGTTTTTACTTTTGTACATATCTGACAACCTAACTACTTTTTAAATATTAAACCCACTATATTTTTGCTACGTTTATTAAAATTCTTAAAATGATTTTAATATTTGTGATCTGGAGATCTGAAGATGTGAATTAATCCGTTTCAGCTCATAGACGCACACTGGTATGCTTATGCCTATCAGTGTGTTTCTACAATGTACTATATTCTAGAAATACACTGATAGATATATCGCCACGCTTGGCAGGTCGGTTGGTTGCTATATGGTATTACTGTACACAGAAGAGGCTGTTGCCTGGAAACTTTTAGTGAACAGTGAGCAAAGAAATTGCATAGGATTCTTAAATCGTTTTTAATGTAGTATTGGCATAATTACATTTAAAAATGGAGGAAATGATGTTTAAGTTTTAAACAAGAAATAATATGACTGACTGATAGCTAAACTTTAATATTTTTATTATGGTGATATGGACAGGGCTAGCTACTATATAACAATAATATTTTTCACATACTATATATTTCACGCTCTCCTTTTTAATATCTTTTACTGAATCCATACAGGATGTCTTAATATCCATTATTTCGTTTCATACATGGTCTCATTTTCATCGCCCTCTCTACTGGATCCTACATTTGCATTACATTTGTTTATTTTACATTTTTTTATTTTCTTATCTCATCTTAACAGTACTCAATTATACAATGATAAATTCGTTTATTTATCATTGTATAAGTGAGCTGCTCAATTATACAATGATAAATAAATAAATAAAGGAATAATGTGTGTCAGAAGTAATGGATAGGTTTGATATGTAGCGATAGCATCAGGACGATGGACGTTAGTCGTGCAAAGCAGCTCACAGGCGTGCACGCGAGCAGACAGGCTTGCAGACGAGTGCGCCGGGACACTAATTAGATAAACGAGCCGTGTGTCGCGAGGTCCCGACCGCAATTACCGCTCAGCAGCCCATAAATAATGAACGATATAGGACACCACTCGCCCGTGACTCACTCTCGAAATTCGGTCACCAAACCTTCAGTTTGATTGTAATTGCACAAAGTATTGGCTGGCTCACTCTTAACATACGTCTGATGTAATTATTTATTTTAATTGATGATTAGCGCTATAGAATTGTTGTAATTATTTTAATGAAGCGCATTTTGGATCACATCGAAGTTTTGGTTAATACATGGATGAAGAAACGACTGCTCGTTTCAGCTTCATATGCTCAGTGATTGGCTGTAGGTGTAAAAGCTATAAAGAGGTGAAGTTACACCCTTTCCTAAAATAAATAGTTTCAGAAATAATAAATAACCTAATGATAATAAAAATATCATAATAACAAATAATAAAAAAAGTTTGATTGAAACTCGGATTACTACCTAATAAAATTAATTAATGTTTGCTATTTGTCTCTGCAGACTAACATGTACTGCCAGAAATTATTGGCTTGACGCATTGCAATAGAAAACAAATTAATGTAATATTTTTCAGAGCAATCACTTTATCTATGGTAATTGGAAATTGGAATAAAAGTTTAAAGCTTACAAATGTGCTATACATTCACTTCTTTTAAACTTGTGCTTATACAATGCTTATACTTATAACCAATAACTTTATACATTTTTAAAAATTTATTGAATGAATTTTTCTTTTGACAAAAACAGTATAAAATTCATAAAAGGGTTTTCTTTTGCAATGTTGGATTTAAAAAAATAAATAAAGGAAAAAGCTTAAAATTATAAGATGTTCTGAGTACAAACCGGTGTAATCCTGGTTGATTTTTTGTTACATTTTTGTCACCTATTAATAAATGTAGGAATATAAGTACAAAAATATTGAGAATTAAAAGAAAATAAACGACCGTACTCATTTTATCTTGATTAATGGTAATGAATAGAAAGGCAGAAGCATTTTCCTTCGATTATTTATTCGTCATTTGAGAGAACACATGTATGCGATTTTAAATTGTATTTCGGTAACGTTATTTATTTTCGTAGCTTTCTCAACCGACGTTTTTTGCAAGAAGTCATCTGTACCAGTGTTTATTTGGGCCACTAAGTCGTAATGTTTTGATATGGGCACAGGCCAGAATAGTTAGTGGACTCGTGATTGAACTAAGGAAGTTCTTTATAACCTTATAATTTCGGAAATTAATAGAAATATATTAAGAAAATTTGAATCTAGTGTTTTATATAATTTTAATCCAAGAAAGTATTAAAATTATTATTTTTTTCTTCATAAGAATTTCCATAACATATGGTATTGCATCATTTATTATGTACGAAAAAATCAAATTGTTTCAGCTCAATTTATTTTTAATAACTTTTAATTATTTAAGTAACTGCAAAAATTATTTAATTTATTTATGGTAATTTATTAACAATGATGTAAGAGATTACAAGTTTCGATCCCTGTCAGGTGGACACTTTTTGTAAATACTCGTAGTATGAACATATAACATATTATTATTATCATTAATAAAAGTAAATACGTATTTTTCTGAAAATGGTTAAGAAATATTTACTGGCCATATGATTATTTATCTTTTAATTGATTTCTTATTCCTTCTCTGTTTCTTTATTCTTTCTGAGGCATGTTTTTGTTTATTATCATATTATATTAATAAAATGTATTAAACCGTAATATATATTATAACTAATTTGTAGTAAGTATTGTGCTTGTGTTTAAGTGTATATTGTTGTACATACGTGTTTTGCACACGTTAACTACTGATTTATACTTCTGTTTCCATACTATGGTTGCCTCGTGTGATAAGACCAATTGTACTGTTTTGTTTATTATTATTATAAAACCATTTATGTTTTCTTGCGTATACAATAAGGAATATTAAATAAATATATTACATCCAGCAACTAGTTAGGGAAAATTTTAGAAAGTTTTCTGGCATGTTCTAGGCAATAACGCTAGTGGCCTTAGCAGCGGATTCAAGGTGATCAGCCGCACTTGTATGAACAAGCCATGTAGAGGACGAATACGAATAAACGTATTAATTTTATTCGCATGATGACGCGAGAGAAGCAGTTGGAAGCAGCTTGCATCCAGCTTCTTTATCAAAAATACTATATAACAATAGTAGCCAAACTGCGGTTCACGAGCCCCATGCGGATCTTAAAACGACTGATTTTGGTTCCGATTGATTGTCGAAGTATTGTTTTTTATTGCACGCGAGAAATGTCAAATTTCGAACAATTGCTCGAATTATCAAGGAGCTTGGACACCCCTTCTATATGAAGTGGACGTCTTTAAGGCCTCAGCGATCACTTGTAGTGTGCGCCCATTACCTCTGCCATTTGCCTCAACTTGCCAATCCACTGGGGTATGGTGGTCACTTTGGTTTGGTTAAGGATCTTCGGATTTCTGATTTAATCTCTCAGAGAAATCATTAACAATAGCTTTCTCTATGGCTCGTCAAGTGACCGCGATCTTATCAATTTGGCACAAAATGAGGGACCACGTTTCAGTGCTGTAAATAATCACTGATAACATGTATTTTGAGAGGTTTTGTAGTTTCTCGCATGCTGGTCATTAGAATTGGATTCTGCGACATTACAACATTATCGTTCAGCGCCGTTAGAACTACGACTATGCAAAAGCTTTTCTGCTTTTTTATTACAAGTGTCTAAAGAAGGTCGTGCGGTTTGTACAAACGTTACAAAATATAGTTATAAGTAAAATTGCTTTTAAAATGAGTTTCCAGAGTTTTGGATTTGTGGTAACATTTTACTGTTACAGTTGAGGGGTATAACTTACCTTTGGAAGGCAATTGATTGATTGGTTTTTATTAAAACTTAATTAAATTTTTTTCATCATACTTATGTATTACTAAAGTTGATTCTAAAATTTAAATTCTAATAGAATGATTGAGTTAAAGTTGCCGCACAAGTGTTTTATGGTCAATGAATGAATAAAAGATTGATGGTCTGTCATCGGAACACGGTGTACCGGGTTTTCTGCTTCACAATACCTCGCTTGACAAGGTTACAGCAAATGGAACGTCACAATGTCTTATAGTTTCGACGAGGCAACTAATTTTGTTCAATATCGCAGCGGTCAGGGTCTTGCACTTGTCAGTCAATTAGAGTATCCGCTTTTTTTTTTCTATTATGCTGCTTATTACATTAGTCTCGGAGATCATTGTGAGTCAAAAGCGAGGGCACGCGACCGAGATGCTGGTAATTAGTACTAATGCATTGATGAACGCTCGCCGATGTCACGTTATTTCATGCTTTGAACTCGACTACCCGGAGTAGACATCTAACGATTTGTGAGTGTGTTTTTGAGGTGTTGTTCATCACTTATATTCGCGCTAAAATTACTCAGAAGGGTTTATAGAAGAATATTAATCTTTAATTTTTAATGGATATTAAAATTAATCTTTATGTAATAAAATTAATCTTAATGAGTAAGCCAGAATTAGAGTACAGCCAGTAATATACTAGTGTATAGTGTATAGTGCATACTAATTTTCTTCTCGTATTGTCGAAGAATATGCCATTTTGATTATAACATTTTTCATCCCCATATTTAAATGTGCCGTCTATCGGAAATCAAACGTGTTACCTATGATTCTAAATTAAGTAATTAACCACTGCGCTACTACTGTTTTATTGCACTATATATTTACAGATACTATTTACATATATATTTACAGCTAACAAGATATTTTAGTATGAGCAATTCTTCTGAACAGGACACTTTTTTATAAGCATCATCTTCAACTTTCGACCATTTATAATTTATACCCCGAAATTTGATGAAAAAAAGAAATAAATTGTGCTCTCCTATAAATAAATTTTTCCAATTAAAATAAATATACTAATATTTCAAGCGCGCCCAAATTTGAATAGGGCCCTCTACAAATTCAACCGAATTTTTCTTTTCGGATTTTAATAATTGCCACAAATGTTCTTAATATAGTGGTTAGAGCAATTCATTCTCAATCTGTATTGTCATTTATAAATTCTTTACAATAGTAAAGTAGGATTTTCTTAACATTTCATTTTCATTGTCACATCGTGAGCAAGTCTATTGCAAAAGTGTACAAAGTAGCTTATAAATAATTACTTATCTTAGGGAATCTAGATTAAGGCTCAGTAAGCTCGTTATTATTTTTAATTTTTACCTTAGTCAATGCTACTTTTCCTTTATTGACTATGTCAGATGTATGTCACAAGCCATCAATAAAAAGCACCCAGTGTGCACGGATTTTCATTTTAGAATAAACAATGATTAGGAAAAGATACATAGGAGTAAGATGTTCAAAGATTCATCATAATATCTAAATTGTTTTCTAGAAGAGCTAATATTATTTTGAAATGGTTTCTGTTACACAAACGTGAGCGCGTGTCGCGTGCAACTGTTACGCTTTAAAAAAATAGGCCGATTGCACAAAACCTAAAACGAGTGAAACATTGGCTTCGATCCAGCTTTACAAAAGATACTATTAAATTTGTCGTCTTCTCGTAAATTTAAAAAATCCTAGACTGAAGATTAACGTAGTTGATGGGCAGATACTGTTTGTGAATTTTGTACAGTGATATTAATTATTTCTAAGGAGGAAACGCAATAAAGGGCGCAAAATTTTAAACGTGAAACTGGTTTATTTTCGTTAACTGAGTGTCTGTTTTAACAACTTTTAAAGTACTAACATTTTTTGCTTATTTTAAAATGTTTTTGCATATATTTATGACCTAAAGGGTCATTAAATATATGCAAATAGATAAACGTATTATTTTATTACACGCATAGAAAAAGGTTATTCTTCTTTATAATTAAATGATGCTTGCTTTTTAAAAAATGAAGTCCACAAATAAGCACACTCAAAAAATTAACAGATAATACAGAGCTACAAAGTTGGTAGTTGCTTTTTACTCTATATCCGTGTAAACAGGGTTTGATTCTGTCACGTACCAAGCGACAGGAGTTCTCGCACTCTGTGGAATTCTGTTTGAGATAATCGTCAAATAAACTCGAATTTCTTGCCGTAACTTAAACTTAACTTTTGCTAACTATGAATAGATACTTTAAATTATTATTAATTTTTATTTTCTTGATTCTTATTGGTTGCCCCGATAATTATAGATTTACACCGAAATCAGATATGGAGCTGTCACTTAAACAAGAGTTTCAATACGTCTACATATCAATTGTATGACTAATTTTAAACTAATACTGTCCGTACCGGTTTGCAATAAGATAAAATCACATGACACTTTATTTTTATTACATTATAGTGTCTGAATAAAGGTGACTAAATATTTAAAATAATAATGGTTTATGTACAATTATTAATAGCCCGTATGACTGAGTCTTGCACGCGTTTGGCATAAAAATAAGATGGACGAAATTAAATTTTGTGTAAGCGCAACTGCCAACTCGACGACATCTCATCATATGTCATATTTAGCTATTTGTTGTTACCGAAAGCTGTGTACGTTACTCGTTTAACGTAAGTAAAGATACAAAATATAACCTTTGAGGCTACACAAATTTAATGTCTTGGTGTACGAGGATGTCGCAAAACATTGTTAATGTTTTTTTTAGTGATCGGCAAACATTTTTTGGTTTTGTTGTATTAAAATTATTTAAAGCATGGAAAGCGAAGGCGGTGATTACGGATAAAGAATCATTGGATCAAATCAATCAATTTTAGATGTAATATAGATAATAAAAGAGTGACAGCATTATGTTTTTAATGCTTATGAGATGGCATGAGATTTCTGTTCAGAACACAACCGTGATCATTTTTACTTAATAAGCGATAGTCCATCTCCGAATTTTTGTAATGTACGTCCAATACACTCGCGATGCTTCTACGATGGATAGCGATGACGTTGTTAAGAAAAGCATTATGGGAGTTTAAAGTTGTGTTTCTAGGAAACATTTGTTCTCGCAGGCCAATTTCACTCTTGCTCTTTTCTTTGAAATATGACGATCTTAAATAATAGTCTATATTGATGAAACATATAATGTAATTGATTTAGGTGGTAACATTGAGCAGGGGTTTTCATAACCCTGCAACTGTGTTGTTTATTTACCTATTCTTAGAGAACAACAAAACATTATTTATTAAAAGTTTTATGAATGATATGAAACTTGTGTGAATGAACAAGTATGATAATGTTGAAGTGTGTTTAGGTGACTGGCGTTCCGTTTGCTTGTCTTATCTAACACGAACCCATGATTAAGAATGCAGACGTAGCAATGGCTGTGTTTGTACGAAGACAATGTTCCGGCGTAAGGCTTATTCCGGCTAACAGAGGCGTTTTATGGTGTAGTCAATCGCTCGTATCGGCAACCTGTGAGTCAGCTGTAATCGATACACTGTAATTGCGGAGCATGTATTCGAATCGAGTGAGACAATGACGCCGGACGACTGAACGTAGATCGTATCGTTCTGTTACATGCGTTTAAGTAATTGCGGGAACTGGCATTGTTAACCGGTCGACGCAAATTGTGCATTAGCGATAATTTATTGACTTTTAAATTAACTCGCATTGAAGTTGGGACTATTTGAATATTTAGCGTACGGTCCGGACGGACGACGATGGTCCTTAATGATAGCAATTGTTCTCCATCATTGGTCGCAGGTGCGCCGAAGAGCGCGGGAAGTTGTCTCGAGGCACAATAGAAATTAGTACAATGACTGCATAACTTGATATACTTATAAAGCATTTATTACTTTGTGTGTGTTAAAATAACAAAAGAAAATCTCTCTTAATTTTCACAAGTAAAGATGCAAGCCATCCTGTGGTTGTCAGAAAAAATCGGGTTTTGCGATAAGACCGCCCTTAACCTTTACCTACCTTAATTTAACTTTTTACATGTACAATAAAAAGTAAATAACTAACTAAGTGGAAGTCTTTCCTTATAGTTAATGTAAAGTTTCCGGACCATGCAACTGCCGATGAAAGCGCAGATACTGCTTCGATTAAAAATAATCTCAGTTGGTTGTACAGATTAGTTTCTCGTATCTGACAACACCTTTCAAGTTAACAATGGATTTAACAGTTTATCAAGAATATGTATTTTTTTTATAAAACAAAATTATATTTTAAAACCAGAAAAAAATCTTGTATTATTGTAAAATTATTAGGGTTTATAACTATGATCTCGATAGAATTAATATTCCGAACCTGGAAGTGATATACGGAGAAAATTGTAGTTTAATAACACTCTATCGAAAGAATGAATGTTTGTTTCATTTAGGTAGGAGAGTAATTTCTTTTTGAAGGTAACCTTTCAGATTTTATAAGAGAAAACCCGTGTGATTTATGGCAGTATTACGAATATGCAAGTCTCGGCCAGTGAGTGATGGCGTATAATCTGACCGCGGAGCGAACAGTTGTCTCGCTATTTTTGAAGTCAACAATGTTTCTCGGTGTCGAAAGGGTGCTATGTCTAACGAGTCTTACTGGCAAAGTCAGTCAATCAACGAGCCACGGAGAGAGCTATGCTCAAGCTAGACATAGGCATAGGCTATAGGTAGGTTGAAGTGTGGTAGTGGGCAGGCCACATAACGCGCAGAATAGATGGCCGCTAGGTCCTTAAGGTTGTGAAATAGAGACTAACAAGCGCACTATGGGATATCTATGGAACACTATGGGAAGTTGTCAGAAAAGGCTGGATGCAGGTCGATTCAGACTGATCTATTTGGAATTGTACGGAAAAGGCCTAATGCTAGATTATTTAGCGTTCTACAGCTGAAATTATGATGATAACGGTGGTGTTGTAGCGTGCACGTTACGCCTTTTTTAGGAATTAGGATAATTTGGAATCGCACATTTAAATAAAGGTTTTAATTACTGCACAAGGTACTTTCTGCATGTAGGCTGTGAATGGTACGCGATGGAGCTTTTGTATGAAATCATAGCGTGGATAACGAATGTATACCTTGTTGGTTGTTGGACAGTTGCTCTAGATTAAAGCTGCTCTTAATTTGTTCGTAAAGTTATGATCTATGTGCTCTCATCAAGAAGGGCCCTCTTTTTATAACTGTCTATATCTGTGCTCCAAGTGCTTATGAATAAAATCATAGAAGTTTTTTTAGAGTCGGAAGAGTCATTAATATTGTGATGCAAATCAGTGGCAGCGGCGTTGTTGCGGGGCTCGTCCGGAAAGGCAACGTTGTCAATTTATGTGCGGCGACGTGAGACGGCGCGGGCCGTTACAAAAGCACGCGCGTGCCCCGGTGGCCGCGGCCATTCAAAGAGGTAGCTATCGCACATCTGGGAACGGCGAGGTGTAATGGCCTGTAGTGTGGGCACCTCAGACGAGCCGACCTCTTCATGTAACGCGCACAGCGTGGGATGCACCTCTTTTGACAGTATCGGCACGCATTACTAGAAGCATAGATATATTAGATAACTTTATCGGTCAATTCGACTGCCATATATGGACGCCTATATTCTAAATTTGATAATTATTTTATACATTCATACTCAATTTTTTAGTTCCTTACGTAAATGTCTACGGTTTACGAAGTAAACAGTCATAACGATTTCATATATTCGAACCTGGCGAACATTCTTGTATTACCCATTTATAGACATAAATTCTTGTAATTAATTTGTACACATAATCTTGTAACACTTCCAATCGCTCTTATTGGAAATCTATGCTTATGTGCAGCACCAACGATTGAAATGAAGATGATGTTGATGAACTATCGTTAATTGCTAAAACAAAATTGTAAATAAATCGAGTAGTGGTGGCCCAGTGGCAGAACACCGAGACTTGCGACCGTGGGTCGCGAGCTCGATTATTGGCATACTGTCTTATATATAATTTAAACTTTGTCCATCGCTTGTATAGGATTGCCACTACTCACAAACAAGTTTCCAAAAAAGCCCTGCAATCAAATACATCACAGTGTTATGTTAGAATTGCTAACACACTGAAAGATATAGTACATCAATTACTTAAAGTACCTATTTACGTAGGTAGTAAATATAAACTGAACCGTAATATAGAGATCAATTTATTTATTGGTTGGTCCTATGAAAGTTTCATGGTCGATGAGTAGATTCCATCCAATCAGAGGCAAGGAGGTTTTAGTTAGATAGGTTTCTTTATGGAATATTATTGAAAAAGTAACGCCTATTTCTTAATACAACACCTAGTTCTTGAAAGAATAAGATATTTACCGTTTATAGGAAATTTAATAAACACCTTAATCTTCTTAGAATTGCTTTTAATATTAATTATTATAATATTAATATCCAATTAGGAGTATTTGATCATAAAATGAATAATTTTAAAGCGTTGGTCTTATCTTTAGTAAACTATATTACAAAGAGATACGAGGATTAAGATTGACTTTAATAAAAAGAACAGCTGTAAGTAATTATATAAACCAATGGTGTACTTACACTAAGAATAAATTAGACGTTTTCGCTTATAGTATTATATTAGGCTGAAAATATTTAAGAAAGATTTGCAACTAAAATGATTTTCTACAATTTTTATTGCCAAATAGAAAACATGAACATTCCTCTAGCTTTTTTATAAACGTTGCTTAAATATTACGAGGTCTAATCTTGGTGAAAAAACGTTGGCGATAAAGGAATCGATGTCATGCTGCTTGCAAACATTTAAGGTTAATGCTGATCAGGAGAGTCAATCTCTCCATTACTTACAAGATGTTTTTTATATTTTCTTTTAGGCAAGGCAGGTCAGGAATGTGTTTATAGAAATATGTTGGAAATATGTTGTTATTATCCATAATGTTTATGGAAAATAACAAAATAACAAATGTCTCTTCCCATAAATATAACATGTTAAATTTAAACACTTGCTCTTAGCTGATGTCTATTAAAAATATGAAGCAGCGGTAGAGCACTGAGAATTGCGACCGTAGACGACAGATTTAATTCCCGGGATATAATTATATCCCGGGTATATTCACAATTTGTGCATTATTTATATAGCATCGCAACTGCTTCCAAACGAGTTTACAAAGGATGGGCAGCAGTGTCCTCCGCGCACCATAACACCATACTGCAATCGGCAATCCACCTGCCAAGCGGAGCGAGTATGTTATATCCTCCCATAAATACTTTTGGTCGAGGCCAATTTCCTTGTAATGGGTATCTATAGACTACACGGCGACGGCGAACACTGAAGAAAGCATATTAAAATATGGAGAAATAAAAAGATTGTATGTGCCTAGAATAAAATTGCATTATAATGACATTATTTTAGAAAAATGGGAAACCATAAACCACAGTAAATCAAAACCAAAAAAAGGCGAGTAAAATTGTAATTATACCAATAATAAATATCAATAACAATTATAATGAAAATGCATAGACTTTAAATGTTTCTTAGGGTGCCTTTTTATAAGTAAACGTTTTTTATTATTAAGACACCTATAAATAAAGTGATAACTCTGAAATATGTTTCATTTATTTGTTCTTTCTATTGGACTGCGACAGGTATAAAAACTCTTGACAATAAAACCTTGAAGGAAGTTCATGGTACAAGTAAATTACAAGATATATTTCGTGGTAAGTTACGAGACATTATAACGACACAGAATAGCAGTGTTTATGGTGAGTCGGGTGAACATGATAGCGTTTGTTGCGCATACTCAGCCGATTAACTGCGTCCGGTCCAGATAACAGTATACGGAACGCTGATCCGAATTATTATGAGTGAGCTAATGTCGCGGAGTACCTTTATCTAAGTGCGTGTCTAATGGAATGTCACGAGGATGACCCTTCAGCAGATTTTTCTATATGAAGCTAAATTGACTGACCATTTTACATACCTAATTGCCACACTGTGATACATATAAGCCGAAGTTATTGTAGTAGTTGACGATAAAGTCGTCGTAAATCGGAATATCGCCGTATTAACGTTTGTTCGAAGAGAGCTGCGCAGTTAGGCACATTGTCCTTTATTTGTTTATCTGTGGAATTATGTACATTAGTTTAAATTAAACTTCGCGGGATAAAAACTCCGGCAAAGAGAACTATATAACGTAAATATTGGATTTTGTTAGATTAAATAAAAAATTGATTGAATCCGATTCATGATTTCTCTACTTATCACGTTGGATGACTGACTATGGAGCATATGCCTCGCGACTGAGCTGTGGGCTGATCACCAATAGTGATGAAAAGAGAAATATTTGAATAGCACGTAAAGAATTATTTTATGCAAATATGAATGCATGCGTTTTTAAGAAAGTTCAATACACGAAGCAAATAGACTATTGATAGATCAAAGATTCTATGGGATGATTAGTTCTAGTTGTAAAAACATTAATGTATAGCTATTTATTTATAGCAAATCGTTAATGTATAGCTCATTTATAGGCAAAAAGTTTTAAATTTTTTATATCTATTTCTATTTACTCTTTATAAAGTTTTCACTCTGAAATATGTTGCATGAGTTAATTATTTTTAATTGAAATGCGACTCTTCTTGTGAAATAAAGAAAAATTGTTTTATAAGTTTTAGAAGTTGTATGGAATACTTCACAAATAAAAACATATATTTAAATATGACTAATGTGAAGTTTTTTTGTGTTGTAAAAACCTGATTAAAAGTAAATTATCCATAGAGATAGGATTTAATGCAAAAAGATAATTTGTATCAGGATATGTTTGTAAAGTGTTGTTTATACTTGTTACTTTGTGTTGGAATATGAAGATATTGTAAGACTCTTGCGTTTATTGGTGTGTATCACTTAAGGGGTAACTTTTTAATTCAATAAATTTACTATTTTAAAACGCTTATAACGCCGGAAAGGTTTGTTCGGCACTATTTGGCGACAAATGGGCAATTCGGTGTACTTAGAAAGCCATCTTGCTTTATTGAAGTAATCATAAAAACCCATTCCTAATAAAATCTGATAAAGAGATATATTCCATTATGAAATTATATTTCATTTTATGGCCTTGGTATTGGTTACCAGATTGGTAAACCTACGTATCATTACATCCAATCTTCGGTAATTGAGTGTTTTATCTTTCATAATAGTATTAAATATACATATTTATAAAATTACGCAGATAAAAAATGACCTCTTTGTGGTCTTCCTTCCTTCTCTTTGTAGTTTCGAATATATTACGAGTTAAGATAGTGTTAAGGTATGTCACACTTTCTGATAACGTTATGCTATTTAATCTTAGATTAGATTGAAAAGATATAAAGTATCCAACATCTAAATTACTATTTATACTGTTTTGATTATGCATAGATAAAGGCTTGTAGCTGACATATAGCGTTCAAATGAAAATGCTCCATATAACTGGCCACTATAGACGTCAATACTTTTTAGTGTTAATCTTTTATTGTTCATTCGAATTTGTATTCGTGAACCGATTTGAATTTAGACGCGAAAAATCAGATAGTCACTATTGTAAATAAATAGTCTCTGTCATTTACACCACATTAATCACAACCGGCACTTACTTTGCTCACAAAGCAGGAAGAAATACTTGCACGGTGGTTTAACTGCCACCCGCAAAATACAGTTGTTCTTCATAAATAATGAATATTTAGAGATCTTTCTAAACAAGAAATGTTTAAACAAATTTTTGAGTGCAAAAGTTATTTAGTATGACGATAATGATTTCTGTAATCGAGTCCTGGTAAAATTCCAAATGTATCTCAATTTTTGATGGCCCCTATCGATCTTATCAGGCTAACAATCAGAAGTTGTTATCAAACAGAAGTTCTCACTCGTCTGCGCTTTTTCGTGTATAATGAACTACTTACGTGATAAGATCGTAGCAGCGGACGGTAGTCTTGTCATTGACAATTTGAATATATTTGGATTAAAAAAGAATAGTCTTCGTAATGAACTTTTGGAGTAATACTTTTATTTAGTAATAAAGGATGATTGATTATAGCTATAAAATCTTTAAAAGGGTGTTTGTATATCTCGTTTGTTAGCTAACGGCTTTCAATCTTTTAAATTTATTTCCAATAATTAGTATTTTCATTATTCATAAAGTAACCACTGTGGTATATGTCGCATTGACAATTTTTTTATAGAATGCGAAAGGCGAATAAAATAATAATTAATTTTAATTTGTAGTAATCTGAATTTTGAAAATGCTTTTTATTACTACATTCTCATTACGTTATTTATTATTTTACAAACTGTTGATTTTTGGATAGCGTGTACCAAACGTTAATTAATAGCAAATAATAGTTTAATTATACTTTTACTCTTTTACAGATTTTACCTCTAGAAAACGGTCCTGTTTATTGAAGAAAAACGAAAATAAAAAATCTTTGGTAAACAATACATAGCTATTTATAATTAGTTTTCTCAGAGCAGTTGTGACCTTAATTAGCATCTCGAAGTAATTTTAGAATTATTATTAGTAGTATTTGGAGAAAAAAAAATAAAAATAGCCTTACATTAGGTCGTGTATAAAACGGGGTAAACATACAAAGTCTCATGTTAAGTAGGAATTAAATTATAGATAATAATAAATAATACATTAGATAAAAAGAAAAATCATAGTCTTTCTATGTATTACTTAATGGCAGAAGAATTTAATAAATTTAATAATTTTAATGATTTGTAAAAAAAGAAATACTGAAACGAGATGCAATGTTACTTGGATCAGACAATACACATCGGTCTCAATGTTGACCGTTTAGTTATTGGCTTAATTCAAAGCGGTTTGCATGCAGCGGGCAATACAAGATTGTTCATGGTAGACAACAGAATCAATGCCTTTGATCTTGCAACCTTAGGCGCGCGTTTGCTAGAACTTGTTCCCGCAATATTATCAATTTATCAGCAACAAGTAGTCTGTTCTAACGCCCAGTTAAGTAATGTTAATAGAAACTGTCGAAAGTCTTTATTTAACAATCCTTTATAATAAAAAAATGAAAGCCATTCGATTAACACCTTTATGCTACTACGTTTTAGAGTGTGGTTCGATTGTCAATGGTTATAAAAGTCAGTTTGCTTTAAATTTTTACCTTGATTTGAAATTCCTATCGACACCATGAAACTAGTTTGCGTTTGATATTTATAATATTGGTAACAACGGATTTTTGCCTGTACTTTATAATACATGAATAATATCAAAATTATTTTATATTTAATGCAAATAGACGGAAGGGAATAGTTAAAGTTAATTTTAAATCTATTGATATTGTTTGTAAAATTTTTGTGCTAAATTTTTGTCTTTTTTATTATACAAATTTTGATATCCGGGTTAAAAGGATTATGTTTTGTTATGCATGTGGACAGTTTTGTTTAAAAATATACCGACTTTGTTAAAGCATACACGATGTACGGTAGCATTTAGATGGCACTGTGATTAGAGGTACGTGATCTGATTTTATTTGTTTTTTATTAATGTTGGCTTACCATGCGTCGCTGGCGTAAAGTAGAGAGCGAAGAGGTCGTCGACAGTGGCGGAGGTTGAGGCGGAGGTGGTGGGGAGATGGGGCTGTGTGTAGGGCGCGTAGGGCGCGGGCTGCGCGAGCGGCGGCTGCGGCCCGCCGTACTGCAGCCCGCTGGGCCCCGCCTCCACCAGAAGCTGCATCTGCGAGATGTCCACGAACTCGTCGCCGTCGCCGCGCCCGAGCTCCTCGTCCTCCGGCCGACGCATCGCGATCACAGAGAGCATCGCACGCTCGCATTCCCGCACCTCGCACCTTGCACTCCACACAGCACGCACCGACTTCTGCGCCGACCGAACCGATCACGGCTTTCTACTTAGATATCACAGAACGTACAACTAACTAAGGCTAAGCTCCATGGTAGTCGCGTGTACCGTGCATACGGGTAAGTGAACACAGGTGTAGCGAATGAGAGCCGCGCGCAGAGCCACATCCTCGACTGCGGCGCGCGGAGCGGCGAGGGCGTGTGGCGTGCCGCCCCCGCGGATCTCGTCGCGCGGATCTCGTCGCGCGCCCTATCAATGGACGTCAGCCACCCGAGGTCGGCGTTCATTCACGGCGGGCGCGTTAATGGCGTGCGAGCCGGGCGCCCTCGTTCGGCCGGCGTCGCCCACGTGCGCGGGAAAATGGCGCGGCGTCGCGACGGCAACGCGAGGCGGGAAAAGCTCTGTTCGCCCGTGTGCGGCCCGCTGGGCGTGGGCGCGGAGGCTCGCCCGACCACTGCTAAGCACTTTCTCTGCGCTGAATCATACTCCGCTTTTACTCTTCGCCAGCTCCCGGAGACCGTTTTGGAGATGCCACAATTAGCTGCGTGCCACGCGCTCCCGTGACGTCGCGGCCCCGGTCGAGATACTTGCACAGTTACGTACGTCCGATAAATTATTCGCTCTAACTAAAAATAAACACCTGGCCATACTATACACGCGTAAAGAGTTACGTGGACGCTATATCGATAGTATTGGCAGATTCAGTATCATTTGAAAATCAATTTTTGTTAAAAAATGTTAAGAAAATTAATTGATAGATGAATAATACGTAGCATGATATAGATGATATAGAGACAGTTCTAGATTCCAAAAATATAAATCCTATGCTATCATAACGAGTTGACGCATATATATTAATTAATAAAAACATATTTGCAAATATTTAACTAAATCATAAATATATTTTATTCATCATTAAAATAAAATCTCGCAAAAGTACATCGTCGTAATTAATAATATTAATCCCTTAATGCGTGGCTTGCCTAAATAAGGAAAGGTCGTCAACCGCTCACCGTTGCCATGACAACAACTTGTTGATCACGGCACCTAGAAAGAAAAGGTCAAAGTGCAAGCCAAGATTTATAAAATAACATTAATCCATTTCACATAATGCTTTCTTAAGTCGTGTTTATGAGTTTATGTTCAGATTTAAATTATGTGAAAATTTTATATGTTTCATTGATAATGGCTACCTAAAAATTGTAATTAACAGTTTATATCTTGATACAATTGTGAAAAACTGCAGAGCAATATAATAAAATATTGCGCAATGTTTACATACATTGTTTTATTATCTTTGCAACATAAATAGTTAATTTATTAGTTAAAATTAGTAAAGTTTATAAACCAGAAACATTTTGTGTATTTATTCGCATCTGTTGTACAATATTACGTATGTATTTGTATGTGGAGGTCAATAAATTCTTAAAATTTTTTAAACCTGTATACAATTTGTTGATATATATATTATTGATATGCTTGAAGAGACGTTTACTATGTTGGATAGTATAATTACAATTTTTACAGAGCAAACATACATTTCAATTTTATTACATTACATTTACATTTTATTTTTACAACAAAACAATTATCCTAATCGAATCTATTTGCAAATTTAAAGAACCATCTCATTCTTCTTCTTTTCAGCGCATTATAAACGCACACTGCAAAGCGCAGGCCTCCTAGAAAGTGGGCAGGCACATCGCTCGTGAAACCGATGATCGTTGGAGCCGAACGATTCTTGAGTGGTGACCACGAGCTGGTAAACGCGGCGTGGCAGCCTTTATATAGTTAAAGAACAATAATAAAGTACAAATGTACATTAAATAATCAATTCTCGGGATTTGTCTTCGAGCTCAAATTACGGAAAAGATCGGTAGACGAACGAAAGTAACCGTCCTAGCTCAGCAGATTGGTAAGTTGCAAGTTTTTACAAGTGGGCAGTGGGCATACCACATGGCGCGCGGAATAGATGACAGTTTCTGGAGTGGATACCGTGGACCAGCCAGCGCAGTATGTGTAAAAGGAGGACAGATGACATGGTTATGTTCGTCGGAAAACTCTGGATCCAGTCCACTGCACTGTTTTTTAAGAAATCTATATGGGAGACCTATCTCCAGCAAGGAACGTTCTATGGCTGAAATGACAATGATAATGTCATATAGTACTGTAACATTTTTTTACATAATTTAACAAATAACCTTTTAATGATCTATGTAGATGTATTATTTAGTTAGCTTAGTAATCACCTGATTTTGGCGTGACCTCATGTTCACGTAAGAAATTAAAACTGGATTTCCAATTGTAACAGTTCCATGTAAGTTTATATGACACTAAACCTAATACCTGATATAACGAATTTTTATTGTAAATGTACGGGCTTATATTGCTAATGTAATGGTATTATTTTTAATATTAGAAACGTACGTTAATGTAAGCCGTACATAGAGGTGGGAGGAAATTTGAAAATGTATTATCGATTGAGGCCTACGCATTTCCGACGCCTACAGATCTGAATTACGGAATATTAAAGGTAAAGGACATTGGCTGCGGCTTGGTTTGACACAATGTTGCGTACTTGACTAGGAGACAATAGAAACGTACGCGCTAACTTCAGTGTAAACAGTTTCATGGTCAAACTTTAAGTTTTAAAATACATCGATTTTATATCAATAAAAATCTGATATTGCATTAGGCTTTTTGACATTGACAGGTCTAAAGTTATTCTATTTTTAATTAATTTTATCAGAACTATATGTTTTTTTCATCCTAAAGAATCTACTTTACAATTTCTATGCTGAATTGTTCTATCATGTTCTGTTGAGAACTTAACTTTGTTTAAATTTTATGTATTACAGAAATACTGTCAAATATAATAAGCATATTGTAATGATTTATAAAAAAAGACATATTTCAGAGTGATGAATTTATATATTGATTTAATATTTTAATAATAAACAACGAATACTTTCAAAAATATGTGTTCTGTGTCGCGTACTACAAGATGACATTTTCGTTGTAATGCTCAGTGGTACACTATATCTTTTGTTTGATTACATCGTAACACGTCTATATTTGGCTATGATTGACGTCAAACGCCTGACAGAAACACCGGTTATTAGGATTATATTTACTCTGTGGTTTGTATGGAAGAAAAGATTTTTTAACAAAGTTCCTCGTAATTTTGCTATGATTTATTGTCATCGCACATTGTGGCTTTAAGAAAATATGAAAAAAGTAAATTCGCACAAAAGCCGTCCTTAAGTTTTGTCAAGATTACGCTTTGATTATACTATATATTTATATACGATATATTTGATTATAGATTACTTTTTAAATTTTACTCTAAGGAAAACATACAGCGTTAGCGTTAATAAATATATAAAAAAAAAAATTAAAAGCGTAGAAGCTTTTACACCAATAAAAACTTCTTTGTTTATTTGTGTGTAAAGTTTAATCTTAAAATTTTTAGGAGAAAATTTTAGTTCGGGATATGGCTGCAAAAAATTTGCTTTGTAGAAAAGTATAACTACAAAATTTAGGGAGTAAACATTTCTCTTATTTTATTTTTATGATACATCAGCAACGTAAGCTGAAACATACATAAAAAAAACCACAGCTAATTCTTGAATTAATGCTTACATTAAATCAGATGTGCACATCTAAGACGAGGCCGAGGACACAATCGTGTACTACCGTTAATATTACACTTTGATTAATAATTGCTATTTAACTAATGATAATTCTTTGACGAATAATCTCGAAATTTGAATCGTTCTCCGAAACGCAAGAAGGGCGATCTTTAACTACATCCCCGAACTATCTTAAATCCACATATATTCCGGACGTGCCTACATCCGTAATCACAACAAAAAGATAGCAATAAAGGCAAAATTTATCATAAATAAATAATAGGATCTGTGTAATAGATATAAGGTTTTTTTTCTGAAAGAAGTTTCTGGTTGTGACTTTTGGTGATGAAAAATATCTAGGTGCGTTATGTTTGCATTTCCAGTAGAACCTATTATGATATGTTAGTTGTGCAAACGGCGCCGGGATTCAAATGATTAGGTAATGTACGAGTTAAAATGACAGATGTCAAAGTCATCAGGGGCATGGGGCGCTATGACGCAATCGACCCTTCATACTTTCGTCAGCATACTGCCCCTTACGCCAAGGCAACGTTTCATAACTTTCTAATTAAATAATAAGGGCTGACAAATGAACATTGTCAACCAGTGTGATACAAAAATAGCCTATTGACATTTTCTTTCATTGACGTATTCGTTAACGTCACTCAATTGTAGCAAATCCGGCGACGATTTTTTCTAATTGGCCCAGATAGGGATTGTGGATTTATTTTTAGCCCGTTGTCGGGAATAGCATATCATGATATATATTAACTTATCTTTTATTTAGCAACTTATTATCTTTTCCCAATTACTTTTCGCGTCATCATGTTTTCACTGTGATCACTAGTGTACGATAAGAGAAGATTGTCAATTGTAAGAGAGCATTATGTTGATATCAGCATTATTACTTCTCAATTTATAATACTTTAAGAATAACAAAAACAACTTCTTATTTAGGGGCGCCATCCATATAATTTATAGACTGTCTGTATCATGTATCCTTTGTCTGACCATAAATACTTCTACAATAAAAAAAAAACATTATTTTACATTTGAATTTGGAATTCATCATTCCTATATAAATATTTGTTGTGTTTTCTTTTTTTCGTTTCAATCGGTGTTTAAAATTTTTGTAATCTTAAAAAGAATTGAAATGAAAAAAAAACCTAATTGATGTAATAGCATTGTGCAAGGTAGCTAAATGCAATTATTTAAACTCTCCATTCGTTTGTTATTAGAACAATGTTTATGTAACAAGTAAAATGAAATCATGTTTACTTTTGATAGTAAACATCTTGTCTTATATTACTATTCGTACGAAAACAGCAATCAAAATAGGGTAGAGAAAATCAGTTGTTTCTGTTCGTAATGAAAATATTTTATCTGGGGTAATTAATGTAGCACCCATAACTAATACAACGTAACTGCTTGTATTTGTTTTATAGCTGATGAAATCATTTACTTCTTGCGTCAATAGTTTTGTCATATATGAATATGAATTAGGCCAGTATGAAAAAAAAATTGGTCAGCTCTGAAGGTTCCGTGATTAGGACGCTCGTACGCGGGGGCGAGTAGGAACATGTACTAATAAGGCAGCGGCGCTGTCTGCCGTCACCGCCCGATTGGCCTATCACTTGTTATTTTGCATTTGGATAAAAAACAATCTCGACTGCCTGTACTTTTAAGGTTATATTGTTAAGACTTGACACCCACATCGAACAACATATTCGTTATACATAGCCAACGTTACCAAAACGGACAAGCGATTTTTGTTAAGTTTTTATGTTAAGTTATACACTGGCAAATTAACTTTATTTAAACTGAAGCTGTCCTGCGCTAGTTATATTTAATCTTAAATTTCTATATGAATTATTACATTTTTATGTGTCATGCAGACTCTTGTGTCATCCGGCTCCACTATATTTATTCTTCAAATACTTGGAAAAGTATCATAAGTAATTTAAACCTAATTTAAGATATGGTTTTGTCATATTGTTTCCATCTAAGGCTGTGTAGTAAAAATGTAGCTGTTTTAATCATGTGGGCTTACCACCATCATGATCTTCATTTTTTCATTAATTGATATATTTCCAATACGACAAGCTAGAAGCGGCTTGCATTCAGCGTTTTTTTACAACCTTAACAAGGCCGGCCGTCAACCTCGTAGGTGTTCGTTCTGTGCTGCGCTAGTTGGTACGTGATATCCACTTTAGGACCTTAAGGCCCCAGCGACCATCTGTTATGGGTACTGTGTAGCCTAACCACTCCCTCTTGAACAAAGTTCACAACTTAGATGTATATGTATAAATAACAATGTTTCAAGGTGGAAAGACGTTCTTTTTAAGGTCGTTAAAAACGTTCGATGCGGGCAACTACAAAAAGGTCCTACGCGAAATTTAGGGAGAAAAGCTAAGTCCAGTAATGGACGTCCTATGACTAAAATGATGATGATAGCGAGGTAAGTATCACATATAAACATTACACTGAGTGGTAACCTGCCGCTCGCACACACACAGCTATATATACTAAAAACTATTTCAATAATTGTTCATAAATGAAAGTTATATTACGTAATTTTCTAACCAATCAAATAGTTCATAGGCCACTTCTCTTTTAAAAAAACATAAATGTCTATAATCTTTGAATAACAGGAAGTAGGTATCAAATATAAAATCTAAACAAAATCGTGAACACGGTTTGTAATTTAACTTTATCATCAAACGATTTCTTTGCAATGTTCAATGACAACTTTCAGTAAAAAGTTTAACCTTATTTTCAGGAAACAATACAAAAAACATATAAAGAAACTTCTTTTGTAATTTTTTATAAGAGCATCTTAATAAACCTGTGGGAGATAATTCCAGTATGTTTACTAAAGATGCACAAAACAATGTTATATTGAAACAATGTTAAAATATACTTGGGCATGTTGTACGGTCCTTGTAGTAAACAATTAATAATTTCAAGAGATACCGCATAAAACGTTATATATAAGTATCATTAAATTAACGTAATGCATGTGGTCAAAATTTCTCATCACGGCATTAGGTACAGAGTAACAGCGCTCATTTAATTACGAGCCAAGATAATTAACTAAGAGAGCGGATATGATAAGTCATGCAGGTACTTGTGAATCCGACTATTTGTTATGGTGACACTTACATGCGCTCGCGATGTGCATACTCTTCATATAGGTTATTTACGAACTTATCTTTTGCTTTAATAACCTTCCTTAAAACTTCTAAATGCTCTGTAAGCATGTATGCTGGTGCTAAATACCAACTTATTTTTAGGTTAGTTAATTTTCCAATTTTGATACGAAAAGAGTTATAATGCAATAGACATTTTAATTTTCTAATATAAAATTATGCTTTGTATATATACGAGAGGTGTCGCGAAAAAATTTTAGAGATTAAACACTAAGAATTAACTCTGAAAGCGTATTTCAGAGGATTATTGTTTTATTTTTAAGAATAAATAAATGCGTAAAGTAGGCTTTGGCTAATTCTTAAAACTTTAATTGTCATTAACGTAGAAGTGTCGTGCAAAACCGAAGTTAGCTCTAGATTTGAAATGTAATATATTTTTTCCAAAAGTGATTTGAGAAAATTGGAATAGTATGAATATATAAAGCGATAGGCAAACAGACGCTCTGTCAAGCCAGTTTCAAATAAAGTACAAGATGTAAGGAAATCGATAAAAGAAAAAGTATTCGTTATTTACTGATATTTAGTGCTCAAATCATTCTAAAATAGAAAATTTGTATGAATTACATAGTTGTGTAATTCGCATTGTTTGCCGCATACGCATTTATCAGCGGGCTGGCGGGCGGTTCATTTTGTTGCACGACTACTACTGCATGTGCGAAAGTGGCTAAATATTGGTCTTTTTCTTACTTAGGATGAACTTCCGAAAGGTAACGCTTGATTCCATTAAATCATTCAAGGTATCATGATTAGCGCGCTCACCGTCGACGTCTTCCGTCATTTCACCCGCCACCTGCGTCAGTAAGGCATCTCCTTCCACACGTACGCCTTTCCCGAGGATAGGCGACTTCGAGTCGTTATCCGCGGCCTTCCGTTCCAAATAGAGATCGCCGGCGTAATCGACGACCTCAAGAGCTTTCTTGAGGTCGTCGATTACATCGGCGATCTCGCTTGGGCATCCCCGTCATCGACGCAAAGCGCATAACATCTCTGCGCACCAAGCTCCCTATGCCACTCATTATGGCAACCTTAGAACTTTCCTCCGAGGGAGAGCTAATCTTTGCCCTTAAAGAGGTCTGCTCTCTTTCAGGGATCTCTTTCGAGGCCCCTCACCGCAGAGGCATCGTTGGTCAGTGCCACAGATGCCAGCTGTACGGTACAGTATGTACGCAGTCCGTAACTGCTTCTCCCGCCCCCGGCGCGTCAAGTGCCTAGGGGATCACGGGACTGCAGATTGTCCCCGTCTCGCGGTCACAGAGACACCACCCGCGAGTGTCCTCTGTAAGACCGAAGGCCACCCCGCCAACCACAGGGGCCGTCCATATTAAAAACGCCGCGTAAGCCGCCACTCAACCTCCCGCCCTCCCAAAGTCGCCACCCGACCAACCTCCTCAGCTCCCGCGGAGAATACTTCGAAGCCCGCTTCGAAACCTCTTTTCCCTCCTCCGCCCCCAGCCACTTCAGCCTGGGCGAAGCCACTCTAACCGAGAGGCAAGCCCACCCTCCCTACCGCCCCATCGGTAGCTCACGAGTAACCAAAAACCACGAAACCCCAAACCGGGTGCCCTGCACTTGCCGAGGAACTTAAAGCTCTCGCGCTATACCTTGACGTGGTCTGCATTCTCGCCGCGAAACTCTGCAAAGCCTCCGGTCCCTCGGAGCGCTTTCTCTGTGTTGCGGAGCACTCGGCCCTTCTCGCCGCCCTTATAGCGGAATTTCAATAATATCCGCTCTCCCGTCTCGGCGCCAGTATACATGCTTCACAACGAGCCCCGGCGGTCTCGATGCACATGTCATGCACTACTCACTTACACATGGCGGGCGCGTCCGCCTAACCCACGTTCAAGTGAGGGCGGTCCGGAGAGGCCCGCGTCTCTCCCGACCGCCGAGTAATCCTCGCTTCGTCCTACATACACTACAGCCCACTCATTACACTATACACCTACAAGGTTATAGTTTTCCGTGTGTGGACGTCTTCGTCGTAACTGGCGTACGATTTCCAGCGTAAAATTGTTAGTTTGTAGGCCTCTGTTTCCACGGGCTCAAATTCGATGAAGCTGTACAAAGCCTAGACCGGCTTGCAGCATTACCTCTAGTACATCAAATACAAATACAAATAAAAAAGTATTTACTGTGCTGTGAATTGGAGTTTTTCTGATAATTGATGTGGCTATAGGTTATTTTATCGAGATTAATTATGATTTAGTGATTGTTCTACTGTGCATTTTGCAATCGAGGAGGTAAAGCTTCTACACTGTCATAAATCTCTTTAATTCACCACAAATGTATGTGTGTGTTTATGCTTTTCTATATAGATTTAATGTGGTTTCTTTATAAAGATTTGTTTTACATAGTACTTTATTATGAGTCTTGTATGGCTACTTTAAGGTGACATATTAAGTTCTGCGTATATACCGAGTCAAGAAACAAATTTGAACATCATTATATGATTCAATAGTTGACATGCCGTTTATTAGATTTTCTGGTTAATCTGTCTTATATTACTATGTCTGAGTTTTACTTTATTATAGAACTCAGAGTATTCACCATTCGCCTTCAATACTTAACAACTATAAAACGAAAATAGTTAATTTAGGATCATAGTGTGACGGATGTCGGAGGAATGGTAACTACGGCATTAAAGACGTTATCATGCAAGAAACAACGTGAGATACTCGAGCATAGGTTCTGCTTGTGTGATATAAGTGTGTATATTTTCAAAGTAAAACTTGTCAAACCTACTCAGATTGTCATCCACATCCGTATCTTCCATCAAGTATTCTCCAGTCAAATTCTAATGCGAATGAGACGTACCAGAAAGTCCTGTGCGTAACCGCCCTGATTCTTTCAAGCAACCAACAAGCATCAGAAGTCTTACTTCAATATCTGAAATAACTGGTTAACCCATCAAGAGGTTATTATTCAATGCGTTCAATAAAAGACTACAATAGTACGATATTACAAAAAGATTAGTAACTTCGTTACATGCAAAAGCAACAAGAACTTTCGCGATGCAATTGCAACGCAAGGTTAGGGTTTGATACCTAGGTGAGATAAATCGCCCAGTTGTCGATAGATTGCGAGCCGTATTAGAGAATGCGAATTGAATACAAATAGGGGACAAGACGCGTGCGGCCCCGGAGCTACGAATTAGATCCAATTGAAATAGAGAATGCACACGTTTTCGTAAAAAGTAGTGTGTATAGATTGACATTTTCCGATATTTTTTCTTATCATCATTTCAGCCGTAGGACGTTCTTACAATTACTAGCAACTTAATAGTTTGACCTACAAAGACGCTACAAAGGCTTTATTATTTAGCAAAGGCCGGATCTAAATGACGTCGATACAGTTTTATAACTGTATATAAAGCTGAACTTTTAAAAAAAATCAAATTGATTACATTTAAAAATTAAGGCACTCTTAATTATTTATTTCGGTGAAGTTTTTGTTTCATCGCTCTTTACCAAGTTTATTGCTCCGTGCGGAGCTCGCTCGGAACAAGTTGCGCACGACGCAAGGGAATGCATGAGTCGCTTACATAATAACTACACAGCCATTCTATAAGTTCATTTGTTTTTGTTTTCGTTATCGTATTAATAAAAAAAAGGTTTTTTTGAGGGACGACCACTGTTATTCTATTAGTAAAGATTTCACTGGTTTGAGGAAGCAAAGCGCCGATTGCGCTGAGCTTATACCACGTTTTGAGTAGCAAAGGTCGCGGGGACTTTCAGGAGCCTTGGCTCGGGCCACTACAATCTACTAAATAACCGGATTGGAAAATATTATGACAGGGTATAAAAACTCGATTGTAGGATGATCTGCAATCGTTGCGCATTTAAAGCGAAGGTTTCAAAATTGTTTCTTGACAAGCTGATGGAATCATCAAGAATGGATTTTATTTTTTATTAAATTTACATAAATGGTATATGTACTCGTAGATATTTAAATACAACTATTATTGTATGTTTATAGATAGTAGAAGCTATTTGTGTATTTATATAAGTTGTTTTTTTATCTTAGATATTATTTTCGGTCTCATTATTTATTTTGTGATATTTACTTATCTCACTTACTTTCATTAATCACTCTATGCACTTACTTGATGATTAAATGGTAGACAATGTTTAAGGTTTTAAGTTCGCCGTTGTACTTACAGTGTATAGGAAGTGTTTAAATTAATAAATAAAAACTATTTTAAATAATGCCAATTATACTTTGCAGCATAGAGAATTGAAAAATTAATTTGAAAAAATCATTAAAATACTATATTTGTAATATGTGATTTAATATTCAAAATGTAGTGTTTATAGTTGCCTAAGATTGGAGAATCTGACATTCTGGCTATAATTTACTATTTGTATTAATTAGGTATCTTTTTTATCATGTGAAAATTCTTGAAAACAGAAGACAAAATGAAATTTTAATTTTGTCTTTCTGGATAATATTTTTCTGTTTTGTTTTTTTTTTAAAGAAAATTTTACATTATTTTTAACAATCCACCAGAATACGCTACAAATTATTCAGTATATAAAACTAAAGTAAATCGGTGAACTGTTCCTAATAACGTTCTTTTACTGTGATTGCTTCTTCAAACGAAGACTCAAGGATTGTAGATTTTAAATATTTTTTATTCAAAGCTTTCTATAGCGACTGTCATTATCGTCATCATCATTTTAGTACATAGGCCTCCCCCTTACATTTCCAGTAGGACCGGTTGGAAGCGGCCTGCACTCAGCGTCTTCTGACGACTTTAACAAAGTCGGTTTGTCCACTGTATAGTTGGACTTCTACGTACTAGGTAATTAATGCGAATCCGATGGGCTGTTACTTTAGTTCGTTTAGGGGTTTAGGGATTTTCTCGCTTTTGATTCCATCTCCTAGGGAAATCGTACTATTACAAATAGATATTTGTAAGAATTGCGATTTTGCCCTTCTCCTAATAATGTTTTTTTTTTTTTAAATAAGTCCACTTTAGATGACTGTCGTTAATTTGACCTTCCTTAATATGTTTCTAAAGATAAACTAGATTTATTTTTTGTATAGCATCGCTGCGGATATTCTGTGGCCAAATGAACACACCTGTAATTGTGTTAATTAAAGTTCAGCTTCCTTGTAGAATCAAGTTATTGGTAATAAATAATAAAGTAAAGCATTCGGATGGTCGCCACCGCCGGCCCGGCATGACGTTGATTTATGATCTCAAATTGTGTATTTTTCATCGTCAATGATCTCTCGCTGTTTCGGAGTCGATAAGTGCCGTTTAACACTTGATATAGTGTCAGTAATTTGTGAACAGGCCTCGCTTTTTCGTTTTCAATTAGGATAAAATTGAAGTTTATAGGGTAATAACTACGTGGTTGTTTAAAGAATTTAATAGGACTGACCGTTGTGAGCTAATATTTAATTGAAC
Source organism: Battus philenor (assembly GCF_028537555.1). NCBI lineage: Eukaryota > Metazoa > Arthropoda > Insecta > Lepidoptera > Papilionidae > Battus > Battus philenor. The sequence continues at coordinate 7,377,374 of NW_027181676.1, forward strand.
GGAAGTCAGATGACTTGGTTTGATAGTGTTGATAGTGTTTTAGAAGTTTTTTGATGGGTGAACTGGAAGCGAGAAATTAAAACACCGTAATAAAATATAACCAACCAGTAGCTTTGAATTTTATTTAAAAAAAAACGATCACTTAAATTAAATAAATTAAAAAGTGTTAAACTTTAGTTAGTTGAGGGTTACAGGTTTTTTTTTTATTCAAGAAGGTTAATACATATTCTATGTTTTGCAAAACTTTTCATGTATCTATGTACTATCTCTATTTAATTAAATAAGCTTTTACCATATTCATAGTCTTAAAAAAGACATAATAGTCCTTTACTTTTATTTAATGTCATTTTTTAATAAATATTTTGGATAATAATATGAACACTCAACGTTTTGGATTCTTTGGTTAAAAAATCGTTGTATGTATATAGCTAAGATATTTTATGGTAATTTAAGTATAAATAGTTTAGTTAATGATATTAAAATTAATAATTAAATGAACAGCGCGCATCAATTGATCCTTGAAGCTATTATAAATTATAATTAGAAGTCAAGACATTTCTCAGACAGTGTAGGTAGAGACTTATTGGTAATAATAAATCACACGGGTTGATTGAGTTTATGACGTCTTGCGATTAGTTGGTGTACCAATTAGAAAAAGTTTTGTACCTTCCATAAGAAGGTTGATAAATCTGTTTTGGAGGCTTTTACTCTAGCAGCCCCTTGTGTTGGAATTCAACGAACCTAACAGACTTAGCAGAATAGGTAGCCTCCCCCTCACTGGGTGCACTGATGATATAGTTAAGGTTGCAGGGCAATGCTGGATGCGGGCAGCGCAAAACTGGTCATCGTGGCGACCTTTGGGGGAGGCCTAACTGTGGATGTCTTTTATTTGAAAAGAAGAAGAAGAAAACAGATAACTGTCGGGGTTTTAAGGTTCTGGAGTGGAGACTACGGATGGCAAGCTTAGTGTAAGAATACTACACACAAGGTTGACAGACAACTTTCTTAAGGTCTTCGGAAGACACTGGTTGCTGGACAATTCATGGGGGAAACATATGTCTAGAAGTGGACGTCCTGCGAATGAAATGATGATGACGAAGATGACTAACTGAACCAATTTTGTTAATAATAATTTTTTTATTTATTAATTAAGGTAGTTTATTACCTAAACTGAATTATAATTTAATTAATTATATTTAGTAATGAAATATGAAATAATAAAGAAATAAATTAATGCTAATACTAATTACCGATTCAAATAACAATTTTTGTTTGATACAACAAAACAAAAACTATAGTATGTGATACGAATCATACAAGTGGATAGTTACTTAATAAGCAAATATATCAATGGACTGCGACCACGAGGCCACAGCCCAATGCGCCGATCCGATCAGATGACCACGCTCGAACACCGGCATAGATGGCATAACATAGTGCGCGACAAATTTGCGGAAAAAGGTCACAATTCTCAATAGTGAGGGATTCGACGTGTTTGATTCTAGTTTTGTCAATTTGAGCATTTCTGGCATTCCCCCCACGACTTATATAAATGATTTCTATAAATGATCGTATGTGGATAATTATATGAATAAATAAATAACGCAAATATGTTTATACACATTGTACTTTACAACGTTACATTATTTCAAGTAAAAACAACAGACACAATTCTTGTTGATTAATAGTACAAATTGTTAATAGCTTCTGTGTCCAGACAAATGTGTTGTACCTGGCTGCCCTTCTAGAAACACAATTATATGACAACCGCAGGCGATGTTGGCGTTTGTTTGATTTTCGTTACAGTCGTCGCCCGTCGCCGCCCGCCGCCACTGCACGATTCTGCTCCGTGATTCCGTTATATATATTTTCTTTTAGTTTATTTTCAATTTTTACAGACAATTTTAACTACGAACTCGATACTAAAAGGTAATTCAGTCTCTGTCCGTCAAACTCCTATTAATAGAATATTTACATTTCTCCTGAACACACCTACGTCGTGTTTAAACGAAAACATTGTCTCAGGCATTTTTTTCGTTCTTACGTTATTCTTATTAGAATTGAAGTGCGAAACATCTTGTTTAAGAAATGAATTCCTTAATAAAACAACGGAAATCCTCCGAATCTGTCAATATCCGATCTGATTATTACTATTGTAATAAAATTTATAAATAAATAAAACTAAAGACACATTCGAATTTAATCAATGATTACCAGCCAAAAGTCGATGTTCCCTTTGCTGGATAAAAGTCTCTAAATGTTCTTAAGTACTTCAGTGTTAATTGTTTGAGGTGCCGTAACTAATAAAAGTACAGCTAATGAAGCGTACTTATACTTCTAAGGTATCTTTTATCTATATAAAATTGCAGTGCTCCCTCAAACCTCCGAACAGGTTAAATTTTTTATCTTTGGACATTGATTTTCTTGAATCACAATAATAGTTTTTTTGTAAACGAATTTTTTATCTTTTATAAGCGAATCATTTGACCTCTGTCTCGTTTGATCTTAAGCGAAGATAAGGTTTGCGATGGTTACATGTTTGCATAGAAGAAACTTATTGACGCTTTTCTTGAAGACTCCTTAGTTATAATTGTCTGGAAACAATGACGCCGGTAGGTTGATTCTCTCCTTGGCTATTTGCACCATAAAAGTATTAGCAAAAAGCTTAACGCGGGTGGAAGGAATTTCAGTAATGTATGGATGTCGTGAATCCGCACGTCTTGTTGTCTAATAGAAGAAAGGAGATGCTGGAATTATTTGGTGTAATTCGACTGCTCATTCTTCAAAATGCCGTCTGTAAAATATCGATAAACTGGCAACTTTTCGCCGACGCTCCTAACTTTGCTCACCAAAGCATCCTTACCGATATACATACCAGCCTGTTGGCTCGTCTCTTTATAGAGTCCAAATTTTCAAGCTGGTACTTCGCTGATACACCCCAAAGATGGCTACAGCAGTATTCTACAAGTGTTGTATTTAGATTCGGAGCTTTCCTGTTACTTTTATTTTAGATTTATTAAACTAAAGAAGTAAATCCACCTAATACATTTATAGTCATTTTTAAAAGTTTTTTTTTATACTTTTACAATCATGTTACCATTTTTATAATAATAATCTTATTATATAGATAATATCCTTTAACTAACAACCCTTTATTAAGAACCTAATACTACCAAGAATTTTTAGAAAAATATTTTTGCATTCCTTCTGTGATAACTTCATTAATATGATCTTCAAATGTTTTCTTTTAAATGTCGCTTTAATTTATGATTTATAAAATTAAATTTCAAGTACTAGTTTTACCGTAATAAAATTTTGTGTATAATTAAAAAAATGATTTACAGATATTTGCGGTCTCCACTGTTCTGGCACGTTGTTATAATGTCATTTGATAGCGCTCTGGGACACCATGAGTTCGGATCAACGCAGCATGCTTAGATTGCTTTGGTGACTAAAATGTAAATGACACTTTAAAGTGTTTCGTGAAGTGTCTGTTCCCTGTAGGCGACGCTAGTAATGCACGATTCCAACTTGACACTCGGCTCGTATACTGTCTCCTCTTATTTGTTTTACGTATCGATTTCCAATGTTTATGCTCCAAAGTCGTGTTCTAATATAATTTACAATATTTAATCGTGAGAATTTAATAAAATGTTTAAACAGCAGGTATTGAAATAATTTTATCGTCTTACAAACGATAATAGTTTACCTAAAATAAGACTATAAAAGTTTAAAGAAAACATTTTCGAGCAATCTCGTTATTTAAATAACTATTTTTAGGTTTATGAGGACATTAAATCAGATTGAACTTCGAACGATGTGTTTTCGTATTATGAAACGTATTACATTATATTAATTAATGATATTTTTTTTAGATCGCACTTTCTCTGATGTCCAAGTAACATTTTCAGATTCTGGAGGTTTAAGGTCGTTAAGACAGCTTTTGAAAGGTAGCGAAGCTTGAGAGCTCCTGAGAGAATCTTTGTTTGGCCTGATACATACTACTATTTCATCGTACAGGGAGGCTGCCGAGCTCTTAGATCGTTTCGATGGACGCTCCATGGAGTGACAAGGTTCAAGTGAAGAATAAGCTCATAAAAGAACCTCGGCTGGGGTTGTCACTTGTAAATAACACCTGTTTGGCATTCGACACCAGGGCGCCCGAAACGACCGAAAATGAATATGGTCGGTTGCTATTGCCTGGCTGATAACACTTTAACAATCACTAGTTTTCAATTTATTTGTCACTACGTTTATGTAAGTTATATCCAAAAAAACAATATTAAAAGCATTAAAAAAGAACACGATGGAGGTGAAGTAGCGTTTCTGAAGTGTTCCGTTTTTGTCGGGATTTATTTTCTTTGCACATATTTACTTAGAATAAATCGTATTTATAAAGTATAAAACACTTGTGATGGTTGAAGTCTAGACTATTGGCAATTTTAATTGTTTAAAATTAGAGACAAGGTAAGGCATATTTGTAATTATGAGAGTTTACTTATTTTACTTTACCATTATAAAAAGCTGAATAATAATAGGTTGATTATTTTTCAAGCAAAAATAAATTAATTATTGGACGTAGTATTAAAAATATCAACTATATTTATTATTAGCAAGATTCCTCAGGCAAAGTACTTTTTAAATTTCCTTTCGTAATCAGGTCATTTCTCAGTCTACAGTCTGTGCCTTTTTTTCAATGCTGTTGAATAAAAAATTCAATATCTTTAGTTTCATTAGCTATATTTAAAAAAATATTTATTGTATACATCGTAAATAAATTTAAGGATTCTTATTATATCGTCACCGTTTTAGCTCATAGACGCCCACTGCAAAGGATACGCCTGCCGGAATCTATGGTGGGATATACCATAATCGGCACGCTTGCATTGCAGTGTGATATTATGGTACGCAGAGTATCCTACTACCCATCTTCTGGAAACTTGTAGGTCAGCAGTGGCAATCTTATACAATTAATGCATAAAGTAAATTACATAACACCATCCTGGGGATTGCAAACCCGCGACCTACGATCACACGTCTCGGTCCTCTAGCGCTGGGTTACCATTGCTGTTATTATATAACAAACATTTTTTTCAGTTGTAAGAGAATGATGGAACATGATATTAATTTAATAACTTTAGTGGAAGTTGTGTTAAAATTATAGGTTATTATGCCAGTTTCTCGCTTTATTTGTAAATATGTGCGACAAATTTATGTCAAGAAAATAGTATATCTTTTTAGCGCCACACCTAGTAAGCGAACCTAAAAAAATACTTATTGTTCTTATTCTTATGAGTACATAAAAGTACAGTATTTATAATGCAACTGACACATATAGTTACGTTGTATAGTTAAAAGTTTTATATCCTTTCATCAGCATGTACGTAATATCGTCTTATTATCTGACAACCATCTAGAATTATCCAGTGACTTATTTGATAAGATAATCGCAGGCAAGTATGCTCTCGCTGGGGTATCGCGCGGGCTCGTCGTTTTAGCGCGCGTAACAAAGGCCGTATAAATGGAGTGAAGTCGACGACAGCGGCGGAGGCGCGATGACGCGTGTAGTTTATGGCCCCGGGGGCTGTTCACGCAGCGTGACTTTGTTTTTACGACACCATAACCTCCGCTATTTATGGAGTATATTTAGCATAGAGCCCGCAGAACCTCCCGAAGGGCGCGATGCTCGCAAGGTTGGGCGGCGATCATTGTTGCTCCACCGGCGCGTGGGCCGTGTCTACTGGTTATCGAATGCAGCGCTAATAAATTTCGCTGTCGTCGCGCTGCGAAAACAAAAGATTGAACTCGCGGCACGAGCTGTTATCGACGAACGGTCCAAATAAATTCGTACGTTCATGCGTTTGCTGTTCGATTTCGATGAGCGACTACATATTTTGAATTTGTTGGTCATTTTCAATAATACTCATTGATTTAAAACTTACATAGACTGTGACTACAGCCGTGTTCTAACAGAGAACCCGCAATGTCATCTCTTTTTCTTTAAACAGTGTTATTCTATTGTAGGTAAAACATAAACATTATCGAGTCCGGTAAGATTAATACCAGAAGCAGGTGTTGGGCGTGAGCTCAAGAAGAATCCTTGAGTACTTTTACAGGTTTAAGCTCAAGGAGAGTCCATCGTGCCTTTGTGACTCGAACGTGGACCAGACCGTGGTGCACGTGATGACTAGCTGTCCCGTCTTTGGGTTGTTAAGAATGGAATGCCAATGTCTGCTAGCAGAGAGAATATAGTAAGAAAAAATCGCCTCATTGGTAACCAATGTGGAGCAGCGCCAGTAAAAAGATTATAAGAACAATGATAAAAAGACATTAATAATACGTAGAAATAAAAGTGATAAACAATTTCAATCTGCGATAAAAATTTTAAATCGTGACAAACTTAATCTGTGATATAGCCAGTAAGAAATAGAATAGAGAGTAAGATTAAAAATTAATTAGGATAAATGTTAAAACTAAACAAAAAAGTGACAAAATGATTAAATGTTAATGTAGCAATTGTTTTCCTGGAATCGAACCCACGACCCCTGGTCGCAAGTCTTAGTCTCCAAATTCTGAACTACCTCTGATATAATCACTTACAAAAGACAAATTAACCTGTCATTTTTAAACATTGTTTTTCGCCGTGTAGGATATGATGATTGAATAAGCAGATACTATTTAAAATAAAATAACAATAATAAAACAATCGTTAGTAAACATATAGTCGGCCGCACGTTGAACTCTTATTTTTTATTTTTGGTGTTCGCGAATTGTTTGTTTTTGATTACTGAGAAACAATTGAGAATCGGGGCTTAACGAGCAATTAGGTTTTGTTAGTACGCGCGTGTGTGCGCGCGCTGGTCTCGTATCGTTTAAATCGCGAATTGAATCGAAACTTTAGCTGTTATGAATATTCACATGCATCGAGACGATAGTCACGCCCCTCTTTGCTCGGGGAATAAAGGATATCCAGGTGGCAGATTCAATAGCGCCCATTAGAAGCCATTATTCGCCAATAAATAATGTGTGGGGGACACTTAGACTATCCATCCGTAATCTGACTTTATCGCAACTTAAAGTAATAGTTTCCGTATAATAGAATTATACGATGCCTACAGAACAAACATAAATTTAGTCTCTTATAGATAGATTCGATTTGAGGCACGTTTTACTTAAATCGAAGAACATTAACAAATTTACTGCGTTAGTCGATAAAAGTTTTACGTTAAACATAACAAATCTATCAAAACAATTTATGATTATAAATACGTAATAAGACATAGAATCTTGATGTTTGCATGAAAAAGTATAAATGATTTGATAAAAAATTGCCTTTAATTATTTCGTTTTTATAAACTTAGGTTTATAAAACAGATTTTCATAAGCATAAGTTATCTGAAACAATGCTCAAAATATGATGACATCGTGTAAATAGTTTACAGTTTTGATATAGTACAGGCACCCACATTACCATTGCTAATTAGCAATGTCAAATTGCATCTTTTTGTTCAACTTTGAGAAAAAGGTCAATGGTCGAGTCCAAGTCGGCAGCAATGTTCGGAAAATATCTCGTCTCTCAGTGCCTTAAAACGAAGATTGACAGCCAATGTATGTCACCAGTGATGACTCTCGGCAGTGAAGCATATTCTGTATCTTCAGGCCTCATTGTCAAGCACCCAGGCTTACAACGTAACATGGAAAGGGTTAAGTTTGAGATTTCTCTACCAGATTACATTAGAACAAAGAGACCTGTCAACAAACAAAACCAACCAGCAAATATCCAAGTGGAGGTGGCACTAGGTAGGCCACATAGCACATAGAATAGATCGCTGGAGCCTTAAGGTTCATGAGTAGAGACAACGAAACGGAAGGACGTCCACTCAAGATGTACAGACGAACTTGTTAAGATTGTCGACAGACCTTAGAAGCAGACCGCTTTTATTGGGGAGGCTCATATTTATTAGTAGATATCCTGCGGTTTGTCTAACTAAAACTAGCTCTAATATTTCTATCCATTAACGTGTTAAAAATAATTAATTGTAGATGCTATTTAGTACTATTTATTATTCTAGCTTTTGAGAGTTAAGTAATTTTGACAAACCTTTTTTTACTAATAACCTTTAAATAAATAAAATATTAATTATGAAAGGAATGTACATATGTAACATACAATATAAAAAAATAAATAGTTTCTTAATAGAATGTTTCAGTTAACTACATAACGTTACAAATGCTATATTTTTAAACGCTCATAAAATAAGATGGTAAGATATAAAACTGGTAATAGAACACCGATGTTGTCGACGAATTAATTATTGTCGTTTAGCGTTATGATCTACGCACGGACATGCGTTTTCAACGTGTGAGGACGAGATTATTATATCATGATTGCTGCTTTAATATTATATTTCCTTAAACGGGTATGGTAGGGTTTCTCCCACGAGCGAGCCCAGCGGTCTCGGTGTCAATTTCCATTAATGTGGCCATTATAGTGTTCGATGCATAAATCGCTCCGAGCGTCGACCACCGTCCGCATCCCTAACTTGTCTAGTATACAAGCCCGGAATTCCATACGATAAATTTCTGAGCAAAGAATATTTGTTCCACTAGCAAGAGTTTAGGAATATGACATATGAAAATATTTAGCAAATGGTTTGAAGACACAGGTCAACTATTATGAAGATGGTTTTTGTAAAAAATAACTTATGTAACAACTACACCATCTTCATTTTAGCCGTATGATGTTAACTGCTGGACATAGGCTTCCATTTCGATTTTTAACAAGACTATTTTAAGCAGCTGTTCAGCGTTTTCGGACAAGGCCAACAAGGTAATATGTCTACCTTTTGGGTTGACGTCCTACGCTGCACTTGCTGATCTCTGGTCTCCAGTCTAGAATCTTAAGACCCCCGGACCCATTATTCCCGTGCGCTCCGTGGCCTGTTCACTGCCACGTTGAATTGACAATCCGCTGGGCTACTTAGGTTACTTTCGTTCGTCTATTGAGCTCTTTATTTCTGATTTGTTTTCGTAAAGAAATCCCTAGCATAGGCCATGTTTAAATTACTTAAGGATGATGTAAATTCCGAGGAGATGTAGACAGTTGGTTAGGTAACTAGCTGGGTACAGATTAAGATTGTAAAAAAGAAACATTGTAAAAAAAACATCATATTAAAAATCTTATAATTAAAAAACATTTTATGTTAACTCGAGAGAAAAAAGCGAAGGTAAAACAAAGTGAAATTTGTTATTATTTATAATTAACATTTACAGGAGCACAATATTTATAGTTATGGTCTGTGAGAGGTAAAAAGTAATTTTTCAGTGGAAAGTGATATCGAAAATGGACACAAGAAAGTTAAAATATAGAATATTTTTTATATAAGAATTATTAAGGTTATTAATGTTCAAATATAAAATGAAAACATAAGAAGGCATTAAGTCCGCCATTAAATAATTTGTAAAATGTGTGCATAACTAAATAAATAAATACGTAAAACTTTTATCTACATCAATACACATGCGATTGTTGAGAATTTGTGATCACCAGGTAGTTTCAGGAATTATGATAACATTTAGTTGGATAGTCGCCAGTCTAGCTTGTACGCGATTTAGTATATTTAGTTGCCTAATAATCTCTTAGTAATTTAGGTTACGCTTGTGTTTTAAATGATCTCTTTCTTGAGATACATGATCATAATTAGAGAATTTTTCTTGTTTATTCTGGTATAGAAAGTTGTACAAAATAAAAACACTATGTAAAACTATGATAATGTTATTGATCATTATGTGCATAAGGTAAACTATAACTTCATATATTTGTATATTTATTAATTATTTTTCCTAAATATAACAGAGTCATATATTTACCATTTAGGGAATTTCCATAAATAAACGTCAAACCGGAATCAGGGAAAGGATATTAATTTGAGAGCCATAAATTAAATAAAAAAACTTTGTCACATTTTTTTAAAATAATCAACAAACAAAACTTTAAATGTTTCTTCGCGTCTGAACATTCATATAGCTGTAACTTTTTTTATAAACAATTTTTGAAAATTTTCTGACATGGGCTAATTTCGAAAAAAAAACACCATTTTTGATCAAGAAAAACATAGGTATTTACTTATTTAAACCATTATAAGTGACTCATTACAAATCTTCTATCTTTATTAATTCAGGCCTAATCACCCATTTGGCGTTAATTTACCGAAAATTTTGTATACATATATAACGTCGCGAGCCAAGTTTCAAGAAACACTATTCCCTAAACACTAACCTAAATTATTTAGCCACAATAGCTCGGTGCAGCTATTAATATTGAAGTGCAATCAGTATTTGCACATGATAAAAAATTATGGGCATATAAAAACTGTCACGACCAGAGTAAACAATATGATTGTTACCGTTAGTCAAGGTACTTAATGAATCGACAATCTCTGATGGATGAGCGCGAAGCAGCAGTGTCCGCTTGACGCGTAACAATACCTTCAAGCCTAACTATAGATTGATTACCTGTTAGTTGCTTTGACTTAGAAGGGGATTTGTTTTCTCTACTCATTAATAATGAACCTCTAATTATCGTTTCGGCATTGTTCCATAATTATATTTAAATAGAAGATCTTTTAAAACATGAATCTTATAAAAGATGAATATTGCGGCGTCTTTAGCGTAGACTGGTTGCAGACTTGACAGTCCATGTCGCTTAAGGCTTGATTGTAATTACGTTAACCGCGAAGTCATCCGGTAGGACGGTAGTCAAACCGAGAACATTGCATGCTCTATTAAAATAAAGAATTTTTAACAGAAGCATTTTATGAATAACCACTGTTTGTTATAAAAAAATAGAGCACTTAATAAGTTGATAACACATTTTAATATATTCCTCCATAGTTTTTATTTACAAATAGGATTCTTTGAAAATAATAATGATCATGCGAGTGACGCAGACCGAACATCCCTTAGGATTTCAAATAAAATGAAAACATGGCCGTTGTGTATTGATTTAAAGGCCAAGAAGACACTGTCCATAACGTATTTTCTAACTACAACATACGTACTGTTTATTCTTAATTGAATAACATAAATGTATATAAAAGGTGAATACCATTTACGATGTCATTAAAATATTTAATTTTTAACTTTAAATTCTTAATTACATATGATTAGCACAAAAATTGATTGGTCCTACAAGAAAACATACACTAAAAACGTTTGTAAAATTTTAAAATAAGTTAAGCAAAGTTTTGATACATTAAAATCTTTAAATTATTAGAAACAACTTTGAAAACCTTGACGCAGTAATATTTGCACTTTACTTTCTAATTGTTGGAATAGCAGATTTGGTACTACGCAAAGAGTAGGGACGCGTTAGAATAAATATTCAAATTCTTATTTAAAATATTAAACATTTACCCCTAGATTTTTGCACTTTCGTTTTATGATTTGGCCAGTTTTTAACGGAGTTTTTGTACTTACTCGTAGATAAATGTCGTTCTATTCACGTCTAAAATCTGCGACTTCGGAGAATTCTATTATATTAGCGTCGTTTAGAACTATTATATATACACTACCATCCATATATACTATCAACCATTTGTATTTTAAAAAATGGTTATTTTTTAATGTTATGTGTAATTTATTAATTTGCCATCATTAAGTTGTGTGTTGATCTATTTGGATACTGAAATATATGTAACGAGCTAATAATATGATTTAGTTCCATTTGTATGGTTTTAATTATGTATTAAAAAGCACACCAGAAGATATCCTTCATTAAAATGGTAACAATTATGTTTTTTAAAAAATAAAACATCATAATGTTTTTTTTTTATGTCATAATATTAATGATATACAGCAGCAAAAATAAGGTACGAAAGGTAAGAACTAAAGCGGGCAACAAAACAAAAAGTAAATCACTGTTATATAACTTTATTGAGCAAATGAATAAATGCATCTTTTTGAACCCTTCATAGCGATGTACTAAAGTCGAACGAAACCAACGTGTCTTTGCATTGAGATCATTGTATGTCCCATGCTGCACATTCAACTGTAAGATATTTTCTTTAGGATATCTGAGCTGTGTGGCAACTGATAGATAAATTATATTAAAATGTCACTGTTATTTTTAAGCATTTTTATAGGAAAAATATGATTTATAAGTAATTATAAAAGTTTTTAAGAGAATCTGCGTTAAATGATAATTAATATGTTGTTAAAGCTTTTCACATTTGGACCATTTGTCCGAGCTATTAATTTGGACAGGGGCTACGAGCGGAGTCGCGTATTTCGCTAGTCTCACGCAGTCATTTCAATCTATTTAAGTAAACGCTGGCGACGCCGGCCACAGGAATGCGACGCTTCGGCAATTGCGTAGTCGCCGGTTCTTTCCTCTAACTACATGCTATATTTTCGGCGCTCACGTGAGAGATAGCTTTTAACCTGGATATCATTTAAATAAATTGGTATAAATGGAGAGGATAATTGTACTTTCCTGTCCTGAATTATCTGAACCAACAATCTGGAGTTCGCTAAAAGTCAGTTTTATTATCTTTGTCTTTAAAATAAATGCTTTTAAACTGTCGGCTTATGCGGAAAATAAAGTATGGTTAAAGAGCTAAAATATCCAACACAATATTTGTTTATTAGATTCAAAAGAAATATGTTCTTTCTTCTATATATTACAGTAAAGTAATGTATGTGCCACTGGCCACGCCACATTGCGCGTAGAATAAATAGTTGCTGGGGCTGTAAGGTTCTGCAGTCGAGACTATGGTTTGGCCAGCGCAGCTTAGAACGTCCACCGATGAGTGGCCACACGATCTGGTTGAAGTGGTCAGAAGATGCTGGACGGCGCCACTTCTAACCGGTCTTATTGGCAATCTGAAATAAAAAAAACCTTTAAAAAATTATTCACTATTTTTGAAGAAAGCTTAATAGAAGAGTTGTTTGGAATGCCTTATATTAATGTGGAATGTGTAAATAACATGAACATATATTAGTATAAAACTGTCTTGGCACTTATTACGTAAATTAAATTTAGCGGAATAAATACGCAATATCGGCGATCAGATTCACCAAAGATATGATAGGCAGTAATCTAAAATTGCGCCTCGGCCGACATATAAATCGCGCCGAAGCCGGTTCGAGCGCGTATAATTTATAGAGTTCACTCGGCGATATTGTGTTTCACGTCCAGCGGTTCGGACACGGGCCGGGGATATCTCCGTGAAAAGGGCGAAATATTGCAGAAATTTCAAAGGCGACAGGACAGCATTCGATTCGTCGCGGTGTTGGATTTCATTGCGCTATATCGCGTGCGCCTCGCCGATACAAGCCTCATGAGCCTTCACCCAGACACGCTCGCCTTTCTAGCTGCGACATTTACTGATAGCAAAGTTTTGTATACGCAAATAGCTCTAAGCAACGTTAAATCCATTTCCAATGGATAATCGAATCGTGTTATTTTGCTGATACGGACAACAATTACAGCGGCCGCAGTCATGTTCTGTCTCCGGTACAAAACTCACACACGAACAATATCTAAAACATTAGGTTTAGCTGTTTAAAGATATCGAAGCAGTAATCTGCTAGATATTGAAACATTTCTTAATGGTGGTAGAAACTCACGCCACTTTCAAATAGTCTTATAGAGAAGTTTGACCAGTAGGATTACTCAGAGATTACTTCACAATAGTATTAATGCAAAAAATAACAATAATACCCAGAATCCGTAATGGTAAGACAATTAAAGAAGTAAAAAAATGAAAACTTGTTTCTTACGTAAAAAAATCTGAGTATTAATAATAGTCAATATAATGTGAATCGGCTTTATCACCAATGACGTTTACTAATAATCGACCAACGCTAATATCTATAATAAAAAAAAATTATTTGAGCATACTAAATATATCTGCCTCGAAAAAATTACCAAAAATCTCCTTCTTAGTGTACGTTAGGACAGAAATTTCTAGTTGGATACGGTAGGCTTTATAAGAAAGCTCAACAGTTATGGTCAGAGTTTTACAGCGAGAAAGAATCAGATACGAGAATACCTGCAAAAGAACCAAGGTTACCGACGTAGATCGAAGAATTGCTAATCTGAAGAGGCAATGGGCGGAGCACATCGCTCGTAGAGCCAATGGCCATTAAAAAGTTATCGAGTAGCGACCACAAGTCGGTGGATTTAGTGATGTGCGGGGTGAGTAGGTTTCCCTCTAGGTGGACCTCTAGGTGGGTGGTGGGTGGTTAATGTCACGGGACATCGCTGCATGCGGGCAGTGCAAAACTAGACATGGTTCTGATCTTTGGCCCTATGTCTTGCTGGGGGCGTATATCGGCTAAAAAAAGTAGAATCTATGAAAATTATTTCCTGTAAAGTTAAGAATACACGGTACAACTAATGGGAATGGAACAGATTCAATATTCTAAACAAACGAAATTATTATAAACTTTTAAACAGTAATATTCGCACGTAAACTATTATAAATTGTTTTGTAATTGTGTTGGTGTTATTTGGTGGATAGGAGCTGTTGGGAAAGCGGAAATCACGGCTTCCAGGCCTACCAAGCAGCATATTGATATAGTGTTATTTTTCAGTTTTTTACGGTATCTTACGTTAAAATGAGATCATGAACGTTAATAATTTCGGATTTTTAAACTTTGGGTTCAGTAGTGCCCAGTAATCTATTAGGATTGTTTTGGGTATATGTCAAGTCGTCGAGTAAGTAAACTCATAGTTATGTCATGTGTTATGACATTAAGATATCATTTAAATTAGGTTCACTGCAGAGTTAATTAATCTTGTATCAAATTTATACACGGTGATTGATTATAGGTGAAAAACTTCAAACGGATAAACGTATAGCTCATTTGCTTTCAAATCATTTATGGTGCATCCTATTCGAAAACCATGGTTTCACAAATAATAATAATAATAATAATAATGTAATAAGAAAGAGTTTTAACAAAATTCGGATACTTCATATTTAAATTAGTTACTGTAACTATCTCTCTCCGTAGATTTTATACTACCAAGAGTTATTAGCATGTCGCATTCCAATAGAATTTCGGAAAGATCAATTTATACAGGTTGATTGGAAATAAATGTAAAAGCTTCAAAGCTTTCTGCTCACTATTGAGCTATATTTTCACCCGTTTAAAGGTTTTACACTCTAACTTATCCACCTGTATATTATTTAGATATAGAAATACGTTAATTATAAATATTTAACCCATTCGTTATGCTTTTGTAACGGTGACGTGGCAAGCACGATGCAAATTGTCTGATTACTTGGTAAACAGCACACGAAATGCCTAGAAGGCAATAATTTGCACCAGTTATTTAAACTATTATTGTAAACTAACTTAAGTATTAGTGCCAACTATTAAAAATAAATTTCAATTTTAAAAGTTGTTTATAAACTAGTAACCGTCTTTATGCCTGTAGTATTTATTGAAACATCTTCGTTCTTAATTTACGAGTATGTTTTACACTTTGATCTCCACTTGCTTGGCAAACACTATAAAATAGATATTATAAAGCTTTAATATACTGAAATCCAGTATGTGAGTATTGCCTTAGGTTTTATAGTACCAATGCAACGAGAGATTGCCTATTCGGACACTAATAAAAATGTTGCCATTTTATGTGACGATGTTTAAATGCTTATTTTGATTGCGTGAACCACTGTTACATAAATGTAGGGTCTATAATCTTATCTATTAATTAATAATCAGAATCAATAACAGAATTGAGTACAATTTGTTACTAATAAAGTACACTCTCATGTAATATCTCCGAATTATTATTTATTAAGTTTAGGATTTTCTGTAGGATTTTTTAGTGGTTATAAACCTTGGGAACGTATTGATCCGCTACAGTATTAAGTTTATTATTAAATTGATCACAAAAGAAAACCGCCTGTTGTGGGCACTTCTCATATTAAGGCATGTTTGTAACCTTCGTAGCTTTAAGTGTAAAGATGTCGTTATATTCTACGTCATCTGGTTCTTTTTTCTATCAAATTGGGCTCTTCTGGCATTCTTTTCACTGCAAAAAAAGCAGTAACTGTTTATGATCCTAAGTGCATAATAAAAATGAATAATATTGTTACAACAAAGGTTCTCAAAATATTTTGAATATTCACGTTATTATCAACCGTAAGAGATCAGAAGTAACAAGTAAAAAATATTTTATACTGTGAGATTTTTGCAAAATAATACCGTTATATTATATCCGATAAAGTAAATAAATTCATTCCAAAATTTTGATTCTAAAGTAGCCGTTTAAACAACCTAACCAATTTTTAATAAAGTATTTGTTTAATTATTAAAGTTGATTCTTGTTATTATTTCCTATTTATCGAGACACCCATATTACGGATTACGTAATAAACGTAATAAAGCTAGAATATGTGGTACTAACGTAAACTCGACTGCTCTGGGAGCCAATAATAGGTGGCGCAGCATATAGGTTATAATTTAGACATTTTATTTCTTTGTTATCTCTGTCGTGGCACGGACACACAACTTACCAGTTATAAAAAGCTTTGCTCGTCGCAACCGAGACTAGCGACAATATAATTTACACATCTCTTTCAATGTTCTTTTAAATAAATTAATCTTAATTACAATTTTAAAACACTTCCCGCGTAAGCCATAGGCAATAAGTAGACACTTTTTTTACAGCAACTTCATTGTATCCGAAAAATCTTAAGTAATAAGGTTTTTTCACTTTGAATTTAAAAGACGTTTTTGTTTTTTTACCAACTTAGTTACTTATTTTTTTTTTTAAATGAATAATAGCTATCAGTTATATGACAAAAGAAATGTACCATTAAATAATTTTAAACGAAAATAGATATTTTTACATTTGATTAGTCTGCCATTACTTTAATTGGACGTACTGAAATAACTTTTAGCCCATCGCTGTCGACCAAAAAAAATACTAAAACGAAATACAATGGTTAAGAGTAATTGCTAACGAAAATAACTTATTTTTTATTTTTTGCTAATAATTTTATAATATTTTACTTTATTCACATATAATAAACGACACTTTTCCTTTGATTACAATCCACTAATGTATGGGATAGAAAAGTGTTAATTTTGCTATTATATGTTTATCTTTCAAATTTTTATTCTCCTGTCTACGAAAACCTTTCACGTGCATCCGTGTACAAATGAAGAAAAAATTGGCCATATTAGTAAGGTCGTTTTGAGGTTTTAGGATTAACAACACATTTGATTTATTTTTATTTAATTTTAATATATGACTTACAACAACAATAACATAGGAGTGTCTTAAACAGACTACGTACTCTGTCTAGAATTACACTTGGACAAATGTGTTACTTAGAGCATATATTCACCTAACAAAAACAACTTGGTCCTTAGCTCAGGAAGCTTTATTGTCTCTTTGGATGAAAGCCTTTGTTGTCACTGTAAAATAAATATGTTCTGTATAAGGTCACACTTAACAGAGTGTCGACCCATAGCAGTTATTAAGGGGATTCAGTTTCCACTCCAATAAACATATAATCTAACGGTTTCAAAAAACTGGGAAAAAATAAAAAAAATCCCACGGTTAAACAACTAAATACAAAATAACCTATATGTAGGTTAACCTGTGAAATCATCTGATATATAAAGTCAAGCAAAGACATTACATACTTGTACAAAAACTGATGAACAACCTGGCAAATGGAGATCGTAAAGATTGGGAGTTATTTGTTCTATTACTGTTTATTTAAAAATATTGTAATAGCGAATACAAAAAAATTCCGTCTAAGTTTCTTGTAGGCTCAGACCAGAGCGAGTTTGAAACTCTCATAGCTTTAAGTAGAAGAATTCTATTGTAGGAAGGTTAAATCTGTTTTTATTTCTATCTCTGGGATTTTTTTGCATTCTTCTCGTAATGTACAAAAGTGGTCACTATCAGTAATCTAAGCGGGCAATAAAATGAATAAATTAGTCAAACAATGTGTTTCTGGTCTTTCAACGTATTTTTTTAAATAATATATTGAATACTTTGTACGTGTAGAGTATGTTACATTATTTGAAACGTTAGAAATGGCCAATTGAACAGGAAGTACTTGATGGATAGTTAAGTACTTGATATTTTGTATTATTTTTTATTGGCAACATTGTACCGAAGAGATCAGAAAATCTAGATAGGCTTAGTCGGCAAGTAAAAGGGCTAGAGGACGATCATCTATTCGCTGGACTATCGCAGTTTTAAAAGTGAGTAACACCACGATGTAAGGTTCCATATAACTTTTAGAAAACAGAAAAGACTTGAGAAAGAGGAGACTGACGTGGCCACAACTCTCAGTCATGACGAAATGACCAAGAAGAAAATTTTGAATCACTGCATATTGTCATATGTAAATAAAAATGGAACTTTAATATATATAGTTGAATAGTTTATATAGTTGAATCTAAATCTAGGTATAGCGGCAATTAGAAGTTAGAATTGAGTTAGGCTGGTGCTGTGGCATTGGAGAGTGTTGCCGGTACGGACGGGCGTGTATTGAGTCGATGCTATCCGTACTATTGTTAATCCAGTAATTTGAATTTATTGCAGCATGAATAAATGGTGCAGCCGTAACGGCTATCGGGCGAGTTATCGACGCAGTGGCCTTGTGGTGCGCCGGTAACGTCCCCGCCTGTACCTGCTGTTCACTTTCGGTTCTTAACCACTGATCCTCTCGGGATTATACGTCAGCCTTAAGTAATAGATTATTTCAGTAATACGTAGTTCCAAATTGTTAGTTTAAAGGTAACAAAAAAAATGTCAAAGTATGAAGAGAGCTTATCTTAGATATTTACTAAGATAGACAGTTCATACATAACAGTCACATCATATACAGGTACCGCTTTTGTTTTGTAGTGTAACAAAACAAAAGCGACTTGCGGCCGAAAATGAAAACTGGCCACTTAGCACGTTGTGATGAGGTGCACTTATTCTGAAGTACACTTATAGAACAAATGGCCGCTGTGATTTTAAGGTTCTGGAGTGGTGACCACGGACCGGTAAGGGCAGTGCAGGACGTCCACCGTCAAGGCGGACAGACGATTTTGTTAAGTCCGTCAAAAGATACTGGAAGTAGACCACTTACAACCGAATTATTAAAAATCTATGGCTGAGGCCTTTATCTAGCAGTGGACATCATACAGTTAAAATGATAATAATAATTCTACCATAGAATAATTTAGTTCGCGTTGCAACGATAAATTTATTAAATTTATACCGTTGGTATTACAGTAAAGAATATGTAACCTAGTGTATCCTTTGTTGGAGATATGATTGTTTCTCCTTAACGGGTAAGACGGCCTAATCGGAACATCCTCGATGGCGAACGCGTCTGTGCAACGACGTTAATTAAACCTCCTTTTGTTCTACTGTGAAACGAGAACTTGATGCAACGAGATCTTCAAATAACTTTTTGAATTGCGTACGTGTAGCTCTGTGATACAAACATTTATTTGTTACGCTGGTTTTATTATTCCCTAGTCTATTTATTTGTCTTCTTTTTTATAATTATTAACGAGAAGTCTTCTTTTTTCATAATTTTATTAACGAGCTTTTTAATGATATAAGTTTTAAAATATTCGTCAACTACGATTTGACCTACGGTTAATTATTAAGGGTTCAAATAAACTTTTTTTGGTTTGTTACAGTGCATGGATAACCAAGCAAGACCGAGCCGTTTTTCGAAATTTGTTTGTTTTTATTTTTTGTCCAGCCACAAATAAAAATATATAAAAAGTAGGAAAAATATTTATTTAAAATGTGTACTGAATTTGAATATTAAAATTGAAAACACAATTTAATTTTACTTCTTTTTATAATTCTTTAAACTTTGAAAAGTTGTTGGTGAGAGTACTATTTATTAAACTTATTAATATATTTTTAATTGTAATAACACAAGTATGAATAAGGAATTCCGCAGGAAACCCGCACGTAGTTCGCGAGCCGCAGGCTACTCTGCCCCCAATAATACTATATGTAAATAAATATTAAGTCACTTTAATATACTAAGAAGGAAAGGTTTACTAACATTATAGAATAAGTATGAATTTCTCGAGGTTCAACTTGACCAACGGTATTATTCCGCGGCGACCTCTTCGCCGTGTGCAATCAGGGATCATTATTTACGGACAGCTATTATCACCTTGTGCTTTTCTGCTTTATTATCTACTTTGCTCGTTATGTTGTCCTGCGACGAATAAATTATGCTATTAAGTTAGCAGATTGACAAAGTTATTTATGACATTGAGAATAAGTGCATTTGACCAACCGGGGTCCTGTGAACGAGGAAGAAGTTTCGTATAAAGTTTTTGTATTATGTTACGTTTGCTTTTCCTAAAAACGAGTTTTTGAAAATTCCGAAAAAAACTTGTATGTAGGATGATTGGTTATAAATGTTGGTAAAAAAAGCCTTTAACGGGTGAATGGTCAGCACATTTCCTGTAAATTATTGTATGGTACACCCAATAAAAATAAAAAATTTCTTGTCTATAATAATTACAATATACTACAAAACTAGAATTTGACGCGTGTCTATGTTCAATATGAAAAATATAATGATTCTATTTGAATCAGTAATTTTACTAGAGGCGATGTCTTTTAACTGGAACACAATAATACTTACGCATTATTGTGCTGCGGCAAAAATAAACACCGCGATGGCTTTTGTCCAAACGATCTTTTCCAAGAGATTTATCATAAATAAAACATCGTAAGTTGTTTTATGTAGTATGTGCTAAATTATGTGATAAATTAAAGTATGTGATAAATTATAAATAATTAAATAATGTTTCGAGGGTTATCAAGCTTAATTATGATTTCATTTTTCAAATGAATTACGTTTTACGAATAGAATTGTGTTTATCATTTCTCAATCTATTACAATTTACAATAAGACCTGTTCTTTAATCAAACGAGACCCCGGCATACAAATTTACATACAACGACAAAAAACATTTCTTTATTTAATATTGAAATTTATAGTAGTTTATATGTTTAGTTTTTAAACGCTTTTTGCATATGACCAGTTGTGATCTATGTGGTGTTTATTAAATAGTCTATTTACAATGACAATAGTAATGAGGGGTAAAGTCTGATCGTCAGCATCCGAATTAAAAAAAAATCTAAAAAGTATTTATTGGCGTAGTGCGCAGTCATAATCATTAAATTAATTTCATTTAATAGATTACAGTATTTTTAATTAATATTATCGTGTTTCCAAGTTTACCGGTTAGGATTCTACAGTGAAACTAACAGAACGCAACGAAGGTAGCTCCCGTCATAAATGGATATCGAAACATCGGTGGTGCGTTATGTATCGTGTCATTATCATTTCTGTTTTACAATACTCGGTGTAATTGACAGTTACAAATACTACTACAAGTAAAGACTTACGTTTAGACATACAGTGGGGTTATGCAATTCAATATTAATCGGAATCTATAATATTAGTTTTAAATTACATGCTACGATTGGATATTGTTTTTCGCAGTTGCAAAATAATAAATATTTCAGAGTGATTCCTTTGATCAGTCAAAATATTTTTGTAATGAATTTGTGCCTTTTATAAGAAATAACGATTAGAAAAATAAATTTACGTTATTATATACTGCAAAATTTTTGGTATATTCTATGACGCCGCTTGCGATAGAGGTCAAATGTTTGACAATTAGGCAAAGATGTTTAAACTTACTTTCTAGTTTTTATGGATAGTATAGTATAGAAGAATAAATAAATTTAATATATTTATATGTATATATTAATATATATATATATATTTATATAAAAAATAGAAACAGTGAAAAATAAAAATAGTGAAAATAATACTTCTACTATACTATCTAATCTATACATATATTTTTCCCCGTGCCTCAACGAAAATATGAAAACAATAACATCTCTGAGTCAGTCGAACCGATCCGTTTAGTAACATATTCATGAACTAAATTTTATTCATATAAGATATAAATCATATGGAACTGGGTTATTAGAGCCCAATTGCAATGTCCAGGGATTAAAAGCAACCTTTAAAAGTAAACACAAAACAACACTAAGATGTACGTAAATTTTTTTAATAACATCGATTATATTTCTATATAAATACAACATTTTTTTTGCGATGGCGTTTAGATGACATTTAAACTAATTTTGAAAATTCTCTGGCAAAATCGCGAGTATTTGAGCGTCTTTTATATCGAGTCTAAAATTACTTCTAAAGATTTTTGATTTGTTTTATTCTAATTTTAAAAATCGGTTGTGATGTAAATAATATTTATGAAAAGATTTATCGTAATAATATTAGTTAGAATAATAGGTTAAGCACACTAAAATGTAAGAAAAATCATTGTTGAAATCGGACCGACACTTATCATCGATGAATTAGTTTCTAAAAATATTCTTATAGCATTAAAATAGTTTAAAGCAACTTATCTATGTACATGCGGAAGGCTAATCTGTAAAAGAACGACTCAAACAATTCAGCATTATTTCTTATTTTCTTTAAGGCATGAGATAGGTAAAAATAGATAGAGATATAAATGCAAAAGTTATGAGGAAAATAATCAAGAGAACATTTTTTCATATTCAAAAGAACTTAACGTGAACCAGAAATTAAAAAAAAACCATACGTGTAAGGTGTAATCAAACAAAAAGTTATCATGTATCATGAATTCATCAAAGTTGTCTACTTTGAAAGTAAAATCACATTGTTGCTAAATTCAAAAAATTAAATCAATTTTTTGTAACAAAACCTTGTATGGTATTAGAACATTTAATTAGTAAATAAAATGTGTCACTTTCACATAAGTGTCATTTCTTGAACTGCGACCGGCCAAGAATATTTGACTGTACGAAGTCCCTGAGAGAAGTTTTTCTAAAAAAAGGATACTTATTGTATTCGTCAGTTGCGAAATGCAAAACGATTAAGAAAATATAAAAAAATTGCAAGCCAAAAACCTTAAACATATTATAAAATCGATTTATAGTCGGAGTTTAGAATCACCCAGCATTTAAGCGAACGGTCCGTCAAAAGGTTTGGACGGTGGCGAGCTGTCACTCGACGCATAAATAACAGCCGCGAAGTAATTGCGTATTCATCGTACCGGTAGTGAGGCGATTTGGTCGGCTCTCGGTCGGCGCCTGAGGTCGCTGGCGGCTCTTTGTAACCCGCCGTCTACTCGCAATAAAACCACTTGTCCGATGGATATTGATAGAGCAGACCGACTCCCCTGTCAGATGTTATGACATGAGACCAGTAGGTGTGCAGCGTTGGTGTGCTTTAATTGGCACCAATAAGTGCTATTACGTTATTTGTTTGTGTGCGTATTAATTGTTATTTTGGTTTAAAATCACTAAAAAATTACAGACTCTGAATTAATTATACTTATTACATAAAGATTTAAAGAGTCATGTTTTATAAAAACGTGTACAAGTGTTTTGCTTATACTAATGCATATATTTTTGATTACTCGTAGTATGTTAGATAAGTTATTATATATGTATTAAATATAGTGCTTTTGCTTCAAAGATTACGATGTAAATCTTATTGCTTGTAGTCGTATAGGTTGCCATTTAAAACCTTCCATAGTTGTTAGTCAACGATATAACATTAAAGTAGCATAGGTTAAAGGTGTAATACGATCAAATTTATATTTAATTCATAGTCTAGTTCGGACAGACAGTGCTTCTGATCACGGCAATGGAATAGGATACCATTGAGTATACGATAAAATATAAAACGTACTATTACGGTTTAGAAAGTCAGACATTATATCGATCGAAGTTAATGAGGTGCTGGATAGAAATCATAAATGTCGTGTCGGGTGTCATGTAATTAGCTAGTTATTGGCGTAGTTGAATTGGTATTTTTACAAAACTTTAAAAATAAAAACAGTTAAGATTTTAAACTAATCAACATTGAAACAAAATTATATCAATTAATTAACTTAAAAAGCATTGATTGACAATGTTAATAGCTGGGTATATGTATATATACATATATACATAAATATTTTAACTCCGAATAATTGTGGAAGCATAATTTGAATACTTGGGGAAATTATTTTAATTTTTCACGTCACAGAAAAGCCTTGACTCTTACAATAAAGTACAATTTACGAAAAATCGCTATGACGCTGGCCCCTTTTTTAATTGTGGTTGCTGAACTGTTAGTATAACAAGTATTAGTGTAATAAACTTACTTTTGTTCCTCATAGTTATATTTCTAACACGTAACTTGTTACGCAAATACTGGCTGCGATTGGAAGAAGTTAGTAATCAATGTTTTAGGGATTGAAATGCCCCGAGAAATAACGATTCGAAAACTATTTTCAACAACTACATTATTAAACGGTACGAATGTTTAGCTATTTCTACAATATGTTACTCACAGGTGATAGAGCAAAAGGTCGAAATAAATAATTAAAAAAAAACCGTCAGCTCAACAAGATAGTCGTACGAGATGCACGTGTCCCGCAGCATCTGATTATAACATGTAAATAATTATTAAATATTATCGAATGTCAGATAGGCTCGTTTAGGCGGCCGTTACGTTATCTGTGTTATTTGTCGTTAACAGCTCGGCGGGACTATGCGCGTTATCGAGTTGAGTTATGGCGGCGAAGACGACGCGGCTTTGGGAGTAAGCTCCGTTTCTGGTTTAAACAGAGCCCCGGAGTACCTGATAAGGCAAGCAACTGCTGATCACGCGCCTGAGGTGCTCCGATATCATCTACACAAACCGTGGGTTATGTTCACCTTTTTCTTAGTAAGCGTCTGAATTACTTCGACGTTCACCGACAAGGTACAAGTCACACCACTAGGCGTTTACAAAAGTTATACCATTTACATGTCATTTCAAGTTTGACATTTATAGTTACCTTTACCGAGATGAGGGAAACATTCTTTTTAGTCGTATTTTTATCTGACCTTTTTATTTATTCATTCATATAAGATGAAGATAGGCGTAAAAGTAAACAAAAGTTAAAGTTAAAGAAAAACAAATGAGTTATAAATTGGTGAATTTATTCACCAATTTATAACTCATTTGTTTTTTACTTATACCTTCAGCCCAAAAATCGTTAGTTTCAGA
Organism: Battus philenor; assembly: GCF_028537555.1. Taxonomy (NCBI): domain Eukaryota; kingdom Metazoa; phylum Arthropoda; class Insecta; order Lepidoptera; family Papilionidae; genus Battus; species Battus philenor. Next base: position 7,402,495 of record NW_027181676.1, read on the forward strand.
AATTATAAATAATCTACATATAATATACTAAGGAAAAGCGTCAAAATTCAGATTACATCGTAATAAATTTGATTATTGCTTACTATCTGTCCCGGCACGCCGTATTACCTAGAAGTTATTTGCTTGTCGCATTCTAATATAAAAAATAATGTAAGACATTTCAGTGATTTATTTATATAGCATGATATTATGTGTATATATATAAATATTTAAAGCTTCCTGTTGATACAAATACAAATGAGCTATATAACCACCCCTTTAGCTCTTTTACACTTATAACCAATCGTATCTTGTATAAATAGAAGTTACAAGATGCGATGCGAAAGTCCTGATGTACTTAACATAACCCCAGCATCATTTGTTTATAACTATTTAGTCTGATGAGAGAAACTACAGTATTTTTTTCTTAACGTAATCGTCTAATGTTTATATGTTTTTGCTATGATAATAACTGTCAACTATTCCTCGATTTCATTAAAGTATAGTATATATTCACTGTGCGTATGTAAAGTGTGCACGGCAGAGATCGACTAAAATTCTCTATTCTACACATAAATTATTCTAATTTACGATGTTGTAACTTCTGTACTAGTGTCGTAAACGTTTACTTTATGTTAGCAAGAGGCCAGGTCTAACACCACACAACTCACTGAAGTAATGTAAATTATTCTCCACACATATAAAGTAGGTGAATGCCTCTCCGCTGTTGCAATTTTACTGAACTGTCAACTGTCAATAAATCCGGCTTGATTTTATTTAGCTGCGCTGAAGTGACAGAATAATAATTAAGTCACAGACCACGGCCATGCCCGTTTTGTTTATCGCCTAGCCCAGGATACCAATGCAATAAAATAAATCATTTTAACTTTGCGATAAGAATTTCCTTCTTTGCGCTGTTTGGATTTGAATAGGTTGTATTGAGTTTAAGATATTGCGCAGTTAATTATGCGTGAGTCTGATATTCTATGAATTTGAATTATTACGAAGCCCTCGTTGCGTTCTCTAAGACCTGTGAATTTTTAGTGACATTAAATAAATATCGAAATGTCTGATTTTTGACACGAAACAAGAGTCTGTGGTTGCTTTTACTCGATTCTTACAATGATTTATATTCAAAATAAATTGAATGCAAAACATAATCGCTAAACTACACAAAGGTAATATGTTTTATATTGTAATATATTTCTTATTTTAAAACTACACTAATTCGTAGTTAGTCGAATATAAAAAAGATATTCCATAAAAACAAACATTTAAATAAAATGTAATGTTAATAGAAACTATAATTTGGATAAATTTAGACCACGACAGCAATTGCTAAAGATAAATAAAATCAGTAAGTATTCTGATCCGGCTTGTTCATGCCGACCAGACTAGCTCATGCCTTCGTTAGTTTTCTTTTGTAAATAGATATTATAATTGCAGGCGGCATTTGAAAACTTTAACTAACTGATTTATACTAGATGTCTATCGGTGTATGTGGCACATTATAATACCTAAGAAGCTATCAGTCTGCGAGGACAAGTACACAAAAGAGGTAATGAGCGTAGTCTCCCCACAAAGCCCCACCGGCTGTCATATGTTCAAAGTTATCGCTTGTATAACGTCTCCGATATAGCACTCTTAGTGCGGTAACAAATGAAGCGGTTGCATTAAAACTTGTCTGGTGCATATCTGGAGGTAATTAATAGCGGTAGATAAGTCGGGGAGAGAGTCCGCGGTGCTCCGGGGATATCGAGGTTGTCGGGAGCGCCACTGGCGACCGGCTCCGTTCTATATTAATAACGGTCAGATATCGTTGGTCAGTCGAAATGGGAAATTAAAAGGCTTTCATGGGATCAGCTCATTAGGCTGATTTGTGGCTGGCGGCGCCGCACATGAAGCTATTAGTGTGCATTGTAACTGCTGCTGTTGACATGCCCGTCATTTGTGCACCAATATATCAACTGCTACTGCTTACTTTGTTATAGCTTTTGTATTTCTGTGTTTTCCTACTGTCTTGCTCTTATTATAAATAATCTATACAAATATAAATGAATCACCAAATGGGGTGCTAAGCGTAATATCTTCGTACGGCTTGAGTTTTTCGACTGATTTTTTTTACTTTTTTCGTGGTACTTTTTATGGGAGTATTCTTAAAAATATTCAAAAGTAATAAAATAACCTTTATATTTTGAAGTAAACCATGGTGATAGACTTGTACCTAGCTGTAAATGTCGGAGAATCAATCAAAACCAAAAAACAGTATGACGACCAACAAAAAATAGAATATATCATAAAGCGTTACAATGACTACATAATCCTTTTAATAATTTCAAAACCTTGTAACATACAAAAAAAATATATTTTAAAACATATTATTTCGTAATGATCTCTGAAAACGGTTTAGAAATTTAATTTATTCTATTAAACTGCAACACGACAATAACTTTTGACGTATATCTACGGGAACAAATTTGAAAATGTTATTGAACTTTTGTATTGCGATGTATAAATTTGAAATTGGTATTGTTAATCTATATTTGTATCATTGGCCATTGTGTATCGTAAGCCTATGTGCTACTATACATGTCATATATATCCAAGCAATAAAATGAAAATATATTTCCATCATTGAGGTATTGCACGGCAAGTAATAGAAATTTTTAATTTTATTTTGTAATTTGTTTATGATGAAGACTATATAATTAAATCAAAATAGATACTTTCGAAATATGTCTTTGTAATAAATAGGTTACTTTAAAATAAAAATATGTTTGGGTATAGCCCATTATGACTATGAATGTGCTATTAAATTTGAACCTTGGAATTGTTATTCTATAATTGTATCATTGGCCACTTTATATGATATATGATTACTTAATGTAATTGAGGGTGTACGTTTCCACATACAGGTCTCGGCGCAAGTTGTCCGTTAGCGGCAGCGGCGTCCGTAGATCGCGGGGCGGTGCTTAAGCGAGTAATCGCGCAATTTGTGCCGTCATTGTTCTAAAGTAACGTCGGCCGTATATCAGTGCGGCAGACGTGGCCAATTGATACAAACGAGCGCGTGTCACGTCTAAATATAATATTAGGAATCACGGCGCGAGCCAGGATATATTAATTTGGAGTGCCTGTTGCGTGATGTGTCGCGGGTATGCGCTGCTTACAGCGTGTTCCAATTGTCCCTCCCAATGTTATCAAGGATGCGTTCAAATATCTCATACGTAAAATTTAAATACATTCTTTGTTTATTTAGAAAAAAACATAACTTCACCATGATCACCATTTTAGTTTTAGGACGTATAGTGTTGGACATAAGCCTGCCCATATATTTCCAATAAGACTTATTAAAAGTAGCTTGCATTCAACGTTACCACTCCTTAAGGCCCGCGCGGCCACCTGTTCTGTGCTGTATGTGGTCTGCCTACTGCCACTTCAACATGCCAATCCACTGGCTCAGGACGGTTACTTTCTCTCGCTTATGGATTTCGTTGAAATTTCCCGAGCATACCCTAATCATGGCTTATTGAGCGAATGTTAGATTGCCGAGTGTGGAACAATTAAGCGTTATAACCGACAAAACATTCAAATGCACCTGCTAACTTAGGATATGTTCAATATTTATAATTACAAGTAGAGAAAAAATATTTTGTGATATACAACAGCAAAGAATGTGATGATATCATGACATTTGATTTTAAATAACAGAAATAAAGGTATACAACTAAACATTTATAAATTTCATTAGTTACAAAGCTCTTATTTCTTAACACAGTTGTATTTATCCATTACTGTTTCGTGGTGATCTTTATTAAGACTAGGTGTCTAGTAAGACATCCCGAGAAAATCCGTAAAAGAACGTAAATTTTAATTGATATCTGTATTGTATATCCTATAACTGTGGTTACATTTTAAAGATTAACCAAAAATTATAGTGGTCTGGACCCTTGATCTTCGAAAATAAGATTAAATGACGATTTATGAATGAGGTCAGCATGTTAAGTGGGGTCGACTAAGGGTTTTTTACACGAGTGCTTTTAAAGTACATTTATTCATATTTTACAATAATTCTTTTATTTACAATAATTGTGATAAGACCTACGTATTGACTAAGTTAAGTATAATTATTGTCGATGTGAGCAAGTTTAATTGGACAAGCACAATACATATGATATGTATATTAGAGCTGAGAAATAAAATTGATATAATTAATTATTTACTTGTGAGACATATAAAATTACACGATAATTATACTTCGTTATAATACTTGGTATATATGTACATGGGTTGATTGCTTATAGATGCAGAAGCTTTAAATATTTTTCTTCTATTCCAATCACTATGTATTATATAATATATAAAATATATATATAAAAAAATTTTGGCATTACGAAATCTGCAAGGTTATATAAAATATTATATAACAATATTATAAACAAGGTTATATAACAATAATTATTTTAAATTTGTAATAATATGAATTTTGTAAACGCTTTTTTGCTATATTATCATATGGAGTGTCCATATATTAATTGACAGCAAATGATCTATAAACCCTTTTAAAGCTTTTACACTCATAAGCAATGACCAGATATGGTAAAAAAATACTTGAATAGAAATCAATGTGTGTAGACAAAATATTATTGATAGTGTGTAGCAAGCCTAATTGCATGAACAGGCACGCGCCGGGCACACGCCGCTTCGCCTCCGACACGCGAGCCCATTTCCTTCTCACGGCTACTGCCGGCTGTCCATTCGACACACTCTCATTACACGATACACGTTGCACGATATACTCGCTTTAACCAGCGCTCGTTTGAGAGCCGTGAAATTCAAAAAGAGCCACAGCTGCATAAGGTCTGCTCATTTCAAAACAACACTAAGCCGCATCAACTACTAGCTTCGACGACACAAGAATGCATAACAAAATAATAACCGTTTTAACTCAAGCTTATCACTGTATTTATACCATAATAAACTCTTGAATACGAATCTGTTTTAAATAAACAACGTTTTTTGTACAGCATATCTAAGAATAACAAAATGAAAAAAAGTGTAAATAACATTTTCTTTTGTATTATTGTAAAAAAATTAATAAATAAAAGTAAAAGCTAATTTTTTTTAATTTTCTGTTAGGCCCTAAAATATTCCATTGCAGAAACAATAAAAAATGCGCGGCAAATGGTAAAGACCACACTTTCTTTTCCTATATAAAACCACAGAGTAAATTAATTTTCTTAAGGTTTAGGCCTTTGGAAGGTCCTTTGGAGAGTAAATTTCGAAAAGCGCGCTGTACATAAACCACATTGTTCATTTAAATGCTATACCTCCGTGAACCATAAAGCAATTAAATGAAAATGTTATCACATTATTAAAGAGTAGAGTTTTCCAGTGTACGGATAAGAAAACTTAGTTTCATAAGAAATCATTGCTTATCAAAATGAATTTAAATAAATAAATAAAGTCATCACTCTAAAATACGGCACGAAGTTGATCGAAGCAGCTCTAGTTATAAATAGAAATCCCTTCCGATAGTTAGAAAAAAACGAATGAACAGTTTGGATCAAATCAAAATATTTACATGATCGACTAAATTGAAATGAACTCGTCCATGGATTAAATTATTGAAAGATTCGGTCATCCTAAATATGGAGCGCTTATTTCATACCGTTCATAGCTCACATAACTTCATTACGAGCTCAATTGAATAAACTGTGATAGGAACGCCGAGGCGCTCTGCAAGTTGATTGCTCAAATTTCCTCTTCAACTATCACAAAGATATGGTGAATTTCTAATTGGATAAACGTGTCGTTTCCTATTTAAAGGCGACGGCGGGTGTTACGTTTCCATTTGAGCGCGACCTCTAATGATGTCTTAGCGCGCCCTTGTGACGTCTCGACTTGATGATTAGTGGGGGGCAGGGTAGCTAATGTTATAGCGGTGGCAAAGTTTCCGCGGGCACGCGCTCGTCATCACGAATAATGGCCCGACAGGGTCCGACGCCTTGCGTTTGTCTGCTCAAAAACCAACTAATGAATTACGTTATCGTTTCCTGGGTGTAATCCATAATCGAATGGACCGCACTGTCATTCGTTCATTCGTTTATATTTCAATAACATGGCCTCCAAATTTGATAGTAATAAACTTTGGTGACTAAAGACCTTTATATTATCAAATAAAATATTTTGAATACTAGAAAAATACACAAGTTTATACATATGATAATAGTTTTCTACGTGATGATAAATTATATTACATTAATTGATTTTTTTTTATTGGAATTCGTTAGGTCAATAATTTTTGGCATTACAAAGACTGAAGGAACAGATAATAAACAATAATTTAAATATGAATTAAACTCTGGACGCAGGTCGCTTCCAACCGGTCTTATTGGAAATCTATTGAAGAGACCTGAGTTCATCAGTCGACGTTCTGAGGTTGAAATGATCATGATGAAAATATTCTGTGCTTAAGGAGTGTTTGTCGTCTAACATTTATTGACAAGAAAATTAATTAAATATTGTTAAAAAATGGAAATCGAATTCATAAATAATAAGAGAAAGTAAAACGATAAAAACTATTGAATGACATTTATTGTTTTCAAATTAGTTTGTTTTATTCGTAATTTTTACGGTGACGGAGAAATGTGTAGTGCGCCGTCGGGTCGTAAATCACGGTGCGATAGCAGAAGATAGCGGTGTGGCGCGTGCTTCGGCAGCGTCGCACACACGCAAATGCGTGCCGTGCAGGGTTGCCAGTAACGTTGGAAATCATCATTTAAATATTGCTGCATTAAAAAGTAATTTGATTACACATCACTTTCTTGTTTTGTAATTATAAACTTATAATGTTTTGCTATTGGCTTCGTCATATCATCTTGGATGTAATAGAATTTAAAAGAATACGTGCTAAGAATATCTTTATGGGAGAGAATTAGAAACAACGAGATCCATCGACGAACGAAAGTAACAAAGATAATCCAGCAGATTGACAAGTTGAAGTGAAAGGGAAGGTCGCACAGAATACAAAACAGATGGCCGTTTGAGCCTCAAAGTTCTAGAGTGGATACCACGAACAGGTAAATGCAGCGTTGGACGTCGTAGGGTTAAAATAATGAATGATTCATTGATCTTTTTTCAAATGGTCCTTATAGTTAAGGATAGTACACTATTCAATGTTTTTTCTTGACGGAATTTCTGTGTCTGCTTTATTTTCATTTATAGTTTTTCTCTATTATAGATGGTAGAGCGCTGAGAGAGCTTAGTCTGAAGCACTTTATTAATTATGCAAGAGAGTTGAAGTTGAGCCGTAACGTAGATATTTTACCGGATCAGTAGGCCGTCACGTATCTTGGGTCGCTACATGTACCAGACACAAGGGCCCCAAGAGAGGACCTTGGCTTAAACTGTAACTCAATACATGTTTATCATTCGAAGATTGAGACAGCCAAACTTCGACACGATCGATTGCTGTTGCCGAGAAAGTGAATGAATGACTGCGTCTTTTCCTCCTTATGTTATATCAATGTTTTAATGTCTCCTACTCTTCTCAAAAAGATGTCTCATATAGAAACAGCTATCTTGTATAAAATCAGCACCACTTGAATTCTTGTAGCCTTACCTTTTCCCGCTGACGATATTAATTTCATTAGACACGAATAGCGACATTATGTAGATAAAAAGACTTTAAAATATTTGCCAACCCTAGCGTCAAGAAATAAATAACACATTTCCTTAAATTCAAATTTCAAATCACTTTACGTGATTTATCATCAGGATTAACTCTCCCGACTGTATCATTAATATAAAAATCAACTAAATCCGACGTTTGATTAAGAGAATATTCACGTTATTGACTCGCCCAATTGTATTTTGTGGTATGTGAGTGCTTAATAGTGAAAAATAACTGCAGATAATACTAAAAAATATAAACAATTCTTAGTTTTGGTCACCAAGTCTGCCAAAGGCCCTATAATGCTTAATTAAGCTTCGATCGTTATGAAGTCAAATATTGAAACAATTTAAGTGTTTACTATTTCGTGGTACGTTACACACATATTTTATCCAAACGAACCTAAACTTGTTTGGTATTACTTTGTTTCTCAATTTATTTGAAATAAATCATTAAGATTATTTTAAATGGATTTATTGGTAATGTATACCAATTATACAAGTTTCTTTTATCTCTACGGAATAATATCATAGATAAACAATTCAGGGCAACCTGATATTTGAAGGAACTGAACTTTGCTCTTTGTTGAGTAAAGTACAGACAGAAAAACTACTTGAATAAAATATTCTTTATTAAATTGAGTATATTAATTTCACTGCACAATTTTAAATTAGGGTAAAATAAAGTAAAATTTTTGACATTATTTGTGTTTATAAAATTTAATTCTCTAAAACCTATGCATTTCGTTACCTGCCATCCACCATAGTGGTTTTTTGTTAAATTGTATGAAACACAGTAACACTTATGGATTTAAAAGTATTAAATGGGATTAATGTTGCATTAATTAACTTTTTATACTATGATGTGTCAAGCCAATCATTTCTGGCAGTACAATGTCTGCAAGAACACATAGTAAACAACAATTCATTTTAACATGTTGTTATTCGAATTTTGAAAATGATTTTTACTATATTATCATTGCATTAATTGTCAGCAAATAAGCTAATAATATAAATAATAATAAATAATATAAATTCACACTTTTAAAGCTTTTACACCTATAACCAATCAACCAGTATATTGATCTATTATTGTGTTTAGTCTAGAAAACATCTTTAGAGTTAATTTATTACAGATTCCAAGCGCCCGCTTATCTCTCACATCTTCAGTGTTCGGTAGTCTGCGGTACATGTGACTATCCTCTAATTAAAAAGCAAATTGAAAATCCTTGTGTCAAGGACTATTAATTTTTACGATCGATATCAGAGCGATGTATATTACATGTCCCACCGTAATTATTTATCTTTATGTACGCAATCAATAGACCGTATCAGACTAGAATAAATAATAAATTAAGTATTATAAAGTCAGATTTTGCTTATCTTAACATTCAAATAACTCAGGAGTCGTAAATAATATCCTGTGTCGAACTGAAACATTCTTTAAAGGAGGTTAGTTATTTTACATAATTTCGCTTTTATTAATGCTTCAGCCAGTGGACCCGGAAAGATTTGACCATGAAATATTTTAAAAACGATTTTAATTTAAGAAAATAATCCTCATGAACGAAATCTAATCAGTAAGTTTATTGCTTACTTAAGAATTGTTTCAACTTACGGGGTAATTGGAAATAGGTATAAATGATTTGGGTGAATAAATAACCCTTTTGTTAGCAAAAAGCTTCAACACCTATTTCAAATCAATTTATATTAGGAGGTTACTCTGAAATATGTTATTTTAATCATTTTTTCCACAGCAATGCGACAGGCTAATGATTTCTAACAGTACAAAGTCTGCAAGGACAGAGCAGATAATAATTAATTTTAATATGTTTCAATCTGATTTTGAAAAAGTTCTTTTTGTATTAACATTACTCTATATTTTATTTTTAAGACCCTTTATATATGATGATAAGTTAGAGGGTAACATACATTAATTAACCGAAAAAGCTATACATTCTTCTTTCAAACCCATTTACACCTATTTTCATTTACTCTTTACTCGCGGTAGTCAGAAGTATTGTTAGAAGGAATAATCCTTTTTTTTTCTATCATTTAAAACATTTTGTAGTGTAACATGTGGTAGTCATTTAAGATCACTAAAGTATACGATCGTTAAAAATGATCACTTTTAATATTAATATGGTATTTAAAAAAAAAAGAGGACAATTATCAATAGAGTCACGTGCTCACTTCTTTGGAAAATTCTACGCTGCCAATGATATGGATTGTTTCAAGGATTTCAAGTTATGATAACTTTTAAATCAAGCCATATTCTCTAAAACTGACTATAAATCAAATACCAGCGGATTAAGATCGGGACTGGATAGCGGCCAGTTTTAAGCTCTGGTGAGCCCCGAAAGGTTCTTTTTTAAACCACGCTTGAATGGATCAAGCTTTATGACATTTATGAGTACCAACAATTGCATACCTACCTTATGTATTACTTTTAGAGCAATTCGGTGTGTCTATAACTTCACACCGTGTTAATATGAAAAAATATTTTAATATTGATTGGCGCGAAAATGAGAAAACTGAAGTAATAATCTATTCTAATCAGAAAAGTAACTTTGTGTATATTTTTATTAAAATTGTATTAATGGTCAGGTGAATTATATTCTTGTATATGTTTTGCTATGTATGTTAATGTTATCATAATTGTCACCGATTAAAGGTTACATAATTCGTTATTTAGTCAATATAAAAGGTATATTAACAACCATAAATATCATATTATATCGCTTTACACACCTGAGTATACAGGGTGATTATTAATAGGTGTAAAAGCAAAGAGGGTACACTCGTTTGTCAACAATATACTTCATCTTCTTCTTTGTGATCACTGTGAAATATGTAACAACATTTTTTTCTAGTAAAATGCGACCGGTCAATACTGTCTAGAAGTACAGTCTGTAGGTTCAGGTAATAAATAATAATTTATTTTAGTATGTAGTAATCCGAATTTTGCGAACGTTTGTTCCTATTGTATAAGGTTGCTCTTTTTTCCGAAATCAATAGATAATGTGTATCATACATTAATTAACAGTGCATGAGATATACATTGTACAAGTATAACTGATAATTCTGTATAAACATACATTGTTACGGATAAATATAATGAAAAACAACCTTTATAATCCCCAATAGCCACAGCTTCATTAAAAGCGATGGAAAATACGCAGAGAAAAGATTAATTAGTAAATTCACCGAAATGTTTTTTTATCGAGAAGTACGGGTCGGATTTGTTTCATACAGGAGTAAGACGGACCACCGGCGGGGCAGCGGTGCTTTACTTACAACGATTTATTGTTATAAAAATAATGTATCATCGGCCGATGCCGCACAATGCTCGTAACAAGCCCGTTCGTGTGCATTAACGGAACGGCTGCTGCGGAAAGATACTCTTAAGCCTTTATAACAGCTAAAGCTATGATTATTTCAATAATAACTGCTATTTATAGCGTAGATAGATACCTAACGCTCACGTTTAATTACTGTGAAATATTTAACTGTTCGTCTCGATTAGTGAATCCTGTGGGATTATTTATTGCAAGATTCAAGGTATAAGTATAAAAGCTTTTAGAGTGAATGATTAGCTTGCTTGTCAGCAATATGCTTTATAGCTTTTACGCCTGTTTCTAATCACTATAAATCTGATCTCTATAAAAAAATGTTACATAAATTTATTTTTGTATTGTAATCTGCTACCAGTTTTTAGGTTAAGGAGCAAACAATAATTAATTTGCAAATGTAGAAATCTGAATATTGTAAATGATTTTTCTTATTATTTTCGAAACCATTGATTTTTGGAGTGGGTGTACCATAAATTTATTGACAGCGAATGAGCAGTAATGTTCAATAGATGAAATCTACTGAAAGGTTTTACACCTATAAACAACTAGCTCGGATATTTTGTAAGTTTGAAATTTTATTACGAACAAGAGAAAAACACGAAAAAACTCCCACAATCGTTACAAATGTTTAAAGTCAGAAAATTTAGATGTAGAGATTCGAGCAAGAACGCATTTATATAGATATGAAGAAGCTGCAAATCTAGGGTTAGACCAAAAAAGACTTGACTTATTTGAAAAATCATGAATACAAATAGATCGATGTTTTAGTGCAACACAAATTTACTATATGAAACCTGTCTCGATATAGAGTAAACGAGTACGTTATGCACAATTTAATTAATCAATTCATAGTTACTACAAGTATTATGATTTTTCAATTGATAGTATAAACATAGTATTCAACAGTATATCTATTAAGGAAAACCTTCCAATACATAGTCTCTTACTCTGGACTTCATTGGTAAATTTGCACTCATTCAATTAGCCATAGAGTGGCACATGGTCGTGATTTCTGTACCGGATGAGGGTTACACTTAAAAAGTAAGTAGGACATGCGTAAACGAACGAAATTAACCGACATAGCCCAGTGGATTAGCGCGTTGTCTTGGCAGTGGGTACTCAGAACTCAGTGCGCAAAATATATGGCCGCTGGTGCCTGGATGGAGAGACCACAGACCGGAATGCACATCGTAGGATATTTATCGACAAGGTCCAAGTTCCACCATGTTTAGGTCGACAGAAGCTACTAAATGCCGGACCGGAGAGAGTGCATAGTCTAGCAGTGAAAGTCTCTCCGCTGAAATTATGATAATAAATATGAACATAACATTCATTTCCTAATCCCGAAATCAACGAACATACTGTTTATTATATAATATTTATCCCCAATAAAAAAATAATCATAGCATATTTCGAATAATTAAAAGAAATAATCAATAAACATAAAGTCATAATTTTCAAAATGCTATCCTAAAATTTAGTTGTATTTCATTTGTACTATTTGCATGCTGTGTGAAGATTTATATCTATACAATACATGTGACTTAAACATGTACAAACAACAAAAAAGAGACATTGCCGTGTAATTCAAACATTCGTGTGTACAAGGTAACGCGACATAAGCAATACAAAATACAACATGATACCTTTTAAAGCGTGTACGTATGAAACGTGGGTACAATCGTGTTCGTAGATAGCTTTCAATGTGTTACGGACTTAAGCGATAAGTTATTCTCGGGTAAGTCACATTGATCGATGTTCTAACTCAGCAGTTTTCGATCTACGCGGTAGCGGCCCTCCTTCTTGATAAAGACAATCTTTGAGAGAATTTATCAATGATGGCTCGATATGACGATAACAAAATCTATGGCTAGGTATTTTATATATATATACTCCAGTATATTTTTAAGCAATGCGACTATTTGTATTATGTTTGGTTCATTTTTCATCTGCATCCTCCCAAAATATTACAAAAATCACTTAGTATACTATTTCTGACTTAAATAAATCCGTTAAAACTAAACGGGGATGTCTCTTTTTTAAGTCGGTGATAGAACTGGCAAGTTAAAATTTTATTTTTCATAATTTCTAATTAGATTTCTGTTATAATATTATTAATTACTTTCGAAAATCCTAAAAAAACATCGTTCTATCCGGAGGCAATTAAAAGTTATGTTTCAACGTCATTATGGATTTAACACATGAAAATTATAAATATAAAACGACTTCGGTAAGCTTTTGGTGATTAAGTTTAATCTCGTACTAATATTTACAACTAGTTTACTGAGTACAAACATGGCTTTATTACTACTATTGATGGTTCACGTGATGGAAAATTCCTTCAACATCGACTGCTAAAACTAACATCAGAGGCACGTGATAAAGTTTGACAAGACAATTCTCAGAAAATTAGATCAAGCTTCGTATGAGTCAAGTTAGAAATATTTTGTTTGATCATTTAGACATCAGGAAGCCTTGTACTCGATGGATACCTCATATTTTAACCTAGAAAGAAATGTCGTATTGATTGATGCAGTGACATTATATTGAAATTCAACGGTGATGCTTAGCATTTCATATTGTCACTATTGATGAAACTGGAATCTATTGTTAAGATTTTATTACTATTTGGTGTTGCTTTAAATATTTTTGTAACTTTTTTTCGGACCATTCCTGATTTGCCCTCTATTAAATCAACGGGCGCAGTATAAGCTATTGTTACTGAATTTAAATATCTGATAATATTTGATACTATAGTAAATAATACCAATTTTGTATTGCGGTAATAGGTGCTTGTATCTTAATACTAAATTACACTGCCTTTCTGTTGGTCGGTCTGTTTAGCGAAAGGCGACTTGGGTGGGTACCGACACTGAGTTTATTTCTGGCGCTAAATGATAGTGCGCTAGCATTGTGATGTTCCAGTTTGAAGGTCTTTGTTGTTATATTATCGTGCTACCTTTTTCAAGGTGATAGAACTATTTTAATTCTCTTTCTTGCTTATACAGGAAATTTCTTATTTTATTAATTATTAACTGGCTGTTCTGAAAGACTTCGTACTGTCAGGTTCAGTAAGATAAAAATCTGTAACTGTTTTCTTGCAATTCTTTTATTTTTCTTATCAGTAGCACTTTGCTGCGACTTAACGAGAATATAAGAAAAAATAAACGAATTGGTCTATTTGTCGACATTTGGTTTTAATTCGTAAGTCTAAGCATTTTTTAAAATATTGTTTTAAAATGAACACAATAACTTATGTAATTATCTGCAGTATGTCTAGTATCAAGTAATTTTAATTAATTAGTAGTCTAATAAAGAAAGTATTGGATTGAAAGCGACTTAAAGATAACATTATTGTCCCGGCACGCATTTCGTATTGGCTTAAAGTTGACCATTTAACAAATATCTTTATTACTATCTCAGGACAGAACAGGCAAATTGTGTTAAATTTTCATTGAAGTAAAAGCAACAATTTGATTTAGATAAGTATTAAGTGTACGTATAAAACCTGTTCGGAGGGCCATAAGTTTGATTCGAAGGCACAATTAAATTCTATTAACAGGACCACGGCAAGGTGTAATTAAGCGACAACGTAGCGGGCTCTGAAATATCTCTCATTCTTATTTGAATGGGCCGGGCTGGAGTTATGAAAGTTTTGCAGCGATAATTATATGGCACACGGGCTGAGAAGTTGCCGGTCGACTCGCGCCGCGCCCGGACTATCAGATAGTGTCGCGCGACACTATTAATGCGGCCGCGACAGGCGTTTGATTGCAGGTGCTCCGCGGTCGCTCCACTAACTTGTTTATTACCCGTTTCTTAATACAGGTCTAGATCCAGCGCGTATAACCGAGAAGAACTAAGACATTCATAATTACGGAACGCGTCACGGATTGATCGTGCATTGATAATGCATTACGCGCGCCCAACTGGTTACTGAAGCGCTGTACTCGGGGGACTACAAAAATATCTAAATAATAGCTTATATGCATTTGACACAGGTGCAGTTAAAGCGTAGTTCTCGATTATCGTCATTATTTAAACCACAGAACGTCCACAGCTGGACAAAGGCCTCCCCTATAGTTCTTGACACCATTACCAAAGCTTTTGTCAGTTTTATTTGTCTAATAACGCAATAAAAGCCTTTTTAAGATTTTCACTACGCCATTATCATTAATCAGTGTTTCTACTATACTTTAAATTGAGAAATTAGGAGCATTGTGCTGTTACTAGCGAGTGGGATTGGCGTATCTATTTATTTATTTATATGTAGACATAGTCAATTAGCTCTATATTTAAATAATTTCTTAATAAAATATATAGTGATTCGTATATATGTCAGGGGAACAGCCTCACTAGCGTAAAAGAGTCACGTCAGCTCTGTCTATATCACTCATATTATTCCGGTGATTGCAACAAACTTCCAACGCAACACGTTTTTGGAGAATTTTCCTAAATTTGACTAATAGCGTAACAATATCTTAACTAATCTATGAGACAACTCTTTTTTGTGCCGTCAGTAATATATTACGAATCGTATGTAGTAATTAGGTGTTTATAAAATATGTGCCTACTCGACAACATCGCGTTCAACAATTACACGATTGTACAACACTGTCAACATATACATGTTATAATATTATGTTGTAAGTAGTTATTATAATGGCAAAATTTTCCTATGATAAGTTACCGCGATGCTTAAATCATGTGTAACCACGGTAGTGGCTCATATAAACACTCAAGATCACTTCACTAGGCGGGAAAATGTTTTAAAAATGGTTACTTTTATTTTTGTTTCTTTTTAACTTTTTCTTCGACATTTTTTTCTTTTTAGTAAGAGATGCTTACACTTGAAGATAATTAGTCCAACTCTCCAATGACAGTATCACTTTTTATATTATGTGTTCCTCTAGTCTAGTCAAGTGATTTAGCAAATACGTGTAGAAAGCAGCAAAAACATGGACATTTTTATCACTTGATAGAAAGGTACAAGGTCTTCATTAGCTTAGGGTAACCTTTGCAGATGTATTGGAAGGTTTTTGTGTTATGTGTCCAATTTAGGCACACGCCTAATACTGTTTCAAAAAAATGTACACTAGATCTAAGCAAACCATTATTTCAGCCAAAAGACGCCCACTGCAAGGCATAAACCTCCCCAGAGGAGCGCCATGTTAAACGATTTTGCACCCGTATCGTAGCAGAATATGTACAAATATAAAAATAAACTTCAAAACGTCAATAACTTTTATTCAAAATATTTATAAAAAAACATGCGGCGATACTCCAGCTGTAAACACTCTTACTTGTTAGAGATAAATAAAGCATGCTTACTCTGATTCTGGCTTTAGTTACATTTATCCTATCATAGATATAACATTCGCAGGCTTTTCAAATTTGGTTGCAACAAAAAATGGATATTATGCAGATGTATTTGTATCAAGATATTCTTTAATTACAGTTTGATCGGTATTTGGTACCCTTACCCATAAAATTTCTAGTCAACTCTATTCTAACATCCATTAGTAAAAAAAGTAAAATATCTGTATAATTTTCGTCAGGGATACCAAATTCAAATTTCAATGTTACCATTTTACCATTTTCATATCAGCTGTAGGAGACCTATGTCCAATAGTGGATCTATTGGACATACGTTTCCCGGCATAATTCCAATAAGCCTACTTCCAACTTCTTCTGATAACCTTAGCAAGGTAGTCTGCCCAATTTGTGGGTGGAGGACGATATTTATTTCTATTCATCATCATCATCACTACCGACAGACGCTCACTGAAAGGCGAAGGCATTTCTTATAAAATAATATATAAAAAAACGAACTCAATATTCAAAATTACTTTATTATTGACTTGTTTTTTAATAATTCTACATAGTTTATTATTTGAATCTATGAAAGAATTAAAATTGTTTATTAACTATTTTTTTAAATACAGCTTATTTTACAAAAAAAAAATAAACAAATATTATTTTAGCATTTACTGTAGAAACATTTACAGGCCGAGACTTAGTCATGCATCTGGTATCTCTCGGCATCTATTTATCATTTGCAATCAAACCTTGTCGCAGTAGTTTGATTAAACGTTCGTGTAACTAGAAGAGGCAGGTAACAGAACAGCGTCTCGCACACGAGCCGTCCCATCATTCGTCATTACTCAATCTCCTTGAATATTCATATCTTTATAAAAAAATAGTTACATTCGTCCACAATAATTACGTTCAAAACTCGTTCATTATTATTGTCATTATTGTGTGTAGTATTTAAGCCAGGCATTTTAAACATGCTAATATTACTAATGCGTTAGATACATATCAGCAATGAATTTTAACGATTTAAAATTTTTTTTTCGCGTTTCTGATTTAATCTATATATTAACTTTATTTACAAGTTTTTATATTACAATAATATAAGTACCGCACTGTATTACACAAGCTATAAAGTGTAATGCAGTACAGTGATCACTTGCGTATATAATTGAATTGACCAAAATAAATTCCTCTATTATGATATCCCTCGACTTTAAATAAAACTATGAGAGTTACAAAGGGCCCTGATTTGAAACAAACTCAGTCGAGTTTTTTGTTATCATTTTACAAACTTTCATTCAACCTATTTATATCAATCTATCCCTCCTGGCGTCGTAATCCTCATTGCTGATGTTTATGACTTCCCCCATGGATCACTTTCTCCTCAACGAACCTGCGCCATTGGTTGCGATAGTCGGAAAACCTAAGCCTTCGCGAACCTCTGCTTAATTATTCCCCTCCCTCCACCTTTATTATCACGCTGCTAACGCTAGATGCAGCCCCCTTTCAATCGGTCTCATTACAAATATATGGCGGAAGCCTGATGTTTTACAGTGAACTTTCTGCGGTTGAAATGATAAAGTTACCTACAAAAAAGATAATCTTGTAGAGCCTAGAGAAATATATAACAAGCTCGTGTATATTATTATGCTAACTCTGTATACATAGAGATTAATCTTATATATTATATATTTATATATATTTTCTTATATATTATATATTTATATATATATATATATATATATATATATATATACTGACTTTAAACACTTGCAATAGTAAGTCGCGGATTCGATTCCCGGGATACAATGCAATATACTTCATATTTTGTGCATTAACTATATAATATTGCCACTGCTCACAAAAAAGTTTCCATCCACAGGCAGCGGCATACTGCGATCGACAACGACTATAAACTTTTATATTATTATTTAATTATATAATATTATTAAATTATTATTTCAAATGGAGTAATCGTATATTTCCTTTAATCATTTCTTCCATTAAACGGTACTCGATGTCAAAATAACGAGTTTACTCTAGTAGATTCAATTTATGTACTTAGTTTGCGACAAAGTTAGCGTATACTTAGTTTTACTGCTAAGTAGAAAGTAATAATTAAAGCTATATGCCGACATTTAGTGAACGCTTCTAATTAAGTTTATCGTAATACTATAAAAACGTTTAACTGACTACCTTTTAATTGAATAATATGCGAACAAGATTAGTTTCATTGCTTAGGCCCGATTAATTTCTTATCGTCACTTCCGTTAATTTTAAACTTAGTAGTCTAAATAAGTATAAACAATAATTACAGAGTATACTAGATAGCTAAGATGTCAAAATATTGTTTATTTTTATTTACAGCAAATTTCAATTCTGGACATAATAACAGTAGCACGTTTATTTTTTTTTTTGTCATTTGTATTTTATGTATATATATTTATATATATGTATATATATACATATATACACATACATACATATATATAAATATGTATATACATATATATAAATATGTATATGTATATATATATATATATATATATATGTATATGTATATATATATATATATATGAATAAATATATGGAAAGCTGCAAAAAGATTTCGTTATTAAAATAATTACGACATAATTCTATAACAAAAAAGTAAAATGTGATTTCCAAAATTCCAAAATATGTTCTCACATAGTCAGGACATTAAAATTTAAGTTATTTCAGCAGATGGTGCATTTATAAGAAATTGCACTAGCAAGCCCCTAAAACTAAGGTTTGATCCCTGACTACGGAAGGGTGTATACGATATTTAATGTTTCTATAGAAATTTTTTGAAAATTCTGGACCGAACGGAAGGGAATAAACAAAAAAATGACAAGCGAAAATGTAACAAAAATCTTCAAACAGCTTCCGCTAGGTTATACAAGCCTAATATTCGAGATCGTGAAGACAAAGCGATCCAAAGCTAATAAAGAAGAAAGTAAATAAAATCTTGTAGCGGAAAAAGAATCTAAATTGTCAAAGCGTTTAGGTAACTCAGCACGGCTGGCAGATGAATGTAAGAGGTCTTCGCCGTATATAACATGTCTTTCCTCTAATCCCTAATCCTCTTAAGTTCGTAACATTACGCTATTAGGTAATTAGTCTTATAATTAAATCATTGTGGGTATATAACCGTGCTCTCCAAACGATGCTCAATAATCAAGTACGGACTATTGGAAATCATGCACCTTTCGGGTCTCTCAGCATATTATTTATGACGATATTATTTTGTAAACGCTGATAATTGTATCTATAATTTTCTTTATTAAAGTTAGATAATAATAAGATAATAAGATAATTTTTAGTGATCGCTTATGTACATTATGAGAATAATTCTAAAAGAACTTAATTTTATAAAAACCAATCTATGCTCACAATAAACTTAGAATACCATATTGTATAAGTTAATTAGGTTAGTGGTCACTTGTATGCGTCAAGAGAGGAATGCCAGGAAAGCTTAAATTAATAATATTATTGCTAACATTTATCATTATTATTATACTATATTCACTTATTTACCTCTTTATCGTCTCATTATATTGATTACTATTGTACGTCAGGAGAAAAATGCCCGAAAAGCTCAAATTCATAGAAACTAAAATCTAATGAAGGTTTACGAGTACTTATGACTACTTTATTTATTTAATAACCTCAGATCAGTTTTTTTATGTATAATGCACACAAAGTGGATGCTTGCCGGGAAACGAAGCTACGAGCAGCAATCGTAATATTTTATCGTTTTCAATCATTAATCGTGTTATTGCAAATTTTAACTATAATAAATTTCCCATCGATTATAATACAAATTAATCCGCTACAGAATCGTTCATTACTTGACGTTCCAGGAGAGCGACCTGAAACGAAATCCGCCGTTATATAATAACCTCTGCGTCTTATTGTGGAATTTAAATAAAAAAAATGTTTTCTTTATATCGATGGGCATTGTTGTGCGACAGTAACGGTGGCCACACGCGCGCCGCTCGTGCGCCGAACTTTATGGTTGGCGTCGGCTAAGGTGCCTTTACACCGGACGACCTGAAAATATTTATAATGTGCTACCTAAACTTTAATAGTTTCTTTTTTTTTTTGGTTAAAAGAATGCACGCGTCGTTAATTGATCTGTTACTTATTTAGTTAAGCACAAACCTATGTATTAGGAAGTGACTTGAAATTCGTTCATTAGTTCTTATGGCGGCCTATTAAAAAGGTGAATCTGATTAATTATGCTTTTAACACTATTCAAATATTTTTGTATTTTATTTAGAATTTATTGTATATTTTATGAGATTAATAAACTTTACTAACTACTCCAGATTTTGTATTGTCAAAAGATATTGACATTTCGCGATTATCCAGAAAAAAATAAAAATAAAATTATTGCGGATTATTCAACATTATGTATTTAATTATTAAATTGTAGTCTTAATGATGGACAACGATTTCTTACAAGTTATATTTTTAGTACACGCAAATACTGTATTATATTTTTATTGCAATGCATCATAGTACACGGTATTCTTCGTTTATGTACAATTCAATACGCCTTTATTTCATAAGATTAGGCAAAGGAGTTTTAAAATATTTTTATAGTGTTTGTACGGGGAAAATTGTAGTTTTTGTGACTTATAACTCCATTTAACTATTATTATCTCCATAAACATTTTTTCGTGCTCTTAAGAAAAGGTAAAAAAATGTTTAGACTGTTCACAAGTTTAGCGCTTAGTAATACGAACTTTAAATTATATATGATTTATCTAGTCTCAGTATTATCTATGGGGAAGCCATATGTCCAGCATTGAGCGCCATAGGGTTGAAATGATGATGAAATAGTAAAGATATGATACTTGGATTATAGAAGAGTCAACGTCATTGGTTAAATATTTTCATCGAAAATGTTTCCGTGCTTTGGGTTACATATTTTTAGACTCTTTAAGTTTGAACCGTATGAGTCTCATCGCTAAATTAGAAACCAAACGGTGTAAAGTAGCTCCTACA
Organism: Battus philenor; assembly: GCF_028537555.1. NCBI lineage: Eukaryota > Metazoa > Arthropoda > Insecta > Lepidoptera > Papilionidae > Battus > Battus philenor. The sequence goes on from NW_027181676.1 coordinate 7,423,851, forward strand.
AAAGGCCGCCGGTAACGACGGTACTATAGCAAGCACATCATTGTTCAGTCTTTCGAATTTGTTTTGTTTGATAAGACGTACTTCAACTTGCCTTCTATAAAAATGTATGAATCGGAACGTATCATTTATTTCTTTTTGTGCATTCGACGCCTCCACTTTGTTAAAAGATTGGATTGTTTTCATCGGGAAGGCATTTATCATCTAGTTTATCGCGGCCGTGCATTGTGTGGTCAAAGATTGTTTCGTGGCAGCCGAGCCCATAGGTGAACTAGGTCAATCGGAGACTTAAATGGAATCACCATTATCTAGGTACCTCGGCCGTGCTGTTAGAAAATGACGTAAGGCTTATATTGAATAAATGGCATAGCTACCATCATTACTTGATTTATCTAACAGTAGGGAACCAATTAAGGTTATTTCATAATGATCCATAGTTGTGCTCGGCAGCGATGTTCGTGACATCCGATGAATCCGAGACAAGCATCGCAGTCGCTTTTGTTGCGAAATGATTTAAATTCATGTTTTGCATAAGGAAACTGCCAGCTCGCTTATGCAGACAATTAACTTGCCTTACAAGCCTTAATCTTGCACTTTGGAGGTTATAGCGGTGCTTTAAGATTATATCAAAACTTTTGAGCAATATTTTAATTTTTGTAGAAAAAAGTTTGTGATTGAGAATAAATAATGATATTTTTCTGTTTTATTTGCAGAGTGATTTGTCGTAATAGTGTAATTCTGAGATTAAGGCAATAAATATTATATTATTATTTGATTGTATATTAACAATGGGTTATTTTTTTGCTCTCATTTCTTGGAAACTTTATTTACATAGAGTTAAAATACCAATAAAAGAGTTGTTAAGTATTAATGGATGTTTGGTAAATGCACAGTTCTACTTCTTTCTGAGCGAAGTATTACGGCGGAGCACTGGTAACCCAGCGGTAGATAAGTGAGCTAGTCTCAGGTAAACCGTAGGTCACAGGTTAGATTCCCAAGATACAATCTTATATAATTCACACTTTGTGCATTAATTATAAAGAATTGCTACTGATCACAAACGAGTTTTTATAGGATGGGCAGCAGCGGCCTCGATATCATTAGGGAAGGCCTAAGCCTTGCATAGGGCGTCTATGGGCTAAAACGACACCTTCTTTCTTTAAGCATAAACGCAATTTATACCGAAGAACATAATAATACGTAATAACTGATGATCATTTGAAAAATATGTTATGAATATTGTTTTTATTTCTTTAAATTTATAAATTTATCAGCTTGATTGAAAAAAAAGACATTCGTCATTCTCGTGTTTATTGATGACTAAAATGCGATACAGAAATATTATTAATATATTTTATTTGGAACGGAATCACTATGTACCTATTTGCAATAACAGTTTTGATCTGCCAGAGCGCTCAGGGCACTTAGCTTCCTCGAACAGGCTTCCAAGAAAGGCTTCAGTGGAGGCCTCCACTTGAGAAGTTGCATTATTTATTCCATCGAATTGTTAGAAGTCCACAATGTATTATTAAGTTAATTAAAAAAAATACACGCCATATGAAACACCAATCGGTATAAAGAGTGCATCTATTTGCGACGTATCAAAACATATGCACCCGTCATGCTGGTGGTCATATTATAATTAACTATAAACCCAAATTAGTATTTCACTGTATTACTTCGATAAAAACTGTATATTTTATTAGGTTCAATATCGCTGAAGCAGTGGAGCGCCGATGAGTTGATCGCGGCAGTCACGCGCGGCCGCTCGAGCGCGCTACTAATACGGCTCGTTTGCGCGCGCGCCGTCACGAAGCAAGCCATTACACAATATAATTAATTTCACTTAATGCTCATCGATTATTGAATATAATAATCGTATAGTTGGGCCGCGTTTCGGCGGCTCGTGATCGATCCGCCGCAGACCCCCCGCGGTCCGCTGGCCAGCACACGACCTAGCACTAAGCTCGGAGCGTGTGCTTTTTTGTAAACGGTTATTCGTTAAGCACCTCTGTAACCATAGTCTACTGTAGAGTATTCTATGTTTAATGGTCATCATCATCAACATCTTCATTTCAGATTTCTATGGTCAGAAGACCTTAACGGGCTCTTCTGTTCACCTTGTTTGTGAAGGTTCTACGCTACGCTTGCCAATCCGTGGTTTCCACCTTAAGGCGATCTGTTCTATGCGCTCTGTAACCTACTCACAGCTATTTCAACTTTCAAATTCGTTGGAACTTCGTCGGACAATGCTGGAAGCAGTCTTCCAACCAGTGTTATTAGAATTTTTCGGGAGATCTAAATCTAACAGTGGATGTCCTGGAGCTGAAATGATGAATATTATGAAACTTCTAGCAGATTTGAAAAAAAGGTCACCTCAATTTAATTATACTTTAATTTTCGTCAAGTGTTTGTATTCTCATTAAGTAATAAAGTATTTTTCGAGCAAGATCGACGCGTTGCCAATTTAAAAATGTAAAAGTTAAACAATGAGCTGCTTTTGTGATGTGGTAAACTATTTTTAATTGTTAATGAAAATTTAGTTTCAATCTATTACTGCAAATAATTACGATTACTAATAAGTTACATATTTTTCATGTTAACATCCAAAAGTTTATAGTTTCACAATTCACACAATCCCTACGTTGAAAAAATTAGAGTGTTTTATTATAAGCTAGAACTATTATAACGTACAAAATGAGCAATCGTCGGTACACGATATAGCACAGAGGCGGACAGAAAACGAGAAACGACAGATAAAGGTAGCAGCAACACCGCTCGGGATCGGCGGACCGGCGCTGTAATCGCTAGCCTTGTAGCCCATCCATAACTAATTTCTTATTCATCGATATTAATACGGGTACATGACAACCGTTGGGCGTACTACAAATGAGCGGGACCGCTCACAACGCATTATATTTATGTGAACATCTTCTGATCCGCAATTAGTACTCCCTATACTCGATATACCGTATGATGCTCGTTCGGCGTTGAACGCTATAGACACGCAGCGGATACTTGCTAAACTTTTTTCTTCTAGAGATTTACTTTCATCATTAAATAATGTGTTTAACGTTTATATTTTTTTTATTACTAGTTCCATTTACACAACTAATAACACGACGAATAATAAGCAAAAACAAAAAGCTTCAAATATAAATTAAAAATAGGTACAAATGCATGCCAGGTAGATATCTAGCTTCGACGCTCAATTTGGCCTTTAACCAGCTAACCTAACTCCTCGAAAATTTCAGCGGACTCTTGATGTCACCGGCGATCTTCGGATACATAGAAAGTTACCACGATTAAGTATCTGAGTGTACTAGGTGTTAGGACGGAGTACAGTCAGGTAGACAATGCATCGTCTAAAAACTTGTTTGTGAGCAGTGGATATTCTGTATAATAAATGCACTAAATGTGAATTATTTTAGATTGTATTCCGGGATCGAACCCGCAACTTACTATCGCAAGTCTCAGTTCTCTATTGCTGGGCTACCAGTGGGCTGCTCAGTTACCCACTGTATTTACTCATTTAAGTATGTTCTGTTTTAGAATATGAGTGTTTGTTATATGTTTATTCATATTATTATTCACATAGAACAATTTACAGAGAAACTAGAAATAGATTGACTTTTCCTGTAATGCCATCCTTCAAGTTATAGTTATGAGGATTCCAATTCAGTCTTAATCTAAGAAAAACCTATAACAGACTCCCACAGTTATACTACCATATGTAAATTGAACATAAAAGCCACTGCCAAAGAGCCAAACTGTGGTCTGTATATGTTGCACGTGCTAGAAATATCAATTAGAGCTACATTATATCAAGCAACGGAACGAAACAGATATAAACGGTTGGTTGACAGAGAATGAAAGCACCAGGATACTTATTAGCGTGGGCAACACTAAGATAAAAAAAAAACAATCAGCTGTAAAATTATAAACAGATTACCTAATTGTTAGCTCACTAAATTACGTGAGCATGATACATCATTTTTTAAAAGAGATTAAAACAATCACATGTCTTGTAATTCAGAGGGAGAGGCAAAAATATTTACATTTAAAGTAAAGCACGTACGATATGTAAATTGCATTTAATTGACTACGCTTGTAAATTAATAATGTAACGGTTCTGACCCCTGTTTGATCTCGTAATTCACACACGGGAAGACGTACCGACCTCGTTAAGGCACGAGACACAGTTCCTTAATGGACATTTGACCGTTTAAATTCCATTTCGCTGGCACACGTTCATTCATAACGATGTTGAAGATTTCTTTTTGACTTTCCTATGTAAAAGTTTACAGTTTAAGGTAATAGCTCCCGTATTGGGTGGGAAAAAAAAATGCTTCGTAGTTTATATGAAAATTTGAGACACATTTTTTCAAAGTTCATTTACATTTGACAATATAGATGCTATATGTTCGATGAATGCCATCTTGTAGGAAGTGACATGATGCCGTTACTGTAGAAATTTTGAAAAATCTGATCATAAAAATTCGATAAGTAGTTTTGGAAATCTTATTTTGATTTTAATCCAACACTACCCGAGCATTTTGGAGACAGAAAAAGGTGAAAATCTAAAAATAAATCGACAGGGCTATATGGCGAACGCATTGTAACCTCCCTGCCGATATCTCTGTTTTTCTGAGCGGCTAAAGATGTGTGATAGCTTTATCATGATAAAATACCACGCTTGGCAAGCAAATTGGCGTTCGAAGTGTGGTATTATGATTCGCAGAGGACGCTGCTGCCTATCGTCTGGAAACTTGTTTGTGACCAGTGGCAATTCTATACAATTAAGGCGCAAAGAGTGAATTATTTAAGATTATATCCCGGAAACCGAACCCGTGACCCACGAACGCAACTCTTAGTTCTCTACCGCTGGGCTCTCACTGTTCAATAAGTTTGTAGTACACCCATAGAGATTATATAACAATTTCATGCATACTATTTGTAAAAAGACGTTTTACTCGAACTAATATATAATTATTAATTGTTAATATTTAATTATTAATTATTAATATTTAATTATTAATTATTAATATTTAATTATTAATTAACTATTAATTTAATTATTGAGCAATGATTTTTCCATTTTTAATATATATGTTAATCTATAAAGATGTAATTATTTTGAACCTACTAGTGACTTCTAGTGAAAATATAACGAATAAATTAATCTATATTTTTTTACAAATAAAAATAAAAATTAAGGCTTATTATTAAAAAATAGGCGTTATTAAGATTTTTGTAATTATTCGAAATTAATTACATCACTGATAAAATGACAATTTCATATATACAAAATTTAAACTCCGTCCGTGTTAAATTAGAAATCTTATATTACAATCAAATTGATTTTCTATATCATTTGTATAGTTATTTTAAAACAAACAAATTTTTAATTTTAAATACGTAATTAAAATTGTGTACATTTGTCAACATAGTCAAAACTTTGAAAAAGCCTTAAGAAATAAACCGATAGAGCTTATTGATTGACTTGGGTTATTCCGACACTCATTGAATTTGGAATATTTTAGGTTACTTTGGTTTTGGTTTCACTACCGACGCTGTTTGAAGATGTTTAATGAACCTAATTCACTCTAACTTTCACCAGATGTCTATTTAAATATTTAAAATGCGATAAAATACTCTTTTAATGACTATACAAAACTTATTTTATTAGACTCGGGAAGCCGGGAATCAGTGTTTAATACAGTTGAAATAGATTAAAAAATATTTACACATACTTTTATTGCCTCTTAAACATTTTTATTTTACGTTCTAATTAATTGAGAGCAAATAAGTCGCAGTTTACGAGGAAATATATTTTGTATGTCCAAGAAATTTTCTATAAATGAAATGTCCAGAGTAGAGTCATTAGTACGTGCGAGTTAAATATATGATCTCATTACGATATTTGTAAGGGGCGCCGCACAAAAGTTTTTGTAACTGCTTATTTATCTTTTAAGAACTTGCCTGTTATTAATAATTGCATTTTAAAGATGGGGACGGTACAATGCTACCGCTGTACCGCACCTTGGGTATTAGCGCGGCGAGAGGAGGGCGGCTCGGGCCCTTTCGTTCCGTCATTTCGTCCTCAACGCTTCTGCAACAATACAGTTTTGGTTTTGGTAGCGCTATACTATGAAATTTAATTTGTTATGTCATTGTAACTCCAGAAAACAACTGCATTTATATAGACAGTATATTAAATATTATACATTATAGTGATTTTAATATAGCGAATTAATATATAATTTCATAGTAAAGGTCAAATATTGCACCGAGTTTTGGAAATTAGATAAATAGAGATTGTGAAATATCCTCGTATCAGATTTATATCTTACACACCTGTGCTTTATCGCATCTCCAATGTTCATTCAATATCGACGCTTAAAATATTCCTCGCCCGCGGTGACTAACGTACTTTTGAGGTATTTTCGATGTCTTTAATAGCATCCCTAATGCGGTTATTAGATCGACCGTCTCATTTTATTTACAAAGAATAAAATAATTACACTGTAATATTTAGAATTTAATGGCCTTCGTGATATATTTATTGCTTTAATGTGTGCCCTCGTACGATCAGGTTACAGACGACATTATATATTAATACTCGGTTATTTTTTCGATAAATATTCATGAGTGATAGAGGCATTGCGATACATTACACGATGCATAAGTCAAGGAAAAGCCGCGCCGGTCCGAAGCGGCGCCACGGTCGCACGCGCTCTCTATATCATTCAACGGTGAATGTTCCTTAAGCTAGCGACATGTCGACGCAGTGTGACTTCATATTTTTATGGCGCTTTTATGCCTTTATACTGTCTTCACGTAATTTGAACTGTCATAACTATAAAAATATTGTTTTAGCGGTTCGTTCATTAGTAAAGAACGTTCCAAGAGCTAAACAGACTCATTGTGAGCTCTCTTTATTGAATTATCTCGACATTCGATTTAAAACAATTACATTTATTATACGGATATATTACAGGCAATACTGATATTACATGTAACATGTATTTGAATATTTTTTTCCCTCAGTAGTATTTGTCAACAAATTATTAAGTAGTTATAGCTCAGTGGTTAAGGATTAAGGATCTACAAATGGTGTGCGCGAGTTCGACTACCAATAAGTCTAGTTCATAATCGATAAATGAAAACGTCGTGGGGAAATCGATGTCATGAAAGCTTTGCGAAATTTATAAATAGTGGTGAACGATTTAGTGAGTTTGTTATACCTTTCTCTAGGCAATAAATAAATAACTTTTTTGTGGACAACTGTGTACAGTACACTGTCAAGTAATGTATCAGAATAATAATGTAATAAATTTAGGAAGTTTATTAAACAAAACTTGCAATAATCTCATAACAACGCACAAAATGTTTAAATGATGATAATGCTTAAGAATGTATCGCTCGATTGAGTGGCTATGGGCTCCTTTCAAATCAGGGCGCATTAGAAATCCTCTTGGTTTTATGTTGAATGATTCTGGTTTATAACAAATTAGGCTTTTCCGGCATTCTTGTCATGACGTACTCAAGACGCGACTATAATTGATCCTAAGAGCACAATGATGTGAATAAAGAACAAAAAAATTAAAATTTTATTTATAATTATTTCTTATAGAAATCGCCTTTCTGTTCCCTAAATAATAAACAATTTGCCTAAATTGTGATGAATCTTATTATAAAGCAAAACTTCTCGGTAGCATAGTATCGGGATTTTACACGTGAACAATCGGTACGATTTGGAAAGATATTTCTATTGTGTAAAATTAAATGTCGGATGCTGTAAATAGGTCGATAGTTAGGTATTAATTATTTTAAATAAAGGGGGATATTTTCAATTCTATGGAATTGCAAAAAAATAAAATTGTTACTCCAGGTAACACTTTTGGCAATTTGCAAATATTTTCAGTTTTCTATTGTTATGTGTTTTTATAAAGATTATTTATTCATATATTCAACAAAAGCAAATTAAACTATGCTATAATGGTTAATAAACAATGAAAGATTCTGATGCATTTTTCCATTGAAGGCGTGTACAATATTAGCAATATCGTTGCATTATAAAACATTAAGAAGTATATGATAATAGCTAATAAATAAAATAAAGTAGGTTAAGATCTAATGATTAAATTTATCAAGCAAATGTGTTTTTTTATGAAACCGGCATAGCGGTTGCCAATGATGTCGAGACTAGGCGACTTAGCGTTGAAATCATTGTGCATATATCCTTCACATTTTAATTAAACGAATTAGGACCTTTGTTTATGCGGACGTGCGTATATGAAATTTTTTTATACAGGATATCTGAGCAGTCTCGGTGTAAGAATGTCACTGTGATTATTACACATTGTTATGTAAGAGAAAAAGATCTATAGCGATAAAAGTGTTTATTCTTAATGTTCAGAACGCATGTGTTTCCTTAAGTTCTTATCAAGTATTAATATGTCCTCATTTATTACATTTATTACAGCGTTCAAACATCTAATTGGATACGGAAACAAGCGACAGCATACTGGGGGGTGAACATTTAAGGAAGTGCCCGATAGAAATAACTATCAGAACGATCGAAATTTCTAATATTTTTCTGTGATATTCGTATATTAGTAATATGTCTTTGGTCAATATTGAATCAATTACTTTGATTTCTTAACTGTTATAATATGTGTATGTATATGACAACATAATATTATAACACATCTTCTTTTCAGTCAGTTGCCGCCCACTGCAAGCCTTCTTTCCAAACATCGCCACGATGTCCGGCCTTCAGCGACTTCCCACAACTTTAGCTATGTCTATTTGTTCACTTAGTAGGGGGCATACCCATCTATCGGCTCGAGGTTGCTAATCAGGAACCTTTTGGTACTCACAGCCGTCGATAGCATGAGCGATGTGCGTCCACTGCCACTGCAGACGAGTAATTCTCCGAGTTACGTCAGTGACCTTGATTAAAATTACGACCAAGTTCTCTACATTGCAATCTAGGTGTCCTTAAGCCCTATTAAAAAGCTTGCCGTAAACCAACACTTCTAAGATATCATCGCCGTCATCGGCAATATGCACTCGTCAAAGACTTCCATCTTTAGGCATTGCAGTATTATGGACGAGGAAATGATTTGTAATTAGTACAATAAAAAAATAAAATTCTTATGAAATCAAAGTAATATCTCGGTCCGTCTGACACATTGATGCTTCTGTTAAATTTTAAAGTTTAATAACAGCTTAATAGTGATCTAGTTATATATTCATAATATGACGTGATGAGCAATCTCAAGTTTATTATTTATAGGAAGACGTTAATGAATGTTTTAGTGGAGCCACAATAAATGTACATTGTAATTATATCTTCCGTTAACAAATGAGCGCCGCCCGTGAGTGGCACGTGCTCTACGCCTACGATGTCTTAACTTACTTTTACGTTATGTTTGTGGACTGATATTATAATAATGTTGTTCTATAATACCTTGGTACTTAGAGTTCTAACCACTAGGATATTTTAACTTCTTCATACACTTTCTAAAATAAGCTACTTGTTATTTCGTAAACTTTGAGGATTTTAAATCTCAAAGTAAGCTATAGCACGGGAGTTGCCGAGGTACTTAATAGACCGCGCAATTTAAAATTCGTGATTCGCAACTAATTTTACATGTATTTAAATGGTTCGAAAAAAACCTATTAGTTTACTTTTACACCGATTATGTTTAAGGAAAACATAAAATATGACTAGTGTATATTAGCAGTTTATTGATAGAAATTTAAAAGACCTTTTGTAACATACACGGAACGATATTTTTTTTATATTGATAGATAACTCTTCTGGCAAGCGTGACGATTATGGTATATCCCCCCATAAATATCTTTGAAGGAAGCCTATGTCTTGTAGTGGGCGTCCCGAAACGCCGACCATGACCTCTTTAATTATCAAATTTAAGACTAAGTGTACAATAAAATCTAAATTATCAATATAAAGACAATGTATTATTAAGGAGTTAATTTGAAAATTTTATAGAAGTAATATACAAATAAATTAACGTTGTTAAGATAGACCTAAACACCAATTTGTCCTATTAAATGTTGTATTAATAAGTTTTTAATACGTATAAAAGTCAGAGACTCCGTTGTAATAAAAATGAAATGACCTTAAATCTGTTTTGTTTGAAACTTTAGAAGTTTAATACGTGATTTTGAAATATAATTACAATTCTTTTTTAAATTATTACATGGACTAAACGCTGCAACGTTGCGGACGAATTGTCTTGTCGGAATAGAGTGGCATTCTGTGTAAAAATATTACTTGCAAAATATTTTATACAAGATTTTAATTTTTTACATAAATTTATTACATGTTTTCAATGTAATATATTGGTACGTATAAAACATTTTATCACCATACATGGTCTTGTTGGTAATGAATTTAATATAGATTTTAATTATTATTTAGTGATGCCTCTTAATGTCATATTTTGTTTCTTAATTAACAAGACTAGCGTACAAGGCTAGCGTAATTATGACCAAGACAGTTGTTCATCCCTACAATAGGCGAATATATTTAATTGTGTTATGTTATATGAAACTTATGAAAATGTATGTACATTGTTTTACTGTCGTTGTGCCCAATCAAAATAAATGAAGTTAAAAAAATTAGGAGTTAAAAAGGAGGAGATAAGGCAAAAGACTTAAAGTTTAATTTTTTCAATTTTCTTATTATAACATAAAAGCCTTCTTATAAAAGAGTTGCCAAGAGCAGCTCCCACATTTTTTAATATAAATTCAGCATCACTTTATCTCCGAGTACGGATAACCCCTGAAAGATACCGGTGCCTTTCTGTTTGCCGTTGCGAATGTATTATAGGTCTAAATAAATATTTATATAAATTATCCCAGTAGTCATTCAGACGATTTTTCTTTTTAGTCGAATTCTTTGTCATTCTCTAGAAGTGACTCTTCTCCTGTTGCGCAGAAAATGCTCAGTTTTGTACACTTCATGCTGAAATCCTTACAATAAAATAAATACCATCTAATTTTATAACACAAACTAAAAACCTTTAACCCCTCAAATTATAGGTGTAATTACGGACGATATAGCCTACTAAAAATTAGTCCTAGTTTTGTATGATAAACGACTGCAATATATTGTTTGTCTAGCCGATTGGTGATGGAAATACTTTCGAATAATAAAAAAAAACTTCCTTAAGATTATCAAAAGAGATCAAAACTGTTTTTATTACGCAGATTAGGTATATTTATATATATTTTGGATTATCCATACAAGTCTACGTTTTGATTGACTCTATTTTTTCTCTTGCAATCATTTGGTTATAGGTAAAAGATTCATGAAATATTTTTTTAATGAATCGAATTGATTTTGAATTTTAAATATCAAACGTGATCAAGTTTGTTTTAAACAATGTGAACTATTTTATTATGTGATCTTTTCCGTAGTAATATTGGAATGATTTTTTTCTTTTACTTATTTAAAAAATATATAATAATAGAAACAAAAATTATTTCAGATCTCCATTGATTTTTCTGTCCATCGTCCATTAGGTGGGTCGAAAGTTGTTCCGTTAAGTCAGTTATGATAATTAAGTACAACTCCTTAATAAATATGAGTGTGTGGTTCAGTTCCTCGGCTCTTATAAAACGAATGTTTGACCCGTGCTCCCCAACCTCATGAATATTTAATATTTACAAATTATTAATCCAACACTTATCCCACGTCGCCTTTTGGACGCATTCCTATGCGATAGGACCAACGCTCTGCTCGCATTGCAGCGAGTTCCGTCTGTATCAGTGCCGTCATAGCTTATGAAGGTTTTATGAAGATTAGAAAATGGAGTGCCCTCGTCGGATCATTTCTAAAGAGTAGCGTCCATTAGTTTACTCAATTGGATTTCAAAACTATAATATTTATGATACTTGATTTAAAAAAGGATTTGTTGGAAAAATTAATCATTGCAATTTTACAATGCAATTATATCAAAACGATTATCTTTGTTACTAATTAACAGATTTAGCCAGAAGTTTCGCGTTTACTAAGATAATTTTACACACGTCGTTAAACTATTTGCTATCACAAAGTTAAATTATTTGCTATCAAATCAAGTCGTAGACAATATGTTATCTCCAGAGTTAATTTAATATCAATTATCGTCAATATCATCAAAGAATATTTCAAATGCCATAGTAAAAATCGCTAATATTTCAAGAAGATTAATGCTGATACGACACTCAAGGAAAGGTCTATGAATTATAAAAAATTATCATCGGGCAGTCAATCTAAAAGCGTTCATTAACATATTGACACCGAGAATACTTCTATAATGAACTCAGTCACGCGTACATAAAATTTAAATATATTAGTGGCTACTGTATTAAAAATATTGATAACACATATTTTAGATCGTCTTTAATTGCTACTAATAATTCAATCCTATGCATTTCAGATAAGACCGGGGCGTTTTGAAGAGAACAACTTAATTGCTATTCCTTATGATGGCGAGTAAAGCTGAGTCGGAGACGTTACCGGCATACGCGCGTGCGCATGTTATTAATGGCGCTTAAATGACCCCGGCCATAAAGAGATTTAAAAGAATCTTTAAAGTGGCGTAACGTTTCCAGGGGTAATGTTGTGAAATGAACTGATATCGTTTTAGTGCAGGCATAATATTGAACGTGAGGAAGACTACTCCTAAAGACATCTTGTAATCATCGATTATTATCGAAATATAATAGTCTACTGCGGAAAATGAAAGTGTAAAATTTATTGATGTATTTATATTATTGAAGCTTTTTGTTTGCAAATCAACAATATATTCAATAAAAATGACTATATCAAGAAGGATAAATATTTAATGGATTCAGGCGTTACATTGCGGAAGTCCATCCTAAATAAGAAAGGACCAATATCTAGCCACCTCCGCACATGCAGTGGTTGTCTCGGACTCGGACTCGGTGTTTAGCACTAATCTGTGTAACAACTCCTGAAGATGCCCCGTGGAGGGGTGAAACACGTGTTGAGTGAATTTACGGTGGCGGTTGTGTAGTTGGCATTGTCTGTCGCATGCGCATTTACGAGCGGGCTGGCGGGCGGTGCACTTTCATGCACGACAACCACTGCATGTGCGGAGGTGGCTAGATATTGGTCCTTTCTTATTTAAGAAGGATAAACAAGAATAAGCTGGAGTTATCATTATCATCATATCAGCAGATAGACGCCGATCATCAAGGCAAAGACCTCGCCCAAAGATCGCTGTGGTGACTGGTCCTACACTACGCGGATCCAGGAAGATTTACAGTGAGCTGCTTTTTATTATTTATTAATATGATAATACTATAATGAGTAAGTAACGAACGTTGCGAAATCGTATCAAGTGTATAAGTATACACTTGATACGATTTCGCAAGATATTGAATGATGAATTAATTCCCTGTCATTGGTATTTATTTATCCATATTATTACTTACATAGGGAAGTAAACAAGTGGTAAACAAATTCGTTTGATTGACCACTTGTTTACTCCATGAAAAGAACTGAAAAAAATATCTTATAGATTCAGGCGTTACTTTGCGGAAGTACATCCTAAGTAAGAAAGGGACTAATATATAGCTACTGCTGCATAGCGGAAGCCGTTAATTCTCTCAACACGTGTTTCACCCCTCCACGGGGCGACCTCAGGAGTACAGTGTAACATTACTGTTACTACGGTGGTAGTTGTGTGATTCGCATTGTTTGCCGCATGCGAATTTATCAGCGGGCTGGCGGGCGGTGCACTTTATTGCACGACTACTAGTGTATAGCGGAAGTAGCTATGTATTAGTCATCTTCTTACTTAGAACTGAAGAAGAATCAAAATTTTTAGACATTGGAATTAAATTGAGCTTCTCTTTAATAGCGTCCTGATCTGAGAAGAGTAAAAAAAACCAGTGAAGAATGATAATCTGTAACAAAGTACCGGATAGGTCTCTTAATATTGATTCTTCTTTTTATCTTCAGTTGACAGACGCCCACTGCAAGACATACCCAGTGCGAACTATATATATTTCAGGTGATTAATTTTAACGTAGATTTTTCTTTAACTGTTTTTGATGATAATTATTCAAAGTTCAGGTAAATTAAAAAATAAAAGTACAACAGTATGTCATATACTATTTATGGTTGGTCGTTGTTTTAGCCCATAGACGCCCTCTGCACGGTTTAGGCCTTCTCTAAAGATATCAATGGGGGATATACCATAATCATCACGCTTGGCAGGCGGGTTGGCCATCATAGTATGGCAGTGGCGTAGCTAGGGGGTGGCGAGCGGGGCGGCCGCACCAGGTACCACAAGCAGGGGGGCACCAAAGTTGAAAATAACTTTTTTTTGAATTTTTTTTTAATAAAAAGATAATCGAATTTTACTATTTTTGTGCTAAAAAAGTTGTTAAATAATATGAACATTAAAAAAAGTAAACGGTCACAAATTATAATATACACAGTGTTTAAGCCTTTCATTCGAAAAACAAAGTGTTTTTTAAAAAGGCCCTAAATCACAAAACACATATCTGTGTTTATGAAATGTACAAGAAGATATATATATGTTCAACATTTAAGGACATGATCCTCTCCCTTAATGTATAAATTACAAAGATGGGTTCATAAAGGGTTCAAAAAATTCTGGAAACACATTTTTGTTTTATACAAAAACAAAATTATTTTGATTTCTTTAATATTTTACGAAAGAAACAAAATTGAGCTTCGGATTTTTTACTATTTTATGGGCAAAGAATAAAAAATTATACCAAAATGTGAAAAATATATAAATAAAGAATTTAGACTCTTTATGGGGGGGGGGGGCATCAAGCCTCCAATCTGCCCCAGGCCCCAAATACCATAGCTACGCCACTGTAGTATGGTATTGTGTTACGCAGAGGACGTTGCTGTCCATTCTCTACAAACTTGTTTTTGATCAGTGGCAATTTTTTATAACTAATGCTGTCCTCTACCGCTGGGCTACCATTAATCGCCAGAGCTACTAATCTACGGTTTGTAAGCGATGATTATAAGTTTTTAACATTATTCCTTTAGTCTTACGGCATGGTATGCACTTGTATGCAAGAAACAACTTGACGTCTTAGAGTAAGATCTGTATATTACTGTTAATAAAATCTATACACACATAATAAAAATCTAAACACTTGCGTAACAAAAGGCAGACAGTCTAATTTAGACATTGAAATTTATCAATAGTTACAAAAAAAATTTCTCCTTAATGGCATAAAATTAGTTCCATTTCTAATGGATTTCTTAAAATAGAGACGTACTGTTGCGTAGGTCAAATACGTGAAAATAAAATAGAGGCAGGTCGATAGTACAATATCAAAGAGGATGAATATTCATTTACCTTTTAATCGAACATACAATTTAACTTTGTCTATAACATTGAACTATTTTTATGGTTACACAGGAAGAAACTGTAAGAGGTATAAGGATTCTCATCAGCAAAAACACTTTATTAGACACGAAGATTGGTCCTTTCTCAGCCAAGACTTTAGCTCCTTTAAATACAAAATAAAGCAGGTTTTAGTGAACAAAGTGAGTTAAAAGCTTCATAAAAATGTGGAGCGCCTTGTCAAGTCATTCTGAAGAAAAGCAATGACCGAAATAGACGTGAATATGATGCGTGTAGCGATCGACGAGTGGATGCATAGATTAAAGGAATGTGTTAAAAACAGAGGCAGATATTTTGAGTGAATTTTTACTTAAATTAATCTTAGTTTTATATATAGCTGTGCTTGTATATATGCTGTAATAGAGTACGTACAAAACGCCTAGCTTTCTACGGACATAACTGCCTACTAAATCAATCGGTAATATATAATAGAAGTTTAACAAGGTATAGAACAACGTGGCTACAAAGCGTTCTTGATACGAGTATAACTACAATAAAAATACTCAAATTACATTTGATTGACCCTGGTAAGGTTGCAGCCTCCAGTTCACTTTATTAAGACGTAGGCTTACATGACAGACAATAGTAGATCAGAGCTACGTGTATTATGTTAAAATAGTTCTTTGTGTCGGCCACGTGTAAAATGACGACTTGATCGGCTGACTTACGGTGAGCGGGCCTTTTGACTTTTGGGAAGATCTCCTCCCTATCTTACCGTTCTGACGGCTCGATTGTTACATCGACTTAACATATCAATTATGTCGAACACAAAGATAGATAAGAGGTTGAGCGACGTGAATAAAATAATTACCTGATTGGTGTTTGTATAATTCATCAAGTTGTTGGACGTCGTGACGCTGGGCCACTTAGTGCAGCTTATCTGATAACGGCGCCCAGTATCTCGTGGAGAATTAGTAGCTCACAATGGACTGTAAATGCACTTCGCTATTGTGCGTGACTTTTGGGAGGCTTTATCGGATATTGCGTGCAGGATTTCGTGATGGCTCCGGCGATGTGGCTGCCGATAGTGCCGTAACAGTAGCGGCTGTCTGTCAGGCCTTTTGTCTTTTGACTAATAATGATGTTGCTCCGAGATCGAAATATAACTATTTAATTTCGGAACATTTTAATAATATTTTTGGTTCCTTTTATATTTAATTTTTTTTTGAATCACATGTTGGTAAAATTTTTCGCTTATTTTGCATGAACTACATAATATAATGACATTATAAAGCTGCACACAAATATACAAAGGAGAGTGTACGAAGATAAATATAGTGAAATAATTGTTGTTCAAAACTGTGTTTTATAAATTATTACATGCTTTTTCTTATAGATATCTTGTATATTGAGGAAATAGCTTCAATAATGTTATTTCAAAAGAGCGCAGAAAGCGGATTATATCAAACTTCCGTTACACCAGTTTATTAAGAAACTTCTTATATTGGACTAGATTCGAATGCATTGACGATTCAAACGACAACTCCGTACGAGGAACGACTTCCCTTACTACTTTTTAATAATACCACAACAATCAACTTTCAACAATAAGGCTTCTTACTGGAGCTACTGGAAATTCATTGAGAAGGCCTTTGTCCAGTAAAGGGCGTCCCGCGGCTCAAGTGATGATGATGGGAAATATCTCTAAACAGCCGGCATATACCACCCCTGATCCTGTGCAGTAAAGATACGTGCCCTAGATCTGAGAAATTATTGCAATACGAAAACACTATACAAGTTGACAAGCTATATGAGTAAAAGCTTGAAACGGGTAAATGTATAAAACAATGGTTAAGGTTTTTTTACATATATTTCCAATCACTGTGTATAGAGTATCACTCTGAAATATTTTTTATTAGAATGCGACAGACCATTTGAATACGCTTTTACTTACAATATTATCATTACATTACTTATTATTTTAGAGACCAGTTTTTTAGGAGAGTGTGTAGCATACGTTAATTGGCACGCATTGAGCTTATACATTAATTAGTTTCAAGCAAGTAATCCTTTCCAATTATTTACAATGGCAACAATAAGTTTACGTTACTTATACCTTTACATAATTATTAAGAATCACATCCTTTTTTAGAAAAAGTTATTTTTGAAAAATTATAAAAATGCAAAGATATAAATATATTATTATCAGACTTAATCTATCCTGGAAGCAGCTTCGATGAAAACATATTAAAAACAATATTAAATTCCTGCGAATATGCGTTGCGCTGACGTCTTTTAGACCGGACATGTTCTTATTATCAAGATCTACTATTAGAAGTTACAGGTCCCTGGATAATAAAATACTACGTTCAAGTAAATCCAATAATTAGGTCTAAATTCATAGTAAGTTGCGAGATCAAATAAAAAGGAGCTGATCCGCGGAAAAACCAAATCATCGACGTCGTTTTAAGAATTGATCGTCTGAAGTGGCAGTGGTCGAGGCACATCGTCCGCCCAACCGATGGCTGTTGAGGCTGAAAGGTACTTGAATGGTGACCACAATCCAGTAGACACGGCATGGGTATGTCCCACTCTAGGCGAAAAGACGACACTGTTAAACGGTCGCTGAATAGCAGGATGCGGGCAGCGTAAGAAGGGTCATAGTAACGATGTTTGGGGGAAGCTTTTGCGATGCGAATGCGCGTCGTCAGCTCTGAGCAACGCAACCGGCCCTACTTTATATAACGCGATGAACCCGGCATCCGTATGGTGAATCCATGGAATGGTGAGAAATGATATATCTATCTGTAATATATTTGAAATACAAGTTTTATTCAAATTCGATAAGATATCCTATCATGTGAAATATTTAAACATTTTTAACTATAGAGCCATAACTTTCTTGATAAATGTTTGAAAAAAAATTTGTTTATTAGGTTATAATTCGCAGTAGTTAACATTTGGCTATGCGTTTTATGCCAGAAGCAAAATAAAAAAAATCTATCTATTGAGATAACATAATCAAAAGGAAATATTTTAAAAGATTGTGATAGTAATTAGTAAGAACATTTATAATTCATTATTTATATGTCATTTCAAAATAATTGTCAGAATTATGAAGTTCACATTAAGAAGAAACGGACCTCTTATAAATTCATCGTACTCGATTGTTTGAAATTTAAATGCCTATAAATTAAGAATACCGAGTACCCGATTGAGATGCTATTATTATTCTTGTTTTATGATACCCAAAATGATCGTATTGTGGCTAAATTATAATTATTTAATGCGCATCGATATACTAAACCTGGTCCGCCAATCGAGACGGCGGTCAACAATGTTATTAATAAAACACACAGCCTGACCCGTGACCGGTCAAGCGTCCCAGAGTAAACCAGTAGAACTTCAAACTCCTTTTTTAGTATAAACTTCCTTTTTTAGTGCACTGAAAAAGCAGGTTTCTTTTTATTTCTGCTTAATTTTGTATTTACCAGAAAGACTAGAACAATTAGAATAAAAAATCAAATTATGAATACTTTTCTTCCAAACTTTAACACCCTGTTATGAATGTCGTGTAATGCGCTGACTATTAAATCTATTTTCAAAAAGCTTAAAATAAGGACCTTACTGTTCAGTTTGTTTGGTTATTGATGAGCTGAGATAGTCTAGAGACGCTTATAGTTTTCGGCAATTTAGAAGGTAATATGGCTAGAGGAAGATGCTAGACTGCTAACTACAAAAGCGTGCAACACCCATAGGGGTGTGCATAGGTACAGCGTCACAAAACTTTTCGAAAATTGAAAAAAACCTGGAGAAAAATAGTAGCGGAGATTGACATGATTGACCACAACTCTTGGTTATGAGGAAACAACTAAAAAGAAGAAGCAATGCTAAAACTTAGTACTTTTGTGAGAGCGCATTTGAAAATATATTGCAGATTACTTTGAAAAAAAAAAGTTTTTAGTTAAAAATGTGAGAAGTCACGAAGAATTTAGAACGCTGCAAAGGTCGAGAAGTTACAGATTTGGTTAAATTACAGTAAATGTAAAAAAATCGATATCTTCGCGACTTTTGCAGCGAGACAAGGAAAATAATAATCAAAATAGAGGCACACGAATTGAAAGTATTATAAATGAACTCATTAATAGTGCTTGACACGCTGTGTAATTTTTACTGTGGCACGCAGGGTAGAGCAGCGGCGTCCCTGCGGCGCTGCCGAGATACCAGCGCCATCATTTATGTTCAGTGACGGAAATTAAAGAGAAAGGAATAAAAATGTCCCGGCTAATGACGGGCGCGGGCCTCTCGCGGCGAATGTGTAATAATCCGCCTCGGGGACAGTACGTCGAGCTACGGCTAAATAATTTTAATTACAGGTTATTGATATATATTCTCTCCCGGAGCGTTTTGGGTTTGATAACGCCGCGCAATTAGGCGGTGACCTTTGACATGACGATTTGTTGTGGGAACGGCGAAATTGATCCCCGAGGGCACGCGTAGCTGGTGAAGTATTGATGAATGAATCATGAACTTAGTACTATCGTAGTAAGATCAGTCATCATGGCGATCTTTGGCGGAAACCTATGCATTGCAGTAGATGTCTATCAGCTGACATGATGATAATAACGTCTAAAATAGATGGCCGCTGGGGACTTAAAGTTCTGGAGCACTATGGAATGGCAAGAGCAGTAAGACATCCGCCTGCAAGTTTGCCGGACGAGCTTGTTAAGTTCATTGAAAACCGCGTCCAACCGTTCCTATTAGAAACTTATGAGAGAGTTGAGCACTCAAGAATGGGTGTTGAAATGTGATGACTGTCATAGACGATAAAATAATTTTACAGCTAAAATATGAGGGTCATTAATATTTTAACCAGCTGCCCCAACTTCATACTGTGAAAGGTTACTGGCCTTCTTATTCCAGTTAAAATGTATGAAAATAAATAAAACGTATTGTTAAATATACAGTGGTATCCCAGCGGTAAAGGACTCAGACTTGCGATCGCGGCTCACGGGTTCGATTCCCAGGATATTACTTTAAGGACGGCCACTGCTCACAAAGAAGTTTTTCTCACAAGTTCTAGAATTCTATATAATAAGTATATTCCCTATAGATATCTTTGAGGGCTTTGCAGTGGGCGTCTATGGAGTGAAACTAAGAATTGTAAAAAGACCTTTTTATTATTTGAATAACTTAGTTATAAATAATTATTGACGTCAAATGATTGTAACTATAGGAACAGTTATTTTCATAGCTTTTTTTGAATTTTATTAAATTTCTTTCAATCAGAATATATTCTTTTAAGTTTTAAGAAATAAATAGCCGAATCAAAGGTGTCATTTTTATTCATATAAATAAAACACATTAGTTCTGTCAATTATTAATAGAGTTTTGCGATTTATGAATTTTATGATTTTATTATTTATGATTTTTTACAAATTGTCAATTATGCGGCATCGTTATGTTATGTTTAATAACGGTTATATTACATTGATGTTATTTCTTAATAAAGATTATCTTTAAGTCATGTAACTTATAAAGATACTTTACGTTTGTACTTTTTTATCATTCCCATCTATGTCCTCCCTCTGCGTCCTACGGCTTAAATCAATTATTGATGAATTACATAACGATGATAAGCAATATTTATCAATTAAATAAAATTATACTATCAATAATCAATACACTATGTAATTGTAACTCAGTTACGCAACTACATGATTGCATCTCCGATCAAAGTTGCATAAAAATAAATGTGTATTATGTCTACTGTGCTAAGTAATTGAAGTAATTTTAAGTTGATATAATTTTGCTAATTCTAATTTATATTAATAATATTAAGCACTCACACCACTAGTTTATACAGTGCAATGTTTAAAAAATGCTGTTTCATTTTTATTTGATCAGAAAAAAAGAATAAAAAAATACAAAGTGCTGCAATATGTCGAGCCATAATGCAAATGGTAACTACGATTTTCAGTACCGAGCGAAATTACCCAAGAATGAGAGACTAAATTTAAATTACATTTACTTTATACTCAATCATAAATTCAGTCGATTAAGGGTTACTATCTATTATTAATCATAAAATAGGCACAATTAAAATAAAATTCTAGGCACAGCGTACTCGTTCGTTCTCTGAACATGAGACGAATAGTCAGTTTCATTATCTAAATTTTATTATTTGAAACAATCTAATTTGCGCAATTTTTTTTGTCTATAAAAATAGAGAATTGGCTTATTATTAATTTTGAATTAAAACCTTAAGTATATCGCTTATGATTTTGTATTTTCTTGTATAATTAGGAATTCTAATAATAAAATATTAAAATTGACTATGTTAAAATATTTACATCTTGGTTTTCAATCTTAATATAATTATATAATATGTAGTACAAAATAAAACAGCATAAGTATTAGACGGCTTGTTTATACGCGCACTTTGCGACAATCAACAATGATTTAAATAAAGAAGCCGTATTTACACGAAGATTATTCGTGTGAGCTTATATATGGTCGGGCGTCAGATGTAGAGATGTACGCTATAAGTCGCGCTTCGGGTGGCCATCCCGTTGTCGATGAAAAGCGTTTTGTCACCAGCTGCCGCTATGAATATTTACAAGATCAGCCCAGAAACACGCCCCGTCCTGTTTCGGTCCCGGCCGGAGCCGAAATCGAAACAAGATATTCCGCATTTATTATTCAACAGCCTCGTGCATTTTTAAAGACGTTATTTTTAACGGAGGATAATTTAACAACATAAATCAGCGCGCTATCGTAATAATAACTTCACTAGCTTAGACGTTTAATGCTATTATAATGGATGAGATACACAGAGTGGCTTAAAATGTCACGGCCCACCTTCCGTACGCCATGAAAGTTCATCACACTGTTCATTATTAAATGTAATAACGATCCAGACGATTGTGGCGTTCCCTTCGAGAAGTTTCCATTGCGATACGGAACCGTCTTAATTAACAGAATGTATCACTTTTGTCTAAATAAACACAATTTACTTTAATAATTCGAGAAATCAATCAATTGTTATCATCGCTTATTCAGCCAATAGGTTGAATTTTTATTAATTAAGGTTATAATTATTAACAAACATATTTAATTTTTAAGCTGGTTTAACTGCTTTATTTTGTCGCGTGTCGGACCTATTAAGTATAAGAATATAATAGGCAGAATCAGTTTTTTTTATATATCTTTATAAACCGGATTATTAAACTGTACGAGGGTTGACTTTATTTTGTAATATAAGTGTCATGGACAATGGTTCTGGTTTCGGATCGCGGGTACAGGGAAGGCAAACGTTGGCCCGCAAGCCATGTGCGACTCTTTGACTTCTTTTTTACGGCTTTCTCACAAAATCAGGTTAGATAAATAATTAAGAAACTTACGTTTAAAGTAAAATGTGAATAGTTTTTATTTTTATTTTAATGTATCTCTGATAAAATTAAACACACAGGCGATTCTGAAAATGCATAAAAGCTTTAAATAAGTGAATGTACAGCTCATTTGTCAGGCAAAAGTTTTAAAGTTTTTAATTCTTCCAATTATCTTGTATAAAGTGATTAATTTATTTTTGTTAGTTTGTTGTCATATTAATTTATTTTTTCCATTGGAATGCGAAGGGTAATAATTTCTATTAGTACAAATCTGCAAAGACTAAGAGTAAACGATAATTTATTTTTAGATGTAAGAATCCAAATTTCGGAAATGTGTTTCTTCACAAATTTATAATAAAGTTTTTTACAATAATTGATAGCAAATGTGCTTTACATTGACAACTTTGAAGCTTTTACACCTATAACGGGTCATCCTGTATATTTCCTAACAGATTTCTTAAGTTTATTTGATGATGAAGATTTCTTTAGTAATACTTACGAATTATTTTCTGCTTTTACACCTATTTTCAAACACCCTTAATAAACAAATGCTAAGTTAAGCCAGAGAATGTACTTATAATATATTAAATTAAAATTTTGTATTTCGAATATTTATTTGTTTTAAATGATAAGTTTACCGATCCCTGCATTAGGAGAATCAAAACGTTATTTGTCATATATTCAAGTCATCGTAAACTACTTCGTTGTTACACACACACAAATTTAAGCTCTGGCTTCTGAATGTCGATTTAATTGCTAGATAAGTCGCTTGCTCGCGCAACGCTATTGAAAGATAATAGCTGAAGATGTTGTGTTTTTTTTACATACAAAATAATGAATTAAGTGTTGTATCATTTTAAAATGTCTGTAACAAATCATTGATACTAATATTTTTTTTTTCTAAATCAATCGCCTTCAATCTTTATCTGCATTCGTAGTTATCACAAGCAATAATCCAAACAAGATATAAATTTTAATGGTTACCAAGCTAAACTCTCGAGTGGGCGCCTAAACACTACAAGGGCTCATAAAACGACGAGTATGGTAATGTTGAAGGCACATTATCCACTCACTAAATTATTTTCTTCGAGCTTAACTGACAGAAACTACGATCTGGTTGAAAGTCAGCTGTGAAGGCAGTTTCTGAGTTACTTTTGCCATTGTGATTCAGTTCAACCTCGTCGCGAATGCAAACAAAGTATTTTCTTATGTTTACGAAGGCCTTAAAGCGGCAAAGGTATCATTTTGAAAATCCCGTTACTATCTTTATATTGTTTCAAACATAACATTATTCTTTAAAAGTACTTATTATATGATGAAATTTATTACTATAATTTATTAATGTTCGTATAATTTATACATCTACATTATAAAATTATTATGTTCTTAAAATTTAAATAGGAACTTTTTTATTTACTCAGTTACGTTAACGTTTATGGCGTTGAAGATGAATAAATAAGGTAAAAGTATATTTTGTAATGATTATAAACATAATTTTAATGTTTATAGCACAAAATTATTTACTGAATAATGCTTTTATATTGTAATGTAAATAGAGTTTCATATTCCGATTCAAGCTCGATCGTTTGTTGGCTTTAATCCTGACAAATCAGCGGAGTATTTCATAGTATCTGGTCAGCTCGACAGAACTGTGGCATATTTCGTCACGGATAGGTTGATATTTCATCAGCCAGTAAATCCTTCTGAACAGCAACAGACAGCGATCAGGTAAATCACGAGTGGGCGGAGCCGGCATCGGACTGTTCCATGGTAAATAACTGCTACCGTTTACCTGTCTCTGATCATCGGATAGTTAATTTAATGTTACTCCACGCAAGCGCGCTGTCAGGTTGCGAGTACTGCCGATTTAAAGTTCAGAGTATTATATTTCTAACATAGTGTGCGCTGTACAAGTTTTTTTGCTTACCGCGTCTTATAAAATTTCTCTTTAAGGCTATCCTAAATACGATTTGATAGTCATTTGTCATAACTCTAAGTAATAAATTTTTACTTTTGTAGGTTTATTTAGGAATAAATTAATAATCTAAACCTATCTTACGGTTAATAAAGTTTGAGGGGTCTCTTGGCAGCTTTGAATCGGGCCGTTACATTTTAGTACCGTTACCGGATCGACAGCCCATCGAGACCTTGGGGAACTCGGATTGGACTGTCACTCTATATCTGTCCAGTGTTCCGCCTCATGGGTGACCGAACAACTTGGTCGGTTGTCATTGCTTGCCTAACATCATTACCACTTCCACCCAGAAGGTAAAAGTATTCTTACAACAGATTATAAAGATTTAGTTCACTTGAATTTGAGATTACATTATATCGCACGATGTCATTACGTGCAGGCAGCGCAAGACCGATCATTGTGACTATCTATAGCATAACCCTGCGGTTCTCCGGGCAGAACCTTGAGTAGGGGTCTATCGGCGGACCCGAAAGAGAAGTTGATCGATCTATGTATTATAAGATTCTCAAGTCCATCCACTAGGTGTACAAACGACCTTGTAAAGGTTCTCGAAAGAAGATGAATGCAGGACCTTTTCGATAGGTCCTATTGGAAATCTATGACGAATTATGTCAGCTGTCCAGTCTAATGTACTACAACTGAATCGATAAAGATGATGATAAAGAAAATACGTCCATTTGGTCAAAAACAAAAAGTAAAGAAAAATTATAAGAAAGAAGTAAGAGGAAGTGTGTTATAATAATTATTGGAACTTGTAGAATTGCTTGACTGATAGCACCGAAATTAGATGCTTGTTATAAAATATTTTATAATGCTTGTTGTATTACTTCAGCCAGTTATAACAATTAATCTAATTGGAATAGTGCTGTATCTATGGAAGCAATAAAGATTTTACCACTTTATATTTATAATTAAATTAATTAGTACATAGTAATTTGCTACGTATTGATTACAAAAATATTAAAGGAAGGTACAGTGAGGTAAAATGATTTTGGCTGAGTTTTTTTGATACAAAGTAAAATATTTGTTTTTGATTAAAACGGAAAACAATTTAATTTCTTTACATTGTTTTGTTAAACAATGTCTCTGTGCATTCTAATTTTAAACACATTTTCACATAACATATGAAAAAATATATCACTTTTTTAGAAGAATAAATTAGTAGGAAAAATGAACCTAAGATCTAATACCTTGTTAAGTACATCTTAAATAATGTTTCATTTCTTGATGATGAATAATGAAATGACGTTTAATAGCTATTTCAGATCAATTTCTCAGCAGAGTACTTTCGAAGAACGTTTAAAATGACTGGTATCTGCATAGAAAATTATAGACGGACGGATGTCTCAATCACCATAACCTTCATTAGGGTCATTTCTTTACAAATATCTCTATAAACTAGATTTAGCACTTTAACCACGGATGGAAAATTTTTACGATCCATAATGGCACGTTAATGAAGTTGTAGAAAAGGCTAAATAGTTTTACAATACTGGTATTAAATAATACCGGCTTGCATATCTGTAACGTAGGAAAACATGGCGGTAAATAATCTTTTAAGTGGATTCGTTCCGTTTCTAGGTAACATAAATAATTTAGAACTTCAAGTCGCAAAGGAATCTTTGAATCGCTTGCTATTGTCACTACAATAATGAAATTTAAATTTTAAGTATTAAAAATATTTTAGGACCGTTATTATGGTCTTACTCTTCCGGTGTCCATCTATTGAGAAACCATCTTTTTGTAGTGAATATATTTAATCAAGAGCAAGTATGTTATAAGTTGTTTATACTGATGTTTACTTAAAGAAGAGAAACACTAGAATGTGTCTTATGTGTTTTGTCCGTTGTAAGGTCTAATTAAAATTAATAAATATTTCCGCATCTACTTCGTATTTTAATATGAATATATAAAAATTTAAACTATTGTCATTTTTGTGTTCGTCTGATTGGCATGTGAGCGTTTTCTTAAGAAAAGGTGAATAGGTTTATAATAAAAACATTATGGTAAATTATTACTTAACATAATTTTTTTAAGAAAAAAATCCGTGCCCAGCAAATTGGCAAGTTGAAATGGCCATGAGCATGGCAAATGAGCAGGCCACATAGCACGCAAAACTAATGGCCACTGGGACCTTAAGGTTTAAAATAAGGACGTCGAGCTGGCAAGTGCAGAGGAAGACGTCCCCTATAAGATGAACAGATAATTTTGTTAAGGTCATCGGAAGATGTGGATGCGGGCTTCATGTCGGTCTTTTTGGATATCTATGGAGGTGGCCTATGTCATGCTTTGGATTTCCTACGGCTGAAATAATGACGATTGTAATGACGATAATTGCGAAAATTTCACTGTTTTTAAGTACTTTTACAATTTCATACCTAGTACAGATAGATGCGTGTTTGGTTCTCACACTCCAATACCACATATGTGCAAATTAGCATACGAATGCAGTAGTAATATTAACAGGTTCGCTGAATTTGTTATGGTGCTTACGTAGCAATTTTCTAAATTCTACCGAATTGAAATACTTTGTATCTTACGGGAATAAATAACCGTGATGTTCTTCTGCCACGTATTTCTATTGTCATTTTGTTAACTTATTTTTAATATGTGCTTCTGCTTTTGGCATTTAGTGCAACTTGAACTAAATTAGTGTATACGCTTTATACTTTTGTAAATTGTGACAACTACAAGCAGACGTATTTTATTTAGAATTAATATAATAAATCGAATGTATAATATTTATAAATCAACTAAGGTTACAAAACTAAACAAATAACTAATACGTATAAAAGAGGCTGTAAATGTAATTAGATGCATTTTTTTACATCGTGCAATAAATTTCTAGAAACACTTATAGAACTTGTTGATTCCTGTTTGTTTTTGATGAACGACTGAAAATACGATATACGTAAAAGAAATTAATAAACAATTTAGATTCTATTCCCAAATAATTTTATAGTTAGACAATGACGGTACGAGAAGGGCAATGACCTCATGAATCATGCTGCTTGCCCATTTTAGCATCAATGATTATTAACAATCGTTCATTATACCTCCCTCAAATTACCTCGAAATATTTGGTTCGTTAGAAGTATTTATAACTAAATGAATGTAAAATTCAACTAATCAATTGTTGTACTGTTCTATCTAACTAATGGTTGTACGTGTCAAGTGTAAGAGTTATTTCCAAAAAATGGAAATTGATTTAACTAGCGTAGATAGCGTTTGTACTTTTTAATAAGCTAATCACTTGACAGCGCAAGTAATTTATGACAACGATAATAGTGTTATACAGCTTTTTAAATAAATTTATATTAGTACGTGAAGCTTTTCGATGATTACTCTTAATAATATGTTTAGAGATAGTTATTGATTGTCGTGTCGTCTAGTAGAAAATTTCAAGTTATGATAATAAAATGTTTAAGGTTTATTATACTAATATAACATACAAAACTATCTAGCGAACCAAACGGACGATATATTTTGTAAGTATTTATTGGTAAAAAATATTTTTTCATAGTATAATTAATGGAAATTCTTTGGGCTTCATTTACAAGCTCTCAGTCGCTCTATGAGCCGTGGAAAATATTATCCTCTGGATTTTGCTATCAGATCGAATCCGGAACAAAAAGTTCATATGAACGGAATTAACCAACTTTGCCTAGCGAATGGGCAAGTTGAAGTGGCAGTGGGCAACACAGCGTGCAGAACAGATGGCCGCTGTGGCCTTAAGGTTCTGGAGAATCGAGACATTTGCGCGGTTTTGATAATCGCATTGTTATTCTCCGGTATCAAATGATTACGTTTTCGTTTTGTCTTTTACCATCTAAGTTTTTGTACTATGTCTCCCAAGTTTCTACACGGAAACAAAATCTAACTTTACTTCATTTTTATAGTCACCAATATGCTTGATGACCTTCATAAGGTCATCGGAAAACGCTAGATGCAGGCCGCTTCCAACCGTTCTTACTAGAAACTTATGGGGGAAGATTATGTCTAACAGTTAACGTTTTACGCTTATGTTGTTTCTCTTATGCAGAAGCTCCTTATTTCATACTAAACACTTGATTTTTTCATTTAAATCTCCAATAAAATATTTGCTGTGGTTAAGATTACATTAGGATCATAAAATTATTCTAGTTCCATTTTTAAATAAATAGTGGTAGTATACGCGGTTGGAAGTTGTGTTTTGATCAGTGCAGGCGCGGAAGGCGCGCGCGGTGCGTGTAGCGACGCATGCGCCCTGCCCGCCATTAATCAGAGACGCGGGCGCACACCGCTCGCCGATTAATCGCAACGAGACTCTACACAAATCAAAATGTAAATGGATATAGTATGTTAAGTGCGCTCTGCCCAGTAATAATGATGTTAGCATTAGGCATATTAATTGGCTGGATAGGCACTATCTCTTCACGGCGGCCAACCGCGCACGCCACCCGACTTCTACATGCGATTTCAAATATATCTTTCGACTCTGCACTGTCGAGTTTACCTTCTCCACTTTAAATGAGAAATATCTCTACAGTTTCAAATATTGCTTGCACTTTAATTAGAAAATATTGATGTTACCGAATGCATCTTAAACAGAATACAAACAACATAAAGGACTAACGTGGCATCGAGCTCAAACGGACCGCTTCCTAAATGCGGCATTAAACAGAATAAAAGCGTTGTTACCGCGGAATCATTAAGGCTCAAAAGCATATTGAAATGAAGAACCGGCTCGCTAATGAAGGCCGCAAAATCAAATCGACTTCGATTTCAGCCGGTACAATGTTTATTATGCATTTAGTGTCGTGAGGAGACAGGCTTCTCAGCGGGCAACTACCAGTTTCGCTGTCGGCGCTATATCTTCTTCGTATATTGCTCGATTAATTTACTTTTAATCAAATTAATAACTGCATTTTTATTTAGTTATGTGGTTCTGCATTCTTTTTTTCAAATACAAATCTAATGACGCTTGGCTTCTGTATTATTGTGGCTTAGAATATTTTTATTTTCTCACGAGAAATATTTCGATAAAAATTTTATTTTAGAATATCTACTGTTATGTTATCTTTATTCATATATCCATTAGGTATAGAATAATATTTTATTGCTTAATCTGAATATTTTGTCGGTCGTTTTCTTTGAAACAAAATATTTTCTCAATATTTTTGCGTAGCTATCGCGGATGAAGAACTTGATTATCCAGAAAAGCCAATAAATTTTATATAAGATTCTCAACCATTGTGCTATATATATAATAAATTAATCTACTTTTAATTATAAATACATCATTTCTTGTCTCAGTTTTATGTAAATAATATAATGTAATGGCCAATACACCTGAACAGAGATTTTTTTAAACACTATAAATAAACTCGTACGAGAAAAACAAATGATTCAGAGTTTTGTAGATCCATGTTTGGTAATGAAGCCGTGCAACGATGTAGGTATTACTCGGCAATTACATAAGAAAATATCTTAGTGCAATTACGCACGATATAGGTAATGAAAGGGAACGATAAACAACTCTATTATTGACATAATTAATAGTTAATGTAATGTGGTTTTAGTCATTACGTTTAAAGTATGGAAATCACCGTTTGTGATAATTCTAGGTTAATCACTTTATTATTATTGGATTAAAAAATACTTGTTAGTATGTGGGTGGTTTGTACCGAAAACAGGTGTACTGGCGTGGTCTAGCACAATTTGTATAAAAGTGCATACTTACAATGATTTTGTACTGGAATCTATTATGAAGTTGAGATATAGCCGATTGAGGGCCCTGAATACTTCCACAATTTCACTTTCGATATGATCATAACTATTTCAGCCGTTGGATCTTTCTGCTGGACATAGGCCTACTCCCATATATTTCCTATAGGACTGGTTAAAGCGGTCTGCAGCCAGTGTTTTCCAACGACCTTGACAAGATCGTCTCTTCATTCTGTGGACGGACGTCCTAAGCTGAGCTTTCCACTGTGTGGTCTCCGCTTCAGAACCTTAAAACCTGAACAACTATTAGTGTCCATGTTTTTCTTCGAAAAAAAAAATTACGCAATTTTATCAGTTTACCTAACATCATATTTAGGACTTTGATTTAACTACTTTAGAAAGGGCCGCGAGATATTTCGACAGAAACATGTATGATTTTTCACTCTAACTTAAGAAATTACATTATAACTCAATAAAAACATTATCAACAAATTCAAGATGTTTTTAAACGTATAATACAGAAAACTCATCACAACACACGTGTAATAAAAACGTTAGGAAAGAAAGAAGCGTTATCTCGTAACTTTTTGTTAACTATAACTTAACTAATGGAGTCGTTTGACCTTGCATGGCATTAACATTACGGCGGATATATTAATGACGACAATGGAAAGCGATATGCTCGTGCCTCGTGGCCGCATGCTCGGGTAAGACTTCGTGTGTCGCCACAACTATCGGGCACGATTACGACGTTCAGCGATTAAGCTAATCACATTGATAATTCAACATCTCGTGTGCGCATGCCGTATAATTTCGGCGATTTTTATAGCGCTCATGGTGGGCTCAACTCCGGTGTAGCTTCAACGGCTTCATTTACAAATTACTATTATGTTCCCCTTGTGACGTTTACTATCGATTATTTACAATTCGATTCTTAGAAGCGGACATTGAAATATCTTTAAACGTGTATGGTAATTGCCATAGACGATTTAATATTTTAATTATTGCTAGTGTTAATTGAAGCCACGGGGAATAATACCATTAATTTACGACACCGTTACACTGCGCCGTCAGTCAGGATTAAATATTAGGCAATTTGGAATCTTACTACCGAATGGAATATATCGGATCCAAAGAATTAGCAAGAATTAGAACAGATGGAAGCTATAAAACCCTACTTACGGTTAACTAAATAAAGATATAATAATTAGGTAAGAAACAAGACACACAACTCTAAGAAATAGCCGAGCAAATATTAGAATACGCATGTTCACTTATGTTATAAGTTATTTATGATAAACTTCTAGCCAGTTGAAACGTCTAATGCTTTATTAAGATTATCAAAACAATTTAAATAAGTTATTTATTGGATAACAAAAGCTTGCCGGTATGGACTCTACGATTTCATAGAACGATGTTCTATAGATAGATTGTTTAGCCGCTGGACATACAGATGCGTACTGTTAATTGATCACTTAATTATTTTGCGTGTCCATTTAAAACTTTCCAATTAAATCATTCCATTCTTTTAAATAGACAATTAAGAAATGCCCGTGGAATTGATAGCATGCATCTTTTAGGAATTGAAACGTAATTTACTTTATTTAAATGAGACGTCTCTAAAGTGGCTTTGGTTGTGTGCTATTATTATTTTGTTGTGGTTTATTGGAATCTCGTGTTCATTAAACGGCGGCGAGTTGATGGCTTATTTAAATTAAATGTGTATGAGAGCATTTAAGCGTGTGTTCTTTATTGATTTATGCCAGTGCGTTAGGGGCGACATGAAGGCTCGATGCTATCGGTAGATATTGTCGCCAGGAAATGACGGCGTGAGGGCGTCCCTTGCTGTCGTCGTAGTTTTATTGTTGTTGGGCAGCGCCTGCGCTCTTGTTCTATCGCCGATACGATGCCCCAGCGCCACTTCAGCCTCACTTTACAAATGCGATATTTTAGCGACAGCGTACATGATTAATTTATGGCTTCGAAACAATATTTCTCATCCGAGAGCCGACTTAAATCCGATTTAATATACAGATAAACTGATTTATAGGATAGTTATCAGAAGACATCTGACTGTTGTGTGCGAATACGAAAAATGTTATTTTATGTTTGTTTTATCTGTGGTATATAGTTACCAATTTGGGAAAAAAAATATGTACACTGACTCAATTTTAACAATTTCGATTAAATTCTTTTAAATTTTTAACACTTTGTTGAAAGCAAGTAAATTCCTGTTTTGACATTAAAAAAAAATTAAAGTAAGATAAATGTAATAGAGAATTATGTTGTAACTATCGTGGGCTAGTAGGAAAAATGTTATTTTATGTTAGTTTTAGCGGTGTTGCGGTATATATTAAAGACGGATTTCAACTCATGTTTATGATTATTATTTAATGAAACTTTTTTTTTAATAATATAAAAAGTAGACAAAGAATACCTTTAAGACTTACGGAATTATATTTCATTTAATGTAAGTGTGTGTAACGATAAGTGATTTACATTAATGTAAACATGATGTAACTAAAAAAAAATGTAAAATAAGCATCGTATTTTGTCTTTTAATCGTCGCTTTTCACGTCTTTTTAATTAATTCCCTTAATAATTATTACAAAAACTTTTTTAAATATTAAGTCTATGTTTTACAAAATGATTTTTCATTTTCTGATGCTAATTAGCTTTAAACTGAATACATTTGTTAATTTGCAAACAAAATTAACTCGTGTTCAGTTATTATTAGCACAATTACGCAATGATTGCTGGCATAAATGTTTCTTCGCTTCAACGTGCCATAAAAAGCAAAATTTACGGTCTCTTTTGCCTTTATTAGTGTTCTATTTATAAATGCTCAGTGTATTTGAAGTGTAGCGGTAGGGATGCACGTCACGGAACTCTTGTGGCAGCCCTTATGAGGCGGTCGGCTGCGAGGCACCCCTGTGCGATTTGTATTTTATGCGTTATGAACCTCACGAGTTTTGTTATGACCGCAAATTGCAACTCTATATTAGTAGTGCGGTGAGAAATGAAGTGCTTTTGTTTCATTGGCTTCTGCGCTTGTTTAAATCTAATTAAACTGCTCTTTTTAAATTTCTTAATTAAAATAAAATATATGGTACTTGATCTGATATGTTTTTTATTTTATCTTAAAGGAAACTAACAGAATCATTTACACAGCGTTCAGTCGTTGTCGTCATCGTCGTTACTGCTCATAGACATCCATTGCGAGGCATAGACCTCCCCCAAAGATGTCAATGGGGATATACAATAATCGCCACGTTTGCACGCATGCAGGTTGGCGATCGCAGTGACGTACTATAGTGGTAAGAGGATGCTGCCGACAATCCTCCGGAAACTCGTTTGTGAGCGGTGGCAATCCTATATAATAATTGCACAAAGTACGAATTACATAAGATTGTATTTCAGGAATCGAATCCGCGATCCGAGATAGCAAGTGTCAGTTCTTCTCTACTCTACCGCTGGGCTACGACAGCTCCTAGCCTTGAGTATCTATCTAATTATTACATTATATATGAATATTAACATGTAATTATCTATCACTGTTCGATAATCAACCGTAAATTACACAATTAAAGATAAAAAATAGAGTATGTATTTCTTTATCATTAATTTTGTAACATAAACTTTTGGGTAACCTTGTATTTGGTCTAAGCACTAACCTTAACTTTTAAAACCAAAGTTAACCAAAAGTTAAAAATGTAATCTTTTTTATTTTCTTACGATATGTGTCGATTATGTTGAAACTCATCCATTTTGGACGTGTAATATTCTCGTAAAGGAAGGGAACGTTTACATGTTTTATTATCTAATCGCGGTGTTCTCAATCCGTATTTCAATTATCAGCTGAACATCAAAAATCAATAATATCTATTGTTTTCAAAACACAATGCTTATCATTATTACGATTGTAAAATAGGACGGGATCGTGCCGCCAGCGCCGATGGTCAATTTTTTTTCTTTAATTTGTAATTTTCCCAGTAATTAAGAGCAACTTCGTCTGTTTAATGCAAATGAACCTATTCCCGATCATTAGTCTGTACACGTTCTACTAACGTTACTTTTCGTTAATTAATCCCGAGATCTAAACTATGGCAGCAAGAGACTCGTTTATTATTCACACGCAACCTCTGTTAAATAAACTGCATTACAACATACAAGATGCTCCGACGGAGTTGAAGATGCTTAGATAACTAATAAACTAAAATAAAGTAGCTTTTAATTACAATTAAACATTTAACTACGAACGTACAATATGTTGGAGAAAGGTATCCGTATTGTGCTTTCAATTGTACTTTATTATTAAATAAAAAAGCTTGTAAAAAATTATATTACAGTGAATGGTTTTTAAGTGATAATAAAGCTTGGGCTTTAAATTAAAGATTTTGTGTGGCAAGTTGAATTGGCAGAGAGCATACCACATATTACGCAGAATATATGGCCGCTGCGGTCTCAAGGTTGGATTGGAAATCACGGCAGCAAAGCACAGCGTAAACTGTGCAGACAAGATCGATAGATGACTTTCTTAAGAATGTCGGAAAACTATGGATGCAGGCTGCTTCCTATCGGTTTTATCGGACCAACAATAGAACGAAATGATGCATTCTGACAGTTGAAATGTTTAGTAAAGCTTGAGAGTAAATTGCTCTTCAACTGTATGAAAGAAATTGTAAAATTTATTAAAAAAAAACCGTTTGAGATTATTGTGGGATCTTGACAGATTAGGATGCACATGGAAAAAACGTAGCTTTATGTCGAAGATGTTATTATGGGTGAGCTCAATCTGATTTAAATTTCTTTCGGATTAGGTTCTTTTACAGTTTTTCTTATGAAGTACACAAGTAAAAAATATAGATGAATGGATAAATAATTCTTCATTGTTGTTTTTATTTTAATAGATATCGATCGATATCTTCAGAGGTATTCCGTAACGGCGATGTCGTCCATAGCGAAGGCAGCACGCACCCGCTCTATCCCTTCCTTATCATTAAAAGTTTTCAACTCAATTTATCTTATCGCACGGTAGTATCGTGAGTAGTTTTCACAATGAACGACGTGCCGATATCTTCCAATTTCTAATCTGAATGATCCACCTCGTTAATTATGCGCCGTAAGCTGAATTCTGTCTAAAGAGCGGCAGTCTAAAGTTGAATATCGCTTGGTGTAGTGTGAAATTTATTTTTAATTTAATAACTTAATACTCCGATAGGTGAAGGAAAGCATTGGTGCGAGCGGTATCGTTTCACCGATAACTACGTCTGCGCTGTCCGTGCGCACCCAATCAAAGTACTTCATTAAAATCTTATCGACACTAGATAAATCACACAACAACTGCAATCGATTATTTGGATAATTAATGGTCGTTTTCAAATATATTGAATACCTGAACCAATGGCATTCGACTTCAAGGCTGCAAGGCTACGTGCTACGTCTAATACTTAAATAGACAAACAAACTAAAGCAACCTATTTAGTTACAAATTACTTCGTGAATATTAATTAATAAATATTACTTAAAAATAACAATCGCCCCTAGTAGGTCGTCCATTGCCGATTGTAGGCCTCCCCCCTAGACTTCCAATGAACTGGTTAGAATTTGCCAATATCCTGCGATGAACCTGACATGGTAGTCTGTTTATCTTGTGGGTGGACGTTACGGTACGCTTATCGGAGTGTGGTCGTTACGGCCCCGCGACTACCTTTTCTGCGCGAATTTGGTCTACCCATTGCCACTTCAATTTGCCAATCCGCTGGACTATGTTGTGTGCTTGTGTTCATCTTATTAATTATTTTATGCGTAAAAAAATTACGCGAATATTAATGTCCGTAACACTACGTGGGAATTTTTTTATTCATATGAATTTAAATCATAGTTAAGTCGCGCTCCTTTGACTAATGCTTTATTTGCTTATGTGTGTATATAGTATTAATATATTTATTGCAGCTTAATATATTTCTTTTTGATGTTTTATAAATGGTAAGGGATTTAGGTTTATAACAAATGTATAGTATATAAAGATTAAACGTCGGCGTGGCTAAGATGAAGAGCCATAGCCTCTAGGGATGTCTTGGCCGTGATTCCCATCAGTCCCTGGATAAACGTTATCCGGCATCATCGGCGCCCGCGCCACCCCATTAATCTACATCAGCACGCGCTCGCAACGAGATTAATGAACCAGATAAACCTTAAATACGACTACAGATGTCCGCTCCTCTAACAGCAGCCAAACGAACTCTATACCCGGAGACAATAATTGATGAATTAAACAGATTCGACGCATTATGAATGTCAATGATAACCGACGATCGCTCCGACGATAGCAGGCGATACGGACTCGATAATTAGAATGAATGGTTGAAGAGCCCCGCGTCAAATTGATGGCCTTCGATCGGACGTTCGGTAAGTAGCGGAGTCTGTTAATGCCTTTTTTCCACTTTAATAAAATTTGGTACAAGATCTTCGTCTGAACTCACCGTTACTTACGTCGCCGCATTTCTTACATTAGTATTCATTTGTTTCCGCCGGCATTCGAAGTTTGAAATCTGATTCTGTTAGAAATAATTCACGAATTTCCGTTTGAACATTTTTCTCTTGCTTTTTATTGATGTGACGTGTAATAAATAGCAGTAGCTTTACTGCGGTGTACACGTTTTCACGAATAATTAAAAAGGATTCCACTTTTATACCCGTCTTTGTTGGTGTAACTAGTAATATTTTATATTAATTTATTTACATTATTACCAATTTAAGACCCTTTACAATGATCATTTGTTGATAGAACTAGAATAAGATTGAGTTCCCATGTAATGGTATTCTTTAACTTAAAGCTAGAGGGCTCAAAACAAACTTTATGTGAGAAGAATTCACAACAAACTCTGACAGGGCTTACTAGAGTGGTTGAGTAATAATTCATTATCAAATTTTATCACCAGTTCAAAAAATACTAATGAATCTTCTTACACGTTTTTAATTAATTAATTTTTGTATTAATTACATGATAATTCAGTGATATTACATTTATAACTTTACCTTATATAACTGATCAAAAAAGAGTTACTCTTTTATGATAGCCTAGAGAAGAGACCTAGAGAAAGGTATGACGAGCTTGACTTTGTTTTTAATGAACTTCACCATATTTCTTGTGTATAAAAAGTTCATACAAAAAGAAAAAATATAATAAAATATCTCTCTCTATTTCATCTTCCCTTTTCAGTCGATAGACTCCATTGCAAGGTTTCTTCAAATACGTATAAGGGGTATTTACCATAATCGCTTGGCAGCGTGTTGGCGATTGAAGCGCATATTTCGCTACACAGCGGACACTGCTGTCCATTTTCTGGAAACTAGTGAGCATTGGCAATCCTATGTAATTAATGCAAAAAGTATGAATTGCATAAAATTACAATCCGGGGTTAGAAATCGGGACCTATGACCGCAAGTCTAAGTCCTATTCCTTTGAGCTTTACCTCTTAATGTTATATCTAAGCCGGCAATACTATATCTAGAACAGCAAGCGTAGCGAAGGGAGTTTGTCCACAAAGTGGCCAGACGACCTTCCTAAGGCCATGCATGATTGCTGAAAGCAAATCACTTCGAAATTTATAGGAGGAGTTTTCCATAAGAGGACGTCTTGTAGCTGAAAAGATGATGACGATGTCAGTGATGATTGTTTAATACTTAAATAAATAATGAAATTTTCTTACCAAAAAACTGAATTAACCTTTTGAAGGATATTTTTTTATTTATCTAGTTTTGTTTTTGATATATATTATTCTAGTGTATATAAACTCTTTAGAGTGCTGATAAAAACCGTAAGTAATTTTGCTTTTCGAGGACATGTTCAGTTAATTGTTTAATTCTTTCATTTTACAAAACCGGATGGCTGTGTCAATAACCGTTCGAATGACCTTAATTGTTTCAATTGAAAAAACATCTTCGCCGGAGTTTACTTCGTAATGATAGAAATTCTCGTTTAAAATAATTGAATGTAACTATTTACTTGTGTGAACTGTATAGTTGTTATCAAACAACTAATATACTAAGTATATATTTTTATACTATAGGCAAACAAGGTTATAATAAGTTATAAGCTATGCCCATTATAATTCGGCTGTATCATGGATTAGAAAACAAGAAATATTATGCATTACAGCATTTTTATTCTATACTATTAAATATTTACATATTACAGGTGACAAAGCCAGGACGAGTTGCCAAAAATGCGAACAACTGGCGGTGATTTGGAAAAGAGAGATCACCCCTCTAAGAGAATGTAGTGCCGTCCAATGCGCTCAAAGTTAGAAACATGTTTTGCAGCATAAGGAAGATGACGATTAAATTGTGTCCAGTAGGTAATGACTCTCAACAATGAGGACAATGAAGTGAGAAGGAGGAGTAAATATTATATTAAAGCATAGCAAAAAGAACATATATTAGAACATATATTACCAGTTTTTATAATATAAAAGTCCTGTCTCTTTCGCATAGCAAAAAATGTAAGAGCCGTAAACTGTAAATATGCATTTTCTAATGAAATTCTCAACCTCCTTGCTGGTGAAATTCGTAAACTTCTTGGCTGGCCTCTACTTGGCCAAAGAATATTCCTACCAAATTTTTCTATAGCTTTTAGGTTCCAAAGATATCGTGCCCCTGCATCACCTGCAATCCCTCGTGCATCTGCGATCTAGCAGTTGACCAGACCTTGGTACACGTAACAGCAAGTTTCGTTTTCAGGCGTAGTAAAATTTTAAAACTTAAACTTTAAAATTTTACTAGTGTCCAAAGCATCAAAACAATGATAAAAATTAATGACACATTATTTTCAAAAAGGTAATAAAAATTTAAACGTTTATGCAGTGTTGTATGAAATGTAGCGAAAGGTGGAAGGCGATGCGCGGAAAGAATGTCAAAAATGCTACAGAATATATAGAAAGTGTGTTGTTTTTATTTCAAGTTTACATATATACTTCAGATGTATAATTCAGTGTTAATAAGTAAAATAAATAAGAGCGTCGTAGGGAACACTTTTCTAGGTAGCGATTAGGGTTGCTCTCTTAGCATTAAGATGCAGGTGATAAATAAAATATTTTCCGCAGGCAAATTTCAGCCCAAGAAGTGAATTTATTAAAAAACACTTTGAAGATGGGCTTCTTACATCTATTCTAAGTAGAGATCGCTGACACCCTGGTTTCCAGATGGAATGTACATGACTCCATACAGAAGATATTTTGTGACGTTTGAAGTTTATCATGGGGATTAAAATAAGTTTTAATTAGGTTTGAACATCATTTATGACCAGGTTTGCAAAGTCATCTAAATAAACAACTTTCTACAAGGGCCATTTTCTACCAGTAAGTAATTTTTTATTACTGTTACGTTTATTGTTTCATTACTATTTTTTTAACCGTAATTTCCATTGTTAACTTCATGTTTATTATTATTACAGTATTTATGATGTGATGATTTTAATGGTTAACTGAATTTAAAAGAAACTTTGTTGAAGGAACTAATTAAATAAATACTTCGAACCGGTCCTATTGGATATTGACTTCTATATCCAGCTGTCGTACGGCTGAAATGATGATGAATTAAAAAGATAATTACGTAAAGATAACCATGAATTTTAGCTTCCTTAGCAATAAATTTGAATATGCATGTTTCTTGCTCAAACTGCAAGCTATTTCAAAATAATCTACTTCTTGGTATATAACACTTACCGTTTACTGCAATTCTATGTACAAATAATTGAAGAATATGCAATAAAATAGGATAAACGCACTTTTTAGTCGCAAGCGCATTTATACGAGCATTAACATTTAATTTGTGCATCTTAGTTTTGTTTTAAAATATTTTATTGTGATAAGTATATATTAGTTAAATAACATTTGCTAACATTTTTTTAATACCCAGTAAGATTAACATGAAAAGATTTATACTTTTATATATATTTTTGGTAAATAATCACTAACTCGTATAAATTTTCTTAAAGTATAATTTTTTTTTAAAGTATCTATAAGCAAAGATAAACAGTTACACCTTCTTGAAATCTTTAGAAGTCGTTAGATGTAGGCCATTGGACATTTTTAGTGGAGGCTGATTGATGAAATGATGATGATGATGATGTGCATGCAAGTCACCTCCTGAGGTATATGAGAAGCAGGACGGTCGAAGTAGACAAATGTCAAGCGTCAGTTCTCAAATATTTTGTGTGCGTCTTGTCAATTGCGCCTTCTTCTGCCTCATCACGTAACTGTGTTGGTGACTAGTACTTCCTTTCTATAGAATAGGTAATTTGGTACCATATATATTAATTCGAAACAGGTGGAGAGTTAGTAATGTCTGAATACGTAAGTAATAATCATGGTCATCACATCGGCTGATAGACTCCCACCGTGAGGCATAGGCGTCCTCAGAACATCGCCACGATGATCGGTCTTGCACTGATCGATAAATAATAATAATTTAATAAAATATGTATAGTATACATAAAAGGTCTTTATGGTCTTTATAAATATGTCTTAATAAAGTGGAATTTAATATGTTGCGCTATTAAAATAGCCGATATTTTCCAGTGAGCAATTCACTTTTGCTGGATCATTAAAGATTTCCAAAAAAGCAATAAAGTTGATCGATAAGAATCGCGGTGTGAGTAATTGCGGCGGTGTCACACTGCGGGCAGTTAATCTTCCTGATCGGTATCGCCAATGATCGCGTGTACCCTTCAACGGGCCGTATATCGCACACATGCGCCCGCACACTTTCCTCCGCTGACGGCTAAAGTGACTCGCTTCATTGTTATACTAACACGAGATATTTCGCCATATCTTCGACTAATACCGGTGCTAATGGACTTTACATGTACCCATACATTTGATTATATTTCAAAGAAATGATTGATGCAAGGAAACGACGTGGTCAAATTATTATTTCACTACTCGCGACGCAGAAGTCCTTATC
Organism: Battus philenor; assembly: GCF_028537555.1. Classification (NCBI taxonomy): domain Eukaryota; kingdom Metazoa; phylum Arthropoda; class Insecta; order Lepidoptera; family Papilionidae; genus Battus; species Battus philenor. Next base: position 7,465,274 of record NW_027181676.1, read on the forward strand.
GCCACAGCAATTTCATTAACGAAGAAGATTTCACATAACGAATCAAGTACGGGACATAAACGGACTGCTACACGACATTTACAATAACTTGACCCTACAATACGCAATCAAATAGCAATAAATTGCGCCAGATACAGCGATGCTAACCGCCGCTAACTTCGGATGTGCAAATAGTATCTTCTCGCTGCCTCCTTAAGCCGCCTCTATTTACTTTTCAACCGCACTCACAGATAAAAGTGTCATAATATTTATGTCATAACTTAGCTTTCTTATGACCCACTGTCATAAAGTTAAGAGCGCTTTCTACACCGAACTTTTCATTATAAAAAGAATGCTAATCTCTTTGATTTAGGGTTCAAATCGAAAGGTTTTATGTTTATGAAGGGTACAAGTATCCAGAGCAGATTGTAACCGTCATTCGATAATGTTTCTAGTTAGTTTGCAATAAATATGAGAGTCCGCCTCGCCGGGGCACGGCCGATGATGTTCGTCTGGTGACGGTATGGACTATCTAATTTTATTACCAATATATTGTCATTAAGTCGATACTGATCTTGTTATACGCACAATGAGAGGTACATGGGCCCTGGACGCCGAGTTCACCGCTTGCTACAATTTATATTCAAATGACACTCGCTTAGAGTCTCTAGAAGTTTCTCATTCATCGGATTTTAGAATAATCTTAAGTTAATGGTGTCGAGTAATCGGTCTCCAAACAGGTCGTGCAAAACTAGTACTGCGCTGATATTAGAGGCAAATATTTGCTGCATCTACTTATTTTTTAAACTAGACATTGCTTTGATGTTATAATATCTAGTAAGCATCCACATAAAAACTCTTTAACGTCGTATTAACATTGTAATGATAATTTTATTATAATTTTTGAAGTATAAATATATGTATAGGATAGTATATATATATATAGGATCATTGTTAAAAGACGTGTAGCCTGCTAACGATGTAATTATTAGCTATGTCGTTGACAAGGTGTTGATAGACGTTGCTTAGCTACACGAATACAATGTCATTCAAGATTAAAGTGGCACCATTTCCTCCTCCCGACGTGTCGTCGGTACGGGAGGCGCAAGTATTCTCACGGGTATTTGGGCTAGAACTGGCAACTCTACAAATAAAAAAACAGCCTTGTGTACAGTTCACGTCGCACTGTTTGCTGGCCATATAAACTGACCGTATTTACAGTGCAGTCATCCACCGTTTAACGTTGAGCTACTTTGGTAACGTCTAAATTAGTGAAGTGAGAAAAGCTAACGCCCGTAACCGTTTTCGATAGACAGTAAATCGCTTCGATAATATCTTTTTTGACTGTGTGACTGGCATCACTTATTGTGTGTTGATACAGTCCCGCTGCCGTAACGGGAAACTGGGTTCCATTTTATTATAACCAAACTCGGTTCTCGTTGTGAGCGTTGTTATTTATTCTTAAATAGGCTTACCTCTCCATATTTACACTTATATTATTGTTGATGTTGATACTTATTATTTTCTATTTCTTTAGCTACATGTAGGTTTTATAAAGTTTATTTCTCAAGGTGAATGTTTACTTCACAAATATTATAAGAGACATTCATGTATGACTAGTTTAGTCATTTGCAGACAATTAAAATGTTGTAACAAAAATGTAACTAAAATAATAATAGCATAATGATAAAATTTTAACAAAAAGGATTTTGAAAATGCAGATTAGAATATTATACAAAATGAGGAGAGAAATATTTTAAAATTATATTTATTTCAATATTATATTTATTTCAAAATGATCACTTTACACAGATGAATGGAAATAGGTGTTATATCTTTAAGGCTTTTACACCTATACGAGTAACCAATCCCTCTTCATAAATCCTTCCCTTTACAATATATTTTTATTATATTGGTTGTAATCCACGCAGCTTTATACTTCTTAAAACTACACCTCGTCATTATCAAACCAGTGCTTGGTATGAGAAAAATTATAACTAGGATAGTGAAAGTTCTTTCGTAAAATGTCTGATGCATATAACACTTGCTGAAAGTGACCATTAGTCACCATATATTGTTTAGAGTAGCATAGCAGTCTCGCCAAATTCTTTAACTGTAGGGGCCGTAGCTTACAACAGATTCCCAACATTGACCTCCTAAAGTCGCGTCCTCCTGACACCCTGACACGCTCTAGAGCTACCGGACGACGTTACGACTGTAAGATATGCAATATTATAAATAAAACGCAGGCATTCAAGAACAAGAAGATGCCTTAAAGGCGGCCCGTAAAAACTACTGAGGACAACAACCCCAATTATTATAGATAGAAATGCTATAAGTTTTTTTTTGAGACTTTTTCGTCTTGTTCAAAAGCTTTCCGTAGTGTTAATAATATTAACCAGACAATAACAGACGATCATGACGAGGTTCGGCCTTCTCAAATACCTCTTATTCGGAATGCCAAACTAAAGCCCTCTCACGGGAATCCATGTGTTAGATTACTTTATGGAATCTCCATTCAAGCGTTCTAAGAACTAGGCGGCCTCCCAAAGTAGTAATAAAATAACATTTAGCGGGGAGCTGTGCCTTGCAAAGGGCGTCTATTGGTTAATATGATGATATCGATCGGATATCTGCGCCCTGGTTCCTCAAACCTACGGAATCTGGAAACAGGGACATGAAAATTTATCATAAGAGTCAAAATGTCCATAAAGTTACATAATAGTTTTGCAAAGGCGATGTAATTTGCACCGGTGAAGAAACAGATCAACTCACGTTAATATCTTCTGACATGAAATGTTGTCAAAGGTTTTTAACGTAATTAATGTTAGTATCGACATTGAGAACGTTTCAAGACGAGTATACTTAATAGGTTGAGCGGCTGGCCGTGTGGTCTGGTCAAACCGATACATTCACTTGGCCATATTAATTACCTTTGGCGGGCTCACTCGGCTTACGCGCCTCTAAAGTCCCATTACACTACTCCTTAAGGCTAAACATTAATTGACTCATTCCGAACCTTTGTCATGTAACAGCTCGGATGGAAACGGAAGATATATAAGAAAGAAAATTTGTTATTTATCGATATTAACGACGTGTTCGTTAAGGAAGCAGTGTTTTTTTAATTAATTATTTTTTAGTAAATAAACAATAGATATGTAGGGTTTAGGTGTGTCCGGCGTGAGGCTTAATTATAACACCGTTTTTCCAGCTTTTCAAAGAAAGCTGTTATTTAAAATAAGATCTAAAAAAAGGTACAGAGTATAAACAAATTTTAGAAATAACATTTTCTATGACTATATAAATATAACGAATTCCTTCTCGATATTAAGATGTCTAAGAATCATTGCGCATTCAAAGTGAAGCTTCGAATGTTGTCGCTTGAAAAGTTGACGGATTCATCATTATAATTGGATTCTATTTTGTATTATATTTATACTTTATATTATATTTATGTGAATAGAATTTTTATATGTATATACAATAGGTTTATAGTACTTTTTCTATGATATTCTTTGCGTTAAATAATGTACATAAAGTTTACATTAAGTTAAGATATTATCACAAAAAAATAATTATTAAACAGGTTTAAATCAAGTTCAGTAAAGGATACTCTATCCTAAGTGCATAGTTTCTATAGTTATAATTTACACACATTTAAATTTAAACTTCCATCTCAATTTATTTTACTTGTCTACATTTCTGAATTTTCAACCAGAAGAAATTTTCATAAGCATTTAATACAAATTAGTTTAAAACTTTTTAATTTGCATCTTTTTATTAGTTACTAAGGAAATAGTATATAGACAAATTATAACAATGACATTACTAATGTTATATGGCTATAATATTTATACTTGTTTCGTCTATCAAAACCTAGATAACAATACTAAATTTAATGTTATTTTAATGAGCTATAATCACGGAATAAACATATAATATGTAAACATATATATACATTCCTCAATGAACCATCAATAGAATCAATGGAAAACTATAAAATAGTTCCTTTCAATGCAGCATAGTTAGGTTTAAATGAGGTTTGAGTAATGCGCCGGACACACGAAAGGCTGGCGTGGCGCGAGCCATTACTATCCAGACGTTGTCTACCGATACATCGCATCAAAACCTTAATTACTCGAAAAGTTACTATTTGTATTTTTTTGCTTATTAATAAATATTTTTTAAGAAACAAATGCAGTAACCATGGACTAAGAACGAATGTCAATATTTGGTTGTATTTTTTTTAATTGTTAAAATCTTTGGGTAAAACAAAGACAAATCATTGATAGTTTATAAGTGTAAGTGTTATACTCGTTTACAGTAATATAGGTTTATGTAAATCATGTATAAATAATCTTCCTTAAACTCTTATGGTCATTATATATGAAGGTGTGAAAGCTCTAAAGGGGTGAATGAGCCAGCAAAAGCTTAAAAGCTTTCACACACATTTTAATAATCCTGAAAGTTTGTTTGTAAGAAGTGATAGTTCAGCGGTAGAGGACTGAGACTGTGATCGCAAGATAGTAGGTTCAATACCCGGGTACGATCTTTTATAATTCAAACTTTGTGCAATAATTACATAGGATTGCCACATCTCACATACAAGTTTCCAGAAGATGAGCAGCAGCGCCCTTTGCGTACCATAATACCACAATGTGATCGCCAAACCCCTGCAAAGCGTGGCGATTATCGTGTGACCGCCATAGATACCTTTGGCGTAAGCCTATGTCTTGCAGTGGGTGTCTATAGGCGGATACGACAAATTTATTTTTTCTATTGAAATATGACAGACTATTACCTTTTGGCAGTACTATTCTGCAGCGATAGACAGACAATAATAATAAATTTTAATAGGTCGTTATCAGAGTATTGAAAACATTTTTCTGTAATTACGCTGTATATTGCTACACATATTGTTAGAAAATGAGGTCACCCATTTAGGGCCTTTACACCTATAATCAATCATAATGGTTTTGACAATGGTATCAAGTGTAAACTGCCTTTGTGTACTATGAAAAATCTCTATGGAGTAATTTGCTAATCAATGTTATTTAACGCTTAGTTTTTTTTTTTAAAGAAACTCGTCATATACTGGAATGTTCTGGAAGGTAGTCGGAAAACTGCGCTGGTATTTTATAATGTAATGTATTCAATATTTACTTAATGGGAATGATTTCCAGATAGCCCTTGAGAGGAAGTATTGCCACAGGGTAATGCAAAATGGGGTTCCTACTTCGTTATTACAAAATGTTTTAAATTTTGAAATCACGCTAACAAAAGTTGGGTAAAAAGTGAATAAAGTAATTGTAACACTCAAGGTATAATGTTATTTTCTCAAAGAACATTATAATACTATTTTCAAATGTTTTGTTTCTCAGAAGAACCGTTTCCGGAAAAGAAAAATCATTTAGATATCAAATAAAGTTAGGTGATTTGACCAAAACTAAGAAGCATTTCAAATACATTTTTAAAGATTTTCGTAGATGTCTTATTATAAATAAATTAATACATTTAAGACTAATGACGATTAAGATGGATATTGATTCCATTGTATCTTAAAAATGAAAGAGTTTTGTTATTAACGTTCTCGGGGTTCAATATTATATCAAACGTGGTGTGCCCCAGCAACCAAGGAGGCATGAAACGTCTGCTTTGATATTTATGACAAAAATGTCTTATTATTATGTATTCTAATACACCACATTTTAATTTAAATTAAATCAAAATATGTCGAAAACATTATATCTGTTTACCATACTATCACTTTTTGTCTGTACTTGATCTTGTGATGTATATATGGTAGTCTTTTGACAACTGAAAACGTGTGCTATTATAAGCAGTAAATTTAAAGATGTCCAGTCATAATACGCAGCGTAATCTCTCTGCGCTTTGTGGCTTGCTTTAATGGCATTATAACAGTAATCACTTTAAGGGCTTAAGACAAGTTAAAACAGTAAAACAAATAAGCTAAGGGACACTTGAAATTCCCGCGTCTTAACGGTGAAATGCAGCCACTTTACCGCCGACTAGATAATAAGTAACGCTGTCCACGTTTTACGAAATATTCAGTTATGTCTTCTTGGCCTGGAGCATCAAGTAGTTGGTTGTAGTTTATTTTGTTCTCGTAACAATGCCGTGGCGTGAACGAGTCGCGCTTTGATATTGTATTATTACGAACGTGGAATATATATTCGTTCTTAAAAACATAACGCTAGGGCTGATTTTGTGTGTGTTCTTTTACGCGGTTCATCGAAAGTAGCTTCAAAAAGGCATGAGTTACGATTTGAGTTATTTATAGCGTCCAGTTTGTGCAGTGGGTACATAGTCTGGACTTCATTGGTCTCACGAATGATCTTAATTAGAAGTATTGTGGCGAGGAGTAAATTATGCTTGTAGCGGCGTGTGCAACGCCTTGCTCTCCCTTACTCGTTGTAAATCAAATGCCTATGCAGGGCGAGATGCATGCCCCGGGCGCGGATTAAAAAATTAATGAGACTCTAATGGAAGTCATTTAGTGCCGTTTAATTTCGGCTCTTGGTAATGGTTCTATACATATATGCATGTTAATGAGAATAATCTATATTTACAATATGTTATCGTATAATCCTGCCGCCCTATTGCCACCTGTACAAAAATTTTATTAAAATGGAACATCTAATATTAGATCTATAGCATTAGGTAATACGGTGCTAATTACAAACGATTAGGGCTTAAAATTATGTGCATATTTAAATGTATTAGTCACGAGCTTATTTTAATTTTATTTATTTTTTTATTTAGTTTTTTGAATTTAATTATCAAAGATTGTTAAGTTTTGTATAAAATAAAAGACTATTCGAATTTTCTTTCTTTTATACTAAAATGTAATATGTTAAAAATGGATACAGTTTTTACCTTTAAAGCTGTCTGTATGTTGATGAATAATTAAATAAACAATACACGATTTGCGAATTATTTGTGTTAACAATTATGAATAACGCAAGTTAAAAACGCTACGTACGATACATATATAACAAAAATACATGGTTTGTAACGTTAATGTACTGTTGGCAGCTCATTTAAAATTATAAATAAACGATCATACATATTGCATATTTCAGAATTATCAGCACACTCTGTCCGACTTACATCTAAATATATTTGAATAACGTACTCGTTCTGTAATAGATGTAGCCTGCACAATGTACCCTTATTAAACAGTTTAATTACCGCATAGCGTGAGAGAAACCATTGCCTTCTGCTCTGTTTCTGCTACCGTTATTCTCGTGTTAGCAATAGCGGCGTACTTTTCACAGGACTATCATTGAATTTTATTATCACAACAGCTATAAAATAGGTTTCCGTATTAGATAAACACATTCAAAGTTGCAGCCGCTAGCTAATATTTATATTTACGAATGAATAATTAACTAACATGAATATTAATAAGATGTCTTATAAAACATATGTATTGATAAAATGTAAATATTTATTTTTAGTTGTATAGATTGATAACTGGATCCATGAGGAAATCCGTAGACGAACAAAAGTAACAGGCACAACATATCGGCAAGTTGAAGTAGCCAGGCTGGCCTCGTAGCGCGCAGAACTGCCTTAAGGTTCTAGAGTAGATACGACAAATTGGCAAACTCTCTCTCGAGGTGGTCGTACAATTTTGTTAAAGACATCTGAAGACGTTGGGTGCAGGCCGCTTTAAAACAGTCCTTTTAAAAATGTGTAGGGCAAGCAATTTCAAGTCTTATACATCCGACACCAAAGCTATATTATTGGGTTTAAAGCAGGATGTAAACTTAACTAAACAACTGTTAAACTAGGTCTTCAAGGATAAGGAGTTTTAACAACCGAGTTTTTAAGTTACAGCATTCAAAGTTCACATCATCCAAACAAAAATTAGGCATGGATTAAGTCCAATAAAAAGGTTGTCAGTCTTGAAATTTGTTTTCGTTCCCTTCGCAATAATCAAATATAATAAAATTTGATTGTTTGAATTTTATTGGTGCAACGAAATAAAATGCCAATAACTTTGACCCAAATAATTTGACAGCGTCTTATTGATTAGCAATGACAGTCACACGCGGCGAAGAGTCGTGATGAAGTTGTATTACGTTAAACTCGATGTGGCATTAAATAACAAGCGACGGGGCATGGACAGGCCGGGGCAAAAAATAGGCGGCGAGAGGCGGATTAAGCGACGCCGGCCGCGACAACGCGATCGATTCTGAATCAACACGCACCTTGACGCGCGACGTCGACCTGATGTTCTATTGCATATGTTAAATCATGATACGAATACATTTTTATAATACCCTGGCATTTGATTTGGCACGTCTGATATCTATATGAACTTTTCATCTATGTACCGACTCTTCACGTTACCTTTTGGACCAAACGACTTGAAATTTGTTAAAAATAATTCTTTTGCTAAAAGTTAGATAATAACGGATTTTATGAAATTACACCAACAACGGGAATTGAAGGGCGTTAATTAAGCTCGCAACGCAGCCGGGACAACTGGTAATATATGTACTATAAACCAATAGTATTCGTAAAATATTGTTATTTTCGACAAGCGATATTTCCGACGTGTCCTATTAAGTGCCGAGTACTATTCTATATTAGGAAACAGATGATTGTTAAATGAATTTTGCTGCTCACCATACTGTTTTATTAAATTTATCTTTTGGTTTCTTGTTGTCTTGGTTGGTTGGGGCTTTCCAAACAACTTATTTTAATCCTTGCTTTTGTTATTATCGCTTACCTGCTGTACCACTGCCTTGCAGAACCTAAGGAACGCAGAACGACATTTACCGTCATCCATGAGGCAGGTAACGCTGTCCTCATCTATTACTTCCAAATACAAGACAGCCCACGATAAGGTGAGTTCAGTCTGGTCCACTTCTAGGTCATCTGTGACCTAGAAGTGGACCACGAGGACTCTCCTTGAGCTTATACCTATGTAGGTGTTCAGAGACCCGTGTCCCGTTAATATCTGGACCAAACACGTGTAGAAGAATAGTGACTAAGTTAAACAATAAAGTATCGTGGTCAGCGCAGTCAAATGCCTTAGACAAATTACATAATAATGCGATTGTATTCCGCGACTTCTTCTACTTCCCAATCATTATATATGAATTAAAGGAGCGTAAATCGTGCATCTGTTGTAGATCCGCCTCAAGTAAAACTGTACATTGAAAATTATTTATTTTCTTTTGAATAAAGTGATTAGGTAATTGGTTAAGATTATTTTTTTTAAAAAAATTTATGGCAATTCGGATCCGGGTTTGAAATTGTTAGGATAATTCTTTTCTCCCGATTTAAATAATGGCACCTTTATTAACACATTTATTGAATATAAATGTAACCTGAGGTGCAATATTTAGGATAATAGACTTCAAAAGCTTTACAGTTATATCCCCTAAATCCCTAGTTGTTTTTTTTAGATTAATACTATTAAAAGTTTTGATTTCTTCTGATGTCACATGTATAAAAATAAAATTATTAATACATGAACTAACTAAAGGCAGTCACTAATTAAATTTTTTATGTAAAGTATTTAATCCAAATACAGTATTAAATTCTTTTAAAAATTAATCAAATATATTGTCACATGTCTGATTTGTATTATCTATACAAGCCTCTCTTTTAGACAATTTTATCCTTATGTTACCACTAAATATATATAATTTAATGGTAGTGACCGGCATAATTTTTCTTATTTTAGTGATTTGATCGTAAGGCACTGAAAAGTTTAAAACATAGACATGAATTATTAATTATTTGTGCATCCTCCATTTTATCTTCAAACATTTCAAAATTAAAAAAAAACTCGACGACACAGGACGATCAAACAGTACGTTCAACAGAGAGCCATTATGTCTCAATGTGATATAAAGACTTTCTTTCTGGTTAGTATTGGAGATCCACCACGGATGGCGTTCTCTCAAGTGAAATTCTCACTAGTCTTTATGTATATTACACTAGCGCTGTTGGTCCACGTCTTCGTTTTGGTTGGTCTGGAATCACAATTTCCGACACTCAGCACTTCCCATGTTGCCGTATTTCATAATAATACTACTCAATACCTCCAGCAACGATTATCTCTTTTTCGGTAATAGAATACGTGGAATATTTTATCAACGCACGACCGAGTAATTTAATATAAAGCGTATCACTAAATGATCTCTCGGTCGCGATGAGTATCGCGGGGTTAATAACGGTGTTGGAGGTTCTTCTACGCGGGACACGCGTCCGTGATATTATCGCCGCCGAAGCGTTATTGATGAGAGCCTGCCATAACCAAATAGCCCGGGGATCACGTCTGTTTACTTATCTCTCTTATAATGTTCTGCTTTGTGTCTAATTGAAACGCGGGGTCATTGCCCTCGCTTTATGACAGGTGCGCTCTGGAATTAACTTTTCGTGAGATTTCGACGCGATTGTGAACTACTGAGAAAAGATAACGACAAACTTGGCTCAAGGTTCGCTGTGTCTTTGCTTAATTGTCGAACAGAAGCCGCCAGTGCCTTAACCTCGACAGCCGCGTCGTTTATGGAAGAGAAACGTTATATGTAATATTTACCGCTGTTGAGATTGCTCCATTCATTCTTGACTAGTCATTGAGTAAGACTGTTACGTGCGAAAGCTTTATGCAAACCAAAGTCTAGACATAATCTGCTGTTACATTATTACGATGAACTTTGGTATTAATTTCCGTACTATTACGTTTCAAAAGATAGATGGTAAGCAGTAGTAGGGAAACCAAAAAACGGTAATTATTTTTAATAAGGATGCGTGTGTTATACGTGCATTAAGTTTTAATGTTTTGATGTGCTTACACTGTTCATATATATATATAATATTATACATGTAATAAAATATATATATATATATATATAAATATATATATATATATATATATATTTATATATATATATATATATATATATATATATATATATATATATATGTAGGATGTATAAATTGAGAACTCGGTCCTTATGCACGGGGATCGACATAAAAGTATTGAAAGTACTTTGACATTCCTTTAAAATAATTTTTATTCAGCAGCATAAATTCATTTGATATTAAAGGTATTATTCTGCACATTTCTAGAGGTGAAGTCCTATCAGGCGATTACTGAAATGGGTTACCGTATCAGTCGTTTCTGTCGTTATGTACCTGTGTAAGTATGGATCTGATATTAAGATGATAAAGAATTATCTTTGTCCCGCTGTGATGTGATTTCCGAAATCGAAACTGTAATAAAACGGATTGTTGTAATTAAAATTAACTATGGCATGTTACATATTCTCATGTATAAATGTATACATGTTGCTAAACATATGGACTTGGTTACGGACTGCCACACAATAATTAGGAAAAGGTTTTACATCTTAGTAATTATTACATAGATGTAAGTCAGATGGACTGTTTTCAACATAATTACTATTTCAACCGTAGACGTTCACTGTTGAATATAGGTCATAATTTCTAACAGAACCGTTAGGTAGAAGCCAACATCCATCAGAGAAAAATAGAAGTGAACACTTTTTACAATACCGTTGCAGCAGACTATAATCAAGATAGGGTGACTAACTGACGGATGATCAAATACCGGATGTGAAAGTTAAGGAAAATTAATCATGATAATAAACGTAACATAACCACAGAAGAACGAAAATAACAAATGAAAGTAGAAGAATTGCTCCTGAATAACTCGTGGAGTTGAGAACTGTAGGGACCGAAATGTTCTCGAGTGGGGACCACGAGCCGGTAGACATGGTGTGGGTAGGTCCCCCACCAGTTGAATCGGTGACATAAATAGGGTCACAGGATGAGAGAATCGCAAAACCGGCCATTGTGGTGATCTTCAAGAGAGGCCTGTACGGACTATATGTTTATCGGTCTTACACGAATGAATTAATGTTAGATTTTTAACAAAAGTATTGCACAATCATTCGGCAATTAAGGTATGTTGCGCTTGCTTGGCATATATCCTGTAGTGGAGATGACAAAACGAGTTTAAATTGAAAATTGAGCCCCAGAGGTTGTCGAGCGGCACGGGCCTTGACATTTGCGTGCGCGTGCGTCGCAGCCATTGACCCGTTGCACTCACTCCGCCTCACATGTAGGACATCTCGACCGCCATGCGGAGCATTACCGTCCATTCATACAATACGCCATTATTTCTACCTATTTACGACATTGAAATTTTGCTCCGGCTAAAAGACATCAAGAAGTTGCTGTAGCTGGCTCCGTGATTAGAGCGAACAATGAGATGGCACACGTAAAGGAAAATATTGATTTATAGCGCTTTTGTGTTACTAATGGGGTTGTGTATACATTCGCCTGTATTCTTTTTTGTAATATATTCTCATTTTAAATAGCAATTAATAAAAATAAACAACATTTATATTTTAAAAGAGTTGTTTTGTTGAGAATATTGTACATGCAATATGATGCTATATACTGAATAGAAATGTCAGTACATCTTATTTTTTATTGATAAGTTATTTCCCGAATTTCACGTGTCGTAATGTTTTTTGTAGATAATTAATCATAAACTATATTACATAGCGTAAAATTTTTGTTATTTTAATATCAATGTATAAAATTTCATTATTCTCTTTAATTTCATAGTATGTAATTTAGAGAAAAAAATCGTTTTTGTAGTACTTTTGTCGTAAATCTTGTTTATAATCGGATTTAACATTCAGCACGACGTATCCATTGCGGTAGTTATGTGACATAATGTCTGAGAAATAACTATTCGCTTCTGCTGCCATAAAATAAACGCATCCGTAGACGACTTGTCCCGGACGGGAATGCTAATAATACGTTAAGAAAATGTATTGGTTCCTATACAGATGCAAATGCGGACGGTCGGTCCGATAAAATTCGAAATGTTATTGCTTCGCAGCGCGTCAAGCATTCGACATTGGGAAGGGGGATTCCGGTGTTTATTTTTATCGGCGGGATCGATTGTACAGATAACTGGATCGTAAGACAAGTAGCGGCCACCCAGCCGCGCGTGATGCCGTGCCCGCTCCTGCCGGCGCGTTGGCATTTTATTACATCTTGATATAGATTAATTCGCGTATACGTCAAATAATTGAAACGCTTTGCGCCTGCCCGCGGGACACACGCTACGCTCCGAGAGAAACTAAACGCTTGGAATGCAGTCGTAATATCTGTTAATTAAATCCATATTTTATGGACCGATGTTTTTGTGTGCGTACGGATGCCTGTAATTGTGTATTATATATCAGTCAGTCGCAATGTCGAACCTTATGTTAGATAATAAATACCACAGAGCGTCCACTGGACATAGCCTTACCTCTTAGATTGGCAATAAAAGTTATTGTATGTAGCCAACATAAAAACTTTAACAAGGTCGTCTGTCTGAGTGGATGTATTACACAGAGATTTCCAGTCCATAGTGTTTCATTCATCAGTTTCATTGCCATTCTAAAACCTTAACGCACCCGTGGCTATCTGTTGGCTTACCCACTACCACTTTTTTTTCGTTGCCCAACGGAACTCCTCATTACAAAATCGATCTTTCCTCCAAAAGCGAGCTTGCCAATGAGACCTGAAGGGTAATATGTGTAATATAAGATACATTTATTAATAATAAAATAGGCAAAGCTTAAAAAACGACTCTATAAAAGGTAAACACTTTTTTCGAAATTGAATTGTTATATAAGAATATAAGAATACATATAAGAATTTTACCTTTTAGGAGTTTAGTTTACTAAGAATGAGATGGATTACTTTGGATATAATTACAAACATAAAACACAACTTCGAGCCCGCAATAGTGAAGCGTTATTGTAACATTAATATTGAACAAAATTTTTTGTATTCTTTTTTGTGTCAACACAGGAAATGGCTTAATTAAAGTATTTATGCGCTTTGCATATCTCTCTGACGTAAAACGATAACAACGCATAGACCGCGTCCATACGTCATGTTCCTCCATACGTACTCGTATGTGGCGGCGCCTATGGCGTTCGGAACGTCAAGCCCATTTCAATACAAGCGAGGCGAAACTCGCGCCAAGATTGTATTAAATCGGGCCACAATAAATCACAACTCACCTATAAAATATAAATCAACTCTAACATAAAACACATTTATATTGTTTTCACTAAGAAATGACAATAAAATGTTTTAAATTCATGAGCGATTTAATGTTTGTGTGTTTGAATAAATGCACCCATCACAGAGATAAGAGAGATTTAAAATTTACGCGTAACATTTTAAATAATATCGATGACCGATTTTTTATTGACGATTACACTTTTATAGCGAGTGAAATTTTGTAGTTGTGTATGTATTATTTATAACATCACTTAAATTTAAAGTTGTACAAGCACGTCACGAATATTTGTTGCTTTGACATTTATTTACGATTAAGTTGAAATCTTTACGTTCAGATTTAAAATTATAAAAAAAAATTGCGGACGATTTTTGTTTGTTTGGCGTGAATAAAAGATATAATTATAAAAAAAATATTGTAATTTTTGTGTAAAATAAATATTGTAATTTTTGTAAAATAAACTTTATTAAGCTTCAAATAAAATACGAGAAAATAATAAATCTCGGTGCTATAACGTCTAAAACAATACTGATGAGAACGTTTTAACATTTTAAGCACTACATACACTTAATCTCTTTTTTTTCTTTTTACTACGGTCAGGGCGTTCACCTTATTGTACAATATCTGACGCGTGCTTATACAATACAAAGGCTTTGATTATGGGTACTTATAAATATTTTAGTAACACATAGGCCTATACCATAGATTCCAAAAGGACTTGGCTTGAAGCGGTTTGTATTCAACATTTTCCGAGAACCTTAAGAAGGTTGTTTGTTTATTTGGCAGGTGGATATCCTTGCCGAACCGAAGTCTCCAATCTAGAATCTTGAAGGCCCAGCGGCCTAACATAAATGTGACCTGCCCACTTCTACTTCAAATTAACAATCCGCTGAACTATGTCGATTAACTTCTGTTCTTCTACATAATTTCTCATCCTTGAATTAATTTCATAGGAAATTCTAAAGCATAGTCCTCTAAATATGACACTTTGCAATATAAAACCATATTAATTACGAACTACTACAAAGTAATAGAAGTAGGTATCCTAATGCTATGTACCTAAATAGTCTGTAAAAAAAGAGATTTTTTTTTATTAATTCTAATTTGTATCGCTAGTTTTTTTTACAATATTATTTTTCGCTTTTACTAAGCGCAGCCAGTTGGGAGAGGGTTGCCGCTATTTGATACAGATCTTTCTTCTCCCAGCTGCGAGGCACGGCAGCGTTTTATAATTTTTACAATTTTTCTTACACAATTTTCTCTTACGGGTAAAAACAGCTAAAATTTATACATATTTAAAATAGAGATTAATCTCTATTCCAACAACTTCTTATATTGCTTCTACATTCACCTACAGGTTAAAAGCTTGCTGTTTTGTGTTTTATTCCTATGTTTTATAATTTTTAGTTATCAATTTCGTATAAATGTTCCGATTATATCCAAATTCATTAATAAATTCATGACTTCAAGTTCAGCGCACGTGATATATGAGAATACAAATTAATCTAATTAAAAGATAATTATAATTAACTTAATTTAAATATAGCGTGAATAATTAAATATTATTATATTTGTAGCTATGAAATCAGAAAGCAGTCTCTGAATAAGTTAAGGAAACTTTAGCTCGTGGAAACTGGTAAGTAAATAATGTCTAACGTTACATGAATGATCTAATCTTCAATATAAGTTTCTAATATATCGAAAATATCAAAAACAAACATAAACAAACATAAGCTTTAATTTATTGAAAATAGATTATTAGCATTAAAGAGTAATAAAGAAATATTTTGAATTTACAAAATTGTTCTTCGACGGCTTAAAAGGATTATGAAGATTAATTACTAAATATATGACGCGCAACAAAAAAGTAAATAAGTTATTAAAATCGGATTGGAATTTACGATATTCATTAAATAAAGATTAAAGCTATTCCGATGTACTTACATAGAGATGATTTAATACGTTCTCGGCGATCATATAAATAGTTTTGTATCCGAAACATTCCTGTTATGTTTATGTTTCGATATGTTTAGTGCGGTCCAACGGAATTGTGACATATGTTGTACAATAAAAAGTCAACAATGAGGCTCACGAGACAGGACCCCCCAGATCCCGGCGACCGCTGCTCAAATAAACGCTTTTATGATCTATGATCTGAAACTGATACTTATAATGGCTTCTGTATAAAGAAGCTGCACCAAAATCGAGACGGGTGTTCGCCTCGGCGCGCCATTCGACATGATAAATAACCTCAAATTGCTTGTAAAAGGTGAAACTTTTATTTCTTCTTCTATACACATGTAAATGTTTGAGTTTAATCTGGCATCGACTTATTCGGTCGGTGGTTCAAGCATGAGTCTTTGTACAACTTGTAAACTTTATGAAGTAATGTTTCAGATTCTACAGTTTATTGACTAAGTCGGATATTGTAATCTGTATTTAACAATAATTTTTTACGATGTAGAAAATGAATTCCCCCTTGAATTTAACTTAATAAATATGCACATAGTCTCTCTAATGAAATGTTAAGACCTTGTAATTGTTTTTTTTGCAATAATGCACTTATTTCAATAGTAATAAATTATGATCAAAGCTTTTCGGGAAACATTGGTTGCAGGCCGCTCTCTGCAGATCATATTGAAAATCTATAGTGAAGAACTATGTTTTGCAGTGGACATCTTACGACTGAAATTATTTTGATTATAATGATCTAGTAAAGTTACTAAAGTAATTAAAAGTACCTATCATATTGACATTCAATGGTTTTGTATTGTATTTTATAGTATAGTAATCAAAGTTTAAAAGATAAAAAGGCGAATAGCTAATGGCAAAATTGAAACGTGTTACGTAATAAAGGTTTCTAATTAACCTTACCATTGCGTGGACACGGCGAACAATATTTCACAGCTAAAACAACATCATAATAATGGTCGCGGCGCTGCAACGGCGCAGTAAATAAGCAGTCACTCGATTTACATTGATAAATGTCTCCGGCTACGGAGCAGATTTAACCCGAGGGCGCATGCGAAATAATTAAAACTACTTAACATTCAAGTTGAGAGTACGGCAGCGGTAGCCGGTAGGCAGCTCATTTAGCGAGGGAAGGCCGGCCAGTGCAACCATTACTCCGCAGCTCGATTGATATATTCCTCTGCGACATGCGATCGCGACACGTCACTTCAACGCTACGCCTTCTCCATACCCGCAACCCGCCAACAAACCACCGCAATAAATATCCCATCGGAGCGCACTGCAACGGACCATAAATTTGAATCTTCTTTTATTGCACACCTAGTAGAGCTTAAATTGACTCGTAATTGCTGATGAACCTATAATGAAATTACTAAATAAGCCTTATTAACGATAAGATTAAAGTTGTCAATTGTCAAAGATATGTCGCGTTCATGGCTCCCTTTGAATTTATGGACGGATTGAACTTTTAATAGATATACTTTTAGTTGGGGCCGTAGTACGTAATTCAGTATGTATCAATTTGATAACGGAAATAATTTAAGAGAAAAAATGTGGATCATTTTGGTCGATTTGTGTATTTTCTTTAGTCCATAACTTTATTTATTATTCAATTACAATCAATACAATACAAATCAGTACCTTTTTTAATATTATTTACTGTTTTTTTTAAATATTTATCGTGTGAGTAAAAGAGCATATTTAAATTTTTAACTATTAGTACTTTTACCTTTTCCTTACTATGGTTGTCTGTAAGAGATTGCCTTGTGTGATAAGACCGCCCATTGTACTTTTTTGTATATTATTGTCAAACTTATTAAATGTATCTTAACGTGTACAATAAAGAATAATAAATAAATAAATAAAATATTTCCACATTCAAATTTACTAATAAAAATTTTGTAATCAACATTTAAGCCTTAGGACGTTTTCCGTTGGTTCTGGGCCTCCTCCATAGATGTCTAATAGGACATAAAAATAATACAGAAATATTTGGGACAAATTATGATTTGTACTATTTTTTGTCCAATCAAGAGGCACTAGTGGTCTTAACCACTGTTAGCGAATTGTTCATTTGGCACTTCGATTATTAATAAAAATATTTCATACTGCGGTATTAGTTGCGTTTATTTTTTATTAATACTAATGTGTGAAACTAATAACAAAATTTTGTATATCTACGGAAGCTGCGATTAGACATTTAAATATACGGCAGCAACAAATTACAAAGTCTTCGGACGTCTTAATTATAAGGAGTGGATTGATGCGAGATAGTACACGCTAATGACTCCTCCGTGAGTTTCATGAAATAATCTCAACACTACGTTGAAAGATGCACTGCTCGGCGACTCTGAGTTATCTCTGTGTACTTATTGCTGGAACGAAGGCCCCGGGCTACGACGTGCAACGGTGAGCGTCCGTCCACTCGCACTAGTTAAGTAACAACCTGAACTAGCTTTCGCACAAAACTTTCTGTATTATTTTTAAAACAAAACTAATCTATAATATCCTCATAAAGAATTTATTAAATTCCGAGTAATTTTATTAAAGTATTTATCTTTTGAGAAATTTAGGCTTAGCATTTCTTCTTGTCTTTAGTTTAGTAATTTAGGGCTACTGAATATCACACACCGTGATTAATTTAAACAATCAATATAACAATTTGTAATAAATTTAAAAGTTTACTATTTTACTGCCTACGAAATTTGTAACTGTTTTGTTAAAACATTCGAAACTGCTTTGGAACCGTGCTTAGAGAAATTGTCTCTATTTCTTTTGTATATTCGTTCTTGTAAGTTTATAAATAAAAAAAAGTTTCTTTCATGTTTTAACATAGACAAAAACTGCATTTACTAAATGTGTTGTAAAAAATAAACCTAAACCAAACATTAATATTTTTGAAAATAAAATATAATATTACTAAGAGACTAGACTACTTAGTCTTATTTTTATATTATTATCTCTATACTTACAAAAATATACATTTTTATGTTTGTTTGGACCACATAAAACATGTTATTTTCCATTACGCTTTGCGTATTTTTCGAAGTCCTAGGAACTGTCTGCTACTTTTAAAATTTATCATGCCGAAATATAAATAATGAACTAAATGTATTTAACAGCAATTTATATAACGAAAGCGATCACGTGCCCGTGGACATTTTTCTTTGGCAAATTTTATTGCAGTAAATAAACTTGCACCTATAAACGATTTCATTAAACCACTTTACAGCTTTTATGTTGATTTACGTTGCTATTTATATTTGCTTATTTAATGCGTAGAACAGTTTGATTTATAACTTAGAACAGTTGTTGTAACAACAAAATTAGCAAATGCTGATTAAAGTCGGAGCGAACGACAGTTGACGTTGCCTCGAGGACTTTTTAAAAATAATGGAATAATTAATATCAGACATTTTTAATGCAATTTAACTGAATTGAAATTTTTCATAACATACTATTTTAGGCCAGAAGGAATATATTAATAAGTAATAATCTTAGTCAGTAAGTATTTGGTACAAATAAGGCCAATTTGGGGCTGATAGCTTCTCGAGTGGCGATTACGAGCTGGTAGAAGTGAGTGTGACTAAGCTGCCCACTAGGTAGACTGAAGATATAGGAAAGGCCGCGGAAAACAAAGGCAACGTAAGACCGGTCATCGTGTCGATCTCTGGGGGCGGCCTGTGCGTTGCAATGAGCGTCTATAAGCTGATATGATAATGATAATGACGAACGTCAATTAACAAGTGCGCCTTTATCCGTATTTTTGCTACTGTATGATAAGGTAATATTTCAAGCAATAAACTATTAACAACATATCTGAGGTCATCGCAGTCAGTCTTGACATGGTACGCCTCGATTGATGGTTACCATCTGACGCTGTTTCCTAATGGCATTTATAACTTTATTGATTTTGAGATTACAAAGTGACTTACCCTAAATGTCTTTAAAGTAACTAAGTTTGAAGTTGTAATCAGAAAGTATTACTAATTTTAGCAGTGATTCTAATTTCTTTCCATTTAAAATATATTTCTTAATCAAACAAGGCTCTTTACTAAGCAATAGTTACAAGCTAGGTTACTTAACAAGGCTATAATTTCACGATAACTAGCTATTTTACTTTCCTGGAATAGTGAAAGATGCATAAAAGGCAATAAAGAGTTAACTGGCATTCGATACTAGATCATGTGTTGTCACGGAGTATACCGTGCTGCTTGATTTACCTTACATTTTTACGTCTATAATAATACAAGTTTACATGATCATCAATTTCAATTTTACTATCCGCACTCGGCCCAGGGCTGCTGTAAGTGCGGTGGGTGTAAATCAGCTTTATTTATTGACGCTTTTGCAATTTTTAAGATTAAGAACCATCACACATATTAATATTCAGTAAAAAAGTTAAAGAAGTTTCTATATGTTTTGAATAGAAACTGTTTATTATATGTAATTCTTCCATTAATCACCTAATATTATTATTACGATTTTTTTTAATTTGGTCATATTCTATAATTACGGATTAATTGTTTTTTGTCACGAAGCAGTGTTTCGCTTATGTTTAATAACTTGCTATTTTTTAATGTCGCCATATCTCATGAACTTATTATCCCGTTCTATCAGTGTATCAATGAGATTAAACTCAGGATTTTAAGTAACAAAACTCTGTGTAAATTCAAACAATTAAGACTTCTTAGTCTTACACCACTTACTAATAGTTCAATTATTTCCTTGTTTCTTTATTTTATAGAATACAATCATTGGATTATTTTAATTTTGCTAATAATTGGACTCTGAGTTTGTTGAGTTTTTGAGCAAATTAAAATTTACTACTTATACGAAAAAACAAGTCAACATTTTTAACTGATATTAGACTTAAGTTCAACGTTTTGTACAAGAACTGTTCAAACTCTTTTTAAAGGTATTTCAATCACCGAGAAACAAGATAATTGAAGACCATTTTTTTATTTAATCGAAAAAAATACCTTTATTAATGATAATGTACATTTAATAACGTATCTCTAGATATTGTTCTTTGAAAACAATGGACCCTGAGTAAAAGTGTCGTATAAGCTTGCTCTATTATTTTATGAGGTGTCTATAAACCAAATTCAATTATAGACGTAAACAGATAAATTTTCTATGTGTTCGATTCTAAGGAAAATATAGCGATGTACGTATGATTTACATTAAAAGACTCGTATCCAATGTTTAGGAAATGAAGAGCAGTTGTTGCCTAGTAGTTAAGGTCTGTTGTTAACCTTTATGTAGTAGATTCGTTGATAGCCACTCGATTTGTTCAGATCAATTTTATTAATAATAACTTTACTACCTTTGGAATAGTGTAGGGGGGGAGTAAGTAAGTTAAGGCGTTTCTGCCAGTCGACGACAAATTAAATGATGTAAAAAAGATGCTATTTTCAACGACTAGTTTTAAATAGGTAACCCTCATAGAGTAATATGGAATTATTCAACTGTGATGTTATCATTAAAGTAGTAATATATGATAGACAGTATCTTATTGAATACACACAGAGTATCAAACATGTTAATCTCTTAGTTAAAATTATCAAGAATGCCTTTATTATAAATATTAATGTATCAATATCGTAAGTATTTGTAATTTTATCATCTTACATGTGTGAACTGAGTATTAATGATAAAAACATGTGAATACTCAAAAATCTTGGAACCATAAATAAGGGATGGATTCCGGCTCTGGTTTAAGGTAAGACCGTTTGATTAAGATTACAATTAGACATCACAACGTAAAAAACCGCATAAATAAATATCTGGGTAGAGATTGAATCCACAATGTTTTACGTATTAGCAACAAAGACGAGAGAAATATTCCTTTAGCTTAATTAAGCTTAGTGCGAACTGATCAGTTTCCCCACACGATTTATTTGTACTCGTTCATGCGTTGTATTGGAAGGGTGGACCCCTGAGTGAACATTTACATACATATGAGAGAGAGCATTGTGTTATAACGTGTTAACCTTATTGGGATGCGCACAAATTTCTGCGCGCCGTCCGCCCAGGGCAGACCACACGTAATCAAGTTTTCACTTATTCTCTGGGTTAATGAAGTTGTGTCAAGATATCAAAAAGTTAAATTGCAGATTATTTAATAAATCAATTGCTTCGTTCTTGAAATTTCAAACAGATGTGAATACAGTAAAAAAAATATATTTTACTATTTATTGAATAAAAAAAATAATAAATTAAAATCAGTAAGGTGAAGGCTTTAAAGGCTTAAATGTTTTGCTCATTTTCTATCAAATAATGTATGGTATACCCAATCCAATTATTATCCTATCCAGTATACCATTGCAATAAAAGTAATAAATTAATGTTATATATTCCAGAGCGTTTGTACATTTGTGCACCTATAACCAATTACTTTGTATAAACGAAGATTTTTTCCTGACAGCCGTTGAATGGAGGATAATAAGGAAAAATAGCGGGTGGTCAGTAAGTGATAGAACGTTTTGGCAATGGATATTCATAAATATTATATATATTACATATTACTCAAAATACTCATACCATAAAAATAATTTCATTTTAATGTAAAACACAAGATAGAGAAGCTTTTATAGTATTTTAAAAATTGGCAGAGATTTAGTCTTCCTTATAGACAAAGGCAACCCATTGCACCAGCGTATAAGCGAAGAAAAAAGCAAAGATATTGATTATTTTGTAACAGTAACATTACAGTAATCTGTCTAAATGAATTAACTTATGTGTTTTAAGCTCAAAGCAGGTCGACAATTTTGGTCGATTATGTTTAGCAAAAATATATACGGTCCGTGTCAAGATGTAATCTAACAAAAATATAGAGAACCAACTTTTACTTTGTATTTTTTTACTATTACTTTGTACAAAACAGATAGCTTGTTTTTGTAAGAAAACATTTTTTTATTATTTAAATATTAAGCATATTACTCTGAAATACGTTCGATTAGATCGTGAGAGGACAACAATTTTGGAAAGTATTAAGTCTGTCAAACCAGTCAGTAATTAAATAAATATCCTTAAGCTTTATAGCTTGAACTGAATCACTTTACCTGCGTTTTGGTGCAGGAAAAGATGTTAATGATCCTCCTTCTTCAACCAATTTCTTATGAATAAAGTCAACCGCCTAAAAAAACCATTCGATTATTCTAAATGTATCAGATTTCGTAATTTTTTTTAAAATTCGTTGCATTTCACGGTTATATAAACATTTAACAATTTCAAAAACAATAAAAGTAGTTTTTCATATTAAAACTGTTATTATTTTATTAAATCCAAATGAATACATTTGTTATTCGGTAATAAAGAACAAAAAAAAAACATGACGGAGGTGTGACTAAAAATACCGTTTACTCTATATTGTGCGACAGAGAAATTTTTTTGACGTCCATATATTGTTCTCTAAAAGCGAAATCCTTGTTTCTGTCAAGAGACTGTCAGGCTTTTTAGCGTAACCTAACTTTATGTTATTTATCTGTATAGTATTTAAATTATAATATATTAAATAATTATGTATTAACAGATAATATTTTTTTTCCGACGTTTTACTTCAATAATCACCTTTAATGAATATTGATTTCAAAATTTAAGTTGTTTATAAATAACAAATCATCACAATAGTATCTTAAGATATGAAATAACCTTACATTTGAGTACCATACATTCGAGTGACCTCTAACATTGGGCCGATTTTTAATGGATGAGCATTGTTCGGCAATGATAATTGTAGGTGGTGGCAAGAGTTTGTTTAAAATTGATTTCGGCGATGGTCGGGCTGATATCGCCATCGAACTATCGTTATTATAGGTTGGGTCGGCCATAAGTTAGCCTTTAGGCTGGATGCTTTTGTGCATCTAGCCGTTTTATCGATGTTAATAATAACTTGTATTAAAACGAGGACATTTGAAGCCGGATACGATGCAAACGTCTCTTATTATTTTAATTCGATGCGCTTTTATAGCTTTAATAAAAAATACAAAAATATTACTAAAATGATTGTAATACTATTTTTTTGTTTTTTTATTATTTATGATTATCACATTTACTCATGCAATAGATGAGAATAATTATCAAGGAATGATAATTATTTCAACAATTATGATTACCTAAGGTACATAGTGAAAGTAGTAAAAACATATTACTAAACCCTATAACCATAGATTTTTCATTTATCAAATATATATCACGTGAACATTCTGTGTATTCCATTTTTGAAATCCATTTAAAATTGTTCGTATGAATGTCATAGTTTCTAATGTATGTTACATAACCTACATCTATAGTATGTATAATATATATCAAGTTATATTTTATTAAACACTTATAGAGAGATATTGTTAAAGGTGTATACTTAATAAATATACTTTTATGTATAAATATCTACAACGTAACATAATAAATGTTTTGAGCAAAAGTATATTTAGAGATGCCCGTAAATATTTATAAACAACTCAAATAATAATTTAGTGGAAGCTTTAATCAGAAATGGTCAATTTTTTTAAAAAAGGGTAATGAAATAAATTTATGTTAGTCTTTGCCGCAGTAACACTGCTAAGTATTTAACGAAATAAATTTACATGGAACGTTCTGATGGAACCTATTCATAAGCAAATGTGAGGTGTGGTTGGAGCATTTTAAAGCTCATTGTTTTAGTGAGAAGTTGCGATAAGCGGTAGGCGAGGATCAGGGGAATGTCGCGAGGCGGTGACAGCGACGCGATGGTGGATAACGGCCGTCATAAGTCGATGCGTCCGCACCACCGCCGTGGTCCTGCTTGCGCAAATAACGACAAATCGCGACTTCATCGCCAAGCTCAACTCGACGCTTCTCGAAATGCTAATGTTTCCATATTTTTTCCAGAAAATAGGATAAAAATAAACCCAATCCAACTTCCATAACGTTATCGATATTTTCCATAACCTAAACAAATCATTTATTTACATTATTATCCACATAGGATAATTCACAGTGTCCGGTTGTTTGTTATGAAAAGAATACCTGCAGAGATATTTGATTGAAACAAGAATCAGATTGAGCTTCCATATTGGCATCCATCAACCAAAAGTACTAGGTCTCTAAACGTTACCTAAAACCCACAACAAACTCAGACGAATTATTCTTGTCATCACTTTTACAATATCCTTTATATAGCGGTAAAACAATTCTTTTTCTAGGTTTATATTACTAAAAAATTTTTTATTTATTATTATAAAAAAAAAATTATTTTTTGTTTATTATTACTAAAAATCTTTCGTACTATAATTGGATTTTTTATAAGATATTTTATTACATGATAATTTAGGGGCACATTACAGGGGTATGTATTGTAAAACCGCAAATAGTTGCCCACAAGACGGTTCCTAAATTTATAAAGCTTATAAAAAGGTTTAACAATATTATTTTTATTTCTAGTGCTAAACTTACGTAGCTCTATTTTTTTCTACATTTATAAATAGTCTTACGCGCAACAAGATTGACATATACCTCGCAAAAAATGGCGAAATTTTTTGATTATTTGATTGTGTTTTTGTTCTCTTAATTCGTTTTGTTTTCTTCTTAGGTATGTAACTTTCGTTACTTTATGACATTTATGTTATAATTGAGTCCATCTTAATTTTAATTAAATTCTAGTTTTTGTTTTCATCGTATTTATAATACAAAAGTTTTATTAATTGCGTGCGAATGTCTTTTACGTGCAGTGTACTTTTTAAGTAGGTCGAGAAACAGAATATGTTTCTTTGTTTTACTACATAAAACGTAACGCATGATCTGCAGGAAAATCCTAAAATAAAAAATAAGCGAAGATTTAATCTGAATGTAATTTCTGTATTGTAATTCCTGTAAATTAAACAACGTCTTTTCTGATCTGCTAAGTATAGAATCTGCTGTATATGGTAACCCGTAAAAAAACTTTGTAATACCGGATTTTTAAATAAATGAGTAAGTTTCACCATTTAAGCTATAGGATGTTCTCTTCTGGATATCATTTATAGATTACTAAAACGATCGGTATAAAGTGGTTTCCATCCAGCATCTTTCGACGACCTGAACAAATTCGTCTGTTTATCTTATGAGTGGATATCCTGAGCAGCGTTTGCCGGTCGGTGGTGTACTTTTCAGAGTTTAAGGGCCCCTCAGGCATTTGTTCTGCGCCCTTTATGCTGCCACTTCAACTTGCCAATCCACAGGGCTATATCGGCTACTTTCGTACATCTACAAATCTTCTCATACAACTAAAATAAAATATTATGAAGTATTTACGTACGTTTGGTGACTCTACATAATACTGATGGGGTATCGATTGTAACCGATGCGAGTACTTTGTGTTTTGTGCTCACTTTTCTGCAATCCTTCGCCTTATTGTCGTTGGAGTTCTGACAGTAGGAATATATGGGGAACGATGCGATTTTTGTCTAGTCACTGCGTGGGGTACATTCTCAATGAAATACGATGTTGTATATGAATGTTGTTATCATTCTATAGAATCATGTATTTTTACTGCGTTCAAACTTCCTATACGAATGTAATTTATGAAAAGATTATTTTCTATCGATTAAAAAAGCTTTCCGTAAAACAATAATTACAGTTCACAATTTTTTTTAGATATATATTTAACATTTTAAAAATGGAACGGTTAATTTCCTTTATAGTGTTGGTGCTGACAAATGGTGGTAAAAGCGGGAAAAAAATAATAATTCAAGATTATTTATCATTAAATTTTCCATAATAATAAAGTAATATTAATAAAAGTAATTTATTATTAACAATAATAATTATGATCTACGGTGTTCTGATATTAAATCTTTAGTCCGAAGTATATCACAAAGTATCTGATTCATTTTTTCAAAAAACTGTAATATTTTATTACAACGTTTTTTTTTAAATATTTTGATTAATCTTTTGTCATAGTATTTTAACTGTTGTTATTGTTTAGTTTACAAATACGTATGATTTAGTAGTGAAAAGTTTCTAATTTTTTTAGCATTTCTACGATTTACTGTTTATTAAAAAATTGCAAAAATAATATTCATAAAATGTATTTTTCGACAACCCTAAAGGGTATATGAAAAATTTATCGCCGGTCATCAGATACCGGCAATTACAGCGTAAACATATGACTTTAATTGAACGATCACGCACCATTAATGAACGGTTGTTTTTGATGAATAAGGGACGCTTGAAGTAAACGACGACTCTCCGCAAGATGAATTTAAATGCAATTAGTTTTGCTTCTGGCACAAACTGTTCCTTAATTTATTAGGATCGATCAATTGCTGCTCGTTTAAGATCATTTTTAATGTCTGCGTAATGGAGGATATTTTTAAATCAGGTGTTCTTTTTTGCCAGCTATGAATAATCTAAACATAAAAAAATTTCTCTGAACATTGTGTTATCTAATTTGCATGTAAGTTTCTTTATTGTATATGCTTCGGGCGGAAGAGAATCCATTCGCAGAGGGACTATAATTCAAGCTAACAATATGGCGCACAATTACAAGTCACCGCTCTGTAGGTGACGATGATAAATAGGTTTCCTTGAGGGAGGGACACACGCATACGATTTTGCACCAAGAATCATCTTAATGTTTTATCATCAAATCACATTAAACCTTTTTACAGATACGGTTAATAATAAATTTGACTGAAAAATAATAGATAAAATTGCTTGAAAAATGTGAACTTTAGAAATAAATTTTTGCCAATTAAGTCAATTCATGATGCGATTATAAAATACAAACAACCTGTTAACATATATTTTAAAATAGGGGAGGTTTCCAACTTTCTACTCAAGCATGTACTTCTCGCATTGAATAGTAAAAGAGTAAATGTTTGGGCACATTGTTCTAAGACCGGTTGAGGCGGAAACACACCGGTGGGCTGCAGCATTACTTATACATGCGCCGACACTTCAGCAATCAGCATTAATCAACACGATATGCCTTCGTGTCTCCCTTGTCCAAGAAACATTGATTTGTTTATTTTCGCGCGGAAAATATAGTTTGACATTGAGCACCTAGCTTGAGGGCAACGTTGAAATTGTGGTCGTCTCGTTTATCAGAGATAAGTAGACAGACTAAATGGTTAACACGAACCCAGTGATATATACTGGCACGGTTATGGGAATCTCTATGAAGTGACGTTGTATAATTTACATGTATGAATATATGAATCAAATATTCATTCAATTCAACAAGAGATTGTTATATGTTGCTTTAAAATAATAAGTCAAAGAATTGTTTAAACTTAAGACAAATTGTTATAGAATTTGTAAGTGTTTACGAGTTATTTAATTTGTGGGTATCGCGCTGACGGACATACAGGATGGCTGGTGATTAGTGTAAAAGTTTAAATTGGTGATTGTAAAGCACATTTGTCAGCAAAAAGCTTTTGCACCTATTTACAATCATTCTGTATAAAGTGATCAGTATGAATCTTTATTACTAGACGACAGACCAGTAACTACGAGTAGTGCTGTCTGTCGCTGATCTATTTATGTAAGATATACAAAAAATAATTTAAGTATGTAGTAATTCGAAAATTCAAACGCTTTTTAGTGCTATTTCATTAATATATTATAATTTCTGAAACCATTGATTTTTGAATGAGCTACTAAAGATACTAATTTTCCTTTTCAAGGTTTTTGTACTTGTAACCAATAATGCTGTATTTTGTATATCGTAAGAAATGCCGCTTTTCCGTAAATGGATTAAGATTAACCAGTTGAATTATTACGGAAACGCCTCGAGACTAGGATTTTTTAAATTGATAAGAGGCAGGCAGCGTATGTGCGGTACTCTATTGTCCGCGTGTCGACATGCACACGATGGCTTATCTTCCAAAACTCGAGGGCCATGTAAAGCAGCTCCGTTTATCTGCGGCGACATGGTGTACGGGCACATCTCGTCCGTCGCGTAAACCCGCCATGTTTTATTCTCTCGCATTCAGCTCCGATACCTTAATAAAATCCAACAAGATTGAGCAATAAAAAGTAATTTATTTGATTGTAATTTCAAAACACAAAGTGGATCTCATTTTGTAATATATTTTTATCTTTGTGGTTTTGTGTTACTTGCGGAGCACGTCCTGTTTCGGCCGCAGAAGGTTCATATCGATCAACTTATGCTTTACGATTGTGATCAATTTCTATTATGACTTAAAATCATTACTTGCGTTAAAGTCATGAATTAACTTTATAACTGAACCTAAATTACTTTATGTTTTGTTTCCCCTTTTTGGCAAACGTATACCGTAAACAATATATAATTCTTTAATAAAATATGCCTATTTGTTTTGTTTATTTTGCTTGTTACTCTATAGCAACTAAAATTGTATTTGTATCGAAACTATATGGCCTTAGGTAGTATAATATATAAATGTATAGGTTCTGGCTTTTAATAATAAGAGCGTCTATTTACTGTTGGCGCCAACAAAGTTTTTGTATGAACATATTTAAAGTTAATAATATACGTAGAAAATAAATAAAAAACTGATTGCTAAAAAAGATTAAGAAAATTAATGTATCAATGACTATTGCTTGACTTTTTGCAGCCGTTAAACCTTATGTATTAACCAAAATCCAATGCATTTAGATTACATTAAGAGCTAAGCTTTACAACCGGAATAAGTAAAAATTGAGAGGTGCGAGGAGCGCTGCGATCACCCGGCTGCCGCGTCGAGTCCGACGCAGTACAATACGTGAAATTTCGATATTATCAGAGAACCAATCAATTTGATCCCTCATAAAAAGTTCTCGGTGGACCAGCTCATATAATGCAGAGGCTGTATCGCGCCGTCGATCCGTGGCTCGCTGGTAGCCGGACTTTCCATATATTTTATGTGAAAAGGATATGGGCATTGTTGTTGGACGCCCTGCTGGGCGCACACCGGGTAAACACTTGAAATTACAAGTCACCTCAGACGGAACCCTTCGAATAGCTCTCGGCCGCCGGAAAATGCGCTTCCAATATTACGCTTCGAGCAAATAAAAACGACATCTACTTAATGCCTATTCAATGGTTTATACTGTGATAATATTGTACACTGCTTTCAATGTTATGAAACTCCTTTGGTGTTCAACCTTACATGATAAATTCTTTCCGTGAACATTAATTTTTGCTATTATGTACATAGAAATAAGTTTAATGAAGAAAAATAGTCAAAGAGTATATATGAAGTTGGACAAGTACAACGAACCGACGTTTCGTTGGTATTTAAAGTATTCTGCATCTTTTACACTTTTTAAGAAAGCTATCAGTCTACAGTTAGTGTAAATGTATAAAGGAACTATTAAGCATAAAAGTAGTCATTATTTTTTACACAAAGGAAGAATATATTACACACAAATTTTATATTTATTCTTTATTCGTTTGGTTCTTAAATACAATAAACAATATATAATCACTAAAATATTAAAAAGACCCGATTAAAAATCCCCACATAGACCGCTATCTGAATGAACTACGCCGTATTGTAGCCTTTTGTAATAAAAAAGAAAGGACATAATAAAATCTTATTTGCTTTATATTGTCAAGACCATATTTAAAATAAACATAAATAAATTTAAGTTAATACTTAAGTTCCGCGTTTTATTCTGGTACGTAGTATATTTTTATTTTTATGTATGTATATTTTATTAATAATGCAACATTTATATTGCCATGGGAACATTGGGACTGTTTATTTAATATCTTTAATAAATTTGGTCTTTATTATAATAATGACTTAACGTTTTCGTGCTGTTTTAGTTTATTTCAACTTGTTCATTCTTTTGTAGTAGTTATTTACGTTCGATCATAAATTTTACAAAAGCGTTTAATGATGTTCCGTTCAAATATTGAGTTTTTAATTCTTTTTTCAAAAATAAAATTTTAAGTGATGAAAGAAAAACTTACTCCATCATAAAATTGCCAATTGTTGTATGCGATCTATTTTTTTCATATTTTAAGATAGTAAAGCAAATTACATAATATAAAAAAACTGTTATTATTACTAAACTCGTCATTTTAAAATTATGGTGTTGTGTTTTTTTAATTTTTAAAGGTACAATCTTACACGATTTTTGATATTTTGTGCATTCATTATTTAAGACTGCCACTGCTCACTAAAAAGTTACCAGAGGATGAGCAGCAGCGTCTTCTAGGTACCATAATACCAAACTGCGATCACAAACCAATATGCTTAGCATCACAATTATGGTATATACTCCTATAGTTAGTAATACAATTTATTTACGGTTAAGATTTTAAAAAAATAATAATCATTACATGAAAATTTTATATAAAAATTTACAAAAAAATAGAAAATACCATTAGGTACTTACTATTTTTTTAACAATAAAGATAAACCGCATTGTAATACGTTAAAAAAATTATTATTTTAGTAGTAATTAGTGTAAATATAGGAAGTCATTAAATAAATGACAAATGTGTCTTGGTATTTTTATAATTGGTGAGCGGAAATGTTATCGAGTAAAATATCAATATTACAGGTACAAACATAGAACCCTTTTAGTAAGCGGCGAGGGAGTTGGGCAAGCCGTCGGGGAGAGTCGAGGTGCGAGGTGTTACTCGGCGGGTATAAATAAAAGAATATTGTCTCCGCAGAGCGCGGCCCATAACGTTCATCTTGATCCCTTTGCAACCACTATTAAGCTCCACTATATTTTAATAATATTCGTAATAAATACCCTTTATTTATTTATGTTGCAAGAATAGCCTTATATAATATATCAATCAAGTACTAGTAAATAAGTATACTATTTGTTTATTTCGTTGATTGTGAATCGAGAAATAATTAATGAAATATAAATATGGAAATTTTACCACTTTTCAGTTCTTTTATTTCAAACGAGTTTGTCAGATGCTGCCGTACATCGTGAATATTTTTCTCTTATTAGACTATATCTAAAACCTGTCTCATAGGAAATCTATAGAGAAGGCCTAAATCCAGTAGTAATGGATGTCCTAGAGCTGAAATGATGACGAGGATGATTTATCAATCACTAGTATAGATAAAGTTAAAAAAATTATTTAAATAATTAACAATATAGTGCATTGTTTATGCCTTGTTTTGTTATTATTTAGAGATCAGTTTAATATTTTTTTCTTTATTCAATTATTAACGTATATCATAATTTTGACCAGAGCTTTGTCTGCCTATAACAATGTAACGTCTATTATGTACACCTGCTGGCATGTATATTTGATAGAAATAAATAGGCTCAAAACAGCTGAACAAATAGTAGTTTAACATATTTTATCCGAACGCAATTTTTAAACTAATAACGTAATAATTTACCGTTAAGCTAATCTTACTTCGAAGGTGGTATTTACGTTAACAACATTAAAAATAGTATTAACGACTATGACTGTACTTAAAGAAATATCTAATCATTGACGGTGACAGTGATAACAGTTACAAGATATCTATAATGTAGCAAGATGGCGGCTCCAAGTGGAATACAATAAAGCTTGCACGATTAGGTCCCCGCCCCGCGCGTCTCACCGCCACACGCGAGCCCTCCAAATAAAAGTGCTGTGTTGTCGCCCGCGCCAGAATTACGACGCGATCCTCTTTTATTATCTCGTTTTTTTTTTAATTCAATTTTACGATAAGGTCGTGTACACACCGACCGGAAAAAGTTGGCAATGTAAATCTAGTCTTTAACCTTTTCTTCTGTTTTTACATTCTTCTATGTGACCCTGCCTCTAGAGGGAAGTTATGTGGGATTCCTATCCACTAGAATCCCTTCAGAGGTCGCTGTTTGACGGACTTCGGTATCTCCAAGTTACGGAACACACACAGTTACTATCGCTGTGCTTTTTTAGATAGCCCAACAAGGGATATATCGCGCTATTCCTGAAACCTATTACGTTACTAACACAATGGTTTAGAACCATAGCAATCCATTATCCGCCTCAGCATTGTCTTATCTCTAACTCAACCTAGCGTTTGCTAAAATATGTCATCAAAGAAATGAATTTTTGTTAATAGTATACTAACCTAATCAACTATTTATAATTATATGTTAATAGACCTTATGTTCTCCATTTATATTTGTTTTCAATTTGCTGAAGTTTGTTTTACTAGAGAGTAACCTAAAAATACTAATAAAATATCAACACTGCATTTCAGGCTGCGGTAGCATATGTTGTTTACATACACTATATTCTCGCTATTAAATTCATGTTAGTGTTTTATGAAAAGTACTTACTAAACATTTGTATTACTAAATTTGTATTTTTAGCTTCAAGTTTAAATGTAACATAATACTAACAGATGAAATAAATATTTAGAATGATTTCTAATTTTAAGTTACATTAAATATTAATCGCGTCGAATAATGGTAATATATATCCAATAATACAATTAAGAAAAATTAATTTTAATTGTCTTTATGTCGTAGCTATATCCTAAGTAACAGATTATATTTACATAAATAAAGTCGGTATTACTTTAAAAACATCGTTTTATTTTTTTTATTATTTTAAGGAAACACAGTGATATAAGGTACTCTAAATACAAGTTCCTACTTAAAAAGATAAAGTGACAGTTAAGGAGAATCAAATTAGGTTCTTTGCGGAAAGTTTTATTATTCCGAAATAATCCTATGCCATAAAAAAATCGTTCCTTCTTATCGCGTCAGGAATGCAAGTGCACGGTGCGTCTAAGACAACCCCGGCCTCTACTCCCTACTCATTTGCATACAAGCTACGATTTGTGTATTGTTAATTAGAGCAACTCAAACTGGTTCCGAATAATGCAGCCAGCGCCTTGAGGACGGGTTTACTAGCTTTTCTTATTGTGCCATTATTGTATCGACTGTTATTTAAATGGCAATAGATTACGCTTCGCAATCTAGAGCATGTTACGATACAATTGAACAAAATTAACGCTGTTTATTGCGTTTGATTATGTTTTATTTATTGATATATGGTTTTCATAGGTTAAAAATTAACATAGGGAAACTCTGTAATGGAACGCGTTGAAGTCTTTTGTATCGCTATAGTGGACTTGGACGACAGACTTTTTACAAAACAGTATTGAGTTATACAGGGCGATTGGTTATACATGTAAAAGTCTTAAAGGTATTAAGTGGTTTGTATAGTTCTTTTGATAAAAAAGCTTTAGATTTTACATCTATTTCCAATATTTTTTATAAAGTAATCACTCTGAAAATCTTACATTAATATTTTTTTCATTGGAATGCGACAGACCTATAACTTTTGGCAGTAAAAAGTTTGCAGGGACGGACAATAAACAACAATTAATTTTAACATTTAGTAAACCCTATATTGACCATTGGTTTTTGGATACCATGAATTCATTAGTTAAAGCAAACGAGTTGTACATTCGTCCTTTTAAAGCTTTTACTCCTATTTTCTAATCATCCTTTACAATGAACAATTTACATATAAAATGTGAAAAATCTTTAAAAAAATAATGTAATTATTTTTCATGAAGCACTTAATAAATACACGCGACAATGAAACGTTAAAATGCTAATGCAGAGAAGGCTGTTTGTTCAGTAGATAGACACGATTGATTTAAAATCTCGTGTTTGGTCAGAAGAGCAGCGATGATGCAACCCAGAACGACGGAGACAATGCCGAGAGCGCTCGTAAATTCGTCCTAATACCTACCGCGCGGCGGGTCGTGTCCGCTCTGCGCACTCCACGACACATTTTATTGTCAAAACCCATACAAAGCTGCCTTCCCTGATAACTTTATTGTTATTTACATCACTGAATTATCATTTCGATAGCAGTTGTTTTACATTCATATAATGTCGTGTCAGTACCGGGTCTCGTATCTAAATTGCTTAATTGGAAAGTCTCGGAGAGAAGACACGTGGAAAAAGATATAATTATACACGCGAGCTTGACCTTTCAATTCTGATATCTTATGATTCTTATCACTATTTACTAACTCTCTTCAGAAATGTTTATTCCATTTTTTCCTTTAAAATGAATAATAATTAGATTTGTATGTTATTGACAACTGTACAGTAATAACATGCTCTTGTCACTTTAAAATACTAACATTCAATTATTTAGACAGTCTTGCATTCTCTCTCTACATTAGTTCTCAATGATGACCAGTTAAATAAAATTTAGAAACTTAACGTTAAATCAATCTAGAATAACAGTCTTATCTCTATTGAGTATATATTTATGAAGGCCAACTTAGATCAGCTTGGCCGGACTTGACTTATACAGAAATTGTAGGCTTCGGCAAAATAGGCAATAGATTAGTATTAAATTCATTATCTGTTGCCAATATTTTGTCAATAAATTTTCTGAGGTTTATTTCAGGTTTTATTCAGAAGTTGCTACCAAAACTTTTTTGGAAATATTAAACCTAATAAATATTCTATCACACACCGCTGTTTCTTAATAATAAACATAGGTAATTTATAACTTGAACTGGAAATATAGCAAGCGCGTGCCGATCCCTAGTGGCCTAAGAACAGCTGGCACGCAGGGTACCGATGTATAGTATATTGCCGCTATCAAGTAGCAATAAAAGATGAATCGATTACCGGTTGCATTAAAGTATCGACTGAATTCGCGGGAGCATCGATCTCTCCTTTAAATACATATAGATTCTTTAGCCTAGATTTCGTATAAAACGAGGCTTTAAGATCACAATGAATTTGTACGTAGAGTTAATGACATAAAAAGGCTACTAAAGTCATCCCAATGTCATAAATTCACACTGAGTATTCTCAAGAACAAAACGAGTTTTTTTTATTTCATCCAACTTCATGACATTCGTTATACAATGACTAATCTTTATTGTAAACTATAAGATAAAAACCTTGTGGAGGTGGTTCGGGTTTTTTTTTAAATGAGGAATATATTCCGAGTCCTCAAAATGGAGATTAATATAACTTTCTAAATTGTAATGATTGTTTTGAGAATCACAAAAATTACAAAAGCACATCAGAATTTTTGGCTCTTGAATATTTCACTCTATATACTCTTTATATGCTAAGGTCAATTTGACAGGAAAGTGGATTTGTTCAGGTATCTTTACTTTTACGTGAACTGTCCATGTAAGTCACATTTAAGAGTTCGCATTGATTGTAATTTTATCATTTTAAAACTCCAAAACTCTGAGTGGGTTAACTTTGAATAAGACTTTAAGAATTTTAAAACGTGTATAAAGTCTTAATAAACAGTTTTTATAGCGGCATTGCGATTTTATTTGCATACAAAGTAAATTCTGTGGCACGTGTTGAAGTAATACGGATAAGATGGTCGCCCTTAAGGATTGTGTATGACATATATTAAAGAAAGCTGATCTGGACCAGTCGTAATATAAAGTATACACCAATAACTGTGAATTAAGGAAAATGTATTATATGTATTGGTTTTCCCACAAGACTGTTAATATTTACAACACAATTATAAAATAGAAATATCTTCTCAATGATTAAAATTATGCTTATTGCTTTTTTATGCCTTTGTTCCTTTTATTCTTTTACATTTAATCACGTATTCATTTCGTTAAAGATAAGTAGAAGTTAATTACCAGAGCCAATATTTTAACTTTCCTTGTACAAAAATCATTCACAGCCCAACGAATGTTATCGCACAATAAAACCGCGCAGTGTAAACAGCTTTGTAAATGCGAACTATTTAGACTTGGATATCGCGGCAACGAGAATAATGTTATCCTGACACACCTCAACTCGTGTCACTCGCAAGGGCGTGTCGGAGATAAGTTTACATATTCCGTATGCATTATGCAAATTGAAGTTTTATGTTAAGATGAGAGGGAAGGGAACAGTGCGAGAGGTACCACGACATTTCACTTCGCCGGTGACGCATGTCAATCCCGATCTGTACACTGGAGTGCTGACCACACCACGCTTATTCTTCGTAACGCTATGTAATTTATTTCTTTTGTATTAAACATTCTTCATTTCTTGAATGTTCGTTGGCTATCCCCTATTACGATACTGATATTAAGAAAAGTGCAATTAATTAGAACAATATAACATCAATCCTGTCTAACGAATTTTTGTAGCAGTCACAGGTAAGTGTTTATAATGAATTATTATTTACTCATTAATCATAATTGATTATTTTTATTGCGTGATATGTAAGATTCAATTTGAGATGCTCAACATTTGATAATGCAGCGTGTCTGGAACAAATTGATGAGGGAAGCGTTTTAGTTCGATTTTTAGTTAAATATAATGTTACTTAATGCAAAGTATTTTGTTCAAATTTGATTTTAAAAATCGCTATCGGATTGTTGTTTTTAATTACTAAAGCCTTTCTTGTTATATATTTGGTCATTTTACTGATATATTGTTATCATCTGCATCTGTATCCTTTTTTAAGTTATGATCTTATACAATAAATAAAAAAATTACAAAGTATCTAATTCTTATCCTTTCTTAAAAGTTTGTAAATAATATAATAATACTATTTAAAAAGACAGTAAAAATGAAATAAATACTTTTTTTGGTGACAACAAATGTTTTTTTAAGATTTTAATTGGTAATTTAAAATAAAATTAATTTAGTAATCTTACTAAAATCGGTTTCGTTTTTATTTGTGGCGTAAGATGAGTACTTTGCGTTTGAAGCCTTAACAGTTTTCACAGGCTGGAGCCTAAGCTCTAAGACTCTCTTGGGCGTTTTGGATTATTACATATATGTTTGACCGCGTTGGAATACCGTTGAGCTCTTAGTACGGACGCTCTGTCGAGTGACTAGATGCGAGGGTACCGAAAAGAGGATCTGGTACGGATTATCACTCGAGACGCGCTAGGCATTCCGATTTCAGATTCAAGACAACCGTACTTTGGCTTGGACAGCTATAACCGAGCTAGTGAAAAAGTTAGTACTAGACGTGAAATAATAAATTTAAGATAGAATCTCTCAAAGAGAGTTGACACCCAGAACTAATAATAACCATTTTAATTTGTCCCCAGGTCACGGAAATTCATTTGAAAAGGTGCGGTTAAATGTAACACAGATTGAAATTGATATTTCAAGCTAAAGGCGGTATTAATCAGCAGCTTGTCGTTTGATTGACAGCAATAATACTGAACCAGATAATAATGTTGAAACAGCGAGTTACAATTTGCCATTGTATTTTGTAGTTTCGTCTCGTCACGCAATGCCTTTGTGGCTACTGCGCGATTGTATTTAAATCGTGTTTTATACATCGACATTTTAATTTTTTATTCAAAGTGTACAATCTTTCTTCTATCCGATATTGCTTAATACAAGAATATTTAAAATCGACATTTTTAAAAAATATTTAATGAAAATAAAAAGGCTACTAAAGGCTAGTACTTGTAATTATCTGTATTACATTCGATAACCTACTCTTTCTACCGCAAAGATTTGCTTGTTGTTTTTTGTCACGTAAACTTTATACGTGCATATTATCTAATTCGACAAAATCGCTTAAAAATGTTAGTGAAATTTATTTACTCATTACTGTTGTTTCAGTCATAGGACATCCTGTGCTGGACATAGGACGTAGGAGAAATCAGTGGTCCTATGTCTATAGGACCACTGATTTCTAACAGAACCTGATGGAAGGCGGTGACAACTTTAACAAGGGCGTCTACGCTAGCCGGTCCGTAATCTTTGTTTAAGAACTTTTGGGCTCCAGTGGCTATCTATTCTGTGTGCTAAGTAACCTCCCCACTGCCATTTCAACTTCCGCGCTAATCTACAAGGCTACGATAGTTATAAGATAATCTAGAGCTCCATTGCTAGTTGAGCGGCGAAGAGCTTGCCTATGAGGCACTAACACACTTCACGTGTCCTAAAATTACACACGTAGCATTCTCTTTTGCTTTCTGAACAACTTCTTCTTGTACATTTTACCGCGTTTATATAAGTTTTTAACATTTTTCTATAGTAATTATTGATAAATTATAAAATTAATAAAATGCTGACTAGTACTTTTACATGTAAAGTTTATATTTTGTGATTTATTTACATAACAGAGCTAACGTTAGTTTCAAATAATTTGTGCAAATCGAAATTCAGAATTAAATATTGCAGGTGCTCGAGGGGGGTGCGGTAGGACGCGGGGAGCGGCGGTTCATTCATCAAGCTCCATAAGGCTCTAAACCTAATTCGACACGAGCAACCTCGCAACATCCGCTCTTGCAAAACTTTACTTCATTCATAACTGTGACTAAAGGTGTGTTTACATTAGACAAATAAATATTATATAAAGCCCCAGATGATGAATATTTACCTAAATATTCTTAATTGAATAGTGTTTTCATAATAATGATCTAGAATATTTAACTTTTAGGAATAGTGACTTTGTGTAACATACTTTTAACGACTTTTCATACAACACATCAGAGAGGTAACAAATAAATTACGTACAAATATTTATTGATTCGGGATCGTAACGGTTACCAAAATTGTTTTTTTTTGTATATTTTTGACGACCGAGTCACGTTACTCAAAAAAAATTCTGTCAGTTAAATATTTCCTATTTCTCGTATGTTTCCTTTACAGTCTCTACGTTTTTTTTTGTTTAGCTAAGTTTCAATTAAGATTCTGTTATATATAATTTCTCCAAGAGGATGAAGTGCCTTAGAAATTAAATAAATGAAGGATTTTGGATACAAAACTCTTAAGATTTTTAACAAGATAGTTTATATGACAGGTATGAACTTATCCTAAAGCCAATGCCGCGCCCACGCGAACTCAAGCGACGGAAAATAACATTTAAGTCGTTGATGACATCAGCGCAGGCCGCGCCCGCTACTGCGTGGAAGCGCAAAGCGCACACGCTCGCTTTTGCTCATTCACAAATGATCATTACGCTTTATTTTAATAATTCATTTCACTTTTATACAAGTAAATACACAACGTGATTCATTATTGTTTTTAAAATTTAAAAGCTCTGTTAGTTTTATAGTCTGAACTGTAGCAATTTGTTTGTTTGCATTTGTTATTTTTTTATTCCAATTGTTATAAAACTAAAAAACATATTTTAAAATAACTTTTTTCAGAAAATGTAATGTGACTTATCTATTCATAGATTTAAGGACTCTGCGACAATGGTAGAGGTATGTACGCGAGGACAGAGAGCCACACAGAGATTGCCTCTTGATGCCACGTCCATTTATATCACTAAGAGTCTATAATACCGAACCGATAAAATTAATAATACACCGGGTCATGCCAAGGCTTCCGGTATCCTTGAGGTTATTTACTGCATAGACAGGTACATGCTAAGCGACTTTAGCTATTGCAGTGTAGAGTTAATTGAGAAATTAGACTTAAACTGTAAAGCACTGAATATATACGAACATTTTTCAATGTCAAAAGAATTTTTTCATGAATTTAAGACCGCTGAGCAGTTAGATTTTCGCGGGTACCAACTTGAAAATATAGCTATCACTAAAAGCGATACAAGGAGACCGTACCCAGGGTTACTAAATTACAAAGGAATATCAAATGTTCCATAGTAAGACAATCCAACGGATGAAAGCCAGCGCATTTTTCTTAAATCAATGTCAAATTACCACCTCTTAATCTCCTTTGGACGATTTGGTTTCACGCACGTGTTTCTCACAAGCATACATAGTCGGGCCGACTCAAATAGTGTCACGTCAACACGAAGGCGCTCATATAAATTGGATATTTGAGAAATTTTACATACCTTTGTTACTTCTATGTTTCGTTGGTAGTGTTATGTTCTATTTATCTTTTGAATGACGCTTGACGCTTTGAACGATTATTGTATTACAATTTACTGCAGTTAAGTTTACTTAAAACTAAAATCGTATAAAGTGTTAAATGGAGGCGCTATTCTGTGTAAAAGTGTTACGTAAAGCAGTCGGTGTATCTGTCGCTGAGGCATCTCCGACATTAACGTTTTTATTGACAATAAAACAGAGAAGTTTAATAGGATCTCGCGGCGCAGTACTATAAGATGGGTGATAGGTCACTCCGTTACCTTGTGAAATGTCAAATTTGCAATCGGTTGTAAAGATCCATTTGATGCAAATGATGAACTAATCGTTTAAGTTGATGCGTGAAAGAAAAATTATGATTTTATGGATTACGGTTTTACACACAAGCAATAGTTCTTATGTAATCCCATATTTAATCATATTTTGCTACGTCTTTCACATTTGACAGATTCATACATTTAACTCATAGCCTTCACTGCAAGGCCTAGGCTTCGATGAAAGATATCTATAAGGGGATATAACATAATCGCCACTCTTGGCTGGCAGGTTGGCGATCGCAGTGTAGTATTATGATACGCAGAGGACGCTGTGGTTCATTGTCTAGAAACTTGTTTGTAAGCAATTGCAGTTCTATAAATAATGCACTAAGTGTGAATGATATAAGTTTAGTCCCGATAATCGAATCGGCGACCTACGATCGCATGTTTCAGTCCTTTTCCGCAAGGCTACCTCTGTTCATACATTACAAAATATCAATAACATTAATAATATATAAATTACGTCAATTATGAACGATTTATTAACTAAAATTACAAATCCGAAAGTACATTAAAAGGTAGAGGAAAAATTGAACAGAGTTTATGAAATGTATATAGTATATTTATTATGAGAATGGTATAGTTTTTATGCAGTAAGTGTGTTTTTTGGTTTCATGATTAAAGTTATATACTGTACAGAGTGTACAGTATGCAGTAGATATAATGCTATATATATGTGTACATATATGATGTGTGATGTTAAAAAATCTTAATAATTTTTTGTCTAAAATACTTTTTAAGACTATCTAGTGGTATCCAAAAGGTCTAGTAAGAAGAACTCGGCGTTAAAAATATTTTGTATACTGTAAAAAGGGGACATTTTGAAACGTTTAATTTTGGATAAAAGAGCTTAAAGTAGATTTATTTTGCTTAAGTGAGTCTTAGCTGAAATCACCTCGCGGAAGTCTTTGAACTTAGTCGAAACCATGGAGCATCCGCCTAAGTGACTTAAGAGTTTGGCGGCATTCCAGTGTGAGGGTAGGTTATTTTATTGTAAACCTACCACATAGTAAAACTGATGCTATACTGTCAGGAATAGACTGGTGATCGCTCAGGAATTATAAAATCTTCTTGAATAAATATAACCGACATAGCCCAGCGGATTGGCAAGATGAAGTAGACACAGTAGACAGGCCACGTAACGCACAGGACTGATGGCTGCTGGAACCTTAAGGTTCTTAAGTGGAAGCTGCGTACGGGCGAACGCCGCATAAGACGTCTTTGTGACAAGGTAGACAGACGACCTAGTTAATGTAGGATGAGAATGGATAAGATTCAAGTATAATAGGGGTCTGAAATGGTGATGAACGAAAAGTCAAAATGCTTTTAATTCCACATAAGTTTAAGTGAAAATCATAAATCTGTTTTAAATATTGAATTCAATCTATTACTGATCAGAATGAAAAGTTATCCATTAGATCGAGAAAGATAAAGATTATTTGTAATAGTAAGACGTTGATTGCTAGTGAAGATAATTATTGGCTAAACAAAGCGAGAACGTTAGGCTTTGACGGGCGAGAACGTCGTGCCCGGGGGCGAATGTGAATGGGTATTCGAATGGGAAACACTTTACACACGGCCTGTACGCCGTGGTAATATCGCTTGTTCTTACATATGGTATTATTTTTGTAAAGCTCGCGGCAAATTGACGCCTCAACTGTTAAAGAAAAATACATAATTTATTTTTTATTCATTCTCTATTCCCGTTTACTTTATATTACAACATGTATTTAACAATGAAAAATATCTAAGAAAGTTTATTAAAATATATTAACGGTGATTGGTTATAAAAGTAAAAGCTATAAAGGAGTACATTTCGTACAGGTCATTTGTAAGCAAATAGCTTCAAATATTTTACATATATTTCCAATCAACTTGTATAAAGTGATGAATCTAAATTATTACATTCATTTATATATGTATGTAATTTATGGAAGTACAAAGTCTACTCAGACATATAGTAAACAATAAATAATTTTAACATGATGAAATCGGAACTTTGAAAACCCTTTTTCTACCGTTATTTATTGTTTTCGAAACCATTAATTTTTGAATACCATACATCAATTGACAGCAAATGAGTATTCACCTAGCCAAATCATCGGTATAAAAATATCTTTAACGATTTAATACATAATACATGTTATTCTATGTATTTGTTTACTATTTATTACTTCTGTATTATTCAATAGAATAATTTAATAATC
Organism: Battus philenor; assembly: GCF_028537555.1. Taxonomy (NCBI): domain Eukaryota; kingdom Metazoa; phylum Arthropoda; class Insecta; order Lepidoptera; family Papilionidae; genus Battus; species Battus philenor. The sequence goes on from NW_027181676.1 coordinate 7,508,562, forward strand.
TCTATATACCTATGTATATAAATATAGTGTTAAATGTCACAAACTTTATCTAAAACTTTTTCTTTCTTATCTCTCGAATCTATTTCTTTAACTTTTCACTGTTACAAAATAATCTTTATAATAAGAAACAGCGTCACAGGTTTTCGACTGTATATGTAATATGTGTTGCTTATCAATTAAGGATATGTTAAAATAACTTACCTTGTACAAGTTGAATAATGAATAATTCTTTAATTTTTAAAGAATTATTGAATATTCACCGGGTCAATTTTTTTTACTGTGTAATTTCCTAGATTAAAAATGCAAGGTGTTCAATTAATATTAAATAATGGAAACCGGTAAGGGCCAAGTCGTAGTTAGGTCTGATATCTGGCAACACAATGGACGCCGCGCACGCACACGTGCGTCCATTAGACGGGATAAGTGCGGTTAATTCCAAGCTTCAAGCCTGCGCCTGCGCGTTAGAGAAGCTATTAACAGATGTGTAAATAGGTAAAAAAATAATAAACTACGTTTAGGAAACAATAATTTCTACGAAGACATTTAGCTAGCTATCAAATGTCTTCGGAGACAGGTTCACACCGCTTTTCAACAACCAAGTAGATATCAACTTGTTAAAACGAAATGCGAGGCGTCGCAGCTATTGTACATGTTACTTCACTTTGCAAATTTGGGTTTTGCTAACACCGAGTCCAAAAAAGTTGTAAAAGCCACGTTGTAACAGCGCCCAACAACAGTCGAATATAGCTATAGTTCCGAGGTGAGTGTTTTATTTTTATACTAATTTAGATAATAAAAAACTCTTCTAGGTTCTCGACTGGTGTCCACGAGCCAGTAGACGCGGCGTGGGTAAAGCCTTCACTAGACAGATCGACAACATTATCAAGGTCCCAGGAACTCGCTGGGTGCTAGCAGCGTAGCGAGCTATGGGGGAAGCCTATGCTATACAGTGGGTGTCTATCAACTAAATTAATTTGATTTTGATGAATTTCAATTTGACTTTAGTGGGCTAACGTTTAATTATTATTATAAAGAACTTAAAGTGCAGGTATACATATACATAACAAAATATGACTTATTATTTCTTCCATATTCTAACTAAATAAAAATAATCTAATTCTCTGTATGTAAATAAATCTAAATAAATAATTTAAATAAAAAAAAAATCCACATCCAATTAATATTGTTAGTTTAACTATCATCGAGACATGGCCATATATTTCCAGAAGGTGCTTATACAGCTATATATTTTTGCGTGTTGTTGTGATTTCTCCCACGTGATGTTTTGTGTATTATGTATAATCAAAATGGTTGCTGTACCGGACCGAAAAAAATTACAAAATCATACTAATCAATTTAAATACCATCACGTTGTTATTTCATTAAAGGACAATAGAAATATGTTTTGAATGATTTACAAGTTAATTCACAATTTTGAT